>NC_047028.1:10844136-13571454 GCF_902652985.1 Pecten maximus | reverse complement strand
AACTAAAGTACTTGTATCTTTTATGAAATAAAGTGATAGGCCTATAATCCTGTAAGTTTCGATAAAGGATTTTACTGTTAAACTAAAGTACTTTGATAATCTTTTACCTAGTCTATAGAGTAGTGGAAATGTTTGCCAAGTACAGTGTAGACCTAATTAAAAACTATGATTGGGATTTCTTTATGGGACAATAATATACGTAGTTTAGTGAATCGCCCAGCGTGTCGACAATCTGTCAGAGTGAATGCTTTATGCAGTGAAGGTTTTGCAAATGGTTTGACAAGGGGCCAGGTGATGAACTCTCCAATCGGGCCTATATCTTGGCGTCATAGTTATCCACTTTGCAGAATTCGTGTACATTACAACGATATCGCATCAAAATAACAATAAAACGTACCTTCTCATACTTCATTTTTTCATAAACATCCATCTCTCGAGGAAAAACGCCTCCATCCTGCTACCGTCATTCATGCGCACACGTGAACTGTAGCCTAGCTAACAGCAGGAAACGGCTTGCCGCATTCACGCAGGAACTTCTGTACATGACATATTATCTTGAAATTTCGAGTTATTAAGTCGAAATTTCGAGTTATTATCTCGAAATTTCGAGTTATTGAGTCGAAATTTCGAGTTATTATCTCGAAATTTCGAGTTATTAAGTCGAAATTTCGAGTTATTATCTCGAAATTTCGAGTTATTAAGTCGAAATTTCGAGTTATTATCTCGAAATTTCGAGTAAGTTAGTCGAAATTTCGAGTTATTATCTCGAAATTTCCAGTTATTATCTCGAAATTTCGAGTTAGTAAGTCGAAATTTCGAGTTATTATCTCGAAATTTCGAGTTATTAAGTCGAAATTTCGAGTTATTAACACGAAAAAATGGATTTATTTTTTTTGCTTCATGGCCCTAATGCTCTTCCGTATGATACACATGCACACAGGTTGAATTTTTACATTTTTGGTTTTTTGATTTAGAAAGGAAGAATCATAAAATCGAATCAATTCAATGATGATATTAGTTCCAAAACACATGACGAAAACCATAAATTTTGATAAGGCGGATATTCAGGAAGGTTTTGTTAACATATATTGAGAAAGCACTTAAATAATCTATACACAAATGAAACTTAATTCAGTCTTTCAACAGACATTGGCCTTTCACTTTGTAGCATATGTTATCAATTACAGTTTATTTGTGTTTTTAATAATAAATGCATGATCAAATATGAGTATTTATCCAATATATCTTCCAGTCAGAACCATTCATGAGTTTTTCAATATCAAACTATTCCTGACTACGCAGAGTATATATATGTACAACAAAAAAAGGCATATAAAAAAATAAATGATATGGTGATTCAAACCCATATCCACAGCTGCAGGAAAGCGAATATTTTCAGTGATCTTTCTGTAGGTTATAGTTCAATTGATTATTCCATTTCTTAATTTTCAAATTTGTGAACCGTTTTCTTTAATTTGACGATTTCAGAATCGTATTTCTTAAATTATTGCCATTTTTGTTTTCAGCAACTTCGTGCGATTTCAAAAAACTTAAGAGACAAAGTTATACTACATATGTCAAAATAGGATTCTTGGCAATGATGTATGTTAACGTATGGGTGTCTGTCAATCCTCCATTTGTCTTTGCTTCAATGTGTCTACATTTCTACCCTGTATTGGATTTAATGTTCACAAAGGATACCTCATAACAGGCATATAAAACACGATTAAACACGGGTGATTTGTAAGTGCATAAGTTGTAGCGTCCAACCCAAAATACACGATATCCCTCCAGGTACAGATCACGTAAAATTAGAAGTTTGTGAACCCAATATTCCTTCATGGGTCTATCGGTGTTTGCATGAAACTCCACTAGAAACTGCTTGACGCCATCAAGTTGTAAGGTTTTTAACACATCAGATATGACACTCCACTCCCAGCTCTCTATGTCCATCTTAATGACGTCAGGGGCGCGCTATTAACAAAACAGATGATAAATATTTGGAGAAAAAGACAGAAAATAATTATCTTTTCAAAGATTAAACACCGCAGTTATTTTCGGATGGTAGGCCATATACGGTAGAAAGGTAACGCCTAATTTTGTTGTTTCCAGGCAAGTTTTGTGCAAAAATATTACCCAGTCATTTGAGTGATTCGTCCGGTTATACGCTTTTGTTATGATTAATATCTCGAACATATGGAAAGACTGTATTATGTGACCGAGTAAGGTTTATTACTGGACATCTTCGGCAGTGTTTTTCAGTAAGGTAGGACAATAACTTCGACATTAGTTTACAGCTATCAAAAGGAGACAACATACCTCCTAAAACACACACCTACGCCATGCATCGCGCACATAAGGGATTAACAAAACCAGTATACTAACTTCAACGTGATTCAGTTCCTTTCGTATAGCTTCCATCGTCCTCATTTTCCAACCTGCCATATCGTTACTTACACCGTTATAATCAGACAGACCAGTGGCGTGGAAAAATACAGATGGTTTGTGTAAATGGTCTGTCTGGTGCATACTGAACATTTCAACACGATTTCAATCCTAAGAGGAAATATCATGAACATTGATAATCACATGTTATACTTCACAGGTAATAATTTCTTCTACAATGCATGAAGTTACAATTGTTTTGTTAAAAAATCCGGATATTTCCGTACCGTGATCGAAAAAATGCTTTCATGGTTCTTTACAAACTTCAAACCTAACGAGTATAGAATATGAAATAGTTTATAACATAATTTCCTGTATTCGAGGATATTAAGTACAAGAGCCATAAAAAGACATTTGCATATGTTTGTGTATTGAAAAGATGTGTCTTCCCAGAGCAAGATTGGATTCCTTTTTAAATTCCGAGGTTTGTCTGTCTGTGGTATAGTTACCTACCTTGGATCAAACGAGTGCACCTCACATTCAAACACAGACGAAATTTCATCATCAAACGAAAAATCGTACTGTATCCTAGAAATGATAAAGCATTAATAGGTATTTAATTTCTCTTACCTATATCATACTTATATATATATATATTAACGTTAACACCTATTTTATCGTACACATTATATAAATAGAACTGGTTTTGCCTTGCAAGTATTGTACCCGTAGGTCCCATTGCAAAAGACGACTTTATTGCTTATATTGTTTTTTCTCCGCTTTCTTATTTTCGTTTTTAATATCTCCTGACAATTTTGGTCTATAGTTGAGTGTTCGTCCCTTTGAGGAAGGTTGAAGGTTATTTCCTCTATCTTCTAGTAGGGCGTTTGCCCCTGTGATGAAAGTTTGCATTCATTATCCTGGACTGTATTTGAACACCCACCCGTATGGGAAGGATTATGTCCCTGGCCTTTAGTTGAGCATTCGCCATTGTGTGGATGGTTAATGATTATGTCCCCTGGCCTTTAGTTCCGCACTCGCTCCTTTGAGATCAGTGCTTATGTTTCCTGGTCTTCAGTTAAGTGCTCGCCCCTGTGAGGAAGCACTCGCCCCTTCGAGGCGGCCGAAGACACCAATCGTGTTTGTGAGCTTGATGAACCAGATTTATAGGGAACAACCAATCAAATGAAAACATCTATTGTTATATAACATCCCCTGTGTATAGAAAGTTGAGCCAAGGATAAAATGTCTGCCAGTCTCTGATTGGCCAGTATGTTTTGAAGTAAGAAAAAAAATATGTAGCCTGATAGGTAACTATCCATAAAAAAATTGATATAAAGTCCGATTGAATTTTTTCCAAAAGTTCAGGTTATAATAAATAACAGGTAGACATTTCAGATTTTTGGGAATTTTTACTGCTAAATTAACCAATTTTCAAAATGGCTATCCACGAGAAAATGTGAGCTGAAGGAACCAATTTTGTTTTTGATTATGTGTTATATGATAACCTAAACTTTTGTTATAAACCGTAATTGTCATATTGAATTAAATAATTAGAATAAAATACTCCAAAACATTAACACTAAAGTCTATGGAAAGCAATTGGTTGGCTGATCCCTATAAACATTAAGGTGTAATACACTATTTCTGTTCACTGTCATGAAGCACAATCGGACCTGTTTGGTTAGTGAACATATGACCCGTTTTCAAGTAATGAGAAATGGCAAAACAATCATCAGTATAGATGATAGAAAGAAGAAAAGTTACCTTGTTTACAAACAGGGTAAAGTAAGAATTGATATCAGATCGAAGCCAGACGGCCAAAGACAACGTTCTCTCTTACACAAAAGAGTAAACAAGACAGTCGTTCTGTTTATTTTTTAGCTCTCCTGCACACACGTCCCAACCACCGTCGTAAGTGTTACTCATGCGCAGAGATCGCTTACATCGGCTCTGGATTGTACTGAGGTATCTGTCACAATATAAAATATATAACTAATCGCATATTCGGTTCTAGAGGTTAACGTATAAATCAAAAGTTGAAGTTGAAATATAAATTTTAATGAATGATTGTTTTCTTTTGCCAGTTTGAGAACACTTGTTGCAATCATTCAGCTTTGATGGTTGATTGGTAGAAAACAACATCTACGATATTTACATGAACATATATATATATAACATACATGTATATATGTAATGTATGTCCGGTTTTATTGGAACGACTCTAAAGTTGAGTAAATAAATCATTAAAATACCTTTCATTGTTTTGTTTTTAATGTCATAATCGTAATAAAAGAAATATCAAAAATTGTTTGGCCGACTCAAAACTATCGTATTGATAATAATTCCTAATCAATTTTCTACATACAAATTTGAAATTGCATTTTCCATTTCATATTATGCAGTTTTATCAATTAAAACGTCACTGTCTGTATTGTGTACAAATATGATAAAATATCTAGTATGAGCCATTGTTAAACTTTCTTCCAATTCCAGTAACAATTTTCTCGAATAGGCAGCCGGATCATTTACATGAATTACTCAACCTCGCAAAACATTTTGTGACGCACGTGTGGTAGTACATCTCCAGATCTTGGAAGGACATACTGCAAAGCTCGTTCCTGTCCGGGGGTGGTCCATCCGGAACATCCAATGCTTTCTTTCGAGTATTTAGAAGACTTATATTATATCTGCTGGCACCAGGTGTATGACAATCGGGTAGACCCATCTGTTTCTGTATAGATAAAGTCAATAAACATTCGGATCAGAATACTAATGTAATAACTTCTAAAACTGACTGAAAACATAAATAACCCATACAGGATTATACACAACTGAAAGTCGAATTCATGCACGTAATGAATATTGATTTAGAGATGGAAAGATAATCATGGTAAGTACCGGGATAGTGTTTGAGATAAAGGAAGACATACAGGAAAAGTACCGGGATATCATTCCATAGACAGACCCACATACAGGGAAAGTACCGGGATATCACTCCATAGACAGACCCACATACAGGGAAAGTACCGGGATATCACTCCATAGACAGACCTACATACAGGAAAAGTACCGGGATATCACTCCATAGACAGACCCACATACAGGAAAAGTACAAAATTAGAAAGAAATTATATTGATTCATATCAATTATGAGGCACAGAGAAACGTTATGAAACCTGGTTGCATATACAGAAAAGGGAAAAGGAATTGGACTGCTTCATATACGGAACAACATAAAGGGGACGTTTTAGATAGTGATTCTTAAACAGACCGTCATACATGGAACGCAATAGGATATTTAAGAATTGTACCTCATTTTGCATTTAACAAACTTTATAGTTGAAATATCGTACGAAGAAATTATAATGCTTGATGTGTTTCGACATTGATATCTATGGCAATTGTGGTAAATCTGCTTAAATACAACAGTAAAGGACATCATCGGGTTAAAGAAGGCAGCGTAAAAAACAATGCATTGATCGGTCCTTTAAATATGGCGTCGAGTAGTTATCGTTTCGTAACGTCACAAAGGGACGACGTTATGAATTTTATAATACCGATTCCAACCCTCATTAATCCGCTGAGCCTTCTTTCACTGTGTATACGCAATTTAATTCGCAGTAAGAATTAACTGAGCTGAAAAAGAAAAGATGTTAAGATTGTTGCATATACAGGCTGATATACAACAATGGATTATGGTTTTGTATAGAGAACGGCACAGGGAAAAGGAAATGGGATATTGATTCATATTGCGTACGCAAACCAGTAAACATTAATGGGATATTCATTCATGTAGAGTACGACAGGGAAAAACAAGTGGCTATTGAATCATATACAGGACGACACACGAGCAAATTTAATGGGATAATGATTCATATAGGGAATGACACAGATAAGAGTAAAGGGATATTTATTTATAAATACTAATTAATCATTTCAATGTTAGTATTGTTGTCACATATTTAGAGGAATTATCACTCGTTTATCCTTCCTTTAACAGTATTTCTATATATAAAATGACATATATCACGTGATTTAAGGAATCCTACCTTTTGCAATATGTAAAAGTTTGGGTAGATAATAAATCTTTGAAAAGGAAAAAAAAAACATTTTAAAACTTATTCTGAGAGCTACATACAAACTTGTTATTAACGCAAAGCTTCTTATTAGGGCAGAGTGGAAAAAAGAACATCCTAAATATCTCAACGTTGAATAGAAATTGAGCAAAAATACGCATGGATCCTATATTTTTTGTTGTGAGATGACAGTAAAACAAAGTTTAACCTTTGAGTGAATATTAATGCGAAAAGGTGCTGATTGTAACTGTTTCCAAGTATGAATTTTTAGTATGATAAAACTACACTTTTAAAAATAGGACATATTTTATGACGAAGCAATGTCGGCATAAAAATGAACTTCATTTTTGAGATGAGGTAGGAATAAATGAAGCAAAACTCTCACCGGATATGACTTAGCGTCCCACCATGTCCGATTAAAAGGCGTCGGCTATGGAAAAATTGGTTTAGTAGGTTCATCACGCAGCCAGAGAAGAAAGAATGTTAATCCCAAAACCGCCGCTATTATCATCCAGGGCCGCAGCTGGTCTAGAGTTCGTTGACTGAACAGTGATCTCATGGTTGTTCATACAGGCCTGACCTGTGGGAAATGAGAGAGCAGCACATTTTTGTTATTCATTAAATATCCTATTTGACATATTTTGTCCTCGTGCAGAACTGCTTTCACTCTTCATGCATAGCTTTCACTCTTCATACATAGCTTTCGCTCTTCACACATAGTTTTCACTCTTCCTACATATTTCAAAATAATTATCCGGCTTTTCCGGCCGACGTTGTTTATAACCACCAATGTGTATCCGGGGTGTAACGAGGAGGTGTTTTGCTTGTGTGTGGAGTTTTCTGCAATGTAGCATTGTTGTCATTTATAAATAAGTAAGCTGTGTTATCTTTTTCGTGTAATTGTGCTGTCTAACAAACTACTAGGCAGTCTAACGTCTCTATAGCGTCTATATAATATATCCTACTTATTGTGTGCCATGTGCGTGTCGGACAGCATGGCCTGCCACATACACTACATCTAACTTTGGTAAGTATTTACCTGTGCACATATATGTTTATTTTCATGTTTTGTTTTGTTTTATTTGTCCGTTAAATATAATTCAAATATGTGTTTTATGTGAACTTTTTATTTATTTAGGTTTATGAAATAGTTTTATGAAATACATCTATGTGTATTTACAATTTCAAAATGTATGTATGTGAGCTGGAGGTCACCGTGTAGTTTATTGAAGTAGGTCATTCACATCTGGAAAAGGTACAAATCTAGGTCTTGATTTTATTATTTGTGTACTGACTGATGTTAATTACCACTAAATTAATTGATTGCATTTTCCCTTTCGATTTTGAAGATGTGTGTTTAGTTTTGAAATATGCAGTGTTTGATATTTTATTGATCATTGGAGGAACACTATTCAGGCAGAAATTGAAGAGCAGCTTTGGAGATGGGAGAAAATGTTTTCCCCCCGTTTTATTTATATGTTCCATCGTCAATAACTATTGTTGTATTGTAACAAATAAATAGGTTTATTTGTTTGGTTTTTGCCTCACTTATGAAATATCCTTTGTAAATTGAAAACTCTATTATTGTTAGCATCAAGTTGATTTCATCATAATTCGGATATTGTATTTTAAAACCAGTTACAATGTTTCTTGATGTTATAAAAAAAAGTTAATGAAGTATGCACATTTTAGGGAGAAGTGTTCTTAGTCTTCAATAACATATTTACGTGCATTACAATGTGGATCAGGCGATACTTTCATTTGATGTAATATTTGTTTAGTTGTCAGAATTATATTTAATAATTTCCATCTGAATACTTTCAATTTATTATCTTCTATTTTGTGAAAAATAGAGCTACATGCATATGTAAAATGATTTTATGTTAAATTTATCGAATTTATCCAGTACAAACAAGATATTTAATTTTTCTGATAGGACTTTTACAAACTGTTTGTATATATTTTGATTTTTGCTTTTAGTGATGTCTAGCTTTGATTGTTTTAATGATTTTATTGTAATTTCTTCTTGTTTTTTTTCCACAGTTATATTTTCTATTCGGATGTTTCTGTCTTTATCATCAGGTATTGACTTTGTTGTCTGATTAACTTCACTAATATAGCTCGTTTTTGTCTTAATTTTGCAAGTATTATTTGTTCACTTATATTTGCATTATTGTCCAAAATATCTTTTACTGTTAATATATCGGATTGTTTCCAATTTTTGAAACATAACATTTCCCTTTAAACTTTATAAATCTATTTCTATTATTTGGGACAGAATGTCTTTATAATTTTTTTGGCTCTTGGACATTGGAGTTTAATGTAGTAAAGGTTGATATTATCTCATAATAAATTAAAAAAGGTGAAATATCCACTATCCTTTCTAAATGTTTCAAATTATCTAAATTCATTTTACATATAAGCAAATGTCCGCCGAATTTGTCTGATTGAAGTTTAGGAATTATTTTCCAAAGTGCATCGTTTTCTGCAGCCAAGTATTTCTTAATCCAGCTTATTCTGATGGTATTTATTTATGATTTTATGTCTATCATGTTTAATCCACCTTCAATAAAGCTTCTGATAATTGTTTTTCTTCTTTTCTGTCTTTCCGTCGCATATGTAGTCAAATAAGAAAAAAAATATGTAGTTTTGATCGCTAGCACTTTTAAAAGTTCAGCTCATGATTACGGACACAATATGGATAACATGACATATGATTGCTAAAGCATAGCTAATAGGACTACAGGTGTAAAATGGCGGGACATCCCCAAGTGGGGGTTCCTCAGTGCGCTGTAAATGTCAGGATTACTGTTTTCGAGTACCTGTATGCTCTTAAATGCCATTAAACCTATTCAATGACAACATTTATCCGGTAGAAAAAACTCCAAACTTTGATTTAAAATAAATTCTACATAATTTTGGATAGATATTTGATTAAAAATATAATAATAAAACAAAACAAATTTGTATGTAATTTTAAAGTTTTTCAAGTGGTTACCACGGTATTCACAGGTCCTAAAAACATAGAAATCATAAGTTTACTTATTCTCTACAGCTGAATTAAAATTGCAAATAATGTATAGATGACAAATATATATATACTTTCTTAATGGTAATACGTAGGGTTAACTGACTATATTTACATATCTAAATCATGTGCCTCATTTGTTCAGAATTGAACATCTTTACTGTACACTGCTACTGTAGAATCACATGACCAGTTTGCCTCACTACAATGGTTAAATTAAAATACAAATGTTTCTTTTAACGTGTTTGAATATAAGATACATTTTATAATCAAGAAAAGGAAGTACAGTGATAAGAAATGCTATCAAATGCAGTACCATATGCGTCATTACATGACACAAAAAAAACACCTTAACACATATCAAAAACAGATAAGATCAACTGTAACATAGAAACGCTTTAGGTGGGGAAAGCAGATATGTGAAGTAGTAAACTGTATAAATACCTATCCTCGCTAAATATCAATAGAAACCTATAAGCTCTTGGTTGTCTGTCTGTAAGAACAAAATGTTAAATACTATTGAACTGTAATACCTTAATATGACGTCTATCTATTGTATATATTTTATGTTTGGTGTTTGATTGGAAAATGAAGGTAGAATAGAATAAAGCAGCCATTTTGTTATCCGTTTGTGATATATTTTTGTTATCGCCCAATTTAACATGTTTTAGTTAAATTAAATATAGTTTAAAAACTGCCGGAAACCTTTTCGTATTCTATCAAATAACAATATATACTCGTATCTATGATCAATGTTCATGAGATCATGAAATATGAAAAGTATTCAAAACACCATAAAATTTCATTGAAATCTAGAGCCAAATCATATTTCTCATTTTACATTTTTTCTAGTCATATCAAACTTGTAATCATTAGTTTTTTTAATCGGAAAATACATCAATTATAACGATTTATTAAAAAATTAAATTTAAAATGTGTTCTTTTCTTATGCCATATAAAACTAGTACCTTAAATAACGATAAATATGAGTAACGAACAGAGAGGCGTAACGATACAGATGTAAGATAATATACAAGTTCAGATAGCCTACAGGAAATTAATAAGTAGTCTTTACCTGCTTTCGAGTTTTAGTGTCCCACGTCTGTTTAGCTCTTGTACACTATTGTTTGAATGTAGTCCTTATCCTGTGCAATGCTAGTTTGCAACTTGTGACTGCCATTTCGAACCTGATTTAGTATGATTTTGAATCCTGTGCAAATATCATTGCCTAGGTGTAACGATTAGCATTTACTCACCTGTATATGGAGAAACCTGCACCTGTATTTACATCAATTTGAGAGCACCACATAATGCCTATAATGTATCATGATAGTTAAATTAACAAATAATATCAACATATCCGGGTTATCTTGATTTAAGTCACGAAACGAAATTCCCACTTCTTATAAACAAAAGTAAGTAGATGCATATTTATACAAATATATATATTATGCAACATTTCTTATAATTACATTGCCTACTTTCTCGGTGCTGTGACGAATGCTGAAAATATATTTATATATTTTAGAACAATTTTTAGGATTATAGGTATGAACACTTATTCTATTGGTGTCCGAGTTAATCACCAACGTTTCGACGTTTTTGAAATACATTGCATTCAATATGTTCACACTAAGCAGAAGTTAAGAGGTTATGTTACCACAAACAACTTGCATGGTTATGTTTTAAATGTATTTCTGGAATTTTTTATTCATTAGATAAACGAAGTGTTACGACATTCAACTTTATTCGTTACTTTGAAAATGGGATTAGTTTAAATGAAAAGAAAATACCATATGTAAATGTGAAGACATTGCGTAGATAGTAATGGGCAACAAAAATGAATATAGGTTTTTAATTGGTTTGGTTTGGTTTGGTTTATTTGGTTTAATGTCCTATTTAACAGTTTTTAATTGTACCTTTGGTGTATATTTTTCTGTTACTTGTGCATATGTACATTTAGCGTTTTACTTACCAGCTCAATGTTCTCCCGATCCAGACGTTAGTGAAGGAAACAACAACTTCTAATACAAGGCAGCTATTTACTAACATGGCTGAGCATGATTTGATTATACCATTGGTGCTGTGGTGGAACAGTTTGTTTGTTCTCGTAACAATGCTATTGACCACATTCCAGTTGAATTACAACACAAGTCTAATGTGGTCGTTGTGTTTTAGCTCTCAAGGTGAAATACATTGAAGCGACGAAGCGTGTCATGCCAATTTAGAAAAAAACGTGTAATTGAGATATTGAGACGACGATTATCCAAATACTTATAAAAAAGTAAAGTTAGAACCATATTATCTTGGTTTAATACATGCACTGCAAATATAACTTATTTTCTTAAAATCTATTAGTAGTTTTTTAAGGTGAACCGCCAGGTTTTTAGGTTGTTACTTGTACACATTTAACACCTTACTCTTGCTTACTCTTGCAATACTTACCAAATTTAAAACGAAGCAAATAAAACATACAGAAAAAGTAATTTAACGCATTATGTGTAAACTACCTATAATTCCTCGTATAATTTACGTCATTGAGTCTGTAAACGTCTTCGGCCAATTGCCTGCTGAAAATCGAAACATAATAGAAAGCCCAAACCAGCTATTACAAGATATCGAGAAAATGATCAAACCTAAACTAACTGACAACAAAAAAATCAACATACCAATATTTAAGTGGAGATGTTTTGAGCAGGAAAGAAAATTGGCAACATGCAAACAGGGCCTGATACGTTACCGTCTTTGTGACAAAAAAAAGACATATTGATATTGAAAGAAACCTTATTTTTCTTATTCAAATTTTGTTAAGATGCCATAGTTAGACTGTCTTGGCGACATTTGGACAAGAAGAATGGTAATAGTTGTTCGAAAAAGGTAGGCATCCTCAGTTTTATCGACGGTATGCCGTTCAAATCTAATTCAACAGACTTTTTGTTAATCCACAGAGTATTAACGTCTGAACAACACCGCAAACTATAGCAGCCGCTGTATGTGCATAAAGTCTGCGAATTGCCCCTCACCTGTAATTTTATATATCCTTTGCCAATTAAAAAAAAAATCTTTTAAAAAAGTAGTGATACGTAACTTTGAAATTGTTACAGAAGTTGGATAGGTAGATAATCACAATTAATGTGTTAACCTAACTAGTCTGGCCTTACTGACATACATGTATATAACATTTCCGTTTTTGTAAATGTAGTATGCTATAGTTTGTATACAGTTTGGATATACAAAATAGTATTGTATGGTATCCAATATATATCTATTTTTCACTATGTGTGTTTATAAATGAATTTAGACGTTTTATTTCCCGCTGTGCATAAACCAGGGATTTGCTTGGAGGGGCCACGCACTTTGCCTCACTTTAGAAAAATAAATTAATCCAATTAGTCAATAAATCAATGCGACGGGAGGATCATACTCTACAAACAAAATATAGATGATGAGGAATATAGAATTTCTTGATTTTTTAAAAAACTAGAACCTAAAGGAGAAGTAAAAAATGTTCCGTGCGAGGTACATGTAATGTGTAACAGACCAAGGAAAGGAATTGCAAAAAATCGTACGAGTTAAGGCCTTGTCATCTGATTAAATCTTTTTAGACTATGCTTGATTTTACATCGGTTCATTTTCGTCTAAATGCATACAGAAAAAGTAATTTAACGCATTATGTGTAAACTACCTATAATTCCTCGTATAATTTACGTCATTGAGTCTGTAAACGTCTTCGGCCAATTGCCTGCTGAAAATCGAAACATAATAGAAAGCCCAAACCAGCTATTACAAGATATCACGAAAATGATCAAACCTAAACTAACTGACAACAAAAAAATCAACATACCAATATTTAAGTGGAGATGTTTTGAGCAGGAAAGAAAATTGGCAACATGCAAACAGGGCCTGATACGTTACCGTCTTTGTGACAAAAAAAAGACATATTGATATTGAAAGAAACCTTATTTTTCTTATTCAAATTTTGTTAAGATGCCATAGTTAGACTGTCTTGGCGACATTTGGACAAGAAGAATGGTAATAGTTGTTCGAAAAAGGTAGGCATCCTCAGTTTTATCGACGGTGTGCCGTTCAAATCTAGTTCAACAGACTTTTTGTTAATCCACAGAGTATTAACGTCTGAACAACACCGCAAACTATAGCAGCCGCTGTATGTGCATAAAGTCTGCGAATTGCCCCTCACCTGTAATTTTATATATCCTTTGCCAATTAAAAAAAAAATCTTTTAAAAAAGTAGTGATACGTAACTTTGAAATTGTTACAGAAGTTGGATAGGTAGATAATCACAATTAATGTGTTCAACCTAACTAGTCTGGCCTTACTGACATACATGTATATAACATTTCCGTTTTTGTAAATGTAGTATGCTATAGTTTGTATACAGTTTGGATATACAAAATAGTATTGTATGGTATCCAATATATATCTATTTTTCACTATGTGTGTTTATAAATGAATTTAGACGTTTTATTTCCCGCTGTGATTGTCGATTAAATTCGGCGTATAAGTTTGGTATATCTCTGTCTAACAAAAAAATGTATGCATGACATGCTAGGATTAGTCTAAACCTCTTCGATGCAATTTCTAAATTTGTCCCGACACTTTTGTGGCATAAACCAGGGATTTGCTTGGAGGGGCCACGCACTTTGCCTCACTTTAGAAAAATAAATTAATCCAATTAGTCAATAAATCAATGCGACGGGAGGATCATACTCTACAAACAAAATATAGATGATGAGGAATATAGAATTTCTTGATTTTTTAAAAAACTAGAACCTAAAGGAGAAGTAAAAAATGTCCCGTGCGAGGTACATGTAATGTGTAACAGACCAAGGAAAAGAATTGCAAAAAATCGTACGAGTTAAGGCCTTGTCATCTGATTAAATCTTTTTAGACTATGCTTGATTTTACATCGGTTCATTTTCGTCTAAATGCATACTGTTTCTTAATAATAATCGCTTAAAAACTAAACTAGCTGTCACACAGACATTGTTCTAATACCCGAAACCTATGCATCTAACTAACGAACCTTGCAATGAAAGGAATACAATTATTTGCTCTCATCCAATGGCAACGTCAAGCAGGAAAACAATCGTCAACACATTTTTATTACTCATGTATTGCTTTTCATTAGCGATAGCAAAGATAACGTGGGTGGTAGATTGAATTTATTGGGGTTTTGAAATGGTGTTGAAACTTTTCCCCTTAGTTAACATTGACGGCATGTTAACGTTGAATTGATAACCTAAATAATGGTGGATTGAACGTTTTTGTATATTGCAATATGCCGTTTTGTCATTGTGTACGGAATGTGTAAAAAGATTTCAACCTTTCGGAAAATATACTCTATTTAATTATCAGGGCCTTATTCCCCTTGTCAACACTGAATGTCATTTCTGCCTGTGTAAGTTCCAGATCCGCCCCGGCAACATCATTTCGAGATGTCAGGCCTTCTATACCCGATACTCCATCTGACAGCAACAACGTGGACAACGCTAAATATCTTGATGTAATATGTTACTCAAAACCTCAACACAGGTGCCCAAACGATCACATGTATCTCGCACCCTCAGTCGAACGACTGCAAGTGCATATAAGGGATGTTGAAGGCAAGAAAATATTCCTCTCCCCATATACTTCTCTCTCTCAATAAATGTACGTTAGGCAATGGGAAAATTAAGATTTACATGCCGATACCCATTATGCAACCTATGGACATCATCTGACTTTCGACCAATGATCCACGTACTGATCGTCAAACATCAAAGGGGATCTACTCTCCATGTAGTTGTTGAATAACAATATCAGAATAAGGAAGGGGAAGGAGGTATTTGCTGTTGTGAAAACTTTAAAAGTAGAGCTGGAAGATTTTCTCTGCTTAACCAGTACCATAAGCGGTTTTTTTTGCCTAGATGGTTTATTTCCAATCCGCTGAGCTATATCAACTTCATCAGCATTTATTTTTATTCGATACGAAAATTATGAATGCGACAATTTTCAAAACAGCACTGTTATGAAATCCGCTAACCATGCACTGGCCTTAGGATATCACACAAAAGTCCAGCTATCAATAACTATTATATTAGATGTCCCCAGGAAGGCTTCGTGCCGTTATAAACACCCTTTTGTTAGCCCTCAGTTATCGGTTAGACATCAGAGAAATATTTTCCTGTCGTTCCTCTTCTGTCTGATATTGTCGTCATACATATACGATCGTCATATCACACCTACAACAATTGCTATGTGAATCGCTGTAAAGGCACTGCTCACGCAATGGTATACACAACTACCCGTTTACTTATGACACCGATGCCGTGAAGGATGATCGAATAATACAATAGTCTTCTTATGTAGTCTATGACCACGCTAGCAGACAGGTACAATGTAAATACATCTGTATGCAACCATCACCAGATATAGACTACACGATTGTCGTCACGCTACACGATTGTCGTCACGCACAGCCGAACAACAACTTTCGAGGCGAGCTGACATAAACACCCCGCTTAGAGAAATCAGCCCGTCATGTACACTCACCATATTATTGATCATTTAATAAATAATTATATTTATTTAACCCTGAATAATGCTATTTTGCTCAATGATAATACGTATAGACTCCAATAAATTACGGAATATTGTCCAATGTTAGACAGGGCGTTATAATCTACATCTCTAAAGGTGTTAAGCAAAGACATTTCCTGAAAAAAAATGATACAAATAACCTCATTAAATGTATTATACATAGAGGCGATGATATAATACCATTTTATTATATTTATTTATCATGGTTGAAAACATATTCTACCACAATACCCTGTGTTATTCAACGCTCAGACCATCAGTTAATCATTGCATCTGTTGATTAACAATCTGTTTAAACCACACGTGGTTTAAACTCTGTACGCATTTTGATTGGCTAACACGGTTAACTTTGACCCAAGCTGCAATTGTTAATGACGTCATCAATAATCTAATGACGTCACATCACCGGGTCCCGGTCGTCACCGGTACACTTTATTTGCATACGCGAAGAAATTATACTTGGCCACGTTTCCCTTTGATTCGAACCGATATTATTGTGATAGAAACAGGTCACACGACTCGTAAGTTATTTTTTAAAAGTTGCAAAAAACACTCGCTAAAGCTCGTGTCTTTTGTAACTTTGAAAAAATAACTCACTCGTGTGAAATAAATTCCATATCCAACAACCACTTGTTGTGTAACCTCTATTTAGCTAATATTGTTAAAAACAAAACAAATATCCCAGGTAAAGCAATCAGATAGAGAAAGGATAATTAACTATTCACTTTATTCATTATAATTTGATCGCAGAAATAATTTCACGAAGCCTTAAATATACTAAACTGTATTTGAAAAAAGAAAGGATTAAAGATAAACAATGAATAAAAAGCATAATTTGGATCAGTAGTAAAACAAATAGTAAAATTGTTTTCATCATTGATGGAAATTTAAATGGGGAAAGACAAAGTTCACTCTTTTTGTAGAGAGACTTTTCTGTAAATCATGATAAAATGATCAATCTAATCATTAAAAAACCTACTCAAGCTACGGACAAAACTCTTACTCAGTGGTCAAAGAGAATCCTTACACCCTTTTCTACAATCAATTATATTATCAAAGTTAAATTATTCATGCATTCTTTCCGTACATGTGTAATCCTGATATATGCAAAATGTAAGATATGAAGATGGGGGCTTAAATGATAAAAATTATTTCTAAAATATAATTTAATTTATCATACGAAGACCGGCTTATTAATTGCAGGGCTAATTTGTTATGCCTTTATAAAATAACTTTTTCTAGTATGCACATGAATTATACGACTACATGCAGTATCTCCATTGTTTTGTGCAGTGTACCAAGTTACCTCCTATAATCTTGGAGTTATCCCCCATTGCACAGTATATCCGGTAGGCATATTTGGAAAAGCTACAGAGAAAGGCAAATCCCCACCCTCCCTCCCCAGTTTCACACCTTTTCTGCTTTGGGCTATTCTGTTTTATCTTGCAGGCACGTTCTCCAATTCGTCAAGACTTCGACCACGACATGCAGAGGTGCTGGTGGTATTTTTCTGGTAGATAACAGATTGCTCTGCTTTTTTGGAAAGTCTATATCATTTTACATAACATTATAATATCAGCTTTTGAGTCTGAAGGAATATCCTGTTCCCAGTTTCCTCCAACTCTTTAGCTGTCACGTGGTTGAAGTTTTTGGCCATCATTCGCCATTTACTTGTAAGTTTAGGGACAATTAAAAGACATAAGTAGTAAAGAAATTGTTATCTTTGTTCTTTGTTCAGAATGTCGTCTATCTGATAATTGAATAATTTCATAAACTACAACATTAATAATCATTCATGGACAAACGTATTCCAGGCATGTATGAAAATATCTGATTGAAAAAGTTCTGTTATTCGTGTGAAATAAAAACGTTTTAATATCATCCACCGGGAACAATAAAATACTACAAATAGGCAATAAATAGTATTTATGAAATGAATGGTATGCTAATGGTGTAAAATATGATGTTCTAGATCCCAATAATAATTTTATAAATAAAAACAAAATTTAAGGACATCAAACACCTTATGCTATAGAGGGATTGGTGTGACAATAAAACAGACATTAAGATAAAATTGTATTGAGAAAAGATCAAAACTATACAATAGAGATTTTAATTTAATTTTTATTCAACACGATTTACCTAACCTTCGCCACTGATATTTGTGTTTGCGTGATATCATTAGAGTACATCAACATTAGTACCTTTCAGTTGCTTTTAATGTTTAATGTAATATACATTTTACTTTTCCAAATAGGTATTGGCTCTAATGAACTGTTTCTGTGTTGCTGGACAATTACGACAAGTATACTGATATTACATCATAACAAATTATAAACATTGGTGATATTATTTCAGGACTCATTTGGTATATTATATATTACAGTAAAATGTCCTTTCTATTAACTTAAACTCAATTTTCTTGAAAACATAAACACTTAACATCTGAGGTGTAATAAATCCAGATATAACTGTTTAACTCGACAGGTCCAGCTTGTTTAATCAACAGGTCCATCTGGTTAACTCGACAGGTCCACCTTGTTTAATCAACAGGTCTATCTGATTTACGGCACAAGTCCAGCTAGTTTAATCAACAAGTCCATCTGATTTACGACACAAGTCCAGCTAGTTTAATCAACAGGTCCATCTGGTTTACTGCACAGGTCCAGCTTGTTTAATCAACAGGTCCATCTGGCTTACTCCAAAGTTAAAAAGCTAAATAACTTTTCTGATATATATACAACCAAGAAGAAATTGGTATGATTTCATCTGAACCTCCAACAAAAATAATTCCATGTCAGCATATTCAAAATAGTTTCGTGACGAAAAACGAAAGAAGAATCATGTAGAAGTGAACTGTAAAGATCGATCTGCGAATTCTTACTAAAAAGGGACAGGATGTAGATTTTGAGAACTTAAAAATTCTAGATGAATCCTGTAATATTTCTACCTTGCCGCTAGGAACTAGACAAAATATACCCAGCTGATTGAACAGGACAAAATAAAAACGTTCCAGGTGTATCAAAATGAGATATAAAAAGGTCATTGGTACGATAAATACGTTAGGTTTGGTTTGGTTCATTTTTTAACGTCCTATTAACAGCTAAGGTCATCATTTAAGGACGGCCTTCCGTGCGTGCGCCATGCATGCGTGTGATGAGTGCGTATGTAGGTGACTTTTTATTGAAATACTATCAACCTATAGAGGGCTGTTAATATGTATTGGTGGAAATGTGCTGTTCCATAGACATGTACGTTTGGATATGGGATAAAGTGATAGCTAACTATGTCTCTTCCCCCTTGAATGATTGTTGCTTAATCTGAACTTGATAAAAATGTTCCTCCACTTAAACACCTGAAGATATTTACCCAGTTCCTTCCTAAGATTTCTGAACTATTGGGAGGGGAAACCCAGTAAACATTTCATTGTCATCTGAATGGCAGTGTTTTGTTAATCTTTACTAACAAATTAGCCGAAATCCCCGACATAACGTGGCAGCCATTTCAAAACTAAACGATAGTTTCCACCTTAATCTTTGTGAGTATTTCAATGTGTGACTGATAAAAGTTTATGTTTCAACTGTCAAAGAATTAACAATGCGTATAAGGATTAACGTATTTTGGTGATTTTATTAAAACATTCAATTGCAGATATCTATAGCATACTGACTTTATCCTTTGATAAAATCATAAGATAAGATTAATAAATGTACACGAAACCCAACCTTTCTAACGGTACACGCACATATGTATAACTAAAGGGAATTAATCATAAAAAAAAACACATCCTCCTGGCTCCCTTAAAACACTTACAGCAAATATGTTTTGTATGTCAGTATATTTTATTCATAATCAACATTCGGTAATTATGGAGTGAAAATAGAAAATCAAATTGTTCCAATAAACACATACATCACTTCGCAATACCAAATATGATTATTTATCCCATCCATGTAGCTGCCTGTCTAAACCATTCTTGAGTTTATAAATATCCAAGTATTCCTGAGTATATATGTACAACAAATGAAGGCATATTCAAACCCATATCCACATCTGCAGGTAAGCGATTATCTCAAGTGATCATTCTATTTGTCATATTTCATTTTTTATCAAACTTCATGCAAATGTAAATAGTTTATAGACAAAATTATATTCAATATGTATAAATAGGATTCTTGGCAATGATGTAGTTAACATATGAGGGTCTTCCTATCCTCCTTTTGTCTTTTCACGTCAATAAGTCTACATTTCTACCCTACGGTGGATTTAATGTTCACAAAGGAGACCTCGTAACAGGCATATAAAACACGATTAAACACGGGTGATTTGTAAGTACATAAATTATTGCGTCCAACCCAGAATATGCGGTATCCCTCTAGGTACAGATCACGTAAAATTAGAAGTTTGTGAACCCAATATTCCCTCACGGGTCTATTGGTGTTTGCATGAAACTCCACTAGAAACTGCTTGACGCCAACAAGTTGTGAGGTTTTTAACACCTCAGGTATGACACTCCACTCCCAGCTCTCTATGTCCATCTTAATGACGTCAGGGGCGCGCTATTAACAAAACAGATCATCTTAATTATTCGGAGAAAAGCACAGAGAATAATGATCTATTTCAATGATTTCACAATGAAAGGTAACGTCAAATTTTGATATTTGCAAACAGGTTATGCGCAAAAATATTACCTAATCACATGAGTGATTTGTCCGGTTGTACGTTTTTGATATGATTATTATCTCGAACTTATTGAACGACTGTATTATATGACCAATTAAGGTTTGCTACTGCACATCTTCGGCAGTGTGTTTCAGTATGGTATCACTATGAATTCAGTTTACTGCTATCAAAAGGAGACAAAATGCTTCCTACAAAACGCACCTAGGCATGCATCTCCCATACAAGAGATGCCGTCTTAAAATTACCTCAACTGTAAGACATTTAAAAAGCTCAACATAAACAGGTTACTTACTTCAATGTGGTTCAGTTCCTTTCGTATAGCTTCCATCGTCCTCATTTCCCAACCTGCCATATCCTTACTTACACCGTTATAATCAGACAGACCAGTGGCGTGGAAAAATACAGATGGTTTGTGTAAATGGTCCTTCTGGTGCATACTGAAAATTTAAACACGATTTCAAACCGACCAGGAAATATCATTTACATTGAAATTTCACGGAACACAGTGTTATACTTAACATGTAATAACTGCTTCCTTTATGCTTGTGGTTACAATTGTATTGGTTTTTTTTAACAAATCCGAAGATTTTCCTTCCTGTGATCGAGAAAATATACTCGGTGTTCCTTTACACACTTAAAACCTGAACGAGTCTTGAATATGAAAAAGTTTATCACTGCATTCGAGGATATATATATATATATATATATATATATAAGCAGCTATTAAATAATATGTATTATCCCAGAGCCAGACGACAGTAGTATTACAGTTACCTACCTTGGATCGAACGAGTGTACCTCACATTCAAATACAGACGAAATGTCATCATCAAAGGAAAAATCGTACTGTATCCTACAAATGATAAAGCATAAATAAGTATATGATTCTTCTTACCTATATCCTACTTTATATATATATATATATATTAACGCTCTCATCGATTATATCGTACTATACTAATCATAAAAATATAACTTGTTTTTCCTTACAGGAATTAAAAATTGAACCCGTGGGTGTTATTGCACGATTCGCAAAGGCGACTTTATTGTTTTTGCTGTCTTTTCTCCTCTTTCTTATTTTAACTCTTGATATCTGTTAAATTTTGGTCTATAGTTGAGTGTTCCATTCTGCGAGGAAGGTTATAGAACCATACTCTATCATCTAGTATTACGTTTGACCCTTTGCGGAAAGCTTTGCATTCAGTCTCCTTGACTGTATTTGAGCACCCACCCATCTGGGGATGATTTTGGACCAAGTCCTCTGATCATTAGTTAACCGTTAGCCCCTATGAGGAACACTAGTTCTTGTGATGAAGGCTACGGTCTTATCCTCGTGCCTTCAGCTGATCACTCGCCCCGGTCAGGAAGTTTATGAGCTCTGCCATCAGGCCTGCAGTTCAGCATTCCCGTGTAAGGAAGTGTATGGGTTATGTCCCCTTGCCTTTAGTGGAGCGCTCCCCCTGTATGGAAGGTTATGGGTTATGTCCCCTTGTTTTAAGTGGAACACTAATCCTGTAAGGAAGTTAATGGTTTGTGACCCCTTGCCTTTAGTGGCACTCCTCCTGTAACGACGTTTTTGGGTTATGTCCCCTTGCTTTTGGTGGAGCACTCCCCCTGAAAGGAAATTTATGGTTTATGATCCCTTTCCTTTAGTGGAACACTCCCCCTGTAAGGAAGTTTATCGGTTTTGTCCCCTTGCCTTTAGCGGAGCGCTCCACCTGTAAGGAAGTGTATCGGTTTTGTCCCCTTGCCTTCAGTGGAGCACTCCCCCTGTAAGGAAGTTTATCGGTTTTGTCCCCTTGCCTTTAGTGGAGCGCTCCACCTGTAAGGAAGTGTATCGGTTTTGTCCCCTTGCCTTCAGTGGAGCACTCCCCCTGTAAGGAAGTTTATCGGTTTTGTCCCCTTGCCTTTAGCGGAGCGCTCCACCTGTAAGGAGGTTATGGGTTATGTCCCCTTGCCTTAAGTGGAGCACTGACCATGTAAGGGAGATTATTGGTTTTGTCTCCTAGCTTGGGCACTCGCCTCTTCGAAGCGGCCAAATACACCGCGCGTGTAACGGAGCTGGATAAACTAGATTTATAAACAATACGGTGAAATACACTAGTTTTGCACACTGTCAAGAAGCACAATCAATGTTGTTTTGTGAGTGAACATGTGACCAGTATTTATGAGTATTATCAATTTTATAGTTGATAGAAAGAAGAAATAATACATAGTTTACAAACAGCAATGGAAAAGAATGAGATAAATTCAAAGCCAGCCGCCCGAAGACAACGTTATTTCTTACCCAAAAGAGTAAACGAGACAGTCTTTCGTATTTTTTATTTGTCCGGCACACACGTCCCATCCACCGTCCTTAGTGTTACCCATGCGCACAGATCTCATACATCGACTCTGGATTGTACTGAGGTACCTGCCACAATATCAAATATAAAAATATATAACAATAATTGCATAAGAGAGAGAGAGAGAGAGAGAGAGAGAGAGAGAGAGAGAGAGAGAGAGAGACTCTCACACACACTCACACACCCTCCCCCACACACACCCTCCCACACACATATATATATGTCATGTTTTAATGGAACGATTCTACAGTTGAGTAGATGAAATGATAGACTACTTTCATTATTTTGTTTTCAATGTCATAATAATATGTTTTTGATGACTCATTAGTATGTATCTATTGATACTATTTTCCCTGACATACTATAACAGTTAAATCAATTAACGTGCCATCAGACTATTTGTTATTGTGTACAAATATGATTACATATCTAATCTGTGGATTGGCTGAACATTTGAATTGAAAGCCGGATCATTTACATGAATAACCCAACCACGTCCAATATTAAGTGACGTACGTGTGGTAGTACATTTCCAGATCTTCGAACGACATACTGCAGAGCTCGTTACTGTCCGGGGGTGGTCCATCCGGAACATCCAATGCTTTCTTTAGAGTATTTAGAAGACTTATATTTTGTTTGATGGAACCAGGTGTACGACAGTCAGGTAGACCCATCTTTTTCTATGTAGATAAAGCAAATAACACTCAGATAATAAATTACTGATTACTCAGCAAATAACTCCAGAGCTGAAATATAGAACAGTTAATGGATTCATGTCAATCTTGGTTGGCAGGCGATATGACGGAAGACTTAGATGGTGTTTGGTAAGAAAAACAAATAAATGGAAAACTAATCATCTAGTTATTGGTGTAAAACTAATGAAAGGTGAATTCATGCACTGAAATGAAGAAACTATGTTTGTTTAGAGGTGGAAAGATACGCTTGGCATGTAACGGGGTATTATTTCAGATAAAGGACGACATACATGAAAACACCGGGAAAGCATTCCATAGACAGACAGATATGCATGAAAAGTACTACGATGCGAGATATTGATTCATATACATACCGACAAACAGGGAAAGTAATGTAATATGGTTTTATGTAAGGGAAAGTGACAAGCAGTTTCATAAACAGATCGACATACAGGGAAAGTTATGACATATGGTTTTATGTACAATGCAGGGACATTAATTAGATATTGATTCATTTACAGACCGGGACACGTGGAAAATAAAATGGGGTATTTACAGGCCAAGACGCCTTAAATTTCACAGTTTTGGCATAACCCTTAAAGAAAAAGCAATGCAATGAATTTTAATTCATCCATTTACATTGCATTTCTGAGCCTCAGTGAGTAGATCTGAAGCTACGATGGAACAATAATAAAAAAGAAGAGAAAAAGGCTTCAAATAATGACGGAAACAACCAATAAAGTATCGCTTAATTTGAAGTCATAAATCTAATCATTATGGCATCGTATGGAATATAATTAGTCATTTTCAAGTATAAAATACGTAACTAATAAAAATATGTTTTACTTCTTCAAAAGGGTGAAGCTGAGGTTGTTTGGAACGGCATTGTAAGCACATAGTTATGAACTATACAAGAAAATATTTCATTAAGTATACGTCTGGCGCCGATAGAATATAAATACACAATCTTTGCTGAGTTTGGTGATCAGATCCTCTAACAGACTTATGGCATATCAATTAGAACAACATGCCACATCTTTATGTCGTTTTGTTTTCGTACGAGGCTGATTATACTGAAATGCTTCTCCTATCAACGTTATAAGCATGTCTTTAACATAATCCGGACTACCTTTGAACACTTTTAACATCAAAACAGAGCTATAAACAAGCTTCATAAAGTTGCCAAACTAGCACGATAGAGACCATGATTTCTCCCTTTGTTTCACAGGCCTTCAGTTGTTCTCCATTGTAGCATACATAGTTCTATCTTACAATTAGGTGACTTCATTTGATATCTGCTGTATATTTTTTCTTCGAAATACATTTATTTATTGCTCTGACACTTTTGATATTTAGTTGATCGTTCGTCCCTTTGAGAAATGTTATGATACCTACCCCCAGACCCTTCTCAGACTTTAATCGCCTACAGCAGATTTTTTTGTGATAAAAGGCTAATTAATTGGTATAAGTGATAAACCAAGTGCAACTTTGGAGAGGATATTAAGGCGACAAAGTGTGGATCGCAACTGTTTCCAGTTAGAAATTAATGAAACAAGACTCTTACCGGGTATGACTTAGCGTCCCACCATGTACGATTAAAAGGCGTAGGCTTTGGAATATGTGGTTTAGTGGTTCGCCGGAGAAGAAACAACGTTGAACCTAATATCGCCACTATTATCATCCAGAGCCGCAGCCTATATGGGGGTCGTTGACGGAACAGTGATCGCATGGTTAATCATTCAGGCCGGACCTGTTGGAAAAGAGATAATAGCATTTGTAGCTTTAATCACTTACTAATTTAGATCTTCAGGTCGTATGTACGGAAATAATATGAATAGCATGATAATTGAAAGGTAAATCAAAGCTCAGGTAGCAAAAATGATAGGTTACCTGGAATACTCGGGGTTCGACTGAACATATACTGTAGTACATAAACGTATAAATAATGGTCTCGAGTCAAAAGGAAAAGAAATGATACGGAGGTACAGTATTTAAGCAGGTGAAAAGAAAGAAAAAAACAACAACAAAAAACAAAAATAAATTCAAAATAAAACTGCATACCAAATGTTTGGAAACATACTTAGACGTTAAAATATAGCTAAATGGATATTCTCTCGTTTGATATTTACAAAAGATGAGAAGGATTGCTCGCCCAAAAAGAATGAATTTGATTTCAACAATTATGTTTTCATAATCTCTTAGTAAGTTAAAATAAGAACATATTCAATAGCATCAACAAGCAATAACGTCCAATTTGTGTAATACTATTCACAGCCGCCAAGTCAAATTCGAAAAAAACACCCGCTCCTATTCCGTGATATAAACTCTTGAGATCATAACGGCTTGGTCATTTTTCAGGTTTGATTATTTGTGTGGTTCATAATTATTCCCTGCTATTAAGTAACTCTACAGAATAAGCTCTTATCATCCGCAGCAAATGTTTGATGATCAATTGATAAATGATTTTTTTTCAAATTTGTTTGCCTCTTGAAATTCAACATTATTCTCCTAAACAGATGACCCTTGATTACTACAACATACACTCGAATGACTAGTTTTCCTCACTGAAATGGTTAACTTGAAATATAATTCAATGTATTTGTATAAAACCCTTAAATTCATATCAAAAACAAATATAAAGGTTCAAATATTTTGTATGTTTTTCAAAGTATTTCAATATAAGATGAAATAATGAAAAAGAGATACAACAACAAGAAATCCTTTTAAATTCATTATCATATGCGTCATTACTTCCGTGAATAATAAACCTTGTCCTTCTATAACATTTTGTAATATAATTAAAAACAAAATAAACAAAACTCCTCGCTATATTGCCATATCGTACAAGGACGTATCATTTGATATACGATATATGTAGCATTACTTGAGTCTTGTTCAACCCTATTTCATATACCCCTGTGCTTTATCCTATCTATCAGTAATTGGCATTTTTTTCACGGATATTGATAAACCAGTAAAAAAAACATCGATTGTAAAAAACAAAAATCAACAAAAGAATACTGACATAATAATGAAACAATAATTTCAACTTAAAATCGATAAAGCGATGGCAGATATGGATAAATTGCATAGTTGCAAAGATTATCTTGCAAAGGTATAGGGAGAATAAGACAAGGTGCTTCAATGGATCTAGGTCAAATGTTGGTAACATCATTGTCTCAAAATGAAAATCAGGGTGGTAACAATGGAATCTCTAGTTATATCAACATACATATGTAGCATAGAGCATGTCTGACTTTATATCGCATAAGGAAATAGAATAATTTCAAATGATATCATGATATCTCCCGTACAAATTTGCCAGTCTTCATCAATCTGAAACAATTTGTTGTCAATGTCTTTGGCAGTAGTCGGGATCTGTCCCGAAATTAGTTATAATGGGAACAAGTGCTTGCATCGAACCAACATTGTTAACAATGTAGGTAGGGGAAGCAGGTATATTATATTATTATATATTAATGTTGTTCGCTGTTCCAGCTGCAAACACACTACGTATGTAATTAGATGAATGTTTACTTCTGCATTGTAGTATATTGCATTATAGAGCACATGGTTAATGTCTTTTGTTAATCCAGCTGCAAACACACTACGTATGTAATTAGATGAATGTTTACTTCTGCATTGTAGTATATTGCATTATAGAGCACATGGTTAATGTCTTTTGTTAATCAATATACCAGGGATATTGTGCTAGACCAAAATAATGGTTACGGGCTACCTTATGATGTTTACGCCATACACGTGTTCTTTAGAAAGCTCAAGGGTAAACATATGCATATCCTTGTGAATTAACTTAGTACCCATACTAATAACCAATGTTAGTTACTACTGAACTGCATTATCTGAATATTGCGTCTATCTTTAATATAGATTTTATTTTGGGTGTTGGATGGCAACATAAAGGTAAGATGGAATACTGAAGCGCTATTTTTTTATCCGCTCGAGTCGTGTTTTTGTTATTGCCACATTTAACATATTTTACTTAAATTGAATAAAAACCTTCGATAACCTTTTCGCATTCCATCAAATAACAATACATATTTATTGATTTGGTTTTCAAGTTTTATTGAAGATATAACGCCAGTGATTTCAAGACAAGTTTTCAAAAAACATGTTTATTTTTTCACTTAAATGATCGAAGAGTACATGATACATTTAGCTTTTCCTCAGTTGTTTCATTTTTTTAATTAGATAATAAATTTTCATGAAATTGGAATCGTATTCAAAACTCCATGACACTTTAATGAAATTTATAGCCAAAGTATATATCACATTAGACTATTTCTGTCATAAAATCAAACTATTTAATATTGGTATCTTAAAATCATATCGACACATTCTTCTTATTTGATTATTATTTTCTACGAGATTTTCAGCAACAACCTGCGTCTGCAATACGCGCTGACCGTATCATAAGTACAGTAATACTACTTTACATTTTCATATTCTGTCTCTAACATATTAAACGAAATACAATGTATAAATATATGAAATGAAATAGATTTTAAGTGTGTTATTTGCTTCTTTCCTATTGCAAAACCAGTAACTAAAGTAATAAAACTAGATCAGAGAAGCGTAACGATACAGGTGTAAGACAATATACATTTTCATATATCATACAAGTAAACTCACATGTAACCTTTATATGTGCTCGAGGCTAAGTGTCAATCGCCTATTTAGCTCTATTGCACTATTGATTACATATATTTTTAATTCAGGGCAATGCTAGTTTACAAAGTGTGACTACTGTTTGGAACCTGGTTTAGTATGTGTTTGAATCCTGTTCACGTTACATTGCACTAGATGTAACGATTTGCATATACTCATATCAAATTACCTGTGTTAACAATATAATGTATTTTAATGGTCCAATCAACAAATGAGAATAAATCTCTCAAGATTATATTTATCTAAGTCTACAGATGGAATCAGGTTACAATTCTCACTGCTTAAAATAAAAGTAAGTAAATACTATATTATGTAACGTTTGTTGTAAATAATATTACATATAAATGCTTAATGCGATGCCGTTAATATATTTTAGAATGTGTAAAACTGAAGTAAATAATCTAAATCAAAGGAAAATAAAACAATAGGCTCATTTTAAAATTTTTTGAGCTTTTGGGGTAGGAAACTTAAGGTCGTATGATCAAAAAATATTTAGCTGCATCCGAATCAATCATCCGTCAACGTTAAGACAATCTTAAGATTCAATAACTGTTTGTTTTATATGAGGGTTTTTTATTTTCACGTGCGTTAAACAATTTGTAGAATCAAAAAGAATGAATTGATTTCCATTCGTTCAATCTAAGCGGGTTTTAAGAAGGTGTTTAGATTTTTTCCATCAAATATGCAAAATATCTTGACATTTATAGTTATAGATTACGTTACATATGGAATTAGTTTAAATGGCAAGAAAATATCATATTCACATAGGACGGTATTACTGATATACATGTAGTGAAGGCCAAACAAATTGATGAACACAGGTGAAAAAAGTGTACTTATTGTGTATACTTTTCTGTCCTATGTTAAACGTTTTACTTACCTGCTTAATCATCTCCGTAATATCCCTGATTCAGACGTTAGTAATGGAGACTACTAATTCTAAAACAACACAGCCATCTTACAAACATGTTTGAGCTTGATCTCATCATACCATCTGTGTTGTGTCGGTATAGCCTATTGGTTCTTGATACAATGCCATTTGCCACGTTCCAGTTGAATTACAGCAGAACCCTTTTGTGGTTTATTCTATGGAGCGAACCATTTCGACTCAATGTTAGGGTAAATCGTGTCCTTGAGGATATGGAGAAAACGATTATCCATATACTTATAAAAAATTATACTTAAACCGGTTATATCATGGCATAATACATATTTAAATATATATGCACATATAAATGATTAAAAAATAAAAATATATTAAGCGACCAGGGGATGTGGAGATAACTTTAAGATATAAAAAGGAAAACTAATATTAAAAGAACCCTTATTTTTATATATTCTCATATCATATGCCATGTAATAATTCTTTTTAGAATATAGAATAATACATTTTTGTAGAAATAAAGGAAAATGCATTACTTTAAAATAAAAACAATCCTGCATGTTTGGTTGTAAAATCAGAATGAAAACATAATATAACAATCGACGAATTACATTCACAAGCGACATTGTCAATTCTCAATTTATACATTAATCAGATTCCAAACGATACAGTGCGATCAAAAGTTAACAGACTGTATGCATTATGATGACAGAGAGTATGACATCTTAATGTAAATGTTAATTTACTCTGGTCGTTTGATGAACACTAAGGCCACAGAAAAGTTATATTCGGCAACACATCGTCTACAACTGTATCACATCTGAACGCCGGTGCCAAATTTCTTCGGTCAATCGTGACTTTTCAATTACTTTCTCCACGGAGCTCCGTTGATTTTCTCGTCATTGTTGAACTTAATACACGCCTAACGTCCTATTCACAACAGTACATACATTACATACGAAGTATTGAAGATATGGGAAAAAAGTAACGGCGTCCCAATAATAACCATGGATCTGCAATGTTGACCTTTGATTGGCATATGGTAGGCGTAATGGAAATGTTCAATATGACGAATCAGTCGTTAGGACTAAGTTGTTAATTTTCATAAAAAAAACCACTTAGCGATAATGTAGAAGACGACACCATAAAAAGTATACTTTTAAACTCATTGGGATTCCAACTGCCAGTGGGGCTCTAGTATTCTAATCTCATTTGAATTTTCATTCTATGCGCTCTAATTGCGCTGTGGGGAACAACATTGGCCCAACCTCTCTATGTTTGGAACAGTAAAATGTTTTATTTTCTAACGAAAAAAGTCCCAGATGCTTTCTTAATAGAGTGTAAATGTGTACACGCTCAAATACGTTTGACCAGGGCAAACAAAAGGTGTTGGTCGGTAACTTGAAAGAAATTCGGCCTCCGCTTGGTTAGCAGATAGGTCAAACCAAATGCACGTGTGCATACAATGTGTGACACGTGAATTTGAAGGTGCCAAAGAAGTTGGATCGGTAGATATAATTAATAAATAATTCATAGGCATACTTGTTTTGGCCTGTTTGAACTGATCTGCATTTTTAATTTCTAGGTTTTTAAATAAATTAAGTAGTTTGCTTTTTCCATGTGATTGTTGCCGATGTTGAATGATATTGCTATCTAGCGTTAACTTGCTATAAAACAAACTGTATTCTGAGTCCGGACACCTGTGCTATTCATAAGACAATGTCAAGTGGGGAAACAATCGCAAAAACGTTCAAATTTTTCACGCCTTGCCGCTTTTAATATCCGTATAAGTGATACATTAAATTGCATGGGTGGTAACTTAAGCATTAAGTCTGCTATCAATATAGGAGGTAACTTGACAATTTTTTTCGGTATTGAGCGCGGTTGCCGACAGGAGGATCCGGTCTCTTCATATATTTTTATGCTATGTGCAGAGATTTTATAGATATTATTAAGAAATAATTTAGACATTAGTGGTATTGTAGTTGACAATCAAGAAATTCTTCTCTCTCAATTTGCGGACGATACTTCAGTTATTCTTGATGGCTCGGAAAAATCTTTAAATATCACTCTACAACAGCTTAATTATTATGCCAGAGTTTCTGGACTCAAAATGAATTTCACCAAGACCCAGGTAATTTGGATAGGTAGCAAAAAGTATAGTAATGATAAATATACAACAGTACACAATCTTTCATGGGGAAGCACAAAGTTTAATCTTTTAGGAATAGAATATGATGTTGATTTGCATAAAATAGTAAAATTGAATTTTGACAAGAAATTATTAAACTGAAATCCCTCATTAACTCGTGGAGCCGAAGAAATCTTACTCCAATAGGGAAAATAACTATTATAAAAACACTACTTATTTCACAATTCAATCATCTCTTTATAGCTCTCCCGAACCCAAACGAATCGTATATAAAAAAAGTCAACAATATATTATATGAATTTCTTTGGTGTGGTAAAACAGACAAAATTAAACGTGATGTTATAATTAAGTCATATATTGAAGGTGGTTTAAAGATGATTAATTTAAAATCTTTTATAACAGGTCTTAAGACAACATGGGTAAGGCGGATTTATAAAGATGATGCTAGTTGGATGTATATTACAGATAAATATATGGATACATTTGCTTTGGCAAATTGTGGACTTCAAAAACTCAAAATTACTTTGGAAGAATGTACAAATTTGTTTTGGGAAGATGTTCTGAAAGCTTGGTATATAACAATAGATGGGTCCAATACTTACAATGAAAAAATTTGGGAAAATCCTTTGTGGTATAATTATAACATCAAAATAAACAACAAACCTGCTTTCTGCAAAGAATGGTTCAGGAAAGGGGTAATGTATATATATGATATTGTTAAAAAAATGGCTCATTTTATAATTTTGAAGAATTTCAACAAAAATATGGTATAAAATCGAACTTTTTAACATTTCATGGTATTATTAGAGCTGTAAAACATTTTATAAATAGTAAACAGGAAACTTTCTCTTCAGCAATCTGTTTACCAAACATACCTTTAGATTTGAAAGTTATACTAAGAAATAAAAAAGGGACACATGACATCTATAGAATCTTGTGCCATAATCACACAAAGCCTACATCACAAAGAAAATGGAGCTTAATTTTTTAATATCCAGGAAAACCAATGGAAAGAAGTTTATACAAATGTTTTTAAAACCACTAATAGTACAAAACTAAGATGGCTTCAATACAGAATCAATCATAGAATTTTAACTACAAATACAATTCTACATAAAATAGGTATAAAACAAGATAATTTATGTACATTCTGTAGAAATTTTCCAGAAACCATTGAACACTTTTTTTGGGATTGTGATAAGGTTAGTGTTCTTTTACGTGAATTTAAACAATTACTTGCTGCTAACAACATTTCTGTCGATTTTATTAAACAGGAATTTATACTTGGAAAATTTAGTTTCAGTGATGCAGATTTGGTATTAGATAACCTTATTTTACTATTGATTAAACAATATTTGTTTAAAATGAAATGTTTAGAAAAAGATATCAATTTAATAAGTTTAAAGAACCATATACTGTTTGAACTGAAAGCTCATAAGCTGATGATACAAATTGTAGTTAAGCATAAGGCATACCGAAACAACGTTGAGTTACAAAATAATCTTGAAAACTGGCTTAACATATGATTTTAATGAATTTAATATATCTATGATGTGGTTTTATTTAATGTAACAGTTTTGTGCTGACAATTTAAAGTTCAGGTATATACTTTTACGTGTACATTGTATACACTATTTACCATCTGTGTAATCAATCAATTAGTCTGAGGCTGCAAAAGAAAATCCCCCCCCCCCCCCCCCCCCCAGTATGTTTGTAATGTGTAAGTTTGATTTGGTGTCTTTATGTGTGTGAGTGAGTGAGTAAAGACATATAGAATGGCTACATGTATGAATATATATAACATTATATCTAAATGAATATGATGTATGCTTGTAAGTTTGAATGGACATGTATTGTATTTGTAATGTGTTGTTGATAAAATTAAAATTGAATAAAAAATTTGTTAAAAAAAAACAAAAACTTAAGCATTAATTATAGTTTGGTAAATGGTTGAATGTTATACTGTGATATGTAAGTTTGTTTTTGTTTTTGTTTTTTTTATGAAATGTGTGGAAATAATTATGTTATCACTCGTAAAATACATTTTAGTCGTAAGAATATCATCTATTAACATCGTGATATAAATAATGCAATGAAATAATAGATTTTCAATTGTTTTACATCTCCTAATGGTAATGCTTTGAAAATATAGCATACGAAGGATGATTGATATGGTGTGAGGCTCGTATTGAATGTGGTACTCAAGGATGGTAGTTTATATCGACGAGGTAGCGCTCTAAAGTAAAACAGACAAGCGGCTTTTGCAAAATGGACAGATTTGGTTAACGAGCAATGATCCAATATTTGCACAAAAAAGGTTAAACATCGAAGGATATCCATAATGATATGGTAGCAATACTAGAGAATGATGCCCCTTCATATGCTACAATGAATGGGCTGGTGGCAAAAAATTAAGCGCGGTCGACAAATCCTTGAGGACGACCTTCGTCCTGGACAGCCTGCTATTGTTGCAACCTCACAATAGACGAGTCACACAAAGATATATAGCCGGTAGAGGTGGCATTTTACAAGAAATAGTACATTTCTTCCTGACCGAAGATCCTGCAATGAGAAAGCGTTCGGCTCGATGGGTACCAAAACTTTCGACAGCTGATCAGAAGCGCACCAGGCGCACATTATCGCGTGCTAATCTGAACCTTTTTGAGGAAGTTCCTGCCAACTTCCTTCATATATTTGTTACTATGGATGAAACATCGGTCCATCATTTTACCAACGAGGCCAAATAACAATCGAAACAATGAAAGCACCCTGGCTCTCCGCCGCCAAAGACGGCAATGACTGCTTTATCAGCTAGGAAGATAATGGCCTCGGTTTTTACTGGGATGCAGATTGTATTCTGCTGATAGATTATCTCCAAAAGGGACAAACAATCAATGCCAGATACATGTTCTATGCTTCATTTCTGAGGTAGTTACGAAAAAATATAAACCTACGCGCCGCGGAAAGCTCACTAATTAAAGGTGTGTTATTCCATCAGGAAAATGCTCCTGTTCACAAGAGTGTCATTGCCATGCCTGTCATTCATGACTGTGGCTTTAAATTGATTGAGCTTGATCTCGCTCCTTCAGACTTTCATCTATTTCCAAACTGAAAACAACTATTTCAGGCACCCGCTTTCAGTCCGATGATGACGTCATACATACAGTGGATAACTTTTTAAACAGCTAAGAAAAGGAGTTATATAAAAATGGTATTAAGGCACACCGCTGGCAGATATCGTTTATTCAGAGTATCAATAAATGTAGATGATCTTTATTTCTTGTTAAGACATACAGTTGTTGTATAATATCTTACATTCATACAGTACTGTAATGTCTATCGTAACTCGCCCGAGACACTGTCATGTGTGCAAATTAACGTGTTCAGTGGAACTCTCTCCTCGTCTCTGCCCTTACCTCGAACTATCTTCCTTTTTATGTCCCCATTCTATCAGACCTAGTTGTGACAATGCCCGATCAGTCGAGCGTCAGGGTGGATTTACGATATATACTAACCAAATGAGACCATTCCATAGTTCACGGCCCTATGTACCAGACAATAGTAGGATTTAAAAAGAACATTCTTGAATACCTCCTTCAATACGAAGCTTACAACATACCAAGCATCACTCATTTATATAATTAGCTTTAGCTAATGTCGAGATGTTACATCGATATGATTATGTCTTAGTTCTAATCGGACCTACAGCCAAGCCAGTTATTTAATTGATCAATAAACCTCTCAACATATACTCATAATGGTCTAAAGTACCGATGCTCTATCTGTAGGAATATTGTTTTATTTCTTACTTGTAATAAACAAACATAAAATCATATTTAAAACATTTAATCTTGTGATGGTATGTCAGTTATATTGTACCTAACTGTTTATAGCTTAACTTACATCTTCAACAACTAGACATTGTCCATCATCATGGTTTGGGACTTGCGTTCTGCACTTTTAAAATATATGCATTGTACGTAGAAAAAAGCGATCCATCGTTGCATAACCGGCGAATTCAATTATCGTTACAATATGCATTTCAATGAAATCACATCCTTTACATCCAGCCTATTCATAAGTACCTCATCCAAAGTGTGGAACCTTTTTTCGAAATAAACCAAAATGCAATCCAAATTTAAGCATTCGTATTTCAACTTTCTCTGAAAATGCTAGAATTGATGTATCAAAAATAGAGCAACTTGAAAAAACGCATGACAAATTATGGTCAAAAGCACCATCATTGGAAGATGGAAAAAAACTTTGAAGATATTTTAGTAACGTCGAATCAAAAAATTGTATAAATATATAAGACAATGGAGAAATGAAAACAAAAAGAGGAAATATTTCAAAACAATGTTCGTACACGGTTATTCAAAGACCAGTGTGAACCTTTACCAAATGTTAACCATGATTATTTATTACAGGGAAATAAATTCAAATGCCTCCGCTGCCACTTGAACACCCGAAACACAGTTTTGTGAGGGTCGCATCAGCAGTCCCTGAGATTACCTAATAACATTGCATAGGGACGGGGCGCGACGCGACCGGATGGGACGGGACGGACATAGGTAAAACAATGTCCCCATTGCAGTGCGGAGGCATAACAGAGCGAGTAACTTGAAGTGAAACTGAAAGGGAAAAATTCATATACATTAAAAAACGAAAATGTCAAATCGCCAGTATCTGCTGGATTTACATCTGATTTAAAAAATCATTAATATCAAAACATTGATAGTTAGAGATTTAAATTACGGACATGAAAGCGGTCCAATGTCAGACAGGGCATTATAACAGAATGCCAAATAGTATTTTAGTGTTGATTAGGGAGTCAGACAGAACTTTAGTAATCCAGACTTTTAAATAGAATAATTTAAATAGACAATAAAAGTCACATACTGACTCTATAAATTTACAGCTTTTTATCCATAATTCTCCTTACTCCAAATAAAAAAGAAACATGTCATGACACAAATCCCTTGTTTTATGAGAAATTAATTCCGAGGAATTTCTGTTGGTTTATTTCTCTTACTGAACATGAAGATAATCAACTATTGTATGTACAGTTTCTGTCATACGTGTAGGTAGCCATATTAAGTTGAATAAAAATGAAAATCATTTACTTGGAGACCAGTTTTCATGAGTAACAGTCTCTTATCGAGGGTAAAGAACGCCATTCCAAACACTTTTACTAGAATTCCATTCGTCACTCAGTTACTATGTATATGTTCAATATCATATATCAAATGCAGACTGACGGTATCGTCGATAGTGAAATAAGGTTAATAAACTGTGTTAGAGACATCTGAAAAAAAAATCCATAAAAACAAGAATACCGATAGTAACGAAATTCAATCTCACAATCGATCAGCTAACGGCAAAATATAAACAAAGAAAGGTAGAAGGAGGATAAAGCATTGTGTTCCGGAAGAGCTAGCTGCTTCTGCTTCATCGATATCACATCAGGGTTAAATAACTTAGAATAAATTATATTTTACAATTCCTATACAAATGTATTATTTATCAGACCATTATTAACCCTTTTCGACAGGTACCATGCATGACCGAGTTTGGATAATGCAAGATTTACTGTCGACAGTTATCGCTTACATATGAGCTTTTTGTTCATCCTAGCCGAGATCCAATAAATATTTCAGACATGAATTGTTCAGTCCGTGAACTTTGTAAAGCTGACAGCAGAGCATTAATTGAACTGTTTGTGAGGTACACAGTGCTGGTGAAATGACCTATGGTGGTTTTGGTAAATTATACAACTTTTGAAATCATCATGTGCAGTGTACTCTATTAGATACATCTAGGATATATATATGTATACAATATCGGCATAGGACACTAGTATACTCGCCAACAGTCAAGTGTTATGTGCTTTTTTCAAGAGAATTTGCAAAAGTCTTTCAAAAAGATATCTTGATATATTTATTGTGGATAAATAAGAAAATATTAAATGTTAAGAAATAAAAATAAAGAAATGAATCAGGTAACATCTCACTAAACATAGAAATGTAAAACTGTTATTGACCAAATACTGCCTTATCGAGTAATTAAGTCAAAATATTTTGAATCGGAAATACCATTTTAGAATGAATAAGTAAAATGTATAGACCAAATGTTACTAGACTACTCATTTAAAACTATGTTAAGATTACGTGCTAGGAAAGTGATGAACAACTGCTTCAACCCATTCCCAAAGAATGATTCTATATTTGTGTAAATATGTTAAAATGATATGTATTTACTCACGACTAGGTAAATATTGCTTTGGGAGTGTTAAACAGACGAATGTTAGCATTCATGACACCTGTCAATGATGTAATTTTTGACATGTTGTAAGGTATACATAGGAGTATGTGAATTTAGTTAGAATATATATCTATACATCTCTACGTGTATTTTCACAATAAATATGTCATGATTCCCCTATAACGCAATAATGGATAATGTGGTATTTTATGAGAATACCAATCCGAGACACTCCAAGGGTTTCGTTCAAGTTCCCCCTTCACACAAACATCGAGTATCTTGGACACGGTGATAGCTCACAACATCGTTCAAACAACTACAAATCACCAGGAAATTTAGTAGCCTGAGTGATGTTTAATCAAATATTTTTGGGTGGATAACATGAAAAAAATCTGTATCCGGCAAGCACATGCAAAAAAACGTCCGCTTGCTAGAAACGTATTACATTGCGACAATCCAAGAAGGCCAACACAAATTATTACTCTAGTTAGGTTGTATATTAGTTTTTTTTCCACAGGTGTAATTGTCTACGAAACAATTTCTGCTTTTTCGAAAACGTTTCTGTTTGCAACTTCGCCCAGAAAATGAGGTTCACAACAAGAACTGGTTGAGCGAATTATCGATTTTTACATAATAGGTTATATACATGGTCACTTTACCATGACCACAGTGAAACAAAGAAAAATTAATGATTGATTTCTGTATGTATATTATGGTCGGTAATTCCCTACCGGCGCCTCAGTGCTCTAATGATATATGACGGTTTTTAGCCGTGAAGTCTGTCGTTTGTTCGTCCATAATTTCTTCAAAGGATTTATTTCCTGTTTTAACCTTCTTTAACTTAATTTGACTGGAAACACCCGTAGGTGATGGGAATTCAAAATTGTACAAATGGTGAGGATGAACCCAAAAAGTGGCAAAAGTGGTAAGTTTGCCGATATTACTTTAAAAGAAATCTTCTTCAGGACAACAATGGGTTTCAACTATATTTGTGTGGAAACAAAAATAGATTATATGCAAATACTTGTCACTTCATGGAATTTGGGGATACAATTAATTCGAAATTACAACCGCAAATCATATTCCGAGAACTGAAATGAAACCGCAAAGGTACAATAATCTCGTCTGCTAAATACACTAGCTTTACGGTTTGAATATTGATTTTAAATATATTTTTTGTTTTAATATCACTGCATTTTAACATATCTGTTCTCTAACAATATATGAATATTTCTGTATGCATTAGTCTCTGTGTATCTTCATCGGTGATCGAATCTTTTAACAAAGAAAGAACTGATCACTATCCTGTGTATTTTCATTTTTAATTATTCATAATAGTATGTCTATACGTAGGTGAAATGCGTATTCATAAATGTCAAAAATATGCGTACATTCATAAAATGGTACTTACCTTTTTTATTTCTCATCCGCTTTATATATTATCAACCGCATATTATACTACTCCTACATGTATGTGCAACTGGGTAACACCGTGCACTAATGCACGTAAAACACACACTCACCGAAGACTAAGTCTTTTATCGATAATACAGCCGAAACAACAGGGCAACGTCACTATTTTCTGTTTACCCTATGACTCAACTCGAGTATGGCTGATTTTCTTTACTTTCTTCTTTCAGAATTTACATGGCAAAACGAAATAGTTACCCTGAATTCCCATAAGTCAAGCTTAATACATTAGTACTCCACAACTATTTTGGTAAAATTCACATTATTACACTTTTTCTCGATCTCTGAAATTATCCCGCTATTTGACACCGTAGTTAGACCGGAAGTTTGAGTAGTTCCGCACTGAATATTCTGTGACTTTCGGAACAAATCACAAATATCGTGTAACGGCTAAGAATCACAAAGTAATAGTTCCGAAAGCAAAAACCAAAAGAAAAGAAAAGATAAGCAACAGAGAGCCTTGTCAAGTTTAAGAGCAGAAAAAAATGAATGAAAACCAACAGAGAGCGTTGTTAAGAGCAGGACATAATGTTTTTTTTTGGCATGATACCCCGGGACGAGAAGATAATTCCTCTTGGCCAGTTTTATTACAAAGATATAAGAAAAAAATAATATAAGAAGCTGTGATGTATTTTATGAATATTATATCCAAACGTTTATACGTATTCACATTGCTATGGTTAACGTTCGTGTATCATAAAAGGTACATTACGTGTAACGACATCGTTTTACTAGATGAATATATAACAAATTGAGTAACTGTGTTCTTTCAATTATTAATGTAAGATATATCGATATTTGAAAATTAAAACTCCTACAACTTACCATGAAATTTGAGAAAAATCCCGCCAAGATCATAAAGTTCTACGGATCTGCTCTTTTCGAGACTCTCTAGAAACCTCCTGTATGACTTGAAAATATTGGATTCCATAGTCACATTGGCGTTTTAGGATGTAAATTCTGATACTAAATAGAGAGACATTGATTTGAAAATAGGCAGGACTCAATCACCTTAGAACTCGTGTCTTCCATTGTCACAGGTTATAACTCATAGGACAAACAAATATTTCAACTCTTTACAAAATGATACGTTAGTGACGCGGCCCTATGCTGAAACCAAGTCAGATGTGACTGCTAGGAAAGTATGTTTTCTCCGATACAAATAACTACACGATATATTGTATGTAGCGTAACCGAGACACGAATATATAGCTACATGTCAAGTTCCTGGTTGCGGGCATTGTACATGAACGCCTTGTTTTTACGTAAAAGATAAATCACTAGTCGATGTAGAGTAGGCCAGAGGACAGTACCTTGGATGAGGCCCGATATATAGCAATTAAGTGGTTTATTTAACTTTTAAAAATATACGCTCTGTCTGGGTCCCAAATACGTCTTATAATATATGGAGCTGTCCTGTACTTTTCATGGTTAGTGAACACACAATTAAGAACACAGTCAGTTTAACTGGATTTCTATTGTATGAGATATGTCGACGAAGCCTTCAATAGAGAGAACAACTAGAATTAAATAGAATATTGTAACATAAAATTTCAATACAAAGACAGTACCAGGGATGAGGTCTGAGATAGGGTTTCTATATAACAAATAGGTGGTTTATTCTGCTTAAATCTGCGCTCCTTCTCCGCCCGTACGATGTCGTATACAAGTAGGCTGTCCTGTACTTTTCGTGGTCAGTGAACACACAGGTTAGAACACAATATATTTAACTATTGAATTCTATTGTATGGGATATATCGGTGAAACCTTCAGCAGAGAGAACGGCTGGAATTAAATAGAACATCGGAACTGGAAATTCCAAAAAACAAAAACTGGTCAATAAGATAACTTAAATTTGTAACCATTTTCTGCTGCTCGAGATGAAAATCCGCTTAAAAAAGGACTGGTTTCAGCCACGACGAAAGAATTTCTTTATCACGTAAGAGATGTAAAATAATGAATAGCAAGCTACATGTATGTGTCATTGTTTAAGAAAAAGTTTTCGATACATGCAACATCAGTCAGGCTTCTTCTGTGTAAGTTATTTTGAGAAGTGTTTCAATTATGACACGCTGATAAGTATCATGCGTCTTTTTCGATTATCTTTTTACAGAAATTTAGCAAAATATAATTTAACAGGTATACATACAGTAAAAACACATGTTTGTCAAACAAGCTTGAATCGGTCCCGATTTTCCCTTCTTTATCTTAGTAAATTAAACACGGATGATTCGAACACTCTTAAATCGAGTACTGCGGTTGTGTCGAATATATTTTGTGGTCCCTCCCTTCTAAACTATACGAACATTTCTATTTTGTGTGTCGAATATCAAAGCGTCATGTTGTCTCAGGTAAAATTTGCTCACCTCGTCTGACTGACTGAGTGTGACCAATCAGCCGTAACGGTGTTACCAGAGCCTATTGTTCGTTTCTGGCTGTCGATCGAACATCATTCCATTGTTTATACAGGTACACGGGTAAAGTAAAACGTTAAGTTGTAAATAAATGTACCTGTTTTAGTTTATGAACCATAGCATCATGACCAAGTGCGTTCTGTTTACTGTTTTGATACACATAGCAGCAGGAAAATGTAAGGAAAAAAACAAACGACAAATTACATATCTAATCCCTAAAACATGCACATTAAAAAAATACGTGTATGCCATTGATTTATTTATCTGTGCCTAAATTCTAAACACAAGAATACAAAAGTAACAATAATATGCAGGATTATTTTATTCTATGCAAAACGTCGTGGCAATACATGATCATGCAACCGATAAACACTGAGCACGGCCTTCACCTTTTTATACAAAATCAGCGGGGTCGATCAATTTTTTCCGAACTGTTTATTGTTGTATATTCCTTCAATGTGGAACAGTATAGACTATTTCAAGACAAATAATGTGATTACAATATCACCGACCCCTAACGTATCACTTCAACTTCATCAACTACAATTGATATTATCTTTTTTAACAACATATATTTAGATAAAATGCATACGTATTTTCTTCTATATATAGTGACCATTCTCTGATACAAAACAATATTTCCTTCGCAGATTTTGAAAAACAAACATATCGAATATGCAGATGACAATAAGATTAATACATTAATATTAGAGAAAGGTAATGAAAACCTTATTCATGTATATATATAATAATAATTTAAATGAGTCAAACTATAAACCACTTGATGCATCTATATTTCAATTGGATGACATGATATTAGATATTAAGCTGCGTATGAAACAAAGCCATAGGTCTCATACGAAAACAAAAATCTAATATTTCTTTTTTGTTTTTTGTTTTTTTGCTTTTGTTTTTTGTTATTGTTTTGCTTTTCTCTAAAGATTTTGGAAACAAAGGAAATGAAATCATCGAATAATATGTAAAATACGTGTTACAAAGAAAATTTACAAAAATCACTTACTGACAACGCTATTCTCCCTAACAAGTGATGGACAAATTTCACAAAATGTCCTAAATATGAAAAATATTTAATACATACCTATATTCTCCAACTACGCACAATAGCTATTTTTTTCAACATCAATTTAGCAAAGGTGAAGGCTTAGATAAATACATATACTGAATCAACCCACCACTTCAGAAACCACTGAACCTTTCCCGGAAATACTGATGATTTCCGTTATTTCGTTAATGACATTTTCATTAACCAACAGGATGTTAAAGATCACGTGTTTTTTCTAGATGTTAATAAGTGTACTGGACAAGATGATATCATTCCCAGAATAATCCAACCATTAACGTATATCTTTTATCTTTCCTCTAACTAAATATACACATATCAAACTGGTATGATCCCCTCGGATGGCTAATATTAACTTATATATTAACATTCTGTGTTGCATTTGCCTATATATGTCGCTAGTAAACCAAATTGTTTTCATGTATACTGCAATTTACAGTGATTCGGTCAGTGTAGGAAAACAGCTTCAGGTGTTGTAGGTTAAAACAATGGCCGCCAGTTAATTTTGTCCAAGAAAGCTTTCGAATACTAGAATTGATCTACATAAACCATCACCAACCATAAATAAAGCTACACACGTTATGAGAGTAAGATTTAATAATTGAAGAAAAAAAAAAAAATGAAGTCGACACATACTTTTTGTAAGCGCTATTCTCGATCTATACGACGTAATCAAATTGTCAATGTCGTCACACAAACAGGGGCTGTTACCGAATGAATTTTTAGCAATGCTAGACATGACAACATTAACAGTCATTCTATTTATCTGTCACGCAAATTGTATTCATATCGAATGTATACTACCATTTGGTAACAGTTCAATGCTTAAATAAAGGTAACGGTTTCATTAAGTGTCTAATTACAGACCTTCAACTGGTACTTCATCTTTAAGTTTAATGTCAGAAAAATATTTTGATTTAAACAAAACACAAAGTATAACTTAAAACCTGCAGATTCAACTGCAAATCAATTGTCACAATATCATTGCTAATTGCCTGGATAAAAATACAAAAATATAAATGTATTTTTGACACCAGCAAGGCTTGTGATAGAGTTTTGTACAAAGCTTATCTTTTAATTAGGTTCGAATTTTTCTATCAAAGAGAAATCAAAGATAAAATGTATATCTAAAAGCATTTAGAATAATAGATATCTTAAGGTTAATAAAATCAAAATTGATAGAACTTCATTGACAACGGTATATTCATCCTACATAAGACCACTTATTGACTATGTATATGTTGTGTTGGGTAATAACAAACTACTTACAAAACATCTAAAATATAAAAAGTATAAAGTTAGAAGCTGCAACAGCTTCACATTATTTGTTTAATGTAATCAATATACACATAATTATATTCGACAGACTCTCGAGCAGATGTGACATACGAGAAATATTTCAGGCATAAAACTTTATTACACAATCAAACAGATTTTCATTAATATAATTACCCTTACCGTATTTTGAAAATACACATTTTTATATATTTTGGTCATATTAAATGCATATAAACTTTATAATCACCGGTGAACCAAAATACAATAGCAGTACATGGTATACCTAATGAAATATAATATGGAATTATTAGTGCTTTATCCTAATATTTTTATTACTAATTTACCTGTTATATACAAACGGAAGGATTTTTTTTCCATAATGGTATTTAGTAGTTTCTGTCAAATAGATTGAGGAATTATCATAGTATTTGCAGGAGTTGGCGTAACCCTGCTTACAAATTATATATCTATTTGCTGACATTGGCTTCTGTTCCGCAAACGTGCTATGGCCTGTATCAGTTTAGGCAATATATGCAATATTACAAAATATCTATACCAAACAGATGATTGTCTAATACATATCTCAAATAAAATATACCCAGTAAAAGGTTAACTATCTTAACAATATTTAGGAATTCTGGTAAATATCAAGGAGTTTCTTCCCCTTTTCCAAATAATCATATCACTGAATTCTCAGCAGGAAGCAGACATTATACCATCTCAGTATATAGCATGATTGAGAATTATATTTTGCACGCATAACATACAATTCATAACACAATGAAGTCGTGCGTCATATTGTTACAACTTGCGATCTTGATTGTTTTTTGTTCTACCGAGGGGAATGAAGTCTGGTTTAGGTTTTTCTGTTGAAAATAATGGCTTGAATACTGTTGGGGTAGTCTCTGAAATCTTTCTGTTAGCAAATATTCTTCCTTGTCTTCAGAAATTACAAAATAATGTGTGCTAAATAAAGTACAAGTGTTTGTAAAGATATTCTTGTTTCAAATGTATATTTCAATCAAGTTGAATTCCATATCATACATTCAATAAGAGGCCATTGCATGGATAGAATTCTACCATGTTTGCTATGCAACGACAGTTTTGATTGGTTTAAAACCATGTATTATTTTCCAATAATACACGCTCGTGTCAATAATACACGCTCGTGAGTCACGGCTGTTACAATCTTTCCCCTCCGAAATCGTGCATTTGTAAACAAACATGGCGACGCCAAAACGTTTGAACGTCGGAGACCGTGTATTTTACAACGGAGAAATTTAGGAGATTGTTAATTTCTATCCAACCAGAGCAGACTCTGCTTAATAATATGTTGTAAGGTTTATTTTCACAGGCAAACTTTGGAGAGCATTTCTACATGAATTGCTTGCCGACATCCCCGAATGTTATCGAAACGGATTGGAATTGACGTCAGCTTTTGAATATTAATTAGCACGCGCGCCTTATCATTTCTTGTGAATTGTAACAGCCATGTAGCGACACATTTCCCGGGGTTTCGTTGCCGTTTTTCTATTAGGAAGAGGTAGATCTCAGAACTAAACAGTACATGGTAGAATAGAAATAATCAACTTTGACTCGTGTATTGTTGCAGGATATGCAACTCGGACTCGGATATTTTGCAATTTTAATTAATAACTCAGGCCTGTGGCCTTCGTTATTAATTTAATTGCAAAATATCCTCGTCCTCGTTGCATATCCTGCAACAATACACGAATCATCGTTAATTATTTCTTAAATAAACAGGATTTGAAGATGGAAACTACAACGAGGAACAATGTTAGGACTTTCCCTACCAGACTATATCTTTGGTCATCAAAATGTATAACTACAAATATGTATATACACAATTATTAGTATGATTTTTTTAAATCCCCCCCCCCCCCCCCCCCCCCCCCCCCTCTCAAAGAGCTGTATTAAGCCATAATGAATACTCGTTCCCAACGTCATACCAACACTAAGAATTTTAAACATACCGAGTCACGTATTTGGCTTTACAGCATTATCTTGAGGATCTCGGGATCTGCCCTCACCCTAATCAACCATTCTTATTACATGAAGTGTCTTGCACAATTTTCTTTATGTCTATCAGAACGTTGAAATTAGTCACGTGGAACACAAATGACGAATTGTAGGCAATAGCGTTGAGCTGATCATCATTGACGCCGTTTCCGATACCGATACAAACGATAATCACACCTTCATCTCGAAGAGTGTTAGCTACAGTGTCAGGGCTATCACCAGATACCCCGTCGGTCATCAGAATGATGACTTGTGTGGTATTTATCCGGCTGCCATTACTTTCTGAAAAAGACGTTGACCGGACATATTCCAAAGCTGCCCCGATGGACGTGCCTCCACCTGTGTAGATGATTCCTTCGACAGCATTATTTATAGTCAGCGGACTATCATGTTCATTCAGCCCAAACTCAGTATTAGGACTACTTGAGAATTTCACAACTCCAAGTTGAAGTGCAGCTGCACCTATCTCCAGTCCTGCTGTGAAGTTTTGGACGAAGTATTTCATAGTTATGAAATTGTCTCCACCTATACTGCCCGAGGAATCCAACAGGAATACAATGTCCGTTTGCGACGAACACGCTACAATAGAAATATAATCAAACTTGTTTTAATTTATATATAGACGAATACTGAATACTTCAGATCATGTCACACATCAGAATATCTTGACATCACCAGATACATTGAATGATCGCTCATACTTTAATTTGAACTCATTTGAACAGTGAAGCGGTTTAGAATTGTTTAAACACGTGTACTTAACGTTCTTTTGAAATATACTCCATTATATTGACACTGATAAAAATCGCACTTCGGGGCTATATCACCTGTCCATATATTTGTTGCACTTTCTTTTGACTGACTGAATTTCGTCAGTCGCCTTCTAATTATCAGGGGATGCAAGATGCCAAGAGATTATATTGACAAGACAAACTATTTATTTTCTGTGTAGGATTAACAATGGTCAAATAGGGTAATTTGTTTCAGATCCATAACCAAAGACACATTCAAAGCACATTCAATTCATCAATCCAACTTGAATGGGAATTGAAATGTGATTGTGTAGACGTATAATGCGAACAATCAGACAAAACAAACAATGGACTGATCAGCATTCTATCCTTGTTTTTTTTTCTATTGATTAGTAGGAAGAGATATATGGCTTTCTTGATATCAGTTTTTATCTTCAACATATATCTTGTAACTTCCTCTTGTGAGATAAAAATAGTATGAATAGTTTTAATACGACAAATCTTCATTATCATATTTTCACACAAACACCTATGAAACATTATTATAACAAATGTAACGTTTCACAAAAAAAAAGCTAAAATTATCCGGGTAAATATTTTGTCTGGTCTAACAAAATCAATTAGCTGTGTGGCTGACATAATATATTGCGGTGCATTATAAGCAAGAATGGGAAAGACACGGATGTTTTACTGTGCGAATATGACCGGAATATCAATCGTAACATTCAACAGGTGAGGATCAATACATAATGCATATGAAATGTAGTGACGTCGGAGCGGACTTTCTAAAAAAAATCATGATCATCCTACAATTAGGTATAACTATTTACATATAGCACCAATAAAGATGTGATCTGACATATTTTCATGCAATGTTAACTTACCGTCTTCTGGCAGTTCTTGTTCTGAAATGAAAATGAATAAATTTGATTGCAAAAGGCAAAAGCTTGCTTGATGACAACATTTTACATATACAATTGAAACATAATAAAATTATGAAAGTTTAATCAATGAGTTATATTGAAAACAAAATGTAGCCAGATAATCATATACACCAGCAGTGTTGGAAATGTAAGTATGTGTGTTCTAGTGCAGCACGGACCACCCGTCCAAATAATAGTCACCGCATCATCTCCCTACTTCACTCTTACCTATTCCCGCTATGGTGACACATTATATCTCATCATTGTATGTAGATTATTTTATGGCTTGAGCTATGTGCGAGTGATTATGTGAGTATATTTATGTCGTAGATTGTCTGGTCAGTGACCATGAATGAAGATGCAATTGTCAGCTTCTGAACTATTTTTGTGATATTTGTAGATCCTGAGCTACACACTATATATATATTAAAATATAAGAACACCTGGTATGGGTTGACTTGTTAGGTTGCTGAGGTTTATCATTCTTTGAACAGCTATGGCCATAGATGGGTTCTAGTTGTTGCAGATGGTCGCTACAACACCGAACACCACATCGAAGGAAAATTGTCTTTGGTAGGATTTCAACCTCATTATCTCATTATTTCATTTCATATTTTACTAGTCCAATGTCCTACTAACCAACCAAGCCACTAACTCCATTTATGTATTTTTTATGGGTTGTTGATGTTTTTTTTCTTTACCAATCTAACTTACCAGTAGTGATGACACCGTTGATATTTCCAGTGTCTGTATTCACCAGACTGCTATTAAGTTTCCCGCTGTCTCTAAGTGACTGAATAGTGTCGGCTATATTGTTGACAATGTCCTGGATGTTTAGCTTGACAGTGAATGTGTTCCCGGACGGATCCGTAACGGTGATTGTCAAAATCATATCCACCACAAGGTTAACGATTACACTACCTTGTCTGAAAAAAAATCAAGATACACGAATATATTTCTGGTTACTCACTATGCACATTAAAGTTAGGTCCTTAAATCCATATCTATCACCAGACCCAATTTCATCAAATGTCCATTATTTGAAAATACATAGATGATAAGAAGTAAGAAATTATCAATGTCTCCTCCAAAATAATCCCACTGAAAGGAAATTCAGTATATTTGAAAACAGAGCAGATGGATGTATGTTAAATCAGGAAGGTTGACAGACTAACAGTGAAAAAGTCCCTTGTTTACAAATATCCGTAGCTAACGCTACTTCGTCATAGTTTGTTACTGTTGTAAATAAAAAAATACAGTTTTACTTGAATGACACGTAAGAAGGTTATTTCAGCAAGAGTAAAATTTAGTGTTTTAACGAGAAAATCATTAGTTAAAGTTAGTGTGTTTAATTTCAGTGATTGCCCAACTTTAAGTTCTTCTTTAAGCTTTAGTACATAACCAGTATACTTGAGGTAAGTTCATTCTAAACAATATATGATTTTAGCGAGTTTATCATAGTGACGTTAATAATATTAGCGATGTTTATTTTAGAGTTTCAAAATTAATCGCTTAATAAACTAAAATAGCATATCGCTAGAATAATCGACTTTACGGTACCAAATGTTTGATACAAATATTAAAAACAATGCGCTTATTTTTGACAGTCACAAATACGGACTAGACATAGCATAGTCCTAGGACTCGTCAATGTTGCTAGGAACATCATAAACTGTTTTCTCTTTCGAAAGCACGTCATTGATGCTAGAGACATCATACTAGCTGTTTCGTCTTTTAAGGACTCGACAGTGATGCTAGAAAGATCACACAGTTATTTCGTCCCTTCAGGACCCGTCAGTGCTGCTAGGGACATCTTACAGCTGTTCCATCCCTCTAGGAGTCGTCAGTGATACAAATGATCTAGATGGTGGATCTCCTGGAGGCCACTAAATAAAGCTCGGAATGGTAAAACAAAAAATGCCAAAATCTGAATTTGGAGGACATGTACTTACGCTAGGCTTAAAACTGTGGTTCTTTGGTAGTTTTCGCTGAATTGACTATTACTATATACAACATCCATCTGAAATAGAACACGGGAACCAGTCAGCTAAAATATAAAGTTAGTATACGCTACAAATAATGTTTCATGTTACAATCATGATTAGCTAGACATGTCATGTGTAACGCGCATTTGATTAAAAATTCATGTTATCGTCCCATAACGTAAGAAGTGACGGCAATAAAAGCAGATTGATAAAAACAATTGTAAGGATAAATTTATACTATTATATCCTTTTATGTAATGAAACTATATCTTAAAAAAAGTGAACACTCATCCCAAACCACCTCGCAGTTCAATTTGAGTACACTCCGTTATTGATACAACTCCTGTCGTCATATTGTGATAACCGATATCAATTGTCTGAGTCACTGATTTGAGATATAGACTGTCATCAGAAAGAAAACATAACCAACAATTGAAAGTTCTGAAAATAAAAAAAATACTCACATCTTGTTCTATTTCTGCAGCAAAAGATTTAAACTCAGCACTGCTCGCGTCATCGAAGGCAGGGATCCACGACGTGTTTTGTAAATGAAGTGCCATTCTAACATCTGTTTACAATATAAAGAGCAAAACTATACGTGTATACTATAGGTCACATAAACAAATTGTTAATGGGTCAATCTTTTCGGTTAAAATGTGTTTATATATATATGAACAGAGTTCCTAAAAAAAATCTTATAGATGTAAAGAGATGTGCTGAGATTACTAGTTTTATAGTTGTAATTAATGAAGTGTATGAGCATATTATCAAAATACCAATACTGTCTGTTCAGATCAATTATAACCAAACGAATAAAGAAAATCCATAAATTAAAACTTGAATATATTATTTTTATAAAATAGTAATAATAATGTGCTTAGTATATTTATACACACTATATATTATGACGCCATGATTGTAGTTGAGCATACGGCATCATTATCATATGCGGTTACTGATATCAGGAATGTGGTTATACAATGTATGTTACATTTCCGGTGCCGATTTTGCGTTTTGATAGGGAGAGGGATTATGTATAGCCATTAGCCTATCGCTTAATACCCCTAGTTTTTTTTTTTTTTGTAATCAATAAAACATGTTTGTGATATAAAATGAAACACCGGTTTTGCGAGTTAATTATCGTAGGATATAATCAATGTTACGTTTAACTACTAACACACTAATACATACCTGCAGCTACTACCCTCATAGTCAGCTCGGTGCTACTGATGTTTGATGATAACTTGCCTTCCGTCACTCCGCACTTCAATCCGGTTCCATTTTGACTTTTCTCAGCAAGAATGTTGTAAGTTTTTGTAGTTATATAGTGACATGAGTCATTTGAAACATCGTTGTATACTATCGGGTTGACTGTAAGTCTCTCTGTGCTATCTGTGGTTATTCTGTACAGGTGTAAGTCAGCTGTTGTAGATAGGTTACCTGTACATGTCACATCATATCGTTCTCCTTCTCTTATTGTCGTGTTACCCGATATCGTGATATCATGCGAGAAGCCTGCAATAATATGAAAGACGTACATTAGGAGTATGATACCTAAATGCATGTACATTGTATGTGAAACTGTTGCTGTCATTTGATTAATGATAATTTTATTTTAAATGTGAGCAAGTTTGTTAGATTCTTAATAATTTTATTGTGTTCGCAGCGTATACATAATTATATGGAAATAGTGTAAGACTTCTTTCCGCAAAAATCTGTCACTCTTAACAAGCGTATTTTGAATTTTGTAATTTTATTCTCAAAACAAGAAATTCGAATGCAAAAATACTCTTACATCCAGTAATAGTGGTAGTTTCCATGGAAGTCGTTTTATAGGGGCTCGTGGTTTTCGCAGAAGTGGTGGTACTCCAAGGCGTCGGTGTGTCTGTTGTGGCAACAGTTTCGAAAGATGTAGATGCTGGGGTATTCGTTGCGGTAACTGTGTCTACGGAAGTTGGATTAGGTGTTATCGTTGTGGTTTTTGTTTTGATGGAAATAGAGGTTGGTATTGTCGTTGTGCTAAATGTCTCCACAGAAGCAGAAGTTGGTTTGGTCGTTTTGGTTACTGTTTCTATGGAAGTTGAGATTGGGGCGGTCGTCGTGGTTACTGTATCTATTGAAGTGGATGTTGGTGTGGTCGTCGTTGTTACTGTTTCTTCGGAAGTAGGGGTTGGTGTGGTGGTTGTGGTTACTGTATCTACGGAAGTAGATGTCGGTGAGGTCGTTGTGGTTGATTTATCTCCGGAAGTAGAGGTTGGTGTTGTCTTTGTGGTTACTGTATCAACGGAAGTAGAAGTTGGTGTGGTCGTCGTTTTTACGGTTACTTCCGACGTAGAAGTTGATGTGATCGTAAGGGTTACTGTATCTACGGAAGTAGAGGTTGGTGTGGTCGTTGTTGTGGTTACGGTTTCTACGGAAGTAGATGTTGGTGTGGTCGTCGGGGTTACTGTATCTACGGAAGTAGATGTTGGTGTGGTCGTCGGGGTTACTGTATTTACGGAAGTAGATGTTGGCGTGGTCGTTGTGTTTGATATATCTTCGGAAGTAGAGATTGGTGTGGTCGTTGTTGTTGTAACGGTTTCTACGGAAGTAGAGGTTGGTGCGGTCGTTGTGGTTACTGTATTTACGGAAGTAGATGTTGGCGTGGTCGTTGCGGTTACTGTTTCCACCGAAGTAGTGGTTGGTGTGGTCGTTGTTGTGGTTACGGTTTCTACGGAAGTAGATGTTGGTGTGGTCGTCGGGGTTACTGTATCTACGGAAGTAGATGTTGGTGTGGTCGTCGGGGTTACTGTATTTACGGAAGTAGATGTTGGCGTGGTCGTTGTGTTTGATATATCTTCGGAAGTAGAGGTTGGTGCGGTCGTTGTTGTTGTAACGGTTTCTACGGAAGTAGAGATTGGTGTGGTCGTTGTGGTTACTGTATCTACGGAAGTAGGTGTCGGTGGGGTCGTTGTGGATATTATGTCTACGGAAGTAGAGGTTTGTGTGGCATCTGTGGTTATTGTGTCCACGGAGGTAGATGGCGGATTGCTCGTTGTAACAACTGTGTCAACGGAAGTAGTGGATGGATTAGTCGTTGTGGTAAGTGTGTCCCCGTAAGAAGAGGTTGGTTCTTTAGTGACCTGCGATGTGTTTGAATTAACGTCGATGGTTGTGACAGAAGGTTCATTATTTGTTACTCCTCCCGTTATGTAAACAGTGGTTTCTACTTCTATTGAATCCCTTATAATCCTGTATTGGCCGAACAGTCCTGTAGACCCTATTGCATTGTTGATTATATTGATAAATACGGAGTTAGCAGGTGCCGTAAATGTCCCAGTAAGTCGGATTTCTAACCGCACGACAATGCTCCCATTCCTACATAAAAATAATATCTAAATTATTAGATGTAAAGAGGGGGAAACATCAATTAATTACCACGAAAAACGTTTTTTAATGTTTACTTTTTATATATTATTTTTGCGATAGTTTTCTTTAAAGTCGATCAATGAAAACTTGCGAGATCAGCAAACCTTTACATCATTAGTCACGATTACCTATACATAGTGGAAATATGAAATATATATCACTATAGCGAGGAGAAAACATTGAATTAACTCCGTGAAGACTTTACAAAGAATCACTATCCATATGTGTACTATTCTCATTTGTGTATACCCTCCATGTACATGTATTAGTACATGTACTATCCTTATGCTTACATGCATATGTGCCATCCTTAAAGCAAATTTTGTTCATTATATTAGAAGAATAAACAAGTTTCATCACAACAAAGTAAGTACTACTTCAATATGAAATGAACGCAACAGAAATATAGTTCATTATTCTATTAAGTACAAAGATTGTTAGTTTACTACAAAGTGGTCCAGGAGTGAAGCATCCTTATTCTATACTAACCTAGGTACTACATTACCTTAGACTAACGTAGGTACTACATTACCTTAGACTAGTAAGCGTACAATCTGCGTAGGAATCTTTTAGGGAACTATCATCTCTTGTAAACGCAAGATCAACCTGTATTAATGAGTAGTAAATAGTGCATAGAAGTGATGGTCATACTAACAAAAACTTAGATGCTTTGTTCATGAACTCAAGTATCTATTGTGCCGTAGTTGGGTACATAATATCAGCTGACACAAGCATAATTAGTCATGTGATAATATAAATAACTGATCATTTGATCACATACTGATCATGTGAACATATGCATATTTGGTCGTCATATGATCATATGCGTACAATGTAACTCTTCATGTGATCGTACATAGCTGTCCATGTGTTAATACAAATAACTGATCTTGTGATCATATACATAACAGGTCATGTGATCATACATAACTGGTCATAATTTATTGTCTTATACTTTACTTGTCATGTACTGATTACTAACGTATCCGGTCACGTGGCCCTGGACATACCTGAGCACAGACAGCCTGTCCTGTCGATATGGATATGTTGGAGTTCGGTACCGCCATATCTTCGACGAACAGCTCGTCAAGGGATAATTTCAAGGCAATTTTACCTGGAAAACAGTACTTGAAATAAATCTCAGGAATCTATCAGGTATATCATTGTTTTAATAATTAGTGGTACTAAGTGCGAGAAGTATACTTATACGAGGCATGTGTCATCAAGTAGATATACATTTGTATGTACTTTACTATGGACAACAATCAGTTGGTTTAGCCATGTAGTATGGTTATATTAAGGCTGACATTTATTGAATGTTACCTACCTTCTGTCATAACGGTGGCATCTGAAATTTAAAACCTGTGTTTATTTTGTAGATATAACCTTAGATGGCATCGCTCATTGAAATTTATATTCGATACTACACTAAATATATGTAACCAATAGGTATGTAGCCATACTACATACATAGTTTGTTGTATTGCAATAGAACATAACACATGTGACACTGTCCTACCTCTTGTCCCGTATTTATAAAGAAAACCAAATGTAATATCAGAACCGCCATATATTTGACGAACAGCTCGTCAAGGGTTAATTTCAAGGCAATTTTACCGAAAACAGTACTTAAATAAATTCCAGGGATCATTGTTTTAATATTTAGTGGTACTGAGTGTAAGCAGCATACTTATGTATGTACTTTACTATGGACAACAATCTATCCGTTGGTTTAGCCATGAAGTATGGTTATATTAAGGCTGACATTTATCTGAATGTTACCTACCTTCTGTCATAACGGTGGCATCTGAAATTTAAAATCGGTATTTATTTTGTAGATATATTTTTAGATGATATCCCTCATTCAAATTCATATTCATTAATACGCTAACCAGATACATTTATTTTATCAATCTGTTACAGATATGTCATCAATGTTAAGAATCTGAATTATATTTAACTCTATTTATATAGCAAAACACATGTGATACTGTCCCACCTATTGTCCTATATTTATATATAATATTACACATGTGATACTGTCCACCTATTGTCCTGTATTTATATAGAACATTACACGTGTGACACTGCTCCACCTATTGTCCTGTATTTATATATAACATTACACGTGTGATACTGTCCCACCTATTGTCCTGTATTTATATATAACATTACACGTGTGATACTGTCCCACCTATTGTCCTGTATTTATATAGAACATTACACATGTGATACTGTCCCACCTATTATCCTGTATTTATATAGAACATTACACATGTGATACTGCTCCACCTATTATCCTGTATTTATATAGAACATTACACGTGTGACACTGCTCCACCTATTGTCCTGTATTTACATAGAACATTACACATGTGATACTGTCCCATCTATTGTCCTGTATTTATATAGAACATGACACGTGTGACACTGCTCCACCTATTGTCCTGTATTTATATAGAACATTACACGTGTGACACTGCTCCACCTATTGTCCTGTATTTATATAGAACATTACACGTGTGACACTGTCCCACCTATTGTCCTGTATTTATATAGAAAATTACACGTGTGATACTGTCCCACCTATTGTCCTGTATTTATATAGAATATTACACGTGTGACACTGTCCCATCTATTGTCCTGTATTTATATATAACATTACACATGTGATACTGTCTTATCATGTATTTGTAAAAATCATTTTACATTTGGAACTCCCACCTTATCTTGAATTTGTACATGACATATTACAAGATATTTTCATATATTTTTGTATAGAACTTGCATATATTTCACAACTAAATCTTATTTTTTAATTTGATTTCAACACAAATGTGGTGATAGACAGAGCTCTACAAACAGTAATCAAAATACAATATAGTTTAACAATAAGTACATGTGCTCTTCAAATGAAATACATTACTAATTGTGTGGTTGATATACCAATTTTGACTGTACGGAGTTGAACATAAGCCAAAAGGACTAAAATAAAGTAAAAAGGAAAACAGATAAGGAAAGAAAGTAACATAGCTTTCAAACACTTTAAATAAACTATTAATGTTCCTAAGTTTTGTCTATGAACGTTGACTTTAATGTATTCATGTATCCCCAGATGATCCCTCAAATGATTGGGAAAAACGCTACATAAACAAACTATTTATAAAGCCATGACTTACCTCGTTGTAAGACTAGCACTATTGTGAGCGGAATAGCTACGATTACAGCAACCAGACCGACAGCAATAACAGACATCATTATATTTTTGTTTTTGTACGGTGAGGAGTCATCTTTTCCTTTTAAAATTCCGCGATCTAGAGGTGCATCAATGAAGGATGCATATGGCTGTTCGTCCTTCATAGTCGTTTGTGGGAGACAAACCTGCGTCAGCAACAAAAATGTATAAATACGAAGAAATGACAAAACGTTTCTATCAGGGGGCGTGCTTTTATAAAGACGTTTAAATATATTGTAAGCAAATTGGAAGCAACATGTAGGTTAAACGCCTGCATCAAGCTCCGTATTTTTCTCCATATTTATTGTTAATTGAACAAGTTTCGAAAGTATATCTATTCAAAGTTTAACATTTTTTTCCATCAATGAAATATTTTTATGAAATGTTTTCATACTGAATCAACTTAAAGTTGATATACCTAGCACGCGTTATACATACTCGTGGAAGGAATTGCTTCGGTGTGTCTGTTGAGAAGAACGAGTTTTGCATTTCATTCAGGCTTGCAAGTTTGCACCATTTAGGGATAATCTCTGGAAAATCAGATGTCAGATATCCGTCCCTTTCAGCCAGACCGAAGCTTGATTGCCTTGCATCCGCGTTAGGGTAGCGGTCATACATCACTGACGGATCTATCAGGAGTATGAATATAATATATGATTGTGTAAATATATGATAAACAATTAAACCGAAAAAGAAGGGATTAAGGCACCTTTATACCACAGCGTCATACACATGTACCCCGTTGTTTTTGCACATCTTTGCGTCAACAAAGGTGACAAGGCAATGGAGAGTTAACCGGAAAGGGATATCACTTTTTAAATCAAGCTAAAACGGAAACTAATAAACGATTACTAGCAAAACAAAACAAGAACACGTATCGGAGAACCTATATACCATAGTGACATAAAATGAGTATATTCCTTAATGCTTCTATCACTGTAATTAGTGTATAAGAGATGTATACCATAGTGTTCGGCTTGTATAAGGGATATATACCAAATTATCATACCTCATGTTTATTACAGTACCTGTGAACAGCCGAATCGTATCACGTGGTCGGGAAATAAAACATATTTCCCTGAGTCAGGAAATAAAACATCATATCTTTCTGGAACGCGTGCCCCCATGACAACCCTCTCTCTGATTCTCGCATGAAATGTCGTTCGTGTTAGTTTCGTTTTGTAAACAAACATGAACAAAATTTGAAAATTAATGAACTTGTGAAAAAAATGTGATTACATTAAAGAGCATTTTCAATTTGTCGATTGAACTTAACTTATGCTTGTTTTTTGTCGATATAATAAACAATGTATGGTCCTCTTTGTAGGTGATATCACCTTACGCCCTCGGGGGGTAGACAAACCTTCATGTACAGTGTCTGACCTGTATAAGGGAGTATGCTGTAGTGTCTGACCTGTATAAGGGATTTATACTGTAGTGTCTGGCTTGTATAAGGGATGTAAACCTTAGTTTCTGGTTTGTATAAGGGATGTATACCATACTCTCTGGCTTATACATACATAAGGGATATATACCGTAGTGTCTGGCTTGTACAAGCGATATATACTCTAGTGCTGGCTTGTATATGGGATGTATACTGTAGTGTTTGGCTTGTATATGGGATGTATACTGTAGTGTTTGGCTTGTATTTGGGATGTATAGGATAGTGTCTGGCTTGTATATGGGGTGTATACCGTAGTGTATTGCTTGTATATGAGATGTATACTGTAGTGTCTGGCTTGTATATGGTATGTATACCGTAGTGTCTAGCTTGTATATGGGATGTATACTGTAGTGTCTGGCTTGTATATGGGATGTATAAGGTAGTGTCTGGCCTGTATATGGGATATATACCGTAGTGTCTGGCTTGTATATGGGATGTATACCGTAGTGTCTAGCTTGTATATGGGATGTTTACTGTAGTGTTTGGCTTGTATATGGGATGTATACTGTAGTGTCTGGCTTGTATATGGGATGTATACCGTAGTGTCTGGCTTGTAAATGGGATGTATAAGGTAGTGTCTGGCTTATATATGGGATGTATAAGGTAGTGTCTGGCTTGTATATGGGATGTATAAGGTAGTGTCTGGCTTGTATATGGGATGTACATGTATACCGCAGTGTCGTAAGTTCTGCAAATAAATGCATTGCTAGTGCATCTTTTCAGTACTTTACAATGCCAGGAAGTTATATAGGAAGTATATACCTAATCGCCAGCAACGTAATATAGAGAGTGTTTACCGAAGTGTCTGCAAAGCAACACTTGAGGATTGTACTTCATTTTGACTGCGTATACGGTAGTATGCCCGCAGTTGGCAACGAACCTTTCCTATGATTAGCGCGTTAGCGCTCCATATCATATGTTCGTTGCCAGCAGCGGGCATACTACCGTTTACGCAGCCAAAATGGGGTACAATCCTTATATTTGCATCAAACCAATCGTTTAAATAGAATATGAAAAAAATATAATCCAAGGTGTGTTGCGACTTTAGTAACTAAGGCACTCGAGGTTGCTAAGATAATATAGTTCCAGTGAATCTACTGAAAGACGCCAGTATTGTTAACAAAATTTAAAGAAACAGCTCAACATTTTTGTTTAATACCTTTTACGTTTCTAATTGATTGACATATTAACAAATCACAATTTCCGTCTCAGACTATCTATGGTTGTCAAGCATAGCGGGTATTGACACTAGTTTAGTAGTGACGTGGTCACTGTACGCTTCAGCCATTCGTTGTTACGTCACATAATACCAAGTATTCAAACGTAATACAGGAGATCTTACATAAGAAATAAAATTAAAAGGAACTAAAATAAGATGATAGCATTTTTATTAAAATAACAGTATATTTAATACACACAACGTCACTCTTGCTGGGCTAATCGTTTTTAGCAGTTAATGTTATGTTTAATTGGCATGAGCATTTCCTCACACAAATATTCTGTATTTTTGTCGAATATTTTTTAATATTAGTATGATGCTGAGTGAATATATTTGGAATGTAAATAATTCATATATGTAATTTTATACATAATAGATATGTGAATGTAGAGAACTTCCTCATTGTTAACGTAAACTCATTTAAATATATATCAGGTGAATAACTGTGCCTGGAGACCGCGACAATCAGTCATCGAATGTGTCATTGTTTGATTTCTTCACGAGTGTGTACATACAAAATAGGAGCTACATGTTTACCAGACTTTAGTACGAGTTTACCTTTGTATTGTAAGAGAACGTGTATTTTACCCCTATACAGGAACTTTTAATTTTAATTTCAGACAGGATTACAGGTTTATTCCAGTGAATCAGTTATTTCTTTCATTACGATAGCAAATCTTTCTTTTCCATTCTCCTGTCATTATTTTTTTGGCATGGTATTGATAGCGGAAAAATCTCTATATATGGGTACATTCAGACGCTAAACGTACATGTATACTGGGTAGTTGGTAATATTCGTGGAGGATTTTATTTCGCTATATTCGCGGTCATTGAATATATTGCGGAAATAAATGTCCAGCCAATATTGAAATATACAAAACAAGTGTTTAAAGTGTTGACTGCAGAATATTTACTGGGCCACATGGCGTGAAATTTAATACCTGCGAACTAGTCCGATCGTGACAATCGCCAAAGGTACATCTCCTGAAGCTCGGTAATATCATGGTCTATCAGTAGGTGTAAATGGAAACTAGGTACCGTAAGTTTCCAGGAGAGGACAGCTTAAGAGTATAGATACATATACGATATCGTTATAATTGAGCAATATAGGTCTATAGAACCGAAGTACAGTTAAATCATCATTATATTCGTGCTCAGTAAGTGTATATATAGCTTAGTTATTGTGGCAGCAGGTCTATTGGATTGTGTCACTGTTCTAACAGGAAGATCTCTATGTGTCCAGGGTACAGTTACTGTAATCGTAAATATTTCAGCGGTAATCTTATTTTAGCGCCGGAAGAATTTCGCTATTAGTTTATCTTAAATGTTTTATTTGGCCAGCATTCTCGGTGAGGCAATTGATCTTTCCCCTTAATCGTTTGTATTAAGTTTCGCGCTAAAATTTACTGTATGTGCCTTCATGCTACCTGATAGTACATCGAGAATTACATAAGTAAAACCGCCTTTAGTAGATGTTCTGGTGGGAGCATTTATTGGCGGTCAGGTCAGTTTATCTTTGATGTAGCCATTTTGACAAAACATGTTTTATTTTATACTCTCGAAAACCCCTCTGTTCATGATATTAATGCTAGTAGCTTAGTAGCTCTGTTGGAAATATATACATGTAAAACATCATCTACATATGAATTATTGGTGAGTATACTCTGTTCTGTATCCATTGTTATGATGCTTTAGCACCGATCGGTCATGTGATTTCGGAAGCTTGATGAGATTACAAATATTGATTTCTCCAATCTTATACTTTTTTAGAGTATACCATTGCTATTGGTATGTAAATGATAAAAAAGAAATTTGAGGAGTCATTAATAAATGACATTTACAACACATATTGGTCTCCATTTTCATTTTTGTGTATTTCTAACAGCAAACATAACTGCTGTCTCTTGGCTCAGTTTCTTGACAGAGATGACATAAAAAAGTTATTCATACTGGTAAAATAAATAGATTTATGTCAGACTGTTAATTTATATTCCCTTATTCATTATTGATTGTAATATGATGCTCTGTCCCTATTATCACTTAGTGGGTTAATACGTATAAGGGGTCGTATCTTTCGTGTTTGGTTGAAATTCCCTACAATTGGTCTGACCTCTTGTCAGCCTGTTTCAGGCAATCGATTGGTCAACCTAGCAGAAGCTGTTTAGTCAGCCACTGGATTCTTTGTGCTCAATGACGTCGTTACCATACCACAACCACATGTTTGGTGTAGAAAAACTGCCGGACTTTTGTTGGAAACACTGACAATAATTGTCCAACTCCCCTCCCCATTTTACCCCTCCCATTAAAAAATGTAATGAGTTTAATACTGTGTTGGAAACATGGATAAGCAGACGCGATGTCACAATTATTGTAATGTATTTAGCAATTGTTCGCTTCTGTTTTGCTTGTATGTTTGTTATAACAACGTATGGCATAATTGATATTTAAGTATACTTATCATTGACCATGCTAAAACTTTGTATACCATTAATTACCAAATCTTTAACATTAGATTGTAAATGTTGATTTCTCAAATTTAATTATTGTTGGAATATAGCATTAACACTGTGATATAATTTGATATTCAAGTTGAAATTTGATTAGTCAATAAATGACATTTACAAAACATGTTGAATTTCATTATTTTTCTTGAAAATTTCTCACAGCAAACATAGCTGATGTCTCCTGACTCATTTTCTTGACAGAGATGACATAAGATTATTTATGAGAATGTTCTGGGTTTTTTTTTATCCTCTGTAGTGATGCTTTAGCACCGATTCTTCATGAATACTCTAAAGCTTGATAATTGAGAAACCGTATCGAAAGCTTTCGCATGATGTGCGATATAAATAATCAACGGATAACTTGTCCAAGAATGCATCAGTAATTTGATATTTTAATAAATGGTGCTATGATTTGACAGTGGAACAGCGATAGGCAATACGAACAATAAATTATTGAAATGCTGTTCCAGGAGTAACTGACGCTAGTAGACCGATATTGAAGTGTATACTAACTTCACTTATACACATTAAGCATAAATAAAATATATTTCATCATACAATGGTTCTAGTAAGCTAATTACAGATAAAACGACAACCAGCACAGTAATAAGTAATAGCAGTATGAGGCATACTAGGACCATCATATCATATACCAAATCTGTGATTGTTTAATTATTTTCCTGACTTACTAATATGTATTATTGCCCTGATGACAATTGGTTTAGAAGTCACCTCATTAATCAATTCTTATTTAGAATGGTACACTTACGGAATGAATTCGAGTCTTCGTCCTCCATCGTTATCAGGGTGTCTAGGATAGATCATCTGCCCTAGAAGTATATCCCACATAATAACATATATACTGACTCGTTGCGGTTTACATTTTATGTCGTTATTACATCAGCATGTTGATCTAAGGACGTTAAACAGTAGTACTATGCAAACTTCCTGGATTTATATTTGTTTGTAATCAGCAAACAACACCTGAAGAAACGGTATGTATATTGCGCCATATGAGACATCGTAACCGGGTTACTGTAAATATACCAATATTTGCGTACTCACATTTCGCCGAAATCCAAACCTGCCATCGAGCAATAGAGAAATCATAACTTAGTCAGATGGCTCTGCCTCGAAAAGAATTAAAATTAGATTATCGTTAAGGTATGTATGTTAACAGTTGATGGGAAAACCATTATCTGCATCGGCGATAAACTGGATACTTTTACAGTTCAATTTCTGATACACTGCATGTGACCTTTTCATTCAACATCCAGTCGTTTGCCCGTAGTTAAATTGATAACTACTTTACCATCACGTGCGTTTGCCTTTCGCATATCAAATATTTCGATGCAGTAATCAATGAAAACATAAGTCTTAGAAACTATCAACAATTTAATTAAGAAATAATTAACGATGATTCATGTATTGTTGCAGGATATACAACGAGGACGAGGATATTTTGCAATTAAATTAATAACGAAGGCCGCAGGCCTGAGTTATTAATTAAAATTAAAATTAAAATTAAAAATTAAAAATTAATTTGACAAAATACATAAATTTTTTTTAATTCAGAACATTCCAGAAACATGTGGTATAAAGTTTCTGTTGATACCCTACAAACAGGACAATTATCCGTATCCGTCATTCCAAACTTCAACAATTTTTGGCGCGTAAAAATAACATTATGGGCAGCTTTAAAATGTACCTCAGCGACTTCAACCGGGTAATTTGGAGCGTGAATAATACCATATACGCGTTCAACCTGTTCGTCCGCAAACTTATTTCCCCAAAAGTCAAGCTCTACAGGTGTTACAAACGCCCCGCTTAACAGTACATCGTAAATGTCACGCGTAGATCGTGGCGACACGCGCGTGCCGTCAGCCCTTTGTAGAGTTACAACAGGATCCACCACACATGTTTTGTCAAAACTGTGGTTAAGTATACTCGTTAGAATCTTCTCTGGAAAACTATGGATTACCTTGAAATAGTGTGTGATGATTTCTTTTCTTGGAATGGTCGGATTAAATTCATGTACGATTTCAACAATGGATTGTATCGGAAGCAAACTAGAAAGTACCTCGTAAGTATAATATTTTACCTAAACAAGACCTGATTGAATAAACATAGTTATGTTGAGTAATTTGCCTTCACTCTGAAAAAGAGGATTACAAAATACAGGTTGACTATACAAAAAGTCACTTGAATCTTCAAATTTTAAAGACTTAAATATATCCAACCAAGCCAGAAGCATTTCTCGATAAAAAGACGGAACAGTATTTAATTGTGAAAACTTCAAATTACAATTCAAACCTAGCTTCATGTTTCCTATTGAAGACAAGAAATACTTACCAGTGTATTTCTATAAGACATCATCATCTGTTAGAAACCTAAATGCGAACTTGATCTTGAAAGATTTCATTTTCAATTCAATATCTGGAAATTGCAAGCCACCCTTATTTTTGGAGCCTATAATAGTTTTGTACGATACTAGATGTTTACCATTATCCCAGAGAAACTTTAAGCACATATTTCTTATTTGTGACTTGTGTAACTCCGATATTGAGACTAAACCATTAGCCCACTCGGCTACAGTAACCGTATTACTGATGGGGTGAATATTAGATACATAACATTGTAACAGGTGCGTGTATTATTGGAAAATAATACATGGTTTTTAACAAATCAAGACTGTCGTTGCATAGCAAACATTGTAGAATCATATATAACAAATGTGTTCAACAGTATCTCTGCGTAACAGCGCTATGTTTGTTTTGCGCTATTAATCGTTTGAATCACGAAACGGCTTTTCATCGCCGGCTCGTTTCAATTTAGGAAAATCGTTGAGAATAACATTATTTCTAGATGTTATTTTTTTCTATATGAAGTAATATGTGTTAACGATTCAACTCTAAACCTTAAAGGTGAAGTCGATAAAAGTGTTATGAGACATACTACCATTTGCTACACATAATGCAAATCTCACATATTTAATGACACCATAACACTAAGCAATATACATACGGGTTTCAAATAAAGAATTAGAAAACATAATTTGTATTGAAAAATCCTTGTGTCACAAATATCATTGTCCTCAAAATCTTATTTTGAAATATTATTCGAATGGGTTCTTATTTTCCATTGTCTTCTACGTATGTACATGTATGTTAGGATAGCAAGAAGGGTGCCTCCGCCGAGGATCGAACCAGCGATCCTCGGCCTGCTTGTCCGCCGTTATTCTGACTGAGCTGAGAGAAATTTTCATATGGAAAACGACAGAAAGGCGACCGTGTCACAGTAAACACTATTTACAATTAAAATCTGTCACATTACTCTCCTCTTTTCAAATGCTTACCCGCCCAGTTACACACCAACCAAGGCTCTAACTCCAAGGAAGCTTCACAACTCTTGCAGTTTCAAACCTGGATCTGTCAACGGTACCAAATGTAACAGAAACACGGATTGTGTGCATTGCCAAGGATCGCATTAGTGACCCCCGCATGGTGATGCATCGCTCTGTTTGTCCACAATTAAAACCTACCAATCATGCTTTAATAAAAAGTCATGCACGTCCTAAGTTTGCCTGTTTTCTGAATATTGCAATCCAATAAGTTTTATCGAGAATCGCTTACAACTATGTTTTGAAAATCCTATTATGAGATATGTTCATCAAGCATAATAGTTTAGCTTTTTTATTTCTACCAAAACTATTTTTCATATTTCACAAGTTGTAGATTATGTTTCTAACGCACCAATCCCTATGCTGCCTGACGATACCTAATATGTAGATAAGTGAATAGTACAGGCGGTTCATCTTACAGACAATAAGATAATGTAGAGACTGATAAATCACATACATGGATTGGCTTTAATCCTACCATTAGCCATTATTTCTGCTAGAAAGTATCCGATGGCCTACTTTCACGAACAACTCATCTTTAAAACTGTATTTTTTACAAATTGTTTTAGTTGCAGCTTAAGGCGGCGTTTTAAAAAAAACGTAGAAATGTTCTGACACATCAACACCAGTAGTAACCACTGCCAATAGGTTTGCAAATCTGTTACCTCTATGATTGCAGGTAATATTATCACAAAGAGATATGTTTGTAAATGCAACATTACTAGCCATTCTAAGATAGATTCATGTTGCCGATGACAGCTACTAAGCCAGAACTACTGTGCCGAAGATAACCAGGATGACTTAATCATACTTAATTTATCACCATAATTATATCCTTTCTAAGACAGACCCATGGTTCCGATCATAGCCACGTCCATGTTACACTGCTCCATCGCCAGCAAAAGCCAACGGATGGTCGCCCCTCCTTTACATCCTTTCACCCAGCGTTTGAATAGCTTGACCATTTTGTCTTTCACTTTGCCGTATTCCACATCGACCTGGTCGATTTCCGGGACACTGAGGCCGAGCTCAAGGCATAGGTTGAAGTACGATTTGTCTACAATTGCTGCAAAAACTCTGATCTCTTCCTCAGTCGGTTCCCTGTTCAATGTCCTTTCTCGCAGTTCTACACCTAGCAGCGTAGTAAAATAAAACATCGTGTTAACACGCATAGTGATACGTGCGATTACCCCGATCAGGTATGCATTTCTGACCTATCACATATGATACCTAAAACCAAATGCATTTCATCAATTAAGCAACAATAAATACATACTATTACATAGGTATTCAATATACATTCAATTTAGTTATCTTGGAAAATTAAAAGACATATTCGAATATTTGAAATGAAAACACCACGCCCTCGAATTGTAAATATATGCGACGATGGGAAATCACATTTTATGGTATCATGCATATATAAAGCTCGTCCAATGTATGTGTTTATAAAGCATAAACAGACGTGATATTACTGTAATACTAACCTTTCACTCTACCGTATCTGTCCGACCGCCTTTTCTATGATCTTCAGAATGTCGTCCTGATCCTTGCCATACTTAGACAAAGCGACAGCTATATGCCCGAATGTTTGTTCAGGGAACAGAGTCGACCAGTGCAGGAACATCTTTGTGACCTGAGACCGGAACGCCAGTTGTGAACATCCAAAGCGGATCTGCTCAATCGTCTGGGGTTCCATCCCGAGTTCAATAAACATCAGTGTGTACCATTCGCCTACCAACCATGACAGCCTCCCAAATTCACGAGGTGTTGGCATGCGATGTGGTATTCCAAAATTGTCAGGATCCTCTGAAATGTGAAAAAGAGTAGACTGTTCATGCTTTTGATTGATCAGACAACAAAACAATGAGTTCACTACACAAGATAGGTGTGGTAAAACACGAAGGTTAGTATGAATAAGAATGGACTTTCGTAGATCACAGCAATTAAAACAGAGTAGACGAATCGGTGTACATATATATTATAGTGGAAATGAATATATTCTGTCGATTTTATTACTATCTCGTACACTAAAACATCAGCGTATGTCGCTCAGCAGGTCATTTGTCTAATGAAGGTAACAGAGTGTTGTCACCCAAACGCTACACGTTAACCCAATAATGGTTTGTATATGCCAAAGTCCATTCACATTCAAGATATATGTCTTCAACTACTGATTAGTATCACCAATGGGCTATATCCTTGGTTTATGCCCTTGGGCAGACTATTCTCAAGACAATAGTGTAATGACAGTAAGTTAAAATATACAGACGTGACGTTTTCAATGTGTTTTTCCCGAACGTCAGACGATAGGATTAACGGTTCAAAACGCCCTCTACGATAATAAAATGGGCTTGCAATGAATTCAGTAATAATTCATATCATAGTCACATGCAAAGAAATAAACCTTAATACAAATACCCAAAAAACAATAGATGGAATTGACTTTAGGGTGTCGTTAATGTATATAAGGCAACAACAGATAGTCATAATGTCACGAGACAACACTGTACAGACATACATATTATTCTCTTACAGCTAGCCTAGGAAATGGCGCGAAAACAGGGAAAGCTGCTCTGACATAGCATCGATAGCTGGTATAACACTTTGATTATAGATGGTACATTGTAAATCTATATCAAATTCTTAGGTATACCAATCACAATAAGGTCACCATTGCTTTCTGATCATCTTCTCTGTGGATGGATTCTTAGGAAAATAAAGACATCTACCACATCGGAAGATCCGCATCTTTCCAAATCAAGAATGTATCCAAATAGTCCACCATGTATACCTTATGTGCATGCACGAAACGAAATTGGGTGAAACAGGTATGTTTGTTCCAGAAAAGTAAGGACACTGATATGGCTGTTCCCAAAAATAAAGACGATTACTCAAGGAATAGTAATGGAGGTGTTCCTTACCGGAATGATCTGGAGCGAGGCATCGTCTGTTCCGTGATCTCCTAAATCGGAGAATAAAACGGCAGAAGTTTCGCAGGAGTCGAAATCGGCTTCGAGCATACCATCGTGGCTCTTCTCCTTAAACAAAGACACATCACCTTATCATTTATTAATGTATTAATGCCATTGAACGAAATGTCTTATTTACGTATGAACATTTAGTTTTCTAACACGACTTAAATTCTTTGTGAACTCTTAGACTTATCAATTAAATTATTCATAAAGATCGAGAATACGGACATAATAACCGTATCACTCAAAACTGATAAGACGAGGACGAAATATGAACAATACTATATGTTTGTATGGAGACACCCAACATCCGCCATGCAAATCTAGGTCAAATCCAAGTTAACTTAAATTCGTATACTGAGAAATAGGGTTTTGACAACGAAACTACTAAGCATATCAAGAATATTGGACACACCGCACTTCATCTCGCGAAAGGAAATAGACTACATTTGAATATCCAAATGAGACACATTACCAAGCAGATATACATCACGGTTACAAAATAACAAAGGAAACATGGTCGTTAGATAGTAATTGTTAAATACACACTTTTTAAGTTCGAGTATGATATTAGATACGAGTACCTGCCGATAGAACCGCACATCTCTGACTCTGACCTCGTATGTAGTTTTCCTGGATAAATAATGAAAAGTAAACATAGAAATGAATAATCATTAATATCATCACTCGTATGTAACATTGTTATCCACATGTAGAAAGCCATCGACTCTGTGGTTAATATTGTTTGTGTTATACTATACAGAAGAACGTGACTGCATGTATAAGATGTCTTAAATATCAATTTATATCATCCTTACCAAAGTAGGGGCAGCTCTAGAATCTGTCATCCACACAGAGAGATGCTTCTTCCTCAAATGATGTTTCTTTCGACAACTCTCTCCCCTACATAGGTGGGACGATCTGGACTTCAGCACGTCCTCCACTGACAAGGGGTCGTCACGGGGACCAAGTTTGTAGCCACAGTGAAGATGTTCCCTGTACGTCAGATGATCCTGGCAGTTTGTCTGAAGTACAGAGTCGACAATTATCTTGATATCAAGAAGCAGTTGACGACCGATATGCAGGTAAATGCTTTGTTCTGTCATACTGTACAATGTCAGTGTGATAGCTGACCGATTCCACTGCAGGGATACGATGAGATTCCATAAGCCCTCTATCTGAAAACAGCCAAGTCCTCGTAGCAGTGTGCTGCATTCAACGGGTAGAGTAAGGTCATGTTTTAGCTGGTACTTCTGCAGACATCCCGCAAGGATTCTATCGAAGACGTCACGGGGGATGAAAACTTCATTGAACAATATGCAAAGGGCTTTTGATACAAATGTTGCATTTTGTAACTGGTCATCGATCCATGTTGTTGTTGCTGGATCTTTCAGTTTGCTAGGGACAAGGTAGTGCTTTGATAAAATTACTTGCCCGTGGCTATCGAATCCATCGATTGGTCGAACAAGAAGGCCGAATTTCTCCATAAACACCAAGAGAATTTCAATGTGTTCATGGAACCCCTCTGACTCGCTTGTCCACAGTTCTTTGATCAGTGACAGTGTAAGCCTGGCGAACGACTGGTAGTCCTGCATGTTTCGTAGTAGCGTAATATCGCCATCGATGAACCAATCGTCTGTGATGAGTCTCCGAAAAGCATCAGCCAGCCACTGTGGGTCAATCACTGCCTGGTTGTGGCCGCGGAAATATATAATTGTCCTATTACGGTGAAGGTATCTATCCAGAAACAAAATGACATATATAAAGTTTAACAAAGTCCCGCCTAATAATATTACAATACAATAAATATTTCTAATATTGCGTTTATAAAGTTATAATGTATGTGACGTCACAAAATGCCCCAATTTAAAGCGTATATTATCGAGTTAAGTATAATTTCATTTAGTTTAATTTAAAGATCAATTAAGGACCTGTGGTAGAATCTAAAATATAGACCTCAAGCTTCATATTTGATTATTTCAGGTTGGTATAACGTCGTATTAACCTCACCGAAGGTTCATAATTGAAATACGTTTACCCAGTGATCACTTTCGTTTTAGATAAAAATAAAACGTACTCTAGGAACAGCTTGATGTGTTCTTCGTTCTTAATGGGATACTCGCACTTGGCATCTATTTCACAGATTTCTTTCAGCGTCAATATCTTCTTCCCTTGCGTTCGCTGTTTGAGCAGATCTCGTTCTAGTGATAGCCAATTTACTGGAATTTCTCTCTCCCATTGATCCTGATATTTGGCAGCTTCCAGAACCAGATCTTTGATGTCAGCATAGGACGATGCGTTCTCCTTTGTATTGTCAACCGTACAAAACCGGACAAAATCTGCTGATGTATCGCTGTCTCCACATACTCCAACTTCTTTTGTTTGACAAAGTTCCTCTTTTATAGCATCTAAATGTTTTTTGCGATCCTTTTCAACCTGTTGATAATAATAAAACACATGAAAATGTTAATCTCGATTCTAAACAATAATGCAAAAGGTAGGAAATATAAGAAACGAAGCAAACATATTCACCAGATTCTGATGACGAAAATTCCTTCCATAAATTAATTCATGTATGGAATATCTTACATGAGTCTTCACGTAATGTCAAACTCATTGAATGAGGTTAATTACTTTTTTTCTGAATTCTATAGTTCCTATCCATTTTTGAATTATATATACTGTAAGGCTATATAAGAACGAAAGAAGAAATAATATAATGATGTAATATATCACTAACGGTACTCATTAACGAACCATTCCCATTTCGTTTTCTAATTATGATGTTATAATAGTGTTATAGCACGTGTGATATCGGTTGAATATGCTATATACCGTTGCCAGTTACAAAACAGTTTTACAGGTCAACGAATCTTCATATAATGAAGAAATAGAGATTTCCAACTAATTGAATAAACGTTTGTGCGTTGTTTGTTTTGTTACCGGTATGTGTTGATTAACGAGGTCCATCTTTGTGCCAACGATTATAATGGGAGGCTTGTGGCTGGGTCGCGACTTTTCGTAGGAACTACGGTATGTGCCGATGGTTCGAATCCATTCTACAATCCGGCCTGTAACGTTAATCAAGATGGATTTGATTCAGTGTTCATTTCATTTTCATATTTCATAAAACACCAAAATAAATGACACATTTACTCCGAATCCGCATAAATGATGTATTCAAATGGAAACTGAAATAGTTACCTCTATTTAGAACAGTAAGTTAGGTTAAATGTTGAATGATACTGTATGCATACATTGTGAGGTCTCAATTCACTACCTTACCTACACCATAAAATTTCATTAAACGCGTAAAAGCAGACACTTTCTTTATAAAAAAGTCAGGAAAAATATAGCATTAATTGATGTAACTCTTACCACTTTCGTCTCGTTTAGTCAGATATTCTAGTGTATCGAAGGCGAGGATAAAGACACAATGCGAACTCATGAAAACCCCGTGGTTCGCCATGAAAGCCTCATGTCCTCCCATGTCCCACATGGACAGCAATGCGACATTCTCCCCTAAGGGCAACTGCGCCCGCCGGCAAACGTTGTTGGCAAAGTTGATGTGTGTCTGCTGAAATTGACGGACGTCAGGCAGGGATCTCTTGTGTGGTGAATAACCACAAGTACCCAGTACTCCAGCTGACAAGGGTTCAGTGACTCCAGTTGTTCTAGCATGGCTCATGCTGTCAGCGACACCACTTTCATCTGGTGAGTAAGCAATGCTGTGTAATGTATCTTGTGTCAAAAGCCAATGCATTCATCCCTTAAAATATCTTAGGCTAAAGGACGGGCTGGTATATTAAAAATCAACATAAAAAAATATAGACATACCTGTTCCTTCTGAAGTTGCAAGCGAGAGCTTCATGTTTTCCAAATTTAGAGATTGCCTCTTCATCAATCGACCCATACGATCGGCAATGATATCATCAGAACTGACGTCATCAATCCGTGACCAAGTCTTCCTGTCTAGATCAATTTCAAAAATCTGTAGGTAAAGCGAAGCCCCATTTGTAGGTTCCCGAACGTCGATGTTTACTGGTTTCCCTTGTAGACGAAGGCAGAGTGTAGTTTTACCAGCTTTTTCCTTCCCAACAAACATAACTCTGATGTGCCGATATTTTTCTGATTGCCCGTCGAACATCTCCAAATAGGTGTCAATCTTCACAGAGGGCATTTTTTCTTGTTAAATATATAGAAATTGTATATGCATTAGAATAACTCTAAAATAATGATATTTAAAAAACAGTATTGATAGTATATACTGTACCACAACGTTTTCTACCAATGAGTTTACTTACAAATCGTTTAATTGGATATGAAACACTCAAAGAATACTATCTCCTGAACCAGGTCCCTACCGAAAAGTGTGCTTCTGAGGATTTGAAGCTATTTTCTTATGTAATTAACATATGGAATCGGTACTTCCTATATACGAAAATAAAGAGTAATATCTTAAGGCATGAAAAAGAAAATATAATTTCCTACTGAAAATAGAATAACTTGTGACTTTCGAATTACTGTCTTTCGAGTACCCGTGTACTCTTTGCCATCAAACGTATACAATAACTTTTCATGCAACGAAACCTTTAAACATTTATTTGAAAAAAATATTCACATCATTTTAACTTAAATGAGCGCTTGAGGCGATGGATTCGCAAGTAATAACATATATGTAATATTTAGTTGTGCTAGTCCTGAACGTCAGGCTTACATTTGAGTATAGCTCGTAAGAGTTATTCCCCTTTTAAGCCTTGATACATGTACATATTAGATGTTGCAAAAGAGGCATGCGCGGCCGCTACACGGCGCAATTTAACGGGAAGATGAATCCCTTTTACGTGATAAAAACAAAACACACTGCAAGAAACGTTTCAATGTTTCATGATTTCGTTCCTTACAGAACAAAATGTTCAATTTTTCATATTCTCGTGGAATGAAAATGTACCCCTCTCCCTCCCCCGAAAAACAAGAAACAAAAAACGTACTGGTAAGTAACGTTTCTCAACAAAGTTGGCATAGGAAGTTTTGTAACAAGGCAAATGGAGGCTAAAAGATCACAATTTGCATGACAATAGGTTCATTATTCAATGACCATGTCGTATCCCCGTTAATGTTGTTCACCCCTAAGTCGATCATATACGGGTTTGTTTTATTATTCATTTATTTATTCAGCTGCTTGATTCGACAAAAAATGTTTTGTCTACCAATTTATTGTACTGTATCTTAATTACATATAACCGGTTACTTCAGTACTTACCGACATATGTGTCAGGAGGAACTGGCATTATCTCAGATTCCTGAAGATAAAATAAAATTATAATATACAGTAACATGAAATCCGACATATGCTTATACAATGTATATATCTACAAATCGGAAATGAAATGAAACTTTTCTTGTTATAATAAGATATTATGTAACATTTAAGCGTTAATTTTTAATTTAATTTTCCATAGCCCAAAAATATAATAGTCCAAAACTGCCTTAAGGGATGAAAACGCTCTTGCTTACATCTGACTGTTGTGTTTGTGGCTGGAGCCTCAGAAAGCTCATCACTTCCTCGTTATCCTGATGACGAACGTGTTCAGGCAAACCTAAATATGGCAAGGCGTGGTTAAAATGAAACCTTTGTAATGATGAGAGTTTAATGTATTTGGCACAATATTTCAAATTTATATCAGTGGAGATAAAACGCCATAAACTGAAGTCATACAGAATAGAATATATAAATATATATATATAATTATTTTGCAATTGTTAAAATCTGCTTTATTTTCATTTTTGCCATGTTATATAATAATACATATGTATAATTGTTGTTCATATGAATACAGTACTAATTTCTTTAAGAATTAAACTCATGTTTTTCTACCTTCACTATGGTATTTACGCCATTGAACGTAAGTCATCACATCATTATATTTGTACTGCTTGGCAAGACCCAGCACTGTAACACCTTGACACCGGGTTCCCACGTCAATGCCAGTGGTCCGCAGCAATAAGTCAAGCATTCGGAGTCGCCCCTCTGTATGAATTGTTCTGCAGCAACGATGGACGGCGTTATAGCCGCCATTGTCAAGTAGTCTACCCAAACGAAGCACGTGCGGGTAACGTGCAACAAGATGCTCTAATAAGGAGAAGTTACCATACACGCAAACCACGTGGACGACAGACTGGCCATAGTTATTTGTGCTCTCGATATTTTCTCCTGATGCAATTGCTCGGTCAAACAATTCTATGTTTCCGTTCCTCGCGGCACTGAACATCTCGCTTGTACCGGTCCGGTAATGAACCACGGAGTGAACGATCCATACTTACCGTTCGTAAATTGTTTAGTTTTATCTATTTGATGAACATGTGAACGTTGTGCCTCCTCTTTCATTCTAAATAAAGAAGAAAAAAGATCTTAACGAGAACCATTCCAGAAGTAAACACTGATCGGTGTTTGCGTGATAAGTCTTACATGCTAGCAATAAATCTTTTGAAATAGGAAACATGATATAAGATAAACAAACTGGGTCAGAACCTTCATTCTGCATGTTTATGTATAATTTATATAGCCTCAGAACGTATGTATATATGTTATATGCAATAATAGGCTTCATTGCATTCTTAAACTATACTATGGTACAATACAATCAATCACCGGAAACAATAAACCACGTGCTAATATCATTATGTAATTACGCGTTATGATAGAACAATACATTTTCTTCTCAAAGGCTATGGTAATTGACCGTTATTGAAACGCATGATTTGGATTATGTGTGCAAAGTGAATATGACAAAACTGATCTCCAGTAAACAATGAAGTTCGTGTCAGTAGGATATACGGGATAAAAATCATACTCATTAAGAGTTATCACATCTGTCTAAGGACTACCTCTGTACCATTGCTGAGTATCGTAGACAGCGGAATTCATATCAAGTGATATTCTACACATTCGTATCAAGCGTAAATATACAACTTCGCACATTATTTTGCTCACGTGCTTTTCGTGGATTTTGCAGAGTAGGTTATCCCATTTTTGTGTAGGTATATCAACTGTAAATTGGTGTGTCGGGGTATCGAGTACATACCGTACGTATACAGAATGTAGAGTAACTTGGCTGTAATCTTATAAAATTAAAATGGTCTGTTAAATACGATATGGTATATTGCATTTACAAATTATTTACAAGTTACAAACGATTCCTTTGGAGACCTGTCTTTGTTTGTGGTTATAAGTTGATGCATACGAAAGACCCGAGAGAAACAAAACAATGAGACGCCTTACCTGTATTTCCTAATCAGCTGATCGAGAACGTAATAGATGACGATGTAGGGGATATGAACATAGACATGTTTATATCAATAAATGTATAACTCATCTAGACAATAATACTCCACTGAACTTTAAAATATAGATACACAATGGTATTGACACAACTTAAACAATACTGAATGGTTGAGAAACAAAAGATCTCCAAACTATGATACCTATATAACAATAGCAAACATCAACCTCTTGTATATCACCATACAATACACGGCACTAAACATCACGGGTTGTTTTGTGTCTCCTAATATAATTGATGGATTAAGGAAGCTTTAAGTTACGTAAGCTCCAATCGAAGATGAATAGAAGAGGTGGACGACACGTTTCTATATCCATCTCTCATTCATTTATAACCAATATCACAGGGCTAGAGGAAATATTTTGTTATGTTCAGATTTCGTTATATGTTTTAGAATAAACACTGTTAATCCAAATTCGGCGATTTTAATCTACCCTTAGTAAACGGAAATTCGTATCAAGCATGTTCGCGTTAGGAACTTTTCCCCTGTAAATATGTGTCGATTGCATCAATGTTTATTGATATCATTGGCAACATTTTATCTCATTAAGATTAAACAAACTTCGCTTATTCACACATTCCATACTAAACAGCATCATTGGTTGGTAAGCCAAATATATTCTGGACACACTAGTTGAATGAGATCCTAGTCAGAATAGTCTCAAATGAATTAATTTAACTCTAACGTAGTTATTTCTCTCTAATACATTACGATAATAAAGTAGTAAAACAGTCATGTTAATGACATTCCATGTAAAGTCACTAGAAATGTAAGTTTTAAAATAATATATATGTACATGAATTACATTACCTTGTAATCAATTTGGCCTCATTGCCAGACGAGGATATGTCCATATCTCAGACATGGTGCTCACTGTCAAATCACGCTGCTTATATAATTTTAGTAATTGATTCCTCGAAATGTAATGTATGTGAGGTTATTCCATAGTATGTCATATTGTACAAAGTGCCAATGTGCTGTGGTAAGTCCCTCTGTTTGTACAAAGGGTATTTTATGGGTATACATGTATACAAATATAGGTCATTGTTAACTAAAGGTGCTATTGTTTAGGATGTGTCTACGTTAGCATTATCCACTGACTACACATTGTGAACACTTATTCATAAGTTCCTCACAATCAACCCTCATTATAAAATAATATCATTACGATGTTTGTAGGCATAACTTCAATTCTCAACATTGTGTTTGGTACGTGTGTATGTATATGTTATAATTATAGCGAAAATAACCAGTTGGCGAATTACATAGATAATATCCATTGATCGTTATAGATTTATATAAAATTGCATTCAATTTAATTCAACGTCTTTATAACATAAATATTAATTCAACATTTCAAAACGTACAACACACCACACAACTAGCTTTGAAACTTCTACACACAAAGAGTATACGGGATAAACGTGACTGACGGAAACAATGGCGTACACAACTATGTCACTTTGCCAAATCAAATTAATGAATGAAGACCTGTGAACATATATACCATTGACTGCCCCCTGACAGTGTGTATATTTTTTTAAAATTAGGAGCTGTCTATTTTTGTTATGTATTTATACCAGTGGATAACTCAACAAGAGGCCCATGGGGCCTGTATCGCTCACCTGGTTGGATTAGACCAAATGTTTAAATAATGTTCATATTCAATTTGTTATTTTGTAAATCTCTAACAATGCTATATATGGTTATAGTGTGGGAATCCGAACTGCTTTAAAGATTAATGAAGTCCAGACTCTCTAAGGTCTGAAAGACCTCAAGAATTGTTTTTAGAACATGCATGCATTCATCACTTTATGACTAGTAGCGATTTAAAGGAATTACCTCGATTTCCCCTATTGGGCCCCACCCTTTTGGCCCCTCGGGGGTCAGAGTCACCATTTATGCAAAATCTGTTCCCCTTTCCCCATGGATGTTTCTGACCAAATTGGGTTCAAATCCATTCATAACTTTATGACTAGTAGCGATTTAAAGGAATTACCTCTATTTCCCCTATTGCGCCACACCCCTTTGGCCCCTTTGGGTTCAGAGCCACAATTTACGCAAAATCTGTTCCCCTTGCCCCGAGGATGTTTCTGACTAAATTGGATTCAAATCCATTCATAACTTTATGACAAGTAGCGATTCAAAGGAATTACCTCTATTTCCCCTATTGGGCCCCGTCCTTTTGGCCCCTTGGGGGTCAGAACCACCATTTATGCAAAATCTGTTCCCTTTCCCCCAAGGATGTCTCTGACCGAATTGGGTTCAAATCCATTCATAACTTTACGACTAGTAGGGATTTAAAGGAATTACCTCTATTTCCCCTATTGGGCCCCGCCCCTTTGGCCCCTCGGGGGTCAGAGTCACTATTTATGCAAAATCTGTTCCCCTTCTGCCAAGGATGTTTCTGACCAAATTGGGTTCAAATCCATTCATAACTTTATGACTAGTAGCGATTTAAAGGCATTACCTCTATTTCCCCTATTGGGCCTCGCCCCTTTGGCCTCTTTGGGGTCAGAGTCACCATTTATGCAAAATCTGTTCCCCTTCCCCCAAGGATGTTTCTGACCAAATTGGGTTCAAATCCATTCATAACTTTACGACTAGTAGCGATTTGAAGGAATTACCTCTATTTCCCCATAGGGCCCCGCCCCTTTGGCCCCTTGGGGGTCAGAGTCACAAATTATGCAAAATCTGTTCCCCTTTCCAAAGAATGATTTTGACCAAATTGGGTTCAAATCCATTCATAACTTTATGACTAGTAGCGATTAAAGGAATTGCCTCTATTTCCCCTATTGGGCCCTGCCCCTTTGGCCCCTCGGGGGTCAGAGTCATCATTTATGCAAAATCTGTTCCCCTTCTGCCAAGGATGTTTCTGACCAAATTGGGTTCAAATCCATTCATAACTTTATGACTAGTAGCGATTAAAGGAATTGCCTCTATTTCCCCTATTGGGCCCCGCCCCTCAGGCCCCTTGGGGGTCAGAGTCACCATTTATGCAAAATCTGTTCCCCTTTCCCAAAGAATGTTTTTGACCAAATTGGGTTCAAATCCATTCATAACTTTATGACTAGTAGCGATTAAAGGAATTGCCTCAATTTCCCCATTGGGCCCGGCCCCTCAGGCCCCTTGAGGGTCAGAGTCACCATTTATGCAAAATCTGTTCCCCATCCCCAAATGATGTTTCTGATTAAATTGGGTTCAAATCCAATCATAACTTTATGACTAGTAGCGATTTAAACGAATTGCCTCAATTTCCCCTATTGGGCCCCGCCCCTCAGGCCCCTTGTGGGTCAGAGTCACCATTTATGCAAAATCTGTTCCCCTTCCCCCAAAGAATGTTTCTGACCAAATTCGGTTCAAATCCATTCATAACTTTACGACTAGTAGCGATTTGAAGGAATTACCTCTATTTCCCCTATTGGGCCCCGCCCCTTTGGCCCCTTGGGGGTCAGAGTCACCATTTATGCAAAATCTGTTCCCCTTCCCCGAAGGATGTTTCTGATTAAATTGGTTTCAAATCCATTCATAACTTTATGACAAGTAGCGATTTGAAGGAATTACCTCTATTTCCCCATTAGGCCCCGCCCCTTTGGCCCCTTGGGGGTCAGAGTCACCATTTATGCAAAATCTGTTCCCCATCCCCGAAGGATGTTTCTGACCATATTGGGTTCAAATCCAATCATAACTTTATGACTAGTAGCGATTTGAAGGAATTACCTCTATTTCCCCATTAGGCCCCGCCCCTTTGGCCCCTTGGGGGTAAGAGTCACCATTTATGCAAATTTGTTCCCCATCCCCAAAGGATGTTTCTGACCAAATTGGGTTCAAATCCAATCATAACTTTATGACTAGTAGCGATTTGAAGGAATTGCCTCAATTTCCCCTATTGGGCCCCGCCCCTCAGGCCCCTTGGGGGTCAGAGTCACCGTTTATGCAAAATCTGTTCCCCTTCCCCCAAGAATGTTTCTGACCAAATTCGGTTCAAATCCATTCATAACTTTACGACTAGTAGCGATTTAAAGGAATTGCCTCAATTTCCCCTATTGGGCCCGCCCCTCAGGCCCCTTGGGGGTCAGAGTCACCATTTATGCAAAATCTGATCCCCTACTGCCAAGGATGTTTCTGACCAAATTTGGTCAAAATCCAATAAGAACTTTATGACTAGTAGCGATTTGAAGCAAATGTTGACGGACGACGGACGACGGACGGACGACGGACGCCGCACCATGGCATAAGCTCACCGGACCTTCGGTCCAGGTGAGCTAAAAATGCTGTAGAAAGAGGATATAAATTAATATGTTGATTAATACCAGCATATATTTTATAATACAGTGATGTTATATGTTACAGTACATTTCTATCATTATCATCATCGATACATTTTTATTTATTTCATCATATTATTAACGCCATTGAAATATATATATATTATATATATACGAATTCCTATCATTATCATCATTGATATCTTATTTATGTATTCCTATTAAATGTATATATATTTATTTGTTTATTTATTCCTATTATCATCATCATATATTTACATTTTGGTGGCAAAGCCACACTATAAACTTAGTAAAAAGATTTGCCGTCTATGTGACCATAATTGACACCCAAAACGTGACAACAATCCATGCCGCGCATGAATTTATTCACCCACCGGAACTACATGTAACTAACGTAAATCGTTTTTTATGTTAATTAAAAAGTATCAAAAAGTATCAAAAAGACATTTTATACAATATTGTTACACAAATAATAAAAAGAATTGAACAGACTTTGTTTTTTTTTGTATTATTTCGATGCACTTTTTTGTTTGCCAATTTTGAAAAAATAAGCTGTTCTATTTGTCGAACCCCATTGACGAAATCGCTGAATATTGGCATTTTTATGCTAACTCAATTTCAATTTTCAAAAATAATAAAACGAATATGTCGAGAATGTAAATATAAGCATTAAACCGTCTTTTTCTGGTGTCTAACGCACAATATGACGTTTGTTTGCAAAGCTCTGGCATCTATATCGACCATAGACACCAAAAAAAGACAGTTTAATCCTTAATTAGGTGTCTTTATTTATTTATTTATTTCTATTCTTATCATTATTGATAGATTTATTAATTAATTCATATCATTATCGTCCTTGATATGTCTTTGCTTATTTTCTTTGTTGATTTTACCGAAAGTGACCCTGTTGTATATGAGTGTTGGTTTAATCCTCCATGTGATAAACCTTTGTCATAAATATTACGTACACAGTGTAATAATACCATTGTTGGCAACCTGTTGTCAATGTTGTCATTCGTTTGTCTCGGTAAATCACGTAATGTTTGATTCAAAGGTCGCTTAATTGTCTTATTGGGAAATAAAATGTTTCGGTTATTTTGTTTATTCATGGTTAATGAGTAATATGATCAATATAGTCTTTAACTCGTGTCTCTGTACATTTATTAATCATTATCACATTAAACCTGTAGAATTAATAGTACTATATGTAAACATTGATGATTGATGTAACACTAGTACACTGTGTACTCCGCTGACAGTAACACTCTTTTTGTTATAACACTACTATCTGTGATTTGTTCTAACAAGCATATGTAGACATGCCTTGAATACAGGAGATCACACAACGCACCACATTGACAACAATGAATGGTATCTTATCTTACTTCACATAACCTGTAGGACTTTGCAAGCGGATCAACAATACCTTGAATGGTCTAATACCGAGTGTCAGTATATTAATGTAGAGTTGTTTCCCTTTATATAAGACGTCCTCTAAGTCTACACAGACAAAACAATAGTACATGTATCGATTTATGATGCATCAATCACCACTGTATATTTCATCTTGTTTTACGCGTGCAGTGTTTAGGAATAAAAACCGTTTGGATTTGTCAGTCAATATTTAGAATGCATCATCCATGATTTGATTATTCATCGAAAAACTTCAGGTATATATGACAAAAATCATCCTCACTTTGTGCATTATATCAACTATTTTCATGTGTTCATTTCGTTAATATATTATATAAAACACATATACACTAGTCTCATGATTGCGCAAAACATAAATATAAGTATCAAAGTCACATCCACATTATAGTGTATTTCGGCAAAATTGAACAACACACCACACCCTGTATTTCATTGTATTTTGTCTTTCGAATGATTCCCTTAAAGAAAAGTATTCATTGATGGTCATTATGTCAGAATCATGCAGTTACCAATCTGCAGACATCCCGATTAGTTGTGATGGCATTTGTAAATTTTCCTCTGGGAATATTTCGAGATTCGATCAATAAAAGAACATTCTAACACATATTGTTCTATATTTTCCCATGCATTATAACCCCTACACTGAGGGGGACAGGATTAAATCAAAATGTTATCAGCGTTGAATCATGTAATAATACGTTTTATTAACCAATTAATATCAACAATAGAAACAAGACACAGGTTTGTAAAACATATATACATAAATATTTTTACTGCAAGTGTACTTATTTTAGCGGTAATAATATTTTAGCGCTGGAAGCACTGCTCAAATTATGATTGAGCTAAAACACATTCTATTCACTATTCTTATGGCAAATAATATCGGTGCGCTACTTGATAATTGCTATAAACTATTAAAATTAGGTAATGCGCTAAAGTTTGACTATGACAAAATTAGTACGTTTACAATCTCTGTAATATGAATTACCATAGCATACAACATTACACAGATACAAATGTATTCATATAATAGCAATTATTCATATACGATATTAATATGTATAAATATGTTTCTACCCGTGCAATATATTATGCTTTTTGCTTATATCAAAAACATGTAAACTTACACAACAACATTTTCGATCAAAAGTGGGATACACTCTCTTGCTGCACATGCATTCGACCATCAGAAACTTACATAAATAAAGCACTCCTATTGTGTAAATCTGCGCCTTATACACACTAATGTAACCGTCAGCAGGTAACATAAACGAAAACGCCACATTATATTTGCTTTTTGTAAGCTTCCGTTTAGAGACCCGTATCAATATACTTCAATTGGATAGTGTCATATAAAGCACGCAACCACTTAGACTTTCTTAATATTGTTTTCTATAAATGAGAAAAAAACTCAACACCGTGATTGTCGTTATGTTTTGGTTACTATATGATCTATCGGTCCATTATTGTAATCCGACATCGGTTCACACTTGTGTCTGCAATCTGTAATTTGGAATCTTGCTTCAATTATATCATATACTTTTCAAGATAGTACACAGCATTGTATCTTGTTCGTTTTTTCATAACGTTTTAATTTTATTGCACTTTTGAACCTGGATTTATCTTTCTTTTTTCCATTTTCCGCAGATTTCAAATCCTCCGTTTTGTCTTTTGGTATGGTACACGTGCTTTTATCTTCTCTCCTTAGAGTCCTCATTTCAATTTCACAGGATTTGTGTTTTGATTTTTTCTTCCTTTTCTTTTTAACTTTCTTCCCCTTGATATTGTCATCACTTATCATATCTGAGGGAAGTATCTGTTGCATGGTACTTCCGGTTTTGCGAACAATGTCTGGTGGCCTTAACATGTTAGGATGATAGCTTTTCATCTAAAACAACAAAAAATACTTACTTTAAAACAAAAGCATAATTCTAACTCAAAATCTATAAAATGAGAGGAAGTTTTAAAAAAACATAGATTAGCACGGAGACACATGAGAATGTGCAAGTAGACTGAGACCATGTGTTCTGAAAGGCAAGCATCTTCATCTGCGTCATCAACGACACCTGCCAGACAAATCTAGGTCAAATCCGGGTTAGATGTCATTCTCAGCCCCAACCATTTGTACAAGTTTTAATCCACAACCCATAAGAATGCTTTTGACCACATTGCATTGGATTCCAATTAGTGGTTATGAAGAAGAGGTGGCGGAGTGGTTAAGGTGTACCGACACTTTATCACTAGCCCTCCACCACTGGGTTGCGAGTTCGAAACCTACGTGGGGCAGTTGCCAGGTACTGACCGTAGGCCGGTGGTTTTTCTCCGGCTTTCCTCCACCTCCAAAACCTGGCACGTCCTCAAATGACCCTGGCTGTTAATAGGACGTTAAACTTTTGTTTTTTGGTTTAACGTCCTATTAACAGCCATGATCATGGTTAGTCGGGACGTTAAACAAAAACAAACCAAACAAACCAAATATGAAGAAGAAGTCAGCTGTTGACGGGCGGACGACGGACAGACGACGGACACCACGGTATGTTATAATCTCACCTTAGTCCTTCGGAACAGGCGAAATAAAAATAGTATTAACTGGCTGGTATATTGTTTAATTGTCTAACCTTCTGACCTGTTAGTAGTTATGAACATTACATTATAAAATTTTAACGGAAATGAAGATGCTATTCAATCTCAGTATCATTTATAAACTCATTTTACTTTAAATATACCGGGACATTATGTGTGAAGACAATATTACCAAAAGGCTGAATTCTTTTCAATCAAATTTAGGACACGTAGTTTAAAGGTGAAAAGAAAATATGTGCTGAACGGGCAATCAATTCTATTCATTATTACTTTTTTGAAAGTGAATCAGTATATATTTAAATTCTTCTATAATTGATTTTTCATTAAACAAATAAAATAAGTCTAATTTGTGTTTTAATGTACGATGGTCGACAGCGGCCATACACATTATGCAACGTACTGTGCATCGTTATATACAAAATGACTTATGCACAAATAAAACGTTTGATTATTATATGTCCATCTTAAAGACTTGACTTGATGTCCATATTTTCTATTGAAAAGTTTCATCTTTTCATTGTTATTGTGTATACTTTTACTATTTAAAAGTTTGATTTGTACAGTATACATTGTACACATAATTTCTTTGTGTTTGTACATTATGTACATATTGTAGTGGAAACAAGAGATTATCTTCCTTTGTTGGAAGCCCGGAATACTCTCGGAGTACTCTCAGCACTGCTGATTTTTGGGTCACGTATCACTTCATTGGTCTTCTAGAGATTAATGATGAGCTATGTGACACCAGTTTTTTCTACAATACTGATGTATAACCCGTTGCATTATATGTACGGCCGCTATCAGCCATCGTATTAATGTCCTATAATTACAATAAGCAATGCGATAACACCGAAAAAAAAAACAGAAAAACATACCCCCGAGATATAGATAGAATGAGAAGTACAAACGCCTGATACCATTGGACATGAAACAATGGAAAACCTTCATCATTTCGCATCATAAGATGTTAGCCAACTTACAAGTTTCGGATCGCAAATATCAGTCACGTGATAGGCCATTTTCCGGAAAGCATCCACAACATTCTCACCGGTCTTTGCGCTTGTTTCAAAGAATCCAAACGCCATGTGTTTATCTGCAAGCTTAAATAAAACAGAAATGGAATTATTACTCTTAATTAATTATAAGACTGTGCGTGTAAAAAATAAATGCTATGCAGAAATGATAAGATGATAATATAGAGCATGCTAATAACAGGATATGTTGGATTTATATAATGGTAATCGCTCACCCTTTCGGAACATCTGGGTTTTATGCCATTTCTTCTCCATCAGTGCAAATACAATGTAAACTTTTCTTGATTGTATTATTCAAAGGTTTCATCGATTTGAGTTAGAAAAACGATTCCGTTTATGCCGTACTACACGTACAATACAGCTCTGAACTTATGTAGCGTACTTTAACCAAACCAAAACAAGCGATGTCTTACCTTCTGTCCTTCTCGTGTCTTTACTCTTCTTTCCCTACAGAGGTCCACTTTGTTACCTAGTAACACCAGCGGTACGGCCTCGTATTTGTTGTTGCTATGGGAGACATCCTATAAAACATTATTGATACATAGTAATAGTTTATACGCTGGTATGTATCGTCGAATCTCAACTTTATCGCTTTTAAGTCATGATACTATATAAACGTGTAAACAATGAAATCAACATCCACATCCACATATCCCATTGCTTTGAAAACCCAGAAATAATTTAAATATAACTGATACAGAAAAAATAAATAATTATACATGTGGCTAAGACCTATTCAAGCATCGAATTTGTTTTATATGTCATTTGAACGTGATTCCCAATGGTATGCTATCCAAAACATCTAATATTTTCAATGAATTCCATCCTAGCGAAACACTATGCGAGTTTTGATAAAATCAATCAGCAAATCTAAATCATCTCTGTAATGTCAGTGTTCTGATCGGGAAAGACGTCCGCAAAGGAACGAATTAGTATGTAATGTGAGTACATATGACGTAGATGAAAGATATGCAAGATAGTCATACTAAATGTACAAGAGATGTTACTAAAGGAAGATCGATCACAGAAAAGGTAAAACAGGGGGAAACCATTTTATATATACTATGCAATCGCCTATCCGTTTCAACCAACGAGCGTGTTGATAATCATGTAATTCCGTAAAAAGCAGTACTCATATATTTTTACACTGTTTTAGTGACATTATATTAAGATTCAGTTCTGTGTTTTAATTAGGCTTTAATCTAAAATTTTGTGTTTTGATTCTGTGTGCAAGAAACAAAATGACAGCTAGTAAGGATACTATCATCTGATATCAATAATAAATATCATCAGATTGGTTTGGTTGTTCTTATGTTTATAATGATCAATACTTCTAAACTTGTTGAAAAACAATTAAGAGCAAATCCAAATTTCGCCACATGAACAGTTTATACAGCAAAAATATATTTATCGCGAATTTTTATCGGTCGACTGAAATGTAATTTACTACATTGATTTCATGGATTTTCACAGATATGACAATACAAACTGGGTTGTAAACTTACACGAGATACCCAGTTTGTCACCGATACAACACAGATTCAACCATTCTATTATAATTATGATATACGTGCAATATAGCCGAGGTACACCATGTGATAATTACCCTGTTGACGCTGTCTATCCAGTAGGACAAGTGATGGAATGTCTCCCTGTCAGTGATATCATACACCACCACAATGCCCTGATATAAAAACATAAAAAAGGGGTATGTGTATGCTGTTATGTCTTTTACATAAATAAAGAAGAACTTTTGTCATCTAAAGTGCTATAATGGATGTACAATTTGAAACGCTTCTAATAAAACATTATACTGTAAATATAACTGCAATATATAAAACATCTCAGAAAGAACAATAGTGAAAGACAGTTACGTGTTTCCAATATCCCAATACAAGAAATACCATGATAACACAATGCTGTTGTATCAATTGATTTATTTTGTATGTCGATGTCTTTATATGCTAAAACTATATGTACGTGATTAAAACAACTGTAAATGCCACAAGCGCGTGCTAGGTAACATTCAATGGCGGCAATCGTTGATCTGACTTTAAATCTAATTAGGCTCTTATAAGGAACATAATGGTAAAACTTGTGTGAAATATAATGTGTGGCTGTACGTCGGTCATGTTTTGCAAAAAAAAATATAGCAGGACAGTTCAGTGATATATCAAAGTATATCCTATTAATATGAAGTGATATTTCAATGAAAGGTGCACCGTCTGTATATATTTCCTCTAAGATATAATTTGACCTGTTGTTACATTTGTAAGTACCTTTGTCCCCCGATAGTGCCACTTAGTGATAGAGTGAAATCTCTCCTGACCTGCCGTGTCCCTGTAAATACAATGCAATCTACATAACACATTGGTGTTAAAGAGGTACTAAATCACTAGCCCGAGTTTTCTAAGACATGGTGACAGGGCCAGAGAATACTCGGGCTACTAAAACACAGGATCAACATATTATCCTTATTGGAGCAATGGACATTAAAAGGTAAACTTAAATATAATGTCGGTTATCAATGTTTGATATTTATCGGACAACTTTCGTATTTCTAATTGATTTCCTATCCAAAAGCAAAATAAAATAATCAATTTATCAATTAAATCACAATAAATCATGAACATGAATTAACAATCTGGAGCTTTTTTCTATATTAATTTGCAACAACCTTTAAAACAATTTCAGAGAACTAATTTACTAGATTCAGGTTTCAACTTTGAATGCGATACATACACCTATTTTTAGATATTTGATTTTGTCAAACCAGGAGTGATTACCTACCATAGGTGCAGCTGCACAAAAGCACCATCAACCTCAAATGATTTCCTCACAAAATCCAAGGCTAAAATAGAAAAGTAGACCTGCAGATATGTTAACTTGGCAATAAGATACATTAAAATAAAGATAGCGAACAAATTAAAAAAAACAAACAAACAAACAAATAAATAAATAAATACAACAATGGGTTACCTTCAACAGTAACAATAGGTTACCTTCAACAGCATATACGTTTGGTTTGATTTTGCATTGTTTAACGTCCTATCTACTGCTATGGTCATTTAAGGGCGGCCTTCCCTGTGTATAACCTGGTAAGTGTGTGTGTTTGGTATACTGTGGTATTGTTTGTGTTTGTCTTCTTGTAATTACGTGGAAGTGATGCCCACTTTATTACAGAAGGTTTTTGTTCTCCAATACTACTAATAAACAACAATGAAATAAAAAGTTGGTTCAATTTTCGCGCTTCTACCGAAATTTAAATTTTGAAATCTTGAAAACGAACCAATAATGTATCTACTAATTCAAGAAATAATCTCGTTCGAATTTTTTGGATATGAAATAGCGATAAATAGAACATATTGAATATATATACACAAGTTCATAGAATACCACAAATTGATATTGAACAACATTGTCCTATATTGCTGTGTGATATACTTACCAACAGTCGGTCTGGTTTTCTCCTGGAAGGGTTCTGAAATAAGTGTTCTCAACAGTGCTGTCTTTCCCACTGAGGCGTCACCTATTATCAGGATCTTGTATGTCGCCTGACAGGCGTCCTCCCCAAGGGGCATAACTCCGATTGCCGTTGACTTTCACTCACATTCCGTATTCAAATATCAAATGATAATTATGTAGTTTATGTTCAATAGCTCTCTTCTTGATTCCGTACAAGTCATCTTACCTGTAAAAAATATATAAAAGAATATCACATAATTATAGATTTTGGTTTGTTAAACAGGATCTAACGGCCACATTGAAGTAAAACAAATCAATTAATGTACATTTCCTTTTTGTGTGATTTGTTCTAGTATTCACCCAAATACTTACGTCAGTGTATCAATACTTTAACGTGAAATCGTTTCACATTAATTAAAATGCATCAACAAAATAGCTTTTGACGATACTTCTGCAAATTAAGGAACAACACGTGATTATTTCCATTCGTATACTCTGATAAAGATATTTCACTAAGCGATTTGATATCAGATCATCTGTGAGCGACCAGACATGTGTGAAGGAGAAAGACAGACTGAGCTTCTCTACACCGGTACAAGCAATTATACAAATAACATCTTAGGCGGACTTCACAACGTTAACAACTGTTTATAACTGACAGCAGCATACGAAAAACGTGTCACTTCCAGCATTTATTTTATCTGTAAATTTGTAAATAAAATGTCTACATCTGCTATAGTTCAAAGAAAGGTCAAGGCAGAGCCAACTGCTTGTACGAATGGTATACTGGCTTCCGGATGGTTGGGATTAATGGAACATATTAGACATCACACCTGTCGCTTGACCATCAGTATGGTTCTAACTTTCCCTTCGGGACCAATTCTCACCATTTTCTGTGTATATAATATTTTCGTATAGATAAAATAACATGTGCGTTTTAGATTAAAAGTATTCGTGATAATTGGTCATATATATGATTTTTGTTATCCTGATAGATCAAGCGATAAGGAACTAATAAATGTAGTATAATCAAATAAACTTATCGTTGATAAAGTAATAACCTTTAATTACCTATCATCTGCTTAGATATGTATAGCACCTAATCATTAGAAGGAAAGACTTGAATGCTCAATCCTAACAAGGAACGTTATCCGCACCTAATCTATATTTGTTACCTGAAGTACTGTATTATTATAACTGACATAACGCCATGATATACAACTGTTTATATACTGCAAGGCAACCAGTACGTCTGCCATGCTATATAGAGGATATTGAATGGTTTCCCGTTGAACGTAACATTTTATGGCATTTTTGTCAGTAAAAATATAGAAAAAATTAAACTGATGAAACTTAAATTTACGCTTTATCGATGAGCAGTGAAAATATAATATTTGGAAGTCGAAATATAAGATTTTGCAGTGAAAATACAAATGAATATGTTTTGTAGTAAAAATTCAAGTTCTTCGTTATTTGATCAATCAGAGCAAACCGTTACATTGACTTCGATCATTGAAACTTGTCTATTTTTCCAATTGAAGTGAAGAAAGATAAATGTGATATTTTGCTGTATTTTTGAAATATTCAGACTATTTTTTTGGACAAATTCTCGCTTGGCGTTACTTTTTCATGTACAGATTCTTCGATAACTGCTGAAAATGATGCCGTCAGGTTGATGCAACAAAGAGACGGTACCATTTTGAATGGGTTGCTCAACTTGTTAAATGTTTGCTTAAAGATTTTGTGGTGAACAGAAAGAAAGAAAAATACAGTTTGATAGTTATTTTTAAGTTGGAAAGGTACTTGTTATTCCGATTAACTTCATTTGAGAAAGCACCGTCAGAAAGATATCATCACTTTGCCTATATATAACAGACAGTGATATCGATAGGTTTTTATCGACGTGATACGTTTTTCTATTTCACTGGCAAAAATGTAATTAAAATATATAACTTTAAATATCAGATCATTGAGAAAATGATAGTCATACCGTTTTCAATATACTATACAATATATCAATTGAACACTGTTACCAGATATATAAACAACCCAGTATATGAATAAGTGATAAAAACTCACCCTACCGGATAGTTGTCATAACATATTCAAATACCAGTATGTGTGCTTGTACATTAGTAATACTACAGGTAACACGTGGCCGCGGCAATGTGCCTATTCACGGTACACCCTATGGTCACTGGAGCACGTATGTGTTATATAAGGTCATCAATAATCTGACCAATGGTCATATGATTCATCTACTGGTCAGTGATGATGTCGCTGGTGGCTTATTTTAATATATGTACTGGTCAACAGGCATATACTAAAATTGTAACCCTGTGCAGCTATCAACATATATACATTGTACAATATACTTAAATCATGGATTATTACAATAAGTATAGTATAGTACAATGTATGTAAATGTATACTAATATTATAGTTTAACATTCATAAGCAAAACTGTGTAGACACACTTAATTTATATATTATTTAGTAGTTATATACAGAAGTACGTATATAAACAAATACATCTTCCAGGTATTAATATATATTTAAGTATATATCATAAACAAAACCGTAGATACTGCGGGTATACCAAATATCAATTGTTTACGTCGCATAATAAGAAATATGTACATAGTTATCTATGCAAAACAAAACGCTTTAGATATACTGAAATGACAGTTTAGTAACTTATGTAAATAGAAATATCAAATTCAATCATTTTACACCACATTTATAATTTAGCTGTAAATAAACAGGTTTTTAGCTCTGCAACACATTTCTTCGTAAAAAGCAATATTAGCATTGATAATTAAAATCAATGTGTATACATTCATGAATCAAAATAGATTTTGGATCAACGGGTCACGAAATCAGTTGAGATATAGCTATCTCAACATCTGTAAGGTTAAGTTGAAATTATTATTGTAGCCGAGGATGTTTTTTGGCATGATAATATAAACCTAGCTTTATAATATATAAGTCACGCTCACTTGTGAAATGATGTTCATGGTTTTCCGCACATTATAGGGCACCGTAAGTATGCCAATGTTCCCGGTTAACTCATTTAAATATAGATACTATAATGTTTTCATTATTCCATGCACGTTGCCTGTTTTATAAACAGGTTTGTCTGTATTTATCTGTTGCGCAGATACACAATACAATAGAAAGTTACATTACGACTTTAAAAATAAAGCATAGAAAAAAGGAATATATCCGCGCTTAAAAGAGAAATGCATGCCAGTTTTTAATAAGGTTCATAACTCATGATATGTGATATATGATCCGATAAAGATATACAGTTCGTGTACCTATGTTTCTATTCAACGTACTTAGAAGTGACATGATTATGTTTCATTACATAATATCACATATTAGCAAACACCACTAAACGCAGCGTGAATAAATAATTACACTACCTACCCCAACAACTTTATACACGTGTGTACCCAGTATTAATGATCTATCATCTGAAACGACAATTTCATAACATATTGCTGTCATATTTTATATACAGCTTCCACACATTCTTATCGTCGTACTTACATAAAGGTGAAAGGTCATTATAGTCTGGAGCCAAGTTAAATGGTCTGTTTGAGGTTTTAAAGTAAAACAGCATTCGGGGTTTACACAGCAGACAGGGCTATCATCATTATGCGGTGTTCATTTAATGCCTAATGACATAGTGTACACACAATGACATATAACAGATTTGATGTCTAGGTTGTTTTAGGTCCAAGCCTACTTTAACTGTTTCGTATTCTCGGTACATACCCTTCAATGCTCCTCTCAGTAATCACAAGAGTCTTGGTTAACAAGCCTACTCTATTCACTTTCACACTAACAGCATGATATCTTATACTCTCAACTCTCCAGTTTGTTTACATGTTAAACATGTATTTTAGGTCATCTGATTTTTTTCTGATGATACATTGCGTCACGATTTATACATTGCAGCATAGTAAACGTTTTATTTATATCAACAGACACTTACGTTTTTGTTTTCTACTCATTTCAAGTCGAATGATAAAACGTTCATAATAAAATTAAATGAACTTATTGACTAAAACATGGTCACGTGGGGTTACATATTTGAGATATTTACCTGATATTTCTATTTTTATTTTATAGTTATACCCTTTTGCAAACAAGTTTCATATCCAATAGGGACAATTTAGAACTTTAATTCGGTTAATATGGTGTTGTACCAACCTTTTAGAATCACAAATATTGACCTAGCAATTTTTTTGTTCTATACCAGGACTGATAACATCAAATATCAGCCGCATCAAAGGTCAATAATTGATTAATTTGCACGTGCTGCACCGCCGTGGCAATAGGAATTTTGATAATAATACTCAATTGTTGACATTTTAGTCCCAAAGATTTTCCGTTTCGGTGAATTTGCGCCTTAATTCCTAAGTTCCTATAAAACGGGCATCGATACAGAATATACAAACATACAATGTATACCGTGTTTTTAATGGAACATTTACATATTAAGTATCAAATGACACTATGATGGTTTTTAACCAGCTGATTAGATTCGTTTTCTATTTCGTTTCGGATTTTCCGTTTTAGATTTCCGTACATTTTTGGTCCCTGGCATCACCATCGAGTTCAATAAGGAAAATACAGTTATAGGATGCAGTTTTCTACACATTACTTAACACTTCTAACTAAATTCATATCATACCGATATATATATAACGGTGGTTGTCTTTTGTGTTTAGTTGTTTTCTTCCGTGTTGATTGACCATATGGTGAGAAACTCACGAAAGGAATTCAACGTTGGTGTTTTGGTATATGTATAGAGGAAAATTAATTAAGCAAAATCTGGTCAAAGGTTAGAAATAATTGATTAACGATAGCATGAATGATGGCGACCAAACAGATGTCTGATCCCGCATACATTGTGTGTCACACCAAACCCAAATAGAAAACTCTGGCTGAAGAACAGTCAGACACATTATTACCGTTCTGGCCTTGTAGGTTGATGTGTTCCACTAGGGAAAATTCTGATCGCTGACTATAAAACTTAAATCTTTAACATGTTCTATCTTAATAACTGTAGGAGTAAAGAATCAAAAACACGAGATATATGTACGCTTCAATACAATTTGAAAGCTAAATACAATAAGCCAGCATTAATTAAACTGCTTCGTACAGTAACGACACGAAACACAATTGCATTTTACTATATTTTAGCAGTTAAGTGATGAATGTGTGGTACATAAAATAAATAAAAGTGGATGGATTCGGAGTTTATTGATAGGCACCGGAATAGCATCAGACGTGTGTGTGACCACTCTTTAAGCTGATAGTGTACCCACTCGTTTGTCGCCACCCTAATTATACGGACGAAGCATCAGGAGAGTAACTGAATGTGTCACCGGTGAGAAAGTTTCAATTTTCGACCTTTCTGTATATATGGCAGGGAGTGACAACATCAGGGTGTTTCAGGTATAATATCGGGACGTGCAAATTCGCAACCATATCAAATAAACTAGTGGGGAATTAACATTGCCTGACTGACCAATCATAAGGTCAGAGCACGGGGCACAAACCTTCCCATGGTATATAGATATCAATACATGGACGATGAGTTTGGGACTTTGTATGTTTAAGTCCCTGCATTTGGGTCAGAAAGGTGTGGCATTTAAGTGTCAAATTAGGTGTGTCCATATTGGTCATATCATCAAATGCTCGGTCAGGTAATAATAGAACGGTTAGACTACCGGTATCTTATTATTTGCATATTAACGTAGTTCAGCGATATCAAAACCAAGGTAACAAGCAGTGTTTGGAAGAAAGTGCCAACAAATATCATGAATAAAGAAAAATACGTAGCAATATGATATTAGATATACTCGAACGGGTATAAATTCTCCTGGACAATGCCGTATTATTGTATAAATGTGTCATTTAAGTAATTAATCATATCAAATATCAAACAAATATAACATTTTGTATATATAATATATTTTCATGTAGAAGTAAACGATATTGAAGACTATCATCATACTAGTGAGAATTAAGATTGTTGAGAATTTTTTTGAAACCAGAATGTTATATAAATATATAGAACAGATTATTGTTTATATCTACATCGTATATACGAATCAGTAGCACTGTATACACAGTTTATGAAACTACTATTTGAAGCAGGACATGATTATGTTCTAAGCTGATGTTTCGGAAAGATACTGTAACCCTTCACAAATATGTTTTCATGTAAATTAGTATGATACTGACGATATCTTACTAGTTATAGGCTCTGACTAGAATGTTTACTTTATAATGACATGTTCAAGTTTATAATCAATATAACAAATGCGAAAAATCACATAATAGAAAATAAATACACATCGTCTAGTTAATCGTCCCTGGTACAGTGTATATCAAAGTGAAAATAGAGTCGATTTCCTTGTTGCCTGTTGGGACTGAAATGGCATTGTAGACTTCAAGAGTATACTTCCTCAAGTCAATAACACAGTCTTAGAGATGGCCTGTTGTCCACAAGGTTACTGGATAGTTAATTAACTAGGTTAAATTCGCGTCATAAGATTATAGACATTTCTTAACCGATACGACAGTGAGCAGGTGCAACTATTAAACACGTATGTATACACAGCAGGTACATAGAATATGCAGGTTTTAATACAAATGATAACCATAACATCACTTATATATGGCAAGGGGAACAGACTAAGCATACATAATGTGTATACGTACCAATACATCTAGATACGCTCTATGTAGCCTGATTAGTGTATTAATTAAGATAGTGTACAGCTAATGTATAACAATATAAATTGGTACTTAGACAGGTTGATTACCACCAATAAGTAAAACAAAATAGAACACAATGATAAAAGACTGTATCTTTACATTGTGTTGTTCTATCTCTCCCACCTGTTACATAAGATTGTAACATCCTAACGACGTTGGCCTATGTCGCATTACAGAACACCCTCATGTTATTTAGTTAAAGGATGTACATAAACATTCGAATTCGATATCAAGTTCACAATGCACATGAATTGAACTAAGCAAGTTAAATAACAAAACATTCAAGATAATATACTTACTTTAATAAACTCTTCTGACGTACTCAATACTCCGTGTGAATTCCAACTGTGACTGGATGACTAGGGAAAACCCACAGTCTAGGATATGTATGTGCGTATGTCTGTTGATGGCGGAGATGCTGGTCATCACACCACAGTCTAGGATATGTATTGATTAAAGAGATGCTGGTCATCATATCACTGTCTAGGATATGTATGTAATTATGTTGATGGAGGAGATGCTGGTCATCATATCACTGCCTAGGATATGTATGTGTGTAATTATGTTGTAGAAGAGATGCTGATCATCATATCACTGCCTAGGATATGTATGTGTGTAATTATGTTGATGGAAGAGATGCTGATCATCATATCACTGCCTAGGATATGTATGTGTATAATTATGTTGATGGAAGATATGCTGATCATCATATCACTGTCTAGGATATGTATGTGTGTAATTATGTTGATGGAAGAGATGCTGATCATCATATCACTGCCTAGGATATGTATGTGTGTATGTATATTGATGGAGGAGATGCTGGTCATCATATCACTGTCTTGATATGTATGTGCGTATGGCTGTTGATTAAAGAGATGCTGATCATCATATCACTGCCTAGGATATGTATGTATGTATGTATATTGATGGAGGCGATGCTGGTCATCACATCACTGCCTAGGATATGTATGTGTGTATGTATATTGATGGAGGAGATGATGGTCATCATATCAATGCCTAGGATATGTATGTGTGTATGTCTGTTGATTAAAGAGATGCTGATCATCATATCACTGCCTAGGATATGTATGTGGGTATGTCTGCTGATAGAGGAGATGCTGATCATCATATCACTGCCTAGGATATGTATGTAATTATGTTGATGGAGGAGATGCTGGTCATCATATCACTGCCTAAGATATGTATGTGTGTAATTATGTTGTAGAAGAGATGCTGATCATCATATCACTGCCTAGGATATGTGTGTGTGTATGTATATTGATGGAGGAGATGCTGGTCATCATATCACTGTCTTGATATGTATGTGCGTATGGCTGTTGATTAAAGAGATGCTGATAATCATATCACTGCCTAGGATATGTATGTTGGTATTTCTGCTGATAGAGGAGATGCTGATCATCATATCACTACCTAGGATATGTATGTGTGTAATTATGTTGATTAAAAAGATGCTGATCATCATATCACTGCCTAGGATATGTATGTGTGTATGTATGTTGATGGAGGAGATGCTGGTCATCATATCACTGCCTAGGATATGTATGTGTGTAATTATGTTGATTAAAAAGATGCTGATCATCATATCACTGCCTAGGATATGTATGATGCTGGTCATCATATCAATGTCTAGGATATGTATGTGGGTATGTCTGCTGATAGAGGAGATGTTGATCATCATATCACTGCCTAGGATATGTATGTGTGTAATTTTGTTGATGGAAGAGATGCTGATCATCACAGCACAGTCTAGGATATGTATGTGTGTAATTATGTTGATGGAAGAGATGCTGATCATCATATCACTGCCTAGGATATTATGTTTGTAATTATGTTGATGGAAGAGATGCTGATCATCAAATCACTGCCTAGGATATGTATGTGTGTATGTATATTGATGTAGGAGATGCTGGTCATCACATCACTGCCTAGGATATGTATGATGCTGGTCATCATATCACTGCCTAGGATATGTATGTGTGTAATTATGTTGATGGAAGAGATTATGATCATCACATCACTGCCTAGGATATTATGTCTGTAATTATGTTGATGGAAGAGATGCTGATCATCATATCACTGCCTAGAATATGTATGTGTGTATGTCTGTTGATTAAAGAGATGCTGGTCATCAAATCACTGCCTAGGATATGTATGTGTGTAATTATGTTGATGGAAGAGATGCTGATCATCACATCACTGCCTAGGATAGTATGTGTGTAATTATGTTGATGGAAGAGATGCTGATAATCACAGCACAGTCTAGGATATGTATGTGTGTATGTCTGTTGATTAAAGAGATGCTGATCATCACGCTGTTGATTCAGATTCAGATTCAGATTCTTTATTTCCTTGTGTTTTTCAACACATCAGAGAAACATTACAAAACAATACAATGAGATATAGTATGACATAATACACAATTACTAAAGTACATGTCCATTACGCTTAATATACACACACATATATATAGGTTACTAGAGATACTGATCATCACAGCACAGTCTAGGATATGTATGTGTGTAATTAGGTTGATGGAGGAGATGCTGATGATCACACTGTTGATTAAAGAGATGCTGATGATCACACTGTTGATTAAAGAGATGCTGATGATCACACTGTTGATTAAAGAGATGCTGATTCTCATATCACTGCCTAGAATATGTATGTGTGTATGCCTGTTGATGGAGGAGATGTTGATAACCATACCACAGTCTATGATAATATAAGGACAAAATAACGAACAAAAAATAGATTTACATGGAGACCGTTGATAAATTCAAAGAGTAAGTATATTCTGGTTCATCGACGACAACTCAGTGTCAAACTATTAGTCATATCACCTCAAAAGGAGACCTAAAGTGGTGACAGTGGACAACCAGGCATATCAACGAGCATCAAACAGGTCTGACTTCATATCGCATAAGGAAATATAATATGTTCCCATGAGATCATGATGTCGAAAATAATCTTATTAAGGAACAAACATTCATTTTATTCACATCAACATATTCTGGCTGTATTTGTATAACGATATATAATTATCAAGCGAGGATGTGATCCGCAACATATAACTGGAGATATTTTAGCAAAGTTATCCTTTTTACAGTCAGCTGGTGAGTAACTGGTCAAAATATACCTATGATTATCAGAACATTTCGAATCAGATCCTCACGTATTTAACATCTAATACGTAGAGAGAACATTTTCGTTATATAAAATGTCACTCCGTAGTGTTGTAGCATTTCATTGAAGTACAAGTATGTCGCTTTGGACATATATATGTGCGAGATACTTGTATATAGACTATATATAGCACAGTGCAATAACCCGCAAGTTCCTCCGTACGGAGTCATCACCAATATGTAAACATTCTCCCGATAGGTTTCGTCTGGGTCGAGCCCTACTTACAGATCTCGCCATGAAACACGCCTCGGCGCGACTTTTCTGTGCATGTTAGCTTAATGTGTCCGTTAAGATGTCTGTATAAGAAATGGATATTGTTTTGAAGGACACTTTTTTTAGCAGGATAACCTAAGTTTTCCAGATCATAAATATATGTTATTATTTATTATCTCTGTGTCTGACACTTGCACATTATCAATTTACTCAGGTATTCATGAAATGATTAAGAAGACGTCTTTCTCCTTAGATTACTTTCTTTACATTCAATAGGACAATACTTTCGTTTGAATCATCGCCCTTAGAAAAGGGTCATAAGTCAACACAGTTTCGAACACCTGGCATCCATACTGTCTAAGTATGTCTAAGAATGTAGCACTCCGTTATTAAACACAGTAACATTTTATATTCATCACCGGGCTCAAACTCCAGGCGTTTTCAAACCATACATATACTGTCTGGTGATCATACAGGTTTGTTGGTTATCATTGCCCACGAAATCAACGAAAATAAAAGCACATCAAAAATGTTGATGTTGAAGTGTGCGTCTTCTGAGTAGCTATAAAGAAAAACACCGCGTATTTGTATGCTGTCACCAGAAGCAATAGACGTTGGCATGTTGGTGAATCGATGATTCCATTATTGGCAGAGATTTGAACAAGCTGACCATTGATACCTCATAACTTCGCATAAGAGTCCTGATATTTGCGGAGTCAACATTTCGCATTTCACATATTTGACGATAGATAATGAAATACATTTTGAATTATATCATGTACACAGATATACAGGCAGTTCTGTAAATATTCATGGCTTAACCCCCGCGCCAGAGAAAATGAAGCGAGGTACTAAAAGTATCTTACAAGGCGGGGCTCTCGATCTCAGCCGAAACGTACCTAGTTTTTATTAATGACTTGTTGAATGAAGTTAAAAACTGTGGTATCGGTGCAATGGTTGCCGCGAAACTACCAATACTCCAGCTCAGTCAGATGATATTTGTTTGGTAAGCAAACATATTACAAGTCTAATTAAAATGTTAACTATTCGCGAATCGTCAAGTCGAAAGTGTCGATTTTTGTATTCAGCGTCAAAAAGTAAATTTGTTGTTTATGATAATGTATCGTCTGTTGTGTATGATAATGTATTGTCTGTTGTTTATGATAATGTATTGTCTGTTGTGTATGATAATGTATTGTCTGTTGTTTATGATAATGTATCGTCTGTTGTGTATGATAATGTATCGTCTGTTGTGTATGATAATGTATTGTCTGTTGTGTATGATAATGTATTGTCTGTTGTTTATGATAATGTATCGTCTGTTGTTGATTATAATGTATCGTCTGTTGTTTATGATAATGTATTGTCTGTTGTGTATGATAATGTATCGTCTGTTGTTTATGATAATGTATTGTCTGTTGTTAATGATAATGTATTGTCTGTTGAGTATGATAATGTACAAATGTATCGTCTGTTGTTTATGATAATGTATCGTCTGTTGTGTATGATAATGTATTGTCTGTTGTGTATGATAATGTATTGTCTGTTGTTTATGATAATGTATTGTCTGTTGTGTATGATAATGTATCGTATGTTGTTTATGATAATGTATCGTCTGTTGTTTATGATAATGCATTGTCTGTTGTGTATGATAATGTATTGTCTGTTGTTTATGATAATGTATCGTCTGTTGTTTATGATAATGTATCGTCTGTTGTGCATGATAATGTATTGTCTGTTGTGTATGATAATGTATTGTCTGTTGTTTATGATAATGTATTGTCTGTTGTGTATGATAATGTATCGTATGTTGTTTATGATAATGTATCGTCTGTTGTTTATGATAATGCATTGTCTGTTGTGTATGATAATGTATTGTCTGTTGTTTATGATAATGTATCGTCTGTTGTGTATGATCATGTATCGTCTGTTGTGTATGATAATGCATCGTCTGTTGTTTATGATAATGTATTGTCTGTTGTGTATGATAATGTATCGTCTGTTGTTTATGATAATGTATTGTCTGTTGTTTATGATAATGTATTGTCTGTTGTGTATGATAATGTATCGTCTGTTGTGTATGATAATGTATCGTCTGTTGTGTATGATAATGTATTGTCTGTTGTGTATGATAATGTATCGTCTGTTGTGTATGATAATGTATTGTCTGTTGTGTATGATAATGTATTGTCTGTTGTGTATGATAATGTATTGTCTGTTGTTTATGATAATGTATTGTCTGTTGTGTATGATAATGTATTGTCTGTTGTTTATGATAATGTATTGTCTGTTGTGTATGATAATGTATTGTCTGTTGTGTATGATAATGTATTGTCTGTTGTGTATGATAATGTATTGTCTGTTGTTTATGATAATGTATTGTCTGTTGTGTATGATAATGTATCGTCTGTTGTTTATGATAATGTATCGTCTGTTGTTTATGATAATGTATTGTCTGTTGTTTATGATAATGTATCGTCTGTTGTGTATGATAATGTATTGTCTGTTGTGTATGATAATGTATCGTCTGTTGTGTATGATAATGTATTGTCTGTTGTGTATGATAATGTATTGTCTGTTGTGTATGATAATGTATTGTCTGTTGTTTATGATAATGTATTGTCTGTTGTGTATGATAATGTATCGTCTGTTGTTTATGATAATGTATTGTCTGTTGTGTATGATAATGTATCGTCTGTTATGTATGATAATGTATCGTCTGTTGTTTATGATAATGTATTGTCTGTTGTGTATGATAATGTATTGTCTGTTGTTTATGATAATGTATCGTCTGTTGTGTATGATAATGTATTGTCTGTTGTGTATGATAATGTATTGTCTGTTGTTTATGATAATGTATTGTCTGTTGTTTATGATAATGTATTGTCTGTTGTGTATGATAATGTATCGTCTGTTGTTTATGATAATGTATTGTCTGTTGTTTATGATAATGTATCGTCTGTTGTGTATGATAATGTATTGTCTGTTGTGTATGATAATGTATCGTCTGTTGTGTATGATAATGTATTGTCTGTTGTGTATGATAATGTATTGTCTGTTGTGTATGATAATGTATTGTCTGTTGTTTATGATAATGTATTGTCTGTTGTTTATGATAATGTATTGTCTGTTGTGTATGATAATGTATTGTCTGTTGTTTATGATAATGTATCGTCTGTTGTTTATGATAATGTATTGTGTTGTTTATGATAATGTATCGTCTGTTATTTATGATAATGTATTGCATGCTGTTTATGATAATGTATTGTGTTGTTTATGATAGTGTATTGCATATTGTTTATGATATTTTATTGCATGTTTATGATAATGTATTGTATGTTTATGATAATGTATTGTCTATTGTTTATGATAATGTATTGTCTGTTGTTTATGATAATGTATTGTCTGTTGTTTATGATATTGTATTGTCTGTTGTGTATGATAATGTATTGTCTGTTGTGTATGATAATGTATTGTCTGTTGTTTATGATAATGTATAGTCTGTTGTTTATGATAATGTATTGTCTGTTGTGTATGATAATGTATCATCTGTTGATGATAATGTATCGTCTGTTGCTGATGATAATGTATCGTCTGTTGTTTATGATAATGTATTGTCTGTTGTGTATGATAATGTATCGTCTGTTGTTGATGATAATGTATTGTCTGTTGTTTATGATAATGTATTGTCTGTTGTTTATGATAATGTATTGTCTGTCGTGTATGATGATGTATTGTCTGTTGTTTATGATAATGTATCGTCTGTTGTGTATGATAATGTATCGTCTGTTGTTTATGATAATGTATCGTCTGTTGTGTATGATAATGTATCATCTGTTGTTGATGATAATGTATTGTCTGTTGTGTATGATAATGTATCGTCTGTTATTTATGATAATGTATCGTCTGTTGTTTATGATAATGTATCGTCTGTTGTTGATGATAATGTATTGTCTGTTGTTTATGATAATGTATTGTCTGTTGTGTATGATAATGTATTGTCTGTTGTGTATGATAATGTATTGTCTGTTGTTTATGATAATGTATTGTCTGTTGTTTATGATAATGTATTGTCTGTTGTTTATGATAATGTATTGTCTGTTGTTTATGATAATGTATCGTCTGTTGTTTCAGATATCACTCATTTAGATATCGTATTGAATGACAAACATTATTCCAATTAAAGAAAAAAAAAGCGTGCAATAAATCTAAAATGGTTCGATGGAGCTTTTACGTTCTGGGGACATCAATGAGCACTGAAACCCATTAACGGAAGCGGAAATTGTTAAAGTTTACCCGCCTGCACTCTACTGCGGATGTGGACTTGTTAGAGGGAGCTTATCCAAGTCTATCCAAATAGTCTCTATTCGGGATGTTTTCTATAAAAGCTTACATCGATATTAAAAATAGTTTTTTTTGTTTTGTTTTTGTTTTCAATTTTTTGTGTATGCAGAATCTGCAGAATGAAAAGAAGTAACTTGACTTGTCTTTTGTTTGACATATGTATACACTTCTTTGTTTGACTATTCTGGAGAAGGTTCGTTGCCTTTGTTTCTCATGCACTTGAGACGAATTGTTGCGTTGTTTTTTTTGGTTTTTTTTTTTCTATCTCCATCATTTAATTGTTTTATTACTGTCTTCATGAACAAGAAATAATATGTTCTCAGAATCGGCTTATCAGCCAAATTATAGTCTGACTCCTCTTTCTAGAATATTCAAATTACAAACAAAAACGAGACTTACAATTTGGATCTCGTAGAGATCTACAAACGAAGGGACCGGTAGCAATTCAAGCCAAATTACAACAAATGCGAGGCTGTACCGGTCGTTTCTGTAAACAAACCCACCTTTATGGCCAACAGTTCACTTCCGCTTGTGTTTTCATATCTATCTTTAGTAGATAGACGCCTGTTGAATTCCGACCCGAAGCAACCCAGCAGGCACGTGCGTGTACTAATGAAGCAGGCGAGGTCAGATATCGAGGTCGGCCATTTTCAGATAAAACTCTTCATTTTAATTGAGTGTTATCGCCATAGTAACGAGTTCGGTAGCTTGGTAACAACAGTCAGTGGGATTGTATCGTTTCATGTTGCGTATATCTTAAAAAATAAACACATCATGATTTGTAGGTAATAATGTGTACATATGATATACACAGTGGTATACACTTCAATAAATCATGGAGTCAACGTCCTCTTAGTTTATCAAGAGACTATAGTTATAAGCACATCCATCGTAGACATTTTATCACAGCATTACCACACAATGATAAGGTCAAAAGCAAAAATAGGAAACAAAATACTTCTCGTATGATGCTAAAGCAACAGGTAAAACAGCATAGGGAACCTGAATTTTAAACTTCAGACTCCAGTAAACAATAGAGAATATTGGCATTTAAACAAAACAGTAATTCTAACTTAAAATCGACAAACCGAGAGTAATACACAACAAAAATAGATACTAGTAGGGGGATAATCAGGTGTTCCGAGAGGGTAAGCGTCTTCTATTCACCATGTGAATCTAGATCAGATCTGGGTTAAGTCACATTCTCAAAATTAGAACTAGGGAGGTGACAACGGAACCGGTATATAAAAAACATTTGACAAGCCCGACTTGTGATATTATCGTAAATACACTGTGTACTTTCCAATGAGACCCTGATATCGACCATGAAACCTGTCCATGGTCGTAACTAGCAGATACGTCTGTAACCATTGCAGATAAAGTCCTCCTGGTAAGTTATGGGACAACCATGTAGTTCTCTTAGTTGGAACACCATGTCTGTTATACAGATCTTTGAGGGAATTCATGATACGCTGTATGATGTACACTGTGTGTAAAATAAGACTTGTACCTTATATTAATGCAAATATATGACAGGTAGCATTTATTATTTCATTAGAGCATGAAAAAGACAACTACGTAAATATGTTATAATCAACAAACAACAGAATATCGAAACGTAAATAAAACTAATTCAAACCAAAATCAACGCCGCAAAGGTAAGATATGAAAAACACGGACTATTTAAAAGTCTTAGACCTGGTGTTCCGGAGGCATAAGCGACTTCTGCTTTAATATCTAACATCCGCCATGTCTACAAATCCAGATCATGCCTCGTCAAAGAATGATGACCCGATCGAATCGTTAAGCATATCAAAGAACATTCATACAAGGAAATATCTTGATGTACGTCCCGATACGATCAAATTGTTGACAATGTTATTGGCAGAAATGTCGATACTATTCCAGATTTCTTATTACTCAACATTTGTCATCTAAAATGTTACCAATATATACACTGTAGACGGCATTTTTTTCACATTGTAAACTAGATCTAGCCATCATCGGGGTATTTTGAAGAAAAAAAGTTTTTATTATTTGTGTTTGTCAGTTTAACACTGTTAGAATTCGAATGGTACAGTGTTTGAAATAATCTAAATTTTATATAGCAATGATAACAAATCGTTACAAAGCATCTACAATAACTAACCACTTACCATGACAAAGCTAGTTAATGTATACGTGTGACACGCGGAAGTATCGGACTTCAACAAGGGTGTCAAGTATTCACTTCATATTCTTAAAACAAACATACACATGATTGGATAATGTATAAATACATACGTACACCCTAGTGGACAATACAAGCATATATATAATATATATATTATATATGAATGAGGGAGGATGTTTTTTTTTCATTTGTTCTTCCAAGATATATTTTTTTATAAACTAAACACAAGTAGATGTGTACATGTATATAAAAGGATGTGTGTATCTCATAAGATACTTTTATGAAGGCTATCATATTTGTATCCCCCACCCGTCCTGATATTTCCTAGTCTTCCCCGGACACGTCTCTGGCCTGCATCGATGGCCAAATGGTTCAAATGGTCAGAGCGTCCGTCTAGAGGTCGGAGGTCTGGTCGTTGCATGTTTCCTCTCCTGTTACACTTTTATGATGGCTATCGTTGTATGAGGAGTGTAGAAGATGAAGGTGTGTGCTTTACTGTCAATCATATAATTGTGTTATTGTATTTCATATTGACCTGTTGTCGCGCACAATATGAAGTGCCCATGAATGAAATACATAAATTGAAATTGAAATTGAATCATATTTGTATCCTCCTTGGTATTTCATATTCTCCTCAAGAAAACTCGATTATAAGGATTGTAAAAGCAAAGCATTTAATCATAAATAATATAAATTGGGTAATAAGTACATGTATTGATTATACCCTGGAAGTACTTATAGTTGAAATGATTTTGAAGTTCAATTGACCCATTTACTGTATAAGACTAGCAAAAACAATATAATACTTACGTGATGTACAGGTATTGTGTAATATTATTTACAGGGTATACAGTAGATATCAGATGAAATAAAAAATATTTCAGTATGCCTGTCTGTATACTGTGGTCAGATAAGACACTCACTCTATACCTTCAGTCTCCTGATACAGGTATGAACTACAAAAAATACCTGGTACCTTTACAGTTATCTGGACACCTGTGTGGGTGTATATGATCGATTTCCTGACTGTCTAACTAATGTTTTCCCTTTTAAGTTATAGATAAAATATATAAATAAATATTTAGTGTATCTCCAGTGCTACCCTTAAAATGTAGGGGCCTATACACGATGGAATGGTGTGAACTTGTTTATATTTTACATTTTGATTTAAATAGTCTCAACTTTTGAATAATCTTTAGGCAAATTCATTCATATTATCATATTATGTAATTTTCTTGCTACTGTTGATACTGTGAATACAAAAATATTACAATCTTAACACAATCTGATTAAAATACTGATTATACCTTTATACCCCTACACCCCTGGAGCCTATAATGAAAGGCCCCTACACCAGACATGTTGACAGGGCCAGAGAAAACTCGGGCTAGAGGAACGTATACGCAGAGACATATATCTGTATATATGTCTCTGGTATACGTAATGCAGCTTTAATATACTATTGACATCAATTTCCTAATAGGTGACAGTACCAGTACAGTATTAATATGGCAGTTTTTACATTTAATTGTCATTCATAATGAAGAAACTTATTTAACAAGATTGTACATATTTTGAAGTTTAAAAAAAAAGATAATCTGGATCGATCCGCACTTGAAGACATTGGTCCTATTCCGGAAATAATCACCGTGCCCCCTCTTAAAGTTTAGTCTCGACTTCCGAGAAAATGGCGGATTCTTCAAAAAAGATGTGCAAACTGTAAACAAACGAGACAAACGAAATGTGATATGTCTGTTACATGATAACATTGAATGGTAATATGGCACGATTGAACGTGTAAGCATTTAGTTTGATGGCATTTATGTGTATGACAAACATCTGGTTTTGTAAGTGTGGGTCGAACAGAACTGCCGAATAACTGATTTACCGTTTTACGTCCGTTGTCAAAATCTGACTGCAGACAGTAAATTCGTTGGGCAGTTTTAAATCATTACTAAGCCCAAATAGTTGCATTATATATATGACTAGAGATATTAGACCTGTAACTACATGGGCTGGTTTTCGGTTCTTTCATATTTTTTTCGTGTTTGTTTCCGATTTGTTTCACCCATGATATTCATCAGTAAAAGGGAAACAACTCTTGCCAATATATATGTTACGCGATGTTAATACTGCTATGTAATATGTCAGAAGTACAGACTTTTTAAACACGAACCTATAACTTTTAGATATGAGTCTGTGCCGAAATCAAGGGAATATATATATTTATCATTTGCTTTTAAATTTAATTTCCATTCCTTGGCTACTGTATATATATGAGGGTCTTGTAACGTTGTTAAAAGGTTCCATGGATTACATTGCATTGGTGGATATATACAGTAGAGACATAGTCAGTGCCTTATAATATAAAGCTGTATTTTGGCGAGGGTAAAGAAAATTAAAGACAAAAGTGGCGAGTCCCGAGCCAACAATATAGCTTATATTTTAAGACACTGACCATGTATTCTATTTATCCTGAAACAGTCATAAAAACAATCATCAAAAATAATCATTTTGAAGTGAACCAGTGTCCAAAATGACAGAATATGTTCGCCTTTTAAATGTTGTTTCACTTTGAAGTAGGTCAGTCGAATTGACGCACGTGCTAAGATTCCAAAATACAACTGTTTTCAGTCAGTGCCGTGTACAGCAAAGATATATATATATATGGTGGGTGTAATCCGACAATGAGGTGGCAGTTGCAGGATAAATTTGGTTACATGATCAGTCTGTCAAAAGTTTCCCGTCGTGTTAATTCCTCTAATATTATTGGAGTACCTTGAGTCCAGACCTTAATGTATTTTATCCAGATCTAGACTGTACCAAGTCTGAGTCCCATTGACTTTTGTTCTTTTATTAACTTCATAATTGTAGGGGAAGGAGAAGTGTGGCAGGTTTTGATTGTAAGTAGTGTAAATAGTAGTACAGTCTCGGCTAGCTCCTGATTATGAGGGTTGGGGTTTCGATCCCCAGTGCAGGCACTAGATCATTTTCCTGTTATGAATGGTGCCATTGACAACTCCAAGAGCAAGCTATAGGAGACTGAGAGACTATAATGGAGACATAGATCCTGGCAAACACATTTGAAAAGGAGGAATCGTAGTGTGGCAGGTTTTAATTGTAAATAGTGTATTGTAGAATTAAAGTAGAGAGTATAAGTTCACCTTACTAGCTCAGACTAGTGGGAATTTCTCTTTAGCCTAGTGGTAGGATGTTGAGAGCAAGAGGTCTCTAGTTCGAGCCTCAGCGCAGGCAGGGTATTCTTCATTACTTCTTTAGCTTCCCGGACCCCGGTACAGATTTAATTTGGTGCCGTTGTCCACTCCAGGTGAAAGCTATTGGAGATTGAGAGGCTAGGAGCTAAAGGACTTAAGTTGTGGTTGTCTTTGGCAGGCGGAGACTTTGTGAAGGAGGGAGTACGTAGTGTAAAAGTAGAGAGTATAAGGTCACGTTGCTAGCTCAGACTAGTGGGAATTTCCCTTTAGCCTAGTGGTAGGATGTTTGCCTTGAGAGCGAGAGGTTGCTAGTTCGAGCCCCAGTGCGGGCAGGGTATTTTTCATTACTCCTTCCTATTACTGTATATATACATTATACAGTATAGTGATACACATACATGTACAGTAGCCATTTAGCTTCATGCTACAGGAATTTCCCTTTCAATCAGCTGGTAGAGCAGCTGACCAGTAAGCTGAGGGTCAAGCTTTTAATCCTTAATATAGTGGAGGCACACAACTTACTTTCCTGTTACACAGTATCATAGTATACAGTGTTTTCATTTAGAACCGGTCGGCGGCCAAATTGACCGGTTAGAATGGTGATTTGGCCGGTTCAAATGTCTTAATTCACTTTTTTAAAAATGTCTAAAAACGTATTACCGTAATCCTCAGATACATGTCTACCTGTTACTATTCATTTGTAGCCTTTTACAAATATTTTTATTGAAAACCCTGAGTATATGATAGCTGTATATATAGTAATACTATTATTGTATTCTTCAAGTTACCAAGAATATTCTATAATTATCTTCATAAAGTTTAATTTAATTAACTGTATAAAGAAAAAAAAAATTTATGCTCAAGAGGTACACATTAACTGTTTTTAGATATTAACAATCTTGCACTCCATGCATGATACATATCATTCACCTAATGATGACATTTGACGTCCCCATCTAGATCCTCAGTGACAACTTAAGAGATTTCTCCCATTCTTTGCCAGGAAAAATCCTTAATCAAATGGTCCTTGCTAACTATTTGACAAATGAAACATGAAGATTTTTCCAAATTCCTTTGGGTATTTTAAATCAAATTATCAAAGTTCAATATGGGTATCCCAGAGAAGATCAATAAGAAAATGATTAATCAATTTAATGTTTCTGTAACTTTCCGCAGACAAAAACTGAACAATTTTTACCTGACCTGCAGCGAGTTGCATATTCACCTGATAGGCTGTTATACCTGACATGAAGATTTACCTGTTAAGCTCATGTCATGTATGACTTATAACTTTACATTTTAATGATCTAACTTGGAATCATATTCTAGAGACTCATCATTTCATTAATTTAGTATATTAACTTAACAATAAGTACATCTTCAACAGTGATTTGAATTTAGTATCAATATGCATGCGTATCTATCGTAAAGTGTCATTTCTTTTCTTACAGGAATCATGGAGAAGCCTCCTCCTAATGCTGACATACTTGACTGGTATGTCAACAAACTATACAAAAAAGCATTGGATCATTGTTTACAACAACAGTCATCCTCTGCACCCACATCTGGTCAAGGTCTGTATCACAGAGGTCACGTTCAAGGTCACAGCAATGACAAAAGGCAAGTCTGTAACTCTACACTGAAGTGTGATTTACCAAAGTGTGCAAGAACTATACAAAATGGTGGGACCACTCATCAAGATATGAAAATTCTAGGTCCGACTTCAAACCTCCATGGCCAAGTATGTAGATCTGGCAAGGACGTGAAAGTCTCTAATCAAGAAAACTTGTCTTATCAAAATACAGGTAAAGGAATGTGCCAAAAACAACAACAACTTTCCAGATTTCAGGTAAACAATATTCTATCTGAACAGGGACATTCCCAAAACAGTACTGCTTTAGTGTGTGCACCAGAGATAGCAGGGACAGGTCACAGCCATCTGAGTAGACAGTATAGAAAAGAGACTGTAGACTTTTACCCAGAGAGTACAGAACGAGGCATCATACCAAATATAGAATCAAATGATAGTTCTTATAGACAAAAAGGTACTTACAGCCAGCAAAATCTGTGGTATAGTAACAGTAGATTCAGTGAACCGACTTTCAGTCATATACTTAAACGTTATCCTGATCCTTGGTGTCAAAGGTCAGAACATCCGAATGTCAAGAAAACTGATTGTCACAGGAATGGCAGATGTGAATTTCGAGGAAGTGAGTATAAAGCATTAAGACCAGATGACAAGGACTTGGCCTGGTTTAGCCATTCAGTCTTACCACAACAGACCAATATCCAGGTACCTTTACCGGAGCCACACGATCAGAAGAAACCTGTAGTATGTTCACATAGTCCTGAATCAGGACCTGCTGCTAGGAAACACACTAAAGATACCTCTGTGGAATGTACTGGTGAGTTTATTTCACAATGAAATGGTAGTTTATAAAACAATAGGTAAACAAACTTTTTTTTAATGATCTCTTGACTTTATATATATAACCTGCCTTTTGTACTTACAAAATTAATGTACATGGTGTGTTATTTATTACATATATACATGTATTTCCTAAATTGTGTATACCGATTTTTTTAGATTAAAAGTGATGTATCTATATATTCATAAAGGTTTACAGAGCCATGAGAGAGACGAGTTGGGAATTCCAATAACAGATCCTAATGACACTGAAATGAAGACGACCACAACACCAGGTCCACTGATTACGGCATTGACTGTTTTGGAAGACCCTGTCAATCAAATTTCCCATAACCTCTCATCGTTAAAAAAGGCTGAGCCATTGAATTCTATGACTTCAGTGTCTAATTCATCTGAAGTTGTCCCACTGACAAATGGAAGTCTGAAACTGCATAACAAGGCCCTCTGTGATGCCGCCCAAAGTGAGGCAAAGGGAGCTAACTCCTCCCAGAATCAGGACGAGGGAGAAGACAGTGACAGTGGAGAGAGTTGTAAATCTGGAATCATCATCAAACCTGGTAAGTACATACAGATGTCAGATCTAGATATGGGACAAAACAAATCTTGCATCGTTCACCTATATCTACCATGTGTTGTAATGAATCCTCTACTTTTAAAAAACAGTATTACTATATATGTACAGATTGTTTGAAGACGGTTTGCATCATTTTATCCTCTGTTTTGATGACCTTTATGTATACTTTGGTCAAGGTTTTGTAATATGGTAAGAATCTGCTATATATTGACTTGATATTTACAGCTATGGTAGTATTAATAGAAAAAATATTAGACCCTACTATTGATATTTAAGTATTTTAAACCAAGGTAAGTCACTGAAGTTTTTGTTCATTTAAACCTTCAATCAGATTGAACTTAAATTCAATCAAAGCTCATCCCCCTCCCACTTTTCTTCAGGTTTCTAGAATACTATCAGTCTATCATAATGTAAAAAACACCCATGTGGTTTAATCTTTGTATCTTTGTGACAAGATATGGTATAAGATTGTTTATCAAATTTAGCAGAACAATAAAATAAAAAAACTCTCGAGTCCTCATACTCTGCCTTTATGATTGATCATATATATATAGAGGTTACACAACGAGTGGTTGTTGGATATGGAATTTATTTCACACGAGTAAGTTATTTTTTAAAAGTTACAAAAGACACGAGCTTTAGCGAGTGTTTTTTGCAACTTTTAAAAAATAACTTACGAGTGTGAAATAAATTCCATATCCAACAATCACAAGTCGTGTGACCTGTTTCTACCACAATAATATCGGCTTGAATCAAAGGGAAACGTGGCCAAGTATAATTTCGCGTATGCAAATAAAGTGTACCGGTGACGTCCGAGACCCGGTGATGTGACGTCATTAGATTATTGATGACGTCAATAACAATTGCAGCTTGGGTCAAAGTTCACCGTGTTAGCCAATCGAAATGCATACAGAGTTTATACCACGTGTGGTATAAACAGATTGTTAATCAACAGCTGTAATGATTAACTGATGGTCTGAGAGTTGAATAACACGGGGTATTGTGGTAGAAATTGTTTTATGAAATGGTCCGGGAGCAACAATTGATAATCTTGGGAGGAAATTTAATCCACATTACTTACAATGCCTGCTCCATTAACCTTATTAGTACCCCTGTAAAATATCTCTGATCTCTTTTCATAACATGGCACAACGAAACTACATTTATACATAGTACAGCTAAATTTGTCATGCCTGTTAGGTTATGTAAAGATTTTTATAAATTGAAATATGAATGTAATTATTTTTGTTTGAGGATATGACATTGTACACATTTTTGTATCACAGGTCATTTTAACCAGAAAAGGAAGAGGTCACTCAGTCTTGATCAAAATAGGTAAGTTTATTTTTAGACAAGAAAATGTCTTGGGAGATAACAATGCCCCCAGTCCAATGCAAAGAAATTGTTGTTATGATACTATATGGTGTAAATATGAACAAATCTGTCAAGGGGATCTTGGTATGACATTGATTTGGCCGGGGGGGGGGGGGGGGGGGGGGATTGGTCATACCAGAAGGGTTTGACTTTGACCAATGGACACCAGAACATGATGATGTGTAAAACTTGATAGGATAAGTAATGGTCTAAATGAACCAAATATGCTCAGAGGTTCTCAAGAGTCATGTCATTGATTCATAACATAATGTGACATGACAGACGAAAATAAAGATAATGTCAAACTTGAATGCTAATTCACATCAGGGGATTTCTTATAGACATTTTCTTGTTTTCGAAATTAATGTTGATAATTTTATGTTTGATACCAATTTGAGACTAATTATATCAGCTCTCAAGTCTGGAACATAGCTTCTAAGGAAACTGAGAAACGGGCCAGTCTGTGATGTCGTGATTGTGTCCTTGGACAATTAACACTTAAAGAGAAAGTAGATGTGTAACAAATGCATCATTGGAGATTGTACTTCACTAAATAATACTAAGAGATAGCTTTGATAAGCCAATTATCATTACCCATTAGAATCAGTTTGATATTGAATATAATTAGCTAAATTATATAAAATCCTCTACATACCAATTTTGTGGCAAAGGTTAAGGCTATTTCTATTGTCAGAAAGCTGTAAAGTCCATATATGTTATCGATTTATTTACAAGATACCTTGTTGATATATAAAATGTCAAGATACTTATATATATATAATTAATTATATATTATATATTCACAATTTTGCCTGTAGAATGCTAAGAAAGATTTCAACTTTTCTTGTAAAGACTTAAATGTAGATAATGTGTGTAAATGTAGATAATGTGTGTAAATGTAGATAATGTGTGTAGATGTAGATAATGTGTGTAGATGTAGATAATATGTGTAAATATAATGTGTACTTTCACTGTTTCCAGGTGTAAAAGGCGATCCAGTGGTACAAGTAAAGATAAGAACACCTGCCCACAAAACAACAAGAAGCCGGTGAAAGAATCAGTCAAAAGAAACAAGACCAAAGAAAAATTCAGTCATGACAAAAATGCAAACAAAAGTTTTAAGTCAAAAAAAGATGTGAAGCATGTTTATGTATCAAAAACAAAAGTAAAAAGGAAAAAAGGTTGTGATTCATCCAATACAAAGGGAAAAAAGAAAAAGGATGTTATTGTATCAAAAACGAAAGAAAAAAAGAATACAAATAAAACTAGCTTTGAAATATTTGATGTGTCAGAGAAAAAGATAGATCCAAGAATGTCTGAACATATGAAACGATGTATAGGACGTGAAATCAGTATACTACAAGCTCATGAAGAGCAAGCAATGTCTACTGTTACAGAAAGTGTAGGACAGTCATCAGACTCCAACACAATGTCCAGTTTGGCATTTTTAGATCTGAAGGACTTGGCACAAGTGCCTGAACTGTGTAAATCTAAAGAAAACCAATCTGTGTACATGTCTAAGAAACATGTTGGAGGTGTATGGAAATCTATCGTCAAAAAACAATAACATTTCCAATAATCTTTTGTGAAAGCACTATAAAATGTCCATTAATCTATTTCAAACTTTAATCTCAAAGAATGATTAAAGGAAACAAATAATGTCCATGTGTTGTCTGTGAATTTCATATCAGTGTCAAAAATAGTGACAATATAATCGCTATAGTTCATCGACATTTGCTGTAAAACTATGTGGTTCATTGCCTATGGATTTTGATAACTTTATTGTATGTTTTGTTATAGTGACTATCATATATAAAAATGACACTACATACGTTTGTGAGTATCAATTATTAAATGTATTTTAAGTGATTATTAGGAAATAAATATATAATGATAAAATAAATCTATATTAAAAAAGATGTTTAAGTGTTTGTCAAATTTTTTTTGTAGCTCACCTGCCATTAAGGGCCAGGTGAACTTACTCTACAATGTCATATAATGACTTTTGTCACCTTTTTCTTTAAACAACTTTTTTTTTCTGGCAGATCAAAGTTTAATAGTTGGATGGCATCCTTCCTTGAATTAAACTAAACTTGCAAAATTGTTGTGATTACATTTGGCAAGACATTCTCTGGAGTCAAACTGATAATAATAATGATCTTTCAATTCTGAAAAAGCTTTATGTTTACATTATACAAGTAATATAAAATGAAATGTCATAGGATCATATTTGGTATTACAGGGTCAGATTTTTAAAACTGCTCTTAAAATTTTTGTGCTCCACATGACTTGGTCAGGGGTATACAGTACTGTTTTAACCCAATTCCATCTGTCACTCTGTTAGGCCATCAGTCAGTCTGTCCACTGCTGCACTGTAGATTAAAGTTTTTTATGTCATTTGTGGGGGTCAAAATGAAATGGGAAATGGGAGCATTCATGTTGCTTGACCATATTTCTAGTTTATGAAGAATTAAAAATTGAAAAGCATTAAGTCATATTAAGCTACATGTAGTAGCTTAGGTAGCTATAGCAGAGACTGCCTGGCCATGGGTGATATTTTTGTTAAGCAAATAACTCTGGTATTATGATATGCACAAAAAAATGGAAAAATAAATGTACATTATAATCCATATATATATTATGAAGTAGAACATACAAGCTTTACATTTGTTAAAACTAAAATGAATAGATTGGTTCTGGATTTTAGATTTCTGGAATTTCCAAAAGTGTGTTTACACAGGAAATTTAGTTGTGCCAACAGTAAAAAAAATAGTGTCTCCCGATCAAGGCAAGATTGCAGAAAAACTTAATGTACAACATATGTCAAAACAGATTTTGGGATAGAGATATATTCAATTTCAAATAGGTTTAAAAAATCCATCCTTTTTGTGTTATATGATGGATTAAAACTAGCACTCATGCTCATGTACATTGAAATATTGAATTTTAGTTTTTTACTACCACCGTAAATCAACTATTATTTTCTTGAAATCAAATTTTGACATCATTTTGACATTTACACACCAATCTTGAAATGAAAATTACATGATTATTTTTCATGTAACTTGAAAAAGAAATGAGGAACAGTCATTGAGAAATATATGTTAAAAGCATGTATACAGTGAAATACAATGAATATATTAATGAATCGGGATATTTTGGTCACAGCAGATTCAAAACACTGTAAAATGTGTAGGATACAAGTAGACTAATGATGAAAATTTGATATCTTCGTAAAACGTGTTGTAATTTTTATAGTACGAAAAACAGAGATTAAAATGGAATATATTTGTGTGTTTTCATATATTTAATTAAGAGTTTAGCCAAATAAAAAGTAAGGGCACTGTTAATTATAAACGTATGTGTGTTCTTTCCGTACTCTTTCATATTTTGAAAACAAAGTGCGTTCCGTAATTTTGCTTTACCGGTCAGAGCTAAGCAACCGTAAACTTCCGGTTAAAATCCAAGAAGGTGTAGTTGACATGGATCTAACAGATGTGTTGTTTAATGATCAAGTCAGGATCAGAATGTCACGACCTTCCACGTCTAAAAAGCCAGTCAACCCCCATGAAACCATTGAACGTATGCTTAACAAAACTACACTATCAACAAAGAGAGTAGCGCACCAGCAAATCTTTGGTGAGTGCCCCTTGAAACCCCACTCGATAAGAGCTAAGATACAGAGGCTTTCAATCTCGGTTAGGGGTAATTTAATTTACTTACTTACATTTGAATTGTATTGACACGTAAACTGATTGGAATATATAAACTGTCGAGATTTTCAACAATAAAATTGTATAAATCTTATCAAGGGTTTAAAGTGAAGTTGAAACGGTCCCTTTAAAGTTCACGCGTGTTATCAGAACCAAGATCAATCGTATCGGAGAGAGAGTAAATACTGGATGTATTTCGGTTTAAATACAATTGTACCGAATATATAAATGTAATCTTGGTCAACCACATGAAGTATTACAGAATTGAACAAATACGTTTGATCTACAGAATTGATTAAAACGGCTAATTTTACTGTAATTGATTTTTTCATTACACCCTGTAATCATTATTGTTGTTTTGCTAGGTACAGATTATCATTATCGAATTGGTACATTGCTTTTTGCCTGAAAGTATCGGTTTCTAGAAAAAGCAAAGAAATAGGCCTATCGTATGCTATGAAACGAAATATTGGAGTTTACTTAGGCCTGGCCTATTGGTCATCAGGTTGCTAAAAAGGTGATCGAGCAGTATCCGATATTTTGTGTAAAGTAAGTGTACATACACATTTAGATGTTTTTGTCTTCAAGTATGATATACTTTGGTTACTGATTTGGCTATATTAAATCATAAATGAGTAGACCGCATTTTTAACTATTCCTGTTTATGATCATGTCTTTTTTGTAGTGCTCTTTTCTGACAACACAAAACACTATCATACATTTGATATATACGTATGTACAGATTTTTTTAATTTAACAATTTGAAACGCCATTCAGATGTGGTTGGCACGCTAAAATGCTAGAGCTACAGTCGATTTTGTGATGATTGCCCGAGAAACGTCGTCAGAAATATTGACGTTGAAAATACGTAGAAAATCTGCGTCTGATAGGATTCCTGACGTCAAACATCACCAGCGTAAGGGCGATCTTTGTGTGACGTCAAGTGACGACGTCATAATTACGATGACGTTGGCACCTTTGAAATTCGGCGTGGCAGCGAAAGGGTTAATATGATGTTGTAGGAACGTTGTAGATCTGTATTTAATATGATGTTGTTGGAACGTTGTAGACCTCCGTAATACCCGGAATTCTATTCTAGTACTGATTACGTTAAATTGTTATTGTACTCTATGCAAATAATTTATTTTACGCGAAAAGTAATAATATTGGGCCTATTGGATCTATTTGAAAAAAACATTATACTGTACTGTAATGCTATGAGGCATTGAAAACATGCTTTAGGTTAGTTGGGTTTTTTTCGACTCAAATGAGCATGTTGCAAGATTATTTCACTAAAAAGTACCATTGTCAATACATTTCCCTATAAGTTAGCTGCAAGTAATGTAATATCAGCTATAGAAATGTGTCTGGTACTTGTGTATATGTATATGCATGATATTTAATTCTGTAATACATGTATTTCTAAACAATTAAATCTTAATCTTTGTAGATATTCATGATCATGTTACAAATATTTGTTTGAAATTAAACTTATATTATATTACATGTTGGAAATCATTCAAGTTTTAATAAAGTCTTGAAGCATATCATATTTCATATTTAGAAATCTAGTTACACGTAATGAGATATAGATATTGATAAATGAAATGTAAGACATGTCCTAATGGTTGTTTTATTTAGGTAATTTGGTGTTGGTCAATCAATATATAAAAAATCTATTATTACTAAGTATTTTATATTGATAGCATTTTAATTATTGTCCTGTATATTCTATTCTAATTTTAATTATATTAAAGTATATACACCAAGTACATGATAAGCTAACAATGCACTGTCATAACATCGGGTACATTAAACACTCAATGTGATACCTACAATACATGTTCCAACAAAGATATAATTTATATGAAATTGTCAGGGGCTAATGATTGTATTGTCAGAGACTTTCATAATTTGACCCCACCATTCGAGGTGAAGTCAATATATTTTTCCTGCCAATTAGAATTGAATGAATTACAGAAATAATCAAATTGAAAATGAAAATCATTGAAAAATTACATATATACATATAAATAAATAAAGAGTGACAGCTGAATGTGTGTAATCATACAAAAAGAAAATTGGAAAAAAAATTAACATAATTTCCATTCACTGTGCAAACTAGGATTTAGTGTATTGTATTGTATTTTATTTATCTTTTAACCTAAACAGTAAACATGAATGAAATTCATTGTTTGTCTGTTCAAAGATTCAGGGTCAAAAATGTATATAGTTCTATAGCCAAAGTTAATGTGTTTGACTCAGGCCAAAGTTGTATTTTTTGTATAATATGTATCTACATTCAGTTATTTAAATTAATAAGCAACATTTTTGATAGATTTTTATTTAGCACATTCAACCAATTCAAACAGTCATCCCTAAAAGGTGGGATGCACTTTAACACAGGGTCAAATACAGTATACATGTATATTATGTAACATTTCATTCACAAATTTTTAACTTTCAAAATGTTTTAAAAAAATTCTCCATAATTAGTAAAAGCATTTCTGGTATACATGTAGTAAAGGATTAGTATATATGAAACTTATAAATTGCAAGAATTTGCCATCTTTACCGGCAAAAATATGTAAAGAAAAATGAGTAATCAGTAATGCTTAGCCTTTTCACAGCTTTTTCCCCATTGTACCCCTCATAATTGTTTTTCAGTCATCTATCTGACAATACTTTCAATGTAGTGTATAGGTTTCGGTGGCACCTCCGCATACACAGCTGGTGACTGTGAATGTTATCAGTACCTGAAGTCATGGAGAGGTGTAGAAAAACATCACAACACAAGTAAAATCACACAAGTCTAGTCAGCTTCATCAGTAGCATGACAGTATAGTGACATATCAAAACCTCCGGAGATATACATACCAGCAGATGTATACACTGTGTAGTATGATTTATACCTAATACCTGATTAGGAGAGACACTTTTTATATTCATTAACTTTATTTTTTTCATATTTATTGGTGTTATGATTTGGTACATTTGTTATTTGACAACTGTACAACATGAATACCTTGAGGTCAGCAATATCAGTGAGTTTACCTAACAAAGCTGGCAGTATCATTGGTGTAAGTATTGGTTGTGAGGTTGTTGGTATTTGTTTCATAAGTCCCAGGTGTAACCACATTTTAACTTATATATCCTGTGCTGACAATGAGAACCAGTACAAAAGATACAGGTGATCTTGGCACTGACTGCATACTGTATGGACAGTCCGGGGTATTGTCAAAGTTTAGACGACCAGTCAGTGCTAACATCCTGAGAGGGAAGAAAGGTAAGTTTGTTATATAGATATTGTCCAAGTTCAGACGACCAGTCAGTGCTAACATCCTGAGAGGGAAGAAAGGTAAGTTGTATAGATATTGTCAAAGTTCAGACGGCCACTCGGTGCCAACATCCTGAGAGGGAAGAAAGGTAAGTGTGTTATATAGATATTGTCCAAGTTCAGATGACCAGTCAGTGCTAATGTCCTGAGAGGGAAGAAAGGTAAGTTTGTTATATAGATATTGTCCAAGTTCAGATGACCAGTCAGTGCTAATGTCCTGAGAGGGAAGAAAGGTAAGTTTGTTATATAGATATTGTCCAAGTTCAGACGACCAGTCAGTGCTAATGTCCTGAGAGGGAAGAAAGGTAAGTTTGTTATATAGATATTGTCCAAGTTCAGACGACCAGTCAGTGCTAATGACCTGAGAGGGAGGAAGGGTAAGTTTGTTATATAGATATTGTCTTAGTTCAGAAGACTACTTATGCTAACATCTTGAGAGCGAGGAACCTTGGGTAAGTTTTGTTAAGATATTGTCCAGGTTGAGACAACCCCTCATGATCATCAGTGCTAACATCTTGAGGAAGGTTAAGTTTGCTAAATCCCATTTTGTGTGTGTTCAGACATCCGCTCAGTGCTCATGTCCTAAAAGGGAGGAAGGGTAAGTCTGTTATTTAGATAGCGTCCTTGTTCAGACATCCATGCAGTGGTTATTACCTGAGAGAGAGGTCAAAGGGTAAGTTTGTAAAAGAGATAATGTCAGAGCAGAGGCAATCACTCAATGCTACATTTAGTATTAGGAAATGCATTAAGTATATACATATACACATATTTTGCTTCTGATTTGCAATGGTAAAATCCAAGTCTACATGAATGTATACTAAAGCCCATAAAAAGGAAGCCCTCAAAAACTCTTTGTTTTATTGGGATAATACTAAAAAAAGGATTTTTTTTTCTCTAATGCATGCTTATATATTGCATTTGATATACAAATCATAAAACAACTATTACCACTGAATTAGTCAATTAAATGCTTTTGTTGCTATCAATTCAGGTCTTTATTGCATAATGTTTAATCCAACAAACAAGACTAAACAAAATATTTTTGTTTATTTCAGAACTTGGTGATTACCTTCTAAACAACAGGGCAGACAACTCTAAGGAGGAAAGGGAGCGAGAACTACAGTTGGCCCTTGATGCTGCCGAGGCAAGAGCCACCAGAGAACTCCGTGCTGCCGTAAAAAGGTTGCGCAATTCTAAGGATGAGGAGAAACGCAAAGCTCTCCAACTACAAAAAGAAGTAAGATTTGATTTAAGATATCAGGAAATATGTTCCAGCTGGAGGCAGATACCTGAAATTTTTGAAGGAGGCACACAGCACGTGTCATCGTAAGGTCAAAGTTATGTCACATCAAAGAAGGTTGCTGTGACCTAGTGTTCATGGTTTAATAACAATGTTTTGCTCAACCTTTTGCCTGAATTGGTTATAGCTCAGTTTGTAGGAATAAAATAACTATGGAACTTGTTAAAGGGCAGGATACCACTTTTTAAATCATGTTACTAGGACTTGGTAAATCTTTTAAGATCTGGACTTTGACCAATCATTAAATCTAATATCCATTATGCAAGTGTTCAGCACATTTGTGAAGTTAACTCTGTGTTGTAGTATTATGAAAGACTTGCCAAGAGGATTGAGGAACAAAGAGATGACGCGGAGGCGGAGAGACAGAGGGAGCTGACAAAACAACTGGATGGGGAGAAGGAAAATGCCCTAAGAGAACAATGGGAGGAATGTGAGCGACTGAAAGAGATAGCCATACAGGAGGCTTGTCAGGCACTCACCAGGAAACTGCGACTCGACTTCACACTAGAGAAGGAACGTGCAATAGCTGCTGCACTAAAGGAACAGAAGGTAAACAGCCTCAGACATTATTTTATCTCATCTCACCAAAGTTGAGGGGAGCTTATACTAGATCCCTGGCATCAGTGTCCAGTTTTGAATTACAGATGCTACATCAGCCAAACTTGTGCTTCAGTTATATCTAGGAGTTTACTTGATATCTTGTAGGTTCCAGACTTTGAACCAGACCAACATTTTGTGCTTCATTGACTATTTAGTGGACTTAATTTTGTCATCATTAGTTATTATTTAAAAGTAGAATTTCACTGTTATAATCTTAAGATATGTTCTTATTTTCAGGAGAGATTCCTTATCAGAGAGCAGGAAACAATAGCAAGAACGAAAAGGGAATGTGAAGACTTGGCAAGGAAAGAAGCAATGCGAGTGGCAAAAATTCACCAAGATGAAGTGGATCGTTTGAACCAAAAGTAAGAAATCTTTTTTTTTTTAAACGAGACGGTTTCATCTTACAACTCAGGAATATAGGATGGTGCATAGGAATTGCCTTGTCTGTCCATGAAACCTCATATTTATACAATTTGTAAGTGTTGTTCTTCCTACACCAGGTGTTGGTTTTTATCCTGATTCACTGTCGTGACTAAAGGAGTTTTATATGACAAATTTACTCTAGTTATGGCCCTTGGTAATAAGACTTAACTAATTGAGTTAAAGACAATTTAGATGGAAAGGCTATATTATATATATTTATATTTTGTCCCAGGTAGATTTTGCATATTTACTTTTGTCAAGCCATGTTTGGGTCTCTGTGTGATACTGTAATCAAATTGGTCCTGTCAAAAACATTATGTTTTTTTTTCTTTTATATGCTGTTATTGATTTTTTCTTTTTGTATTTATGTGGGACCCAGTGGATAGGGAGAAGTAGGGGAGGGAGCTGATAATTGGAAAATTAGTCAACCGAATTTACTCACAACCATAAACCTGATTACATTTCTAGATACACTTGAGGCTTAAGTGTTACATGATATCTGATTGATCCCTATTGAGATTACTACTAAAGTATACTGCCCGTATAAAGAAGGATTATTGTATTTAATCCGGTGAAAGCAGCAACCTTAATTGTGGTCCAAGTCAAGTAAATGATTCTGTAACACACACACACATGTACAGAACTGAGGAACCTTACACATGTGCTTACATGGTAAACTTGACCAGTGAAGACACTTTACTTTGATACACTGACAGAGATTTCATTTCTGTCTGTTTCATCTATTTTGATCAACCAGCATTAATCCTAGTCAATACATTATTCATTGTCAGATTAACAACATTTTCAGTTCTACACAAATATCATGTATATTGTAGATTGTACTTATCAATCATCATTAAGCAATGATTAAAACCCACACCTGATCATAGACTCATAGACATAGACCCCCCCCCCCCCAGGTTGCATTTCAATAAAAGAAAAAATACATTGTGAACAATATTTGTTTTAATGTACAAATAATTGTATTTCCCAGATTATTCATACATGTATAGACTACTGCGCTAAGGTTGGGACCCTGGATTCAGTATCCGTATAAGTGTCCTCTTGCAAGGGGCTCTCATTCACAACACTTCATTTATTTTCTAAACTGTAATTCATTTATTCTTATAATTCTTTTTTCTGAACAGTTCTTTTCATTGTCCTGCAGTAATAAACGCACCTCTTCGTGTGTCATACTTTATGGGTTGTATGATGTACAAAGTAGGAAACAGATTATAATAATGAATGTAATACTATATATTTCACTAGGTATGATGTTCTGGAGAAGAAGTATCTGAAGGAATTGGACCATAAAAACAGACTAGAGAATGATTTCAGGGTAAGATATCAGCAGTATTGTAATGTAGGAAACAACAGGCAGTCATAATCTTAATAAAGTTAACTTAAAAAAATTATCAGTTTCTAGAAAATCATTGAACAGATTAATTTGTCATTTATATAAGATACATATGGATAAAAAAACTTCATTATTGTGTCTTCTTTGTTCTAGTGTTAACCTATAAAACGAGCTTCAGTTTCATCAATATTGATTGCTTATCGGAAGAAAATTTGTGATGGTTCATGGATATGGACATTTTTGCTGCATATATAGTCCAATAGCTAGCTTTTGTTGCCATGTGGTTGAGTGTAATATCGTATCTATGTACCGAAGTTAGGCAAAGTCACGTGGTCAGCTCTTGGTTGGATGACCACTCTGTTGTACCCCTGCAGCTGCACATTGCAATATTTCTTATTACTGAAAATGAAACATGTAAATCAGACAGTATGTAATGATTGTAGTTTTTATTAGGTGGCCCATCTCCTTCAGTCCAATTTGGATACATCCATAATGCATGTATATATATGTATATTGTTTATGAAAACTTATGCCAATCATGTGGTTGTATAAATACCAGCTAGATTATAAACAGGCTGATTTAATTTCTTCTCCAAAATCATATTTTTAATATCTACATTTACAGGGACTTCAAGATGACTATCGTCGGTTTATGAATTACACTGATGGGAAATTCCACTCAGACTACCTTATAAAGTTACGATACACGGGTATGCAGCTGGCAAATAAACGGATCAGTGAGGTCTCTTATGAACATATAGAGGATTTATTTAACTCCAAACATAACACATTTCGGCAGTAGTGTATAATTTCTGTATTTATTACTGTGATAACGACATTACTCAGTTCTCATGAGAGAGTGAGTCAGGAAATATTGGAAATGAGAATGTGGATGTCACTAGGAAATGACAATTCTGATAATAATTTCACGTATGAAATGAAGATCTGACAAGACAGAGAGATGAAGATGGAAGACAGATGGAGACAGAAGATGGATATAGTCACATAAATTTTGAGGAAGATTGACTACAGGGCCATATAGATATTCTATTACACTTCCTTTCCAGTACACTGTGCTGCCTCCATTAACATGGATTTATTGGGAGAATGTAATAATTACTGATGCATTTGTTTAATTTTATGATTTTAGATATATTTTCAGAGCAATTCCAGAAATTATGATATGTATAAATATAAATCCATATATTAAACATGTGAGGATGAGGATACACATTTTCTGGGACATTGGTCTACAAAGAGCCTGAAAATGGTATTCTCTACACATTTATTATCTAAACTTGGCATAAAGGCCTTATAGAAAAAGTGTGTATAAATTAATGCTGGTATAAAGGTGACTCCATGATAAGTCAGAGGGACTACCATATAAATTACCAGCACAAGGTCCAAACTTAAGTATTGCTAGTATCAACTGGTAATAACGACACACACATATTGACTGTGAGTTGTGTTTGAAATTTGTGCTAAGTCCCTGTAAGATCATAAATGACACTTTTCAGCTATCTTGTATGGATATCTCCATTTACAGTTTTGACTGTGTCAGACACAGCCAGGTGACTCATCTTAAATGTTAAATGTACAAAATTTTTGTACACTTAAACTTAATATGCAACACGTGCTATACTTTAAATTTGTATCACATTCTAGTGCTGAATTGGGATGATATATATGTGCTGACCATATGTACTTAGGTTTACCTATAGAAGTTAGTGTTGAGGTTTATTAGCTTATCTTGAAAGTGTACTAGTCATTATAACAAGGACATGTGTTGCTTGGAAGTGTTTTTAATACTGATTTAGAAGCAAATTATTGCATATGTCTTAAAAAGCATCTTTTTACCTAAACTAATGTATAGCTGTACCGGACATGATTTATTTAGTTGTGTACTTCGGAGGCATCTTTATTTAAGCTTTTTGACAGAATGTATATTAATTTTGTTTGTTTTCTATAGCTTTAAAATAAAACAAAAATACACAACTAATAGTATTTCTTCTTAGCCAAAGAATAAAATATCAAGAGAAATTATGGATTTAGCTTTAGATAGCAAGCAGGTCAGTTTTATAGCAAAATTTACCTTTATGGTATTATCTGAATTATATGTTTTTTGTTTGTTTCATAACTGTCTGTTTATTTTAAAAGCTTCAATTGAATATAAAAAATATGAACATTAAACTTGTAGATGACACGAAATTGCTGACAATTTTATTTATAGTATTTGTAATGTAATAAACCATAGAATCTGTTATAAGATATATATATATATATATACATTGTATGTAAAAAAAATTATGCTTATTACCCCGGTAATATAAAATGACTTGACAGTCATGTTGACTGGTACAGGTCATAGTGTCCTGATTTAATAAGGATTAGTTTATATTATGTAGTTATTGAAGCATTTATATACTGTACATTTCATAGTATTGAGCTATACATGTACCGGTATGACACACAGGGACTTGGATATGAACTATTTCTGTTTTAAGGACCAGTAAAATATCTACCCAATGGCAGGACTCCCAAGTTTGTCATACAGGGGCCACCCATCGAATTGATTTCATTTAGATAGTACTTCATAATAGGTTGCATTTTCTCCAGAAGCCACGGTATATAGGATTTCTTTTTTTTTCTGGATACCTCCTGTTAGATTTATATTTTACTGGAACAGTCCTGTAGCCAATTTCCAAGATGTGGTTCAAATATACATGTATGGGCTATTTCAGTAAAATGTCCTATATTTTACTGGAGCAGTCCTGTAGCCAATTTCCAAGATGTGGTTCAAATATACATGTATGGGCTATTTCAGTAAAATGTCCACCCAACAGGAGAACTCTAGGTTTGTCATACAGGGACCTGTCTTAGAAGTGATTTAATTCAAACATTACTATATAAAAGGCTATAATTTCTACAGAACCCACCATACTTGGAATTTTATATCTGGATTCCTCCTGCAGGATATATGTTAGAATTTTATATCTGGATTCCTCCTGCAGGATATATGTTAGAATTTTATATCTGGATTCCTCCTGCAGGATATATGTTAGAATTTTATATCTGGATTCCTCCTGCAGGATATATGTTAGAATTTTATATCTGGATTCCTCCTGCAGGATATATGTTAGAATTTTATATCTGGATTCCTCCTGCAGGATATATGTTAGAATTTTATATCTGGATTCCTCCTGCAGGATATATGTTAGAATTTTATATCTGGATTCCTCCTGCAGGATATATGTTAGAATTTTATATCTGGATTCCTCCTGCAGGATATATGTTAGAATTTTATATCTGGATTCCTCCTGCAGGATATATGTTAGAATTTTATATCTGGATTCCTCCTGCAGGATATATGTTAGAATTTTATATCTGGATTCCTCCTGCAGGATATATGTTAGAATTTTATATCTGGATTCCTCCTGCAGGATATATGTTAGAATTTTATATCTGGATTCCTCCTGCAGGATATATGTTAGAATTTTATATCTGGATTCCTCCTGCAGGATATATGTTAGAATTTTATATCTGGATTCCTCCTGCAGGATATATGTTTTACTGGAATAGTCCTGACCAAATCTCAACCCGTGGTCCACATATACATATTTATTACAATTTTACCAGTGAAATATTGAAAATCATTCATTCTATTTTTCACTTGTGAAAAATATTAATTTTTCTGGTTTGGTTTGACCAATCAAAGCACTGTTTACAAACGACAAGGGTGAAACTTAAAAGCTGACACGGTATGTTTTGCTATAAAAATGTAATAAACAGAATATCTAACAGGGTCTTCAGTAATACCAAATATATTTCACTCATAGCATGTGGCTAATATTTTGATATATATTTGGCATTACTGAAGACACTTCTAGATATCCTCTCTGTATTACATTTATCATATGATGCGTATACATGTATATATGGACTGTGGGTTTGGAATTTGACAAGACCCTGTGGTATGACAATAGTTATATCTATCTGTGATATCAAATAAAACTGTCTAGTTTTAGGCCTTACATATTTATATATGTTTCATTTTCAGTTGAATCTTATGACATTTGTGAATCATTACTTTAAATAGTATATGGTACTTTGTATTTTTAAATCCTCATTTAGTTCATTGAAGGTGCTGGTTACTTTAGTTACATTGCATGTCAATAAGATTTAACTGACAAAACTGTGTATAAACTTTAAGACGGATAAAAGGAGAAAAATGTCCTTTATCGACAAATGACCTTTGTATAGAGGTTAGTATACATTGAATTTGTTTTCATTGAGGGACCAAAATAAGCAGTTTTATAGACAGTTATGTGTGTTTATAAAGATGGTCTTTTAAGGCAGGTTTAACTGTATGTACAGTGACACACATGCCAATTTATGCACTTTTACAGATATTATATTGTGTCAGTATCGGGTATATTTAAAAAGCCTTAAAAGTCCCTGTGATGGTAGCTGAATGATAAAAAAGAAAAAGAAATTTTGTTTCCTTGTCAGGGCCCTATGATTAATCTGTCTTACCAAATTAAAGGAATTATGAATTTAACAGAACCAGTGAATTCTCTTTATCAAAGTGATCAGTTCAAGAGGGAAATGATTTTCACCTTTATTATCGTGTAACATATGTGCTGCATTCCTTCTTAATACACTTTCATTGTGATATTTCCAATGATTTGACTTACATTATGTAGTAGACAAATATATCTGTCATAACTCCTTTTGTAATTTATTCCAAGAATATTCCTTGCCTTAAGAGTTTTTTTTAATAAGAATGCATTATTTAAGTTAAGATGCGAAAAAATCTTCCCTTAAATCCAATATACTGCTTTTTTAAAGAAGACATTCCAGGACTTGTAAGCACTATTTGAAAAATAAAGTGAGATATATCTAACATTTGTAAGGGGAAAAATTCTCACAATAGACACATATGATATCCTGTGACAGATTTTCTTACTCACATAGCCCATCCTGCAATATTGAATAAAATGTTATCTGGGCTCCTTAACAAACAAAAAAATCTATTGCATAACTACATTGTATGATGATCTAAAACAACATTGCCAATGTCTTGCTACTTTTAACTGTAAACTTTGTACAGTTGCCATACACTGTAGTAAAATTATAACTTATAGGAGTACTAATCATACTAACACTAACTTATCTTGTTTATGGAGATATAAGAAACTGCATGGAAACGTTTTTGGAAAAAATGACAGCAAATTTGTGTATTTTTTTTTTCTTTTTTATATATTATTCTTTAAAGAAATCACCATCTCTGCACATAAGTAATATCAAACAAAAGAGGTGTTTTTATTTCTGATATACACATATTTTGGTTGTTAAATGTTGTTCAAGTTTGTAGACACAATGGTAATGGGTACATTTTAGAGATTGTTTGACAAAGTGTGAATCTGTGATAGAAATCACATGCTTTTGTGATTTATATCCATGAATATCTTTTGCGAGTTTGCAGACTGAAAGACGAAGATGGCGTGTTATAATATTTACAAAGTGGAGGGGAGTGGTAATACTGGTAATACTGCGATGTTGGATTAACTGTGGAAACAATTTTTGATGCTGACTTGTTATAATTAAGATTCTGTGTTTGTTAGTTACTGTGATGTATCCGATTTATATTATTTAAAATGAGCAATATTATAGAATGTACATTTCACAAGCTGTTCAGTTTCATATTTGGGCCATGGCTGTTGATGTTTCGGTGATGGAGGGTTACCTTATAACATATTGGTGGTTGGTTCTCCAGTTTGAAGTATTGCTGGGGGTTCTGGATATTCATTTTATTTTGATGAAGGTTGATGGGATGTTAAGTCTGATCTGTTCATGTTTTGTTAAATTCTGAACTTAATGTTTGTAAAAAGGTCAATAAGTCATTGAATTAATATGCAATTGGAAATGAAAATAGTAATATCTGTAAAATGGATATTCCAATATCTTTCAATAGACACAGTTTTTGGTAACTGTTTTAAATCTAAGTAACCATGATATTGAAATTGACAGAATTTAAGGAACAAATCTAGGTTAAAAACCTTCCTTGAATTCTGTAATGCTTTCCTATTTAAGAAATATTGATGAATCTGGCTCCAGGTATTGTTAGTGTTGTACAGAAGTTCTCCTACAGGATCCAAGAGTTAAATATTGAATAATTACCTTGTATTACATAAAGGGAAGTAACTCCTGGAATTTGGAGGATGTTCTTACTGAGTTATGAACTCATGTTGTATGTCATGGTAATGTTGTAGTAGATATTTAAATTGATAACTGGTATTTATTTGTATGATGCTTATGTTAGTTTCTAGTCAATTACAAAATAGCCTTGTTTAGCTTCAAAATATTGGAAATATTGGCAATCGTAAAATATAATCCAAAAGTAGTGTTTTTTTTTTTTAAATATTGTCAGGTTAAAATTATTTAACACAGAATGTATTCTTTTAAATTCCAATTGTTGAACACAGAAATGTATTGTTTATAATCCAAAGAATTGATATTGTGGGGTTAAAAATTATTTGAAATTGATTAAAACAGAATTTATAATTTTACATTCCATTTGTTTAACACAGAAATATATTGTTTACATTTCAGTTGTTTTACACGGTGATTTCTTGTTTACATTCCAAACGAAATTTACCAGCCGAGGTTAGAATTCATTGTGAATTATCATTCATTGTTATATTTTCTTAGATTAAGAGCAAAACAAACTGTAATTAAAATCGAAGACTCCAAAATAATACACATCAAAACGTCTTTGTAATACATGTACAATTGCACCCTAAAATTGTCAGGCTGATTTAAGCACCCCGCGATAACATAATTGTGGAATGAGAATATATCCTGTATAACGATTACATTATGTGTAGTAGGAATACATCATGTACTTGATTCTTGGTCATAATTAATAAATAATGGCATTTCTATTGTGTGTTTGTGTCTGATATTTTAGATTATCAGATATGCGTATTTATAGACAATTTTACTTATAAAAATGACATCAAGATTGTGTACCAACAAGCTGATATAAATGACATCAAGATTGTGTACCAACACACTGATATAAATGACATCAAGATTTTGTACCAACACGCTGAGAGGGAAAAGGATGATCCAATAAATTTCTGGTTGATGGATAATGCACTCCATAATGCTTTCAATCAAATTTGAATGTATTTATATAAACATCACATTTATAGAGATATTGTCAGACTTTCCAATATACGGAGATGTCGGACTCTCCAATATATAATAATGTCAGACTTCCCAATATATGGAGATGTCGGAATATATAGAAATAATGTCTCCAATATATGGAGATGTCGTACTTTCTAATATATAGAGATAATGTCTCCAATATAAGGAGATGTCGGACTTTCCAATATATAGATATAATGTCTCCAATATACGGAGATGTCGGACTTTCCAATATATAGATATAATGTCTCCAATATACGGAGATGTCAGACTTTCCAATGTATAGAGATAATGTCTCCAATATACGGAGATGGCTGACTTTCCAATGTATAGAGATAATGTCTCCAATATACGGAGATGTCGGACTTTCCAATATATAGAGATAATGTCTCCAATATACGGAGATGTCGGACTTTCCAATATATAGAGATAATGTCTCCAATATACGGAGATGTCGGACTTTCCAATATATAGAGATAATGTCTCCAATATACGGAGATGTCGGACTTTCCAATATGTAGAGATAATGTCTCCAATATACGGAGATGTCGGACTTTCCAATATGTAGAGATAATGTCTCCAATATACGGAGATGTCGGACTTTCCAATATGTAGAGATAATGTCTCCAATATAAGGAGATGTCGGACTTTCCAATATGTAGAGATAATGTCTCCAATATACGGAGATGTCGGACTTTCCAATATATAGAGATAATGTCTCCAATATACGGAGATGTCGGACTTTCCAATATATAGAGATAATGTCTCCAATATAAGGAGATGTCGGACTTTCCAATATATAGAGATAATGTCTCCAATATACGGAGATGTCGGACTTTCCAATATATAGAGATAATGTCTCCAATATACGGAGATGTCGGACTTTCCAATATGTAGAGATAATGTCTCCAATATACGGAGATGTCGGACTTTCCAATATATAGAGATAATGTCTCCAATATACGGAGATGTCTGACTTTCCAATATGTAGAGATAATGTCTCCAATATATGGAGATGTCGGACTTTCCAATATGTAGAGATAATGTCTCCAATATACGGAGATGTCGGACTTTCCAATATATAGAGATAATGTCTCCAATATACGGAGATGTCGGACTTTCCAATATATAGAGATAATGTCTCCAATATACGGAGATATCTGACTTTTCAATATATAGAGATAATGTCTCCAATATACGGAGATGTCGGACTTTCCAATATATAGAGATAATGTCTCCAATATATGGAGATGTCGGACTTTCCAATATATAGAGATAATGTCTCCAATATACGGAGATGTCGGACTTTCCAATATGTAGAGATAATGTCTCCAATATACGGAGATGTCGGACTTTCCAATATGTAGAGATAATGTCTCCAATATACGGAGATGTCGGACTTTCCAATATGTAGAGATAATGTCTCCAATATACGGAGATGTCGGACTTTCCAATATGTAGAGATAATGTCTCCAATATACGCAGATGTCGGACTTTCCAATATGTAGAGATAATGTCTCCAATATACGCAGATGTCGGACTTTCCAATATGTAGAGATAATGTCTCCAATATACGCAGATGTCGGACTTTCCAATATGTAGAGATAATGTCTCCAATATACGCAGATGTCGGACTTTCCAATATATAGAGGATATCTAACAGTGTCTTCAGTAATACCAAATATATTTCAAGAGTGGGGCTAATATTTTGATATTTTTCACGAGTGCGCAGCGCGCCTCGGAGGATATGTAGCTAGCTACTGGTATTCATAGCCGCAATGAAAATTAAAAAAATCTATTCAATTCATATATTTACATAACCTTGATTTAAAAAATTTATATCGAGAAAACGAGAAATTTTATTAAAAAGAAAAATGTGTCATGTATACAAACAGCCGGGAGATCCCGCCTATGCACCATAAAACAAAAAGAAAGAAGTATTAAAGTCAAAATAATATTAAATACAATCATTCAATTCAAATCATATTTATTTTATGTACCAACGTTATCGAGCCAAGGGAAGCTACTCTTCCTGTCTTACTGTCGATGGCGTATTAATATGACCCGATTAATCAGGTGATTTGCATGAGAGACAATGTTTTCATACGGTTTTCATAGTGTATTCATGGTCATATGTTTGTTGTTTTCCCTTGGTATGTTCATATCAGCAAACCACATTAGGAATGTAAATATAGAACTATAAATTCTGTGTGGTCATTTTGTCGAATAAACTATCAATTCTGTGTGGTCATTTTGTCCTATAAACTATAAATTCTGTGTGGTCATTTTGTCCAGTACACTTTTCAGAATAAACTTAGAATTTACCTATATATGAGACAAATACGGCTCAATTATCTTCAGTCAGCTCCTATAGATACGTTTTAGTAGTTTCAGAAACGAATGCGGACTAAAGGAAGCATTTTTGATCTGAGTAAATATAGCATTTCATTCTTACAATTTTGATCGTCTTGAAAATATTATAAACACAAAACTTTTCAGCAGTAGAAATTTGATTACGATCGAAATGTTTAAATTGGTGGTGCGAGTCTTTTCTATCTCTTAAAACAGAAAATTGTACTAAAAATGTTAACTGGTTCATGATCTAGCACTAAAATTAATGAGTATTTACCGGTTATGAACGCAGTAGTCAATAATGCATCCTACATAAAATGTGTGCTATAACGTAAAATGTTGAGATAAAATAACTATACGGACAAACAATGATCATACATCCCTGTCAAACTTAATGTATCGTAGCTCCTCATTACGATAAAAACATAATAAAATCAATTACTGAAACCGCAACAAGGAAATGAGCAACGTGGCAATTTAATATATTGGTAGGGGCGACAACTCGTACGAATTTGATTTAAAAATACAGTGGTAATCCCAACTCTTTACTTTGAACTCAGTATTATTTATGGGACAACGATTACAATAATGTGCGTCTTATTATTAACAATAGACAGGGCCAAGTAAAACTGCCAGGATATTATGTGACATCTCTTAAAAAGTGACACGTTTTTATCATAAATCTGAAAACGTTAAAACGAGAAGCTACATATAGCAGCGACATAAGACAGGGTTTTTTTTTTGGCAAACACAACCATTTGCTAACTACATGTATATTGATTCAGTTTATAGAACTATCACTAAGCTTTAACATCGACGGTAAAATTCAATAGAACAGTCACCACTCAGGTCGTTACCTGTATTGGTAGACGATGACTGACTTTGTTTGTCGAGTATTTTAAACATGTAAATCCGTACCAAGCTAAGGACAATGTCCACAGAGATAACGGGTCTAAACGCCGCACTGGGAACTTCGCATCTGTAAATGGCAAAACAGGAAATCGAAGAAATAGTTTTAGAATAGGGAAAGGGATATAAAAAAAGGTTTCACTAAATTATATATACTTGTCTTCAGACAGTGTATGAAAGGGATCCCTACCATAATTCCACTTTTTTTTTCGAACAAAGATAAAGGAGAAGAGAAACGATAAAAGGTCCTCAAATATTTTGTCTCTGTCGTTTTTGTTGGTGTCAACAAAACAGACAAACTGGCGATAAATATTGCATGTTAAAAAAGGTTATGCTACAGGTCGGATGGAGAATTCCCCTGGTGTTAGGTGATTTATGTCCATGGCTGGGGAGACGAAGAAACCAAAACAAAGCTGTTGTAACAGTTAAAACATTTTAGCCTATATTCTCTATAATCCATAGCTGTTGATTTGTTAACGTCTTTCTGACGCCTTACTTGCCAAGCTTTTGAAGTTGGGAGTAAGAGTTGGACCTATTGATCCATAAGAGGCGAATGAAATTGGGATCTATTTTTTTCTTTTTTCTTAACTTTTTTTTCTTAATGTTCTGCTTAATACAATAATATATTAGCATTTAGTTCAGCGTTCGCGAGTGGCTGCGTTGGCCAGGTGGTTATGGTCATGTGGAAGGTTAATTATAAGTACTGTCCCCTGGCCTTTAGTCGAGTGCTCGCCATTGTGTGGACGATTAATTATACATGTAAGTGTTGTCCCCTGACCTTCAGTTGGGTGCTCGCCATTGTATGAATGGTTAATCATAAGTGTTGTCCACTGGCCTTTAGTTGAGCGCTCACCATTGTGTGGAAGGTCATGGGTTTTGTGCCCTGACCTTTAATTTTATGATAAGTTCTGTCCCCTGGCCTTTAGTTTAGTGCTCGCCACTGTGTGGACGATTATATGGCAAGCCGTTTGGGTTTTTACCTATTGAAATGAAGATATCTCTATTTAATTAAAGATATCTCTATTTAAAATGAAGATATCTCTATTTAATTAGAGATATCTGTAATTTAAATAAAGATATCTCTATTTAAATAAAGATATGTCTAAATTAAACACAGCAAATAGAGATATCTTCTTTAAAATTACAGATATCTCTATTTCAAATTCAGATATCTCTATTTGAATTACAGATATCTTTAATTGTAATTGAGATATCTTTATTTCAAATACAGATATCTTTAATTCTTGTCCAATTAAAGATATCTTTATTTAAAATAGAGATATCTCTATTTGAATTAAAGATATCCCTATTTTAAATAGATATCTTTAATTTTGTTTAAATAGAGATGTCTTCATTTTAAATACAGATATCTCTAATTCAAATACAGATATCTCTATTTGAATTAAAGATATCTGTATTTACACGTGTTTGCTCAGTGCGAAGATTAATATTGAAGCACAAAGAAAATAATGATTACTCCCTAATCCTGATCAGTGTTAACGAAACGCTTGTAATTAAATTGGACTATCCGGATCCCATATGCATGCTTGAGAGATGTAGGTCTAAACCGATAAACTTGCTATTTGGAGGGGATTTCTAAAGAACAGAACATGGCAACTGTTCTACGGGAAATAGAGCGAACTGTTGCGGCTATACGCAGTACCATTGAAAGCAGCACACGGTCTGCATTTCCCGCCATTTTGCGTCACTTGCAGCCGTGCGGAGGCGACACGGAACTTCCGCTTTGCGGGAGGCACAGTAATCGGGCAAGGAGTTCCGAATGGCCCTGGTATATGGAAAAACTTAATTCGCCGCAGTTACGTAACTTGGGCATTATATGTGAAAAGTGAAAGTAGAAGTGTATCATAATGCGATTTGCGTGTAAACGCAATATTCAGGTAAATTCCTCCTCATGCACATGCTTCTTTTACTTTCTGCATACAGCTAACTCATGTACATGTACATTGACACCTATTATCACAAACATAGCAGACTGACTTCACAATAAACACACACACAGATACAAAAGCATATCCTCACACACACGGACACACACAATAAATTTAAGATTGAGTAAGGTGTTGTCAAGGCCATTTGGAAAAGAATAGTTAGTATATTATAATTCTATAAAGGGCATCCATTTTTTCCAATTTGTCTCAAATTTTGTTTTCATCAGACTAGTTTTACTAGAAATTATATATTTTTGTACATGGAAATGATCCTGAATCGTATTAAGGAGAGCGCTTCAATTAAGAGATTTGTGAAGACATCTAGACTTATAAACATAATGTTTGATAAGAATTAATATTTCAGTATCTACAACATTGGCATTAGGATGAACAATACCAAATAAATGTGTTTCTTTCCCCCAGAGGGGAAGCAAAAGAATATACAGAAGAGATTCCAATCTCTCTAACAAAGTCTGTACCTCTATACACTCCCATAAACAGTGAACAATTGTCTCCCTTTCCATATTACACAGTGTACAATACATGTACATAATTATAGGACTAGGAATTAGATTGATATTGAAAAGAAAACTGTTTGTTACCAAAATGTGGTGTATAATCCTTACTTGAAACCATTGAAGCTTAGAACTTTTTGTAATATTAAAAAAAAAATTAGTATATTTTTCCACTGCTGGTCATCAAAGTCAAAAACATCACTCCATTTCTAAATGCCAGTAGGGGGTTGGAGCTGGTTTAATAATATTGTTGTAGAAGTCGTAAGATCCCTTTCTACTTTTAAAGATCATTTCAAGTAGAAGATGTATGAAAGGATGAGATAGTCCTAATGGATGGAAGTCCTGTTTCTGCAAGAAACACTAAACAACTGTGACCAAAGATACTGTAAATAGTTGGTATTAATTTGAAATTCATGAAGAAACTCATCAATTGAAAAAAAAACGTCAAATTATCATAATTTTTAACTGGGTCATTTATAGTATGTTCACCAGCATTAAACCATATTTGATAAAAGAAATAGTTATTTTCAACTTGAATGTCATTATTATACCATAAAGGTAGCACACCACAGTAAGACAGCCTGGCCATGGGCAATTTTTTTGTTAAGCAAATAACTCCTGTATTATGATATGTATAAAAAATGAAAAAATAAATGTACACTATAATTGGTATATCCAGTATGAAGTAGTACATACAGGCTTCACATTTATTAAAACAAAAATCAATAAATTGGTTCCGGATTTTAAATATCCGGATTTTCCGAACGTGTGTTTACACAGGAAATTTAGTTTCGCCTACAGCGCAAAATGGAAGCCCACAGAAAAGGTAAGATAGCGGAAAAACTTAATTTACAACATATGTCCAAACAAGATTAATTCTGTCTTTGGGATAGAGATATTTAATTTTAAATAGGTTTCAGAAAAAAAATTGTGTAGAGAATTGTGCCATTTTGGGTCAAATATCATAATATTTTGCAATTTTTGAGAATTTTTTAAGCTGTTACCATGGTATTCACAGCTCTAAAAATCACAGAAAATATCAGTTTACTTAGCCTTTAGAGCTCTATTAAAATTGCAAATGTTGTACAGATTTCAAATATATATACTTTATTAGAGGTTATATGTAAGGTTAACTGGCAATGTTTACATATCTAAAGCATGTGCCATATTTTTCAGAATTTGGCATTTTTACTGTACACTGCTACCAAAGGAGTTTTTAAAATTGACTCTGACTTAGTTTGGTGCATAGAAAAGGACTTGTTTAATCTAACCCAACTTTTAAATACATCTTTCCAGAACTTATTATTACAATTCATACTACATGATTGCACATATACTCCCATCCATACTAGATAGGTTATCAGTATAACAGTCGAGTTTATGAAGTCAACTAAAAAAATAATAAAAAAATTCATACATATATTGAATAGTGAGTCTTTCTGCTTTACTGGTTTTTAATCTTATTTCTGATTGATAAATTGATAAATGTGTGTGTGTTTAAGGTACAGTGACCAGACTTCCAGTAAATATTACTTGCTATTGAAATAGTATGAACAAACGTTAACACCAGGGTGTTTGCAAGATTAGATATGGTTTTACCTGTGTTTCTTTTGAAAATGGAACACTCTTGTATTCACAAAGGCATACCAACTCTTCCTAATAAACCAAACTGTTTGGTTTGTTTACAATGAGAATAAGTAGATAATTTTAAAAAAATATATCTCAAAACAGGTACAAAATTATACTTATTAATTTCTATGGATAACCATACGATATTTACAAAGGTACTCCTATACTTGAATTTTAAAAATACTTTTTAGATTTTAACTTTCAATCTTGCAAACTCACCTACCCTATGTAACAAAGACCACTTCAGAGGAGTAAATACATGTACATGTGACAATGATTTTTTTAGTATTTATAATCAAACTCAGGTAAAATATTTGATAGCAGTATACCTTTCAGACAAGTTTGATACTATTTATGATAGCAGTAAACATCATCTTGTTTTATTTTTATAATGATGAGCATAACACCTAACAGTCGACCCGGACTAATGTTATAACCTAGAGTCGCGAGTAGGAGGTTTAAACCTGCAACATCAAAGCCAAAGGCAGGTGTGATTATCGTAGTCGCTTGGTAAACAGCCCTTGGTTTACAGATAAAACAAATCTGAACGGAGGTTTTAAGTCATACGTGTAGTCATGGAACTAAGACGATATGCATCCTTACCAATAAAGTTAGTTTCGAGCGTAGATATATCATTCGAGGCCATGGTGTGTGACTCGGGAGCTAACATGGTTGTAAGTTGTTATTTTGATGCTTTCTTTCAAAATTTCCTTATAAATATAATTTTAAATCTTATTATTATTATTATTTTTTTTTTTTTTTTTTGCTTTCAGTAATTAAAATTAAACATTTTCTTTTTGAGTTATTTCTCATACTGATGATACGAAACTCAAAAGCTGGCCACCTATGATGTGCCTCCCACAAAGCGGAAGTTCCGTGTGCCCTCCGCACGGCTGCAAGATAGAGCTTTCCTGCTTTACTTCCGTCATGCAGAAAAGGGAGAATCAAGGGAGCAGTTGTTTTTCCTATTTGATGGTTAAATACAGATATCTCTATTTCATGTCAAATAAAGATATCTTTAATTCAAATAGAGATATCTGTATTTAAAATAAAGATATCTGTATTTCTACAACAATTAGAGATATCTGTATTTGGAATAGAGATATCTGTATTTGAAATAGAGATATCTTTAATTGAATTAGAGATATCTGTATTTTAATTAGAGATATCTGTATTTGAATTAAAGATATCTTTATTTTAAATACAGATATCTTTATTTACAATGAAATGCAGATATCTCTAATTGAAATAAAGATATCTTTAATTGAATTAGAGATATCTGTAGTTGAATTAGATATATCTCTATTTCGTGTTTAATTAGAGATATCTGTATTTTAAATAGAGATATCTCTAATTCAAATACAGATATCTCTAATTCAATTAAAGATATCTCTATTTAAATTAAAGATATCTCTATTTGAATTAACGATATCTTTAATTTTTATATTAATAATGATATCTTTATTTTGAATACAGATATCTGTATTTAATAGGTAAAAACCCAAACGGCTTGCCATACGATTAATGATAAGTTTTGTCCCCTGGCCTTTAGGCGAGTGCTCGCCACTGTGTGGACGATTAATGATAAGTTCTGTCCCCTGGCCTGTAGTTGAGTGCTCGCCACTGTGTGGAAGATTGATGGTAAGTTCTGTCCCCTGGCCTTTAGTTGAGCGCTCGCCACTTTGTGGAAAATAAATGATAAGTTCTGTCCCCTGGCCTTTAGTTGAGCGCTCGCCATTGTGTGGAAGGTCATGGGTTTTGTGCCCTGACCTTTAATTGAGTGGTCCCCACTGTGAGGAAGATTAATGATAAGTTCTGTCCCCTGGCCTTTAGTAGAGTGCTCGCCATTGTGTGGAAAATTAATGAAGAGTTATGTCCCCTGGCCTGTAGTTGAGCGCTCGCCATTGTGTGGAAGGTCATGGGTTTTGTGCCCTGACCTTTAATTAAGCGGTCGCCACTGTGTGGAAGATTAATTATAAGTTCTGTCCCATTGCCTTTAATTTAGTGCTCGCCACTGTGTGGAAGATTAATTATAAGTTCTGTCCCATTGCCTTTAATTTAGTGCTCGCCACTGTGTGGAAGATTAATTATAAGTTCTGTCCCCTGGATTTCAGTTGAGTACTCGCCATTGTGTGGAAGGCCATGGGTTTTGTGCCCTGGCCTTTAATTGAGCGGTCGCCACTGTGTGCGAATTCGTTCCCGTGACGGAGACACACTTCAGTACATGATTGCCCCTCCCCATACAAACACTCCAACCCAGAGAACCATAATGCCTGTGGTTCGGATGGGTGAAGGGCACTATACACAGAGTCCCCTATAGTGGCCCCATCATTCGTGAACACCGGCCTTTAATGACAGTTTGTGTTAATAGGATATAAAGCGGCATCAAACCAACGACAATCTCGCTTTTTGGCCCTAACGGGAGGATTATTAATGCTGTTCCCTTATCTGTTGACGACATCGGTGTATTTCCTTGAGTTGTTAGTAAAATCTTACCCGGGTTCATCAATTTTCCTGAATTTTAATCTATGACAAGGTACTTGGGTATCCCAATCATAAATAGACAACATTTATTTTGGGAATGTGATCAAGTTCAAAATCGTTTACAAAGTTTAGAATTGTTATTGGAAGCTCTTTTTATTCCTTTTACTTTAAACAAACAAACAATACTTTTTGGCAAGATTAATACTTGTAACCCAGCATTATACAAAATTGACAATCAAATAATTCTACTAATGAAGCAATATATTTACAGAACTAGATGTCTGCATAAGTCTCTTAACATCAAAGCATTGATTTATTCTATACTTGATCACTATAAAGTACAGAAATACATCACTAACATTAAAGGGGAGGGAGCTAAAGAAAAATTTAAGAATGATTGGAAGAAGTGGGAAAATTAATACAAATTTTACAATGACATGCTTACTATTGTACATGCATGTATATAATATATGACATCAAAAAGTACATGAAAATGTTAATTTCCGTCTGTGTAACTTTATTCTAATATTGGTATTTGCTTTACTATTTATATACATATATCATTATAACAACAATTATATCATTGAACAGTCCTGAGTAAATTGAGTTAATCTCAGAGTCCTCCACCAGTCCCTGACAAATGCCATCTGATGCTTCTATTTTCTAAAAAAAGAAAGAAATAATCTATTTTTAAATTTAACTCACCATTCAGATAAATTTAATAATTACTCTCTCTCTCTCTCTCTCTCTCTCTCTCTCTCTAAATGTGGGTATACGTATGATATTGTTTTGAATGTGTATGTATGTTTTGTGTGTATATGCTATATATAAATAGTGCAATCAGTACGGAGCCTGGTCAATGGTGCCGAGGACTCAGTTGATGTGGCAAGAGTTGATATGACCAACACAGAAGCTGAGCCCTCGACAGGATTGATCAGGCTACCAGGAAACTGAATATGTATGTGTGTGTGGGATGGATGTATGCTTATCAGAATATGTATACATGTATAGGAGTATGTATAGTTTGTATGTATTCATCCTTGTAATTAAATTGATGATGATGATGATGATGAGTATAATGATGATTATTATTATATGATGAGTATATGATGATGATGATGATGATGATGATGATGATGATGATGATGATGACTATGATGATGTTAAGATTATGATGAAGAAATTTATGATGATGAGGATGATAAGATTATGATGATGATGATATCATGATGTGATTAGGATGACGATTTATTATGATGATGACTGATGATGATAAGATTATGATGGTTATATGATGATAATGATGATGATGATGACTATGATGACTATGATGATTATGATGGTGATGAGTATGATGATACTATGATGATGATTATTTTTATGATGATGATTTTAATGTTTAAGTAGGATGATGAGATTATGATGATGAAGAATATAGGTTATGAGGACAGTGAGGATGAAATTATGATTATGATGATGGCAAACCATACATATTGGAATCGATGTGTGTTTGTGTGTGTGATTCTTATGTATTTACATGTATGTATTAAAATGTCTTTAAAAATAAAAAAAATAAATAAATAGACAACATTAGCATATTACGCATTCGGCCTTTTAAACACATTTGCTTCGATTCGTAACCGCCCGTTTTATCCAATATAACCTCAGCTAGGGAAATACTGTTTTACTGTGTGTCCTTTGAGTTCTGTTTATTTATTTATTATTATTTTTTTTTTTTGTTTCGTTGTGCTTTGATTCTGCAATAGCCAAAAACATGCTTTCTATAGAAATATCTAGCGCATATACATACAACGGCTAAAGGAGAAAGACATGGAAAAAGTACAACGGTAAAAATATTGGTAAAACATTGGTTATCTCTTTTTTGCAGATTGTCATTAATATCAGCAAATCAACAAATGGTGTCTTTCCAAAGCGGATGTCCTCTAGTTATTACCCGGATTTTCATTCATTTCAGCCGAGTATTGCTTTTATTCATTCATTTTTCATTTTGCTGTGGGCGTTGGCTTTTTAGATTAGATTACCGGGCCACGTCAGTATCGTATCGTTAAAACTTGACATGTCTGTTCACCCTCAGACTCGTAACCTGTGCCAAAGGAAGACACACATTCTAGGGCGGTCGAGTACCGTCAATTTTCAAACTAATGTTTCTCTACTTGCTTTTATCAGAATTTACATCCCAAAACGCCAACTTGACTATAAAATCCCATACTTTAAGAATATCACATTAGCATTCAACAAATATGCTGTTAAAATCCACATAAATATACTTTTTCTCGATTAATCAAGTTTAAACGATACAATAGTGACGTGACCCGATGATTAGAGTATACATTCTGGACAGCACGTCTCTTGCTTACATTTGTAGACGGAAGTCTGAGTCCGATGACTAATAATTGACTCTAGTAACTCTTTGTGACCAATACGAATCAGCAAACTGTAGGACAAAATGGAGGGGATTACCCGCGAAATCATGGTGGCCAAACCGCAAATATAAAGCAATATATAGTTCCGACACACGATGCTTTGGACTTCTACATTTTTTTGGCTTTGGAATTCTACTCATTTGTACAAAAACATGCATTCCTTCACCTACTAGATTCCCTTTGCCGTTATTGATATCACACAGTCCACAACATCTATCTCTTTTTTTTATCTTAAATTCTTTGTTATTGAGATGAACTAACTATTAATGCGAATGCTTTTACAAATGATTATTTTAGCTTATTTTGTTTTGCCGCCAGCATGTTTGTTAATAATAAGGTAGTAAATGAATCATCATGGTCCTAAGTGACCAGAGCCGTCGATGGCAGGTCAAACCCAAACAAACAGCAAACAAAAAGTTACCAGAATTGATAATTAATCTGGCAGTTCAGCTTGACATACGTAAACTGAACACAGTGTATGATTTTTTTTCAAATTTAACAAACCGCCTATTTTTACATAGCTTAGACTCGTTGTTAGAATGTGTTGCCAGTTAAGCGTAAGTTTAAATCGCTAAAAAAAAGTGTAAATAGCTATACAAAGAAAAGGTTGTCGATTTTAACTTAAAATCTTGTCTTCACAGATACATGTAGCAGATGTCAAGTAGATTTGTACCAGTCGATTAAGCTATTCAGCGAATATGTCGATTCCGAGAACGCAGAAAACGTGATCATGTACAGCTATCTGTTTATTTCCTTGACAGAATGACGTGTTACCACGCTATTATGACGGGAAACTCCTGCTTCCTGCGAGATCGGGATAACAAAAGAGAAAAAACAACAGCAGACGTTACTGTGAATAGACTTACATAAGTTTTATATTGGTAGCTGACATTATACTCTACACTCATTACAAAAAGCTCAGGACAACAGATATGAATGAAAATGACCACCAAAATGATGGCAATGAAAATGTATCATACACACGAGTCATAACCATTACTCCAAAATAATAAACAATGGAAATAGCGATAAATTTAACATACTGTATTCGCCTTCTATAAACAATAGAAACAACTACTACACGAGTAAAATGTATCCAATATCCTCTAGCCTTAGTTGGGTTGTCTAACATCGCCACACTAACACTTCTACGTAAACATACGATGACTTCCCCACTTAAGACTAGGCACTAGCACCCTCAATATTACATCACACGAATGGAAGCCACATATCTACCGTCCAAATACAAAACATGGCAATTGTTATACTAAGCATTTAAGAAATAACAAATAAAGCAAATTATAAATCAAGACCACAACATCTCGTGGTTTAACAAAAATATATTTACATGTGTCTCATAAAAGAACAAGTTGATCGCCTCAAGCAAACTAACAAGTCCAACAATGAGTATAACAAATGAAGATCATACAATCAATATTGTCCCTCTGTTTTCCACTGTGTCCATTAGAAAAGAAACAGTGCATGGTCAAGTTACGCCCGACTCTGTATTCTGGTAATTCAAAGGACTGCCGATTGCACACGATGGGATTATCAAAAATCGACACGAAACCAAAAATGTCGGAAAAATGATGAAAGTCCCAACATCGGAATGTAACGTTATATCGAGTTATGGGTGGATTGGTAGTAATGCTAAGTGGCAATATGTATATAAACAGCACGCAACATAGAAACCAACATGTTGTACCCCAAACATTGCTTTGGTGGTCGGCTCAAGCAAAGCAGCCATCGCACTGAAGCTTCTTAAAGTTCTTGACTTCCAGCGCCAACTCACTCGTCTTTGAGCATAAAACAGGCCCTGTTTGGCTTCCAAAGATGCCGCACCTATCTGAAAACTGTCATTTAGTACGTGTTACAATCTAAACTGCAAAACGGACAAATATTTATGTAAATTTCTATAAAAAAAACCTCCAGGAAACTGACTGGGTTCCTTATTCAACAGCACAAACAATGGACCGTTTTCTCTTCCCCGATACTTTACGTACCCAAAAGTAATGGTATAACGAATCTGGTTAAAATCATGTTTAGAATAGGAAAATATCACTCAAACCTGTTGATCCCGCTCAACTGTTTGGACAGTGACATTATGAAATTGAATTTACTTTTTTTCAAAGATTTTTATGTATCTGTTATCTCCCAGATCCTTGCGAAAGCACTTCAGGCAAATAAAACATAGCATGACATAAAACAAACTAAACAGGATCCTTTGCTGTATGTTGCGGAGATATCAACAACCATTCCAAAAAAGAATTTTGCTAAGAAATTGCTAAGCGATAAGCACCAGTAACCAACTTTCACACGAAAAAGAATTTGTGGGATCTGAATTTTTTAACAGTCTATGTACAAAAGCCACAGCTGACAGATATATCGAAATAGTCTTTGAAGCAAACTGCTAATTTTGCAATGAATACAGCATTGTGGGAATGTGAGACTAGCGGGATACAAGGACGGAAACTCTGAGTTAAAGTAAACTCTTTAAACACAGACCAAGCCTTGGTATATATTATTTTGCTAACCAGGGCTAAAGAGGTACTCAACAGGTCTGCAACACCTCAAAGAAGGTTTGAGGAAGGAATGGTGGTGTGATCGGTCAATGATCCTCCCGAATATACAAATGTAGGCAGCGTACCTCCTGACGTCGGACATCTGAACACAATATAGAAAATCTTTCTACCTCCTGACGTCGGACATCTGAACACAATAAAGAAAATCTGTCTACCTCCTGATGTCGGACATCTGAACACAATAAAGAAAATCTGTCTACCTCCTTACGTCGGACATCTGAACACAATAAAGAAAATCTGTCTACCTCCTGATGTCGGACATCTGAACACAATAAAGAAAATCTGTCTACCTCCTTACGTCGGACAACTGAACACAATAAAGAAAATCTGTCTACCTCCCTACGTCGGACATCTGAACACAACAAAGAAAATCTGTCTACCTCCTTACGTCGGACATCTGAACACAATAAAGAAAATCTGTCTACCTCCTGACGTCGGCCAATCGTAAACGAGACAGAAAATCTGCAAGAGACAATGTTATACCGAAGACACTGTAAGAATAACACCACCTAACCACACTGGGAACTTGAGGCAGTGGTGAAGGGTATATATGCAAAAGGCACCAGTCCATGTCTCAATGTCGAGAAAATATACTATTATATCACAACCAGTGATGACAACAAAATAAAGGACGATCTCACAATTCGCGGAAGACTTACAACGACTGGAGGAATAGTGCGAATACTGTGAAGCATTGCATTTTAAGTGTGATGTTTCGGTACAATTTATTACCTTCATTGACAACCAATTTAAAATTCTTTTATACAATGAACAAGAAAGAAACAGAGAACCCAGACATTTTAACTGAAAATTGATAAAACATGGACAACATATAAACTGAACAAGTAAAAGACAAAAATACCATGATCTCCGGAATGGCATGCCTCTTCTGCATGATCGGCAACACCAACCCTGAAAATCTAGGTCTAGCCCTGGTAATGCCACGTTCCAAAACATGAACTGGGGCTATGCCAAAGGAATCTCAAGGAAATACCAGGCGTATCAACAAGAACTGGGATGGTGTCAACGGAACTAGAAGGTAAACCAACGAGAACTGGGATGGTGTCAACGGAACTAGAAGGTAAACCAACGAGAACTGGTGTGGTAATAATGGAACTAGAGGTAAACCAACGAGAGCTGAGCTGGAATCAACGGAACTTGAGGTAAACCAACGAGACCTGGGATGGTATAAACGGAACAACAAGTAAACCAACGAGAACTGTGATGATGACAACGGAACTAGAAGGTTAACCAACGAGAACTGGGATGGTATCAACGGAACTAGAAGTAAACAAACGAGAACTGGGATAGTATCAACGCCACTAGAAGGTAAACCAATGAGAACTGGAATAGTATCAATGGAACTAGAAGTAAACAAACCAGAACTGGGATAGTATCAACGGAACTTAAAGTAAACCAACGAGAACTGGGATGGTAACAACGGAACTAGAAGTAAACCAACGAGAACTGGGATTGTATCAACGGAACTAGAAGGTAAACCAACGAGAACTGGAATAGTATCAATGGAACTAGAAGTAAACCAACGAGAACTGGGATGGTATCAACGGAACTAGAAGTAAACAAACGAGAACTGGGATAGTATCAACGCCACTAGAAGGTAAACCAATGAGAACTGGAATAGTATCAATGGAACTAGAAGTAAACAAACGAGAACTGGGATAGTATCAACGGAACTTAAAGTAAACCAACGAGAACTGGGATGGTAACAACGGAACTAGAAGTAAACAAACGAGAACTGGGATGGTATCAACGGAACTAGAAGGTAAACCAACGAGAACTGGAATAGTATCAATGGAACTAGAAGTAAACAAACGAGAACTGGGATAGTATCAACGGAACTTAAAGTAAACCAACGAGAACTGTGATGATGACAACGGAACTATAAGGTAAAACAATGAGAACTGGGATGATGACAACGGAACTATAAGATAAACAAACGAGAACTGGGATGATACCAATGGAACTTCAAGGTAAACCAACGAGAACTTCAACTTCATATCGCATAATTTGTATTGTGCTCACAGTGTTTCTCGGGAAGCTGAGAAACGGACCAGTATGTGTTGTCTTGGTTGTATCCATGGGCGAGACACTTGACCCTCATTGGTCTGGATGGTATGTGACGGGCCTCCCGTGTGTTGCTCAATGAGGTAATCACCAAGTACATTAAGGAGACCCAACCTCAAAATGACACAGACTGGTTCACTGTTCACTGATGCCCAGCTGGTATACCCAGCAAACAAATTAATAAACCAAGTAGCATGTCTGCGCCCGTCATTTGGGGGACGTACGTTCTGATGATGTTATCGAACTTTAACTAAGTAATATATTATAGAATATTGTTCCCTTAACCATAAAAGTCCTCCTCAGTAAGTATAGGAACATTTCATATGGCACAAATTTTAAAATTTATTTTTTTAATATTTTTTTTTTTACTACACTTTGTGATGTTATAATGTAATATTACCTCTCGTAAAAATAACATCAATCAGCCATTCAGTCATGTCTGTCGCTTTCATATACCGCCCAAGCTATCGAGCTCCAAAAATTAAAATCAAAATTAGTGTATATCAATAAAAAATACTATTTATATATATTCTGCGATACTATCTTAAAATATCGCACATTTAGAATGGATGATTTAAAAAACTTTATAGTTTTGAGCCCGTTCAGGTCCACTGCTACGAATTCAGGTGTCTCAAGTTTGCCAGTTCGATTAACTATCCGAAATATACATACATAGTATTAAAAAAAATATTAACACAAATATTAAAGGTACTCAAAGAGCCAATACGTCAACTACCAAAAGCTACCATCACACCTAACTGGATTTTTTTGGATTAGGACGACACTTATAATTTCTAAAATAGTAAGTGTGCATTCCTGGACACCATCTTTTTAGTGACCTTGGAAAGGCCGTGTTGCTGATGGCATATGAGAGGTGAATATTTTACTTTGTTAAGTAATCATGAAAACTCAAACTTTGTTAAATGTGTTTTTTTTTTTTTTTTTTTTGGTTTTTATTTTTGTTCATCTTAAATGTTTTGATGTAGGTTCATTTCTTGAAAAGTGTTATTTTTATGTGCTTAAATATAACACCACATATGCCATCTAATATATAGCTGATTGACCCAGTCAATGTCATTTTTTATTATCAAGTATCATTATCCACAACGCATAAACCAATTATTCACCAAAATGTCACTGGATTTATATACATACATCCAAAACATAAAAACCAAACACAAACCAAACATTGCGTAACTTATATACATAGATTGAAAACACAAAAAAAAAAACATATTTTTCGGGTTATATTTCAGATTTTATGTTTAATCCGTTAAATATCAGTAAAATACTAGTTCAATAAGATCAAAAACATTATTTCCAGTCTACTATCCAGCTACCTTATATATGTAACCCCGCCTTCTTGAAAAGTAATTGATGGACGTTTGAAGTACTAAATGATGAGTAATTGATGGACCTTCAGAGTACTAAATAAAAGGTAATTGATGGACGTTCGGAGTACTGAATAAATTTACTAAATGAATAATAATTGACGAACGTTCGGAATATTAAATGAATAATAATTTATGAATGTTCGAAGTACTAAATGCGTAGTAATTGTTGAACGTTCGAAGAACTAAATGAATAATAATTGATAAAAAGTTTGGAGTACTAAACTAATAATAATGAGTAATAATTGATGAACATTTGGAGTACCTAATGAAAAATAATTGATGAACGTTCGGAGAAATAAATGAATAATAATTGATGGACGTTCGGAGAAATAAATGAATAATAATTGATGAACGTTCGGAGTACTAAATGAATAATAATTGATGGATATTTGGAGTACTAAATGAATAGTGTTTGATGAACGTTCGGAGTACTAAATTAATTAATTGATGAACGTTCGGAGTACTGAATTAATAATGAATGATGAACGTTCAGAGTACCTAAAGAACAATAATTGATGGACGTTCGGAGTACTAAATGAATTAATTGATGAACGTTCGGAGTACTAAATTAATTAATTGATGAACGTTCGGAGTACTAAATGAATAATAATTGATGGACGTTCGGAGTACTAAATGAGTAGTATTTGATGGATTGTTTTGGAGTGCTTAACGAATAGTAATGAATGGACGTTCGGAGACTACATGGATAGTTTTTGGACGTTCGGAGTAGTAAATGAATAATAATTGTTGAACAATCGGAGTACGAAAATAAAAAGTATTTGTTGGACGTTCGGAGCACAGAATGATTTGTACTTGTTGAACGTTCGGAGTACTTAATGTATAGTAAATATTTGGCCATCGGTATTCTATTACTGATGAACGTTCGGCATAACAATAGACTTTCGGAGCGTTAAATGATAATTTATTACGTCTTGAATTCTAACAATAGTCATTTAAACCGCAGTCTGTATGTAAACACCTTCGTTTAAAGTTTTGTAAACCTGTTGTATCCTTAGATCATTTTATTAAAACCTTATTTGGACGTTTACACGATATGAAACATGTAGCAACTACACGTTTATACAGTGTACGACGACTGTCCTCCGGCTTTACCTTGGGGCGACAGGGATGCTCAATATAATTCACGCTATTGGCTGGCAACAAGAACCTGAGGAATGTTTCTTAATCGTTACGGATTTTCGTATAGCCTACAGATAAAGTGGTATAGGCCAATGAATACGTACGCGAGGCTGGGAATCACCTAACACAAGTTACCTGTGTCGGACTTATCATTTCTCATCATTCGATCATGGGCAGGTCACACGGAACTAATAAGTACCAACTGCTTGGACGTGCGCACGTGACAACAGGTAAAAACAAAAGAAGACACAGCAGGATTTTTGACAGGTGAGACATTGATTCGTGAATTTAAGCCTCTCGATCTAGCCCCGGTACGGTAGTCTTTTTATCGTATCACAGCGATAAGATGAGCACATTTTTTTTGTCATATGACATGTTACGATTTAATGATGTCTGGTGGTGTTTGTAAATTTTTGCTACACATCCTGTCCACAACACACATATGTACAGTATACGGTCATCTATATCCTGCTTCGTTGAGAATTTGCTGCCATTTCGTCATATATCGGTCAAACGTTACTGTATACACATGTTAATATTTAGGATAAGTTTTGGTGCCGCACAGTTCTATACATGGTTATGACAGATGATTCCACAAATGGACCCGCTTATGTAAGAGGTCTGTCATAGCTAACTATTATATATATATATCATATATGTATATATGTAAATATCCCTCCCATAGTTTTCGATAGCCAAGAATTAAGATTCACCTACTCCATTTCCTGAAGAGAATTATACAGATGGTAACGTTAACCCTCGGTGAGCGTAGATAGCCTCTTCCAACTCGGACATTCCCCAAGTATGTCACCACTACACATGTGTAATTCCCAGTCTTAATCTGTTACCACTACACAAGCATAGTTCCCTCTCCCAGTCTGTCCCCACTACACACGTGTAATTCCCTCTCCCAGTCTGTCACCACTACACATGTGTAATTCCCTCTCCCAGTCTGTCAACACTACACATGTATAATTCCCTCTCCCAATCTGTCAGCACTACACATGTGTAATTACCTCTCCCAATCTGTCAGCACTACACATGTGTAATTCCCTCTCCCAGTCTGTCAACACTACACATGTGTAATTCCCTCTCCCAATCTGTCACCACTACACATGTGTAATTCCCTCTCCCAGTCTGTCACCACTACACATGTATAATTCCCTCTCACAATCTGTCACCACTACACATGTGTAATTCCCTCTCCCAATCTGTCACCACTACACATGTATAATTCCCTCTCCCAATCTGTCAGCACTACACATGTGTAATTCTCTCTCCCAATCTGTCACCACTACACATGTGTAATTCCCTCTCCCAGTCTGTCACCACTACACATGTATAATTCCCTCTCCCAATCTGTCAGCATTACACATGTGTCATTCCCTCTCCCAATCTGTCAACACTACACATGTATAATTCCCTCTCCCAGTCTGTCAGCACTACACATGTATAATTCCCTCTCCCAGTCTGTCAACACTACACATGTATAATTCCCTCTCGCAGCCTGTCAACACTACACATGTGTAATTCCCTCTCCCAGTCTGTCACCACTACACATGTATAATTCCCTCTCCCAGTCTGTCAACACTACACATGTATAATTCCCTCTCGCAGCCTGTCAACACTACACATGTGTAATTCCCTCGCCCAGTCTGTCACCACTACACATGTATAATTCCCTCTCCCAGCCTGTCAACACTACACATTTATAATTCCCTCTCCCAATCTGTCACCACTACACATGTGTAATTCCCTCTCCCAGTCTGTCAACACTACACATGTATAATTCCCTCTCTCAGCCTGTCAACACTACACATGTATAATTCCCTCTCCCAGCCTGTCAACACTACACATGTATAATTCCCTCTCCCAGCCTGTCAACACTACATATTTATAATTCCCTCTCCCAATCTGTCACCACTACACATGTGTAATTCCCTCTCTCAGCCTGTCAACACTACACATGTATAATTCCCTCTCTCAGCCTGTCAACACTACACATGTGTAATTCCCTCTCCCAGTCTGTCAACACTACACATGTGTAATTCCCTCTCTCAGTGTGTCAGCACTACACATGTATAATTCCCTCTCTCAGTCTGTCAACACTACACTTGTGTAATTCCCTCTCCCAGTTTGTCAACACTACACGTGTAATTCCCTCTCCCAGCCTGTCAACACTACACATGTGTAATTCCCTCTCTCAGTCTGTCACCACTACACATCTGTAATTCCCTCTCCCAGTCTGTCACACTACACATGTGTAATTCCCTCTCTCAGTCTGTCACCACTACACATGTATAATTCCCTCTCTCAGCCTGTCAACACTACACATGTGTAATTCCCTCTCTCAGCCTGTCAACACTACACATGTGTAATTCCCTCTCTCAGTGTGTCAGCACTACACATGTATAATTCCCTCTCTCAGTCTGTCAACACTACACTTGTGTAATTCCCTCTCCCAGTCTGTCAACACTACACGTGTAATTCCCTCTCCCAGCCTGTCAACACTACACATGTGTAATTCCCTCTCTCAGTCTGTCACCACTACACATCTGTAATTCCCTCTCCCAGTCTGTCACACTACACATGTGTAATTCCCTATCTCAGTCTGTCACCACTACACATGTATAATTCCCTCTCTCAGCCTGTCAACACTACACATGTGTAATTCCCTCTCTCAGCCTGTCAACACTACACATGTGTAATTCCCTCTCTCAGCCTGTCAACACTACACATGTGTAATTCCCTCTCTCAGTCTGTCACCACTACACATGTATAATTCCCTCTCCCAGCCTGTCACCACTACACATGTATAATTCCCTCTCCCAGTCTGTCAACACTACACATGTGTAATTCCCTCTCCCAATCTGTCACCACTACACATGTATAATTCCCTCTCCCAGTCTGTCAACACTACACATGTATAATTCCCTCTCCCAATCTGTCACCACTACACATGTATAATTCCCTCTCCCAATCTGTCAGCACTACACATGTGTAATTCCCTCTCCCAATCTGTCACCACTACACATGTGTAATTCCCTCTCCCAATCTGTCACCACTACACATGTATAATTCCCTCTCCCAATCTGTCACCACTACACATGTGTAATTCCCTCTCCCAGTCTGTCACCACTACACATGTATAATTCCCTCTCCCAATCTGTCAGCACTACATATGTGTAATTCCCTCTCCCAATCTGTCAGCACTACACATGTGTAATTCCCTCTCCCAATCTGTCAGCACTACACATATGTAATTCCCTCTCCCAGTCTGTCACCACTACACATGTATAATTCCCTCTCCCAATCTGTCACCACTACACATGTGTAATTCCCTCTCCCAATCTGTCAACACTACACATGTGTAATTCCCTCTCCCAATCTGTCACCACTACACATGTATAATTCCCTCTCCCAATCTGTCAGCACTACACATGTGTAATTCTCTCTCCCAATCTGTCACCACTACACATGTATAATTCCCTCTCACAATCTGTCACCACTACACATGTATAATTCCCTCTCTCAGCCTGTCAACACTACACATGTGTAATTCCCTCTCCCAGTCTTTCACCACTACACATGCATAATTCCCTCTCTCAGCCTGTCAACACTACACATGTATAATTCCCTCTCCCAATCTGTCACCACTACACATGTATAATTCCCTCTCTCAGCCTGTCAACACTACACATGTACAATTCCCTCTCCAAATCTGTCACCAATACACATGTGTAATTCCCTCTCCCAATCTGTCAACACTACACATGTGTAATTCCCTCTCCCAATCTGTCAGCACTACACGTGTGTAATTCCCTCTCTCAGTCTGTCAACACTACACATGTGTAATTCCCTCTCCCAGTCTGTCACCACTTCACATGTGTAATTCCCTCTCCCAATCTGTCAGCACTACACATGTGTAATTCCCTCTCTCAGCCTGTCAACACTACACATGTGTAATTCCCTCTCTCAGCCTGTCAACACTACACATGTGTAATTCCCTCTCCCAATCTGTCAGCACTACACATGTGTAATTCCCTCTCTCAGTCTGTCAACACTACACATGTGTAATTCCCTCTCCCAATCTGTCACCACTACACATGTGTAATTCCCTCTCCCAGTCTGTCACGACTACACATGTGTAATTCCCTCTCCCAGTCTGTCACCACTACACATGTATAATTCCCTCTCTCAGTCTGTCAACACTACACATGTGTAATTCCCTCTCCCAGCCTGTCAACACTACACATGTGTAATTCCCTCTCCCAGCCTGTCAACACTACACCTATATGTATATGCCATCTCCCCACTCGGATCATTCCTCAGCCTGTCGCAACTATTCACATAAGACCCCCCTCTCTAAGTCCGGCTCTTAAATTTGCGAGTTTTTTTATGCATGAACCTTTAATTTGTCCCCAGAATGGATCACAGAAAACTAAAAAAGTATATGAAAAAACCCTGTTTAAATCTGACGTGGATCTTCATAATATCCTTCATCGATTTGAATGTAGCCGCGATGTATTGTAATACCTTAGAAGGCACGTGTACCTCATTATCGTTAGAAGGTTTGTAGTTAATGGTGTCTACTAGATAATAATTGGCCATTAATACTGTAGTTTAAGGAATAAAAGTGTCTGGTTACTTCAAAAAAACTATCCCCTCTCAGACATGCTGTAAGAGTGAAATGTTGTTCGTGGTTTCTATCACATGGACTCAGGACGAACTCCCAGTCCACAGTCCATATAAATATATTTCAGTATCTACACCTGTATTTTTGGACCGTGGTTTGGGAATTCTGCCAAGTTTCAGTGGTTGCTATGAATACGTACATTTGTACATATGATGTTTTTGGTGGTTGCTTTGGACACACTTAGGTATCCCTTTGGATACTCTTCAAATGTTGATTATGGTCGTTGTGGACATACATATGTATTATGCTAGATACTCGTGAGATAGTATTCGTGGTCGCTATGGACAAACATATATGTACACTGTATCGTGTTGGATACTCTTGAGATATTGTTTGTAGTCACTAAGGACCTTGTGGTCGCTATGGACATACATATGTATTGTGTTAGATACTCAGGAGATATTGTTTGTAGTCACTAAGGACCTTGTGGTCGCTATGGACATACATATGTATTGTGTTAGATACTCAGGAGATATTGTTTGTAGTCACTAAGGACCCGACATATTGTTTGTGGTCGCTATGGACACACATATGTATTGTGTTAGATACTCTTGTGATAGTGTTTGTGGTCGCTATGGACATACTTGATATTGTTTGTGGTCGCTATGGACACAAAGGTATATCACTTGGGGTACTTTTGAGATATTGTGTTTTGTCACTGATGTGGACATACGTGACACGCAGGGTTCTCCGAGAGATGTTTGTGGTTGCTATGGAGACACATATGTTTATTGTTGGGGATCTGCCGTGTCAATCCTAAGGTGTGATTAATGGAATCTGTCTCTCCTTTGGGCTGAGACTTGAGGTCTCAACCCGAGAGGCGAAGTTCTTAAGAATTTTACTCTTACTTAGAAGGCTGAGATCCCCCTAACTCACTTCCAAGGGGGATAACTGATTATTATAATTCTCTTACGGTTGAAGTTACCATGTTAATTTCAAAATATTATATAAACAGTACATATGTAATACATACAATTATTTATGCATGCATTGTCAAAATAATCAGGCAACAGGCTAAGCCTATATTAGACTTCTAGAAAAAATTCAAGTTAGATCTGACAGAAAGGTGTTATGTTCCCTCTTTTGATCCCTATAAAGTATAATTGATACAACCGCTAAATGTAAAGACAGCTGACACGCGCCATATGACGCTGCTCACAATATCGTAACGTCATCATTTTACGTTGAGTAACCATGTCTTAAATGATGACGTCATTAATGTTGACGCACATTCCAACGATCATTGCAGATGGTGTGATGGAAAACTATCATAAAAACTAACATTTGCTTGCAAGTATACGAGAAAAATAATCAAACATGGTAATGTTCCGCGATGTTTTGCTGGCCAAACTTTTACACTAGGGTTGAGATATCCCTGTCCACGGAACAGATCCTTGTTAGACAGTTACATATAGCATCAAACTTTGATGGTTTGTGTTGGTAACAATATAATGACGTCACGTTGACAATTCAATCATGTCACGTCAATATTACGATGCATTGCAATTTGCGGTAATATATATACATATGTATATGCAAACGAGTGGTCGATGCATTGATGGAAAAGTATGATGAGAGAAAAAAATCACCCAAACTTGAGGAAGGGACAGAAATCGCTTACGCTTGGAGTGATATTGACCGTCAAATTCACGGCCTCTGGTAAGACCACCCCTCGCGCGTGTAGGACATTCCGCCGTCACGCCATCAAGGCAGAGTGGAAGACAACGGGATAATCCTGTAAAGTACGTGAGAAATGTGTGTCAAGACACGACAAAGGAAACAGACTGTTTTACACATCATTTCAAAACTGATCTGAAAATAATTTTCACGAGTATTTTAATGCCTCAACGATGAACCGAAAATAACTGATATATACAAGTTAATTGATGATTTCTCAAATTAAAAAAAACAAAAACAAAAAAACATCAGTATATCGGCACACTGTATCGATAGTTTGAGGGAGAATGATGTTTGATCAAATCGTAAATCAAAAAATGCGTGTTATACAATATGGCGACTAGTACAGTGTACAAATGACCACAGTCGTCACAGTGGTAAATGGCTGTTTACTCGGTCCAAATACCACAGGACCATAAACGGTGTACTTGTAAATACGGCTACATTTCAACTAGCGGCATGAATGTTTATTCAATTAAAATAGCTAACAGACATTTTTATTTTCGTAATTGTAATAAAAATGTGACAAGAGCATGTCATTAAATATCGTAGTGAGTTATATACATACATGTACTATTCCATAATATGTATAATAAACACATTACTCAATGTGTATACTGGCTTGTATACATATATATCGTAATGAGTTATATACATACATGTACTATTCCATAATATGTATAATAAACACATTACTCAATGTGTATACTGGCTTGTATACATATATATCGTAATGAGTTATATACATAAATGTACTATTCCATAACATGTATAATAAACACATTACTCAATGTGTATACTGGCTTGTATACATATATACTGTATGTTCCGTTAGAGGTCTGCGTAGTCAGGATTGTACTTTATGGTCATGTTGAAGTATTATCTCCCAGAAATCTGGCCTCGGTACCGAAAGCAATCCGTCTGATCACGTGATACTTACACCATGGTAACCAAAGAGAGACCACCGAAATCCAAATGGAGGCTGGAAATAAATCGAGACATTTATTTTTGTCTAAGTGTCGCAATGTTCTGATTAGTGATTAAATTAACGAACTGCACGTACCGATTCAAGTATTACTGAAAGTGAAATATTTCTTCCGAACTTTGCATGAATTGTAAATCTAGTACGTACTTAATCACTGATGTCACGTGACGTTGTTCTATCACTGACGCCACACATGTGACGTGTTATACTAATATTAATGACGTCATACTAACGACATGTAATGATATCACTGACATCACATGCAACGTGCTGTACTGGTATCAATGACGTCACACTAACGTGCTGTACTGGTATCAATGATGTCACACTAACGTGCTGTACTGGTATCAATGACGTCACACTAACGTGTTGTACTGATATCACTGAAGTCACACTAACGTGCTGTACTGATAACAATGACGTCACACTTACGTGTTGTACTGATATCACTGAAGTCACACTATAACGTGCTGTACTGATATCACTGAAGTCACACTAACGTGCTATACTGATAACAATGACGTCACACTAACGTGCTATACTGATAACAATGACGTCACAATAACGTGCTGTACTGATATCAATGACGTCACACTAACGTGCTGTACTGATATCATTGAAGTCACACTAACGTGTTGTACTGATATCAATGACGTCACACGAACGTGCTGTACTGATATCACTGAATTTACACTAACGTGCTGTACTGATATCATTGAAGTCACACTAACGTGCTGTACTGATATCATTGAAGTCACACTAACGTGCTGTACTGATATCACTGAAGCCACACTAACGTGCTGTACTGATATCACTGAAGTCACACTAACGTGCTGTACTGATATCACTGAAGTCACACACACGTGCTGTACTGATATCACTTAAGTAACACTAACATGCTGTACTGATATCAATGAAGTCACACTAACGTGCTGTACTGATATCATTGAAGTCACACTAACGTGCTATACTGATATCAATGACGTCATACTAACGTGCTGTACTGATATCACTGAAGTCACACTAACGTGCTGTACTGGTATCAATGACGTCACACCAACGTGCTGTACTGGTATCAATGACGTCACACTAACGTGCTGTACTGATATCACTGACCTCACAAGCAACGTGCTGTACTGGTATCAATGGCGTCACACCAACGTGCTGTACTGGTATCAATGACGTCAAACTAATGTGCTGTGTTGATATCACTGAAGTCACACTAACGTGCTGTACTGATATCACTGAAGTCACACTAACGTGCTGTACTGATATCACTGAAGTCACACTAACGTGCTATACTGATATCACTGACGTCACACTAACGTGCTGTACTGATATCACTGAAGTCACACTAACGTGCTGTACTGATATCACTGAAGTCACACTTACGTGCTGTACTCGTATCAATGACGTCACACTAACGTGCTGTACTGATATCACTGAAGTCACACTAACGTGCTGTACTGATATCACTGAAGTCACACTATAACGTGCTGTACTGATAACAATGACGTCACACTAACGTGCTGTACTGATATCACTGAAGTCACACTAACGTGCTGTACTGATATCATTGAAGTCACACTAACGTGTTGTACTGATATCACTGGAGTCACACTAACGTGCTGTACTGATATCACTGAAGTCACACTAACGTGCTGTACTGGTATCAATGACGTCACACTAACGTGCTGTACTGGTATCAATGACGTCACACTAACGTGCTGTACTGATATCACTGAAGCCACACTAACGTGCTGTACTGATATCACTGAAGTCACACTAACGTGCTGTACTGGTATCAATGACGTCACACTAACGTGCTGTACTGATATCACTGAAGTCACACACACGTGCTGTACTGATATCACTGATGTAACACTAACATGCTGTACTGATATCCATGACGTCACACTAACGTGCTGTGCTGATATCACTGAAGTCACACAAACGTGCTGTGATGATATATTTGGCCGTTAGGTCATGTGGCCTTGTCCTCCATGTCAAAGATCAAATAAATGCTATTTTTCCCAATAATTCTTGTCCGAGCGAAACCTTTAAAGAAAAAAAAAAGGGTTTTAATGAAATCGGATGTATACCTTAATCACCGACTGACGAAGTGCAGTGCTCTGTCGTTGGATAATTGCGACATTGACCTCAAAGTTAAAGGTCAAATATGATCGATTTTCATTTGGGCCGTAAGTTCTCAATCCTTCTATTCTGTACATACTACATTGTAGTACTCGTTTCGGGTTTTAACACAAATGTGTTGAAGCCTTGAATATCTATTGATGAAATTTGAAGTATACGTGCATTACCTAATGCCGATATGCAATACGCTATCGTAAAGTCACTTTGACCTTATTTTCAAGGTCAAAGTGATTTTTTTTTCTAGTGATATCTTATCCGGCGATAACTCTTAAACTGTTAACGATGTCTTCAGTGGAAGCTGCTGTATACCTTTATCACCCCACTGACGAAATACAGTGCTCGATCATTGGATCATTTCAACCTTGACCTCGAGGTCAAAGGTCGATGGAGTGCAAAAAGGAGATATATTAACAATCTCTAATTGATTAATAACCCATCTGTCGGTTTTAAAAGTGATTTGTAACCGTCAAAGTAACCCTGCGCAATGTTACTCACTCCGTTAAATAGTTATTACCTGGACAGCACCTGGATGTCGGAAGTGTAAGTACAGCATTCTACTGTCTCCCACAACTAGCATTAATTCTCCGTTATCCATCAGAACTGACTAGCTATGTCAGAGTAATTAATTTATTGACAGACAGCGTAGGAGAAATAGTGAAGGCACGTGCCGAACTAAACACCTCGTACTGTAATTTTTAAGACGGAAATATAATTGCAACTTGACACCTTGGCTTCGCATCATCAATTTTCTTACATTACTCTAATGAGCTCGTTTGCAAAGACTAATATGTCATTGGCATAGAGCATATCTGAAACAACTTATTTGATTGAGCATTGTATTTTTGAGGGAAAAGACAGTTGTCAGGAGTGGGGACATATGTCTGCGCGGAGGAGGGAGGAGACAGGTGTTCATGAATGAGGTGTGGGGACACAGGTGTACGTGAAGGAGGGATGGGGACACATGTGTACGTGGAGGAGGGACGGGGACACAGGTGTACGTGGATGAGAGATGGGGACACAGGTGTACGTGGATGAGAGATGGAGACACAGGTGTACGTGGAGGAAAGAGCGGGAGACAGGTGTACGTGGATGAGAGATGGGGACACAGGTGTAAGTAGAGGAGAGATGGGGACGCAGGTGTACGTTGAGGAGAGATGGGGACACAGATGTACGTAGAGGAGAGATGGGGACACAGGTGTACGCGGAGGAGAGATGGGGACACAGGTGTACGCGGAGGAGAGATGGGGACACAGGTGTACGTGGATGAGAGATGGGGACACAGGTGTACGTGGAGGAAAGAGCGGGAGACAGGTATACGCCAAAGGGATATGTACAGGTGGTTAATGATTGTTGTAGAGGGGTGGAGAAGGAAGTAATTACATATGTAATGGGGTCATAGAAGAGTGTTGTTGAGATGACGTTCTAAGAGCACCTTATATCTGTGGAAGGAGGCCTGATGTATATGTTATGTACAATTGTATTTGTGTAAGGGACACTGACAGGTAGTGGTAGTATATAAGGCGTCTGTTGCATATGAAATGAAGCTCGGTGCAGTATACATGCCAAAGGGCGATGGTAGGTACAGGCATGTATTAAGAGGGTCACGGGTGGGGATGGGGATGATAGTCTTGTCTGATTGTGTGTCTCGTAGACGACAACCAAACATAAACCGCCGATAATGGATGTCTACACCTGTCTACATTCCCGCGAGACAGACGGCAGAGGTCAACTCCCGTCCAAAAATAGCAAGCTAATATTTAAAACCATAAATGTCGGTAGGACTTTACATTTACTACTTCCGCTTGCTGAATATGGGTCCGACTTGTGCTGGCGGTCAGTCACTATTATCTTGAACATAGTCACACACATGGTCAGTTTACGGTCCCTACATAACTCAGTTAGTCCGCGTGGTAGTTAGTCCCATTAAGTAGGACGTAGAATTCTACCCGAGATCTCCATTACATGATTCGCATGAGGCGACTAAACTGGGGATATTATTCATTTCTTTTCTGTAATTATTGAGTTGAGTGATTGCTCATGTGAAGAACATTATATGCCCACCGTGAGATATCAATCAAAATGTGTTAAAATAGTACGTGACACGCCCTGGTTGACGCTCAGCAATTCGATAAAGTAATGTTATCAGTGGAATTTATTTCTAAAGCGAATATCAATGATTCAGTCGGTTTGGCCCGTCCTTATTGTACTGTATGATGTTATAATAAAGACATCAAGTTATTGTCATGATAACTGGTTAATGTACATGGTTATCGTCATGGCAACTGGTTAATGTACATGGTAATCGTCATGGTAACTGGTTAATGTACATGGTTATCGTCATGGTAACTGGTTAATGTACATGGTTATCGTCATGGAAACTGGGTAATGCACATGGTTATCGATATGGTAACTGGTTAATGTACATGGTAATCGTCATGATAACTGGTTAATGTACATGGTTATCGTCATGGAAACTGGGTAATGTACATGGTTATCGTCATGATAACTGGGTAATGTACATGGCTCTCGTCCTGGTAACTGGTTAATGTACATGATTATCGTCATGATAACTGGTTAATGTACATGATTATCGTCATGATAACTGGTTAATGTACATGGTTATCGTCATGTTAACTCGTTAATGTACGTGGTTATCGTCATGGTTGCTGGTTATTGTGTCGGGTAATCGTCATGTTAACTCGTTAATGTTCATAGTTATCGTCATGGTAAATGGTTGATGTACAGTGTTAATGTCATTGTAACTGGATGATGTACATGGTTATTCTCATGGTAACTGGTAAATGTGCCAGGTTGTCTTCATGGTAACTAGTTAACGTACAAGTTATCGTCATGGTAACTGGTTAATGTACATGGTTATCCTCATGGTAACTGATTAACGTACAAGGTTATCCTCATGGTAACTGATTAACGTACAAGGTTATCCTCATGGTAACTGATTAACGTACATGGTTATCCTCATGGTAACTGATTAACGTACATGCACAAGGTTATCCTCATGGTAACTGATTAACGTACATGGTTATCCTCATGGTAACTGATTAACGTACATGTACAAGGTTATCCTCATGGTAACTGATTAACGTACATGTACAAGGTTATCCTCATGGGAACTGTTATTGTACATGGTTATCATCATGGTAATTTTTGATGTACATGGTTGTCCTCATTGACACTGTTATAATACATGGTAATTTTCGTGGTAACTTGTTAATGTACTTGGTTATCCTCGCAGTGACTGTTAATAAACATGGTTATCCTCATGGTAACATTGACTGTTCAACCAAAATATTCCACCGTGTCACACTAACAGAACGTTTACAAACGCTTATGTATAATTCAGACTTGTCTTTTTGTGTCGTGAACACGCCAGCCGTCAGACCACAGTATACATTACACCTACACTGAACACAACCGTACTCATCAGTCTAACTATACCTCTTTAGGGAATGGTTTAGTGTCACGTGAGCGTTAAATGAACTGTTGCCTTCATTCATTTGGATGGATGCAATAAAGTACAAAGAAATTCTATTTAATTCACATTCCTATACTGTAGGTTAGCATAACGAGTCTACAGTAGAATTGGATATATTATCATATATTTGATTACGTTATATAATTATCATATGTATAATTACGTCATATAGTACGTATTCCGCAGTGTCGCTTTTTACTAATAGATCAGTTTATAGTTTAACTAAAAACTGTAATTCACAATTAAACGCTTGTTATATTGTATTTATTGTCAGTAAAATATTTTCATATTGGTCAAATAAGTTCTTCTTATCAATATAGAAATATTAATGCCATCATAAACACGTGCCGATATTCCATGATGATTGATGAATGATACAGATGTATGAACGAACTGTTGTTCTTTGTTGTTACAAGTTGGAAAAGCGTTTGCGGTTTAAATAGATGCGTGGAACTATTTTTGGATTTAATATTAGTATTTGGACTTGAACGATGTCCTTTGCCTTTTTCTGTTGTGAAAATGTATATGCGCACAAATTCCATTTTGATGTTTCATCTTGAAGCAAATGAAACCAAAATAAAATTATCTGTTGAGTGAGCAGAGTTTGTTCGCTCTGTACAATAGTGGCACAGCTTACTATAGTATCTAATTGTGTATTCCATGTATATATTCAGGACTATTGTGTATATCATCATGCGGAAATCATATTGACAGATATATGTAAACGAGATTCGTTTTTATGTGCTCGGGTTAATGACTGCATAATTAAAATATTTTGAAGGTGGAGACGTGATAAATAATTACGTCATATGATGTAAAAATCACGACAGATCTGTCAGTGCACTGTATGCACCACATGTATACAATCTTGTGACACCACACATGTGACGATGTTCAGAGGTTCGTGCTGACGATTGGTACGCAGAACCGGCTGTGCCTGGTGTACTTATCGAAATGGATTTTTCACTTAATGGGGTCAAAGAAGAAAGAGTGTCAAGCTGACACTAAAATACACAAAAATGGAGAAAATTCAAGAATGAAATAATAGCATAAAAGTGACAGTTTTGCGAGATAGGATATTAATCTGGACTCTTAAATGTCCCACATGCGGAAGACGCGGAAGAAAATTCCTGATTTTGCTAGGAGTCCACTTTAAGTCAGTTCCCATGATCAACAGACGAAATGGATAAAGCATATCTATTTATTCTAAAATCCATCTTAGACCTTTTTGTTTTGATAGGACATTCAATAATACCGGTAACTGTCACCCACGAAACATACAACATTGGAGCTCATCGCCTCTTAACAACATACACTGAATTTATTTATTCTGTATTGAAATTAGGACATACATTTATCCTTTCGACGACTTCCTGTGCCGTTTTGATGTGTAAATCCAACAGAGATCATACAGGAGTGCTACAGTATATCAACTTTCGATAAAAATAAAATTATGACGTCGTCAAAACATGACGTCACGCTATGTCGTGGTAGTGCATTTAAGCATTGGTAGGAATATTCTTTATGAAATGTATTCTAATATTTAACGATATTGCAGTTCGCAACATCGAAGGACAGTGAACCGTAAACTATACCACTTATAGTAAACATGATTTCCATTGATGAAAAGGTAGTTCCGCTAGGTGGCGCTTTTGTCATCGACTCCTCCAACCATTATCAAGTGGACTTGACCCTTTTTTAGAGGTATTGGAAAAAAAATCTTGATCAATGGAATTTGAGCATTTGGTATTGAAGATAAAAAAAATATACGAACTTTAGAAATACATAATTATATTTGCATTCTATGTAAGATTATTCCCAACGTTGGATAATCACGGTCTTGTGTAGAGAAGCCTAGTACACTCAACCGTGATACGTGTAGTGTAGCGTAGTGCAATCAACCGTGATATGTGTAGCGTAGCGTAATGCAATCAACCGTGATACGTGTAGTGTAGCGTAGTGCAATCAACCGTGATACGTGTAGTGTAGCGTAGTGCAATCAACCGTGATAAGTGTAGCGTAGTGCAATCAACCGTGATAAGTGTAGCGTAGTGCAATCGACCGTGATAAGTGTAGCGTAGCGTTGTGCAATCGGCCGTGATAAGTGTAGCGTAGCGTAGTGCAATCGACCGTGATAAGCGTAGCGAAGTGCAATCGACCGGGATAAGTGTAGCGTAGCGTAGTGCAATCGACCGTGATAAGTGTAGCGTAGCGTAGTGCAATCGGCCGTGATAAGTGTAGCGTAGCGTAGTGCAATCGACCGTGATAAGTGTAGCTAAGCGAAGTGTAATCAACCGTGATAAGTATAGCGTAGCAAACAGTAATCAACCGTCATTAGTGAAGCGTAGCGAAGTGTAATCAACCATGATGACTGTAGTGAAGCGTAGTGCAATCGGTCTAAATAACTAGCGTAGCATAGTTCAATCAACCATGATTAGTGTAGCGTAGTTTTATCAACCGTGATAAGCGTAGCATGGCGTAGTGAAATCAAAATCGACCGTGATAAGTGTTTCGTAGCGTAGTGAAATCGACCGTGTTAAGCGTAGTGAAATCGACCGTTAGAAATGTGGCGCATTGAAATCGACAGTGTAGTTCAATAGTTTTATTCAGCTTGATGCCTTACGGCTTATAAGTACAAAGAAACATTAATTTCAACAACGTATAATATATATGATATTTAAATGTTCAGAGATTGACAAAAACAACAGACGTAACTGGTGATAGGAATACAGAAACATTCATTTCAACAACATATCTACAATTTATAACAGGGGTCAGTGACAACGCAATAGGTACGTATAACAGGAGACATGGAAGCATTAAATAAATTATTTGTAAGAATGATTAGGGGATGGGCCAAATAGAAGGTATAACTGAGATAAACACATACATGTACAAATATGATATTTTTCTATACCAAAGAATGGAATCTCAACCGTATTATCCAAAAATGATTGAAAATTCTTCCCAAGAGTACAAAGCTCTTTTTGATTACGTACATATAGCAGTTGAATAAGTTTGAATGAAGAGGGACGTTCCTGTAATACCTATAATGAGCCTTATTTGAATATCAACAAATAATGGACAAATGAGAACAAAGTGGAAGTGGTTTTGGTAACGATAACGACATATCCTATTCACCCTTGTGATAGTACGATACCGATAAGCTTAGCGTAGTGAAATCGCCCGTGATAAGCGTAGTGAAATCGAACGTGATCAGCGTAGTGAAATCGACCGTGATAGGCGAAGCGTACTGAAATCGACCGTGATAAGCGTAGTGATATCGACTGTGATAAGCGTAGTGAAATCGACCGTGATAAGCGTAGCGTAGTGATATCGACCGTGATAAGCGTAGCGTAGTGAAATCTACGTGATAAGCGTTGCGTAGTGAAATCGACCGTGATAGGCGAAGCGTACTGAAATCGACCGTGATAAGCGTAGCGTAGTGAAATCGACCGTGATAAGCGTAGTGTAATCGACCGTGATAAGCGTAGTGTAATCGACCGTGATAGGCGAAGCGTACTGAAATCGACCGTGATAAGCGTAGCGTAGTGAAACCGGCCGTGATAAGCGTAGTGTAATCGACCGTGATAGGCGAAGCGTACTGAAATCGACCGTGATAAGCGTAGTGAAATAGACCGTGATAAGCGTAGGGTAGTGAAATCGGCCGTGATAAGCGTAGCGTAGTGATATCGACCGTGATAAGCGTAGTATAGTGAAATCGACCGTGATAAGCGTAGCGTAGTGCAATCGACCGTGATAAGCGTAGCGTAGTGCAATCGGCCGTGATAAGCGTAGTGAAATCGAACGTGATAAGCGTAGTGAAATCGACCGTGATAGGCGAAGCGTACTGAAATCGACCGTGATAAGCGTAGTGAAATCGACTGTGATAAGCGTAGCGTAGTGAAATCGACCGTGATAAGCGTAGCGTAGTGAAATCGACGTCATAAGCGTAGCGTAGTGAAATCGACCGTGATAGGCGAAGCGTACTGAAATCGACCGTGATAAGCGTAGCGTAGTGAAATCGACCGTGATAAGCGTAGTGTAATCGACCGTGATAAGCGTAGTGTAATCGACCGTGATAGGCGAAGCGTACTGAAATCGACCGTGATAAGCGTAGCGTAGTGAAATCGACCGTGATAAGCGTAGTGTAATCGACCGTGATAGGCGAAGCGTACTGAAATCGACCGTGATAAGCGTAGCGTAGTGAAATCGACCGTGATAAGCGTAGTGTAATCGACCGTGATAGGCGAATCGTACTGAAATCGACCGTGATAAGCGTAGTGAAATAGACCGTGATAAGCGTAGGGTAGTGAAATCGGCCGTGATAAGCGTAGCGTAGTGATATCGACAGTGATAAGCGTAGTATAGTGAAATCGACCGTGATAAGCGTAGCGTAGTGCAATCGACCGTGATAAGCGTAGCGTAGTGCAATCGACCGTGATAAGCGTAGCGTAGTGATATCGACCGTGATAAGCGTAGCGTAGTGATATCGACCGTGATAAGCGTAGCGTAGTGAAATCGACCGTGATAAGCGTAGTGAAATCGACCGTGTATATCTGACTATTTCTAGAGTTACCGGTATATATAATGATGAATATAATCAAACGCCCAGACATTTTCATGTCATGTTTAATTAATTACCTTCTTCAACGGATTGCTTCAAATAATGTTAATGATCTTGTTTAATGAATTCAATATTACGCGGTTTAAGGTCCATCTACAGTGTGTAATACCTCATTCAAATGGTCTCTGTTGACGTAGCGCCATATCTATCACCAGTTTAATGGGTATGAACAAAGTCATTGATAAACGTATACCTTTTCATATATTCATTAATTACTTTTAAACATGTGTTTTACATAACTACCTGTCACATGTCTCCTATACACCTGTTAATCAAAATTTTAATTACTGTCTTAATTTGAATTTAAAATTCGTTATGTGTATAATCCTATATTACCATATTTTACGTTTGAAGAAAAAAAAAGCTCTGTTTATTCAATCGATCACTGATCAAGTGATACATGTACGTTCATACACTCGCTTTAAATATCTGTTGTGGACTATTAGACTACATGTGATATGATATAGATTGTACATGTTATCAACACCACGTCAAAATCCTGTACTGATCGCAACCTGAGTTGCATTAAGAGGTTAAATACAGGTTATACTTATGGAAGAGTCTTATTGGGTATGTGGGGACAGGAACTCATGGAAGAGTCTTATTGGGTATGTGGGGACAGGAACTCATGGAAGAGTCTTATTGGGTATGTGGGGACAGGAACTCATGGAAGAGTCTTATTGGGTATGTGGGGACAGGAACTCATGGAAGAGTCTTATTGGGTATGTGGGGACAGGAACTCATGGAAGAGTCTTATTGGGTATGTGGGGACAGGAACTCATGGAAGAGTCTTATTGGGTATGTGGGGACAGGAACTCATGGAAGAGTCTTATTGGGTATGTGGGGACAGGAACTCATGGAAGAGTCTTATTGGGTATGTGGGGACAGGAACTCATGGAAGAGTCTTATTGGGTATGTGGGGACAGGAACTCATGGAAGAGTCTTATTGGGTATGTGGGGACAGGAACTCATGGAAGAGTTTTATTGGGTATGTGGGGACAGGAACTCATGATACACATTTTGTTTATATACTGTGTATATATTTGAAATTCCTGTTATAGCTGTACTGTGTTGAATGTATGTTATTTTCGTACAATTTGTATCCATGTATGTACACCCATTGTGATCCAGATATTCATATAAACTAATAGACGATGTGTCACTATGGTCATGTCAGGGTATCGGACCAACCATCACTGCGCCTTTGAAACGCTCTGTTTAAGAGCGTGGATAGTGTGTAGTGGTTCAAGCTGGCTGGGCGATCAGGTGCTGTAGATCCTGAGTTCGAGGCCCGGTCAGGGCACGAGTCATAACAATGTCTTTCTTCGTGAGTTGTGTTGCTATGTTACATATCGAATTATTAGCACAATGTAACATATGCAATATGTGTTGTTGATTCGAATGTAAATATTTTAATTTCTTTATTATCGTAGTTGTACTGTGATGAATGGTACTGTTTATATATTCAAATTCAAATTCATTTTATTCTCTTTTCACATACTTTACAATATAATATATACAATTAAAGTAGTGTTCGTAGTTGATACACGGCACTGTTTCACAACAAAACATTTCCTTTCTTATCAAGGAGGACAGATCATGTTATCAATTAATCTGATAAAAATACACAATTTTATTAGTTTTTTTTACATTAATCATATTCCTTAGTTCGTAAACTTAATGATATTTGGTCTTGACCAATAGCATTTGTCTATATATAAAATTATGTGAGCAGATAACGTAAATAATGAAATATGACATACTTCATTCCCCACAGCCTCACTTCGTCGGACATTTGATACAGGAAGTCGGTTGCGCATTACAAACAAGTTAGGCCTGTGGTATCACAGGGGGTAGGCGCGGACTTACGTCACACAAAAATAATTGTCAGATAAAAAAAATCAGCCTCTCGCATGTATGACCCGTCCCACGACTACATATCCTTGACAAGGGAATGAACTCACCGGAACGTGAAAACTGACCTACTTTCTGTCAGAGTACCATCGGGTTTGAATCATGCACGGATCGTTTTAAAGATGAAACACATGGTACTGAAAGTCCACAATTGTGAATTAGGATGCCTAGAATTTTTGCCTGAAAAGTGCTAAGTATACATTTAATGGTCCGTACGATTATGTGCCACCGCTTTGATTGGCACAGCTTTATTCGCATGGCTTGTAGAAAAAAACGGCTTCACAGATCCGTCACAAAAAATGGGACGTTAACAGCTATTGTCATGCAAGTAGTCCGAGGAAAAAGTCACCGTTCAATGACTACTGTAGACTGTTATTTCAATGAAATTTTAATATTACCTTTCATTAATCATCCTCGTCATAATCAAAACTATTTTATTGTTCATCACCATTAGCTGCTGGAGCAACAGCATCTTTGCATATAAGTCTGTCATTATTATTTGAATCATCAAGCAATGTAAACAAAATCTCTATGAATTCTAAGTCTCTTACAAAATACAACAAAAATGTCACAGAGAGTTTTCTATTTGAGGACATTTGAAAGTCCTGCACATCTTCTATAGAACCAGTGGTCATATCCCTCACAACATCATCATTAACTCTTACAGTCATACAAAATTTACGTTGATCTCCACCTCACTAGGTTTATGTTCCGGTTCTGGTTCTTGTTCAAGCTGCTATTCTGGTGCAGGTTCTAATGTTGGTTCCAATGGCGGTGCAGGTTCCTCTCCCAGTGCAGGTTGCTGTTCAGGTTCTGTAATGAGACTAGTATGGCTTGGTCAAGACTCAATTTCCATATCATTTTCTTGTTAATTTGTAAACAAATCAGTGAATAGCATGGATTTTCTGTCAGAATTGTATCACTCAGTTTCTGTATTAGTTTTACTTTTGAGTCCTTTTAGGGAAGTACAGCACTGTATGCTTTGGCGAGACTAACCAACTGGCTCTTTGTCATAACTGTGAGAAATGTTTGTCCTTCAGTATCATTTAGGAGACTATGGGACACAGATTTTTTTCTGATTTGTCTTTCATCACAACGTCGTAATCAAGTTTTGGTGATGTTTGCATTTTTTTCCGATTTCTCTCGAATCTGTTTTGTGTGTGTCATCCCCTTGACATTATCAGAAGATTTGTTTGATCAGTTCATTGTAAACTAGGTGTGTTATAACGACAATGCTCACCTTATCATCCAACAGACTGCTGATAGATGAATCTGATGTTAAATCCTGCATTCCGGTGGTTGAAACACATCTGATAAATGCTCCGTACAGTTCTTTTGAGTCTAACAAAACGGAAGAGCCGTATTGGCAAAGTTGATTACCATGTATTTAGAACCCAATTTGGTCAGAAACATCCTTGTGGGGAGAGGGGAACAGATTTGCATAAATGGTGACCTCATGACCCTAAAGGGGCCAAAGGGGGCGGGGCCCAATGGGGGAAATAGAGGTAATATCCTCCTCTAAAAATCGGCACGAGTCATAAAGTTATGAATGTGATTGAGAACCCAATTTGGTCAGAAGACAGTCCTTGGGTGAAGGGGAACAGATTTTGCATAAATGGTGACTCTGACCCCTGAGGGGCCAAAGGGGCGGGGCCCAATGGGGGAAATAGAGGTAATTCCTTTAAATTGCTACTAGTCATAAAGTTATGAATGGATTTGAATCCAATTTGATCAGAAATATCATTGGGGGAAGGGGAACAGATTTTGCATAAACGGTGACTCTGACCCTAAAGGGGCCAAAAGGGCGGGGCCCAGTGGGGGAAGTAGAGGTAATTCCTTTGAATCTCTACTAGTCATAAAGTTATGAATGGATTTGAACCCAATTTGGTCCGAAACATCCTTGGGGGAAGGGGAACAGATTTTGCATAAACGGTGACTCTGACCCCCGAGGGGCCAAAGGGACGGGGCCCAATAGGTGAAATAGAGGCAATTCCTTTAAATCGCTACTAGTTATTAAGTTATGAATGGATTTGAACGCAATATGGTCCGAAACATCCTTGGGGGAAGGGGAACAGATTGTGCATAAATGGTGACTGATCCTAAAGGGGCCAAAAGGGCGGGGCCCAGTGGGGGAAATAGAGGTAATTAATTTGAATCGCTACTAGTCATAAAGTTATGAATGGATTTGAACCCAATTTGGTCAGAAACAGGGGAACAGATTTTGCATAAATGGTGACTCTGACCCCCGAAGGACCAAAGGGGCTGGGCCCAATAGGGGAAATAGAGGTAATTCTTTTAAATCGCTACTAGCTATATATAGTCATAAAGTGATGAATGCATGTTCTATAAACAATTCTTGAGTTCTTTCAGACCTTAGAGAATCTGGATTTCATTAATCTTTAAAGCAGTTCGGATTCCCACACTATAACCATATATAGCATTGTTAGAGTTTTACAAATAAAACAAATTGAATATGAACATTATTTCGACATTTGGTCTAATCCAACCAGGTGAGCGATACAGGCCCCATGGGCCTCTTGTTCATATTCTGATTAGACATGATACACCCTTGCTGATTGGTTAGAGATTTTCTCGGAAACTTTCTAGACTTAACCATGGTTTACAGACATGAAAGGAATGAAAACAAAACTCCAAATAGGTATATTTTCGAGCCTATTTTTTTGAGAGGGAAACAGATGTACACAGGTTGTCTACGATAGATCTACATTGATTGTAGAATGTAAATCGTCACTTTGAAATAATTTATTTCTATAATCAATGTTGAAATAAGACCAAGTGTAGAAAATATTAATATCCCGAGATTTCTAATTGAAATGAAAACTAATATAAAGTAAATACCAGGTAGACTTATGAACAATGAAAAAAATATCCTACCAATTATTTCAACAACAAAAAAAACCCCCAACAAAACCACCAAACAAACAAAACAAAAAACAAACCCAAGCATAAAACTTATTTTCAATAAAGAACTGTTTTGATTTTTTCAGTCGTTTTAACTGGCATGCATTTAAAAAAAACAATGACTACTGTAGACTGTTATTTCAATGAAATTTTAATATTACCTTTCATTAATCATCCTCGTCATAATCAAAACTATTTTATTGTTCATCACCATTAGCTGCTGGAGCAACAGCATCTTTGCATATAAGTCTGTCATTATTATTTGAATCATCAAGCAATGTAAACAAAATCTCTATGAATTCTAAGTCTCTTACAAAATACAACAAAAATGTCACAGAGAGTTTTCTATTTGAGGACATTTGAAAGTCCTGCACATCTTCTATAGAATCAGTGGTCATATCCCTCACAACATCATCATTAACTCTTACAGTCATACAAAATTTACGTTGATCTCCACCTCACTAGGTTTATGTTCCGGTTCTGGTTCTTGTTCAAGCTGCTATTCTGGTGCAGGTTCTAATGTTGGTTCCAATGGCGGTGCAGGTTCCTCTCCCAGTGCAGGTTGCTGTTCAGGTTCTGTAATGAGACTAGTATGGCTTGGTTAAGACTCAATTTCCATATCATTTTCTTGTTAATTTGTAAACAAATCAGTGAATAACATGTGATTTTCTGTCAGAATTTTATCACTCAGTTTCTGTATTAGTTTTACTTTTGAGTCCTTTTAGGGAAGTACAGCACTGTATGCTTTGGCGAGACTAACCAACTGGCTCTTTGTCATAACTGTGAGAAATGTTTGTCCTTCAGTATCATTTAGGAGACTATGGGACACAGATTTTTTTCTGATTTGTCTTTCATCACAACGTCGTAATCAAGTTTTGGTGATGTTTGCATTTTTTTCCGATTTCTCTTGAATCTGTTTTGTGTGTGTCATCCCCTTGACATTATCAGAAGATTTGTTTGATCAGTTCATTGTAAACTAGGTGTGTTATAACGACAATGCTCACCTTATCATCCAACAGACTGCTGATAGATGAATCTGATGTTAAATCCTGCATTCCGGTGGTTGAAACACATCTGATAAATGCTCCGTACAGTTCTTTTGAGTCTAACAAAACGGAAGAGCCGTATTGGCAAAGTTGATTACCATGTATTTAGATTTATTTTTCTACCTGCAGTTCTAAATATTTTTTCACATACCTGGATAAAAATGACTACACATCATCATTCAACAAGCCCCAATATTTTGTTTGTGTGCAGTTTCCAAAAGAGTGACAGGGTACAATGATGTTTCTTCCACACTCTGTTCACTCTGTCTCATTTGGCCAAGAATTTTGATCACACTGCATGCTTCCTCATACTTTGTTTGTGCCTCATTTGATGTCTTGTAGCAATTAGAGAACTCTAATTTGACGTACTTGTATCTCACGTTAGCCACACAGTATCCGGCAACATACCTGATTTCCTCTGCTGCTGGGTGTTAAGTATCGTTGGCTTGTCCCTGTCCCGAGAACCTTAAAGAGTTTTTCTTGTTCTTCTTTCTAATTGCCACATTCACATTGTAGCATATATGACCTGAAATTGCTGAAGAAACATGATTTGATTAATCAATGAACATCTTACACCTCATTTCTGTAGATGTTTGATGTTCGTGGCATTTTGTGTAAAATTTAGATAGCTTGCTGGGTTTTACAGGTTCAGGTGCTGAGATGCAATATTCCAAAAGCTCTCTTAATATAGAAAATTCCTTGAAGCAGAATATGTTTACTCTAGATATATAGTCCTTACTCAAGAGAAGCGTTATTACATCATTTGTTTCTGCCTTACTGGAGTTAACACTTTCTCGGTTATCAAGCCCTCCAAGACTTCACTCACAGAAAATCCTGGAGGAAATACACAGGAATCACTGAAATCATCTTCAGTATGGCAAGCAATAATCTCACTGAACTCTTCATCAAATTCGTTTTCAGCATCATCAGTCTGCTGTTCTTCTTGTACTTTTGTTTCACCTACGGAACACAGGGTTTTAATTTCCCTAACGTCACCAGGTGTAAATGTGTCTTGATTTTTTTCTGCTTGCTGTGGAAACCTGTGGAATAGAATGCAATAAATGATAGTTGATAATAAAAAACTATTTTTAATTAGCCCCCTACCGGATTTGAAGTAATGTAGCAATTATCAAATATTATCGTTCACATAGGTCAAATATCATAATGAAGGTCAGTGTAAGCAACTTTTGAAACATGCACATCACGTAATCTAGGTGAAATACTAATGCTTCCTGCAAGCATAAAGTTTAAATGTCAGTTGTTGAAATGAGATACTACTGCATAGCAAACATTTTCTTAGATCTATATAAGAAGTCCCAGTTGATAAGTTCAAGTATCAATTAGTATAGAAAGTATACTCCAAGCAGGTTTAAACAAGCAAACAATCATAATAAGTCTTATATATACTTATATATATAATTATTAATGAAAATGTATACATTTAATATATACTTTATTCAAAATCTGCTCCATTTAAACGTTGATTTCATGTAAAGAAAATAGACAAAATATGAACTTTAGCCAAGAAACTGAATAGTAATATAGTGTTTTCTAAAAAGTTCACACTAATTGTATCATAGGAAATTACTGATTTGTAAAATTTCACACAAATTGTATCATTTTGTCAGGTTACTAACACGAACCCAAGGCCAAGCTTTAAATGGGGCTGAACTTGAAATCGATGAGCTATATGAACATTTCAAGTTTGAACTTACTGAAACTGTTGATGGAGACAAAGAAAATTTAGAAAAACACATATTTTCTAAATATGTTTTATCCACATATCCCAATGTTAAAGCAAAGCTTCCGAGTACATTTACTGTTACCAATCGAATGACAAATGATGAATTAATATGTCTTCTTAACACCCCCTCCTTTCCGATGGCCAGGACGTCTTGAAAAAAGTAACCTTTATGAAACATGGACACTGGAAATAGGAGATAGCTAATAAATGTAATGACTTGGAGGCTTTGCGGATAGACGACTACTTCAAATGTGACGAAGAAAGTGTAAATATTGTAGGCAAAATAGTTGAACTAGTAAAGAGGCTATAACAGTGAACCAATCTGTTGTATGTAGTGGATATCACACTGTAGAAAAATGGATCGATGAAGGGAATGTCAATAACACTGTGACAACAAGACACATTCTAACACGATTCGTTTGCAACGCGTGTTTTGATTGGTTACGGACTATGTTCAAATCTGCGATAGAACCATGATCTATCGTGTTAAGCCATGCCCCTTTTCTAATCAAAACAATATGGCGTCAAGTTCGACTCGTAGCGAAATTCAACACTCTGCACCATTTATGATTGATGACCCATGAGATTGGAATCGAAAGTGAAGAAATCGAAAAGAATGAATTAACTGAATAAATTTAACAAAAACCGTTAACATCATTCTTATCGTCATTTATTGATTGAAACGTTCATTTCGTCCGTGTGTAGGCATCTAGCCAAGTAAATTCCGAAATGAAATGGAACAAGTGCACACAACTTCACATAACGGTTGAGCCTGTAAAAACACATCAACACTGACTTTATCAAAACGGACATGTCGTTATGCATACTGCAGAGTGAATCCAAATAAATCGTTTAATCTTCGGTAACAGGACTTTTACAACAATCCAAATACACCGCTTCGTCAACATACAGATCGAACTCTCGCCAGTATGGGCGTGGCCAATTGACCGACTTTGAAAGCTTCTTTCTGATTGGTCAATCCGCCACAGTAAGACACGTCACTAGCGGAGGTCACAGAGTACTTAAGAGCGTACTTGTAGCGATGTAAAACAATGTATCTAAATATATGCGATAGTAAACGTGTTAGAATGGGAATAGTACAACATGAAATTTGGTTTAAACTCTCGACCTATCGGTCTCGAGTTAAAACCAAATTTCATGTTCTAATCGCCAGTATAGCCACGAAAAACAACGTACTATCCCCTAATTAGATCACTACTATGCTCAAGAGTGTTGCCATTCCTGTCATCGTCCGTAGTAGAACATGTACAGAGATGATATCTGGTCATAGTAACAGTGGTGACAAGAATATTTCATCCACAACTGACGCAGTAAAAAGAGATAAAGTATCAAAGGATGACTTCAAATCACTTATTCCAAATGCAACTGATGAGATGTTGGATCCTCTACTTGATCAAGCAAAGAATGCAGGCAAAGATCCCAGAGGGAGGAGGGGGAGCAAGTTAATCATCTCATTTTGTTTACAACTTTACAATCGTACACCACATGGATATCTATCACTACGCTCCAGCCAGCTCATGACACTTCCATCACCTTCGCTGCCTGTGTTGTTTACAAATTCAGTTCAACAAAAAGTAGGTTTTCAGAAGGACATATCCAAGTGGATGTTTAAGGAGGTCATGCGACTAGAAATTTCCAAAGAAGGATGAGTTGGTGGAGTCATCATTGATGAAATGGCAATCCAAGAGGATTTACAAATTCTTAAAAATGGTGATGTTGTTGAGTTAGTTGGTTTCGTTGACATTTGTGAGGAAAGGAACGTGTAAAACGCTAACTACAGGCAAAACCGAAAAACATTTAAGTAACCATGTCTTGCAGTTTCTAGATCTGACAGGATTCAGATTTCCTTTTGCCCATTTTCTATTCAACCAAATTCAGGCTTCAGAATTAAACACCCTGTTTTGGGAATCAGTTAACACTCTTCAGAGATATGGCTTCAAAGTAGTTTTTACATGAATGGATAGGTCATCCTGCAATCGTACTTTCCTACATATTAATTTAGGTTTCAAGCAGCACCATGATGAATGTTGCAAATCCACGTGACTTGAGTGAAACGCTTACTTTCATGATGGGCTACTCCCATCGCATAAAGAAGGTCCGTACTACTATATATAAAAAGCGGTCTAAGCAAGAGATCCACGAGAAATCTAACTCTACCAAGTGGTGATATCATCGGTGGCAAATATTGTTCGATTGCTACAACTGGGGTAGGCAAAATGCATTACAGATTAATAGGCATTTGACAAATGAGCACAACTTCCCTTCACAGCAATCCATGATGAGGAATCATTTAGCTGAAGAAGTGCTGAATAAAGACATGCTTCATCTTTTTCAGCTAAACTAAAGTGCGTTAGGGGCTAAGGGTGCTGTAACTTACAATTCAGTTGATACAAAACACATTTAGGCCGTGACACAAGACCTATTACTTCAACTGATGACACTAGGTCGAGATAGGTCGAGACAGATACAAGGCTGGTTCATGGAATGGAAGAATTACATCAAAAAATATAAATATCTGTCAAACAAAGAAAAGGAAAGATGTATAATGTCACCACAGTGCTTAGAGGATATTTCCTCATGTATAACTGCATTTGCTGAGATTTGTGCTAAACTTTTACACATCACCCCTGCACTGATCAACCCTGACATCATAGAAAACGGGTTCAATCAACAGCGCTCCGCCTACAATGGTGCAAACACAAACCCCAATGCTGTTCTGTACCCCAAATCAATTAATAGTATTATCCCTGGACAATCTGTAAAATCAAATACTGCAAAGTCAAACCCAGCAGCAAGTGTATAGCCATTCATATTTGAAAACCAGTGTTCATTTAAATAGAAATAAGAAAACTGATATTGATGAGACCCATCCCAAGATTAAGTTCATTCGCTCTTAGAATAATGGAATGTACCTGGATGGTTACAGGGTTTGATACCTGCTTAAGGTAGTATGTATCCAAGTAAGATATATCAAGTGTAATCTATACATGTCATTTATCCTATATCTGTTAGTGAACAACTGCTGGACGGATATGAAAATCAGACCTACTTATATATATACTTACATTTGAGTATATTGTTACATTTATTGTCCTTAGATGTAATTAATATGATTGTATCTTAACACTGAAAGTTTTATCGTGACTTATTTACCGAGTAGATCACTTTAAAAAAAATAGACTATTTACCATATGGTCAATTTACCAAAGACCATGGTTACTGTGGCTATTACATTTTGATAACATTGACATATTTACCTTTCTCTGTGACAACACTGAAAGTCAGCTTCTTCTTCACTTGATTTACTTGCAATGAATTTATTTATTTATGGCCGGGAGGGACAAGAATTGGCGCCGAAGTTTATCACCCCGAGGCCATCTTTTGAGGTCACCCTCAACATGGAAACCTCGTCCACTATAAGGACGGACAACCTCGTCCACTATAAGGACGTCCGTAGATAAAAATGTTCTCATAAACGTGTTGGAATTTTACATTGTGTTTGATCAAACCAGCGATTTCGCGCGAATCATATCGTCAATCCTGTATATCGGACCATGTATGCACAGTTGCGGATTTACATCTACTTGGAAGTGCGTACATGCGAGACCTGTCGTGCAAGTTACACACATTTTTTACCTAGCAAAGTCAGTTTGTCTAAGATCTTGGTCACAAGGAATTATTTGCCAGTGTCTGCTTGACAACCAATGAAGCAATTATGGCCACTTTTAGCCAAATTAAGTGCATTTTGCTGCTCAGTTGTCAATATGATCGTCTATTTACATTTTCACTGTTCAGAGTTTTGTTTTCATTTCTCTTGTGTTTGTAAATCATGGTAAAGTCTAAAAAGTGTCCGAGAAAAATGTCTGACCAATCAGCGAGAGCGTATCATGTCTAAGAATATGAAAAATGGCGGCCGAGAGGGCCCTCTCCCGTGAACCGTGACTTTAACCTCGGACTTCTTGCATAACAATAGCTGTGACTGCCCCATCTTAAGGCAGGATTACAGGTCTTTATATTTGTGACGGATCTGTGAAGCCGTTTTTACTACTGGCCATGCGAATAAAGCTGTGCCCATCAGAGCTTTGGTTGATAATCGTACATTGTACGGACCATTAAATGTCTACTTAGCATTTTTTCAGACATCTTTGAAACGAGTCACGCATGATTAAAATCCGACGCTATTGATTGGAGAAAATGAACTCTGACAGAAAATAGATCGGTTCACGTTCCGGTGAGTTACTTCCCTTGTCAAGGATATGTAGTCATACCCGAGAGGCTAATTGACAGTTATTTTTGTGGTGTAAGTCGGCGCCCAACCCTTGTGTGTAGTACAGTAGAGATTAGGATCTGTTACTTTCAAAATGTTTATATCACTATCAGGCGTATCGATGTCACGTAAACAAATGTAGCTGCATGCACATTAAAAATTCTAATGAACTTCATTATTTTTTTTTCGGTCTTTTTCAAACCCAGAGTCAGTTTAATGCGTTCACGATAATTTTAGCACTGAAATGAAGTATACCAATGATGGTACACCTCCCGCACTTGATTAGATCTCTAGTTCAAGTCTGTGTCATTTACAAAAATCTTCCTATTGGGAGGGCGGTTGGCACGCTGGTAACACACTAAGCGATCAGGGGTCGATTCAATTATCGGACGTGAAAAGGTATGGGGTCTTCGGCCTAACAGACTGACCACCAGCCCCTATTTTTTGTCAAAAATCCACTGTAGTGTAACTGTTACGGCAATGGATGTTTTGCGTCGTTTCCGGTTCTCGCTTCGAAGGAAAATCAAGGTGAGTGTCAAGTCAAAATTGGCGTCAGTTAGAACTTCCACAAGGATTTATAAACCACTGCGATAATCCAATAGATTAAGGGGAAATGGGTTAGATTCCGTTTAACATAGCTCACGAGAATAATTTATCATGTTTTGTTTTTCTCCTAAATTGAACACATGAAATCCTTGAGAATCAGACAATATATAGTATCATTCAAAAGGTCATGTTTTTTCTCTTTCCATCGATATATGATGCATATGTATTGTGGCACCAAAGAGCCTGAAATAGCTGGTTGAGTTCGACTGGTGAGGTTTGTTATCGCAACGGTTTTGTTAAAATCTTACACACGCGATAAACGAAACCAGTGCAACCACAATATTAAAAACCACAATATTAAAAACCACAATTCCATATTATTAGGTACTTACTGCCAATGGAAAGTTTGATAATGTGAACATGATTTATACGTTGAGTATTTATGAATTTAAAGGCATTAACTGATGTTATGTTGGGTAAATTCAATAAATAATGATGTATTTTTTTTTAAAACAGTCGACAAGAAAACCATTTGTCTAAACTAATTAATATATTTCCATGACTCCTTTAGGTTGAAAAGCTGCATATGACAGTCCTTCAATGTACAAATAACACAACAATTATCTACTTACTGTGAATATACATTTGTAATATTCAACACTAATTTTGACCAGACACTAACCTTGTTCTCCCTTCGAAGCGGGACCCGGAAACGACACAAAACATCCTTTGTCGTAACAGTTACACTACAGGGGAATCCTCATCTTCGCTAGTCAAGGCTTCTGAATGCGTTACACTCATCTTCGCTAGTCAAGGCTTCTGAATGCGTTACACTCATCTTCGCTAGCCAAGGCTTCTGTAGTGTAACGCAATAAGAAGCCTTGGCTAGCGAAGATGAGGATTCTCAGCTCAATTCTAATACCAGATTATCTCCTCCTACTTATAGAAACTTAGAATCCGTTATATCCTAAAGACCAAAATAATAAGGTTCAGTTTTATTTCTAATTTTAGTATTCTTTATACAGGGGGCCAGTCCATCTGTCCGACCACGTAGTTTTCGCTCGAACTCTCTGTGCGCTATAAGTTTATATATACATTATCTTATTTCGCAATAATTGTAAATTATATTTTTACTTAACGACACTTAAAGGTTCTTTGTTTTTTTAATGCATTTCCTTGTTCAGTCTTACCCGGTTGTTTGTCACCATTCAAACATGTATGGACATAACACGGAATGAAGAGTAAACGCTCTGAATGGATATTTTGTTTTTAAAACAAACATAATTATACATGTAGCTTATATGTTTCGTGTTTACATGCTTCTGGGTGAATTCCAATATGATAAGACGTCCCGATACCCTCGAACCTCCATTGATAATTCTATGATAATGTGTTTAATGCGTCATGAATTAGTGGCTGAGCGGGACGCACCTGAATAATCAACGCAATGAAACGAGAAATGGAGTTCCGGCTTTATCTGATACAGACTGGTGATCTTATGTAGATAATTCACTATACGCCTTCCCTGCCTGAAGGATGCAGGTATCCTGTTTACAATTCTCTTTCAAAGAAACCATTGAATTTCCCACTGGCCTTTTGTTTGTTGTTTTATATGACACACGGGAAAAAACTGTATATAAATCATGTAATTTTTTTTAAATTCAAAGGCATACATTTTTTCTTTATGTTTATATTTTAAAACCGATTGGATTTTCTTCCACCTTGATACTATCACAGTTTGCTTATATTTAAATATTCATTTTGTGAATTCTTCCAATCAATATGACGTATTTGTCATGCGTCAGCACGTTGCAACATATCACTTAAATTTATAGAATGGAGGATGTCCCTAACCGGACCTGCGTATAAAGGATTAATATGTTACAAATAAGGGTAAACGCGGTGAGGATGAGCTCAGTTTACGGGAACTTTGCAAAAAATCTCCACCCAACGTTAACGGTCCCAATATGTGTATCATATATAGAAGTATGTGTGGGTTCAAGTCCCTCTGACGGTTACATTTACAGTGGAACTTCGTTAACTCGAAGTCGACGGGACCACAAGAAAACTTCGAGTTATCCGAGTGTTCGAATTAAGCGAGTTGTCATTTTTGGTGCAACGTTTGGTCAATATTTGTCAACATTATATAATCATTATAACTCCGCTCTGTCACTCATCAGTTCAGTGTAAAGACTGGTCAATACATGTAAATGTGTATGTAATATTTCGTTCTGTCACTTGTAGTTTGGTGTAGTTTTGCCGATATACAGTCTCGATAAAGTTTCTTTCACTTAGTCACTTCAAGTTCAATAACGATATGGTGTTCATGTCATGTTTGCAAAAGGAATAACGATAAAATGGAATTCAACCGAATAACAATTTATTAATGTTATATCAAATAACCGTTTAAATTTAACACAGATTGTATGTAAAACGTAACAGAACCATTACCTTATATTGGACATATGAAACAGTGTTTGATAGTCCAACTTACGTTTTACCGACAACCACGCCATTTCCATGTGTATTAATTAGCACAGGAAGTTGGTACTGCGCATGTGCGTATACAATGTTACTGTAACTGAGTTGTCGTTTTATCCGATTTAATAGACCGCACTGACCGTTACAGTCGTACTCTGAATACCTCGGCAGTAATTACGCTATTGTTTCAGCAGTTCACAGATTTAATAGGCACCGGTGCCTGTTTCATTTCTACACCTGTAAAAACATTAGCCGAGTAGATCTACCGGTGTGTTAGAGATTAGTTCCGCTTCAGCGAGCGGGTAGTTGAGTTGTTGACTATCATGTGTACTATACGAATTCCATTTCATCCTTATTTGTCCACTATATGTTGATATTCGAAAAAGATTCATTAAAAAATATTATTGGAATCACCCGTCTTCTTTTAAACTTGTCCAATTGCTTTCTGTTTACAATAAAAAAGAGTTATGTAATCTTGGAAAATATTTACAGTCAAGCTGGTTACTACGGTCGGGATTCCAACCTTTAGTATAGATCAATATCGTTTGTACGTGTTTATCTCCAGCTATACCTATTTTTTGTTCATACCCTAACTATTCATCTAAATTATGTACACTTTGTATTTAGTGTTGTATTAACGATGTTAGTTACTTATCTCTATTTATATCTATTTATATATATTGTTTGTTCATCATGTAATTATTCTCACGAAGTATATATTTGCATTTGAAAAATCCTATATACTTATATTAGTTATACCTATTGTTTGGTAACTACTATCTATCTACTCTTACAAACTGTATTATTTACTTTTTATTAATGACTTAAGGTACTTGTCTCCAGTTATGTTTATTGTTTTGTCCACCCCCCTGAATACTCTGATTGTGTTTTTGTTGTTAAAATCAATGTTTTCGGATGCTTTTCACCAGTTACGCCTACTGTTTTGTTCATCCTCTATAACAATTAGTTACGTATTGTATATATGTGTATGTTGATGCTTCTATGTTATACTTATGAGCCGTAAGGCTTCAAGTTGAATAAACTAAACTAAACTATTATCGGCGACCGCCTTAGGAAATTACCTGATGTAAGTAAAACAGTACCGTTTATCACCGACAGTTGTTGTTATAAGATTCCACCGATAATTTCTTTCATGAATTTATGAAACACTTATAATCGCGTATTATAATCGGTAGAATTGTAATGCCGATACAAACGGAATTTCGATGTTGAAAAAATGTCGGCGTTTACCACCGATCGTTGGGACACAAAAATGATACTTCGAGTTATTCGATCATTTTAAGTAGGATTTTTATTGTTGGGACCAAATTTTCACTTCGTATTATCCGAGTTTTTCGAGTTTTCCGAATTCGAGTTTTCCGAGTTTTTTTTACTATGATAAAGAGAGAATTTGGCAGGGACTGACGAAGTACTTCGAGTTAAGCGGGGTATTCGAGTTTTCCGAGTTCGAGTTAACGAAGTTCCACTGCACAAGTAATTTTGATTATGTATTAATTTGATATCTACGTCGCCGATGTACTCTGCTGTATCAAACCGGGCCAGCATTCGTGATCATTATACGTATAATTTAAACAAAGCAGGAATTCCACATTTTTTAATATGATTACTTGGACAATCGCGTGCCTTAGGGGAGGCAACTTTCGTCGAAATAATAATTTCTGAATCAAGAAGTTAAATGTCGCAAACATGTAATACACTGTATAACAATATCCCATACAATATTTCGACTGAGTGTACAATGATATATAATTTATGTAAACACAGTTTATGCAAATAGAATTAGATTAATTGAAAAAGGTAATATGATAATGAACTCATACAACAATCAGTCACAAAAATACGAGTTAAAACATGCACTGTCTTAGTGTTATGTACCGGTCATACTCGTGATCAATGTAAATCACGAACAAATCATTATCAGACGAAATTTATAAAATCATAATGAAAAAAAAACTATAAATTAGGCTGCAATTAAATAGATGGATGTCACTATCCATCCCCCGGCAGGGATTCGACAGAATATACCCATACACAGCCTTTTTAACGGTGTTAAAAAAGGGGAAGTAACTCGTACAAAATTTAGGGCCTACGAGTTGATTGATTTTTTATAAAGTTCTATAAATTACATATAAGTTATCGTGTATTGACGGAACTGTATCTAAAGTTGGTCGTTATCAAGTTCTATAAAGTACATATCAGTTATCGTGTACCGACGGAACTGTTATCTAATGTATATAATATAATGTGTAGTTAGTGTTATATTAGGTATTGGTAAGATGCCCTATCATAATAAACACTGGCTAAATTGAAACATAACCAGAGGGGTTGATACAGTAGTATCACAGGAGGCCAAGGGGAGGAGCGGAGATAACAAGGGCAGATGGCTAATAAATGGCCCATTTTTACAGGTCGAAGTGGATACTTGAAATATTCATGCTTTGTTATACACGTACACAGAGTCCCTTATCCCGAGATAACAGTTTAACCTACTGCGGAGACAAACAAATTGCTTCATAGCACGCGCTGACACATCGTTTTAACTTGCGGTATTACCTTTTAAACCCTCTATTAGGCTAAGACTAAGATGTTTTCTAATTAACTACGATAGGTCTTCGGCGAATGAATTATAAACCGGAGGGATCATTAACACAATCATAATGATATTGTTCGTTGTCTACTAAACATGTTTAAATGTTCCATGTTCTATGTCTATATGTGATCGTTTGTAATTTTTGCCTGGAAAATTCGACAATTTACTTGTCTGTATTGTCGTTATTACTACACGACCAATCATCTTTTTCTAGTAATACACATCCAGCGATGGCCTGTTTGTTAGATTCCAGTACTTTTATTGGGCCATAATATATACATATATATACATGTACAAATGAACTAAAAATATGTATACAGTTGTGATTTAAAAAGGTGAAAACTACCAATCTAATTACTGAAGAGTTCGCGTAAATCAGTAGGCCCACACAGAAATACGTAAATAATAGGCGAGTTAAGTAAGCGATAAAAAGCGAGAGGCCTAAAGGGCACTGTCTGTGTATAGGTCTGACGTCATAGACATGTCCGCTAAACCATTCACACGAAATGGCTGATAGGTGCAGTCGAATGGTGACCGGTCAGATCGAAGTGGACATCACAGTGTAGTGTTAGTTGGTTCCAAGTGATGACCATGGCAACTGGACAACTAAATTGCACTTCATGTTCGGGAAATACGTGCCAAGGACCTATGTCTTGTAACAACTGGTATGTATGTATAAACACAGACACGTGGTTTTAACTCAACACGTACGGCTTCTAACTGGTTTTCACGTTAAACATGTATTCTCTTTACATATAATCACAGACGAATCCGAGATAGTGAAGTTAAATCACAATTTCAACCCCAACACACAGCCTCCATCATCGGAACTGTGTTACGACCTACGTGTAACATTACACACTATGCATTAAACATTATACTTCATTTCATTTGTCATCATTAGCCACTCGTTCTCCATTATAACTATACATTAAACGCTTTACATTAAATATATACATTATACGTTTAACATAATACATTATATATTATACATGAAACATTAAGCACCACACATTAAACATTCGTTAAATATTATACATACATTATACACCAGTTCAGGTGTTATTTTAGGACTTGTAATATGCCCATCAACATTTTGCAGGTTGACCCAGATAACACATATAGTTTAAAAACTGTATTAATATTACAGCTATTTCGAAACGATTTATGTATATACCAACTTATGTTAATGTTAACTTGTGTTAATCACCAGTGTTGGCTCGGATGGAAGCGCGCGAAGGGTCTAACCACCCGGAGAAAACCCCACGTGGTCGTGCAGGTGACGCCAATATCTTTACACGCCCTATCGGGGAATGAAGCCCCGGCCGCCTAGGTGATAGCCAAGTGTGTTACTTCAATGTGTCACCCGACCACCCGTATCGATCATTAAGTTATCATGATTGTCGGGAAATGTTTTGTATGCAAAATTGACAAATGCAGTCGTAATTTGATAATGCACACACGAATATCTCCATAAATATCCCCATGCTTATGACGTCATTCTCTTCGTCTGACAAATTGTATTCATGCTGTATTCATGTTGAACAGAAGTGCAATATTTATTAATATGACCGTCCAATCGTTAAGAAAGCTGGCCCTATCACTCGCCATCTGTTGTCCCCGTAAACGTATCCCTTCAGAAACAAGTCAATATTCTTTCAATCTGTAGACAATCATTCACTGTGAGGCGTGTTACTCTGAACTGTCTAGTAGATGCCATTTTAGAATCACCACTGTCATATATATGTAAATCAAAGCGGTTTTCTTTCTGTCTTGATGACACGTTTTCCTGAGTAACACACCTGGAAAGTAAAATCGCTAATGAGTCGGAAGATTTACATGAAGTGTGATTGACAAGTCGTTGTATAGTTAATGTACTGTTATGTAGCACTGGTCTGTCGGGTTATTACTTATGTATATTATGACAGACATGTCAATCAGTGACATTTAACAAGAAGTGCTCGCTTCCTCTCTGTTCATTTTCAAATTAACTCTTAAATCTCTAATTTTCAAACACCATCGTCCCTACTCACCCACACCACCCCTCCCAACCATACTGAATATCCGGGCTTGAGCAAGTCTTTTATTTTGTACTGATTTGTAACTTAATCGCTGGTTTGTTTTGCTGGATTTATTGCCTCATCAACAGCCAGAGTCATTTTGAGGCGGGGTCTCTTTGTATTAGTTCATGGAGACTATATCTCACCGAACAACATAAGTGAAGCCGCCGTTGCATGCTATCCAGAGCTATTAAGATATATAGTGTCTTGTACAATGATACAACCGCGACAGCACAGATCGGCCCGTTTTTCAGCTTCATGAGAAATACAAATCGACACGGTTAGGGAGCTTCGAACCACACACATCTGACCTTCACCTGAAGTTACAGGGCTCAGCTTTCGCGGCACTCTTTTAGCGAGGGAAGCCTCAGTTATAAATAAAGCATATACTCAGCTATCATAGTAACGCCTAGAGACGGTGCCCCCTTTATACAATCTGACATGTCGGTCGGGAAGCATCGCTCGGCATTTGATTGATTGACATGGATTTATTGGTTTGGGAAGATCTGTGTATGTTTTTCTTCTAAGATAATGACTTGTATTGGGGTGTCGTTCTACATGTATTTAGAATGTACTTTGACAGGGGTTGGATAGTGGAAACTTCATTTGGTTTTAGTCCCAGATATGTACTTTGATTGGGAGTTTGTCCCAGATGTGTACTTTGATTGGGAGTTTGTCCCAGGTGGGTACTTTGATAAGGAGTTTGTCCAAGGTGGGTACTTAATGTCCCAGATGTGTACTCTGATTGGGAGTTTGTCCCAGATGTGTACTCTGATTAGGAGTTTGTCCCAGGTGGGTACTCTGATTGGGAGTTTGTCCCAGATGTGTACTCTGATTAGGAGTTTGTCCCAGGTGGGTACTTTAATTAGAAGTTTGTCCCAGATGTGTACTCTAATTGGGAGTTTGTCCCAGATGTGTACTCTGATTAGGAGTTTGTCCCAGGTGGGTACTTTCATTAGAAGTTTGTCCCAGGTGTGTACTTTAATTAGGAGTTTGTCCCAGATGGGAACTGTGATTAGGAGTTTGTCCCAGATGTGTACTCTGATTAGGAGTTTGTCCCAGATGGGAACTCTGATTGGGAGTTTGCCCCAGGTGAATACTCTGATTGGGAGTTTGTCCCAGATATGTACTTTGATTAGGAGTTTGTCCCAGGTGGGTACTTTAATTAGGAGTTTGTCCCAGATGTGTACTCTGATTGGGAGTTTGTCCCAGATATGTACTGTCATTAGGAGTTTGTCCCAGATGTGTACTCTGATTGGGAGTTTGTCCCAGATGAGTACTCTGATTAGGAGTTTGTCCCAGGTGTGTACTCTGATTGGGAGTTTGTCCCAGGTGTGTACTCTGATTAGGAGTTTGTCCCAGGTGGGTACTTTGATTAGGAGTTTGTCCCAGGTGGGTACTTTGATAAGGAGTTTGTCCCAGGTGGGTACTTTGATTAGGAGGTTGTCCCAGATGTGTACTCTGATTAGGAGTTTGTCCCAGATGTGTAATCTGATTGGGAGTTTGTCCCAGATGTGTACTTTGATTAGGAGTTTGTCCCAGATGTGTACTCTGATTGGGAGTTAGTCTCAGGTGGGTACTTTGATTGGGAGTTTGTCTCAGGTGGGTACTTTGATTATAGCTTGATCAAATGTTTGTGCTTGAGAAATTACCAGAACCCCCAGGCACTCTGGGATCCTGGTCACTTGACCTTTGAAATAATGGGATTTGTTTTATATCAAGAATACAATGTTAGAACCGAATGATTCGATTATCGATAAACGACAACACAAGGGCAGGTAAAAATGTTACCTGAGTTATAGTATACTGGTTTTAGGTTTCTCTGGGATTTCGTTGGCCACCTTTACTTATTATAGTGTGGTAAGTGAAATTGTTGCATGTCACTATGAACGAAAGCAGACCGTCCGCGTATACTGTGATATTGTTTGCCTCCATTACAATCGTGACTTTTATAGTGTAGGTTGAACCAATTGTAATGTTTATACATAGAAATCTAGTGTATACTCTAGGGTGGTGACATTTAACAAGGCTGTACAAACGTCAGACACATCAGGTGTGTCAATAGTGTGTAATAAGGACTCAATCGCTGAGGGGCGGGTCACCTGACAGGACAGGTGGGGACAGGGAGCGGTGTTACATCACGTGAATCCAATCACCTTCACGTGTATTGGTTTTGTATGGTAAGCTTTCAAATCGGTAAATTTAACTGTCATTTCTGTTGGTGGCTGCTATGTTTTATACAGGTGTCATCTCTCGGTATAATTCAGGTATGTTGATAAGGTAGTGACTGACGTCCGGGGAAGGGCACAATACGTCTACAATATGCAGATCCTTCTTTTGTACCGCCGGTACTGTATCTAATGTACATATCACCACTGTGTACCTTCGGTACTGTATCTAATGTACAGATCACCACTGTGTACCCCCGGTACTGTATCTAATATACATATCACCACTGTGTACCCCCGGTACTGTATCTAATGTACATATCACCATTGTGTACCCCCGGTACTGTATCTAATGTACATATCACCATTGTGTACCCCCGGTACTGTATCTAATATACATATCACCACTGTGTACCCCCGGTACTGTATCTAATGTACATATCACCATTGTGTACCCCCGGTACTGTATCTAATGTACATATCACCATTGTGTACCCCCGGTACTGTATCTAATGTACATATCACCATTGTGTACCCCCGGTACTGTATCTAATATACATATCACCATTGTGTACCCCCGGTACTGTATCTAATGTACATATCACCATTGTGTACCCCCGGTACTGTATCTAATGTACATATCACCATTGTGTACCCCCGGTACTGTATCTAATATACATATCACCATAGTGTACCCCCGGTACTGTATCTAATGTACATATCACCATAGTGTACCCCCGGTACTGTATCTAATGTACATATCACCACTGTGTACCCCCGGTACTGTATCTAATGTACAGTTCACCATTGTGTACCCCCGGTACTGTATCTAATGTACATATCACCATTGTGTACTCCCGGTACTGTATCTAATGTATATATCACCACTGTGTACCCCCGGTACTGTATCTAATGTACAGATCACAATTGTGTACCCCCGGTACTGTATATAATGTACATATCACCATTGTGTACCCCCGGTACTGTATCTAATGTACAGTTCACCATTGTGTACCCCCGGTACTGTATCTAATGTACATATCACCATTGTGTACTCCCGGTACTGTATCTAATGTATATATCACCATTGTGTACCCCCGGTACTGTATCTAATGTACATATCACCATTGTGTACCCCCGGTACTGTATCTAATGTACATATCACCATTGTGTACCCCCGGTACTGTATCTAATGTACATATCACCATTGTGTACCCCCGGTACTGTATGTAATATACATATCACCATTGTGCACCCCTGGTACTGTATCTAATGTATATATCACCACTGTGTACCCCCGGTACTGTATCTAATATACAGTTCATCATTGTGTACTCCCGGTACTGTATCTAATGTACAGATCACCATTGTGTACCCCCGGTACTGTATCTAATGTACATATCACCATTGTGTACTCCCGGTACTGTATCTAATGTATATATCACCATTGTGTACCCCCGGTACTGTATCTAATGTACAGTTCACCATTGTGTACCCCCGGTACTGTATCTAATGTATATATCACCATTGTGTACCCCCGGTACTGTATCTAATGTACATATCACCATTGTGTACCCCCGGTACTGTATCTAATGTACATATCACCATTGTGTACCCCCGGTACTGTATCTAATGTACAGATCACCATTGTGTACCCCCGGTACTGTATCTAATATACAGTTCACCATTGTGTACCCCCGGTACTGTATATAATGTACATATCACCATTGTGTACCCCCGGTACTGTATCTAATGTACATATCACCATTATGTACCCCCGGTACTGTATCTAATGTACAGATCACCATTGTGTACCCCCGGTACTGTATCTAATGTACATATCACCATTATGTACCCCTGGTACTGTATCTAATGTACAGTTCACCATTGTGTACCCCCGGTACTGTATCTAATATACAGTTCACCATTGTGTACCCCCGGTACTGTATATAATGTACATATCACAATTGTGTAACCCCCGGTACTGTATCTAATGTACATATCACCATAGTGTACCCCCGGTACTGTATCCAATGTACATATCACCATTGTGTACTCCCGGTACTGTATCTAATGTACATATCACCATAGTGTACCCCCGGTACTGTATCTAATGTACAGATCACCATTGTGTACCCCCGGTACTGTATATAATGTACATATCACCATTGTGTACCCCCGGTACTGTATCTAATGTACATAACACCACTGTGTACCCCCGGTACTGTATCTAATGTACAGATCACCATTGTGTACCCCGGTACTGTATCTAATGTACATATCACCATTGTGTACCCCCGGTACTGTATCTAATGTACAGATCACCATTGTGTACCCCCGGTACTGTATATAATGTACATATCACCATTGTGTACCCCCGGTACTGTATCTAATGTACATATCACCATTGTGTACCCCCGGTTCTGTATCTAATGTACATATCACCATTGTGTACCCCCGGTACTGTATCTAATGTATATATCACCACTGTGTACCCCCGGTACTGTATCTAATGTACAGATCACCATTGTGTACCCCGGTACTGTATCTAATGTACATATCACCATTGTGTACCCCCGGTACTGTATCTAATGTACATATCACCATTGTGTACCCCCGGCACTGTATCTAATGTACATATCACCATTGTGTACCCCCGATACTGTATCTAATGTACATATCACCATTGTGTACCCCCGATACTGTATCTTATGTATATATCACCATTGTGTACCCCCGGTACTGTATCTAATGTACATATCACCATTGTGTACCCCCGGTACTGTATCTAATGTACAGTTCACCACTGTGTACCCCGGTACTGTATCTAATGTACAGTTCACCATTGTGTACCCCCGGTACTGTATCTAATGTACATATCACCATTGTGCACCCCCGGTACTGTATCTAATGTATATATCATCATTGTGTACCCCGGTACTGTATATAATGTACAGATCACCATTGTGTACCCCGGTACAGTATCTAATGTACATATCACCATTGTGTACCCCCGGTACTGTATCTAATGTACAGATCACCATTGTGTACCCCCGGTACTGTATATAATGTACATATCACCATTGTGTACCCCCGGTACTGTATCTAATGTACATAACACCACTGTGTACCCCCGGTACTGTATCTAATGTACAGATCACCATTGTGTACCCCGGTACTGTATCTAATGTACATATCACCATTGTGTACCCCCGGTACTGTATCTAATGTACAGATCACCATTGTGTACCCCCGGTACTGTATATAATGTACATATCACCATTGTGTACCCCCGGTACTGTATCTAATGTACATATCACCATTGTGTACCCCCGGTTCTGTATCTAATGTACATATCACCATTGTGTACCCCCGGTACTGTATCTAATGTATATATCACCACTGTGTACCCCCGGTACTGTATCTAATGTACAGATCACCATTGTGTACCCCGGTACTGTATCTAATGTACATATCACCATTGTGTACCCCCGGTACTGTATCTAATGTACATATCACCATTGTGTACCCCCGGCACTGTATCTAATGTACATATCACCATTGTGTACCCCCGATACTGTATCTAATGTACATATCACCATTGTGTACCCCCGATACTGTATCTAATGTATATATCACCATTGTGTACCCCCGGTACTGTATCTAATGTACATATCACCATTGTGTACCCCCGGTACTGTATCTAATGTACAGTTCACCACTGTGTACCCCGGTACTGTATCTAATGTACAGTTCACCATTGTGTACCCCCGGTACTGTATCTAATGTACATATCACCATTGTGCACCCCCGGTACTGTATCTAATGTATATATCATCATTGTGTACCCCGGTACTGTATATAATGTACAGATCACCATTGTGTACCCCGGTACAGTATCTAATGTACATATCACCATTGTGTACCCCCGGTACTGTATCTAATGTACAGATCACCATTGTGTACCCCGGTACAGTATCTAATGTATATATCACCACTGTGTACCCCCGGTACTGTATCTAATGTACATATCACCATTGTGCACCCCTGGTACTGTATATAATGTACATAACACCCATGTGTACCTCGGTACTGTATCTAATGTATATATCGCCATTATGTACCCCCGGTACTGTATCTAATGTACATATCACCATTGTGTACCCCCGGTACTGTATCTAATGTACATATCACCACTGTGTACCCCCGGTACTGTATCTAATGTACATATCACCACTGTGTACCCCCGGTACTGTATCTAATGTACATATCACCACTGTGTACCCCCGGTACTGTATCTAATGTACAGATCACCATTGTGTACCCCCGGTACTGTATCTAATGTACAGTTCACCATTGTGTACCCCCGGTACTGTATCTAATGTACATATCACCATAGTGTACCCCCTGTACTGTATCTAATGTACATATCACCATTGTGCACCCCTGGTACTGTATCTAATGTACAGTTCACCATTGTGTACCCCCGGTTCTGTATCTAATGTACATATCACCATTGTGTACCCCCGGTACTGTATCTAATGTACATATCACCATTGTGTACCCCCGGTACTGTATCTAATGTACATATCACCATTGTGTACTCCCGGTACTGTATCTAATGTATATATCACCATTGTGTACCCCGGTACTGTATCTACATGTACATATCACCATTGTGTACCCCCGGTACTGTACATAATGTACAGATCACCATTGTGTACCCCGCTACTATATCTAATGTACATATCACCATTGTGTACCCCGGTACTGTATCTAATGTACATATCACCATTGTGTACTCCCGGTACTTTATCTAATGTACAGATCACCATTGTGTACCCCGGTACTGTATCTAATGTACATATCACCATTGTGTACCCCCGGTACTGTATATAATGTACATATCACCATTGTGTACCCCCGGTACTGTATCTAATGTACATATCACCATTGTGTACCCCCGGTTCTGTATCTAATGTACATATCACCATTGTGTACCCCCGGTACTGTATCTAATGTACAGATCACCATTGTGTACCCCGGTACTGTATATAATGTACATATCACCATTGTGTACCCCCGGTACTGTATCTAATGTACATATCACCATTGTGTACCCCCGGTACTGTATCTAATGTACATATCACCATTGTGTACCCCGGTACTGTATCTAATGTATATATCACCACTGTGTACCCCGGTACTGTATCTAATGTACATATCACCATTGTGTACCCCCGGTACTGGATCTAATGTATATATCACCACTGTGTACCCCTGGTACTGTATCTAATGTATATATCACCACTGTGTACCCCGGTACTGTATCTAATGTACATATCACCATTGTGTACCCCCGGTACTGTATCTAATGTATATATCACCACTGTGTACCCCTGGTACTGTATCTAATGTATATATTACCACTGTGTACCCCTGGTACTGTATCTAATGTACATATCACCACTGTGTACCCCCGGTACTGTATTTAATGTACATAACAACATCTAAGGAGAAAGATAAAGGAGTAACCGTTGAGCCAGAATTAAGTTTTGAAAACCATATAAGTGAAAAAGTTAAAAAAGCTAACTCAGTGTTTGGTATGCTAAGAAGAACTTTCCAGTTTATGGACATGAAATTATTTATACCATTATATAAATCTTTAGTCAGATCTCAGCTTGACTTCGTCGCGAGTGCAGTATGGCTTCCTTATAAATACAAACATATCGATCTAATTGAAAACGTACAGAGATGAGACACGCGATGCCTACCTGGATTACATAATTCAACGTATGAAGAAAGATAAAAAAAACTTAAATTACCTACGTTATCATACAGGCGCGTGAGGGGAGACATGATCGAAATATACAAAATGATCAGTGGAGTGTACGACCAAGAATGCTGTACCCTCATAAAATTGTGCTCCAACATGTCGGAGAAGGGCAGTGTTAGAGGAAATTCTAAAAACTTTTTCCACAAAGAGCAATATCTTCTCTCAAAAGAAACTATGTCACTGTGAGATCAGCAAGGATCTCGAATTCTCTGCCGGAAACCGTGATATCTGCCACTAACACAAACTGTTTTAAGAATAGACTTGATAAATTCTGGGAAAACCAAGACATCATTTATAATTACAGAGCCGATATATCAATATAAACTTTTAAATAACATTTAACGGAACTGAATACTAACTATTTATTATGATTTGTACATACCTTATTATTATATCATTGTGTATTGTATGTTGAGTCCAGTATAGAGGATCAATCAATCCTGATCTGGAAATAAACTTAACTTAACTTATAACACCATGGTGTACCCCCGGTACTGTATCTAATGTATATATCACCATTGTGTACCCCTGGTACCGTATATAATGTACATATCACCATTGTGTACCCCCGGTACTGTATCTAATGTATATATCACCATTGTGTACCCCCGGTACTGTATCTAATGTACAGATCACAATTGTGTACCCCCAATACCATTGTGTACCCCGGTACTGTATCTAATGTACATATCACCATTGTGTACCCCCGGTACTGTATCTAATGTACATATCACCATTGTGTACCCCGGTACTGTATATAATGTACATATCACCACTGTGTACCCCCGGTACTGTATCTAATGTACAGATCACAATTATGTACCCCCGGTACTGTATCTAATGTACATATCACCATTGTGTACCCCCGGTACTGTATCTAATGTACATATCACCATTGTGTACCCCCGGTACTGTATCTAATGTACATATCACCATTGTGTATCCCCGGTACTGTATCTGATGTACATATCACCATTGTGTACCCCCGGTACTGTATCCAATGTACAAATCACCACTGTGTACCCCGGTACTGTATCTAATGTACAGATCACCCATGTGTACCTCGGTACTGTATCTAATGTACAGATCACCCATGTGTACCTCGGTACTGTATCTAATGTACATACTGTATCACCATCGTGTACCCCGGTACTGTATCTAATGTACATACTGTATCACCATCGTGTACCCCCGGTACTGTATCTAATGTACAGATCACCACTGTGTACCCCCGGTACTGTATCTAATGTACATATCACCATTGTGTACCCCGGTACTGTATCTAATGTATATACTATATCACCATCGTGTACCTTTCGTTTGAAGCAGACTCGGTTTGTAATGTATGAGTTCATTCATGAATGATAATCACGACTCGAGACTATATTTGAGCGCAAAAGGAAGTCCGCTTGCAATAAGATTTCAATAAATCCTCTGTTGACCTTTCTATCAAAACGAAATAATCAAAACCAAAATCGGTGCTAAAATATTATAATAATTTTGTCGCCCATTGAGATGCTGTTATTATTATTCTACTTATTTATGTTTGTGTTTCAATTTTTGCCTTGGAAAGGATGACCAATGTGATATTTCAGATTTTGCCAAACGGTTTAGCCACTGAGGTATTGGATAATTTGGTCAAGTACTAAATGGTAATATGATACCGATAGTTTTTCATGCACTAATTAATGGTGATATGATACCGATAGTTTGTCGTACACTAATTAATGGTGATAGGATACCGAAAGTTTGTCGTACACTCATTAATGGTGATGGGATACCTATAGTGTGTCGTACACTAATTAATGGTGATAGGATACCGATAGTTTGTCGTACACTCATTAATGGTGATAGGATACCGATAGTTTGTCGTACACTCATTAATGGTGATATGATACCGATAGTTTGTCGTACACTAATTAATGGTGATAGGATACCGAAAGTTTGTCGTACACTAATTAATGATGATATGATACCGATAGTTTGTCGTACACTCATTAATGGTGATAGGATACCGATAGTTTGTCGTACACTAATTAATGGTGATAGGATACTGATAGTTTGTCGTACACTAATTAATGGTGATAGGATACCGATAGTTTGTCGTACACTAATTAATGGTGATATGATACCGATAGTTTGTCGTACACTCATTAATGGTGATATGATGCTGATAGTTTGTCGTACACTGATTAATGGTGATAGGATACCGATAGTTTGTCGTACACTCATTAATGGTGATATAATACCGATAGTTTGTCGTACACTCATTAATGGTGATATGATACCGATAATTTGTCGTACACCCATTAATGGTGATAGGATACCGATAGTTTGTCGTACACTCATTAATGGTGATAGGATACCGATAGTTTGTCGTACACTCATTAATGGTGTAGGATACCGATAGTTTGTCGTACACTAATTAATGGTGATAGGATACCGATAGTTTGTCGTACACCCATTAATGGTGTAGGCTACCGATAGTTTGTCGTACACTCATTAATGGTGATAGGATACGGATAGTTTGTCGTACACTCATTAATGGTGATATGAAGCTGATAGTTTCTCGTACACCCATTAATGGTGATATGATACCGATAGTTTGTCGTACACTAATTAATGGTGATATGATACCGATAGTTTGTCGTACATTAATTAATGGTGATATGATACCGATAGTTTGTCGTACACTCATTAATGTTGATAGGATACCGATAGTTTGTCGTACACTCATTAATGGTGATAGGATACCGATAGTTTGTCGTACACTCATTAATGGTGATAGGATACCGATAGTTTGTCGTACACTCATTAATGGTGATAGGATACCGATAGTTTGTCGTACACTCATTAATGGTGATAGGATACCGATAGTTTGTCGTACACTCATTAATGGTGATAGGATACCGATAGTTTGTCGTACACTGATTAATGTTGATAGGATACCGATAGTTTGTCGTACACTCATTAATAGTGATAGGATACCGATAGTTTGTCGTACACTAATTAATGGTGATAGGATACCGATAGTTTGTCGTACACTCATTAATGTTGATAGGATACCGATAGTTTGTCGTACACTCATTAATAGTGATAGGATACCGATAGTTTGTCGTACACTAATTAATGGTGATATGATACCGATAGTTTGTCGTACACTAATTAATTGTGATAGGATACCGATAGTTTGTCGTACACTCATTAATGGTGATAGGATACTGATAGTTTGTCGTACACTCATTAATGGTGATAGCATACCGATAGTTTGTCGTACACTCATTAATGGTGATAGGATACCGATAGTTTGTCATACACTAATTAATGGTGATATGATACCGATAGTTTGTCGTACACTGATTAATGGTGATAGGATACCGATAGTTTGTCGTACACTGATTAATGGTGATAGGATACCGAAAGGTTGTCGTACACTAATTAATGGTGATATGATACCGATAGTTTGTCGTACACTCATTAATGGTGATATGATACCGATAGTTTGTCGTACACTAATTAATGGTGACAGGATACCGAAAGTTTGTCGTACGCTAATTAATGGTGATATGATACCGATAGTTTGTCGTACACTCATTAATGGTGATAGGATACCGATAGTTTGTCGTACACTAATTAATGGTGATAGGATACCGATAGTTTGTCGTACACTCATTAATGGTGATAGGATACCGATAGTTTGTCATACACTAATTAATGGTGATATGATACCGATAGTTTGTCGTACACTGATTAATGGTGATAGGATACCGATAGTTTGTCGTACACTGATTAATGGTGATAGGATACCGAAAGGTTGTCGTACACTAATTAATGGTGATATGATACCGATAGTTTGTCGTACACTCATTAATGGTGATATGATACCGATAGTTTGTCGTACACTAATTAATGGTGACAGGATACCGAAAGTTTGTCGTACGCTAATTAATGGTGATATGATACCGATAGTTTGTCGTACACTCATTAATGGTGATAGGATACCGATAGTTTGTCGTACACTAATTAATGGTGATAGGATACCGATAGTTTGTCGTACACTCATTAATAGTGATATGATGCTGATAGTTTGTCGTACACTGATTAATGGTGATATGATGCTGATAGTTTGTCGTACACTCATTAATGGTGATATGATGCTGATAGTTTGTCGTACACCCATTAATGGTGATAGGGTACCGATAGTTTGTCGTACACTCATTAATGGTGATATGATGCTGATAGTTTGTCGTACACCCATTAATGGTGATAGGGTACCGATAGTTTGTCATACACTCATTAATGGTGTAGGATACCGATAGTTTGTCGTACACTAATTAATGGTGTAGGATACCGATAGTTTGTGGTACACCCATTAATGGTGATATGATACCGATAGTTTGTCGTACACTCCTTAATGGTGATAGGATACCGATAGTTTGTCGTACACTCATTAATGGTGATAGGGTACCGATAGTTTGTCGTACACTAATTAATGGTGATAGGATACCGATAGTTTGTCATACACTCATTAATAGTGATAGGATACCGATAGTTTGTCGTACACTAATTAATGGTGATAGGATACCGATAGTTTGTCGTACACTCATTAATGGTGATAGGATACTGATAGTTTGTCGTACACTCATTAATGGTGATATTATACCGATAGTTTGTCGTACACTAATTAATGGTGATAGGATACCGATAGTTTGTCGTACACTAATTAATGGTGATAGGATACCGATAGTTTGTCATACACTCATTAATGGTGATAGGATACCGATAGTTTGTCGTACACTGATTAATGGTGATAGGATACCGATAGTTTGTCGTACACTGATTAATGGTGATAGGATACCGAAAGTTTGTCGTACACTAATTAATGGTGATATGATACCGATAGTTTGTCGTACACTCATTAATGGTGATATGATACCGATAGTTTGTCGTACACTAATTAATGGTGATAGGATACCGAAAGTTTGTCGTACACTAATTAATGGTGACATGATACCGATAGTTTGTCGTACACTCATTAATGGTGATAGGATACCGATAGTTTGTCGTACACTCATTAATGGTGATAGGATACCGATAGTTTGTCGTACACCCATTAATGGTGATAGGATACCGATAGTTTGTCGTACACTAATTAATGGTGATAGGATACCGATAGTTTGTCGTACACTCATTAATGGTGATAGGATACCGATAGTTTGTCGTACACTAATTAATGGTGATATGATACCGATAGTTTGTCGTACACTCATTAATGGTGATATGATACCGATAGTTTGTCGTACACTAATTAATGGTGATAGGATACCGAAAGTTTGTCGTACACTAATTAATGGTGATATGATACCGATAGTTTGTCGTACACCCATTAATGGTGATAGGGTACCGATAGTTTGTCGTACACTCATTAATGGTGATATGATGCTGATAGTTTGTCGTACACCCATTAATGGTGATAGGGTACCGATAGTTTGTCATACACTCATTAATGGTGTAGGATACCGATAGTTTGTCGTACACTAATTAATGGTGTAGGATACCGATAGTTTGTGGTACACCCATTAATGGTGATATGATACCGATAGTTTGTCGTACACTCCTTAATGGTGATAGGATACCGATAGTTTGTCGTACACTCATTAATGGTGATAGGGTACCGATAGTTTGTCGTACACTCCTTAATGGTGATAGGATACCGATAGTTTGTCGTACACTCATTAATGGTGATAGGGTACCGATAGTTTGTCGTACACTAATTAATGGTGATAGGATACCGATAGTTTGTCATACACTCATTAATAGTGATAGGATACCGATAGTTTGTCGTACACTAATTAATGGTGATAGGATACCGATAGTTTGTCGTACACTCATTAATGGTGATAGGATACCGATAGTTTGTCGTACACTAATTAATGGTGATAGGATACCGAAAGTTTGTCGTACACTAATTAATGGTGACATGATACCGATAGTTTGTCGTACACTCATTAATGGTGATAGGATACCGATAGTTTGTCGTACACTCATTAATGGTGATAGGATACCGATAGTTTGTCGTACACCCATTAATGGTGATAGGATACCGATAGTTTGTCGTACACTAATTAATGGTGATAGGATACCGATAGTTTGTCGTACACCCATTAATGGTGATAGGATACCGATAGTTTGTCGTACACTAATTAATGGTGATATGATACCGATAGTTTGTCGTACACTCATTAATGGTGATATGATACCGATAGTTTGTCGTACACTAATTAATGGTGATAGGATACCGAAAGTTTGTCGTACACTAATTAATGGTGATATGATACCGATAGTTTGTCGTACACCCATTAATGGTGATAGGGTACCGATAGTTTGTCGTACACTCATTAATGGTGATATGATGCTGATAGTTTGTCGTACACCCATTAATGGTGATAGGGTACCGATAGTTTGTCATACACTCATTAATGGTGTAGGATACCGATAGTTTGTCGTACACTAATTAATGGTGTAGGATACCGATAGTTTGTGGTACACCCATTAATGGTGATATGATACCGATAGTTTGTCGTACACTCCTTAATGGTGATAGGATACCGATAGTTTGTCGTACACTCATTAATGGTGATAGGGTACCGATAGTTTGTCGTACACTAATTAATGGTGATAGGATACCGATAGTTTGTCATACACTCATTAATAGTGATAGGATACCGATAGTTTGTCGTACACTAATTAATGGTGATAGGATACCGATAGTTTGTCGTACACTCATTAATGGTGATAGGATACTGATAGTTTGTCGTACACTCATTAATGGTGATATTATACCGATTGTTTGTCGTACACTAATTAATGGTGATAGGATACCGATAGTTTGTCGTACACTAATTAATGGTGATAGGATACCGATAGTTTGTCATACACTCATTAATGGTGATAGGATACCGATAGTTTGTCGTACACTGATTAATGGTGATAGGATACCGATAGTTTGTCGTACACTGATTAATGGTGATAGGATACCGAAAGTTTGTCGTACACTAATTAATGGTGATATGATACCGATAGTTTGTCGTACACTCATTAATGGTGATATGATACCGATAGTTTGTCGTACACTAATTAATGGTGATAGGATACCGAAAGTTTGTCGTACACTAATTAATGGTGACATGATACCGATAGTTTGTCGTACACTCATTAATGGTGATAGGATACCGATAGTTTGTCGTACACTCATTAATGGTGTTAGGATACCGATAGTTTGTCGTACACCCATTAATGGTGATAGGATACCGATAGTTTGTCGTACACTAATTAATGGTGATAGGATACCGATAGTTTGTCGTACACCCATTAATGGTGATAGGATACCGATAGTTTGTCGTACACTAATTAATGGTGATATGATACCGATAGTTTGTCGTACACTCATTAATGGTGATATGATACCGATAGTTTGTCGTACACTAATTAATGGTGATAGGATACCGAAAGTTTGTCGTACACTAATTAATGGTGATATGATACCGATAGTTTGTCGTACACTCATTAATGGTGATAGGATACCGATAGTTTGTCGTACACTCATTAATGGTGATAGGATACCGATAGTTTGTCGTACACCCATTAATGGTGATAGGATACCGATAGTTTGTCGTACACTAATTAATGGTGTAGGATACCGATAGTTTGTTGTACACTCATTAATGGTGATATGATGCTGATAGTTTGTCGTACACTGATTAATGGTGATATGATGCTGATAGTTTGTCGTACACTCATTAATGGTGATATGATGCTGATAGTTTGTCGTACACCCATTAATGGTGATAGGGTACCAATAGTTTGTCGTACACTCATTAATGGTGATATGATGCTGATAGTTTGTCGTACACCCATTAATGGTGATAGGGTACCGATAGTTTGTCGTACACTCATTAATGGTGATAGGATACCGATAGTTTGTCGTTCACTCATTAATGGTGATGTGATGCTGATATTTTTTCATATACTCTTGAAATAATGGTATATTGATAGGTTATTGCCATGCACTCGGTAAAAGTGATTGGATACATCCGTGGAATTGTCTTATTCTATTTTCAGGGTCATTGGAAACTCAGACTAATCACTCGTTATTTGCCATGTTCGTTTCGATTTTATACATTACAGACTATCACGTGATCGTTTGCATCCCGTCAGCCTTCAATACTCGGAGGTGTATTTACTGCGAATAGGAATTTAATTCGAGAAATAATATCTTTATTTGATTGCTTATACTACAAACGTCTCCCCAAATTTCATGATAATTTAAATCTGGGGTAATCTAGGAAAAATATAAATGCAAAAATATTTTCAAGGGGAACAAATCCTTAAGTATCAAGTAAAACAGGAAGTGCTGTTATTTAGATAGACTAGACCGTCCAATCAGTGCAATAGCTAAAAATATCCCTTCAGTTTGGCTCTTTACGATTAAAATGTACAATCTAGCTGTAAAACGACGGGGACATGGTCACATCACTGCACATCACTGCACATCACACTGCTGTGATGGAGGTTACGAGTGGTTCACTTCCTGGTACAGACGTAATCGGACATGCTTTACACGTTTCTTCACTTGATATTGAGCTGCATAATTACGGCTTTCAATTTCATTCGACTGGAAGGTGTGGCTTTTCCAGGTAGTGGAGACTCAGACTCTCCTGTTTATTCCCGTTATTTGGCCAAATATATCAAAGCGGGTAATGAAAAAAAAAGTTATGCTCCCGGAGTGTATTATTTCTGTCACGTATTTATTCATTTTGATTTTGATATTATCAATGTTATAAGAATGTTTATTTTATATGTTTTGTGCAGTAGTGGTGAGCCGGAAGACTCGAAATTGTAAAGAACTTGAACTTAAATTAGTCATAATTTTCCCAGGTTCTTTAGAATTGGTACAGAACAGAAGCCATATTATGTATACAATAAATATTATATATTATAGCAATACTTTTATTGTAATGCATTCTTAATTCATTTTATAAAAAAAACTACACTAAGTTCAAGCAAAATATTCTTAAATGCAGCTATAATTACAATTTGATATCGCACGTGAACTTTCCGTCTACGTTTGGCGCCAGACGGGTGCTGACGCGCGATGTACATGTACGGTGTGGGTATCTGGTTCATTCCCACTCAGCCAACATGTTGTTTTTGTTATATAAACATAACCTGAGTTTACCTGTGGAAAATGCAGGTATAGTCTGTTTCAGTATATGTGTACATGGGACTCAAAGGTGACTAACAATAAAAGTGAAGAAAATGTTTAAGAATACCTTTAAAAATATACATTTATATGTACGTATTAATAACAGAACACATATAGTGATAATTTATTACTTATATATATAATGATATTACACAACACTTTAAAAATGAAATAATGGAAAAATCTTATATAATTAAAAATACATCATATACAGGTAACAATGATATACAGTGTACTTTCAATCAGTTTTCCCCTTTCAATTAGATCTGATTACTATGCTATAAAATGCAACTAATTCTAACTAATTGAATTATTGTTTCAAAAAAAAATAGAGGTGCATTTTCTACCAACCTAGCCAATAACGACAAGCTTGAATGGTATAATGCCCTATATGACGATAGGAACAATGCTAACGGTAACAAACTTCGTACATACAGAACTTTTAAAAACGATGTTAAAACTGAGCGGTACGTCAGACTTGACATACCCAGAATCCATAGACGTAACTTAGCTCTTTTTAGCGCGGGATCGCTACCATTGGCCGTTGAGACAGGTCGGTACGCCAGGCCGCCCATACCCCTGGCAGATAGACAATGTAAATTTTGTACTCTGCAAAAAATTGAAGACGAGGAACACTTCTTAGTAGAATGTGAACTTTTCTCTGATTTAAGACACACTCTTTTTCTCAAATGTGCTCAGCATATTGACGGTTTTCATGATATGAACAATAAAAATAAATTCATAAGTATTATGTTAAACGATGATCTCCAGCCAACTGTAGCAAGTAACATTTCATCCTTCTTCAATAGGCGAAAAGTATTTAATTGATTATTTGAATATATGTAGGGTAGATAGTGAGCGATTGTAGGTTTGGGTTGCCTCATCACTTTCGCTCATATCCTCTCTTGATATTGTCAAGGATATATAACTTAATAATAACTTTAAATAAGCATATGTGTTCTAGAATAAATACGGTAATAATTGAGTTAATTAAATATGCGTGATCTCGTTACTTCCACTTACTGAAATTTGAACATTTGAACTTTCAACAGTTGTAGGGGTCATAATTGAAATTTCACTCATTCATGTATTCGTACAATAGTTCAGCCTCAGTTTTGTGATACTTTTATATATGTACATATTTTTCTTGACCATACTATACCGTAGTCTGTGTACATTAAGCTATATATATATTGACTTTTAGGTGATACACTTTTATTATAACATATGTGATAATTTTTTTACTGTTTTATGTCTCATAAGTCAACCATACTGGCTGGGTGTTGATCATTGTACTATGTATATTTTATTGTATAATGTATTTTATGTTGATCAATGCGTGACACTTTAATAAACTAATTTATTATTATTATTATTACGTATTTGTGATATATATATTTAGTATACATTATCTACAAACCGTTAACAGCATGTAGCACAGGTAATACAGGTAACACAGGTAACCTGAGAATCAATTACTTCTCCAAAACAGGCTATAACTTACCTGTAATTAGTGCCTATTGTTCTCTATTGTTCCTACCTCCAATGTTAAAATAGGATATGTTGGCTGAGTGGGAAGACACCGGGTATCTACAGGTAAAACTTCCTAGTAGAGTTGATGGACACCTTAATCGTCCGAAACGACACCAAGTGTTGACAAATACATTGATTGTTAGAAACTAGTCAGTGTAAGGGAACACAATAAACATCAGATATACGCAGGAAAAAAACATTGATAATCGGTGGTCCTCCATAGGACATACATTAACAGCATACCATAATTAAAGTTTTATCGTTTTCATGACGGATACTGTCCTTCATATTTATTGAAAAGACTAAACAACTATTTATGACCGGCGAAAAATGTTCACAAGCAGGCCGAACCATTCGGGCACATTATACTGACAACGCTTACGGGCGAGCCAGTTGAAACAGGAAAAGAAAAGGGTCGTTGTCGTCAGATGCACTAATAGTGGGATCCTATTTTCAAATTGTGATAGTTTCTCTGATGTCTTCTGCTTACGGGGCACAGAAGGATACAAACAGACGATGTTAGGAAGTAACTGAAAGTAGGAGTGCTCGCAGTGCTATTTCTTTTAGTATGACATCGTTTAGTCAGTTTTGAGTTTTGTTTTATGGTTTCGGTATTCTTTGTTGGTTTTCTTCGTCTTCTATGAAAATTCTCACGTATGTATTTGAAATTATTATATAAGACATTACCGATCAAGAAAACTCGGACGTAGGATAAACAATAAATTAAACAAAACATTACCGATCGATAAAACTTTGACATAGTGTAAATATAGAATTAAACAAAACATTACCGACCGAGAAAACTCTGACATAGGTTAAATATAGAATTAAACAAAACATTACCGACCGAGAAAACTCTGACATAGGTTAAATATAGAATTAAACAAAACATTACCGACCGAGAAAACTCTGACATAGGTTAAATATAGAATTAAACAAAACATTACCGACCGAGAAAACTCTGACATAGGTTAAATATAGAATTAAACAAAACTTTTCCGATTGAGAAAACTCTGACGTAGGATAAATAAAGAATTAAACAAAACGTCACTGATCGAGAAAACTCTGACGTAGGATAAATAAAGAATTAAACAAGACATTACCGACCGAGAAAACTCTGACGTAGGATAAATAAAGAATTAAACAAAACATTACCGACCGAGAAAACTCTGATGTAAGAAAATATGAATTTGCAAAAACAAGACAGATCGGGAAAATGATAAAAATCGGATACAGTTACCAAACACATTAGAGAAAGTAAACAAATAAATTGCTGTTACTTTGGTCGGCATATCAATGAGCTGTAAACAGGCGACTCCTTAATTTAACACCGAGATATGTATCCATGTGAGTTTCGTTAATGACATGCGATGCACAAATAGACTCTTCAAAATCTTTAAAAGCTTATAACACAAAGTATCTGCCGATCACGAGAAGGAGTATTCCGGTATGAAGTGGTGTTTAGCAGGTCACTGCTGTCTAAAGTAAACTATGATAAAACATATATTTTGTCAGTACCGACATGCAAACACTTATATGAGTATTCGGTAAATAAAAAAAAAACTCTCGGAGAAGGAAATTTATAATGTTTACTGTTGATGATTAAAGTTTATGGATCATCAATTCCAGATGAAATTTAATGATCTGAACGCTTTGTAACTGGTACAAAACCGTCCTGGCGATTGGGTAAATAACATAAGTTGATCGTACCTAATACATTAATCTCCTTCAGTAATCATCGACATGTATTCCTTTACAATTAATCCATTGTATCTCCTAACTATTTCGGAGGGAGTCTGTGTGGGTACTGGGTGATTTTATGTAAACTATCTCCAATAGCAGATCTGAAATGTCAGCTTCGTCTCCGCCATGCCGAGACCATAGTAAAGGACCCTGTATCGCTTGTAGACACAGGGACATTTAGGGTCAATTACCAAATGTCACGCCTCCAGTGAGCTGTGTAGGGATAACAGGCCCCACTGCCATCTCACTGTTTCGTCTAATAAAGTGCCAAAAGTCTTTCAAAATTGTGAAAACTACAATTTGGTTGTACATGGACTACTGATACAGAACGGTGTACGAACTCAAATTTGGTCAGGATCTAAGTACATTTGTTCTTCTACACAATCATACCATTGACAAATATGTTTATGGTACATACATACAAATATATATATATATATATAGTACATGGTATTGTCTATTACAGCGTTCATTCAGTTTGTAATTATTGTTTTCTACGTTGTAAATATAGTTGTATTACATCACGTATGTTACAGTTTACATTGTATCGTAACAAAAAAAAAAAAAAAAAGTATATACAAATCGACTTGAAGTATTGGCTTTTCCGGTGAGGGAAATCATTCTTTTTATTCGACTTTGGAAATCTCTAGATACTAGTAGCCCAGATCAGTTCGTTTACATTATTGTTGGTGTAAAGTAGATTGGCTATGTATTGTTTAACGTCTTATCAACAGCTAAGGTCATTTAAGGACGGTCTCCCCTGTGTGTGAGATGCATGAGTGTGGTACACGTGTATGTATGTGTTTAGAGACTGTCGTTTGATCGTGTTCTGTCTCCTTGTGATAGTGCGGAACTAATGCCGATTTATAGCGCTACCTCACTGAAGCATACTGCCGAAGACACCCAGTAGGACACCCCACCCAGTCAAATTATACTGACACCGGGCAAACCAGTCGTCCCACTCCCAATATGCTGGGCGTGTAGCTGGAGTAGGAACGATATTGATTATAGCCTCTGGTATGTCTCGGTCAGGGGACTAATACATGCTTGTATTTTGATAGCTCACTACATAAACGTGCAATCAGGGTTTTCTACCAGCGGCTCTTCAATCTACAACGACCACTGTCGCCATCACGTCCCGGTTCCATCTATGATTCTTAACTGAAGGAGAGCAATATGAGGGAATATCTTATTTAAGGAATCCTCTTAAATTCTGTAATGCTTTGCCTTGTTTAAAGTTAAGAAATCCCTTAAGTTAACGAATATTGAGGAAACTGGATCATGGTGCGATGTAAATCCATCCACAATTAGGACTATGTTGCTGTGACCTTGATTACACAATCGGAGAGTCCTACACCTGGTTCCCTAAAGGGTCCATGAGAGGTCCTGTTACACCTGGTTCCCTAAAGGGTCCATGAGAGGTCCTGTTACACCTGGTTCCCTAAAGGGTCCATGAGAGGTCCTGTTACACCTGGTTCCCTAAAGGGTCCATGAGAGGTCCTGTTACACCTGGTTCCCTAAACGGTCCATGAGAGGTCCTGTTACATCCTGGTTCCCTAAAGGGTCCATGAGTGGTCCTGTTACACCTGGTTCCCTAAAGGGTCCATGAGAGGTCCTGTTACACCTGGTTCCCTAAACGGTCCATGAGAGGTCCTGTTACACCTGGTTCCCTAAAGGGTCCATGAGTGGTCCTGTTACACCTGGTTCCCTAAAGGGTCCATGAGAGGTCCTGTTACACCTGGTTCCCTAAAGGGTCCATGAGTGGTCCTGTTACACCTGGTTCCCTAAAGGGTCCATGAGAGGTCCTGTTACACCTGGTTCCCTAAAGGGTCCATGAGAGGTCCTGTTACACCTGGTTCCCTAAAGGGTCCATGAGTGGTCCTGTTACACCTGGTTCCCTAAATGGTTCATAAGTGGTCCTGTTACACCTGGTTCCCTAAAGGGTCCATGAGAGGTCCTGTTACACCTGGTTCCCTAAATGGTTCATAAGTGGTCCTGTTACACCTGGTTCCCTAAAGGGTCCATAAGTGGTCCTGTTACACCTGGTTCCCTAAAGGGTCCATAAGTGGTCCTGTTACACCTGGTTCCCTAAAGGGTCCATGAGAGGTCCTGTTACACCTGGTTCCCTAAAGGGTCCATGAGAGGTCCTGTTACACCCGGTTCCCTAAAGGGTCCATGAGTGGTCCTGTTACACCTGGTTCCCTAAAGGGTCCATGAGAGGTCCTGTTACACCTGGTTCCCTAAAGGGTCCATGAGTGGTCCTGTTACACCTGGTTCCCTAAAGGGTCCATGAGAGGTCCTGTTACACCTAGTTCCCTAAATGGTTCATAAGTGGTCCTGTTACACCTGGTTCCCTAAAGGGTCCATGAGAGGTCCTGTTACACCTGGTTCCCTAAAGGGTCCATGAGTGGTCCTGTTACACCTGGTTCCCTAAAGGGTCCATGAGAGGTCCTGTTACACCTGGTTCCCTAAAGGGTCCATGAGAGGTCCTGTTACACCTGGTTCCCTATAGGGTCCATGAGAGGTCCTGTTACACCTGGTTCCCTATAGGGTCCATGAGAGGTCCTGTTACACCTGGTTCCCTAAAGGGTCCATGAGAGGTCCTGTTACACCTGGTTCCCGATAGGGTCCATGAGAGGTCCTGTTACACCTGGTTCCCTAAAGGGTCCATGAGAGGTCCTGTTACACCTGGTTCCCTATAGGGTCCATGAGAGGTCCTGTTACACCTGGTTCCCTAAAGGGTCCATGAGAGGTCCTGTTACACCTGGTTCCCTAAAGGGTCCATGAGTGGTCCTGTTACACCTGGTTCCCTATAGGGTCCATGAGAGGTCCTGTTACACCTGGTTCCCTAAATGGTTCATAAGTGGTCCTGTTACACCTGGTTCCCTAAAGGGTCCATAAGTGGTCCTGTTACACCTGGTTCCCTAAAGGGTCCATGAGAGGTCCTGTTACACCTGGTTCCCTATAGGGTCCATGAGAGGTCCTGTTACACCTGGTTCCCTAAAGGGTCCATGAGAGGTCCTGTTACACCTGGTTCCCTAAAGGGTCCATGAGTGGTCCTGTTACATCCTTTTCCTGACTTCCTGTTATTGTTGGTTTGTATGACAAACTACTTTGTCAATACCGAAAGACACCCTAGCCATTTTACTTGTGATTTTATCGTTGGTTACATGCATTTTCCATCATTCATGTATGTAACTAACATGTCAGTGATTGACAGAATTCAAACTGGTATCAAATTTTCTGACATAATAACATGTGTTATTGTAAAATACAGGAGGAAGTATTCTCTCCTGGGAAAGTGGTCATTTTTCACGTGACTCAACAATGATAAATACACGACAACAATGTCAAAACGTGTAATTGTGTCATACATCATACATGTTTATCGCAATTGTTTTCTTACAATTTTTTTTTGTTCTTAAGTTTTAAGCAATATATTGTCAGCGCGGATCTTGCTATTTTCCATTAATGTTGTGTATGTTATATTTGTCCGATTCCTTTAATGTTGTGTATGCTATATTTGTCCGAATCGGAAAGTAGTTTAATACTTATTCTTACTTTCTTTCTCTTGTTGTAAAAAAAAAAAAAAAAAACAATCGTAGGAATTAATACAGTCGATATGTTTTCTATTCGAACTCGTCCAACCGAGACAAATCTAAGTAACATTGGTCAAATAACGTAAGTTAATTGTACCTTATCTGTACATTAATCTCGTTCAGTAATCGTCGACCTGTATTCCTTTACAATTAGTAGTAATCAGAAGTCATGTATCATATATCAGTAGTCATGTATCAGGTATCAGTTGTCATGTATCATGTATCAGTAGTCATGTATCATGTATCAGTTGTCATGTATCAGTCGTGTAACATGTATCAGTTGTCATGTATCATGTATCAGTAGTCGTGTATCATGTATCAGTTGTCATGTATCATGTATCAGTAGGCATGTATCATGTATCAGTTGTCATGTATCATGTATCAGTTGTCATGTAACATGTATCAGTAGTCGTGTATCATGTATCAGTAGTCATGTATCATGTATCAGTTGTCATGTATCATGTATCAGTTGTCATGTATCAGTAGTCATGTATCATGTGTCATGTATCAGTTGTCATGTATCATGTATCAGTTGTCATGTATCATGTATCAGTTGTCATGTAACATGTATCAGTTGTCATGTATCATGTATCAGTTGTCATGTATCATGTATCAGTAGTCGTGTAACATGTATCAGTAGTCGTGTATCATGTATCAGTTGTCGTGTATCATGTATCAGTTGTCATGTATCATGTATCAGTAGTCATGTATCATGTATCAGTTGTCATGTATCATGTATCAGTAGTCATGTATCATGTTTCAGTTGTCATGTATCAGTAGTCGTGTATCATGTATCAGTTGTCATGTATCATGTATCAGTTGTCATGTATCATGTATCAGTTGTCATGTATCATGTATCAGTAGTCGTGTAACATGTATCAGTTGTCGTGTATCATGTATCAGTAGTCATGTATCATGTATCAGTTGTCATGTATCAGTAGTCGTGTATCAGTTGTCATGTATCATGTATCAGTTGTCATGTATCATGTATCAGTTGTCATGTATCATGTATCAGTTGTCATGTATCATGTATCAGTAGTCATGTATCATGTATCAGTTGTCATGTATCGGTAGTCATGTATCATGTATCAGTTGTCATGTATCATGTATCAGTTGTCATGTATCAGTAGGCATGTATCATGTATCAGTTGTCATGTATCATGTATCAGTTGCCATGTATCATGTATCAGTTGTCATGTAACATGTATCAGTTGTCATGTATTATGTATCAGTAGTCGTGTATCATGTATCAGTTGTCGTGTATCATGTATCAGTTGTCATGTATCATGTATCAGTAGTCGTGTAACATGTATCAGTTGTCATGTATCATGTATCAGTAGTCATGTATCATGTATCAGTAGTCATGTATCATATATCAGTAGTCATGTATCATGTATCAGTTGTCATGTATCATGTATCAGTTGTCATGTATCATGTATCAGTTGTCATGTATCATGTATTAGTTGTCATGTATCATGTATCAGAAGTCGTGTATCATGTATCAGAAGTTACACCTGGTTCCCTAAAGGGTCCATGAGTGGTCCTGTTACACCTGGTTCCCTATAGGGTCCATGAGAGGTCCTGTTACACCTGGTTCCCTAAATGGTTCATAAGTGGTCCTGTTACACCTGGTTCCCTAAAGGGTCCATAAGTGGTCCTGTTACACCTGGTTCCCTAAAGGGTCCATGAGAGGTCCTGTTACACCTGGTTCCCTATAGGGTCCATGAGAGGTCCTGTTACACCTGGTTCCCTAAAGGGTCCATGAGAGGTCCTGTTACACCTGGTTCCCTAAAGGGTCCATGAGTGGTCCTGTTACATCCTTTTCCTGACTTCCTGTTATTGTTGGTTTGTATGACAAACTACTTTGTCAATACCGAAAGACACCCTAGCCATTTTACTTGTGATTTTATCGTTGGTTACATGCATTTTCCATCATTCATGTATGTAACTAACATGTCAGTGATTGACAGAATTCAAACTGGTATCAAATTTTCTGACATAATAACATGTGTTATTGTAAAATACAGGAGGAAGTGTATCATGTATCAGTTGTCGTGTATCATGTATCAGTTGTCATGTATCATGTATCAGTTGTCATGTATCATGTATCAGTTGTCATGTAACATGTATCAGTTGTCGTGTATCATGTATCAGTTGTCGTGTATCATGTATCAGTTGTCGTGTATCATGTATCAGTAGTCGTGTATCATGTATCAGTAGTCATGTATCATATATCAGTAGTCATGTATCGTGTATCAGTTGTCATGTATCATGTATCAGTTGTCATGTATCATATATCAGTTGTCATGTATCGTGTATCAGTAGCAAACAGCCAAACGGTTTTGTTTTTAATTTCTTTATTTCGTGGACGTTTTAAATAAAGAATTTTGAATATTTTTTGTGTTTTTCAAAATATTTCTTTGAAGTTCAATCCCCCCCCTTTTTTTTTTTACTTTTCTGTGAAAATAAAAGCGACATTAACACTTTGGATCCCGTCGTCGGCCTACCGTTTAAAGTTAACTGTTCGATATTTAGCTCATGTATCCAACACCTTACTTACAATGAGACGCGCGATGGTAGTAGTGTATACCGACTTTACAACAGATAATTCCATTGCTGTCCATATCGTGTGATTAGAAATAAAGTACATTTAATTAATTTGTTCATCGTAACGTGTGAAAGCATGCAACGTGTCCCTTGTCACTGTCACCAAAAATAATACATATAAAAAACAATATCTAAAAATTATCACGTGGCAGAGACGGTGTACCAAGTAAAATAGCAAGTAAATCCGGGTCTGCGTACGTGTGATTTAAGTGGCGAATCAGGTTCCATCCTATATATATATACAACATCTATAGACATTGAACTATTAGTGTGTCCACGGCAGACAGAATGTCCAGAATCGGGAGAGTCAGGTAGGCCTAGTGATATTGATGTGGTTATCTACATGCCTTAAAATGATTTGTATGATTGTTTGACATTTATATCGATACTCTATTACCATAACACAAATAAGTCGATCATTTGGGGTTTGGTATTACACAGTTTAATACCGACAGAAGTCTGTGGATCTCTGTTTTTTCCATTTATCTTAGGATACTGTGTAAGAATTGCTTTGTTTTCTGTCGGAAATCTTAGTGTTATAGTGATATCTCGGAGACGTCAGCTAGATTTTAGATGGGTTCCTGTACGCAAATGTTTCTGGTTAAAACAGCTGATGTTGAAGTTTGATATATATTTTATATTAAAATAATAAGGATTTATTCGTGTCTAAGATGAACAAGTTATTATCTGCTTACAAATACAGGTATACAGTACCAGTATAACTAAAATGGAAGTATTGCATCTTTTATAAACTGCTTCAAAGTACATTTTAAACAAAGAAATGTTTTGGATTGTTTTATAAATTACACGTCAATAGCTTCATGTCATTACACGGTGATGGACCCTGCTGACGTGTTGACTTCTTGCCATTTTCTATACTCTTGTCAAGTTTATGTAATGGTTGACACTATAATATCAATAGGTATAGATACATCAATGTATGAATGGATATATAAGTACATTAAGAGCGTAAGTGACCAGTGCCCCAGGGTTATATAGCCAATTTGTGTCCGAGATGTCCGAAACACCAATAAGCTTTGTAAATCAAAGTGTCGGAACCGTAATCTATAGCAACACAATGTTTTATAAGTCACACATCTTACAAACGGATACTTATTGTTGATTTTTAGAACACATGGGCACAATAATTTATATATATCCTGGTATCATAAATGATGAATATGTTTGACCAGCTTTAAACAATACATATCCAATCAGTCATTGTTACCGGTTTCTCCACTCCTAGAGTTACTCATGTACGACAGATTAGTATTGGTTACTCATGTACGACAGATTAGTATTGGTAAACATTTAAGAAAGGGAAGGTAAAAATACGTTTAATTCAATTGGTCTGCCTTTTAAACAGGAAGCATCCTTTGTTTTGACGTAATTCTTTATTGCCAGTACTTGTGCTTAACCACTCGGAAACCGGAATACGGCCAGATACTCGCGGTTTTTAAGATATGAGATGTTTTTAAGATATGAGATATACCAATGATGTCTGCTTATCATATTGAACTACATTTTAAAAATGTTCATGCAGTGAAATGACGCTTGTTGATTTTGTGTCAAAGTCTTGTGACATAAACAGATTACAGTGTTGTTATACTACACAGGAAAAAGTGCTTCATAAAAACTGGACTTTATCCTGTGATATATGCGGCCGTTAGCCCCTCTAGTGGTCTTATCCCCCAGGTGGTTATCGCGGTATGGTCAACTTAATATCTAACCCATAACCAGCTGTGGGCATTTTCTTTAAACACATCCGCTATATAGGTTTGTGTTTAATGCAGTGAAATTGCTTATACGCTCCATTTTCTTTTTCAAGAAAAAATACAACAAAAATACAATTATTTGTGTAAAGCAAACAAAATTTTAAAGTTACTTCCTGTTAGGTGTGTCTGAGCGTTGAAGGCCGATCTCCTGATCGGTTTGGCGAGACATTTATCGTCGACATGCAGTTGTGTAAAAACACGTAGAAGTGGGAGATCAAATGTCAACCAAATCAGTTTACACTTGACTTACGCATTTCTTCATCTCTAAAGCACATGGTATGTACGTCCTTATCTCTGGCGGGGACCTAGCTTTAGAACTGACATGACGACCTCTTTATACAGTTCCTGTTGACTACATACATCTCACGGTATTAGGCCAGTTTTACGCGACATACTACAAATACTAACGTGATAATTGATTAATACATTATCAAGGTTGTGACGGGGAGCAGTATGAGGTTTTATTCGTAAATGTTATTTGTGATGTTTTCTGAAAATAAATATATGTCCAAAACTTTAATGGATTTGAACTTTCCTGTACGACAAATGTATTAAAGATTTAATGGGTGGTGATTGAATGCACTCATAAACAGACATATCTCACCTAAAATGTAATTAAGATGACCGGATAGGAAGTTTAAATTATGATAATAACTTGATTAAAATACATGTGCACTATTTTTTAGTAGTTGCACTTTACATTAATCTGATGTAGTTTGGTTATATACCTGTACAATGTTTTTTTCCGAAATCTGCGACCCTTTCCTTCTCTTAATAATCTCCGGCCGGGTACTTCACACGTCGTTAAGCAATGTGTTGGTACATTCTAAATATAGAAAAGAAAACCGGTGTTATCTGTTACGCAATACTGTCTGAGTGTATGTAATTATTCCGTATCTAGTGCTGTACCTGGACAGGTTAGCAGGCATGGCACTAGATACCAGGGCACGTCACAACAGGCGAACCGGTCTATTCACGTTAAATTGGGATATGTGCACGTGACACTTGAGGTTCATATTTAAGTATATAAATCACTTGACTGATGTAATGGAGCGGAAGTGACTTAACCAATTTATTGTATGTATCATGCCTATCCATGGACTTGTTTTTGACATTTATTTTGCTAAGCTACCTGCTCGGCAAAGCACCTACATACAGTATCACATTACGTTTATAAATGTTACTACCTACAAAATACACACATAATACATATACTGGAGAGTGTCATGATCATTATGTTTATACTATCCTCCGTGTGCCACAAAATCTATCTTACCCAATATTGTCCTTTCTCCTCTCACATGCTAACATCATATACATATTTTCAAAGGTTATTTAATTATTAGGTGTTTTCAACGTTAAGGAGTTGTATTTTAAATACAATCAGACAAATTTTAAGCCAATATTTGCATAAAACGGACACTTCATTACAAAACGATACTCGTCTTCTTTATCACAATTATTACATATGACACACAGTCTGGTATTTCTATCAATATTTTTAGATATTCCCCTTTCGAACTGTTAGTCATGTGTTGACATTCTAAGCTTTAAATTATTACTATTTTCTGACTTTTTCAGATTTTTTTGTAAAGACAATATGTGTCTACAATATGTTGATACAAGACCTGTTTAAGTGGACTTAATGATCAAATACATTGTTATGTAAAAGATCTGTGTGAAGTTACTACTATTAAATTAATATAATTCACTGTTTTATGTTTACAGGCCTAACATCATGACGAAGCAGACAGTCGCACGGAACGTCGGTATTATTGGAACCGGCAACTTCGCGCGTGCGTTGGCAAATCGCTTATACTATGCTGGGTACAATGTCATCATTGGGAGCCGGAAGCCGGACGATCGGACGCTGGCCTTCGTTGACGAGTGTATGTGTAACGTCAATATCACATCCATTGAGGACTGTCTGAAGCGTAACGCCATTATCTTCGTGGCAGTTCACGCCGCAAACTACAAAGATTGCCTGTCGGCTCACTCCGAGAACTTACGTGGCAAAATTCTCATAGACGTTTCAAACAGAGACCACCCAAGTAAAACCGATAGCAACGCGGAGTATCTAAGCAAGCTTATACCTGCCGCCATTGTGGTTAAAGGGTTTAACGTCATTTCCGCCTACGCCATGGAGATTGACAGCAGTGGTGGTAGCCGGCAAGTGTTCATCGCCAGCGACAGTAATGAATCACGGGAAAGAGTATCGGTGATTGCCCGTGATATGGGCTTTGCACCTGTTGACATGGGACTCCTCCAATCATCGAGAAAGATCGAAGCATTCCCACTGAAGCTTTTACCAGCCTGGAGAGGGCCTATCGCGTTTGCCATTGGCGTTTTCAACATATGGCTTTTATATATAATTTTCATTTACTTTGTCGAGAAAACTGCATACCGATGGGATCAAATATTTGTGAAAGTGCTCAACAAACCGCTGTGTATGACTGCAATAACCCTGATATCATGTGCATATCTCCCTAGTTCCGTTGCCTCATTTTTCCAGATATATTACGGAACTAAACACATCCGTTTCCCGGCATGGCTTGACCGTTGGCTCAAAACGCGCAAACAGTTGGGACTAGTGGCCTTCACCTTGGTAGTCGTACACGTGATCATGTCTGTTCTCATCATGAGCCCGACATACCTGAGTTCGTGGTATGAATCAACATCCATTACGATTCCGGGTAATCTCACCCATGACGTCACTGTGCCTCTCAAGACGTGGATGGTATGGAAGGGAGAAGCGGCCTGTCTCGCAGGCATCCTCGCCTTTATCTCCATGTGTATCATCGCCATATCCACCATACCATCCGTGACTGACACACTCAATTGGCGGGAGTGGAGATTCGTTCAATCAAAACTCGGACACTTCACCTTGTTCTTTTCGCTTGTTCACGTGGTTGTAATGGGAGCACCTGGTTGGGCTAAAGGACCAATGGTCATGATTCGATCAATCACATTTCTAAGTTCTATTTTACCATTTCTGACACTCCTTTGTAAACTGGTGCTTTCTCTACCGTGTATCGGTTGTTATGTTAAGAAAATACGCCGTGGATGGGAGCGATGTCCAGCCGATTGTAGAGCAGAATGCGCTCAAAAGACCAGAAAATCCTTTACACCCGGGTATATTATCGTACCACGACACAACGGGTGTGATCAGGATTCGAACGAAGTCATGATTTCCATTGAGGAAAGACAAGGCTGTGTATGCGAGAACACGTCGACAGTGTGACAACTGACACGAGAACACGTCGACGGTGTGAAAACTAACATGAGAATACGTCGACGGTGTAAAAACTGACACGAGAACACGTCGACGGTATGAAAACTGACACGAGAACACGTCGACGGTGTGAAAACTGACACGAGAACACGTCGACGGTGTGAAAACTGACACGAGAACACGTCGACAGTGTGAAAACTTGACACGAGAACACGTCGACAATGTGAAAACTGACACGAGAACACGTCGACGGTGTGAAAACTGACACGAGAACACGTCGACAGTGTGAAAACTGACACGAGAACACGTCGACGGTGTGAAAACTGACACGAGAACACGTCGACAGTGTGAAAACTGACACGAGAACACGTCGACGGTGTGAAAACTGACACGAGAACACGTCGACAGTGTGAAAACTGACACGAGAACACGTCGACGGTGTGAAAACTTACACTTCAGTTTAAAGAACTTTAGTGAAGGATACAGCAATATGAATGGTCTCTAGAGTTTGTATATTTATTTATCTTTGTTTGATAATTGTTCTGTTTTCAGTGCTGCATTGTTTTTATTAATACCAGTAAAGTGCTTACAAGAAATAAATTGTTGTTCATTCCTTTCAACAAGTTTTCCCTTTGATGTTATATATTGCAATCCACTTTATCTATTCATTATCTTTCTTATTATTTAACCCTTTTTTATCATAATGATCTAATAATACAATACAAATGCTTTACAAAATGAGCATTTTAATCTCAATTTGTCTTCGCCACCCACATGTTTGTTGATAATAAGTAAATGAATCGCCATGACCCTAAATGACCACAGCCGTCGATGGGCCGTTAAATCCAAACAAACAAACAAACGAAATCAACAATTTTATTGATAAAATGGTGCAGTCAAAATAGATTAGATTACAGACAAGCCTCCTTAGCCTTTCATTGCAAGCACGAGATAAATTAACGCACTGACATCATTTTGTTTGGGTTTAAAATAATTCTTTTGGTCCTCGAACAGGAGGAGATTTATTTAACATCTGTATTTTATATATATATCGTATATGTCCCCGGTAAAAATATACAAACGATTTCATCACCGAAAGTTCCAGCTTTTTCTCCCCAGTCACGTCTCCGCTGTCTTGATAAATACAAGATACTAAAAAGACTTACAAATAGATTTTACAGATATTTTGAAATAAGAAATACCTCCTATTGCTTATTGATGGTTGCTCTATATAAACAGGCTTATTTCACAAGGGAGCAGGCATTGGATTGATATAGGCACAAATTGTTACCTCTCACATACAATGTATTTATTCACACACACAACAAGCATGCATCTCGCACACACGCTAGACCGTTCTCAAATGACCTAAGGTGTTGCTAAGATGTTAAACAATACTAAACCCATATCCTGTCTAATCAATTAATCAGTTTACTTAAAGATGATAGGTGACCTCGTAAACAGCAAATCAACATATCTGTTTCAGGTAGAAGAAATAGGTACTTCTGTAAAGAAAACAAAACAAAACAAACATAATCCGAATGCAAAACTGATGATCAAAGAAAAAAGGAAAGAAAAAGAAGTACTGAACCTTTTATTTGGAGACAATTGAAAACATAAGAGAATAATTCTAGAAGAACAAATATATATAATACAGCCTCAATAATGTCACGTTAACAAAGTGATAACCAGGGAAGATACACATCTTCGACAAGAATGGACACACGCCGATCCTTAGCACAGAATTACAACACTTCGAACTGAAATCGTAAGCAATAGCTTGAAACCATTGAGCGTCAAAATAACGACGCATTACTTTGGAAAAAGGGATACTAAAAATAGATTGAATGGACTTCTTGAACAAAACCATAAGGCGACAATAAATGCCTGTTTGTATAGCACGTCGTATAACATACCAAATCCAGCCCGACAGGAGAGGGGATGTCAGTCTGTATTACACCATTCCTCAAGATATTTATATTTGTTTTAAAGGGTTTTAATGTCTTCGCAACAGCCAGGGTCATATGGGAAAGTGTGTCAAGGAGACACTTAGAGTATAAAAAACAAACTAAGAAAGCGGAGAACATCTGCAGTGAGGAGAGAAAAAAAGATTGAAGATATCAAGTGATGGTTACATTGTCCAAGGAGAATATTATCTGCACATAGTGTATACATATTAAGCAGAACAGTGACAGATACATTTATCGCAAAACACATAATATTCAGATCTAATCCTTGAGATATTTGGCTATAAATCCAAGACCATAGTAACGGTTGGTCTTGATTTTAATCAGAAATCCATATCAAACTAGAACTGTCGCCAGGATGGCTCACTAATACCCCCGCAATCTGCACGAGTCACTGGTGAATTGGAACTGTTAATTAGAGGCTAACTAAGATAACCCAGTAATATAGTGACCAGTTGCCATAACAACCATAATTTTGAGAAAAAGAAAGTGGCATGCACATCTACCCATGGTCCTCTATATTTGTGTGAAGTTTCATTGAAATTGGCCCTTCGGTTTAGGAGGAGTTGTCCGGACAAGCATAAAGTTATGGTTCTTATCAGAAAACCTGTTTATAGTGACCAGTTGCCATAGCAACCATAATTTTGTGAAAAATAAAGCGGCATGCACATCTACCCATGGTCCTCTATATTTGTGTGAAGTTTCATTGAAATTAGCCCTTCGGTTTAGGAGGAGTTGTCCGGACAAACTTAAAGGTATGGTTCTTATCAGAAAACCTGTTTATAGTGACCACTTTCCATAACAAGCATAATTTTGAAAAAAAAGAAAGTGGCATACACATCTACACATGATCATTAATATCTGTGTGAAGTTTCATTGGAATTGGCCTATCGGTTTAGGAGGAGTTGTCCGGACAAAATGCGTCTACGGACAGACGGACGGACGGACAGACAACCTGATTCCAGTATACCCCCCTTACTTCGTTGCGGGAGTATAATTAAGCTATTCGGTTTAAGCAATGTGATAGGATTTACGTTTCCATTGTACCAAGTGATTTAAATAACAGGGCATCTATTGATATGAATCATTACAAATTTACATTATACAATTTTGTATAATAGATGGCTGGTCTGGTGGCACAGTGGTAACGCACTTGCCTTTCACCTAGGCGTTAAGGTTCAATTTCCCTATCAGGCGTGAGGCTACCTGCCCAACCACGTTGGGTTTCCCCCGTTTACTCCGGCTTCCTCCCACAGTAAGATCCCTAACGCGCTTTCATCCGGGCTTACAAAACTGATTAATATAAGTTAATACATATATAACTTATTTCGCAATTGTTGTAAAATGAATAAGGTCTAGATTTTTATGAAAAAGAAATAAAAGGTAGTAAAATCCGAAATAAGGACAAAGATAGCACTGATATAACTAGTATACAACAATCCTTGACATGTAGAAGTGCAGACATGACCTTCAAAAGAAACGGAGGTCACTGATTTATATGTTCAAAGTGTGATAACTCTAGGTCAAGAACTGATAAAGTTATAACCCCTGATAAGGAACAACAAAAACTTAAAGATAGGAAAATGAGGGCGCTGTCTTCGTGATGTATCAATGTATGATTATTCTAGGTCAATTATAGATAACAATATGACCATAACAACTAATAACTGCAAGATTAACAAGGACAGTCCTCTATTTTAAGTTGTACAAGTGTTCAAAGTTTGTCAAGTCTAGACCGAAGACGAGAAGTTCCTGACCTATAACTAAATGGTTAAATGGTGAAAATAAAAGCATGGAAATCACAGAGATATATCTGATTATTGTGTATCAAGTATACCGAATATGATTCACGAAATTACAAAATTAGGGTCCAGATCAGAACAATAGGTCCATTTGACTTGCAACCTCTCTGTTCTACACCTTATCAATATGTTTTTATGGCATATGTCTTAAGTGACTTATCGTAACCCACTCTTGTCGTCATCGTCCTTTTTTTCAGAAATCTTATATGGCCTTAGGTCAACGTCATTGTGAATTGTATGGTCCCCACGTATATAAGGGTTGTGGCAAAAAACTGTCAAATTTATTGAAAGAAGTAGAACAACGAAGGGTTCTAATTGGCCCTGTCAAATTACAAAATGGACTTAAACTAATAAAAATGGATGAAAAAATCGTTTATTCGATATACCATTACGTATGATAGAATTTTTCGGCAAAAACATTCTATAGCATCACCTTGTTTGAAAAAAAAAATGGAAAATATAGAAGATGGTGTTAATTTCTGTAATTTATTATTTTAATCAATATGAAATAGTTCACATGACAAGTTCTTAGAACTAACATAAGGTTTTTTTGTCATTTAACTACTTCATTATAGATTATCATTATCAGATAATGAAATCAACATTAAACATCATAGATAAACATCCCTTTTCTACAACATCACTTGTACAAACTGTAGATATATACATGCACAAGAATGCAAAAATAAACATTTCTCACAATACGGAAAAATTACACTTGTTCATCAAAATAGTCTTATTGTTATTATGCATTGAAAATACAGACGAAGAGGATACAGCTGTACATATGAATTGAGGAAAATTATCACATCGGTCAGGTTTTTGTTCAAATGTTTGTTGATATACAATCATTAATTGACCTTGTCTCTCCAAACGATTTACAATTACCACTTCCCACAGTTAATCACTTCGTTCGATATATTTTTAGACTTAGGTACCGGAGAATCAGGTTCCGTTTTAACCATATTATTACACGTTAAGATATCATGGATTGATTTATATAGACATTTTACAAACAAGCGTCTGATTGACTCAATTAGTAGGGCTAGAAACTTTGACAAACTCTGACCAATTGCATTTCTTTTATAAGGCAATGAATTGACAGAATGCATGCTAATATTTCATTTCTAAAGCAACAACATAACATTTATGAGCTATAATAATAGGCATTTGCGGCATAAAAGTTTTACCAACACAAAAGACAAAAAAAAAAACCCCGTAGTGTTAACTACAACTACAGCAACAACTGAAAGAACCTGGACTAGAAAAAGTGAGACAGAAACGAATAGTATTCGCTGGTACCAATGCTTATTAGTTACGACACATGTTACAGCTGCATATCGAGCCATCCCTGGTGTTTAACAGCTACCTGAACACAGGAGTTCAGCCTGGTAAACTATTCTTCATCTTGTCCGCCTCGAATCGAATAAAGTTCCTGCTATTCCTGCGTAGTTTTTTTATCTGTAACACAGTAGCTATGAGGTCTCGCCTGAAATTGTGAAATGATATTTTGAAATTCACAAAATCTAAGATGTTTTGGACTAATATTGGTTAAAATCGTAAAATCTCCCATTGTCATGGATAGTAGACGTTTAACATGAAGACATTTATTTCTTATTACAATAATATTTGAAGGACTATAAATCTGACTACTCTTTCTTCTATCTCCCTTAGTTTCCTAGTGTTCTTCATACTGCAGTACTGCCATACTAGTGGACAGAAGTTAAAATTTGAACACATTAGAGATTAAGAAATAGTTTAAAAAAAAAAAAAAAAAAAAAAACAAAAACAAAAAAACCCCACAAAAACCCACAAAAACCGTGTAATATATTTTTTACTTTTATTTTTTTTTAGGCCTAGTCAATAGATATATAAGGTACAGTACACAATATGGAAACTAGTAAATTAAATTAGTGTGTGAATGAAGTATGACGAGTGAGAGCCCTCTTGTGAGAGGTCAAATATTGTAATGTGTATTGCTATAAATCTGAGTGAATAAAATGTTTGTTTGAAAAAAAAAAAAACAAATAAAAAAAAAAAAAAAAAAGTTTTTACTACAGATGTTTAATATGTGTAAATCAAAAATCAGATCAGAGCCAATACAGACACCAAATAATTTAACAGAACTTTCACATTTAATTTGGTGGTGGCCAATGTTAAAGAATGGAATAACTTAATTTATTTATTTTAGGGGATATCCTGGATCCAGTTACACATAAACCAATTAATCAAGTTCTGACTCTCTTTTTTAAGGTGTATTCGAAAGATCGACACTATAATTACCTGCAAAAGAAGTGGCATTGTGATATGTATAATTGTACAATTTATAATTTTCAATATAGAAAGGGATATCATTAATAAAATTGTTACAAAACAGTAGGCTAACAATTGACCTCTCGGTACTCCCTCTCTCGGCAGCTCCCAATCACCAGCATTAGGCTAATCTGCTTGAGTCTGGTGCTGGAGTAACTACTGCCAAGATCAAGTGCCAAGTGTGCGCATCGTTTGATTGTCGACCAAACGGTATATACTCTTGACTCTGAAATCCATCGCTTCGTGTGTCCGATGAACATTTTAATCCACCAGCAGTCAATTTGGAAGGTAGTTGAAGGCCTTCAACTTATCCAGCAATATAGCTTCTACATACAATTTGTATTTGTTGTCATCAAAGGGTTGACGCCAGTCCTTCTAGTGTCGCAACAGGGTAGTCTGACACTCAAAGACCTTATAATTCCAGAAGGGGTGACCAGTCTCGTCATCAATACATTTAGACTGGCTCTCTTCTCATCTTGAGTTGGAATTCATACTCGAACGTGTGCGCATCTTTATTGCGCATGCTATATCATCATTGAGATGGTTACTTCAGCTAAGGTTATAAGCGTCACTAGTGTCATAGTCATAAGCACATCGGACTAAAGCGAATACAGTGGAACTTCGTTAACTCGAAGTCGACGGGACCACGAAAAAACTTCGAGTTATCCGAGTGTTCGAATTAAGCGAGTTATCATTTTTGGTGAAAAGTTTGGTCAATATTTGTCAACATTATATAATCATTATAACTTCGCTCTGTCGCTCATCAGTTTAGTGTGAAGACTGGTCAATACATGTTAATATATATGTAATGTTTCGTTATGTCACTTGTAATTTGGTGTAGTTTTGCCGATATACAGTCACGATAAAGTTTCTTTCACTTAGTCACTTCAATAACGATCTGATGTGCAAGTCATGTTTGCAAAAGGTAAACGATAAAACGTAATTCGACAAAATAACAAGTTAATAATGTCAAAACAAATAACCGTTTAAGTTTAACACAGATTGCATACAAAACGTAACAGAACCATTACCTTTTATTGGACATATATAAAATACTGTTTTATCGGCCTACTTACTTTTTATTGATAACCACGCCATTTCCATGTGTCTTAGCACCGGAAGTTGGGCTGCGCATGTGCGTATAAAATGTTACTGTAACTGAGTTGGCGTTTTATCCGATTTAATAGACAGCACTGACCGTTACAGTTGTACTCTGAACACCTCGGCAGTAATTACGCTATTGTTTCAGCAGTTTAAAGATTTAATAGGCGCCGGTGACTGTGTCATTTCTACACCTGTAAAAACATCAGCCGGGTAGATCTACCGGTGTGTCAGAGATTAGTTCCGCTTGAGCGAAGGGGTAGATGAGTTGTTGACTATTGTGTGTACTGATATCGACGACCGCCTTGGGAAATTACCTGATGTAAGTAAAGCAGTACTTTTTATCACCAAGACTTGTTGTTATAAGATTCAACTGACAATTTCTTTTATGAATTTATGAAACACTTATAATAGCATGTAGGTTAGTAGTGCCGATATGTTCAGTATTACAAACGGAATTTAGCTCTTAAAAAATGTCGGCGTTTGCCACCGATCGACGAAAATTATACTTCGAGTTATTCGAACATTTCAAGTAGGATTTTTATTGTTGGGGCCAAATTTTTACTTCGTATTATCTGAGTTTTTCGAGTTATCCGAATTCGAATTTTCCGAGTTTTTTTTTATTAAGATAAAGAGAGAATTCGGCCGGGACCGGCGAGGTACTTCGAGTTAAGCGGGGTATTCGAGTTATCCGAGTTCGAGTTAACGAAGTTCCACTGTATATCGATCTCCTTCGTTTGCTTGTCGACCAAACGGTATATACTTACTCTTGACCCTGAAATCCATCGCTTCGTGATTTTTGTTGTTTTCTGAGTCTGAAGTTAGCAATACGTATGGCACCATATGTAGAAATTAACCAATGAAGAAGCAACACGGTAACTCACTACGGGGCGCAGCCCTGATGGAACTAAGGAAGGAAACTATTCTAAAAGTAAATGATATAGAGATCACTCCAATTATACACCTGATTATCAACGATGTGTGTTGAGTTAAAAAACAGAGTCAGAAAATTGTGGAAGGAGGTACATTTTGCAGAACTAATCAATGAAAGTGGAGTATCCCAATAAAAAGTAATAATTGGCTGTCATATATAGTGGTGTATTTTTGTGTTCCATCTGTTTGGCTATATATATAATCAAAATATTGTTTATGTTGTAAATATGTTTATGCAACATGGCTGACATTGTGATTGCCATGTCTGTCATTTAATAAAATGGCATTTACTAGATTTAATTCTTCTTGGTTGTTCTTGATATATATATATATATATATATATATAAAAACATAGCTCATGTCGTGACCTGTTTGTCTTCATGAAGATGTATAACATAAATACACTTTATTCCAATAAATACATTTATGTTATAGATAGAAATATTTGTTTTGTGTATAAACGAAAATACGGTATGCTTAGAAATGTGGAGCCAAAAGTAACAGTCACGCGGTAGAAGGTGAACCAAGTACACCCGGAAGATCCGAACAATGCTAAGAAGGTGAACCAAGTACAACCGAAAAATCGGAACAATGCTAACAGCCAATCAGATGGTCGGATTCATATCTCATGTCAAAACAGAAAAAAATACAAGGTGAAATCTTCAGCTCGGAATTTCGTTATCCCACCATTGCACCCTTTATTCAATTCATTTCTGTGGTTTTGTGCTGTCGTATTTTTGTGCTCCACCTTTTTGGCTATATATGTAACAGGGTGCTCATGCCTGCCACGGGTTATAGAGAATCCAAAAAGCCATACTTTGGTTTACACTTTATTCTCCAGGTAAAAACCCCTATCCCTTGGACAGGGGTTCCTCTCCCGATAATATTACGGGACTAGTAGACAAAGTATGATGAATTACGAGCACACAAGCGTTTTTATCCTTTAACAATAATCTGGCAGATAGTCAACAGTCAAGCCGTGCATGTATATACGTCCTCACCCGTGTGTCGCTGATGTGATAGTCCACGGGTGGCGCGGTCCTACAGGTCGGGTACACTCAGTCACGTGACAACATATACATGACATACACGGGCAACACAAGGTACATGTACATGTACAAGACGCGGGAAACTGAACATTACGTAAATGTAAGCACAAGACGCGGGAATACAAAACTTTTACAAACCAGACCTGATGCACATTAAGTATACCTAATATCTAAAATGACAATAAAAATTCACACATACAATACTCACACCATCTTTTAATATATATGCCACTTTGGCAATTCATATACAATAATACATTTATTACAGTAAAACAAAATAACCAACTGCTACATATATATAATCAAAATATTGTTTATGTTGTAAATATATTGATGCAAAATGGCTGACATTGTGGTTGCCATGCCTGCTTTATCATTCGTCATTTAATAAAATGACATTTACTGGATTTAATTCTTCTTGGTTTTTCTTGAGGTAGAACCGTGGCTGATCACGCCGCAATCCCGGGTTCGATTCCTGTCGGGCACTCGGCAGGGATGTGATTTCCCCCTGTTCTTTCACTTTATATATTCTCTTGATACGAACATACCACAACATCCATAGACTAGATAGATAACGCGATAACTTATCTAACAGTTCTGTCGACCAAGTTAGAGTCAGTGACATATGGAAGTATCCTTGCTTGTATACTCAAAGAATTATAATATACTTTATATAATTTAATTGTTTGTTAAATGTTAAAAGACAGTCGGGATGTCATCTATTGATGTGGTGTTGAAATCTTGCTTTATCATTACTTTTTTAATTGTGGTTTAGTACATTTTATTCTCCTATAAATCGCAATCGCAATATTTAAATTCTATTCATTTGAATAATTATAGCTGGTGATCAAAATGTACTGTAAAAATATGTATTATGAACACACTTTCACTGTCGGACAAGAGATTACATTCTACTTTGCATATTCCACACAACTTAAATGCATGCGCTTGATCATCAAAAACACTCAAAGTTCATTTGTGTGACACAACTTTTCTTTATTTTATCTAAGCAACATATGTTTTGACTGTCAATATTAAGGTGCATCATGGCACTTACTCCCCATAGTACGCCAGCACAAACTTTGATATTGGTCTTTTTTCAAATCTTACTCGGCACAAGTGTACTGAAGCACCTTAAAACATAGTGGTTTGTAAGTAAGATATAATTCTTAAACTGTCTGTTTTGTAAAAAAACTGGACAGTCTTAGGCGGGTATCCTTTACTGACGAGAAGATTAATGACAAGTGTGCGTGGCTCCATGAATTGATTGATTGTTAAATACACATGTTGTTTAGGTTGTCTCCCTTCTGACGTAAAACATGTATACAATACACTCGAGTCGTCATTGTTTAATTAGTTACATTTCATTTCATTCTTTCTTTTTTTTCTTTTTTTCCCCCTCTTCTCTGCGATACCGAAATGGCGCTTATAACAGCAATCATAAAATACCAACATTCGCTGAAGATGGATCAGTTTTGGTATTAGCGATTTTTTCAAATAAAAAAACGTGCACATGCTGTAAGCTAGAATATTATTAAATGATATTTTATGATAATTTTCTGTTACAGGATTCTGTATTCACTGCACCAGACTCAGTATATGGTAATCGGGACTCACTGCTCACCAACAATCTGTTGTGTCGTATAGGTATTATGAAAAGAAGAGGAAAGATATCTCGTTCAGAGATGAGCTTCAAAGATAGAACGAAATATATGCAATATTCTGAATTAATGTAATAAAAACATTCCCCGTTTAGTTGATATCATGTCGGTAACATAATGAAGTCTGGGAGGTAATGTGTAAGAAATGGTCGACAGCTGGCTTGAAAATCGTTTCATATTTGCTCCCTGACTGTCAAATACACCGGCGTTGCCAAATACTTATCATTGTGCAATGCGACACGGTGATCCCTGATGATACCCCCGACTATGGTGATAATGTAACTGACATCGATTTTGTACAGTTTTAATATACTTAAGATATTTTTTCAAATGATCTTTTTATTATTTAGGTAGACAAGTGCGAGTAATTTTGACTGGTGACATAAAATTGTAAATGCGGTTCAATTTAATCTAATTTACTTTAATTTGATTTACTTTGATATTCCGGTATGTGGTCTAATCGGAGTTATAATTTGTGTGTTGTTGTGTTGATACCTCTCTTGTTACGGAATGAAAGATAATTCCCTTGTGCAAGTTACGTAGTAAACAATGTTCGTGAATATACAAACATCTATATATTGCTTGTCTTGGCTTTAGCTTTTTATCAAAATAAAATGGACTGCCTAAGAGTCACTCTCGACGTTTCTGATTTACATATAGGAGTATTAAGTGTTACTAAACCGGTGAGTTATAGTTGAATATAATTTTCACACGTTTCGTTAGTGACAATCATAGCATCACCGTACATGACTATTGTTATAGCTGTATAACACAAACACTCAGAGTGGGAGTTTCAGCTCACGTTAAGCACATTATGATATGATTAGTTTTCAATTTTAACCATCATTATGGCGAAATCCTGTTGTCATAGAGATTGTTAGAGTAGAATAACAGGAAACTGATGTCATTTCCCACTAGGGGACATCACAGTCATAAATGACGTCTACGCGACGAATCGTGTCGAAATGGATTTGAAACTATTTGGGAAGCATGGTTACGTTTTAATTTTTAATATTTTCGAATTTGATGCCTTTGATGAGAGTATTGCTTTAACTTTAATTTTGTGATATCTTAGTTTTTTTAATAAAAGTCAGCAGGGCAGGAAAAGGCATTCATAAAAAACACAATTTAGACAATCATTGAATACTTCATTAAAAATGTTATGACGGGTTATCTCTTAAAGAAGGCCTAGTATATCAAACATATATACTATACATGTATTTGTGAAAAAGTAAATATTTGTCAGCTATTTTTTAATTCATTACAAACACGAGATCCAAGAGGATCCATTATTGAATGCTCGTGATTTGTTCTATGTACGATCTTTTCTCTACTTCAATGATCTGATAGCAAGGAGAATATAATATGAAATCTAAGAGAGATATTTGTGAAGAACTTGCTGTGAATTCAAAACAAGCAAAGCTAAACTTCCACTGTCAACCATTTTGCTTTCTAGATCAGGGCTTGCATATGAAATATAAGCTTGTCGTGAATTAGAAATCATAATACAAGGACAGGTCAGGAAGTGAGTATTTGTTTTTACATCATATCCACCTCCTTATGAACTGGGCTAACGGGAATGGCAATACCAGTATAAAATTCGTTTGTTAGATTTGATTTGTTTTATTTTAATCCTAAATATCTCCTCACTACAAGCCAGAGTCATCGCCAGAGATCCCCATTGTCCTTTAGAACCAAATGTCCTATACCTTCGACACAGTGACCGTGACCTTTCGTCAGGTGATTCCGATGAAGTTTGTTTCATAATGATTCAAAACATGTTCATCAGTATGCAAAATGTAACCTTGACATTTGACTCCATGTTTAATTTTAACCAATTTTGCATCCTGTCATAACATAACAAAATGTAAAATGTTCATCAGTGAAAATATACAAAGTTTCAAACGAACCAGAGAACAAAGTGTATGGATGGATGGATGGACGCAGGGACGATGTTAATTTGTGGGTTGTAATTTTCGTCCAATGACTTGTGAGGTGCAACGTACAGTTTTGGATTTGATACGGATTTCAGCTTTGTTTCGTTCCATGTCCTCGCTATAACGCAGAGAGGTTTGATGATGAACTATGGGAAAACACAATTTACTTTTAATTTCGTCTCCTATAGGCAACGAAGATATTTGCTCGGAATGCATTGTTGTAGTTATATGTATCTAGAGGTTAAAACCATGTCAAGTAACAGTAAAAAAGATGATTTTGCATAATTCAGTTGATAATGTTGAACATATTTTGCGATAACGAAATTTGCATTATTCGGCAAGAATGATTGCAAAAAGGGATTCCGGTGAAAATGGTGCCATATTTGGTTGTTAGTATGATGAAGGTATGTCACCAACAGCACGTGCTGTTGCCACATGGTCTTTAACTCTAGAGTCGCCGTTATATGAACTATTTGAAGGGAATTGAAAAATGAACTCTTAAATATAAAACGATACATAATTTTGACGAATGTTCTTTAGTGATATTGCAGGTAAATGGAATATTCCGTCATCTTATGGATTCGAATAATTATTGTACAGCAGTTTACAAGTAGTATGTCCACTACAGTATCCTTGGAATTAAGAATCATTGTGATTAAAGAGGCTGTGTATATCTAAGTTGAGATGTTAACTGAAAATGTACGTGTTGTGGATTTTATGTCAGCTGAGAATCTTACGACAATAGGACATTGTATTTGTTATCGTTTTTGTAATCTATACCATAAAACAATACAAAACAATTCGTGGGAAAGAACATAAAGGGAGCTCCTATTGATGTATCGGGTTTATTTTAGAGCTTAACTATATATCGTCTAATGAATATATAAAAAAGTCTTGATTAAATAAAGGGTGTGAAAATAGCAGTATGACTTTGACCATAACTAGAACGAAATTAAAAACCTTTATAAGTAATTCACCAAGACGAAACACATTTACTCAATATCTGAACAAGACATTTAGAATATTCGAATACTTTGTATGGAATGTAGATTGGTTTAGTTTGGTTTACAAACATCCTATTATAACAATAAGGTCAATAAAGGTTCTTTAGTAGTATCAGGAATGGTACGAAAGGAATTTAGTCGCCTCTGACTAATCATGCAGTGGGAACATCGGGTACAGCTTTTACGTCCTATCTGGGCCTTTTAACACGTTGAGGAGAGAAAACAGGATAATGGAGATGTTAACCGGAGAACAGATTATGCTTAGCATCATATCAGCACTTTTCGTTCTTTTAGTGATGATACCTTGTATAATGGGTCAATCGTAACAGCCATCTCATAATGCCATAAGATAAGAAGAGTCAAGTCTGTTCCATGCTGTTAGAATTCTGGATCATGAGAGCTACAACGACAACTAAAAATGTCACGGTCTGCCTAAAAACAGGCGAGGGCAGTAAATACTATTCCTAAACGACCTTTATGGATGGTTCTTTGTGACGACTAACCAAGTGTAATGTTCAGAGAGATAATGTAAGCGCTCCTTCTATTCTTTCTTGTTTTAAAAAGGTAAAATAAGGGGAATAAAATTCATTTCTGCGGCTACCGGGTCAATAAAAACATGTCGGATAATGGAAGCTTGTGTTTTTGTATCTGACACGTAAGTGATGTTTGAATGCAAATTTGTATTCGTGACCATAAAAGAGACATCTGTGTTAATTATATGTGTTTTATTTAACAATAACCTGAGATAGTTTATACGTGTTAGCTAATAATTGTCAAATTTGCATTAATTATAGAGGTGTCATGTAACAATAACCTAAGACAGTTTATGCGCGTTAGCTAATATTTGTCAACGCAGTCACCTTTTATACACATTCACAGCATGTTGTCGGCTTTGACAGGAGGTCTACCCATTTTCCTACATAACACTATTGTATTTCTGTTACATGTCATCAAGTAAAAATAAAAATAGAATGCCGATATTAAAGGCAGGTTGTTTTGGCAGTTTGATAATGATGTTTTTATTTGTTTAAATATGTATATTTTGAGTTACAAAATACCAAAACGTTTCTTTGGATGTTTGTTTTCCTTACCCGTTCGACAAAGCGAATAAATGCGCTGGTCAGACAGACAATACAATAGATCGGCTCTTCCTGCTACTTGCTAGACTCAGTCCCGATCTCTTTGTATTTTTATTCTCCTTAATATTGTCGCTGATATTACATTCCATATTACAATTTATTTTCCAGGTCTATTTTCATTCTCGCTTTTATTGTTCACCTTATGTTAACATTCTCCCTATTGTTATTATCACCATTGTCATTCTATCCATATCATTTTATCTGTTATTATTCTTCCCATTGTTATTTTCTTGTATCATAATTCTCCTTATTATATCCTTATCATAGTTCTCCCTATCATGATTATCTTCATTAAAAATCTCTTTTGCTATTCTCCCTATTGTAATTATCCCTATTATCATTATCACATTATATTTTCCTTATTATCATTCTCCCTATTATCACCTTCCCTATTGTTATTCTCCTTATTATTATTCTCCTTACCATCATCCTCCCTATGGTTATTCCCCATTATAATTTTCCCTATTATTTTCTCCTTATTGTTATTCTCCCTATTGTTGTTCTCGGTACTATTATTCTTCCTATCATTATCCTCTCTTTTGCACTTTCCCTATCACAATTTTCCCTATTGTCGAAGACAAGACGATAAAACAACTGTAAAGTATAAATTCAATGAAATAATTATCAATTATTAGTATTCTATTATTTGGCGATTTTTTCACGACTATTTAGTATATTGCCATCCCTAAAACAAAGTTAACGTTCGATGACACAGGTTCAAGTTCACAAGCTCAACTGTTAAAGTTCACAAGTTCAAGTTCAGAGGTTCAAGTACACAAGTTCAAGAGGGAACAACAACATAATCGGACCCTTGGTACCCCGAGAGAGTGTCAGCGGTCCAATTTTAGTAATATATATTCTTAAATGTTTTTTCCTTGGAACAGCGGGAAAAAAAATCACATAATTAACCGAAATTGTGCCATAGGATGTCTGAGAAGTAATCTTCCACCGTAGTAACAGATCAGAAACTTACACTTGCTCCAGAATTGTCAGAAACATTAAGGGCGAGAAGAATTGGTAAACATTTTTTACCACAACCTTTTTTCCACAAGTAATTCGAACAATCAAATTGTGTTGTTTTTCCATGATTTCTCTCTGCTCGTGTGATTTCGGACTGTATAGCCACATAGATGCTATTGTTCCCTATTATCATTCTCCCTGTTACTATTCTCCCTATTATATTTCTCCTTATTTATCTATTATTGCCATTATAAACTTTCTCCATTTTGCAAGGTGTTTTACATCACGGTATTCATACTTCCTTCCACTACTACCTAGCGGAGACAATGAGTTATGGACCTTTTCTAACGAAACTAAAAACTAAAACTATCCAAGCACTTGCCTTGCCCATAAATTGCCGTCCTTTGTTTTTGACAAAATACATAGCACAAGGCGACTAGGAACTTGGCGCTGCCATTCTTTTTACATTAAAATTAAAATTAGACTTATTATTTCCGCCCCTCTGTGATACTGCAATAAAAGGAATTTTATTTAGATTATATTGAAGTGTAATCACAAGTCTAATTTTTAATTTGGTTGAGGAACTTTACCATACGTACGGTTAATATTGTATATGGACAATGGGTTGGAAAATCGTGCTACGTCCATGTAATTACATTGACTCCCAACCCGTATGTAAGACGCAATTTCATTAGCCGCCCAGGTACAAGCGTCGTCTGTCAATTACGATCAAGACGTATCGCCGGGAATGGTTTCATTTTTTTTTTACTGTATATGATTCATAGATACATCGTGAGGAAGAACTGTCGCTAGGCTTCAGGAAACATCTGACCACTCACTTGGCAAACAAGTAACAGTCTCAAGCAGGTAGCTTTAAAAATACATGTCAACACTTCATCTTTTGAAGATGAATCTTGCATGTGTCTGAACTTGAATAATAGTTCATATAAATACATTACCATGTTGCTCGCCCTTGCCCATCGTAATCGCTGATTGAAAATCCTTTGTCAAACTTCGCTATGTTTGAACCCGTGTTACATTAAACGAAACAATCAAGACGACGGAGTTACTAGCCTTGATTATGCATTGGATATATTGAAAGATAAGGCTAGTACCTTTAGAAAGCATAACAAACCAGGAAACGATGATTTGAAAGCTTTAAGAACAAATGTAAGTTCTCCAAGGATGAATACCTTGAAAAGAAACAAATGATTGCCTAGCGATGATGATTATACATCTTGTATTTGAACTCGGTCTCAATCCACTTGATGATTAGCCTGGTGATAAAAGGGAAGTACAGTAGAAGGAAACAAAGAATGAGAAAAAGAAAGGAAATGATAGTGAACTATAAAGACGAGTGGCAATCTGACATATCGGCTCACAATTTTGTTTACCGGATGTAAGTAACAAAACCGAAGACTGTCCGAAGATCAAGACGACGTCAGTGTTAAAATGAACAATTTATTAAGAAACATCTTCTTGAAACGAATTTAGGAACCATTTAGCCAAAAAAGCAAAAATCCCTTTCGCCTGTTCTGGTCAGATTTGCAATATATCTTAAAATGAAAACTTCAGTATACATGTTTTTTGTTTTGTTTAAGTATTGGGAAAATCCATAATTATTTTCTATTTGATGACAATTTGAACATTGTTCCTTTTAAATATTGAAATTTCAAAACAAAATAAAATATCCTATTTGGCATACTCTTCACCGGTTTTCAAAGTAATATAGCTTGCTATGCGGGGATACGGGTTTCCTATCCTGCTTTTGGTTTCGTCTTCTCCATGACTGGAGAGATTAGAACACTCATTTAGGTCGCATGATTTCAAAAGTGCAATAAACAGCCGATTCGACAATGAACCCGTATATCTTGCTTAGCAACGTAGACAACCAATCATAACTTCGTCTTGATTACCAACCTGCTGTATATTACCTTTTTTCTGATAAGCACAATCGGCTTGGTGTCTTTTGTACTCAAAGTAAGTGTGACGCTTACATGTTTCTAATAAGAAAGCGACGATACCCACGCGTCACTCGTCATAAAGTTACCGGTTTTTTCACGTTCTATGTTTTAAATTGTTTATATCAATTAATTGATGTTCTCGCTACGAATGAAAAAAAAGATGAATCAGAATGCAGTATAATAATATGCGTTAAAAAAAATGATGATAAAGTCTGTACGTGTATGATATACCGTGGTTTAAATATGAATAAAAACTAAGGGGTTCACAAGATATTTGATTAGTTATGCTATAAAATGGTAAACACTTTAACGCCCATAACATTTGTTTTGCTTTGTTTTTTGTAGTGACTAACTGTATTTTTCCAATTGTTGGAAAGGCCTTTCAGCAAACATTTTCCTCTACAAATATTGAGCTTTTTTCTAAGAGGCGGTCAGTAGCGCGCTTCATTAAATTTGCCTTTGTCCAGTTGGCACTCATCAGCCCATAACTTCCAAATGAAAGCAGTTCAATCCTTAAAAGTTACTATCGAATAATTTCCATTTTCGAACTCTTCCGAAATCTCGATATATGGCTACATACAAAGTTTCATCAAATTTAAGTTATCAACAACACATGGACACGTAAAAACAGTCCTGGTTGATAACAATTAAAAATATTCTATTGGCCACAGTAAGATATAACACAAATACCTAAATACATTGTACAAATAAAACAAGTACAATGTTTTCATCTGCCGCTGACGGACAATTTTATACCAAGGTTCAAATGAACGCCTGAAATGCAAAACCAGTCAAAAGAATTTTCTATTTTCGAGGGCGAAGGTAAATATATACTAGTGGCATCTAGAGAAAATACATCAATCTTAAAGACTTAAGTGTGACTTCTGTGCCCAGATGTAAAACCTTTATACGTCTTGTTTTATTCTATACATGACTACTTTTTTTTTCGGTAGTGTGATTTATGGAGAGGTGTTAATATATTGTGCCTTTTCTACAATCTCTTGTGGTGTAGCTTTGGTAACCCATTCACACAATGTACCCTATAGTGTTGCTATTTTCAACTGCAGAGTATACATTTCTTAGATAGCCTCACCATTGAGAATAGCTGTAGATATGTTCTAAAAAGGACAGTGGTTTCTTCTTATTCAGAAGTAAAGATGTTTGTAGTTAGATGCATCTAGAAGTAATCAAACATCAACATTATTTGGTATAATTTCGTTTGTAGACTTAAACACAATTAGTAACATGCTCCGTTCCTTCGGACTGCCATTTAAGCTCAATATACTGTTTCGGTTCAACAATGATGTCATGAGATTTCGAAATGCGTGTTTGGTGACCTTTTTGCCTACTTTTTGTCTATTTTTGTCTAGATTGCAGTATACTAACCTTTTTCCCGGGCGAATCGTAAGGTATTGATTCTGTTCAATGAAGCAGGTGTCGTGTTTTTCTTGACGTTAAGGAGGAAATGAACACTAAGTTATTGTTTCAGAGGATTTCCCCCCTAGCGTTGTTATCATAATATTAAACTTTTAGAGCACTACATGAATTTTCGTAATTCATTCGAATTGTAAAATGGCATGATTTCTTTGCTGCAATAACATAAGTATACTGTACGGTGTACTAAGTATGAATCAATCTAATTATGATAATTTCTTTTTGACATATATGTTCGACGAAGTGATCATTTTGAATGATAAACGATTGCCGTCAGTACGAGTAGATATAGGCTGACAATCATCATATTTTCACTCATTTAATGCGTTTTATATTTGCCAATTAAAGTTACAACGCGTAAATATGCATATAACGACACAGGTGTGGTATACATAATGCTATACATCAACAAGGTACTGGCGACATACGGACTTTTAAAGAAATATTAAAGACTATCGAACGTTTATCGTAGAATTTCGATTTCAAGATTAGAATAATCATATTTTCCATTGTAATACATCATCCTTGGTATTATATATCCGAATGCAACGTACATGTAACTTAGTAAAATATAGATAAAAAATACACCTCACCTTACGTCTGAAGACACTGATAATTAATTGTACATTACAATGTGCGCATATCTGGATACCAGGTATTCATCCGAAAGTTCTATGTATCTAACAGCGGTTTACTTTCGGCCCTTGTTACGATGAATATTTTCATCAATGTTATCTTTGAATTAGCTATCTGTTAAAAGAACGAACATATTCCTCCTAACCTTCACAAAGAGTATATAATAAAGTAAAATTTCAGCCGTAAGTTTTGGAAATTGCGTTAGTATTCAAGATTTTCTTAATAGGACTAGGATCCCTTCTTTCTTAGCAACTTTCTTGACAATGCCTCAAATTTGACCTAAAGTTGAGCGTTCACCCCTGTGAAGAAGACTTTGGGTTCTGTTCCCTGACCGAGACTTACCAGAGTCTTTAATTTTTTTTACTTGCTACTCCTACTTTTAGAAGTGGGACGACTTGTTCGCCCGATGTCAGTATAATGTGAACAGGCGGACTATCCTGATGGGTGTCTTTGGCGGTATGTTTCAGTGACGTAGCATTAAAAAAGTTTCAGACTTCTAGAAGGATACTTAAAACGAATATACCGCAGTCTCCAAAACACATAATCTTACTCAAACTGGCATGCATACGCAAGCATGTGAGGTCGTCCTTAAATGACCTAAGCTTTGGTAGGACGTTTAACAATAATACATTAAACCAAATGGACAGAAATAATAAAACTGTCTATTGATCTGCACAGGTTAGTCATCGCTACAGATTATTTCATTTCGGAAATCAATTTCAGAAGTGCCAGCTTAGTTCTGGTCAACGAGTCGTCGTCCTTTAGACTCTACCCAGCCGTCAACCCATTTGCTGGCAGGACAGTCAGAGGAAAGGCGGAATAATCAGGTATGCTCTTCGTTACTCCGTTTCTCTATTTCTAGTGATAATACAATGTAAATTTATCTCAACAATTTGGTTGTGGTCGAGATTGTAACTGCTATAGAATGTAAGCATCAGATTGTACCCGACTGATGATGACTATCTATTGTCAAAGATAGTGACTGGAATTTATATTTATGTTTGCTGCAGGAATAGTGGTAATACATACTATTGTACCACAGTGTTTGCGCCGTAAGGGTTACACATGTATTGGCAATAAAGTATTGCACTTGATTTGATGAGAAAAGCTATGCATGTCAGTACTTGATTCTATATCAGCTTTTGTTCAGGTATTTAATCTTTGAAATGAACATATACAGTTTGAACAGTTAGAATTTTTCTTTTTTGCCATAAGTGAAGTAAAATAACAGTTCCTGTATCACGTATCCGACACTGCTGATGAACGACTGAACCTCGACTGTATTCGAAACTTATTCCGAATAGGTATACAAGTGATACGAGTTTTATAATCAATTACCCGGTGATGGAAAAATCACAATACGCTAAAGTTACAATTTATAAAAAAAGATTTCTTCATTAGCAACTCCTTATAATCCTGTAAATCTAGATTTGTCATGGAACACTTGACCCCCACCAATTGATTTGCCTCCTTTCATCTTTAGGACCACTGACGATTAGTCCTGATGAGATTGTTAGTGTTATGTATCAACTTACTATATATAGCCTTATTTCGTGTTACTGTTGATTATTTCTTTTCTGAATTGGCGGAGTCTATTGGTTCACTACGTAGGCCGTCATGCGGCGAGGCAAGCTTTGATTATGTAGCTTGGCTTTATTTCTTCACGTGGTACGTGTAATCCTCTACTTTTACGACTAGGACAACTGTTGTATTAAGATGATACGGACCACTACATTAAAAAAGTACTGAGAAAAGAATAAATGCTAAATGAATGGTGTGGGTGTCATGAATAATCCAATACATTTTTATAATTGGTGAAGTGCGACCTTTTACCGTTGACCTTTAGCCTTCACTGTTGATTACCGGAATCTAATCGGGTGGGATGTGGTGTTATTGAGTAACTTTGAACTAAATATGTTCAGAGGCGCATTCACTGTCTTAAATTTGCAAAACAGCATGTAAGGACGGAAGTACAAAGAGATCGAAGACTACACACCAGCTAAATCTTTAGGAAAGAGGTCTAATGTATAATTCAAGCCTATTCAAGGTATGCTAGTATTCCATATATGTTACTGTGAATGCCACTGATGGCCACCTGGACATTTCTGCTCATAAAGATGCATTATCTATTTTAGTAGCTATTTGTTAAACATATCATGTGATACATAACATCAACTTCGAAAATGCATAATATGTTAAAACGCAAAAGAAGTAATTGGTTAACGCTGTATAATTCGATACACTGTTTCCTTTTGCTTTATCTAAGTCTTTATGAACGCCGAAGACATTTAATACAAATCTGCTCTTTCTACATATGCCAACTCCTCTTCGAAAACCAAGCTTTCAGCTCTGAACTTACACTCCTTGTTTGCAGTACTGATTTAATTTGGCGATATCCTCTCTATTCTTCTTCATGTCAGATTGAAACGAAACCACGCAATCATTCATTCACACATTTAATAACAACAAATGAAACAGACAGAAGAGATAATGCGACGGAGTGGCATTTTCACACAGGAAACAGTTACCACTACTACCGGGGTAGCTTCGTCTATATTACCAGCCGGTCGGGTTAAAACGAGGATTTGCATTTTGCCGTTTTTCCAGCAATTGATTCAACATCGACTGAATTCTAATATTTTCTAATTCTCTCTGTACGTCATCGCTCGTACTCCTCTTTTTCCGCTTCCATCCTGTTGGGTTGAGCTTAAGCGGCCCTCTTTTTGTCTGAATGTTTGACTGATGTTGGTCTTTGTCTGATAAAAGCTTGATACAGTATAGCAGCTGATGCATGCCGGTTGAAGTCAGTGACAAACACTGTTGTAGTAAACCAGACGGCTGCGAGACTGCCCGGAACAGATCCCAGTCCCCCTCGGACGGGTCAGTTGTGTACTCGTATCTGTCACTCACCACAACATTGGTCCCTTGGTTGGCAAGAGTCTGCATCATGACGTCACCTAAACTAAGCGAGTTTGTGTTAGCTGTGCTCGGTGTTGCGTCAGTGTCATATCCGTTACGTTCTCCGCTCACTTTGAGTGTGTACGATCCTCTGCTGAATGGCGGGAAGGCGAGACAAGTCTCAACAAGGAGAGTAATCAGTGCTATGGATCGTATCATATCTGTAAGACAAAATTAACAACAATCAGTGTTGGATAACTTGTCACATCATTGATAGAAAAACATTAGTTTATACACCCGTGTAAAAACAAAACTCACACGCCGACTTTTGTCCTGCAGCTTTAACCATCGACAGAAAACAAATGCACAGAGAGAATGAGCATGCAGGTACGTTAGGACATATAATGAGTACAAGTATTGCAATGGTGACATTGTTTGGGTCTTTCTATTGCCCCCTCTTAAGACGACGACGTTGGAAGGAGAACGCACTCAAAGTAAGCCGGCTCCCACGATCAGTCTGCTCTGTTGGTTGACTATGGTCATTACTTGTTGGCGCATTGTCAATTAAATCTCGCTTTAGCTTGGTTTGGGAACGAGCCAAAGCACTAACACGCCAACACGACATGGCCTTAATCAGCCACCATATCATGCAGGGGTTTTGTATGTCTTAATGCCTGTGTTGTCTATAGGGATGCAACGTAATACAAGAAGGGTACCAGTAGTCAGTAAACATCTTGATTGCCAAAGTAAATTCAGAGCTTTGATTAACATGGTTATTATAGCATTGTTTCAAAGGCTGTGACTACTGTGATTTACACAATCTGAGGCTTTCATGGCGGACAGGGTGTACCCTGTTAGTAGGGCGCAATCACTGTATCACTGTGTTTGTAGGAAGAGAGTTAATCTGGGTTCTTATCTATCCTGCTTTAATGAACAAGCATTCGCCCAATTGAAAGTTAATAGGCTTATGTTTGCAGCGGATTCGTTCATCGTTAGCGAATCCGCCGCTAATAACGAATCCGCTGTCGGCTCCAGTTTCTTATGTTCAATTGATAGTTTTCTTATACAAGATGATTGGTTATTCGGGTAATGAGTTCGCTCCCAACAGCAGACTGGGGAGTCGGTTCTTAATGTTTTAATTGACATTTCTTATTACTGACAATTTTATGTTGGGATACGAATAACGAATCCGCTGTAGCAGCGAATTCGTTATTCGAATCTCCAATCATATATTAAATGGAATATATTAATTGAACATATTTGTAACTTAATCCACAGCGGATTCGTTATTGGCCAATAACCAATAACGAATAACGAATCCGCTGCTGACTTCAGCCAACTTTTGAAATTAATAGTTTCTAGCCATTTCTCGAGACAAAACATGGTAGGTCTGTACAAAGAAATTGAAGTCACCGACCCGACCTCGTCGATTTTCTCTTATTTCACACACACACAGACCCCTCGCGCGCTTCAAATTGAGCCAACAAAAATGATTAATACAAATTGGTATAACTTTGTTTTTTTCCCAATCAATATCAAATAAATAAAGACTGTTAAAATGACATTTATCAACATGCTATACCAATACACATTGATATAATGTTGTCTAAACTTTAGTACCGACTTCGTACCACAAACCAACATTTCGTCATGATTTGCCTTCGCTTTCAAACAGAGCACAATGTTATTGATTGCATTGCCACCGCGTTTTTGTTTTCTTACCCTTCTGTTGATATGATAGGTAAGGGAATGATGAATGTAACTAAGCTTCTAACATGACAGGGACACACAATGGACGGCATCATGTGTATTTCTAGGAAATGTATACTGTAATGTACGATGCTGATATATGATTAATTATTTCAGTTCGAGAATGGAACTAAAACAAAGATTCATTACCGCAGAATAAGCATGATAAAGACTCCAACTCGCCAGCACTGATTGCCTGGGGACCGAGGATTCTCCCGTGGGTAGGGCTTTGTGTTGGGATTCTTAACGGAAGCGTCATACTGTCGCCGTGTAGTATAATGTAGTCGTACTTTATGTTTGGGATTGTCATGGGCGTCACTGAGCTGACAATCCACATATGTATCTATTATCGCGTGTAGTAAATTTGAAACAATCCTCGTGTGACCGAAAGGGTATAGAACAAGGATTATCACGATTGATGGAACGCCACGCGGTACCTTGGCAATTACAGTAAGATTGTTCTCTGATTTTAGATAATCTTTTACATCGGTGGTATTGTAATGTACGACTTCCTCTTTTACATGGGTGGTATTGTCATGCATGACTTCCACTTTTACATGGGTGGTATTGTCATGCATGACTTCCACTTTTACATGGGTGGTACTATAATACGAGACTTCCACTTTTACATGGGTGGTATTGTCATGCACGACTTCCACTTTTACATGGGTGATATATCAATGCACGACTTTTTCATCACACGTCCTAAGACGTCCTATACTGCAGACTATCATAATTTAATGTTTATCTAGGACTTAAGTTTAATTATAGATCAGAAACGACTAGACTAATACCGATACTAGTCTGCCACTACGTATAAAGTATACAATTACAGATATCATTTATTAAGGTACATGTCCACACTTCTGACATAAAATCTCCGTTCAGATTTATTTTACCTGTAAACCCATGGCTTCTTACGAAGCAACTACGGTAATCACACCTGGTCGTATATGCCCAGGGCTATTGAGACAAAACTCTCAGTGAATCCTATTGTAACACCGTCATGCTTGATCGCAGACACCTTTCCGACTTCCAAACAGGTTTAGCTGGTGGGGTACTGCATTGGGTATTTAACGAAACTGAAACACGTTGTTACGTAAGATTCCATTGAAATGTATACTGTACCCGCAATGGACCCCAGATTACCTTGCACTTTTACAATCCAAGGACATACTATCTGTGTATTTCACCTATACATTGCCCAATATTAGCAAATCCAATGGCAAAATTAATTTCCTTTCCAAAAAATCCAGAGCCATTTCTGGAACTAGCATCATTATAAAAATAAAACAAGTTGTTAATCAATTTGTCTGAAAGGTACTGCTATCAATATTTTACCTGAGTATTGATTATAAATACCAAAAAATCATTGACACATGTACCTACCCCCTTGAAGTGGTCTGTTGATACATAGGGTAGGTGAGTTTGCAACACTGAAAGTCAAAATCTAAGATGTATTTTCAGAATTCAAGCATAGGAGTACCTTTGTAAATGCCATATGGTTATCCATAGAAAAGTATAATTTCGTACCTGTTACCTGTTTTGAGATAGATTTTTTTGAAGTTTCTTCTTATTCTCGCAATAAACGAACCAACCAGTTTGGTTTATTAGGAAGAGTTGGTAGGCATTTGTGAATACAAGAGTGTCCCATTTTCAAAAGAAACACAGGTAAAACCATAGTTAATCTCGCAAACACCCTGGTGTTTGTACAAATTATTTCAATAGCAAATAATATTTACTGGAGGTCTGGTCATGAACCTTAATGATACTACATGCATAACATGCTGTTTAGGGTTATATGCCATGCAAACACCCACTGCATTATAAAAATAACAGCATAAATAGTGCTAGGTAGGAAATATATCTCAAAGAGCATCTGAATTGTTGAATTTCCGGAACAACCCACAGCGGGTGCTCCCTTCCCATGACTGAAGCTTTTCTCGTGTTGGCGAAGTCTTTGAAATAAAGTCCGTGGAAAACAGTTAGCATAAAATTATTTTATCATGAATGAGTTCAAAGTTGTTCCTCTTTTGTACTATTGCTGTCTAAAAGTGCTGTGAAACCACACTGGGGATAATTGTCGCTTTTTTAAATGGCATCGTGTGTTTATTACGTCATACTACGAAGGCATGACCGCTGAATTTTAAAATAGAAAACAGCAAAAACATAGAAATACTAAAAGCTTCGTTTACGATGATTGTTTTTAATGATTATGAAGTAGGTTTATTGGACTCCAATGTCGCAAAAATGACAAAATGTAGTACTTAAACGCGAAATAATTAATCACGACTTTTCCCACCACTTCTCTTCCTATTGAGAGTAAAGTGTAATTTGCATCCTTTCGCGTTCGTATCCATACTCGCTTCTGTTCACAGTCCAATAACCCGGAACAAAACTAACTAGGTTGATATAGTTAACTCGTTTAGATAATAAAGCAATGTAGTATCAATATATACAGAGAATGGACAAATCTGTTAATTTTTATTTTTTTCACAATTCAGATATTTTATCAATAATAATGCGTACTTTACATCCTATAAGTACTTATACTGGTGCGTGCTTTTCTTTAATAATGTTTAAAGTATAAATGACATCTCGGTGAAGGACCAGAACTATCTTGTTTCGATTTCTCAATGGCAAAATCACTGATAACTGAATTCAAGCTTAATAGCAGGCGAATTGAAATGTTTTGACTTCCGGATTTCGATCTCTGTTTTCTGCTTAGGAAGCATTGACGGAATAAAATATGATCACATCTATTTCTCTCATCATTTTGCCCTATTTCCCTTTTCTTGGGGGGTGTTTGTGTGTGCCCCCCCCCCCCCCCCCCCTTCCTTGTTTTGTTTTGTGTGCCTGTTTTGCACACACACCCCCCCCCCCCTACTTTTTTTGTTGTGTGTGTGAGTCCCCCTTCCTTTTTTTGGTGTGTATTTGTGGGTCCCCCCTTCCATTTGTTTGTGTGTATGTGGGTTCCCTCTTCCATTGTTTTGTTGTGTGTGTGTGTGTCCACCTCCGTTTCTGATTTCTTTGACAGACATCTTCATATCACCATGGCTGTGACAATAAACTCCACAAACACACACAATAAACGTATTAGTGCCATCAAAAATACGTATATTGGTGAGACTTCTCGCACCATTCATAGTCATATTAGGAGGGGTGTCTAGTTGCTCAGCTGCAGACAGGGTCTCGCGAGGATTGATACGTATGAATATATTCTGTGAATGTGTAGGTGTGGTGTTACCTGTTGTCAGTGGATAGGAATGGTTATAAGAGTACAGATACCTGTAGAAATGATAAAACTAACAATACTTGTCAGAGAGGCTTCTGGCCCGATGCCCGACATATTAAACAATAACAGCCATCTACTAATACCTACAAAAACTGTTCTATGAATGACAGATAAAATAAAGCTAAGCCATTGTTAACACAACCTATAATCAGCTATCGTGCGGGAAATCTAATATCTGATTGTTTATATTGTGTACCAACTTATTCCAAATTAAGTATCGGTTAATATGAAACAAAACACTGGTCATATTGGGGCATTGGAGTTGCTATGTTGTGAACTGTACTGATCGCTTTTCTGACGGGATTAGAGTCTCTCAGTATTGAAATACCATTTCATCTTAACGTTCATATATAAGTTACCCTTTGTCCTTTGTTCGATATTGAACTTGATCTAGTTGTCATCTTGTATGAGTATGAGCATTATTATTTGGTTTTCTATTAATAGAAAATGCATCACAAGTCTTTTTATAGCCCAGGAGTGGCGTGTAGAAAACATTTTTTTGGGGTTAATTTCCTGCTTGACACTGCATACAATTTAGCCTTTTATGAAGAATACAAACATTGCCTCTAGGTAGTGACATATCAAAAAAAAAATGAAGGTGGTAAGCGATCTTTTTCGTTTTTCCATTTCTTTGTCACTTCTTGTGGTCAGTAGAAAAATATGGTTTACGCCATTTCAACGGTTAAGACGGTACACACGAATGACAGGAACACTGTGGATTTCTGTTTACAGTGCTATCACAATGAAATACCACAAGACATTTTTTTCACTGTTGCGCCAAATTATGTTGATCGTTAGCGTATCCATGTAAAAAGATATTGATATACATAATACGACATGAAGACTGCATGTATGAATTAATGAAATTGAATAAAACGACGCCAGGCTACGCATAAGACTATATTTGACTAATTAGAAGAATGTTTAGCGCCTTTCACCAGTTTAAAAGCTGAACATGAGTATCAGGTATATCTGTATGAAAAATACGTTAAGATGATGGCTGGTCATACCGACCAACTGCAGTCTTTTGTGCCGGTCGAGTGACCACACAAGTAGTTGAGAACAGAAGAAAACACGTTGGACGTTGGACACTGAACATTGAAATCTATATGTGAAAACAGACAGAACAGACGGAAAATTGATATATATAGAAAACGGTATAACTAGCCTACGCTGCCAACTTTAAAACCAAACGACAGTTATCGAAGAGTGAAAAAAAAAAAAAAAAAAGAAGAAAATTAATGCAGCTTACTCGTAATTAATAAAGATTACACAATAATTGACGCCGATATCTATCTAAGATCTTGTCCTTATTTACAGGAAGGTATTATTAGACTGCCCAAAAAAACATAGTAGTTTCAAGAGAATCGCAAACAACATAGAAACTATTTTGTAGTATAATAGTGTGTCCATTATTAAATCACATCATTATTGTAACGGGGATTAGGGAAAGGTAATTACTCTCGGCACTTGCTCTTGGATATATATTACCCCACTATATGTTAGGGTCATATTGTTTCTCCCGTCTACACATATCTACCCTTCATCTCTATTTATTTCGATTCAACAGATCCTAAGGTCCAATTATAGAATGATAAAAACATGTAAATTAAATATAATATACTCACAAAGATAGAAGCAATAACAATATAAAATAGATATTAACACTTTCCTAAAACAGTACTTCTTTCAGCTATTTCTTAAAAGTTGACAGAGAATGGCACATACTGTCTACGTTGCAAGTGTCCAAGACAACATACAATAGTTTTGGCTTCCCATAAAAAGGCTGTATTTACGAACATTAAGTCTGCAGAATGAGTTGTAAAATAACGAGTTTGCACTACTTCCAAGTTGTCGACTAGGTACACAGTGGATACAGAATTGATCAGATAGCAGCAGTCCTATAGGCAATGGACACATTTAAAGAGGAAAACAGTGTCGAAGAATCTCCATCGACATTCGAGACTTGCTGAATAAAAATGTTTACAAACATCTGTATAAAATTGGCCATCAAATCCCATTTTGGCTTTTAAACATAAAAATCTTAAAACTTTTCTTTGTGCAATTTCTACGTGCTTGATAAAAATGGACTGACCAGATTTCTGAACAGTACTCAAGTCCGCTACTTACTAATGTAATATACATAGTTCTTAAAAGGGAAATACATGTAAAATGTTTGCAGGAACGCTTTAAAAAACCTTACATTTGCATATATTTTGACGTAAGTTTTTTAATGCGAGTGCTAAAACTTAAATTTTGAGAAACCACACAAACAGGTCTTTCACATACTGTTATTTGACCAACGTCTCCCCTCTCTTACTGTAATTGTATTTTTTTTTTCCTCATAGAGAAATTCATATGATATCACTTTTTTCACATTCACTTATCTTTATGTATATATCTCGTTACTCGGGCAGTTGTCAAAACTATTTAGGGATCTGAAAACGAATTAGGACCAGCCGATAAAGTACATGTAAGAAGTAAACTTACCGATTAGATAACTTACGGTGTACATATTCAACAAAAAAAATACCTGGTAGTTTTTACATTGCATTTGAACTTTGGTAAAATATGAAGCAACGGCGTTTTGTTTGGATTTGAACAACTGGTTGAAACTGTCCACACAGTGGTTGTTTATCTCTAAAAATGTTTGGCCGACTTATCCACGGTGAATATATTATATCTTATCTATCACCATATCTTCACAGACGGCTAGACAGTTTGACAGGGAAAGACAATCGGACATGACAGTTTCAATATACGTAGAAATATTGCGAGCTGACCCGTGATTCTCTCAACGGTATAATCACCACGACAAACACGCGCGTCATATTTGGCCAGTAATTATGACATTTTCCCGTATAATTTATTTGCAAGAAATAATAATTGGGTGTCCTATTATATTATAACGTATACTGGGGTGATTTTGGTTTTTTGATTATTTATTTATTTCCTCATGTGTTGAAACAGCAATGTCCTAAAGTTCCCTACTTTAGGTAGTAATTTTACTTCCCATTAGTTTCTACTGGGAAGGTTGTTAACGTGCATACCATCTCGGTTCTTTTTTGGAAACTTAACCAGGGTTTAAGATTAACATTGTGGGTGTCGTCGATGAGGTAGACGCTTATCCTTCTTGAACTCATGGTCTTATTCATTGTTTAATTGGTAATAGGAATACCCTATAGCTCACTATATTGTCATCGCGCTATCGAGTTTAAGTAAGAATTTACACGACGGTATTCACGTGATGTTATATATATCGGGGTATGTAGTTACTCACGTGATGTTATGTATATCGGGGTAAGTGGTTACTCACGTGATGTTATATATATCGGGGTATGTAGTTACTCACGTGATGTTATATATATCGGGGTATGTAGTTACTCACGTGATGTTATGTATATCGAGGTATGTGGTTACTCACGTGATGTTATATATATCGGGGGTATGTGATTACTCACGTGATGTTATGTATATCGGGGTATGTAGTTACTCACGTGACGTTATGTATATCGGGGTATGTAGTTACTCACGTGATGTTATCTATGTAGGGGTATGTGGTTACTCACGTGATGTTATGTATATCGGGGTATGTGGTTACTCACGTGATGCTATATATATCGGGGTATGTGGTTACTCACGTGATGTTATGTATATCGGGGTATGTGGTTACTCACGTGATATTATATATATCGGGGGTATGTGGTTACTCACATGATGTTATCTATATCGGGGTATGTGGTTACTCACGTGATGTTATATATATCGGGGTATGTGGTTACTCACGTGATGTTATGTATATCGGGGTATGTGGTTACTCACGTGACGTTATGTCTATCGGGGTATGTGGTTACTCACGTGATGTTATGTATATCGGGGTATGTGGTTACTCACGTGACGTTATTTATATCGGGGTATGTGGTTACTCACAACTATGGCAAGCCAAGTTGTCATCTATTCGCGGAGCAATGTTGATCCAGTATTTTACCAAATTACATAAGATATCTTCTATATATTATATAAGATATAAATATATGTTGATGAGATATCTTGTATGTTTATAAGATATCTTATTTAAAGTTTATAAGATATCTTATATGATACATATATATCTATTATATCTATTATATCTATTATAATATATCGTAACTTTTCTTTATGAGATTTCTGATACAACATATATAAGATATCACATAAAAGATATAAGATATCTGATATAACATATAAGATATCTTACAAAGAAAAATTAATACGATATCTTATAAAGAAAGAGACTCTCGTGAGACCGGCAAAACCTAAAAATGACTGCTCCCTCTGTAAGGTAACTTCCGTTTTGTTGGAATGCACACGGAACATGCACAATCAACCCGCAGTCGCGACGACGATCGGCTAGGCACAGAGCAGATGTACGTCGTGTTCGAGCAAACATGGATATATGGCAATTATAAATCTGTTTCAAACCGTTATATGTAGATGCAGCTTCATCTCGGCTCCTTCATCGAGTGAAGGAGAGTTCATTATATCAAATTCAAATCTCGTTCTTTATTAGATATCTCACAATCGAATCATATAAGATATCTTATAAAATATATAAGATATCTTAATAAATTTTCTTTATAAGATATATCATTTATTATATAAGATATCTTATATAATTTAGTAAAATCCTGGATCAACGTTGCTCCGTGAATAAATGACAACTTGACTTGCCATTCACAACCATAAGTTATAAAATTGATTTGGATTATGGCACTGTTTACTGTCTTATTAGGGGGTCGCGTTGGCCGAGTGGTTAAGGTGTCCCGACACTTTTTCACTAGCCCTCCACCTCCGGGTTGCGAGTTCGAAACCTACGTGGGGCAGTTGCCAGGTACTGACCATAGGCCGGTGGTTTTTATCCGGGTACTCCGGCTTTCCTTCTATGACCCTGGCTGTTAATAGGACGTTAAATAAAACAAACCAAATCAAACCAAACCAAACAAAAACTGTCTTATTAAAAATTTTTTTTACTTCGGGATGGTACCAACAGGAATTGCACCATTTCAACTTTAGAGTCAACTTAATGTCATATCAAACAAATATCGTGTCGTGGGCACATAACAACTGCATCATGTTGGGTATGCTGACATATTTAAGAGACAATTATGTTCAAACACTTTCTTTTAAGTGCTGAGCGTCAAGCAGGAATTTTTGTAATTATTTGGTATGGCCCGGCGTGGGAGCTAGGACTGAAACCCTGAATTAAATTGCTTGTCATGTTTAACAAAGAATTCGTTTCTTGGTGGATTTGGTTGTAAATCCTAATGTATGTAAGAGATCTGTATCAGAAGACCCTTCTACTACTGCATCACAAGTGTACTGTAAATAATGGGAGGATAGTTATCGGGTAACGAATTAAGCTTACGGGACTAGGCAATCATTAATAGCTGATACCATCAGCGATGGTCTATAAAATACAACCGATTTCAGCTCATTTAACATATATTTGAAGTTTATGGCCCAAACACCTTCCCAAAACCACTATCTACGACACCATAGCAACATGTATGAGAAATTGACACCGTTCGCATTGTCTTTGAGCCTGATGAAGTTATGAAAATTTTAAGTCGGATCATGGAAACGGTCGAGATTTTACGACTGTAACACTCTTGTATTTCACCAGCGTAACAGAGTGGGGTCTCCCCTGGGCACAGTTTGTCGTAGCCTCGATAACAAAGCCATTGATTCATATGATCACCTCGATGACAGGCTCGTTCTGATACCTCCTGCGTAGTAATTAGACACCTGCTGAAAGCCGTAAATTTTACACCTGTTTAATAAAGTGTCACTTACTGGACATATAATACAACCAAAGGCAGCCCTGGTCACAAATCACCGACAAGTACCCACTAATATAAAAACAAATAGGCAGCGCTACCTTACGTGTCCTACCGACAGGGATAATCGGATGCGATGCACAAAACAATAAAGCTTGTAATGGTTCTAAGAATAGATCTGAAGATCCAGTTCCCTCCCAGAATATAAGTATAGAAAATGCATTAGCAATTTGTTTTTGCTATGTCTACTTGAAAAGATGAACCGTGTCGAATACACAGTAGTGCATCAACCGGGATGGTTAAAATTTAGCTGAAGAAATATTAAAAGCAGCAAATAATTATGCTTGAGGACTATCAATGGCGACAAATGTCAACCAGAAATGTGCACTAACGATATATCCAATTTTAAGAGAGGTGCATGCTGGGAGCACAGCACCTTCTGACAACGTCATCACACACTTCCGACATTATATTATCTGTTTAACTGTTAAGTGGGATTTAAAACGGAAGAAAATGAAACTCCATCGTCAAATATTACCAATGACAAATCACATGGAAAACAGTATTACAGAAGGGCCAGAGACTTTTACTTCATTGACAACGTCAGAATAAAATGTCAAATGTCAACGCGATCCACGAAGAAATGACAAGGAATCATGAACGATAACGTCAATGATCACATCTCAAAAGAAATGCATGTACAAACTGTTCTATTGATATCACCTTGGTGACACGTTATTTCCGTCTACTAACATCTGTCTAAACGTTAGTTTTTGTCCACAACATTTGAATACTCGGAAATTTCGATATACATAAAGTTTTGAATACAGCTTCGCAGAAAGAAAAGGAAACTGGCGGCATTTTGGTCTCTTTGGGGTTTCCTCATGAAAACCATTGTTTGATAAAGACTGTTTCTGTCAAAGTTAGGTTCATTTCAGGTTATGCAATCAACTGAAATGTTTTGTTTTTGGTGTATGTTGATGGGAAATTGTCGAAAGATTGACATACTCGAAGACGGCACAAAAATAACTTTGTTAACAATGAAACAATCATTAATAGGCTATTCATGTGTTTGTATTTAGATATTATTCTCATCTGATCAAAGTACATGCAAATGTTACCAGGTCACTGTTTATCACAGAATAAAATACTTTCATGATAACAAAAAAGTAAACACCTTGACGAAATCAAGACCAGGTGTTCTGACGGTAAGCGTCTTCTGTGCCATTGACGACAACCGCCATGTGTCATCTATATTCCTTTGGCTAAATGGTGAAAACTATAAAATCTTGTCCGACTTTCTAAAACTGAGCGTATTACCACTCAATCAATCGAAATGTTGCATTTCTTTCTTGCTTTTACAATATGGTCGCCATTAAGGGGATGCTTATATTAAACAAAATATATATATTTTGTCAGAGGCTAATCAATTGTATGTGTACGTGGTGTATACTGACACAACAAATATCGCAATCACTTTCGTTTTTGACGAAAAAGTCGAACTGGCCAATATATCCTCACATCTGTTTGGATGAAATTTGAATGCTGAATGCTGATTGTTTAACTCCATAATCGCAGATAACACCACAAAGCAGAAACACATTGACATCATACTTCACTGTTGGCCGACAGGATAAGCCGGATATTTGTAGTATCCCAAAGATATGTATATAGATATCATACATAATACTGAAAAGCGTACATGGAGTGTTTAAACAAAAGAATGATTTCGAACGTGTGATGAGTAGAAGCTCTCCTGCGAAAAGACAATATATGTCTAAGGAGATTTATTTAATATTTTTTATTTTATCAATATATACTGAAACGAAAAAGAAACGCAACTTCAAATTGTAGGTTTAATAAAATAATACTTGTGAGCATTATGTTTAAATTTCATATGTAATAGTTAATATTGAATATTGATGTAACATCCTTTAAATGTTTAGAGATTTTTAAGAACAGGTCACTGCTAGAAGGTCATGATTGGTAGTACCCTACGTGAATCCAAGTTGAAATGGCAGCAGTTTTGAAACCGTGCCCTAATATCGTGTGTGTCCTCCTCGAACAGTTATCACATCTCTAATTCTTTGTTGCATTGAGTTCATCAGGGCATTGACTTTCCGTATTGGAATGTTATTCCATTCTTGGACGAGTGCATTTGCTAACTGAGGGAGGGTATTTGGGGGGTTACGGCGATTTCGAATTCTTCTGTCTAATTCATCCCACAAATGCTCGATTGGGGACAGGTCGGGGCTATATGGAGGCCAATCTATAGGAACAATGTTCTGTGTCGCAAGAAAGTCTCTACAGACTCTTGCAACGTGTGGTCTCGCGTTATCTTGCTGAAAGGTTAGATGATGCTGCCTAACAAACGGCACAACATGGGGCCTAAGGATCTCATCCCGATAGCGTACGGCCGTTAAATTCCCATTGACTATCACCAAAGGCGTCTTCAAACCATGGGAGATTCCCGCCCAAACCATAACTGATCCACCCCCAAATCGGTCGTGTTCCAAAACACAGGCGTCAGCAAAACGTTCGCCTCGACGCCGGTACACACGTTGACGGCCATCTGCTCGAAATAACGTGAATCGAGATTCATCGGTGAAGAGCATAGACCTCCAACGTCTCATAGGAAAACGTCTGGGCATATGTGCCGTTGCCCATTGCATACGACGTGCTCGACGTTGCGGTGTTAGTGGTAAACCAACGTACTGTCGCCTTGCACGCAAATTAGCCTCACGCAGTCTGTTGATCACTGTTTGGGGATGAATTCGACGGTTATGATTACCAATCGTATTCCTTGCCGTTTCAGCGGCCGTTAATCTCCTGTTACGCAGGTGTGCCAACCTAAGAACCCGGTCTTGACGTCGCGACGTTACGCGTGGACGTCCTGATCTCGGCTGGTCATCGACTCTTCCTGTTGCGTTAAGACGTGAAACTAATCGACTAATAGTCGATTTGTGAACTCTGAATTGTCGAGCGACGTGAAGTTGCGTGTTCCCTGCCAGAAGCATCGCTATAGCACGTCCTCTATCAACCTTTGATAACCGTGGCATAATTGTAAAAGGAATTATTGTTTGCAAAAGTATTGGCGATGATGTGGCTCAATGTTAGTGATGAATTGATACTGGTTTGAATGAAAAAAGAACGCATATGTTTGTACAGGCACGGTTTTTGATGTTTTTACCGCGCCGGAAGTGCATAGGTCTCTAGTCACACTTGGGTGATTTTGAAGATTGGTATGGGAGTTAGGCAGGGTGCATGTTTATTTCCGCGATTTTTATACAGATATGTATATTTAATACAAAATTAATCACAATTTTCCATGTTGCGTTTCTTTTTCGTTTCAGTATATATATATATATGAATGCTGAACAAATGAATAGCGCCAATAGATATGGACGTTGTAGCGGTAGCATGTTCTCGAATACAGAATTGCACCACACAGCTGTCTTGTCATTGTAGGTTCATCAGTTTTGTTTATTGCTAAAAAATGGGAACCCTAAGGAAGCTGGAATTTTTAATGCATCTAAATAAACGTTAAGTATATGCAACATGGATTTATCAAATACTGAAATCAATTTCGTAACTTTGGGACATTAAACAATATATTTTTGAATATTTTGTTTAATGAGATACCCACGTAGCTTCTAAGCGCTGCCACTTTTCTTAATTTAATCATGTAAACGGGTCGTGCAAGGTGACCATCCAAGTTTAAAGAGGCAGGAATTAATATCTTAGGTTCAGGGATCATCGTAAATTTTGCCCATTAATAATAAAGAATACCAGTAAACGTATAGCTTAGTTGACACGATAAAATAAAAATGTACATATCCTGACTTTTCTCTCTCTATTTCCTCGATACTGTGATTTGACTCCTCCACCAAACGATTGCATATTGCCAAAAATGACTGATTAAATCAACTAAAGTAAGATATTGTCTTCTTCACAGTTCAAACTGTAGCCTTTATACTTCAAACTTTTAGTTACTTCGCTGAAGTTTGAATCACTGAAAAACAAATCTTCAGTATATATCCGTACGTGTGAAAACGTGAGGTGGGTCAGCCTGACCATAGGGAACGGTTGACCCTTGAAGTAGGCCTAGGTCTATAGGGGAGCTAACTTAAATCTTCTCAACTCTTCGATTTCATGTGTTACTCTAAATATGACACAGCTTGACATATACGTTTTGAACCTACCAAACGACACATAGTTCTGCAATTATTTACCTCGATGCCATGTTATTGACCATCAGCATGCCAAAATTGTTCGCCTCATGATCAAACATTTTGATATTTATCTGTATATTATGACAAAATAGTCAAATTAATACTTCCCAAAAGTTGCAGTTGAAATATCAAGCGATAGTGACCGGAAGTATGAACATATAAAGCCCGGACGGACAAAAATTCAAATGTCGATAAAATGACTCGCAGTGGGGTTTGTTTCTCTGCTAAGTGTCCACCATAATTGAAGACACTGGTTCTATTTTAGATCGCAGGTTTAATGTCACCACATATATCCTATAGCGGTCACCCGTACGATATTGCTATTGCAAAGAAATTCAACCGATATAGTTTTTGATTTTATTCTGTACGGTATGTAACGTCCTCGTGACGGCAAATGTTAATGTAAAGTATCCAAGAGATTCCAAAAACAGAAAAACAAGAACAAAAAGTTCAGTCAGGAAAAACAAAGAAAAACACTCGTTGCAAATAAATCAATTTGGTCCACTTCATTTTTCTTTTATAGAAGACAGCAGTTTACCACCGATTCCAGATGGGACCTACGTTTGGAAGTCTTTTACGGTGTAACGAGGCTTTCGACATTTGACAGCTAATCAGGAATGCACAAAATATTACTATTGCAATAAGTACACGATTTTGTGTCTGCATCATACATCTGTTTTGTCTTTCTTTAGAAGTAACGCATGGAAAATCAGAAATAAGGTTAAAGAAGTAAACTTGGGCTTAATTCTATATTCTTTAGATTAAATTCTTCTGAATAGTGGTTACTTTCAACATGAACTACACGTGTATGTGGAACTTGTTTAGAAAAACCGTTTGAATATAAATGTAGCATGGCAGATAACAGGCGACCACAGATAAAGATAGAGTTTGGGGAACATCGTTTCCCTTATCGTTTTTTGTTTTTGTTTTGTTTCTTTTTGGTTTTGTGTCTACTTTTTAGTTTGTCTCATAATATATATATAAGTGAGAAGCAATATAACAAAAACAGTGATATTTATGATAAACGCGACGAAAAAAATGCATTTGAAAATTGCATCTGAATTCATAAGTACTGTACTAGCTTCTTTGTTCAGAATTTTTGAAAAAAATAACAAGAAAGGACATATGAATACGGGTATGTAGACCAACATTCAAATTACATGTTACAAACATATGTTCTGCTGGTCATCATCATCATCATCCTCATCGTCGTCGTCGTCGTCGTCATCGTCATCGTCGTCGTCATCAGCAGCAGCGGCAGAAGCAGCAGCAGTATCATTATCAGTTAGATGCTTTATTTTACTTTTCCCTACATATTTTACTTTTTCATGTAGATTATTTAATTTAAACTAAAGACGGTTTCACTAGACAGGGGGATTCTTGACTATGAACTGTTGCCGTCCCCACGTCACAAAGGCACGCGACTGATGTCATTCACTGTCCCATAAATCCTAATTTCTGGTTAGTTGTTGTACAGTAATGCCATATGAATGTTGATATATTTATACGGTATTAGTTACGTGATATATCACGTATAAAAAACCACAATCAGTCAAAAATAATATATCCCCTATATTGTCAGTGGAACATTTCACTCCGAAGTTGCCATTTTATTTGCACTATTTTAAAATCAGATATTTAAAAAGAATAATTAATTCTCATGCGCACTGTTGTGTTCCTGATTCGGTTACCGGAAATACTGTAATGATTATAAAAACAGGCAAATCGACCGATAACTGAATGAAGATGCGGGCAATACGGACTTATTTCGGAAACAAAACAATTAATGTTTCATTCCAAACGATTTCAGATCTGGAAAAGCGCAATGATATTAACCACCTCTGGGAAATTTCCTCACATTAACAGCAAGGTCGCTTAATTGTTAGAAGCTCCCAAATAAATGCAATACCTAAGTGTACTTTAAATAACATCATACAGGAAGAGGGAGCGACCACTTCATGTCACGATCTCATTTGGTTTTGTAAAATACATACGTACGCTTCTCGTGTTGCTAAAACATATATAGCACAAACAAATCACTACATTAATATGATTAAATGTTAATTAAATTGTATGCTACAAAGTGGAACTTGACATTTGATTTGATTCCTCGCGTACGTCTGTACCTACATACTACCCAATAGACATATCGGATATGGTTGTAACTGCTAGAAATATCACATACGGTTGTACAAACTAGAAATATCACATACGGTTGTACAAACTAGAAATATCACATACGGTTGTACCTACTAAAATATCACATACGGTTGTACCTACTAAAATATCACATACGGTTGTACCTACTAAAATATCACATACGGTTGTACCTACTAAAATATCACATATGGCTGTACCTACCAAAATATCACATACGGTTGTACAAACTAGAAATATCACATACGGTTGTACCTACCAAAATATCACATACGGTTGTACAAACTAGAAATATCACATACGGTTGTACAAACTAGACATATCACATACGATTGTACCTACTAAAATATCACATACGGTTGTACCTACTAAAATATCACATACGGTTGTACCTACTAGACATATCACATACGGTTGTACAAACTAGAAATATCACATACGGTTGTACAAACTAGACATATCACATACGATTGTACCTACTAAAATATCACATACGGTTGTACCTACTAAAATATCACATACGGTTGTACCTACTAGACATATCACATACGGTTGTACAAACTAGAAATATCACATACGATTGTACCTACTAAAATATCACATACGGTTTTACAAACTAGAAATATCACAAACGGTTTAAGCCTGCAAGTGCGGTCATGAAAAGATCTAGTGAGTAATTATCAATGAGCCTTTAGAAACACTGACACAAACTGAGCACGACTACTAACCACACATCTAAACTTCACATCTAATTGTCAACTATTTCAGATGTATTTTATCCTTTTCACCTAGGACATTGTCAGTGTATCTGAGATTTTGCGGCAAATAATCTCATACAATTATAACACTAAACAACACTGTTTGAGTAGAAAGGAGAACCTTTCCTAAATATTTTTTTTCTATATAATATAACATTAAACATTCTGTCATGATCACATAAAACAAGGATTACTACATTGGTAAGTATTCGTTGTTTTGTAATAGAAATCATTTTGCTTTTTTCGTATCATTTTGTATGTTATCCTGGAAAACGGCATTAAACTAGTCTCGTCATTCCAGCTGACTTGTTAGTTAATTTAGTCCTGTTTAGGAGTATAGCTACATCCTGTATTAGGTGGCGACAATATGCTAGTTGTAGGAATATGCATCGTATGAACATATATATTTATGTATTATTAATAACAATAATACAAAATCAGACGATTCAGACATAATATTACATAATATGTCAGTATTCCTAATGGCTGTTTAAAGCTTAAAATTTTAATAATTAACTGTTACTTCATCAATAATAAGAAAGTTAGATCCCGTCAAAATTGATCATTTTGTAGCAGGGTCATGAAATAATGACACTGTTACAATTTAACAAACCATTTCACAGAATGAAAAATAAAAAAAAAAAAAAAAAGCGAAAAAAAAAAAAAATTATATATACCGTCGTATCCATTCGACTTGTTCAACAAAAGTTAAAGAGTGTTATTGTAACATTGCGATAAAAAATATTTCACTTATATACAAAGGTGTGCTTTTGTGATATCAGCGTATATGTAGACCTATTATCGGTGTTATATACTAGCGCAAGAAGCACATTAAACAAAAACAAATTATCCGCATTTTACGAAAATATACATGCATAAAATATATATTTCACGCTTTTAAAATCTTATCAAAACGAAATAAAACGTTATTTACCAACTATTCGTATTTTACTAATGTATCCGCATTTCAAAATATCTACACTAGAGTTGAAGAAAGTATCAATACATAGTGAATGAAAGATTGCATTGTTCCATTGCAGTACACACAGACAGATATATAGAGAGTATCAGAGTATCAGTGGAGCTTACCTTTGTAATGTTAAGCCTGTTGTAACGAGTTCCGAAGTGAAAGGCCTGATGTGAAATATAATAAAAACGTTCAAATGAAAGACGGACGGTACGGATAGACACTCATTATTGGAATAGCAGCTTTGCAAGGACGCCCGGCTTTATATAATCTCACAAGTCAAACACCCGCTGGAAATTCCCATATGAATATCTCATAACACACGATGTAGGAGAGTTTGATGAACAGGCCTGGGTGTGTGACGCTGTCGTAAATAACGTTACTAGCGTGCGCATAGGCGCATGCCACATAACTACGTCACGTGAAAAGTTCGGGGGCCGAGTTTTTTTGGGGGAGTGACGGATACAAAGAATTGATATATTAACTTAAAAGAAAATATGATTTTTAAAAAGAAAGTGCGTTTTTACCAATGGAAGGCCGTTTAACAGACACAGTGATAGTGCTTCATCCTACTTTTTAAAATCTGAATTTGCTTCTTTTAGAAGAAACTACTGATGCTACTAAATGGTTAGCTGTGAGTAAACGGTGGCAGATGAAAGAAACTCCTTTAGTGATACCGCACCAAGGCAATAAACATTTAATAACGTTGTAATATAGTAACAACCATAGAAACGGTCAAGTATATCAGACTCCACTGATTGACTCCATTGTTTGTTTACACGCCTCAAAGATTGTACCCGGTAACATACCTGTAATGATGACAGGTGTTAGAAGCGAGAATTGCTCTGTGATGATACATTAAGAGCTCACGTGAGTTTTAATTCATTATGTTGTAAGGCAGGCTGTACAGTGTAAAAACCTCGTGTTATTTATAATAGATGATACTTTCTGAAACGAATTATGTGTTATTGGAAGTGATCAAAATTAAATTAATTGTATTCATTATTCAAATGAACATACATGTATATTGAGTTACCAAGGAACAAATCGTACCTATCTCATATCGAATAACCTACAAAATGTACCGACATGTTACTCAAATGAGAAAGTATTTTCATTTTAAACGTGAAGTGGGAAGTGCCAGGTATATTCTGTTTCCCTTCTCGGGTTGTAAAGTACCATTTACTTGATCTCTATATAATCTATTAACGTAAATTAGACGCAGATTTACTCTTATTGGCTTCCTTGGGAAAATGTTGGATGGTCCATTTGAGGATATTTTATACAGTTTTATTGATAATTTGTTTAAGTTGATACATGAAGCTCGCCTTGCATCGTGTTATCTTGACAAAATCTACACGACCGATACACCATATAGTGTTTATAACAAACGCCACTAGTTAACGGCCGTCCTTAAATGACCTTAGCTGTTAATAGGACGTTAAACAAAATAAACCAAACCAAACACTAGTTAACGGGCCTGTTTTTGAATATTTTATTGAGTTATCATTCTAATATGTCTTGTATACAGTTTGGTTCCGTTGTCACCAAACTATTTCTCATTTTTAGAATGTGGAGTAACTCGGATTTGATCTAGAAGCAGAACAGGTTTACCTTCCTGAACACCGAGTCTAATATTTCCCATTGTCTAATTCTACTTGCCATTTCCCCATGTAAGTCTATAAACTCTTTGTTTGTGTTTAGTCCTTGTTACATTAATTGTGAGCTGGAATTACGGTTTCATAATATTTCTTATTTTCAGCGTTGTTTTTATATTCACTGTTGTTTTATATTCACTGTTTTTTTTCCCTGTTGTTTTTATATTCATTGTTGTTTTATATTCACTGTTGTTTTTATATTTTTTTCTGTTGTTTTTATATTCATTGTTGCTTTTATATCCCCGTTGTTTTTATATTCATTGTTGCTTTTATATAAACAGCTTTTTTATATCCCCTATTGTTTCTTTATTCACTGTTGTTTTTATATTCACTGTCTTTTATATTCAATGTTGTTTTCGTATTCACTGTTCTTTTATGTTCGCTGTTATTTTGATATTCAATGTTGTTTTTATATTCACTGTTGTTTCTATAAACATTGTTGTTTTTATATTTACTGTTGTTTTTATAATTACTGTTGTTTTCATATTCACTGTTGTTTTTTATATTCAGTGTTGTTTTTATATTCATTGTTTATTTTATATTCACTGTTGAATCTTGTATTCACTTTTGTTTTTATATTCACTGTTGTGTTTGGATTCACTCATTTAAAAAAAATCGTTGTTGTGTTATATTCTTTGTTTTTTTTTATATAAACACTTGTTTTTATATTCACTGTTTTTTGTATATTCATTTTCTTATATATTTATTGTTGTTTTTATATTCATTTTTGTTTTCATTATCATGTTTGTTTTATATTCCCCGTTGTTTTTATTTGCAATGTTGTTTGAATATTCACTGTTGTTTTTAATATCATAGTCACTGTTATTTGTATATTCCATGTTGTTTTTATATTAATTTTTGCTTTTATGTTCATTGTTGTTTTTATCTTCACTATTTTTTTTATTATTCTCTGTTGTTGGTATGTTCATTGTTGTTTTCATGTTCACCGTTGTTTTTGTATTCACTTGTTTTTATACTCATTATTGATTCTTATATTAACTGTTGTTTTTATATTCACTGTTGATTCTTATTTTCACTATTTTTTATATTCACTGTTTTTATATATACTGTTGGTTTTATGTTCACTGTCGTTTTTTGTATTAACTTTTGTTTTTATACTAACTATTGATTCTTATAGTCCCTGTTGTCTTTATATTCACTATTGATTCTTATATTAACTGTTGTTATTACATTCACTGTTGTTTTTATATTTACTGTTATTTTTATATTCACTGTTGTTTTCCTATTCACTGTTGTTTTTATATTCACTGTTTTTGTATTCCCTGTTTTTATATTCCCTGTTTTTATATTCACTGTTGTTTTTATATTCCCTGTTGTTTTTATATTCCCTGTTTTTATATTCACTGTTTTTATATTCCCTGTTGTTTTTATATTCACTGTTTCTTTTTAATATTTACTGTTGGTTTTCATTAAGCACTAGTTATGTTACATGATTGTTTTAAGATGATTCGTTTAAGTATCTTAATGTAAGACGGCTGATTTAAGATTTTTATGAGGGTAAAGGCTTTTATTTTGTTCTAGGTTGTGTTGTTCAGTTAGTGTAATGTAAGATGTTGTATTTAGGATTTTTTTTAGTTATTTTATGTTTTGTGCTGTTATCGGTATTCAGTTCTATTATAGATCGGGTGGTTGATTTAGAATTTTTCAAAAAAAAAAAAATTTATTTTGTTAAAGTGCCAGTTTGGACTGTTTTTGTTTTGTTAAAGGTTTTGTTTTGACTGCTTCGTTCTGTTATTGGTATGTTGGATGGCAGATTACTCCATTTGAGTTTTATTTTGTTAAAGGATTAGTTTAGACTGTTTCTGTCTGTTAATAGGATTACTTTGGGGGATTTTCCAGTTGATTTAATGCTAAACGACTTGTCTTAATATATTTTAGAGGCGTTTTATCACGTGCACACTAATGTATTTTCAATATATCAATGAAGTGCATATCACCTTTCTAATTACTTCCACTATCCTTATCAAAACCTATTTGAGCCTTCCTTTGGGATCACTTTCCAGTTGTATCCAGCGCCCCTGTTCCTTGTTTTCCCCTTTCGATTGTTGACACTGTATTTAAGTTATGTAGGTTATTTATTGTTATTATTGTAATGCTGTTCTGTGCCCATCAACAAAGGAACATGTCGTTAGGGCCAATACTTAGTGGCTTAAGTTGGTGAAAAGGACCACGACGATACTAGAGAAGGGTAAAAGCCAGTATCGACTACTAGAACTTTATCACACAAAATCAAAAGACAGATACGATCACATATCGTAACAATAGTACCTCAGGTCGAAAAAATATACACCCGTCGAATGCCATATCGTGGTATCGTCGAATGTCATATATACATATGTATATACATGTACTGTCTTCTTTAATAAGATTTACATCACCTTAAGAATGGCTATCTAGCATGCTATATACACATGTATCTGACTTTACAAGTTAATATTTAATTTTCTGACAGTTTGAAGAAGTACCCAACTTTTCAACATCAGAAACTGACAGCAATAATTTTTAGAAAAATATTCGAATCAGAATTATTTTCTTGGAAACATAACTTTATATCAAGACTCTAATGCATTCTGTTTCAAAGAAATCGGTCGAACATTATAGGAGGAAATATCCAGATAAAAATCAAATACTGCATTAAACAAAGGAGGATAAGTCGAATCGGAATTCATTCCAGGTAGACATAGCGTCAACTAAGGATTGCAATGTAATTCCAAGTTTAAAAGACATTGGAAGCAAAGTGTAGGAGATATCTGGACAAAATGAATAATTCAATGGATAGATAAATACTGAAATTAACAAAGGGAAACAACTTTTGCTAAAACGAATTTAGAATTCTTTTGAGGGAGACAATGTCATATCATAATCATAATGTCTACGATGTCTGAAGAGGTCGGTAGACAAACGTTGAAGGAGGTTGCCGGACAAACAAAATTTGAGAAAAAAAAATTCTACGATACAATTTCTTCATTTCTTTTAGAAAACTAAACATTGAACATGCTGATAATAACATGTCTGATATCATACGAAAAGAAGAAATTACATATATATCAGGAACAGAAGGGATTTTGAGCAAGAATATGATATTTTTACATTAGTGAATAACTTTCATTCATAATTATGTGCTTAAAAACGTCTTCGAAATATCAAATAAATCGCCAAAAAAGAAATTAGAAATCTTGTAAAAAGTAATAAAAATTGATTGACTATATTGTTATATATTTTTGATTGAAAAAAAAAGAGCATAGGAGAATCTGTTATACATTGAAATATTATAAAATTAACTAAAATAAGATATTTATACCTCGTTCAATTAGTACACAGGGACCGATACTTACACTAATAACCAACAAAAATGAATGTTCTACTTTCAAAATTGGCGTCATGTTACCTGATAACTACAAATAGTAAATGTTTTTGCAACTGCTTAATAAATGTTCTGACAAGAACGCTACATTATATACTTACAATATGTATGTTGTTTATTTATGACGTCCTCGTCCTGGAATCTGAGTGGCCATGTTGGTCTACATTGTAATTCTAATTGTCCAATTCGACCATACCTAATACCTTGAAGAGGAAGGCTAGTAGCGAAATCTAAATTACTTGATATTTCTACTTTTTGACTTTTGGGTGCAAAGGCTTTGGTTTCCAAATACATTCATAAGTATGTGCTTAAGTTTTTAAGCACATACAGTGTACTTATGAATTAATTGCAAGTTCAGATAAGTAGAGGACACTGGGTATATGAGGGCATGTCTCCATGGCTCTCTGTACATTATAACACTGGCAACAATAATCCTGTATCGCATTAATTGTGTTGGAGCTGTCATACTTGATCCAAACATTGTACTTTAACTGCTGTTATGCCTCTATTTGATCTTATATCGTACAAAGTACCGGGAGCGCCGACAGATCTTGTAGTCACTATCATCAATGAGGTGTTCACTGATGTAGTCAGCTGCCAATGCTATTTCGTGCCACAGGATATTGTCCGAACGTCTCCCATGCTTAATTTTGGAAGTCACAATTAGTTCAGTCCCAACTGGTTTGGCAAATATTGACTTGGCCCTTCTCGTAAGATAAGTCTAATCTTTCACACGCCAAGCTAAGGTATCGTGAACACTGAGGCGCGTTTTCATTTTGTCGGTTAGCGCCCTTAACTTTGCATCTGGCTCTTGTGATCTAACATGTATTGGTCTTGGGTTCCATTGAAATCACGCTTTCATCATTCGAGTGCCCCGACACTATCAAAGGAGTAGTCGGAGGCTAGTTGTGTTTTAAAAAAAATCGGTCATTGCGTGAATCGTCTGTGATATGACTCCACAAAACATCTTCATTTAGTAATGAATCTGTGAGTGTTAGCTTGTAGGTCGTCATTCATGATTTCCTCTGATCTAGAAAGAAGCTGGGGAGTCAACATTTCCCCTACATCAGTGCAAATTTCAACGCTAGGGCAAAGGTCTTTCCCTATGAGATGGTCCGAGCAAATACATGGAGACCAAGGACACCACAGTTTATGACGAAAGATGAGTTGATGTTTTGCTCACTAAGGCACAATGGTCTAGTTTTGATTGAAACTGTTCATACATAGTGTCCATATGGCGTTGTAAAACTGCTCATAAACAGATTCACAATGGATCATAGGAGGATGTTCCGCCGAGTGTCATCATTACCACCAACGTTTAAAGCGTCAGGTTGTGGCTTTCGCTTCTGATGTTTCTTGAAACACTTCGTCCACATGCCAATCTCTTGATCATCAGTGAAGTTATTGCCACCTGCTTTTAAAACAACAAGCAACATTTTGTGCTGGGGACGTCTTATGTTTCTAGGAGATTTTTTTGGCTTTCATGTATCACTTAACGACAACTTTTCAACCCGCATCTGTACACTGATCTCTCACCGTGAGAACGGCACTGAATAAGGCGTTTAAAGTATGAACAGGATTTAAGTGCTTTGATATAATGTTTAAAATCATGGACATATAGGCTATTTAATTGAAGAAAATGTGAAAATGAATTTCATAAGAACAGTGAGATTGGGGTATAATGTTGCAAGATTTGTCCTAATTATAATTTGCAGCGATGGTCTTTTAACGACGTGGCCTCCATATGTCGGAATTACTTGTGTGCGTGTAACGGGTTGTTTTATATTAGAAATGACACACCTGAACATGGAAGTTTGGAGTGTAACAGGGTTGTCTGTTATGTCAACTGAAGAAGACATTCAAATTGTCATTTGTTCACACAACATTTGTATCACAAACTGCCTTAAATGAATAGCATCGGCGGTATACTTACTGGTTTAATATTTAGGTATTTAATGTATTGTTCAAATGTTCCTTTTTCGTTAAAAAACTATTTATCTTTTGTATGTTTTATGACAATTTACGTAAACAAATGTTTTTAGTTTGGTAATTTTGTCACGGAATTAGTTTATTAGGCAAGTGCATCATCGATTAATTTTGGTAAAACTTATAGCTGAGGGAACCAATTTTGATGTTACAAAGCATTGTATCGGTGAGTGATCTCTAAGGGTAAAAAAGTATTTAGGTCGACTCCTATGGGAAATTAACATTGCTGGAAACCCTACCTTTGTTGGGCGTATAAAAGCAAGTGGCAATGGTTAGCTAAATCTTGTTGAATATTTCAACAGCTTTGAGGAAATGTTAATTTTTTTATAACCGTCACAAATATAGGGTATTTCATTAGCTACATATATCATCTTAAAGTCATTACATTCTGTCGTGACGGAATAGCAGTGACTATTAAGTTTGGTAATTCGGGCATTGAGATCACAACCCAACAAGGAACAAAACCGAACGCCTTTTGCGTATGGCTCTCGTGAGAACAGACGAGATTTCATACAGAATGGCAGGTATTGGTAGACGTCTGAAGGAATCAGCGTTCACCAGCAATTGTTAGTACATTTGTTCCCACGGGAGGGGTCGTTTTTTCTATTACGTGGCAATTTTATTGTACCGTTGAAGTAATACAATTACAATAAAATCCAATTTGTTCTATCTATAAACTGCTATAGTCGTTAGATATTGGCTATTAAGTAGATAATATGTAAATTAATTATTGGTATATAGAGGAACTGAATGGTTTCCTGTTGAATATATACACATATTTTGAATACTCTGCTGTGAAGATGTAAGCAGTAGAAAATGCTTTTTCCATTATGATATTATTATTGTTAAAAAATCAAAGAAAGTCATTTATATGTAGCTTTCGAGAGAGCGATGAGCTAAAGGTAATGGTGTAGCACAGTATACTGGTTTTTATCCTTAAGGATCTTTCCAACCAAATGCCAATTTTCAATCAACGTATACAACACCCCAGGTGGAATGTTACCTTTTAAAAGCTTTTTCTTTCCATTTAAGCATTTTGATAAGGTCGGTTGTGCCGTTGTCATTATTCTATGGCCCTAATATGAAGTCAGATTCTGGTTGTTAACATCCTAGCCCTATTATTTTGAGGATGTCACTTAAACAATTAAATTTGACTTATTATGGTTGTTTTCGATGAAGAAGGGGACGTTTACCCTTCCGGGTCCTATTTCTCATTGTACGTTTCCGGGGGTCTTAATTCTGATCTCTATCTAACTTATATTTGCTTTTTTTTTTATTGATTTTATGTAAGAATTACGGCTACGTTGGTTGGGGTATTTTCTGTTTGCCATATTAAAAAAAAAAAAAAAAAAAACCCCAAAAAAACAAAAACAAAAAAGTGAAGCGTCTGCACTTGACGCCGCTATTAAAAGGAAACAAACGAAAGGAGACAACGGTCAAAGACACTGACGATTTGGAGGGTGAAGCCGTAGGCATGATACAAGAGAACAAAAAATAAAACTAACTGAGCAGCAATCTAAAATATCGCTTTATAGCCATTCAGTTGTGATTAACACAAACGTAGATCACTGAATCAATGTAGACACCTGTGTCCTACTGCAGAGAACATTCCTACAATGAACTTAACATGCGAACGGGGGACGTACTGCGTCCCATTGTGGACAATACTGGTGGCATTAGTTATAATGTCTCGAGATGTCTGGGAAGGTTAATCAGACGGAAACATTTTTACGATCCTCATAATACAGGCTGAAAGGTACTTTAAAATGATGCAGTATCTCTTTTAACCTACACGACACGCCCTATAAACAAATCACGATCGCGATTTATCAACCTCGCAGCTGGTTGTGCTTGATTATAAAGAAGGTGCCTGTTCGGTATTATTGTTTTTATGAAATTAGTAAGGTGACGGATTAGGCACCTTGACCTTTAGTTTTGGTAGCCTTACTTTTTTCGATATGGTAGAACATGCGAAATTATCTTTCTCCTAAAACATCAAATCTCGAAACAAATGATGCGATGTCTGTCTAGTGGTATGACATGTAAAATTATATTGCGTCAGCTTAATCCTCCAACGCTTCGTGTTCATCCGGGTTCCTCAGCAATTTCAATTTGACCTTGCGATAAATTTAGACGGAAGAAGTATTGGTTTGTTTACTAGGACTGTGACTATAACTTTAAGGTATCTTATTTGAAATCCTCGAATGTCATAAATAACCTGCGTCCAATATGCATAATGTTCATGAACGGTTTTCCATATTTACTTGGTTTAGTTAATATAATATGAGAGTCTCCAAAAAAAAATCATACAACTGTTTCATCAGCTTGTTATTGACATTAAGGTTTTTTCTAGAGGTTATACACAAAGTGAATACATTGTAGCAAACATATCTATTCCAAGTAAACTTTCTTCTGGAGAGGGTTGCACTTCGTCCAAGAAATCATGAGTCACAAGCCTAAATCTCTTCACAATAAAAGAGCAATTAGAGCTAATGATCCACATTGATACATCTGATTAATTGAATTGATGGGTGTTCCACTGGAGGGAAGGATAACAAATAGTATACCAACTGATGGGATTCATAAGAATGGTGACTTCTCATTACCAAGGATCTCGCTCATTCTTTACCAAAATGGAAGCGGATTGTCTTTAAACAAAAATCTCTCTCTTCTACATGTAGTATCTAAAGATATTACTTTTCTTGAGGAACAGTCTAAACAAGAATTTGTTGGAAAGATACACGCAACTTAATATCTTGTATCTGGGTTTCAAAGTGATTTGGAAAGTTACACGGATTTTAACAGGCGAAGAAGACCGGAAATTGTAACACAACTTTTCTTGTCGCCAAGGACTGGCTAATCTGGTGACCCTGTGTTCTAAAGGAGGGATACAAAGTGACGTTTTTAAAGAATATGCACCGTTATACGGTGCTATTGATTGGCTAATTTGATCACCATGTCCTGGAGCTGCTGGAATAGCCCCCACAATGGTAGTAAATTAATCTGCCCGTGACGGTTACTTCACATTCGTGACGGCTTGACACGAGAGCCTGTAACAAACACTCTCTAGGTATAACTTTACTATACGTCCGTGACTAGTACTAGGTTCGTATCCATTTGTAATGATCCTACGCCTCGTTAACTTGATAAACAATAAACCTGTCACACTCATTTAAGAATTACTCTATACATTCAGCTACAATGTCGTATAGAAAGTGTCGAATATATTAGAACAGCTTGGTTCCTACCTTGTAATGATTGTCGGTGTTCGGTGTAGTAGGTAAGAAACTGTCATGCATTTTAACTGGATTTTAATGAATCCAAAAAGACCACAGGAACGACTCATTGGTAAGGTTTCTTCGTGATAAGGTTTAATCATATATCTCCAATTAAGGACGGTGACCATCAAGATTTTATAGTGATATCACACCTAAATACTACACGTGGGCAACGTAGCGCCCCTATTGCTCAAATTCTGCAAACAACGGCCGAACCAGTTCTAACCGTTTAAGAATTAGATATGAAGCAAAGAGCAACAAATAATAATTTTATAGACCTTGTTTTGTATTGTCCAGGGGACAAAAGACACAATAAAATGTCAAACATGAGTGTCAGGAGAGACATCATGTAGAAACATATTATTAACAAAAAAGAGAAAAAAATTAATTAATCTTGTTCGTCGATCATGGTTAAATGGTACAATTCCTACGCTATCTTTCTTTTCTCTCTTGCGGAATATTGTTAACCGAATCTTAAAAATTTAGAAAAATAATATAAAAAAACTGCGAGACGAGTTTCAAAGATATCATATCAAACAAAAACAAAATTAAGTAACTTTTTATTGAAAAGTGGAGGAGGTATGTATACCTAACGGCTTATCTTGTTAATCTCTAGTGTGGGATAGGTTCGTCATATAATGTCGCCGGGTATGGTGTCAAGCTAAGTACACTATGTGTAAGCTCTTTCCGTCTTCTAGGATCGAGTTTGGTGGGTCAGGTATATGTGCAATACTCTCCGAATTTGATAAATGTCATAATTTAGGATATATGACACTTTTGGAAGATCATGAAATGCGTGGTATCGCTTCCACTATTCAAAGGAAGTTATACATGGCAGGGAAGATAGCAAATGTTACTGTGTACATAGTTACCTGTGCATTGTAAAAACCCATACATGTTAATTTGCTTCTGTGTATCCAATCAAGCTTTGATTCATGAAATGGACAATAGAAAATGTCAGCGATAAGGATGGCGTTCACACCCATATAAATGACGTGGTGAAGGTGCAGTGTTGACAGCCAGGCCATAAAACTGTTACGTGTAAATAATGATGATAGTGATATTTTACACATTATTAGAAACCAGCATCAATGAGATCTGTATAGGAAGCTTTATTTGATGTTAATACTACGATAATCCTTAAGAGGAATTGATAAAGATATTACGTGTTTACAGACGCATGTATTCTAATGTTAATTTGCAAAAACTCATAAACAATGTTAATACATTACTCGTTATTTCGTCCGGTCCACAATACGTCTCCCGTGGAAATGTCTCTGTATTTGTTCAGTAAGAACACCTTACTGGCTAACATGAATTCAAAGCAACCCGAGAAAATCCTAATCGCACTTAAAACTGTCATTATAGACAAAAGTGTCTAGGGGGCACCATTGAAGTAACAGAACGAACCGAAAAAAAGTCAGAAAGCACAGACAAGGATCGTTAGTCCTATTTTTATTATTGAGATCTCCAATCTCCACAAAAACGTTAGCCATCGGTGACACAACAGCTTGATACTCCAAGGTAGGAGATGAACAATGAGCCGTCGACTCTAATGACCTGTAGTGCCATATAGTGTCGATATAGTCTTTCTCCCCTCTTGAATAGGTTTCAAACTTATCGCAGTGAACATAAAGTGTCGATGTCTTTGCAAATGCCTGTAGATTTATTTTTACCCCTTCTGTATCCAAAGAAACGTCAGCATGCCAACCAAACCAACTATACCAATGCTAGCAGTAACCTGAAACAGTAGCACGGCAACGAAACCGATCACATTCTGAATAACGTCGTAACCGCTATTAATTTAATGTTTGACATTGAATTAAAAGAGGTAAATGATATATGTTAGTAAGTTGTAAGTTCAAGCATCACTATCAATGTCATTCGGGCCAAAAATGGTGAGTACCAATTATGAGAAAAGTGAACAAAAGATGAAACTACATCAAACAAACGAAATATGTAAAACATAAATACATATTAGTACACTAACAGGTAGTTTAAAATTAAAAAGTGGCTCATGGGCAGCGATCACGCCGAGAAAAGTATCGCGGCTAGTATTTACCAGGGTATATATGTCGCGGCTAGTATTTACCAGGGTATATATGTCGCGGCTAGTATTTACCAGGGTATATATGTCGCGGCTAGTATTTACCAGGGTATATATGTTGCGGCTAGTATTTACTTTAATTGCATCTGTGTTAGGCTTAAGAATAAATCTTTACCCGGCGATCGTCAGATCCACACACCGTAGTGTACATGTATAATGATCCAGATTGCTGTACACGTAGTTTATATTAGATCGGTTACGCAAATAGATATAAGTTACTACACTTTATATAGCAGTGATTTGGAAATAACCTTTATATCAATGTAGTTGTATTGAGTTATATTAACGAAATTACCGTATCATTGCACTAAAACTATGACAGCATGGTAGAGCAGAATGTTTATATCATATTCATTATTAAAGTCTCCTATGTAGCGATTTCGCTGTACGGTCTAATTCCATACAAACCTATTTGACCTGTGCGTGTTGCGTGGCCTGCCTCCGCTGTCACAATTCAAACTGTCACTATGTCCCATAGGGAAGTCCTCTGCGTATATAAAATAGTTCACATTTGAACTATAGCCTTTGGTCCTACGATGCCTATTGATATAAAACGACCATTGTGCCTCAAAGACCACCACATATCAAACACGATACGCCCACTTTGACACGGTAAACGTTTAATATAGAAAATGTTGATACAATCGTTTGCACGCAAACGTATTCACAACTTTTGTTAGAATCGATACGTAAAATACCTTTGTGTATACATGGACTGGTACACTTTGTAGCTGTTATAATGTATTAGTTGTGTGATTTTATGTATATTGTAGTACTACACGTGATTTTATGTATATTGTAGTACTACACGTGATTATATGTATATTGTAGTACTACACGTGATTTTATGTATATTGTAGTACTACACGTGATTTTATGTATATTGTAGTACTACACGTGATTTTATGTATATTGTAGTACTACACGTGATTATATGTATATTGTAGTACTACACGTGATTTTATGTATATTGTAGTACTACACGTGATTATATGTATATTGTAGTACTACACGTGATTTTATGTATATTGTAGTACTACACGTGATTGTATGTATATTGTAGTACTACACGTGATTGTATGTATATTGTAGTACTACACGTGATTTTATGTATATTGTAGTACTACACGTGATTTTATGTATATTGTAGTACTACACGTGATTTTATGTATATTGTAGTACTACACGTGATTTTATGTATATTGTAGTACTACACGTGATTTTATGTATATTGTAGTACTACACGTGATTGTATGTATATTGTAGTACTACACATTAAGTTAACATTGTACAGTTGTAAGATGAGCCAGTTCCAATCTCTGATCAAACTTACGAGCCTACGTCAGGTTACTGAGTGAATAGAACTTTTGATATAAATAAGTTGGTTGTTGAAACTTGCAAGCAAGAATTGTACTGCATGCTAAATATACCATGTTTGTACTGTTCGGTAACAATGACATGTTTGTACTGTACGATATGTCATGTTTGTACTGTACGCTAAATATGTCATGTATGTACTGTTCGGTAACTATGCCATGCATGTACTGTTCGCTAACTATGCCATGATTGTACTGTACGCTAACTATGTCATATTTGCACTGTACGCTAACTATGCCATGTTTGTAGTGTACGCCAACTATGCCATGTTTGTACTGTACACTAACTATGCCATGTTTGTACTGTTCGCTATCTATGTCATGTTTGTACTGTACGCTATGTCATGTTTGTACTGTACGCTAACTATGTCATGATTGCACTGTACGCTAACTATGTCATGTTTGTACTGAACACTAACTATGCCATGTATGTACTGTTCGCTAACTATGTCATGATTGTAATGTACGCGAACAATGCCATGTATGTACTGTTCGCTAAATATGCCATGCATGTACTGTTCGCTATCTATGTCATGTTTGTATTGTACGCTATGTGATGTTTGTACTGTACGCTAACTATGTCATGATTGCACTGTACGCAATGTCATGTTTGTACTGAACACTAACTATGCCATGTATGTACTGTTCGCTAACTATGTCATGATTGTAATGTACGCGAACAATGCCATGTATGTACTGTTCGCTAATTATGCCATGCATGTACTGTTCGCTAACTATGCCATGATTGTACTGTACGCTAACTATGTTATGATTGTACTGTTCGCTAACTATGACATGCATGTAATGTTCACTAACTATGCCATGATTGTACTGTTCGCTAACTATGTAATGTACATGTATGCACTGTTCGCTAACTTTGCAATGTATGTACTGTTCGCTAACTATGTCATGATTGTACTGTTCGCTAACTATGCCATGTATGTACTGTTCGCTAACTATGCCATGATTGTACTGTGCGCTCAGTATGTGATGTTTGCCTAAAAGCTCTGTCATTTATAACGACTATGAAATATAACGACTACAGACGTTCCCTTTACCTTTGCAGTACTATCCATCTTGAGGCGATCAGCTATGCAACGGCTACAGTTGCCATGTCATCAACGGCATACACTTTGTGGCATTTATAGATCCTAATCTCACTTAACGGGTACCTACTTGGTGGAATTAGATAACTGCTAATCTCACTTAAAGGACATGTATTTGATGGCATTTATAGATGCTAATTTCACTTCACAGGCACGTACTTGGTAGCATTTGTAGTCCTATTTACCCGTCTTTTTTGTAAGTTTATATCGTGGCATCGCCATGTAAATTTGTTTGTTATATACCACCAACTTTGAATATTAGATAAGTCGGCTGGTTATCATGGTTTACCGTCACATTCTACACAAAATTGAATTCAAGCACGGTGCTTACCTGCGCCATCAGGACTGCATGCTATCAATGCCAATTTATCAGAGATTGTTTACAACATAATGTAACCAAACCAATACAGATTGGTGTTATGCCGCCTACTTGTTATACCTGACTATGATCGACCGTAATATTCCATCAAATTATATCGCTATGGTATGACCAGAAATAAACTCTTACAAAACACTATTCCTTTTAATGAAAAATATACACGCAGGAATCATAATTACTTGTTATTTGATATCGTTTCCATTTGATATGACTTTCTATGGTGTTTTTAATCCTGTTAGCGATGCAGACAAGCCTCACATTGCGTACCAGCTTATTGTAATATTTCATGCTCCTTGTACTGTCTTATATAGATTCCTTACTGACATTGAGATCCTTTAGATAGGACAGTCATTGTTATGATGATCAGTCGCTGTTCCCAGAGTTCTGTAGTGACAAGATTACGACAATATTATCACATCTGGTCTACCACATTAGTTGTCGTAAACCGTCTACAATGACTGGCAAAATGATGTTCTATATGCCTACGGTGAATGCATGCTGTATGTCGGTATACATATTTCATAATAAAAAAAACCGAAAACAGCCCAAAAAACAACAAACAAAACGAAGCCGAAAATATAATATCAAAATGGCACTGGAGGCCTCAATAATCTTTGATAATCACATTTATCTCTAGCAGATTAAATCGTAATTAAACACAATAAATATAATGTATGTGTGAAGAGTACAAACCAATATTAAAATTTCATACAACACACGCTAACAACTAGTATATGTGAACTTTTCATTCATCATATAATAGGTCAAATATATCCAAAGGTATTTTTGTAGTTTACTGGGTGACGTCTGTACATTACTTTACGCTTACAGATTTATTAAATATCCATATAGCGTTGTCATACCGTTCAATTTTAGAGTGTTTTGGTCCAGAGATATAACAATCGATTTCTTTGAAAGCAGTATAGTTTCGAGGAGGTAATTTCGATAAGCAAGCTTGAAAGAGTTCGATGAAGGAGTTCAGTCCAATATTTGTTTAGCCTTTGCACATTTTGAAATCGGGAGATCATCTATGTTTTCCTTATTGCGGTATGATAGCTTTGGAAAAATACCTTTTATTTATTTTAGTTATTCAACTCTGTTAGGCTATATCCTTAACATTGTTTTGAATGATATCTAAAACTTGATCCGACATTAGGCAATTAAGGTTTAATTTTGAATGGTACATGCATTTTTGATTCAATCAATTTTTAAGTAGGCATTACCCTTGCGATGTTTAAGCATTTGATTTTTCAAAAAAACTGGTTCGATCTTCTCCCCAGATGCATGTGCTTTCGTTGAATCGTGGTGAGGATTCTTGACAGCAGTTTTTTTGCTTTTGCTTTTTATTCTCATTTGGCAATCGTTATTATATTTCCTTTGATTTAATGAATTGTTATACGGTTTTCTATTTGGTATTAAATATGCCATTATTGTTACGTAAAAAATGTTCCAGTAGATTCATAAGATGAACTTCTTTGTAGACGAATTTTCGTCTGCATTATGCAGCTGGTGAATTCAATTAGCAAAGTCTCACCTAGAAATGCCTAATGCTTGACCTTTAATTAGTTATTTCGGCTACCTTGAAAATGTCTCATTTTTAGCCTTTGATTGAACGTTCACCCCTGTGAGGAAGTCATTAAGGATCTGTTAATTGACCTAGACTCATCAACGTATATCTAGTTCTTGCAGTATGCTATATGCTTATAGTTCGTAATGGTCATAAAAGTGTCACGTACCATGCCGATATATTGACATTTGATGTGATAGCGGTTTAACATTTTTAAAATACTGCCTATAAAGAAAACAAACACTCAAGTATTTAAATAATGGAGAAGTGAGACCTAATTATGTGATTAAGAAAATCACCCTTTTAAAATATGGGCAAAGAATGGCCCTCAGTTGTCTCATCATTCATGAATGTTATCGCCAAAAGACATATCTTTTTAAATATAAGCACGTCAACCCCCAAAAGCCTGATTTGTGTTGAGTCGCACTGCCTGGTACTCATGATGCATGTGCTTTTGTTTAAATGTTCCTCTATTCATGCTGTTTCCCACCGTCTTATATAACCATGCTTCCTCTGGTTATTGTCTTTGAATCGTACTGGTGTTTTGGCTTTAATAACCGTCATAATGTATTATGTCCGTCTGCATGTGCTATTGTAAAAATTATTGATTGGGGCAGACACATCCAAGCATATATCCGGACCTGATCTTACTGCCATAATACTATCATATTTGTACTTACTTGCAGATAACGTAAATTGAGATATAAATATATAAGTATCTTGATGTCCAACCCGTATTAGGAAACTCACAAATATGGGCGGTAGTATATGTTTGCATTGTACTTCATAACTTCCAAACCGTGAGAATTGGTATCTATGGATGCATTGAAATTCCCACCGATGTCGGTTTGATGAGTACGAGTTTCTAGAACCTTGTGTTGGTTTTAAATAATACAAATATGAGTGATTCCACTTTCGGATACACATGGCGACTTACTATTTTCGTTCCTTTCCTTTTGGATTTCTATTTCTGTCTTTGAGTACCTCTTTTATTTTTATATCTTACCTTTACGCAAGTCCTTTTATGACCTTGACTTTTGCAGGGAAGTAAAAACATGTTCACTCGAACAAACAAACAACTAATATTAATCAATTAGTGTCCTGTACAATGAACAAATGGCAAATGAATGGGGAATCACAAACCTCGTCATAGAGTTCTGGATTATCACAAGGACCCTTAACAGGAACATACGCAGCCTCCTAAAACACACACATGCACTCATCACACGCATGCATGTCGCATGAACGGAGTTCGTCCTTAAATAACCTAAACTGTTGATAGCACGTTAAGCAATAATAAACCAAGCCAAATGATATTTAAGGAATTTTGACCGTGTTATGATAGAAATCAAAAAGGCTTAAAAAGAACTAGATCTCTCAAACGCACATTTCTTTACAACTATAACCTAACTAGTATGTTATATGTCGCACGCCAGCAACAAATATCTGCGTGTCAGGGAAATGTTCGGGGAGAGCATTAATGTTCGCCAACCCGTTGATTAGATATGTGTATTATAGAGAGCAAACACTGGCTATTTCCGGATAGTTACATTTTGTCTAAAACAGGTTGGATAACAACATTTAATATAAGATAAATATTTGGAACAATTAATGACCCTTTAGCAAAGAGTACGCTATATATCCGGTGAACGTTTATAACTGAATTAGAAAGATACAACAAATGAATAAAAAGATACGTGGAAATAGGAAGGATCATTCGCGAATATGTACAAGTATCAGGTTGGAAGATATATAAGGCTTTAGTATTTAGTAGTGGCTTTAACATCCACGAAAAAGGTAAAGTACATGTCGGTGTTGCAATGAAGCATGTATACCTATAATGATAGGACATCTTCTATAACGTTATTATCACATGCGCAGTTAACAAATCGGACGTTGTTGCCACCGTCAAATATACATTTTTTTATCATTATATATAGTTACATGCTTTATTTTTAATAATTTTATTATTTTCCGTATTTTGAATTAATACCGAGGCGGAATTGGATTACCTGTGAACAGTTTTAGCGTTTTGAAACATTGTTTTATAGTAATACTTTTAGATATTTAGATATTGCTAACCTGTGATATATAAAGGGCTAGTTTACCTATATACTACCGAATCTTAACTTACCTGTGTATTGTACCGGGTGCATTTTGTTAACATATGCGTGCACAATACGTGCATGTTTTACTAGCGATACATAAGCCAATTGATATATATAATTTAGAACACAAGTTCATAAATATCGATAATTATTATATATTTAAGTTGTTTAATGGTCAATATTTCGGTTGGAACATTGCTTCATATTAGTATAGTATCGTTATGGTTGAATGGACCGCACATGTCAGAGTGGGATGACTGTTAAGGCGGAATGCACCGTCATTTTATTTTTTATAGTTATGTTTTTAGTGATGTAAAATGGGTTGGATGATGTTCGAAAAGGTATATTTTACACGATATAATGAAATACGGATATAAATGGAAAGTTTAGTATATATATAGTTCAGCTCAAAACCCAGATACGACAGTGGGGTCATGATGTCACTATGGTTAAGTGTGTGGTGTATGTTTTAGACAGCTGGGAAATCTAAAAAAAAAAGGGGGAGGGTGTGTGTGTGTGTGTGTGTGTGTGTGTGTGTGGGGGGGGGGGGGGGGGGGGGGGGGGGGTTATATTTTGTAGAATACATTTTGTATATATTGTACCATAGCCTTTGTCTCATTCTACACCACACTTGCACTGTCTAGCTCGTCCATGGTTACAGTGGTAAATGGTGAACCTTCATTGGTCAAATCCGTCGCATTCACCAGTATGAAAACTACAGTTATGAAGATTGTAGGTTCCCTTTAAAAGACAGGAAAACACTGATAACATTGCCATACCGTAATGATTAGGGAATAACTGTAGACAAAATCCGTACACATGGCCTGATATATGTAAGCATATTGCCTTATTTTGTGAAAATAGTTTAAAATAAGAAGTTTGGCTTTATCCAACAGTAAACTAACAAGTGCTAGCGGTTAGAGTTTTATTTCGAACAATACTGGATAGATACGGGACATTTCGGCTAATACGGGGGCCTACGTTTGGCAGGGAGTTTTTCATTACGTTTATAACCGTATTGATTGCATTAACTATCTCAATTTTGAAACAATTTTATTTTAATCCGTCAAAAATGAGATACATGGTACTATTTTTTATGTGAATACACATAGTATTTACGTTTACTTACAGGTTTCTCCAAACAAGAGTCGAATTTGCTTCGTCTTTTTTGTATCAATGATTCGTATCCATATTCATTAAGTTTCAAATTACTTTAACCGGACATTACAATGCTTATGTTTACCTAATGAGAGTACAGTGTACATTTAAAATATATACATGATAAACGTCTTAACATTTTACAAAAAGTACATTGAATGTCGCATATCGATTTGGAATAACTTTGAGTTTGATGACAGGGCGTTAGGAAATTCTATCAAAAAGTTCTTGAACTCGTAACATGCTTAATGACACTCAAATAAAAACAGGACCATACATCGAAGTGTAAGATTTTATTTAATTTAAAATCCGAGAAACTACGAATCTAATCTTTGATCTCGGAAAAATAATCATGCGATAGTGAAGTTCCAACAAACTAAATGAATATGCTTGTTCTAGTACATACTCGTATTCAGCTCTTCTGAGGGGAACGTATTATCTCCATTTCAGGATAATCTTGTATTTGCATCTGTCCGGTTTGCCTCCCTCAATAAAGTAGTAACGTCTTTGAATAATTATCCCTGTAATTCTATGATGTCTACAAAACTCAAAACAACCAATATGTTAATGCCTCAAATATCCCGATTGATTTGTGCAGACCACTGGAAAAGATGAAATGAGATTTGGGTTTGTGTATGGAGAGGATTATGGGCTCGATAATCACACTGAAGCAGCAGCGTTCAAGTCTCAGGTTGACAGACGGATCCCCCATTGTCACTAACAAAAGTACGCCTGTGGAAACTGCATTTAGAATCAAAGTACTGAATCTGGTGTAACGGTTCGATTTTACAGGTTCTTAATTATACTTTATAGTACAGTGTTTCGATAACATAAACCACCAGAACTATACTATACCAAGGTCCTGCATTTCTTTTGCAAACCATCATTTGCAATATACAATAACTACAAAATATATTTACAGCAGCAAAGAATAAAACCAACTTCCACGCTATAATGCAAGAATCGTATTATCCCTAACTATAACTGCAAAGGCTTCTGTATAGTATAAAAAGTATACCGGTAAATGGCTTCTGTAAAGTATAAAGAAATTTACCATTCAATGGCTTCTGTAAAAGTATAAGGAAAATTTACAACTTGCAACTAATAAAGTATCACGCAATGGCTTCTATATCTTCATCTAACTTCCCACAAATATTTATGACATTCACAGATATAAACTAGCACACTTTTCATTCACAGTGGTGCACATTGATTCGAAAACACTTTTTCCAATATTGAATACACAATCATAATTACTAACACATTTCTAAACTAAATATATATTATCATACTACATTTTTTTACATTCTGAACACATAGATACATACCGCTACTAAGGAACACAACTCACAGACAAAGGTATATAACTCGCAAAATCAATTTCCGCTGGTTTTCCCATAGCATGATCCAATCCGAAGAGGCGACTTAAGATCTGATATTTTTTATTATTTCAAAACTATTTTCTTCCTTGACTTTCTTTTTGAAATCTGATGTTCCAAGCCGTAAATTTCTTTTGGCCCAGTTTAGAAATTTCTCCGTCGCCTCCTATGTATCGACATATTTTCCCTAATCACTGAATTAAAAAAACCGAAATATCTCTATGGCGTAGTTAACTTGGTTTTACAGTATCTTATACACATTTAAACGTTATAATATGTAGTGTAGCTATTGTAAAATCCCAAAGTCTTATGATTCCCGTGACCCTGTCCCTCTTTTGGCCTTTAGTAAGGAGGTCGTCGAAGGTTGTATAACTGGAAGGGGTGTCACGTGAGTGAAGGCCGACATGTGTTTACTTTTCTTCAAATGGCTATTATTTGCAAAAAGACTCAGCGCCGATCAAAGTGAAGCAAGTGACGCATTCTCAAAAAAAGACAATGTTATCGTAGTTTCTGTCCATGAAGACGGGAAGTACAAATGAAATGCTGTCATGATTCCAATAATCCGAAAGAAGTATTGTTATAAAAGGTATGTTTGGATATTTAGACGCAACATTCTTGAATTTCTTTTCGATTTCAACCATTTTTAACATTAGAATCATTGTCGGTATTATAGTATTTTTTATAGAATGCATAAATTGTCAAAATTCCCATCGGTTTTCTGTTCAGGCTTTGTAACCATTGTGATGTATCGGGCCTAAATCAGGCTCGACTTTTATAAAAATATTGAACTCTTTATGATCTATTGTCCCTATTGGAACACCTAGGTCTTAAGTCTTTCATTTCCATCCTCTTTACTGTTTTTTACCCTGTGTATTTACGATACGTCTGTCCCTTCACCCGTCTTTATACGACTCTGACAGATCGGTAAACATAAAAAAACATTAAAAAAAAAAAATTACTGCATACACAAATAAGGCAAATCCGTGTTGTGAAAGATAGTAATAACTTGTACCTCTTGGCGTTTGCCAAATAAATGTATTTGACTCAGCTTTTCTATTCGGGTGTCAGGAATGAAAGCTGCAAATTAATCAAATGTTTATACTATCCAATATTTGTATTGGTATTAATGTACAACTCATCTCGTCAATTCGGATTTGATCGCAGACAACTATCTTTTTGGTGGAAAACAAGCTGTCAATTTTCTGTGACGAATAAATGTAAATATAACCAGTGACGACCGCCAGGTCAACAAACGAAAAATACCAAACGATTATCACACAACAAACAATACCTCCATGACACGGATTTGTTTAAAAACATAACAACACATTCAACAATTAATCAGTTTAATTTTTTTTCGGACTTATGTAATTAAGCATTGAACTGTTACCAAATGGTAGTATACAGTCGATATGAATACAATTTAGGTGACAGATAAATAGAATGTCGCCCTTTAGCTTTCTCTTATATTTCATATACTTTTGTAGATATGTTCAAACTGGTCACAATTGCATAATTTCTGATTCTTTTAAATCAAAGACTTTTTCCGGCGCAATGAAATACGGTTTACATTTAGAAGTGATGCGGCGTTGAACGGGTATCGCACAGGACAAACTCGATTCCTCGAAAACACTTATGTTTCTATCGACTGGATATACGTTATTTTAAGAAGAATATCAGCTCTTGAATATTAAATGAAAGTCGTCTTTACAGAAGATGAACACGATTCCAAGGATATTTCGTTCGATTCCAGTCTAACCCGTAATATCAGTGTCGCTAACTTAGCAGACGATGTTCAACTTCACAGGGGCTCGATTTTGGAGTAAGGTAGGCCTTTGACATCAGTGAATAACCACAAAACTAAAATTCAGTATTCATACACAACCGGACACCATGTCGATACTGCCTGTTTTTTTTTGTTTGTTTTTTGTTTTTGTTTTATATACATGCTGAACTTGTGATGTTTCGTGTCTATCATTTCTGAAAATTCAGCAACAAGCAGCTGTAAGACGACATTGACAATTTGATAACTTCATATAGATCAAGAATAGCGCATTATAATAATTTTGCGACGGCTTCATTTTTGTATTATTAAATTTTACTCTCATAATTTGTGTTGCTTTATTTTTTGTGTTGGTTTATGTAGATAAATGCCAGCATTCGAAAGCTCTCTAGGCCGAAAGTAACTGGGGGCTATTGTTTTAACCTACAACACTGGAGCTATATTCTTACACTGACCGAATCACTGTAAATTGTAGTGTACAGTCTCATGAATATAATGTGGTTTACTAACGACATATAGGCAAATGTAACACAGAATGTAAATATATAACAATGTGTGTAAATTGGCACAAAAAAATGAAATATCTATCAATAAAAGTTTACATGATTTGAAGTTTTTAATGTATTTTGTATCTTCATTTTCCTATATATCCTTTAAGTTTTGTCCAACGCTCAACAGTAATGGAGTGGGACGACTGGTTCGCCCGTTGTCAGTATAATGTAACCAGGTTGAGAGTCCTGCTGGATGTCTTCAGTTGTATTCTTCAGTAAGTTAACACTATGAAGTCAGTTCTGTCAAACGGAAACAAACACGAATACTCCGCAGTCTTCCAAAATACACACACATGCACCAAACGAATGTATCTCCCTTTACAGGAGTGAGCGTCCTGAAATGACCTTAGTTATTGATAGGACGGTTTGCAGTTTGTAAGCCTGGTATCCACATTTTACAATCGTAATATGGACCAAGTGTGGGATATATCCTATTATCTTTCTAACAGCAGCCTATTACCACGTAATGTCTCACGTTTGAATCTTCTCGTAACTGCCACTAAATGTTGAATATATCTAGTTATCTTTTTAACAGCCTAATATTACGTATTGTCTCGTGTTATACTGCCTCACTTGATTTTTGAGCCTTTTGCGTTTTAACCTTCTCTTAACTGTCACTAACCAATTACATTGCCCAAGGAACTATCCCCCGCTGATCATTTTCGATAAACTAGGTTTTGTTCGGTTTTGACAATGGAATGACTCACCTGCAAATGCCACCGATAATTTTTCCCAATGCTCTAATTAAGCATTACAAATGACGGTCAATGCATACATTGATTCCATGAAGTCATGAAAAAGCAAGCATGTAGTCTCACGAGCCGCCAGCACAAGTAGGAGATGGGAGATAACTCCTTCTGTCTTCATTGCATAATAACTAGATTCCTATTTCCCATTGTTAATATCAGTAATTGTAGCATGTTTACACTAGTGTGGTAGTTCCATATAAATCTCATATTTAATATGAAGCCCTACAATTGTTTTAGGAATAAAATTATTTGCTGTCTGTAATCGTTATCTTAGATCAGCTCTGGCTATTACATCATTGACTACACGAACGTCTCTGTACACTCTTTCTATATATCGCGTCCATGGTCTATCGGAAGTGTGCAGACTATATAAAAGAAATTTAAACTGTAAGCAATACCTAGAATATCAAAACATGATAATACAATCATAATTATGAAATGATGAATCAAACTTATTATTTAATAAGGGGAAAATATTAACATTAAAATACAGATTTTTATGGAGACTTATGAATAGATACAAAGTAAATAGGGTTTGGTGCTTTAGAAGAGTAAGCTTATGCTGCTTCAACGACGACACTCGCCCTACAAATCAAGGCCAGATCAGGATTAAGACACAATCTAAAATGAGGGTCGGTATTGTGACAACGGAACCACTAGACAATAAACAAACATTAAACACGTCTATATAATATTTCTAAACGAAATCATGATGTCAGCCATTCAACCAATCGTGATAATAGGAACAAGCGCGTAATTATCGAATTAACTGGATCATTCAAAAAGGAAAGGTAGGGGAAGCAAGGATGTTGCTCCCTAGAAATGGAAAATTGATAATTAGGAATATTAAATTATCAAGCTTATCTTATAACTTAGTTGGAAGTTATCACTGTTTGTTACACTGTAGTTAACAATGAAGATGCTAAAGAGGCTGTAGTGTCTATATTAGTAATATAGGATTAAGAGATTAAGACAATATTTGCATTTATATTTGATATCGCTCCCTTTTGAAAACCAGTTATCGCTTACCCTTTTTCCGACACTTGATATTCTGTGTGTTGTTAATAGAACATTGATGCATTGCCTACGACCAAACTGTCTTAACTTACCTTGGCACTGTTGTGGTTATGCAGATAATGTTCGTTGACAGCATATGCTCTTTACAGTTTATGGGTAACGTCAGGATCAACAGTCATCTGAAGTCAGAAGAAAGTATGCATATGTAGTACAATCATATTAGTATATTTTGATAACGTACCTGAGGCACGAAGTCTCTCACACTATCGATCAGGAAAATTGTATTTAAGTGTCGTTTTATCTTTTTCTTAATCATATGTAAGTATGGTCTTCACATGTGTGTTATGTGTATTCCTATGGTGAATTGACATTGTCTTTGTCCACTATAAACCTATCCTTTGTTGAAACATTTTTATGGCCTCCGTCTTCAGATTGAAATGCCTAAGTTGTGGGCGTAAAACCCACCCATAACATTAAGCAGTCTCAAGAAATAACAATATTTAATTTCGAAAGTATAGTCCCAATACAGACTAGACGTTTCGTGTTATAATTGTTGTATATATGAAAATACGTAAATTATTTTAAGCCACTCATTACAGACTATCCATCCAAAGGAAATAATCATTTGTACATCTGTTTTTTATTACAAATCAAGAATAGATTGTTTTTGCACATAGTAGATTGTAACAATTGCTACTCTTCTGTGCCGGAGAGATGTCTGATCTTCTGTGATAAAAGCTGTTTGGACGTTAAACAATGCCAAACCAAACCAAGCAATGTGTGATATTAAATGGTTGCACATGTTTGCACATGTGTCTGATTCTGGTTAGTGTATATATAAAATATAAGTCCCTTCCCTTCTATATCAACAAGGGGTAATACTCCAAAAGTCGGAAATGGGGTGAGCTTCGATTCACTTTGAATTTAAGTTCAGTCCGAATAAAATATGAAATGCACACAAACTTCAGTAACGTACCTTGGTTTAAAATCCTTAGATATCAATGTATGCTATTCTTTTGTCGTATGACAATGACTTAAAGATGAGAAGTTATCTTAACAACGTCATGAGAGCCGACGATATATCAACTGTGGAAAGTAGCCTGTATATTATAGATCGGTATGCAAGAGGTAATCTGATTGGTCAACAGCTCTGTAAAAATACTAACTATGCTTGTCAACCAATTAAAAGCCTACTTTTGTTCCACAGTCGAAGCATCGTTTGACTTTTAAGTGTTGCTCCTTGTTGGTATAGTAAGAGGGCTTCTATAAATATACATACAGTACAGTACTTTTCCACAATGTAGATATACAGTAAGAAATGGATATTTCAATCCTCCGATGAACTTACAAGTACTTTATCCACCCACTATTCGCACCCTTGATAACGCTTTTACTTCAAAACTTCATTCCACAAGTGGCTTCAGATTATTTAGTCGACTGATTGGTCGATCCGGGATTAGGACAATAATGTAAATCTGATTGTACGAGACTACAAATGGGGTATCGCTACTACAGCATAGCGTTTTTTTCAGTTACCTGTATTACTTAGCTTTTTAACGTCCTCTTCGACATAGGTCATGGCTTCTTGTCCGAGACCTAGACAAACCAAAGTCCATAAAATGGCTTCTTTCCGTTTGATGTTCAGTATTCGAGTTGCTACGTCTTGCAGGGATTTAAAACAAGAAAGACAATATACACTACTATTCATGCAAATATCCATGTGTTGATGTAAACCTGATTCTATCACATGACGTCACGCGAATTAGCTCCAAACTGCTGATGTATAGCAATTGTATGTATTAACTAGTAGATCTTCATTGTTTCTCGGTGAAAACATTTTGCACATGGGGAAAATAAACACACACTCGATTCCTCTACTGACGAGGCTGTAGTGACTGCGTCAATGGTCAAGAACCCCAGTTGTCACGTCGAAGTCGTACATAAAAGTGTCTGGTGTTTTTGTGCCAATCATGTGACGTATAAAAAACCTAACTAAACGCTGAACACTTATTACACTCAATATGGTTATACGACGCATGATGAAAACAACATAATTATTGCTAACAACAACCTAGATGCCAGCGGGCTATCTAAATAATATATCTACATTCGATAATTTCAGTAAGTACGGATGAATAGACTTACGCCGATAAATAGTTATCCTATACACGAATCCTTCATATTAACAAAAGCACGCCTGTGGAAACCACATTCAGGATAAAATTACTCAAGCTGGTATCCCAATAGCATGATCCGAAGAGGCAACTTAACTTAAGATCTGATCTATCATATTATTTCAAAGCAATTTTCTTTCTTGACGTTGTATGCAATCTACTATTAGGAATTATAAAATGTATTGTTCCCATACAGACAAGTCTCTCGGTCTAATTTAGAAATTCCGCCGTCGCCTACAATGTATCAAGATCTTTGCCATTCACATTAAATCTTACCAGATCGAAAGAGCGATATGACGCAGTTGATTGAGTCATCCTATATATCTTATTTATAATTTAAAGGTGATTATATGTTGTGTGACCACTGTATAATGCATTATTTTGATTTCATTTTTTTTGAGTTTGTTGAAGGATGGGGTGTCATAGAATTGATAACCATGATGTGTCCACGTTTTGTACAATGACTATTATTAATAATAAAAAAAAGCTTTGCTTCAGCGCCAATCAAAACGAAAAACTTTCGGACCCCCACCCCTCACCCACAACATAAATAAATAAATAAAGAAACTAGAAACTGTTATACTAGTTTCTGTTCACGAAAACATGTTATGCTAATTTAAACTGCAGTTACAATTCTAATAATTCGTCAGAAGTAAAACAATCATATGTGTTCGAATGTTCAGACTCTTTCGACATTAGCGAATTATTTTTGCATTCCAACGTTTTTCAACAGACTCATTGTCGGTATGTCAGTATTTCATGTATGATGCATATATTACATTATTTAGTCATGTTAGTTTAAGTGTTCATCGTTTGTCATCTGTTTGGCTATATAGCCACTGTGATTTATCCGGCTTTTATATAATGATGAACGCATTTGCTATGTTATGCTTGTAACGCTAGTGGTGACTGTTTATGGCAATAGTACATGTGTATTGGTGTGGACAAATAAAGACATAACACGTCCTACATGTCTTTTGTTTATTTCAGTATGTCAGACTAAAACTCGGTTGTTATAGAAAACAACCCAATATTCACGTTTTATGAATATTATTGTCAATTAAAAAATAGTATTAAGGATGTGGATCGCCGAGCGCCTTTAGTCATTCAAAGTACAACTGTTGGTTATCATGGGTGGACTTTTCTCTGTGTAGCTGCTGCAAATTTAAAATAAAGATACGTAATTTGTTATTTGTACATGTATCAAAAACTGTGGCGGCAACAATACATACTTGCGTTGTACATTTTAATATGAAGTGAGTAATATGAAAATCAAACCTGACTTTTTGTCCACCGCATTTCTCATGTGATAAATATTAGCGGCCAAAACAAATGCACGAACATAAATGGACGCAGAAATGGTAATAAACAATGATTTCCATAATTAAATATTATATTGCACTTTCTTGATGTACAATGTGACTATTTATCTTACATCTAATTGAATCGGAATCAAGTTATCTGTTCATTTGTTAGTGCGTTTATAGACTAGACGATAACGGCTATATCTATTTCAGTTTAAACCTAAAGGATAAGACAACTGTACTTGTATATTTATTTTCTAAAGGAAACTTTTCAGAGCTGCAATCGTGAGAAACATGTTCGCGCACGAATTACCCTAACCAATCGGATCTTTCTACACTAATGGACTTGTTTCAAGGAAGGACTAAAATCTATTACATGTAAATTGTAATTTATTCATGAAGGTGTTGCTTGCATACAAATTCATTATTGCGAAAAACGTCGCACTTTTCTTCAGAACTCGGAGGAGGTAAATAAGACGACATCATTAATAACGTTTTTGAAGTAATCATTTGTAATATAGTATCACAGGTATAAGTAAAAAGGAGTATTATGAAAGATAGTAATAACATGTACCTCTTGGCGTTTGCCAAATATTTGACTCAGCTTTTCTATAAGTATGTCAGGGATGAGAGCTGCAAATTAATCAAATGTACATGACATACAATGTTTTATTGGTTTATATAACAAATACTCGTCAATTCGAATTTGATCTTAGAATAAACTATGTTTTCAGTGAAATCATTTTTGACGAATACACGTAAATAAAAAAAACTATTAAAGACTGTAAGTATACAAAATCAAAAATAACAAAGGATTATCACACAGCACGCAATACGTCAATAAAACAAATTTGTTATTAAAACATAAAAACAAAATTCAACAATTAATCTGTATTACATATTTTTTGGACTTAATCATGTAATTAGCAATGTGTATATATTACAAAACAATTAGAATTAATTAATATCTACCAAAAATTTACATGATTTTAATGTATTTGTTCATTGTATTTTGCATCTCCATTTTACGATTTTTTGTCCAGCACTCAGCATTTCTCTGGGGAGTCCTGCTGGATGTATGCTTCAGTAAATGAAAAATATAAAGTTGGTTCCGTGTTAGTATAAGGACAACAAACACGAATATACCGCAGTATTCCAAAACATACAAAACGCACGCACATGCACCACACGGATGCATTTCCCACACAGGAGGGCGTCCTTAATTGACCTTAAATATTGATATGACGTTAAACAATAAAAAAAATCATACTAAATTGATGCAGTCAATCGTAGTATGCGGTAAAGTGTCGTATATTTATATGTATAGTTATCTTTCTAGCAATCTATTATAACGTAATATCTCACGTTACACTGTGTTGTTTGACTTTCGAGCATTTGTCGTTTGTACCTTTTGTTAACTGTCATTAACCAGTTAAATTGTCCAAACATATAGTGGTATATCCCCGCTAATCATTTTCGATATACTAGTCAGAGTTAAGTTGTGACTATGGAATGACTCACTTGACAATGCCCCACCGATAAGGTTTTCCCAATGCTCTAATTCAGCGTTACAAATGACTGGAAAAGCATAGTGCAAGGATGTGGTCTCACGAGCCGCCAACACAAGTAGAATGGCGATAACTCCCTCTGTCTTCATTGTACAGGCCTGAATAAAACAGACTAGTCATCATAGTATTGGTATTTAAATATTAAATAGTTATTTTGACAGGATTCCAAATAGCCGTGGCTGATAAACAGTCAGCATGTTTGCACTAGTTAGGTATTTCCATGTAAATCTTATCTTTAATATGAAACCCTGCACCTGTTTTAGCAGTTGCTGTCTGTAATCGTTATCTAAGATCAATTCTGACTATTGCATCATTGACAACATGGACGTCTCCTTCCACCAATTACTTTACATGGCATCCATTGGCTATCGACTATAAAAAAGAAATGTAATCTGTGAACCTAAAATATCGAAAACAACATGAATGCCGTCATAATAACGAAACGATAATGAAAACTCAATATTTATCAAATAAGGGTAACAAAATATGGATCTTCTGTAAGAGTCCGGAAAAAATGCAAGCTGAATAGGACCTGGTGCTTTTGAAAGGTAACGTCTTCTGCTTCAGCGACGACACGCGCCATACAAATCTGGGCTAGATCGGGGTTAAGATTGTGACAACGGAACCACTAGGAATATCACAAGCATCCGACACGTCTATGTAATATTTCCATATGACGTTAAGTCAACAATTTAACACTTCCATTATTAACCTGCATCTCCTGAAACCTTTTGTTAATTTCTCCGTCAACAATAGACATCTGTCACGTACATTGTGATGAACTGGGATATATAAACATTATAGGTAGCGGAAGCAGGGATGTTGTTCTCTAGAAATGGAAAATTAACAATTTGGAATATGAAAACATAACACTTATCATATAGTGTAGTTGCAAGCTGTCACTGTTTGTTACATTATAGGTAAAGATGGAGTTAGCAGCTGATGTCGAAGAGCCTGAAGTGTCTATAATAGTAATATAGGATTAAGAGATGAACTGAATATTGGTATTTATGTTCAAAGCTTACGTTTGAAAACCGGTTTTTGCTTTTTTTTCGAGACTAGATCGTTTCTGTGTTGATAGCCATACTGAATATGATCATAGTGATGTATTACCAACGACCCAACTGTCCTAACTTACCTGTACACTGTTGTGATCAGTTGAAAACGTAAATAATGTTCGTTGCTAGTATTTGTACTATATAGTTTATGGGTTACGTCAGGGTCAACAGTTATCTGAAGTCAGAAGGAAGTAGGCAAATGTAAAACAACCACATTACATATATTACGAACGCACCTGAGGCACGAAACCTCCCACTTCATCATACAGAAAAAAACTATATTTAGGTGTTGTTTTATCTTAATGTATTCACTTAACGTGTGTGCTATGTTTATGCTCATGCTGAATTGACATGGTTTCTGGCATTATAAACTTACAACCTGTATTTACACTCTTATCTCTGGCCTCTATCATCACATCGAAAGGGCCCATACCTCAAACACACAATAAGCAGTCTATAGAAATAACCGTGTATAGTTTCAATAGTAAGGGCCGCTTCTTATACATTTTCACTCGTAGCCATTAGTCTTTGGTGAATATGTATTGTTAACTAACTAGTTAACAATAGACATTTTTTTGCACATAGTTAGTTGTAGGAATGGTTACACGTATCGGATATAACACTATTTTGCTGTTAAAAAGCAAAACTGACACGTTAAAGGGTTGGTGCTTGGTTATCAGACCGTTAACTGACTTAGTTATTCAGGACATGTGTCACGATATAGACGGTTTGAACGATCAGGTAATCAGGTCAGGAAATCCTGATTTAGTTATGGAAACTGACGCATCTTTGTCAGATTGGGGAGGGAAGCTTGAAGATAGGCTAGAGGTTGTTTGTCATTAGATGCTTGTTTAGTCACATATTTCAATAAACCGGGTGTTTGTGTTCTACAACTGCATGATGTGATATTTCGCTTGCAAATGTTGATGCAGATTATCTGTTTAGGACAATGCAAACATCAAGAGAATGGTCTTTGAATGAATTTATTTTCGAAAGAATATGTAGAAACTATGTTTACCAATATATTGACTTGTTTGAAAGTAGGCTTGGTCATAAACATTAGTATCACGAACCGTTAGAAAAGATCTTCAGATATTTTTTTTGCTTGTCATAGAAAGATCAGCTACCATATATCTTTCCTCATTTCAGCCTCGTTACAAGGGTCATCCTAAAACTAAAAGAAGAATGGGTGAAAGCGGCGATCCTGGTCCTATTTTTGCGGAGAAACCTGAAATGGCTACGTATACAGTTAATCATTGTTTCGGGTGTCCTCGCAAGACCTTCAAGATAGAAAACCCCGTCACTCTCGCCCTATGGCGTGCAACATCCTATGACCACTCTGATACTGATCACACGTGACGTATCAGGCGATCCCTGAAAAGGCATGGTTTATCCTGACAGTCTGCCAAGCTTGCTGGTTCATCATAGAGAAGGTCAACTACAGAAAAAGTATGATCTTGCATGGATAAACTGGATATCTTTGTGTATTGGATGGTCTGTTAATTTAATTGTCTGTCACGCAAGTGGTTTGTTATTTAACATAGTTAACAGCGGGAATTCGTATAGTTTAATGAAAAAGTATGTTGACTCAAACAGTTACAGGGTCAGGGATTGATCAATTATGTTTAATGTTAATCAACCGAAGTTGAGATATGAGTTTACATGGGATGTGTCGGTGCACTGAGGTTATTAGAGACACTGGCTCCCATGTCTTAGATGTACAATTGTTGACGGATTGGCTTGCTGGCTTTAATCGACTTCATGCACAGCTGGTACAGATATTTTGAATCTAGACATCAACTTTATGAAGGATTCAGGCAGAAAAAAACTAGGCAATCCAAACCTTTCTTTACGATAATAGTTGAAAAAAGTTTCAGGGCATCTAGTAAACTTATAATACCATTAAAGCAAGAAACTCAAATTACCACATTTATACTGTCGAGATGGGTAGAGGAGTTGATGCAGAAGGCAGGGAGAGATTCACAGTTTTAAGTCTCATTCTGTACGCGGTGCAACTTAGTTAGTGGTAGCCGCAGGTTTTTCTTTTGATATAGTACTTATGAGTGCTAATCGGTCTTCCGCAGTTACCGGGCGTTCTACGTGAGGAGGACAGGCAGTACGGGCTATCAGATTTTGGTTTGGTTTATTTTGTTTAACGTCCTATTAACAGCTAAGGTCATTTAAGGGCGGCTTCCCGCGTGCAACATGCATGTGTGTGATGAGTGCGTATAAGAGGCAGTAATCTCCACAGTGAATAAATAAGTAAAACTTGAAATTTAAAATCACTGGTGTTTGGTGTTTGTCATATCGTTGTATTTTTTGTATTGTTGAGCAATTGCTTTGAAGTATTCAGATTCTAACCCGGTAAGCCTATGTTAGCTTGAATGAAATAGAATCCCTATATCATCCAAGTATCTCTCGCATGATTGATGTGAGTCTCTGCATTGAAAGCCCAAAAGCTGGAAGGTTGAATACCCTCCCTTCCACCACAGTAATATTTGTTTGTCAACAATAAGCTATGAAGAAGCATTCATTAGCGAAGTGCGTGCATTTTATAGGAGGTCCTTAAAAGGCCAAACACCCTCATTGAGCAGGTATTGTTTAACCTTTTGAGGTCAATTTTGCGCACCTATAGGTGGCAATATGCTGATCCAAACCTCAAGCCTTCAGGCTTTCATTCCAAAGAACTCCTTTCATCAATGATATCAGAGATACTCGGATAAGGATGGCAGTTGGGTAATTCTGCAACTTTTGTCATGCGTAGCACGAGTGAAAAATATCAAAATTTCAACCGCACAAGTAAAATATTTTGGTATTACTGAAGACATGGTTGGATATTATTTTTGTTAAACTGTATAGCAAAATATATCGGGCAGGGTAAAAGTTCTAGCATTGTCGTTTGTAAACAGTGCTTTGATTGGTCAAATCAGAAAAAAAAGTGAAACTGTTCACTAGTGAAAAATATTAATTTTGTAGATTGAATAATATTCGATATTTCACCGGACAAAATGTAATAAATAGAGGATATTTAACAGTGTCTTAAGTAATTCAAAATACTTATTACGAGTGGGGCAAATCTATTATATTTTTCACGAGTCCACAGGACGAGTGAAAAATCTCAAAATATTAGCTACGCGAGTGAAACACATTTGATATTACTGAAGACACTGTTAGATATTCTGTTTATTACATTATTATAGCAAAATATGCCGCATAAACGTTGAATTCTCCCATTGTCGTTTTCAAGCAGTGTTTTAATTGGTCAAATTATAAAAAGGAATATTTTTACTAGTGAAACATCAGAAAAAATGTGATATTTTTTTTTCTAATTTACAGAATGAATATTGTTTCGCAATTGTTGTACAATAAAGTTTACATTTTTATTCGATTCTGAAATATCGTGACATAAAATCTAAATGGTAAACATCTGTTAAAACGTGTTATTAAAGTTGGTATTAAATATAACTTCTGAAAGACTTTATTGATAAGTCAACCATTAGCATTGCCTATACAGATTTACAATCCCTTAAAATTAAAGACAAGCATTGGTTTGACGTAGCTAAGATAATTTTCTTAATCATTTGGTTTAGATGTGTGGGTTTGTAATACACCATTCCCATGATATATATTTAGTTGGCTATATATCATTATTCGTGGAAAAGATCCTGATTTGTCTTCTTTAATAACGAATGTTTAGTAAGTAACCTGGATCATAATCTAATACCGATGTACTTCATATCTCCATCTAATCCGCTACAACTGCATATTAGAAATTCTTTCTTGATTCTTAGAAATGCTAAGACAGGTGGAATTTAATTTTTTAAGTACGCGTATACAATTGCTTTATTTGATCACATTTAAAACGTATAATTAACCTTTATATTTGGAATATGATAAAAGAATTAACAGCCCTCACCACCTCGAACATATTATATTTATTAGTCATTGCGGTTCAAGTGTCTTACACTCAGTTTCTTTCCGCATCCCTTTCAGATTAAGAGAGAGACAGACAGGAAGAAGCAAGTTCTTTTTATCAATTTAGGTATAAGATGTCCGGCGAATAAAATTAGTAGTCTGAGGCAGTGTCAAGGGAGCATTGGGTTGGAGCTTTTTTTTCATTCCTTTTCCGCATTTCCTCTACGAATAAAACCCATTTTCCTTGAAAAATGCTAAATAACTTAAAACTAAATTTCAATTTTACGACTCATCCCCTTCTTCATTAGCCCACACACAATTTGATGATTTGAATAGCAAGAGTAGCACAAAATACGTAGATGACTTTAAGGTGTCTTCCGGCGAAATGTATGTATGGTCTTTTGGAATTTGCACTAATAGTATAAAAGAGTAGAACCCTTTGAAACAGGTTTGGTACGAATATGCTTCATTAAAGGTCTACAATTTAACATTATTTTCGTAATGTAGATGACAGATTCAGTACACTTTGGTTTGTCGTATTTTATCTTGTTTGAAAATCTCCCTACATACTTATCAACATAATTTCTGTAAGACGCGGAAGAGATATGCATTTATGTTCTCTAAAACACAATAAAGACAATTCTTCATCTCGTTAAACTGACATATTCCATGTCTTTTGGCAAATGTGTTTTGTTATTTGCCATAGGATTTTTCTTCATCCGCGCCGTTAATATTATGTAACGGTTATGCATATACGAGACAGCGCTATATCATATATAGCAGAATCGGATCGCTAGAGAGTTGTCCTTTCCGTGTATTCTCTATGTTCGCCGTGATGTCTCTATTAATGAGTAAAATATCAAAATTATAAAGAAAGATCACTTTAAACTGACCCTCGAGGGGCCCCTCATCAATTTTACAGCATCTGTTGCGAAGAATGAAACCCCTAAAGAAATAAATAACTCGAGATATGGTGTACTGTGAAATCTAATTAGATTATACTAGAGCATACGCTGTACATTCATCCCGGAACATATATGTCCTGTGCGATTGTGCTTTTCTTTTAATCAGTTCGTTCGTATTATCACTATCAAGCTAAAGTTCGTTTGATATTCACACACCACAAAATATGCTTTTAACGTTTCACGAAGAACTTTACCCAGCCTGTTATTGCTTGCATAGAACATACGTGTCTTTTGATGCCAATACCCGATACCCACGATCACGTTCCTGTTTAATTTAAGACCATTTAATCAGAACATGACTGGGTTCTTTTGTGATGTATTTTCGGGTGATCGACACCGAGAGTGGTGATCAGTTCAAGATACGAAAAAAAATCCCGCAATGATGAAATCCGGATACAATGGACAGGATTGCAACTATAATTATTAAACGCATATATCTGTTACATACATAACGTATATCAAGTGTATAAAATATGACTAGGCCGTTTTCCAGAAATTAACAAGCAATAGGAGAAGTGTATTTCTTATTCGATACCATTTAGGAAAGCAATTCTATTAATTATTTCATATTAGATGATCAATTTCTTTGTCGATCAGGGGTAAAGGCAATAATGTACAAAAAAATGTACTTAGTGTTTTTTGATAGTTGTAAAACACGACTGATTTGATAACGTTACTGTAAATTACGAGGTGTTCTGTTATATGTATGTAATTTACCTGTTTCTAATTATAATTCTCAAATGGTTATAAAAATGAAATAAAAAAAGAAATAAAAATAAGAAAATTACCCGGAATAAACATTGATATATTTCACTCGAGCAAAACAGTGTTGAGAAGAACACGTCAACAATCAATTATTATCATGCACGTATCAGCTGTCTTTCTTTATCCGAGATTTATCGAATATTTCTTACATTGATGGTGTGACAGAGAAATGTCCAACCTAAGTGGGATAGTTATGTTTGTGTTACCACATATCAATGATTATTTTTGGTCACATTATACACGTAAGTTACGGGAGTTCAAATTACGATTAGCTACATGAAAGCACAGGCAATCAACCAGTGTGTTTTTCTAATTTGTTTTGTAACACAGTATAAATGTATTTAAATAATTGTCTGAAAGCAAGATATATATATATACATGCATATATAAAGACTTAATTTATTTCATTAGCGTGGCAGACTTCGAACAAGTCCCTGGAATGCTTGTTAACGATGACGTATGTATATCACTATATTAACGTTTGATGAAAGTCAAAATTTGTATTAAAGAAGGCAAGATACAAATAAACATAAATTAAGATAGACTGTTTACACAGATATCGTTTATGTAATAGTTGTTCTGGTACATACCACCGTCTTTTAAAAATTGTAGATGCTACTCATGCTTACCACTCAGCATTTTTGGGAGTGGGACGTCTGGTTTGCCCGTTGTCAGTATAATGTGATCGGGTGGGTTGTCCTGATGGGTATCTACGACAGTATGCTTCAGTGAGGTAGCACTAAAAATCGATTCTAGACTAGCACAAGTGTTCCAAACAGCAGCGTTCCAAACCTCACATACGCACTCACCACACGCATGCATGTTGCACGCACGGGAGGCCGTCCTTAAATGACCTTACTTGTTGATAAGACGTCAACAGTGATAAATTATGCCAAACCAAACACATCCTTAGTTTAGTTTTCGTCTGCCGTAGGCGAGGCTCCATTTACTTGTTTCATTTTTGTTTGTACATATCACAGTTACTCGTGTTCCTCTTCCACTCCCCAATTTCGAAATGTAGCGTGTTGTTCAATAATAGACTATTATCAATAATGACATCAAAGTACCATTACCAAGCTGTCTGATCTCGCAAAGGGTACTTATGTAAGTGTCTTTAATGCTATCAGCAGCTATGGACCGATTACCTACACACTGCTTTTTAAGATCTGTTTTGATAGAAGAGACTCTCTCATTCTTGAAAATTTCAATTCGGTAATTAGACTCGACCCATACCAGTGCCGTTTATTACATGCCTCTAAAATGATCCCTACGAACCGGTGCTGCCATATTTTTGTCGCACATCGATTAAAAACTTCGACATGTGAGAGGTTGTGAGGTTGTATACCAGATATATATCAAGGGATTCATTATCAGATCTGAGACATGTTCTAAATAAGATTACTATTTTGCGAATGTTTGTCGAATTGTTCAAAGGCAATCTTAACATCTGACATTGCTATATTTACCGAGGGGTGATGCAAGAGAGGTAACTCTTTCAGGTAATGTATACTCAACTGAAGGATTGATATCGAGCGACTGATTGGATTAGTATTTAAAGAAAGAATATTAGCCCCCTTTTCCTACTATATCAACAAGTTATAACACTTGAGGATAGGACGATGAATCGACTGTGGAATTGAAGTAGGCTGTTTATCTTAGAGTTGTTTTAAAACGGAGTTTGATTTGTTGACAGTTAAAAGTTGTATTGCTTACAGAAATGTCGACTTATCAGATTGTCGTTGCAATTTCCACAGTTAATGTATCGTCGGCTATCACGACCGTTTTTGATCCATTTTATCATCTTTAAATCATTCTCGCATGACAAAAGAATAACATGCATTGATATTTAACGATTTTAAACAAAGGTACGCTACTGAAATCTGTATACATAAGATATTTCTCTCACAGTGAACTTAAATTAAAGTGAGTCGAAACTCTCCCCCACTTCCGACATCTCAAGTGTTACACCTTGTTGATATAGTAGGAGTATGGACTAATACTTTTGCTTTAAATGCATGTACTAGACCTAGTTGTAGGGAAAGTAAATACATTAGCAGCTAATGTTATAATGTACTAAATTTAACCGGGCCTGTGAAATTGACCTTATTTATCGTAACAGTTCCTAACAGGTCGAAATGTTCTCATGATTATGCCAGTCCTACATTCTGATCCGATGCTAACATTATCAGTTACTTCAAAAATTGCCTCAGGCTGTAGAAACTGCATGTGAATCTGTTTATAAGTATACATAAGCAGACGACGTATGTAAAATAAGTTCCGGATTATTTCTTGTCAAGAATGCCAACACGTGCCATCTTTCACACGTTAGGTGATAAAGAGAGATCTTAAACAGGTGAAACAGGAGACACGTCTGTGAATGAGGGAAGAATGAACTATCGTTTGCCTAGCGAAATAGAGACCATCCTGTGAACTACATGGATAGGAGGGTGTCACAGCTAAAATTAGGCGTGCTTTATGTTGACATTTAACTGCAAGTATAGTGACCAACAAATGAACTGATTTGAAGTAGGTATTCACTATCTTCTAATGTAGAACCCATAATGGTTTCCGCTTGTATGATGTAACCAATGCAATCTTCTGACGTAGAAACCTCAATATCTTCGGCTAGTATGTTGTAACCAATGCAATCTTCTGACGTAGAAACCTCAATATCTTCCGCTAGTATGATGGATTAATGCAGTCTTCTGACGTAGAAACCTCAATATCTTCGGCTAGTATGATGTAACCAATGCAACCTTCTGACGTAGAAACCTCAATATCTTCCGCTAGTATGATGGATTGATGCAGTCTTCTGACGTAGAAACCTCAATATCTTCGGCTAGTATGATGGATTAATGTAGTCTTTTGACGTAGAAACTTCAATATCTTCGGCTAGTATGATGTAACCAATGCAATCTTCTGACGTAGAAACCTCAATATCTTCCGCTAGTATGATGAATTAATGTAGTCTTTTGACGTAGAAACCTCAATATCTTCGGCTAGTATGATGGATTAATGCAATCTTCTGACGTAGAAACCTCAATATCTTCGGCTAGCATGATGGATTAATGTAGTCTTTTGACGTAGAAACCTCAATATCTTCGGCTAGTATGATGGATTAATGCAGTCTTTTGACGTAGAAACCTCAATATCTTCCGCTAGTATGATGGATTAATGTAGTCTTTTGACGTAGAAACCTCAATATCTTCGGCTAGTATGATGGATTAATGTAGTCTTTTGACGTAGAAACCTCAATATCTTCGGCTAGTATGATGGATTAATGCAGTCTTTTGACGTAGAAACCTCAATATCTTCCGCTAGTATGATGGATTAATGCAATCTTTTGACGTAGAAACCTCAATATCTTCCGCTAGTATGATGGATTAATGCAATCTTTTGACGTAGAAACCTCAATATCTTCCGCTAGTATGATGGATTAATGCAGTCTTTTGACGTAGAAACCTCAATATCTTCGGCTAGTATGATGGATTAATGCAATCTTCTGATGTAGAAACCTCAATATCTTCGGCTAGTATGATGGATTAATGCATTCTTTTGACGTAGAAACCTCAATATCTTCCGTTAGTATGATGGATTAATGTAGTCTTTTGACGTAGAAACCTCAATATCTTCCGCTAGTATGATGGATTAATGCAGTCTTTTGACGTAGAAACCTCAATATCTTCGGCTAGTATGATGGATTAATGCAATCTTCTGACGTAGAAACCTCAATATCTTCGGCTAGTATGATGGATTAATGTAGTCTTTTGACGTAGAAACCTCAATATCTTCGGCTAGTATGATGGATTAATGCAATCTTTTGACGTAGAAACCTCAATATCTTCCGCTAGTATGATGGATTAATGCAATCTTCTGACGTAGAAACCTCAATATCTTCGGCTAGTATGATGGATTAATGCAGTCTTTTGACGTAGAAACCTCAATATCTTCGGCTAGTATGATGGATTAATGCAATCTTCTGATGTAGAAACCTCAATATCTTCGGCTAGTATGATGGATTAATGCATTCTTTTGATGTAGAAACCTCAATATCTTCCGTTAGTATGATGGATTAATGTAGTCTTTTGACGTAGAAACCTCAATATCTTCCGCTAGTATGATGGATTAATGCAGTCTTTTGACGTAGAAACCTCAATATATTCGGCTAGTATGATGGATTAATGCAATCTTCTGACGTAGAAACCTCAATATCTTCGGCTAGTATGATGGATTAATGTAGTCTTTTGACGTAGAAACCTCAATATCTTCGGCTAGTATGATGGATTAATGCAGTCTTTTGACGTAGAAACCTCAATATCTTCCGCTAGTATGATGGATTAATGCAGTCTTTTGACGTAGAAACCTCAATATCTTCGGCTAGTATGATGGATTAATGTAGTCTTTTGACGTAGAAACCTCAATATCTTCGGCTAGTATGATGGATTAATGCAGTCTTTTGACGTAGAAACCTCAATATCTTCCGCTAGTATGATGCATTAATGCAATCTTTTGACATAGAAACCTCAATATCTTCGGCTAGTATGATGGATTAATGCAATCTTTTGACGTAGAAACCTCAATATCTTCGGCTAGTATGATGAATTAATGTAGTCTTTTGACGTAGAAACCTCAATATCTTCCGCTAGTATGATGGATTAATGCAATCTTTTGACGTAGAAACCTCAAAATCTTCGGCTAGTATGATCGATTAATGCAGTCTTTTGACGTAGAAACCTCAATATCTTCGGCTAGTATGATGGATTAATGCAATCTTCTGATGTAGAAACCTCAATATCTTCGGCTAGTATGATGGATTAATGCAGTCTTTTGACGTAGAAACCTCAATATCTTCCGCTAGTATGATGGATTAATGTAGTATTTTGACGTAGAAACCTCAATATCTTCCGCTAGTATGATGGATTAATGCAGTCTTTTGACGTAGAAACCTCAATATCTTCCGCTAGTATGATGGATTAATGCAGTCTTTTGACGTAGAAACCTCAATTTCTCCCACCTTTCACTGATTTGTCTCCCGTTTTGAGTGTACAAGATTTCTCTGTCTTTTTTAGTGCGTGCAATCTGTCATACCCTAGGGTGTGACAGATTGCACGCGCTCGCTTTCTTCACCGGAAGTACTACCGGAACTACTTTTTTTGTTTACATAACGTCGTCTGCTACGTCAACAAACAAATTGTGTACACAATAATACAAAAATCCCCAGTCTCTAAACAACTACAGACAACTGAACAGTTTCCAAAAACAAAAAATGTCTGCCATTCTTTCAAATACAAATGAATCCCCCAACTGTAGGCCTACAACTGAAACTGAGAGCACAAGTGCACCTACCTGCACCGATCGCGACAAAATTGTTCAACTGTCACAAGTAAAAAGATCGCACAACAGCATTTCCTTGTGCCCAACTCCGTGCGATGTCACAAGATCGGTGTTTTATGGATCCACAATCAGTGGGGGGAACATTTAACATCCATTTCCACAGCCATAATGAAAACACAAAGTCGATTTCAAAGCGACCTCGTGTGATTTACTCCGAGTCGGACAGTGATGAGTGAGTGACGTCACCCCACGTGAAATGGATGAATGGAAATGTGTGCATATTTCCCGCGTTTTTTTTTACATGTGTACTTGTTTACAAACAGACGGAGATCGCCGATGGGAAAACACATAAAGAAAAGAGGTGGGAGAAAAATAATCATTCCCTACCTTGAGGGTGTAACATAGAAATCTCAACCTTTGGGGGAGATTCTTGAATGTCCAAACCCTCGGCAAGCCTCAGGTTGGACATTCAAGAATCTCCCCCTCAGGTTGAGATTTCTCTGTCACACCCTTAAGGTAGATAAAGATTCTATTAATCTTCCGCTAGTATGATGGATTAATGTAGTCTTTTGACGTAGAAACCTCAATATCTTCCGCTAGTATGATGGATTAACGTAGTCTTTTGACGTAGAAACCTCAATATCTTCCGCTAGTATGATGGATTAATGCAGTCTTCTGACGTAGAAACCTCAATATCTTCCGCTAGTATGATGGATTAATGCAAACTTCTGATGTAGAAACCTCAATATCTTCCGCTAGTATGATGGATTAATGCAAACTTCTGATGTAGAAACCTCAATATCTTCGGCTAGTATGATGGATTATTGCAATCTTCTGATGTAGAAACCTCAATATCTTCGGCTAGTATGATGGATTAATGCAATCTTCTGATGTAGAAACCTCAATATCTTCGGCTAGTATGATGGATTAATGCAGTCTTCTGACGTAGAAACCTCAATATCTTCGGTTAGTATGATGAATTAATGCAATCTTTTGACGTAGAAACCTCAATATCTTCCGCTAGTATGATGGATTAATGCAATCTTCTGATGTAGAAACCTCAATATCTTCCGCTAGTATGATGGATTAATGTAGTCTTTTGACGTAGAAACCTCAATATCTTCCGCTAGTATGATGAATTAATGCAGTCTTTTGACGTAGAAACCTCAATATCTTCGGCTAGTATGATGGATTAATGCAGTCTTTTGACGTAGAAACCTCAATATCTTCGGCTAGTATGATGGATTAATGTAGTCTTTTGACATAGAAACCTCAATATCTTCGGCTAGTATGATGGATTAATGCAGTCTTTTGACGTAGAGACCTCAATATCTTCGGCTAGTATGATGGATTAATGCAATCTTTTGACGTAGAAACCTCAATATCTTCGGCTAGTATGATGGATTAATGTAGTCTTTTGACGTAGAAACCTCAATATCTTCCGCTAGTATGATGAATTAATGCAATCTTCTGATGTAGAAACCTCAATATCTTCCGCTAGTATGATGAATTAATGCAGTCTTTTGACGTAGAAACCTCAAAATCTTCGGCTAGTATGATCGATTAATGCAGTCTTTTGACGTAGAAACCTCAATATCTTCGGCTAGTATGATGGATTAATGCAATCTTCTGATGTAGAAACCTCAATATCTTCCGCTAGTATGATGGATTAATGCAGTCTTTTGACGTAGAAACCTCAATATCTTCCGCTAGTATGATGGATTAATGTAGTATTTTGACGTAGAAACCTCAATATCTTCCGCTAGTATGATGGATTAATGCAGTCTTTTGACGTAGAAACCTCAATATCTTCCGCTAGTATGATGGATTAATGCAGTCTTTTGACGTAGAAACCTCAATTTCTCCCACCTTTCACTGATTTGTCTCCCGTTTTGAGTGTACAAGATTTCTCTGTCTTTTTTAGTGCGTGCAATCTGTCATACCCTAGGGTGTGACAGATTGCACGCGCTCGCTTTCTTCACCGGAAGTACTACCGGAACTACTTTTTTTGTTTACATAACGTCGTCTGCTACGTCAACAAACAAATTGTGTACACAATAATACAAAAATCCCCAGTCTCTAAACAACTACAGACAACTGAACAGTTTCCAAAAACAAAAAATATCTGCCATTCTTTCAAATACAAATGAATCCCCCAACTGTAGGCCTACAACTGAAACTGAGAGCACAAGTGCACCTACCTGCACCGATCGCGACAAAATTGTTCAACTGTCACAAGTAAAAAGATCGCACAACAGCATTTCCTTGTGCCCAACTCCGTGCGATGTCACAAGATCGGTGTTTTATGGATCCACAATCAGTGGGGGGAACATTTAACATCCATTTCCACAGCCATAATGAAAACACAAAGTCGATTTCAAAGCGACCTCGTGTGATTTACTCCGAGTCGGACAGTGATGAGTGAGTGACGTCACCCCACGTGAAATGGATGAATGGAAATGTGTGCATATTTCCCGCGTTTTTTTTTTACATGTGTACTTGTTTACAAACAGACGGAGATCGCCGATGGGAAAACACATAAAGAAAAGAGGTGGGAGAAAAATAATCATTCCCTACCTTGAGGGTGTAACATAGAAATCTCAACCTTTGGGGGAGATTCTTGAATGTCCAAACCCTCGGCAAGCCTCAGGTTGGACATTCAAGAATCTCCCCCTCAGGTTGAGATTTCTCTGTCACACCCTTAAGGTAGATACAGATTCTATTAATCTTCCGCTAGTATGATGGATTAATGTAGTCTTTTGACGTAGAAACCTCAATATCTTCCGCTAGTATGATGGATTAACGTAGTCTTTTGACGTAGAAACCTCAATATCTTCCGCTAGTATGATGGATTAATGCAGTCTTCTGACGTAGAAACCTCAATATCTTCCGCTAGTATGATGGATTAATGCAAACTTCTGATGTAGAAACCTCAATATCTTCGGCTAGTATGATGGATTATTGCAATCTTCTGATGTAGAAACCTCAATATCTTCGGCTAGTATGATGGATTAATGCAATCTTCTGATGTAGAAACCTCAATATCTTCGGCTAGTATGATGGATTAATGCAGTCTTCTGACGTAGAAACCTCAATATCTTCGGTTAGTATGATGAATTAATGCAATCTTTTGACGTAGAAACCTCAATATCTTCCGCTAGTATGATGGATTAATGCAATCTTCTGATGTAGAAACCTCAATATCTTCCGCTAGTATGATGGATTAATGTAGTCTTTTGACGTAGAAACCTCAATATCTTCCGCTAGTATGATGAATTAATGCAGTCTTTTGACGTAGAAACCTCAATATCTTCGGCTAGTATGATGGATTAATGCAGTCTTTTGACGTAGAAACCTCAATATCTTCGGCTAGTATGATGGATTAATGCAGTCTTTTGACATAGAAACCTCAATATCTTCGGCTAGTATGATGGATTAATGCAGTCTTTTGACGTAGAGACCTCAATATCTTCGGCTAGTATGATGGATTAATGCAATCTTTTGACGTAGAAACCTCAATATCTTCGGCTAGTATGATGGATTAATGTAGTCTTTTGACGTAGAAACCTCAATATCTTCCGCTAGTATGATGGATTAACGTAGTCTTTTGACGTAGAAACCTCAATATCTTCCGCTAGTATGATGGATTAATGCAGTCTTCTGACGTAGAAACCTCAATATCTTCCGCTAGTATGATGGATTAATGCAAACTTCTGATGTAGAAACCTCAATATCTTCGGCTAGTATGATGGATTATTGCAATCTTCTGATGTAGAAACCTCAATATCTTCGGCTAGTATGATGGATTAATGCAATCTTCTGATGTAGAAACCTCAATATCTTCGGCTAGTTTGATGGATTAATGCAGTCTTCTGATGTAGAAACCTCAATATCTTCGGCTAGTATGATGGATTAATGCAGTCTTTTGACGTAGAAACCTCAATATCTTCGGCTAGTATGATGGATTAATGCAATCTTCTGACGTAGAAACCCCAATATCTTCGGCTAGTATGATGGATTAATGCAGTCTTTTGACGTAGAAACCTCAATATCTTCGGCTAGTATGATGGATTAATGCAATCTTCTGACGTAGAAACCCCAATATCTTCGGCTAGTATGATGGATTAATGCAGTCTTTTGACGTAGAAACCTCAATATCTTCCGCTAGTATGATGGATTAATGCAATCTTCTGACGTAGAAACCTCAATATCTTCGGCTAGTATGATGCCATCAACGATAATGACAACTGTGGGCAGCTCCAGAAGAACATCATCATGTACAATTCAACCAAACTTTGAACATGTGTTGATAAGAAAGTTTCTTTATGTTGGTTTACGTCTAGTCATGTTGTCTTATATTTTTGATCAAAGTGTAATGTTTGTACTTTGTGGTTTTTTCCCCCATGTCCTTCCTAACATGAGCCAAGTTGTTGTTGAGTTAGAAACGGTGTCGAAAATCTCATCCTTATCCATAAATTCTGAGCATTTATCCCTGAACGTCAAACAAAGAGCAGGGTACATATTGTTTTACAGTCTGTCTCGGTCATGGTACAGAGCACCAAACCTTCCTCATTGGCCAAACGCTCTACTGGAGGTAAACTATATGACAGTTTCAATAGAGATATTACGAAGGGAAACATTGAAGAAATTTCTGGAGACTGACAAAATGATAAGGATCGCATTTTGATATATTTGCGGTGTGATTTTCGGAATTGTTTAAAGATGGTTTGAGAAAAATCTGCATTGCTTATAAATGTGACAAACAAACAAAACAAGTGAGACATTGGTATGTTTATTACATATGTACATTGAATGGTTGACAAGTCTAGGAGCCAAGGTTGGGATGAAGGAGGGTATCAAGTGCCTGGGCTGCCTGGCCTTGTACTCCAGCATGGGCCTGGCCTATAAACGAATACACAACGTAATAAACAACCTGGCAAGTCAGATTATATCAGTTCTTCCATAACAACACGACAATTGCATATCGTGTCCGATGACAATGGCACGACGGTACATAGTACATTTATCAAGATATTGAAATAATGTATCATATTTGCGTTCTTGCATGACATTCCATTCGGCTATCTAATAAAAAGATCATACAACAAGCTCATTTGGAGATCAGGCTAGAGCATAAGCAGGACTAGGGTGAATGAACAGACCAGACAAAACCCAAAGAACAAACATCTTTTGTACAGACTGATAAATTCGCAAATTAAAATCAACATACGTTTGCCATTATGACCTTTATAGTTTCAAGGGGCCGTTTAGAATTCATTATTAAATACCATTTTACTGTACTCTCAGCGTTATTTTAAATGTTGATTCCATCACATACTAGTGCTTAAGGCCGATGGTGAGGTACGTACTGGTCATAGTACTTACTGAACGTCACCTTACATCTATCGACCACATACTAGAAATTAGACATGATACTTACTGATCAGGGTACCGGCTGAGTGTTGCAAGTTGGCCAATGTCTCTTGACCACTGGCAAGAAGAGCTGCACCGGTTTCCTTGATGTGACCGAGTGATTCGGTCAGATGTGATAGATGACCAGACAAAGCCCCCAGAATGCCTGTCGACCCACCGGCGAGTGTTGTTTGGACGCCGTTAAACGTCTGACAATAAAAGTAATACGATAATAAAATGACTTAACCAACCAACAAATCAACCTATAGTTACTGAGCCGTCTTTTATTTCATTTTCAACATTTACTTTATGCATGTATATAAAACATTTACCAAAATTGTTATTAAAATTCTAACCTCGCCTATTCATTAAACACCTGAACCTTTTGCACTTCGAAACAGGAATATAAAGCTCCGAATCAATGCAGTAACTATTGTACCATAACGATAACAATACTATTTGAATTAGGTTTCTTTCTGCCAAAATGTGATATCATTATCCAGTTGATTGGATGTGTCACTTATCTGACCTGAAAGGGTTGACCTATAATAAGTTTATCGATCGTTGCCCACCAGATTTCTCCAGTTTCATCAATGGGGTTTTACTTGAAATATGTTAGAAAGTATCCTGAGATAGTGCCGACTAACTGTAATGATTCTGGTCGGTTTTGAAAAATAAGATAGCCAAAAAAATATATTTTGAAGTTTACCTCCTTCAGCTTGTCAACGGTGGAGCTGAAAAGTCCGGAGAGTCCAGAGAGGATACCGTTGTCTGCAGCCTGCCTCTTATGGTGGCTGGCCAAAGCCTGTTGTACACTTGTCACAATGTTGTCCAGCGCAGTGTTGTGGACCACTGTAATCATGTAACAATGGCGTATTGTTTAATGGTAATACATATGACTAGTTTTAACATAACGTATGTTTGGTCCGTTACTGTCAGATTTAGCACGTGGATTGGTGTGACCGTACACGTGATTGTTATAATATTATACGTTGATATATTATAGGCATTACCATATCCTGGAAAAAATGGACACTGCCTACCATTTGGATGTGTTCCAGCTAATTGCTCACTGAATACAGTTAATTGTATCGTGTATATATAGGATTAGATAATGATTTCCCCGATAATGTAGTCCTTACGTTTTGAGTGTTGCATGTCAGCGAAGAACTGGTTTACATCACCCTTCAGGTAATCAAGGCTGGCGATCTGCTCGTGGAAGTGTTGAAGGTCTGTGGCGTACAGTCCGAGTACATGTTCTACAGCCTGGGCACCGTGACTCAGCACTTCCTGGACGGTTGGCTCATGTCTAAATAAGATAAAAAAAAAAAAAAAAAAACTTTAATATTTCACAATTTAGCATTCATCCAGGTTCCCCTTTGGCCTATAGTGACCCCGTGCCATGTCAATTTGTTTTCAAAATTTATCACGAAAGATCTTATGATTCAGAGTCAAATTTTTGTATTACTCGGGAAGAATCATATCGTTCTGTATGTAAATAATTGTATATACTGTACATGTTTTACTCTGCAGTATCCATAGTGATATGTGTGTTTTTACAAAATCAGTGTTGATATGTTTCTATACAATATACCGTTACGTGGAGTTCGTGCACTTGTTCCATTTTATTTCGAATATTGATTGGCTCGATGCCTACACTCGGACGGAATGAACTTTGCGATCAATAAATGACGACAAGAACAATATCGACTTTTTTTGTTTAATTCATTCAACAAAATATATATTCTATTTAGTACTGTATTTTTTGTTTATGTGTCTGCTACGCGGATACAGTGACCTGACATTTGTAGCAAATAACGGGTCCTAGCCATACAAAAACAGTAACTAATAAGGTGTTCTTACTTAACAGATAAATATTTCAGGTATGATGATGATAAAAAACTGACATTGGAATTATTAATCGCAAATTGTCCTGTGTGGTTTTGAGAGTTTTGAGACTGATGTAAGTTAACTCTGTTGTGTGACGCCAGACGCCTGAGGGCAAAGTCATGTGTTTTGTTGTTGGGTCTGACGAACCAGCTGATTGTGAAGGGGGTGATGATTTGTTCCGGACGTTGCATCGGTTTCTGATTTACGGCAGCTTTACCTTTGATAATGTGAGAATATTGCCTTTTTCTTAATCATAAATGTTTCGGAGCGATTGATTTCGCTATGAGACAAGCTTGAAGCCATATTGTTTTGGTTAGGAACGGGGCATGGCTTAAGCGCGATGGGCGGGGCTTAACACGATTGATGCTATGGTTCTATCGGATATCAGAACATGGTCCGTATTTAATCAAAGCAGGCGTTGCAAACGAGTTCGTTTTAGAATCACATTTCCATGCAACATTTTGCACGACTAAGTTCATTTTTGTGTTTAATATTTTCAATGCTTTTGAGAATCTTTTTCATTTTTTCATTTATTAGCGGTGCATAAATAACTGAACAAAAACGACACACCTATATCCCTCGCCATGCTGTGATTTGTTTACGGTTGTTTGTGATATCATATGATATCTAAATGAAGAGAAGAAGGCATGGCGGTATATTCAAGTGCGAATGCACGGCGGCAGAGTTTTGAGGATAGTATGTACAGATGTGATATTTATTCCATCATAGTTAGTCACAAATATGAGTGTAAGCTTCCTTTATTTAAAAATCTGATAAATTACCGTGCAACTCGTATTTGCCGTTTGAACGAAGGAATTCCCCTTTAAATGAATTAGTAAAATCAATCGAATACATGTGTTGAAGCATGTTTGCGAGGGTCAAGACAATGATCGGTTTGGTGGTCACTACAAAATATATCGTCATTCGCTAGGAGAAATGACTGTAATTTTATTCGTAATAGAACAGATTGAACGAAACAAAACTATATTACTTACGGATGTTCACGTTTTCCCAAAACAGCGGCGATAGCTGCATGTTCAGCGACTGGGAAAAGGAAGCAGGCAATGATAAACATACTAACAGTTAAGTTAAATGTTACATTTTATAAACTCAGTTTGTTTTTGCTAACAACCCCGCAGTAGCTAAGGATATTCATCAGTATTCCTACACCCCGTAAATCAATGTTGATCGACGGACGTTCCAACTATTGCATAAACTGCAGATCTGGAAATTCTTTTAGACTGTTCAATTTTAGTTAGAACTTGTCGGTGTTTTGTGTCATTTTCTAGATTACGACAAATCTGCGTCATTTGTCAATATTTTGGTATGTGCGACTTTTAAAGTGTGATCATAATGAAATTACACATCTTGTTAAGTTGTTATTACATCCAAGCAGGTATTAATAGACTTAAAATGAAGAATATCCTAGGTTCACTGTACCAATGGTAACACTGTCCTAATCATGGAGTTACATGTAATTGACTCAAATTGATCAAATATTATATATAAATGGGACGTGTTCCTTTACCTGGAAGAACTACGTGAGTCAATATGTCACCCACATTGCCACTTGTGAGTGTGCTGAGTGTGGAGGAAGCTGTCGACGTCAAGGTGTCCTTAACACTGGTCAAGGCTCCTTGTAATGAGTCCAAGAAGCCGGCGCTGGCTCCAGCCAACAGGAAAGCAAGGAGGAAAATCTTCATGGTCTGCAACATATATATAACTGGTGAACACATGTTAATACGAGTAAAACGCAGACGAAACCAACACCGGGAAACAACACACTCAGATTATTAAGGAAACTACTGAGTTTTTTTGACGCATTACAGGGTATAGTCACATGAAGAATGTTGAGGCGTGACGTTTATTTAGTTCCATTAAACTGAAATGCCATATGTTACATGGTCACAAGCCATATTACATTTTTGCATGATTTGGACCTCGACCGATCACACGACACATGGAATGTATCATGACTTATGTAAATTATATGTATTTCTGTTTAAAATCTTACAGAAAATGGACAAAATTTGGGGTATCAGAATATTCTATATTTAGGGTCAGGGTAACACTGATTAATATGCATTTAAGATGGTAACAGCAATTTGAAGTAATTGCGAGGTGCTATGAAAGTCAGCCAAGAAATGTGTCTGTGTTTATGATAATCAGTCACAAGCAAAAATGTGATAAATTCTTGCCTATTACACCAACAAGCAGGGTGCATAGAATCTGTCCATTCTTGTAAAAAATTGGAAGATGTAACAAGAAGGATTGTAAAACAGTCGAATAGCACTATAAGATATGTCATTAAATAATAGATAAAACATAAAAAAAATACCTCTTTAGATGGCATGAATACATGTCATTATGATAAAACTTAAATAGTTTCAATGAGTTGAAGAGTAGAGCCCCGTGCGAGATTAAAATGCCTACAAAGATAGCAATATCGTAAAAAAGACCGAGTATGTTGTAATTACAAACTTGGTTAGCTGCCAGTTCGCTTCGAAAAATACAATTTGTATTCAAAAGCACAGCTTAGCCAAGAGGAATGACACTAAGTCAGGTAATCCCGTTTATTTATTACTACTGAATCCATTGTGAGTCTATACTAAGTCAGATAGGTCACGAGAGAAAAAAACATATGCAGATTTGATGGACCTTAAACACCATAAAATGATACTCGTATTAAAGAATCTGCTTCAATCTGTCTGGTAATCATATAGCAGTACAATGTAGGTAGAGTTATCTTTCTTTCGACAATAGCCGGATAGAAATGGTTTCATTAACTCAAAAAGGTCACTTGTGGACAATGTCGACGATTAATTGGACTAGTTATATTGTAGTACATGTATGTCCATGAGAAATTGCTATTGCAACATCTTAAATGTAATTGCCGAATTATTGTTAATGTTGTAATACATGCTATCTCTAATCACATTCTTATTTGTAAAATAATCAGGTGTATATGCGATCATATTTGTTATTTATTGGCACAATAATTTGACTTGGATCAAATATGAAATATGCATTGAAAACAGAATCACAACAAGAAAATCGAATTATGAGCAAAATCAATAATTTGACCACAAATCAGATGATGGAAATTTTACCTTTTTTATATTAAATTCTTAGCTTTGATAGTAAATTTTACCTGACAATCAGATAATAAAAGGATTTTTATTATTTGAAAGAAAGTTTGCAAAGTGCGCACAAACTTACGTAAGTGTGGACGTCCGGCAGGGTCTAATCTAAGGGATTGAGTCTTTCGATATATATACCGTGCACAGTGCCTGGGAGCCAACACCTGTTTGTCACCTAGGTCAACGTCCAGACACGACAATCAAAACTCGCGTGCTCCAATACAGTCTAAACCTCAGAACACTGTACAGCTTACATATATGTTTCTTATTCTTGGTATATCTCGACATGGTTATATTTTGGCTGTCTCATCATCTTATTTTTAACAAGAGATCTATATATACCAATAGTTTAATAATCAGTCCAGGTAATCATGATATCATCCTGATAACAGATATGTCCTCTATTAGTGTGACCTTCATAGTTTGCAGGTTTTATGGGGTCACGAGAATGGCTGACGCATTGCATACTTGGAAATCGTTATCTATGTTCCAGGCCACTTTTTTTTTAGTTTTCTGTTCGGTTTGAATTTAAATAGTGTTCGTTTTGTGTTACCTTGAAGTTCTGAGTTGTGTGTGATTTTTAACACTTTGGTTATACGTAGTCAGTCTGAGTGATAACTGAATAGGTGTCATCCAGTTAGTTGTGAAGTCGACATTAATTAATATTTCGGGGGGAGTGATGGTATTGTCAAAGCAACGACAAACGTCATATGAAACAACCTTAATCCGTGCAACGATGGATACAGAATCTGTAATGTACATAGTTTGATACAATTATTTGTATGGCGTCCCTGTAATATCGGTCGGTGGTAGTGTTTCGCTTGTCTTATGGTAGCCCCCCCCCCCCCCCCCCCCCCCCCCGCCCCCCAACCCCCCAACCCCAAAAAAAAACAAAATAACAAAAAACAAAAAAACAACAGGTTAAGCGCTTGTTGTGTTATCCTTCCTTTCTTCCTTTTAATCTGCACTTTGTTTTTTTATTCGAAATGGCCCGTTCAGACACCCATCGTCGTCGAATGACCCTAACCATGGCTTTTCCACGAATATAAAACTTCTTGCAAACAATGTTACAAATATATGGATGTTTAGACTACTGACACGTCCAGAGTGCTGTTACTCCGACATGATACAAAACAGGACTAGTCAACATGTAACCAGTTTAATCAACGTTCCAGAACTGTCGAGAATTCCTTACCTTACTTCATTCCCTAAAACCGGCTATGCTTTCTATGAAATATTAATGTGTGGCAATTCCCTTTATTTTTGAAAGAGTAATTTAGTTTGGGGCAGTTCGGGGTAAAGTTATAATTTATTTTCCTCCCTGCCAAATGTGCATCCACACGGCAATAATAGAATACCAGTTTATCGTCTGCCAGTGGTCTCATCATGAGTGAACACTGTCCTCAAAGGGCCTTATGGCTTTGATAGATTATACATTAGTAACCCATATTCATATTTCACACCGACAAGACTATATATTGACACCGGAGTGGGCTAGCCGACTGTGCTTCCTTCTGCGTCCCATTCAGTGTTGAGCGTGAGGAATGCATCCCCGATGACCATTTTATTGTCTTCGTTATACCACGGCCTTGAGATTGAACCATAACATTCCTCCCGAGGTGTACACGTGGTAATGCAACCGGAAACATTAGGTAAGAAAAGAATATATAGAAGATAATGTATAGTCGCTCCTTTTACACCAGTCAATGCGGACAGAAGATAATCAGCGTTTCTACTGAGTCATATCAGGCTGTTAAAGGCACACCAGCAAAATAAAGACACATTTTAATTGGACAACTTTGTCCCAAACCTGGCTAAACAGAATAAAATCCACATCTAGCCGCCTTGTATTCCTGCTCCTACAGTGGGGAACAAAACAAACACCATATACTTTCCTGACATGCAGTGATGAGCACAGATGCATGTTCTTACAAGTATTATTTGTATATATATTTCCTTTAGCTTGCTGGTGGTGTTAAGCATTATATAGCCTGGTGTTGGTATAACGGAACTGTGCGATTGTCATATTATCATGTCTGCATTTCAATATTATGACACTACACAAAAGTCGTGCGGCGTAGTGGTAACACACTCGCTTTGACTTAACTGGAACTCAAATTTAGAACTATCAATCACGGACCTGTCAATTGAACCTTCAATATGGTATGATGTTAATCCATCATAAAAAAGATATCATGAAATTACGTACTCCTCTGAGAAGAGTTTTCCTCAGAATTTTCCCTCTGTATCGAAGGATTTAAAGTGGTGGTGGAGCCGTAGTTCAATCTGTTCAGGCTTTTGCCAATTCCTCAATGAATCGACATCGAAATATCAAGACCATTTTCGAATTATTGAGAAAAAAACATTTGCATCAAAAGAACTTAATTGTTCCACAATTTTAGTTTATTTATTTTTTTAATTGTTATTTATTCTTTTGCTTCTGCTTTTTGTTTTTTCTTTTTTGTTTTTTGTTTTGGTTTCAGTTTGTACGTGCCATAGACTCAGTTTTTTAACCGATGAAATTGTATTATTGGAAACTGTCGATCTCAACCATGAACACAACTGTCGGTAATTCACACTTACATGTATATGGGAATTTGTTCCACAGGAAAAGCAAATCGTCACTTGGGAGTATAACAATTTGTGTGTCATTTACACAGCTTGATTTATTATAAACGTGCAACAGACCTTTATTTATAGTATTATATATGATGTGTTCTACGAAGATCTGTGCGCCATAGCTGATTATTAAAACTTTAAGTTTGTGTTGCGTGTGTTTCCTTCTGTGATGATATTGTTTTTGAGTGTTGGTAAAACCACTTTATTACATAATGCTTTTGATTTCCCTTAACTATACGCTTAAGGTATATTTCGAACTATTACACGGCTAAATTGACTATTGCACGGTCACATGCGAACTATTGAACACCTGTGACGTTTCGGAATTTGGTCACGTGCGAACTATTGAACACTTATGACGTTTTGGAATTTAGTCCTACCCTTTCAAGAGTCTAAGTCACTCAGATGTCAATACTGCCAGACGATGTCGAGTCATGATGACTTCTAGGCCAACAGGAAAGCGATATTTCAGTGATGTTAAGTGTGTTTTGGTGATCTTGTAATAAAACAAGTGTATCAAGGATGTTTATGCAATAGTCCAGAATATTTGACCGTCGGTACTGGAAATCGACCGATGTTCTATTGCACGAAGACCTCGTGCAACAGAACATCGGTCGATTACCAGTACCTCGAGTCAAATTTTCTGGATTATTGCAGACACCTATGATTTATTTGTATACTTTATCCAGGACAGCAGCAGTGAAGACGTTTTGCGTGACAAGAGAGACAACTCCAGGATGTGGATAATAACCTTGCGAATTAGCAGCCTTAATGGTCGTCATATTAGAATAAGAAATGCCACATGCTACTGCCGTCGCACAAGTCACATTCTAATAATTTGATCAGATGTATGCTTGCACATTATAATGTACACTATTTTATTACATAATGCCTTTTACCTTTACTAAGATATCTTTTGAATTATTATACCTTTCCCTTTTTTACACTTTTGAAAAAGGTAGGCGATAGAAATGCTATTTGAAACACGTACTTCAAAAATGCTATTAACCAGGTTGATATAGTCGAAAGTGGAATGAGCGCATTCATATTGTCGAGGATTGTTTTGCTTTGTTCATTCTGATTGGACATTGCATTTGGCATATACCTTCGGATCGTCTCTACCGCCATTACTTGTAATCTGATAAAGTTCGAAAACTCTAGCGTTTTCGAAACCAAGATGAGGCAGTAACAGTTTGTTTACTAAAATCGTTCGAGTGAATGCTACAGGCACATTTCGTAAAATGGCTTATCTACAAGGTTAGATAATTTTGATGAAGAAAGATTGGAGAGGGTTGTTTCTGAAAAAAAAGTAAAAGAAAAAAAACCTAACATACAAGTAATGCTTTTTTGTTGATTTTGAATTTACATTAAACTTTAATTATTGAAGCAGACTTAGCTTTTATTACTAGTCTTGAAAAAAATAGAATATTTTAAAAGGGGGTATAATGAAACAGTTATTATACGGGTATTTCTGGAAATAACGCTTTTATTGTCCCCCGAGACAATAACTATTTTCCTCGGCTTCGCCTCGGAAAAAAGTTATTGTCTCGGGGGACAAAAAAAGTGCTATTCCCTCACACCCATACAGTTACTGTGTACTATTTCAAGTCTAAATGAATATTCCACGGTCACTTGCAAACTGTTGAACATCGCGTGACGTTTTTGAATTTAGTCCTTCTAAGCCTCTAAGTCACTCAGATGCCAACACTGTCAGACGCCTGCCATGGTGACTTTAAGACCTAAAGGAAAGTCGAGATTTCAGTTATTCTAAGCGTGTTTTAGTGATTATGCCGTCGGCCTCGTGCAATAAAACATCGGTCAATTACCAGTACCTCGTGTCCAATATTATGGGCTATTGCACAGACACCCATGATACATTTGTATAATAAAACCGGGACAGTTTAGTGTCAAAATGGAAACTATGGCGCAGCCAATACTGAAATGCTCGGGGGGAAAAATCATATTGGGAGACATATAATTTCCTTGTGTGCATAAACCCTTCAGTTCTCACGTCTTCATAACTTTTTTTAATGAGAACACTATGCCGAGCAGCGGACATTTTTTATTGTCATTTCACTATCTTATTTCAATTAGAACCGTATCATCCAGTGTTTGACACTACAAATACACCATTGAGTGGTGATTCAGCTGTTAACTGTCGTCATATTACTTTAGCCATTGCAAATGATGTAAAACCATACACGACCGATTTTACTGTTCCATGTCCTCGCTACAGCTGAAGTCATTAGGAGACGGTGAGACCTACTCAATCGCCGACGGAGGCTATTATAGTGTCATCACATTGAAATGACACCAATAAACCACCAAACGTATGAGTATGTATGAGTTGCATTGACACCGTGTTTTCTTTTACTCGTTTTAAAGGCTAGTACAGACATGCCAGGAGCCGTTCATCAGCAGACTATATCTTCAAATAAGCCAAACGTTTGCCTGAATGCAAAAACTAAATAACTAGCACAAACGTTCCCGACCCGCAGTATATCTTCTTTAGGAAGTAATATACCTGTTTGAGTTGACAGTTATTCTCCTTTACCGCCACTAAATACGCATAATTGGAATGACTAATGATGCTGAGTTGGATACTCCATGATGACTTGGTAATGTCACGACACATATGGCGTCCTTGTTTATATCGTGATGTACACGTCCGTGAAATCGTCTAGTTAAATAATGTACCGCCTAGTCAACATGTTATACAAGTTCGCGAACTCGCCTACTTAGCATGATGTGTACGATGAAGAAATCACCTACTTAACATGATGTGTAGAGATATCGTCTAGTTAACATAACGTACACGTTCGGTATATCGCCTAGTTAACATGATGTACACGTTCGGGATATCGCCTTGTTAACATGATGTACACGTTCGGTATATCGCCTAGTTAACATGATATACACGTTCGGTATATCGACTAGTTAACATGATGTACACGTTCGGTATATCGCCTAGTTAACATGATATACACGTTCGGTATATCGCCTAGTTAACATGATATACACGTTCGGTATATCGCCTAGTTAACATGATGTACACGTTCGGTATATCGCCTAGTTAACATGATGTACACGTTTGGGATATCGCCTAGTTAACATGATGTACACGTTCGGTATATCGCCTAGTTAACATAAAGTACGCATTCGATATATCGCCTAGTTAACATGATGTGTACGTTCGAGATATCGTCTAGTTAACATGATATACACGTTCGAGATATCGTCTAGTTAACATAATGTACACGTTCGGTATATCGTCTAGTTAACATGATGTACGGGTTCGGTATATCGTCTAGTTAACATGATGTACGGGTTCGGTATATCGCCTAGTTAACATGATGTACGGGTTCGGTATATCGCCTAGTTAACATGATGTACACGTTCGGTATATCGTCTAGTTAACATGATATACAGGTTCGGTATATCGCCTAGTTAACATGATATACAGGTTCGGTATATCGCCTAGTTAACATGATATACACGTTCGGGATATCGCCTAGTTGACATGATGTGTACGTTCGGTATATCGCCTAGTTGACATGATGTACATGTTTGGGATATCGCCTAGTTAACATGATGTACACGTTCGGGATATCGCCTAGTTAACCTGATATACACGTTCGGTATATCGCCTAGTAAACATGATGTACACGTTCGGTATATCGCCTAGTTAACATGATGTACATGTTTGGGATATCGCCTAGTTAACATGATGTACACGTTCGGTATATCGCCTAGTTAACATGATGTACACGTTCGGTATATCGCCTAGTTAACATGATGTACATGTTTGGGATATCGCCTAGTTAACATGATGTACACGTTCGGGATATCGCCTAGTTAACATGATGTGTACGTTCGGTATATCGCCTAGTTAAAATGGTGTACACGTTCGGTATATCGCCTAGTTAGCATGATGTACATGTTCGGTATATCGCCTAGTTTACATGATGTACACGCTCGGTATATCGCCTAGATGACATGATGTACACGTTCGGTATATCGCCTAGTTAACATGATGTACACGTTCGGTATATCACCTAGTTAATATGATATACACGTTCGGTATATCGCCTAGTTAACATGATGTACACGTTCGGTATATCGCCTAGTTAACATGATGTACACGTTCGGTATATCGCTTAGTTAACATGATATACACGTTCGGTATATCGTCTAGTTAACATGATGTACACGTTCGGTATATCGCCTAGGTAACATGATGTACACGTTTGGGATATCGCCTAGTTGACATGATGTGTATGTTCGGTATATCGCCTAGTTGACATGATGTACACGTTAGGTATATCGCCTAGTTAACGTGATGTACACGTTCGGTATATCGCCTAGTTAACATGATGTACACGTTCGGGATATCGCCTAGTTAACATGATATACACGTTCGGTATATCGCCTTGTTAATATGATGTACACGTTCGGTATATTGCCAAGTTAACTTGATGTACACGTTCGGGATATCGCCTAGTTAACATGATGTACACGTTCCTTGCTTTACTTTCAGTGCTGGAAGGAATTTATCGGTTTATTGGACAAATAAAGCTTCAGGTTTTGACAGAATATTGGAAAGATAATTAAAACCCACTTTTGATCTATTTAAATCGTTGTTTTATAAGATATGTTGATGCTTTATATATATTACAGGTTGCATACCTGATTATTGGAAGACAGGGGTGTTGAACCTATATGTAAATGCAAAGAGAATCCAGGAAATTCAGATAAATACGGAGCAATCACTCTCATATCATCAGTACTTAACAACATATTACATCAGATGGCTGATGAAAACAATCGTATAACTAGTGCCCTGGCTGGTGTTAGGAGTAAATATTCTACCACTGATGATATATTCATCTTATATGACCTTACTTCTATTTATGTTTTTACTTAGAAAACATTGGTTTGGTCATTTATAGATTTCAGGAAGGCATTTGATTCGGTTTAGAGGCTTGGACTATAGAGAAAAGTGCACAAATGTAATGTAATTTGGAAAACGATCAATGTCATTTTTAATTTACATGCGGATACTAAATAGTGTGTTAAAATGGTAATTAAGTATCTGAAATGTTCAACTGTCGGGGTGAAAACAAGTGGGGAATTTATCACCGTTTTATATTGTTTTTTTTATCTGAAACAAAGTATTGATTGTTTAAGAGCCATAGGAAATTTGAGTGAAAGTAAGAGCATCAAGTTGTTTATGATTATCTACGCAGATGCAGCTATTATGTCTGAATCGGCAAAGGGACTCCAATCTGATCTTAAAGTAATACATTTAAATTATACCGTAACGAGTGAAAGATATAAATACCAATAAAATCAAAATAGTTGTATTTTAGAAGAGAAAATCTCGAACATCGCTTCATTTCACAATATTTGATGAAGCGACCGAGATTCTTGAGTCATTTTCATATGTAAGTGTCTTCATTAGTTACAGAGCTATTTAATAGCAAACTAAAACAATTGCAGTCCAAAGCTCTGCCATGTTCTTAGTAAGAAAAAAATCACTACTAGTATACCTCCAATTCTTTAGACTTCCGCTTTCAGCGGGAGTTATCACCCCTGAAATAGAGTATAACTAAAGGTGGCTTCAGTAATACCAAATACATTTTAGGAGTGTGGCTAATATTTTGATATTTTCACGAATGCGTAGCACGAGTGAAGAAATATATTTGGTTTTACTGAAGATACTGTTAGATATTCTGTTTATTACATTTTATAGCAAAATACACCGAGGCTGTACAATCTCTTCCAGAATTCATTGCGGTCACCTGCCAACCGCTCACAAATGTACGTCAATCTGCCACGTTATATACTAAGTATTCTATCTTGCATTATGGCGTCATATAACATAACGGAGAGCTACATGTATATACAAATCATAGTTTTTCACATTGTCGTTTAAGTGTTTAAGTGGTATATTTCACCTGTGAAAAACAGGAAAAAGTTAGTGAAATATATTGCTTTTATGTAATAATGTCATCGCCGGTAAAAAAACGTAATAAATGTAGTTATCTTTTTACCGAGGATAACTCACCAACAAGGGAGATAGGACTGGAATCGGAAGGCAAGCTGTTGTCTCATTGTTGTCATGCTGTTGGTTAGAGAATATTAATGGTTATGATACGTTTACAGAAACTGGTTTAAGGTTGGGTTTCTAGCAATGTTAATTTCCCGTAGGGGTCGGCCTATAGTTCAATTAAATCGATGATACTTTTGCCTAATTAACTAGTTACGTAATTTAATTATTAAACTAAGAACTGATATTGTCATAAAACAGATAAAAATATAAATATTTATTTTAACAAAAAAGGAGATTTTGAACCATAAACTAAACACCAAAATACTTAAACAGTAAGTAAACCACCGAAAACATTTACTTTGGAGTATTTTGTGAATAAATCGTCATTTTTTTGTGAACATTTTAAATGTCATCCATATTCAGTTCATTCAAAATTATTTAGCTTGTAGGGAGCTTTACCATAATCATGTCCAAAGATCAAAACTTTAACATTTGTGAAAAGTGTTCATTTTTAGCTTTGATGTGTGTCCCCCCAATGGCTTTATGAACGACAGTAGACATAGCAGACCTTCCTGTAACACTACAAACCTTCCTGTAACACTACAAACCTTTATGCCCACTTGGCCTTTCCTTATATATAACAACCCGTAGCACACATAGATGAAATACAGAGATATGTAGGCAACGTCCTTCAATTAACATCGCTGTTAATTATACTTAGGACGTTAAATACGATATATTATATGACTGATATTGTTTTAACAAATCTTGCAACAATTTACCACATATACCTCAATCTCATTGCTTTTGTTACATTTTTTTTTTTTTTTACATTTCCCTCAAGTAAGTAGCTGCTATGTCCGTGGTTTGAAATATTATATCAAAGCACTTATACATGTATACTATTTACAAAATGTTTAAAAACCTAATACAGTTTCGTTCTCACAATGAGATTATGTGCGAGTTGCAAAGAGACATTAAACCAAGGAAATCTGCTAGAAACATAAGTACAATTGGTTGCTTTATGTTAAAAAGCAGATGGCAAAATGTTAACTGATAATCCAGAGATTGACATGTGCGCGAAGTGTTTCAAGAAATATCAGAAACGAAAGCCGCAACCAAAATATCAAAACGTTGGTGTTGATGGTGATAACTTGTGAAGCATTCCATTATTATCCATAGAAGATATAAGTTATGGCCAGTCTTCCCACGCCACATTAACACTATGTATAAATAATTTCAATCAAAACCCGACCATTTTGCCCAAGCGCGAAGAACATTTTTCATCACATCACAATCTGTAGTGTCCTTGGTCGTAACGTATTTGTTAACATTATCTCATAGGGAAAAAATCTTAAACCTAACGTTGGAATTGTCTCTGATGAAAGATAAATTTGGCTTCTCGACTACCTTTCAGAAAAAAGGAAATCATCAATGATCTTTTGGAATCCTAGAAATAGTGTTTAACTCTTTTTAACATGACAGTCTCTAGAATATCGAAAACATTTCATGTCACAGTAAAATAATTTGTTAAAAGCTATTATTTCATTTTTTAACGTGAAATCTTACAAGAGAAAACATTCAGGAGCGCAACACAGGGTTCTCCGAATCAGTTTTGGCAGGGGAGCGACTGTCACACTTGGGGGGTAAATATGTATATTCCTGAGTTCTGATCACAAGCTCCAGAGAATATCCTACTGTGGCAAGAAGAAGCGTAGGTATTTGAAGGTCTTGATCACAGCCCTGCCGAATAGTAACATTCTGGATTTAGTCCGACCTTTTCCTGGAAGCAATAATGATGCCAAAATTACAAAAGCCATCATGTCTCTCCTGTCTCGAGAAAGATGACGACAATGTCGTTGTTGATTGAGGGTTTAGGTATTTTTGCCAGATCTGGAATCACGTGGTTTGACAACAAAGATGCCGTCTTATCTTAAGCCCTGGCAGGTTCAACATAACGACCCATAACCTTGATGGATCCATAACTAAATTCAGTTTGGTAGTAGAGTCATATCACACACGATTCAAGCAATGACTGTTTTTCAAAACACAACTTCCTCCAACTATTTCATTGATGTTATCGAGGCACTCGTTAGAATAGTAACAGCGTGTCTGAATGGAATCCGATGACCAATATATGATAGAACACCAGAACAACGAGACGCATTGGTGATGAGACTGGCTGACAAAATGAAAACGCCTTAGTGTTCACAGCACCTTAGCGCAGCGTATGAACGATGACCAAGATCTTACCAGAAGGGCCAAGTCACTTTTTGTCGAACTAGATGCAACTGCGGATTATTGAGACTTTCCAAAGATAGACATGGGAGACCTTTCGGAAAATACCCTGTGTCACATACATCAGTGAGTACCTGAGTGATGATGGTGACTACAAAATCTTGATGTATCGGCACTCACGGGACATTGTACGATGTCAGACCCACTCAAGGCATTTGAGCAGTATAAAGCACAATGTTTGGATCCAGCATGACAGCTCCGACATCAGTTATCCCCTTTTTTGCCAGTGTCCTGCTGGACGGAGAACCATGGGGGATATGTGCCCATTTAGCCAGTATCCTATACTATTTAGGATACTACATTCATTTGGAAACAATTAAGCCTTTACATTCAAAAGTTAAAAGGCTTAAGACAAACTCAAGTACTTTAGATTTTGCTACCAACCGTCCTCTTTCAGGTATAAGGTATGGTCGACTTGTACAATTACATCTACGATGCAGACCAACACTGACATGGCCAATCAGATTCTAGGACAAGGAAGCCATATTGAATGTTAGATTAGGTGGTTAATGGGTAAACCAACATAAATCTATTATGTAGCGTTCTTGTCAGAAAATTGATTCAGAAGTTGTAAGAACATTTTGTATTTGTGGTTATCAGGGAACATGGCTGTCATTTCAAAGTCGAAATTTCATTTTACTTGGTTTTAAGCGAGGTGTCAGTCCCTGAGTACTTATGGAACCAAGTACAAAAAATATTTCAGTTAACATTACAATATTTCAGTTAACATTACAATATTTCAGTTAACATTACAATATATCAATGCCAAACAGATTTCCCTCTATGCTCGTTTTCTCCTATAAAAATCACATATCAATGTTATCAATCAATTTTGATTAATTGCTCCAAACTCTTAATAACTAATTTTGGGCAATTTATTTCATATTGTTTGGAGATGTTTCTATCTCATGTTCCTAATGTATTCAAACATTTTTCTACCACAATACCCTGTGTTATTCCACTATCAAGCCATTGTATAAATGACCCAACTGCTGGATAAATATATGTTATATAACACTAGTGGAATATGACCTTCCGGTCTTTTGATTGGTCAAGAATTCGAACTTTGATCCGAGCTGCAATTGTAATTGACGTCACAGCACCGGGTCCCGGCACCTGTACACCTTATTTGTATACGCGAAATAAGACTTGGCAACGTTTCCCTTTTATTCAAGCCGATATAGTTGTAGTAGAAACAGGTCACACGACTCGTGATTTTTGGATATGGAATTTATTTCACACGAGTAAGTTACTTTTTTTAAAGTTACAAAAGACACTCGCTAAAGTTCGTGTATTTTGTAACTTTTAAAAAATAACTTACTCGTGTGAAATAAATTCCATATCCAACAAACACTCGTTGTATAACCTCTATATATCCCTGCTTTGTATATATGGCATCTAGCATGTTATTCTTAGTGTGTTCATGTTTAGTTTGTTCTTAAAATATGAAGAACTGATATTATAGCATTTTCCTACCAAAAAAAATGCATTTATTTTTTTCATTTTTGCCACAAAAAAAACCGCTGTATGTTTGAAATTAGATGCCTGTTTTTAAAACACATAGGACAAATCAGGCTACTAGTAGCACATACAAGGTATTGTATTTGCTTCTTAGGTAATTTTCAAACCCACCTTTTACTTAGGAATACCAGAAAACGTGTACGATTAATAGAGACTTTTTTAAAGCTTGAAACACAAAGATTTATTTACACATTTTATCCAAAAAGGGTTTGAAGATATATAGAGCGCTTCAATAGGACAAACCTTTATATTTTAAAAATCAATTTTGATCTTAAAAATAAAGTTGGAAACTAAGATAAAAAGAAAGACAAAATCTAATTCATTCACCTATAGAATTTTAATGAAAAATTGAATAAAAACAGAAACCAGAGCTTGTTATCCTTTGTTTTAACGAAATAGGTGATGAGTAATTACCTGTTAAAATGTGAACCCATAACTGTAAAGGTAAAAGGAATACGTTATATAGATATTATTCTTGATTATTGTTATTTATTCTAGTCTTATAAAAATACATGGACTTTTTACCATATGCAATGTCAAAGTTTTGTCAAATATTAGCTAACTACTAACGTGAAGGCTACTTAATGTATAGTATTACTTAATTATTACAGCGAACCACCTCCTCGTTGCATTGGCGACGAATATCATTATTGATTTAGTTGTCAGTATGAATCAATATACATTTTATTACTTTACATATCCTTGTCTGAAAAAAAGGAACGTCTTGCTTCTTAATGTAATGTTTGTGTTATATATCATATTAAAAAAATTGCGGAAAAAAACAATATACAATTACTTGTATTTACGCCACATCGACAATAACAGTTCATTATACATGTGTTCTTCATTCCTTGATGTTCCAGACAATATTTACAATTCAAAAACAGCGAAAAAATAATTTGAAATATTTACCTCTATTTTCCCTATTTGTTTCATGCCTGAGTTGACAAGGGGCCACATCTATTACAAAATCGAGCATCTGCCGACAAAATGAAAATTCCTTTAGCTTAAAAACGAGAAGTCTTTTAATGGTTTTTAATAATATGCCTCTATTCCTTGTTATTGGTCCCCGATATTCCACTCCCAATGCGACCTGACCCTCTGATTGTACAAATTAACCCCCTTAACCTTGCTGATGAAGCGGTAAAAAATATCACAATCCTTATCAAATATTTACAAATTATACTTCTATTCCCGTAATTTTCGTCCTCATTGGGACTTCACTGCTCATTGATACAGAATTAAATCCCACTAACCCTAGTCAAAAGTCATTTCAGACTGGCAGCATTTAAATAAGAACAATGACAGACGACGGACACAGGCCGATGAATAATCACTAAAGGAAAGACCTCTGTACCAGGAGAGATTATCATGGTATACCCTCATGCTCGTAAAAACTATAGAATGTTACGATATGTCGTCTGGCAATGCCTGTTGTATTGGAGAACCCCATCATACCGCATGACTATAAGAGTTTTAAACCACGCAACTGTGTATACCCATAGTTTAAACAAATTACGTATCAACTAAACTTTCACTCGGTAATCCTCAGATATCGCTATGAAATTGCCTTGACAAGATAATTAAAACCTTAACGCAAGTTTACGAATTAAACTCAAATAAACTTAGATCAGGAAAAAGCTATAGGGATCGGCGCCGAGACGAGGTCTTTGACCATCAACCATTGTAAATAATTATGTTTGTTCCATAAGGATGGAAACCTTTATCACGCAAGTTACATACATTTGTATCTATGTACATTTGTCTTCTACCGTTTTGTTTTTGTAATGATTTGATGGAACGTTTTAATATCTGTTCTACGGCATGCTAAGACGTATTACGTAAGATTGTACCTGCTACTCCCATTGCATGATCGTAAGAGGCAGCTTAGAATCTTATCTTTTTTCTTCTTTCTGATTAAAAGATTTTAAAAAAATCCTAATTTCTCCCTTGACAATACCTTATATTGAGCCTTCTGTTGACCGTTCTCCCCTGCGAGTAAGGCTTGCTTTAGGTTCTACCCACCTTGCCAACCAGAGTTTATAAAATTAAGTGACTATTGCTGTTTATAGAACGTTACACAACACACACCAAACCAAACTTCTAAAATTTATGAAATTTCCTGACTTGGTCTGTTTTAAAGGGCTAAAATAGATTTTATTTAAAATGTAAATCTTCAATAGGCCGCTTCTATCGAGAGTCTGCTATCGATTTGAATTTTACAGGTAAGATAGAGGACGCATGTGTCATTGAGATTGACCTCTTATCATGCCATGTACTTCGATGACACACGGATGACACCGAGACTAATGGATCAGTTGCAATATTAATACAGACTTTCCCCCCGTCTGTCGACCAGGGACAACAGCACAAACGACGGACGAGCTACACTCCTGTATCAATCAAACTACAATGAACTTTTAATCATCTTATAATAAACATGACAGTGTAATGTTACAATTTTTGTTTTTATTTTTGTGAAGGAGTTCGGTTAAATTACATCCACAGCTTTGGTCAAATCAGGACATTGCCAGTTATCAAACAGTTAATGAGTAAATATCAGCATACATGTACTTCAAAACCGGTTAATGTTATCGTCAGTAGACCTCTTATAATCTAGTACTCAATGCATAGTACCCAGTAGTAACAATTGTCGACCATTGTGCGTGCGTGCGTGCGTGCGTGCGCGAGTTTTTTTTTCATACTAATACATGAGTATGAGTGCTACAAGGACGGTAAACATTTTAACTTAACACTAAATTCAGAAACATAGGGGACATTGTGGACCTAGGGATAAGGCATGATGTGCTCCAGCGGGGGTTTCTACACAATCAGATACATCTGTCACTCTATTTCAGCACATTGGATCTTTTCCATTATCCGCTGTACTCTCGCTTAGCGTTTTGATTTCTCCCTTATGTATGCCTATGGCGCCCACCTTTCTCTGACCCTGACTGTCGTGTTGGCGTTAAACTCGACTAGTCGACCAATCAGTCAATCATCCGTGGACACCGCCATCACATGTCCATAGTTGTTGTGGAGACGAAATAGCAACAACAATCATCCGTTCACATAAACGTCAAATCTTAATATATACCTTAAATACACGTGTTGGCTGATTTGAATGGTATTGTTTTCTACTAATTATGTTTAAATATTTCATCATGGTCAGTTGCAATTTCATTCAAACAAAACAAAATCCTATTAATCAATCAGAATGTCTATTGAGATATGTAAAATTGATAGAATATAAACTTTCTGGTGATTGTTTTTATGTTTGGAACAGCACGATTTCTCATAGTACCTTGTCAATATTAATAGGTACTATGCTGTCAATAATAATTGTTCGTGTTTTTGATGCTGCCTAAACAAAAACAAAAAAGCACAACCTGGTTCCATGATGCGCATTGCTTACCTTCACACAAGCGTAAAATCTATTTTAAAACAAAGACAATCACACAATATCCATAGTTTTGGTAACCAATTTAAAGACCAGATCAACCCATTGTGTTTCAGCAATGTTCAATGAGCCTGTTTCTTTCATCAATAACCCGATGGTTTTTAACTTATAAAAAACGTTTGTGAATTTATGTTAGTGTTTGGAGATGGCATGTGACACCTACACAATGAACTGCCCTGTAGCGTTACTAGAGTATATAGTGACACTCTGACTACGTACACATTGTAAACGATATAGCAAACATGAAGTTTAGATGAGCTACTGTACCATTCAATTCCCATAGGAAGATTCATATACATGTATATCTTTAATTGTCGATGGATCGTTAATATTTGTATTGGAATATTATATATTTTGCACGTACGTTGGTCAATGAAATTGCTTTTTAACACGTGTTGATAAACGACAAAGTAACCGTTACTATGATAAGCTGTGCGCTTAGAACTGTTTCACCCAATGTGTGCACCCAATGTGTAAAATTTTTGAGGTCAATAAGACAATCACATTTCACAGGTTGACAAATCATCTTTTGTATGATGAACGTAATCGCTGTTATTCTGGTATTTGCTGTTATTCTGGTATTTGCTGATATTCTGGTATTTGCTGATATTCTGGTATTTGCTGTTATTCTGGTATTTGCTGTTATTCTGGTACTTGCTGTTACTCTGGTACTTGTATATGGAACATGGAAGATACATTTTTTTCTGCTGTGAGAAATTAGAAATTGCATAAGTGGCTGCGACTCTTTTAAAAAGTGTTTGGCATTTACTGATCAATCTATAATCAGGTTATGTGTGTAAACATGTTTAGCACTGAACCAAGACATAGTACCTTACTGTTCTAGAAGGTGCATATTTTCTGCCAATGTAAAGCTGGACTAGTGTTGGGTATACTGTAGATCTATATATTATTTATCATGGGACTAGCACGGGGATATATATGCTTTAATGGAAATGGAATCGTGAAGTGCAATCTGAAATGCTGTTGGTCGATTCTGAACACCCATACTTGCCTTTTGATCTAATAGGTATTTTGCAATAAACATTCAACATTTTAAATTGTCAGTTGTTGAGAATTAAAACGAACATTTGAGTGTTTCACACATTTATTCGCGAAATCAATTAGGGTATTAAAAACAAAACAGCAGAGCGCCTCAGACAGACCATCAAATGCGATCGTATCGCCACCTGGTGGAGTTTAAGTACCACGTGGTAGATTCGCGTTGAAAGCGTTAACACACACGCTTGTTGAATTTATTACGTGAGAATGGTTGTCTATTGGACACATGACGACATCTCCGTTTAGTTTGTAGATAGGACAGATCCGTCAATGTGTCTCCGCATGCGCAATTCCCTATCGGAAGTTAAAAACTCTTAAACATAAAACCGACCATATCCGTAATCTATACCGCGTAAACTTTAATGGGTTGTCTCGAGTAGTATCACACACGAATGGTTTACCGAGCCCACCTTCCGTTTTGACACTTTTAAGGATAAAACGTACATTATCCCGTAATGGATTGGGTCGATCCGATTTCTGTCACTTTGGGTTTAGTGATAAACTGAAAAAACAACCCACAAAATACCCATTGAATCTACACAAATTATCCATTCGGAAATATATCGGATCGGGTTTTATTGATATTGTGTGATGGGTAACGATAGTGTCGCATTTTACATTTGTCACCTTTCTATAATCACCACTGCTTCGTAGTGAGGAGGAACAGACAACAAACACGTTCATACGGATACTGTAAGGGACTATTACCGAACAGGAAATAACGGTGTTACGTTTAACTTCTTGTGAGAGTTTCCTAAAATCTGTGTTTTTCATTGATATTTTCCTTTCGTTTTCGCTTTTTCTGTTGTTGGCGATGACGTTAGTGATACGTACTTTTCGTAGGGGTACCTGTCGACACGTGTTTATCTAACACATTGGACGTTGATGGTTTTATTTCATGATTTTTTTAATATGTGATAAAAAATACAAGCAAGGAATATCCTTTTATACTATGAGATGGAGGTGGTAACATTACGAAGAAGTTCGTGATGAAACATTGATGTTGGCAGTAACCTTCATGTATAAAGACACTTGTTATACTGCGCCATCGACAGTGTTGCAGTGTATCTTTACAGAAACGCTGTAAAGAAATGTGCTTCAACAGTTCTTACTATATACAGGTCACTACAAGTACTACAAGTACTTTCAAGATATAACACAAATGCTGACCAGGTCCGAGAATAAAACACAAATCTAATAGTAATTAAAAACTCCAAGCGCTCCCTGTAATTTATCTGCAACCACAAATCGTCCGGAAATACTAATGTTCCCTGTCGGATATACATGATGTATAAAAACTATGCAAACTACAGTCAAACGTTTCACGGCAGATCAGGTTTATGTCAATTTTGTTGGTCTTTAGACAAATTCTATTTGAGCTCAAGACTTTTTATATTAAGATCAACGGAAAACCATGTCAACTTGGATGGTCGTCAGACGAAATCATTTTGAGTTCAAATTGCACTTGATCAAGACCAATGTAAATTCATATGTATGTCATATGGGTTGGTCACGAGACAACACTCCATTGAATCAACTATATCATGATTAAATTCTTAAATGATTAAAATTACAAATGCTAGGGAAGTTTTGGCATGGAGAAGTCTTATCCATTGCTGACTGAGTCACGGTCTTGTTGGTACGAATAGATGAGATGTCGATAAGCTCAATCGGTTGACCATTTGAACTGTTAAAAGTATAATTCCTACAAGACCATTCTAAAGTTTTCCTTAAATTTTAATAAACGTTAATGAGTCCCTAAAGATAGCCTAGTGTGTGCTTCGTTTGGTGTAGTGCATATAACCTGCTGGCTAACGTCATGAATAATTCCTAGCAGTTAATGTTATTTGTAAGACGACCATAGTTGATGGCCTTTTAATTCAATACAAGGGGAAATAAGTCACTATATATACGTTTTAACCATTCTACGGTTGGCCTTGACTTTAAGTGAGATACAATTAAAGCAAGAGAGGAAATATCATTACAGAATCAGCAGTAAGTGTGCGGGTTCCCCTACCCTAAAGAAGTTACACGTAAATGTATGGACGTTTTTTCCGTTTCTACATTATTCTTCGCTGTCCTTAAATAAATATAAATGTGAAAACTTCTAATTTTGCAAATTTTGCCCATGCTATTAGATATGGGTTTAGTTTGTTTTTGTATTGCTCTACGACATTCAGATGTGGGTGAAATATATCCGTTCATAGGATAATGTATTTACACCCCGACAGGTCAGGGATTGAAAAAAGAATTAACCCCCTGAAACAAACGAACATCTAATAAGTACGCATACTTGGAACATTTATTCAAATATAAACGTCAGTAGTAAACTTTAACTCTGACTGAGGATATACCTGAGAAACGACGAACGAAGACAATTTAATTTTCGAAAAGATTTTATGTGGAAATAAAAACACTTTCATTCAGACTCACCCATATCATCATCATCATCATCATCATCATCATCATCATCATCGTTGTCATCATCGTTGTCCTCATCGTTGTTGTCATCATCGTTGTCGTCCTCATCGTTGTCATCATCATCATCATCATCATCATTATCATCATCATCATCATCATCATCATCATCATCATCATCATCAAATAAGAATATAAATTATTACCTCCCTTTCGGTGATAAAAAAAGAAATTGTGTAATCCTGCATTAAAGAGAATATATCTTTTCCCATGTTTCATTATTGGATTGAAATACAGTTTCCAATTTACTTGGAGCAAATACATGTACATTGGTGTTTTGTCTAATTAGTACTTAATGCAGTTCCTGAGATCCTTTTATCTTCTTCAAAATTATTTCAAGATATTTGAAAGTATGATTTGAAATGGCAGAACTTTGTTTGGATTCTGATAATTTCAAGGGAAAATATATATACTTCTTAACACTCCATGGTAATTGGGATATATATGTCGCCATGAATTTGATTAAAATCCTTGAAAGAAATAAACGAACAAATTGTTTCATCCTTGATCAGCTCGTTGATTATCATAATTTCTACCACAATACCCTGTGTTATTCAACTCTCAGACCATCAGTTAATCATTACAGCTGTTGATTAACAATCTGTTTATACCACACGTGGTATAAACTCTGTACGCATTTTGATTGGCTAACACGGTGAACTTTGACCCAAGCTGCAATTGTTATTGACGTCATCAATAATCTAATGACGTCACATCACCGAGTCCCGGACGTCACCGGTACACTTTATTTGCATACGCGAAATTATTCTTGGCCACGTTTCCCTTTGATTCAAGCCGATATTATTGTGGTAGAAACAGGTCACACGACTCGAAATTGTTGGATATGGAATTTATTTCACACTCGTAAGTTATTTTTTAAAAGTTGCAAAAAACACTCGCTAAAGCTCGTGTCTTTTGTAACTTTTAAAAAATAACTTACTCGTGTGAAATAAATTCCATATCCAACAACCACTCGTTGTGTAACCTCTATTTCTACCACAATACCCTGTGTTATTCAACTCTCAGACCATCAGTTAATCATTACAGCTGTTGATTAACAATATGTTTATACCACACGTGGTATAAACTCTGTACGCATTTTGATTGGCTAACACGGTGAACTTTGACCCAAGCTGCAATTGTTATTGACGTCATCAATAATCTAATGACGTCACATTACCGGGTCGCGGACGTCACCGGTACACTTTATTTGCATACGCGAAATTATACTTGGCCACGTTTCCCTTTTGATTCAAGCCGATATTATTGTGGTAGAAACAGGTCACACGACTCGAAATTGTTGGATATGGAATTTATTTCACACTCGTAAGTTATTTTTTAAAAGTTGCAAAAAACACTCGCTAAAGCTCGTGTCTTTTGTAACTTTTAAAAAATAACTTACTCGTGTGAAATAAATTCCATATCCAACAACCACTCGTTGTGTAACCTCTATTTCTACCACAATACCCTGTGTTATTCAACTCTCAGACCATCAGTTAATCATTACAGCTGTTGATTAACAATATGTTTATACCACACGTGGTATAAACTCTGTACGCATTTTGATTGGCTAACACGGTGAACTTTGACCCAAGCTGCAATTGTTATTGACGTCATCAATAATCTAATGACGTCACATTACCGGGTCGCGGACGTCACCGGTACACTTTATTTGCATACGCGAAATTATACTTGGCCACGTTTCCCTTTTGATTCAAGCCGATATTATTGTGGTAGAAACAGGTCACACGACTCGAAATTGTTGGATATGGAATTTATTTCACACTCGTAAGTTATTTTTTAAAAGTTGCAAAAACACTCGCTAAAGCTCGTGTCTTTTGTAACTTTTAAAAAATAACTTACTCGTGTGAAATAAATTCCATATCCAACAACCACTCGTTGTGTAACCTCTATTTCTTTATTAAACCATTTGGTAAAAAATGATATTTCTACCACAATAGGTGGGTGTTATTCAACGCCCAAGTCATGAAATGATGATAACAACTGTTGAATAACATTCAGTTTATACCACACTGCAAATCAACTGCTAATGCGTGCGTTTTGATTGGTTGACACCGTGACCTTTGACCGGTACTATGTTTTTCATCCCGTGGTTTAATGCGATTTGATTGGCCTGAAGGCCGCTTCATGATATCCCGGAAATGATAACGCACAAGAAGTAGTTCGCAGTTTTCTTTTTAAATTTTGATTGACGATATACATGTATATAGATATAGACTTCTGTCAATTTCTTGCTTTCAAAAGAATAAACTTACTTATTTTTAATAATGATTTGTAATAAATTGTAATATTTCCATACATTTCCGATATTGTAAATTGTGAATAGTTATTCATAAGCGGCTTTTCGATTTAGGTCATATACTTACACCCACACAACAGGTCAATTCATCCTCAGAATAGCTTTTCTGTTGTAGTAAACACAGATCACACAAACTCGTGATTGTGGTATATGGTATTTTTTTCACTGCCATTTGTCATTTTTCCAAAAGTACAAAAAACACTCGCTTGTATTTTTAAATCTCTTAAAAAAACTAATTCGAGTGAAGGAAATACCATATACCACAACCACTAGTTTGTGTAACCTCTATCTATTCGAACACTATTTTTGTTATACCATATAGGTGATTCAAGGACAAAATAATCGCTTTTCTGATGCAACTCTTATCTTATTTAGAAGACTTATTCGAGTTTGCAGATATTCTTTCTGATCTAAAATCCTTCTTATCCAACAGTTGTTGAGGAATCAATGAAAAATAGCAAATTAGCCATTTTAAGTCCACCATCTAAATACTTTTGAATGGTTATATCTGTCCTTACTTTTATCAGTTTTACCATTCCACGGGAAATTAAAAAAGAAGTGAATTAAGTTATTTTATGAATTTGCTTCTTGATTTGGCACGGAAATAAACAGATAATTTAACTGTGATATTAATAAAGATTTAATTATACTGTTTTTTTTCTATTGTATCAAGCATCCTTTTACTCCAAAATTGTAGCTTTAGACTTAGTCTTATCGAAATTCATTTCGGTATTTCACGAAAATCTACATAAAAATATTTTAATTCATATCAGGAAGAAAAAACGCATTACGAAAAATATTTCTCGCTACCTATCCATACAACTTTAACCCATAACTTTCAAAATATATTGGGAATTTATAATAGGGCAATTATTAATATTTATACCATTAATATTCTAATTATTTCTGAGACGTAAAGCCAAATCCCTACACAAAACATGAATATATACGGGGGGCTCATTGGATCACCTTGACAGCGTACAACGATTTATATTTGTAAAAAAAAAAACCGATGAATAACCTCCCTGATTTATAGCAGAATTGGTATTAGAATGCATTATTATTACCTTTTTTTCTTATATCATTGCTAAGTTTGAAATTGTTTAGAAACTCGTCAATAAACCTTGTATAAACTGAGTCACATGCCTTTTCAAATAAGTTAGTAATGTTATTCCTGGTATACTTATGTCCTCAGTATAATGAATGATAACATAGATAAGCCCAGTACGTTCCCCTAGGTAACGTTCTAATCGGAATCCTGTCTGATCAGAGTTTATTATTTTGTCTTAAACTGATTTAAATCTGTCAGCTATTGAACCAACGACAATTATGTTAACGATATTTAAAGTGAAATTGGTCGTCAACTCTTTTAAGAAAAAAGCATTTATTTTTTGCATTAGGTATACAAGTGATAATGCCCTGACGCTGGGTAACTGATAATTGACGATTTACATAACAATAATTTGTATTCCACACCAAGCAATTTCCTTACTGATTTTAAAAGCATTTAAAAATTCTAGTACATTTTTTTGTACATACATGTATATCCATCCGACCAAGAGCTCTTATCAACACCATCATTTAGCATAATTGTTTATAAAATTATTTCACCTCATTTAAAATATCCTCTTCTCTTATTACTTGGCCATTGTCCCGCTTAAACTTTGGAATTTTTTTTACATGAAATTCCTATTTTCTAAACTGTAAAAAAAGTTGGTTTTCCACATTCAAATATTCATAATGCTTTTGCTCTTACTCTGATAGCCTCTAATCCATTTTTTCTTAATTAACTTTTCCAGATCTTAATATGTGAAATTATTTTTCTCCTAACCTGTTTCGTTTTGTTGTTTTAAGGACGAGTATGAAACTGTTTTGCCTCTTTTTTCCATTAAAAGTGTGTCTAAATTAACTGTCGACCTATAACAAACTGTAAATCTGGATCAGGAATATTGTTTATAATTTCAGGATTGTATAGAGGATAATCGGCTTTTATTTCTTTAACGACATTCTTGATAATATCAGGATAATTTTGGTCAGGTAACAATGTACTATTATATCTCTACTTCTTTTTTTTTTTTTTTTTTTTTATAAATTTCTGGAAACGTTTGCCATGCCTGTATGGCGTAAGCGCTCGTCGCCCCTACTGCATGATCGTAGGAGGCGACTAAATTTGGGATCTTATATTTTGCTTCTTTCTTGTTCCTAATGCCTCACATGACAATGTCTCGCTTTTGGCATTTAGTTGGACGTTCGTCCTTTTGGGAAGGTGTGGGGGTACTGTCCCTTGCAAAGACATAAGAAGTCCTGCTCGGTGTCTAGGACAGTATGCTTTAGTCAGATAGCATTATAGAGCCGGTATTACTGTCACAAGGAGGCCATCACAAATATATCAGAATCTCCCAAAACACAAAAACAATCTATGATTTCTAACACGTTTTTTATAGCCTTCGGATTGTTAATCAGTTTGTGATATTTATCCAAATAGGGTCGAGCTAGGTCAATACAATATAAACAAAGTGAGGTTGTGTCCTTCATTTTCTAAATCCAATACTTAAAGTTGCCTGTCGAATCCTATTGTACACCCCATTTGTTAATTTTGGAATTTTTGTATAATCAAACGTAAGAAACAACCAGCTCTATTACTGGAATACTCCATGTAAAAATTCAAGATAGATAATACTACGAAGAACGAAAATATGATTACTATTGGAAGATGTCATTTCTACGGAAGAGCATTAGGGCCATGAAGCAAAAAATTAAATTATTTTTTTCATGTTAATAACTCGAAATTTCGAGATAATAATTTTAGTTATGGAGATTGGTAATGCACTAGATTTAGTGTCTTTATTCATCATTTGTGTTTCTATGTTAATCATAAGTATATTCAACACAATCTATCATATTCACTTAAAGGGGCATTCCACGAAAGCAAACTAATTTTACTTTTGGTTATTAAGACGAATTGGCTATAAATCATCCTGACCTAAACTGATAGAGAAGATGAAGTTGATTTCCCATTCTTGTGTGTATATATGTACATTGTATGTGGGAGGCTACTTAAAAGGGGCCAAGAACTAAGAAGGCTTATAGTAAATTGATAGTGGAGGTAATAATGGCTATAAGGAGGGGCCTTTCATCTATGTTTTCAGTCTTAGACAAATCACGGAATTACAAGTACAGATGCTATCGAAGACTTTGATTAAATGAATTTAACAATTCTGCTTAAAACTTCATAAAAGTTGAAAGATGGTCACACATGTACCTGCATATACACGTAATAATGTCGTAACCTAGACGTTGAATAAATGAATCGCCTGAAGATGGCCGTTAGGCCTGAAAACGTTAACAAAACACAACAGTTGTCATGTTGAATTTATATTTTCAACTATATATACATAAACATACAGTGCATTCCTCTTAATATCATGTCCTATTTGTCAGACATAAACATGATATTTACAGTAGTGTGACATTAAGAGAAACATGTTTTTTCACTAAATCTAGTGCATTACCAATCTCCATAAATAAAATTATTATCTCGAAATTTCGAGTTATTATCTCGAATTCGAGTTATTAAGTCGAAATTTCGAGTTATTAAGTCGAAATTTCGAGTAAGTAAGTCGAAATTTCGAGTTATTATCTCGAAATTCGAGTTATTATCTCGAAATTTCGAGTTACTAAGTCGAAATTTCGAGTTATTAAGTCGAAATTTCGAGTTATTATCTCGAAAAAATGAATTTATTGTTTTTGCTTCATGGCCCTAATGCTCTTCCGTACATTTCTTATATCATCATGTTTATAACTGAATTCGAGTATATAGGTTCCAAAATCAATACATTTTACAAATGTTATCGCTTCTCAACACCGATTGGTCAGGTCTTTTTGATTTTGTTTTTGTATGTTTGTTTTTATCTAGGACACGGCATATTCATCAACATCTGTCTTTCGCCGAGACAAACCAAAGTATACTGCTGTCTGCTTGACATTCCACTTTAATGTAGCGGTCAATTGTGATTATTGTACACTTTTCTTTCATAGCACATTGTTTTCCAGACACTCGCTTTTGCACATGGGTGTTGGCAGTCTGCCGACAGCATCAAGGTATCGGATATGTCCAAGACCGAAACAAGGGCAGTATACTACTAACAGGTAAAAGTAATATTAATCCTAACCCGGTATCGTAAAACGAGAGCTAAATATATTGTACAGGGAGATTTTCAAACAGTAAAAGGAGAATAAGTGTAGGTGAAAGAGGTGTAAGTGTTATACATCATCGGCGTCACCTCTCACGCAAATACGCACGTACCATTTGTATGAAAAATGTCCGTAATAGTGTCCTTAAACATGTATGATATCCGGTGTTGAGACAAGAAAACCAACCAGTAAATCAACAAGCATGGAATATGTGTAACTTCCTGTTTCCTAATACGATCATGATTTCGACCATAAATCTACGAATATATATCTCAAAACTTAACTCCCCCGTCCGTAGACGATATTTGCCAAGGCAAACCCGATAATGGTCAGGGATGTGATCACGACATTGAATATTGATTATTATCGTATCGACATCTCATGTTAACACAATAACTGAAAGAAATCGCGATGCTGAAATCAGAACGTGTATTACACCAAAAAGTAATAATGCAATTATGTTATAAGTAAACCAGTAGGATTTCGAATCGAACTTGTCTCCCCTACCACAATGCCACATCAAACCCGATTCCTTTATCACGAGGTCACGTCATAACAACTACCTTTATCATGAGCTCACATCATACCCGCCTTCTTTATCACTATGTCACATACCAGCCTTCTTTATCACTACGTCACATACCCGCCTCCTTTATCACTACGTCACATACCCGCCTTCTTTATCAATACGTCACATACCCGCCTCCTTTATCACTACGTCACATACCCGCCTCCTTTATCGCGAAGTCACATACCCGCCTCCTTTATCAATACGTCACATACCCGCCTCCTTTATCACTACGTCACATACCCGCCTCCTTTATCACTACGTCACATACCCGCCTCCTTTATCGCGACGCCACATACCCGCCTCCTTTATCACTACGTCACATACCCGCCTCCTTTATCACTACGTCACATACCCGCCTCCTTTATCGCGACGCCACATACCCGCCTCCTTTATCACTACGTCACATACCCGCCTCCTTTATCACTATGTCACATACCCGCCTCCTTTATCGCGACGCCACATACCCGCCTCCTTTATCACTATGTCACATACCCGCCTCCTTTATCGCGACGCCACATACCCGCCTCCTTTATCACTACGTCACATACCCGCCTCCTTTATCACTACGTCACATACCCGCCTCCTTTATCACTACGTCACATACCCGCCTTCTTTATCACTACGTCACATACTCGCCTTCTTTATCACTACGTCACATACCCGCCTCCTTTATCACTACGTCACATATCCGCCTCCTTTATCACGACGCCACATCATAATCACCTCCTTTATCACGACGCCACATCATAACCGATTCTTTTCTCACGACGCCACATCATTACCATCTCCTTTATCACGAGGTCACATCATACACGTCCCGTTTATCATGATCCAACATCAAATACGCCCCAATAATGTATAGTTTCTCATTAAGAATATTTCGCGTATTCTTTCCTTGTTTGAATTTGTGAAAATTAGAAATTCTATAAGGCTGCGAATAGTATCACTTTCCCTTAAAAAAAAAAAAAAGCTAAAAAACATATTTTCTCTGAAGCTTCTGTAGCCTTTTAATTAATACGAAATGGCAAACCTATTAATTTCAAAAACAACAACATATTATTGCCAGTTCAACCTAATGGGGGGGGGGGGGGGGGGGGGGGGGGGGGGGGGGGGGGGGGGGGGGGGGGGGGGGGGGGGGTGGGGGGGTGGGGGGGTGGGGGGGTGGGGGGAATAACATCCAAATTACAAATCAACCGGTCAACAGGAAATGACACATTTTTGATATGCAGAATCCCAAGTAGAAGAATCGCTGTAAGCTGTGGTAGATGAACAGTCCTCATATACATACATTGTACATTGGAGTCGATGCTAGCGATGCTAGTGTTCCAAATGTAGGAGACGAGCTGTGGTAGCGCCCCATTGTACAGGTATGAGAGGCGAGCTGTGGTAGCGCCCCGTTGTACAGGTATGAAAGGCGAGCTGTGGTAGCGCCCCGTTGTACAGGTATGAGAGACGAGCTGTGGTAGCGCCCCGTTGTACAGGTATGAGAGACGAGCTATGGTAGCGCCCCGTTGTACAGGTAAGAGAGGCGAACTGTGGTAGCGCCCCGTTGTACAGGTATGAGAGACGAGCTATGGTAGCGCCCCGTTGTACAGGTAAGAGAGGCGAACTGTGGTAGCCCCCCATTGTACATGTATGAGAGGCGAGCTGTGATGGCGCGCCATTTTACAGGTATGAGAGGCGAGCTGAGGTAGTGCCCCGTTGTACAGGTATGAAAGGCGAGCTGTGGTAGCGCCCCGTTGTACATGTATGAGAGGCGAGCTATGATGGCGCGCCATTATACAGGTATGAGAGGCGAGCTGTGGTAGCGCCCCATTGTACAGGTATGAGAGACGAGCTGTGGTAGCGCCCCATTGTACAGGTAAGAGATGCTAGCTGTGATGGCGCCCCATTGTACAGGTATGAGAGACTAGCTGTGGTAGCGCCCCGTTGTACAGGTAAGAGAGGCGAGCTCTGGTAGCGCCCCGTTGTTCAGGTATGAGAAGCGAGCTGTGGTAGCGCCCCATTGTACAGGTATGAAAGGCGAGCTGTGGAAGCGCCCCGTTGTAAGATATGAGAGGCGAGCTGTGATGGCACCCCATTGTACAGGTATGAGAAGCGAGCTGTGGTAGCGCCCCATTGTACAGGTATGAGAGGCGAGCTGTGGAAGAGCCCCATTGTACAGGTATGAGAGGCGAGTTGTGGTAGCGCCCCATTGTACAGGTATGAGAGGCGAGCTGTGGAAGCGCCCCATTGTAAGGTATGAGAGGCGAGCTGTGATGGCGCCCCATTGTACAGGTATGAGAAGCGAGCTGAGGTAGCGCCCCGTTGTACAGGTATGAGAGGCGAGCTGTGGTAGCGCCCCATTGTACAGGTATGAGAGGCGAGCTGTGGTAGCGCCCCATTGTACATGTATGAGAGGCGAGCTGTGGTAGCGCCCCAATTGTACAGGTAAGAGAGGCGAGCTGTGATAGCGCCCCGTTGTTCAGGTATGAGAAGCGAGCTGTGGTAGCGCCCCATTGTACAGGTATGAAAGGCGAGCTGTGGAAGCGCCCCGTTGTAAGATATGAGAGGCGAGCTGTGATGGCGCCCCGTTGTACAGGTATGAGAATCGAGCTGTGGTAGCGCCCCATTGTACAGGTATGAGAGGCGAGCTGTGGAAGCGCCCCATTGTACAGGTATGAGAGGCGAGCTGTGGTAGCGCCCCATTGTACAGGTATGAGAGGCGAGCTGTGGAAGCGCCCCGTTGTAAGGTATGAGAGGCGAGCTGTGATGGCGCCCCATTGTACAGGTATGAGAAGCGAGCTGTGGTAGCGCCCCATTGTACAGGTATGAGAAGCGAGCTGTGGTAGCGCCCCATTGTACAGGTATGAGAGGCGAGCTGTGGTAGCGCCCCATTGTACATGTATGAGAGGCGAGCTGTGGTAGCGCCCCAATTGTACAGGTAAGAGAGGCGAGCTGTGATAGCGCCCCGTTGTACAGGTATGAGAAGCGAGCTGTGGTAGCGCCCCATTGTACATGTATGAGAGGCGAGCTGTGGTAGCGCCCCAATTGTACAGGTAAGAGAAGCGAGCTGTGATAGCGCCCCGTTGTACAGGTATGAGAAGCGAGCTGTGGTAGCGCCCCATTGTACAGGTATGAGAGGTGAGCTGTGGTAGCGCCCCATTGTACAGGTATGAGAGGCGAGCCGTGGTAGCGCCCCAATTGTACAGGTAAGAGAGGCGAGCTGTGATAGCGCCCCGTTGTAAGTATGAGAGGCGAGCTGTGGTAGCGCCCCATTGTACAGGTATGAGAGGCGAGCTGTGGTAGCACCCAGTTTGACAGCTATTAGAGGCGAGCTGTGGTAGCGCCCCATTGTACAGGTATGAGAGGCGAGCTGTGTGAGTGCCGCAATGAACAGGTCAGGTCAGTGTCACTAGCAGACTACGTTTACGGGGCTCGGTTTTAGAATTCGGAGTAAGGTAGACAAATTGCCATCAGTGAAAAACCACAATACTAAATTAGACTTACCCACTTTTTCCATAAGGCTTTGTAAATGCTGGACTTCTAGTGTTGTCGTGTTTTGCATTTCTCAAAACGCTGCCCCTGTGACGACGTTGACAAATTTAGTAATTTCGTTCATAGAATGGAACTTACATTTCTGGTAATAACCTTGAAACCTCATAACTTGTGAAACTGTTGTTATAATTATCATTTCATGGTGGCTTATATGACTAAATGCAAACGGATTCGGTTTGGTTTGAGGTTTGTATTATCCTATTAAAAGATGTCGACTTTATAGTGCTATCTTAATGAAACATACTGCCAAAAGCACCCAGCAGGATGCAGCATACGGCAAACCAGTTGTCCTACATCCACAATCTGAGTGCTAAAAGCAGAAGTAGTAACTATCAATTTGATAGACTCTGGTATGGGAAACATTAGGAAGAAGAAAGATGTTAAAAAAAAGAAGAGAAAAGACAAGATTCCAAATTGAGTCACTTAACATCCATGCAATGGAGGTAGCAGGAGGTATAAATCTTGTGACCTGCCCGCAGAGCTCTCTTTAGAATGTTTTATAGACCAATTGATACCGAAAGTAACAGACAGTCATGTTTGATTTGTTTTTCCTAAAACACGCGGAGCTGTATTCCTACACGGACTTATATTACAATTTTATTGACAAAGGCACGGCCGCAGAATGTACAGATATGAGTGTTCCAATGAACAGATATGAGAGGCGAGCTCGGTTAGTGTCCCAATGCACAGATATAAGAGGCGAGCTGTGATGTTGTCCCAATGCACAGATATGAGAGGCGAGCTCTGGTAGTGTCCTAATGTACAGATATAAGAGGTGAACTGTGATTGTGTCCCAGTGAAAAGATACGAGTGTTGAGCTTTGATAGTGTCCCAATGAAAAGATACGAGAGTTGAGCTGTGAAAGTGTCGCAATAAACAGATATGAGATGCGAGCTGTGATAGTCCCAATGAACATTTATGAAAGTTGAGCTGTGGTAGTGTCCCAATATACAGATATAAGAGTTGAGCTGTGATAGTGTCCCAATATACAGATATAAGAGTTGAGCTGTGATAGTGTCCCAATGAACAGATATGAGAGGCGAGCTGTAATAGTGTCCATATGAACAAATATGAGAGTTGAGTTGTGATAGTGTCCCAATGAACAGATATGAGAGGTGAGCTGTGATAGTGTTCCAATGAACAGATATGGGAGTTGAGCTGTGATAGTGTCCCAATGAACAGATATGAGAGGCGAGCTGTGATAGTTTTTCCAATGTATATATATGAAAGACGAGCTGTGATAGTGTCGCAATGTAGAGATAAGAGAGGCGCGTGATACTGGTGTTATAATAAACAGCTACCAGAGGCTTAGTTTAGTGTCCGAAAGCTCTAAGCTGGTGTTGCTACTGTTGTCGCCTCATTAACACTATAAACTGTGAACAGTTCCCGATGGAGTATGATTTCCACATTTGCTACGCGACATTTGATAAATCACGGAGTTAGTGTCTCAATGGAACTGAGTTGTTCTATCCTCACACAATCTAAGTGACGCGATATATCGTGTATTATCACCCCTGTCAATCCTAGGCTAAATATCACCCTATGACGTCTGTGTCCTTCCCTGGAGTGGAGCAAATGATCCGCGTCTAAATCGTCATCTTTGATCACGTGTCCCTTGGGCGGTCAGCAACCCTTTACTTCTACTCTTCTTGTAGGGTTTATTTGTAAACGTAACCAAGCGTACAGTCAATTAATGTATGTGTTCTATCAATTAAAACGGAGGTTAGAAAGAAGATATCACGTTGAAGTATCCCGATATGTTCTGATGATTTCGTTTTGTCACTACCGAGTGCGTTAGAAGAATACATGTATATGTTCTATCAATTAAAACAGAGGTTAAAAAGATACCACGTTGCAGTATCACGGTATATTCCGATTTTATTTTGTCACTATTCTGTGCATTAGAAGAATACATTGACACGCCCTCCAACATATATGTATTGAAGATAAAAACTCTTATCCAATTAAACACAATCCCTTTAAGGAGATGGATATTATTAGATTTGTCTCCATATCGGGTAAAAACTTTGTGTCAGCCAAGGGAACAAACATATCCTTTATACAAAACTAATTTATTCGTTGATATTGCAAACTGACTTTGATCGAATTTCCTTCTCCTGGCGAAGTAAATAATAAATATCCGTAAATTTCCCTTAGTGGGCCTCAATGAAACGCCAGACCATACACCGTTAAATTCCAGACAGACGTTCTTTACTTCTTTATTAGTAGCGTTTTGTAGAAAACACCGACGAGTGCTGGACCATTGCATACACTTCATCGGTCCATTGGACAGGTCAGCTTAAGTCTCGGAATGCTTTCAGATATGTATAAATACAGAATATAACTAATGTACTCAGCAGGTCGACCGATCGATTACATCCGTTGTCTACCTATAAACAGGGCTAATTGGAGATACGGCCAGACTGAACATTTTACACTTCATAGGTAAGCAAGGAAGGATATTGAGGGTTTGTGCTGTTACTTACAATACAGGACAGAATCCCCAGATATAAGGAAATCAGACACATTAATAAAACCGAAGGAACGATCGTAATTTTCAGTAACAAAATATAATACTCGGACACAATATATACGTAACACTCACGCAAAATATATAACACTCACACAATACATAACACTCACACACAATACATAACACTAACACACAATACATAACACTAACACACAATACATAACACTCACACACAATACATAACACTCACACACAATACATAACACTCACACACAATACATAACACTCACACACAATACATAACACACACAAAAAAACAAACAACACACACACGAAAGAACACGAACAAAGGGAAGAAAACAACCACACAAACAAAAGAAAAGAAACAACACCACACAAAACAGAAAACAGAAAAAAAGACAGAAACACACAACAAGACATAACAACCACAAAAACAAACAAACACTGCACAACAATAACAAACACAAACAAACCCTAAAACGAAAACAACAAACAACGAAAATAACAGCAACACAAACTAAAACACAAAAAACACAAAAAAGAAAAAAAACCAAAAAACCCGAAAAAAAAAACACTGCAACCAATACAAAAACACAACACAAAAAAAAAGAAAACCCAAAACCAAAACAAAAAAAGAGTACACGAAACACCAACAACACCAAACACACAAAACAAACACGCAAACACCAACAGAACAAACACAAGAAGAAAAGAACAAAAGAAAAAGAAAAAAGAAAAGAAACACAAACAGAAACACAACAAAACAGAAACAACAAAAGACAAAACACGAAACACAAAGACAAACACGCAAACAGCAAAAAAAAGAACACAAGACAGAACAACAACACAAAACAAGAAAAACACACAAAACAAACCCCGAAACAAAAGAAAACAAGCACACAAAACAAAACACACACAAGAAAGAACCCCGCAACAAGACAAAAACAAAACACACAAGAAATAAAACACGAAACAAAAAAACGCACACAAACAGAACACGCCACAAAGAAGAACACACAAATCAAGAACAGAACACAAAAAAAAAAGAAAACAGAAAACACGAAACAAAGACAGAACAGACACACAATACAAGACAGAACACAAAGCACACACAAACAAACACGAAAACAAAAACCAACAAAACAGAACACCAAAAAAAACATACAAAAAGAAAACACCACAACAAGACAGACCAGAAAAAGAAAGAAAGGCACAAACAAGACAAACAGAAAAACAAAAGAAAGCACAAAAAACCCCCACAAACAGAACAAGCACACAAAAGACAGAACGACAACAAGACAGAACAGACAAAACAACAAGACGAAAAACACCCCCACAAAAAAAACACAACACACAAGACAGAACAACACAAACAAAAACAGAAAGCAAACAGAACACACAAGAAGAACACGAAAACACAAGACAGAACACAACACAAACAACACCACAAAAGACAGAAACAAAAAACAAACACACACAACAACATAACACCACAAAAAACAAAAAAATACATAAACACTCACAACAAGAATAACAAAACAAAAAAAACAGAACACAAACAAACAAAAACAGCACAAAAAAACAAAACCAAAAACACAAAAAATAACAGAACAAAACAATACAGAAACAAACAAAACAGAACACCACACAATACAAAACGAACCCCACACAATAAACACTCCCCACAATACATAACACAAACAAAGACAACCACCACACAAACAAAACACACACACACAAGACAAACACCAACAAAAAACAAACACTCACACATACAAAACACCACCACAAACAAACACAAAACAAGATAACACACACACAAAAAAACACTAACACAAAACATAACACAACACAAAACAAACAAAACAAACATTTAAAAAAACGAAAAAACAACAAATAACAACAAAACACAATACAAACACTACACAAAAACATAACAAACAAACACAACATAGCACACAATAAAAACACAAACCACAAGACAAACACGACACAAACAAACAAACACACACAACAACACTAAACACAAAAAACAACACTCACACACAATAAATAAACATAACCACACAAACATAAAAACCCCACAAACAATAAAAACTACACACAAAACATAACACTAACAAAAAACACACCCCCAAAAACTCACACAATAAAAACACCACAAAAGTACATAACACTCACAATAACAACACACTAACCCCCACAATAAAACACTAACCACAATACAAAACACTACCAACAATAACATACCGCTACCCCAAACACAAAACACTACACACAATAATACACTGACCACAAACAAACAAACCCCAATACAAAACCAAAACAAATACAGAACACACCACACACAAACATACACAACACAAACAAACACTACACAATACAAAACACTCACACAAGAACATAACACCACAAACAACATCCTCCACCAATAAATAACCCCTAACACAATACACAACACTAACACACCACAAACAACATTAACACACAAAATAAACACACACAAACAAACAAAAAACCCAAAAAACACGAACCCAAAAAGACAGAAACGAAAAACAAAGAAAAAACGAACAAAAACAAACACGCACACAGACAAAACATAAAAAAAACAAAACACCACAAAAACAAAACACAAAATAACAAAAACGAACACACACACAATACAAACACCCCAACAAAGAAAAACACACACAATAAAGAACACTAACAAAAAACAAAACACAACACAAGACAAAACACCAAACAAAAAAAAACCAAAAACAGAAACGCACACAAAAGACATCAAATACAAACACAGAACAATAAAAATACAACAAGCAGACAACGACAACACAAACAAAACTAAACAAAGGACAGAAATAACAAAATAAAGAAAAAAAGAAAAAGAAAACCTAGGAAAAAAATAAAGAAGAAAAACCAAAAAAAATAAACAAACCAAAAAACAGAAAAAAAAAAACAAGAAGAAACTAAAACAAAAGAAAAGAAAAGAAGACAAACAAAAGAAAAAACACAAAAAAAGGAGACAAGAACACCCGGGCACAAAAATAAACAACAAGAAAAGGAAAGAAAATACTGGGACAATCGGGGGACTACTGGACAATCGGAGGAGACTTTTGATTACGTGACAATCGGAGGAATATCATTTTTCACCAACGGAGGACTATCGGGACACTCGAGACTATACTGGACACTCGAAGACTATACTGGACAATCGGAGACTATACTGGACAATAGGATACTATACTGGACAATAGGAGACTATACTGGACAATAGGAGACTATACTGGACAATCAGAGACTATATATAAACTGGACAATTGGAGACTATACTGGATAGTCGGGGACTATACTGGACAATCAGAGAGTATACTGGACAATAGGATACTATACTAGACAATTGGAGACTATACTGGACAATCGGAGACTATACTGGACAATCGGAGACTATATATATACTGGACAATCGGAGACTATACTGGACAATCGGAGACTATACTGGACAATCGGAGACTATACTGGACAATAGGATACTATACTAGACAATTGGAGACTATACTGGACAATCGGAGACTATACTGGACAATCGGAGACTATATATATACTGGATAATCGGAGACTATACTGGAAAATCGGAGACTATAATGGACAATCGGAGACTATACTGGACAATAGGATACTATACTAGACAATTGGAGACTATACTGGACAATCGGAGACTATACTGGACAATCGGAGACTATATATAAACTGGACAATTGGAGACTATACTGGATAGTCGGGGACTATACTGGACAATCAGAGACTATACTGGACAATAGGATACTATACTAGACAATTGGAGACTATACTGGACAATCGGAGACTATACTGGACAATCGGAGACTATATATATACTGGACAGTCGGAGACTATACTGGACAATCGGAGACTATACTGGACAATCGGAGACTATACTGGACAATCGGAGACTATACTGGACAATCGGAGACTATACTGGACATTCGGAGACTATACTGGACAATCGGAGACTATACTGGACAATCAGAGACTATACTGGACAATAGCAGACTATACTGGACAATCGGAGACTATACTGGACAATAGGATACTATACTAGACAATAGGATACTATACTGGATAGTCGGGGACTATACTGGACAATCAGAGACTATACTGGACAATAGGAGACTATACTTGACAATCGGAGACTATACTGGACAATCGGAGACTATACTGGACAATCGGAGACTATACTGGACAATCGGAGACTATACTGGACAATCAGAGACTATACTGGACAATAGGAGGCTATACTGGACAATCGGAGACTATACTGGACAATCGGAGACTATACTGGACAATCGGAGACTATATATAAACTGGACAATCGGAGAATATACTGGATAGTCGGGGACTATACTGGACAATCGGAGACTATACTGGACAATCGGAGACTATATATATACTGGACAATCGGAGACTATATATAAACTGGACAATCGGAGACTATACTGGACAATCGGAGACTATACTGGACAATCGGAGACTATACTGGACAATCGGAGACTATATATATACTGGACAATCGGAGACTATACTGGATAATCAGATACTATACTAGACAATCGGAGACTATACTGGACAATCGGAGACTATACTGGACAATCGGAAACTATATATATACTGGACAATCGGAGACTATACTGGACAATCGGAGACTATACTGGATAATCGGAGACTATATATATACTGGACAATCGGAGACTGCACTGGACAATCGGAGACTATACTGGACAACCGGAGACTATATATATACTGGACAATCGGAGACTATACTGGACAAACAGAGACTATACTGGACAATCGGAGACTATACTGGATAATCGGAGACTATACTGGACAATCGGAGACTATACTGGACAATAGGAGACTATATATATAATGGACAATCGGAGACTATACTGGACAATCGGAGACTATACTGGACAATCAGATACTATACTGGACAATTTGAGACTATACTGGACAATCGGAGACTATACTTGACAATCGGAGACTATACTTGACAATCGGAGACTATACAGGACAATCGGAGACTATACTGGACACTCGAAGACTATACTGGACAATCGGAGACTATACTGGACAATAGGATACTATACTGGACAATAGGAGACTATACTGGACAATAGGAGACTATACTGGACAATCAGAGACTATATATAAACTGGACAATTGGAGACTATACTGGATAGTCGGGGACTATACTGGACAATCAGTGAGTATACTGGACAATATGAGACTATACTGGACAATAGGAGACTATACTAGACAATTGGAGACTATACTGGACAATCGGAGACTATATATAAACTGGACAATTGGAGACTATACTGGATAGTCGGGGACTATACTGGACAATCAGAGACTATACTGGACAATAGGATACTATACTAGACAATTGGAGACTATACTGGACAATCGGAGACTATACTGGACAATCGGAGACTATATATATACTGGACAATCGGAGACTATACTGGACAATCGGAGACTATATTGCACAATAGGAGACTATACTGGACAATCGGAGACTATACTGGACAATCGGAGACTATACTGGACAATAGGATACTATACTAGACAATTGGAGACTATACTGGACAATCGGAGACTATACTGGACAATCGGAGACTATATATATACTGGATAATCGGAGACTATACTGGACAATCGGAGACTATACTGGACAATCGGAGACTATACTGGACAATAGGATACTATACTAGACAATTGGAGACTATACTGGACAATCGGAGACTATACTGGACAATCGGAGACTATATATAAACTGGACAATTGGAGACTATACTGGATAGTCGGGGACTATACTGGACAATCAGAGACTATACTGGACAATAGGATACTATACTAGACAATTGGAGACTATACTGGACAATCGGAGACTATACTGGACAATCGGAGACTATATATATACTGGACAATCGGAGACTATACTGGACAATCGGAGACTATACTGGACAATCGGAGACTATACTGGACATTCGGAGACTATACTGGACAATCGGAGACTATACTGGACAATCAGAGACTATACTGGACAATAGGAGACTATACTGGACAATCGGAGACTATACTGGACAATAGGATACTATACTAGACAATAGGATACTATACTGGATAGTCGGGGACTATACTGGACAATCAGAGACTATACTGGACAATGGGAGACTATACTTGACAATCGGAGACTATACTGGACAATCGGAAACTATACTGGACAATCGGAGACTATACTGGACAATCGGAGACTATACTGGACAATCAGAGACTATACTGGACAATAGGAGGCTATACTGGACAATCGGAGACTATACTGGACAATCGGAGACTATATATATACTGGACAATCGGAGACTATATATAAACTGGACAATCGGAGAATATACTGGATAGTCGGGGACTATACTGGACAATCGGAGACTATACTGGACAATCGGAGACTATATATATACTGGACAATCGGAGACTATATATAAACTGGACAATCGGAGACTATACTGGACAATCGGAGACTATACTGGACAATCGGAGACTATACTGGACAATCGGAGACTATATATATACTGGACAATCGGAGACTATACTGGATAATCAGATACTATACTAGACAATCGGAGACTATACTGGACAATCGGAGACTATACTGGACAATCAGATATTATACTGGACACTCATAGATTATACTTGACACCCAGAGATTATACTGGACACTCATAGACTATACTGGACACCCAGAGACTGTACTGGACACCCAGAGATTATACTGGACACTCATAGATTATACTGGACACTCATAGATTATACTGGACACTCATAGACTATACTGGACACCCAGAGATTATACTGGACACTCATATACTATACTGGACACCCAGAGATTATACTGGACACCCAGAGACTATACTGGACACCCAGAGATTATACTGGACACCCAGAGATTATACTGGACACTCATAGATTATACTGGACACCCAGAGATTATACTGGACACTCAGAGACTATACTGGACACCCAGAGATTATACTGGACACTCAGAGACTATACTGGACACCCAGAGATTATACTGGACACCCATAGACAATACTGGACACTCATAGATTATACTGGACACTCATAGACTATACTGGACACCCAGAGATTATACTGGACACTCTTAGACTATACTGGACACTCAGAGATTATACTGGACACCCATAGACAATACTGGACACTCATAGATTATACTGGACACTCTTAGACTATACTGGACACTCAGAGATTATACTGGACACTCAGAGATTATACTGGACACTCAGAGATTATACTGGACACTCATAGATTATACTGGACACCCATAGACTATACTGGACACTCAGAGACTATACTGGACACCCAGAGATTATACTGGACACTCAGAGACTATACTGGACACCCAGAGATTATACTGGACACCCATAGACAATACTGGACACTCATAGATTATACTGGACACTCATAGACTATACTGGACACCCAGAGATTATACTGGACACTCATAGATTATACTGGACACCCAGAGACTATACTGGACACCCAGAGATTATACTGGACACTCATAGATTATACTGGACACCCATAGACAATACTGGACACTCATAGATTATACTGGACACTCATAGACTATACTGGACACCCAGAGATTATACTGGACACTCATAGATTATACTGGACACCCAGAGACTATACTGGACACCCAGAGATTATACTGGACACTCAGAGACTATACTGGACACCCAGAGATTATACTGGACACTCATAGATTATACTGGACACCCATAGATTATACTGGACACTCATAGATTATACTGGACACTCAGAGACTATACTGGACACTCTTAGATTATACTGGACACTCAGAGATTATACTGGACACTCAGAGATTATACTGGACACTCAGAGATTATACTGGACACTCATAGATTATACTGGACACTCAGATATTATACTGGACACTCATAGATTATACTGGACACTCATAGATTATACTGGACACCCAGAGACTATACTGGACACCCAGAGATTATACTGGACACCCAGAGATTATACTGGACACTCATAGATTATACTGGACACCCAGAGATTATACTGGACACTCAGAGACTATACTGGACACCCAGAGATTATACTGGACACTCATAGATTATACTGGACACTCAGAGATTATACTGGACACCCAGAGATTATACTGGACACCCAGAGATTATACTGGACACTCATAGATTATACTGGACACCCAGAGACTATACTGGACACTCATAGATTATACTGGACACCCAGAGATTATACTGGACACCCAGAGATTATACTGGACACTCATAGATTATACTGGACACCCAGAGACTATACTGGACACTCATAGATTATACTGGACACCCAGAGACTATACTGGACACTCAGAGATTATACTGGACACTCAGAGACTATACTGGACACTCATAGATTATACTGGACACTCAGAGATTATACTGGACACTCAGAGATTATACTGGACACTCATAGACTATACTGGACACCCAGAGATTATACTGGACACTCATAGATTATACTGGACACTCAGAGATTATACTGGACACTCATAGACTATACTGGACACTCATAGATAATACTGGACACTCAGAGATTATACTGGACACCCAGAGACTATACTGGACACTCAGAGATTATACTGGACACTCAGAGACTATACTGGACACTCAGAGATTATACTGGACACTCATAGATTATACTGGACACCCAGAGATTATACTGGACACTAATAGACTATACTGGACACCGAGAGATTATACTGGACACTCATAGATTATACTGGACACTCAGAGATTATACTGGACACTCATAGACTATACTGGACACTCATAGATTATACTGGACACTCAGAGATTATACTGGACACCCAGAGACTGTACTGGACACTCAGAGATTATACTGGACACTCAGAGATTATACTGGACACCCAGAGATTATACTGGACACTCAAAGACTATACTGGACACTCAGAGATTATACTGGACACTCATAGATTATACTGGACACCCAGAGATTATACTGGACACTCATAGATTATACTGGACACCCAGAGACTATACTGGACACCCAGAGATTATACTGGACACCCAGAGATTATACTGGACACTCAAAGACTATACTGGACACTCAGAGATTATACTGGACACTCATAGATTATACTGGACACCCAGAGATTATACTGGACACTCATAGATTATACTGGACACCCAGAGACTATACTGGACACTCATAGATTATACTGGACACCCAGAGATTATACTGGACAATCATAGATTATACTGGACACTCAGAGATTATACTGGACACTCAGAGATTATACTGGACACCCAGAGACTGTACTGGACACCCAGAGATTATACTGGACACTCAAAGACTATACTGGACACTCAGAGATTATACTGGACACTCATAGATTATACTGGACACCCAGAGATTATACTAGACACTCTTAGATTATACTGGACACCCAGAGATTATACTGGACACTCATAGATTATACTGGACACTCAGAGATTATACTGGACACCCAGAGATTATACTGGACACTCATAGACTATACTGGACACCCAGAGATTATACTGGACACCCATAGACTATACTGGACACCCATAGACTATACTGGACACTCATATATTATACTGGACACTCAGAGATTATACTGGACACCCAGAGATTATACTGGACACTCAGAGACTATACTGGACACCCAGAGATTATACTGGACACCCAGAGATTATACTGGACACCCATAGATTATACTGGACACCCATAGACTATACTGGACACCCAGAGATTATACTGGACACCCATAGACTATACTGGACACCCATAGACTATACTGGACACCCATAGACTATACTGGACACCCAGAGATTATACTGGACACCCATAGACTATACTGGACACCCAGAGATTATACTGGACACCCAGAGATTATACTGGACACCCAGAGATTATACTGGACACCCATAGACTATACTGGACACCCAGAGATTATACTGGACACCCAGAGATTATACTGGACACCCAGAGATTATACTGGACACCCATAGACTATACTGGACACCCAGAGATTATACTGGACACCCATAGACTATACTGGACACCCATAGACTATACTGGACACTCATATATTATACTGGACACCCAGAGACTATACTGGACACCCATAGACTATACTGGACACCCAGAGACTATACTGGACACCCATAGACTATACTGGACACTCATATATTATACTGGACACTCAGAGATTATACTGGACACCCAGAGATTATACTGGACACTCAGAGACTATACTGGACACCCAGAGATTATACTGGACACCCATAGACAATACTGGACACCCATAGACAATACTGGACACTCAGAGACTATACTGGACACTCATATATTATACTGGACACTCAGAGATTATACTGGACACTCATAGACTATACTGGACACTCATAGATAATACTGGACACTCAGAGATTATACTGGACACTCAGAGATTATACTGGACACTCAGAGACTATACTGGACACTCATAGACTATACTGGACACTCATAGATTATACTGGACACTCAGAGATTATACTGGACACTCATAGACTATACTGGACACTCATAGATAATACTGGACACTCAGAGATTATACTGGACACCCAGAGACTATACTGGACACTCAGAGATTATACTGGACACCCAGAGATTATACTGGACACTCAGAGATTATACTGGACACCCAGAGATTATACTGGACACTCATAGATTATACTGGACACCCAGAGATTATACTGGACACTCAGAGACTATACTGGACACTCATAGATTATACTGGACACTCATAGATTATACTGGACACTCAGAGACTATACTGGACACTCATAGATTATACTGGACACTCAGATATTATACTGGACACCCAGAGATTATACTGGACACTCAGAGACTATACTGGACACTCATAGATTATACTGGACACTCATAGATTATACTGGACACTCAGAGATTATACTGGACACTCAGAGACTATACTGGACACTCATAGATTATACTGGACACTCAGATATTATACTGAGCAATCAGATATTATACTGGACACTCATATATCACACTGGACACTCAGAGACTATACTGGACACTCATAGATTATACTGGGCAACAATCAAAAAGTATACTGTACAATCAGATATTATACTAGACAATCAGAGACAAAACTGGACAATCATAAATTATACATATACTAAAGAATAAGATATTATACTGGACAATCAGAGACAAAACTGGGCAATCATAGATTAGACTAAAGAATCAGATATTATACTTGACAATCAGAGACTAAACTGGACAATCATATATAGATTATACTAAACAATGAGATATTATACTGGACAATCATTAAGTGGTCATATAAAACATTAAATAATTAAACAAAATTCAGACCAGTCGGACCCAATATAGAATCATCAATGCTGATCAGTCATACACTACTCAGCCAACATGCTCACTAACAGAGGCCTATCTCGCTAGATGTCTACCAAAATCATGCGTAGAGTTCACTGCAGCTAATATACAAAACTTATGTACATGGGTAACATTAAACAATGATTCCCGATGTTACACTCTGATGAAAGGAAACTACTTTTAATGAAAAGTTGAAAATAAAACGAGATTAATCAGGTGATTTACAGAGACATAGTTTTTGAAACTTGAATCTTTAATATAATTATGACATCACAGGGACATATGTAAATTTGTATTCAGTTTGTACAGAAGGTTCTACAGTCACATTGGCACATGTCAAGTGTAATTGGTAAGAAGCTGTGTTGAACCAAACAGTTCAACAGACAGCATAAGGGACAATACTGTGGCCCGCCTCATCATCTGTACCAACACACAATACATACTACCACGCGCCGTCGCTAGGCAAGCACGTGGAGACTCTTGTCTACGGTGACACGCTTGGCTGATATGAAAACGATGGTATCACGTGTACGATATTGACACCGGAGAGGTCAAGGGGTGTGGCTTATCAGCATCGGTCAACCAGCTGCAGCTCGAATACGTGACATATTGTACTAATTATTGTGTTAAGTAGGAGTCGTGTTTTCTCAGTGATGTGTATTAATATACGATAAATGCACGTGCATTCTTCACGTATAATCAGGCGCGTTCATCAATTTCCTTCACATAAACGGACGTTTTCATAATCCAACGAAGATGGTTATATTTTTTCTCGGAGTAGATCGGAACGTATGTGTTCTTCACTGAAAAAAAACCCTGATTTTAGCGAGTTTTACTACTAAGTGACGAATTCGTTGGATATAAGTGTGTGCATTAGACGGGCTAATTCTGTTAAAGGTATGTATTCTATTGTAATCAATGAATGTTTTATTTGATTGCATTATTAACTACCCATTGTGCGTGTGAAGTGCTCATTATCTAAACTTTTTTCGGTCTATCTCCTGAATATTCGAACTAATTTCTGACTTCATTTAGTCGAAAGTTTTGGTTTAATACTTTTCAAACTTCGTTAAGTTTTAAGTTTTCATACTAGACTTTTTTCTTTAGCTAACATAGTCATCATGCAACAGAAACCCCTCCCCAAGCTTCAGTAGACATATGTTTTATGTTTAAAATTGTTCAACAAAAGAGGTATCAATCTGTCAATCCAGATAAGGGCGCTTTGGAAACAGATAAAACTGTCCAATGCGATATCCTTTAAAAAAATTCTTCCACTTTCCTGCGTTTATTATTGTAAATAATTCATTAGACATCGAACTGCGAACTCGGCAAAAACCATTTTTACTGTGGAAAATTAACTTTTATTATTCCTCTCATACACATAACTTATCCTCTATCCAATATATATCCTACACACGAGGAGGATATCGTGAATTATTCAGCGCAGCAGCAATGCAGGTAAACTATATAGTAGGGGCGTGAAGTCTAAAATGCTCAATTCTGAACATAAACAAAAAAATCTGTCAATAGTTTTAAGTGCCGAGTAAATTAAAGCGCATTACACAACGACGGTGCACTCGTCCGTGTATAGTCAGTGTGAGCGATGTACCGGCGATAAGTCCACCCCTGCTTTTATGAACACAGTAAATCAAACCCAAGCATGACTTACGTGGATGTTATACGCTGTACAGCCTTCGCTGACGCTTTCTGGGGAACAGTATATCTGAGTTTACAAGCGAGTTCATGGCGACCGCTTTGTCACTTTATGGCCTTTTGATGCGACTTTCCCAAGTTTCAGAAAATGATAAAATTAATTTTGTTATCGATTATCAACTTGTAAGATAAGGATGAACTCGGAGTTGTTATGTTTTATGACTTTTATGAGACACGCAATTACTTGTGGCCATGAAGCAAGGAATTTAGAGCTGCCGAAATTATTAGCTAGTTGTAGCGAATGTCATACCTCAGATTGACGATGGTTAAGGATATTTGTTTTTTAAATTAATTTCGTTTTAAACCAGTTGATGGAGCTTTGCTTTTAAAGTTACAGAGCGCACATCCTCCGCTAGCATCATTTGGCCGTAGCCTTCGCAAATGCAGCGAGGGAACACATTGTCATGTGTCTGAAAGCTCGCGCATCTCACGCGATTGCTTGGCATATCGTGTACAACTTGTCAGCTTAAAGCGAGTTTGTTTAAAAAAAAACCTTTAACGGGAAAATTAAAATAATAATAACAACAGATTGATGGTAAGCTGAGGCGCGTATTGCACATTGGCAAGCGGATCGTGTTACATTCATAGGAGCTCATCGTACTATACCTGTCAATCAAACTCTAAACTTCCATAAAATCCGAATAGCTTAGAATAAGAATTTAAGTTGATATCTAAATTTGAAATAAGAAATTCGTTTTTAATCACACGTATGCGCTGAAATGCATTATTCTCTGTAGCCGATTTAACAAAGGAGTAATATTTTAGACACTTTCATGCAACAAAATTAATTAAGCTATAGGCTCAAGCCTCTAAGCAATTATATCGTTTTAGTTTAGTTGGGGTACTAAACACTGGTTTAGGCCGGCTTGCTGCAATTAGGCCCGCGGTAGATCAGTCGTCATTAACGAGAGTAATTAATAACATAATGGTTATAGGCACGTACCGCATTGTTTGTGTGGCCCTATTATTGTATCATCAGTGATGTCTTAGTTTTCTAAAAGAGACATACAGAAATGATTCTCCCCACTCGATCTTGTTGTATACAGTTATTTAAGATTAAATTGTATCTTTTTGATCAATTCTGTATTACTATATACAGACTGGATAAGGAAGCCGTGTTTGATACCGCTATCTAACGGCACCTGCGGGCAGATTAGATACGGACAACGCACGTAGACACGGCGAACGTACACGTACATATATGTTATATGTAACCCAGTCATTAGGTGTAAGGTAGAGAGTGAACCCCGCATGTGACTTTGTAGGTGCGGGCTGGAGAGTGAACCTCTCAGGTGAACAGTATACATGTAGGTACAGGCTAGAGAGTGAACCTCTCAGGTGAACAGTATACATGTAGCTACAGGCTAGAGCGTGAACCATCCCGGGGGCCTTCTTAGTATGGGTGGTTCGAGAGTGAACCTCGCGGGTGACTTGGGAGGGTGCTTGTTTTATTAATTTGTTAAACGTCCTATTAACAGCCAGGGCCATTGGGGGTGTGCGGGCTGCAGAGTGAACAATCCTTGGTAACTTTGTACGTAGGCACGAGCTAGAAATTGAACCTCCTGGGTCGCCTTGTTTGTTGGATTCGAGAGTGAACCTCGCGGGTGACTTTGGAGGGTGCGCGCTGGAGAGTGAACCTCGTGGGTGACTTTGGAGGGTGCGGGCTGGAGAGTGAACCTCGCGGGTGACTTTTTTAAGTTAGTGCAGTTTCGATTTCTCATGACATGTTACGTACTGTACGTCCGTATATAGGGAAGCGTATTTAAAACCACAAAAAATATCTGCTTTTCATTATGACTTTATATACAAACCGGTTTAGTTTGACACATGATACATTGTAATATGGACTGACAGGATTCGTGATAAGTGTAACTACTAGTTTGTCTTTATGGAAACACACATATATATAACTGTACGGGTATATTGTATATTGTACTCCAACAATGTTAGAGGATAACACGGCGAGAGACGTATGACGGGCGCCGTGTAACCTCTTACTTCCCAAGGCGGATTCACACTGCGCAGACTGTTGTCAAAATTTCAAAGTTGGATTTTGATCATATTAAACACCTAAATTGCATATACATGTATGTGTTTAACAATGCAATGCTATTACCTCTTTCTTCGTGTATCCATAATGTAATCCCCATAAATAGCAATAAAAGACACAAAGTCATGATCGTTTACATTTCAAGGCTTCATTCCGGTAATAACTCGGATTGAAAACGGTGATCCGGTAAATACAAAAATGAAATGTAACGGTAAAAACAAACGAAAAGTTATGTTCTTGTACTTTATATTTTTTCCACTTGATACAAACATTCCGTATTTTTAAAGTATTATGAACTTAGTGTAAATTAGTGATTTGACTGTAAAATGGGATACACAATACCTAAGCTGCAAATACACACCGCTGTCATCAAGTTTAGACTTAAAAATATTGATTTTATTGGTGTGTTTTTTTTGTCAAATAGGGTTTGGTTACTAAAGGTCGGTTAGCGTCAAAACAAAAACATAAAACTTCAGCTGGCTTAAGTAGTAAATCAGCTGAAATGTCATAGTATTTTAATTACATTGACTGAGAATTGATCATGTCATTACATCAACCAAACACACCGAACATTTCTGTTTAGCTTGTGAAATTATGTGGCGAGCAGGAGTATTTTCCTGGACATAATATGATGCAGTGAAACGGTTACATTACCGGACATGATTCTGTTAAAAGTCGATACCTTTGCTATAGTTATTTAACGGTAATATTTGCAATTTTTCCACCAATCCGTTAAACCGTAATTGTAGCTTTATTACAATGTACCTATGACGAGAGAAGGTAACCCCAGTGTTTGCTCTGAAGGCCGTTCGTTATTATGGTTGTCTCGCGTAAAACAAGCGTCTTAACAACACACAACAGATAAATTAAATATAAGGCGAACGAATCGAGCCTTCTCCTAATTTTCAGTGTGGGATATTCGCCCCCTGAATGAAATAACCTTGATTCTCATATACACGTCGTTGGACATAACAATATAACTGTCAGTGTGGAAATTACAGGGTTAATAAACAAGTACGCGCGTCTATAATTGTTTAGTAATTGCAATGTTTATGTGTGGGTGTCCGTCCGTCCCACATAACTCGGCCCAGCATCAGTTGACGGCCACTTCGCATAGGATACACTGTCGTGTAAAGTTACAGTGCCAATAAATAGTCCCCTCAGTAGCTGTTCAGCGAGTGCATCGTCAACACATCTGGTGTATACATTACGTAACCTTGGCAGGGACTTCTTAAGCCTCCGTGTTGACAGCTGACGTTGTGAATGTGGCAAAGATCACAGACACATACTTTCTTTTTTACCCACATGTGCAGTTCAACGGTTGTGTCTCGAGCAATATACGCATTTCATCAATACGACACATCGCATGTATTAATCAAATCAGCTGGAAGTCAGTTACTGTGTAAGGCTATTGTCAGACTATATAAAACAACAATGCTTTTGCAGTATATACGCTTCTTATTGTAGGGTAACTATATTCCTCTTTCATTTTGTCGAAGTGGACTAAATTTATTAGTAAAATCTCTCTTCACCAAATTCTGTTTTATAACAATGGCTCCATATGTACGCTTCGAGTCCTAAGCTTATTTAAATCTATATGCATGTTCCCAAACAAGATGTTCCATATTCACATAGTTCATGTCCTCGATAAAACACCACGTCGTTCTCTAGATTAGATACACAACTAGGTGTTACATTCTCAATTACACAAGGCCAAAACTTAAGCTTCATTTCTTAAATTAGATCAGGCCCTCCTCTTGAAATTGCGCCACGCCTCCTCCATATCAGACCCGCCTAAAAACTTGACTTCCTCAACGACACCTCACCGACACAACAGTCCTGTACTTGGGCATCACTTCCTCTACAAACCAGGCTTCCAAGCTTGTGTCACTTCCTAAACTACAATGTAGAGCAGGTTCTCACCTACAAATGTAGTCTTCATTTCTTAATTACATCAGACTCACACCCGTAGATTAAACTTCGTTTTCTCAATTACGTCAGATATGTACCTAGGCGTCAATTCATCAAGTATATCAAAAGATCAATACAATTGCCTTCACGACCCGAAAACTATATTAGGTTATCAATATTTTTCGTCACACCCTGAAATATATCTGGTCCTCAGCTTACCGGAAGTCACTCTTATAGATCAGGTTCGCATCTAGACGTCACTTCCTAAATCATATCTACAAATGCACATCGGGCACACGCAAGTCCTGTATCTACACTTTCTTTCTCTGAAACATATGTATATCAGGTATTCAGCTAAGCGCCATACCTCATTTGAATATGTACTATAATTATAATTACCGGTTGACAAATAGATATCTGCTATATTAGGATACTGTATAATTTATTATTTGGAATGTTTTCAACCCAGTACCATGATGTACTTTAAAGTCACATACTCCTGAAGAAACATATATATCAATGTTTACATTTTGAGCTTTTTACTGTTTTCGGACTTGATACATGCCGAGCAGACTATCGTGAATCAGAAACTGAAAGACAATGTGTATTTATGAAAGTATACGGGGAATTTCAAAAAAATAATAACTGTGGCTGCCGGACCAAGTTTCTCTGAAAATTAGTCCCACAATGCAACGGCGGGTTTTACGGTCCATACAAAATGGCGGAACCCCGAAAGCGTGGACCTGGGAAAACGCAGACAGATTCTGCCAAAAAAAAAAGACGCAAAAGTGAGTGGAATCGGCAAACCCCGAGTATTTCCTTAGGAAAGGAAATGATTCGTTGGAACTTAGCGAGAAAGGAAAAGGGAATAGACTCAAATTCCGATTTTACCGGACGTCTATTGGATTGCTGGTTAGCTTTTGAACATTGTCAACTTCACTGATCTAAAATTTTATCGATGTTTTGTTGTATGCATATTGCTACATTTTAAAATTAGTATTTAAATGTAAACTATGTTTGTTTATTTTGTTCAGTTATTACGCGAATATTCTGTTAATATGTTTAAATGAAAGCATCATTAGGCAAGGGTCACGTATACTCGATATGTAAACAACGGCCATGTGTGTAGTTTATGTGCAGCGCACGTTTGTTATAGCCTCGTTCTCGGCTCCGTGACGAATCTCGCGATAAATATAAATGCGGCGAGTTGTTTTTATACACTGATGTCTCAAGGACTCCCCCGGTCAAGCGTCCAGGCCAGTGGTCATTTTAATGTTAGGAGAGCGTGAATGTGCATCTTGGATTGCCATTAATACATGTGTGCAACTAGAATTTTAGGTTGTTTGGGAGTATGTAGCTTTAAGGTAATTATGAAAGTGTCAATTTAACGGAAGTAAACACGTGATCTTAGTTTGTAACATCAAAGATTTCTTTCGTGTTTTCCTTTTTTGTCAGGATAAAATCATTAGGGCAGCTAATATCAATTGAACGTCTTCACAACATTAAAATGAATTGAAGAATATTTAATAATACATTTAGAAGACTTGCGCAATACTAAAGTCTTGAGAATGAGAGGATGCCTTTCGGCTGAGGACTTCGAGATATAGCAGAAAGTGCGGATAAAACGTAGAAAGAGACATGATTTTCTAGAATTGCTTTTAATGTTCTGGCGTAAGGCGACAATTATAGTTAATGTCGGCTACAATTAGCGATATCCAAAGTCGTTCGTGTCTTAAGAAAACGTTAATGTGCCTCAAGCTTCAACCTGACACAAATTAAATTTTTCGCTATAAATGAATTGTGTTTTGCAAAACTTCTCTGTATGTGATTTGAGACAGAGTTAAAATGCATTTATATGAAGGTTTTGGGTTGGTTTTGTATTGATTAACGTCCTATCGACAGCTACGAATGTTTAAAAATGGACTCCCTGTGTGCGAGCTACATGCATGCTCATCTTTTGTTTCCTTTTGATAGTGTGGAACTAATGCCGTCTTTATAGCTTTACATTACTGAATCTGGCCCGAGTTTCCTTTGACCCTAACACTATACCTAATATAGGGTCAGAGTGCACTACTACTGTAAACGTAGTTATTTTCGCGTGGGGCAAATTTCGCGATTTCGGTATGTAAACTATACGCGTTGGGGTAATTTTCGCAATCGATCTATTTTCGTTTGTAGTTCGAGATTACGCAAATTGATATCAAACTAATACGCGTGGGGGAAATTTTCGTGATCAAAAGGACTCCGTGTAATCAGCGTAAATTTCCAGCTCGCGTAAATTTGCACGTTTACAGTATATGAAAACGTGGAATTCTCTGGCACCGATTTAGTGTCGCTAAGATGTTGGTGTGTACAAAATAAATATGGCATGACAGAATACCTACCTTACATTTAAGGATAACTCATATATGTTTTTACCCCAAAAACATATATTTAGTCCCATAACTGTGTTCTACTTTGTCCGCATAGGCAGACCCTCATTTTACGCAGGTCAAAATGCAGCAATGCGTTCTGGCTCAACACCAGACATGGTGTCGGGGCCAGAGGAAACTCGGGCTACACTGAAGTATAGTTTGACGACACCAAATTGTTTGGGTAATTTTGTTTCACGTTCAAAAGTCAGGGTCAGTTAAGGACGTGCCAGGATTTGGAAGTGGAGGAAAGCCCGAGTCCCCGGAGGAAAACCACCGGCATACGGTCAGTACCAGGCAACTGCCCCACGTGGTTTTCGATCTCGCGACCCAGAGGTGGAGGGATACCAAAGTGACATAATTACGTTACAAATTTGATTCGAGTCAATTAATTTTCTCGAAACCATAGGCGTAATGTTAATACGTGTATATAAGGGTCACTAAAACATCTCAATGTTTCCTACATTCATTCAGTTACAGATATGAATGTTAAGGAGTTTAAAGACTCGGGTGTGTCTCGGACAAGATGCAGAATCAAAAGCCTTCCTCATAGGGACTAACGAGTAAGGCCCAAATTTAGTCGCCTCTGACGATCTTGCCATAGGGGCAGCAGTTACAATTCTTAGATCTACTAGCAGGATAGAAGAGCACATGATGCACTTCAGATTTATTCATTAGAAGAAGAGCACATGATGTACTCCATATTTATTCATTAGAAGAATTATTTTCTATTGCTCAAAACAGTGTACATGTACCTTCATAGCTAATTGTACCTCCTATGCCTGCGGTTCCTGTCACACGCTGACAACCAAAACGTCACACATTTTTTGGACAGTTGATATTTTTATACATTTTCACGTAATATCTTCTCTTAGCTAGATATAATCTAGCTGTTTATTTCAAAAAGACTCATCCACACTAACAACACGAGGAACGAGAAGCAGTTTATGTCTTAATGGGAACACGCTGATGCAATCAGTTCCTCTCTGTGACAAAGTGTTCCATTGACAATTAGTAGTAGAGATAGTGTTGTATTTCTGGCTAGGTACACGTACACGTTACGGTATCCAGCACGTCGCCGAAAAGTGCTCTAATGAAACTCAACTGTTAATACAGAAGTCGCAATAAATACACTTGTTATGGGTTGCTATACCGATTTTACCAATGTTGTAAATTTTAATGATAACCGTTGAAGCAAATTATCGGAAGATTGTTTCGTTTGTTATCGGCATTCTGTTTCGGCAGTCTTTTTGGCCCACATTTAAAATGACATTCCTGTAATGACTGAAGAAGATTTGATAAGATTTGGCGGCATTCGTTACGTGATCACAAAATCAGCACATTAATATTTCATTGATATAGTAGTGACTTTTCTCAAGCATGGGAAGCTATTCCATTGTGAATCTAAGCACATCTGATAATTGACATGCCGTTAATGTTGTAACCATTCTCTGATGAGGAGATAGATGTTCTCGTGTTTGAAAACTATGCACACGAATTTTCGTTTTGCAATATTAACCGTATTAGAAAATTTCGTCATCCGATAGATTGTTAACATGTAAAGTTTTCTGTTTACGAATGATTCGTGTTTTGTTTTGTTACGGCGTGATTTCAATGGAAACGGCATAATTACATTATCCTTACAAACACACGTGCTTACACAAATAATCTGCGAGTAAATATTAATAAAAAGCGAGTAGTGTAACTGTACTGTTTCAAATATTAGGTAATATGGTTGTTGACAAGTTATGTCAACTGTCACACGGCCTCTCCTAAACAATATAATTCGACAATGCTGTAGTAACGACATTGAAACAGGATAGAGAGCAAATTCGCTGTATGACTTCAATAAATGGATGAAACAATATTAACTTCATTGAAGCACCAGTACTAGGTCTTCGCTAATAGCATCTGGTTATGGAATTGCTCAGGCTGTTTAATGTTTTACTCAATGCAATTTCATTTGTATAATAATTACCGTCAATTTCATTTCCTAAGTTTTCCAAAGAAAGATGGGGTTGGGTGGCTGTGGATGGGTTTCAGATATGTACCATGTTCATACATTTTCTGAGTGGTAAAGGCAAATCAGTAAATCATCAACAGGCCTGCAATCGTTTCAAAGCGAATATTGCTGGGTGGGGATTTCTTAGACAAAGGACTGATATGCCGAACTGAAAAAAATAGCTTCAGTAGATATTACTTAGTTGTATGTACACAATGTCTCGCATTACATTATATGTTCCCCAGGTACCGTTCAATTAGATTATTCTCACACAATATCTTCGATACCATGGTTAGTGTATTCTCGTACTGTATATCCTGTCACGCAGTCTCCTGTATACAAGTATCGCGGTTACCGTATTCTTAGATATCCTGTCACACTTTCTGCTGCAAAATATATCTCCGTTACCATATTCTCACCAATCCTCTCAATCTATTTCTTGCGTAAAGTTACATCGCCTCCTCGTATGTTGTTGCAATAGTTATTAGTCTTTAAGGATTTGTCAGTAAAATAGTTCTCATCTTTCTTTCTTGCTGTAAATTTATATATATATATATATCATTAGAGGGTTTGTCGATAATATTAACACGTGTTCAGCCATGACACGGAGGCTGGTTGTACAAAGGTCCTCTGTATCTTTTCTATGACAATAAAATCTCACAGCTGAGATTAATTACATTTCTAAATTCGATATTTTATATTAATATCTTGCCATTCTATATCAACTGTATCCAGATTATTGCCAGATTTGTATAAGGAATGGTTTGTATAAGGAATGGTTTGTTGACGTTCTTGAGTTCTCTGGGCAATGATTCTCTGATCAGCGGTTTTTTTCTTTCGTGATGTAATTTTGAAATAGCAGAACATTGAAATGAAATTAAAATGTGAGAACGCTGGATTTAAAAAAAGTACTTCAGTGTCAAAATTTCTAAACGAATATCTTTGTTGCTGAAAATTGAACTTTAATTCCCATATACATGTAGTAGGAGTGCCTAGCTGAACATTTTAATTGCCTGGAATTTTATTGCTGCTTTGATAATTTGACGAACTCGAACACAATTTTCAGTAACTATGATGCTTTTTTAATCTTAATTTAAAAGCATGTTATCAACGTGGGAAATTATGTTATAGCAGCTCCAAAGTGTGTATTTAATTAACTATCTTAAAAATACGACAATTCAACTGTTAAAAACCGAAATCTAAAGAGCATCAGAGATCAGTTCCACAGCCTGCTATTCATTTCAATAAACGGTGTGAGGCATTGTAACTAACAATTCAAATTAACAATGTCAAACCATGGCAAACAGACAGTTACGTCTGTTCCCATGTATATATTAAGATACAATAAAATATGTTTAAATCAAAATCTATAACACTACAGTTGGTTATCTAATTCAAGGTCATAGGTCGTCGAATTTTCACGAAGAAACTTGTTTCCCCTCCGACCTACAGATTCACCGTGTGTTCGGAAGATACAAACGTAAATATGAACTATGACGTGCTGTGTCACACAAAGCCACGTGTTTAGCAGCATGTAGATCATTAAGCGGTGTTATTTATCTCTCAGTTACAGCTCGTATATGCAGTAACGGAAAAAACACACAGAGCGTGCAACAACATGTGCCCGCGGACATGAACCAGCGTAGAAATCCGACTGTCGTTAAATGTGATGTTTAAAATATGACACGTGTTGTAATTATTATCGATGCAAAAAGGTGGCAACATCTTTAGAGATTGTACTCTGCTACAGAGCAGACAGATGTTTGTTATTCCGCCTTAGGTTCGATGTTAGGTGTACAATTAAATACATTTTTATACTTTTTGTTTAGATTGTTTTATACCTTTTTGCGAGCATTTTCTTTAATCTCGTGAAGTTTGGTGCTACATTTACTTCAAATGTCGATTGGCCGTAAAGCAATGAAAGAGGAAAAAAGGTAAAAAAAAAAAAAAATAAAATGAAATGAATTAAAATAACACATCACCAGAAACATTTGAAAGAAATTCATCGGAGACAAAGGTTGTGTTTGGATGGCTGAGCTTGGGGACCCGACTGGACTAGGCAGTGAATCGAATGTGTTTGGTTTACTTCGCGTTCCGCGTCAAAGTGTCAGTGCGTGCTCCTCTCCTTTTACCATGAGCACTCTCAGTCAAACATATTATTGAATTCGCCCAGGAACTAAATGTGTGAAATGTCAAAACGAATACCCATCATCATCATTTCATATATATATATATTTATATATAGAAACATACGTTGTTCTAAATACATATCCATACCGCGTGATGTATGGTAAGATATGGCTATTTAATGATAACAAATATTTCCATTATGGTAGAACTTGGCCACATTCACTGTGACGCTCTAGATCACCATGGATACAAAAGGCTTAATCAGCTACCAAAAGCTTTAACTGTGACTTTGCTACATACCTAACATTAATTTGTTAAAATATACCGTTGTATAAATTTAATGGGAAATCCGTTTAAAACGTTACCCGTAAACCACCCAATGCGCGCTATAAACATATTAGCCGCTTCTGTTACTATGGATTGAGGAGACATAGTCCGGAATGTAACACTATAAGTAAGTTATCACAATGATCACAATGAAACATTGTTATAAATGATAACGCATGTATAGCCATGCTTCGTAAAGGACGACTATAATCCATATTTATCAATGGTCGGGTGACACAGTGGTAACACATTTGCCTTTTACTCAGACCGGACGTGTAAAGGAAAGGGGTTACCTGCCCGACCATATGGGTTTTTTTTTCGGGTACTCCAGTTTCTTCTTACAGTTAGACCACCCGCGCGCTAACATCTGGGCCAACAATAATGATGAATATAAGTTGGCATAACATGTTTAACAATTAACAGTGATTTGTATTTTTTTACAACTGAATGCAGCATTCCCCCCTCCCGAGCAGTACCTATCCATAAACAACGTTTATGCTACTCTTTCACGAGTGTTATGAGTTCTGTACACTCGTCAAGACAAATCAAACGTCCGTATATGATTAACCCTTGCTGCTCACTTGCCGAGAACTGCTTTGCCAGGTGTAATCATAATGTGACCGGGTCGGGTGTCACGACACCGTGTCCTGGTGTGGCATTTCAATATATTTATATTTGCTCCCCATTTCCCAATTGACACAATGCTTAGAGGCAGTTGCCACCATACATGTACGCCTATAACACCCAGTGCCTCGGGATATAACACCCAGTGGATCATGTGACATTAAAACAGGCGGAACTTTTTTGTGTTGGTTTAGTTTTTTTTCAAAGTTGACGAAAATAGTAAAACAAAGTAAATATAAGTATTGAACAGCGGTTTTAATGTTATAGTCGATATGGCAGCAAAATGTATGGTGGGCACCCAATGGGTTCCCGTGCCATTTGCTCACCATACAGCTTGCTGCCATATCGGCTTTAATAACATTAAAACCACTATTAATCACTATAAAAAACTCAGTCAGCGGCACCGTCATTTGTGGACCAAATCACAAACAAACCGCTATATCCATGACGCTAATATTTTCCTTGGCGTTCGATTCAAAACTTGAATGTGTTCATGTTGTTGAGATGTGCGCATTTGCACTCCACATCTTTAGTTGTTTTATAGATTCTGAATCAAATCGCCGTACACGTTAAGAATGTTGAATGAATAGAAGTAAGAACGTGCTTGTTTTAACTGCTCAGATATAGGCTCTTAGTTGTTAAATCTTGTTAATTTACATTTACTTATTTACAGAAGAAGACACCTCAAACACTACCAGTGCCAGTTCTAGCATCACATTCATTACAAATACATACACAATGCGGGAGTATAGGCACATATAGATATAAAAATACACTTACATACTCACACCGTCACATTTACAAACAAACACACCTTCATACAAATCCACGCTAATACAAAACCGCCATAAATATACTCACTCTCCTTTGTATAGACATATTCTCATACTATCGGCATCATGCGTTCTTATCTATGTGTGAGAACGTATATAAAAGAAAAAGAAAACGTACACCCTCTCTCAAACGACTAACCACATAGCTACACTCAACCTTCCACATGCAGGTTTTATAGTATATATACGTCCTCGTATGCATTACACTTTGATTTACACATCTCTACATTTAGATAATTTAAGAACATTTTTGAGGTAAGCCTAGAGCTCCAAGGATTGACATCATTGCACTTTTATGATAAAAACTTGCTTTATGATGTGGCGAGTGGTTTATACAATAATGGTTCATATCAGATGAAAACGAGGCCATGATATGAATGATAACATCCTCAATTTATATTACGACAGCGATAGGTATGGCATGTTTACGGGAATCTGTCCCGATGGCGATGTGTTGTATATGTGCAGTATGTAAGATGATCGATAGAAACCGCGGATACTTCATACTTTTATGTATAAACTTTTATGTGAGAATTGTGATCCATGTACCATCATGTATGTCCTTTTGTTGCTCTCCTGGTAACTCTTAAAATCACGATTCTGCATATGGTTTTCAATCTTCAACATCACTTAATGGTTATGAGATACACAACGTATCAAACTGTTTTTTTTTTTTTTAAGTTTGAATAATGAAAGTCTCCCTCTTGGGAACTTCTACTGCTTTTCCTGCTATAATTAGATTGGCTGATAAAAACATTATCTATCGTGTACATTAGAATGCCATAGTTTATGGTGAAAATATGTTCGACAAACAACCACTTAAAAATCACTGTGGCCTCGTATGCATACAATTTGAATCTGTTTGACTTTAAATGTAACGAATAAATGTATCATTCTAATGATTGGGTGTTTGTCATGTTTATAGAATCCAATCTGTCACTGTCAATAATGAGATAATGTGTGCTCTTAAGATTGTGAAATGTTTTATAGATAAAACTTTATGGATAACAAAAAGCAACACTACGGTACAAATGTAGGCCAGGGCCATAACTTTGGATCGTTACAAAACAATGTTTAATCAATCATTGAGTAGCTGGATTACCTTGTTGTAAATGTATTTTACATCGTTAAGACATTAATCGTGAGTTATCAACTGGGAAGTCGTCTAGTATTTTTTACATAATTGATACAATGTAGGTTTTGAATGCATGCCTTTAACCTCCCATTATAGTTTAATTAATTAAGGGTTAAACCTAGACATAATTGAAATAGAATGCATTTTTTATTTTCTTGATTATTGTTGTATATACATGTTGTAACAGGAAAAAGTCTATAAAAGCAACGTTTGGGGAATACTTTCCTGTCCTAATTTGAGGTCAAGAAAACAAGCATTATTGCTGTAATGTCTAATTATTGGATAGAACCGGATATAGGTTGAAAGGCCAGACTAGTACATGTTATAAAACAGGTTAGCCAAAATTCGATATGAATTATTACATCAAAATAATAATGCACCATGCACATTGCTTAAAGGTATTCATATATGAATATCTATAGCAGTTTTACCACTGAAATATCGAAAATTATGCATTCTATCAAAGAAATAGTTTTCACTAGTATTAATTTTCTGATATTTGTCACTAGTAAAAAATATCACCTTTTCTGATTTGACCAATCAGAACACTGCTTACTAACGGGAATTGGGAAAATTAAGATTTGCATATAGCTCTCCGTCATGTTATATGACATCATAATGCAAGACACAATACACAAAGTCTCGATTTGGCGTCCATTGGTGAGCCGTTGACAAGGGACCGCAATGAATTCTAGGAAGAGATTGAGCTACCTCGATATAGTTTGCTTTAAAATGTAATAAACGGAATATCTAACAGTGTTTACAGTATTACCAACTATATATTTCACTCGTGTTGCCAATATTTTGAGATTTAACACTCGTGCTACGCACATACAATGTATATATCAGCGCTAAAATATCTATTCACGTAAAGTAAAATTAAACCTTAACTCCATGGATATCTAACCTGACCACACAGCCAGTCCTAACCTCTGTCGACATTAATCTTTATCTTAGGTTATCGCATATTGATATAAAATAACCCTAACTCATCACAAGTTTGGAAATTATCAAATGATCAATTTCATTTTGCTTTAAATTTAACCTGTTTATTTCAACTAATAGTGATTTACATTTACATTGGTATCAACATAACAAGATAATAAAGCATCGCACCATCTTACATTATATATCGTTAAAACATCTAAATATAACATCAACGCTATTACAACAGCATTACTTGATGTAAATATCATGTAGCATTAATATAAATTAACCTTTAAAACAACTAAATTAAATATCAACATTAATTTAGATTAACACTTCTCAATGTAGCCACGTCTTAATACATATTGTATCACGTTAAAACATCTATAAGTAAAATCAATATAACAATTCAAGTCATTGCATACTTCTGAATAACAAATACACATAGAATAAAAAGTGACTATATCCATTGTCGTACTAAAATAGGGATCGTCTTGAGTAACTGACCTCCCCATTCCCCATTCCCCCAACATTCCCCCAAAGCTGTAGGGAAAGCGCACAGTGATTGTCACCCTTAGGATTTACTCCCTTCTGATAGTAATACTGATATTAACCGTTCTGAATGTGCTGCCAGTCTGTAAAGATGAGCTGTTGATGTTCTCATAACAACGCCAATCGCTCATATTCTTATGTTGTATGTTGACACCCTACTAATAGGAGTAAACGCTGTGTGATATTATTTGTCTATTTGTATTTTCTGTCATCCCTGACCGTCATTTTTTTTCTCCTCGGCAATCATCTGCAGATGACCCTAGTTGTTGGTGTCTCCTTGACACCCGTCCTCAGATGATCCTGGCTGTTGGTGTACCTTTGACATTCGTCCCAAGATGCTCTGGCTGAGTGCGTCTCAATTGACCCTGTCTGTTTGCGTCTCATTGACGTCCGTCTGTAGATGACCCAGGTTGTTGACGGCTCCTTGACATCCGTCCTCAGATGACCCTGGCTGTTGGCGTCTCCTTGACATCCGTCTTTAGATGACCCAGGTTGTTGACGGCTCCTTGACATCCGTCCTCAAATGACCCTGACTGTTGGTGTCTCCTTGACATGCGTTCTCAGTTGGTGTTTCCTTGACGACTGTCCTCAGATGGCCATGGCTACTGTGTCTCCTTGAAACCCCTCCTCAGATGACCCTGGCCGTTGGCGTCTCCTTGACACCCGCTCTCATATGACCCTGGCTGTTGATGTCTATTTGACACCCGTCCTCAAATGACCCTGACTGTTGATGTCACCTTGACACTCGTCCTCAGATGATCCTGGCTGTAGGCGTCTCCTTGACATCCGTCTGTAGATGACCTAGGTTGTTAGTGTGTTCTTGACAACCGTCCTCAGATGATCCTGGCTGTTAGCGCCTCCTTGACATCCGTCATCAATTGACCCTGACTGTTGGTGTCTCCTTGACATTCGTCATCAATTGACCCTGACTGTTGGTGTCTCCTTGACATCCGTCATCAATTGACCCTGACTGTTGGTGTCTCCTTGACATCCGTTCTCACATGACGCTGGCTGTTGGAGTTTCCTTGACGACTATCCTCAGATGACCCTGGCTGTTGATGTCACCTTGACACCCGTCCTCAGATGACCCTGGCTGTTGAAGTCACATTGACACCCGTACTTAGACGACCCTGGCTGTAGGCGTCTCCTTGACACCCGTCTCAGATGACCCAGGTTGTTTATGTCTCTTTGACATCCGTCTCAGATGACCCAGGTTGTTTGTGTCTCCTAGACACCGGTCCTCAGGTGAACCTGGTTGTTGGCGAGGACTCTAAACCCTAGATACTCTACAGTAAACCATTGGTAAAATAAGACTTCATTAAAGGCTAAATTTGACAGACATCTGTTTAAAAATCATATTCCCAAACTGCTTATCAAATGCTGTACCGACTTATATACAATTATAGTTAACTTAGTCATCTCACTATGGGTACCAACCTTCATATGGCAGTAGATATTGTCCAGAATAATAACTTCCGGGATAGGTGTTGATGTCTCCTGCAACATACTCCAGCATTCAACTTGCCTCGATTGTCATTGTGTTCATTGTATATTTAACCCGTATAGGGAAAGCACATACCGTAAAAGGTGACTAATTGTACCTTCAGTTCTCAGTATTGAAAGTAGATGAGTGTGTGATCGGTTGCCTTGGAACTTGAACAAAAGAAAAATATTGATCTGCTACCAAATTCCAATGCTGAGGGTATTTGGCAAATAATGAAACCAATAGAAGAGTTTGGGTTTTGGGTTATTTTATTTTAGGTAACAATAAACAAAAGCCAAAATGTGTATACTACCCCTTTGGAACTCTTGGGTCTTGGGGCGTTCGACAAATAGTGTCTAACATTGCAGAATTATGTGGATATTATCTATTATCACGAAAATATCTCCGACGATGCAAGGGGGAGGGGGTGGGGGGTGGGGGGTGGGGTGGGGGGGTGGGGGGGGGGGTGGGGGGTAATAAATAGAATGGATACACGTTTTAGGGTAACAGAGAGGAAGATGAATAGGAAAACAATTATGCGGCAAATGAACGTAACACAAAGTGAGTGTAGCACTGTGCTCGATTTGGTGATGGCTCGCTCGAGTGTTTACATCTACGAAAATTATCGAGAATGATGCACACATGGTTTAATTTTTTCATACCCGTCTACATTATTCTATTTCTGTGTGCTAGCGGTGAATATATTAAACATGAATCAAATAATGATATATGTAATTATTAATCGGTTAACGGTTTTCTTTCTTTTATCCTTTTTTATTGATTTCTTTTTAATTTTTATCTCTTTATTTTCTGTTTCAGTTTAAGTATTGTACATGTGTAAGTTCAGGTTTAGGTTAGCGTGAATTATATGCAGTATTTTGTTATTCACATCCCCGTCCGTAATCATTGTCTCAGACTTGTATTCCGAATGTGTCAGTCTCTCCACCATCTACGTTTTAGTGGAATGATGTATCTCCAGACAAGATTGCGTAATTCTTTAAATCTGGCGAGATGTCATGACGGTTTGCTGGGGATACTCCTGGTCAGTGGTAAACATCGATACTAAACGACATCACTGGGTGTAAAGAATTCAACAAAATATACACAAGCAAATGCTATCTTTCGATATCAAATTAGTAACAGGTATATGCCATGGTTTGCCCTTTGTCAGTATAACGTTACTGGATGGGGGATCCTGCTGGAAGTCTTCGGTAGTATGCTTCAGTAAGGTGTACTATAAAGTCGGTATCAGTATCGGTATCACAAGGAGACGAACATTACTATATACCGTAGGCTCTCAAAATACGTATGCATACACCACAAGGTAGACTGGCCCCCTGTCTCTTGAATATTAAAATTATAAATAAAATTGAGCTTTATGATTTTGATCCCTAGGATATGTCTGATTCTAAGTTTCAAACTAGGGGCAGATAATCTAGTATTCGAATTTAGCTTGGCAATTCTTAACAAAACAACTTAGGGTCAGGTGGCCAGTCTAACCACAAGCATGCATCTCACACACAGGAGGGGACGTTTTTAAATGATCTTAGATGTTGATAGGACGTTTAGCAATACTAAACAAAATGTCGGATTATGAGCGTCAACCTGAACCATGTCCTTCTAGGATTCGTCAAGCTGCAATGCGTGCGGAAAAAAATATACAAAATCCAGAATATAGCTGGGGAAATCCCATAGGATCGAAAATTAACGCTAACAAGTAGGAGAGTCGAACTTTAATGTGAAAAATGGGCTAAATCAATCGCACAATGTATATAGTTTGGATATTAGAAATTTGCAATAGATATACCAACCATAATACATGTATATCTAAAAAGTGAACGTTTTCAAGTAACTTTACATGTTTATGCTGTTTATGCACTTTTACGATGCATCTACTAAATACCATTTCAATGTGTTACAGTTTTAGAAATAAAACGTGTTTTTTGTTACCTAATATATCGTCCTTTGTCCGACGTCGTCCAATTTGAGTCGTCATTTCGCAAACAATTTACATTTTTGACTTGTCCTCCGGAAGCTTCAAATAACTTTTGCAGAAATCTTTCATCGCTAAGGGTCAACCGAAAGTGTGAATTATATATCAACATCCCTAGGGGAAGCCTGAGAGTTGAGGGAATACTGCAAATTGCCTTAGGTTTCCAAACATACTTCTCAAGCCCGAGATAATGTAGAATCAAATGTACGGTGTAGAGGGGCAAACTTTACTATGTTTTATATTGGAAAATCACATTTTTGAATATATCGTGTTTAATTGACATTGGAATTAATACGCAATTTGATAGAATTATGAGTGGCCCTGATTGACGCATAGAAGCTGAAAGCTTGGGGCCAAAAAGGGTCAAATTGACAGTCATTTAAAAAAAAAACTCAATACCCATATACACCACATGGGGTCTCGCGTTTTCCCTTGGTGATGAATATACTTTAGTTTTTACAGGAAAATCACATTTTGACTATCATTACTTCCATTGGTACTGTAAGAATTATCACAATAGGGTGGTAGTTTGATGGCATATTGAGAATGCCTCACTGACCCCTAGGGAGATATTGGCGGGGTCAAAATTGGCCAAATTGAAATATTTCAAAACTCAAGTATGGGCGTCTTGTTATATAATACAAATGTACCATAGATATCAGGTTGATGTTTTAGTGGCGGATAATTAACCTCCGATATTGCCACATTAGTTTGACTTACCAGGAGGGGAGATGCTATCATTCTAATTACAAGGTAAAACAGCCACTGAAGCTTCACTGATGTTTTGGACGTTTTCATTTCTCGCCACACTTTGGTACTTGACCGGAAGTCCTAGCTTTGGAGTACGTATTTTTGATCGTGGATGTACTGGATTTTGATTGACTGTGTATTTTTGTTCGACGGGATGTAGATGCCCTGAAACACTGTCGTAGACATTTATCGATCCATGTCTTAAACCGTGTTTACACAAGAGTTTGATATTCCTAGTTTATCGTAAGATACGCTATCGACTCGTCTCGGAGGTTCATTCGTGCATCCTGATACCGTCCTCCTGTATGTCCAGCTGTCCATACACACACACACACGATGTGATCGGATATAATTCGGCATCGGTCGAGTACTACTTCCGCTTGATAACGAAGTTGAGAATAATATCCATATCGGGAGATTTCAAAATATGGTTACAGCTTTACTGGCGTCGAGTAAACGTTTATTTTTGTGGGTAGGGATAATGGATGACTGTAGCGCAGAAGTTGTCCTATCTAGCTACACCGGAGCTTGGTTCTTTTCTGTTAAAAAATAATACAAGTATTTAATCCAAAACCAAATGTCCATAATTATCCGTTTGTCTTTTGTGTTTCAAATACACCTATACATAACAAAAGATGAATTATTTCAGATTACTGATGTTGTGTTAAATATCAATATGATATATATATAAAGACATCTATATGCCTAAATATATGCTCTCATGAAGCAAAACTCCATCTTAACAAATTTCAACGCCAAATGATATACACACACCATAACAGCTTCATCGTTAACTCCACCGCCTCGCTGTTATATGCACTTATGACGACTGTACATGTCTCCCGAATGGCCCACACCACTGTCATCCTCCTCCCAGCCCCCATTCCTTCTTGTCGCCACCACCCCCCCCCCCCCCCTCCCTTTCCTGCACCCTCTTCTGTGTCAGCCATGTGTGGTAATTTCTCATTTTGTTTCCAATTTAAAGTGTAAAGATGTCAATTTCTCCAGAAATATAGACATAACAAGATAAACTATATTGATTTTGTCGTGTAGGAGAAGTGCCGCCATGTTATTTAGAAAGTTTAATACATTTTATAGACTTTCTAACCATACATCAAATTTTCAAAACGTATTTGAAGGTGTATATTATCTAGGCTACAGCTGTTTCTATAACGCCCATTGCGTGAACAGTTCTATCAATGTTCAGATGAAGAGATAGGACGCTATAATTTATTGTCTCTCACTATCTCTGTGATAACACATGATGATACGGTATCTAAGAACGCTACTGTTTTGATACATGTGACCTGACTAACACCGCCTTAGCGACAAGTACTACACGCTGAGAAAGTGACAGCCCCGTCTGGGTGTGCATTCCCAGCTGTCTCTCCGTATTAGTCACACGTCGGGAGATGTTCCCTCAAAACCTTCTTTCCTAATGGAATCTTAACTAGCCACATGGGTTCTGATGCCTTGAAAACTTTCAACGACTTTATTGTTTGAATGTACAACATACTTTCGACGTCGGCTGCCCACCGGGTAAACTATATAATCAAAATCCTTGACAAGTATCTATAACTGTATGATTTACTACTAGGGAAGGTAAAATGCGGTTCACTAATTTTGAATACCCGTCTCTTTAATATCCATTTAAGTCACGTGATAATGATTAGACTATCCATGTCTCCCCCGTGTTTCGTGAAAAATAGAAACTTTTCAGAAGATCCATTAGATAATGGTATACAGAGAATATATCAAGGTGGTTTTTAACATTTTGTCAGCAATGAAGATGAATTTGCTGTTGTATTCGTATTTCTTCCCAAATAAAAACTGACATTTCCGAGAAATGTCGGCGTAATCCTATGTATATTAACTGCATGTACTTCCATGACAATAAATGACTATCATTTTGCTGAGTAGACGGTTTTTCTTAGAAGAGGAAGTCTCAGCGATATGAGAATGCGATATCTGAATATGTGTACGACCAAACAAACTTCATTTATTTTACAAAAGTCACAACACAAGTATATATCATTTTATATTGATGGCCCAGATAAAGAGCGCGCAGGGTCTGACTGCGAGACGAAAACCGGAAACCCACTTGTCAGGGCAGGTGACACTGCAAGGAATCACGTGACAAGTGAAACAGTAAAAAGAGGAAACAGAGCAGAAAATATATGTCCACTAAGAATGAGACAGTGCCTTATAACCGATTTACAGGGGATCAACTTGGGGTTCCTTTTACGACCAATCCAAACGACAGGAAAGTATTCTTGGGCTTTCGAATGTCAACGGAACAGAAGACAGAAACAATCCACTTCCGAATCTGTTGCAGGCCCCGCAATTTGTCGATACATGCGATATGCAGTGTTTTGAAGCAAGCATATTCTTTCCACGTTCCTGTACGGTTATATCGACGTGGGCTAAACATTGGTAGAGTAACTAGTAGGATACTCGAGATAAAGACACGGGCAAACAACAATGAGACTTGGGACTGAAGGGTGCAGATTATCATTTTTTTTAATCTTTTGAATGCGGTGCTGGCTGCCTAAAAGCACAGGACAGAATTTCTGGCGCCACAAGGAAAATGAACGTAATAGATTAGGAGATATGTGTTTATGATATGCAAAAAAAGGTGAATTGAAGAGAAACATTAAATTATTGTAATTATGCTTCTACAGAATAAGGTCATACACTTGGTAGATTATACAACCCCATTTACGGACGGTGCTTTTTGCAATCGAGCCAATTTTAGAGTAATTTTATAAAGTTATTTTACTAAAGTATCGCAGGCACAATGTCAGGGACATGATCGAAAAAAAACCCCAGGTATAGCCAGCAAATGAAATTGCGCTTCTGATTTGTTGTTTCTAATTTGTGTCCATCTCTGTAAGCGGAGATAGTCAGTGTGGGGTCTGAGCCTGTGTGGTGTAGCAGACCGATTCCTGTATAACGAAGCTGGCATTGGTGCCGACAGCAATGCGAATAACATCACCCTACATTACATATCAATGTATATTGAATGAATGCTAACAGGATGACAGGTGTATTGCTTGTAGATCTACCATGGATACTAATGATACAGATATCATAACTCATGTTAATCATGAATTATAAAGCAGTGCGGTCAAAAGGTCAGACAGGGATAATGGACACAGTTCAGTGGACATGGCTGGATTACTGCAGCCGAGCGATCGCGCGGAATATATAACAACACACCTACTATGAGTAAGGCTATGATGTATCATAAACAATTGGTATTGTTATGCAATATTACGACATTTCAGAAATACACTGTCGTTAGTGATTTTAACAATTGAATAATTCTGTCCCCTCGTGTTATTTATTAAAATTAATATTCGTCGCCCAACTTGCTAAAGGTGGATGCGTTACTAGTATCTTAACATTTGATATCTCTGTCGTTCTCGTGTGTCTTACATAGACGGATCCGTCAGACGGTACATAAACCAAGCGCCATCACAACCACATGATCTTGTTAAAGCCGTTCCGTCGACGTAAAAAAAACCCGGAACGACCATAGAGGTAACATCCAAACACTAGCTTGATTCCTTTGGTAGACAAAATCCAATCTGTCAACAGTTGTCTTAGGTACAGTGTAGTGCCCTTATAACGATTGCGTGACAAATCACGAATGGTTGAGAAAGCAGACGGAAAATCAAAATACATGTATACACCTGAGTGTATTAAATGATGAGTAGTTGTAGGTTTGGGTGGGTTTAGGAGTTGTAGGTTTAAGTGGATATCTGTAGATGTAGGTTTGGATGGTTACCAGTAGTTATACGTTTTGGTGGTTATTAGTAATTGTAGGTATGGGTAGTTATCAGTTGTTATAGGCTTGGTGGTTATCAGTAGTTGTAGGTTTGGGTGGTTTTAGGAGTTGTAGGTTTAAGTGGTTATCAGTAGTTGTAGGTTTGAGTGGTTTTAGGAGTTGTAGGTTTAAGTGGTTATTAGTAGCTGTAGGTATGGGTAGTTATCAGTTGTTATAGGCTTGGTGGTTATCAGTAAATGTAGGTTTGGATGGTTATGAGTAGTTATAGGTCTAATTGGTTATGGTATAATATCAGTTGCAGGTTTAAGTGGTTAAGGTTTATTATTAGTTGTAGATTTAGGTGGTTTTTAGTATTTGAAGATTTGGTTGGTTTTCATTCTTTTGCAGGAAGTCAACACTGAACTATCATCCCGTTGATTGATGCGTGCTGTTCACCAGAGAACGCTGTTTTCATTGCCGCAGCAATATTGTGGAAATCGTTATGTAAATTGTTAGACAGTGACTCTCAAATCAATTTATTATATATTTGGAGACATGACGAGCATTTATTGGATTATCGAATCAACGTGCATAGTTGTTTTTATTATATGCAATTCGCTTGCTTAATTTTGCCATAATGTATTTTTACTCAATCTGGAACAAGATACCGTCCGCTTTCCCACCCCTATCAGCAAACAACAAGCAGTACAAACATTCTGATATTTCTCCCGGGGATCCCTATGAGAATTATCTACTCCCTTTATATATATATATATCTATATACATGTACATGTAAAAGTACAACCAGCATGGATATAATGTGGTTTGTTGATACACATGGGTCTCTTTACCATCCTTTTAGATATATCGACGTTGTATTGTCTTTCAAGTACACGACACTAACTGAGACACTAACCGATCGGCATCCCACTGGATGTGAACAAAAAACAAAAACAAAAACAAAAACTGCAGCCCCTTCTGAACCATTTTACTCGATCATTACTTAGAATTCAACCACAGAGACAGAATATTACAATGTTTTATTGTGGTGCGCGTGTGTGTGTTCGGGGAGGGGTTGTTAACGTCCTCGCTGCTGTTAGGGTCATATGAGGCTATGTGTGGAGAAGACACCAGAAGAGGACAATTTCCTTCATAGTAACAACCCTGCATCTTTAATAATATCATTTATATAAATAAATGTAATGTTGATTAATCGCAATCACAGGTTGCCATGTTGATGTTATATCCATACATTTGTTACAATTACCACATTTCCTTAAAATAAGCCGAGCACTGACGAAACGCGGCGAACACAAAAGACGCCCACTCTTCTGAAACACCTCATTCTATTATCGTTATGTTTTTCATTGACATGTTGTGCAGTTGGCTAACAGTCTATAAGATCTCTTAAGATACATTTAAATATACAACATGGAGTTATATTCATGTAATACAAGTGTATGTTCATCAAGTTAAAACGTAAATACACAAATAAAACATTCAATCTAAATGATGCAAATTCCGATCAATAATTTCTTGTAACAGCCTGACAACATACCACACAATTTATCTATAGATATAATTTCACGATATTACAATGATATACATTTTTCTCTCATTTTAACCATTCTAACGTCTGTACATTTGAGTAAGTAATGGAATTCGTCCCCTACATGGATGTATAACAAAATTAACATTTGCGATCTTGTTTTTTGACATAACGCCATCTTCAAGTTTCTATCGGAACTTTCATATTGGAGCATGTTGGCACTGTTGATTTATAGAGGACGAATAATTGTAGGCCCTCTGGGGAATCAGAGATGCTCGTTCTTGTATTCTATTAAGGGGACATTGGAGAGACCCAAAATAGATCCTCTGTCCCCCTTTGCATCACTTCAGGTCTCAAATCTTCCTTTATTTCCCTCACTGCTCTGTCTTCCTTGACTTTGTTTTCCTTTATTTACACCCGAAATTATGTTGTTGTTTCATGAAAAGCAGTGATAAAGACCATGAACAAATGTGATGATGATTAGTATTGATTTCGGACCTTGACGATTGATTTATTCATATGTGAACCTTGTTGTTTGTGAACTTTGCGTCGTTTTGTTATGGCACGTTTCTGTAATATTCATCAAAATTGATTTTGAAGGTTTTAGACCCTGAATATGGGAAATGTGTACGGACGACGCACCGCATTCGAAGTCATACGTCATACGACGGATCAAAACAGAAAAGAAAAAGGTCACTTAGTTTCGCTCAGTTTACCTAAATATTCGAAATTCCACATCTAAATTTAATGATTTTTTCCGTATATAATGGTGACAAGGCAAGGTAAACCATTCAACTCCCATGAGCTTATTTGCGGACACCCAGACTTTTGTTAACAGCTATAATTGAATTAGTCGGCGCAGCCAGGTCCACAACTAGACATTTACGTATAGCGGTCGAACAGAAGTAGCTTAGTAAGCCCGTGGGTATATAGATCTTCATCACATAGTTTTACTTTGGCAATATTGTTTACTCCTTAGGTAATTTGAACAGTAATTGTTTTCTGTGCCTTGAAAACCGTTAATATTATAAATTGTGGGAAAACCAGGAGAGCTAATGTTTCTAAACAATGCGGTTGCAATACCAATTGACGACTACCATACGCTTACTGTATATTTTCGGTGAGACTACATTACAACATCACCGCTACAACACGGAACGCTATCACAGGTATATATTGTAATTATGATATCAACGTAAATCTGATCTTAAAATAAACCTCTCAGACCCGCTTTCATCATGACCATCACGAACGAACTAGGAATATACGAATATCGAAGTACATCTAAAGATGATTTAGCTCTGTGCATTACTGATGAATCTTAAAACAAAAAAAAGCTGTATGGTGCAGTTTAATTCATTTAGACTTTACTGTATATAACTCATACAATTGTAGTTGTCTACCTTTTTTTGAAAGATGCCAATATCTCGTTTGTGTTACAATCCTTAGACCATTTCCGAACTTTCATATTTTGTCCTCGTTATTTGTATTATACGGCGTTATTGTCTTGATATCTACCTTTATGCTCATCCTTATGTTTTAGCTTTGTCACACCAGTATCACCTCTAGGTAATCATGGTCATCAAAAGTCTTAGATACTGATAATATTACTCTTGTATTTTATAGCTTCAATGTAACGGCAGTATAAAAGGAACAAATATTGAAGGCTCTAAGCTTATATTTTACACTTGTAATAACCATGCATATGTCAAGCATGACAACAATTCGTTACTGTTCGACAGGAAATTGTAGATTTTAAACAGAAAAAAATATTGACCAATAAATTGACGTTCAATCTCTAGGAAAATAAATGTTGGAGTGTACTTATCTGAATATCGTATTTATTTATTCATTTATTCATTCCTGCCCTCAGGTAGTGCGTAATAATTTTCAATGATGCCCCAATTGCATGGTTGCCAGAAGCGACTTAATTTGGGATCTTATCTTTTCTCTTCGTTCTAAACAAATATCTTCTTCCAAATGTCTCCCCTGACGCTGCGTTACTTTTTGATATTCAGTTGAGCGTTCACCACTGTGAGAATGACATCAGGTTCTGTGACCTGGCCGAAACAAACCAGAGTCTATAAAAACGTACTCGCTACACCTTTTTAGCGCTTGGCATTGGGGTGTGACGACTGGTACGCCAGTTGTCACTATAGTGTAACCGGGTGGTGTGTCTTGCTTGATGTCAGAATAATGTAACCGGATGGTGTGTCCTGCTGGGGTCAGTATAATGTGACCGGGTGGTGTGTCCTGCTGGGTGTGTATGCACCATACGTCAGTAAAGAAGTACTATAAAGTTCCGCACCAAGAGGCACAAACGAACATACCGCAGTCTCCCAAAACACCCACACACGCTTCACGCATGCATTTCCCAAGCAGGGGGATGCCATTCATAAATGACCTTTCCTGTTGTTAGTTCGTTAAACCATTGGTCATTATTACAAGATAGGCTGATTCTACAAACGTTTCCTTCCCAATAACTTCCGTGATATTATTTGCATGCGTTGTTTTTATCTTAGTGACTTCTACTACCGACCGACCGTTTAAAATGAACCAACAAAATTCTTTTGTTCACATTTGAAGAAATTAATCGCAGTTTCTCCAATATATGCCAAGGCGTTAACATCTAGCAAGTACCTGTGCTGTACAAGCACGCACCATTCCAATACATGGCGAATAAAGCATCTACCAACTCATAATGCTACATACTACGGATTTGTCGACCAACACGCAGTGATCTGACGGTAATTATCTAAATTGAATAAAACTGATCAAAAACTCGTGTTACTCTGGAAATCCATCCGACAGAATCGGATTTAGCTATGTCGTGATTTCTCTAGATAAGTTTTCGGATGCCGCTAATTTGGAAATTACAGTGAGAAGAGCGAATGCATCGCGGAAATTATAGAAACTGTGGAAAAGAAAAGCGACAGTAGAAAACAGCCGTGTAACCGACACTGTAACACTAATGTTAAATCGGTAAAACGAGAGCAAAATATGAACAAAATTAGATTCAACGGCGACTCGTGAAATAATACAAGAGTAGATGTTACGGAAGAGTGAGCGTCCTCTATTTCATCGACAACACTCGTCATGCAAATCGAGAAAATCAAGTTCTCGAGGACCAGTGAGTTTACCGCCATGGAAACTCTTTGTAAGATATCAATTTTATAGATTAAGGATCGCAAAAAGTTCATGCTAACAAACAGTTCACCGTATAAGCGGTTGATTTTTTTGTTCAATTCGAATCACATATATCCCACATTTAATGAATAATACAAACGTGGCTGTGTGATTATATATCATCCTATTATAAACGAGGTTTCGTCAAAGCAGGAGTCATAAAAATGTTTTCCTTCGGTCCTATGCTACAATTATATAATTACATTAATTCTCAAAGAAAATAAATACAATGGACACAATGAATGGGGTATAAATCCCCATCTCTCGTAGATTTCATAACTCTATATAATGGGATCAAGTTAGCAAGGTTATTAAGAGGCGTTATCATGATATTGTTCAAATTGACGTTACAATGTAGCAGTTCGCTGAAGCTGTTTACAATAACTCGCCTTAAAACATAACATCTGCTGACAGGCGCAGTGTCAAAACGGAAAAATCGAAATTGTCAAGGTCGTGTACTTGATCAAGATTTATGTGTTGGAAAATTTTGCATTGGGTAGATTCATAAAAAAAGTTAGACGCCGTTGGGGATCTTGGTCTTCAATACATCAATCTTCTCTCTCATTTTTGATGGATATAGTAGACTAACCATAAGTGTTGTGAAAACAAAACTCTATTGTACAATTGTATGCTGATTGCCGACCATTAAGGCATTTTGTATCGTTTGATTGAAAAATCAAATACAAAATGAAGCAAATGGTCAAAAGCTCGTATATACGCTACTCCACAGTTGGATCTTAGGCTGGACTGAAACGGTAAAGGTATCCGTTGTAAGTGAAACAAGATTTCTCATAAAATCCTATGCTTTATTTCTTAGCCATTGTCATTGTATCAGGAAGGGTTAATTCCAAGGCTCAAGCCAACCCTATTGTTATCTGTGTATGTGGCAGATTGGTACTCAAATGAATATATTAATGGTCAGCAATGTAATAATGTTCATTGTCTAAATCAAATTATTATGCAGTAAGTGTTCTACACGATATTTGACGTTAATATCATGAACAAATGTGGCCCCATTACTTAGAATCCAAAATTGTTACTAGTAGACATTTAACTTTTGACATTAGATCATTCACGTGCACGTTTACTACATGCAATATCGAGTTTCAGCCATCGTAGTTTTCTTCAAGGGATGCAAGGAATGAAAATATAAAATACATAACCAAACGAATGTCTACTGTTTTTAGAGCGCTGAACGAACATATTGAAAATCATTGTGGATACACCATGAAAATAGTACCTTTTTTGATCTGGTGTAGCGTGTTGAACAAAACGTACACGTCACGGATTGCCGAACAATTTAGTATAGTGGAGGACTAAAAAAAAAGTTGATTTTTTTTTACCGATGACCTTCAAAATGGAGACCCCCGTCTATCAGCTTTGTCACGCGACCATGCTCCCAAACGCCTTCATACCCTTTTTAGCAATACAATGATTGTACCAGTCGTTCTTTATGTCTCCAGTGGAAATTATTGAGACTAGACGAAACAAGTAAATGCCATTCATCGTTTTGTATTTTTTGCTTTATTTTGATATGCTGGTTAATACTTTGAGTCATGCGCGAGTGTTTGATAGTAACGATCAAATATCCGTCCTCACATACACACACATGTGTAACTATTCCAGTTCGTTCAAGAGACCTTCATAATATCGTTTCATATTTGTAAAATTCGAAAAGGATTTTAAGGCATTTTGGAATTAAACTGTATTTGTCATGCACCAAGCACTTCCTTCATAAATCTTAACGTATCACAGACTACACATAGCAACGTATTTTATGTACACCACACCAACTAAAATGTATTAAGAACGGCATGACAGTTCCACCATAGTTACAACAAGCATGAGACGACAACTCCACAATAGTTACAACAAGCATGAGACGACAACTTCTCCATAGTTACAACAAGCATGAGACGACAACTTCTCCATAGTTACAACAAGCATAACATGACAAATCCACCATAGTTACAACAAACATGATTCTACATATACAACTCTACTATAGTTACAACAAGTATGAGACGACAACTCCACCATAGTAACAACAAGCATGACATGACAACTCCACCATAGTTACAACAAGCATGAGACGACAACTCCACCATAGTTACAACAAGCATGAGACGACAACTCCACCATAGTTACAACAAGCATGAGACGACAACTCCACCATAGTTACAACAAGAATAAGATGACAACTCCACCATAGTTACAACAAACATGATATGACAAATCTACCATAGTTACAACATGAATGTCATAACAACTTCGCCATTGTAACAGCAGAAACGATATGACAACTGCAACATAGTTACAGCAAAACGATATGCCAACTTGACTACATTTACAACAATCACGACATGTGTTGTTTTCTTGAGGCACGTCAATTACTACCATTTTATATGTACATTTTTCTTACATTTTAGAAATTGTCTCTTGTGTCTTACAGATTCGAACCATGACGGGAGTATTACAAGTACTGGTAGTGTTCCTAATGCAGTCTACCGTGACGTCACAACAGTCATCAGAAGATCTGCCAAGAGGTCGTAAGTACTCTTCACGTTCTGCCGTATCAACAATGGGCTGATTTTTCACTATAATCGTTAGCATATTTTAGTTGTTTTATCATAGCGAACAAGATTTCCTGGTTTTCTAAATGCGAAGCTATTTCGTACACGTAATATGCGTTTTAATGGCTCTCAACCAGATAACGTTTGCTAAGAGAAGAACTTATTTAAAGGCCTATCTTATTATATGCTAGGTGTGTATTAACATCGTTGTGATGATGTTGTCCAGTCACATCAAAGGTGCCAGATGTGTTACGATAGTGTAGTTCAATGTTTCTATACCAGTGGAAGGTTATCACAGAGCGATAAACTAAAAAAACCCAGACAGAAACAGTTAGAGGGTGTTTATGGTCCCTAGGCCGATAAAGGAATGACGTCGTTTTGTATAGCTGTACAGTAACACTGTTGGTGTAAAGAACATGATAGAATATGTCGGACGCACAGACAGACACGTGAATGACCAGCGTTATTGATGAGCTTTCACGCTGTAATCAAGTTAATGACGTTCCCCTCGCGCGATCGGGCACTTGCTTATTGTTTTTGGCCATTTCCCCGTTGCATCGTTTCAGATTTAGCCTATCTGGTGTTCGAACTCGACCTGGTCTGTTACTCAACGACACAAGGGAGCCGTGTATTTTAACCTAGTCGAAGCCAGTATAGATATGCGCATTATTGAATGATTTTGCTCCCAATGACTTTACAGACCAAATTGTGTAATATCCGCACAGGCGTTCTGGTCTGGAAGCGTTTTTAAGGAAATGTCTCTGGTAAACGTTGTATGCCGCGCAAGGTCACTAGCTCAAATGTCTCTTGGAGGAGATGAGATATAGCTGTAAACAATGCAAGCTATCCCCATAGTGAATTATGATACATATGTCAAGATTTCCCCCTTGTTCTGGTTGGATACGAGACATATACATGAGAGATATGGACTCCATGTTTCTAACTTGAAATGAGACGGACCATGTGGTCCCCGGGGTATGCCGTACCATTTAAATGCGCTTTCATTTATTAAAACATTTATTTGTAAACAGGTTGACTATTTTGTTCTCTGCTAAGAGAATAAACACACTGGCTGAGTAATACGTGTTTGTCTAAATGTCAAATTTTGATATAAGATAAAAAAAATTTTTTATGGATGTGTGTTCATACAAGACAATAACCGCATTATATGTACATATCGGCTTGCCGAGTTCTATCCAGATGGCTGTTTCCTTTTGGGAAAATTGCCTGACGTCGCGGAAAATAATATAGTGACGTCATGTTGGTAATTGATCATGAAAGCGCGTGCCAGTTGTCTTATTCCTCCTTCGTGTGAGATAGAGCTAGTTCTTCTCTAGAAAATGTTTGGTTTTCTGTCTTCTTTAGAGGACATACTCATTTGTTGATGCTTATGTTTACATTTCGTTCAGTGCAGGACATCTCTCAATGCTGTCACGCGTATCATTACCCAAACATTCGAGATGTGAGAGGAATGGTCTATTAGAGACACAGTAGAATTGTATTTTCACGAATTCCACACAAAAATATGGCACATGGGATAACACGGAAGTCATATTTCAATGTAAAATTGCATTCGCCTTCAAAAATTGTCATTCTGAAAATTTACATTCATCATAAAGCACACTTTAATCATTTTATATTAGATTGGGATTCATCAATAAAAAAACACGAAAATGACACTCTGAATTAATTTACTACATTGTATTTTTGAAATCCCGCGGGGATAATAAATAACATCGACATCGAATTCGTCTTAGTCACGGAGACAGCTTGGACATCTCAATCGCAATAGTGCATGTTATCATGAACAAATCAATAATTCCTTGACGCGATTGAAGGGACAGCTAAACAGTTCCTTCTCGATTTCCTTTCCTTTCTTTGTTGTAGCAGTTTTGTAAATCATTCTATATGAACTGAAAATTTATCAAAACAAAAAAATGTGTTTTACCATAATCAGTTTGGAGCTGAAATACAGCATGTAATGCAGTAAAAAGGATAATAAGCTGCGAAGAACAGTGATATATTTAATGCGCAGTGTCGATATTTAGTCCTTAGGACTTACATCCACCTCAATAACAATATAGTGTATACGTCGAACAGTCTATTTATTTCTGCGTGATAGTATCTATTTCAACACGTAACTACAAAACGAAAATAGCTTTAAATGTTTCACATTTTTAATATCATTAGTTCAGTGTACATTTTAAATGTTGATGGGATCGACATTTCTTCAAATGACACCTACGTATTCTTACACATTTCCTTCGAAATATTTGAAATGGGCTTTTACTTCAAGAAGGCATTTTAAACGGAATCCATTAAAACAAAGTTTAAAATGAGTAATATTTTAATTAATACAGTTACTCGAGCAGGAGGAGTTAACGTTCCTGGTGAATTACCACTCTTCTACAATGATATAGACTACCCCCCGTCCTTAAGGTCGTTACGTCGACTATCTTAATTGACATTTTGATATCTTAAAGCTGACAGTGCAAGTTAAAATGCATCCAATTGAAATAAAAAATAAATACCTGTACAGATTTCCAAAAATCGTTTCCGAGACAATCCCCAGTTATGGTAGTGTCGTATCTAAGGACGGGCAGACATTTTTCTTTTTTGTTATGCGTGGATACAACCAAGCCGCCGCTGCTATAAAAAGAACGTGCTTCGTCACACTCGCATTCACTCTAACCTCAGGTGTTCACGGTGACACACCTGTATCTTCTACACTATATCTGTACACCACGTGACCTACAACTGTATTCGCGAACGACACCAAACAGAAGCACTTACCTGTAACTTGAGCAGAAAGATGGTCAGTGTCTGTCAATTATCTTTCAAATCTTGTTGAAAATAAAGTCTCCAAATAAATGCTTGAAAATGCATAACGAATTAATCCCAAATACTCTATCCATCTTCTCACGTGTTTTTCGTGGGTGCAGCCATTTTCATAACAAGTAAACAGTCCGAGGAGTTCCGATTTTTACTCGTATCCTACACTAGCACTCCTCGGATGTTTTCCTATTGTCTATACTACACTAGGGCTGTTGTGCGGTTTTATCACGTTTTAATTGTGTTATGGCACGTGCACAAATAATACATTTGTACGAAGACACGGAAAATATTTCGATGGAAACTATGGATATAATGATGTAACAGTTGTAAAGTTGTTCTTGCTGCATATCCCACTGGAAAGACTCAGGTAGGAATTTACTCATATTTACTCTGTTTATAATTTCATTAGGTACATGTTTTGTTGGGGCCCAAATAGTTTGTGTTGTCAATACTTTCTTTTCTTTCTTTTATTGTAAAATGAAATACCTATGTATATATATAAAGTTACCTCTTCAAATTCCATATTCAAGTTCCGTAATGTGAACAAAAACTCATTTGCGTTTGTATTGAGAACGTATACTATGTATAATGGAGAGATGTGTCGCTATGCGCGGGTATCGATAGACTGATACTTGTCTCAATGAACGCACGCGCTTTTATAGCGGCTCGTATCTACGCATTACAAAAAACAAAAATGTCTTGGGGGATGTCTCGGAAACGATTTTTGGAAATCTGTACATGTATTATTTTTTTAAATCTCAATTGGATGCTTTTTAACTTGCACTGTCAGCTTTAAGATGAAAAATGTTAGTCTTTTGTTTAAATCAAGACCTTCAAATACAATTTTGAAGAACAATTCGACAATGCAGCTATACAATAAAAAAATAAATATACATTTACAATAGATTTACGTACATCTAGTTTACGAAAAACAGTTTTAAGAATTTCACTATTTTTTTTCTCTACTGAACCTTGAAATAAATCACAAATACTTTTACAAATTTTATAGTGATAAGAAGTCTTATTTCCAGCTTCTTATAAATGAATTATAACCACAAGAGTCAAATTCCGTTGTTGCAATGTAAGAGCTCGTTTAGTCAATGCTTCCAAAATCTCAACTATGGCAACGGTATGTGAATACAGATTAACAAAGTATCATTTGTGTTATGACATATTGGAACAAAATCAATGTCGATCGTAGAAGGCGACTAAATAAAAACGGACCTCCTGTGGTATTTGGCATTTTCTTCCATGTCTTCATTTTAGGAGACGTTGAAGAGTCAAAAATAAATCTTCAGTCCTCATTGCAACACTCGGGATCTTAAATCCTTCCTTTCTTTCCTTACTGGCCTGTCTTTCTATATTATTTTTTGTTATAGGTGCCCCCTGGTCAACCGTCCTCATATGACCCTACCTGTAATACAATACAAAACAATTAAGATGTAGCATTTGTCGCATCAATTGTTCTCCGTTCCTGAGAATGTTCGTCCATGGAAATGATTTGCAATACATTCCACTCGTTATTTTCTTGTTTCTTTGCCATTCCTTTCCGCTCCAGCCTTTTTACCTGCTCCCACTCCTGTCAAAGCGAGTAACACATTTCATGCCTAACAAGCAAACAGACATGTTAAAGTAACAGTCAATTATATTCAGATTACACGCAGGTATTCCATCCCCTCCCTACTGACAAACGTTTTAAACGCCGAGTGCGTCATACACCGCTCACATGGCTTTCCGTAATGGAGTTTACTTCTTTCTTTAACCTCTGGTGAGGCGAGCTTCTGAATGAATGAATATTTAATAAACGTATTATTTCAATTCCTCCTAAAATATTTTTTATGGACGTAAACACCATGTAATAACAGAACCAATGCTTTGCACTCGGTCCCATGCTTGACTACACAGTCAAGATCTTTATGAAGCACTGATGGCAAAATAAAAGACAGTTACCGTTAATTTAAACATAAACAAAGAACGAAATAGCCGTCTTGTTTTTATCTAACATTTATGGATATGACGATATGTAGCATAGCAATGGTCCAGTGACCAGTAAAATAGCTTCGTATTCCATTGCAACATCGGCCTACACACAAGGATTTCGGCATAATAAAATACCAACAATTCAAGAATGTCTATGTCTTTTAATCATCATAACTGTATCGGTGCCTCCGAGTAATTCTTCACTCTGTTTTATATTTCCCCATTTCATGGACTTTAAATAATTCTGATTTCGCTTTTGTTCCACGTGATTATACTTACGTCCTTGCATAGCTTTCACGTCAATTCAATCTTCCGAATAGACACTCACGTATATACTTCCGGTATCCTTAAGTCTACTAAAGTCACATGATCCGCTTTATGTGCAGACTTTTACGACAGGAATATTCATGCGAGTCTCAACCTCATAAACACAATTAGGTTATCTTAGATTGATAATGCACGCAATACCGAGCTTCCTGTTACCGGACCTCTGGGAACGGGGTAGTGTAATTGATCATTTTATATTCAATGCCTTGTCAATGAAGCTGTATCGAATTTGAAAAAGTAACCATCCGTCTGCCTATCAATGTAAACACATAGCGGCGACCTCTTAGGACTTCATAAGCTGCAGTGTCAACACACAAGGATACGATATAACACGGCGTCAACATACAAGGATGCGATAAAACACAGCGTCACCACACAAGGATACGATACACCACAGCGTCAACACACAAGAATACGATATAACACGGCGTCAATACACATGGTTAGAATACAACACAGCGTCAACACACAAGGATACGATACAACACAGCTTCAACACACAATGATACAACACGGCGTCAACATACAAGGTTAGAATACAACACGGCGTCAACATACAAGGTTAGAATACAACACGGCGTCAACACCCAAGGATACGATACAACACAGCTTCAACACACAAGGTTAGAATACAACACAGCTTCAACACACACGGATAGGATAAACACAGCACCATCACATGAAAATACTATGCAAAACATTGTAAACACGCAATCTTAAAACAATAGGTCGGGCTGTACTTCTATTTCAATATAAACACATCATGATAGAGTTTCAAAACAAAGTAAAGACCTGAACTAATGTGGCACCACTCAAGGAAAAGATCGTATAACATAAAGCAGACGTTAATGAAATGTTCTTCCTGGTCAATAAAACTAGAAGTGAGAAGAACCTCAGCAATAAACAACAGGGAAATCATAATCTATAAATCAAGCTCATGGCGTATGACTCTCAAAATATCGACACCCGTTTCATTTTTGGCGGAATTGAAATGTATTTAAAGATTGGTGTCTTCTTGATTGTGGTATCGTAGTGGCGACTTCATGTTTGGGGTGATACAAGATGAACGGATATCAGTATTTATCAAAATGAAATATGACAAATGACAAATGTTAAGGGATTCTTAAAAAACGAACACGTTAAAAGAAAGTTCGGTTAACGATGTGAACACATTACAAAATATATCGGTTTGGACAAGCAGATATTAGAACACTCCGAACAGTAAACGGAGTTAATCACGTCTGACACGTACTTAATCTCGCGTGCGCATGATGAATCTCTATAGCAACGAAGATGTCAATGGTTTTATTTAGGGTAAGATTTGTTTATTGTCATTTATCAAACGAATTCATCTCAAGCAAATCGTTACTCTTAGCATATACAGTTCTACGATGTGTGATGTTTCATAGTTTGCTGTTGAGTATCAAGTATACCTTATCTAGAAGTAAGACCGCAGCAATTAATGTTATCGACACTAGAATTCCTTCAACATACATCTATGAGAGCTCTTTGCTGTGGTTTTATTTTCTGTTATAAATTCACACCAGCCACGTTAATCGTTTTTTTCCGAACAAGACTAATGAACACCGAAACAATTTAGATGTAATTGCTGTCAGTAAGAAAAGCGCCGATTTCGCCTTCTAGAGATGGAAAAACAATAACGATTTTTTTTTCAAGATCCAGATTTCAATAATGTCGCTATTGACTGTGTCATTTGGACTGGGTATGCATATCCACATGTCCAATCACCAAGGGTTTATTACCTCCTTCTGCAACAACGCTGCACGTCTTCCCATACAAGTATTCTACCTCAGAAATGGATTCAAACCTGCTTATCACGTAATATAAAGTCCTAATGAAATTTAAGTTGTAACGGATTTCGTTTGAAACATGTGTAATGGAGCACACTTACGGCGCGGTACACCACTTGATAGAAAGTAGGGGAAAGTACTGCCAGGATTAGAGCGGAGAGGGGGATTTTTAGCAGACGTATGAGATATATTGCTAGGATTAGGCTTTCGACGAAAATGCCAATGGTAAGTCTCAAAGTTTGTTTCCCTTTCTTTCATCGAACTCCATCCGAACCGTTCAATCCATCAAGTCCCAGTCTACCCAAACTTCCGACACAACACTTTTCAACACAATTTTCACCTCAGCATACCCGCTCAGTCCAAACCTTCCGACACGCCCCATCCCGGTTTTTCGACTCACCTTATCCCCATATAAACGGAACCATTACCGCACTAGCGGTACCACTAGGTTTGCATTTAAAACTGCCCTGCATTCGATAGAACTAGGCAGTGCATTAGCCTTATGCTTCACTAGGGGATAATTATTCCCAAGTATCTCGTGTAAAACAAAAATGAGTTTTCTGGTACCTCGACATGCCTGCGTTTACAAAACACCAATAAATCGCCAGCCGTGTTTACTCCCTGAATCGATAAATACTGGATGAGATTTGGGTGAGTAACTCCAATTTATATGTTTTCGTTTTCGATTAAGCGTTACACACTTCCTATTTAATGCATACTCCCTGATAGAGAAGACACTGGTAAAACATGTTAAGTAGTTTTGGAAGCCAAGAAAGGGAAATGCATTTTAAGACCATCGAACTGTTTTTATTGGGAAGGTGAAACGACCTATTAGATAAACGTTCTACCTAGTTTCTACCACCTACCGGTTATCATATCATGTATAGTTCCTATTCGACGATACAATCGTAACGGATCACTACATCAATCAATGAGTTGGATTTTAGATAAATAGCTAAATTTCTAACTGCATTAATAAAATTGCACTTACACTATCTATAAGGGGCTGTAGCGTACTCAAATGTTAGCCCATTGTCAAATTTAAACAGATTAGCAAAATGAAGAATTAGCGCAAACATATTGATTGCTATTGGAATTCCACACATAAGCTTTAATGATCGAAATCATACTTTAGGGCCAATGATCTCATGGGAAAAACGCGAAAATGAGATTACCGCTTGAATTTGTACGTTTTCAGTATTTGATTACTATTGAATTGTTATTAGACGAGAACATTTCTGAATGTCACGAGGAAAAAAATATCTGCAACATCATAACTATTTCAAGGTAAACAATTAACATGCTCCATAAAATTTTCTATCGTTAAGCTCTTTTCTCGCCCAGAAATAGCTCCACGTTCGTGTATATTTTTGCCATATATACACCCTCCAGGGAGAGACGATTGGATTTTAGCTGGATGAATAAATAAGGTTGATAATTTGTTCTACACTCAAAACCATTTTTTCACCGATTAAACGTTGACGCGGTATCATTGTGTATATTGAACGCTGAACACGTGCATCGTTTACTGTGATTAATAGCTTCGTACGATGTTGAATAGTGAAAATTTAATTCATAGCTTGTAAGTAGCTTACGTTTATAATCGACATATTTTCTATCCCCTTTCCGGCTATGTACAAATGTAGTGTGTTCGAAAAGGATATAAATAATGTTAATACTTTGGAGTTTGACGTTATATACAAGTTGCATAGCAGTCAAAAAGCGTTTCACAAAAAATATTATCAGTGGCTATTAGGCCTTTAGCAACAAGCCAATGTCTTTCTCAACTTCCTGGGGAACAAACAGCCGGAGCTGTCATTTCGGAGCTAAAGCCTTACACACGATATTTCTTTCACTGCTCTACCACGTTCCCAATCACATCAGGGTCGACTGGAGCACAACGAAGAAAAGCATCATATTCAAGGATACAAAAGAGCGCTCGTTCCGGGACGCGAGCTATAGCGACCTTTCGGTCATGTAGCCCTTCGTCCTATCACTAGACCACCATGTCTCAATATAAACACATTTGATAGAAATGGAAATTTGACAAAGTTTGACCGAAATAATCGAAAACGTATATGCAGTTTACCGCTTAGTTCTATGAAGTATTTGCTGAGGTTTATTCGAATGTAAATAGGTTAAAGTAAGCTATTTTACCGAGTTGTATATCTTAATGGCGATGTGATTCGTTTACCGACAACTATAAGCTTTATCATTGCATTTGTTTTATGGTGACTTAAATAATAACCTGTGGTTGTCAGAAGAGATACCCGGCTATCCATAGGCCTTACTTTAGATTATCATTTCCATGTTAACTATACCTTTCAATGAAAGCACTTAGCTACATGTATGTAGTGATTATAGACTGAACTGTTTTTATCAATTGATATTAATATCTTGCTCTTAACTATCACCGAAAAAATAGCAACATGGCTTCTAACCTTCGTAAATGTAGCGCATTCTTGCATCTCCGTATCATTGTACGCAGCAGTTAGCAGTTGCGACATATGCTTGTACATAATGTAGTTCGCGATTGTACACAGTCCTCGTGCCCCTTCTACATGAGAACATAAAGGCATCAGTTTAACACACCAAGCAAGCATTTGTTCCCCTTATAATCTGCAAATTATTCAAATGCAGCATCCATAGTTTGCATCGAGCTAATACATCACTCTTCCTAGTCGCTATTTGTTCTGCTATAACGTAATTAATATACTAGTGCAGCTAGTAGTATATTTGTAAAAGGATATTTTCTTCTTATATGAAGTATATACACGCTGACCTGAAAAAAATGTGTATTTTTTAACAGCCATCTATCGAGCTTTGCATGATTATTTATTTTATTTTAAAAGTGTATTCCTGGTGGTTTAACAAAGGCTTAAAGCCACATACTCACGAAGAAACATATATCCATGTTTACATTTTGAGCTTTTTACAGTTTTCGGACATGATGCATACCTAACAGATTATCGTGAATCAGAAACTGAAAGAAAATGTGTATTTATGAAAGTATACAGGGAATTCTCTAAAATAATAACCATGGCTGCCAGACCAAGTTTCTCTGAAAATAAGTCCCACAATGCAACGGTGGGTTTTACAGTCCATGCAAAATGGCGGAACGCCGCGAGCGTGGACCTGCGAAAAGGCTGACAGATTTTGCGAAAAAAAAAGACATAAAAGTGTGTGGAATCGGCAAAACCCGAGTATTTCCTTAGGAAAGAAAATGATTCGTTGGAACTTAACGAGAGAAGAAAAAGGAATAGACTCGAATTCCGATTTTTCCGGACGTCTATTGAATTGCTGGATTTTATCGATGTTTTGTTGTATGCATATTTCTACATTATTCTGTTAATATGTTTAAATGAAAGCATTATTAGGCAAAGTTCACGTATGCTCGATATGTAAACAACGGCCATGTGTGTAGTTTATGTGCAGCGCACGTTATTATAGCCTCGTTCTCGGCTCCGTGACAAATCTCGCTATAAAAATAAGTGCGGCGAGTTATTTTTATATACTGATGTTTCAAGTACTCCCCGGTCAAGCGTCCAAGCCCGTGGTCATTTTAATGTTAGGAGAGGGTGAATGAGCATCTTGAATTGCCATTAATACACGTGTGCAACTAGAATTTTAAGTTGTTCGGGAGTATGTGGCTTTACGTTCAGTATGGTATCGATATTTAAAATATCGATCCATTTAACAAATATCGATACCAAACTTAACTTTATCCTTTTTACATATCGTGTGAGAAACATGTGGATTTCTGCATTAGTACTAGTCCTACCACAGTTACACGTGAATGTAGTTAATTAAAATAATTTTGACATACTGTAATCAAATACTTTGTATGACGTATTGGGTTATTCATTGACGCTGAAATGTTTCAATACAGTGACAAAACTGCTTCCTTATCGTCAACAGCTGATCCCGACTAAGATAACGAGCTAAGCGACAAAGAGTATTTCGAGGTATTATGCGTAATGTGGCGTGTTTAAATAAACTACATGCATACCTTGAGTTGTGTGGTGATATTTTAGCATGTCTTACTCATTCCAACATAACAAAATGAAAAAGACAAAAAAGAAAACAATGAAGCATCCCTTCGCGTCAGGCAGTGTATACGTCATCGGAATGTGTATTTTTTCATAGATTGATACATTTAGCAAAGGATAGTGGCACATCATTGATCCTCTTGTGCTTTACTTATGTTTTGCGAACCTGTTAAAGCGTATACATATTTTATCCCATAACCATGCTTGTTTCACAACTGATATGGCACGTGATAAAATTCGTAGCAGTGTGTTATTGTTTTTGTTTACACACCGCGGTGTGTAACCACTTTCTAAGCCTCCGATTGGTCATTTGTGACCTCCAACAAATCTGATTGGCTAACCTCTGGCCTTTGACCACGGACTATTTTTACTACTCTCACTTATCTTCTCTTTTTTTTTGCCGTCTGTCTTCAAAAGATCAGCATGGACACGTTTTGATGATTTTTTGGTGCTCAACATTAGCATATTAAACTGGGTGAGAGGGGTCCCCGGGTGTCCTCATGGAAATGTCGATTAATCTGGGGTTTGAGTCGTACGAAATATAATTTGATGGTAAAATAGACGACGGAAGCGAGATATTGCATCGATTATAGGCCTACAAGTAGCCAGAGACCTAGATATACTAGTATATAGGTCTCTGAAGTAGCGAATTAAAACTGCCCCCCCCCCCCCCTCCCTTGATTCTAGATATGCAGTGGATCCCGATAGCAATGAATGAATTATCAAAACAATGAACAAATGTAATACAAAATGGTTAATCGCTGCCTCTAAATCGTAGTCATTTGAATGAAACGGTCGCACCATCTAACTGTTAGGCATCTTCCCTTTTAGTTGGGTGTCATTCGGTACGGACCAGAAAAAAAAACAACGAATAAACACAAGTTTTCTTATCATTCCACTTACCTTTATTACGAATATATTTATCCCAAACACAAAAATTTAAAAATCATCTTGGAACATTTGTCTCATGTCACTAAACTGACGAGATTTCTTGTAAACACACTGACAAACGTAAACTAGGTCTACATAACTGTTAGGCCTATATTGCTCAACACTCCAGCTCGGTTTCCGAAATATTTGTTGAAATGCACGATGTCTTGAATGAATAAATCTCAGAATGAACATTTAACATCACAATAACCAGTAATAGCATACCTACGAAATCCAGGAAAGGACCGATAATTGAATCTGACAATGATTAGTCTAATATTCAGCGGTGACGTTCAACTTCGCGATGACGGTGTCGTCTTCGAATATTTCGAGCGGAGTTATTTAAACAAGTTACCTATTAATAAATTACACAGATACAAGGACTTTCAAACTTATATTTCGTTTTGTGAAATAATATCATTTACAAATATAGTACAGAAGATATGAGTCGTGCATCTAAAATAGATGATAAGCTTTCGTTCATAACGACCTATATTTTGTCCCGTAGTGATTTGGTTCACGGAATTTAGTTGCTACGTTGGGAGAATTTGAACTTGACATGCTTACATTTGTAAGTAAAGAAGTTATGGGATAAACAAGTTCCCCTACTCGTGACGATTGTTTATCATTTTTATCCAACTCTCGTTAGTTAATTTTCTAATTTTGAAAAGACACTCGCTAAAGCTCGTGTCTTTTCAAAATTAGAAAATTAACTAACTCGAGTTGGATAAAAATGATAAACAATCTCCACTCGTTGGGGAACCTCTATTTATAAAATAGTCTCTCATCTTTCATGTTATATTTGTACAAAAGAATTACTATTTAGTGTTCCAATCAAGTGATAACATGTTAATAATTTAACTATAATTCCATTATATCATCTTTTTTAATATATGTAAACCTAGGGAAAGGGCTTGCATAATCAAAGTCTTTTGCCTGTTTCCAGTTCGTTATTATAAGAATTCCTTGTAAAATCAATTCCTTGTAAAATCAATTCTTGTAAAATCAATTCCTTGTAAAACAATGGACTCGTTTTTGTTGTTAAAAGAAATCGTTTTCATTATAAAGGGATATGACTCGGTTTTTTTTTTATAAAAAAAAGAATGGAATCGTTTTTGTAATAAAAAGTGAAGTAACATTTCATGAATGGGTCGAAAAGTGTAAGATGAAACAAAATATTAAGCATATTATGAGACATTTAGAAAGAACGTTCTTTGTATCTTGTTGGAAGATTTTTAGATACCATTTTAAATCTCGAATCTATTACTGTGTCAATATAATTGTCCCCAGTTGCCCCGACCCTAGAACAGCAGTAATATATGACCATCTAATGAAGAAGCCCGTTTAATTATAAACATCAGAAAAACTGTTTTGGGACTATTGACTTAAAGAAGTCAATGTTTCAGACAACCGTTGGTTCTTCCGCAAGGTAATTACATCTTATTTCGACACAAAAGGAAACTGCGGGTCGGTTAGTGTGTGTGTTTTAAAGACCCACAGAACAATCGAAGTTGTTATCAACATTTATCGATGTCTAAAACCCCAGACTTACCGAAGTGAATTCAATATGGGCAGTTTAAGAACTGAAACTTACTGCTCATTTCAGTGTGCATATTGAAATGTCTACACATCTGAAGCAATAAATTTCCTTTTTCATCGAGCATGATTTCACTTTACATTGTACGTGCTTGCAGCTGAATCGTATTGCTACAGTATTCCCAAAAAACAGACAGAACTCGCAATATAAAGTTTGAAAATCGATACAAAAGATGAGAATTCAATAAAGGCGAGACAATCCTTACCGAGGTAAATCAATTCAGGAATTTTGAAACGCAAAAGTAACTATGCAGAATATACATTTGATTATCGGACGTTTAATTGACGATTGTGTTTACGTAGGGCAGTTGTAATTGTGTACAAAGTCATCAATTTTACATACAAATAAACTATCTCCGCTAAGTTCATTGTTTATTTGAAAGTATTGTTCTACTGACATTCTTATACATACAATAGAATATATAGTACCAGTATACGTATACCTTCTGGGGGCTTCAGCAGCCGTGATCGCTCATTACTGTGTCGTCGTTTGGTCAGTGAAGTGCAGACCATGAGTTTGATGTCTCTTGAATGAGTCGTTTTCTTGCCAATTTCACGTTGACTTTTCTGTCGAATGATATCATCCAAGCTCCTTTTGTTCCCTGAGCAGAGCTAATAAAATTAGAACTTTCTACTTATTTCATTGCAAAATAAGATACAAACACTATCTACAACCTTCTGTACTCATTGAATAGTACGTCATGCGTGGTCATGATAACTTACTTATGATATTTATATGCTGCGACTACAATATCAAACACCCTAATAGTATATCAATAGTTTTAGGCGATAAACCAAGTATCAAACTAAAACGGTAATACATCTGTACTAATACTATGATTAATAGAATCTTCCCCTACCTTGAGGTTGCGATAGAGGGATGATATCCAAGGTTGTCTAATTCCAGGCTCTGTTAGTGTTACTCATCAAAGGATACCTGATTTTTCTGTTATATCCTCAATGCAGAGGATGGTTGTTTGGCCTCTGGTTTAGCATTTGCCCCTGTGAGGAAAGCTTTTTTTTTTTTTTTAATTTTAGCCGAGATATACCAGAGCATCTAAAACGGTAGTGTCTTGTTTAGCGCACAGCGTTTCTAGAGTGGGACTACTTGTTTGCCCGTTGTCAGTAAAATATGGCCTGTGCTAGTCTTTGGCAGTATGCTCCAGTGAGGTAGCACTATAATTTCGGTAACAAGTCCTCGCTATTACAAAAGGACATATCTCTAGCATACCGCAGACCTAAAACACACATATATACTACATTTATGCATCTCACACACAGCAGAAAAAGCAAACATGCGATTTGGCATGCTGTAAGTGTTGACAGATATCACACCCTAAGGGGTGACAGAGAAATATTGAAAATAGTGGACATATTCTTTGAGCGATTGGAGAAAACAATGACAATGTTGAACATTAATGTCATCACTACTTTACCTTATGCCATACTATTGAATCTCCAGCATCGATCATCCCGTGGTCCCGGTCGTATTGCTGTTTCCATTCCAGATTTTATATTACTTTTTGATAGGCTTAGTAAATCCTACGGGGACCAGTTGACACTACGATGGATGATGCCACAGAGTAAGTGCCGCATTGACCTGTTCATCACTTCCATGTGCTCTGTGATGTAGTAACTTAATATGTGTATCACGGCATCAAAAGTGCAACAGTTTATTAATACACTCCAACGAATTACCGGTACAGCGTACCCCTGTCCTAATTCGAAGATCAATAGAACTAAGGAATTGGTCCATTAGTGTGACACGCGTTTTTGAGCACTGTTAGTTGTGGAGATGTATATTGAGTTAACCATTTGTATTCATCACATAGATACAATTATTGTTTTTAGAATTAGACGTTCATTCACCTCGTTGTTCAAAGGATATATATAATTTCAACCTAACCCAGTTTATTTTGCATCTACGTTTTGATATTGACAGGCTAAACGCACACAACAGTAACTTTCTACAATACATGTTGATTGGGTATATACATACTGTCTATTTTGCTTTGTACACCGCATCTTATCCCAAGATATTTCGGAAATGAGCCTAAAGTACAATGCCGCCTGCTTATGAATCTCTGCTAGTTTTATGAAATGTACGTTAAAATATTAACATTTAAACATTACGCGCGTATGGTCATAGCTTTAGTATTAAGTTACAACAAAAGAGTGTAGTCATAAAGGTATCGATGCGGTGAAGGTGTGTCCATTTTTGCTTTCCATCTCTCCATTAGTGACAGTTGTATGATAAGGTCTCCTTAAGCCACCAGATATTTCTCTAACAATGATACGGGAAGTCAACTATGTGAGGAACTTAGGTGACCGGGGATCAATTTTCGGTACGGATGTGGCAGGTGTAAACTTGCCAAACGTAGGTTTCCTACAGGTACTTCTTCAACCAGTAAGACCCTTCCCGCATTTACATCCGGGCCAGCACGAGTGATTTATACCAGTTAAAATAACCTTTTTTTAACTGACTTATATATATATATAAGTTTAGTTTCCTTGTAATTATATGTAACTCAACTTGAATTATTATGATATTGGAGTGCACTTCTCAATAAATGTATCGATGTGAATTGAAACTGGCGACATTTAGATGTTTATCAGCTTGAAAAGTGTGCTTATAGATCACACATTTAAATTCATAGTAACAGTCCTACGCTGTATGCCTTACTACTTATTCTACTGTACTGTTAAATGCAAATTTTATAATGCTACACGTAGACTGTTTCCCCCCTTTTACTCTGTATCCGTCCGCGTTAATAATGAAGTACCGGGTGATCTCCCTATGATGTGTACACGTGGTCATCATGCAGTCACGTTGATGTATATTATATAGCTTACACGGACAAACTCGTTGTTTAGCGGGCTGAGATGTGGCTATGGTCTCCTGTGCCACAATATAGTCCCGAGATAGCAATTCTTGGCAAATTATCTACGTGTAATTACGGACAGCGGTCAGTTTGTTGACATTGACTGGTCATTCTACTGGTCACTACTCCCCATTTATTGCCGAAGACGCGTGGTATTTTCGTCTGGCCATCACTAGTGACCAGACAACACACATCGACCGAAATGAACTTTTTCTTTGAGGGTCATGCCTCGTGCGATTGTATATAGATTGTCCAGAAACAGCCGATGCCATTTTGCGATGGCCTGTGGTCATCTGGAAGCAATTTCCAAATATATCATGTATCATCCGTTTCTATAATCTGACGGGTTATACATGATGTATAACATTGCTCCACATGTGTTAGTAGACTATGAGAATATTATCCATAGCAGAACAAATAAACTAAGATGTGGCCACCAGAACACTGCCGAAGTTTCCATTTCATAACATGTTATTGAAGGGAACGTGGGTTGGGTGTCACAAGTAGTTGATAAAATAGATAGTTACAATTTCACCGTAGCCTACAAATAAACATGGATAGAAGCTATTACTTTCTTTGTCAGAAAATGACAAGATATTGTCCAATAGTTAAAGTTTGTGTTTGTAATTTTATATCAAGTATCCGTGTACATATTTAAAAAGAACACAAATAAATGGAAGCAAAGAAATCATCATTTCAAGACACAAGTTGACGTTAAGGCCTCAGACATCAAAGTTGAGTATCAGTTTTATTTGAAATTTTACAGTAACCACAAGTTCCTGTGATGGAATGATATTTGTAAACCATACAAGTTCCTAGACGAGAGCATTGTTAAATGCAAGACTTAGAACTGGAAACAATTCTGAACTTTGATAGTCACACCAGAGTTACACCAATGTTAACCGTAGCGCTAACATCAATAAAACTTGAAATATAGATTCACACGCAGACTATACAAGGTACCCAGAAAGAGTTAGCGTCTTGTCATCAGGGTACGGAACAGCGAAACTCCACCCATTACGTGACTTCGCCACGGAAACATGTCAGCTAGTATTAACATTGATACCGTCTGCAGCCATACTATTTGTATTCTGATTCGAGGTAGGGAAATAAAATCGGTTTGTTTTAGTAATTTTTATATTAAACAAAGAAATCATAAGCGACTGGGAACAATTGTGCCATTTTTGCATTGTTACCATTGCCAGTAATAATCAGCCGAAAAGGTTCTCTATACTCACCCGCGGTTTTCCAACACAATTTGACCTTAACGGAACACAGTTTGGTCTCGTCACAATTGTATTATCGAAAAGTCGACATGTCTGAAAATAAAACAGAATGACATGTTGTAATCAGGGTTTGAATGAGACTATTAACATGATAACTACGACGTGATTTAGTTACTGTACGGTATAACATATACAGACGTAACACACGGACAGTGAACATATTGGTTAATACAAAACTCACTTTCTAGGTCTCCTGAAATAGTTACTGCTGTGAGCCCGTTAACATACAATAAAATGTCTAGAAGGATTAAAGTCATTTCCGACACAGAGTAGACGACGCATGTCTGTATTACAGTGTATAAACTGTACATGATTGATGGCGTTAGCTGATAGCCGTGTAAGGAAACAGGGATTGACATCCAGGACAAGCTGAAACATTTTACTCCAAAGAAGAACAGACTTGGTTCGTAAAACCTTTCGTAATTGCCTCTGATATAAGCTCTGTTATAAAAAATGGTAACTTTAAAGACGATTTTGTGTTTTCTAGTGCATTGGCATTATAACATACATGTACCATAAGTATTCCCAATCATTCTTTTTGTAAATCTTTAGATGTATTCTCCTCCTTTGCCCTTTCTACGCCACCCTCATCATTTCCGATTCTCTCCTCATTTTTTCCACAGACTATACGCAGTCACCCATAAGACAAACCGTACACAACCTCCATGTCAACTGTGGAGTGAAGGCGACAGCTCACGGGGTTTTCTGGTGACAAATAACGCCTTCCTCTCAGACCTCCCGACAAATCTCATCCTGTCGTCAATTATCGCTCACGCCAGACAAACGTTCATCAGTCGCAGACGACGACGACCGTTGTACAGATTCCCGACCTTTTTTGCTGATGCGGACCGGAAGTGACGTAGGATATCTTTTATTTAGTTCTTAGAAGCCACATAACGCATTGGCTAGGCCTGAGTCATGGTATACGTGTAATGATTCCTGTCGGAAATATCCTAGCCAAGCATGGCAGGGTGTCACATCAACCGTGTTTTCAACAGTTGTTGCTATCACTTGGTTTTTACGGGGCGAAACATAACCCCAATTTATGGACCTTGATCTCTTTACAGCTCGGTAAGACGATCTTCGAAAGTCAAACTTAACAATGGCAATCATTCCATTTTTTCATTGTCATTTTCAATTCAAGTAAACATTGATAACCTTGGTTAAGGTTTGGAATTCAGGAAATGTTGATTTATTTCATCTCGCAGTTTATAGCGAAATGTATGTGCTACCCTAAGCTTAAATCGCCTGGGGACATGCCTGCGTTCGTGGCTGATATTGAAAGTGACAGCCGACTGCAAAATTGTAGGGGTTGTTAGATACTCAACCTAAACCACGCTGACGGTAGGGTCATCGGAACTGTATTATCGGGCAGTCTTTTAAATTCGACTGTCTACAAGCTTTGTTATACATATCCGTAATGGATGGTCTGGTGTATATCGGAACAATTGTAGAATGAACCGTACTTACTACTTTACGTAACGTTACTACCAGCATCTCGCTGTACGTATTGTGAGCATTATCTCACAATCATCTGTCTGAGAGAGGTCATACGAATTAGCTGATGCGCAAAGAGTAGCAGAGAATAAAATATACTAAATGTGTAGAGGACATAACATACATGATTCAATGCACGTGAAACAACAACGTTACTTGCGTATTTATCACGGCGTCCTTAAAGTGACACATTTGACATTAACAAACAACATGATTTACATAATACATTTGTAACCAGACAAATTTTCACATAACTTGCACATTCTTTTTTACGATAAAGAAATATGTATATATACATGTAGATTTTATAGAACACACGGTTTTAAAAGCGAAGGAAAGGAAGGTACCATCAATGTGGATATGATTTTAAAATGTTTTTTGCTTCTTAAAAAACATGATGCATAACATTTCAATGTGTATGATAGGAAACTACGTCGTATTATACATGTAGAGTAGCAAACAGCGTCTTTAAGTGATTGGTGGAAAACATACCGTCTTGACGTGTATACCAGCAAATGTGTTTGATTGAAAGCATATTATCTTAACGTATTGGATAGGAAACAGCGCCTCTATTTGTACATGTATACTAGCAAACAACGTCTTAATGTGTTTGATGGAAAGCATAGCGTCTTAATGTATATGATAGCAAACAACGTCTTAATGTGTTTGATGGAAAGCATAGCGTCTTAATGTATATGCTAGCAAACAACGTCTGAATGTGTTTGATGGAAAGCATAGCGTCTTAATGTATATGCTAGCAAACAACGTCTTAATGTGTTTGATGGAAAGCATAGCGTCTTAATGTATATGATAGCAAACAACGTCTTAATGTGTTTGATGGAAAGCATAGCGTCTTAATGTATATGATAACAAACTGCATCTTAATGTGTGATAGAAAACATACTGTCTATATTTTTATGTTAGGAAACAGCGTCGTGATTTGTAGATGTATAATAGCAAACAGCGTCTTAATTTTAAGGTATCAAATGATGTCTTGATGCGTTTGTTTTAAAGCATAGCACCGTAATTTGTATGATAGAAACAGCGTCTTGATGTGCTTGGTAAAAACTATAGCGTCCTAACGTCTATGCTAGGAAACAGCGTCTTATATATTCATACACACAGGAACAATACTTTAGCCATAATATCGTCATACAGATTATACCATATAGACGTTCAGAGGGATATCACGTGACAAAGGAATGATTCAGCCAGTCTTTTTATTGTGTACTTTAGCGTAGGTCTTACCTATTAAGAAAACATATCCATTATCCTTATGCAAGACGACATCACATTACATATATCTCGTTCTGTATACAAACGGAAGAAAATCATTATACGCCAGACCAATTGCTCTAATTTGTCAAGTAATATATGCACTGATAATAGAATTTGAGCTGACCATCAGACGTCAGAGTAGAAGTATATTGGTATAGATTACACACGGCAAACATGACCTCGCGTCATAACATACATCTGCTAATATAGTCTGTTAAACGTCAACGAAAAAATTGTAGATCTGATCTGTCTGATACCTTCATAGACGTCGCTGATATTGATTAGAATGGAATAATATAAACACAATTATCGTATATGCGTTACATAAATGTTCATTTTAATAAATTTAATGAATTAATCCCTCTATATGAATTTCAATAAATCAGGATTAGGTATGGACTGAAAGTTGATGACGCCATGATTGAATATCAATGAACTGGTTTAATTACACATTCATTTTGCAATTTCATAAAGTATGAAGAAGTACATTGAACTTGGAAGAGATTGAACACCTTACTATTCCGACCTCAGTTCTATGTAACAGTGTCTGCTGATGAATGTACACACAACACAACACTAGTCGAGCAGAACTGAGTTTAGCACTGGTGTGTTGTGCTTGATACAGCTAACCATCACAGTATACACACATATTTGAAAGAAAGGAAATAAAAAATCACAAGAATAATCTACAACAAAAACAAGTACTGACATTACACGGTTCAGGCGTAGGAATTCATAACATGTGACCCCAGAGACAGTTACACAGCGTGTGTATCCACGAGTTTTATTTACGAGCCTTTAGAAAGAAGACTTAAAAAGGAGACACAAGAGAAATGTCTTCGGGATTGTTTATAAATAACCTTGCTTTTGTTTTTAATTAAATTTCTGAGGTGACAGGCAAAATGCTCTGTGGCAATTGAGACTCTTTCGCGATACCTTTTAACATCAGATTTATCTTGGGGAAATGTTTAAACTGGTGCAACGGAAGCCTCGAAACAGACATCTTCACACTATCACAATAATTCAGGATCGGCACACAAGCGGTATTCTTGTAAATTTGAATCCATGTCCTAGTCAACAGCGGTAAACCTGAACATCATCCAACGACTTCAAATTACGAGTGGTATATCTTAAATAAATAAGTTTTAGATATATATACAAATAGATATACAAGGTTAATCTTTACACAAACATTATACGTAACAATGCTTACGAGTGTCGTTGAAACGTTACAAGTCCGTCTAGTCTCTTTGTCAAGCCTCAGGGTTGACAAGGCATGATATCACAATTGCTGGTATACTTTACAATTGCCAGGTCAATAATGATATATAAGTAATCATTTTCATCTTCATATACCGCTATATCACTATAACATAACTGTCTCAAAGCGGTTCACAAATGATTACTCATGGTAATTGGGCCATTTCGGCGCTAACAGCTTACATTTTTTTTAACTTCCCTTCCAACTACTCATTTACAGCTGATTGTTACACAATGGAGTGAAGCATTTTGTTCATGGATACAACACAGCGCCGGTAGAGGGACTCGAACTAGGGACCCTCCGGTCACGTAGCTTTGTGTCCTAGCAGAATGGAATTATTTAGTTCATTTTTCACATGTTACTGATTACGGGACCGTTATCTGTATAACCTTAAGTTCAATTAGGAATGAAGTGTGCGTGAGTGTCTTTCTTAATTGGTTTTTATCAAGTGACAAGTACATGTAACTACTAATATACGAAAATAGAACGCGTTGTTTTAAAGGTAAATACATCTTTGTTAATTCATTATCATCTAAAGATCGTTTTGTATTCAACGATTAACATCCCTGGACTGTCGATTGTGATATATGCAATGCTTTGACTCATTAATCGGAATTTTCATCGCCTTCATCTTAAGACTAATCTGTAAGATATTCTACGCCTTTATCATAATTGGTAACATTTTCAACGCCAACAATCTTCGGTCTAATATGTACATTTAGTAAAAGACTTGCTTTTTACACAGTCATAATACTTATCAAAAGAAATAAATACATTTATCCTATTTATCCTAAGACGTATTTATCTAAAGTCTAAATTGTAATATACCCAAAGCCTATTATCCTAAGTCTAATTTGTAACATACCAAAGCCTACTATCCTAAGTTTAATTTTAACATATTCAAGGCCTACTATGCTAAGACAAAGTAACGTATCCAACGCCTACAATGCAAAGGCAAAGTAACGTATTCAACGCCTACTATGCAAAGACTAAGTAACATATTCAACGCCTACTATGCTAAAACAGGTAACTTATTCAATGCTTACTATGCTTAAACAGGTAACGTATTCAACACCTCCTATGCAAAGACTAAGTAACATATTCAACGCCTACTATGCAAAGACTAAGTAACATATTCAACGCCTACTATGCTAAAACAGATAACGTATTCAACCCCTACTATGCAAAGACAAAGTAACGTATTCAATGCCTACTATGCTAAAGCTAATTGTAACATATACACGTCGTTCGAACGAATGCTGATGCAACATGATTGTTTACACTGATCCTAAACGACAACAACTGTTCCATTGACATTTTCCTTAAATAATTTCACATGACATTTCGAAGAGAGCAACTATTACAATACACATGTATTCTAATTGTTTGTTTGCCTTCTGTATATGGGCATTATCCCACAGGCATACCTCACTAGTTTCCACAAAAACACAGAATGCTTGCAACAATGTTTCAATTGAATTATCCTGGGAATAGCGGCTGGGAAATGTAAAAAATCGTAAAATAGAGATGGTCTGCGGGACATGTTGTACTCTGACGGCGTACCTGGAGACGCACCACATACTCGTGTTCAGCTGATCATATTTGCGGAGTTTTACAGAACTTCTAATCCGATTTGATCCTGATGATAAGTGTTACCGATGTTTTATTGATTGAATTATTATTTATGACTGAGCGTTACAGTGCGGAAGGTTATGCAGGTATACAGTAGACACGAGAATTACGCTATGATACGTTAGTGTAGGGGCCAGTAAAGCTTGGTGTTGGAATTAGCAGTAATAGTCTACATATATACCATTGGAATCACGAAAGACACGTATTGATACAGTAGAAAAACTTAATACAATATATTTATATCATGTTAAAAACTGAAATAAACTTAAACTTGTCTATTTTTTGCCCTTTTTTTATAGTGAACCGGTGCATCTCTACATGTATATCTGCAAGATCTTAAGTTTTTTTTGTTTTTGCCTTAATTCGAGTAAAGAGGTAATTATTGATCATCAAAAAGGATGTTATAAATGAGTGTGTAATATTTCCCCCAATATTAGCCACCAACAATGGATGTACAATCTTGGTCTTTTAAAGCGAGACTAGCGTTAGCCAAATCTCTAGTTTAATTTAATATAATGTACTATACTATCAACACAATGAGGTCTTGTAAGGACTATGACAATGTGAACTGGTTCAACATACGTGCCTAGTCTCTAGTATACATCGTTACTATTCCCTGGCCGTGTTAAAAATGATTACGTGAACCGCAAACAAAAATATTTCTATCAGCTGAGAGCAAAATTGGCAGGAACAATGGCGGAAAACACAATGAAAACAATGCCAAACAGACTAAAATCGAAATTCTTAAAACCACGCATAATTTCATTACACGACAATTTTGTGTAAGTTGTACGCAGTAAGACAAGGATAAGTCGAAGTTGAAGGGATCAGGTAAAGTGCTTCGAATTAGCCGTGTTGTGTATGTACGGAATTATGAAATGATATAAATGATCCAAATTCATCAGTTGTTTACCATACACAACGTCTGATATCATGGTGGGATATAGCAATGTATAAAAAAATACCATAACATAACAATGAGATTTTCATTAATATAATATTATATATGTATATAATAGAGATAGATTCAAACGTCTTGCGATTAGCACTGGTCATGCCACACACTACCACGTACGTTCGTGTTTCGGGATGAACATTTTCATTCATACACATTTTGTTCCATGCATCCGTATCATTTCATCGTGTAAGTAATATTAGGTTGACATTTCCTATACTATGGGTAGTTCATTCAAACAGTTCAACAGGCATCAACATTCAGACTACATGCATATACATGTATATATATATTTATTTAGCAAAAATATAAAAGTACATCGAATCATGCACGTCGTTGGTTATTTGTGATATCATCAAACGTTGCTGATACATAGTTGGAGGCGATCTTCATACGCCATCCTGATGTAGATGTATATTTTTTCATTGATGATTTCATTCCATTGGCAATGATGTAAGTTTCTCTCACTTGGGAGTTCTTATCACTCAGATATTTACATCCTCTATATAACGACTTAAATCACACACACACAAAATATTACATCAGAATGAAAACGGAATATAAAATTAATGTTTTTCTTGAATGAAATACTATTGTCAAAATGAGCCTTTCACAAAAATGCACGCATTGACATAAGTCATATACATATTTGTTTTCGAATCAATAACAAATATAAAAGCTGATAGGCGGTATCATAACGTCCAAGCTTTGTTAGGTTGATTTCCTAATTTAGAAAAGGAAGAGAGCAATGATATTTCCAATGTCAAGAAAGTATCAACATTATAAAGATATGAATATAGCTGCAGCTTCGATTATTGTTTTAGCCTTAAAAGGTTACCAACCATAACATTGGGCCAGAATATACCTTTTAGTGGAGAATCAAGTTGTCCGCTAGATTCGAAATGTAAAATTTCATATTTATTGACAGATATTTATTGCCAAACATAAGATTGGAAACAAACAAGGAAGTCTTTGTTTGACTTACTAAGATATAGAAAGGGGAAATCGGTAATGAACAAGACATCCCAATTATCCTATGTATTCCGTTCAGGCATGTTCGACACAGATCAGTTTTACTGTATCAGAAAAACGACACTGTAGTATGGTTCCATGTTGGCCATATTAGCAAAGGCAACTAAATCAGCACAGTCTATATCTGTAGAATATCAGATATGGAACGATTTTCTTCGATTCACATTGGCTTAAACATAGTCACGCGGAGGTAAATATTTTGAGATAATGACCTTATGTTCCTAGTTGTAGAAACACCGAGTCAATAATTCGTTTATGACGTTATGATGATTGTGACGTCGCAATGCCTGAAAGATAACTTTAATGAAAGTCCACCCTTTTGCATATTTGATAGTTAATATAAAAAATATGGATCTTTGATTCGGTCTGAATGGTGTTATACCGACTTTGCCCACAGCCAATATTTGATTATATCAGATAGGTATAACACCATACTGACCTTACCATAGAACCTAATTAACAAATATCCTGATTCATGGGGGAGCCTGAAGTTGGTTCGAGTTCCGAGTTCCGAGTTCCGTTTAAGTAAAACGGAACTGGGAACCAGTTCCGCGTTCCGTTTAAGAAAAACTGAAATATTATGTATTAGCTTTATTGATTAAGGTCCCAGTTCCGAGTTCCGTTTAAGAAAAACTGAAATACTATGAATTAGCTTTATTGATTAAGGTCCCAGTTCCGAGTTCCGTTTAAGAAAAACTGAAATACTATGAATTAACTTTATTGATTAAGGTCCCAGTTCCGAGTTCCGTTTAAGAAAAACTGAAATACTATGTATTAGCTTTATTGATTAAGGTCCCAGTTCCGAGTTCCGTTTAAGAAAAACGGAACTGGCAACCAGTTCCGAGTTCCGTTTAAGAAAAACTGAAATACTATGAATTAGCTTTATTGATCAAGGTCCCAGTTCCGAGTTCCGTTTAAGAAAAACTGAAATACTATGTATTAGCTTTATTGATTAAGGTCCCAGTTCCGAGTTCCGTTTAAGAAAAACGGAACTGGCCCAGTTCCGAGTTCCGTTTAAGAAAAACTGAAATACTATGAATTAGCTTTATTGATTAAGGTCCCAGTTCCGATATCCGTTTAAGAAAAACTAAAATAATATGAATTAGCTTTATTGATTAAGGTCCCAGTTCCGAGTTCCGTTTAAGAAAAACTGAAAACTATGTATACGCTTTATTGATTAAGGTCCCAGTTCCGAGTTTCGTTTAACCAGTTTCGAGTTCCGTTTAACCAGTTCCGAGTTCCGTTTAAGAAAAACGGAACTCGGAACCAGTTCCGTTTAAGTTAAACTGAAATACTATGAATTTAGCTTTATTGATTAAGGTCCCAGTTCCGAGTTCCGTTTAAGAAAAACTGATATACTATGTATTAGCTTTATTGATTAAGGTCCCAGTTCCGAGTTCCGTTTAACCAGTTCCGACTTCCGTTTAACCAGTTCCGAGTTCCGTTTTTCTTAAACGGAACTCGGAACTGGGACCAAAATCAAAAAAGCTAATACATAGTATTTCAGTTTTTCCTAAACGGAACTCGGAACTGGGACCAAAACCCGTAAACCTTATCAATACCAACATTACCTTAAACGGAACTCGGAACTTGTTAAACGGAACTCGGAACTGGTTACGGGTTCCGTTTTACATAAACGGAACTCGGAACTGTTTACGAGTTCCGTTTTACTTAAACAGAACTCGGAACTGGGAATAAAATCTAAAAAGCTAAAACATAATATTTGAGTTTTTTTTAAACGGAACTCGGAACTGGGACCTTAATCAATAAAGCTAATACATAGTATATCAGTTTTTCTTAAACGGAACTCGGAACTGGGACCTTAATCAATAAAGCTAATTCATAGTATTTCAGTTTAACTTAAACGGAACTGGTTCCGAGTTCCGTTTTTCTTAAACGGAACTCGGAACTGGTTCCAAGTTCCGTTTTACTTAAACGGAACTCGGACCTGGTTCCTAGTTCCGTTTATCTTAAACGGAATTCAGAACTTGGACCAAAATCAAAAAAGCTAATACGTAGTATTTCAGTTTTTCCTAAACGGAACTCGGAACTGGGACCAAAACCCGTAAAGCTTATCAATACCAACATTACCTTAAACGGAACTCAGAACTTGTTAAACGGAACTCGGAACTGGTTACGAGTTCCGTTTTACATAAACGGAACTCGGAACTGGTTACGAGTTCCGTTTTACTTAAACGGAACTCGGAACTGGTTAAACGGAACTCGGAAGTGGTTAAACGGAACTCGGAACTGGGACCTTCATCAATAAAGCTAATACATAGTATATCAGTTTTTCTTAAACGGAACTCGGAACTGGGACCTTAATCAATAAAGCGAATTCATAGTATTTCAGTTTAACTGAAACGGAACTGGTTCCGAGTTCCCGTTTTTCTTAAACGGAACTCGGAACTGGTTAAACGGAACTCGGAACTGGTTAAACGGAACTCGGAACTGGTTCCCAGTTCCGTTTTTCTTAAACGGAACTCGGAACTGGGACCTTAATCAATAAAGCTAATACGTAGTATTTCAGTTTTTCTTAAACGGAACTCGGAACTGGGACCTTAATCAATAAAGCTAATACATATTATTTCAGTTTTTCTTAAACGGAACTCGGAACTGGGACCTTAATCAATAAAGCTAATACATAGTATTTCAGTTTTTCTTAAACGGAACTCGGAACTGGGACCTTAATCAATAAAGCTAATTCATAGTATTTCAGTTTTTCTTAAACGGAACTCGGAACTGGGACCTTAATCAATAAAGCTAATGCATAGTATTTCAGTTTTTCTTAAACAGAACTCGGAACTGGGACCTTAATCAATAAAGCTAATTCATAGTATTTCAGTTTTTCTTAAACGGAACTCGGAACTGGGACCTTAATCAATAAAGCTAATACATAGTATTTCAGTTTTTCTTAAACGGAACTCGGAACTGGGACCTTAATCAATAAAGCTAATTCATAGTATTTCAGTTTTTCTTAAACGGAACTCGGAACTGGGACCTTAATCAATAAAGCTAATTCATAGTATTTCAGTTTTTCTTACTCGGAACTCGGAACCAACTTCAGGCTCCCGATTCATGCAGTATGTTACATATATGCATGTGCCGTCAAATATCCAAGAATAATTGCTAATTCGTTTGTATACTCCAGTGAACGTTTTATTTCCAAGAGTCATACAGCATACAATACGATTAACTGAAACATATGAAACAAAAAACAATAAGTACATGTCTTACAATATTATATATAACAATATATAATGCAAATGACCAACATAAATCATTAAGACCATTATATCTAGTAAATAAGCATTATTTTATGTGTTACCTAGGAAAAGCTGCACTTTATAGCTGAACACTCTAGAAACTAAACAATAATAATTCTCAAAAGAATTAATACACAGATCGGCCGTACTAGTGCTCTACACATACATATGTACACAAATCCTATTAAACCATCAATTAATAATGATAAAAGGGGAAGTAACTCTTACAAACTAAGCTTACGAGCAAATTATCTCCCTTGAATCCATGAAAAATCGACCGTGACTTGTTTTTATTACTGACATAAATTCCACTATCAATATACTTGACAACTAACAACGATAATAGTCTATGATTACTACTCTGACATAATAATTTCTAGCCAGACAATATTAATACAGTAAACTGATGATCAAATAGTATGCACATGTATACATGAATCGGCGCTATGCGAGAATCACCTAAAATTATCGACGCAATAAATCTGACATGATTAAAATGTCGAATTACACCAACGACTTAGTAAATATACTACAATATTCAAGTATTCTTCATAATTACAGTAACCTACTTGCATATATGATAAATCAAACTAGGAATGATAATCAAACAAATGCTGTTTTACAACTGAGCGGCCATGACACCTGCACGGTCTATTACACACACAGGGCAGTGGTTCGTAAACACTCAAAAATACATATTGCAAAACTATTACTATGAGTACATAACAGGTCCAAAACAATATACAGATAATAGTTGGTTAATTATCTCACCAAATTAATAGTTTCTTCTAGAAATGGCTGATATTTGGCACAGACTTGTAATGAACACGGGCCGCACGGCAAAGTAGTAAAAACGACTGGCAAAAAACATGTGCTGAAGCCTCGTTCTCGAATATTAAAAGAAATTGAAATCGTGACGTAAGCACCAAAAAAGGCGGGACATTTGAATTGTAAACATTGGCTGTAACAATGCATGTGTAACATTTAAGCAGATGCCATAGAAGAAGTCCTATTGAAGTATTTATATCTTGTCACATTATGTAGGTAATTGGGAAAGGCAAATGTATGTGATATAAGCATACTTTAAAATGTATTACTTTGCGATCTACGGTTTCATTAAAAACTATACACGTATATGTTAAGCTATCAGCAGAGTTTTTTTTCTTTGTTTCTTTGTTTATTACACACTTTAAATAAGCAACCGATGAAAAATTATTTCCTTCAGGCTTTATATATCGGTAGGATCGGTATCATTTCTGTATTGCGTCAGTCACTGTGAGAATAAAGAAATATGGGGCAAAATCAATTTAATACCACGTAATACGGATTGTTGTCTTTTTTGGTCAGTCGTGTATCTTGTCATTAACACAAACCATATCGATTGAAATCGTATCAACTTGGGATGTGCTTTGAATACCAGTTATATTCTATTAAGATTGCTTATTGCTCGGGGAGTTCCGGTAGCCAAATGTTTTTTCGATTGTTTGTTACCAATTATTTCTGGCAATATCATAAAGCGCATTTTGTGTCCTTGGTCTGCGATCACAGGGGACCTGACGTGATTACCTGTTCCTTTCCTATACCTCTATGTTGAGCCAATCAAGCTGGGTACAGCTGTGGCAGAATACAAATTTATTTAAGCTAATGCCCATGAACCTTGTCGCTGACAGGTCTGAATTAAGAGCAAATGAGGAAGAGAGGGAAGGAAAAAAAAGAAAAACAAATTGTGCCATAAAATAGCATTTGTCGTGAACGTGTGTAGTTATAGCGAAGATGAGCGTTGGTAATGAAACCTTGGTGAAGATTACTTGTCACGTAATTCCAGCCTGATAATGGACACAATGATGTCCATGTAATGCGTGGTACATTAAAAAGACAACGACTAGTAATATATTAGGCGAAATGTTTCGAGAGCCAGACGTTTAATCCCTCTACTTTCACGTATCTGTATGTTATTTACGTCCTTGGTACACATTGGATCGAACCTCGACTTATTGACCTAGACAAACGTTGTCCTGTAAAGATGAAACCAAAGTATTTTGCCTCGACAGCTTACTTAATGTTTATAGAAAAGTTTTTTTTTTTAATTATCTATGTTTGCACCATTATGACGTTGAAAGATGTTTATGATGTGAAATTATCCATTTCTATAATTATATTCTTTCTGAAAGGAACTTACAGGATCACACATATACCAGTTCTACATGTATATATAAAATTCAATAATATTTTTTTTTCATTTCTGTTGCCGTTGTTATATCACCGATCCGGGCTATTCCTGATATTTCAACATGCAAAATATGTAGTTGAACAGAGAATGCAATACAAGAAGACTTGTTTATTACATGTATGCATGCCGATTAGGATGTTTTTATCAACAATAGAACTTTTGACTGTTATTTATACACAAAATTCATATTGCAATAAACAGAAATGCTTTATTCTGAAAAAAACAACTTCGCATTAATGTAACACCATAGGCTTAACGGAAGTGAATATTAAACGTGAATTTTGTATTCTCTTGCATTGAATCCATGTGTAATATGTTTTTCCATACAATAATACATCCCGATTTTGCCTAAAACCGCGAAAACAACCCGATTTTAATATAAGCCTGTAGTTTCTTGCCAGCCAAATTGACTTGAAAATACGCCCTTTTGGAAAAACGGGGGAATATAATGTCCAGCTAATACAGTGTCCGATAATGTATAGCAGGTCTTATTCGAAAATATAACATGTGCGCATTGTAATTCCTATCCATCATTTGTTTTCACGATCTATGCAACCAGATTATGTGAATGACACCTTTATCATCGTTCTTTGTACAGGTACGTGTTACTTTATACACCGAAGGAGCTCTGGATTTGTAATATATCTCATCATATTGCAGAAAATCATATTTCAAGGATCGTAAGCCTCATTCGAAAATACAAGTCTTTTCCACAAACATAAGCCCGTGTCTGCTTATTACATTTTTACTAACGAACATAAGCCGCGTCTTATTTCAGACTGATACTCGTGAATTTGTAGAATGTATGTAGACTTATGAATGAAATGATCTCTTATGAGTCAATATGGGATTTTCCTCGACTCCCCCGATCATAGATAATGAAAAGACATAGAAAGATCTAAATCCCCTTAAACAAACAACTGGGATACAAAGTTGACCAATCAGAACAGTTCTTCCTATTAAATGCAACCAACATCAATAAATTCATGTTTGAGTAATGACGAGACTACCACAGAATGCTCTATTATGGTTTTTTGGCGTATGCTCTTGGTCATTATCTTCAGTATGGTCTATATTTCTTATTAGGTTTGTTGTTTATGAGTGATCATTCTCTAATCTCCTTCTTATGGTCAATATCTGCCTTGTTTATATCATAGCTGGTTATGCAAAATATCTTCCATAATGATATATCTCTCTACGTTATGGGTAGATTCTTAGACATTTCCTTGTTACCGAAGACAATTTTCGACGATGTAGGCCGTAACATTGCATATAACGTATGAATTATCATGAAAGGGGTCAGCGGTTCAGAATATTCATGAAGTGATTTTAAAAATCGTCTATGCTTAACTGCTTAATTTCTGACTTGTTGTAATCATATATGTACTCTGGAAATACTCTTTAATATACGGATAATTTAGATTCGTCTGTGATTGACCAAACTTTATATACTTGCTCAAAAGTATATGATGCCAACACGACAGCAGGACATCAACTACATTACGTAATAAGTAATAGCCTTATCGGTTGATATAAATATTCCGGATCGATTTAAGATAGTTATGATTGTGCTGTCATAACGATGCGGATATATTGCGTTAGGCGATGAAGATGCTTTCTGGTAACCTTTCACGTGATTGGACAAAAGCATATGTCAGAGGTCGAACATAATATTTGGAGGTCTCGACTGAATAATTCACTACTAGGTCCACAAGGATATATCATATTGCGGAAATTAGATTTATCATAGAGCCTCGTGACGGATTATTGTTTTCATTCTAATTCACAGAAGTTGCTACATTCGGTCCCGTACTGACAATCCAATGGATAAAAAAGTCACAAATTCCCCATAAAAAATGCATATGTAATCATAGACGGAAATAAGGCTGACATGACGGTAATTACATTCCGGACGATCTATTCACTGTCAATTTGATTATAGCTAATTTAATTTCCATAAGAAAGTACAAAGGTGTGAATGTAAACATATATATAACATTTGCTTCATAGCACGCGCTGTCATCAAACGTCGATTCAACTTGATCTGTCATTTTGTTAACCCTTTTATTCCAACTATTTATTTATACCATCTGTACACCTCCTTAGATGTTTTCAAATGAATTACAATAGGCCTTCGGCGAATGAATTATCGACCGAGGGGATCATTAACACAAACATAACGATATTGTTTGTTGTTTATCTACTAAACTTGTGTACCTGACCCATGTTCTATGCCTTTATGTGATAATTTGTACCTTACTTTTACCTTGATAAAGGGACTGATTGCCTCGAAAATTTGACAAAGTACTTGTCTGTACTGTCGTTTTACAATATGACCATTTATATATATATAAATATACTGTATATGTATATCTTCTTTTGTCAATTATCAGTTTTATATATATTTTACTTGCATATCGTCAACTTAAACATTTTCTATATATATATACATATGAATTTGCTCTAACTCGCTACTGTACAACTATGAAAATGATTACTAGAAAGTTACTAGATCATAATTCCCAAATATATCCCATTAGTGTAGTGATACAAAAACTCCGATTGATCAAAATAAATCGCACAGATCTATGTAGTTATGATGCACACCAGAGGGGTATCATCACGGTGCAATATATTGATTTATCTGTTGAATTAAACTGAAAACATCGATTAGTTGGTGTTAATTTCCACGAACTACATTTTTCTGCCGGACCTTTTGCATGAACTCATCACGTCAGAAAAACAGGTCCAATTGACTGCGCGAATTTTACTTGTCCTTTAATTCTCACATGATTGCAGACAAATTCACCATAACGCGCGTTACTCAATCTGTCTGCAGTCCTACAATAATCATGGGACAATGACATTGCAAAACAGGTAGTTTAATGTTTAGATAACCTTTGAAAAGAGATATTTTCAATATCAGGTCCAGTCCCGTTTAGGCTCTCTAGTTAGAAAATCAATAAAATTGGTTTTGTATCAATATTTTAGTTATGTATTTTGTCTAAATATTTCATTAATTGTCTTTAAGGAAGCTATTTCTATTTTTTCTTTTAATTCTCATTCGATGATATCTCTCTTATATACGACTGAGTGGCGCAAACGTTTTACGAGCAAATGATTCAATATTTATGTATATTCAGGTGAAAATTAGGTGTTGCTGAATGTTTTTTGTAGACACACTCAGTGACCTCTATATTATATTTATATGTGTGATGTCGTGACAGTTCGGAGGAGGGAATGACATTGTTACAACAACGACGAAGGCGGTCTGACATAAAATGGCAGTCATGTTTAGAAATAAAATACCCGCCCATTGAGAGTCGTTTTCGAAAGACATATAGCTGTCTAGATTCCCCGACAAAACTTCTTCCCTCCTCAATCCCTCTTCTGTCATTTTCTCCCTTCTATCTCCTCTGTCATTTAAAGTCTATATTTCCGTTTGTCAATAACCCAACGAACACGTGGGGACGCAGTACCCGGATGACGTAAATGAAGGACACGTTCGTCTCTGACATCCATCAGGCAGATTTGAGCTTGTCGCTTCCCAAAAATAGACATGTCCATCATTGTGATTGATGGTAGGGTTTTGCAGTGTTAATCATCTGTCTCTTACAACAGATTGAGTAGCGATATTAGCCAAGCTCTTAACTGGAAATGTACATTGTAGTTACATTTAACGACATTATATGGAGGATATAGGAAATGAAAGGGACCATTGATACTAAAACAATGAACAATTATCTTGTTGTCTAATCAAGGTTCAGCATTTGAATCTTTCTTTTATTTATTTAATTATCTGTGTTTCTATGCTTTGGTTTCATACTCCGAGTGTCTTTTGTGAATTGAGTCCTCATACGACTCTGGATGTTGCAAGGACGTTAAACCAATCAAAAGCAAAATATAATAATTTAAACATTTGTGCATTTAAGTTTGTAATCTACATACCATACGTGTTTCATTTGTTATTTTGCTGTGCAATGTGTTGATTTTGTTGTGTGCAAAACATAAATTTGTAACAAAACTTCATTCAAGTATAACAGGCATTTACCATGTATAGGAAAGAAATATGTATGTAGGCATGAGCGATGAACATGAATTTCATAATACATTCACACATTCAAATATAACAATAGGTCAACTATGTGAATGTCACTTTTATTTCCAATGATAGAAAGAAACAAAAAACGAATTCTGCATTTTGCTGTTTGCCACATTGGTCGCCACATGACATTCCATTTCTCATTCAAAGACCTGCAGAAATGAGTCTTTTTTTATAGATACCTAATAGATTTCTTACCATCGCATTCACTTCTCGATGACCACACCAAGAACGAAAGTGCACCATGAAAACAATCATCTGTAATTAAGAATGTTGTAAAGTTCCTAAGTATATGTATTTTTGATGACGGTTCTTTTACGATAAAAATCTCTGGTTTTTGTTATAACAATATTTCGATTGATTCTTCAGGTTGTGTTGTTTTCTCAAATATTTCCATCATTCCCATATTTGATCAATATTATAGTGGTTAACTACTGAAGTATAGTTTGTGTGATATTTCATTTAACGACAAATGTACGATTAACAGTATGCATAATGTCAAAAACGAAACCCTTGACCGGCATTCATGATTTTATGATGTGTCGTTTGCTGATAACAGTTATAATGATGCACATTCCCGCATTGTACATGTTTCTTCTACATCTACTCTTGATTTTCGTATCTTATAGCGTCACAACATTGCAAATGCGTCGCTATGGATACGGTAGAACGACATTCCACAAGGTCCTTTAATAATTTAATAATGACAGCTCGTTAAAGACAGAACAGATTTGTGAGTCCCGCCTTAGTGTACACGATAAGAATGTCCCCAAATCTGTAGAGACGACATCTCACTGTGATGTCATGTGTATCCGAGAGAGCATAAGGCATTAAGGCATAAGGCATAAGAACAGTTCAATACAAATTGATTGTTAGATTTAGTGAAAGCTTAATAACTGACGAAAACGAAGAGGTTGAAATATATATGTCAAAAGAACATAAAATGAATTACGTATTTTACAATTTCGACTTCTCCAAAAGCTCTGAACCAAATTCAATGATATTTGGCAGGAAGCTTATATGGCCAAAAGTCTACCAAAAATTTAATTTACATGTTGTCCACCTCCAGGGGCCTGATGGCAGGAAAAAAGTCAAATCGACTAAAATTTCAATAAGCTTCCTCTCAACTCCCACACATTTAGAATCAAATATTTTTCACAGATAGAATGATCTTAATGTATTTTACCAAAATTATGATTTTCAATACCCTAGGGTCTTATGTATTTCCCTGGGTAGGGGGTAAAATTTACTATAGTTAATATAGAAAACTCATTTTTGAGCATTATTTAACCAATTGCTATTGAAAATAAAATTTGTTAGAATTATCAGTATGGGATGTTTGCTGAATAGTATTTGAATATTGACCCTGACTGACCCTCAGGTGCTTAAAAAAAAGTAAAATTAAGTAAAATTAAAAACAAAAACAAAAACAAACTTAAGATGTGTTGCCAGAATTGTGAATTTCATGACCCTAGGGCCTCATGTTTGCCTCTGGGAAGGGGAAATTCATTCTAACCTGGCTAACATTGGCTAACATTATCAGCTTTTAATGACAATTTGATGATATGCACATGTTGGCCCTGATTAACCCCCTGGGCTGATTGGCGGGACAAAAAAGGTCAAATAAACTGAATATATTTAAAACCTCAGGTGACCGTTAAGGCCAACGTGCCTCTTGATAATATGTATATATTATCTGAATTTGGACAAAGTGTCTAGTATGTTTAAATCACTTTACACAACAAATTACGATGAGTGAATTTTGTTGAAAGAGTTTCTGTTCCACTAAATAAGGTTGCATAGAGGAACCCCGCTAATCATTTAATTTTCTCTTGCAGGTGTCCTTGGCATTTTGCTAAATTAAAATGTGACATTCATTTCATTCTGGAAATTAAACCACATTTAGTAGCAATCCGGTGTCTTTAATCCCAACGGTCTATCCAGATCATGACAGGTTATACGACCCAAGACCCTGTAAGGAGGGCTGTTTTATTCGTAGGCTCATAAGGTGGAGAGATAACAATTAACAGTGTTTTTTTCATAGAAACATGTCCTCTATATCTGTCTATTAAAATCGCCTTCATAGTGTTTGTAGCATTTACTATTAGTTACACGAGTAACAAAGACATTTAGTGGTTCATAGACCAAGAACTAAAACATTTCCACAGTAAACGCGAAAAGCAGTTTACTGTCATTAAATTCAGTGTCAGATTACGATATGACCTGTAGGATATGACACAACAGCAGTATTGATGTGATGTATAAAATAGATAATTTTATATAAAGGTAGTTTACACTACTGAGAGAAATTTGATCCATTGCATAAGACAGATCCCCTAGGACCATTTTCCAGAGGTGTCGGAAGTGTTTCTACAATGCGAGTTGAATTATAAGTTAAGCTTGTACTGAACTTACATGTCATATCATACATAGGGTAAGTCCTAAACGTTTTTTTTTTATATGTTCAGGCATTAACAGTTTTTTTACCTATTTACCTCACAGAAATAGATAGTCCTAAAAGTATAATTGGCACAATCCAGTGTCTGTTTAAGCAAGAGATGTCCTGCCTGAATGCCAACGGCATGACATTTCAGGAAAATTGCTCCGCAAGTTCATCCAATTAAAGATAGCACTGTTCTGAAGTTAACTAAATGCCTCGATAGGGCTTGAAACAGTATAAGCGACCTACACAAATAGAAATGCTGCTGATAACCTTCGACAATCTTGTATTATAGAAACAATTTCAAATACAAAAATATGAAGCCCTTTTGTTATTTGTTTCTTTTTATTTGATACTGTATATACAGATTTTGATACAAGAAATATAATTATCAATCATAAAATATGCCTAACATAACACTTGGTGTTGCATTCGTGGAGAGATTGGATTTTGTTTTTGTATTATGAAATGCTGACAGGGATTTAATTGCTTTGTCTGCTGAGGCGTGTCCATTTGGGGGCTTTTGGGACTTTCTTTTATCTCATACTGGTCATATATGTTTTATATTAAAAAAAAATTATTTTCAAATTGACATATACGAAAAAACCTTTGCTTTTAAACTTTTCCGTTGAGAAAGACGAAGCTCTGTCGGCAGACTAGAACACATCAACACCGCGTAATCGTAAGATAAAGATACATTATTGTGTTCTAAATCACCTCTAATGTTATCAAAGGGCTTGAAAGAGCAAAAACAAAAAATACCTCAGAGATCATGTGGTATGTACCTAACGAGGGGATAAGTCCCCTTTCTTCCTCTGTGGGGATCCAGACAGGATACAAAAAAATAGTTACAGTATCGTGTCTTTATAGTTAATGACGATTGGTAAGTTTCGGTAGACACATATGGACATTCGGGATCATATAAACCATACAAAATGTCTGCTGAATGACTCCATTTTCCAACGTTTTTCATTCTATTGGATTTTTTATTTGACAAATTCAAACAAACACTGTAGTCTGCTTACCCCAAGGGTTTTCGCTCCAGTTTTTGTTTTGTTTTTTGTTTTGTTTTTTTTCCCATTTTTTTCGAATCTCTAGTGACATTTTCATTTTTAATTTTTGGCGAAAATGAAATGATTCAAAATTATAAACACAAACTTTAAGACTGAAAATTGACTAAACTAATTGAAATTTAATAGAATATTTTTTTTAAATATCTGTAATTTGACATTGCTATTGAGAAATGATAAGCGTTATGATTTGATCTCACCGAAAGTTACACATATTATTCAGAACTGTCAAGCTTTCTAAGTCCTGCATCAATACCTGTGTGCAGATATCAAATTGCCGCTCTTCAGAGTTGTAGAAAAAGGTAATTTGGTAATCAGTTTATTTCGAAACAAAAGTCACATTCAAGCAAAATACTGTTATTCCAGCCATACATGACAAGAATATACTAATGGCCAGATTAGAAAGCGTATAATTTTTCACGTTGATTATTCTTATTCTTTTTAACCAAAACAGTAAACTGATACACAGTTGTCCTATCCAAAGAGGGCTACCATCGCCATACTTCGTTCATACATAAGATATATATCATTTTTACTATTCGCCTATAGCTTTTTATGTATCTGAGCATATAGCAACATGCAAAAAAAATGTGATTTTCCCTCAGAGTTATACTTATCGCAGAAGTACTGAATATATCTCATATCTTTCCGTTCTACTAACCTATCATATCCTGTCTTGTAAATGGATATACTAATCGCCGAAGCTTCAACTTGTCCCGGTTTTGCTGTTTGACAGGAAGACACGGCATTTTTCTTTTTAAATGGAGAATTTCAGCTTAAAAAACGGCATTACGAACAACATAAACATCGAAATGCGATTTTATATTTATTGATTTTTTTCAGCGAAAATTGTATACGATAAAAATAAGAAAGACAAGTTCACACGAAGACAAAAAATAAATCAGAGAAAGGAGAGGAGAGTAGGTGGTAGTTCTGTCCGTCACCATAGATGAGATATATGGCTATAAATCTGAAGCAATGCCATATTGAAATCTCCGGACAGAGTTGATGTGTCAATGACATTGACAAGTCCCCCGTAATAAATCTCATGAGAGTTTCGGTGTGAAACGATTACCGTGAAAATACAGCGAGCACATGGGACATACCAATCAGTCAAAAAATAAATTCAGATATGCAATAGTCTGAAACTCGCGAAACGTCTGTCTGGGGAATATTGGTTATGGTAAGTCTTATAATCGGCTATAATATACCAATATTACAGGGGCGCACGTGTTAGACAATAATTCTAACGACATCGTATATAATCATTTCAACTTAAGGGATTTCGCGTGTTACATAAAAAACGGTTTATATGCGTAAACTAGTTGGAATTTGATAACTCTAGATAATATATAGCAGCTCGTGTCATGTTTAATGTTCTTTGAATACAATTCTTATTAATTAAAAAAATCATTTCATAGTTCTTTTTTGTATTACATGATTTAGAGATAAACATCTCAGCATATAATTTGGTGATTTCTGTAAAAGGAAGCTTATAACACGCAATTTGAGATCATTTGGACGTTTTTGCTACTAAGATCGGATGTCTGCAGAAAACTGAATTCAATCACCTTGTTTCATGTGCAATATGCAATTTATGAAGACTACAATGCCTACATGTATCATAAACATTGTAACGATAATTTTATTTGTTATTCTTCAAAATTGCCTTAACGACAGTTAGAAACATTCAGGATAAAAAAGGACATGTTATAATCACTCGGTGCAAACGAAATGGTAAAAACCTCTTAAACTATCTTGAATATATCTTATCCAAATTACTATCCCAAAAGGAACATTAAAACATTTTCCATTTGCTTGTTTGAAATCAGAACATTAATATAAAAATGCATGTTTTATATAAGGAAGGTGTAGGAAGCATAAAATATTTGAATGAAATATATAAAGAACAATATCACATTTCCATTTCCATTAGCATCAAAGTCATCCGTCCTTGGCACTCAATAGACCCAACTATTGATATGAAGGATGTGTTTCATGAAAGAAGCGACAAGGCAATCGCAAAATTTAAATGTTGATTTAAATCTTCGTCACATGTACATTCGGTACACAACTACACAATTTTGTGTTTGTTAAAACGATAACCAGATATCGCTGTTTGAACACCCCCATTTAATTCAAGAATGTATCATATGAAAATTGCATAGCATCAGAACCAATAAACAGAATATGAAACTGCGCGGATAGAATTGCTTCAGAATATTCCTGATTTTTCGGGGAAAATACAAAACAAAATTTTAAAAAAATAATAAAAAGATGCGATTAATTACTTCAATTTTCAGATTATATATATATGAGTCTTCAGTTTTAAACTGTGTATTTTAATGTAAAAACAATGTGTAAACTATGCTTGTGGAATACCAGCATATATGGACACACGAATGTATCATAATAGTAAAGAAAGAAAAGTATTTTAGAAATGAATGTCAGTTAGCTTTTCAATTATATCTTCATTATGTCATAAAATATAATACATTGCCATAAAAGGTACTATCAATAGGCGCGTGAAATGGAATATCATAACGTGAACGATATACCGGCGGAACAATCTCAGAATATATAAACTTATGTTATACTGTAATTATGATGGGTAATATTGTTAGTGGCGGGACGCTCGCTCAATGGAAAAGGTTGATGCCGGTTACAGTAGCTGTAAGATAATTTATTTATTGTAGTACCACAGCGAATTACATACAGTTAACGTCCATTTACTAATGTACTGTCTGCGATTTAATTCACTTTAAACAACCCTTTACATATTTCTACCACGATGGGACTCTAAGACGAGACTTTAAGACGAGACTTCAGACAATAATCCATAAAACAACTTTATGCCATTAACCAAATAAGATTATTTTAAATAATAATGTGTTTACAACCTATCTATCGATGCTGTGTCCCTATGGTTAGGATTTGAAATTCTGAAATATTTGCTACGGTAGTAATTGTTTTATTGCATACAGCTTTTTACTTTTTAATCATATGACGTATTGAGCTGTTTCAGTCATCCTGCGATAGGGGCTTTTGCATATATAATTTAACCTTAAGTCGCATCTGACGTTTTATCGTCACTAATGGAATAGATTTCTCGAAGTTTGTTAGCTCTGTATAGTTGATTTACATAATTACCTTCACGCTTTTAAACTGATCATTTGTCCAAGGGTATGTCTCCAGAATATAGATCCATGTCCAGAGAATCCGTCTGAGCGTACATATCTAAAGTATATATTAGGAGAACACTATTTAGAATACATATTTATATAAGTCTGGTCGGCTTTGCATTATAGACCCGGGTAAATAGAGAAACCGATATTTCACACGATAAGAAATGACAACCAATGAACAAAAGAAAGATAGGCACGGATACTTCTTACATTCAACACGCGATAAAAGACCAGGTGTCTCGGAAGATTAATTAGCACACGTTCTTCTTCCGTCTGTACTAACTGGCTAGTATGAGATATCGTCAGGTTTACATCATTAGGTGACAGGCGTTTCTATAAAATTCCGGTTAATGTGTCATACGAAAAGACAAATATTTATTATTTATTTATTATTGTCTTCCGTTCAATAGTTTTAACGAATAAATGTATTGTCAAAATTCGTCGTTTTATTTACTATTTCCTAACTTTTTATCTGTTTCCTCATTGACAAGTAACCTTTATAGCAGTACTTGATTCATTTCGAAACACAGATTAAATTTGTTTCTTCAGTTGAATCAAATTCCTGGAAATAACACATCTTGATATATGGTGACCTTTAGTCCGGATGTCGTTTTAAGGCACTGATTAGACAAAGGAATTAACAAAACATGGAAAGAAACAGGTAATCGTCGGGAACAATGCGAATCTGTACACCAAGCGTGTGATAGACAGATCATGCCAAGAATGCAATTTGTCAAAGTCTAATTCGTAACACTACGAGAGGGGAAAGTGCTTTAACACGTAACAGATAGGGATTATAAAAGGATTGAGATTAAAGAGGAAAATAAATTGAGGGGGATACATCCTTGATTTTAGGGGAAAATTTAGATCCATCAGGGGGTCGCAAAACATGCATCACATTGCAATTAGCTAGTTTTATTCGTTTTACATTTTCAAAGGTCAGTGGACATTAGCGGGATTTCAACTATGTGTAATTGATTAATGTCTTCGCTTGTCAGGTATGATTCGTAACATATAAACATTCTTCTGCATACACTGTACATTGCATGAAACGAATTCTTGGTTACGTATCGACATATACTTGGTTCCATGTGGACATATCGCTACAAGACGTTTTTCCTTCCGGAATGTCCAGACTTACAATAAAATAACTGGAATTTCTGTGCGGAGGAAACAAAGAACTTATCTGTCTGCCTCTTTTTGATATGTTCTCTTTATCTTCTAATGTGTATATCGATATGGTATCATTGGTCTTGTTGCTAAATATAGTAAATACTCTTAATATGCATCTGTTCAACGAATATGTAGGATTGAGACTGAATATTAATGATGGGGATTAATATCAAGATGCAGTGAAAAAATATAAACTTATAGACGTATAGAATGAAGGATTAATGTGGAAAATATAAATAAGGTTTCAGGCTAAAACCTAACGTAAACATCTGATATACATTGATGTAACTTCTTGCCACCAAGTTTCATTTCTAAACGACAAGTAGCTCTGTAATAACAAATATCCGATTTAATCAAGCACGGAGAATATATCCCTGGTATTTTACCCTCAACAGTTCTTTGGCGCCATTACATCTAGTAAAACAGTCATTCCAGCAGAGATTATCGTCTAGGAAGGTCACATTGGGATATGTATCAGACAGCATATAGACTATCACAGGTCCCTTGAGAGGACACTCTGTCAACGGCGAGGTTAGCATCTGAAAGTCTTGATAGTTAACTCTTTAATTCACTCTTTTAATCCAAACTTTTTGCCATCGTAATACCAGTGGTTTGCCTTATGGTGAAAACGACGCAGTTCTTCTTCCACTTTGAAGATTAAATTCTGGAATTCTTTAAGTCTGTAATCCGATTTCGTGGCAAACAACTGGAATGAATCATCTGATGTAGAGATTTTTTTCCCAAATCATTTTTTTTAAATTTAATGCCGGCCTTCGACAAATCTAGTTTTCTGACATACAGTTAAATGATGTTCTATTTTCTTGATGTTAATCCCAGTTGTGGTGTTTTGTTTAGAAAACCCTAACTTCATTGAGGGAACTGTACTCTTGGGAGGTTCAATTGTCGTCTGTATGATGCTATACATGCTTACTTTCGTTCAAGCATCTTGTAGTAGTGGTTGTTGTCGTTTACCGTACATGCCCTTTACTTCGAGTGATGACATTAAAGCTTTTCAAGTGTCCAGGTTCTACCCACATTCATATACAATACACTCGTCTTTCCCAGGCACCAGAGGAGATTTATAAACGGACATTCGTGTTCCTAACTTAACATTAAACTATATAATAATTATTTAATTGATATGACTTGGTTTTTTTAGTCTTGTTCTTGGTTTCGTTGTACTGCTTCAAAACGTTAAACTTCAAAACACCTTCAAACGTTAGGCTCATTTCACCAGAGTAAGGCTTTTATTATTTCCAACACTATATAAACCATGAAAAAAATGTAACCAAAATGACCTTTTGATTGTATCCTCATTCCGTACACTCCTGAATATTGTCCAACAACGGGCGAAAAATCAACAGTCGTCGACACGTCGCACATTTATTTCTAACCAGTTATAGATATGGAGCTCTTATCACATACTGTCTTACTTAACCCGATGAAAACGCTTCTTAATACGCTCTCAGCTTCTATCTTGTTTTCAATTGTTTCAATAGCTTTTGTAACTCGTCCTGATCAAGTGCGTTTCTTTACAAATGTTTATTATGTAAAAGTCCTCTCTTTGATAAATGATTTGGTCTCTGAAGAGGGCTTCCATGACCCGCCGATATAATTTGGTAGACAGCTAATGGGACTAAAACAACTCTTCCATGTCCTTCGGTATTTCTTAGTAATTGTATTTATTCATGCTCAACATAAAACTAAAACCAATGATTGAATTGAAAAGGCCATCTTATACAAGATGACAATTTATTATAGAAACATGAAAATTATTATCATCAGAAATATTATGAAAAGCTCATCATAAGATGGCTAATTCCGCATCAGTATTAGAACAAAATACAACTTGTATGACAATTTACATCCTTAGGTTGGTATTCGACAGAATTACGCCAAAATACAAATCGTATGACAATAATCTTAGGTGGGTATTCGACAGAATTACACCGAAATAGAACAAAATACAAATTGAATGACAATTTACATCATGAGGGGATATTTAGCAGCATTACCCCAAACCGTATTACTTTTAAAAGGGTTGAATGAGAGTGGGCTTCGAAATAGCTTAATTTTAGATTTTGTTCTATATGCGTAAAAACAAAATGGCGATGATGAAAAAAAAAATTCAAGTCAAGAAAAGTAAACAGCCAATCACCGACCAGCAAGTGCTGTATGCTCTGGGGCCCCCAACGGGATAAAAAGGCCCCATAAAGGGACATAACCCAAACAGAATAAAATTACAAAAGAAAATAATGGCCATTCTGTCCGAGTCTGCAGTTATAGTTGAGTCCTTGCTTACGCATAGGGAATAGCGACCCACATTTTATCCCGATTGTTGATGAATATTTTAGCAAGCGTTATCATGAGCTTTATTGTGATGAATTCAATGACATAGGATACAAGTTAATCACAAGTTTTGGATAGTTTGATTAGTAAACTATGTCCGATTTACTTATGACCAATCAAAAGTGTTGATTGTGCACGTGACCCAGTCCCGTGCTACTCTTGGTTCAGTGAGCAATCGGCTTTCGTCTAGATTCTTATTGCCTATAGCAGTACTAGGTAATATGAATTACAACCATCCACTTAAAATAGCATATGTCGTACCTTGTGATACCATCCGATACTAATAGTTCGTTCGCTAATCCTAAGACTGGTTGAAAACAAAAATCGTCAACGGTACCAAGGAATAGCGAAAAAAATCAGTCACTCAACTTACATTTCAGTTTCTGACAGCTCGATTGGCGACTTGTCATGAAATTGATGTAACCGTGGGGTTAACACCCGATCTTTCACACATATTAGGGGGAAAGCGATGAATTTAACATATAGCACAACCTAGTATATATATATTATAATCACGCGCATTATTTTTCTATTACAGCATGGCGTTTGGCGTTCAAGTCTGTCCACAATAAACCCAGTGGACTCTACCAGGACCTGTTTTCCCTGTACGAAGCAGATGACACCCTGCACGAGGATGACTTAAGCGCGGTAAAGGACTTCAGCAAAAACAGCAAGCCATATAAGTCCTCCCTATTAGACGACTGGACCAAGAAGAAGATAAGTGTCCAGGCGGTGAGTACTCATACTGTATGTTATCCTTACGGCTACTTCCTTCTTACCCTTACTCTAATCCCGAGTGTACGGCGTCAATGCAGCAAATCGTTATAAGGGAGTATTCGATAAAGAGAAATCCCACTGAAGATATCGTATAAGTATGTGCAGAGCAAAAATCCCAGAAGACTTGCAATTGTGAATTAAAAAATCAAAAATTCCAGGATGTTCGATATATCAAATCTCCGCATGTACGGGTTAGAAGTAATCCACCGTGGGAACCTCGTATTCTTCGATAAGCAAAATTCCGATGAATGTAATGTATTTCGACGGCTGCAAGTAAGATATCACAAAATCGTGTCAGCAACATTATTGCACTTTTTTTATACTTAATACCAATATCACCTACAAGATATTGTTAATTGGATATTTGATCATCTGTGTTTTCATTCGAAAAGCTAATACTGGATGACTGTAAAATACAGCATAACTATTGCGAAACCACAAGTTAATAAATGATAATATTATATGTGGACGCATTTTCAGGAAAACTGCCAGTTTCAATATTTATATACACTTCCCAAGGTAACTAAATCAGTTCGTTTTGACAGGACAACATGTATAATAGGACAGGTATTAGTAATTAACATTAGGACACTTTCTGCATTACCTGTAAATAGACACAGACACAGTTAACAGAAAGCCAATTTTGGAATATTAACAATTCTCTGCGTTGACAATTACTCTAAAACAATACGATAAACATTAAAATTGTATAGTATTACAAGTGTTATATAAGACATAAAAGAACGACGTGCTTTGTTAGATATGTTTACATCACTTTATTTAACGATATTTTATCTCTACTTTAATGATACTTTAAAAGATCCTGGCAACACGCATGTCTGGTAAATGAAGTATTTGACATTTGTCCGCTTATGAAAAGGTAAACTGACAATATGTCTTTTTAGATGTTGTTCATCGTGTCTCTCTACATATCTAGCCAATTTCCTGCTCTAGGGAAGCAGCGGGTTGTGATGTGATGATAGTTTGGTAATATGTTTTTGTGTTTCGGATCTCCGACGCCACACAACATCTCTATATACAACCTTACCAAGTGTACGTAAATCTAAATCTAGTTTAGCATTGATTTCATGTTATCGCCGAGGTAGTACAGTTCAATCGTAATAGTGGGACACATAAACAGTTTTTATCATATAAACATTTATTAGACTAATCGAAACTAAAGATTTGTAGCTGTAGATTCTTCAAGACAAGGCAAATAAATTAAGCTCACTACACTGAACGTACTTTTGTTCGGAAACAAAACATGTTTTCAACTATTTGCCCGTATCTGACGGCATTACTGCATGTATTCTTCCGTTCTAGTGCTTATGGTGTTTAACCTGGGGCATCACAACATCTCGCTTAGATACTGTCATTACTGTCACACATCGGTATCTAGTATATCCTAAATACTAAATGTAGAACTAAACTTGCCATTGTTTTTTGTTTGTTTGTTTGCTTGTTTTTTTTTTTTTTTGGGGGGTGGGGGGGTGGGGGGGGGGGGTGGGGGTGGGGGGGGGGGGGGGATTATAGCAGAATCTTAATACATAAGACTATCATATAGGTCGGTGCCAAACATACTGTGGCAAAAGTTGTGTTGTTCAGAGAATTTGCCAAGTCAGATAATAGCAAATTCAGAAATCTTTCCCTACACGAACTAAACCCATCGGTTTTAATTAGCTGTAACGATCTCGAATTTTGAATTCTCAAATTTAATTGATCCTCTCCTTTTTTTAGTGGGGATTTTTAGCTTTTATTGGTCGTCACGTGGTCTGTTTTTAATTGGTCAACTTTATAAAGTCCCTGCTGTAAAATCCAAAACCTTGTGATTTATTCCATGGTCTGGTACGATGATAAAAGGAAACGACTTTCAAAGAACAGTTAGGAACTGTCATATATTCAGGATCTGCTACACCGTTTTCATGTTTTTTTTTTTTGTTTTTTTTTTAGATTTTTATTTAGATGCTTTATCTATTTCTGTACATGCATCGAAGTATATTTACATTGGGGTAACTTAACATTTTACTTGGTGCACTTTAGGTACAAAAAATGAAAATAAAATCGTAACACTGACACATTTCAAAAATTCATTCTGGATAGTACACACTTTGAATTTTATCATAATTGCATGGGCATCGCTCAGACTCGTTTCAGTGAAAACTCCAATATTCCCAGTACTATGTTCCGTTTAAACCCGGCTGACATATAAAAAATCGGAGGAAATGGCGACTGCTGGATTCATGATGTTAATATAGTCGTATGTTGTAGACGACACGCCTCCTAATTAGCGTCTGCTTGGAACAACGACGTTTATATTTTTCAGTATATTTTTAATTTCATGACTGCAAGCATTGGTTTTTGCTACGTTCTTTAATATGGACACTAGAGTTCATTTCTTAATAATGTATCATTTAATTTATTTTCCACTGGTGATTTATTTTTTAGACAAGTAGTTTTGTTCATATTTGACTGAAGTATTATTTCTCTTGGCCAATCACCATGCGTAATCATTGATGAGTACATGCGTTTAGTTTGGTTAGCATCATCTAGTGAGACATTGCGACGCAAGTGTATACATTATAAATGAAAAATTAATTGAATGATATATCATTTAATACTGTAATAGAGTTCTAATTTTGAAAATCGCAATAAACAGTTTTAGCAATAATTTAAATTGAAAATATAATAAGAAAATATAATTAAAAACCAATATTGTTGCAAGCAGACGTATTTTTTTTTTTTTTTTTCTACAACCTAAATTGACACCATGAATCCAGCTGCGGCCGATTTTCTACGTCAGTCAGTTTGAACCGGAAAACAATACCGGAAATATTGAAGTTTTCACTGAATTGAGTCCAGAAGAGTGGAGGAACATCGTAAGGGCGCTTTAAGAGTCTGACGACCTAAACATATGACTTTCCGAGACTACAGCGCTACTTTTTTTACTCGTTACAGCAGCTGTGCGATGCATGTGTATGTTATAAGCAGTTATGGTAAGCTTCAATACATGTACTATCAGACATTAAAAGAAGAAATACAAAAAGCATATTAATTATTTTCTCTTCGAACCATTTTGTTGACTGTTGTCATCAGTGACATCAACAGCAGCATCATCAATGTAAGAACACTTTGATGAAGATAAAGAAAATCCGTAATATAAACTCGTAGTGTCTTATGGTCATTATGAAAATTGCTTTAAGCACACTATTTTTTTCATGGTATATCAAAATTAAACGAGCATTAAATTATTATATCATATTTATTTGTATTCAAACCAGATCCACTTTGATAAAAGGACATTGTCCCTGTAAAGTTGCCTCCCTGTGTTTTGTATGGAAAACGCATCATTTGCAGAGCCTTGTGTCTCTAGCACATGACGCCAGGAGGACATCTGGATTGCATCCCCCATAACGAACCTTTTTAATAAAACATGGGGCATTGCTGTGCTAGCGTTAAGCTCTGTACTTCGTCGTGCATACCGTCGCCGCATCAGTCAACAAATCATTTGAGGTGCACTGGTAAATCACTAGGGAGCACATGTAGTAGCACCCCGTCGAGATTTTCCGAGTGGTTAACACGAACAAAGGACGATGGCATTCTAATCACGGACTACATTACAAACACAGAAGTAAAAAATTACAAATATATTAACAAATGAAAATATCTTGTAAGAGATAAATATACAATATAATTAGGAAATAGTTACCTGTCCCATGCTGAAGTACACGATACTCATTATTAACATGCATCCTTTTCAAGTTTGATTCGTAGCATATATTACAGTACAAAATGACATTTATTTGTGTAGCATTTAAGCGATACCGGTAGGTAATTCTTAATGGGTTTTGACTGTCTCAGTTCATAATCCTTCCTTTAGAATCGTTTTGGGGATACACCAAAAACTAATAAAGTTTGAAGTATTCAACTATAAAGGGGAAATAATTTGCGGCCTCCTACATTATCAGATTTTCTTCTGTGCATATTAACGAAAGGTAAATACACACACTATGACATGCTGCTCCATTCTACTGCCTTTTTTCTCTTTATCATAATCTGTAATCATACCTATTGCCGTTTGTTATACTGTGATATTATACCACTCTATGTTTGAGGCGATGTTATTTGAAGTTATTTAAAGAGCTTTGTATCCTGAAGTGCCGTCTTTTTAACCGTTGTCATTACTATATCGTTTATTTCTATATTTCTGAATGGATCGTATCCGCATCTATATAGCTTAATTCCATTATGATGTTTTAATTCAAGGAATTCTTATAAAATACTATAAAGAGCAGATAATGAAGTTGAGAATTCATCCGTCTACAGATGTAGAGTATTCTAACATATATGATTACGTTACATTATTGTATATACGCAGGCTGTGTCAAATAACAGCAAAAGTGACTGTGTAAATTGGGTTATAAACGACCTTGGACTGCGGTACTTGGTGTCATACTTGTCGGTACAATCCTGACGGCGTCTGAAAGTAAATATTGCTTCATAAATAATAGTTCACATATTGTTTCAATATATTTCTAACATAATTACAAGTGCACACGTCATTTTGTAACAAAACGTCAGACGAAAATAAAAAAAAAATAGAATGATGGTTTCCACTCTTTCGACAAACAGGAGGTGCTGGGCAGTCCTTCGCACGGCACCTTTAGTTCCCTAAATTGATAACACATGATGGAATGTCTTTTGTATCACAACATCGAACATTATGATAGTTTGGTGTTCTAGTCCAGAGTTGATGTCATGATAGTCACATCAACTATATGACCATTGTGTTCTTTAAAAATATTTGATTCCATATCCCAAAATATTTCTTATTGAATTTACTAAACATGCATACATTAATTCGTTTGAATATCTGCTGATACCATGTTTTTTAATATAAAAATATGACTTATAGATAAACGTGATGCGGTAGCTCTATATAGACAATAGAGGTGCGGGGAAAATGATGGGTAGCGATATATTGATGGTGTCTACAGTGGTGTGGGAAAATGATGGTTAGCGAGAGATTGATATGGACTTCATCGATGTGAGAAAATGATTGTTAGCGATAGATTTATAGTGACGTCATTGATGTGGGGAAATGATGGGTGGCTATAGATTTTGAGTTTGACTGCAGTTGTGTTAGAAAAGGATGCTTAGCGATAAATTTTCGGGTTTTTTGCAGAAATGAGAGGAAATCATGGTTAGTGATAGATTTATAGTGACTATAGCGGTGTGGATAGATCATGGTTAGCAATAGATTTATAGTGACAATAGCGGTGTAGGGAAATGATGGTTAGCGATAGATTGATAGTGACTATAGCGGTGTGGGGAAATGATGGTAAGCTATAGATTTATAGTGACTATAGCGGTGTGGGAAAAGGATGGTTAGTGATAGATTTATAGTGACTATAGCGGTGTGGAGAAATCATGGTTAGCGATAGATTTATAGTGACTATAGCGGTGTGGGGAAATACTGGTTAGTGATAGATTTATAGTGACTATAGCGGTGTGGAGAAATGATGGTTAGCGATAGATTTATAGTGACTATAGCGGTGTGGGGAAATACTGGTTAGCGAAAGATTGGTAGTGACTATAGCGGTGTGGGGAAATCATGGTTAGCGATAGATTGGTAGTGACTATAGCGGTGTGGGGAAATACTGGTTAGCGAAAGATTGGTAGTGTCTGCAGTGGTGTGGGAAAAGGATGGTTAGCGATAGATTTTAGTGACTATAGCGGTGTGGGGAAATACTGGTTAGCGAAAGATTGGTAGTGACTATAGCGGTGTGGGGAAATCATGGTTAGCGATAGATTTATAGTGACTATAGCGGTGTGGGGAAATACTGGTTAGCGATAGATTGGTAGTGTCTGCAGTGGTGTGGGAAAAGGATGGTTAGCGATAGATTTATAGTGACTACAGCGGTGTGGGGAAATACTGGTTAGTGATATATTTATAGTGTCTGCAGTGGTGTGGGAAAAGGATGGTTAGCGATAGATTTTAGTGACTATACTGGTGTGGGGAAATCATGGTTAGCGATAGATTTATAGTGACTATAGCGGTGTGGGGAAATACTGGTTAGCGATATATTTATAGTGACTATAGCGGTGTGGAGAAATCATGGTTAGTGATATATTTATAGTGTCTGCAGTGGTGTGGGAAAAGGATGGTTAGTGATAGATTTATAGTGACTATAGCGGTGTGGGGAAATCATGGTTAGTGATATATTTATAGTGACTATAGCGGTGTGGGGAAATCATGGTTAGCGATAGATTTATAGTGACTATAGCGGTGTGGGGAAATACTGGTTAGCGATAGATTTATAGTGACTATAGCGGTGTGGGGAAATCATGGTTAGCGATAGATTGGTAGTGTCTGCAGTGGTGTGGGAATAGGATGGTTAGCGATAGATTTTAGTGACTATAGCGGTGTGGGGAAATCATGGTTAGTGATAGATTTATAATGACTATAGCGGTGTGGAGAAATCATGGTTAGCGATAGATTTATAGTGACGATAGCGGTGTGGGGAAATCATGGTTAGTGATAGATTTATATTGACTATAGCGGTGTGGGGAAATCATGGTTAGTAATAGATTTATAATGACTTTACCGGTGTGGGGAAATGATGGTTAGTGATAGATTGGTAGTGACTATAGCGGTGTGGGGAAATCATGGTTAGTGATAGATTTATAGTGACTATAGTGGTGTGGGGAAATCATGGTTAGTAATAGATTTATAGTGACTTTAGCGGTGTGGGGAAATCATGGTTAGCGATAGATTTATAGTGACTTTACCGGTGTGGGGAAATCATGGTTAGCGATAGATTTATAGTGACTATAGCGGTGTGGGGAAATCATGGTTAGCGATAGATTGGTAGTGACTATAGCGGTGTGGGGAAAAGGATGGTTAGTGATAGGTTGGTAGTGTCTGCAGTGGTGTGGGAAAAGGATGGTTAGCGATAGATTTTAGTGACTATAGCGGTGTGGGGAAATCATGGTTAGTGATAGATTTATAGTGACTATAGCGGTGTGGGGAAATACTGGTTAGCGATAGATTGGTAGTGTCTGCAGTGGTGTGGGAAAAGGATGGTTAGCAATAGATTGGTAGTGTCTGCAGTGGTGTGGGAAAAGGATGGTTAGCGATAGATTTTAGTGACTATAGCGGTGTGGGGAAATCATGGTTAGTGATAGATTTATAGTGACTATAGCAGTGTGGGAAAAGGATGGTTAGCGATATATTTATAGTGACTATAGCGGTGTGGGGAAATCATTGTTAGTGATAGATTGATAGTGACTACAGCGGATTGAGGAAATCATGGTTAGTGATAGATTTATAGTGACTATAGCGGTGTTGGGAAATGATGGTTAGTGATAGATTTATAGTGACTATAGCGGTGTGGGGAAATGATGGTTAGTGATAGATTTATAGTGACGATAGCGGTGTGGGGAAATCATGGTTAGTGATAGATTTATAGTGACTATAGCAGTGTGGGAAAAGGATGGTTAGCGATATATTTATAGTGACTATAGCGGTGTGGGGAAATCATTGTTAGTGATAGATTGATAGTGACTACAGCGGATTGAGGAAATCATGGTTAGTGATAGATTTATAGTGACTATAGCGGTGTTGGGAAATGATGGTTAGTGATAGATTTATAGTGACTATAGCGGTGTGGGGAAATGATGGTTAGTGATAGATTTATAGTGACGATAGCGGTGTGGGGAAATCATGGTAAGCGATAGATTTATAGTGACTATAGCGGTGTGGGGAAATCATGGTTAGCGATAGATTTATAGTGACTATAGCGGTGTGGGGAAATCATGGTTAGCGATAGATTTATAGTGACTATAGCGGTGTGGGGAAATCATGGTTAGCGATAGATTTATAGTGACTATAGCGGTGTGGGAAAATGATGGTTAGCGATAGATTTATAGTGACTATAGCGGTGTGGGAAAAGGATGGTTAGCGACAGATTTATAGTGACGATAGCGGTGTGGGGAAATCATGGTTAGTGATAGATTTATAGTGACTACAGCGGTGTGGGGAAATGATGGTTAGTGATAGATTGGTAGTGACTATAGCGGTGTGGGGAAATCATGGTTAGTGATAGATTTATAGTGACTATAGCGGTGTGGGAAAAGGTTGGTTAGTGATAGATTTATAGTGACTATAGCGGTGTGGGGAAATCATGGTTAGCGATAGATTGGTAGTGACTATAGCGGTGACGGAAATCATGGTTAGTGATAGATTTATAGTGACCATAGCGGTGTGGGGAAATGATGGTTAGCGATAGTTTGGTAGTGACTATAGCAGTGTGGGAAAATGATGGTTAGTGATAGATTTATAGTGACTATAGCGGTGTGGGAAAAGGATGGTTAGCGATAGATTTATAGTGACTATAGCGGTGTGGGGAAATCATGGTTAGTGATAGATTTATAGTGACTATAGCGGTGGGGGGAAATCATGGTTAGCGATAGTTTTATAGTGAATATAGCGGTGTGGGGAAATCATGGTTAGCGATAGATTGATAGTGACTGCAGTGGTGTGGGGAAAAGGATGGTTAGCGATAGATTGGTAGTGGCTGCAGTGGTGTGTGGAAATCATGGTTAGTGATAGATTTAAAGTGACTACAGTGGTATGGGAAAATGATGGTAAGCGATGTTTATACAGTGGTTACAATAATAAGGGAGATGATGGTTAGCAAAAGATTTTGAGGGACTATAGTGAATTGGGGAGATGATGGCAAGCGATATATTTATTATGATTAAAATGATATTGGGAGATGATGTTTAGTGGTAGTTGCGAATTAAGGAGAAATATATGCATGTACATGTAGGATGACTTACCAGGTATGGCAATAAGGAAGAAATATTAGTGTATATATATGTAGGATGACTTACCAGGTATGGCAATTAGGGAGAAATATTTGTGTACACTGTATATATATGTAGGAGGACCTAACAGGTATGGCAATTAGGGAGAAATATTTGTGTATATATATAAATGTAGGATGACCTACCAGGTATGGCAATAAGGAAGACATACATATGTATTTGTGTATATACATGTATATGTAGGATGGCTTACTAGGTATGGCAATAAGGAAGAAATATTTGTGTATATATATGTAGGAGGACCTAACAGGTATGGCAATTAGGGAGAAATATTTGTGTATATATATAAATGTAGGATGACTTACCAGGTATGGCAATTAGGGAGAAATATTTGTGTACACTGTATATATATGTAGGAGGACCTAACAGGTATGGCAATTAGGGAGAAATATTTGTGTATATATATATATGTAGGGTGACTTACCAGGTATGGCAATAAGGAAGAAATATTTGTGTATATATATGTAGGGTGACTAACCAGGTATGGCAATTAGGGGAAAATATTTGAGTATATATATATAGGATGACTTACCAGGTATGGCAATTAGGGAGAAATATATATATATATATGTATGTGTATTTGTAGGATGACTTCCCAGGTATGGCAATTAGGGGGGAAAATATATGTATGTGGAGGGTAGCTAGTCAGGTATGGTTATATATGAATACAAACGATAGGACCAGTAATGAAACATTCATAGTGACAGAACATGTCAATGTCCCACTTATGTACATGTACATCTATAATATCGGTAAATGCTGTTATCTACTTTAAGTTCAACTTTAAAGATTGCGCTTAGGACTGTTTTGTCCCTATAAGTTTCTGACTTTGCCCCATTTTTTATTGACATCGTACTGAAATGATCCTATTGTATTAAGGTGGCTAAACTTTATATCAAACCAAAACCAAACCATCATTGAGGATAAAGAGGCCACAGGAACGGCGCAGGTCGTGATACAATTAATTGGGTACACACAGATGTGGCCTTGAAATAGCATTAGCAGGAATTCATAAAACGCTAATGACTTTATTATGCTAGTCTCGTGCCTATAACAATTAACTCAGGTAATTGAAGGATCATACAGGGGCCTTGTAAAGACTAGGGAAATTGGTAAATTAAATATCGAACCTAAACTGCACAAAAAATCAAGGTTGACTGTAGAAAATAACATTACTAATTATGTTTACGATTGTTTTAAGTGGAACACACGAGATTAAACAGGAAACAGAGTCGAAACATATCGTGTTTGTTAATTTCTGTGTTCACTTCTAATTTTCTTTTTTAAACACTCTTTCTAAGAAATTAATTCAATCAATCCAAACTGCAAGAATTATTGTCGAGATATTTTGCATTGATTTTTGTTATAATTACCGAATAGTTTGATACAAGGATGCGGGGAGTCGCACGCCACTTCAAAATTTGATATCGACACGACAGCATTGCATTGTACAATTTGTGTTTTCGCATCTCGTTTTTTGCCGAGTTTCCAAGTAGATGAGGATTGATGCCCTTATCTTCGTACTTGATATATCCAGTAGTGTCATGACGTTACTGAAAAATCAAGCAAAAACACATCTGCATTGTGGCTGTATTAACTATTTCGGTTTGGATAACCTGGGATACGTACAAGTCATTAGCAGGGTTATTCCAGCACGTCTGTGTGATACATTTAAGTGCTCAGCTTAACTTCATTATCTCTCGAACACGTCCCTGAGATAGTTTTGAGAGAGCCGTATGTCTCTTAATATTTCTCCAAATCCTCTCTGGTATATGCAGGATTTGAGAGTAATTTGACCCAATGTCCCCAGTGTATGATTCCTAAGACGTGATTAAGTTTGGAATCTTAAATCTTCTCATCTTTGTAAACAACTTTTTTTTTCTTTCCAATATCCCTATTGTTATCAACTCGCTTAATGCTTTTAGTTGAACGTTCGCTCATGAAGACTTTCGGCATTATAGCACTGGTAGATACACATACGATTCAAAGTAAATACTTGTACTTGGATTGGTTCCCCCGTCGTGACAGGGTAGGGTGTCCCCCTTACGTGTGTCCAGGTGTGGCATTTCAGTGTGATGGCACTAAAAACTACCAAGAGAAGCCAAAACACTTGTGGATACCGTCCTTAAATTAGATAATTGTGTTGATAGTAAGTAAAACAGTATCCGACCCCTCAATAATATATCTTGTTAGTTTTAGGAATAGTCTCCAATACATTTCGTATGCAAACACGTTTTGAGAAGGTATATTTTCGCTACTATTTCTCGTACGCAATTTGAAAAGGTGCCTTCCTAGAAACATCCTAGTTCTCATTTTGATTATGTGACTTTACAAGGATTCGATTAAGATTTGTATGATGGGTATCGTCGATTAGGCAGATTACGCCGAACCTTCCGTAACACATTGGGCATATTGTCCTAGTGTGCCTGTAGGTGTCCACGTTATTTTATGTTTAAGAACATTTTACGATCGAACAATAAGCTGCTGTATCCGAATGAATGTTGAAATGACTTGAACTGGAGCCTGCAAAATCGGGTATTGCCTTCAGTGCATTCTGTTAACTCCAAATAAACAATCTATTTCGGACAGCATCTGCCTGTTTATTACATGCACCAAAGAAAAGTCCCATAACTTTATGATCAGTACATGTATCAAAGCTAAAATCGGCAATTGTTGATAGTACACACACCAGAACTTATGTCAACAAATGCATGGTCTCATTTCAAGGACGAGGATAGTTTTAATGTCAAGGCTAACGACTGTCTGATGATCACCAACATCAAGGCCGGCAGCCTGGAAACACATGTAGATTATGTAATCACATTGCTCGTCATAAACCCCATGTACTCAGAGGGTATCTATCAATGGTATGACGCCTAACGTTTGACCTTTTAATATCTGTAATAGAACACTACACTGTGTGCAAGATGTAAAATTCAAAAGAAGATGAATGTTCTCGACAGTTGTCATTTTAGCTGAACTTTTCAATCAATGTTACTACACCGCATTTTCAAATATCTCTGTAAAGGGAAAACACCAGATTTGTCTATAAATATTGATAAATGAGACCAACCAACGCTAGCACACTAGCTAATTATCTTTTTTAAAAGAAATGACTATCCCCACGAAGTAAAACATAAAGGGATTATATGGTATCCTCAATGCATCTGATCATTTGAATAATTTTATACTTAATCATGTTACCTATATTAAATCATCTAAATGTTTCTCTATGTAACATGATGTTGGTAGTAAACATACAATATAGTATATACAGATATATACTTCTATCTCTAGCAAGTTTTGTTGTTGTATATTGTAACAACATTCTAGTATGAATGTGTGAATGAATGTGTGAGTGAATCCTTGTTAATTATTTTATTACATACAAGTCATAATTTATAGGCCTGACAGAAAGATGCTGTGCTCTTACTTCACTAAAGAATATGGTACTTTTATGAATCTTAGCAATGCCATTGGACTATTTAGTTAATTATACCTTCTATTTATGTATTGTAATGACGTATGTGGTTCCTCTCACTGTCTTACTCTTGTTTAAATACTTTTACCTTCAACTTTAGCATCAAAAGAGGTAGAGTAACATCTTTCTGTCCGGTCTAACCTGAAGTTTTTTTCTGGAAGAAGACTTATATAGGCTTAGCCTGTTGTCTGATTCTTTTAACAATGCTGTATTTGCATGCATAAATATTTGTATGTATTATATATGTATTGTTAATAAAATATTTTGAAATGAAAAAAGTAAAACATAAAAAGGTGAAGAGTCCCCCTCAACATGGTGATATATGTCGTCAACAGCCCTGACTTTTTGGTTGTGACCAGGACATTATATATATACACAATTCACGAGTCATTAAACACCACAAAGGATGGGATAACTCATCGAGCTATCCTAACAAGGACATGGGAGATGCAAATTTGCATATGATGTGACGCTTCTATGTTGACGAATAACTTTACCTAGCATTAATAAAAAAAAAAGAGAAACAAAAAAAAATGTTGCTGTTAGGACAAATGACCTGGTGGGGTGTCTATGTTCTCAAGATATAAAACCAAAACTGAAATGGGAGAGATGGTGGGACTGCAAGTAGGGGTACAGGGTTGAAAACAACAGAGAATACCGATATTATAAGGAAACGGTAATTTGAATTCAACATTGGTAAAAAAGGGCAAAATATCAACAACAAAATATAGATTTACACGGAATCTTTTGAAAAAAAATACAAGGAGAATAAGACTAGATATTCCGAAAGGGTAGGCGTATTCTGCATCACCGACAACAGCCGCCATTTAAATCTTTCAAGAGACATTCTCAAATTAAGAACTAAGGCGTTGTACCACTACGTATATCAACAAGCATCGAAGAGGTCGTACCACGCAAGGAAATATTTACATTTTCACTTCGCTCCGCCTCAATGAACATAGTAAACTCAGATCACTTCATTTCCCGTTGAAGATTTTGGGTCGCGTGCTTCTGTTCTGAGAGACGAATCACTTTCTTGCCGGCGTGTGAATAGGCCTACATTCAATGAGTTTACGATGGCGATCGAGTTCTGTACCGCCTCAGACTTGAATGCACTTTCACTTTGTGAATTGTGTAACATTGTTATAAACGTATATGAACACAAGTGGAATAGCCGCTTTATGTGCTAATAAAAATGCCAGTATAATGCAGACAGTTTAGAAAACAGGATCTGACAGAACACCGACACTCTCGATAGCACCGAGCTCATGACCTACGTAGCGCAGTAGGTCTAACGTTGTATCTCGAATGCCATGCTTAATACCATTTCAGTGGTCACAGAAAATAAACCTCAATTTAAACACTATTTAACAACACAAAACAGACTGGTAGCAGAAGTATGCTATATCGGAACAGGGACACATTATTGTCGTAATTTGACTCAATCTAAACGTATGGAGGACACAAGTTTCCGGCCGTCGAATACCGCCAATTTTCAAATCAATGTTTCTTTACTTACTATTATCAGACTTTACATCCCAAAACGCCAGTGCGACAATGAAATCCAATATGTCAAGAACACCATGTACATCACCAGCTAACCTTCGACTAAAATCCACATTGTTACACTTTTTCTCGAGCTCTGAATATCCCGGCTATTAGACTGCATCACATCATTTGTTTTGGCCGAGTCCCTGTGTCTCGAGTGACCAAATCACACACATACTATACTGTCAACACTGCACTTTAAATTCGTATTTATATGGGTATTGCTAAGTTTTTATTATACAATATCATAAATATTTGTTATAAATGAATATTTTACCTTGAAAATATCGTATCTATGTGTATCAACATCGTAATAATCAAAACGTGTATGGCACTATATTTTGTGTTGCCTTGGCGACGAGAATAGTTGACTGTCTGCTGTTCCACTACTGTGCACACATGTACGATAAGTATAACAATGTTACAAAGTGACGAAGTTACGTCACACTGTTGCGACCGAATTTTGCTTCATTTGCACGAGGTTCACTTCCCTTCATCAGTCCATGCAAGCAACAAAATTGACAATCAATTCTTCAATAAACAGTTTCTTACTGACATCATGATATCGACGTAAAAACCTTTCCGTGGTCATCATTAAGCCACTTCTCTTGAACATTGGTGTTGCTAACTTTCCTTTCAGCAGTCATCTCAACCGCCAGAGTTCAATGAGGATAGGTGACAGGAAAACAAAGATCTTTATTATTGCAATTTAAAGGTGAATATTTACATTTACACTGCAGCCCCACTATATAACTTTACCAAGCTCACTTGGAAGTTATGAGTCCAAATCTTTGTTATGACGTCATTATTATAGTGACGTCCTAATTGTCACGTCGGTGATAAGGAAAGATGGCTGTTGAAAAGGCTGTCCGTCTTTGACGATAATAATTTGTTCATTCATTATCAGAGTAAAATTCCTGGATATAGTCTTTCAAATTTGTTGTCAAATGCTTAAATACATCAGTATGCCATCTATGTCTCACAACAGGAATAAATAATCTTAAGATGTAGGTGTATGCTTCGCCAGGTCTAGGTGTCATAATAGCTATGCGGGTCACAATATCACTTGGACAGCTTTTTACTTAAAGAATATAGAATGACATCGACATTCCAAACCTTAAGGACAGTTTAATGTACAGAAAACATTGAAGAATGCCTGGCACACCAGGTTGTATATAAAATAATAAGTTCAGCATTTCGTCTGTATATGGGGTTCTGATGTAAATTCTGTTCGTGCACGCGAGAAGAGTATACATAACAGTGTTCCGTTATTAGAAACAAACAGAAATTGACATTTTAATTAAAATTGAATGTACCTTCTGACAATGCAGTAGGTATATTAAATTGTCTTATTGTACTTCTAGGTATTACATTTGCAGAAAAATAAAACAATGAATGTTTTACCATCAATAAAATACGCCGAATATTGTTTTTTGACATCTGTTATACAAAAAACCAATGATAAAAATTATATCTTTCATCATTCTGTTGTACATATCAGTATATTTAGTCCTCAATAACATTTTCTTATAACTGATAGGTCCAATATTGTTCATTATTATAGTTATCGAAATGCAATTTGTGTTTCAAAAATAAAACATCATACATATGTATATCAAATCAAATAGTGAACTGCACAAAAAGCGCAGATGCCGTTTAACGGAGAATTCAGAGTAGTCATAACATCTAGGTACATCGTCTACCTATAACACTATCTGTTGTAGGTGGGAAAATATCCAACGATTAATGGTTGAGATGATGCTATCAGGAGATGGAAATTTGACCAGCAGACAGTGTCTGTAATCCTGATAATCTGTATCATGCTTTTTGTTGCAATCACAAGGCCGCAAGACCAAACGTAATACATTATTGAAATGACCGCGAGACTTAATTGTATTTACGACAAAGATGTGATTAGATTATGTATCCATTCGCTTCTAGTGATGTTATGTAATTCAGTAGTCTATGTATTAACATAGAGATCTGCTACTGTGTCAGAACCATAACGTACGCACTGGAGTGTTTCGTATACATCGCAATCGCTGTCACGAATCACAAAAAATAACAGGGAACAACACGGGTCACATCAAATCCCTGTTCGTCTTAGGCAATATGAGTGAATGAATCATATATAACACGTTTCGTAGTTGTTGTACGTTATGTGAAATCTGTATGTAAATACAAGGTGTATGTACTGTATAACTAGCTGTCTTCAGGTAAAAGTGTAGAATACAGCTTTTTTATTTAACAACACTTGTTTAAAGAGTGTTATTGATTTTCAATAATCACTCTGGTTGACCGGAAGGAAGCGTGCAAAGCGGCGAAGTGTGGCAGAAAACTGATACACCTGATTAAACCGCACGTGGTCTGGCAGATGACCCCTTAACTTATCACGTGCGATCGAGGAATCGAACTCCGGCCATCTATGTGAAAAGCAAGAGTGATACCACTTTGGCACCCGACCATCTTACATTATAACGGAGATGATTGTAGCGCAGGACAACAAAAAGAAAAGTAAAAATTGTCAACCGTTTTTTTCCTCCTGAGATCAGATAACATTTGCTATTCTATACGGTATGCTCTTGGATGTTAACTGTCAAGCTGATATTATACATTGTATGGAACTCTTAGTAGTAAGAAAGTTACTGTAAACAACAACTGAATGAAACCGGCTGAGGCTATCCGAAAGTAGGATGTTTGTGTAAGTGCATTGTAGTAGGCAATCAACAATAGGTCCATGCTATGAACAAGAGTTGAGTGGCTAGCAATGAAGACTAGTTGATTGGTAGAGACCATTCGAAAGTAGAGTGGAAGTGTAAACCACAGTTACATGTTATTGGAAGCGCCCATCCGAATGCAAGTTGTTTCTGTGCATAACAACTGTTTGTTCGAGACCCTCCGAAAGTATCTACAATTGAAATTTGAACGTCAGCTTCACCAATCAAAGGCTAGGTCCTATCCTCTACAATAATGGGTGTTTGAAATCTCTCAAATAGGTAGTGAAATTAACATCTGCTGTTCTACAGAGATACAGAGAGATGACTGTTAGTATTAAAAACACTAGTATTTTGTTATGTAACTGTGTCAGAGTCATTTCATTTGCACACCAGGAAAGTAATTATGAGTTTAGAGTCATGGAGGGACAATAAAGTTGCTCTACAAAGTCTAGCATACCTGAGGGAAATTCAGAAACCGTGATAACTTACTACTACGTCACATGTCATCTTCCCCGTGTCGCCATTAAAACGCTTATACAATCTTGGAAAAATAATGCTTCCAAGCGATGAACACATGAATACAAACTCCTAACTTCTACTTCCAATACACAGCGCTGAACATAACATAGCTGTTAAATTATGTATACAATTCTTATACGATTGTGGCTCCTAAGATTTCGATGAGAATATCCTAGAAATTGAAGATGAAAATACCAAAATGAATCTAGACCAATCTAGCAATTTTTTAATGATCAATTTCGAAGCTCTTTAGCTCTATACCTAAGCTAGTTCGGATCTGTATAAGCATATAGCTACTAAGATCATCAAGGCTAGTGAATTTTTTTTATATCCTCTAGCTTTATTTTTCTTAGGATGCAACTTGGACAGTATTTCAAAACGTATAACGTTCTAAACTGTTGCATACGCATATGTAATTAAAAAACTTAATCATAAGTTTGAATTATTTTTTTCAAAAATTCTGTTTTCTCCATGGCCGGTCACAACCCTGGCTATTCGTGGAATCTTACAAACAAACATATGCGTTCAAGGCTGTTATTGACTTCAAGTTGCTTGATTTATCAGTGTGGATCAGTTTGTACATTAATAACGTGGTAAACTATAAACAAGTAATAAAACATTACAAATTATGTAACCAATTACACTAACAATATTAAAGCTGCATGCTAATTAGACTAATAACTACAGGAAAACAGCAATAATTCTTCTTCAGAACCAATTTAACGAGGAGAAAACGAATAAAATATTTACGGCGATACATTTGACAAGGTTAAAGAAGAAAACGACCAAATGTTCTGGAAGGATAAGCATTTATTCTTCATCTATGACACCTGCCAGTGAAGTCTAAATTTGTGTTACATATAATTTTAGCCGATTTATGGAATGACCTTGTAAATGTACCATAAAGTGATTTACAATACTATTAAAATGGAATTCACTGAAGTTCATCTCTCGATTGAATACTTATTGTTCTTTTCTCAAACATCCATTATATGACAAGAGAGCCCGGAAACATGCACTTAAACTAAATCTCAGATCCTAAAGTAAATCTTTATTTTATATTTATGTTTTTATAATTTGTTGTTTTCTTTAAGAAATATGCAAGCTCTGTTTGAGGCATGTTAACTTCAAAACTATCAATTGGTTCTATCCTGGAAAATGAAACAATAGCCTAAAAGAATGTTTTCTAGTTGTAAGCATGGGTAGAAAAAGAGATCAACAAATTATTCAATGACAATGTACATATGAAAAGGTGTTGATATGAAAATGCATGTTGAATGAGAAAGCTCCTGCGTAATGTCAATTTATATACGTTTCCTTTTGATGATGGAGAAAAAAAAAATCATTGAAACCGAAAAAGGATGTACATGCCACGTACTGTTACAGCGTCTTCAGAACACTTCCCCTTTAACCAATTGTATCGTAACTTTCTCCTAACAACGTTTCAGATTAACTATTTTTTGTATTGATAAATTACACTTCAAATAAACTATACACTATCTCATTACATCTTTAATAATTTAATCGTTATTGTAGCACCCATTTGCATTGTTCAAGTTACATATATAAGACCGTTACGAAAAAAGGTGACGTCGCCGTTTGTAATGACGCCTATGGCTGTTTGATACAACAGCGTAGTGATTTATAAGAGAAAAGAGTTCCTAAATAAAAGTGTATTCCACAGATATTGTCTACAGTAGAATTAGCTATAAACTTTACCTTGGATGCATTGTTTATGCCATGGAGCTATAACAGAAAAGAAAACGTAGTGTACATTGTACTTTCATCATTAATCGCTTCGTGGTTAATTTAGGACCTAGTTCCAAAACATGAAAATATATTTATGCATCTTCGGTCCTGTCACAGACAACACAAAGAATGTATAGATTGAAAATGGCCACCATATATGGCATATGGTGACATTTAATATCAATTCTAAACATATTACAAATTAACAATACAAAATTAACATAGCATAACACAATAATTAAAAAACCGTCCAAAAATAAACATCTAAAAATGACAATGGTAGTCAATTACAACAAAAGCCTGTGTGGGGGTTGCCAAACTCCGCCACAAAACCAGCCTGTGAAACACTGCTGGTTTCCCCATTTACAATCGTGACGTCAGTAGTGGATACTCTTTTAAATTTTGTATCCGCCATTTTTGTTGGCCAATGCATTTATTATCAGTGTAGCTAATCTATAGGTATTAAAAGATTATTCGTTTTCAACATTGATAACGTATAACCTACAAGTCTTACACGTGTATTCCGCATGATGACCAAAACATCTTTAAATCATTACAAGGAAAATAAGAAGAGTCCTTAAAAGTATACCACTTTAGTTACTCGACCGTTGTCAATATAATGTGACCTGGAGAGATGTATGTCATGTTAGCGAGCCCAGGCAATGAAGTCTGATAATATTATAAAAGCGACCGTCTGTGGCCCCCTCATTCGTAAACATCCCAATCCTAACCAATAAAGGATAAAATGTTAATAGAATCTTAAACGACACTAAACTAAACTGATATGTAGCCGCTTAATTGCAAATTTCCTGTTTAATTTCGACTCAAATGCATAATGATGTAGTACTTGTTAGCCTTGCAATATACCTTACAAAATCGATATTTGATTGTCATAAATGTTAGCGTAATTTCCGTGTTTCATTTTATCTTTATCTTGGCAATGGCGATTTGTGTAACGCAATCTTGTTGACACGGAATAATGATTTTTTCATCGCTTATCTCAACAATGATTTGACGTCGATATAAACACAAGCCGTAAATCTAACTCTCAAGATCGTTGAAAACAGGGCAAAATACGAACAAACGATATAGATTTGCATGCAAATCCCCGCAAAAGCATAATTAGAATACGACCAGATGTTGAGGAAAAGCTACCGTCTTCTGCTTCAATAACCGTACCTACTATATAAATCTAGGTCACATCCGGGTTAAGTCACATTCTGAAAAATAATTACAAGTAAAGCTCAAAATAGTTAAACACTTTAATCGACGCTTGTTTTCTTTTAGATCCTGAATACGATATTTTCTTCCAAACATGTATTTTGGTGTATGGACACAACTTTGTTTATGCAATCACATCAGCATATCGCCAGTGCCATTGTAAAGTACAATCTGTACATCATAGCTCTCCTACACGACAGCATACCTCGTAATCAATCTACATGTGCCAATGCACGGGGGATGTTACATTTGGCTAACGGATAGGGGCGTGTCGTGTTTGGTTTGTAACTCTTCACAACAAAGGTACAAACGTCTATGGTAATACACTTAACACTTACTGGTGATGATGGAGCATGCATCCAGTCACGTGTCTGTCTGCTATGGGTAATTACCATGCATTCACGTGTATTTAGACGTTACGTAATTAACCCGTGCGCTTAACTGATACATCACAGTGTCGACACTGTAGGTTTCAACTTAAACACAAGATTGATGTGTTTAAGATGAAAAGCGCTATTGCGATAGAGGTAAGGGATACCGTGCTCTTTCGGCTCGTCATTCTCACGTTAAGTTTTACTTTTTGTTATAATAAATCCTGTCTTTATATTCGAATATAGGCGTATATACCTTTCTGTAACTATGAGTTTATGCGCAGTTCTGTGTTTTTGTATGGTGGTGTAATTTGACTGAAATGTATAATAATCTTATACAGTAGGATTTTTGTTGTTGTTGGGTGAGAATGATTTTGCTGGAAGCTACCGATGTTATTTATCAAGTAATTAACATTAATATTTTAGGATAATTAAATAGTTTCGCTGCCGTCTTACATAATGGTGGCGTCATTTGGCTGTCAATTATTCACCACGAAATATGTTATTAGGATCTTTGAGGCATATCAACGGCACCTTTCAATTCTAGAATATCATTTATATAACTGAACAGAGTAGATGCAAGTGTTCATTATTATTTCAAAATCAGACCTTATTCTATCTAAATGAGCATTCGTGATACTCATAAGAGAGAGCTAAACGCTGTAATATTTCCTGTAAATCCTAAACCTACCTCTAATTGACATCTGCTTTATACACCTAAGTGTTGTAGATGACATAAGGCACTGAGGACCGCAGACCGTCACACACCGAAGCGGATTATCACTGAATATGTCGGCCGCCAAATGTGTTTATTTTGACTGATCGGCTGTTGTCTATAATAAGGCCGTGATATATTTGAGAGATTTTTGATTAATAACCAATGAAACATCTGAATTATTGGTATCACCGCCCGACCTCAGCTGTGGGCTGATGAGTTAGAGCACGATTGGGTTAAGATCACACTCAATCATCATCCGTCAAACATCCGGGTCCTACAACCATCCTGAAATAGGAACTCAATCCAAGACACTCAAGGGAAACGTAATGCCTTTATCGCTATTTGCGCTAGGCTCTTTACGAGATGTTGATTTGACAGAAGTATAAATTGGTTAGGACTATAAACTCAAAATGAAATATGGAATTATCTTTCTGATGTATTTATTTTAGGTGCACGACATTGGTAAGTGGTGGTGTGGTATAACGATCGCCGCTCTGTAAATTGCAATGGAAGCCGGGCAATAGCCCAAGCCCTCCGGCTCACATACTAACACTGGCGTAAATCTTAGTTTAATAAAACCGACTTTAATGGGACATTTTGTAGGATAGAGTGCATTCCAATCCTTAAGTAATCTTATGAGTGATGTTTGTGTGTACTTCATAGCGAGCTTAACCCTGGCGGAACATCACAAAAGGTTAGGAGCTTCTGATTAATCTTTTTTCACTGCATTTACGGTTTCGCAAATTTTTCAAACTCTACAACGAACGAAAAACAAATAATGATAGAGGTGTTTCCGAATAATGACAAAACTGTTTCAGGATTGCATAATGTCCAGTTTCAAGTATGCCAACTTTACAAAGTAAAGGCTAAGCGATACTTACCATTTAATGTACGTAAAGTAATTGTTCTTCCTTACCAAGTGTGTGACCCTTCGACAGCTGATTACCAGAAATACCAGCATATATCCCTAATAAACAACCGAACGTCTTGTCACGGGAGATAATGAAAATTCACGAACACAATATAAAGTCATGGCTATGGTATAATTAGTTTATTAGATAGTTGAAACCATACAAAGCAGACACGGCATAAGTATACAACGAAAGTTATATATTATAAGGTACCGCAGTGGTACCATTCCAGCCATCTTTAAGCATTAATGTGATTTCTTATAAGCGATACCCGAGCATATACCGTAAAAAAAGTCCTATTGATAGATGATAACGAGCGATCAGCGTACGAGCGGTATGCATTCTTGTAGGACCTATCGAATTGTAATGTTATTATTTCATACTTATTTAGTAATTTACGAAATACGGTTTGCGGACTCTTTTAATTTTCCTAATCAATTTTACAATTTCAAACCGAGAATTGTACTTTCATGGTCGTAAGAGGAGACTAAAATAGGAGCTCAGTTGTTTTGTTTAAGAACTTTCTTCTTCCAAATGTGTCCCGTAACACTACCCCACTTTTAGTCTTTATTGGAGGGTTCGCCCTTTTAAGGAAGTTTTTAGGTTTTGTCCCCTGGCTAGGATTTACTACTCCTGCTTACTGCTTAGAATTCTGGGAGTGGGATGACTGGTTCGCCCGTTGTCAGTATAATGTGACCGAGTGGAGTGTCCTGCTTGGTGTTTTCGGCAGTATGCTTCAGTGAGGTAGCACTATAAAGTCGGCATTAGTTGCGAACTATCACAAAGGGGCCGACACGAATATACCGTAGCCTCCCAAACACACATACATGTATAATCACCACACACGCATGTATCTTCACAAAGGGAAGGAGATACAGGTATGACGTTTAACCAACCAACCAAAGACTGCAGACTCACTCAAACACAGCTAACCGTAACGAGCTGACGTGGTGCCCCAGGAAAATCATTTCTAGTAATTCATTTCTAAGCACTAAATACTTGATTTTCTCTACAGATACATTTGTATGGTGTTTTTTTTTTCTCAAAAATATCGATCGTCGTCTTTTCCAGCTGTACACGTACTTATATAAAATACACGTCAGTAAATCAGAATCTTCCTAGTGAACGTATTATTTCAAGCTGGCGCACGCATGAGGTTAGATGAACTAATTAATAAAATACCATAACTCATGTTGAACACGAAAGTTTCAAGTAAAAGAGAGAATGGTTATTGTATATACAATGTACATATGTATATGACCGGCGTCGATATTATGGGATAGAAATATCAACTTGGCGTCTCTCCATCCAAACGAAACGTCTATACCTAGATTTGTATGCGGTAAGGCAAAATAAAATGAATATTTATGCAATAATTTAAACCTTTTTAGAAGTGCAGACGACAGTTTTCTACAAACTCAGACGTATGTGGGAAATGTATACAGGTCAAAGTTCAAGTCCATAAAAACCTCATGTCACAAGGGTTAGTCCCTGAGGGATGTACTTGTGTATTTTTATAGCTGCGATCTTCCTCGGAACTTTGTCGTTGGCACCACGCAGCGAATCACAGTCATTAGAAGTACTCACAGAATTTCATATTACGACTTAGGGATGAATTATAGCACATTTGGTCCACAATAACCAGGTTTACGAAAATATCAGCAGTTTTATTTCACTCAAGTGCAAAGTGTTAAAATCGTCTCAGCAATTTTGTCATATTAGATAAATCAACATGATTACTTAACTAGATACATTTTATAATGAAAAAAATATGTCTCCAATCCCAGTGATACATTAACTAATGGTATTAACTTCTGCTAATAATTGGAGGGATCGGTAAGGGCATTCTGACGTTATTCCATTTCAGCACTTTTTGGTAGACGAAGTAAAATGGATCAAAACCTTATTAGCTGTTGCCCGTGAAATTTAGAACATTGTGAAAACTAATAAAAAATCATAAATGAACATATAGGAATATTCAACTTCGTACGATTACCCAGAATGTTCATCCATTAGATCATCCAGAATCGTACCACACTTTGACACTTTTGTAAAGTCGAATTCACCAACTGTGATGCTTTATATTTGGAATCAAATAAACCCCAAAGAGATAGATTCTCAACATCGTCTTTTGAGAATCGTCCCCATTATCTTTACACTTACACACTGGATGTAAATTAGACTTGTTTGAGACATAGTTATATATGTCTTGTGGTTCCATTGTCCTTCCACAGTCCATACACTCTGAGAATGGGACGCTTGACCTGATTGACCTGGGTCTACGTACTTATCACCCTGAAACACCTGGTCTTAGGTTCTTGGTATTTATCATATATGTATGCGTACTATTGATACTGGATTATATTAACGGCTTCGTTTACACGCTATCTCTCTACTGATATTGTTGATGGTGGTTGTGATGATGGTGATGGGGCAGGTCACCGCCCTCTTGTGGTTGGTGTTGTTACACGTCACCTCTCTCCTGTTGTTGGTGTTGTAACACGTCACCTCTCTCCTGTTGTTGGTGTTGTTACACATCACCGCTCTCTTGTTGTTGGTGTTGTTACACATCACCACTCTCCTGTTGTTGATGATGTTAAACATCACCACTCTCTTGTTGCTGGTGTTGTTACACATCACCGCTCTCTTGTTGTTGGTGTTGTTACACATCACCGCTCTCTTGTTGTTGGTGTTGTTACATGTCACCTCTCTCTTGCTGTTGGTGTTGTTACAAGTCACCGCTCTCTTGTTGTTGGTGTTGTTACACATCACCACTCTCTTGTTGTTGGTGTTGTTACACATCAGCGCTCTCTTGTTGTTGGTGTTGTTACACGTCACCTCTCTCTTGTTGTTGGTGTTGTTACACGTCACCACTCTCTTGTTGTTGGTGTTGTTACACGTCACCTCTCTCTTGTTGTTGGTGTTGTTACACGTCACCTCTCTCTTGTTGTTGGTGTTGTTACAAGTCACCGTTCTCTTGTTGTTGGTGTTGTTACACGTCACCGCTCTCTTGTCGTTGGTGTTGTTACAAGTCACCGTTCTCTTGTTGTTGGTGTTGTTACCCATCACCGCTCTCTTGTTAATGGTGTTGTTACACATTACCACTCTCTTGTTGTTGGTGTTGTTACATATCACCGCTCTCTTGTTGTTGGTGTTGTTACACGTCACCGCTCTCTTGTTGTTGGTGTTCCTACACATTACCACTCTCTTGTTGTTGGTGTTGTTACACGTTACCACTCTCTTGTTGTTGGTGTTGTTACACATCACCTCTCTCTTGTTGTTGGTGTTGTTACACGTCACCGCTCTCCTGTTTTTGGTGTTGTTACACATCACCTCTCTCTTGTTGTTGGCGTTGTTACACGTCACCGCTCTCTTGTTGTTGGTGTTGTTACATGTCACCTCTCTCTTGTTGTTGGTGTTGTTACACGTCACCGTTCTCTTGTTGTTGGTGTTCTTACACATTACCACTCTCTTGTTGTTGGTGTTGTTACACGTCACCACTCTCTTGTTGTTGGTGTTGTTACACGTCACCGTTCTCTTGTTGTTGGTGTTGTTACACGTTACCACTCTCTTGTTGTTGGTGTTGTTACACGTCACCACTCTCCTGTTGTTGATGTTGTTACACGTCACCTCTCTCTTGTTGTTGGTGTTGTTACACGTTACCACTCTCTTGTTGTTGGTGTTGTTACATATCACCACTCTCCTGTTGTTGATGTTGTTACACGTCACCGCTCTCTTGTTGTTGGTGTTGTTACACATCACCGCTCTCTTGTTGTTGGTGTTGTAACAAGTCACCGCTCTCCTGTTGTTGGTGTTGTTACAAGTCATCGTTCTCTTGTTGTTGGTGTTGTTACAAGTCACCGTTCTCTTGTTGTTGGTGTTGTTACACGTTACCGCTCTCTTGTTATTGGTGTTGTTACACGTCACCGCTCTCCTGTTGTTGGTGTTGTTACAACTCACAGCTCTCTTGTTGTTGGTGTTGTTACACGTCACCGCTCTTTTGCTGTTGGTGTTGTTACACATCACCACTCTCTTGTTGTTGGTGTTGTTACATGTCACCTCTCTCTTGTTGTTGTTGTTGTTACACGTCACCACTCTCTTGTCGTTTGTGTTGTTACACGTCACCGCTCTCTTGTTGTTGGTGTTGTTACATGTCACCTCTCTCTTGTTGTTGTTGTTACACGTCACCACTCTCTTGTCGTTTGTGTTGTTACACGTCACCGCTCTCTTGTTGTTGGTGTTGTTACATGTCACCTCTCTCTTGTTGTTGTTGTTACACGTCACCACTCTCTTGTCGTTTGTGTTGTTACACGTCACCGCTCTCTTGTTGTTGGTGTTGTTACAAGTCACCGCTTTCCTGTTTTTGTTGTTGTTACACGTCACAGCTCTCTTGTTGTTGGTGTTGTTACACATCATCGCTCTCTTGTTGTTGGTGTTGTTACAAGTCACCGTTCTCTTGTTGTTGGTGTTGTTACACATCACCGCTCTCTTGTTGTTGGTGTTGTTACACGTCACCACTCTCTTGTTGTTGGTGTTGTTACACGTCACCTCTCTCCTGTTGTTGGTGTTGTTACACGTCACCTCTCTCTTGTTGTTGGTGTTGTTACACGTCACCGCTCTCCTGTTTTTGGTGTTGTTACAACTCACAGCTCTCTTGTTGTTGGTGTTGTTACACGTTACCGCTCTCCTGTTGTTGGTGTTGTTACACGTCACCGCTCTCCTGTTGTTGGTGTTGTAACACGTCACCGCTCTCTTGCTGTTGGTGTTGTTACAAGTCACCGTTCTCTTGCTGTTGGTGTTGTTACATGTCACCACTCCCTTGTTGTTGGTGTTGTTACAAGTCACCGTTCTCTTGTTGTTGGTGTTGTTACACGTCACCTCTCTCTTGTTGTTGTTGTTACACGTCACCGATCTCTTGTTGTTGTTGTTGTTACCAGTCACCGCTCTCTTGTTGTTGGTGTTGTTACACGTCACCGCTCTCTTGTTGTTGGTGTTGTTACACGTCACCGCTCTCCTGTTGTTGGTGTTGTTACAACCCACAGCTCTCTTGTTGTTGGTGTTGTTACACGTCACCGCTCTTTTGCTGTTGGTGTTGTTACACATCACGCTCTCCTGTTGTTGGTGTTGTTACATGTCACCTCTCTCTTGTTGTTGTTGTTACACGTCACCACTCTCTTGTCGTTTGTGTTGTTACACGTCACCGCTCTCTTGTTGTTGGTGTTGTTACAAGTCACCGCTCTCTTGTTGTTGGTGTTGTTACACGTCACCACTCTCTTGTTGTTGGTGTTGTTACAAGTCACCACTCTCTTGTTGTTGGTGTTGTTACACGTCACAGCTCTCTTGTTGTAGGTGTTGTTACACGTCACCGCTCTCTTGTTGTTGGTGTTGTTACATGTCACCTCTCTCTTGTTGTTGTTGTTGTTGTTACACATCACCGCTCTCTTGTTGTTGGTGTTGTTACAAGTCACCGCTCTCTTGTTGTTGGTGTTGTTACACGTCACCGCTCTCTTGTTGTTGGTGTTGTTACACGTCACAGCTCTCTTGTTGTTGGTGTTGTTACACGTCACCGCTCTCTTGTTGTTGGTGTTGTTACATGTCACCTCTCTCTTGTTGTTGTTGTTACACGTCACCACTCTCTTGTTGTTTGTGTTGTTACACATCACCGCTCTCTTGTTGTTGGTGTTGTTACACATCACCGCTCTCTTGCTGTTTGAGTTGTCACTCGTCACCGCTCTCTTGTTGTTGGTGTTGTTACATGTCACCTCTCTCTTGTTGTTGGTGTTGTTACACGTCACCGCTCTCTTGCTGTTTGTGTTGTTACACATCACCGCTCTCTTGTTGTTGGTGTTGTTACACATCACCGCTCTCTTGCTGTTTGAGTTGTCACTCGTCACCGCTCTCTTGTTGTTGGTGTTGTTACATGTCACCTCTCTCTTGTTGTTGTTGTTACACGTCACCGCTCTCTTGTCGTTGGTGTTGTTACAAGTCACCGCTTTCCTGTTTTTGGTGTTGTTAGACGTCACAGCTCTCTTGTTGTTGGTGTTGTTACCCATCACCGCTCTCTTGTTGTTTGTGTTGTTACATATCACCACTCTCCTGTTGTTGATGATGTTACACGTCACCACTCTCTTGTTGTTGGTGTTGTTACACATCACCGCTCTCTTGTTGTTGGTGTTGTTACACATCACCGCTCTCTTGTTGTTGGTGTTGTTACACATCACCGCTCTCTTGCTGTTTGTGTAGTCACTCGTCACCGCTCTCTTGTTGTTGGTGTTGTTACAGGTCACCTCTCTCTTGATGTTGGTGTTGTTACAAGTCACCGTTCTCTTGTTGTTGGTGTTGTTACACGTCACCTCTCTCTTGCTGTTGGTGATGTTACACGTCACCGCTCTCTTGTTGTTGGTGTTGTTACAAGTCACCGTTTTCTTGTTGTTGGTGTTGTTACACGTCACCGCTCTCTTGTTGTTGGTGTTGTTACACGTTACCGCTCTCTTGTTGTTGGTGTTGTTACACATCACCACTCTCTTGTTGTTGGTGTTGTTACAAGTCACCACTCTCTTGTTGTTGGTGTTGTTACACGTCACAGCTCTCTTGTTGTTGGTGTTGTTACACGTCACCGCTCTCTTGTTGTTGGTGTTGTTACATGTCACCTCTCTCTTGTTGTTGTTGTTGTTGTTACACATCACCGCTCTCTTGTTGTTGGTGTTGTTACAAGTCACCGCTCTCTTGTTGTTGGTGTTGTTACCCATCACCACTCTCTTGTTGTTGGTGTTGTTACACGTCACAGCTCTCTTGTTGTTGGTGTTGTTACACGTCACCGCTCTCTTGTTGTTGGTGTTGTTACATGTCACCTCTCTCTTGTTGTTGTTGTTACACGTCACCGCTCTCTTGTTGTTTGTGTTGTTACACATCACCGCTCTCTTGTTGTTGGTGTTGTTACACATCACCGCTCTCTTGCTGTTTGAGTTGTCACTCGTCACCGCTCTCTTGTTGTTGGTGTTGTTACATGTCACCTCTCTCTTGTTGTTGGTGTTGTTACACGTCACCACTCTCTTGCTGTTTGTGTTGTTACACATCACCGCTCTCTTGTTGTTGGTGTTGTTACACATCACCGCTCTCTTGCTGTTTGAGTTGTCACTCGTCACCGCTCTCTTGTTGTTGGTGTTGTTACATGTCACCTCTCTCTTGTTGTTTGTGTTGTTACACGTCACCGCTGTCTTGTTGTTGGTGTTGTTACAAGTCACCGCTTTCCTGTTTTTGGTGTTGTTAAACGTCACAGCTCTCTTGTTGTTGGTGTTGTTACCCATCACCGCTCTCTTGTTGTTTGTGTTGTCACTGGTCACCACTCTCTTGTTGTTGGTGTTGTTACATATCACCACTCTCCTGTTGTTGATGATGTTACACGTCACCACTCTCTTGTTGTTGGTGTTGTTACACATCACCGCTCTCTTGTTGTTGGTGTTGTTACACATCACCGCTCTCTTGTTGTTGGTGTTGTTACACATCACCGCTCTCTTGCTGTTTGTGTAGTCACTCGTCACCGCTCTCTTGTTGTTGGTGTTGTTACAGGTCACCTCTCTCTTGATGTTGGTGTTGTTACAAGTCACCGTTCTCTTGTTGTTGGTGTTGTTACACGTCACCTCTCTCTTGCTGTTGGTGATGTTACACGTCACCGCTCTCTTGTTGTTGGTGTTGTTACAAGTCACCGTTTTCTTGTTGTTGGTGTTGTTACACGTCACCGCTCTCTTGTTGTTGGTGTTGTTACACGTTACCGCTCTCTTGTTGTTGGTGTTGTTACACATCACCACTCTCTTGTTGTTGGTGTTGTTACAAGTCACCACTCTCTTGTTGTTGGTGTTGTTACACGTCACAGCTCTCTTGTTGTTGGTGTTGTTACACGTCACCGCTCTCTTGTTGTTGGTGTTGTTACATGTCACCTCTCTCTTGTTGTTGTTGTTGTTGTTACACATCACCGCTCTCTTGTTGTTGGTGTTGTTACAAGTCACCGCTCTCTTGTTGTTGGTGTTGTTACCCATCACCACTCTCTTGTTGTTGGTGTTGTTACACGTCACAGTTCTCTTGTTGTTGGTGTTGTTACACGTCACCGCTCTCTTGTTGTTGGTGTTGTTACATGTCACCTCTCTCTTGTTGTTGTTGTTACACGTCACCACTCTCTTGTTGTTTGTGTTGTTACACATCACCGCTCTCTTGTTGTTGGTGTTGTTACACATCACCGCTCTCTTGCTGTTTGAGTTGTCACTCGTCACCGCTCTCTTGTTGTTGGTGTTGTTACATGTCACCTCTCTCTTGTTGTTGGTGTTGTTACACGTCACCACTCTCTTGCTGTTTGTGTTGTTACACATCACCGCTCTCTTGTTGTTGGTGTTGTTACACATCACCGCTCTCTTGCTGTTTGAGTTGTCACTCGTCACCGCTCTCTTGTTGTTGGTGTTGTTACATGTCACCTCTCTCTTGTTGTTTGTGTTGTTACACGTCACCGCTGTCTTGTTGTTGGTGTTGTTACAAGTCACCGCTTTCCTGTTTTTGGTGTTGTTAAACGTCACAGCTCTCTTGTTGTTGGTGTTGTTACCCATCACCGCTCTCTTGCTGTTTGTGTTGTCACTGGTCACCACTCTCTTGTTGTTGGTGTTGTTACATATCACCACTCTCCTGTTGTTGATGATGTTACACGTCACCACTCTCTTGTTGTTGGTGTTGTTACACATCACCGCTCTCTTGTTGTTGGTGTTGTTACACATCACCGCTCTCTTGTTGTTGGTGTTGTTACACATCACCGCTCTCTTGCTGTTTGTGTAGTCACTCGTCACCGCTCTCTTGTTGTTGGTGTTGTTACAGGTCACCTCTCTCTTGATGTTGGTGTTGTTACAAGTCACCGTTCTCTTGTTGTTGGTGTTGTTACACGTCACCTCTCTCTTGCTGTTGGTGATGTTACACGTCACCGCTCTCTTGTTGTTGGTGTTGTTACAAGTCACCGTTTTCTTGTTGTTGGTGTTGTTACACGTCACCGCTCTCTTGTTGTTGGTGTTGTTACACGTTACCGCTCTCTTGTTGTTGGTGTTGTTACACATCACCACTCTCTTGTTGTTGGTGTTGTTACACGTCACCGCTCTCTTGTTGTTGGTGTTGTTACACGTCACCACTCTCTTGTTGTTGGTGTTGTTATATGTCACCGCTCTCTTGTTGTTGGTGTTGTTACACGTCACCGCTCTCTTGTTGTTGGTGTTGTTACACGTCACCTCTCTCTTGTTGTTGGTGTTGTTACACATCACCGCTCTCTTGTTGTTGGTGTTGTTACACGTCACCTCTCTCTTGTTGTTGGTGTTGTTACAGGTCACCTCTCTCTTGTTGTTGGTGTTGTTACAATTCACTGTTCTCTTGTTGTTGGTGTTGTTACACGTCACCACTCTCTTGTTGTTGGTGTTCTTACACGTCACCGCTCTTTGTTGTTGGTGTTGTTACACGTCACCGCTCTCTTGTTGTTGGTGTTCTTACACGTTACCACTCTCTTGTTGTTGGTGTTGTTACACGTCACCGCTCTCCTGTTGTTGGTGTTGTTACAACCCACAGTTCTCTTGTTGTTGGTGTTGTTACACGTCACCGCTCTTTTGCTGTTGGTGTTGTTACACATCACCGCTCTCCTGTTGTTGGTGTTGTTACATGTCACCTCTCTCTTGTTGTTGTTGTTACACGTCACCACTCTCTTGTCGTTTGTGTTGTTACACGTCACCGCTCTCTTGTTGTTGGTGTTGTTACATGTCACCTCTCTCTTGTTGTTGTTGTTGTTGTTACATGTCACCTCTCTCTTGTTGTTGTTGTTACACGTCACCGCTCTCTTGTCGTTTGTGTTGTTACACGTCACCGCTCTCTTGTTGTTGGTGTTGTTACAAATCACCGCTTTCCTGTTTTTGATGTTGTTAGACGTCACAGCTCTCTTGTTGTTGGTGTTGTTACCCATCACCGCTCTCTTGCTGTTTGTGTTGTCACTCGTCACCACTCTCTTGTTGTTGGTGTTGTTACACATCACCGCTCTCTTGTTGTTTGTGTTGTTACATATCACCACTCTCCTGTTGTTGATGATGTTACACATCACCGCTCTCTTGTTGTTTGTGTTGTTACATATCACCACTCTCCTGTTGTTGATGATGTTAAACATCACCACTCTCTTGTTGTTGGTGTTGTTACACATCACCGCTCTCTTGTTGTTGGTGTTGTTACACGTCATCTGTCTTGTTGTTGGTGTTGTTACACATCACCGCTCTCTTGCTGTTTGTGTTGTCACTCGTCACCGCTCTCTTGTTGTTTGTGTTGTTACATGTCACCTCTCTCTTGCTGTTGGTGTTGTTACAAGTCACCGTTCTCTTGCTGTTGGTGTTGTTACATGTCACCACTCCCTTGTTGTTGGTGTTGTTACAAGTCACCGTTCTCTTGTTGTTGGTGTTGTTACACGTCACCTCTCTCTTGTTGTTGGTGTTGTTACACGTCACCGCTCTCTTGTTGTTGGTGTTCTTACACGTTACCACTCTCTTGTTGTTGGTGTTGTTACACGTCACCGCTCTCTTGTTGTTGGTGTTGTTACACGTCACCGCTCTCCTGTTGTTGGTGTTTTTACAACTCACAGCTCTCTTGTTGTTGGTGTTGTTACACGTCACCGCTCTTTTGCTGTTGGTGTTGTTACACATCACCGCTCTCCTGTTGTTGGTGTTGTTACATGTCACCTTTCTCTTGTTGTTGTTGTTACACGTCACCACTCTCTTGTCGTTTGTGTTGTTACACGTCACCGCTCTCTTGTTGTTGGTGTTGTTACACATCACCGCTCTCTTGTTGTTGGTGTTGTTACACGTTACCACTCTCTTGTTGTTGGTGTTGTTACACATCACCGCTCTCTTGCTGTTTGTGTTGTTACATATCACCACTCTCCTGTTGTTGATGATGTTACACGTCACCACTCTCTTGTTGTTGGTGTTGTTACACATCACCGCTCTCTTGTTGTTGGTGTTGTTACACATCACCGCTCTCTTGTTGTTTGTGTTGTCACTCGTCACCGCTCTCTTGTTGTTGGTGTTGTTACCTGTCACATCTCTCTTGCTGTTGGTGTTGTTACAAGTCACCGCTCCCTTGTTGTTGGTGTTGTTACACGTCACCGCTCTTTTGTTGTTGATGTTGTTACACGTCACCACTCTCCTGTTGTTGGTGTTGTTACACGTCACCGCTCTCTTGTTGTTGGTGTTGTTACAACTCACAGCTCTCTTGCTGTTTATGTTGTCACTCGTCACCACTCTCTTGTTGTTTTCGTTGTGTTGTGCTATTTGTTTGTTTTAGCAGGAAGAAACGACATTACCGTAGATCAAACCAAAACATACAGTAGACTTCTTTTATTGGCATTTCTAAATGAAACCTGTCTACAAATGTAATAATTAAAGGAAGGTAACTCCCAGTAATTAATCTTAGAATGGTGTTGTATAGATATATAGGACGTCAGGGTCAATACATAAACATTAAAAAACGAGGCTACCGGGAAATGTAATATGGAGTCCACTGTCGGGGTTAGTTAGCGTGCTGACGTAATGGTGACTGTAAATCACTTAATACTTCATTTCGCAAACTTACCACTTCTGACATTTTCTGGAATATTGATTGAGAAATAACTTTAAATTCGCTTATGATGAATTATTAGCGTTAAAAAATCTGCGATCATCTTTATCGGTAGCCGTTGACTTGACCGCTATACAGGGGTGTTATGTTCATACAAATAATCGCGAGCTATTTGAATTTGCGATTGGCTCCTCGCGTATTGACGTGAAAACAAGTCCTACGCGGAATACAAGTGATTTACAGTATCTCGAGCATAAAAAAAATGGGTCTCTTGAATGAAGTATGTCACCTTTGCTATATATACATGTGTATGTACGTGGCCATCAATCATAAATAAATGTTTTGTTAATTTTGCTGGACAATCCTCGAAGAAACGTAAAGAGGACACCACTTTTGTTATGAGTAGAAACTGTGTTAGACACTCATCTCAGCAAATTTTTTACATTTTGAAACGTAAATGTTGTTTTAATAGTAGTCGGCGCACGTAATTCCGGCAAACTGAGCGCATGCACTTTTACTGAATTTGTTTCCCATGGGGAGGCTTGTGGCGACATACCCAGTGTCCTTTTTTATTTAATCGTTGTGATTCCCAGTTTTATTTCATTAGGCCATGTCATCTGATTTCACTGCCTGGCACGGCATAGCGTTACGAGATTCCAAATGAAGTCCGTAAAAATACATCCGCTGTCGTCTCGATTTGTAGTTTAACCTTTTGTAATCCCAGCTGAAATTAATGACAAATCCCTGTGGTAAATACCAATGTCTATTTGATGGTAATTGTGGAACGACTTCACCTTTGTTATACTGAGACATGTGGGCAAGAGGAGAATATATTATAATAATATGTACTTTACCTCACTTGATTTCTTCAGCGTGGCAGTGTCGCAACAACATATTGATGTATTCCGTAATCAAGCATCTCTAGATTCATTCTATCCACTTGTGAACTCCTGTAACGGGACTTCAAACGTGACCAAGGAGTTCTTATTATTACACCACAAGGTAAAATATAGGATATAGGATATAGGATGTCCTCATTGCTGGCTTTCACATTATTGATCCCTGGCATTCCTGACGAGAATGGGATGGTCGAAAGCTATATGGTGCCAATATACTCGTCACTCTTTGATAATTCAGGATTAAATCAATTTTCAGTTAAGTTTATTTTACGATACCGGATCTATAAAGATCCTCTTCATCGGACAGGAAATCATTACATTCAGGTGTTTAAAAATAGATAAAGGTGGTGTTTCCTGGATCAATTACTTATCTCAGATCAATTAACGAGTTCTTGATCATCCTAATGCTTATCTAGTGAATCTTTAAAATGGTTTACATTGGGTGTTAGTAGTTACAATATTCCTACTACTGGCAAGGCAATTAAGTTCGTTCCAATATTTAACCTTGAAAGTTTTGGATATATGTTAATTGGATGTCCCGTTACCCGCCTTTCTGTGATTTATCTTTACACGTCTTAATAAAATCTGTTGCATGGTTACCTTAAATACTGTTTTTTAAACACTTTAAGTTTGCCATCTCTTACTTTTTTTTAGCTTGTAGTTCTGTTTAACTTGAACTTCCTAATCGATCCGGATATGATAGATTCGGATATCCGGGTATTTTGTAGTCTTGGTAATTTGAGCTTCCTGATCAATCCGGATATTCGGATATCCGGGTATTTTATAGTTTTGGTATCCTGAGGCTCCTTAGTCGGTCCGGATATGATGGATCCGGATATATCTGGTTATCTGTATCGTGAATCACCTTTTTAGTGCCTCGATAATATCGCTATGCTTATTAAAGTATTGGATACACACAGTATTTCAATAGTACTAATGTTATGTATAAAGGCGAACAGGTGTGTTCGTCTAGTAAATCAGTGGATCGTCTAATGACTGCAACCACAGGGTCGAGGTATATATCTTTAAAGAATTGAATTAATTTCGAATTTATCGCTCCAGTTTGAAACTTTGTTCTTGTGCTCCTGTAACATACCTACATCAACGTCCCCACGTATACATCTGAAAACCTTAGTATCATCCAAGAAAAAAATATAGATGCGTCTTTTGCGTATAAGAAAGATCGTTTATATGTATCTCAAACAATGTCGGCCCTAGCACTGCTCCTTGGAGTAATCCAGATGTTATGTTTGATATATATAGATATAGATATATACCCAACCGCAACTCCTCCCAGACCTTTACTGATACTTATATAACAACTTTACAGTTATATATTTGATATTGTGGAGTTTTATATTTTTGCTACTATTTTAAACTCGATGGACGTTAGACTGGCCGGTGTATAATTTCCAGGCTCACACTCGTCGCCGCTAATCTATGTCTTTTAGCAATCATCTAGAACATTGAATTGTCGCTACCTACTTTCAATGACATACTGTAAAGTAAAAGATGCTGAAATCGATTCTGTCGTTTCCTTAAGAAAACGCGGATGTACACTATTTGTAACTAGTCATGATTAATTTTCAGTTTAATTAGCACTTTTAACACAGCTTCTCGCTTCATATTAATCAATTGCATTTGGTAAATTAACGTCTTTGACAAGAATTTACGAATTCCATTTAATTTCCATTTTAACTCCTGGTTCAGTTACAGATGTTAACTTAATAAGATATATGTGAAGGTTCCATGTGATTCGTTTAGGAGCTGAACGTCAGTTAAGGATCATTAAACGCATTTTGTAACGACCTTGGTACATTTTGTAAGTCATGGACCGGGAACACAACCCATTACCTTCCACAAAACGGCCATAATCGGGACAGTGAAGGAAGTCACGGGGAAGGAAAAGGTTAGAAAGGCGTAAGATACCCTGATTCAGTCGCCCCTTCTAACAAGATTCAATTATTACACCCTTCCTGAATAAATTTTTATTATATATTGTTTAACGTCATATAACAGGCAAGTGTGCAAGATGCATACGTGTGGTAGAAGTGCGTATTCATTTTAAGAGGCCAAGGTATGTCCGTGTTTGTCTCCATGTGATAGAGCGAATAAATTGTTCAGCTTTATAGTGCCACCTCACTGAATAACTGTTTACTGCCGAAAACATCTAACAGGACACTCTAATTAAAGTCGGAAAAGAATTACGTCATTAGTAGAGAGAATATCGATGAGATCTTTTACTTATATATGCATATTTACTAAACCCCATTCGTTCTCCAATACCTTGGACAATTGTTTGATTTAATCACACAATGACGACCAAAATAACAAAATAATTACCAGGACTTCGAACGGAAACCTAAAAATACATGCATTCATTTTACCACATTTCCCAAGTCTGTCCAGATGCCTTGCTGCATTTTATAGATTACAATAGCTTTTTAGGTAATATAATTTCATTGCAAGTGTACTTGGAACTGGAAACTGCTACCAAAATGTATACAGCATTATATTAAACTTGAAAGCAAGACTATTATTTTTCTTACGGCTAACTCATTATTTGAGATTCAAAAGAGCTATACAACACCCATATCAATTCTGATCGCTTCACGACCTCCGTTAAATATTGTAGTAACGTCATGTCATTCTGTTTTATCACGTAGCAAAATTCGGAAATATCGTCAATGAAAAGAAGCTCCATGTGGCTTGTTACGTCCCAAGACAAGGGTTGGAGCTTTAGGACGTGTTTCTAACGACGATTAATACTAACAATCGCCTGCCTGCTAACACTTTAATTAGATGTTAAGATTCCAAATTTAGACTGAAACTACATTGTTTCGAGTGATAATCTTTCTGGTGGCTTATTTTCCAAAACACTCCCCTGTTAAAACACACATCATACTTCTTGACACTGTCCCAGTTGTAATTGGCTGCTTTAACGGAATTTTAATATCATTCTTATAATTTTCTAGGGAGTCATGCCTGGTTAGTTGATGCGTTACGGAATATGCTTGCGTACGAAACCGAGAAATCTGCATTTCAGCGATGCTAGAAAATTCTATCCAACTCCTTTAGGTATTGATGAGACAATGAACTGTTCCCTAATAATAAAAGTTCACCTGCTCTCTCTGATACACTGCAAAACGCAATTGACTTGTTCTTTACAAGCGATTTCCTTCCCTCTCACAGAATTGTTTTCTCTTGCGATAGAAATATTTTCATAACACATGTTTATACACAGCCTGTTTTGTAAACTAACTCAAAGCGGAGCATCCATCGGTAAGTTTAAACATACATAAAGAATATTGTCCTTCTGGGTAAAGGAACAAAATCACAGACACAGGATCTTAAACAACCAGACCGAGATACCTCAGATTGATATGTCCAATTGATACTGTATGTAAGTTATACTTGTATCAGTAATTGTAATAATTGTAATTGTAATTGTAAAAAAAAAACATCGCTTAAGGGTGTCAGCATTGTACAAGATGTAGTAGCTTTGTCGTTTTGTGATATGTCATCGATATAAGTATGATTGCTTAGCAAAATAATGTACACGAAGAACGCTTTAAAGTTGTTAAACACATTAACATACAATGATAATATGTGTGGAATTATCGCCAACATTTCCCATTATTTGTGGAATGGTTGTTTGAAACGTGTTGAAGTTAATGGTCATAATAGTCGGTAAGGTAAATGCAAACAGTAATATTAGATATTTTATCAATAATGCAATTAGCAAAATGGTAATTTACACTAACGGATATTCATTTAAAATATACAAGAATTGTAGGTCCAAATGTACCATTTAACCTGCTAATATCCTGACCTCTTTGATCTGATGATCTTTTCAAAGTTTCTGCAATAACAATACAAATAATTAGTTTTTTTTAATAATGAGAGTAAACAAACATTCTGTCACGTGTACACCTTGAGATCGATGTAGTTAATCACAACAGCTGGTGATCGTGTCGACACTGTTCCATGTCATCCTTCACGTATGTCTACGCCAGTGATTAATCCACTAGATCACAAAAACATCAAGGAAAAATCAGACAGTTCCAGGGACACAAGACACGGCAGGTCAACATTAAAAGGAAACGGGGAGATCACGTTCATGCTTGTGAATACATAAACGCAGAGGGTCAAGAACTAAATATAGCGTGCCATACGACGTACCGGCATTTGTTCGAAAGTGATGGCTTCATCAGAATGCCCGCATACAAAAAAGGTCAATCAGATATTAATTATAATGGATTAAAATGAACTACCGTTTTACTAAAAGTCGGAACCCGTGAGCAAAGGGGAAATATGACCGCTGCATCCAACTGAATGTCACAGGAGACGAATTATTGTTGATGAATTGAGAATTAGCAGTGGGATGGATCACGTTCGGTGCTGGCTTCTCTGATGTCTTCTCTTTATGGGATATGGACATTAGAAATCCCAGCAATAATCACTTTTGATTTACGTTTCCAGTTTTTTGGGCGGACATTGTAGTATTATCTGATTTTTATCCGCCTGGAGTAACGGTGTTGGTTTTTTATGTCTACTCATCCATTATGGATCATTTAATATTGATATATGTAAAAAGTTGATCGATGATAATCTTCTTTAAGTTTTCATTTTGTCGTTGCTATGTGACGATACGATCTGATGTTCTATAGATTTGTTCCTAGTATGACATGTTATGGCGTTGCCTAGGTGAAAGGTTGGGCGTTAACCTATTTTGTGCGGAATACCATAAAGAACATTTCTGTATTTTTATTTGTTTTCTGTTAATATTTGATATAAGTTTCCTGTGTATATACCTATTTGAATAGATTACTTTGAAGACAAATACACTTATTTACCTTTGCCCCTTGCGTACAGTTAAATCTCCAACATAATGCTATTTGCGATTGTCGACTTGTCCATTTTTTATTACCTTAGCGGGTTTTTTTTTTATGACGCAATAAACTAAAATTGTATTATTCATAAGATGCAACCTTTCTCTTACCAAGAAACCCAAAAATCAATCCATAGTACACGTCGTAACCTGGGCAATTACCAGTTTTATTTTTGTTTTTGTGTTCTATATGTTTTATTTTGTGATCTATGATTAACGCCATTGATTTGAGCTTAGTATTGTTTACCGCCCTATCAACAGCTATTGTCATTTAAAGACGACCCCTGTGTGAGAGATACATGAATGTGTGTGTTTTGGGAGGCTTCGGTATATTTGTGTTTGTCTCCTTGTGAGAGCGAAACATGTTTCGATTTTATAGTGCTGTCTCACTGAAACACACTGCCAATAACTTCCAGCAGGACACTCCATCCAGCCACATTATGCTAAAAATGGGTGTGACCAGTGTTGACTGCTAAGCAAGAGTAATAGCTACCATTTTTGAAGACTTTGGTACAGTATGTATCGGCGTGATGAAAGAACCCATATTATTCTTCGCATGGGAGAACGCTTAACTTAATGCCAAAAAGTTAGAAAGTGTCAAGAGAAACCTTAGGAAGAATAAAATTGCTAGAAAGAAGATAACACATCATATTCCTTTAGTCACCTCTAAAGTCTATATCAATGAGTACAACCACAACATTCGGCGTTGTAAACATTGCATTTATTCTGTTACATAGTTGTGCTTTCCATCCTTATATCATTTTGATTATCAATATACATACATAATTTTTTTTTATTTTGATTCATTAAACTAGTATTTTTTATGTGATTTTGGGTTATTGATCTGAAGAAATTATAATTAATCACACAACTTATTATTCGATTCTCTACGGTTTAAGCTATCGCGGACTAACTCACGACTAACTCTGATCAAACGAACAAAGCACAAATGTGATCATGTCAATATAACACAAATGTGAATTCGCGGACACAGCAAAACGTGGTTACATGGACACAGCAATAACGTGATTACATGGACACAGCTAAACGTGATCACATGGACACAGCACAAACATGATCACATGGACACAGCAAAAACGTGATTACATGGACAAAGCACAAACAAGTATGTATTGTGACGATGAGTTGTGGACAAACCACAAATGTGATCACGTGGACAGAGCACAGATGTGATGACGTAAGGACAAGACTGGCATGGACATGCGTACTGTTATCTGATAGACGGTGATAACCATCTGCATTTTAATTTCTTGATTAATATCTGGAAGCACAAACTTAAAAATACAATATCGACCATGATTAAAATGTGTAAGCTCTTGAGGTGTCATATATTTTCACTGCATTGTCCTCCACGGCAAGTATTTAATAGGCGGAACTCGGTCAATGTCGCAAGCTCATCCCCTTTAGTCTCCAGGGAGAGTTTTCTGCAAATTTATGGAAACAGTATTGCATTAATATCTTCCGGGTGACGTTCATTTGCCGAGTCAGGGCGACTGTAATCGACAATGCAAATGTACAATAACACATTCTTTACAACTCCCATATGAATTGCAGTATCCAAAAGGTTAACATTGGAACTTTACCGTCACTGTAAAACTTAATTAAAACAGCATGTTTTCTTAATTTGAATAAAAAAAACCCCGCTAGAACAGCAATTGTTTTTGTCGGCATTGATTTACCTCCAAGCTGATGACAGGAATTATTTGTGAACAATAAGTAATAAACCACTATGATATATTAGAAATACATCGGCATTTTGATAACCATGTAATGGCATTCGACTTGTTATTGGTCGTGTATTCTTACTAATGCCTCTTTCGGAAACCACTTCAGGTAACATTAGCATTTACATCATTTAACTCGCATAGCTATTTTGGTAGATTATCTCTAATATACATGTTAATATGATGATGATCTCCGATATATACATATGTATATAGACTGATGATCTCTGATATACATGTACACTTAAGCATTGAACTGTTACCAAATGGTAGTATACAGTCGATATGAGGCAAATGCAACACAGAATGTAAATATACGATGATGATCTATGATATACATGGACACAGGATGGTAATCTCTGATATATCATATTATGTCATGTTGACGCTATGACATATTATGCCTTTTTATGTTGGCCCTAAAACATATTATGTCAATGCTTGTTGACGCTATAACATATTATGTCAATGTTTGGTGACGCTATAACATATTATGTCAATGTTTGTTGACGCTATAACATATTATGTCAATGTTTGGTGACGCTATAACATACTATGTTAATGTTTGTTGACGCCAAAACATAGTATGTCTTTGTGTTGTGACACTAGGGTATATGTCATTGTTTTGTGACACTAGAGCATATGTCATTGTGTTGTGACACTAGAGTATATGTCATTGTGTTATGACACTATTACATATGGCATTGTGTTGTAACACTAGAGTGTATGTCATTGTGTTGTGACACTAGATTAAATGTCATTGTGTTGTAACACTAGATTACATGTCATTGTGTTATGACACTATTATATAATATGGCATTGTGTTGTAACACTAGAGTGTCTGTCATTGTGTTGTGACACTAGAACATATGTCATTGTGTTGTGACACTAGAGCATATGTCATTGTGTTGTGACACTAGAGTATATGTCATTGTGTTATGACACTAGAGTATATGTCATTGTGTTATGACACTAGAGTATATGTCATTGTGTTATGACACTAGAGCATATGTCATTGTGTTGTGACACTAGAGTATATGTCATTGTGTTCTAACACTAGAGTATATGTCATTGTGTTGTGACACTAGAGCATATGTCATTGTATTGTGGCACTAGAGAATATGTCATTGTAGTGTGACACTAGAGTATATGTCATTGTGTTGTGCCACTAGAGTATATGTCATTGTGTTATGACACTAGAACATATGTCATCGTGTTGTGACACTAGAGTATATGTCATTGTAGTGTGACACTAGAACATATGTCATTGTGTTATGACACTAGAGTATATGTCATTGTGTTGTAACACTAGATCATATGTCATTGTGTTGTAACACTAGAGCATATGTCATTGTGTTGTGACACTAGAACATATGCCATTGTATTGTGACACTTGAGCATATGTCATTGTGTTATGACACTAGAGTATATGTCATTGTGTTATGACACTAGAGTATATGTCATTGTGTTATGACACTAGAGCATATGTCATTGTATTGTGACACTAGAGTATATATCATTGTGTTGTGACACTAGAGTATACTATGTCATGTTGACGCTAGTTTTCTTGTGTTGTACATTGTTCTCGTGCATTATAAGTGTTGGCATATATTTCCATTGAGTATTGACATTATGTTAACCAGCTGCTATATTGATATGGTTTGTCGTGTAGTCATAAACTACGTCATATCTCAACCATTGTTTTATTTAGCTCTATATATAAGCATGTGTGTTTTATCTCTGTTATGTGTATAATTATATATACACTGTTAATCTGTAGACGTTAATTGCTATATATATATTTTTTTTTTCACGTCTGAAATATTTTCTTTCAGGTCAAAATATCTTTTTTCAAAGACAATGATGAAAAGCGTTTTATCGTGTTTGATGGATCCGGAAAAGACAAGACGAATTGGATGAACTGTGATAACGTTTTATACTCGTCCTACAGTGATTTGACTTCAGCGAAGCCTGAAACATGTGAGATTGGGTAAGTCTCTCCATCATATATTCTATAAGTAGAATGTACCATAAATCAAGCATCATGCTATTATATTGATATAATCTGGTCTGATACATTTATCCTGGATATTATAGGAATACATGTACTGGACAGTTTGTCATTCAAAATCACCTACTGAGTGGTTACACTCTCGGTTCATTGTTGATTCCGTCCCTGGTTTCACACCTGAGCTCCACACCTGGTTCGACACCTTGGTCTATACCTGGTTCAAAACCTGGTTTAATATTTGTTTCCACATCTTGTTCCATCCATTGTTCCAAATATGATTTCACACCTGAGTTCCATACCTAAGTTCCACATCTAGTGACACATCGATTCCCTATCTGATTCAATACCTGGTTCCACACCTGAGTTCGACACCTCGTTCCATCCATTGCCGGACACCTGGTTCCACGACTTGTTCTACACCTAGTGCCACACCCGATAAGGCGTCGTTTAAGCTACACCCATGTCTCACTGCTATGTTGATGTTTGTCTTTTTGAAAGCCATTTCTTTTTTATACGCCCGTCGAAAGACGGGACGTATTATGTTATCATGTTGGCGGGCGGGCGGGCGGGTGGGCGGGTTGGTGGGCACATATGGTGTCCGGACCATAACTCCAATACTGCTCGACCCAGGCTCTCCATACTTGACACAAATATACATCTTGATGAGCCGGAGTGTCGCATACCAAAATCATGCCCCTTACCCCCGTATTTGCGGAGTTATTCCCCTTTGATGATTTTACTTGTCCGGACCATAACTCCACTACTACTCGACCCAGACTCTCCATACTTGACACAAATATACATCTTGATGAGCCGGAGTGTCGCATACCAAATTTGTGCCCCTTACCCCCTTATTTGTAGAGTTATTCTCCTTTGATGATTTTACTTTGGGCACATATGGTGTCCGGGCCATATCTCCAGTACTACTCGACCCAGGCTCTCCATACTTGACACAAATATACTTATTGATGGGCAGGAGTGTCGCATACCAAAAGTATGCCCCTTACCTCTGTATTTGTGGAGTTATTTCCCTTTGATGATTTTACTTGTCCGGACCATAACTCCAAAACTACTCAACCCAGGCTCTCTCCATGCTTGACACAAATATACATCCTGATGAGCCGGAGTGTCGCATACCAAAATCATGCCCCTTACTCTCGTATTTGCGGAGTTATTCCCCTTTTATGATTTTACTTGTCCGGACCATAACTCCAATACTACCCGACCCAGGCTCTCCATACTTGACACAAATATACATCTTGATGAGCCGGAGTGTCGCATACCAAAATAATGCCACTTACCCCCTTACTTGTGGAGTTATTTCCCTTTGATGATTTTACTTTGGGCACATATGGTGTTGAGCTCTCCATACTTAACACAAATATACATCTAGATGAGCCAGAGTGTCACATACCAAAATTATGCCCCTTACCCCCTTATTAGCGGAGTTACTGCCCTTTGATTATTTTACTTATCCGCACCATAACTTCAATACTACCCGACCCAGGCTCTGTATATTCTGTATATAAACATGTGAACTAATTTTTGTGTTGTTTTATCTAAACCAAGGTTTCCCATATTTGTAACATATATACATCTCATCATTTAAAGTTGCCCTTCGGTTTAAACTACACACCATTCTGTGTATCAATATCTCCTTCCAACTTTCCAACAATGATACTTCATTTTAAAGCATTACAACCTGTGAAACTACCCCCTTCCAAGTGTCAAATATTGCGGCGGGCGTATGTTGTGGCCCTCCAACGGGCCCTTGTTATCCTTGTTAAAGTATTTTGTAATTTGATTTAAAACAAAGAATGGTTATGCCTTTTTTGCGTTATAATGTGACCGTGTATGGTGTCATGCTGACGGCCTTTGGCAATGTACTTCAGCGAGGTAGCAATAAGAAGGCGGCATCAGTTCCGTGCAATTACAAGGAAGCAAACCTAATCAAATGTTTTCTGTTAAAAGTTTTATTTTCTTTTTTTTTATTGACCAGTTGATTTCACTTGCCACGTATTTTAAATTCCGTCATTATCTGTTATTATACATTATCGGGGTTTATTACATGGGATGGTTTCTGTTCTATTTACGTGTGCGAATTCTATAATATATGCCATAAACTCTACAAAATATTGATATGCAGTGTATCCAAGCAGGCATGCGAACTTTTAAAATATCAGTATACAGGGTGTCCAAGCACGCGTGAGAACTCTATATTATATTAGTATGCACTATACAGGGTGTCCAAACAGGCGTGTGAACTATATAATATATCGATATACTGGGTGTCCAAGCACGCGTGAGAACTCTATAATAAATAAGTATGCAGGGTGTCCATTCACAGTGTAAGTACCTATACTTAAATTTGAGGGGTTTTCTTGGTGATATTTAGGAATTTTTCTAATACCTGTCGTTACAGATGTCGCTTTGATCCTTATTCGCGATAGGGAAGAGGTCTGTGTCAAAGATTACATTGTGCTGATGAATAGTTACTGAATGTAAAGTTACGACTGCTATCTAACACAGTCCTTTATGTTATAAGGAGCAACGCCCTTCTGCGATTCACAGTGATGCAACAGTTCCCCTTAGCAAATCCTTGTGACTCTATCCAGGGCTGGGCGAATGTCCGAGACGCCTCAGCAGACTACTTCAGCTGTGACCTCTTCTGGCCTCATTCTACTACGGACAGACCCTACTTCTTGTATGCTACGGGAGATACAGTTGGCTCGTTCAACAACATTTCAGGTAGATTGATTATGTTTAAAAGATAGATATGAAATATTTTTTCGGCATGGCCGTATAATATTCTTTTGGTCCCGGATATGACGCGACAGGTGGCGTTACTGGTCAAGATGAAGTATGTGATTGGTCAATGTAGCGGAAAATACAAAATGCAGATATGCCTTTAAAAACGAAACAAAATTAAGATTGAATGCAAGCTGAATACGTGGATGTATCTTTTCAAATGACACATTAATAAAATTATATTCCTGATTCAAATGCAGTCTTATTATCACCAAAAATGATTCAAACTGATACAATTTTGTTATTCGTGCTGAAACGCATTAGGCCTAGTTCGTTAATTTATTTCACCAGCAGTTTTACATTATAACCACCAGCATTAAAACTATGCCGTTTATCTTTTTTTAAAGATATTTCTTGTTTAGAATATCTTTAGATGTCCCTAAACACGGCATGTATATAGCACTTTCAGTGAAATATTGACCAACCAATGTGTTTTCCAAATCTTTTGAAATGTATTGGTAAAATGCTTGAAGTAGTACAATGTAGATTGAACTAGAAAGGAACTGTTATGTATATATTTGTATAGCTTACCTTGACCTGATTTAGAACATTTGGAGTTGGCCGAGAAGTTTTGTCAGGGGTATTCTCTCTTGGCAATGGGCAATTGTTTTTGAAGCTGTGATATTATAACGACGAATAAAATCAATGAAAATATGTCCGCCAAGGACAAGCATCACAGGCCTCCAAACTCTTCATAACGCCTTTGAGAATGATATCATTGATTTCAGTACCAGCTTCCTAGAAGTAATGGAAGTCCGTCTAGGGAGTTTTTTCACATATTGAGCATCACTGTTCTTTCGGTTTTTCAACACATTTTGCTGTCTTTTAATATACCGGAGCGGGCTTGAAGATTCAAATTACGCGATACTCCTATATTTCGATTGAGAGGCAAACAAGGGCAGAATGCCAGTCTAAAACACCTATAAACACATGACTTTCTGTATATTGAGTACCGTCGCTTTATCATATTCCCTTGTATCGATGGATTTTAGAACCTTGTGTTACCCCAACGTATTGCCGACAATATTTGACCCAATGCTCACGTGACCTCGTTAAAAAGAGGGTCATAAATGTAAACCCAATACTCAGTGAAGCGGAACTGGTACATACATATAGTGGTCCCCCCGATTCCTAGTAAAACGTTGTACATATGTTTTAAGTTGTAAGACAAAGTCACCAGAGCGTTTTTATGTTTTTATATACAAATGTAAATATATTTCCACTTAATTTCTTCAGAGGTTGCTAAGGCTGATACCATGGCTATATTTCTACAAGGTAAGTTTGTGTTTACATACATATGTCTGTAACTGATTTTATGGTTTAATGAAGGAATACGGACCAACATTTTGATCTCGTCTATACATATGTACCTACACATTGGTGATTTGGTTTTTAAGTTCCATTTCCTCATTTACTAAGGGAATAGTTTAACATAAAGACATATATGTTTTGACATAGGAAAGTGTTATTTAAATCAAGTATGAAGTAACTTAATGAAGGGATTCATTAATGTTTGGTAAAGTATTGACTTGTGGGTCTTTGTACCTCCCAATCAATAATTCGTCATTTCTTTGGTTTTCGTGTCGGTTGCCTCCTAGAGATCAACACTTAAGGCCCCTGGGATCAATCAGGAGTCCTTAAGGACGAAACAGCTGTATGATGTCCCCAACATCACTAACGAGTCCTAGAATGACGAAACAGTTGTAGGATGTTCCTAACATCACTGATGAGTCCTAAAAGGACCAAACAACTGAATGGTGTCCCTAACATCATTAACAAGTCCTTAAAGGACCAAACAGTTGTAGGGTGTCCCAAACATTGCTAATGAGTCATTAAAGGACGAAACAGTTGTAGGATGTTCCTAACATCACTTACGAGTCCTAAAAGGACGAAACAGCTGTATGATGATACAGTTTAATCCATGTTGTCCCTACTCTAGCTTGCTTTCATTTTGTATTGAAATGTTTTGTTTTTGCATAATTCTGCTTTGTATTGATGTTTACTCACAATGTAAACTGATGTTATTGGTATTCTGTAACATTGTGGATGGCTTGAACAGTACACGCGCAGTGAAACTATGAGTTTTCTTTTGTTGAAGTAGAAACGGTCTTAAAGCTTTACTCATCATCATTTTATGTCCGTACTGGCAATTAGACCTATCTATGAAGATTTTATTTAAATACCGATAAATAGACAAAGTTTGTTAACATGGTTCAGATTAATAGCTGTAGTTCAATCTTTGATATGGGTAAATATTAATGCGTTTTTCGTAATGATGGAAATGTATTCATTACAATACAATGTTTGTAACTCAGGCGTGAAATATTGTCTACCTTTACGATGTACTTCACTTTTCAGTGTGGGACATGGTGTTCAAGGGGGTAGCGAACCAGGAGACGTTCTTATGGTACATCTGGATGTCCGAACAGACACGCAACGCCAACAGTACTGACGTCATGACACTGACCACCTCCAGTCTTCAGACGTACAAATCTACAGTGGTCAACTCATGGTCAACTTACAGTATAGACAGGGTAAGTAGAGATGATAAGTACAACATTCACTGTGGCGACCATCAAAGTTACCATATAGTCTACATTAATATAGATCCCGCAAATCATGTACTGAAAGCTTCCACACCAATTATTGACATTTAGGCCTATATCGGAAACTGATCTCAACTATCGTATCAACTGTGACATGATATCAATGTAGGTGTAGGTTCGAAAACCATGGAATTTAATATTGAGAAATTAAAAATGCATGGTAGGAAATTGAAATAATCGCTCATTCAAACCCTGTTGATATGGAACAAAATCGGGAGATACAGAAAAATAGGTTATAATTTAGATTTTTTTTTAAAAAGAACTGTACATATTGTATAGGTAATATAAACAAATGTTGTTGTTTTTTTTTTTTTTTTTTTTTTTTATATAATTTCAATAATGCTACTGATCTGTTTTAGGTTAAGTTTGCCATGTTCGTGAGTGGATATGAGACAGCCTTTGTTGTTTTCGACGGAACAAATACAGACCGGAACTCTTGGTTTGCGCATGACAACATACTATATTCGTCCTTCACAGACATACAGGACCCGAAGGCCGTGTGCTCTATCGAAGGGTAAGTAATATGTACTGTTTAATTACGCTAATAAAGGAATAGTTATGTTGGAAGCAGAATACATGTCTAATGTGACTTTTTTGTAGGACAAGAAAATGTGAAAACCGCAGGCAGTGTCAAGGAATCTGAGATATTTGATATGGGAATGAGTTGACATGTTTGCCGATTCATGTTATCTTTTTTCTAAATAGTGTGGCTTTACAAGAGGTGATAACCAGACTAGAAAGAAAAAGTGCAATTTATATCTTTCCTCATAAATGTACTTAAAATTGAACACCTCTGACAAAAACACAAAGAAATGATGAGAGGCACGTGTGATGAATTATTAACGCGCTGTTATGATTTTTTCACACGGCACCACATAATGTCACTCGGAGCATTTCCTCATCGCATAAAAGATAACCTTATAATTCTAATTGGTTCTCGTTTTCTATTGAGAACTCCAAGATCATCGTGTTGTGGTTAAAAAGAAGTAGACAGTATTGGTTTTGACAGCAAATATGTCTTTTCTAGTAATGACGCCACAGTCTAGACATAAAGGTTTTAGCTTACAGTGGATTTATTTGGAAGGACTAACAATATGGTGGTCTTAGATCTGGAACTGATGGACCTATGCGAGTGTGAGTATTATGTTGTTAAATGGCGTTTTTCTTAGTCATATGCGTTTAACTTCATTCCATATCACCCTTCTTAGGCTATAACTTATCAACTTATCAAAAATAAAACATTTACCGAGGAAAAACAGTCAACTGGTGCAGTCGCCTGTCTGAAAGAAACTTTTCGGCATCAAATTCCTTTTTGGAAGCAAAACTGAACATACAAATCTGAACGTAATAACTGTGTCAGAACTGTTTAGCGATGCGTTTTGCTTCTGTATTCGCGACAATCAGAAAGGTATAGAAAGAGTTATAGACAGGAAGTCGGAAATATTTACGCTAACATCATATACATTGTACTTATTGCGATGTCCTACACAGAGATTTGTAGGATATTAAATATTACGAATTTGAAATTTTGGTAAACAACAGAGCCTTAGCTTGATTGGAAATGTGTAATCTACATGTAACATTGAAATAAATCCCAGAGTCTAGAGCGGAGATGTATTTTGCAAATACAAACGTATACTATCAAAAACAGGAAGTATCTGGCCAGACCGGAAACGGAAACGGTTTATGCCATGACAAGGAACAGAACATGATACATGGGCTATGTTCAAGTTATAAAAGATATCAGCATAATTTGATATCCAGTTACATGTATATAGCACTTTATTTTTATAATCTGATAAAATGTTGTCAGCCACATTACAGGGTAGGGTGCACGACAGTTATTACTGACCTCGATGTGAGATTCATTAGTCTGACGTTAGAGATTGGTCCATCTGTTATCGTCAGTTTATGGTTTATCGTAATGGTTGTTCCTCTGATCAGTTGACTTACTATATAACGCAATTTTATGGACTACAGTTACGACTATAAACTGGGAAATACTAGCATGTTTGGGATATGATCATTACGATATCTGCCCAAACAACAGCTGTTTCGGCCTTCTCGGACTCGTCAGTGATGTAAGGGACACCATACAGATTTGTTGTCCTTCTAGGATACAGCAGTTATAATAGGGATATCACAGAGCTGTTTCGTCATTCTAATACCCGTCGGTAATGTTAGGGACATCATTAAGATTTTGTGTCTTTCTTGGGCCCGTCAGTAAAGGTAGAGTCATAACACAACTGTATTGTTCTTCTTGGACTCGTTAAAGGCCCACAAGGGAGGAAATCAAACTAGCATTAAACAAAGCTTATACAATGAAGGGTACAGGTATGTGCATTTCCCGAATAATTCAGTTAATGCAGTGTTTTTGAAATCGGTTCCCTTTTACAGGGACAATTTATACGTCTGAATGTTCTAGACCGTTGCCACGTAGTATCATAATTTTAGCATGATGTTCAGGGTAACTACAATCCCTGAGAACTTAAGGTCAACTACCAGGGCTTATAATCCTGTAATTTCAATGTACAAAAGAAAAGTGAATATATTCGTGAATAATTTGAAAATGCATCCTATTGGTGTTGTATTCTCCTTAGACTGGTCAGTGATGCTTCGGACACTATACAGCTGTTTTGATCTTCTGATATTGGTCAGTGATGTTAGGGAAACCACAAATATGTTTTATTCTTCAAATACTAGTCAGTGATGCTAGGGACACCATAAAGCTGTTTTATTTATCTAATCCTGGTAAGTGATGCTTGGGACACAATACAGCTGTTGTTTTCTTCTAAGACTTGTCAGCGATGCTATGGACACCATCATATAGCTGTTTCATTCCTTTAAGAATGGTCAATGATGCCAATTTGTGTAGGAAACAAATTGGACCAAAACAAATGTTCAGCATACAAAATTAGTTCAATTATTTGAATATCTTTGTTCAATTTTGTTAATTTTAGAGCACGTATTTCGTGTGAATCATGTGCTAATTCTTTGCTTCTGATTTTCATGTTCAAAAGTGATATATTTTAAAGTGTCCCTGCTATTAAATACTCAGGAAACAGGTGTGGTTATGTCAGCTCGGAAATTAAAACATTTTAATTAGTTTCCAGTACACTCCCATTGTATTTCATATCTCTATATATAGTTTTAATACCTGTAGCCTGGGAAATAATACGGAGGAAGGTTATATCTCGCTAAACATTTCTTGTCACCTACCTTACGTCAACCACAGCTTTGGGGAAATTACGAATTTGAAAGGAATAAGGTTTTAAAACAATTTTACTGCTGCTTTGTTTGTAGAGGTTTGTAAATATGTATAAGGAGACATATACAAAGCAATTAATTAGATTGATGTGTTATGCATAAATCACACTATCAGAGGCATATGGCATTCTGGTGGTGTGCAATTTGTCCTGGTGTTCACAGAGTTGCCTCCCTTGTGCTGTCCGGACATTTTTAACTTTAGAGTAATCCTCCTTGTTGAGAACCTCCCTTGCTGAGATTCAGCAGTTACGATTGAAAATAACGGACAACAGTCAGGTAATTTAGAGCATCCATATGAATTAATGTTGAAATAATCATGCAGCGGGGTCGGACAATGTTTCGGATATGTTTATTAAAAAGTGTGGTGTCATTTTGGGGCGGGGTCTTTTAGTTTGTGGCTACCTCACTGAACAACATACAGGAAGCCCGTCCCATGCCATCCAGAGCAATAATGGTAAACAAGCGAGGATACAACTATGACAACATAGACCGGCCCGTTTCTCATCTTCACAAGGACAAACAAACCGACACATATAGGTAGCGTCGAACCACGCTCCTCGAATCTTCACCTGAGATTTCGTGGCCGGCGCTCCAACCAACGGATCTATCGCGTCATCGTGTATCAAAGATAATTTCGGGTGCACGCTTACAGGTTTAGTCAGATCCAACAAATGAACAAATATTTAACAACACAAAAACAACAGAAACTATAGTAGCAACCAAACAACAGGGATTGAAGTATCACCAAAACAACACGGAATGTAGTATTATACAAAACAACAGGGACTAGTTACACTTAAACAACAAGGAATTCCAGTAACACCAACACAACAGAAGGGGCGTCTTCATCTCAACGCAATCCCCATGTGGATAGATGAAATTCTAGGAACATTTATGGACTTTAGACTACAGTCGTGAGAAGGGAGTGTGGGGTATTTGAAATTCATAATATCTGGTTGCCTTTAATTTAGGAAACACCCTTAATTGATGCCGTGTCAATCTATTTAATACAGTAGGACTCTAATTTCCTTAGTATTATAATTCTCATTTTATTAAGCAAATCCCGATACAGTTAGTTCCTTTATTGACGATTTGATATCATTGAAAAGCTGATTATATGTTGTGTGAATGCGCGTGGTAAACACATAAGTCATGGCTTGGCTATTCGCAGTGTCTCGTCACATGAACTTGGATTGAATAACTTCTCGCACGCGTGGCACAGTACTGAAACGGTTGCAACAGAAATAGGAAAATGCCAGTAACAATCAGTGAAGTTACAAAAGCGAATATATAGAAGTACATTATATATATCGTAATTGACACAGTATTTGATGAAGTGAGATAATTTTAAACTCCCGTCTGTAGTCATCACTCTCTCTGTATATGGTAATAACCACCTTTTATCAAAAACAGCAGATTGTGTCTGTCACGACACGCGGCAAGACAAGACGACGTTCGGAACAGCTTCCGCTTGAATCAAAGTACATTGTGGAATCATATACCACCACGGTTGTCAACGTGGTTCTCATCAAAATCGGGCGCCATCGAGCATTGGCTTTGTCACGGAATGTTTGTCCACATGGTGGAATTCTCGAAATATATATATATGCATGCGTCATAGAAAATAAATCGTAATTAAGCCTTCCCATTGGAAATCACGCCATTATTCTCACTGTGTTGATGTGTCGGACTCAACTCGTCAAGGCTTGACATGTTATGTAATAATACGTATCACGGGTTTATTTTACATTTTGTTCTTTCTTACATTTATATTTCCTCCGTGTCTGTTAAATTATTTTAATATGTACTCCTTTCTGTAGAACTTGTCGACTGACTGAAGAACCACGAGGCGAATTACTGTACAACTGCTCATCAAGTGTATCTGAAGTCAAATCATTGTTAAGTTTATCAAACCCCTATATACCAATACGTGTTGCAGGGAAGGCTTATTTCCCTGAAACATAATATACTTTTGTTGAGAAACAGGAAATGTCGTGTAGCAAGCCAATGTAATTTTGGCTTAACACAAGATGAATACACAACTTTTGATTAAACAGGATCCCGAGATAGATGGTTTTAGCTTTCTCTTTGGGCAATAAATACGTCGTACAGTCAATCACGGGTTCCGGATAACATTGGAATAGGGCACGTGGGCTGGGCATTCTATTGCCGCTGTCACACGGTGAATAATTACCATGTTAATTTCCGCCAGAGGGCGTTAAACACAGCGAAAGACGTCACTACTCCGGGTTTGTTAACCATAAAGTATCTGGGTAGAAGTGCTTGTACTTTCAATGCGAGAAATTAAAACGGTTTCTACTGGAGCAAAAACAGCATGCGATCGACTTTAAGGGCACATTTCATTCCTTGGTAGAAACAAAACACTTGATCATGATGTATCAGATAATTGTATTAATACAATATTTACTTAGTTGATATGGTAGGATCAGAAGACTTACTATTACAATGCATGTTTACGTACATAAAATACATAAAAGACGCCAACGTCATTCCATTAAGCGCCAATGTTGTTTCAAAATTATAGGTGTTTTTGTTTGTTAAAATGACAATGTACGATTCTCTATATCACGTGTAGGTTACCTAGCTATGTCACGTGATTACACTGATCACGTGTTTGTTGTGCCCAAGTCACGTGTTGTTTACCTCATGGTATATGTTGTGTTTTGTATGTCAACTCCAATCTGAAGCACGGCGTCGTCGTGAATCTTTGTTAGATCTGATGGACACACCATATATCCGATTTATTTTCTTATTAATTTGGAGCTATCACACATCTGTCAAATCAGTTCTTATTACCCGTGTTCATCTCGTGATGGTCCTAATATACAAATTTGATTCATTTCCGTAGATATTGATATCAATATTTTGACGCAGGTGTACATAATGATAACTTGCCATCCCTGTTTACTGTACAGGCATTGCGATATTTCTCTTACATTGATATGAACTACGAATTGCACGACATGTTGGCAGTAGAATTCTCGTTAGCCACTGTAACGCATAACGTTCAGTCATGGTGTAAGTACATATACATATATAAATGCGTGATATCAATGACAGCTGTTGATTAAAGACAGATGTACACTGATCCTCAACCAAATAAAACAGAAGGTTTATGTAATACAGGCTGTTGTATAAAGAGTTCTTATCTCAGTTCACTCTATGCCTGAAGGTTGGCACTGGGAAGTTCATTGTTTATAATGATGACTACCATGATATAGTAAACTATATATAGTAAAGTGAAGTAAATTCAAGTTTAAAAATTGTCTGCGATCACTGTAGTTTGTCGATACCATCACTGCCGAGGCCATTTCCTGCCTCAGAATCACCCATACCAATTTCCTGGTCATAACACCAACTCGCTTGTAAATTGTGTTCTCGTTGTCGTCATTGGCGTGCGCTGACAAGGGGATAGTGTTAGGGCGCATTTATATCCCTAATATACATGTCAGCTTTATAGCGATCCGTGATCAGGTTCTAGGCGTAGATTATTCCTCATTCGGATTTGTTATGTCCGGACTAGCGATAGTAATTAGATACGACCCATGTCCGTTTGATGCTTTTCCTATTAGTTTGGAAATATACTCCTGCTGCAGTGTATCTGTGACCTGGGATTGACGTCCGCAATGCATCGTTGCCCTTGGTTTTAAACATAGTACTAAATCCAAGTTTGTCTAGCACGAGGTCGGTTTACTATAGAGCTGGTCATATTGAGACCAGCCTTTTTTGATACATCGAGGTATTAAACAAGATACATTAAAAGACCAAATAGATCATTTCCAACTAAAATATTTCATCTCAACATAAATCTTTAAAAGTCATTTCCTCTATTTACTTAATATGTATTGTTGACAAGAACGCTTTGATAAAGTAAGAATAAACTGCCTAACACAATCATGCGATCTTAATGCATGGATTAATTAGATATCCTGGACTCTCCTTATCACGCAACTCACAATCAAATATTGTATTGACGTGTACCATTACATTGATTGTGGTAACGAAACACAAATACAATGGTGCTGCATCCATCAAATCAAATCAAAATAAACCTCCTGCTGCAATACATGATATCAAACATAGAATGTGATATACAAATATCACATATGCATTGTTACATAAACCATGAAATCATACATAACACAATAATAGCTAACATAAGCCATCACAAAAAAAATCACATGCCTTCACCTAAAACATAAAAAGAGCACGTGACGTCACACATAACATTAAGGCAACACGTGCCGTCACACATAACACAAAAAAGCACGTGACGGCACATACAGCATAACAATATCACACGATGTCACACATGAGATTAAAACAGCACGTGTCACATATAACATAACAACACGCGTGACATAAAACATAACATAAAAACCGCAAATGACGTCAATAACATAACAACAGCACCTAACGTTACACATAACATAGAAAACTGTATATGACGTCACATATAACTGTAAATTACACAAGGTACAAAACACATAACAGATCATAACATTATACACAACATCACCCATAACACACGTAACAAAACACAACACACGACATGACAAATGAGACCACATACGACACAACGTATGCCACACACACGACAAAACACTCTATCTGGCACAACACCAAGTACGACATCAAAGCTGGCACAATACATGATATCACACACCACAAATGACATGACATTACAAATCACATGACATCACACGTCACAAATCACATGACATCACACACCACAAATCACATGACATCACACACTACACAACACATTATATCACACACCACAAATCACATGACATCACACGCCACAAATCACATGACATCACACACCACAAATCACATGACATCACAAACCATAAATCACATGACATCACTCACCACAAATCACATGCTATCATCAACAACACAACACATGATATCACGCCTGATGTAATATGTGCCTCAATTCATTAAACCTCTCTTCGGTTATGATAAAGTAACCCAACATATGATGTACGAAAATGTAACGCATTAAATCATTACGCTGAATAAGGACTAGTCAAATTAGGAAACAATAGATTGTCAGAGCAGTAACACTATTGACAACAATTGAACAAATAATTCGATTCTTTTCGGAGTGAAGATATTCTATATCCTGCGCGCTTCTGCTGTCGATCAGCATTACAGAGTTTCGACACATAAATAATCAGACAATTATGAAGTAATTTTCCGCAGTGTAATGCAGAGTTACCATCCGATCCGACAAGGCACCAGACAAACTCCTGTTTTAGCATTTACTTTCGACTGGTCTAGATACCGAGAGTCGGAAGTCTGGAAGTTCTCTAATATCGTTCATGCGTCGATGAATGACAGAAAAGTTTATCTTGCTTAATTAATGTAAGAATGAAAAACTAGGATGTCGATAAAAAGACGATACTACCAAAGGGGGAACAACATTGAAGGATAGAAGGAACACTACAGCGGAACTCAGTTGGTCTAGAAGATGATCCGATCTAAATATAGGAGAGTGCTTATCTGCTCTCCAGCCATATCCCCCATATTAGCTTACATGTTGGCATGATATCGGAGTAAAGGCGTCCAAATAAAGAGGTGTGGATATATATTGGATTGTGGGAATTCCAATAAACAGGGGATGATATCGGCCCGTCTGACAAATAGCTGAATGAAAAACTAAACATACTTCTCAACGAAAAGATATACATCTGTTCAATTTCAGCTACATATGTATTAGAAAGTATAGCAGAGAATAAGTGAAGAAATCAATAATTCATGTTTAGTGTGTCAGAAAAGTTACGTAAACCATCGTGATCAATGACACCTTCTGGTCCCTGGCTGTATTTAATGGGCCCCACCGTATATATAGTTGTCCTTTTCGCCAAGTCTCAAAATTGAAAGTAAAAATTTTATTTTTAGTTTCTAATATGATTAGACAGCGTCTTTCGTCTGCATCGGGGTTTAGAAATGATACTTAAGAAAGAAAATGCGATGAACGCTAACCTGTTCGTTAGTTTTAAATATCAGTTCATATTTCATTTAAAATAATGTGTGAAAATTTCTTCTGGTCTCTTTGGGGACAGATAAACTGTGGGTCTTGACTCTGTTAGGTGTTTAGGTATCGAGTGATTAGATGAGACATGTCTAATTGATAAAATACACATTGGTAAGTATTCATTGTTCGCCACGGACATGTATTTTGAAGCATTAAGCTGTGTGGTGCAAAAAAGGTAATTTGATATGTATATATATCTGAAAGTCTAAAATATATTAATCTACTTGATGTTTGTCGTATTATCAGCTCTGTTCCGATACAATACGATAGGACACATCCTACATTATCTGCCCCTATAACAACATTTGTACTTCTTTAAGCATAAATGATATCTTCATATGCATGAGTGGGATAGCTACATCTACATCTCGACCTACAACTATGTATGACCATTTGCTAATTACTGTGTGGTTTCCTGGATATTCTAACTTTATGGTAGTATCATCGGTTCCCATGGAATCTTCTCTACATTTCACTCAATTGATCCGTGGGAGCAATGGTTTGATGGCTATGCCCATGTGTCGCCATGGTTGTTTTAATTATTATGACATCAAGCTAACCAAACAACATCTAATTGGTCAGATTTTCCCTAACAAACTTCTACGGAACCAATCAGATTACTTGATTTGGATAATGAATAACACATATATAAAATACTTTTTGTATCAGTGCCCCACCGGATCGATCGGTGCTAACTTTAACCTTTTGCCATACCTAGCTGATCCCGGAAGAAGCTTATACGTTAATTTTAGTCTACAAAACCCAGTTCAAACCATGTAAAGATATTTCAACCGGATTGATATATGTATAACGCATGCGTACACTCTGGAGTGTCAGTCCTAATAACACATTGTTTATCGCCGTTCGTTATTTTCTGTGCAGTAGTACAATGTACGTATCCAATCAAACTCCTGCGAAGTTTCGCGTCAGAGCAGTCTGTACATCCGCGCACTACGTCCCGTTTCCGCTGGCGTGATACGAAAGTTTGTTTCTTTACGCTGGTACTTATATATAGTAGGAAAGATCGAATCACGAGCAAAGGCCGTACAATCACGTATTACTCGATTACACTCTTGCTAAACTTTTTTTCTCAACTGACCTCTGAATCTTCTCTGCTTTTTAAACCTTGTCAGAACAGGAAACCCATTTCTGATTGTGTATAATGATAGTACAGACAGCGTTTGTTACAGTAATGCATATAAATCACATTCATTCAAGCTCTGAATTGACATTGACAAACACGGAAATGACTTACAGCGGAACATACAAGAATGCTCGCGACAAATGACAAACGCTTAGACCGTAGAAGCTTTATGATCGATATGAGAAATACGGTGTTATAATCCAAAGTGTGGTATTCTACACTGTGGAATATTACGATCGCCTCCATCACCTGAGTTCTAGTCTGTTACCTAAGTAATTGTACTGTCCAATTTTTAATGAAGTAAGCATTAAATGGTTACCATAGGATTTCAGTTTCTGCTTTTCATCAGTATGATAATTGAAAACATGTCTGCTTCTAAATGCATATGTAGGACAGTAGGTTTGTTTTACCCAAGGGGCGAGGGCCGCAATGGCGGAGTGGTTAAGGTGTCCCGACACTTTATCACTAGCCCTCCACCTCTGGGTTGCGAGTTTGAAACCCACGTGCGGCAGTTGCCTGGTACACTGTAGGCCGTTGTTTTTTTCTCCGGATACTCCTGCTTTCCTTCACTTCCAAAACCTGACACGTCCTTAAATGAGCCTTGCTGTTAATAGGACATTTAAAAACATCCACGGAGCGATAAACCAAGCAAACAAACCAGAGATATGGTGACCTAATCACAACTATTTTGTTTTGAGTAAAGTTTTGTACTGTTGAATGCTTCACTCAGGCTGTAGCATGGAATTAACACACTGATGATTTAGTTACAATACAAAATAGAATACACTACACAGTTTTATTTTGACAGTCTTATAGCTAAGCTACAGTAGGATGACAGTCGTGAATATGATAAGGTCGATCACTGGTGTATTGTCTTACTGTATGGCCGTCTACGGATAGTGCAGGAGCGGCTGTCACCTGCACTTCCAATTAACAAATTAAAACGCCATTTATTTACTTATATGTTTTGGTATATTTCTTTATATTTATGATCAGTTACACGACCAAGGATGTTATTGTATTATCATATTGTCATACGGACTGACGCTTAACTGTCTTTATAAGGATGGAGGGTTTTTAAACTTTAAAATGTTAATGAAAGCTTTCCGAAACTAACGGAATATGTAGTGTGGGACGTAGAAATTGATAATTTGTATGCGTAATTTTCTCCCAAAAAGTAGACGGATATTTCCCCAAAAGTTTGTTTTGAAATAAATTCATTTTTATTAAATAAGCGTAAAGCGATGTTCTGCTTCTAATCATTATACGGATTTCTCTATAATTATCTGCAATGGCCAGTTTTGCTAAGTTTGGGGTTTTTATGTCCTGTCAATAACAAAGATTATAGGAAGGCCATGGGCGGTATGACCAACCAGTCGCCATTTGGCTGTTCCGTCACACTGAAATGCAAGAATCTGGACAGAAAAGCAAGCCAGACCACTTGTTATAGACAACGGAGAAAACAATAGCTAGGAATGTGATAGCATTGATTACCAATGTTGCATCTGGTAGGGCAGATTTGCTGTGCGTCGCTTTTGAGTCTCCAAGCAGATGACACGAAAACCAAACCTTAATTATCGAAAGGGGTTAGTCGCTGTTTACGCACGTGCTCGGGGTAACAACAAGTAAATTCGCTACTGACAATTAATTAGACATATCACTAATATATTTTATCCAATGTCCGTAAGATAAGAATTATTTCAGTTGAAGAAGTTCAGAGTATTTTGATGCAACTTTCTTCCACACAGAGACTCTTCATTTCCTGCGATTAAAAAAATAATCTCAAATTAATGGGGAGATGTCACATATTTCAATTTCAAAATTTGAAACCTTTTATGGTGAATTAAATTTGTCTATTGATCCAACTTTATAATGTATTGTCATATTTTTAATACCCTCTGCTCTCGTCAGATTATGAACATTTGAAATTATCAGCAATATTAGTTCAATGTTGATGCAAAAATACCGTAATTAACCTATGGCTGGTCTTAAAGCATACAATTTTACCATTTCAAATGCATTATTGTTATTATTGTCAGCAAAGTATGAAAAGAAAAGAAAACCGATATGAGAACGAAACGGTATTTCCTATTCCAAATCGATCAAACGAGAACAATATCCGATATTTACACTGAAACTCTTACCAGGAAAATTTACCAGGACATTAAACCAGGTGTTCCGCAAGAATAAGGGCTCAATCATTGGAATGACGCCAAAAAAGTCAGGGGTAGCTTATGTCCTGATGTCGCCTTACAATCGACTTGCATCCTCACTCTTGCAAATAAAACTTGTAAACTGTAAAACGTCAAGCAAATCACATTTTCATTTTCCTTGTCAATCTGGACATTAGACCATCCTGTAATATCAGAGAAAGTAGTAATGGTAGTAAAAGTAAAATTACTAACATGCGAATGATAGTTCTGCGATATTTTGTTACGGTATAAGCCCTTAAAGGTCATCTACAAATAGAAATAATGAATATTGAAAACTAACGTGGTCTATGCTACATGTTATATACCAAAATGTTTGTCTGGACATTTTCTGTAGATGCTGACAGTTTCTTCTGTAGAGTTACGTGATGGTAAGATGTATCGGCGAACATTATAGGTTACAAAAATAATAGTTCTTTGACCGGATTTTACGTTTAACGTTTACAAAATGGTGGCAGTTGCGGATATTAGCTCACAAATATCGCATACAGGGCCGCATTTCCTTTAATTAGAAATGTTCCTAAAGGGACGCATTTCCTTTAATTAGAAATGTTCCTAAAGGGACGCATTTCATTTAATTAAAAATGTTCCTAAATGGACGCATTTCATTTAATTAAAAATGTTCCTAAAGGGACGCATTTCCTTTAATAGAAATGTTCCTAAATGGACGCATTTCATTTAATTAAAAATGTTCCTAAAGGGACGCATTTCCTTTAATTAGAAATGTTCCTAAAAGGACGCATTTCATTTAATTAAAAATGTTCCTATAGGGACGCATTTCATTTAATTTAAAATGTTCCTATAGGGACGCATTTCCTTTAATTAGAAATGTTCCCATAGGGACCCATTTCATTTAATAAGAAATGCTCCTATTAGATACTATTAAGACATCCGATCATAGGAATGAGATTTTTCAAAACAAAAAGTTTAACTGTAGATTTTTTCTATCAGAAATATGCATCGTTTATCTCGAAATTTGAATTTAAACCGTAAATAAATTCTTATTAACATATTCAGAGTATTCATGCCTTATTTCTGTGCTATTATTAACAACCGCCATTTGCATTTGATTGTCAATATAAAATCAGTGTTTATAAGTATATAAAGCCAACATCCGGTCAAACAAATACCCCTAGTGTGTGCTATAGACACTTGAGAGCATAACGACATGTTTATTTGTGCAATATATGTGATATACATAAAAGAATTATGTCCTCCCGAAACATGCATTTCGGTATGTTTTGTTGATATTTCAAACATCTTAACAGATTACAAAGTTCACAACAAGCCCCATGGAACGCCAGGATACATGATAACAGATGCTTGTATTGAATTGCACTACAGTAAAATATCATTGATTTAAAATAACAAGTGGCCATTGTTTTTGGGGTTGTTGATAGTAAATACATGGTCCTTTGTGAGACCCCTCACACCAACGTAATATTAAGAGGCATTACCAGCTAACCTGGTCCATGTAAACCCCTTACTGTTCACCTAGTTGTCTGCGGTCAGTATCATAATTGCTTTTCTCGGCGTTGGTCTATCCATTGAAACAAAACGTGATTTTCAAATTCTGCATTGACCTACTTCCACATTGACCTTCTTCTGTAATATTCCGTATTAGATATGGCTGTCTAGTTCTCTATATTCATTAAAACACATCTGAGGGTGACTACCAAATACGCACAATCTTATAAGATAGATGAGGAATCAGAACCATCAATTCACGCTGACAGGATGCAGTGGCTGTAATCGTGACCTGATTTATAGGAATCTCGTTGCTGGTTTATAAACATACTACCCCTATCCAGATAATTTGTTGCCAATAGCCTCCCATGACATCAAGCACCGCGGCGATGCTGTACGGGAACCACTTAGGTAGGTTTCCCCTGCTCTCTGTGTAAAATATCGTTATTTCGCTGAATTCTTATTGTTCTTATCTTGAATCACTTTCCATTTTTCAAGCCTTGAAATATGTTTTGCTATGTGTCATATAAGCGCAATACTAACGCACACTACCGCAAATTGGGATATTTTGGTGTCTGAAAATTCGGACATTTTTTCATGTTATGCTGATACACGTATGTCTAAATTTGGCGTTTCAATTATCCCCGTATCAAACTTTGGCGCATTCTGATGTAACGGTTTTGATACCAATTTCTGTCGTCTGAGCTGGTGATAAAATGTAGTTCCCATGGGCGCCGTTGATGCCACGTGCCATGTGGTGCATTAAGACTAGTGAACAAGCCATATATTAGAATAAAACCAGGCAATAAGAAATGTGGAGCTATCAAACCAGAAAATAAGCTATGTGGAAGAATAAAACCTGTAATAAGCTATATTTGGAACAATAAAACTAGGTAACACGCTATTTGAAACAATAAAATCTGTAATAAGCTATGTGTAACAATAAAACTAGGTAATTAGCTATAATGAATAAAAAAACCAGGTAATAAGTTTTCCAACAAAACCAAGTGACAAACTATGTGATACAATAAAACAATGTAATAAGTTATATGGAACAACACAACCTTAAAATAAGCTATATGGAACCACGAAACCGTGGAGCTATCAAACCAGGTACTAAGCAATATAGTACAATTAAACAAATAATAAGCTATGCGAATCAATACAACCAGGTGATAAGCTATATGGAACCATAAACAAGGTAATACGCTATGCGCTACAATCAAACCAGGTAAACGGATATATGGAATAATAAAACCAGGTAATAACATATATTGATCAATAAAACCAGGTAATAAGCTATATGGAACCATAAACAAGGTAATAAGCTATGCGGTACAATGAAACCAGGTAATAGGATATATGGAACAATAAAACCAGGTAATATGATATATGGAACAATATTTCAATTTCTACTCAAGTTGGACTCAATGAAACTACCAAACTTAATCTGTTTCATTTGCTCATGAATTTGACCAGATTAACACTGATCAGTGCGTATGAATACATGGTTAAAATCCTTCCGCGGAACGATTTCACTTTTTCTACATTGCTTTTATAAGCATCGAATAATTATTAAAATTATCAAATTGATAATGTATTCTTGTATTTTATGAAAGACCAGATATGCTAAATACTTTTATTTTGACAAAGTAATACTGTTTTTCAATCCTAAAATAGCGGACTATTTTACTCGACCGACTAGACATGCACAATCCGGAACTCCTCGGGCTTTTCCGCATTTAGACTTGCACAAGCTACAAGATATTAATATCTAGACCGACTTTTTTATTCGAGAAAAAAAAACAATTGAAATATAAGGATTGAATCTAGATTTGGTCGATTTCATGGGGTCATGAATTGAGTTGCTCTTGAGACAAATTCAACATGAACTGCTTCGCAGTTCATTAAATTTGTCTGAAGAGCAACTCAATTCATGACCCCATGAAATCGACCAAATCAAGATTCAATCCTTAAATAAAACCAGGTATTACGTTAGTTTGATCAATAAAACCGGGCAATGAGCTGTGTTGTACAAAAAACAGGTTATAAGTTATATGTTTAAATAAAACGAGGTTATAAGCTATGTGGTACAAAAACATCATGTAGTAACTATTCTATACAATAAGCCAGATAATAAGCTACGTGATACAATACAGCGTATGCCTCAGGTATTACTTCTAGTTCCTGATGATTTTTTGTTGTATTTTCTGTATTCGGCTAGTCAATACTAGTAGCTTTATATTTCCCCTAGACTTTCCGTATCTGGCTAGTCAATACCAGAAGATGTATATTTCCCCTAGACTTTCCGTATCTGGCTAGTCAATACCAGAAGATGTATATTCTCTCTAGACTTTCCGTATCTGGCTAGTCAATACTAGTAGCTATATATTTCCCCTAGACTTTTCGTATTTGGCTAGTCAATAACAGAAGATGTATAGTCTCTCTAGACTTTCCGTATCTGGCTCGTCAATACCTGTAACTGTATATTCTCTCTAGACTTTCCGTATATGGCTAGTCAATACTGGTAACTGTATATTATCTCTAGACATTCAGTATATGGCTAGTCAATTCTGGTAACTGTATATTATCTTTAGACATTCTGTATCTGGCTAGTCAATACGAGTAGCTTTATATTTTCTCTAGACTTTCCGTATATGGCTAGTCAATACTGGTAACTGTATATTATATCTAGACATTCTGTATCTGGCTAGTCAATACTAAAAGCCTTAGTTTTGCTCTAGACTTTCCGTATATGGCTAGTCAATTCTGGTAACTGTATATTATCTTTAGACATTCTGTATCTGGCTAGTCAATACGAGTAGCTTTATATTTTCTCTAGACTTTCCGTATCTGGCATATCAATTCTGGTAACTGTATATTCTCTCTGAACATTCTGTATCTGGCTTGTCTCTTAAGACTTTCTGTATCTGGCTATTCGATACCAGAAGATTGATATTTTCTCTAGACTTTCTGTGTTCGGCTAGACAATACCAATAGTTTTATATTTTCTCTAGACGTTCCGCCACCTCTTTTTATATCAGATGTGTTTGCTTCCTTCTGATTCGCTGCCTCCTTGATTTACGTCCTCCACATTAATCACCGTTGTGATGTATTATTTTCGAATGGCTAGGGATTTTTTACATGGTCCGGTACGATCTATAACAGAAATAGCTGTCGTTGCTTTAAAAACGGTCCGACAACATATTGACTTCCTTAATTCAGGGATACATTTGATAAAAAAAAGGTTTAAAAGAGAACTAGGGGAGACACAGGGACGCAAATGTCATAAAGGCAACGGCAATACATTCACTGTAGCATATAACCATTTTGTTGAATCGGACCGATAGGCCCCTGATTTGTTTCTACCTGGTTTAGGCCAGAGTGTGGGGCTTGGCCCAAGATATACACAAGTTATTGAATATATATTCGTTTACTGTAGATCTCTTATATTTCGTACAGGGTTTAGTTTCGTGTTTATATGTGAGGAGATTCCATCGTGAATTCAAATCCTTCGCCATTATTTGTAGGAAAAGAACACTTTTCGATGAGGGCTAGGCTATTGGTTACCAATATATAAGTTCAGCGAATAATATTTCTTTGTACACTTTCTGTCCTCGCTGTTCCTTTACTGTTGACTGCACTTAATGAAAAAGTTTGGCCTTTTTACAATTGTAATGCTATTTCACTACCTGTGGAACTAAGCAATGCAGAGCGTGTGCTATGTTCTAATATCACATCATTTTCACTGCCTACATAATTTCCCTACGTTCCGATAGTATTCCATTGTTTTACTACGCAGTAGTACCTAATAGAGACTGTTGTTTAGAGCTAAAATAAAATTAGCACGTCATAGTATGACTGCCTTCACAAATAAATGGCAGTCTGTAGACATGTATTTGTCTCATTGTTCATACTTAGTTTCCTGTTCTAGTATGTTTGGAGAAATAACAATCTAGTTAACTGCTGTATTACGCTACTGATTATTGTCTTAATATTGTTATAACCATGCAGAGGTGTGTATTTTCTATCATTCATTTAATCTTTGTGAAATAGAAACTGTCGAAGTCTTTGAATTATTTACTTTGTCTCCTATCTTTAATATATTATGTTTCTCCAATGTCTTCCCAGCCACCAGTCTTCATAAGAACGTTGAGGTTACGAGGACATTCAGTCCTGGGTAAAAACAAATAGTGGAAAAAGATAGGTACGCCTTAAACAGCGATAAAGCTGAAATCACTGTCGAAAGGACATATCGACGCAAACTACAGTCGGTAGACAGGCAATCGACGGAAATTGCTGCAATATATCAGACCTGGTTATTGACGCGTAGCTAGGTAATGAGCATAACAGTATATTTTAGTAAATAATGTTTGTTTCGATACAACACCGCTACATATCAATCTCAAACTGCATACAGCATCCATGATTCTGTGCAAAATATTGTTTTCTGTTTTATTTATTTGTGCGCATATCAACGTAATTTACCAAACGTTATGTAGTGTAGCTTTTCTTTGAAATACATCGTTTAGAACTACTTAACGGGCTATCAAAGACATAAAATACTATCTCACGAGAACAAATATTTCCAATCGAAAGTCAGACCTTCGTTCGAGCACGGTTGTAAGAGTTAAACCCCTCATCTCGAACGCTGATACATTCTAGAAAAACGACAGCAACGAATGATCAGACATGTAAGGTAGATAACTCCCGTGTTGCGATGAAACAAAGTAATGCGTAGTAATATTACTGTTTTCATTGTATGGTAATTTTGTTTTCTTTCAAATTCTAATGTTTATCATAATCTATAACTGCAAGAAAGGTAATATGATTTCATTCTTGCTATTATAGGTTTTTCTGGTGATATAAAAATGTCCCAATATAAAATTGCTCCTTTTAGGCGCTACCAACTAAAATGTGAGTATCCATATAACCAAAACACATTTACAGGGAATTGCGGCATTTTTTAATTCTTAGTTTAAATTAGTCGCGCTTTTTTAAAACATTCATGTTTTCCCGTAAAAGTTTAGATAGCGAGATAATTAGCATGAAAATCCATAACAATTTTTGTAACAAAGCATGTTTTGGCGTAAAGATAACTCATGTCAATTTTAATTCAATTTCGTTCATTATTTCCTGACCGGATCGTATTCACGAATTGCATGTTAATCGACACGCCTACATGGATGGACATGACAAGGTGAAAAGTTGGCACAGCTGGTATTTGACCCCGAGTCCTGTATGTTATCAACTAATCGAACTAAAACTGACACTACTTGGGACTAGATATAGCGTTCGATAAGTGTTCGGGAATTGTGTTTTGATATAGTTAGGTTAAAACTGCCAGCGGCTCGTATCGATACAATTAAATAGTGACATTATGGGAGTTTTTTTATGTATATTCTAGCCAGTTTCTGTTTTTTTCTCGGCCAGGTATATTTCCCGAGACGAATGATAAGTGTACGTGTTTGATTCGTTTCGGTATAATAAAACATTTTCTGACTGGGCACTCGCGAAATACACGATTGATTGTCCCTTCATGACAAATTATTTCCTCCGACATTTGGTTATGGGAAATAGTTCAGCTTCCATGGATAATGAGGTAATTATGCCCTTCGTGCCATCATTTTTCGATATACCTCCTACACTGGCCTTCGAGCGTCCTGGTGTGTCTGCCTTGTACGACTGTCTATAAAGATAAACCGTACGCGTTATGTCTGCACCATTGTACCCTTATAACCGCCTTGTATCTGTAATCTGTACTTGGTCATCTTGTTGGCTTGGCTTAAACAAAGTTTTGTTTTCAGCCATTGTTATTCGTGTTCATATTAAATCGTTAACAACACTTTACTCGACGTTTTAGTTTTGTATAAGCCGTCACCTCTACTAGTGTTCTTTGCTGCAAAAGTACGATATATTGGCAGCGGAATGAATTATAAGGAAAATATTATGCCAATGGTCGATTTTGATAAATTGCAATCGTTTATTGCATTAATTGGAGTTAAACAATTAGTTAATTGATCAATTTACATGTATTTCAATTCATTAGTCCGGGTAAGCCAAATTTTAAGCTGCCCCGAAACCATCCTCAACATAATTCATTCACTTCAATAAGGCGACGAAAATTTAACGATGCCCTGTGATGCGTTCTAGGAGAAAAATCTGGAGACTGGCGAAGGTACATATTATTTCTGTATAAAGCCTTTGAATAGCCAACAAATCGGCTCACGCTAAAAGATAAACTTGTCGAACCCCGAAGCAATTAATCAACGTCATTTCCATTCACATTTACCATAAGACTTCATGATTTCCATCGTCAGCCTTGACGGTTTAAATACCTTCGGTATGACATGGATATGCATATTTTTATCAGTCGATTTCTAAGTTTCTTATTATTTATGGCGCTTTTCTTGCCCCGGAAATATAAACGGTATGCCAAGATGGCTGCGCCCATGTCGGCATTGTTTGATATCTGCAATTTTGCTAAACAAACCAAAGAATATGTAAAACGACCTTTGTAATTGGTCAGATTACTCTGATTGATACGTCCTGGTGCCCAACGGGATACGTGGGTAGCGATGACTTACTCTGGGCTTAAGGTCCGTATAAATAGCAAATCCAGTGATATTCAATTAAGCATTGATGTCATTTTTTTTTAGTTTCATCGGGGTATGAAACAAATTTTGTTTGCAAACTGTATGAATCCGCGTAGCGGATTCTTACATAAGTTTGAAAACAAAATGTGTTTCACACCCCGATGAAACTAAAAAAAAAAATGACATCAACGCTTATAATTAATTTTTGAAAATGATTTTCTAATTCAAAACATGTTTTATGTACAATTTTACTGGTTTTAAATGGGATTCTTCTTCTCAAATCAATACGCAACGTCAATTGTCGTATTGTGACGTCACATTTTTCGCGCCATTCTCGGAATTTCTTTCCTAGAAGAATGAAAAGAATTTTTCGACCAATCACATTTGAGTATTTGCCATGAAAACAAAGAAAAATTAATTATCAAGAAAATGAATCACAATTCTAATGTAATGGAACAAAGGTAACTTGATCAATTGTTGATATGCAGCATGGCTATCCATCGGTTTCAGGAGAACACAGAAAGCTTGTATGAATTAGACATATTGCACAAATTAACCACGCCGTTATTCTCACAAGTGACTATAGCATGTAGTGCAAGCGTTTGTTTGACCAGATTTGATTTTATAAAAGCATAAACATCGGTTGTCTTTTGACCTTGAAATGCAAATAGCGGCAGTGACTTAAATTGCACAAATGCGGCATAAAGGGAGACTTTTTTTTTATTAATTGTTAATATTAGATACTATTAAGATATCTGAGTACAGAAAGAGGAATATTTTCGAGACAAATAGTGATGCAGTGGAGTTGGTGGCTATTTTCAGAAATCTGCAAATTTTAATTTAAACTTGCGGTTGAACTATTCTTTTCTAAAGACGGGCTCCTTGCTCAGTTCTTAGTTCTTCATAGTGTCTAATAAGAGCGTTTTTGATGACTGAAATGCCGCCTTAAATGCCATAATTGTTTTATATTAGTCACAGCCGCCGTTTGTATCTCAAGAACAAAAGATAATCGATGTCAATGCTTTTATAAAACAAACGCTGGCACTACCTGCTATAAACACTTGACGACATGGTTATATGGTGCAATATGTCTGATCCACGTGAGTTTTCTGTGTTCTCCTGAGACTAATATGTTACGCATGTTCTGTCGAAATTAACAAGTAGCTTAATAAATTAAATGTCATAATCAAGACGCATTGATAGTCATGCTACATATTTAACAATTCGTGAAGTTACCCCTGTTTTATTGCAACTGAATAGTGTTTTATAGTCTTGTAAAATATCACTGGGATGACATTAACCTTAATCACTGTTTGTTTGACTCCTAAACAGAGCTAGTGTCTTCCTGTGTCGGTGTTTATGGTATGTTTGACTCCTAAACAGAGCTAGTGTCTTCCTGTGTCGGTGTTTATGGTATGTTTGACTCCTAAACAGAGCTAGTGTCTTCCTGTGTCGGTGTTTATGGTATGTTTGACTCCTAAACAGAAATCATCTCGCCCTGCGTCGGTATATATTGTATATTTGACTCCTTCACAGAGCTAGCGGTACCATGTGTAGGTATACAATGTAAATTGTATGTTTGACTCATTAATAAAAATAATATCGCCCTGCGTCGGTCTATCAAATGAAAATATTAAGTGTCAAGTAAGCGAAAACATGCAGAAAAAATACTTAATTCAGTAATGTACAATTGATGCCTCAGTTTTTAGCCCCGTTATACCGTGTTGTTACATGTTGACTACCGTATGTACAATTGATGCCTCAGTTTTTAGCCTCGTTATACCGTGTTGTTACATGTTGACTACCGTATGTGTGATGCCAACTGAGATTTAGATAATCGTGTCTGTTACATAAACATGTTCATGTGTACTAGTAGCAACATATCGTTGGAAACTTGAATTGCACACAACATCGTGATTTCGTTAATTGTGAAGTCCTTGATGCTGTAAGAGTGTTGTAGGACTCTTATAGTTGGGAACATGGCTATTGTTGGAAAGTCATTGAGAAGTGGCCGTTATACACGACATACATATATTAAATCTTGACGTTTATTTGTCTATTATTATACTAAGTATTACAGTTGATTTATATCATGGTGTTGTTCTGTCAATATCCATCGTAGTAACCCCTTGGCAGAAACGTACATTCGCAACCGCGCTATCTAGGAGGTTAATGCTTTTCGGTAGTCTCCCTTACGTATACGGAAGAGAATGGCATTATTGTGGCACATCTTTCTGAACGCATACTTTCCCCATGGATATATATCATCAAAAAGATATAAAGTCACAATATTAAGCATGGAACATTGTCGTCAATACGCTGCACGCTATTCAATACTTTACTTATTCTGTCTCAGCACTTTGAACGTTTGGTAGTCACTGACCTTGCATATTTTTTATACATCTTTGATATACGCCAATGTCTCGTCCTCGATAAGTAGTGTTTTCTCCTGCCTCATCGTCCATACCTTTTAAGAAGATATTAAGTAAATTCTTGGGACACGAATCGTTTTAAATGTCAAATCCATTGTTAGTTTGTGGTGTGCTGTCGTCTAAAATGTCAACCACACGGACATGATGTAATGGCCACCCAATGCTTTCTCAACAGGAAAGTTATTTTTGATTTGGAAACCCAATCTTCCTGGCAGTGTTTCCTCTGTCAGTTATAGCCAGCGCTAAGTAAGCTTCGTTTTTTGAGGGCATTGTGTAGAACCAAGGGAAACTTTGCTTCTAAGCAACTGTTTTTGTTGCGACTACATCAAAAACGCCTCGGTGTATACAAAGCCGATTATGGTTTTATTAATGATGATTGGGATATTCTACACAAGTATGACATTCAAGAGTTTTTATTTGATTTCCTGTATTCTGGTAAATTTCCTTCTAAGTTCCGGTGGAAATACATTGTTAAATATACTCTGCTGTGTCAGGAATTGCATGCTTTGCAATCTCGGCTTGTTGGTTCCTCGGAGTTTGATAGATTTAGGAAACTTCATCATGACTTAGTACCATCTGCCATCTGGTCATTTCCAAAACATCACCAAAGATTCAATAGTATTTGCAAAACCGTGGGTAAAATGTGGATAATCCCCCCTTTATGTGAGCTAGTGTGTGCTCGGTGCAATGGCACGTATGAAGATGCAGTCGCCCATTGCCTACTAGACTGTAGAGAGTCTGTCTTATCAAACTTACGAGAAAATCTTCTGATGAATATGGATAATAAATATCCTGTTCATGTATATGTGTCTTTCGATCAGGCTGACAGAGATGTCCAGATATGCACTTTGCTGGGTGCAAATCAATATGTGACTTGTTCGAAAATGACCCGTCATTATTTGAATTCTTTATTAAAGACTGCCTTATTTTTGCAGCAAATGCTTACAAAATGACATTTCAATAATGTAATATTCAGGTAACAGTTTTGTTGTTTTTACATACTGTAATGTTTAATCCATGACGTAAATGTCAATATCACCTTATATTGATTCCTTGCACCTATTTGTGGCCATGTTTTTGACTTCTTTTTCTTCTTTGATTGCGCTTTATTGTCAATTATTCTTATATTTGTACTCTTCATATTTTGGAGGAAATAAAGAAATGAATGAATGTACAATTGATGCCTCAGATTTTAGCCTCGTTATACCGTGTTGTTACATGTTGACTACCGTATGTGTGATGCCAACTGAGATTTAGATAATCGTGTCTGTTACATAAACATGTTCATGTGTACTAGTAGCAACATATCGTTGGAAACTTGAATTACACACAACATCGTGATTTCGTTAATTGTGAAGTCCTTGATGCTGTAAGAGTGTTGTAGGACTCTTATAGTTGGGAACATGGCTATTGTTGGAAAGTCATTGAGAAGTGGCCGTTATACCCGACATACATATATCAAATCTTGACGTTTATTTGTCTATTATTATACTTAGTATTACAGTTGATTTATATCATTGTGTTGTTCTGTCATAATCCATCGTTGAAACCCCTTGGCAGAAAAGTACATTCGCAACCGCGCTATCTAGGAGGTTAATGCTTTTTCGGTAGTCTCCCTTACGTATACGGAAGAGAATGGCATTATTGTGGCACATCTTTCTGGACGCATACTTTTCCCATGGATATATATCATCAAAAAAATATAAAGTCACAATATTAAGCATGGAACATTGTCGTCAATACGCTGTACGCTATTCGATACTTAACTTATTCTGTCTCAGCACATTGAACGTTTGGTAGTCACTGACCTTGCATATGTTTTATACATCTTTGTTATACGCCAATGTCTCGTCCTCGATAAGTAGTGTTTTCTCCTGCCTCATTGTCCATACCTTTTAAGAAGATATTAAGTAAATTCTTGGCCGGTTATTTAGATGTCAGCAAAATTGGGATCTAACGGACACAAATCGTTTTAAATGTCAAATCCATTGTTAGTTTGTGGTGTGCTGTCGTCTAAAATGTCAACCACACGGACATCATGTAATGGCCACCCAATGCTTTCTCAACAGGAAAGCTATTTTTGATTTGGAAACGTTAACCCAATCTTCCTGGCAGTGTTTCCTCTGTCAGTTAAAGCAAGCGCTGGCTGGCACAGTGGATTATTTTGGTACCTTGAAATCACAAACAAAACCTTCCTTGACATGTGTACGAAATTGCGAAAAAGTAATATCTGATTCTATACGAAATTTTCGAATACATTTTTGTCATATAAACGATTTCATCAAATAATTAACGATGCATGAATTGCGGACATATCATGTTATTAACACATAGATGAGCATCTAATAGTTTTACCGGACGACTGACACGAACCACTTATTGCCCAGGGCATGGTACATCTGACTCTATAATAGTTTCGCCTTATATAGAAACTAAATATTCACGTCAATTTGACGTGAGTCTACATAGTGGGAACCTGTTTTATTATTTTTTTTCACACTCCCACCAGGAACAAACGTGAAATTGTTCCGCTGGAGACCTAATTAGAACGTCTGCATGTTCCCTTACATTATCAACTACACCCCGAGGAGTCCCTCCTCTACTTCCTGGCGACATGTCTGACTGTTCGATGGTGTTGTGCCTTTCCCCTACAGTGATATTAGGTGTATTGGACATAGCCTCATAAGTGCATTCGCCCTTGAATGACAGGTGATGCTGGATGTCTGAACTGTGTACTTTTTAGGTTTTAAAATTGGTTTTATTCTCTAGCAAATTCTGGAGGGATGCCAGGTCTGGATTCACCCCTCTTTTAGCATGGAGCCTCTCACATGCGGTCACTTATACAATATAGCTTTTCTATTTACAATTGCATATTTGAATATCAAGGTTATAATTTTGGTAATGTTTCGCCCTTGTATGAGGGGTGATGCCGGATGTCTGAACAGCGTATATTTGTAAATTACCAGAACAACGTGTAAAATATTGCTTTGAGATAGATACAGGGTTGGCGTGCTTCGCAAACATCACCATTTTAAAGTAATTGATTTTGAAATAAAAAGTGAACAGTAATATGTTTGCTTCGTTTTAGAAATATTATTGAAAGCAGAGGAGAAAAGGGTAATGAAACATTCGAAAACAGCTTTTCGTAATGTCTTTGTATGTAGAAAACCCAATTGATCATCTGGAGCCATGCACTTTTTGTTTTATTTTTTGTTTTTTTTTTTTTTTAATTTTCCTACTATGTAGCGTCTTTTTTTCGAAAGGGGAGTGGGGATGCAAGCTATTTTCGACAGAGTTATCGGAAATATGCGTTACATACATATGTTTTGCCATATTCCGATAGGATATCGTATAATCATTATATCCAAGATGTTCCCTTTAGGACACCTGGTAATTTAAATATTATTATCATTGAGCTTGCCTCCTTTTGAATCTTAACTTTATTTACTGTTTTCTTGCTTTTGCCGATTGATATCTAGAATGACGCATTTGCTTACTTATTTTCGGTCGATTGCCACTCACAGGTTTCAAAAACTTCTCGCAGACAGAACACGATATCAAAACGAGAATAATCGGTTACTATACATCTCAGCAGGATACAAAATAACCTGAAACTGAAAACGTTGTTTGTATATGGATAATTTTTTATTTTTTTTTTTTTTTTTCATTTTTTTTTCTATTTTGCATCAAGTGTTGTAATCATGTGCCAGGTCTTTTATTTCAGCTTCAGTTCTGTAAAATTAAATATTCATACTGAACTAAAAATTTTCCAAAATGATAATTTCGTTGTTTCTTGATTTCATGGATCAGTAGCATCCATGACACCCACAGAAATTAATACATGTATGTGTAAATGTAATTCCACTAGCATTATACAACACAGAATCAAAATCCATCATGCTAACAGAAAATCCTTATCTGAAGGGTCGCTGAATGATATATCTAATGCGAAGTTTTGGGAAATTAACAAATGCGAGCCCTGTTTCGCTGACACTTTCTGCTTGAATCGCAATGTCATTGTTTCTTCAAACTTATTTCTTGTCGATTGAACATGTACATAAATATTTCACATTATTCGCCTAATAAAACGCAAACCTATTGTCAAGCAATCAGGGCCGCAGTAATGTTCGTAAATCGATCTAGCTACACTGTATGTCTATAATGACTTTCTACAAACTAAACATCCTGTGTTTGTTTTTTATGGAAAATCAAGACTTATGATCTCCATAAGAACATAACTAGATGCGTTTGTGTAAATTGATGTAAAAACAAATATCGTAAGAAATCCGAGCTTGTGCGGGATATTTTTTTTCGAATGATATATATATATATATAAACTCACGGAGGGTACCATATAACATAATCGACGGAATCAGAACATCCTCAAAAGTCACTCACTCTCTTCATCTTATCACTTATTTTATAAATTTAATATCATTACACTTATATGTTACAGAGATGGTATACGACGTTGGCAGATTCACAAGACTTCCGGTCTGACTTGCGCAGACGACACTGCGTGGATGATGATTCTTGATGACGATAACAGGACACAGTCATGCGCATGGGACTACCAGTCTGGTTTCCTGTACAGCCAGGAACCTGTGGCCGTGAACTTTGAAAAAGGTAAATACTTGTGTGTTTGAACCTGCACTTCGCTATTGAAATATCAGTCTATCTTGGCATACCGCCAAACATTCGTACCTCTAAGAAAGGTACAGTAGCTTAGGTTGTTTTTTTTTTTGTTTTTTTTTGTGATTCGTACGGATCAGTTGGACATTTTATCTGCGTCAAGTTCCACAGAAGATATAAATGGGTGTAGAAAGAGAGGATAGAATATCTAAGTAATTAACACCAGTCCTCAGCAGGAGAGTGCGTGACAATGGATCTGATATACAGTTTCTTACACTGTTCCTTTTTTTTCGTGTCATTCGTTTTATATTATAGATTTATCCCTCCACACTAAATAATCACCTCCTTTCAGAGATTTAGGAGAGTTGCGTGTACTAGAAAACCACTTTATCACGTTCTCATTCGATTCGTTTTACATTGGACCTGCTATTGCAAGGGGTATTCAAAAGGATATTTCTGTATATACATATGTATGTAAGGTTATATTCTAAACAGAAGTGGTACGATCCGCATTAAAAATCTCTTGGCCAAAGATGTGTCTTATTGTATCTGGATTGAGTACATAGATGTTTCCTAATCATCAATACAGCAGTTCAATGATAACAATGGCGAATGAAGTGATTACACAGACAGGGTTACATTAAAACAATACATCCCTCGAGTGGATGATAGGTGTAAATTGCATTTCCAGTGAATTGTTTTCTTACAAATAGACGAAACAGGCATGGTTTTGCTGCATGGTTTTGCTGCATGTAATATGGTGTAATATGACCGATCGGTAGTGTAATATGACCGATTGGTGACGTAATATGACCGATCGGTAGTGTAATATGACCGATTGATGACGTAATATGACCGATCGGTAGTGTAATATGACCGATTGATGACGTAATATGACCGATCGGTAGTGTAATATGACCGATTGATGACGTAATATGACCGATCGGTAGTGTAATATGACCGATTGATGACGTAATATGACCGATCGGTAGTGTAATATGACCGATCGGTAGTGTAATATGACCGATTGGTGACGTAATATGACCGATCGGTAGTGTAATATGACCGATTGATGACGTAATATGACCGATTGGTGACGTAATATGACCGATTGGTGAAGTAATATGACCGATTGGTGACGTAATATGAGCGATTGGTGAGGAATCCACATTGACTAACGAATGATTGCTGTTAAACACAACGTCTATACTTCCCACTCATATTAAGCATTGGAAAGTCATGTAGTGTAATACGTGATGAGAATGAGTCCAAAGTTTCCCCTTAACAGTCAAATCTGTCTTAGCGACTAGTAGTAACGGTAATTCGCAATTCATTGCCCATAGTATGCTCAACTGTTGTTGGGGCCAAATGGAATATTATCGGTGAAAATAAACAATATAGTGCTGCCAACTACCTTGAAGTGTGAATTCAGGCCTTAAAGTAATACATGTAGTAACTGGTTTACGTCAGAATGACATTTATTTGTAAACCTGCCTCTATGGAGACAAGTTTCCTGAACATCCCCTTATATTCTTTACACCATTTCATGTAGGAACATTATCTTCAGACAGGATATAAATATTTGACCCAATTTTGTTGTTGTTGTTTTGTTTTTGTTGTTGTTGTTGTTGTAGTTGTTGTTACGTTCATTTACCTGACATATAATTTAGATCAGCTAATTGATTTTCTGTCCTATATATCTGATATGGAATATAAATCACAATATTAGATTCTAAAAAATCCGATCTTTCACATCGGTACATGTATTTTATGGCATTTCCATCATCAAATAGCGTTATAAATATTTTATGGCGTTGTCCAAATTTTACTGCAACTATTCAAGCTATATCGACTTTCACTTTAATTGACATTTCGATGTTCTTTTGTTTTTTCCTTTCGGCGCACCTTACGTCATTTTTTGCTTCAACTATGAAATATTTGCGTGTAGGAGGTGATCTAATAATGTAAGTTTTAATGTCCTAATATCACACACAGTGAAATTTTATTTAACGCCGCGAGCGTGTCACAACATAAATTTAATGAAACAGAGCAGTTATAAAATAAGCGTGCATTTCTATACACAAAATATATTGAAGTAAATGTTTTATCTTATTTTATTTAAATCGATTTTCCTAGCGCACTTGTAAATTGTATTATATTAAATTCCGATGGGGAATCTGGAAGAACATTTAACATGTCCATTAGCTTTAGGGGTTCATCTTTTATCAGAAATCTCTATTTGGATATTTTCTTTTGTTTTTTTTAAGAGTCCTCGTTTAACGCCGCCAAAGTGAAGCAGGCCAACGTTATGGGAGTCTTTTTACATGGTCAGTATATTAAATGTCTTTACCCATGTCTTTTTATAAAACAATTATTCTTTTGGCAAACTATATGAAATATAATTTATTGCCGCATAGATGCAAATAGATCAATTATATATGTTATCTGATAAGATTTATTGTAAAAAGAGCACATCAGTAATAGATTCAATATTATCGGTAGAACACCATTTTTTTACTAGTTAAAGTTATAATAAGTTTATTTCCAAAAATGTTGATTAAAGTATTCAGATTTCTTACACTATCCGCATACTATTTGATGTCTTCAAAACATCGTAAATGCTGTCCTAATTGTATACCTGTAATTTCGGATTACCCACAGGATGGCGTCCGGTCTTTAAGATATCATCAGGCAGTGACCTCGAGTCTGCCAGTTCTGTGTTTGACCTTTGGTCCACCAATGTCACAGTCAATGAGGGATCAGAAGCCGCAATGTCAACTTTTCCTGGAACTCCAAATTTCAAATCTGAGGTCATCAATTTATGGAACAATCATAACGTTCGAGCGGTGAGTGTTGAATGACTAATAACACTTTATAAAGCCTTTCAGAATCAAGGTGTATGCAATGTCAAATCATATCCGGTGAATAAAATAATATGGCAAGTTTTTTTATGATTTTATATTGAATACAACTGGGTACCAACTAAATTAAGGCATCGTGCTGTAACTCGTCCCGTATCCACAACAATATCAAATACATTTATTATGATATTTATATTGCAACAACACTCGAAATTTCTCCTGTATTTCTAAGCCAAAACATAAATATTGGATAACAAACGAATGACATTACTTTTTTTCTTGAATGGGGAAAAGTCTCTTTATCTATTTTTTTAATATTCAAAAGTCATTTGCATCAGTTCCAAGTTCAATTAAGTAACTTATTTAGTATTGTTTGTCATTGGCGAAATGCACGACCTCGGTTCAGGTCGAATTTTTTTGTATCTGCTTTGTATTGCCACTAATAATTCCATTTTGTTACTGTGTTTGATATATCACCTGTATGTTATATTAGCGGACAGACAAATTACACATATCGTGTTATACAGGTTAAGATTGCCTTCTATGCTGGCGGACTACAGAAGGGTTATGTAGTGTTTGATGCCACTACGGCTGACCAGAGTACGTGGATGGACTGTAAGCATCTCCTGTACACCAGCTATACCGACCTAATGACGGACACTCCGGAAATTTGCAGCATTCAAGGGTAGTTAGAAATACATTGAATTCCTCAGGAAACTATAGTTATATATATGTATATATATGTAAAAGTAAACATGTAAAAACACATTATTTCTAAAAGCTTTTTCTAATATTTGCTAAAATTACTATAGTCGTACTACGATGCCACTTCCTGTCATCCGACCCTTGTCTACCGATTACCAGACCTTACCTATCAAGATAAAAGATATTCATTACCCAAACAGGAAGTGTATAAATTGAATGTCTAATATCAATACCATTGTTTTTGCAGTCAAGCGTCTGAAGGACGTCGATTTTTCGTGTCGGGGCCCGACGTCGGCTGCGAGAACACCACTGCGTGGTTTGTGCTACTCGATAAGACAAACACAGGTTCATGTTCTTGGGAAACTGCTTCCACAGATCGTCCAAAATTTCTCTTCTCTGCATCCCAAACCAAACAACCTGTTGGAGGTAAACAAATATATGAATATGATATAAAGTTAATGTTTTAAAACCTTGCCATGTATATGTTTGTGATATACCAGTTTATTCCATCTGTAAAGTTCTTCCGGAGGTGTTTTCACCTAGGTGATGAACTACACAAAACGTAACGAAGTGTCACTGTATCATACTATAATATCGCGGGCCAGGACATAATAGAAATTAACGTAATAAGCCATTACTTGTTGCAAAGACATAAACCTCGAATAGATCAATTACGTGTATTTCAATGGAACATCAAATACTCGTCCAGATGCCAGCCAATATGCATTCGCTGTTATACTGTGGGACTAGACCTATCATTATCACAGAATGAGACAGAAATGATAGCCTTGAGGACAGCGATGCTTTAATGTGCAATTTAATGTCACTAGTTCATTTATTAAATATCCGGTATCTAAATTAGATTTTCTAGAAATACATCTATATCAGCTTGCTTCTATCATTATCAGGATTCATTGTAACTGAAATTAGCTAAAATAAGGAAATTAATACCAATTTAAAAATAATTTAAAGTAAATATTAACAATAACTCATCTTGCAACGATGTCGAACTTAAATCATAAATAAAATTTCCAATGAGAACAGTAAAAATCTGGAATAGTCTACCGGGATAAATCAACCGTTAATGCCTTCAAAATGCTTTTGACAAACACGGAAAATCAGGAACTATTTGAGAAGTAGTTACTGAAACATAGATCGTAAATATGTGTTGAAAATGATGTGTTTTATTACGAGTTGTTATTATAACTGATGGGGTCTGGTACAGAGGACTATATTTCCTTCACCAAAAATAAACTCTTAATTTATCTTGTTCTATCCAAACTGTAATTTCGTATGTTTTTTCAACTTGATATTTCAAGTTTTCATACATCGAGAATTGATCAGATCTATAGAAGGGCTTTCAAAGATCAATGTACAAAAGATAATAATTTCGTTTTGCGAGTAGGATTTCGAAATTTCGAGTTAATATCTCAAGATCTTTCACTATCCAGTCGAAATTATTAGTTGCACACATGAAAAGATGATTCTTTTTCTTTGCCCCTATGCTCTTCCTTAGAAACTAAAAAGTAAATATATAAGAATAAGAAGAAAAAACAGGATATCATGAAGAAACATGAATACGTTAAATAGCATGGCGAGCTGCACGTATGCGGGATATCCATCTCAAATCAAGATAAAAGTGTAGCAACATTGAAGTCGATCCGAATATATTTCAAACTGGCCTATTGAGCTTGTTGTGATTCCATAATATTTAGGTCTGTTAACCTGTAGTCGCCATAACACCACTTGTACGACTTTAAATCCAGGTTTTACTGCCGTGTACCCGTTAGAGAATAGTCGTCAAGGTGTGGCTGTAAAATATGAACTGCTATTTACTGCCGTGTACCAGTTAGGGAATAGCCAAGGTGTGGCTGTTAAGTATGAACAGCTATTCACTGCCGTGTACCCGTTAGGGAATAGTCATAGTGTGGCTGTAAAGTATGAACAGATATTCACTGTTTTGTACTCGTTAGGGAATAGCCAAGGTGTGGCTGTTAAGTATGAACAGCTATTCACTGCCGTGTACCCGTTAGGGAATAGCCAAGGTGTGGCTGTTAAGTATGAACAGATATTCACTGCCGTGTACCCGTTAGGGAATAGCCAAGGTGTGGCTGTAAAGTATGAACAGCTATTCACTGCCGTGTACCCGTTAGGGAATAGCCAAGGTGTGGCTGTAAAGTATGAACAGATATTCACTGCCGTGTACCCGTTAGGGAATTCGAATAGCCAAGGTGTGGCTGTTAAGTATGAACAGCTATTCACTGCCGTGTACCCGTTAGGGAATAGCCAAGGTGTGGCTGTAAAGTATGAACAGATATTCACTGCCGTGTACCCGTTAGGGAATAGCCAAGGTGTGGCTGTAAAGTATGAACAGCTATTCACTGCCGTGTACCCGTTAGGGAATAGCCAAGGTGTGGCTGTTAAGTATGAACAGCTATTCACTGCCGTGTACCCGTTAGGGAATAGTCAAGGTGTGGCTGTAAGGTATGAACAAACTAAAGCTCGTGTCTTTTGTAACTTTAAAAAAATAACTTACTCGTGTGAAATAAATTCCATATCCAACAACCACTCGTTGTGTAATCTCTATGTATATATGTGCACAGTAGTAATGGTGTGGCGGTAAAGTATGGACAGCTATTCACCAGTATACTTAGCTTTATAGTGATAATAAATTACCCACCTATACGACAATGCTGATACAATGTACATGCAGCTGTTCAATAAATTTACGTTTTGCGCAAATTGCTACTTTTGCTAGAAATAACGGACGTTCCTTTTATTACTTTGACAATAACCTTTTAATTTATTTTTCTTTCGTCAAGTGAACATCAAAGTAATTGACAAATTAAAAAAATAATCACCACCAGGGGAATCAAGAATGCGTTTATAGTTTATTACACTTGGTTGTTTCTCTTTTTTTCTTTTTCTTTTTATTGTTTTTAATTTTTTAACTTGTAAGTGTACAGCACTCGGTTGTTTCTCTTTTCGTTTTTTTTTTTTCTTCGTTTTTTTAAGCGTATTTACAAAGCTAGTGTTCTGTTTCATAGGGAACGTCTTGGGCACGCATGATCAATACCAACGAGCGGGAATCACGTAAGGAGTAATAGTCAGAAACTGATGGTACATGTACAATGTGTATGTACATGCAACTGTCAAAATTGTCTTTCACATTATTAATTTCCTTCTAACTGACGTTAATTGTACATTACTGAAGAGATAAATTATCGATCGAGCTAGACAATGTCTGTAGTATCCGACAAGCCATGTTAGGTTTGATCCATCAGTTTGGTTAGATACGAATATCACGGTAACGTGTACCTGGTAGTCGTCCAATCTTCTCTGATCATCCTGCTGTTCTCTAACGATAATCATCGTCCAACGCTGTGGATTTGCACGGCATCTATAGATGAAAGTGAAAAGCTTTGATGTCAGTGTAGAGGTACAATTCCCGTTTGATGAGTTCGGTGGTACCCTGATAGTGGGACAAGCTGTAAGTTTTAGGATAGGCCACACAGTGTTGATATGGTATTTCATTGGAATAGTGAAACATTGGATGATGAAAATGCCTATCATGAACCACTCTTCAATGACAATTTAATATTGTAGCATTAACCTACCATTAAAACACGTTGATTTACGAAATACACAGTTAATTTTCAATCTCGTTAAATTTTTGGCCTCACCTTACAAAACAGTTTTTGTGTCTCACATTCACCATACACAGTTTTTTGTGTGTCTTATCTCCACCACACACAGTTTCTGTGTCTTATCTCCACCACACACAGTTTTTGAAACATGTCTCTAGATCTACAGTACACAAATTCTGTGCCTCTCCACAATGTTTCTTTACCCTGCAACTACAAAACAAATGTCATGAACCCCGCCTCTAACAGACAGTTTCTGTACCCCGCCTCTAACAGACAGTTTCTGTACCCCGCCTCTAACACACAGTTTCTGTACCTCGCCTCAAACACACTCAAGTTCTGTACTCCGCCTCTAACACACAGTTTCTGTATCTCGCCTCAAACACACAGTTTCTGTACCCCGTCTCTAACACACAAGTTCATGTAGACCGCCTCTAACACTCACAGTTTCTGTACCCCGCCTCTAACACTCACATTTTCCGTACCCCGCCTCTAACACTCACAGTTTCTGTACCCCGCCTCTAACACTCACATTTTCCGTACCCCGCCTCTAACACTCACATTTTCCGTACCCCGCCTCTAACACACACAGTTTCTGTACCCCGCCTCTAACACTCACAACGTCTGTATCCCGACTCTTACACACAGTTTCTGTTCCCTGCCTCTAACACAAAGTTACTGTACCCCGCCTCTAATACACAGTTTCCGTTCCCCGCCTCTAACACACTCAGTTTCTGTACCCCGCCTCTAATACACAAAGTTACTGTACCCCGCCTCTAATACACAGTTTCCGTTCCCCGCCTCTAACACACTCAGTTTCTGTACCCCGCCTCTAATACACAAAGTTACTGTACCCCGCCTCTAATACACAAAGTTACTGTACCCCGCCTCTAATACACAAAGTTACTGTACCCCGCCTCTAATACACAAAGTTACTGTACCCCGCCTCTAACACACAACGTCTTGGTAACCCGCCTCTAACACGCAAAGTTATTGTACCCTGCCTCTACTACACAGTTTTGTCCTATCCCGACTCTACCACCACATTTCTGTCCTATCCCGACTCAACCACACACAGTTCTGTACTACCTCGCCTCTAATACACATAGTTCTGTCCTATCCCGCCTCTAATACACATAGTTCTGTCCTATCCCGCCTCTAATACACACAGTTTTGTCCTACCCGTCCTCTACTACACACAGTTCCTTACTCCCCCGCCTCTACTACACATAGTTCTGTCCTATCCCGCCTCTACTACACACAGTTCTGTCCTAACCCGCCTCTACTACACACAGTTCTGTACTACCCCGCCTCTACTACACACAGATCTGTCCTATCCCGCCTCTACTACACACAGTTCTGTCCTATCCCGCCTCTACTACACACAGTTTTGTACTACCTCGCCTCTACCACACACATATCTGTACTACCCCGCCTCTGCTACACACAGTTATGTACTACTCCGCCTCTACTACACACAGTTCTGTCCTACCCCGCCTCTACTACACACAGTTCTGTCCTACCCCGCCTCTACCACACACAGATCTGTCCTACCCCGCCTCTACTACACACAGTTCTGTACTACCCCGCCTCTACTACACACAGATCTGTCCTACCCCGCCTCTACTACACACAGTTCTGTACTACCCCGCCTCTACTACACACAGTTCTGTCCTACCCCGCCTCTACTACACACAGTTCTGTACTACCCGCCTCTACTACACACAGTTCTGTACTACCCCGCCTCTACTACACACAGTTCTGTCCTACCCCGCCTCTACTACACACAGATCTGTACTACCCCGCCTCTACTACACACAGATCTGTCCTAACCCGCCTCTACTAAATACAGTTCTGTACTACCTCGCCTCTACCACACACATATCTGTACTACCCCGCCTCTACTACACACAGTTCTGTCCTACCCCGCCTCTACTACACACAGTTCTGTCCTACCCCGCCTCTACTACACACAGTTATGTCCTACCCCGCCTCTACTACACACAGATATGTCCTACCCCGCCTCTACTACACACAGTTCTGTACTACCCCGCATTTACCACACTGTTTCTGTAGCACGTCTAGATATACAGTGCATTTCGCCCTAATAACACGAGAGGTCTGTACCGCGTCTCTAATGTAATGTACTCTTTCATTGATTAACGATAATTGTCTCGTGTAATTAAAAGAAAACTAATATATTTCGATAGCTGATCTATTACAGAGCGTCGATCGCACCACCCCCGGATAAATTGTTACAAGCTAGACTAATCGCTATCAAAATTACGACGTCACATACGTCAAAATGTTCCACCGGGGCCATTTATGCTTTTAAAATGTTTGACACTTAATGGGAGGATATAGCTTATTTATAAAGTTTCAAGCTGGGTTATGTGAGAAATAGAGTTCAGGGGACGAAAACCCCTGCAACCCTACCTTGTATATAACTTGAGGCGTCAGAGGTTTCTCCTAATCTGCCTATTCCCGGTCTCCTTCTCACTCGGGTAACGCCGGACTAAGTACACTATATAGCATTGTGTGTCGTGCGTCGACAACTGACGGTAGTAAGATAACAACTTAAGGTTTCGAGAAAGCTAATCTGTTGAAGTCCATGAGAAAGATATATGGTCGTCATCATGGTCACATTCTCCTTGTTCAATGTGTAGTCAGACGGACGTCGTGTAAATTGGATCCCGCGTCGATAAAACAAAAGACGCTGCCGCTTTTGTAACATAACATATGGTCATGTTATCCTTGTGCTATTTTAGGGATGTAATAAAGCATTTTAGACATATTTATTTTCGTTTTATCAATCTTGAGTTGAATAACAATTGCTTTAACATGTCGGGTTTTCCCGATCTGCAAACATCAGTACCGGTTTTATTGTTTATCAATTTTACTTGTGTCATGAATTGCACTGATCTATACCCTGTTCTTTCGTTGTATTTCCTTGGTGTCGGAAACTCAGCGTGACTAGTCTAACAGGTTACATTATGAAAATCCACATTTACATCTTAAACGGAAAACAAAGGTTTGAGGAAATATATCTCCCTCTTTGTTCTGTGTAGAAAGCGGTACTGATCCATCGTTTACTAAGCGAGCCAATTTTCTTTGCAAACATTTGTCCCAGTAAACGAATCTATTCGGTTATAACACATTATTTATATTACCCTAGTAATTGTAATAGGCTCATGAAAAGACTGCACCTAATCGGTAGTCGTCTCTATATGTATGGTTTGGTGAATGATAAAAGAGAATTGGCCTGTTTGTGACAGCTCATTTTGCAGCGAAATATATCATATCGATCTAAAACCATGATTTAAGCTAAGATCTAAACGTCACGTTATAAGGAACAGTGATTTCCGAAATGAAAATTTCAAAAAAGAACAGTTTTTAATTATTCTAACTGGAAGCCTATATCATGTCATTATGATGGGGAAATGATTGTACGCCATTAACATAGAAACCGCCCAATAGCACGATGTGTCAAGGAGAAACATTGTATCCATGACAACAGGAACAGGCCCGTTCATTAGGCGTCTGAGATAGGGTATTAGGCGTACTACTGGGAGTAGAATCTATGAAAGTTGAATGACTGCTGCATCATTATTTCGCTATACAAATTAAACTCTGGTGTGGTAAGAACGTTAAAGTGTCATATTTTTATTGTAATCTTTTTTCGCTTTGTAACATCATCAATTTCTAAAATTTGACACCTGTTACAATTAAATAAGAAACGTTCCTTGAGGTTTGCAACGCTCGGTTGCTACTACAATGACTATTTTCACGTGCATATCATGTCACTTTATAAAATAGGTACACTCAAACCTTGATGAATCATATTGGTTTTCATCATTTTTGGGGATTCGTTAAGATAACAATACCAAAGTGTACACCCCCACATCGTGGCAAATATTTATATCACGGAATCCAGGGATGTCTAGGGTGTATGCTGTGCTGTTTCCTGGCGACTTCAAGAACTTTTGCTAGATCGGCAAAATAACAAAACGAGCATGATCAAAATAACATTTCCCGCACAGCTGCATTGCTTTTAAACAAACACGCTTGAAAAGTGTTTGAGAATGAACATTCATTTTAAAACACATCCAATGCATATCTTTAGGAGGAACCCGTAAATTTGCACAAAAATTACTACCAAATTTGGTTTCTTTGCCCATGGGGCCAGGACTATCTGTGGCGCATGATGTCATAACTGTATGCAATTTATACGCATCGACTTTGTTATATTTGCTTTACAGATGACTTCATAAAATACTCCTTTGTGAAGTAGAAACAACATATTAAAAAAAAGGTACATATGCTTCATCTGTACGGAAACGTACACAACGGAATCGTCGCTGCCACGACACATCAGGAAGCATGGTGGTATCAAACACAAATGTTGTCCCTGAGGGAAATCCTGCAGACTAGAAGTTTATCTATCGACACATCGAAATATGTGTTAAGTGCTACAAAAAAAATCCGTGATATTTGATCTGAACTTATATTATCAATGATACGGAACGTTTTCATTATCTAAACTTTACCACTTGATGTCATTATAATCAACAATCCATGTCCAAACAAAGGATAAAAAATACTATAAGTATTGCATCGCTAAAAATTTCAGATCAAATATCACAAGGAATGTCTTTTATAGCATTTAACAAATATTTTTCATATTTACACTGGCAAAGTTTTGTCACTATATAACAATACCAGACCGATTTGTTTACCATTCTTGCATGGAAACATTGACCTTTGAACTTGCGTATGAAAATATGACAGGGTACGGGAACTACTTTCGCCAAGCACATGGCTTTGTTAACATTTACAATTTAAGTTACAAAGGGTTATTTTTTTAATTTGAAAACTTAACTTTATTATCGGTTGCCTGTACCAGTGGTCCACGAGTAGATAGCTGTCGTTCCGAACCGCCGGCCCTTTGCCCTTCTGTAACTGTGTGCGATCAACCGTCAAAACATGTCGTTCCTTTCGGGAGCATTGATCACGGCACACCTTCAGTTTCTATGGATGTTGGCCTAACAACGGCATCACAGAGTCAAACATCCATATCTAACACTTCCAGCTGTTTAAACTCTGGGTTGATGACAAACAGCGTATTCCACGGGTGCACATTTAACTGCGGAAAACTGTAAACTCCTCAATGATCAGTTTTTTTTATCACACGTGTCAGCGGCTGAGCGGGAAGCGAGTACTTCGGTCGCGGTCTGTTTTCTGTTACTCTCGTTGAACGCGTGATGAAATGTTTCTTAAAATAAAACAACACGCTTTGTCTACCATTATTAAATGTATGAAAATAACATGTTTGACAATATTAAATATGATAATCTATCACAATGTTTTTGTTATTTATGTTAATATCATAATAAAAAACAGAACTATTTTTTACCGCGGAAAAAAAGTCTCAATTTGTTGTGAAGCGTCACCATTGGCCGTTCTAATAATTGACTCCTCCCACTGTGTCCGACTTTTATATGATTTTTTTTATTTACAAAGAAAAAAATATTGTAATCACAAAGACTTATAGAAACAACATCCGTAAGTGTAAATATAGGGATTGGATTTCACTTTTATGATAACCATGCTATTATGGAGCAATTCCTATAAGAACATATTCTAAATGGGGCGCTAGCGCGCCCCATTGAATATATTTTTAGAGGAATTGCTCCATAAAAGCATGGTTAACATAAAAGTGAAATCCAATGCCTATGTGTTGATTTAGGCTGATGTATAAGGATGTATCTTGCCACAAAAGCATATGTATTGAACTGAACTGTTCCCACTATTTATCTGTATTTTTTTCTTTTCTGCCGATTTCATTGTATTTCAATAATCTCCTTTTGAAGGAAAATAAGTTTTTACATATTTAACTAAGTACCGTTTTGCAATACAGAGTTTATTGCAGAAGTCACACTGGCCAGCAAACGTTTTGATATACGAGTGCTGATAAGAAAGTAGTGAGACTCATTTTGAAAGATTTGAATTTTGTTTGACATATTGTATTATTTTTCATCATTATCCCCTTCAGTATCTATACACTTTTGCCAGCGGTGTTTAAGGGCCTCAATGCCACTTTTATAGGACTCATTTTCTTGGCTGTTCAGAAAGTCATCAACTGCATGTAAGGGTTAGGGTTAGGGTGCATGAAATAGCTGTTTTCAGTTTTGAAAATAGATGAAAGTCTGAGGGAACGAGATCAGGTGAATAAGGCGGATGCTTAATCAAGTTAAAGCCACAATCGTGAATGGCAGTCATGGCAATGACAGACTCTTTCAATATAACCCTTACCGATTTTGTCTATGTTGCAAAAGCCGCTGGCCTTGTTTACTTAGGAGTTCTATCTCGTCGATATAAACTAACTAAATGAGACCAGTCCTTGGGTACACGGTCCTATAAAGTCAGGGAATAGTAGGATTGAAAAAGACCATCCGTGAGTACCTTCTCCAATACGAGGCTCACAACATATTAATCAACCCTCGTACTTTGCAAACTTATTGCATTTAATAGTTCCTGATAAATGGCCTCTCGTATATACATGTATATATATTATATAAGTGCAGTCATCCTTGTTAAAGTCATCACGCTGTCAATATGAATAATCTTTGTCGTCGTGTTTGATAACAACGTCAACGAGGACTCGAAAGTCTTCCAACATTTTTGACATATTTCTTTGGGATGTGTCTCATGTTTACGTTTGATAGGTTGTTGGAGGTTAACTTCTAGCGTTGGGATTTTCCGCATTTACAGGATTGTTGTTGAAGAGAAATTCGTTACCCCATGGGCAGCACAGAAAACTTCGAAGTAAATGTACAATTTAAGGATTTCTCGTTCAAATTCATTTTCAAAGACTTTTCAAGGATTATTCCTGATTAAAAGCAATGCAGCTATCCAGAAAATGTCATTTTCACCATGTTCGTTGGGTAATTTTGGCGATATAGTAAAGTTCATTGAAATCCCCGAGAAAACTGCACAACATCTATTCAATCCGCAATTACTTCTGGAGATGCCTTAGGCACCCCTTCGTTCCGTGATATAAGTATTTGCTACGAATGCTACCTTATGGGAACAATATCAACACGATTTCTCACCTCTATCACATCCGTGCCGCTTCGCAGCCGTTTCATCCTACGACGCATAGCAGTGCCCCCAAATGTGGTTGTGTACATAGTGAACACGTAATATACTATCCATATGCTGTAAATAGCTATTTTTCTTTTATTGATACATACAATGTAATGTCGCGCATTAAATATAGAAATTCTTACTGTTCTGTTTAATAGTTTCTTGCACGGGTAGTTATGCCCTTGTACACCAAACGCATAAACACCTACCTTCACGAAACGGTTTGATATTACCTTGATTATGAGGTGAAATAGGACATTTTAAAACAAATCTACAACGGAACCTTTTATAAAGCACAAGGATCCAAGTGATCCAGAAGAGCTTTTACCATAATCAACGAACTCTCGATGTAAATTCACGAAAACTGAAAAGTAAATAAATATTTCAAGTTAAAAAATAAATATATTTTTAAGTTGACGTTTCATCACAACCAACAGAACATCTGTAATTGTAATGCTGATAGATTCCAATGTGAGTTTGCGTGCACGTGGTACTATCCCGTTTGAAACACATGGTAATTACGTTATCTATTGTTTTTTATTTTTAAAAATAACATATCAAATGAGATAAGTTCAATTTTATTTCCGTATCAAAAAAAAAATGTTTTGAATTGTCACGATTTCTGAACAATTTCGTTAGTCACAACTCAAGTGTCTGGTTTAATTCGTAGTAATAGTGTAGGGATCCTAAAGGTGCGAGCTATTAGATTGATCACTAACGACCTTTTGCAGAATGTTTAGTTTTCAGCATTGCTTTATAATTGGTTGAAATTGACTGAAACGACTCACTTATCAACTATAAAATAAACTGATGTTGAGGCAAATGTCAACACGTAAAGGTCGCGACACGTAGACCTTTTTTCTGATCTTTCTTGTAATGTCTTCATCGAAAATAATGTATTGATTTAAACGACTATTTCCCTTTGGTTACAGTTTGTGTGTGCAATAGTTATTTGAGTTCAGAGGGAAAAAAAGAGTGAACAAGTGATATATTGCAGGAACCGACATACGAGTATGTTCGCCCGTCCATGAATACTCTTTAACATACAAATAACCTTGACCCTTTTTAAATCACATATGTTAATACAAATGTATATATAAAGAAGGAAACGTATTTCACAGTTTTTGAAGACTTAGATTTATAATATCATGCAATCTTGCACATGAGAAAAAGTATTATAACGTTTTAAACTTCAGGAAACGGTGATGGTGTCATTGAATTTACTCATTTAAGTACCAGTAACCCGGCCCTAATATGAAATTTGAAAGCCTTATATGTCAAATACTATGCCTTTGCATTCTTGAACAAGGGATAACGTATGATAAGGTTATAATCTAACTAACTTGACTGATTACATTGCCAGGTAATTTTATCATGTTGTCGAAACTTTCCCCTGAACATTACGTGTGAGATGGTATATATAGATATAGTGTGTTTTTGGTCATACTTTATATAAATACATATATACCATGTACGTCCATATATGTATAACGATAGAGTTAATTTTTGTCATAGTATACTTAAATATATGTCCATATAAACATGGCATCTTGTGGTGGCCATTTCCGATTCATAATATTCTCTTGGTGTAGGTGTGGATTATAAAAACTAGAATTGAATTCAAAATGTACTTCTTGTTGTTGAATGACATTGAGATTGTTTTATTGTAATATTTAGAAGATATAACGCTATACTGACAGTATGCTGACAATATACTGACAATATGCTGTATAAGATGATACTATTATTTCCAGATTTACTAGAAGCGGATACCTTCGTCGTTTACGTAGGTGAGTTAATCTTTTCTCATTAGCTGAACTCAATAATTTGGGTGCATTATATTAATTTTACCTCCGGACAAACCTTTACCACCTGCATTAGTTAAAAAGGTGCCGTAGTGACACGTCATATTGTAAAAAAAAAACTCTGCGAAACACTTGAACATTAAAGTTAGCATATTCAAATTTTGTAAAATGCATATATCCAATTGAAAAAAAAAACATAAATCAGTCAATAAATTAGAGTATACACTATCCGGGTTGAAGCGTCAAGGATTCTCGTCTCTAACCAATGATCGAGGTGAACATTAGTGTAAAGATCGGTAACTCTAGGTATGATTACATGGGTGCCCACTTAATATATGGCACTGTCCCTGACCAACACAGCTGTCAACGGGTACAACGAAAGTAGCGGTTTACTGATGTCTACTTAATACACAGCACTGTCTCTGACCACGACGGCTGTCAACGGGTACAACGAAAGTAGCGGTTTACTGATGTCTACTTAATATATAGCACTGTCCTTGACCAACACAACTGTCAACGGGTTCAACAAAAGTAACAGTTAACTGATGTCTACTAAATATATAGCACTGTCCTTGACCAACACAACTGTCAACGGGTACAACGAAAGTAGCGGTTTACTGATGTCTACTTAATATACAGCACTGTCCTTGACCAAATACAACTGTCAACGGGTACAACGAAAGTAACAGTTAACTGATGTCTACTAAATATATAGCACTGTCCTTGACCAAATACAACTGTCAACGGGTACAACGAAAGTAACAGTTAACTGATGTCTACTAAATATATAGCACTGTCCTTGACCAACACAACTGTCAACGGGTACAACGAAAGTAACAGTTAGATGATGTCTGATGTCCCTGGATGACCACTACAGCGAAGATAGCAGTTCTTTGATGATATTTCCTGCGACGATACAATCGCAACTATATTATAGTTTGTAATTACACTACATATTAAAGATGTTAAAACGGTGACCGCTGATCGATTGCAGTCTGCAGATTTAGAGGAATCTGATTTTGCTGACGAGCTCACATTATTCGCCTCATCTACGATTTGCCCGCATGATATGTTTAGTAAAGATCTGTATTGCTCTTGATTCGCATGCATTGTATAGGCTGATATCTTTGATACCTTCTCGTTTTGATACAGATTGTATTCTCCTGCCACTCAGACGGATGTGCCGGATCTATTATCGCTGTTTGATGAAATCCTAATTAGATCAGCACACCTATATATCATGTTGTCACCATCTACAAATGTATCGCCTTAGTAATTGCGTTATTTCAGCCAGTCGTACATGCCAAAACATTAATAGTCTACTTTAGGTTGTGAAAACATTCTGAAATTTAAGTTGAACCCATTATGTAAATTATGGTATCGGAATAAAAACTAATAACGGTAGCATAGCTCTATCTTTAACAAACAATACAATGAATCCAAACACGCCTTTTCATGTAGAAAGTTATAATTGCCACATAATGATGTTATCCAGATTTCAAGTGATAAAAGACAGTTTTATACCAAAATTAGTTGAGCACAGTTTATTTCGGGGTTCGAAGAATCACGAAAAAAAGGTCGCCCTACGTACTTCTGGATGACGATTGATAGAATGTCTACGCTCAAGATCGGGATGGCAGTTGTTAGGTAACTTTCACTGGAGCTCCGAATGGTGGTTGTTAGATTATTTACTTAAGAGTTTGGGATGGTGGTTAATAGGTTACTTACATTAGAACTCGGGATGGTGGTTGTTGGATAACTTACACTAGACCTCGGGATGGTGGTTATTCGATTACTTACACTAGAACTCGGGATGGTGGTTATTCGATTACTTACACTAGAGCTCGGGATGGTGGCTATTAGAAAACTTACATTAAAGGTGGAAGTAATTCGATTACTTACTACTAAAACTCGGGATGGCGGTTGTTAGATATTTCGCGGGATCTCGGGGTGGAAGTTGATGGATTACTAACACTAGAGCTCGGAAAACGATTCTAGGATTGCTAACACTAGAGCTCGGAATAATGGTTGTTGGATAACTAACATTAGAGCTCGGGATAGAAGTTGTTCGATACCTTACACTAGAACTCGGAATGGTGGTTGTTGGATAACTTACTCTAAAGGTGGAAGTTGTTCGATTACTTACACTAGAGCTCGGAATGGCAGTTGTTAGGTTACTGACACTAAATCTCAGGAGGGAGGTTGTTAGGTAATTTACATTAAAGCTGTGAATGATGGTTGTTGTATACTTACCTTAGAGTTCGGGAGATGGCATTTGTTGGATAACTTCCACTATAGTTCGGGATGGTGGTTATTAGATAACTTACATTAGAGCTCGGGATGGAAGTTGTTTGATTACTTACACTAGAGCTCGGGATGGGGGTTGTTATGTTACTTACACTAAAACTCGGGATGGTGGTTGTTAGATTATTTACACTAGAGCTTTGGATGGACGTTGTTAGATTGATGGATTATTTACGCTCTAGCTTGTGATAAAGGCCAGGGGTGACGATTTCTAGATTTGTTATGTTGACGCTCGAGGTAGAGGTAGTTTAATTGCCTTGGTGGAGATGGAGGTAACTAGATTAATTAGTTATAAATAGGGAAGAAGGTAGCACGATTATTTAATTTGTAACTTGAGATGGAAATAGCTAGATTATACGTGGGAGCTCGAGATGAAGGCAGCTAGATCAATTACGTTGGATGTAGCTTCGTGGGAGGTCCAGATGGAGGTAGCTAGATTATTGCATTGGGGGTCCAGATTACGGGAGCTAAATTAATTACGTTGGGGCTCGAAATGGAGGTAGCTAGGTCATAATTACGCTGTAGATCGAGAAGTAGGTAGCCAGATTAAGTAATTTGTAGATCGCGATGCAAGTAGCCAGATAGATTAATTGCGTTGTAGATCGAGGCGGAGGTAGCTAGATTAATTGCGCTACAGATCGAGAGGTATGTAACTAGATTAGTTACATTGTAAATAGAGAAGTTAGCAAGATCATTTATTTTGGAGCCCGATAGGAAGGTAGCTCGATTATGTATTTTGCAGCCCGTGATTGAGGTTCAATGTAGCTCGATAGTTTTTTGTAGATCAAAGGGGGTGTAGCTACAAACATTCTCATCAATATATTATCCCCCTTTAAATTATAGCATTTTAAATATTTCGAATTCTAAAATGAAATGAAAGAAATGTATTCAACTTGTTTATTTATATTTAGATACACATACCAGTTAAACCTGTTTTATGTGACCTACCAAGGGAGGCAATACAAAGTTGGCACATATGATAGATGGTCTCTTAACCCAGGTTTAGGTAGCTTGTATAGTAAATGTATTCTGAACAGAAAACACTTTCACATATGAGAGTGAGTGGTTTGAGCCAGAAGGTCAATCGGACTTGTTTTTCTGTATTATAATTCTGGTTGGCATTTTTTTCTATTTTCGTGCAATAAAAGCAATGGATTTTGGTGAGAGAAGACCTCGAATGCTACTTTGTAACTCTACTCGTATTTTATCGGAGCTGTGTTACAACGTTTGGGGAAATGACGCAACCACCAACAGTTATTCATCTCCATCAAATACTCTGTACGCTAAAAGAATACCGCCTTTACCTATATATGAGATGTTTCGTGGAACACATGCTGCTGGTTGCTTACGATCACGACATCGTCTAAGTGGACCGTATATGGTTTAATCTGTTTATATATGTATATTTTAGATAGGCATGAGTGTCAAACAAAAACAAATGTAAATGCTGTAGATAACCATTCGGTATTGAAAAAGCTTTCATAAATTTTAAGGATATGACTTTACTTAAGAAACAAAATATAGGCACATTTGACAGAAGAACACTTTATTCTCCATAAATAACAGTAGCAACCACAAGCGTAAAATGACAATTTTTCGTTTTTTTTTTCTATTTTAGAAAATAATATTTTTCCAATGCTTAATGCGATATCTTCGTTCTCAAAACTATCCAAACATAAATTTTAGGTTTATTTGTGTTCAAATGTATATTTGAAGATAGCAGGAATAACTTGCATGACAAAAGGAGTTTAAGGTTATGTTTTGTATTGGTATCTTTTAGCAAATACTCAAAGATATCTGTTTTTAAATAACGTTATCACATGTGTTTCGTTTTATACCAAGTCTGTGGTACTTTTGATATAGGTAATATCATTTTGTTCTACTTTATTCGTATCTTGACCTAGGCAAAACACATTTCAACAATAATCTAAAGTCGCCTGTAGTCTTTTGTATCTAGCATACAAAACAATATCTGGCTATAGATATATGGGTACTCCCTAATAGAGCAATGCAACAGCAACGAGGGCTGGATTGTTTGCGAGGGAATAAATGCCATATTTCATTATAGGGTCGTAAAGGAGCCCCAGCATTGTGAATTATTTGCAGGCATACCATTATTAGGGCGGTCTTGATGGATCACATGGCTACCTTGCTTTGACGTGCGGTTAAATCCGATCATTTATATCTTCTCTGCATCCGTAATTTACTTTTCTTGAAAGTAATATAATATTATAAATGTCGTTAAATATTGACTTTAATAATCCGCTGTCAGCCTGGTCCATCCTTCAGATATTTTATTTGAAATCCGTCTGTGGTTTGCCTCCCGGGCTTGCTTCTTTTACGTTTAAATGTTCCAATTAAAGAAAAAAAAGAACGTTCACAAGCGAATCCTAAATCTCGTTTAAATTTGACTGACCAATCGATTGAAATCTGAGATTATTTTGATTTCAAAATATTTATTGAATCAATCCTTTTTAATGGGAATTGGACAACAGACTACGTTTAATGTGTTTCACGTGCCTATCATTACCAATTTATCATGATTATTTAAAAAAAGTTATTATGTTAAAGTGTCCAAAGAGTGATAAATATGTGATTTGAATCAGAGAAGTTATAAATTATAATTTCACTGTCTTTCAGATATGGCAGAGTGCACTACCAATCCATGTGAAAATGGTGGAAGATGTGAGGAAGTTGGCGGAAGTCACGTCTGTCATTGTACAAATGGCTTCTACGGTGCTTCCTGCACAGACCGTAGGTTTAATATGACGTCATTTTGACGTTAAAATCAGGAACATTAGTTAAGATAGAAGTAACACTTTGATTATCTCTCCTATACGATAGCTACAATGTTCAAATTACACTCTTAAGGCAGAAGTAATGTCCTAGTTAACAAACTAGTCTAGACGCTATTCCGGAGGTCTGATTCTAGGGAGGCTTGAGATATATCAATCTAACTGATAAATGTGTCAAGACAGAATACAGAGGATACAAGGTGTGAAATGAAACAAAACTTAATCAGTGTAATGCAGCATTTAAATGATAGTCATAGAGATTGACCGTCACACCGATTTAACGGTCAGCTCTATGATAATATATCATCAGCAGGTCGATAGTATCTTCACAGCAACTACAGTTTAACTACTTTATAAACCATGTAACTGGTTGGTTTGACTGTGATATTTGAAGGAGTTTGCTTGCAATTACCCAGTTGTTGAAGGTACACGTATTGATATTTTACCGTTTCTGGTAGTATTTGAGAGGGTATTCCACTGTCAACCAGGCTGCATGCATTGAAGAGAAATTTTGTTACATAAAAAAGGCTTTCAGTTCGTTTTTACTAACACATATTAGCTTCATTAATATGGTATTTATTGCATGAGTTTGTAGTCTGATTATATATCTAATTATCAAATTGAATTATTGCATGCTTGGTGAATGGACCTCTTCAGGATTACGTCGTTTTACTCAGTCATTTGGATTCAGTCATGGTTTAATTTAGATAGCGCAGGATTAAAAATCAGCGAGGCGAGAGATAACTAATACTGTTTGGATTAAAAAAAAAGATTTTATCCATTTTCAAAGATTCAGTTATTGATATTAATTAATTAATTTGGTGACTTTTGCTGTAAAAAAACGCCAAGTGAAAACTAGCCAGTGACAAATACGTAAGGGGAGGTTATCCTGTTATCACCGAACGCTACCAGCATGCGCTACGGTATCAATACTAATATATATATATATTCTATATTTTTCTTTTAATATTTACCATATACAAATACGGTATTACAGCATGCCTATCTATGTCCTAGAACTTTGAATAAAAAAACGATCAAACTTTAAACTGGTGGTGAATACGTTAGAAATGGCTTTATGTGGCAAATGAGATATTGAGATTGCTGGTTATTTACCTCACTTTTTCAGATCCGTTTATACACACATAAATATGCAAGCTACAACAGACAGGTTTGACCCGAAATTACTGAAATGTGTCGGTCGGCCGTGAAACAATACAATACGCATTACAAAGCTTACATAGCTATATATTTATGTGTACGCCACTGACGGCCAGCGATTAAATAAACATGAAATATACGTTTTATTTCCAAAATTTGTTTCCATTTGTTGAATTCGTATGCAGATTCATTGATTGTTTTCTATCTAAATGCTATTTTGGAACTATTTCACTAGTGAATATCATTTCCGAAAATAATTGCATTGATCCAGCTTGTCGATTCGGGTATAATATTGAATGAATGTGTATTGTAACATGTGTTATAGATGAACTCCAATCCATGCTAAAAGAACGACCTCTCATATATTCTAAAGTGATTGTGTAGTTTGCCTGCATTACGTTTTCTTTGTATCATCTACCAATATAACATTTGTGATATAATGTTGATCTCCCGAAATTGATCCTTATATTTTTACCTCCTTATATATAAAAGTTGTTTCCGTTTCAGAGATTTGTACCCAGTTTCTGCTATTTGATGTCAGTTATATACTTATTGTCCAATTTGATGGGAATCGATATTCATAAATCACTCATCTTTATTTTTTTTCATATATCAATAATTTCTAAATTCGACTGTTGAACTTCCGGTCACATTGCAGGGTTGGGTGGTTGGTCCTCGTGGTCCAACTGGACTGGCTGCACGGTAACGTGTGGTGGTGGATTTATAAACAGAACGAGATTGTGTAACAACCCGCCAGCAGAGGGCGCTGGTTCCTGCAACGGAGACTCGTCTGAAACAGAACTATGCAACACCCAAAATTGTCCAAGTATGTATTTTTTAGCTATTACTTCCATCATAGGCTGTCTTTTTCTATTAAAGGTAAATACCTATTCGACGCAATCACACGCTGATTTTCAATGGAAAAACACAATATATGAACGCTTACAAAAGAGAAATGTATTATTTTGATTTTTTTTCTCAACATTTACCAAATAAAATGTTCCGCATGGTGGAGATACTTCTCTTAAATACACATTTTTTCCCTACCGTTACATCTGACGGTAAGAAACAAAAGGAACTGCTTTTTATGATAAACTCAAACACAACAAATCATCATTTGTATTTTATTTTGATTTTAACCACAGTCGATGGCCTATGGTCGACATGGACAGATTGGTCAAACTGTACCATGGAATGCGCAGGCGGTCTACGCAACAGATCACGTGTTTGTGATAGCCCGGCCCCTCAATATGGCGGTCAAACTTGTCCTGGGAACGATACGGAGGAGACCTCTTGTAACAACCAACCTTGCCCAAGTAAGTATAGCAAATTGCTTTTCATCGTTAACTGTTTGCTTATTTATTGATGTTCTGATTCCGAACGACTAGATCATATGGCTACACAACTAAACACAATCTGGATCTGACAAATGACGCTACAATCTTCAATCGAAAAGGTATTACGTCATCTGTCTTGAACGGGATACAAAAGACATCTAGGCTTATATGCATTTCATTTCAAACACTTTTATTGACACAATATGTATGGCATTGATATGATTCTCAGGGATAACACGGAATGATATATAATTTCGCAAACGTGAGGCGAAGTGAAATGCACTTACAGTAATTAACTTTTGTTCAACTTTTGTAGCATTTCTGTTAAATAATTTACTCTTGCTGTCATAAAGTGATGAAATCTTCAACTTAGAAAATAAAACTAGGGTAGTGTCGCCATCTTCCCAGGTCATTTTAATGAGAAAGCCAATGCGGCTGTCAAGTCAAAGGTAATTTCAGTCATGAAACTTCGTGTCGAGCAGAGGTCAGCACAGTCTTGACATTATTTACTAAATTAGGCATACATTGTTCATAATTTGGTCCAATGTCAGGAATTATGTTAAGAATGTATTTCCTTACGTATTTTAAATGCATGTTATCATAATTAGCTCTACCTAATTTATAACAAATACAATTAGAGGGTGATGCATTCTTTCCAAATTGGAGAACTATTTCACAGTTCATCTGTTGATCACACCCTTTTCGTATTCTGAGCAATCTTGTTTTGCAGAATTTTGTCTATTTCTGCTTCTTCGACTGCACGAAAACGTTTGCGTTTCTGTTCGTCTGTCATTTGTAAATAACTGGAAGGGAGACAACTCCTCGCAACAGAATGTGGGGGTCGCCATGGGGGCACGCGGTCCAGGGAGATATGATATTTGTCTCCCTGGCTCAAGCGCCTCAGGGAGATATGATGTTTTGTCTCCCTTCCACGTGAAGCGTTTCTGCTAATCACAGGCACTGTTATAAACATGAGGTAAATATAATATGTTTTGTCGAAAATGCGTTATTCAACACTATTTTTGCGTCCTATATATCCGCACGCACAAAACTCCAGCTTATCCTTTAACGAACACAATGGTGCTAAATTGGGGTCTCTCCTTCATTTTAGGATGACGTAGTCGACTGGCAGATGATATAAAAGGCCCATTAAAATCCGTACTTGCCAATGCTTGCAAGCATTGGTTTTGATTTTTGATATTTATCTCAACATTGCTTAGTTTTCTTTTGATTTACAAAAATAGTTGCATCACTCACATATGATGCTCTTGGATTCACGTTAATCTATCTGACTACCACATCTTATCAATTGCAATTAAAATAAAATTCACGTTATTTGTATTGCTATTGAAAATTCATTATACAGTGTATTATAGAATGTCTCTTGATCACATTCTTCGAGATTTCACATACGGCCTTGTCGGAAACCACAGAACATCGTAATCATGTCCCCTCCATGCTTGTAGGCCAAATATTTGACATGATAGAAAGGGTAATCCTGTGTGTCACTGACCGGATGTCTACTTCAGACTGGGATATGTCGTTGACGTGACGAGGCTGTATAAACTAAATGAAATGTTGTTGTTAATTCGCTGGTGAGCCGTTCAGGCGAATACCAGATGTATGTGTCTGTTGTGATTCCCGCCTTGTGCTAATAGCTTAGGTATTGATTAGATAAAAAGGACATGTTTTTTGTATACTGTCCGTTAATTGTAATGTTATTTGGGATGGAAGACTTATTGGAAAAATATTTTCGTAAAAGATATCAAAAATAGTATCAAAACCTTACTTTTACATTTATTGACAGTCAACAGATTTGTTTGTACACGTGTATTTATGTATATGTATAACAATGTTTGATAATCCTCATTCTGTCTGTGTGACCGTTCGTCATATTTCGATGAAGCGAAGTTTATTTATAGCATAAAATTTCTGGGAAAAAGTTAATGCGTCACATCTTTGTGAATTGCTAATTATTCAGGACGTTTCTGTTTTACATGTATGTTGCATTTCATTACAAAAAAAAGAATTACACATTTGAATTCGAATCATACAAGTCCATGGGAACCTGTGGTCGATTGACCGGTTTATACATTTTGTAAAATAAGCCAGGAAATAATAATAAGTTTATGTTTCATGACAACACAATATGTAAAGAAAGGAGTATCAATTGTGTTTATGGATACCTCGGCATTGGATCTAAGATTTGAAAAGCTTTATATATTTTATAATACAACTAAGAAACCATAACGAAGTGATTACATTTGTCTTTTTCAATATCTAAGAATACTGTTTAGCTTTAAATGGGTGCATACAAGTATGTCGTTTAACGTTTCCAAAATTAGCTATGTGTATATTTATCATGATAACGGCGAAGTATATGTACGAGGGCTGATTGAATTGTTGTGAGACTCGTATTGAAGGATTTGAATTTTGTCGGACATATTGTATCAATATTCAACATAATCCCCTTCAGTATCTATACACATTTGCCAGCAGTGTTTAAGGGCCTCAATGCCACTTTTATAGAACTCCTTTTCTTGACTGTTTACAAAGTCATCCACTGCATGTATGACGTCATCATCGGACTGAAAGTGGGTGCCTGAAATAGCAAAATACTATCTGCATTCCAGAAAACTGAGGCCGTAACCTTCCTAACAGATGGAACAGTATTTGTCTTCATTGGCGAGGGAGAGCCGTGGGGCTTCCATTGTTTCGATTGCTGTTTGGCCTCGGGGGTACCCATAGTGACAATTCTCTGAAGAAAGTTTGCAGGATCATTTTTAAACATGTAAAGATTAGCACGCGATAATGTGTGCCATCGGGCTAAAAGCTTTCTCACTACAAGATCCTCGGTCAGAATGGAATGTACTCTTTCCTGTAAAATGTCAACTCTACTGGCTGTATATCTTTCTGTGACTCGTCTGTAAGTCATAGCAATATCATAAACTTTATTGACCATTTCTGGGGTTGCAACACCGACAGGCCTTCCCGGACGGGGGTCATCCTCAAGGCTCTGTCGGCTGCGCTGAAATTCCGCCACCTACCTTTTCACTGTAGCATATGAAAGGGCATCTTACCCTAGTGTTGCTACCATATCATTATGGATATCCTTCGGTGTTACACATGCTTTATGCAAATATTGGAACACTGCTCTTTATCCGATTTTGTCCATTTTGCACGAGACGTCTGTCTTGCCTTAGCGTGCTACCTCGTGGATATAAGCTAACCAAATGTGACCTGTCTTTGGTACACGACCCTATATAGACAGAGAATAGTAGGACTTCAAAAGAGCATCCAGGAGTACTTCCTTCAATACGAGGTTCACAAACATATCAATCATCCCTATCGAAAGGTCGATCTTTGAGGTTTAAATCCAAGTTCTGAATCTCACTCTTAAATCAGATGCAATGATGTTTATTATTTTCTGAGTTTTAAATGAAATACTTAGTTTAGGTTAAATCGGTATCTCACGGCTTTGCATGTTGATTTTTTTGTGTTCGATTCCGCTGATAATCTTAAAGCCATTTCAGCTCACATTCGACAGAACATCTTCTTAAAAACGTCACAAAAAGTACATTTCAGAAAAAAAGCCAGTCTTTCTGTACTTTACTGCAGATATTCAACGTTTCCACAGTTTGGTTGCTTCAGCACGATCGATCAGTCAATCATTAAAAATGAAGAAAAGGAGTTTTCGTGCACTTTCAATGAACTGTAACGCAGACAGTTGACATTATTAACAGGCTAATGTTTCAGTGTAATGATCATTGTCTCGTGTATCGTTATCTGTTATTTGACGAAATATTCACTGTGGGACTAGCCTAAATAACACCAGGAAATAAACCCAAGGTAAGAAGGGTTGATCTAATCAAGTCATACTGAAAAAATAGTTAATTCATTTTTATCTACTTATTCAAAGGAAATCAAAAACTAATAACAGAATCTTCCTCTTAGATTAAGTCTTTTTAATTTTTTTTAGAATTAATACCCAAGTCAAAAGTGGGTGATTAATTTTAGATAAGCATTGGTTTTAATGTATAAAGACATAAGAGGTTCATTTAGTGTGGACAATTAAGAGGTGCGTTATGTCTTCCCTTATCTACCAGAAGAACAAGTGACTTTACACTGCTCGTCCGGCATAAACCTTTTTACCTTTCAATAATCTAATGCTGGTCTCATCTTACGACACAGGCGTGAAATGGGTTAAGATATTCTAACGACCTATTGCTATTGACCAAACGTCCACGGTATTGTTATTAATCCAGTATCATTTTGGATGACGGCTTCCATTTTCTACATTTAAATGACCGGTACCTACTTTCAAGGTCACAAACGTCAAATATACGATATATATTAGTATATTCTTAATAACCAGGATGTCTGTCGTGGGTCAAGATATTGCGCAGGCAGCATGCTGGGATGAAGTTCTACCAAATGTGTTCAAATAAATCACTTTAAACAAACGTTTTGCAGTTTGAATTGTCAGATCAATTAATTCAATCTTCTCTAATAATCAAGATCAGTTTTGAAAATGATATCAATCAAATTATGCATAAATGTCGTTTATGAGAAATACAGACCCATAAGCCCTCTTCTTATTTTCATGGAATGAAACCACTATTTTTTTTAGTATTATGCACACCCTACAGATTGATATATCGGCTAAGTTCCTCTCTGATTCCTGGTTTTATTTATTCAAATAGTTGACGGGGCTTGGTCCAACTGGGGAAACTGGAGCGAATGTTCAGTATCATGTAATGGTGGCCTACAGACAAGAAACCGGACGTGTAACGACCCACTTCCTCAGTATGGCGGCCAAGTCTGTGTAGGGGACGAGTACGACACCAGCAGCTGTCATATCAACACAACTTGTCCACCAGGTACAACATATCTGAATGAATGAATTCAATGAAAACTCCATGTAGGCAAAATTATATTGAATACGAAATCAGAATTTGTATATGTTATTTTTCAATGCTCTTACAGCTTTCGTGTTACTCCTCAATCTTAATATATGTTTGTTTCTATTGTATGTTCGTTGTTTGTTCTTGACCGTCGGATACCACTTACCTTACTTTGTAATTATGCATATATTATTATAGGTTATTGCTGCAGCTTTAATGTTTGCCATTGTGTGGTATAATTTATTTCAGTTGACGGGGCATTTGGAGAATGGTCAGCATGGGGACAGTGTTCAGCCAGCTGTGAAGGTGGAAATTATACTCGAACACGCGTATGCGACAACCCACTTCCTGAATGGGGCGGAAGTAATTGTACTGGCGCCTTCTACGAAATTGACACATGCAATGAAATCAATTGTCCAAGTAAGCAACAACTGACCGTTGCTGAACCTATTTACTTACATGTACATATGATGAAGTATAGTGCAGTCATTTGAATTATCCACCAATCCTTTGTCACTATCAAACCTGGGAGGTACATAAACCCTCTCTTCTCTGTCAAATACTTAAAATGTTGGAAGGTGCATGTTGAAATTAATATATTTAGAAAATGCTTTCAAATATCGCTATTGTTTACTTCTGTTTTGCTTGATCCCGTCATTTTGCACCAATCATACAATGCATAATCAAACGTTTTGCTTTGCAACGAGAAAGGTTAACCTTCTTTTCCATTACTCTCCGAACATATTTAAGAAGGATGTATGTTTATCTTCTTTCCTAAAACGTCAACATGGGTTCCAAAATATGACCAGAATCATCGTCAATTAATCAATGATTATCTAAACAATAGAAATGCCGGTTTCAGATTTAATAACAACAAGATTTACAAGCAAAACCAGCCATAAAGTGCCATTCACGTTTTGTTTATTCCGGAAATTGAAATCTTTTTGGACGGAAGCAAAATACCGCCCTTAACAATCATACTTCCAGTGAAACAAATGAAAATGGAAAATGGTGTCGTTAATGGTTACCATGACTGATTTTGTTATGAAGTGTATAATACATAGTGTTAAGCTGTTTTCTGTAACTGTTTTATATTGTCTGCACTCCAACAATAGGTATGTGGATTTTTACTTGCAGTGTGACCTAACACGATGTTGTGTCGTCTTTGCTTCGTAGACCGCTAATATCTAATTTTAACTTAATTTTACATTTTGATATGAATTTATGTTTGTTTCATTTTATTTTGTCAAACTGGTTGACTATGGAATATTTGTCGAATTAATTGTGTTTGACTTTAACTGAGACACATTTCTATTCTCATCGGTATCAAGTCTCTAAACCATTATTCGCTCGAAATAATGGGCAACCACAAAACACATATTACTTTGTACGTCTCGGAGTAAAAATTGTACCAGATAATTTTGGTTAAGAATTCAAGTTTACAGTTGTCCCTGACGATAAAAGTACCTTTCAAAAATAAGTACCAAACACAAAGAGAGAAAGGTCATAAGATCACCACTGGTTCCCTCTTATAAACATGGTTTTCACAATAAACCTTGTAATCATTGCCAAGTGTGGGTACTTCCTAGAACTAAAGACACCTTATCGAGATGCAACCAAGGAAAGCATGTCTCTGAGACAATCCACCCTCTTTACCTTGGCATTGGATGCTATATGAAATTGCTCCAAATCGGCTTAATATGTTAATATGAACAAAATAAAGACATGCATAAGGAGCCCTAGAAAAACAGGTGAAAATCACATGCTCTTAAGTACGCACAAGGGGTACTTCTGGATCGTACTATCCGTAGACACACCCATATTATAGAACGGTCTCTCTGTCTCTCAAAACTATTATTGCCGCAGTTCCAGATTAACGAGCTGCTGATCAACTGTATTCTTCTCAGATTAGATTTATGGTAAACAAATATCACTGTTACGACACGGAGTGCAAATTCTACCACATAATTTTGGTTGCGATTTCCAATTGCGATAGTAATTCCCCACCAAAATGTTTCAAAGGCACGAAACACACCACCGCGATAGGCCTAATCGATTCCTCAAATGAACGTCTTGTCGGTATATTGATAAAAGAACAATATATATTAGATGCTAGATTTCGAGTAGCTACTACGTCAGTGTTAATAAAAATATTTTTAGAGATAAAGACAAATTATTCAAAGACAAATATAACCATTTCGTATATGAATTACTCCGAACATCAAGATTACAAAATCCGATATATTGCACGGGGTGGTGTGACGATCACAATATATCTAGCATAATGATAGAACATAACTTATCTCATATATCTCAAGAAAATGATAACCTATATCATGATATAAATCATATACAGATATTGACCTTATAGCGTTTAATATAATGACTAACGTGAATCATTCTTCTATATTTATTTATTAATAAAAAGCAGTGTATAGAAAACAACTTCTACTTCCATAACAGGAAAGTTGGTAATCTTCTGAATATCATGATGTTTATTTATCTATGGGCATTTATGAAGGCCATATTTTTGCACAGTTGATGGAAACTGGGGAAACTGGTCTGAATATTCAGATTGCACCAACTTAAATAAGGCGGACAAGAAATGCGGAGATGGCCAAAGGCTGCGGACTCGAACTTGTGACAATCCAGCTCAACAATATGGCGGTATTACCTGCTCCGGTAGTTCCAGTAGCTCTATGCCATGTTCAGTAAACTGTGAGTATTTCAACAAACGATCATTCCAAATATCTACAAACATCCAAATTTCTCTCTCGTTTCTATCAATCCAACAACGCTACATAGGAACGCGATAAGGATACACAAGCTGAGACGGTTTTTTCTTGAGACAAAGTTTGATCCGTTTTCCCGTTTTATATAGCATTGTGGGATGTGTTTGTTACTTTTTTATGTCAAACTTTTCTGTCGATCATGACCTCTGTTAGTGTTTCCATCATAAACACTCATCTTATAAGACCCTGGCTATGGTTAATCCATACGTTGAACCTTGTGTATACTATGTCATTTGGTAGATAGTGAAAGTAGCACAATAAATATTCAGTCATGGATATCGAACGAGTGTATTTTTATAAATATTTGAATGCCTTTCATTGTTACGCAGTGTTTTTTTTTTCTTTTACTGAAGTATTTACATAAAATTAGTTAAGTTTTTGAAATTCAATCTCTTATATATAAAGGCACTTGCATACAAATTCCATGTTACCGATTTTATGTGAATGAATTGGTCCTAGGAGGTTTGGTATGCAATGTAAAGTATGATACTCGTAATGACTATGAAACTGTGTGGTGCCTTGTAGAACCCTTGTGGAACGGTAAATGTTAAATAAACACCAGGCTTGTATATGTGCTTAATCAGCAATGAATAATACGCCACCATTGAACTGATTTATTTCAGAGTAATTATCCAATCGGACAAAAGTAAAGCTCTTAATTTCCATGTTTACGATTCCGTGAAATTCCGGAATACAATTAACCGTCTGATGTAAACGGGTTTTGTATTTTGTCACGATCCGCTGGTAGAATCAAGTCCATCGATTCGAATGCTACATTTTCAGAGAAATGTGACTTTCAAATATATATAGTAAGGACATTTCAAGCTGGTATAAAAGTCCGTGTATGCTTTGGTTGAAACATGTTTATCCTTAGATTTTTCGCATTTGCAAATTTCCAACATTTAAAATATTTATTATTAATTTTCAAAAATAAGAAGTTCGGATCTGTAGACCAACAGCCCTATTTGATAATGCACTTTACAGCCTCATCATCCGATGATAGCTACTGAGCTACATGTATTAATGCAAAATGATGGACCTAAGTGGGCCTTTAAGTGTATATACCCTTTACATTAAAAGTCATAACAGTCAAGATAAAACGTTTAGGTGTGTGTGTCCGTAAAGGGGAGGGGGGGGGGGGGGGGGGGGGGGGTGATTGGCAGCGATTTTTCCTGATTATTTTAAAATATCTAAATATTTTTGAATGCAGTACTCCCTGCGATCTTTTCGATTGACCATAGATAGCCATCATCCCAATTTTTAATGTGGTGTATTGTCTTACCAGAACATATCTTACAAAAGAAAATCCCTGAAATCATTTTAATTTTGACATTTAGTGAAACTCTCAAAATACCCTTCGTTTAAACACTATCTTATTCTTACTCAAACGTTGCTCGCTTGCCATCTAGGAAGGAATATTAAAATTGTTTGATTTTTGTATCAAATATCCATTAATTAATGTTGGTTCTTCCCCAGGTTCGCTGATTTGCCCTGACAACTGGCAATCGTTTTGTGAAATGCAAGAATCGTGTAAGTATTCCATATCACGTTAAGCATGTAAACTTCATAGCTGAGTCTTATGATGTACTAGTTATCTGGGTTATTGACCGTCAAACAAATGGATGGTTTAGAAGAGAAATAAATATACCGATATGATCACGAAGCCATCATTCCAACTAAGACATCCATATACAATGAGCAAACTATGAACACAATTACACATTTAGAGTCCATTGAAAATCTTTATGGAGAATAAAACTATATGTTCAGCAAGAGTAAGCGTCTTCTGTTTCATCTACAACAACCGCCATTAAAATCTCAATCAAGTCCGGTTTGCGCCAGATTTCCAAAATTATTACCAGGAAGTTATTTCCCTTTTCACGACGAGCGATAAAGTGTTATATACTGGTGCATCCCCTTTTCAAACAAATTAATCATTTAATCCCTATTTCGTAAGTCTTACCTCTGACAATGTGATATGTTAAACTTGTTAAAACTAGAAGTATAAAAAATCAGTGAGTGCCTTATACTCAATGAAATCATTTAAATGATGTAAAACATTAAAAACTATTTACAGCGAACCTGTATGGGGTGACACTTTTGGAATAAGTTTGCTACATAAGACGAACGATTCGGATGTTCCAAGGTCACGTGCATTTCCACGTCTCTCCTTCCTTTTTGTATTGATTCAAACATAATACGCACAGTAATCCTTTGAGAGAATTGGTACACGTCGATTTTTATGTTCAGCATTTACCACAAACATCGATAGAAAATGTTTCACAACCTCGGGATATTTCGTTTTATGCGTTTTGTATTTTTTCGCTTGAGCTGCTACTTCCTCCATATACAGATACATTGTACATAATGTTTGAAAATAAATCACCTTTCTCTACATAATCGTAAAACATTAAGATCTACTTAATTTGAAAGCGCTCAAAACTGAGGGAAAGGCTAGACGACGTTTTTTCCTTCAGCATGAAGTCTGTTCGAAGAAAGCATTCTTGTGCGTCTCGGTTTTGTTAATATTGCATAATACACAAATATGTTATTTATTGAAAAATACAAGACTAAATGCCTTTTATATATTTTCAGCCACTGTCCATCCGTTGTATTCAGAGTTTCTGATCGGAGTTGGAGTTTTACTGAGTCTTCGTCAGACTGTATGACATCACCAATGACAAAAGAAGTGTTTAAATGACTGGGGTTTAATAGAATAAGAAGTCCAGCTACTACAGTTAGATATATACCATTACAGCAATTGGTATGAGTGGCATTGAAGAATCACATATAACAAACTGTGCCATTCAATTTCACGTGATCACCAAAAGTACATCGGCTTGGGTTAGGCATTTAAGGACAAGTAAGCTGTATAATCTATCCAGCTGATCACATAACAGTTTTCGAAGCGGAAATGAAGAATGTTTTAATTCAAATCAATTCACATAAAAAGACAGCCGGTATTGTCTATGTTGAAACATTGCCGCTAGCATGTATTTGGACATCATTGGTAATTAAAATTCATCAGACAATCATAGAATTAATGTCTGCTCATATATACAAAAACGTCTGGTTAAGGCACGAACAATATATTGTATAACCAAGCATTCTCCGATAACAACAGTACGTGTTGTTTTCGGATTTAAAAGTTTGAGAGAGTTCTGAAACCATAACAACTTAGATTTCATGTCATACCGTTACTCCAACACTTACTTACATCATGAAATCGATATAAATTCCTTGGCTATATGTGTACTGAGTCATTATATAAGTAAAATATTTAACTGGAGGTAATATGTGTCAACACAGGAATATCACTGTCGTGTCCTTTTGAATTTGATAAATACCTGTATTGGTGTAATGCATTATGGCACCGCTTTGAAGTATTTTGCTAGGTTAACGAATTCGAATAAGGGAATTGTAATATAGATCAGCGTTATACGACGAATCCTCTTGTGCTTATATATATGAGCAGATTTATCCAATATATACGTTTGAATAAAAGGAATTAGCGCGGTAGGAATAGTTGAATCTTCAAATATTTAATCAACACTCAAACGGAATTCAACAGTTTTAAACCATGTTAATTCCTTTTATTCAAAATTTAACCGATCCACAGAGCAATTAAAAGTTAAACTATTTCATCTCAATTATATGGGCATGATTCCACTCTATAGTAGTACATGGTGATGTAGCTAAAGGGGGATTACTCCGCCAGACATATGAGTGTATCATTCCATTGTTAATGTCATCAAAAGGTTTCTGTTCTCATTTTCTGTCATCAATGGTTTGCATTGTGTATATGTGTGATGGAGCGTTTTAATTGGGTATGTTTAATGTAAATAAATGTCATATCATGTCAAATCATACCGAGGCAACTGGTTTTGTCTCTCAAGATTTCTATTCTGTTTCAAATATTTGAATTATCTTCTATTGAACGTTTTACCCAATTGACTGGGCATCCTTTAAAACCACCTATCTGACTGAGCAATGTGAACTTGGGTGAGTGTTAAAAGAACGATAGTTTAGCTATTTTAATTATCTATTTTTTTCAATCATCTATTTTACTCTTTATTTTAGTGTTATACGAACCAATGTGAAATCTCTTCATTATGATATGTTGACAAAACGTCATTATTTACTTGTTAAATAGGCCTAATGCGATACTGATATTGTTATTTATTGTGTGAATGATTCATTAAAATGATGTTATTATCGTCAGATAATTTCGTGAATGTGTGTACTTATGAAAAACTAATTATCTGGCTATTCAACTCTATCGTCAGATTAACCGAGCTCACAATCGTTATTTACATTTATTGACGAGCATGCATGTATGTAATCTGGCTTTGTATTTAAAACAGAAAATTCAGTATATATATATTTTTTGGTAAATGTGAAAATAGTTACACAAAACACATAAACATATTAAGTAACTATAAACATACACCTACAAGTACATACAACGCCAGAGAGCTGGAACTTACAAACGACACATACATAACTACAAACGACACATACATAACTACAAACGACACATACACAACTACAAACGACACATACGCAACTACAAACGACACATACATACCTACAAACGACACATACACAACTACAAACGACACATACACAACTACAAACAACACATAAATAACGGCAAACGACACATACACAACTTTAAACGACACATACACAACTACAAACGACACATACTTAACTACAAACGACACATACATACCTACACAAGACACATACGTAGCTACAAACGACTCAAACACAACTACAAACGACAAATACTTACCTACAAACGACTCATAGATTACTACAAATGACTCATAGATACAAACGACATATACACAATTACAAACGACACATACTTAGTTACAAACGACACATACACAACTACAAACGACACTTACACAACTACAAACGATACATACACAATAACAAACGACACTTACACAACTACAAACGACACATACATAACTACAAATGACACTTACGCAACTACAAACGACACATACACAACTACAAACGACTCATAAGAAACTACAAACGACTCATATGTAGCTACAATCTACAAATCAGTAACTTTAAACGACACATACATAACTTCAAATAGCACATTCATACCTACAAACGACACACAAATAACTAAAAACACATATGCATAACAACAAACGACTCAAACATAACAACAAACGACACATACTTAACTGCAAACGACTCTTAAGTTAAAAAAAACGACTCATACGTAACTACAAACAACAAACGCCATAACTATAATCAACACATTACAACCAACGCAAACAAATATAACGTAAAACAATACAACTAAAACAACGGCTGCATTAGTACCAAGTTATCCAAAACCTGGAGCTTGACATGTCAACTGACGGAAAGTTATATATAAGAAACCTCATATTAACATCAGTATTCTTTTTTATCATATGTAGCTGGTTTATATTGCTCATCTGAACAAATTACAAGTTATTTTCGGGTGACATGACGTGAATGTATCGTCAACAGGTTTTGAACAGCGTAGCATAGATGACATGAACAAAATAGATGTTGAAAACAACAATAAATTATTTGACCAGTCGACATGCTACAAATTACAGCATGGTGTTAATATTGCTTGGTGACCTTTCCTCTCAGTGGCCATTTTGTACGTATCCAATGATATCTGTACAAATGCCTAGCTATGATTTTTTTTCATGTAACATTGACGCTGCATTATAACATAATGATAGCTGTGGTCTTACCCGACTGGACTATCAAAGGAACAAATACCTGTAGAGGGTAATCCTAATGTGATTCTAAGTTTAAAGGGACATCACGGTAAACCAATTTTTATTTTGTATTTTTTCATATTATTGGGTATATCTTTAAAACAAATATCCTTATGAACAGTAACCATTCGAATTTGATGATATATGTACATAAAAAACATCAATTATTAATTATAAAAAGGTTATCACAATTCGTTGATCAATAGTCTGAATATGCTAATTTTGTGACATATACGATAAACGCATGCGCACAACAAACTAAAACACATGGAAACAAAAATGGCTTCCAATGTGAATCGACTGCGGTTGGAAACGATAACAGCTTCCGCAATGAAGAGAATAATGGGAAAATGGATCAAACATAATCCTAGAATTAAACTGGGGAAGCAGTACAATACAGTTCAAACATGAAAACAGCAGTAATACGGACGCTGCTCGTATTCTGCTTGATTGCTGAATAGTAGGTCATGGCAATCTCGGTAATACACAAACTCGGTAGTAGTTCCACAAACTCGGTAATATTTATACAGTCTGTACCAGAACATCGCTACTGTCACTATACTATATGTACAGTGTTTACACTTATTTACACATAAATATGTGTGCCGGAATATATACAGAACGTGTTATTTAACATTTAAACCACTGTATAATATCGTTATCCCAGATGGAATATTTCGCCTTGTAAACTATCGAGTGTTTGTGTTGCCGTGATTTCAAAACAGTCACGTGATGATCTAAAAATAATTTCCGCGCTAAATTTAGAGGGGGATTCCCAACTAAATCAAGTGGTCAAGCTGGACATAGGGATCGACTGTAAACATTTGGACAGCACAGAAACATAACTGGAAAGGAACAAAACACGTATATTCAATGAAAATTACAACGTTTTTACCGTGATGTCCCTTTAATATTGTTTATAAAATGAATGAAAAATATATGAAATATTGTATTAGCTTTGTATTGTTTCATGCCAACAACCATTTATGGAGGACTTTTGAGAGGAAGTGGGTCAGAATAATAATGTTAATAATAATGAAGGATAACTAAAAATATGTATATATCCTGATCTAGTTCAAAGATTTAAGAACTCTCAGACCTTTAAAACCAAAAACAGACCAAGCCATAAGTTTGAGCGGTAAATCCATTTTAATTTAGTCATGGTTTGAACACAATTATAAACATTTTACTCACAATTCACGTCAAAATTAGATTTACTAATCAGCATAAGATCATGTCATAGTCTGAAGTATGATGTACAATCACTAGGCTAATCAGAAAATAAGAAATATAAAGTATGAAAATACAAAAGCAATATATGTAATGGAACCGAGATTTAGATTAACGAGTGGCCGGTAACAATGACTGTTGACATTGGAAAAATAATTGTCTTGTTTCTAAATATACATATCATTATATGTGAATTAATGTGTTGGTACGCAAGTAAATTAATGAAAGCAAAACATGTTGTTACAAAAATCTGACGTCACAAAACTATACTCATGACGTCGTAGAAATGATTATGACGTAACAAAAGAGTACCCTTGACGTCATGAAAGTGTAATCCCGTCCCGTCGTGGTAAACTAATTGTAGTATATGTCTTTATTTATCAATGATGAGTTTGTTTCACTCATTTGAAACTGATATATAGTAAATAAGACGTAGTATTTAGATTAGATGACGAATGTGTTTTTTCGCATAAAAAAACCATACGTATTCATTTTATGTTGATGTAAGCCGTAGACTAATCAATAGGTTCACTTCCGATCACTGCACCCCTGGAATAAGCTATTGCAAAGGTAAAGACATACAACAAGCTTTTTGATTAGTGTCGGGACGAACCATGTCCAACCATGTCTTATGTACATCAAATAACCAAGCTTGTCGTAATGGTTTATCCATCAGGTGAACGTGACGTTGTCACCATCACATATCCCTTGTGTTCAGAGAGCGAACGTAAAAGGATGAACTCGAGGATGAAATATAAACATTAATTTGTTGTTAGCATTTGTTCTATGAATATATGTTACTGTTTGACAATAAGCTTCAAATGTAGCTTTCAACAATTGTGTTGGCGATTTTTTCATTTTTTCATTTTTTCATTTTTTTTTTTTTAATTTTTTTTTTTTAATTCTTATTGTAACCAAGATATGGCAAAAAGAGAAAACTGTAATTTGGCTAAAACTACATCATGTACTTTGTTATCTTATAATGATACCTATACATAACATTTGCTCATTCCAGTATGGCGACGCTATGAACAGTAATTATATCACAAATGAACTTTGTTACATTGTAAATGAAGGCTGGTCCGTGTATCATGTTGAGCCATGTCATCAGTGAAAATATCCACAGGTTATCATTACGTGTTAACATTTTACTTACTCGGCCTTCTCCAGGGAATTTTGTTCTATGTTTTATATTGTTTGATTTAAGTTCTATCAAGAAGGTGCATCCTTCCTGTTTAAGTATTAGTATATATATCGACTTCTTGGTAAATTGATGCTACATCTCCGACAAAGAGTAATCATGATTGATTAGAAATATGGATATGTTCCTGTATGCTCTATCACTTACCAATTGTTTGAGATTGCAATTGAATCTTTTAAATTAGATCTATTTCTATACCACGGGTGCCATTTTGCAAATATTTAAGTATGAAGCACGGTAAACGCTGTCGGTAGCATAACGAATCAAAATTTTGAATCAAATTTTAATATTCAAAATTAAAAAAAAAAAACAAAAAAAAACCCAGAAAATTCCTTACTCAGTGTCAATTCATTAATTTAACTTTTTTTATTTTTGTAATTGTGTGAAAATATGAAAGCATTGGATTTGCCGATTATATTTGCTCTTTAATGATTTTTTTTTTACCGTAATAACTTAGAGATATAGTTTTTAGATAATTTCAAATGTTCATTCAAATCAAATTTATGTGCCAAGAATGAATTAAAAATCATATAGATTTCTTTGCTTGGTTAGACTTTACAGACAGGTGTATTTTATGTAATTATACGAGTGCATTTATTTCCCTGGTGTTTGGTTAAGAAATACACCTACATGTATATGTGTCTTCACAATGTATTGATGAAATAAATAAATTCATTCTGGAATCAAAATCAGCGCGCATTATTTTGTCTTTTTCCCTTGCATTTGTTTTGGTTAGGGTCATCCTGATTTTAGCGCTCCGTATTTGTTTTTGAAAACTTGTTTCTTGATGGATAGCATACAAATCTATTAAATACCTAGAATTTTGTCTAAGCTATCGCTTGCAGCTGTAGCACATAACCAAGTTGTTGACGAATTCGAAGTAGCTATACTTTTTCAGCTTGTACAACTACAACAAAACACAACTTTCGGTAAATCAAAACTCGGATGACCATTAGGGTTGATGGCTATGTCGTATACGACTACGTAGCTCATCGACCAACAAGAGCAATATCTCATCAAACACAAATAGGCCCGACATCTTTATTTGGAATTATTAATCTTTGAAAATTTACAAATTTCTACGTTACCTTAGAGACGCCATTCTAACCGACCATATCATTGTTAGCTACACTTAGTTCGAGTACATCGTCATTTTCATTTTTATTGTATTTAAGTCACTCTTAGATTTCATGGTTGGTTCGATGCTGTTTTCTTTTACAACTTTTTTCTTACAATCTATTGGCCCCAATCGCATTTTTTGGTTTTAACGAACTTTTTTTTACACATACGTCTTCAGGGCGCATTACTCTTCACAGAGCTGAAATGATACACTGATCTAACGTATTTTACATGCGAAATTGATGAGGTTGTTTAATGATATCTCGTCCAACTTGGAGTCAGGATGAATATTCACGTTTTCCTTAGCTACCGACATGTCCCACTGGTCAAGGTAGATGATTCTGTCCATTAAATCATGTAGCTCCTCCAATAGAACCTGCTCTACGAACATACCAATGTAGGCATATGGCTTTAACGCACGGAAATATTTCACGAGGTGAGGGCCTTTGATGAAAATTTGAACATCCGGGGACCTCTTCAGAAGCCTAGTCATGGCTACTTTTGCATTTCGCACGTGCTCCCTAAAAGCTACGTGGTCACAGCACCTGGCGATATGGGCATACCAATGGACAATAACGATGGCAACACTTTTACCAGGAATTCTGTCCAGCCTGTTGGCTACAGATTTAACTGTCGTTCTGTCCGAACCCGGACTCCCGTGGAATGGAAGTTCATGCGGTTGCCATTCAGTGTCTAGTCCAAGTGTACGGTTATAGGCGCGAGCGAACTTTTGCCATGCAATATTTGACGGAATTCCAGCGGATTTCTTTATTCCCAAAATAGCCGCCAGACGGAGAAACCATTGTCTAGTTGTAGAATCACCAATCGAAATAACTTGTCTGTTTTTTAGACACGCTCGATATTTCTCCCTACTTGGATTTACTGTCGCCTGACATATCAGGTTGTGATACTTTCCTTTATAGAGGAAACCAGATGGTACTGTGCTGTTCCATGTTAAAGCGGGAGGCAAATATATGCATGGTATTTTAGGTACTGGATAATCGAGATCACCATTAGAACCTGAAACAAGAAAAACTCAGTCAAAGATCAAATGTAAATGGAAATATCTTAGTGTAGAAATAATGGTTATCCAGTTAAATGTGTATTAACTAAGCTGAATCAAAATCAATTAAATCATAGAAACCATTGGAAAAAAAACGTCATGTGCCCAGATCCCCTGTTCCATCCAAATAGCACGTCATGTATGCATTACATATAAAATCAATAATGTCTTGTTTTGACCGTAAAAAACCTGGGTAGCCATTAGGTAACATAAGAAGAATAACCAAAATATTGAACATATTTCGCAGAGGAAAACACTTCAACCCTGTAGGTATGAGAAAAAGGAACCCAGATCACTCGAAGGCTAACTACATATACATATCGTAGTGATAAGTTACTTTTGCCCTTAAACCTGCTAACCTATCCCTCAACAGAAGTCACGCGTGAATGATCAGAGTAAAACCCCTCAACAGAAGCTGCGTGGTAAATTGTCGGAATAGAATCCTTCAACAGAAGTTATGCGGAAGTAATCCGTGTAAATTCGCTCCACAGAAGTTACGCAATAAATGATTTAAAAATAATAAAGAGATGTTGCTCGGTGAAGAATAAGAATAAAAACAATGCCAAATAATTATATCATTATAAGAAATTTACCACCTACTTGGAACAATCGTCAGTCTTATCCCTTTCAACAGAACGTCCTTGTAGCTGAAAAAAGGCATTCTCATATTACATCTTATTTTCTTACAATAATTAATTGTTGCTTGGTCCTATGTGACTTCAATTTCTATATACGTATAACAATATAGCGATTTAATTATTTAGATTTCTGTTTGCGATTAAACTACTATGCAACATTTTTTTTACCTTTTCAGCGTACACAGTAAATGCTTATACATGGAAATATGTCATTTCTTGGGATTTTGACAATAACTTCGTCAAAGAAATTGCAACTCCTTGTTGCAATATTATATTGCATTATCTAGATATTATTTTTTACCATCTATATTAAACTAATTATATTTACCGAAGTATTTTTCCCGTACTTCCATCATAATACAGTGAATCGTCCCAGCCATACTTTACCCAGTTTCTACACGAAACGGACCTCGGCTTCCCACAGAATAAAGAAATATTGTAATTTTCCTCTGTCAGGTTACATAATCCTCTGTATTTTTTGTTCAACCAAGAAGACAGCGTTGGTGCACATAGAGTCGTTTCACTTTTCTTGTTTTCCGAAAATGTTGCTTTGATAAATTTATAAGAGCCATGCTCATGTACGTAGTTGGTATATAAACCGATTCCCTCTTTCGTGTTGGTAACGGTCACTTTGACAGTGACATTTCCGGCCCAAAACGCCATCACGTGACCTGTGTAAGTTCCGTTCATATGATCGACGACGTGACCAGCTACAGTCGAGCTTCCTCCCGCATTTCGAAGCCAAATATTAAATAGATCACCTCCTTGATGTAGTGGCTGGTTATAGCCATTATAAAGAGATAGTCTGATCGTGAGTTGTGAACCAGCTGTTAAGGGCCCTGATTGTCTGTCAAGCTCTACCACAGAAAAGCGAGGATCATAAAGTTCCTTAAAATTATTAACTCGCTGTATCTGGCGGTACTCAGGATACCGATCTAGGATATTTCTGGAAATAGCCGTCATCGGGGATTTTAATGCAGTTTTGATAATAGTCTTGTATTTAGAATACATCTTATCTTCTTTTACAGATGGCACATTGGTAGCTTGTCTTTTGGTATTGTTTCCTGTCATTGAGGTTAATGGGACCTTCTGTCTGCCAAAACATAATCATTTTACACAATTAGTTTTTTTCAGTAAAAAGTGTTTGGTAGTTGAACCTGACCATCAAATAACAGCTGGTAATGTATCGTGTGTTTTAGCACATATGCGTGTCATTCCAACTACTTTCATTTCTAAATCTTTGCATGTTGCAATCTCTATAAACACTGTGCAGTAGCAATTATTGCCTGGTCATAAGCTGACCATTCGAAAAGGGAAAATATCAAAATCTGAGAACCGTGGTAAGTCTAATGCTAAGTACACCAAATAACACCTCTATATAGTACTATCTTATCATTAATTAATTGAACAAAAAAGAAAAATGTTTCAATTAAAAGTGGGCCATAGCCAAAATGTAGTGAACAAGGAGAGTAATTTGGAAGCATACAAAACTGCAGCAAACTATTACTTGTTGATGTCCATTTTGTTTCCCGATCATCTGTAGCTCATACTAGACTGTTTCATTTAACAGTTGTGGAGCTGGTGATTGTAGGTTTAGAAATGTATACGCTGTCTGCCTAAATTATACTGTTCATGTACTATTTAATTTAATTCAATGTTTTATTTTGCTCCTGTGTGTTAAATCTACTGTGTAGATACCAACATCCATATAAAGGAATTTAATCTACAATTCTTAATATCTGACTTCGTAAAGGATAGGAGGATTTTGCCCACGAATCAGCTTGACCAAAAACATGCGTTATATGTCGCAACCTTAGAGAAAACCCAGGACGTATGTTTAAAAAATTCAAAAGGTCCGAGGGGCCTGACGTATGGCCTACTTATTGATGCCCATCAGAGTTGTAGTAAAGAGTTTACGTTCTTCTCCCGATATTAATCAAAACAATGCCGAATACTGTCAAATGATGTAACAATCTCAAAAGTATAAATGATCCAGTGTCAATTTTGAAGGTTGATAAATGACAGTGAAATCATTCACAATTCATAAGACAAGTTGTTTACTCCCTGTCTTTAACAACTCAAAATAAAATTTTCAAAAACTCAAAGGAAATATTTGTTAACTTGCTTGCTGGTGAATTTGGCCTTACCTTTTGGTGACATTGTTGTATGTCCTGAACTGTTTGGTGAGGTACATTATATGTATAGGGATACGATCCAGGTACAGTATCCTTGATGGAAAAACAAAGCGATCAACATGATTATATGCACACAAAAAACCCATTAAGGATCATTTATTTGTTTCATGGAAATATTTTGATATGAATCGAGTTACACCGTGAAGACTGTGAATATTGTAAATGCAATTATTTCCGCGGGAGTTTTTTAAGTCGCGATATCGATAGGTAAACAATACGCGTGAGGATTTCTTTCCAAGATTTGTTATTCCACATATATCACACAATAATACGCGAGAGGGTTTTCGAGGCCGTATTGCAATTGTGCATTTGGTGTAAATCCCCTTCGCCTAAATTAGCACGTTTCAGCAATATGTTGCCCCTGCGTGTGCGGCTTCAGTGTAATATGGTTTATGATCCTGTCAACAGCTATGGGTCCTTTAAGGACGGTACATTCACTTTCATTTTCTACATCTCTTGGGTATGTCATGCTGACATGGAAGACTAAGACACGCATGTTTTCTGGATATCATAAAAAATCCAAATTAGTATCAAGTAAATGTAAAACAACAAATATCGAAACCGTCATACCATAACATTGACAGACTTTGAGCTTGGTTGTTTCTTTATAATTATCAACATAAAACCCATCAGTCGGGGTTTTCTCCTGACACCAATAAAAGAGCTGATAACAACCTTCTACTTTGCCCTGACATATTCCAGTGATGCAGAAAGCAAACGTGAATACTCCCGGAGTATCTAGGATGGCATCCATGTATGCTACCTTCATCTGACTGATTTATATTTAGCTATCAAAAGGTACAAATCTGTCATTTGAGGATGGATGTCAAGTAGACACAGCCAAATGGCAAATGAAAACAAACCCCGTAAAGAAACGTAATGTTTGGAGATGGGAGCAGGCGGAAGGACCACTGTTAATTACCTCTCACGTTCAATCTGGACTATGCCATGCCCTAATTTAAACCTTCCCGATATCCTTTTAATCGTAACCATCCCCGCCTTCTAGATGGTCCTTAGTTATGTCGCCTGTATGTATGCGATGAATTAAAGAAGGCATCTTCCTTCCCCGACCATGTAAGGGTTACAATTACCACTCGACATTGTTAACGATATTGTTAAAAACGTTGATAAGACAGCTTTGATAGATCGAAGGTCGTCAGGTTAAGTACATATATCTTTGGTTCGTTTGGCTTTACAGTTAAGGTCATATCAAGACAATGTCGATGAATGACACAGGTCATCTAAAGGATACAGTTATAGTACTACAATGACACTCCAACTGTTACATCACTTGGTTCTGAGAATTTGGTAAAGTATATAGTGTATATGAACCTTCTCACGTGTGTGTAGTACAGTTGTTGGACCCAAAACGTCTGGGAATGAACTATACGCAATAACACTGTAACAAAATTGTCAGGTCTGTATGGTTTCCGTCACATCCACAACAGGCCATGTGTAATGTGCAAGATAAGTTACGGATTGAATAGTATGAAGTGATTATCAATCGGATTGATTTATTCCCAGTAATTAGTTATAATACGTATAGTTACAAAATGTACGTATTAAATTCCAAAGAATATTATATTTTATTTGCTCTGGATAAAAGACATAAATGCGGTTCTCCTACAATGCACTACCATTAACAAATTTGAATAAAGGGATGTAAATCGCAATACGTACGTAACGAAGAAAATCCCAGTTGTAGCTATGACCACTAACACCTTAGTCAAAAGGAGTTTATCCATAGTGACGAGTCGATATAAAGGGTCGTTCCCTCGCGTTGATTGTGTTCCTTTGAGGTATCGTCTCCGCTTTGTGTATCAGATGCTCTTCAGTCATTTGTAGGCAGGCAAACAGATCCTAAAGAACATCAAGTTATATACTGTAATATCTGTACTACTGGTGTAATATTATTAAAGGTGTACAACAAAACAACCATCAGCAATGAAAACCACTCGCTTAGTTTGAACTTTTTAACATTTGAAAGACAAGGTTTGTCGCTTCGAAAAGTGAATGGTCTTCAGTCTATACATTTCTACATATACACTTTTTTTCTTCAAAAAATCAGTAATTTTCATGCTGAGTCCGAATGATTGATACATTAAATTATATCTTTCTTTTAATGCTGTTGCCCAATTGGCTACTTTCATCATATATTAGTTTTAATTGCATTTTCTATGAATTATTGGCATGATTCGTGTTATTGTGCTGGGAATTGAGTTGTAAGACTGTTGCTGAAGGTAGCAAAACAGTTTTTTTTATGTTTGTTTGGGTTTTTACGGTCCATCGAAAGCTAGGACTAAACAATATACCATAATTCTATTTGAGTTGATTTTGGTTTAATGGGCCACTGACGGCTGTGACCACTTTATCATGGTGATTCATAGACAGCATGTGTGTGGCGACGACACAATCAGATAGATGTGTTCTGTCTTAAAGCATTCATATTGAATATCTAGATCATTAAAATAAAAAGCAGTTTGAATGATTAAAAAAATATAACGAATTGATAATGTGAACTTAATGTCCCATGGAGTCTGCGCCTCAATTGTCCATGTTTGTAATTTGCTCACTGTTGAAATTGTCGTTCCATCGTGTGCATGTTCTTCGACCTACATCTGATCAAGAAATCCTTAACAAATAGAGACCTTTCAATTACTTTACCGGGACCGAAAAGTGTTATGAATAAGATGCAGTTGTTTCTTAATATCACATAGCCATGTAGTTTTCTAGAGATCAAAGAACACAGCAACAACATGATCCTTCTTTACGAAAGCTTCCCGAATAAAGATTTCTAATATGACTAGATGGTTTACCGTTCCTCTGTTGTTTCTGAATCCACTGTGGAGTGAACTCAAATCATTATTGGATTCAAGGAGCCAAACTAATCTAGTGTTTATCATTCGTTTTAGTGTTTTACAAATGCAGCTCGTTAGAAATATAGAACGATAATTGTTTGGTTCAGTGGTTTCAAGGTTTTGTAATTGGAATGATTGTAGATTACTTCCAAGACTCAAGGATCTTTCCCGACTCGTAGACTTGATAAAGACTACAAAGGATGACATCGTAATGATTACGGTAGATGTTTCAGAAATTGATATGTAATTTCATCTGGGTCAACTTTGTCGTGTGATTTTTTCTAGAGATTTAACAACTGGCAGATCAAAAGGTTTGTTTCAACATTCTGTGTTTGGGGGATTCAACATGTCACTTTTTTCTCTTTTTTGAATATTCGGATTTTTCGAGCGATTATTGACTGATTATTTTTCTACTATATTTGTTGCAAATACATTTGCGATTTCAGATTCAGAAGAGAAATTTTGGTTTTCATTGATAAGAAGGGTTGATGGAGCTGCTTTTCCTTTTTCCAATTTTTGTTTCGTATCTTATCCAATGCCTTTTTAGATTACGTTTTTAAAAATATTTTAGAAACGTATTCATTCCATTTTTGTTTTGTTTTTGTTTTTGTTTTTGTCTTCTTGTTTTTTTGATAGATCGCCGAGCCTTCGCCCTCCAAATTTCAAAATCATTGTAATTTTCAACGATAATGGAAGTCAAGAACCGTCTTAGAGCTGGATTTCGGTCGGATCTATTAATAAATAAAAGTAACTTTGTAGGTTTTTGAACAGATTCTGGTATAGTTTTTGTTGCAATAGAACTAACCGGGGATAGACATGTGCCTGGTGCTGATTGATTTTGTGGACCTCACCTAATGCTATTGCATCGCCAAAAATATATGGTGACCACATTTCAATTAACAAACTGTGAAGTGATATTGGCATTGAGGAGCTAGGTACGTACAGTGTTAATGTAAAACAAAACAGGGAATTGTGATCAATATATAATATATATACATGTGTATGTAAATATATCTTACGTGTTAAATAAAGAATATATCTACATTTATATGTAAATTTGCGTTATTGTTATTTGTTGCATCTGACCAGTGAAAATTCATTTCATTTATAAAATTACATCAGTTTGTGATTTTGTGCAAAATGTAACGCATTGCATTGTCAATTACTATTTGTTTGATATACGTATTCATATATATATATATTTAATATATATATTCCTATATATAATATAAAAAAACTGCCACATGGTATGGTTGATAATAGAGGTGATAGAGAGAGCAAATGGTTGTTCTCGTGTTTAGTTGATTATGAGTTATGCAATGTTTTAACCATGATGTACTAGTATAGGTTGGATATATCATCATGCAAGGAAACGTATATGTATCTAACCCTATATAATGTGTATAGTTGTCGTGCAAATTACAAATAGATGAGGATATGTATGTGCAGCACACCCTATGCCCGGATGCAAGCATTATAAGCTGTATCAGACAATATATGAAATAGACTAGCATTAGTCAATACAGTTGCAGATATATATGTAGATGTATTTTGTGTGAGTATATGCTTGAAACATTGTTGAAGGAAAATAGTTTAAATAAATCAAAGGTTGACAGATAAAGTGAAACCTCGTTAACTTAGATATCCGAATCTTCGAGTTAACCAAGTTAAATAAAGTCGTTTTGTTATCTATATTTCAGAATCACTTCTATTTGAGTTTAAATAATAATTATAAAAAAATTGTATCTATCATTCATACTTAAACAATATCCTGATGCATATATCGTATTGTATGCAATACAGTCATAGTTTTGAAATCAACAAGGCGTATACCTGCAATTGAAGAGATTTCTATGTGAATGGAAAGACCATAAAATTAGCACACATTTCAGCATTTTAATTTTCATTTAATAATTTATATCGTGATATAAATTATAGTATTGTAACTTATACTTAGTAATAATAATAACAATATAAAAAACAATAAATATAACAGCACATGATATATTTAGATAAGTTGAATAGCAGCCGAACATACACAGTGCGTCAGTATCTTTTATAACAATCACTGTGTTGGAAGTATCTCTAATAAAAACTGTTTGTGAGCACTACGTTTTGTGAAACATTATTTAAACCATAAACTAAAAGATCTACATCCTCAAGTACGATAAACATGTACGCTCTTGTAAAAACATTAACTGCGTTACCCGACCAAGTTTGTGATTTCAGCTTTGTCGAATCAGATCCATCTGACCCGGCATGGTGACCCAGACACAAAAGTGTGGCGAGCTTGGGTTTGGTTTGTTTTTGTTTAACGTCCTATTAACAGCCAGGGTCATACATGTCAGATTTTGGAGTTGGAGGAAAGCAGGAGTACCCGGATAAAACACCGGCCTACGGTCAGTACCTGCCCCAAGTATGTTTCGAACTCGCAACCCGGTGATGGAGGGCTAGTGATGAAGTGTCGGGACACCTTAACCACTCGACCACCGCGGTTGGGTATACTTATTCGAATATAAACATATAAAAATAGTCAAAAATATTTCCTGTGACCCAAATAGTAAACAATTTTGTCTCAGGTGGACAGATAAATTACTTTGTTTTAGATATTTGGAACATTTTTTTAGAGTGTTTAAAAATTCAGGCTATATGTAGATTGAAGGATTTTAAAAGTACAATTTCAGGTTTTATGAAATATTCCACATTTATAATCTTTATTTTTTTTATGGGACGATACAAATATGTCAGATGTATCGGAAAAGAATACATTTGCATATAGTTTATTTTGTATTTCAGGATTTTTTTAGTATTACTTGTAATGGTAAGGTCCAGATCAGCCTTAATTTTGGCTAAATTATGAATTCACCACAATTAAAATGTCCATTTTCTTACAGTAGAGTAGGAGTTTGGTTTATATATATATTGATCAAAATTATCTGCTTTGCTATCCACATATGTGAGCTCATTTCTTACACATCATTATTAAGAGTATAAATTCCATTTGAAATTTGAAACTGAGAACTAAGCCACCATGTTGTTCAGAATTATTCAGATATGTACACTATCAAAATGTTTTATTCGTGTATATATCTGAATGCTGCTGATAATAGGTTTTTCCCATTTCAAACTTAAGGTCATCAGCTATAGGCATTTTATTTATATTGACATTTGTGGTGTGACGATCTCCTGTCATCAGAGACAGATCAGTCTTACACCTACCTCATCAAATTTTCTGTATCAATTATAAAACCTATGTGTTGGTGTTGGTCATCTGCTAAATTGCCAGCCATGGCAACTAAAAAACGTTGAAAATTTTACATTTGTATTCAGAAGGAAACACCTGCAAATGTTTTGCTGAAGAAAATATTGCATTGTTTCCATTTTCAATTCTGGTTGTCATGGTAACATTTTAAATGCCAAGAATAATCTTTGTTGGTATATCAATATATTATGTGAACACATAATTATGAGGTTGAAGTTGACGAGATATAAGTAAATGATATATAAAACTGACAAAAGAAGACGTTACATTTTGCACTAGCTAGTTCTTTTACTATATATATATATACACAACAAAAAGGAAACGTTTTTTCCTTGAGATAACTTGCAGTGTTGATGCATACTACATTAGTGATACTTATGGGGGTTTTGTTATAAATATTCCTGTCACAATTACATGTATGTTCTTCATTCCAATCATTAAACTGACAAAATGTGTACAATTTACCTACCTCAAATATGTTAACATTGTAGATTCGTTCTCTTTACACGTGAAGTTGTAGTCGCTGGCCATTTAAGGCAAAATATATATATATATATATATATCAGTGTATTTCAGAACCTACGCCACCAAAGCATGTAACACAATACTACAATCACACGAGTTAAACTGACAGATAAATATTAATAAGATAAGATTTTCTTTATTCAAGTTGTATTGTCATTCATTGTTAGATATAAGGATACAACCAGTTCAAGTGACAAAGGGTTTAAATAGGTCTTCAGATGGAATCCACTGATTAAACGCGTATTGAGAAGGAAGCCTTTGATGGCAAGAGACCATAGGGAAGGCATGAAAAGGGGGAGGAACTAATGAGTTGATAGGTGACAGAGGTATTGAGGTTATGAAGTGGGTGGGGGAAGACAAATGGGTAGGGGTTATGAAGTGGAGAGGTGACAGAGGGGAAGGAGCTATGGAAGGGGGTGATATAGGGTATCGGTATAGACTGGAAGACGTGACACAGAAGGAGCTTCAGAGGGGGAGGGCGTAACAAAGGGATATGAGGGATGACAAAAGTGAATTCGCTATCGAGAGGAGGTGTTAATAGAGGAGCGGGAACTATTAAGCCGTGCCAATTTATAATAAAACATTTTTTTGTTGTGGTTTGCTGTATTTTATTAAAATGTAAGCACAAACATACATACATCATGCATACTGTACTGTCCTGGGCGAAAGCACCGGACAGAGTATAGATATTATTTATCTGCCTCCTAAGATCGTCGCACAAAGTTAACAGATACTAGCTGGTCCTTTAATACATGTGAACGGGCATATATAAAACGTTTGACCTCTATTACATCACCCTTTTACATGATCTTATAGGGAAATAACTGACCAGGTGATTATATACACATATGAAGGTCAACGGGCAATTACATATGTAAATCTTTACACTTTGGCCAGGTAAACACAAGGGTCAGACAGCTTATACCTTAATCAATTTTACTTATGACACTTCTATATCACAAATTATCAAGTATCCATGTTTAACATTAAAGGAGTAGTATAACATTGCAAAATTTCGAATTATTGCGGGAAAATAAACATTTAAGTGTGCACTTTCTGCGTCATTGTTCATCTGATGACCATAAAACTTTGCTTCCTTAGTTGATAATTCTTTCATATACGATGAAAACGAAATACTCAATATTTTTATTCATTTTTGACCTTCATTATGACCTAAAGTGAGGTCTTGACCTTGACATATTCTCTGATAGCATGTCATAAAAATTGTAAGCCCAGCCGTGATTTACATGAAGCATTAAGTTGTTTGGTTGATTTTATTTGTTTAGCGTCCTATCAACAGCTAAGGTTATTTGAGGACGGCCTCCCGTGCGAGCGATATGCATGCGTGTGGCGAGTACGTACATTATATGTAGGGTTTTGGGGGACTGCCCTATGTTCGTGTTAAGTCTCCTTGTGATAGGCCGGAAATGGTGCCGATTTATAATGCTATCTCACTGAAGCTTACTGCCGAAGACACCCAGCAGGACACCCTACCCGGTCACATTATACTGACAACTCTGGAATGTCTGGGCTAGGGGACAGAACCCAAAGCCTTCCTCACAGGGGCGAATGCTCAACTAAAGGCCAAAAGTGAGGCATTGTCAAGGAAGACATTAGGAAGAAGAAAGTCAGAAAGAAGAGAAAAGATACATCATGTAATGGGTTCAGCAGTTCCGATTCTTACGCCATACCTACAGGACAGGAAGCCTTAAGGGTGTATGGAGTGGAGCAAGGAGTTATGAAGTTATGTTTGTTCAAAAATCTTTCCAAAAAGTTCCATTCATAAATATGTGTCCTTGACCTTTGAACTAATAATCACATTTATGTGGTGAATATCTTGTTATATAGTCTTTATGTCTATTTCTATGTCTATTCTAACTGTAAACTAAACATTTCCCCTAATACATTGCATCACCCGAATACCAAGTCAATGGTCTTTTACAGGTCCCTTGCACAAGTAAACTATACAATGCAACTGAACCAGATGAAAATACTGAAAAAGGAGACGTTTCATGAACCTGATAAATCAGACTATTATACACAAGAGCTTTATTTATTTCTTCCATCATATTCTGTTTATAACACTATAAAATTCATGCATGAGTCACAATGATCAATAGAATATTGTAGAATGCCCACTTTTGTCTTTCTGCCGTATCTTCACACATGTACAATTGTGGCCGTCCAATTTTTGTTGTCAGCTAAATCATTGTCATATTGCACATGAATATAACATCGAGTTACTTAAACAAATAATATATCAGGTTATCGAGTATATTTTGGCAAGTCACATTATCATTCACAATCTAAAAACAGTAGCGTTCATACATTTTTTTTTTCGAATGATAAATGTACCCTTGTGTAGACCAGAGATTATGTGTACAGCGCTACCAAAAAATGAATAATTGGATAATTGTATAGGACATTATCAAGGATGAGCGTTCCGGGTCTGGACTAGTCGCTGAGCTCGGTGGTCACGGATGACTGCTGTCCAGGTAAGGTACGTAGTATACAGCTAGAAATGCTGGGGTTACCGTGCGATAGAACAGCCCGAGGAAAATCTCCGAAAATTATTATCATTAGTAGTACTTTTGTTTTATATGTTTAAGCTTTGTCTCGCTAAACTAGTGTTGATTACGGTTTAGGGTTCAAATCCGAGGCATGAAGGACAAAATGAGTACTGGTTCACACAGGTCAATATAAGTGCTGGTCGTGAAACGTTTGTGCCTATAACGTTTTATGTATGTTTCAAAAATTAGGTTTGTTCGCGGAAAACTGGTGCTTGAATTACATAATCGTTGAGATAAGATGCTGAAAATCATGTTGTGCCAAATAATGGTTAGTTGGTAAAAATTTATGCAAAATTCGAAATCAGTAGAAAATATGAGAAAATAGGGCATTCATGTCTTCCAGTGAACCTAAACGCACAAAGGAAGATAATTGGATCAGTAATTACATTGTATACCTTTCAGATATTTATAGAGAGTCATCAACATGAAAATAGAGAAAGATATCTGACTTACGAATTAACATGTATAAATATTATAATTAGTTTATTCACCAACCTACAATCACTTAATGCCCAGTATTCCTTATATAAAGAGATTGTAATGTATATTTGGAGGATAACATACATACCTATAATTCATTGCATTGACATTAGATTTAAAATTTCAAACGAAATAAACAGATTCAACATTAACACAGAAAGTGTAAAATAATCCAGTGGATAAATGAAGATTTGTTTTTGGCTGTCTAATATTATATTAAACTAAGTTAATTTTTAGCTAATTATTTGGGTTTTTTTTGGTCTAAATTAAGAAACTATCTGTATTATTATATCAAATTAATGTATTGTTCTAACAGTTTCACTAAGCACTCACATGCAACATGTCCATGTAAAAATGCGTCATGAATAAGTTCTCGTAGCATTACAATTTGTTGTCATTCCAAAAAAAATGACAACAATACCTAGACGTGGCAAATATGGTGCATTGTATCAAACACTCCCAGTGGTGTCATCAGTAAACATACTCCTCGCCTCTTTTTCGTTATGATTTACTTCAAACATGTGTATTTCACTCCTTTTTACTCTGCTTATAAAGGGTATCTTTTACACGAGTTGGGACTTAACTAAAACAATGTTCAAGTTCATGATAAAAGTGAACAGAAACACAAGTATGCAAATATATCGACATCTTTGTTTTTTGTTTGTTTTTGTTTTGTTTTTAAAGACATGAATATGTCTACACATAACATTTATAACAAAAGCTTTATCAAAATGCTTTATATATATATCAGCTTAACTGTTTTTGAGTAGTATACCTGTTACCAAACTTTGATATATGTAAAACAATTTTCTTACACCAAATGACGAAAAATGGTGTTTTGATATGCAAACATGACATCCTACATCTTATTTATTGGAATACAAAAAAGTTCCGTCTTAAACTGCAAACATACTTCTTATGGTAATGTTGAACAATCCAAACAATAAATGTCCCCTAACGACCCTAAAGACCACTCCTGTATTAGGGATGGATGCGTCTAGTGTATGGGCAGGTTTAAGGAGGCCGTGGTATCTTCATGTCTGACTCCTTGTGATGTCGACTATATAGTGCTACCTACATGTAATTATAGCATACTGCCTAGGACACAAGCCGGATACTTCACCCGGTCACATGATACTGACAACAGGCGAACCATAGAACTTTTCTCCTGTATTATCAGATATTATGGCTCTACTGTAACTAACACTGCATCTGAAATGAAAGATGCAAATATTGTGTATGTATTGATTTAATACAATCCTTCGAAATAGCAGGTGGTAAACAATTCAAGAAGGTTTATATAACCTGCATTTTAATAGTGGTACGGTTCAGAAAATGGATTTAATATTCTTTTGAAATTAAATTTTTAAAACATTATATGATTTAATCGTTCGCACGCTTTGTGTTTATTGGACCTGCCTGTTACATTTAAATATTTCGTAATAAACCAGGTTCTAACGCTTTTTTTAATGCAAAATTGATTAGGTTGTTTAGTGATATATCGTCCAAATATACATTAGGATGAATATTGATGTTTTCTGTGGATACAGACATGTCCCACTGGTCAAGGTAGATAATTCTGTCAATTAAATCATCCAACTCTTCACGTAAAACTTGTTCCACGAACATACCAATAAAGGCATACGACTCTATATTGTTTTTATCTGTTATGAGATGAGGACCTTTAATGAAAATTTGAACATCCAGGGGACCTCTTCAGAAGCTCAATATTGCCGTTTTTGCATTGTGCACGTGCTCCCTAAAGGCTACGTGGTCACAACACCTGGCGATATGGGCGTACCAGTGGATAATAATGATGGCGGTGCTTTTACCAGGAATTCTGTCAAGCCTATTGGCTACAGATTTAATTGTATTTCTGTCCGAACTCGGAGTCCCATGGAATGGAAGTTCATGCGGTTGCCATTCAGTGTCAAGTCCAAGTGTATAGTTATAGGCACGAACGAACTTTTGCCATATCACATTTGATTTGATTTTAATGGATTGTTCTATTCCCAAAATGGTCGCAAGACGGAAGAACCATTGTCTAGTTGTAGAATCTCCAATCGAAATAACTTGTCTGTTTTTAAGACATGTCCGATATTTCTCTCCTCTGAGATATACTGTTGTTTGACATATCAGGTTGTGATATTTTCCTTTATTTAGGAAACCGGATAGTTTTGTTGTGTTCCATGTCAAAGCTGGCGGCAAAACATTGCATGGTGTTTTAGGCACTGGATAATCTAGATCGCCATTAGAACCTAAAATACGGAAATTATTTTATTAGTAAAGAATGTAATAAACAACACAATAATATCGTAGTGTAAAAATAATTGGATCCAATTAAATGTATATTTGACTAAATTAGCTGAATTAAAACCATGCAAAATGTGGGGAAATAACATCATGTGGTTAGGTCTGCGATTCTATCCAAATGACATATCATATATACATTTAATATCAAAATATATAATGTCTGGTTTTCATCGTGAAAACCGACAGGGTCATCAGATGCCCTTTAGAGGATAACCAAAATATCAAACATCAATCTCAATGCCGAAAACCTCAGTCCTGTTGGACGCGGGAATAGAAAACAGTTCACTTGACTTAAAAATTGCGGCTAAATACATATAAATAGCGTAGCGATAACCCTCGTCTTTAAACATGGAGACCTATAACTCAACAGCAGCTTTGTGGGAAATAAGCAGTGTAAAATCTTTCACTAGAAGTTACGTGGTAAATGATCAGAATAAAAAAATATTATTCACCACCTACTTGGAACAATGGTTAGTTGTATTTCCGTCAAAGGCACGTCCCTGTAGCTGAATAAAAGTATTATCACATTACTCCTTATTTTCTTACATTTATTTCTGTGAAGTCTTTTTTTCTACTGTTGTTTGGTCCTAAGTGAAATAATGATTTAGAGAATATTAACGACGCAGTCGTTTTTAGATTAAACTACTCTCCCACATTTATTGACATCTTTCAGCGACAAAATTAATATTTTTACATAGAAAATATGCTATTTCTCATCATTAGGATATTGATATCTTTATCAATCACATTCCAAAACTTTTTACTTAATTTTAAGACATAAAATATATTATTTGTTTGACATTGTGTTGCTATATTAAATTGCATTATCTACATGTATAAATTTATTAATTGTTATCTATTTACCTCAATATTTTCTCTGTATTTCCAGTAAAATACAGTGCAACGTTCCAGCCATACTTTACCCAGTTCCTACATGAAACGGACTTTGGCTTCCCACAGAATAAAGAAATATTGTAATTTTCCTTAGTCAGGTTGCAGAATCATCCGTATCTTTGGTACAATCAAGTAGACATCTTAGGTGCACATAGAGTCATTTCAGTTTTATTATTCTCTGAAAATATGGTGTTTATGAATTTATATGAGCCATGCTCATGAACGTAGTTGGTAAATAAACCAATTCCCTCTTTCGTGTTGGTGACGGTCACTTTTGCAGTGACATTTCCGGCCCAAAATGCCATCACATGACCTGTGTAAGAACCGTTCATATGATCGACCACGTGACCAGCCACAGTCGATGTTCCTTCCGCATTTCGAAGCCAAATATTGAGTAGATCACCTCCTTGATGTAGTGGCTGGTTATAACCATTATAAAGAGAAATTTTAAAAGTGAGTTGTGAACCAGCTTTTAAAGTCCCTGATTTTCTGTCAAGCTCTATCACAGAAAAGAGAGGATCATAAAGTTCCTTAAAATTATTAACCCGCTGTATCTGGCGATACTCAAGATAACGATCCAGAACGTTTCTTGAAAATAAAAAATATCAAAATCTAAATATTGTGTTGAGTCTAAGGTAAATACATCACTAAATAGCGCTGACATTTTTTAACATGATCATTAATACACTTTTACAAAAAGACAAAAGAAAAAGAAAAAAATCAAACTTTAACTTGTTGTCGTTAACTCTGTCTTTTGATACTCTGCAGCTTAGACTGGACATTTGCACATAAAGCATTCAATTAATGCCAATGGAACTGAGGCCAGTGGTTTTCGGGAAGTATACTCTATCTGTATTATTTATATTGGTTTGTTTTTAATTATAGTTCAATGATTTGTTGTATTGAAGTGATTCATTGATATGTGTGTTTTACTATATTATTTTGCCTTCAGTTTTCTTTTTAGTTACTAAGGTGGGAATAACAAAATAGAATCAAATAGATTTAATACTACAGTAAAAGACATCTAACAGGAACAACTTGACCAAAACCAGGTAGCAACCTCTATAAATGTTCCAGTGTCAATTGGGATGTTACCAATATACTCGTGTTGGCTAAATAAATTCTAAATAAAACCAGAAGTTTAAAGAAAATACTTGTTAAAAGTGTAACACTTTGATGATGATGATGATGATGATGATGATGATGATTTGATCTTACCTTCTGATGACACTGTTGCCTGTCGTGAACTGTTTAGTGCGATACATTATATGTATAGGGATGTGGTCCAGGTACAGTATCCTTGATGGACAAACAAAGCGTCAAATTGTACAAAATCCAACTGATATTATCTCTAATATAAGCTTTGCTGATTATTGATTGTTTCATGGAAATAGTTCGATATTAATCGCGTTAGAGGAAATACATGTAGTTGCTCGACTGGTGTTTCTTCAGACACAGATTTCTTTTCTTTTTTCTTTCCTCTAATACCAATCGTATAAAAAGTTTCAATCAAAGCAAGTTATTGCACAATGATCATGTCAGAATATCGCGCCGACTATCACTGCGCCATCGAAACGTTCTTTCTACGAACGCCGATTTGGCGCAGCGGTATAATCTGCGGGTATTTCTGGCCAGGCGATTGGGTGCCGTAGACCGTGAGTTCGAGGCCCGGTCAGAGCACGAATCATGAAGTTGTCTTCCTTCGTAATTTGTGTTAAATTGTTATATATAAAATATGTAGCCCAAGGTATCATAGGTGATCCGAAGATATATATTTGAATTTCCTGTCGTAGTTGTACTCGATTGACATTTATATATATGTGTGTGTATATATATATAACATAGCAATACAAATGACGAAGGAAGACAACTTTTTGACTCGTACCCTGACCAGGCCTCGAACTACGGCACCCAATCGCCTAGCTAGAAATACCCGCAGCTTATACCGCTGCGCCACATCGGCGTTCTTAAAAAAAGAACGCTTCAATGGCGCAGTGATGGTCGGCCCGATACCCTGACATGATCATTATGGAAGTCGTCTATTAGATGATATGAATACCTGGATCGCAATGTATTTACATACATGGATACCAATTGTACATATATTTTAAATATTTCTCTCGGTACAACTACGACAGGAATTTCAAATCTATAGCTTCTGATCACCAACACATAGTGTATATGATACATTGTGCTAATAAATAGATATGTAACATAGCAACACAAATGACGAAGGAAGACAACTTTTTGACTCGTGCCCTGACCGGGACTCGCACTCACTGTGCCGTAGATCGTGAGTTCGAGGCCCGGTCAGAGCACGAGTCAAAAAGTAAAAAAGTACAATACGTACGTGACGAAGAAAATCCCGATGATCACTAACACCTTAGTCAAGAGGAGTTTATCCATGATGTTGCGTCACTGTAAAAGAGTCGTTCCCTCGCGTTGATGGTGTCTTCTTGGGGTATTTTTTTCTGCTTGTGTATCAGGTGGTCCGACATGTAGGTAGGCAGGCAAATCCTACGGAACAACAAGTTACATCATTGAATTGGAACCTCTGTAACTTTGTTGATATAACACTTATTATTTGAAATACGGGAATTGTCGTCTCGGAAAGTAAATGCTCCTCGGTTAATACTAAAATTAAATTTATTTTGTTATAATCAAAATAAACGTGGAATTTCATGCTATGTCCGATTGAATTATACATTAAATTTTACCTTTCTTTTATATGTATATCATTTTCATATCTTTCATATACCGTTATCGGAATGCTATATTTACGTTTTCTTCACCCGATCGGCGATTTTTGACGGATTTTAAACAATATGCACAATATCCTGGTTTACGGTAAGACTTATTGTACCTAACTGCATTTATTTATCAATAGCATAGCCTTAAAGGTACAAAGATTTTACTGCCATCATAAATTACTTTAATCAATGAACTTCGGGCATAATTATGAAACATTTTCAAAACAGTGTTTTAGGAATCTGAGCGCAATCCACATGATATGTTTGCTGTTGCAATTCCAATCTGAATGTATCAACCCAGATTCTTAGAATCTCGAAACTAACAATAACCACAATATAAAGTAATATAAGCGGGTAGGTAGACTACATCCTAATGTAATGCTTCAATTATAATAGTAAAATAATGCTGTTGTAAGCAGCCCCTGACAATAATGGCCAATCCTTGCATCATTTTTTATAACAGCTGTCGTCAGCGTACACTTGTAGGTCGCATGAACGCCAATGTCGTAGATCTTTTTATGTTGAAATAGTGGCAGGATATGATTATTCGGGTGCAGCAAGTGTAAACTGAACCGAATTTTCTAGAATAGAGTGAAACAGCGAAATGTCCTCAGATACATTTAGGTAAGGTAAGTACATGATGAGTTCTATGAACACGAGAATACAATGTACCAGTAATGTTCAATACAAATATTAATTTCATTTTTGACAGTGAAATACAGACATTTATCAAGCTAATCAATCTCAGTTATTAGACATTATTTGACTAATAAAAATATCGATATTCTGTCTTACTCGTGAAATATATGTCATATTCAATGGGAAACCATTCAATATCCTCTTTATATCCTACATGTGAATTTTGAAAAGAATATATGTACATGTACAAGTTATGTTGTGCTATTTCTATTTTTTTGTGTTAGAAAATGTAAATTTTAGTGTCAAATGAAACTTGACCAGAGAGAAATTACTTAATTATTACAACGATTTAGACACTTTAGCAAAGTTTGTTTTTTTGCATTTTGCATTATTATTTTTTTTTTTTTATTTTGCATTTTTTGCATTTTTATTACTTAGATAAAGAAATAAGTGTCATATTAAAGAGACTGCTGTATCTGATGGCAGGGGATAGCATTTATCTTTCAGTATTTGTCGCATCAGAAATAAAGTCCTAAAACGGATGTACATTTTTGTATTTGTTACATTGTATTTGTTTGATTTGATTTGTTTGAAATGGAAGAAACTCATTATCATAAGTATCCAAATATATGTACTAATGAAATAATTTATTTGAAACATAATATCAACATGTTCTCTTCAGAATTTCAAATTAAACCCATACAGTATATAATGATGTAAAGGAAATGAGCTAAAAAACATAGATAGCAATGCAAAAAGTTATGATCAACATAAACAAACAAAAATCGAAAACAGAAAACACCGCATAAGCTTTAAGATAATGAACATCTTAATTGTAGAGAATTAGAAATTAAGATACATCTCATATAGTTAATCTTTAAAGTCATTAAACAGAATAATCCCGGCCAATGATCTCATATTATTTCTAAGCCATGCTTGATAGTAAAATTGAGGCTGATCCAGACTACACTATTGTAATAGTCATAGCAGTGCCTGACAAACAATAAAAACTATATTTCAATGTCGTTTTTTGCTTGGTTTACATCAAAGTCCTTTTTTCAATGGCGCAGTTTGAAAAATACGTGTTGAATTCTTGTATTTTCCCATATTTGTTGAAGAAAAAATAATTTATGAGATTATGAATGTGCAATGTTAAACAAAAAATTAAAATGAACTTTTAAAACGTTAAACAAACTCGCCCATCCGTCTACAATACATAGCCTGAGTTTCAAACACTCATAACAAACCTCTCAATCAAAAACAAGTTTCTTCTTGCCCAATCGCCAGATATTAGATATGTTGATGACCAGACAATAATATGTCTCATAAAGCACACATGTCTGTCAAAGTGTCAAATGTTTGGTGTTAAGGCCAGATGAAAACTCGGGTTACTCTCCACCAGGGAAGTACATGTATATATATTTTACCTCTACTTCAGTGCCCCCTCGACACTAATAATAGTTCTGAAAAATTGTAATGATTTTTTTTTCTGTCTTGTGTGCATCCTTAGAGGACTATTCACAATGAAACAGAAAATGATACATGCATGTCATGATTCTATCTACTAACTAACCAGAAAATATTTTTCTTTTCAACAATGTTGCCAGCCTTTACTGACATAGAATACTTACTGGATCATGTACATGTATCAAATGTTTATCTACATATATATCTGCAACTGTATTAATTCATGTCAGTCTATTTCACACATAAAGTCTGACTCAACATATTGTAACAATGTCGGTTTATTTCTGCTGGTGGTAATGAAGAACGCTAAATTTCATATATTCATTTAGGATAGTTGTGCTGTATTTGTAGAGCTGTGTTAACTTGTTTTGGTCACTGTATATTGTTTTGATGAAGATTTTTATGGATGATATGCGAGATCCGCGAAAGTATCCGACACCAAACACGTGTCTGTCCCACTGTTTAGTAACCGAAAGTGATCATCTAGGAAATACCAGATTATTACAAATAGCTTTTGCCGTCGACGGCTTTCATTTTCTTTCCATCCTTTTTTTGATTGTTTTTTTTTTTTTAAATTGCAGCAGCTTTTATTTCTTGAACTTTTGAAAAATGTCATTTAGACCTTCTTAGAAGATCAATGAGAAAAATCATGTTTAAAATTACAAATACCCGGCTTACGTTCGGTCGGCCCATTGTTTATCACCGGCCATCATTAATGATAATATGAATGAAGGCAAAGTCGTAGAAGATCGCAGCTATAATCACCGTTAGTTAAGAAGGAAACACAGGGACCTGAGAATTGCAGTCTATGAACATGTGAATAGACATCCACATTGTCAGATTTTTTTTCGATTTTTTGTTGTTTTTGTTGTTGTTTTTTTTTTTTGGGGGGGGGGGGGGGGGGGGGGTTTATCTATAAGAACTGCTCAACGCGTCTGCAAAATATGCTACAAACTAGGCCAATAATAGGTCTTAATCCAAATACATAAAGACTGTACATTATACCTTGTAACATAAACTATGTATTACATTTATGTATATCGGCTGAAATTCTTAGTTTGTCCTGATGTGACTTACATTGTCTTCATTTTGCATTGTCGGATTCCAGATGATCGCACATATCATATTCATGATGACATGTGCACTGCATAATAACATCAATATTCTACTGCCACATTTCATAGACTACGTTCCAACGTAAAAGTGCAGATGATACAACAATATTTTCATGATATATTTAACAGGAAAGCGAATATAATGTGCCTCTAAGGGGTCGAACCAGCGACCCTTTGCTCATTTGTCCACCGCTCTACCGACTGTAAAAAAACCACGTTAACCGGCCAAGATTGTGATTTCAGCTGTGATGGACAGGTTCCGCATGATCACGCGTTGTGACCCAGACTCAAGAGTTTCGACAGCTCGTGTATAATTATAGTACCATATTAAGGTTGATGTAAATAGCAAATTCAGTTATATTTTACAAGCCTGCAAATCACTATTCCAGTGCGATAGAACAGAAGCGACTTGGTTGGGGTTTATATAGAATGATATTTTTGATGTATAACAAAATTTCCTGAAATAGCATGCAATGTTGATGCATACTACATCAGCGATAAGTTAAGTTTTTGCAATAAATATTCCTGTCACAACCATGCCCTCCATTACAATCAATAAACTGAAAAATTGTGTAAATTATACCTACCTCAAATATGTAAACTTAGCAGATGAATTTCGTTTACACAGGAATGTCCACACAGTGCACACAGTGTTAAATTAAGTCGACAATTCTATTTAAGGCATAGGTCCGATGGCGATCTCTTTCTATACAGATAGGCATAGTTATATAATCCAACACGTCCTTGCGCATAGGTATAGATGCAGGTAAAGGACGCCCGCATCCTCGTCGTCCTTCAGAAGATCACCAACCCTGGAATCTGAAGCCCTCCATGCCATTGGATCAATGGATGCTAGGATGTCCAATGATTTTTTCCATGGAGTTTACAGAGTCCAAGTGGAGTTCTTCATAAAATGTGGAGGAGTGTAGTGCAAATCAGAGGAGTTATCTCCCTTGGTTTAATTCGCTCTGCATATGAGCTGGAGGTGCCCTCTCGTATATAATCTCGCGAAATGTCAGGGAGCTCTCTCTCTCTCTCTCTCTCTCTCTCTCTCTCTCTCTCTCTCTCTCTCTCGTACACTATCTACAATCTACAAAGGAGCCTATCACTGATAAGGTCAATGGTCTTTTACAGTCCCCATTGCTAAAGTAAACTATAAAATAACCTAAAATTGATGAATAAACTGAAAAAAGAAAACTTCAAGGAACCTGATAACACTATGTAATCAAATAATATCAATAAAATACTACTATCATATGTAGCTATTTACTGCTGCTACAAATCTTATTATACAGTTTTATAGAAGGGCTTCATCTATTTTTTCCAATATTTTGTTTATTATGCGATGAAAGTAAGAGTCACAATGTCAGCTTGATCATTGTAAAATTTCCACTTCTTTCGTGAGCATACGGCTCTTACTTACATGTACCCTTTTGTACAACATTGTCGGTATCTGGTAAGCGATTGTGCTATTGAACTTATATTTAAGAAGTTACTGAAACACCTAAAACATTTCGTTATGGAGCATAAAGCTAGCCACATTATCATTCACAATTTAAAAGCAGGCGCGTTCAGATGATATCAACATTTTATTATCATTATGAAGTTACCCTTATGTGGACCTCCCAGAGATTACGTAAACAGCAACACCTGTAAAAGGGTCAGCAAAATTTATTTTTTTTTAACATTGATTAAACTGTACTGTATTTAGATAACATTGCTGTTACGAAAATGGACACTTTCACAGCATAATTTATACATGATTAATATCGAAAAATATCATTACGGCTTTTATATTTCATAACCGCATTATCGGCAAAAGGTACCGCCTAATCACATTATCGGTATATCATATCACTAAAATATAGACGTTTATGCTTCAACTTTCACGAATAAATTGTCACATTGATAAAGTAAATCCCTATAGTAACCTAATAATTGTTGAACCTTACATCGATTAATTAGGTAAGTATATAAGACGGCTTCATGGGCGAGCGTTCCAAGTCAGAGCTAGCCGCTGAGCTCGATGGTCACGGATGACTACTGTCCAGGTAAGGTACGTAGTATACGGCTAGCAGTGCTGTTGTTGCCGTGCGATAGAATCTCCGCAAATAAGTACCTTATTACTAAATACTAGTGTTTTTAGCAAACAAATAGATCCTGTTTTATTTTTGTAGTTTCGTGTCGCTAACATGCTGTAGTGCTAATTGCGGGAATTAGGGTCCATCACCAAATTTAGACATTTAGGACATAATCAGTGCTCCTTAAGAATAATTCGTGCTATATATTCAGGACAATATTAATGCTAGTTGTGAAATATGTGCCTGTCACAAAAGTGTTTCATATTCACAGAATTAGGTTGGATCTCAGAAAACTATTGCTTGAATTTAAATGATTAGGTATATCTGGTAAAAAATACGCTTGAAATGTTGTGCTAAATTAGTGGTTTGTTGGTAAACAAAACCGCAAAATTCCAAATCAGTAAAGAATATAAAAATGGGACATTAATGTCTTTAAGTGAACCCAAATCACGTGAAGATAATTCGAATGAACCCAAAACACATTAAGATAATTCGAATAGTAAATATATTTTTATTAAATTTTTCGAAATAGTGTTTCGCTTATAACCTTCTAAACAATGTTTTGAGTTTTTTTTTATCGCGTTAACTAAAGAAGACACAAATTAGATAATGTGTAAACATAAAACGTCATTGAACATATTAATTGCTCTGTTTACTGATTAGTAATTTTTTCTGCATTTATTTTGCACGGGGTTATAATATTTGTCAAGAAATTATAGAACTCTTTTGCTATGAATAAGAAAAAAAAACGACGTTAAAACAGACATTTAGTAAATATGGTGGCAATATCCTCACAACATAGTCCCTATACATCATACATCTTTGAAAATCTGCTGATAAATATAATTTATGCAAGGTTAACTTTGAATCCCCGCCTTCTAGATTGTCCTTATTCTAGTCCCCTGTATGGATGTACCATTCGACAGTGTTAACGAAATTGATAAAAAAAAGTTGATAAGACAGCTTTGAGAGATCGAAGATCATCAGGTTATGTACATGTATCTTTGGTTTGTTTGGCTATAAAGTTAAGGTCATATCAAGACAAAGTCCACGAATGACACAAGTTCTCTAAAGGGTACAGTTATAGTGCTACAGCGTCACTCCATCCATTACATCACGTGGTTTTGAGAATTCGGACCCAAAACGTCTTGGAATGAACTATACACAATAACACTGTAACAAAAATGTCAGGTATGTATGGTTACCGTTACATCCACAACAGGTCATGTGTAATATGTAAGATAAGTTACGGATTGAACAATATGAAGTGATTATTAATAGGATTGATTCATTCCCGGTAATTAGTTATATTACATATGGATACGTATTAAATTTCAATGAAAATTATGTTTTATTTGCACTCGGTAAAAGACATACATGCAGCTCTCCTACAATGTACTACCATTGCCAACTTTGAATAAAGGGAGGTAAATCGCAATACGTAGGTGACGAAGAAAATCCCCGTGATAACTATGACCATTTACACCTTAGTCAAAAGGAGTTTATCCATAGTGCCGCGTCAATATAAAGGGGTCGTTCCCTCGCGTTGACTGTGTTCCTTTGGAGTATCGTATCCTCTTTGTGTATCAGATCCTCTTCAGTCATTTGTAGGCAGGCAAACACATCCTACAGAATATCAAGTTATTTAACTGTAACCTCCATAACACTGTTGTGAGGTGCACAACCTAGCAGCCATCAGTTATGAAAATCGAGATCTGAAAGACGAGGTTTGTCGATTCGAAAAGAGGGTGGTCTTCAGTTTATACTTAAACACTTTTCCAATAATTCTGGAATTTTTTTTCTGTTTCTTCAAAACATCGAATTTCTTTTACTTGATAAGTGGAATAGCAAGTACACATCACTCTTTTATAGCAATCACTGTGTTGAAAGTAAATTAAGTAAAAACAGTTTGTGAGCACTATAGTTCGCACATATAATATTACACTCAAGAAAAAGCACTAAAATGACATTACGTCTAGTCGCGTAGATAATAACAAACAGTCTTTAAACCATAAACGTTCCGTTCTACATCCTCAAGTACGATGAAAATTGTTATCCGACCTAGTTTGTGATTTCAGCTTTGTCGAATAAGTTCGCCTGATCGCGCATGTTGCCCGGTCACGCCAGTGTCGCGAGCGTGGGTAGAATTATCGAACAACTTTAAGTATCAGATATAATTAGTGGTGAAGCTTAATACAAAGGAGTTTTAAAGTAACAATAGTCAGGTATGTTTAATGTAATTTAATCACAAACTGAAGCGAAAACGAAATATTCCTGTAACTTAATAGTAAACAAGTTTGTGGCATGTGGAAAGATGATGACCTTGCTTTGGATATTTATAACATTTTTAAGAGTATTTAAACTCAGGCTACGTATAGGTGGGACAATTTTAAAAGTATATTTTAAGGCTTTTTAAGATATTCCAAATTTATAATCTCTATTTTTGTTCTTCAAAATAATACAAATATTGTATATGTATTGTAAAAGAAGCAATAAAACACATTTGTATATAGTTTATTTTGTATTTCAGACACGTTACCCTTACTTGTAATGGTAATGTCTAGATCAGCCGCAAGTGTGGCTTATTTATGAATTTACTACAATTACAATACACATTATTTTATAAAAGTAGAGTTAGTTTTTTGTTTTGTTATACATATTGATCAAAATTATCTGCTTTGATATCCATACGAATGCGCTCATTTCTTATACATCAAAATTTAGAGTATACATTTAATTAAACTCCAAGACATCTCTACCAGAGCAAAGATGGTTAAAACCAATCGATTCGCCTACATTCAATGATTCTAGTTTTTATCTGTATAATATGTTTTTAATATTGAAAAACCGAAAGAAACAATACAAGTAAGTTACGAGACATTTAAATGGTCATCTGCTAAATTGGTATCCACGGCAACTAAAATTAGATACATTATGTACTTAAGGAAAAAGCTAATACAATTTCATATTTTCTACATAATGGTAAAATTAACATTGACTAAATCATCCTCTGCAATATTATATTGTGATAACACAGTTTGCAAAGTATGAAATAGAAAAGGAATAAAAAGAATTTTACAAAAAAATCATTAGTGTTCGAAATAATTTGCCATGGCAGAAACTGAACATACATATAAAATATGATGTGTGATTAACATTATAAACCTAATACAGCAGTCTTAGCTAAAAACTGTGTTTTACATGATATATTCTATTCAGACGGAAACACCTGCAAATGTGTTGGAAAGTAAAATATGGCATTGTTTTCATTTTCAATTCTTGTTGTCATGGTTACGTTTTCAATGCCAAAAATAATAGTTTTGGCATGGAATCTTGATAGGTTTTGTCTGTTGACTAAAATTTATACCTGTCATGCAAAACCACATGTCTTGAAATGGAGACTAGGCAGACAAAATGGAAATAAAAACTTTTACAAAAACCACTGCTCTTTAATTTCGATCAGTAACGATGAAAACGACCGCAATAAATATACTGAAACGAAAAAGAAACGCAACATGGAAAATTGTGATTAATTTTGTATTAAATATACATATCTGTATAAAAATCGCGGAAATAAACATGCACCCTGCCTAACACCCATACCAATCTTCAAAATCACCCAAGTGTGACTAGAGACCTATGCACTTCCGGCGCGGTAAAAACATCAAAAACCGTGCCTGTACAAACATATGCGTTCTTTTTTCATTCAAACCAGTATCAATTCATCACTAACATTGAGCCACATCATCGCCAATACTTTTGCAAACAATAATTCCTTTTACAATTATGCCACGGTTATCAAAGGTTGATAGAGGACGTGCTATAGCGATGCTTCTGGCAGGGAACACGCAACTTCACGTCGCTCGACAATTCAGAGTTCACAAATCGACTATTAGTCGATTAGTTTCACGTCTTAACGCAACAGGAAGAGTCGATGACCAGCCGAGATCAGGACGTCCACGCGTAACGTCGCGACGTCAAGACCGGGTTCTTAGGTTGGCACACCTGCGTAACAGGAGATTAACGGCCGCTGAAACGGCAAGGAATACGATTGGTAATCATAACCGTCGAATTCATCCCCAAACAGTGATCAACAGACTGCGTGAGGCTAATTTGCGTGCAAGGCGACAGTACGTTGGTTTACCACTAACACCGCAACGTCGAGCACGTCGTATGCAATGGGCAACGGCACATATGCCCAGACGTTTTCCTATGAGACGTTGGAGGTCTATGCTCTTCACCGATGAATCTCGATTCACGTTATTTCGAGCAGATGGCCTTCAACGTGTGTACCGGCGTCGAGGCGAACGTTTTGCTGACGCCTGTGTTTTGGAACACGACCGATTTGGGGGTGGATCAGTTATGGTTTGGGCGGGAATCCCCCATGGTTTGAAGACGCCTTTGGTGATAGTCAATGGGAATTTAACGGCCGTACGCTATCGGGATGAGATCCTTAGGCCCCATGTTGTGCCGTTTGTTAGGCAGCATCATCTAACCTTTCAGCAAGATAACGCGAGACCACACGTTGCAAGAGTCTGTAGAGACTTTCTTGCGACACAGAACATTGTTCCTATAGATTGGCCTCCATATAGCCCCGACCTGTCCCCAATCGAGCATTTGTGGGATGAATTAGACAGAAGAATTCGAAATCGCCGTAACCCCCCAAATACCCTCCCTCAGTTAGCAAATGCACTCGTCCAAGAATGGAATAACATTCCAATACGGAAAGTCAATGCCCTGATGAACTCAATGCAACAAAGAATTAGAGATGTGATAACTGTTCGAGGAGGACACACACGATATTAGGGCACGGTTTCAAAACTGCTGCCATTTCAACTTGGATTCACGTAGGGTACTACCAATCATGACCTTCTAGCAAAGTGACCTGTTCTTAAAAATCTCTAAACATTTAAAGGATGTTACATCAATATTCAATATTAACTATTACATATGAAATTTAAACATAATGCTCACAAGTATTATTTTATTAAACCTACAATTTGAAGTTGCGTTTCTTTTTCGTTTCAGTATATATACTATGGCATTTAATTGTGTTATCCATTTTTAAAGAGTCCGATTAATTATTTAATTGTTATTATTATAACAAGCTAAGCGGTAATAACTATTTATATATTAAAGTATTTGAAATGCTACCGTATCCATCCACGTAAAGAATATATAAAAAAATATATATATTGTGTGACCAGTAGCATTGGGTTCTAATGCTTTGTCATGTAGGGAAAGCATGGTCTTTCATACATATGTGCAGTATTTTTCTATCTATAGTTGCATTATCTTTAACATTTGTCTTTCAAATCTTAAGCTACATGTAGTATTCCAAGCAACTGATTTTCGTTTGACAGAAACAGTGTCATTGACCTTTGACATCCGGGTCTGAAAGAATGCTTAAGGAATTGTGCAGCAACCAAAGAAGTAGCCCGAGTTTCCTCTGGTCCTGACACCATGTCTGGTGTCTTGTGTAGGACCAGACATGGTGCCAGGGCCAGAGGAAACTGGGACGAGACATGGTGTAAGGGCCAGAGGAAACTCGGGTTACCAAACAAGAGGCCATATGGGCCTCCATTAATCACCTTCTTCTCTGGATTTAAGGGTTTAAATATTGAAACATGTTTGACTGCTGTGACCTTGAATGTACATCAATGTTGCCCGTTTTTAAACAAACTGTGTATCACTTCACCAGCATACTACAGGCCCAATACCAGGTATCTTGGCCTCAAGGTTATTCAGTTGAAGTTTTTTGCACGTCTGGCTCCAGTGGTTTTTAATGAAGGTAAAGGTCATTCATTCAAACAAACCTGGTAGTATTCATGATTTGGGAATGCATGTCTAGAGTTCGGAGGGTCTTGGGTTCGAACCCCGGTCTGGCTACCATCTGTCTCCTGTTACATATTTTGCGAGCTTGCAAATTCTTGTTTAAAGCATTGGGTGATGCTAAAGTAACGGGATATCCGAACCTGTTGTCTTGGGGGACGACGACTTGATCAAAGGAGGGAGTAATGTTGCGGAACTGGACCGGGTTAATCATCGGCGACCAGGTAGCTCAGTGGTAGAGTGTCCGTCTAGAATTCGGAGGGCCCTGGGTTCGAACCCCGGTCTCATTACCACGTTTTCTCTTTTTGAAAAAAACGGTAGTCAGATCAGACCTGCAGACAATTTTAAACAAAGATGCACTGTACATGACAAGTACAAATATTCTTAATAGAAAAATCCCGCGACTAAGGTTGAGAAGATGAATAATTTATATGACCATATCCGTAAACTGTAAAACGAAAGTAGGTCTAGCCCTACTATGTGAAGCAAATACTGCTATTTTCGCAATAACTTTTCGTTTTACTTGATACGATAGTGTTCAATAATCTTCTGTTTTTTATTGTCTTCATGTTTTCCGGGTCACGTGGGCATGTGGGCTTCTGGTTACGTCATCAAATTCATTTCCCGCGAATTTATTGGGAAATCTAAATCAACATCTCAAATGAAAATGAAATGAAAGAAATGAAAAATGTCTAAATAAAAATATTGTGATCAATGTGGTCAATGCCTGTCAATGACTGTTTCTTATAGATAAAGTTCATATTAAATATTTTATCAAATATTATTTATACATGTATATATAATCAAAATGTAAGAATGATGTGTGGATGTTTATGCTTGAGTTACCTCCCTTAAATGTTAGTTATTCTTGTATTTTTTTCATTTCATAGTAAATTTATATATCTAATTATATATTTATACAATCCAATTGCCACCATAGGAGATAATTTATGTAGGCTTGGCCTGTAATTTAATCCTTTTGAAATGAAAAAAAAAACATTGTGATCAGCAAAAAGTGCAATGAGATCAGCAAAGAGTGCAACATTAAACTTTCATCGTGAATTATTACTATGATTTGCTATCCTAAAACATAAGTAATTGAAATAAAATTATGTTCAAATTTCTATTTCGTTTCTATTATAATTTTCATTTTTTTATCACCTGATCGTTTAAAAGCTTCGCAGTGCTGACTCTTTCAAATACAGAGATGCTTTTATTTGAACAAAGATGTCGACCTAAAGCTGTGGGGCGGTTTGGATTGGAATTAAATTGCGTATATTTCGGCAAGTAACCATCGTACAATATCCCCGTGTGGTCAGATCATTTACTATTCAGAATTCGGATTTTTACATAAATACTTATTTCATTTTCAGTTCTTTTTGCAATGTTGAGGGGTAAATGAAGTAGGGGGTGGTATAAAATATATTATGTAAATATATATTTAACAGGTTGAAGTTAACGAGATCATACATTAAACTGATCCCGCATACCGCCATATTTGTGCAAGGAACAGATTTATCTGCTAAATAAAACCCCATTAATACCGCCATACCCCGCATACCGCCATCCGCTAACAATTTTTTTATAACACCCAAAGTATCGCCATTGTTTACGTTTTTGCCGTCGGCCATATGTCCGTCGAGACGTCAATCATGCGTGTATAACACCTACATACAGATGTGTACAGACACGTTTCTCCTGAGCAACATATTAATACTACTCACCTTAAATATGTGAATGTGTTTGGTGGTTGTTTATGTCATTATCGTAATGGAGACTCCAAAGAAAACGCGGGTTTTATTGAGGTTGAAGCAAAACGAAGAAATAAAAGAATATGCCGGCTAACATTGTAGATGTGCGTATGTTCTGCGCTCCGGACCTTGATGAATGTTTACATTAAAAAATATCTATTAACTTATCAATTGCATCTAACTTATATATTCCATTTGTAGGAATACATTAAATATCCTTTGAAATAAATATGTTTGATTATTTGCAGTGTTGGTGTCAAATATATTGTGTTTAATATAATTAAATAAGCTTAAGCCTCTGATACAACACAACTGTACGGCCCCCACACTGAAACACCCGTTGTACCGCCACCCACGTAATACCACCAAAATCGACACTGGACAAAAGATGGCGGTGTAACGGGGGACTAGTGTATAACAAAAAGGATGCGTTTTTTTCCTTGAGAGAACTTGCATTGGTGATGCATACTACATCAGTGATACTTGTTGGGGTTTTGTTATAGATATTCCGGTCTTCATTCCAATCATTAAATTGACAAATTGTGTATAATTAAGCTACCTCAAATATGATAACTTTGTAGATTCGTTCGTTTTACACATGAAGTAGAAGTCTAGTTGCTGACCCTTTAAGGCAAACAAACTCCAAAATATCAGTGTATTTCAGAACCTACGCCACCATAGCATGTAACACAATACAACTATCACGCGAATTTAACTGACAGCTAACTATTAATAAGATAAGGTTTTCTTTTAACAAGTTGTATTGTCATTCATAGTTATACAATTCGATATTAGGATACACACAGTTCACATGACAAAGGATTTCAAATGGGTCTTCAGATGGAATATATATCTTCTTTTTTATCTTGATTTCCTGTAATGTTTTTGCTGATATCATCTCATTTTGTTCTCATTATTGTGCTTGATATTTTCATTTTATTTCTTTTTATATCTACACACGTTTTTCAGTAACGTTTTGATTACAAGTGTTGGGTTTCTGCTAACCCTTTATTTCTTCTGACACCACATCGTTACGTTAATCGATGAAATTAAAAACATACACAGGTGTATAAAATTCCTTCAGTTTAATTAAGATATGACTTTCATTCAAAGTACTTGCCAATCAAGATATATAAAATTCTAATCCAATATATACTCCAGGAGTAGAACGTATAAATTCACAAATAATTCACAAAGTAAATAAGAAATGACTTAAGTCATATCATTACCAGCAGTATCCAATAGAATCCACTCCAATTCTTTTTAGAAGTAACCAAATTGAAGAAAATAACTGCACAATAAAAGTTTCTTATTGTTCCCTATTATATTTAACCAAACCACAACCCAAAACCATGGATTAAACTACTCTACACATTCCCATACTCTCTTTCTAAACTAGTCCATAAAATCCAAAGTCTCTCTGTTAATAAGACCAACTCCAAACACTAACCCTCAATATCTCTAAAACTAACTCCTTATTCCAAAGACTCACTCTGAAAACTCTTCTAACAACTCAATCTCTACCAGCCCCTACTCTAAGTTAACAGGCTTTTATATATGACCAGCAAACTATTCTTAACCAGTGACATAACTTACTAACACTATAGATGCTAAAGTTAACCACCGCCACAGTCTAATATAAGAAAGACATCATGGTCAAGTTATATTTATACAACCTCTTGGAACTGACTATAAACAGATCATAACCTCATACCAATTTATACCACAGTCTGAAAAGCTATTTTAAGCAGTCCACCCAATGACCACATACCTATTTATACCACAGCTGAGAATATATTTAAATGCAGCCCCCTGGATGATCGCATACCTATATTTATAAACCGGTCCCCGAGACTGACCAGACTGACCAGGCGGCTATGCATATACCAGTCCTGGAGACTGACCACATGCCTATTTATAAACCACCCATACGGACCTAACCCAGCCTCTGATAATATATCTATACACCAGCCTCTGAGAATGACCATCAAGGTATTATATTATCCCCATAAGGAGCTGACAACTATTCACATTTAATATACTTAGGACCTAATAATTACACCATGAACCGTAAGAACTCCATTGCTGTTCACTCTATCAATTACTGCTTAAAACCTTGTCTCTGATCTTCACAGTCACCAAGGCCAATCAGAGGCCACTTCCATATTACCACTAAACTGACCATCTACAATTAAACTCTTACTTGTTACTAACCTTAAAAATATAGGAAACAAAGAAAAATCCAAATAAATGAAAATGAGAACCTCACACAAGCTTATTTTATAGAAAAGTATGTAACAAAGACAGCCTTTGGTATTTTTTGAAATAAAATTTTCTTTTCAATTCATGCTTAAATAATTTGACTATATCCACATATTTGGTCCTTGATTCACTAAGGTGGTACCATTTATATATAACAAAACCAATCAGTGATAAAAGACAGTTAATATCATAATAAGCAGTATGAACAATGTTGTACCCAAGTACTATACACTTCAAATTCCTTAAATCAATAGTGTATCGAAGTTTATCCAGCGACTGTCTTACATGATACTTAAGTGGATGAATACAACAACATTCAATAAAGGGCAGCTAAGCACTTAGCTTAATTTATGCATCGGAAGGCCTGCACATTTCTTAATTTTCGTATAATTTTTGCTAAAATTTATACACGAGTTATTTCCCTTTAATTTAAACAGCAAAGAATAATGGATAGCAGCTTTCCGATGCGCGCCATTAAAAGATTGTAAACAGAGTTTTGAAATTGGAAGTTTTCAACAATTTTCAGAAGTTTTTAAGGTCTTCTCACTTAACCAACCCTCTTCCTCCCCTGATTCTTTTATCTTCTTATTTCATGTTTAGTATATTGGATTGTGCTTCACATGCCTGTTTGAAGGCGGAGTTTGGCAACCCCACACAGGCTTTTGTTGTAATTTACTACCATTGTCATTTTGAGATGTTTATTTTTAGACGTTTTTTAATTATTGTGTTATGCTATGTTAATTTTGTATTGTTAAATTGTAATATGTTTAGAATTTATATTAAATGTCACCATATGCCATGTACATGTATGGTGGCCATTTTCAATATATACATTCTTTTTGTTGTCTGTGACAGGACCGAAGATGCATAAAATAGTGATTATAATCATCCTTAATTTTACAAACATGCCAGCTTTCGCTTAACAAGATATTCCATCTTTCAATAGTACTCAATTTGGAAAAATATTATGAAATAGTTTCGAACGAAATATTTTCTCATCATTTTCTATTATTACTCTGAATATAAAATAAAAATACATTTTAAATTTAAAACGAAAAAAAAACCCAGATTCAACATTAACACAGAAGAGTAAAGTAATCCAGTGGTAATGAAGGTTTGTTTCGGCTGTCTAAAATTATATTAAACTAAGTAAATGTTTTAGCTAATCATTTGTATTTTTGTCCAAAGTAAAGACTATCTGTATTACCATATCAAATTAATGTATTGTTCTAACAATTTCACTAAACACTCACACGTAACTTGTACTTGTCCATGTACAAATATGTCATGAGTAAGTTCTCGTAGCAGTACAATTGGTTGTCGTTCCAGAAAAAAGGACAATACCTAGACATGGCCCTTGGGCCAATATTGCGTCCGATATGGAAAAGGGTATGTATTATTCTCTATGTAATTAAAGCATACTGCCGAGGACAACAGCCGGATATCTCACCCGGTCACATAATTCTGACAACGGGAGAACCATATAACTTTTCTCTTGAAATAACAGGTATGATGGCTCTACTGTACCTAACACTGCATCTGAAATGAAAGATGCAAATATTGTGTATATTTTGAGTTCATAAAATCCTTCGAAGTAGCAGGTCGTTAACAATCCCAGGGGGTTTATGTAACCTACATTTGAATATTGGTACGGTTCAGAAAATGTGTTTATTGTCAACCAGGTTCTAACGCTTTTTACATGCAAAATTGATTAGGTTGTTTAGTGATATATCGTCCAAATATACATTAGGATGAATATTGATGTTTTCTGTGGCTACAGACATGTCCCACTGGTCAAGGTAGATAATTCTGTCAATCAAATTATCCAACTCTTCCCGCAAAACTTGTTCGACAAACATACCAATAAAGGCATACGGCTTTATAGCTTTTTTATATGATATGAGATGAGGACCTTTAATGAAAAATTGAACATCCGGGGACCTCTCCAGAAGCCTAATTATGGCCATTTTTGCATTGCGCACGTGCTCCCTAAAGGCTACGTGGTCACAACACCTGGCGATATGGGCGTACCAATGGATAATAACGATGGCGGTGCTTTTACTAGGAATTCTGTCCAGCCTGTTGGATACAGAGTGAATAGTCTTTCTGTCCGAACCCGGAGTCCCGTGGAATGGAAGTTCATGCGGTTGCCATTCTATGTCAAGTCCAAGTGTATAGTTAAAGGCACGAACGAACTTTTGCCATACCACATTTGATTTGATTTTAATGGATTGTTTTATCCCCAAAATGGTCGCCAGACGGAAGAACCATTGTCTAGTTGTAGAATCTCCAATCGAATAACTTGTCTGTTTTTAAGACATGCCCGATATTTCTCTCCACTGAGATCTACTGTTTTTCGACATATCAGGTTATGATGTTTTCCTTTATTTAGGAAACCGGATGGTTTTGTGGTGTTCCATGTCAAAGCTTGCGGCAAAACATTGCATGGTGTTTTGGGCATTGGATAATCTAGATCGCCATTAGAACCTTAAACACGGAAATTATTTCATTAGTAAAACATGTAATAAACAACACAATAATATTGTAATGTAAAAATAATTGCGATCCAGTAAAATGTGTATTTGACTAAATTAGCTTAATAAAACCATATAAAGCATGCAAAATGTTGGAAAATAACATCATCTTGTTAGGTCTTCGATTCTATCCATATGACATGTCAAGTATACATTTTATATCAAAATCAATGTCGTTTTCAACGTGAAAACCGAGAGAGTCATCAGATGCCCTATAGAGGATAACCAAAATATTAAACATCAATCTCAATGTCAAAACCTCAATCCTGTCGGTCGGGAAATAGAAAACAGGTCACTTGACTTAAAAACTGCGGCTAAATACATATAAATAACGTAGCGATAACCTTCGTCTTTAATCCTGGAGTGCTATAACTCAACAGAAGCTTCGTGGGCAATAAGCAGAGTAAAATCCATCACCAGAAGTTACGTGGTAAATGATCAGAATAAAAAACAAGGATTATAAGAATATAAGTTATTCACCACCTACTTGGAACAATGGTTAGTTGAATTCCCTTCAACAGCACATCCCTGTAGCTGAATAAAAGTATTCTCACATTACTCCTTATTTGCTTCCATTTTTTTTTCTACTGTTGTTAAGTCCTAAGTGAAATAATAATTTAGAGACTAATAATATTTCTTTCCTTTTTAATATCAAACAACTTTTCCACATTGATAGACATATTTCAGCGAAAAAGCAATATTTATACCTAAAAAATATGCTATTTGTCTTTATCAAACACATTCCAAATCTTGGATCTATTTTTACTTTATTTTAAAATATAAGTAATATTATTTGTTTGTCAATTTGAAGAACATTTTGCTACATTATCTACATGTAAATATAATATTTTACATAGTTATCAATTGTTATTTATTTACCTCAGTATTTTCTCTGTATTTCCAGTTAAATACAGTGCACCGTTGCAGCCATACTTTACCCAGTTCCTACATGAAACGGACTTGGGCTTCCCACAGAATAAAGAAATATTGTAATTGTCCTTAGTCAGGTTACAGAATCCTCCGTATCTTTGGTACAACCAAGTAGACCTCTTAGGCGCACATAGAGTCATTTCAGTTTTATTATTCTCTGAAAATGTGGCGTTTATGAATTTATAAGAACCATGCTCATGAACGTAGTTGGTATATAAACCGATTCCCTCTTTTGTGTTGGTGACGGTCACTTTTGCAGTGACATTTCCGGCCCAAAATGCCATCACGTGACCTGTGTAAGAACCGTTCATATGATCGACCACGTGACCAGCAACAGTCGATGTTCCTTCCGCATTTCGAAGCCAAATATTGAGTAGATCACCTCCTTGATGTAGTGGCTGGTTATAACCATTATGAAGAGATATTTTAAAAGTGAGCTGTGCACCGGCTTTTAAAGTCCCTGATTTGCTGTCAAGCTCTACCACAGAAAAGCGAGGATCATAAAGTTCCTTAAAATTATGAACTCGCTTTATCTGGCGATACTCAAGATAACGATCCAGAATGTTCCTGGAAATAGTCGCTCTTGGGGATTTCAAGGCAGTCTTGATAGTTGTTTTGTATTTAGAATGCATCTTATCGTTTAAAGGCGGCACATTGGTAGCTCGTCTTTCGGTAATGTTTCCTGACTGTGAGCTAAACGAGACAAAATGTCAAATAAAAAAGTCATTTTACACAATTTTATTTAGATAATAAACGGGTCAGGAAACCCGCCCATCAATTATCAGTTGTTAATAGTCAAAGGAAAAATATCAAAATTTAAATATTGTGGTTAGTCTAAGGTAAAATACATAACTAAATAGCGCTTACATTTTGTAACATGATCATTAATAAACGTTTTTAAACAAAAACAAATATAAACTTTAACTTGTTGTCGTTTATTCTGTCAATTATCTTTGTAGTTACCGAGGTGGGAGTAACAAACTGAATCAAATAGATTTAATACCACAGTAAATTACCTCTTACAGGGACAACTTGACCAAAACCAGGTAGCAACCTCTTTAAATGTTCCAGTGTCAATTTGGAAGTGACATGTTATGTATATACTCGTGTTGGCTAAACAAATTAATAACTCTAAATAAAACCAAAATTTAAAGAAAATACTTGTTAAAAGTGCAACACGATGATGATGATGATGATGATGATGATTTTATCTTACCTTCTGGTGACGTTGTTGTCTGTCGTGAACTGTTTGATGCGATACATTATATGTGTAGGGATGTGGTCCAGGTACAGTATCCTTGATGGACAAACAAAGCGAACAAATTGTACAAAATCCATAAACTGATATTATCTCTAATATAAGCTTTGCTAGATAATTAATTTGTTTCATGGAAATATTTCGATATGAATCGTGTTAGAGCAAATGTCAGTGCTCGACTGGTGTTTCTACAGACCCAGATTTATATTGATCTTTTCCTCTATTACCATTGTATTGAATAATCGAATCAAAAGTTTCAATCAAAGCAAGTTACTGTATCTAAGGATTTTTTTTTAACTATTTTTACTTTAAGACGGACATCACGAGTGGAGTTAATGAGGAATAGTATAAGGGATATCAGGCGACATCACGAATGATTGAGGAATTATTACTAGGGATAAGAAGCGAGAACACGAGTAATTGAGGAAACATTACTAGGGGTATCAGCGAGGTTCCAAGTGATTGAGGAAATATCACCAGGGATATTAAGCGAGTTCACATGTGATGTAGAAAATATTACCCGGATTATTGAGCAAGATCACGAGTAATTGAGGACATTTTACTCGGGATATTAAGCTAAATCAAAAGTGTTTGAGGAAATATGTTAAGGATATTAAGCCAGATTACAAGTGTTTGAGGAAATATTACTAGGTATATAAAGCGAGATTACGAGTGATTGAGGAAATATTATTAGGGATATAAAGCAAGATTACGAGTGATTGAGGAAATATTATTAGGGACATACAGTGATATCATATGTGATTGAGGAAATGTTACTGGGGATATTAAACGAATTGGCGAGAAATTGAGGAAATATTGCTAAGGATATTAAGCGAGAAAAACGAGTGATTGATAAAATATTACTAAGGATAGTAAAGCACAATGTATCATATGCATTATGTGTTGGTGATCCGAAGATATAAACTTGAATTTCTTGTCGTGGTTGTACTCAATGGATATTTGTAATATGTGTACAATTCGTATACATGTATGTAAAATATATTGCGATCCAGTTATTCATTTCATCTGAAAGATGATTTCCACATTGATCATGTCAAAATATCGGGCCGACTATCACTGCGCCATTAAAACGTTCTTTCTAAGAACGTTGATGTGGCGCAGCGGTTAAGGCGATTGGGTGCCATAGATCGTGAGTTCAAGCCCGGTCAGGGCACGAGTCATGAAGTGGTCTTCTTTCGTCAATTGTGTTACTATGTTATATATCAAATATTTAGCACAAATGTATCATATGCACTATGTGTTGGTGATCCGAAGATATAAACTTGAAGTTCTTGTCGTGGTTGTACTGGATGAATATGTATATATGTATACAATGTATACATATTAAATCTCAACGAAAGTTATAAATCATTTTCAATAGGTAAAATACATGCATGTGGTTCTCCTACACATGTACTACCTACCAGTAACAACTTTGAATAAACGGAGGCGAATCACAATACGTACGTGACGAAGAAAATCACTGTGAAAGCTATGATCACTAACATCTTAGTCAGGAGAAGTTTATCCATGATGTTGCCTAAATATAAAATGGTCGTTCCCTCGCGTTGATGGTGTCTTTTGGGGGTACTGTTTCTGCTTGTGTATCAGGTGGTCCGCAGTCACTTGTAGGCAGGCAGGGAAATCCTACGGAACAACAAGTTACATCATTGCTTTGGAACCTCTGTAACTCTGTTGATATGACACTTATTATTTAAGATACGGGAATTATCGCCTCGAAAAGTGAATGCTCCTCAGTTAATACTAAGATCAAATTTATTTTGATAAAATTAAGTTAAAGTTGTTTTTTTAACGTGGAATCTCATGCTATGTCCGATTAATTTATACATTGAATGTTACCTTTCTTTTATCTAAATATATCATTTTCATATCTTTCATATACCATTATCGGAATGCTATATTTTCGTGTTCTTCACTCGATCGGCGACCACACGCATATTTGACAGTATCCTGGTTTATATTAAGACTTAGTGTAACTTACTGCATTTATAGATCAATATAATAGCCTTAAAGGTACAAAGATTCTATTGCCATCACAAATTACTTTAATCAATGAACTCCGGGCATAATTATGATTATTGTGCGGAAACATTTTGAGTGTATGCAAGAGTTCTGAGTTGTAAGACTTTAACAAAACAATGTTTAGGAATCGGAGCGCAATCCACATGGTATGTTTGCTGTTGTAATTCCAATTTGAATGTATCTACCCAGATTCCCAGAATCTCGAAACTAACAATAACCACAATAACAGTAAGATAAACAAGCGGGTAGGTAGACTACATGCTTATATAATGCTTTAATTATAATAGTAAAATAATGTTGTTGTAACAATAATGGCCAATCCTTGCATCACATTTACACTTCACTGCGATGCCAATGCTCAATTCGACAGATTTGTATAACAGCTGTCGTCAGAGTACATTTTTCGGTCCCATGAACGTCAATGTAGCAAATCTTTATATGTTGAAATAGTGCCAGGACATGATTGTTCGGGTTCCACTAACGTAAACTGAACCGAATTTTTGAGAATATTATCTAGCAGAGAGTGAAACAGTGAGGTAAGCACATGATGCGAAGTTCTAACACGAGAATACAATGTACCAGAAATGTTCATTATAAACCATTTAATAACCTCTATATATCCTACATGTGAATTTTAAAAAGAATATGTGTACATGTACATGTTATGTTGTGTTATTTTGATTTTTTATGTTAGAGGATGTGAATTTTGGTGGCAAATGAAATTTGACCAGTGAGAAATTACTTCATTATTACAACGATTTAGACACTTTAGCAAAGTTTGTTTTATTACTAAGAAACTGCTGTCTCTGATGGCAGGGAATGGCATTAATCTTCCAGTATTTGTCGCACCACAAATATCCATATAAAAAAGTCCTTACACTGATGTATGTGTTACATTTAATTCTTTGATTCGATTTGTTTGAAATGGAAGAAACTCATTATCATAAGTATCCAAATATAAACACTAATGGAATAATTAGTTTGAAAGGCATTATAGAATTATTTTGAATAACATAATATAAACACGTTCTCTTTAGTATTTCAAATGAAACATTTACAGTAAATAATGATGTAAAGGAAATGAGCTCAAAAAATAAAAATAGCAATGCAAATAGCTGTAATGATCATAAACAAAAACAAAAACAAAAAAAATCAAAAACAAAAAAATCCGCATAAGCTTTAAGATAATGAACATTTTAATTGTAGAGAATTTAAAATTAAGATAATCTTATAGTTAACCAGAATAATCCCTGAAAATGATCTCATATTTTTTATGCTTTTATTACCTTATCAGGCAAAATCAGCATACGACCGCATGGTAATCAATCAAGAATAAAAGGAATGTTAATTGATATTTGGAAGTAGTAGATAAATTTGTACATAAAATATGTACGTACAAATTTTGTGTAAAAAATGTGTTACTAGTAACAGGTTTTTGACACAGGATTTGTACGTACACTTGTTTGTGTACAAATTTATCTACTACTATAGCAGTAGATATTTTTGACACACAATATGTACGTACATTTTTCGTTGACAAAAACGTACTACTAGTAACACTATTTTGCCCGTCCGATATCGGCCATCGTACGAACGTTATCATATATCAACCCACTGTAATGTGTATATAGTAATGTGCTGCAACACACGTATCCCTGTGCCGCTGCAAAAATTTGCTGCTATGCGTGTTAATTTATACACATTACGTCGTCTGCTACAGTGTACAGAGTGTCTCGCGAGGTATACGTATACGTCCCTGGCAAACACTGATATGAAACAGTCTCACTCCACTGAGCAATTGAAAAACACAAAACGCAAATATCAATTTGCCGTTAGCTCGCCGATAGGGCGTAGTGGCGGTAGGCATTTAATCATATAACATATAAATGAACAAATATGAATGACAATCACCCAAGCTCCTACGTGATGGACAATGAAACATCATGATGATTAATACTACCATTTGAACTTGTACGATACAGTACCTATACTGCACAATATTCATGCGAAAGCTCACCATACAATAATGTGAGGTTAACCGATCACTGAAACCAACTCGCACGCCCAGGAAAAACCGGGCCTTTGACCCGGAAACCTGTATCCAATGACTAGGACTAAACCCCGCGAGCCCGATCTCTCTCGGCTGACAGACCGGACCACTGCCAAAAACCTCGCAAAATTAAATTACCCTTAAGAATCGTAACTTGTATCGAGATAAAGCAATAAGTAAAATTTCGGTACATGTACACACCAGAAATATCCGCGAAAAGAAAAAAAAATTGTAGCAACATTTTTTTTTTTTTTTTTTTACAACACGAAATTTAATAATATAGTAGTACCGCGCGTCCTGCTGGGCGGCTAGAAAATGACACGTCAGTGTCCTACGCGGCTATCGCCGGCCTCTAACCACGTAACCATACCTGTACGACCGCTCGCGCGGTAAATGCAATAGTGCCGCACGAGACAAATTATTCCCGCTTCTACTGCGAACCGCGGGAATATTTTATTACTATGTATATATCAACGTCCAGAGAGCTACGAGGCCCTTGGCCTCTTGTTTTATATAGCCTCAAACTCCATTGTTTAACTATTTGTCTCTGAAATCATTCTTCTTATTGTGCATATTTCTCTTAATAGTATCTGATATGCATTGGAATGTCTTCCTATGCATCATTGATTAAAATTCTAAAACATAATATTGATGTTAGTTTTAAAATCAATAACCAAAACGAAGTTAAGAGTGTTAACATTAGTGAACTTATTTGTCTACCAAACTGTATTTTTCAAGCTCGAATTATCATCAATCACATGATCCCTTGTGGGACATTGATAATTTATTAGCTGGTTCTATTTCAAAATACAACATATCTACCAGGAAGACATTCAAACACAGAATGATAAACAAAAATAGTAATAACCATTTGATTTGCATATCTTCAATGATTTAAGTTTGTATCTGTATAATATTTTTATTATAACACCTGATGTAAATATTATGATATTTTAGTTAACTAAAACAAACAAAACAAATTAACCAGATACAAGACATCCTAACTGTAATCTGCTATATTGGCAGCTTGGCATTTTTTTATATTTCATCTACATAATAGTTAAATTCACGTTAATTATACCATCCTCTTCGATATTATAATTTGGTAACACATTTTGCATGTAGTTTTAAACAGTTAAATATGCAAGGAATAAATAGAAGTTTCGATTAAGTATTAATGTTCAAATTAATTTGCCATGAAAGGAACCGAACATAAATATAAATTATGATGTGTGATTAACATTACAAACCTAATTTAGCAGTCTTAGCTAAAAACAATGTTTTACATTTTACATTTGTATTCAGATTGCTAAGTAAAATATTGCATTTTTTTCATTTTCAATTCTTTTTGGCATTTTATTATTTACTCTGCCAAAGCTAATAGTTCTGCAATAAAATCCGGATATGTGTTAAACTACATGTATATATGGACTGTTGACTAAAGCAATATACCTTAAATTCAAAAACTAAAATCACTGCTCTTTAATTTTGATCAGTATACATGACGATAACCGCAAAACAAATATAAAAAAAATTAAAATATGGCATTTAATATATCATTATATGTCATTGGCTTAAAATGTATAAACATACGTTATTTAATTTAAATCATACACTTTATTGCCAAGGGAAAGTCATAAATGCATCTTTCTTTTTTTATTATTTTTTAAAAGAGCTAATTTTCCAGTTTAAAATCTTTAAAATGTTATAGCAAAAGTGTGAACAATCATGGCGAACTAAAATTTCGGTATTTGTTAGGTAAACTGACAATCCTGGGAGTAATGAGCTGCGGGGTTAATGAAGTTTGGGTTTATATAGAATGATATTTTGATATTTATAAATAGACATAGATCTTGATATATAACAAAATTTCCTGAAAGAGCATGCAATGTTGATGCATACTACATCAGCGATACGAGGGTTTTGTAATAAATATTCCGGTCACAACAATGTCCTTCATTACAATCAATGAACTGAAAAATTGCGCAAATTTTACCTACCTCAAATATGTAAACTCAGCAGATTAATTCTATTTTCACAGGAATGTCCACTCAGAGTGTCAAATTAAGTCAACAATTCTATTTAAGGCATTCGTCAAATGGCGATATCTTTTTACACAGGTAGGCAGAGGTATCTCATCCAAAACGTCCTTGTGTTGTAAACACTGGTGTTATGGAGACATCGGGATTTCCCCGTCATGTGCGATCCTATAATAACCAATCACATGTAACACTACACTATATTTTATCACGCAATCTTAACTGACATTTAATTGGACAGCAGAATGCACACAATTTAAAAGACAAAGCATTGCACGTATTGTTGTGACGGGATCCACTTCTTACACAGGTATTGGGAGAGGAATCACTTGATTGAAAGGGGCTTTGGAAGGAGAGGGCATGACAAAGGAATAGAGTTAAGGAGTGCAGATGTAACAGAGGGGTAGCGGTTATAAAGTGGACGGACGACAGAGAGGCGCCATGGAGGGGAGGATGATAGAGGAGTAGGGACTATTGATTGGGAAGAGTGACACAGGGGAGTGACTTTGGAGAGGATGACGTGACAGATGGGTAGTGGCTAATAATTGAGGGGAGTGGTGACAAAGGCACAGTGACTGTAATGATAAATATCGGTGATAGATAAGGGATAAAGACTATTTAGGAAAGGGAACATGCTATGGAGGCAGAGGATGAAAAAAGGAGTGGGCTGTTAAGGAGGAGTAGGGACTATTGAGTTGGAGAGGTGACAGAAAGGTAGTGACTATCGCAAGGGAGAGGATGACAACAGCGTAGTGGATATCGAGGAGGGTAACAGAAGGGTAGGAGAAATCTAGAGGGTGTGATGACAGAAAGATGGGGCTATCGAGATGAGGGGATGACTGAAGGGTGGTGGCTATCGAGCGGAGAGGACATAATGGTGAGGGTTTTCAAGGTGGAAGGGGTGACTGAGAGTTATGGCTATCAAGGGGGAGTGGTTGATAGATGAGAAGGGCTATTTATACATTTTATGTATGTGCTAAATATCCTTTTATTTTTGACCAACATTTGACCCCATATTGCAGTTTTGACCATGACATATTCTCTGAAACATGTCATAACAATGTTAGCCCCGACCATGATCTATATGAAGCACTAAGTATACATGGAGTGGAGCAAACGACTATGAAGTCATGGTTGTTCAAAAATACTTCTCAAAAGTTCAATTTATATATATGTGAACTTGACCTTTGAACATATGATATCCCAAATGATTGTTTTATTATCACCTCGATGTTCCCCATTATGCCCTTGAATACAAGATCTTTGGATGTATGAAAAATAAAAATAACACAAACAAAAGAGATTTTCATCCTTTTTAGAATAGATTGTTTGACTAATCAGTATCTCTCCATACTTATGTAAGATGTGAAATATGGGCGAACAAAAAAAAAACAGCCATGGATGGTAAGGGTTACACTTTCTTTCTTTTTGTTTTTTTGTTTTGTTTCGGGATTTAAGTGTCACTTGATAACATTATAAGATGTTTACTTATAGAAAGTGATGAGAATAGGCGTGGGGAGAATGTGATGCTTTGTAATCTTAGGAGGCCTAGTTTTTCCTTACCTTATTTCTATATAATAGTATGAAACTCTGCCTCTGCATGTACATTTTTTGTGGAGAAAATATAATTTTATATCCGTTATGTCTATTTTTTTTTTGCCGAAGCTAACTGTTAACTGAACCAATTTTTTTTTTCAACTTCCGGTTTTATTTTCCAGACACATAAATAACATTGGGAGGCTGCCAAAGGTTGGAACCTTGGAATCAGCCTCACTTAGACAAAACATGTCCTCACGCAGGAGGGTTCTCACTCCACATAAACAATACATCTACTTTCATATCATACATTCCAGTTTTGAGTACATTATAGGCCTAAATAAATACATTTTTCACACACATTTTCATTCTGAATCTAACGCGCCACATTCGGAATACACTTTCTCACTCCTATCGTACGAGTTGTTCCGACATAAATCGGTATCACACATGTTCGACTTGCACAGCAGACACACAGGAATCATCCTCTCAGCCTCTCTCACAAGTAAGTAAGGGTAATTTAATATATTTGTTTCATATTTTAACGATGCTTTTTCCTATTTCTATCCTTATTTTGTTTGGTATAAGTTGTTTAGACTACGTACGTAAACCAGTCTAGAGCCACGTGGCGTGGGTACGCGTAGGCCTAGTGCGTATAAGAGAAACAGTCAGAAACAAATATATAGGCCTTTATATCTATATGAATTGAGAAGTATTAGCAAGTTAGTAGTTAAACAATGCATTTTAAAAGGTCATCATAGAAACTTAAAATGTAATGTATTGTATAACCATCAATAAAATTGTGAATCTAGCCGGAAGTTGCTATTAATAACATATGGGAAACCCCTTCGATATGTGTAAACACAACATATTGTTGTGCCTACATTGTTTGTAGATTCTATATTTATGTATTTATGTTTCCTTGCAGGATATACTGAAGATATTATGGGTGATATATAAACCTTTAAAACCTGGACAGCTATAACTCAGAACAGAGATAATTAAAGACAGAGATATTTTGGAATTTATTGCGAAAGTGCTTGGGAGCTGGAGACTAGGGAAGAGGATTTATTACAGAAGATTTTGAAATTGTGTAAGGATATTTGGTACTTGACAATGCCTATATTTGTATACTGAGAAATGCAGATTAATTTCATTTTTAAATATTTTGAGCATGTTTACATTTTTTGTTTTTAAATCACTTATGTAATAGGCCTTGTATATCGTGAAAGCTATATAGGTCAACAGAAGGTTTACTGCTTCATAATTGTATGATATCTTGTATCCAATAACAATGTTTTTCAGTGTGATCATGTCATTACCAAATCCCAGAGAAGTAAAAATATTATTCACGGTCTCCTTGAAGCCTTGAATAAATTGACATTTAATGAAGAAATGATCATAATCTTCAATTAATCCACATTTGTTACACAAAGGATTGGGTGTTATTTTCCATTTATAAAGCAATATTTGGGAGGATTTTTTGTAATAGTTTCCATCTGAACATTTTTAATTTATTATCATGTAATTTATTGAAATTAAAATTTAGTGTGTGCTGCACACTATATGAGAATCCATCAATGATTTTTTTTCCAGTATAGATAAGCAGTAGGTTTTTGTGAATTTTGATGTATTATTGATTTATACAACATCTGATTTGTCACCTTATCAATGTTAACAATTTTCGTTTCAATTTTGATACTTGGTGAGAATTGCGAGTTAATTTGATATTTGTTTACATCTGAGTTCTTTAGCTTTTCTTTCCAATCTTTTGGAATAGACTTTTTAACTATTGTTACTTCAGCTATCCAATTTACTTTGAAGATTAATTGGTTAAAAATCTGTACATTACTGATATGCCCATTTTCATCAAGTAAATCTATGATTCTTATAATTTTGCTATCAATCCAGTTTTTAAATATAAGTACCTTATTGTTGTGTTTTATTTGTTTATTGCCCCATATATTCTGCATAGCAATATCAAGGGCTGTTTTACTTTTATTAACTTCGCTGTTAAGGCTTAGCTCAATCCAGCTTCTTATTATATTTTGATAAAAGTTAGGAATATCCTTGTAATTTTCTAGGCTTTTTATATTATCTGATTCATTTTAAATATGAACAGATCATTGCCATATTTATTTAAGTAGTGTTTTGGTATAACTTTCCATTGATTTTCACTTTTGTCTAATAATTTTCTTATCCATCCAACTTGTATAGTTTTTATATGTGTCTGTAGATCGAAGGCCTTTAATCCCCCTTTCTCATAATTACTGATTAAAGAACTTCTTTTTATTTTTTCTCCCCCATCCCAAATAAATTTGAACATCAGGCTATCAATTTCTTTTCTCAATTTGTCCGAGATTGGTAGCACCGCTATCAAGTAAGTTAGCTGTGGGATTAGTAGTGACTTTTGTATTTGTATCCGCCCTAACATGGTCATCTTTCTTAACTTCCAGGAGCTTACAAGCTTCTTAATTTTTTCTGTTCTGTTTATCCAATTTTTGTTTAGAATTTCCTCTTTATTTAAACCAAAATAAATCCCTAATGCTTTTATTTGGTTGCATGTCCAATCTATTTTTTCAAGGTTGTCTTCAATAAGATTTTTGTTATTTTGATATTTTTCTCTGTTTAATATTAACCCAGATAATGAACCATATATTTCTATTAAATTTAGTGTTTTTGTGATATCTGTTTTACTTTTAAGAAAAAGTGTTGTGTCATCAGCTAATTGGGATATTTTGAATTGTCTTTGGTTTCGAAAAAAATTCATGCCTTGTATACTTTCCTCTTGTCTTACAACATTTGCTAATATTTCTACTGTTATTACAAATAACAGAGCAAATAGTGGACACCCTTGTCTGATACCCCTTTTAATTGATATAGGTGCTGATAGCCAACCATTATTACTAATTTTACTAGTTATTTTATTGTATAGAGTAGTTACCCATGTCATGAAATAGTCTGGAAATCCAAATCGCTGTAAGGTTGAAAACATAAATTGCAATTCAATAGTATCAAAAGCTTTAGCAAAGTCTAAAAACAAAATAGCTCAAGTAATTTCAAATTGTTCTGAATAGTCTATTATATCTTTTATAAGTCGAATGTTATAGCTTATGTTACGTCCTTTCACAAAGCCATTTTGATCAGTACTAATAAATTTGGGTAATATAGGTTTTATTCGTTCTGCCAGACAATGTGCTGCAATTTTATAATCTGTGTTGAGTAATGTTAGAGGGCGCCAGTTGCTTAAATCATATGGATCTTTCTTCTTATACATAAGTGATAAAATACCTATTCTTTGAGATTCGCATAATAAACCACTTTTATATCTTTCATTTAAGGCTGGATTTAATAAATAAATTTACATGTGGCCAAAATTCTCTATAAAATTCTACTGTTAGTCCATCTGATCCTGGTGATTTGTTTAACTTCATTTTTATTACTGCATTGTAGCATTCAAGTTCAGTTAGAGTACCATCACATTGTTTCTGTTGTTCATAACTTAATTTTGATTCAATGGTTACACTGTTAAGATATTTTTCAATTTCACTTGGTTGTGGGTTTGTAGAGGTGTACAAGTTCTCGTACAATTCCTTTTCCCTATTAATTATGTCATTTTGATCTGTTAGTATAGTGTTGTGTGCAGAGTATAGTTTAATTATTGACTTCTGGGTTTGTCGGGATTTTTCTAGTGAAAAGAAATATTTTGTGTTTCTTTCTCCCTCTTCTATCCATTTGACCCGAGAACGAATCTGGGCACCCTTAGCTTTATGTGTATATAACTCTTCAATTTGATTTTCTAATATTTTTACATCTTCCTCGTCTGCATTATTATCTCTCATTTGTTTAACTCTGTTTTCTAAACTTAGAACTTAGATTTCATTATTCCTATATTGAGCTTTTTGTTTCCCGAAGCTTACAGAACATTCTTTAATATACATTTTACACTTATCCCAAATTGATTTTGCATTATCTGGGTTTTTATTTAACTGTTCTTTGAATTTTTTCAGTATATTCATTATCATTTCTTGATAATTTTTGTCAATGATCAGGTCATTATTACATTTCCAGTATCCTGGACCTCTTACAGTGATAGTGTTATCTAAGAGTAGTGTCACTGCCTGATGGTCAGTGTATTTAATGTAAGCAGGTCGAATATCAGTTTTTAGTATTCTTTGAAGTAATTCTTTATTTATAAGAAAGAAATCAATCCTGCTTGCTTCATCATTAGTGTTTTTTCTTTTCCATGTATATTGTAGGGTATTTAGGTACTTTTGTCTCCATGGATCAATAGGTTGAGATCCTTTTTAATACTTTTCAGTTTAATATTTATATTATTTATTATTTTTTTCTTTGATTTTCTGTCAGTATGTTCTTGTATATCGTTCCAGTCACCTGCCACGATATTAAAACCCTCACTGTAGTCAGTGATAAAAACTTTAACCTTTTCATAAAATGTATTTCTATTGTTTTTATCATTAGGGGCATATATGTTTGTTATACAATAGATTATGTCATTAATTTTAACATTCACTAGTACTATTCTCCCTTCATTGTCTATTTGATGGTTAACTATTTCATAACTGGTGTTATTTTCTTAAACCACATACTAACACCTCGGCTTTGTGATGTTCCTAAACTATGAATTACTTGCCCTTTCCATTCCATTTTGATATTTGGTAGAATTTCGTGTGTGAAGTGGGTTTCTTGTGTTAATATTATGTTTCCTTTCTGATTTTTAACCCACTCATAAAATCTATACCTTTTTTGTTTGTCGCGGAGTCCTTGTGAGTTGATTGTTATTATATGTAGTTTGGAAGTCATTTTGTGCAAGGGGGGATAATTCAATATTGTAGTGCTGATATACTAGTTCAGTCTTAGATGGTACATATATATATATTAACATATATATTTATTTTACCGCTTAAAAGTGTTTGTATACTTAACAGGTACATATGTTGATATTATTTAACCACAGAAAAAAATGTTGAAACAAAGTTTAGTCCGTGACATAGGTATATAACATATGTTGCTATTATTTAACCACTTAATATTTCTTGTACACATATGCAATATAGTTCTATTTGAGTATATTTGGAATACGCAAAAAGGTTTGAGCTTTTCAGTCAGTGACATTGAGTTTCTTAATAGGTACATAGAATATGTTGAGATTATTTAACCACTTAATATTTCATGTACACATATGTAATATAGTTCTATCTGAGTATTTGCAATACACAGAAAAATTGAAACAAATTTCAGTCAGTGACAGAACATAACATATGTTGATATTATTTAACTTAATATTTCTTCTACACATATGCAATCTAGTCCTATATGAGTATTTACAATACACAAAAATGTTTAAACAAATTTCAGTCACAAAAAAAATTGAGACAAATTTCAGCATTGAGTTTCTATTTGCAATACACAAAACTGTCAGTGACATTGAGTTTCTTAATAGGTACATAAAATATGTTGATATTATTTAACATACAAAATTATCAGTAGTGACATTGAGTTTCTTAATAGGTAGATAAAATAGGTTGATATTATTTAACCATTTAATATTTCTGGTATACATATGCATTTTAGTTCTATTTGAGTATTTACAATACACAAAAATGTTGAAACAAATTTCAGTCACAAAAAAATTGAGACAAATTTCAGCCAGTGACATTGAGTTTCTTAATTGGTACATAAAATAGGTTGATGTTATTTAACCACTTAATATTTCTTGTACACGTGCAATATTGTTCTATTTGAGTATTTGTAATACAAAAACAAAATTGTAACTTGTGTTTATATATATATATTTTTTTTCTTACTATTTGTGTGTCAAACATGTTAAAACATTGACTTCTGTTAATTTATGTTTATATCATTTTACCTCAAATATATAGGTATATTATGTATTACCACATTGTATAAATATGTAGGCATAAACTGCATTCATACGCGTTACTATATAAGTATATGTTTACCAATATTTTAATACATACAAATACAAAAAATGTACATACATTATAATTATCAATGTGATTTATGTTTACATGCATATTTTGAATATATTGTCATGTTTAATGATGTTTAAATTTTTGTTTTACAATAAATATCTCCCTTTTTTGTATCACTTTGTCTTTTTGAATTTATTTTGCTGTTCTTCCAGTGGGGAAATTGGGTCACGGATATCAGTTCCTACAGAAGAGGATTTTCTGGATGATGGAGTAGCCAGAAATTTGTCCAAAATTGTGACTTGATCTCCTCACTGGATTTACTTTTCTTCTTAGCTTTTTTAGGTTTCTTAGGTTTTACAGAATCTTCTTTTGTAATTGCTTCCTCTGATGGTGCCTTCGATTCATCACCAGTTGACCGGGGTTGCTCAATCTGCTGAGATAAGCGAATGACAGATGATGACCTTGGTGAATTGGAGGTGCTGAGGGTACTCTCCGTGGATGATTCATCAGTATCGTCACTAGAATCAGCAGATCGGAGGACCTCGTCTTCTTGCTGATTGTTCACTTCCCATATTTAAGGACACTGAGATTTAATGTGACCAGATTTGCCACATTCAAGACAAACCTTTTCTGCTGTACATTCTTTAGCCATATGGCCTTTTGCCAAACAGTTTTTGCAAGTGATGTTTTCGTTTATTTGTCCTTTATGTCTGATGACAGCACGATATTTACCGATCTCCATCAGAGATGGTAATGGTGACTCTATTTTCTTGACCGTTACGAGTCTATCGCCGGTTTCACAATTCGTCAATCTTCCATTTACCCTTAGCCTTTCACGATATAAGGATACGACTTCACACCCATATAGCGTATGTGCTCGTTTGATTTGGAGGTCATCTGTGGAGAGTGGAATGTTTTTTACTCTAACCAACATGGTGTCCTCCTGAATGGGATGTACTGGGTTTCTATTATATATGGGTAGTGACTTACCCCTCACCGATATCCCTGTAGTTACCAACTTGTCCCGAAAGTCTTCATTATCCAGGTAAACCCGCCATAGGCTGTTCACCAGTTGTAAGCCTGCGATACACTCTGGTGGTACCACGTCAGCAATACATTTATAGAGTTCAACGTGGTATAACCATGATGCTCTAGGTGGTTTTGTTGTTCCAAAAAGGTCAATCTCCTTTAGGAATACTGGTTTTGCTGTACGTGGTGAAATATCTCCTCGGACTTTATCTGCGTACGACACTGCCGGTGTGAGACCGCCATTGTTGTTGTTTACTGCTTGGGAAGCCATCTCAAAATTTTGAAAAAGAAGTAATAAGTCTCGTATCTCTTGGAAATTTGTTATGCACAAACGTTCAAGAATGTTCCTTCACAATATAGAGGATCAATATGTTGTGGAATTTCAATGGAAACTCAACAAAAACGTGAATATCAACGGAGCTCAAAACTAGCCCTCCACCTTGGTTCAAGGGCAGCTAACTCCCGAACCAAATTTACTACATATCATAATCTGAATTTGTTTTTGTGTTAGTCATGTGATGCATATATCATTTGTATATATTTTTTGTGTTGTGTAATGTTTGTATGAAAAATTAATCTTCATGTAATTGGAGGAAATAAAGATTATTCATTCATCCATTCATTCCTATTACAATTGTCGTGAAAATCAAGGAATCTCGGTTGTTACTCGCTCTGCACATGAACTGAAGGCGCACTCTCGTGTACCATCTCCGCGAGGTGCCAGGGAGCGCTCACTACTGGGTTTAGGGACGCAGGATAATTAATTAGGCTTTGGAGAATGGTGATGAACTATCGAACACCAGCTTGTTCTAAACTGGTTTCAGAGTGTGTGGTAATTTCACATCAGATTATTTTATTTTGTTTTTAGTTTGTTGTTTTTTGGGTTTTTTTTTATGTTTGTTTGACCGAGTGTGGTTCTGTTTTCGGAGTTAACTTGTTCGCACGTGTTGCCAACGGAGTCGAACGACACCAGGACATTGAGTTAGGGTAGATTGAAACGATTTCGTTATCGTAAAGTATAAAGTTATAAATGGCATCCCACCCATGCCCCCAACCCCACCCCCTACTTCAAGTCATCACCACCTCATTCAACCAAGACACCCCCATGGGAATCCCCTGATAGGCATACAAGGTCGCGTATACAAGAGGCCCAATGGGCCTGTATCGCTCACATGGCTCTACAAAACACTGGAGTTGATATACGTCATTTCTGATTTTCATTTCAGACACTATGCTGATAACCACTTTATTCAAATATCAAATTAGGCTAGGTTCATTGCTGTCAATACATTTTCCAGCCCTTTATCCCAGCATACCTATCGAAAAATCACTGTTTTGACCCCTGTGTCCTTTAATGTAGGCCAAGGCCATTTATTTGAACAAAAATGGTAGTCCTTCACCCCAGCATGTTACAGGTCCCATATCAAGTCCCTGGGCATCTTGGTTATTGAGAGTAAGTCATTTGCATACCAAATCATTTCCCAATACGCATCAAAAACGCAATTAGGAGGGACTCCGACAGGTTTATTACCCAGTTATGGGCATTCGGTTTACAATAGCGACCTAGATTGTATGTGAGGGTAGAGGCGCGCATGTGATAGGGATGACCGCAGTTTTCGGCATGGCTCAGCTGATCAAGTGACCCTTTGCCCGCTTCGCGCTTGCAATCCGCAACGTACTCCATTAAGAAACCGACGCACCAATTCATCGGCTAGTGAAAGGTCATACTTTGGTTTTTCTAGTCAGGGGGAGACTAATTTTAACTACTCAAGAGGCATCTTGCATCAACACGGGAGAGGCGGTCGTCATCATCACCGCCAACGAAGAAAAAGTGTACAAAGGCACAAGATGCAAACCTATACTGGAAAAGCCAGATAGGAGCCATTTAATCTAAAATTTGACTGCATTGTATCGGACAACGCATGGTCCGCGCGCAAGACCATTAATCAGGTTTTGATTGCCTAGCCGGAAACGCATTAGAATATTTATATCGTCTTAAGAAAAAGATGAAGAAAAGGTTCAACGAAAAGGAAGTACCCGTGGTGGCTCGGTGCAACCTCTAATACGATAAGCAGGAAGAGCAGAGACCCTAGAGGAGTTAACACAGCGGATCCAGTCGCTGACTAATGACGGCTACGCATAAGCTGATGAAACCACACAAGATGTTTTGGGATGCGAGAGAATTCATTAATGCTTAGGCTAGGCTGGGGAATTATCGTTCACCAGTTATCTCTACATTATCTACAATAAAGATGCCTATCACTGATAAGGACAATAGTCTTTTACAGTCCCCCTTAAACTATCAAACAACCTGAACTTAATTAATTAACCGAAAAAGTAGACTTCAAGGAACCTGATAGCACTATGCAATCAAAGATTATCAATCAAATAATACTTGTATTATCATATAGCTTTTTGCTGCTATTATAATCTAATAAGACATCTATATAAAGTAGAGAAATAGTATTTCTGCTGACGAATACGCCTATAGATTCATCAAGCCTAGAGGTGTTTTAAACAGACAAGCATCTGTACATGTCATGAGCATATCATTAATACAGTGTATGGGCTCGCCACCGGGCTAAGTGGTATACCCGCATAACTTTAAGAAAAAGAAGACTGAAAGATAAACATGTTGTTAAAATGAATGTGTATTCACTAAAACATGAAATGATACAGTGTAACCACAAGTACAGATAACAATAAGGAAGGGGGAAATGTAATGAGACATGAGTTAAAGAAACACAACTAATCGCAACAACGGTCAATCTTAGTCTGCCTAAACAAAGGCAGGAGATTGACAACTACAACACCCGTCGAGACTTGGCTACACGTACGTAACAAACATTCAACCTGACTCTCGCACTATCGACGTATCGTATATTTTACAACATAATGACATATTTTTTTTAAAACACAGAGGACATATCGACCGCGCTGATTGACAGCTCTCTATTCAAACATGCAATTTTATCCCATTCATGCTAACAATACAACAGGTTTCCCTGTGCAGGTTACCAGGTGTGACGGCTAAATATAGATCGCCCACCTTGAGATCGCACGTTCTCGCACACGAATGTAGAAGTGGCACCTTGTAACTTGCTCGCTGACAATTCAATATAACACACATACGCTAAAACAGAGACAACACACATAACAAAATGTAACAATATTATATTAAGTGCAATACACTACATGTAAATAATTTAATGAAGAGTTAAATTGTAATTGTGTAACCATCAATAAATCAACTTATTATTGTATTGAAGAATTTTATGGGTCCAACAGAACAGTACCCTTATCCTCTACCAGCTGATGAAGGTAAATGTACACCAAGTCGTCCACTACAAAATTAGGAATACCTGATCTATAATGAAAAAAAGTCAATCGAAAAAGAAGTTGAAATTGGTTCCATTTACAGAGAACACAGAGAGGTAAGAAAGTTAAAGAAACAACACTGAAATCATATTTCAGCCATTATAATTATTTCATTGTATTTTCATTTATAACTAGCTACACAAATCAATGATCCAATCATCATGTATCATTACACACATACATTAATATTGTAAGTATAACATAATGAATTTGAATCGTTTTGGTGAGTGATTGCATATAAATTCATTAAATGTGTATGGTATGCTGTTTGTTTCTGGTAGTGTGGGACAAAAAAAAAACATCTTTTATATCTTCAATTAAGGCAATCATAATATTGATATCTTCAGCACAAATAAAATTTTGTTTATAATAATCAATAATATATCAATAGTAGATTTTTGATATCAAATGAACTTGTTGGACAATATAGTTGCAGCTTGTCAAAACTCTTTTAAATCTAAATCTATATAAATGCATTTTATTTGGTAATTATGATCCTACATGTGTAAAATGACGACTGGTCATTTTTAGTAATGGTCCTACTTTGCTGTTTGGCACTGATCATACATTTTCTGGATGCCGAGGTAGTGCGGCCACAACTGCCAATGATAGATCAACATCAACAAGTACAGTCAGTTCTGTTCAAACAGTTGAAAAATGTAGATATGAAGCAAGATAACTAAAATTGAAATTGTTGATATTAAGAACATTGCTTAGTACTTAAAATTCTCATGTCATTTAAACGATATACTGTTGTCCATGTTCCTTTATAAAATCAGACAATTGAACTAGCACATTTTTTCATAAACGGCACATCTGTAGAGATTCTTTCAACATAAAGACATCTCTGTGTGAAGACCACAAACTCACAAAAATCACAGCCAGATATCTTAAGTTGTCACTTGAACTTGAGCGTAATAGTCAAGAGGAGTTTATCCATGGTGGTGCGTCACTGTAAAAGAGTCGTTCCCTCACGTTGATTGTGTTCTTTTGGGGTATCGTCTGCGCTTTATGTAAGCAGACAAACAAATCCTACGGGACAACAAGTTAGAATTGGAACCTCTGTTACATGACACTTATTATTTGAGATACGGGTATTTGGGCCTCGAAAAGTGAATGTTCATCAGTTAATACTACGATCAACTTTATTTTGATATAATAAAAATTAAAAGTTTTTGAAATTTCATGCTAAGTCCGATTGATTTATATGTTAAATTTTACCTTTCTTTTATATGTATATCATTTTCATATCTTTTAAACACCATTTTAGGAATGCTATATCTACGTTGTCTTCACCCGATCGGCGACCACACACATTTTTGACGATATCCATCAATATCTTAGTTTACGTTAAGACTTAGTGAAACTTATCATATTTATTTACCCATGTCATAGCCTTAAAGGTACAAAGAAGCTACTGCCATCTTAAATTAGTTTAATCAATTAACTATTGACATAATTATGAATATTGTACAGAAAAGTATCCAAATATATAGACTAATGAAATAAATTATTTGAAAGACATTAAACAAGTATTCTGAATTACATTATATGAAAATGCTATCTTCAGAATTTCAAATGAATCTTATACAGTTAATAATGAGGAAAAGAAAATGAGCTCAATATATGGAAAGTAACGCAAATAGTAATGCTTAATTTGTTTCTGTCTTGTGTTCATTCTTAGAGAATTATTCATAATAAAGCAGAAAATGATAGATGTATATAAAGATTCAAACTACTAGTAGATTTATCAAAAATAAGCCGCTAACGTATACGTATATTGGGACGTATATGTAAGGGAGCGTTCATTACTTTGAATGCGTTTTACCACTTTATAGGTTTTAAATGTAGAAAAGAAAAAACTGATAAAATGTCGCTCTAGAAGGCTAATCCAGGTATAACCCTAACAGGTGTTTATAGACCTTGTTATAACCTGTCTGACGATAAACACACGTATTGAGCATCCACGCGCACTGTGCATACGGGTGTACAAATAAAGTATAGGAGCATTGATAATACAGTGATAGTATTTTGTTTTAAATTTTGATGCATCATCGTCTCTAGAAACCCCATGTACAGACTGGGGTAATCTAAGCTATACGCACACGCAATAAGAACCCGATGGGCTATAATCGGGTTTTCCTCCGCCCCTCTCGTTGTGATGACCGGCATATTCGCTCGTGTCTATGGTATAACCACCGCTAGTAACATGGAATATTGAGCCTCACGGGTCGAAAACAACTGCCGTTCATATAGCAGTACATGTCTTGTTGATAAAAAAATACACTTTTTATACAGATCAAATTTTATTTATTTAATAGATCTAATAGGTGTCGCTGTCAGTACTTGAAGACGTTTCCGATTCAAGCGCCTCTTGTTTTAAGTAAAATTTAAGTAGTTTGTTCTTCCTTTTTTTTTCGTTTTCACGCATATAATCTCTTGTCGACCTATGTGTTTTGGCTTTGGTTTTTTCTTTCTTCTGATGTTTCCTTTTTTAGCGCTTTTCTCCAGCCTTGGAGCTATTTCAATCCTGACATCGCCTTCCTCGTCTTTTTCATCCGAACTGTCATCTGAGGCTGGCGGTTGGTCTGTAGTTGATATCTGCTGAGCTCCAGGTGTTTGTTTGGAGGAATTTGAAGTACATGTCACCGTTGTTTTTTTCAATTTCCAAAATGGCATCCAGTTCTTTTCTAAATGACGAAAAAACATAAACAAAGTGATCATTACGATTTGTAAACAAACATGAAGTGAAAAATATAATTAGAACTTATACTTATACAGCGTGATATCTATAACGTTCCTGACTTGTATATTTTTTGGTTGTTTACCTTATGATTATTAGTGCTGATATCATCTTTGAAAACATATTGCGCCATCAATTTGTTAGGCACCAATTTCACATTTTATATTAATGACGGCATAACTATAGATCGCGCATTTCTTTATAAAAATAACACCCGGAGATGAATGTTATATCCACCTAGTCGCAAATCAAGGAGGATAACAGCACTTGTTGAACTGTTTGGTCTATCGGACTTAACATCATATCAACAGTACCCGTTTTAGATAAAGCGTACCTGACTTCCGAAACAAGCGTTTCCTTTCCTTTATCGTTTGTCAAGCGGCCAAACTTTTCACGTACTCTCTGGATCAGTTTCTTTTTCGATAATGTTGAGTACATGGATTGCACTGCTCTCGGAAGTAAAGACAAATTGCCTTTAATTTCCTCTACAATATCTCAAAATAAACCGGAATGTACTTGATAGGATCGTAGAATAAGTAGGATTTCTGCTTTTTCAAAACGTGTCCGAGAGCTACCTGAATTGTGGAAATAAAATATTTATAAATAAAAAGATAAAAGATACGGAAATGTGAGATGCTATTTTTTTAATCACTTATTGCTTCATATGTTGTTATTATAACAGTTGTATAAAGCGATAATTTGAGTACATACATCTATATATTTACGCTTACACGAGTAGCCAAATCCAGGTACATTTGTACACGTGTACACATGCGTGTGAAGGCGACGACGATATAAGCATTTGTTGAATGAATACTTGAGGAAACTAGCTCAACACTTAAATATTATATATGGATATGGTAAGTAATATACACTGTGCTTTTTAATGCAATTATGATGCAAATTATTAGACGGACAGATAAAAAGAGAAATCTTATATTTACCTTTCTCTGACGCCGTCGTCAACTGATCGTTGTAAACAGCCTCTTCGCCTTTTAATACGGAAGCCACTGGAGACCAAAATTCATAACCAATAAAACTTTCTACTACAGGTCTGATCGACAAGACGTTGTGGTACCAAAATATTTCGGTACTTTAAAAATTGTTTCGTTACTTTGATTAATGCTTTAGCTTTATGTGGTAGGAGTTGGTGTTGAGAGATGAGGTTTGGGGAAAGGGGTGGCGGGTAAGGTAACCAATATCTGAAAGGCGGAAATATCGCCCCTCATAAATGTAACATTGATTTTATTTTGAGGTATTTGACATTCATATCTTAGCGGATGGCATCTAAAATTTTCACATTCTCTATCAAACAAGTGCTTAAGCAAGAGGTATGATAATAGTAGATATTCCTCAAAAATGTTCAAGTCATTTTTCAGATTCTCATATTGCTGCTTTTATGCGACATTTGTCCACTTCAAAATCAAACTCCTACCAAAATGATACCACTGCTCTTGACGTTGTTTGACAACCACTTCGATAATCTGGAGGCTAACTTTCCTAGGTTGATGGCGATATTGGACCCGCCAAGTACTCTGGATACGAGGAGGATACTATTTATGGATGATGAGTCTGTTACCTTCACTGGAAACGATTTATTGAATAGTTTAAGTCAAAATAGACCTAAATTTTATAACGCAACTGGCGAAACACCGGAAACTTTTTTTTACAGTTATACGGAACTGTTGTTCACCGGCTCAGATGCCCAACTCGCAATACGGAACCTCGTACTGTTACCCGACGAAACAGTGTGCTATTTACTTTAATTTGGCTGAGAGCGTATTCGTCGTATAACATTTTGGCAATTCTATTTGTAGTTAGCGTTCAAACAGTTCACAGAATTGTGTGTCGTGTTGGCCGAGTTTGTACGACATGCTGGCCACTTTTGTCACGTGGCCATCTAGACAAGAGTGGCAACGGCTCCGAGGAAGATGGCGACATATTCCGGAAGCATTAGGATGTATTGATGGCACTTCCCATGAAATAAATATTCCACAAGATAACCAACAATTATATTACAGTGGGTATCGGCGCTATCACTGTATTCATACGCAAGTTATGATAGATAATGAGTTACGTATTCGTCATGTCGCTTCTGGGTTTTTAGGACATAACACCTATTCGCAGACCTTCGGTATGATGGCTCCGATTGGCGACGAATGCCACTGGACCTTCCTAGAAATTGCTACCTTTTAGGAGATTGTATATTTCCTTCGAGACTTCCGATTATAACCCTATTTACAGCCGCAAAGATTCGCAGGAAACCTGTTTATAATCAAAACCAACTTAGACGATTTAATAGGATGAAAGGAAGGCATCATATTTATGTTGAACATACCATTCACCCATTAATGAATGCTCCCTTATATATACGTCCCGATATACGTATGCGTAAACGTAAGCGGCTTAATTTTGATAACTCTACTACTAGCTAAGCAGAAAATATTTCTTTTCCACAATGTTGCCAGCCTTTATTGAAATTTAATACTTACTGGAACATGAACATGTATCAAATGTACATCTACATATATATGCAACTGTATGTCAGTCTATTTCACAGAAAAAAGTCTGAATATATTATGTGTAAAGTTTTCCAGATGAAACCAAGACCATTCATGTTGTCAATCGTATTCGCACAGATGCTTGTGATTTTCTGCTTTTCCAAGACACAATAAAGAACCCCAGACATTGTTTTCGGGGAAAATGTTTAACTGCTGAAAACCTTCTGTTAACTGTTAAAGTCCTCTTTTTTCTGATCAGAAATCTTAAAAGTATGGCCTTTATGCCATATTTTTGCAATAGCCGCCTTTTGCATTTTATATTAAACTTGTAGACATTTGAAAATTTACTAACTTAATGAAATGTCTTAGTAGACGATTGTGTAAAATTACAATTTCAGAAAAAAAACTTCTATTATTGAAAACAAATTATTGTTTTAATATACTGGAAGTGTGTACTAAAGTACATGTACAGTAGTTCCTTGAAAGTTCGTGTCATCGTAAGCTAATATGTATGTGATATGATTCTCGAAACGTTGCTACCCGACAAAAAAAGATATCAGCTGATCAATATATCAGAACATAAACATGCAATCACCTAACGAAACAGTAATTTCACTAAACAAACAAATTATTAAGAAAATAAAATAATAATTTATTTTACGTTGCCTGTCTCTAAACCGTTAATGAATACGTATTACATTTACAATAGGCCAACTGGAGGCTTATGAGTTTAGATATATTGAACAGCATTGAACGCTGGTCTTGGTTGACGATGAATACTAATCCTGTCAAGCAACAAATTTTCTCATAGTAAAACAGCTATAACCTCCAATATCATTAATGATATTAAAAAATCCTGGTCCTGACGGGTAAAATGTAATTCAACTCTCTTAGACTGCAGCTTTGAGTTGAGTTGAACAAAGTCCTCGGGAATCATTTGAATGAAATACACCATCACCATGCGGAGGCCACACAGAACTTTGTGGGAGGCACACTAATCGGGAAGGTGTTCCAAATGGCGTAAAAGTAGAAGTGCATCATAATGCGATTTGCATGCTAACACAATATTCGAGTAAATTTGAATAGTATAATTGGTTTGTTTTTCAAAACTTTTTCAAAATAGTTCTTCTATTATCACATTTTAACAGCATTTTTAAAAGGTATTAATTATTATTATCACAGGATGTCTATTAAGGTTAAGAATAACTTTTACTTCAAGTAAAGATCTTAAATTACTTATATGTAACAAAGATGATCTAATATAAATTTGGCTTGACTACCATAAAGCTCAGTACATTATATAAGATAGTGTTAAATCATACAGTTTCATCCTTGCCGTACAGTCAGATTCATTTATACTGTAATTTGCATGATAGTTATGCAAGAAAGTAAGTTCATCAGGTGGTTGTGCCTAGCCCTACCAGACTTTTTATCTGCCTATCAATTTATCGCAATGTTTAATGTAATAAACGTATTTATCACCAAACATAGCTTTTTTATCGGATTATACGGAAATATTTATCAAGATCTTGTATAATAGCAGTTATTGATAAGTAGATTGAATTAACATTTTGCAAAGTTCCAATCCAACCACAATGTGATTATTTGAAGAAATTAAACAGCTTACCTGATTGATACTAGAGTAAGCTATATTGGCTTTCAAAAAAATGTGTTTATATATATTTCTATACAGTAGAATCATTAAAAGGCAATACATTTTTTCTTTTTCTTCTTCTTTTATTTATTTTTTTTTTTTTTGCTACATATTACTTGAATATAAAATTGCATTGTGTAATTAATCGTATTGATTTTACTTATAATATTAATGCACTCTTTAGATTGATAAACAAAAAAAAAACAAGAAATTGTGACCAAACGGTGTTCAACAAGTTGATTTTGTACTTAGCCAGTTCCAGCTTTCATTAATGTTTTCAGTTTGGTATTGCATGGTGAACCATTAATTTCTTGCTTCTATATCTGCAATCACAAAGGACATTCTGCTGACATCCCTTCCTCATCTCCCTGACGTTTTCGCTTTGCGCTCCGGTTTTACTAAAATTTAAATTTACCAGCACTCTGAATGCAAATTCATTTTACTGATGATCCTATTAGTTAACTTCATTATGTGGGGGATGACTTATCTTCCTTAAATGAACTGAGCCATCAGGTGGTTAATTGTTTCCTTAACTTAAAACTTAAATACAATAGCACTCTTTCTTTTGGAGATAACAGATACAATGACATACTCCATTGCTTTGGCAACACAATGTAGTGTCAAGATGGTTTACACCTTATACATTACATTCAGCATACCCCCTCATTTTTGCCTTCCCCTTAACCATTCTCCATTTATTGTTTCTTTTTAGTTGTAAATTTTCCGAAATCAAAGGGTCTTAATTGAAGTTTGTATCACTTGGTTATGGATGTCAAATGATATCCTTTGCACATGATCAATGGCAAGTTCACACTTATGATGTCAACTTCCATACATACCTCCTGTTCACTGGATATAGAATCATAAAATGATGTAGGCAGATTTGCTTTAATTCTTGGTTGGAAAATTGTAAAGGTCAGTGTCATACAGTGAAAGGTCAGAGTTCATGTAGACATTGTATTATATGTAAAATATGACAATTGCTGTTTTGTCATCTACTTGATAAAGGCCATTGCTTAAATTGACTATGTTCATAATAGGATCATTGTTACCTGCTACAAGGTCAAGGGCCAGACTAATAGAGGAAGTATTTAACAACTGTCTCTTCCTTGTGGTAAGAACTGAATAAGTGTATTGTGAAAGAATAGTCCTTTAAGAATTTGTTTCCTTTAGTGAAAACTATAAGGGATCAAATTCAGTGACCATTCCTTTTCCATTCAAAACCACTTGAAGTGTATACCTTTAACCTGATAAACACAAGAAGTTTCTATATCTGATTTACAGACTAACATACTTGTAAATTTATAAATATTAGAAGTACGTGTGATGTACATGCCTGTATATGATGTTCGTGTGTATACTTGTAACCCGATAAATACTGGAAGTACATCTGATGTATAGGCCTGTATCTGACGTACATGTGTTTACCTCAAATGTAAGCTGTTATAAAGGAAGCAAGTCTACCAAATATATCCAAAATGCTGATCATCGTTTTAAACGTACTTTAAATGTTAAAAGCTTAATTTAAAGATGTATAAAGCATAGTCCTTAAATTGTCTCAATATAATTTTTAAAATATAGATAAAAACAGTATTTTAGAATTTAATCATAGTTTATCAGCAAAACTTTTTTTTTAAATATGATTAATTTTTTTTCTTTTCAGAATGTCAAATACACCGAAATAGGCATGTCCCCAGGAAAGAAATCCAAGCTTCAATTGAAAATAGATATGATAAACATACATAAACTGGCTTTTTTTTATAGAATGTGTCAGTTGTTTTGTTGCTTTTTCACATTATTTTACATAGATAAACTCCAAAAAATTAGCATTTAGATTAAATTGATGTCTGCCCCTGATTAAGCTGATATATCACCCTCATGGAAAGAAAGTTTGAAAGCAACATCATTTTACCTTACAGTATAGTCAGCGGCCATCAGAGTCAATTTGATCTGTGCAATTCAGGTGTCCGGGATATTACCTTGTTATTAGAGTTTAATGTTTAAAATTTTGAAACTATCACATGTATGTTACCATTGTATTAGGGGAAAGTAACCTAAATGGCCAAATGATTGTTATATAATTCACATAATAAGGACAAATATAAATTCAAGTGCATAGATGGATATAAAAAGACAAAATATATGTTTTAAGCGAATACAATTTTAATTGAGATGGTCATATTGATAAAAAAAAAATAAAGAAATAAATTAATTAAAAATATAACAAAATTAATTTGTATCCTTCACATGCAACACAACTGACACCATGATAGATGTTACTATGAAGAAGTGTTCCATAGCAGGCTTTAAAACTAACAACATGGAATAAACAATTATTTCAAGGTCTTCATGGATAGAAATGACTCAGAATATAGATAAGAACATCTTAACATCCAGCCACCACATGATTTGTAGATGTTGAAATTATTTTTAAATTGTTATAACTTTATTTTTTTTTTCTTCTTGTGCCCGATTTTTGTTTCAAAAGGATACAACCACAAAAAAGATAACATGTTACAAGTTTAAACCATGCATTACTGTAAGGGTTTTTAGCTGTAGGGTGTGTTTTAGCTATTTTTTAACTATGCAAAGTCTTAAATCATGGCCTTCATACTCAAAACAGGTCAGACGATAAGTATTAGAAGGAATTTTTCAGCGACAATAGCCGATGTGTTCAGGGGCGTTATTCTATAGTTTTCCCTTTGATATGCTGAAAAGCTTAACAAACCAGTTGTGTCAATAACTGTCATTAGGTATACGTTTTGTACATCAATCTTAACGGACCTGTTGATGTGTATACAGGCTTTGAAAGACATCATCAAGATGACTCGCCAAAAACAACTATAAAACCAGTCGATCCATAAAGATTTTTAATGCAAACAACTTTGTATGCCAATCATGTCTATATGTTCAACCATGCTAAACGGAAGGAAATGCCCGGTCTTACAGTACGCGTCAGGTGTTATGGTTCTCTTTCACCCTCAGGGTTGCGAGTGTCACTCGAGTGTAGGGGATTAAGTACGCCCCGTGTTTCAACTCGGGTGTTTCCACCGGCCACCACCGGCCGGGGCCTGGCGAGTGTAGGGGATTAAGATCGTAGGAAAAGGTGTGAAGACTCACAGCTGGAGACGTGGTCGTGGTCAGAGTTTTACGACCTTTCACCTTTACCTGTACTGATTGTTTTACCATGTAACAATTCATTTACATGCTCCTTGATTTCATTACATAAAAAAATATCTCCGTTTTCTCAACACCGGGCTGGGATACTGCAGAGACGTGTATATCAGATATACATGTATCATGTTTCTGGATACTGTAAGTACAAAATGTAAGTCCAGCTACAGAGTACCTGTACTGTACGAAAAGGTATGTTCCAACAAACACATCACGGTATCAGGCAGTGTACCTGTCAATCATGAATCAGGACCTTTGTTCCACTAATCCCCAACACTCTTCCACACCGTGTCGCGCGGTGTCAGTAAACAGGTGACCACTCGGGTTTTGAGCCGGTGTCAGCCGGTGTTTCAACCGACATGCAACCGACTGAGTGAGTGGAAGGGATTAGACCTCGCCACTGTGGCGGTGATTGGGGACCATACCACCTGACGCGTACTGTACGTCATCAAAACAGTCTGTCTACTTATAGGGAAAATACCCCAATCGAGTGAAAAATAATGAGAAGGTCTTAAAAAGAGGCTATTTCAAAACAATCTTGTGACAGTTCTTTAAAGATATCGAAAAACTAAACAGACTGTCTTATTCAGGAAATATTTGTCTATTTATATGTGCATTGAATATGTTTCTGGATTTTTTTTTTTTTTTTTTTTTTAGGACGATTTAAATAGAACCTCTTGGTCAAAATGATGATTTTGGCATGTTGAACCCAAAATATCTCATAAAACGAATTTTCACCGGTATACCAGATTCAGACCTACAGTTGAGTGTAGACTAAAGGTTTCACAAAGTGCACTCCGAGTGCACTCCATTTGGACTCCAGGTTTACCTGGAGTCCTATCAGGCTCCAATTCTACCTGGGTCCACATGTATCACATGTACCTGTAACCAAGTACATATATACATAATGTTTATAGATAGATGTATACTCTTATACATTAAGACTCCTTAAACATGTAACAATAAGATATGAGTTACTGATTTATCTTTGTATATATCATCTTATTATTTGTTGGTTCATTTTTAATTGGTTAACTAACAGCATCTTATATAATTTTTTTTTTTATAAGTAAACCCTATATAAGTGACTGATAGACCTGGCACTTTGTTAAAAATTCATGATAGCATTCCTTTTTTTTTAAGAGTTTTAACAAGCTACGTAAATGAATAGAAATTGGGAATAAACAAAAATGTATTTGGCAGGTTGTTTGTGGTCTCTCAAAATGCAGAGTCTGAATGTGTACTGGAACTATCATGTACTCAAAGTACTAATGATTTTAATATTTCAAATACTTTACGTCCAACAGTTTATGATTTATTTAACATACAATACAAAAGAAAGTTGTTTTTATAACCTTGATAGCATATTCTGGAGCCAATGTCTAGTTTAACATCAGACTTACATTTCCATTTGGTAAACCAACTTTTTGTTTTTTGTTTTTGTTAGACCTGCCTCACTAAATCCAGGGTCTTACATGGAGTTCTTTAAACAGTTATATAAGACCCCCCCCCCCCCAATATTTACCTGTATATCAAGCGTGTGGAGAAAAGACAGACTTACGCCTTACGCTGACCCCAATAATGACCCCTTCCTCCAAGTTTACCTCATAAGGTGTGAAGACCTGGACAAATGTACAATCGGTCATCTAACAAGATAAAGACCCCCTTAATTTTTAGATGGAAACTGGTCATCACACCTTACCTAAAGAATATAGGTACAGACTCATTCCTATTAAAATACTATTAAAACAACAGTTATAAGTCATTATTATAAACAAAAAAAGGACAAAATATATTTCATTTCAAACTGGTAATATTACTCTGTGTCTTTGATATTATAATGGAAGTATGTATAGAGTATTAGAAGTCAATATGAAACTCACCATAGATTAATATAATTTTCATGTATGAGTTAAGTAAATACTTATCAAACATTCCATACATTAACTGCAGCTTACATTATGACATTTTTTTTAAAGTTCGAACATTTAACTTATTGATTTTTTCATTGTCTTGAACAACCATTGTACATTCGTGACCTGTATCTGTTACATTAGCTGTATGAGTGACACATCGATGATAGATATTGACTGAATGGGAATAGAAAACGATGTAGTTCCAACAGGTCAGTTTCCACAGGTAAATGGTACATAGGTTGCTGGTGTCCAACTGCCCAGAGGCAAATTGTACCTCAGGCTCCATATTCCTATTTCCTGGATGAGAACAATATGTACTAATTACGGGTATAAGGCTATAGGCTGGTTTTGGGAGATGGTGAATTTACATTTATTTGATACCATTGGGAATTATACTGATTTTTTTCTTTTACTTTAATCTCTTTCTTTATTTTTTTAAAGCAATGTCTTTATATTTTTTAATATAACAAGATAAGAACTGCATCATTTCTTAATTTGATTTGCATTATTTTTTTCTTAACTTATATCATTCAACATTGTACCTCTACATACCGGACTCCTGCATAAACCGGCAAATACGTTTAGTCTCAATGACTTACATTTGCGACAGGTTACAATGTAATAAGAAACAGCTTATTTTTACTATCTAATTTCAATAAAGGATAACTTCATTTCAATAGAGTTGGTCTTCTAAAACCTGTTTACCAGTTTGGTAATGGTTTTACAGCTTATTTTGGCATTTCCACCTTAATAACATCGGTATTTTGTTGATAATTTTGGTCTGCGCATGATTAGGGCCTCTCAGATGGTGAGCGACAATCTTTCTATCAGGTCATGCGATAATCTTACTGTTCTGATTGCCTGAGGCTACATACCCTGTTTTGCACAGCTTCATCATTTGAAGCCATACAACGACAACTATCAACATAGGTATTTCTGTGAACCCAGGACAGTACCTGTAGCTGGCTCCTAAAACTCACCTGGCACAGTTCTCAGGTGTGTCAGGACAGAGTCAGTCATGCATGGCCAATAATAATAGCAATTATAACAGATACTGTCATTCATTAAGGGTAGTACAGAACTACATACTTGTGTGTACATTATGTCAGAATATTAATTTAACCAGGTAATGCTCGTAAATATGTACAGTTGTAAATGTGTATTTTTCTAATGATACATTTAAATATATAACCTATATAAACTAAATTGATTATGTTTATTTTATAATTACTTGCTTGAACTGATTACATATCTGTAGTTATATTTCCTTTCATGGAGAGAATGTCTTAATAAAATAATACATAATTCATTAAATACTGTAAACTTTCAATATTTTGAATAATCAATAACATAATATAGATACATTATCTAAACTTCCTTTAAAGTCATGATATGTGTACAGAAATATATATTCTAATTGAAATAATTTTCACTTCCTTAATAAAATGAAATACAATTTAATTACATTTTAATAAAATATGAAATAATAAGCAATTAGCCTTCATAGAAACCTGATTATAGCATAAATTATATAACCGTATTTTATGAATCTTAATAAATATATATTTAACATGTAGGCATTATTACCATGTATTAACAATAAAATAAATATTCCTGGTAGACTAAACAAATGCTAATAGTAATATTAACAGAACAAAAGTAATTTGTAAAAATCTATGTATGTATATATAAATTATATTAAAAGCATCAAAGTACTAATATATATATATATATGATATAGTCTTTGTATATTGTCTATTGTAGACCCGGGGCAGACATGGTGTCTTAAAGGACTCCAGGTAGACTCGGAGTGCACTCCAAGTTTACCTGGAGTCAAAATGGAGTGCACTCGGAGTGCACTTGGGTGTAACCTTTAGTCTACACTCAACTGTAGGTCGAGACGTTTTTAACAAAGGCTAAAAGAATCAGGCAAATTGTATGTGCCATATTCTGTCCTTAAATGGCTATTGTATCCGGCAAAATAGGCGAATTAGCTCGTATTATCATTACGTTCAGTAAGGAACGATAACATCTTTATCGCCTTACTGCATTTTATTCTTTAACTTCGATGAATTTAGGTTTTATCTGTATAATATATTTTAGAATAACACCCGATGCCAATTATTATGATATTTTTGTTAACTAAAACAAACAAACAAAAATGAAAAAAAATGATACAAGGCATCCTAATGGTCATCTATTATACTGGCAATCTTAGCAATTTTTTTTATCTTATCTACATAATGAAAAAATTCACATTAATTATATCATTCTTTCCGATATCAAAATTTGGTAGCACAATTTGCATGTAGACTTAAACTGTTAATTAGGAAAGGAATAAATAGTACTTTAGATAAAGTAATAATGTTCAAATTAATTTGCCATGACAGAAACTGAACATAAATATAAAATATGATGTGTGATTAACATTGTAAACCTAATACAACAGTCTAAGCTAAAAACTGTGTTTTACATTTGTATTCAGATGGAAGCACCTGCTCATATTTCGCACTAAAATTCGTATAGGTTTTAAAATAGATATGGACAGTTGACTAAAACAATACACTTTCAATATAAAAAAAAAAACAAATATCTTGCAATAGAAACAAGTCGGTTAAAAAGAAAAAATGTTTAACAGAAATCACTGATCTTAATTTCGTTCATTTACTATATTATTTTGTTTCATCGGCAAAAATGTATTCTCGAAACGTTTTTTTTTTTCTGAAACCATACACTTAGTTGCCAGGGTGACGTCATAAATTAAATAGCATAATTTCTAGTATTCTCAAAAGAGTTATTTTTTCCAGTTTATACGTTAAATACACATGCGTTGTTTAGCAGAATGTTAATGCAAAAGAGTTAACAATCATGCGAACTAAAATGTTGGACATTCCGTATGTATGTTAAAAAATCCTGTAGTTAAGGGGTTAATGAAGGTTTGGTTTACATAGAGAGGTATTCTGATATATATATATAAATAGACAGAGATTTTAAGAAAATAAAAAATGAAAGTCCTTTCCCTGAAAGATCATATACATTGTAATGTTAATGCAAACTACCTCAGCGATAAGGTAAGTTTTTGCAATAAATATTCCGGTCACAACCATGTTCTTCATTACAATCAATAAATTGAAAATTATGCAAAATATACCTACCTCAAATATGTAAACTTAGCAGGTAAATTATGTTTACACAGGAATGCTCCCACAGTGTTAAATTAAGTCAAAAAATATATTTAAGGCATAAGTCCTATGGCGATCTCTCTTTACAAAGGTAGGCATAGGTATCCCATCCAACACGTCATTGTGTTTGTGTTGTAAAATCTGGTGAGAGAGAGAGAGAGATGCGGACGTTCTAGGCGTGTACTATCCTATCATATCAAATAGTAATTGTAATCCAGCAAGGTAGCATAAATTTCTAATACATCTTAACATGTAACACTATACTATATCACGCAAGTTCAAATGACAGCTATCTAGTAATACGATATGGCTTTCTTTATTGTCATTCAGATTCACATAATTGGATAGCAAAATGCATACAATTAAAACGACAAAGCTTTTCACTTATTTTTTAGATGAGATCCACTCACTAATTACACAGGTATTGGGAGAGGAAACCCTTGATTGAAAGCGATTGTGGAAGGGAAGGACATGACAAAGGGATAACGTTATGGAGTGGAGATGTAACAGAGGGGTAGGGGTTATGAAATGGACGGACGACAGAGAGGCGATGTGGGGGGGGGGGGGGATGATAGAGGGGTAGGGACTAATGATTGGGAAAAGTGACGTGGGGAGTGACTTTGGAGGGGGGTGGCGTGACAGATGGGTTGTGGCTATTGAGGGGAGTGGTGACAAAGGCACAGTGACTGTAATGATAAAGATGGGTGATAGGTAAGGGTTCAAGACTATTTAGGAAAGGGAACATACTATGGAGGCAGAGAATGAAAAAAGGATGGGGCTTTTAAGGAGAAGGGGGATTATTGAGTACCCAGGGGGTGTGACAGGATATGGGCTATCGAGGTGAGGGGGTGACTGAAGGGTAGTGGCTATCGCGCGCAGAGGAAAGAAGGGTAGGGGTTATCAAGGTGGAGAGGTGAGAGAGGGTATTTGCAGTCGAAGGGGAGGGGTTGATAGAGTTAACTATCAACATTTCTATATGTAGCAATCAAGATGAGGAAACATCATCATTCATGTAAGATGAACACAGAATACTCAATTTCAGATTTTTCTAAAAACTAAATTACCTACATTTGACCCCATATTCTCTAAAAACATATCAAAAATTGTTCTTGCCCCGACCATGATCTACATGAAGTACTAGGTATGCATGGAGTGGAGCAAGCGACTATGAAGATATAGTTGTTCAAACGTTCTTTTCAAAAGTTCTATTAATAGATATATGAACTTGACCATTGAACATATGATATCAAAAACTATTGTTTAAAGATGCTACATCTCCCACAGAGTGTAATAGATTGTAATCATTTGGACAATAAAGGATAGTTAGTTCATATATTTATGTATGCCTATTTAAGACATACAAATAGAAAATAAATTGTAACGTCAACTATTGTCCTAATGAAGCAAAGAAGTTACAAACTTTTGAATATATGTACCTATAAAAGAGACCACCATTGTAATATTCTGTGCATTCTGAGAGAGATTTACATACAGAGGAAAACACATATCATAGACTATTGTTTTCATCTAGGGCAACTATATATTGCCTGCTCCTACTATAACTACAAATTTGAAATGCCAAGGTGTTAATGCTAATAGAAAATAAAAACTAAATAAATATTTCAATATTATCCGTAAAAATCACGTTCCTTTGTATGTTGCCGCCCACGAACCAAAACGCTTTTCTAGCGTTACCCCTTCGGTCCCATTTCGCTAGATTGATACAAGTGTGATTTATCAACAGGGTAAAGCTGGTGAACTATAAATAGTGAATCTGCAATCGATACATATCACGAAAAAAATCTTGGCCAATCGCATCATATGCTTACAGTCCTCAGTAAAGATGACAACATATCTAGACCGAACGTTACCATTTCGTGCATTTGGTTCATACTCGTTTGTGAATCTGTTTTCGGCGCATGCGAAATCAGTATTTCATTCAATATGGAGGCGGAGCGAAATGGAATTTCTTCGGGACGCAATTAATCATTTTAATTTTTTTTTATTTCAAAGATAAATAAGAAGATGAAACTTTCTTCTGAGAGTGGTAAAAATGTAAAGTGTGTAACTTGAATTGCTGAAGAAAAATACATCCGAGTCCATTCGTGTTTTTTTCATCGATAAAATGTATTATATGTTGGAGGTGTAGCACCTTTAATGATCAGCTCGATGTTCTACATTATGCCCTAAAATACACGATCTTTGAATATAAGAAAAATACGAATAACATAAACAATAGCGATTTTAAGCATTTTTTAGAATGTATGATTTGACAAAGATGTGGAAGCTTGGGGAACCGAAACAACAGCCAAGGATAGTAAGGGTTACACATTTTTTTTTTTTGGGGGGGGGGGGGGGGGGGGGGGGGATTTAACTGCCACTTTATAGCTTGATATCGTTATGTGTTGTTTGCTTATAGAAAGTGAGGAGGGTAGGATACTTTGTGATCTATGGAGGACTAGTCTCCCCTTACATTATTTCTATATAATAGTATCAAGCGCTGCCACTACATTTATTAGAGACAATATGATTTTATGTCTTTTTTATGTATATGCCTTATCCGACTATTAACTAAACCAAAATTACTACATATCATAAACTGAATGCAAAAAATAAACCTATTTCTATTGTCGTGTAAATCAAGGAATCTTGGATGTAACTCACTCTGCAAATAAGCTGAGGGTGCGCTGTCGTATATAACCCCGCGAGGTGTCAGGGAGCGTTCTCTCTTTGATCCTTAACCCTACTATGTTAAGTTACGAAACGCGAGTTCCCAATGAATTGCTTGGTTTTGGGGTGCAGGAGCCTTCATTAGTCCTTAGGCTGGTGAACTATCATACACCAGTTTTCTCAGCACTATCTACAATAAAGATGACTATAACTGGAAGGTCAATTGTCTTTAACAGTACCCTTGGTGAAAGTAAACTATAAAATACACCTAAAAATTGATTAATAAACTGAAAAAAGGAGACCGGAAGGAACATGATAGTACTATGTAATCAGAGATTATTAATCAACTACTACATTTATTATTATATAACTATTTACTGATATCAAAAATATAATAATACGATGAAGTAAGTTTATAAATTAGACAGATGTATAGAAGAGCTTCATTTATTGTTCCAATATTTTGTTATAATTTTATTTATAATACAATGAAATTCAGAATCACAATGATAACTTTAAAATTAACAAATATCCATATGTATCGTAAGCCGTATCTTCACACGTGTGCCATTGTCGCTGTCTATGTCCAATTGTCGTTATCTGCTAAGCTATTGTGTGATTGAATTTATATTTAAGATGTAGTTACTAAAACACATAAAACATTGTGGTATCAAACACATTGTGGCTAGCCACATGATCATTCACAATTTAAAAGCAGAAGCGTTCAGATGATATGTACAAGGGTCAGCAAAAAAAGTTTTTAACATGGATTAAACTTACTTCATTTGGATAGCATTGCCGTATTACTGTTAGTTACACATGATACGTGATTCAATATTAAAATCACTACGGCTTTTATATTTCATAACCGCATTATCGGCAAAAGATGCCACCTTATCCCATTATCGGTATATCACATCACTGAAATACAGACGTTTTTGCTTCAACTTTCACGTATAAATTGTTACAAAGTTAAGGTTACTCCCTATATATTTGATAATCATGGGACCTTACATCGATAATCTATGTAATAACATAAGACGGCTTTATGGACGAACGGTTCAAGTCGTCACTATCCGCAAAGCTCAGTGGTCACGGATGACTGTTGTCCAATAAGAGTATGTTGTATACGGTCAGCATTGGCAAATTAGTGCCTTTTACTAAGTGTTTTAGTAAATATATTGATTCGTTTTTTTTGTGTGTGTGTGTGTTTTTTTTTTATTTATTTATTTCGTGTCGCTTATTTACTGTAGTGCTAATTGCGAAAAATTACAGTAAATCACCAAATAGAGATATCTAGGACAGAATTAGTGCTGCTCCAGAATAATGAGTGCCACACTTTCAGGACAATATTAGTGCTAGTTGTGCAATGTCTGTCACAAACGTTTAAGCGATGTTCAGAGTAAGGTTTGATCTCAGAGTTGCTTAAATTTCATAATAAGGTATGATAGTGAAAACATAGGCTGTGTTGTGCTAAACTTGTGCTTTATTGGTAAAAAGAATGCTGCAAAATTTCAAATCGGTAGAGATTATGAAATATACAATATAGGTCATTCATATCTTCAAGTGAACCCAAAACACATGAAGATAATTCGAAAAGTAAATATATTTGATTTAATATTTCAAAATAGTATTTCGTTAATAACCTTTTAAACAATATTTTACGGCTTTTTTATCGCGTTAACTATAGAAAACACCAATTAAATAATGAGTTAAGATACAGCGTTATAGAACATATCAGTATTATTTGTTCTGTTTACAGATCATTCTTTTTTCTGAGTAGATGCAATATAAGAGGATCGGATAGTTCACCCGATGGTGCATCTAGCATGTGTATTGCTCTTGCGGTGGTGCATCTAGCATGTTACATGTGTAATTGCTCTTGCGGTGGTGTATCTAGCATGTTAATTGTTCTTGCGTTGGTGCATCTAGCATGTTAGTTGCTCTTGCGGTGGTGCATCTACAATGTTTGCTATCAAGTATATACCAAGTAGTGCACCTAGCAAGTAGTTCATCCGATGGTTCGCTTAGCATGTTAATTGATTGAGCACCTAACATATTAATTAGTCCACCTAGTATGTATAACAAAATACTTGTAAAGTTCAATTTAGTTGGTTAAAGTCCGTATTCCTTGGTTCGTTCTTAGCTGAGTTTGTTCGATATACTCGTTCGATCCGTCAAAGCCTGTGTGTCCTGAGTCCCATCTACGAACGTCACGCCTGTGTGGTGGCTGGTGAAATTATGTCTTTTCCTACAGTCCATTTCTGGCTCTTTTTTTTATAAGATAGTGTAAATCCTACTCGTGACATGTATATATAGAATAATTAGCTGGACATCTCACGATGTACTGTAAGCGTCTTGTTATATTGCATGTGTATGGCTCTGAAGCCATTAACCTGTCAACAAGTTGTCACACTTAAATTCTAACCACGGTGTACTTACTTAACAGGCCTAACTATTCCATCATTATAATACATTAGGCTATACCTAGGACGAACTGAATTAAGTTTCATTCTCTTTGTTTTAACAATGAACCAAGTAAATGCATGAACTTTTTTAGATCCACAAAATGAGAGCCGCCTTCGGGTAGGGTATCGGTGGGATGGAGCGATGTCAAAATTGAGTCCATTGTAAAAAGATCGAGCGGTGCTGAAATATATATCAATTAAGATTAAGGTATCTGATAAACATGCCATGTAATTCGTAACATACCGTAAGGTCGAGTATTTCCCAACATTAACTTTCATACATTTACGTATCGACAGTAACTCACTTTTAAGAGAAACATTGATGTTAAAAGATCAGCTTTTGAAAGTGTACGACGAGAAATTTTGCACTTTCATAAGCTGATGAGATAAGCTTTACATGGGAAATTAAAACTCTTTATGATAACACGTAGAGCTGAAATGGATTATCCTAATTACACATATGATATAGATCATCTCATGCTACAGATGGAGACAATAGAATATTAGAAATGGGAAATAGGAAATGGGAATCAACAGACTATGCATTTTGATTATAATAAAGGTCAATAAAATCATTCAACAATTCTTTGCAATAATAGAAACACATAACAGGTCCCTATACTTTCTATGTAACCTATTTTTCTGGTACATCTGTAGATAAACGGTGCTATCCTCTTGTCCAAACACGTTTATTATGTGTTACCGATGCGTCGTTCTGGTCGATTTAGAAGATGTAAACGAGATATCTAATACCTTTCATATTCAGTTTACATTCACACTTTTCGTAAAGTGAGAAGCGTTTGAATAGCGCATCGACGGGATGGCGCTGTTAAAAATGGCTCTATTGTCCCAACACTCGAATCTCAACTAATGTACCTGTGATGATGAGGCATAAGATAAGATGCAGGTATCCGATAAGCAATACAACGCCAGATTCCAGGCGCTTGCATAGAAAATGTGATTTTCAATTATTTTTTGATATGACAGTGGTATGTGTACTCTATAAAGTACAATGTTGGCAACTCCGCCACAAGCGAAACGGCACACCACCATACGTTTATCGACTAAAAAACATTTATGCAAACTGGCACGACGCATACTATATACTACCGTCATCTAGAAACATTCTGTTCCTCGGTCAACATATTCAATGATTCAAAACACTTATGTACAATCTTTTTATACAATGTATTGTTTCAACGTTTGATAAAAAACAGCTTTATACACGATTCATGGACTAAACAATTTTGCTGATGTGATCTTTCCATTGTTCGGTTTTGAGTGTATCAGCTCTCCGTTCGGCATTACACTTTGAGATATAAAAGTGCTTTCCACGCCTCTTTCTATATTTAGTGTAACAGTGTTCTCGAATAAACTCTCGGATTGCTTAAATATCATCAACATAAATAAAGGCACTTTTAATGTCACTCTGTCTTTGACTTATCATTTCCCGGACATGGTTTGCATAGGCCAGTTTTAACAGGTTGTTTAATCGACGACTTCCGCTGAATTTAGGAATGAAGCATTCATTTCACGTGCCTCAATAATACTTCAGTAGACTTCCTATCCACGCCTGGAGGGTAGGGCAAAACGGAATGTTGATCACTACTGAAAAGGTTTTTTTTGTTTCCAATATCTCAGTGTTTTCCAACACTTATAACAGGTAATGAAGTTGCAGTCACATTTGTGAAAATATCCGCCACAAGCTAGCTGACAAGGAGTCTGTCGAAGCTTAAATTTCCAATCATAGAATGTTTGCCAACCGATCGGCACAGCTTGTCATGTCTTGATGTACTTGACGGGTGATACCAATGTCCATTTATAAGTAAAATAAATGATTACGTTGCTAATATTCTTCACAATACTCTATTGTTTGGACTAAAAATGTTATATCCAGGTGTCTTCCATATGTTGTTCCACTACGTGTTTCACTAGCCGTTTCTCTCCCCTGTCAGTGTAGTTTTCGTAATGGCACACGCCATAATGTCAATTTCTACATACAATTTTTATGGTGACTCCACACACGAAACACGAAACACGATCTTCTATTCCCATAGAGAAAAACTTGCTTGCTAGTTGATATGGAGAGTGATGGTGATGTTTTGCCCAATTAACGAATGCATCCCCACGGTCACAACATTTGGTCAAAATGGATGCTGTGGACGTATTATGGGTAAAGAATGACCAACGATACAGCAGTTATCTGTGACGTTGTCCATGTTTATTTTCTACAAATGCACATAGACACCAAAAAATTTCCGATAATGTCAACAGTTTCTTCAGAAATTCTCCCGATATTCTCGTTTTCTTTCCCTCGTCAAGCAAACAGACCCTAAGCTCACCTATATGTTTTCTGATGACGACTTCCTGTATAAGACTGCGTCAACAATCGACTCTGTTTGGTGAAATGTCTGTTATACTGATGTCTTCTTTCTTGATCTGGTCGATGTGAGCTTGAGCCATTGAAAAATGAATTCATATGATAAAAAACGTTCTCGTTTTATAACATACTAGGCTAAGCGAACAATCAGATGAACTACTTGCTAGGTGCACTACTTGGTGTATACTTAATAACAAACATGCTAGATGTACCACCGCAAGAGCAATTAACATGCTAGATGCACCACCGCAAGAGCAAATAACATGCTAGATGCACCACCGCAAGAGCAAATAACATGCTAGATGCACCGTCGGGTGAACTATCTGATCTTCCCATCTACTTCTCTGCATCTATTTTGCGCAGGGTTTTAATCTTTTGCAAGACATTTTACACCTCTTTTGCCATAAATAAGTTGTTTATAAAACCAGTATCATATAAATGATGGTTGAACAATAACAATAATTTGACTATATCCACATATTTGGTCCTTGATTCACTAAGGTGTTACCATTTATATATAACAAAACCAATCAGAGATACAAGACAGTTAATATCATAATAAGCAGTATGAACAATGTTGTACCCAAGTACTATAAACTTCAAATTCCTTAAATCAATAGTGTATCCAAGTTTATCCAGCGACTGTCTTACATGATATTTAAGTGGATCAATACAACAGCATTCAATAAAGGGCAGCTAAGCACTTAGCTTAATTTATGCATCGGAAGGCCTGCACATTTCTTAATTTTCGTATAATTTTTGCTAAAATTTATACACGAGTTATTTCCCTTTAATTACATTATATATCCATGCATACTTATCTGCCCCTGTTGAACAGCAAAGAATTATGGGTAGCAGCCTCCCGATGCGCACCATTAAAAAATTGTAAACAGAGTTTTGAAATTGGAAGTTTTCAACAATTTTCAGAAGTTTTTCAAGGTCTTCTCACTTAACCAACCCACTTCCTCCCCTGATTCTTTTATCTTCTTATTTTATGTTTAGTATATTAGATTGTGCTTCACATGCCTGTTTGAAGGCGGAGTTTGGCAACCCCACACAGGCTTTTGTTGTAATTTACTACCATTGTCATTTTGAGATGCTTATTTTTAGACGTTTTTTAATTATTGTGTTATGTTATGTTAATTTTGTATTGTTAAATTGTAATATGTTTAGAATTTATATTAAATGTCACCATATGCAATGTATGGTGGTCATTTTCAATATATACATTCTTTTTGTTGTCTGTGACAGGACCGAAGATGCATAAAATAGTGATTATAATCATCCTTAATTTTACAAACATGACAGCTTTCGCTTAACAAAATATTCCATCTTTCAATAGTACTCAATTTGGAAAAATATTATGAAATAGTTTCGAACGAAATATTTTCTCATCATCTTCTATTATGACTCTGAATATAAAATGAAAATACATTTTAAATTTAAAACGAATTAAACCCAGATTCAACATTAACACAGAAGAGCAAAGTAATCCAGTGGTAATGACGGTTTTTTTTCGGCTGTCTAAAAATTATATTAAGGTAAGTAAATGTTTTAGCTAATCATTTGTATTTTTGTCCCAAGTAAAGACTACCTGTAATACCATATCAAATTAATGTATTGTTCTCACAATTTCACTAAACACTCACATGCAACTTGTACTTGTCCATGTACATGTGTCATGAGTAAGTTCTCGTAGCAGTACAATTGGTTGTCGTTCAAGAAAAAGGACAATACCTAGACATGGCCCTTGGGCCAATATTGCGTCCGATATGGAAAAGGGTATGTATTATTCTCTATGTAATAAAAGCATACTGCCGAGGACACCAGCCGGATATCTCACCCGGTCACATAATTCTGACAACGGGAGAACCATATAACTTTTCTCTTGAAATAACAGGTATGATGGCTCTACTGTACCTAACACTGCATCTGAAATGAAAGATGCAAATATTGTGTATATTTTGATTTAATAAAATCCTTCGAAGTAGCAGGTCGTTAATAACCCCAGGGGGTTTATGTAACCTACATTTGAATATTGGTACGGTTCAGAAAATGTGTTTATTTTCAACGAGGTTCTAACGCTTTTTACATGCAAAATTAATTAGGTTGTTTAGTGATATATCGTCCAAATTTACATTAGGATGAATATTGATGTTTTCTGTGGCTACAGACATGTCCCACTGGTCAAGGTAGATGATTCTGTCAATCAAATTATCCAACTCTTCCCGCAAAACTTGTTCGACAAACATACCAATAAAGGCATACGGCTTTATAGCTTTTTTATATGATATGAGATGAGGACCTTTAATGAAAAATTGAACATCCGGGGACCTCTTCAGAAGCCTAATTATGGCCATTTTTGCATTGCGCACATGCTCCCTAAAGGCTAAGTGGTCACAACACCTGGCGATATGGGCGTACCAATGGATAATAACGATGGCGGTGCTTTTACTAGGAATTCTGTCCAGTCTATTGGCTACAGATTGAATGGTCTTTCTGTCCGAACCCGGAGTCCCGTGGAATGGAAGTTCATGCGGTTGCCATTCAATGTCAAGTCCAAGTGTATAGTTAAAGGCACGAACGAACTTTTGCCATACCACATTTGATTTGATTTTAATGGATTGTTTTATTCCCAAAATGGTCGCCAGACGGAAGAACCATTGTCTAGTTGTAGAATCTCCAATCGAAATAACTTGTCTGTTTTTAAGACATGCCCGATATTTCTCTCCACTGAGATCTACTGTTTTTCGACATATCAGGTTATGATGTTTTCCGTTATTTAGGAAACCGGATGGTTTTGTGGTGTTCCATGTCAAAGCGGACGGCAAAACATTGCATGGTGTTTTAGGCACTGGATAATCTAGATCGCCATTAGAACCTAAAACACGGAAATTATTTCATTAGTAAGAAATGTAATAAACAACACAATACTATTGTAGTGTAAAAATAATTGCGATCCAGTAAAATGTGTATTTGACTAAATTAGCTTAATTAAAACCATATAAAGCATGCAAAATGTTGGAAAATAACAGCATGTGGTTAGGTCTTCGATTCTATCCATATGACATATCATGTATACATTTAATATCAAAATAAATGCGTTTTCAACGTGAAAACCGAGAGAGTCATCAGATGCCCTATAGAGGATACCTAAAAGATTAAACATCAATCTCAATGCCAAAACTTCAAACCTGTGGGTCGGGAAATAGAAAACAGTTCACTTGACTTAAAAACTGCGGCTAAATACATATAAATAGCGTAGCGATAACCTTCGTCTTTAAACCTGGAGTGCTATAACTCAACGGAAGCTTCGTGGGCAATAATCAGAGTAAAATCCACCACCAGACGTTACGCGGTAAATGATCAGAATAAACAAAAAACAATGATTATACGAATATAAGTTATTCACCACCTACTTGGAACAATGGTTAGTTGAATTCCCTTCAACAGCACATCCCTGTAGCTGAATAAAAGTATTCTCACATTACTCCTTATTTGCTTACATTTTTTCTACTGTTTTTTTGTCCTAAGTGAAATAATAATTTAGAGACTAAGAACATTTCTTTCCTTTTTAATATTACACTACTTTTCCACATTGATAGACATATTTCAGCGAAAAAGCAATATGCATACATAGAAAATATGCTATTTGTCGTCATTAGGATAATGATATCTTTATCAAACACATTCCAAATCTTCGATTTACTTTTACTTTATTTTGAAAAATAAGTAATATTATTTGTTTGTCAATTTGAAGAACATGTTGCTATATTAAATTGCATTATCTACATGTAAATATAATATTTTACATAGTTATCAATTATTATTTATTTACCTCAGTATTTTCTCTGTATTTCCAGTAAAATACAGTGCACCGTTCCAGCCATACTTTACCCAGTTCCTACATGAAACGGACTTGGGCTTCCCACAGAATAAAGAAATATTGTAATTTTCCTTAGTCAGGTTGCAGAATCCTCCGTATCTTTGGTACAACCAAGTAGACATCTTAGGTGCACATAGAGTCATTTCAGTTGTTTTATTCTCTGAAAATGTGGCGTTTATGAATTTATAAGAGCCATGCTCATGAACGTAGTTGGTATATAAACCGATTCCCTCTTTCGTGTTGGTGACGGTCACTTTTGCAGTGACATTTCCGGCCCAAAATGCCATCACGTGACCTGTATACGAACCGTTCATATGATCGACCACGTGACCAGCAACAGTCGATGTTCCTTCCGCATTTCGAAGCCAAATATTGAGTAGATCACCTCCTTGATGTAGTGGCTGGTTATAACCATTATGAAGAGATATTTTAAAAGTGAGCTGTGAACCGGCTTTTAAAGTCCCTGATTTGCTGGCAAGCTCTACCACAGAAAAGCGAGGATCATACAGTTCCTTAAAATTATTAACTCGCTTTATCTGGCGATACTCAAGATAACGATCCAGAATGTTCCTGGAAATAGTCGCTCTTGGGGATTTCAAGGCAGTCTTGATAGTTGTTTTGTATTTAGAATGCATCTTATCGTTTAAAGGCGGCACATTGGTAGCTCTTCTTTCGGTAATGTTTCCTGACTGTGAGCTAAACGAGACAAAATGTCAAATAAAAAAGTCATTTTACACAATTTTATTTAGATAATAAACGGGTCAGGAAACCCGCCCATCAATTATCAGTTGTTAATCGTCAAAGGAAAAATATCAAAATTTAAATATTGTGGTTAGTCTAAGGTAAAATACATAACTAAATAGCGCTTACATTTTGTAACATGATCATTAATAAACGTTTTTAAACAAAAAAAATGTAAACTTTAACTTGTTGTCGTTAATTCTGTCTTTTGATACTCTGCAGCTTATACTGGACATTTATTCAATCAACAGTCCCTGGAACAAAGGACAGTGGCTTTTGGGAAGTATACCCTTTATTATTCATAATGTTTATGTACTTTTTAATTACAGTTCAATGGTTTGTTGTATTGATGTGATTCATTCATATGTGTGTTTTTTACTATATTACTTTGCCATCAATTATCTTTGTAGTTACCGAGGTGGGAGTAACAAACTGAATCAGATAGATTTAATACCACAGTAAATGACCTCTTACAGGGACAACTTGACCAAAACCAGGTAGCAACCTCTTTAAATGTTCCAGTGTCAATTTGGAAGTGACATGTTATGTATATACTCGTGTTGGCTAAACAAATTAATAACTCTAAATAAAACCAAAATTTAAAGAAAATACTTGTTAAAAGTGCAACACGATGATGATGATGATGATGATGATGATGATTTTATCTTACCTTCTGGTGACATTGTTGTCTGTCGTGAACTGTTTGATGCGATACATTATATGTGTAGGGATGTGGTCCAGGTACAGTATCCTTGATGGACAAACAAAGCGAACAAATTGTACAAAATCCATTAACTGATATTATCTCTAATATAAGCTTTGCTAGATAATTAATTTGTTTCATGGAAATATTTCGATATGAATCGTGTTAGAGCAAATGTCAGTGCTCGACTGGTGTTTCTACAGACCCAGATTTATATTGATCTTTTCCTCTATTACCATTGTATTGAATAATCGAATCAAAAGTTTCAATCAAAGCAAGTTACTGTATCTAAGGAATTTTTTTTAACTATGTTTACTTTAAGACTGACATCACGAGTGGAGTTAATGAGGAATAGTATAAATGATATCAGGCGACATCACGAATGATTGAGGAATTATTACTAGGGATAAGAAGCGAGAACACGAGTAATTGAGGAAACATTACTAGGGGTATCAACGAGGTTCCAAGTGATTGAGGAAATATCACCAGGGATATTAAGCGAGTTCACATGTGATGTAGAAAATATTACCCGGATTATTGAGCAAGATCACGAGTAATTGGGGACATTTTACTCGGGATATTAAGCTAAATCAAAAGTGTTTGAGGAAATATGTTAAGGATATTAAGCCAGATTACAAGTGTTTGAGGAAATATTACTAGGTATATAAAGCGAGATTACGAGTGATTGAGGAAATATTATTAGGGACATAAAGTGATATCATATGTGATTGAGGAAATGTTACTGGGGATATTAAACGAATTGGCGAGTATTTGAGGAAATATTGCTAAGGATATTAAGCGAGAAAAACGAGTGATTGATAAAATATTACTAAGGATAGTAAAGCACAATGTATCATATGCATTATGTGTTGGTGATCCGAAGATATAAACTTGAATTTCTTGTCGTGGTTGTACTCAATGGATATTTGTAATATGTGTACAATTCGTATACATGTATGTAAAATATATTGCGATCCAGGTAATCATTTCATCTGAAAGATGATTTCCACATTGATCATGTCAAAATATCGGGCCGACTATCACTGCGCCATTAAAACGTTCTTTCTAAGAACGTTGATGTGGCGCAGCGGTTAAGGCGATTTGGGTGCCATAGATCGTGAGTTCAAGCCCGGTCAGGGCACGAGTCATGAAGTGGTCTTCTTTCGTCAATTGTGTTACTATGTTATATATCAAATATTTAGCACAAATGTATCATATGCACTATGTGTTGGTGATCCGAAGATATAAACTTGAATTTTTTGTCGTGGTTGTACTGGATGAATATGTATATATGTATACAATGTATACATATTAAATCTCAACGAAAGTTATAAATCATTTTCAATAGGTAAAATACATGCATGTGGTTCTCCTACACATGTACTACCTACCAGTAACAACTTTGAATAAACGGAGGCGAATCACAATACGTACGTGACGAAGAAAATCACTGTGAAAGCTATGATCACTAACACCTTAGTCAGGAGAAGTTTATCCATGATGTTGCCTAAATATAAAATGGTCGTTCTCTCGTGTTGATAGTGTCTCCTTGGGGTACTATTTCTGCTTGTGTATCAGGTGGTCCGCAGTCACTTGTAGGCAGGCAGGCAAATCCTACGGAACAACAAGTTACATCATTGATTTGGAACCTCTGTAACTCTGTTGATATGACACTTATTATTTAAGATACGGGAATTGTCGCCTCGAAAAGTGAATGCTCCTCAGTTAATACTAAGATCAAATTTATTTTGATAAAATTAAATTAAAGTTGTTTTTTTAACGTGGAATCTCATGCTATGTCCGATTAATTTACATTGAATGCTACCTTTCTTTTATTTAAATATATCATTTTCATATCTTTCATATACCATTATCGGAATGCTATATTTTCGTGTTATTTGACAGTATCCTGGTTTATATTAAGACTTAGTGTAACTAACTGCATTTATAGATCAATATGATAGCCTTAAAGGTACAAAGATTCTACTGCCATCATAAATAACTTTAATCAATGAACTCCGGGTATAATTATGATTATTGTGCGGAAACATTTTGAGTGTATACAACAGTTCTGAGTTGTAAGACTTTAACAAAACCGTGTTTTAGGAATATGAGCGCAATCCACATGGTATGTTTGGTGTTGTAATTCCAATCTGAATGTATCTACCCAGATTCCCAGAATCTCGAAACTAACAATAACCACAATAACAGTAAGATAAACAAGCGGGTAGGTAGACTACATGCTTATATAATGCTTTAATTCTAAAAGTAAAATACTGTTGTTGTAACAATAATGGCCAATCCTTGCATCACATTTACACTTCGCTGCGATGCCAATGCTCAATTCGACAGATTTGTATAACAGCTGTCGTCAGCGTACATTTTTCGGTCCCATGAACGTCAATGTAGCAAATCTTTATATGTTGAAATAGTGCCAGGACATGATTGTTCGGGTTCCACTAACGTAAACTGAACCGAATTTTTGAGAATATTATCTAGAAGAGAGTGAAACAGTGAGGTAAGTACATGCTGCGAAGTTCTAACACGATAATACAATGTACCAGAAATGTTCATTATAAATATTGATTGCATTGTTGACAGTGAAATATAGAAATGTATCAAACTAATCAAACTTATATTTTCACTGCAGCGATGAGTGATTTTAAATTTTTCGACTAACCATAATTATTTGTCAATTATTAGACTTTATTTGACTAATGAAAATATCGATATTCTGTCATACTCGTGAAATATATGTCATGTTAAACGGGAAACCATTTAATATCCTCTATATATCCTACATGTGAATTTTAAAAAGAGTATATGTACATGTTATGTTGTGTTATTTTGATTTTTTATGTTAGAGGATGTGAATTTTGGTGGCAAATGAAATTTGACCAGTGAGAAATTACTTCATTATTACAACGATTTAGACACTTTAGCAAAGTTTGTTTTATTGCATTTTAGATAAAGAAATAAGTGCCATACTAAAGAAACTGCTGACTCTGATAGCAGGGAATGACATTAATCTTCCAGTATTTGTCGCACCACAAATATCCATATAAATAATGTCCTAACACTGATGTACAAAATGTATGTGTTACATTTGATTCTTTGATTCGATTTGTTTGAAATGGAAGAAACTCATTATCATAAGTATCCAAATATATACACTAATGAAATAATTTATTTGAAAGGCATCATAGAATTATTTTGAATATCATCATATAAACACGTTCTCTATAGTATTTCAAATGAAACCTTTACAGTAAATAATGATGTAAAGGAAATGAGCTCAAAAAAATATAGATAGCAATGCAAATAGTTGTAATGATCATAAAAAAAAAAAAAAAAAATAAATAAAAAAAAAAAAAAAACGCATAAGCTTTAAGATAATGAACATTTTAATTGTGGAGAATTTAAAATGATGATAATCTTGTAGTTAACCAGAATAATCCCTGAAAATGATCTCATATTTTTTCTACGCCAGGCTTGATAGTAAAATTGAGGCTCATCCCGACTTAACCATTACAAGTAAAAGGCAGTGTCTAAAATACAACAAAAACTGTATTTTAATGTCGTTTTTTGTTTGGTTTACATCAAAGTAATTTTCCCAATGGCCTTGTTTGAAAAATGCTTCTGCAATTTTTCTAATTTCGCATATTTGTTGAGGAATAAATAACTTCTGAGATTGTAAATGTGGAATATTTCAAAAAACCTTAAAATGCTAAACAAACTCGCCCATCCCTCTTTAAAGCCTGAGTTTCAAACACTCATAACAGACTTCTGAAATCAAGAACAAGTTTCTTCTTGCCCTATCGCGAGACATTAGACATGTTGATGGCCACACAACTATATGTCTCATAAAAAAACATGTGTCTATCAAAGTGTCAAATGTTTGGTGTTGAGGCCAGAGGAAACTCGGGTTACTCTCCTTCAGGGAAGTATACATTTCTTTACCTCTACTCGAGTGCCCCCTCGACACTAATAATAATTTTGAAAACTTGTAATGATTTAAACTACCAGTACTACCTGACCAGAAAATATTTCCTTTCCACAATGTTGCCAGCCTTTACTGATATAGAATACTTACTGGATCATGTACATGTATCAAATGTACATCTACATATACATTTGCAACAATTAATTCATGTCAGTCTATTTCACACATAAAGACTGACTCATCATATTGTAACGATGTCGGTTTATTTCCGCTGGTACTAGTGAAGATCGCTAAATTTCATATATTTATTTAGGATAGTTGTGCTGTATTTGTAGAGCTGTGCTAACTTCTTTTTAATGCTTTAATGCGGACAAAAGGTTGGGGTGTAACACATAAAGATCCTCATTCATTTGTTGTAATCACAGTAACACTATACAAACTTTATATATGGGGGTGGAGACACGTGACCTAACACGAATACATATATGACTTCAACCTTTACTAGTAGACTATGGTTCAAATATTGTATAACCCAAAAACAGCAATTTAGTATTTTCTCTTAGTTCTATTGTCAACCATACCATTTGGCATGTTTTTCTCAACAAAACACTATACACTATTGAAAAACACAAACTCTATGAATATATCTGGCTTAATAACTTTCCATTTATTTCATTTTGTAAAATAAAATTAAAACAAATTAATCCAATTAAGTTGGTACTTATCAACATGTACAAAAATTTGGCAAAAAAACAATATTTTTTCCTATTTGCACCTTTTTTATCTAATAGATTTGCACCAATATACTGATGTTAAGTAAAAAAAACCTATGTTAAATTAATAGAAATAAGTATTGACAATTCTGATACAAAATACAGATACAGAGTAATTGTAAAACTTAGTGTTACAACCTCCTCCAACCCCCACACCAACCAAAAACTAATAGAAAAATAGAAACAAAATCGTAATAGTTGTTTATAAAGTGAATACATTTTCAACTTGCCAGATTTAATATGTTTCTGGTAGATACCCTGGAAGACATACATAATTTACTTGTAGGATATTGCTGGTACATTTTGTATTTTCTTGTTCACATTACCTTACATCATATACTTACCTTGCACATTTGACTGTTTTGTCTGTAAGTTGCCAATTTACACTGTACGTACACAGCTTTTGACCACGCCCATATCACTTGATATTTTGTTATTTGAGTTGACAGTGGTTGCTGTATATTGTTGTGATGAAGATTTTATGAATGATATGCGAGACCCGCGAAGACTTCCGACACCAGGCACAAGTCTGTTTCACTGTTTAATAATTGAAAATAAAACAGCCCATTAGTACAAATAGCTTCTACTATCACCGGCGTTCATTTCCTTTCCACCATTTATTATATATATATCAAAATATGTGATATTACTTATGAAAAACCTAGAAAGTTGCAATTCGATGTCAATCGTTTTCGCACAGACGTTTGTGAATTTTTGTTTATCCAAGACAATAAACGGATCATTTATGATAGCATTGCAACACATAATAAAAAACCTAAAATTTAAGGTAAGTATATATACACAGATACATAAATGAATCCGCACAGTGGAGTAGCTGGCGAGACTGCACAGTTAGCAAATATACACAAATACTGTGTTGGAAGGATATGTAGCAAAAACTGTTTGTGAGCACTACAATTTGTGAGTACTGCAGTTCGCACATGTAAAATAACACACTTTGGAAGGAATACTAAAATCATGCTACATTTAATCACTTAAATCAGAACCAACAGTCTTTAAACAATCAACTTAAAACACTTGAAAGTTCTACATCCTAGCATACTATAAAACATGCACACTTTTGTAAAATTGTGATTTCAATTGCATTGGACAAGTTCCGCCTGATCGCGCGTTATGACCTAGACTTAACAGGTTTGAGAGCTCGGGTATAATTATAGTATCATGTTTAGGTCCATGTAAATAGCAAATGCATTTATATTTTATAAGCCTGCCTTCCATGGCTATCCACGGGATTTGCTTTGTAAAGCTGCCTGATCATTTCGGAAAAAAACATACGTGAAATGCAAGCCTCAGGAGAATACAGAAAGGATCAGACATATTGAACTCCGGTTTTAGGAACAATAGTTAAAATAAAGGGTTTGAGGTAAAATTTACATAATACTAATGTTAGTTTTATAATCAATAACAAACATGTAACCTTGTAGGACGTTGATATTTTATAAGCTGGTTTTATTTCAAAATACAACATATCTGCCAGGAAGACATTCAAACACAGAATAATCAACACAAATAGTTATAACCATTTGATTAGCATACCTTCAATGATTTAAGTTTTAAACTGTATAATATTTTTATTATAACACCTGATGTAAATATGATATTTTAGTTAACTTAAAAAAAAAAAAAAAAACTAGATACAAGACATCCTAACGTCATCTGCTATATTGGCAGCTTGGCTTTTTTATATAATATATATATTATCTACATAATAGTTAAATTCACATTAGTTATACCATCCTATCATAATTTGGTAACACAGTTGGCATGTAGTCTTAAACAGTTAAATAGGCAAGGAATAAATAGAAGTTTAGATTAAGTATTAATGTCCAAATTAATTTGCCATGAAAGGAACCGAACATAAATATAAAATATGATGTGTGATTAACATTACAAACCTAATTTAGCAGTCTTAGCTAAAAACAATGTTTTACATTTTACATTTGTATTCAGATTGAAGCATCTGCTCAGCTGTTGCTACGTAAAATATTGCATTTTTTTCATTATCAATTCTTTTTGGCATTTTATCATTTACTCTGCCAAAGCTTATAGTTGTTCAATAAAATCCGGATATGTGTTAAACTATATATGGACTGGTGACTAAAAGAATTTACCTTAAGTTCAAAAACTAAAATCACTGCTCTTTAATTCTGATCAGTAAACATGACGATAACCGCAAAAAAAAGGAGGGGGGGGGGGGGGGGGGGGGGGGGGGGATATAAAACAAAATATGGCATTTAATATTTCATTATATTTCAATGGCTTTAACTGTATAAACATATTTTATTTAAATCTTACACTTTATTGCAAAGGGAAAGTCATAAATGCATCATTTTATTATTATTTTTAAAAGAGCTTTGTTTTCCAGTTTAAAATCTTTAAAATGTTATAGCAAAAGTGTGAACAATCATTGCGAACTAAAATGTCGATATTTGTTGGGTATATTGACAATCCTAAAAGTAATGAGTTGCGGGGTAAATGAAGTTGGGGTTTATATAGAATGATATTTTGATATTTATACATAGACAGAGATTGTGATATACAAATGTATAACAAAATTTCCTGAAAGAGCATGTACTGTTGATGCATATCAGCGATACGGGGGTTTTGTAATACATATTACGGTCACAACCATACTCTTCATTACAATCAATAAACTGAAAAATGTGCAAATTATACCTACCTTAAATATTTAAACTTACCAGATTAATTATGTTTTCACATTAATGTCCACACAGTGTCAAATTAAGTCAACAATTCTATTTAAGGCATAGGTCCAATGGCGATCTCTTTCTACACGGGTAAGCAGAGGTATCTCATCCAACACGTCCTTGTGTTTGTGTTGTAAACACTGTTGTAATGGAGACATCGGGATTTTCCCGTCATGTGTGATCCAATGATAAACAAAAATTATTGCAAACGAGTCAGGGACATATCAACGTTTTATAAGAGCGAAGTCTGTATCTTAGATCACAATCAACCATAGCATGTAACACTATACTTTATCACGCAATTTTAACTGGCATTTAACTAGTAAAACGATTTTTTTCCGCCATCTTTATACTAGTCATTTCATCATTCAGAGGTACACAATTGGATAGCAGAACATAGTTTAAATGACAAAGCATTTCATTTGGTTTTTTTAATTGTATCCACTTCTTACACAGGTGTTAAGAGAGAAATCGCTTGATTGAAAGGGGCTTTGGAAGGAGAGGGCATGACAAGGGATAAAGTTATGGAGTTGAGATGTAATAGAGGGGTAGGGGTTATGAAGTGGACAGACGACAGGGAGGCGCCATGGAGGAGGATGATAGAGGGGTAGGGACTGTTGATCGGGAAGAGTGACATGGGGGGGGGGGGGGGGGGGGGGCTTTGGAGAGGATGACGTGACAGATGGGTAGTGGCTATTGAGGGGAGTGGTGACAAAGGCATAGTGACCGTAATGATAAAGATGGGTGATAGATAAGGGTTTAAGACTATTTAGGAAAGGGAACATACTATGGAGGCAGAGAATGAAAAAAGGATGGGGCTGTTCAGGAGGAGTATGGATTATTGATTTGGGGAGGTGACAGAAGGGTAGTGGCTATCGAAAGGGAGGGGATCACAACAGAGTAGTGGATATCGAGGAGGGTAACAGAAGGGTAGGGGCTTTCTAAAGGGTGTGATGACAGAAAGATGGAGCTATGAGGGGTGACTGAAGGGTAGTGACTATCGAGCGGAATGCAAGCCTCAGGAGAATACAGAAAGTGTGCAGGTGTGTGTTGTATTAACAATGGAAAGATACAATTAAACAACCTTTATTCTAGGCCTGTTGTCATATTAAGGTTTGTTTTCAAATAGGTTACATGCTACCCTAAATGTGATATTGCGGCAACTTTGTATCTTCAAACAATTTCTGTCCAAATTCATGTGTGTTATTGAGGTAATTTAGTTATTGTTCTTGTTAATTTTAATGTTCTGTCATGTGTAACCAAAGGGTGGCTTTCCCATCAACTCGCCACTTGTAAGGTGTACCTTAACAAGGATTTAAATAGTATACTGTATTATTGTTCAAGGGTGTTTATGATGTTAGTGTTAAAATGAGAAAAAATGAAATCAACAGAAGTACATTTGTAAAATTATATAACAGTGTTATATCAAAGATATTATTCACCATGGAATAAAACAAAAACAGAAATGTAATGTGAATGTCGATGTATCAATATTCACAGTAACGCATGTACTGTATTTGCATCTTTAAATAATGCTACTGTTAAAGTTAAATGTCCTTTTGCAAAGCACATTCATGTATCAATTTATGAGATATATAAATCTATGAAATGTGGCTATGTTATATAGTTATACTACAGTTTGAGTGACTATAAACCTACAATGTAAACTAGTATAAGACTACTTAAAAACTGCACATACATAATTATAAAAGCAAACGTGTGAACTACAACAAAGTCAATTTTCATTTAAAAAAATATAATCATAGTCTAATATACTATAGTACACTATACTTCAATATTGTTTGATGCAAACATGGAAGTTAAAGTACAACAATATTGATGAAGGCAAAACACAATCATTGTATATGATTTGAATATGTATCATGTCACGTATATATATGATCTGTCTTAACAGATGTACACATACAGTACATACAAATCACATATATGACGGAATAAATATGTATAAGAAACTACTTTTAGATTGCATTCCAATCCCCATATACAAACTAGGCCTAATTATAAGTGTAGAGACTTAAAATAATCAGTAATGATGACACTCAAAAATAAACTGAAGATATGAAATATCATTTTTATCACAACCCCTTGTGATCCCGGTCGCTCAATTGATACGATTCCAAGTCAAGATCGGATTGACAGTTTATGGTGACGTGCTTTTGTTTCGTTGTATTGTCTGCGTTTATACATATTAATTATATATTGCTTATATAAAGATAAAGCAAAACACATTTAAAAACGGATCTGCTGCATGACTATATCTCCGCAGATCTGAAAGGGACGTGTCAATCTTTTTTTTTTTTAATTTGGTGATGAGAAATCGGAGCTTGCATTGATTTGACAGTCATTGGGTATATTTTTTTTGAAATTCAATTCATACAAATGCTATTGCATCGCTTACCCATCTACACAGCTACAGTGTGATTCCGTCAGTTTCTCTTCGTTTTAAGCTGATCTCAATTTGAAGACGATGTGGTACAATGTAGCTCCGACTTCCGCATTTCGCATCGACACGGGTGATTCTCTCGTTCACGACAGAAACGGCAATATCATGAATGTAACCCTATGTATAGTAGTTCAGACTCTTCTGTTGGGCTTTCTAAGACAAGTTTTTATCATCTGGTAAATAACTCACGGAAATATTGTCTGGAATGTTTCGAAGTGAATCACTAGCATCTTCAGCAGCCGCCATGTTGTTATTAATGGGATGCGGAGCATCCGTTGCTAAGGGGGCGTGGCTTAACGGAAGAATATCGGACCATGAATTGTCTTTCTGTCCGATCCAGGACTCCCGTGGAATGGAAGTTTATGCTCAATGTCTAGTCCAAGTGTACGGTTATAGGCACACTCAAACTTTTGTCATGCAATATATGATGGAATACCAGCGGATTTTTTATTCCCAAAATCGCCGCCAGACGGAGGCACCATTGTCTAATTGTAGAATATCCAATCGAAATTACTTGTCTGTTTTTTAGACACGCCCGATATTACTCCTTACTTGGATATACTATTGCTTGACATATCAGGCTGTGATACTTTCCTCTATAGAGGAAATTGGATGGCATTGTGCTGTTCCATGTTAGGTGCGAGTCAAATCTTTGCATGGGGTTTTAGGCACTGGATAATCTAGATAACTATCAGAGCCTGAAACAAGAAAAACAGTTGATGAGTGCAGTCAAAAATTCAATATAAAGGGAAATAGCTTAGTGTAGAAATAATTAAATATCCCCGCGACAGTATAGAGAAAATTATTGGTCTCAAACGACACTGTATGACGGTCGTGCGTTGCACGTGCATGAAGTGCGTGGGGTACGTGTAATGTCATATTCTAGCTACCTCTCAGCAAAGCGGGCACAGCAATTGTTTTCTTATAACTATTTTATTTTCGATCTTAGACAGCTTTGTTACTTGGTAGGTACATGTATAGCTATAATGACTTATATTTGTTGTAATAACGTTGGTCCTACGTTACCCCTAGGTTCTCATATATTGGTAATAATTGTTTCCCGTCAATAAGATACATATTTCCAGGGGCTATTTCCGGTTTTATCTGGGCGGCAGGTTTTGAACTGATCACGGAGAATGGTTTGGACATCATAGTCATACGAATAATCCATACAGCCATTGTATTTGTGATCATGTGTAGCCAATCTTTAACTGATTATCAATTGATGTTTAAACGCCGACCGCTAAATTCAGGCACGCTAGTACGGCAAATTTATATTGACATCTGTGATGGCATTTGGTAAGGGGTGGAGAGAAGATTAGTTATCAGGTTAAATGTGTATTAACTAAGCATAATCAAAACCAATTAAATCATAGGAACTATTGAAAAAAAAGTAACGTCATTTGACCAGGTCCTCTGTTTCCTCCAAAAAACATGTCACGTTTGCATTAAATATCAAAAATCAGTAATGTCCTGTTTTCACCGTGAAAACCGGGGTAGTCATCGGGTAACATATGAAGAACAACCAAAATATCGAACATATTTTGCAGATGAAAAAGTTCAACCCTGTAGGTAATAAAAAGTAACAGATCACTTGACGGCTAACTACATATACTTATCGTAGTGATAACTTTTGCACTTAACCTGCTAACCTATCCCTCAACAGAAGTCACGCGTGAATGATCAGAGTAAAACCCCTCAACAGAAGCTACGTGGTAAATTGTCGGAAAAAAATCTCTCAACAGAAATTATGCGGAAATAATCCGTGTAAATTCACTCCACAGAAGTAATGCAATAAATAATCAGATAAAAAAATCCGTTTTAAGAGGTTACCCGCTAGATAATCATTATGGAAGACCTCAACAAAAGTAACTCGGAGAATAATCAGAGTTAAATCCCTCAACTGAAGTTACGCAGTAAATGATGAAAAAATCCCTGAACAGAATGTTCTTGGTAAAGAATCGGAATAAATATTTACCACCTACTTGGAGCAATGGTCAGTTATATTCCTTTCAACAGTTCGTCCTTGTAGCTGAACAAAAGAATTCTCATGTTAGATTTTATTTTCTTACAATAATTCACTGATGTTTGGTCCTATGTGACTTTAATCATTTATATACGTAAAACAATACAGCGAAATAGATTGTTTCGCTGTATTGTTTTACGTATACAAATTTCCGTTTGAGATTAAACTACTATGAAGCATGTATTTGCCTCTTCTAGCGTATACGGTAAATGCTTATAGAGACCAACCAACCAATTGTTTTCCCATAGACTTTAATGTTAACGTTTTGGAGTATTTCATTCAAATTCTTGAATTCAATATGACAATTATGGTTTATAACAAAAGTTTAGGGTCTGATATAACACCTAATACAAAAAAAAAGTTGGGTCCTTCAGCTCAAATTTTCTCCAGGGTAGCCATTTTGAAAATGGGTGAATTTCGCAGTAAAAATTCTCAAAAATCTTAAATGTTTACCTGTTAATTATTATTACCTGAACTTTTGGGGGGGGGGGGGGGGGGGGGAAATCAATCGGACTTACGAAATTAATATCATGCGGACAAAAGGTTGGGGTGTAACACATAAAGATCCTCATTCATTTGATGTAATCACAGTAACACTATACAAACTTTATATATTGGGGTGGAGACATGTGCCCTAACATGAATACATGTATGACTTCAACCTTTACTAGTAGACTATGGTTCAAATATTATATAACCCAAAAACAGCTATTTAGTATGTTCTCTTAGTTCTATTGTCAACCATACCATTTGGCATGTTTTTCTCAACAAAACACTATACACTATTGAAAAACACAAACTCTATAGTTGTTAATAAAGTGAATACATTTTCAACTTGCCAGATTTAATATATTTCTGGTAGATACTGTTGAAGACATACAGAATTTACCTGTAGGATATTGCTGGTACATTTTGTATATTCTTGTTCACATTACCTTACTTAATATACTTACCTTGTACATTTGACTGTTTTGTCTGTTAGTTACCAATTTACACTGTGCGTAAGCAGCTTTTGACATTGCCCATGTCACTTTATATTTTGTTATTTGAGTTGACAGTGGTCACTGTATATTGTTTTGATGAAGATTTTATGATGATATGTGAGATCCGCGAAAACTTCCGACACCAGGCACAAGTCTGTCTCACTGTTTAATAACTGAAAGTGAAACCCCCATTAGTACAAATAGCTTCTACTGTCACCGGCTTTTCTTTCCATCATTTATTATGTTTATCAAAATATGTGATATTACTTATGAAAAACATAGAAGTTGCAATTCGATGTCAATCGTATTCGCACAGACGCTTGTGAATTTCTGCTTATCCAAGACAATAAAGAACTCTAGACATTTTTTATTCCAGGTAACAATGTTCAACTGCTGAGTTTCTATTATGGATTATTAATGATAGTATTGCAACACATAATAAACAAGAGGCCAATGGCCTCGTAGGTCTATGGCAGTCTCGTTGCCTTAATGGTAAAACGTTTTTGTTTATTTTGTTTAGGACACCTATAAGGCATTAGAATGAAGAGGTAACTTCAGCAGAAATTGACAAACATGTCTGTATTCCCGGCATCAACATTAAATCCATTATAAGAAATAATTGGACCTATTGGACTCTATATCTACACTTATGTTCAGCTGCTTGTTTCTTACACTATCAGTCAAACTGCAATGGAGTCTGTTCACTAGTTGATAAGCAATTAAACAATTTGTACATATTGAAATTGCTGTTTATTAGAACGACATTCATAATCAACTCTCAACCTTACATAATATCGTGTCAAAACATTTAAACAATTGTATATTGTTACAAATTTATGTTGGGTAAACAATTATGATGACTAGTGTAGATGAGTGGAAAACAGGCCACAGCAAATACTGAGATGTTTGTGAGCACTACAATTTGTGAGCACTGCAGTTCGCACATGTAAAATAACACACTTTGGAAGGAATACTAAAATCATACTACATTTAGTCACCTAAATCAGAACCAACAGTCTTTAAACAATCAACTTGAAACATTTAAAAGTTCTACATCCTAGCATACTTTAGTACATGCACACTCTTGTTAATACATCAAGCGCATTAACCGGCCAAGATTGTGATTTCAATTGCATTGGACAAGTTCCGCCTGATCGCGCGTTATGACCTAGACTCAACAGTTTCGAGAGCTCGGGTATAATTATAGTATCATTTTAAGGTCGATGTAAATAGCAAATTCATTTATATTTTATAAGCCTGCAAATCAATATCTAGTGCAATGGAAGAGAAGTGACTTGATCAATTGTTAATATGTATTATGGCTATCTATGTGTTTTGCTTTGTTAAGCTGCCTGATCAATTCAGGAAAAAACATACGTGAAATTTAAGCATCAGGAGAACACAGACAGGATCAGATATATTGCATACAATAGGCATGTTATTATGTTTACAAGCTTCTATAGCAGGCCGTGCTGGTTTAACCGGATTTGAATCTTGAAAAGTATAAACATTGATTCTCTTTCGACCTTGAAATGCAAATGGCGACTGTGAATAATATGAAATAATTATGGCATATAGGAATGTATTATCATCATAGAAAAACGCTCCTATAAGACAATATGAAGAATTCTGAACATAGCAAGAAGTCCGTTTTTAGGAAAAATAGTTCAAATAAAGGGTTTGAGGTAAAATATACAATTTTTTTTATATAGCCCCAAACTCCATTGTTAAACTATTTGTCTCTAAATCATTCTTCTTATTTAAAATTAAAAAATTTAAAATTCTAAAACATAATATTGATGTTAGTTTTAAAATCAATAACAAACATGTAACCAAAACAAAGTTAAGAGTGTTAACATTAGTGAACTTGTTTCTCTACCAAACTGTATTTTTCAAGCTCGAATTATCATCAATCACATGATCCCTTGTGGGACATTGATAATTTATTAGCTGGTTCTATTTCAAAATACAACATATCTGCCAGGAAGACATTCAAACACAGAATGATAAACAAAAATAGTAATAACCATTTGATTTGCATATCTTCAATGATTTAAGTTTTTATCTGTATACTATTTTTATTATAACACCTGATGTAAATATTATGATATTTTAGTTAACTAAAACAAACAAAACAAATTAACCAGATACAAGACATCCTAACTGTAATCTGCTATATTGGCAGCTTGGCATCTTTTTATATATCATCTACATAATAGTTAAATTCACATTAATTATACCATCCTCTTCGATATTATAATTTGGTAACACATTTTGCATGTAGTTTTAAACAGTTAAATATGCAAGGAATAAATAGATGTTTAGATTAAGTATTAATGTTCAAATTAATTTGCCATGAAAGGAACCGAACATAAATATAAATTATGATGTGTGATTAACATTACAAACCTAAAACAGCAGTCTTAGCTAAAAACAATGTTTTAAATTTTACATTTGTATTCAGATTGCTAAGAAAAATATTGCATTATTTTTTCATTTTCAATTCTTTTTGGCATTTTATTATTTACTCTGCCAAAGCTAATAGTTCTGCAATAAAATCCGGATATGTGTTAAACTATATATGGACTGTTGACTAAAGCAATATACCTTAAATTCAAAAACTAAAATCACTGCTTTTTAATTTTGATCAGTAAACATGACGATACCCGCAAAACAAATATAAAAAAAAAAATTTAAATATGGCATTTAATATATCATTATATGTCATTGGCTTAAAATGTATAAACATACGTTATTTAATTTAAATCATACACTTTATTGCCAAGGGAAAGTCATAAATGCATCTTTCTTTTTTTTATTATTTTTTAAAAGAGCTAATTTTCCAGTTTAAAATCTTTAAAATGTTATAGCAAAAGTGTGAACAATCATGGCGAACTAAAATTTCGGTATTTGTTAGGTAAACTGACAATCCTGGGAGTAATGAGCTGCGGGGTTAATGAAGTTTGGGTTTATATAGAATGATATTTTGATATTTATAAATAGACATAGATTTTGATATACAACAAAATTTCCTGAAAGAGTATGCAATGTTGATGCATACTACATCAGCGATACGGGGGTTTTGTAATAAATATTCCGGTCACAACAATGTCCTTTATTACAATCAATGAACTGAAAAATTGCGCAAATTTTACCTACCTCAAATATGTAAACTCAGCAGATTAATTCTGTTTTCACAGGAATGTCCACTCAGAGTGTCAAATTAAGTCAACAATTCTATTTAAGGCATTCGTCAAATGGCGATATCTTTATACACAGGTAGGCAGAGGTATCTCATCCAAAACGTCCTTGTGTTGTAAACACTGGTGTTATGGAGACATCGGGATTTCCCCGTCATGTGCGATCCTATAATAACCAATCACATGTAACACTACACTATACTTTATCACGCAATCTTAACTGACATTTAATTGGACAGCAGAATGCACACAATTTAAAAGACAAAGCATTTCACGTATTGTTTTGACGGGATCCACTTCTTACACAGGTATTGGGAGAGGAATCACTTGATTGAAAGGGGCTTTGGAAGGAGAGGGCATGACAAAGGTTGTTCTAAACTGGTTTCAGAATGTGTGGTAATTTCACATCAGATTTTTTTAAATTTTGTTTTTAGTTTGTTTGTTTGTTGGTTTAGTTTGGGTTTTTTTTCTTTCTTTTTTATGTTTGTTTGACCGAGTGTGGTTCTGTTTTCGGAGTTAACTTGTTCGCACGTGTTGCCAACGGAGTCGAACGACACCAGGACATTGAGTTAGGGTACATTGAAACGATTTCGTTATCGTAAAGTATAAAGTTATAAATGGCATCCCACCCATGCCCCAACCCCATCCCCTCCCCTACTTCAAGTCATCACCACCTCATTCAACCAAGACACCCCATGGGAATCCCCTGATAGGCATACAAGGTCGCGTATACAAGAGGCCCAATGGGCCTTTATCGCTCACATGGCTCTAAAAACACTAAAGTTGATCTACGTCATTTCTGATTTTCATTTCAGACACTATGCTGATAACCACTTTATTCAAATATCAAATTAGGCTAGGTTTATTGATGTCAATACATTTTCTAGCTCTTTATCCCAGCATACCTATCGAGAAAGCATTGTTTTCACCCCTGTGTCCTTTAATGTAGGCCAAGGTCATTTATTTGAACAAAAATGGTAGTCCTTCACCCCAGCATGTTACAGGTCCCATATCAAGTCCCTGGGCATCTTGGTTATTGAGAGTCCTTTGCATACCAAATAATTTCCCAATACGCATCAAAAACGCAATTAGGAGGGACTCCAACAGGTTTATTGCCCAGTTATGGGCATTCGGTTTACAATAGCGACCTAGATTGTATGTGAGGGTAGAGGCGCGCATGTGATAGGGATGACCGCAGTTTTCGGCATGGCTCAGCTGATTAAGTGACCCTTGGCCCGCTTCGCGCTTGCAATCCGCAACGTACTCCATTAAGAAACCGACGCACCAATTCATCGGCCAGTGAAAGGTCAGACTTTGGTTTTTCTAGTCAGGGGGAGACTAATTTTAACTACTCAAGAGGCATCTTGCATCAACACGGGAGAGGCGGTCGTCATAATCACTGCCACCGAAGTAAAGGTGTACAAAGGCACAAGATGCAAACCTATACTGGAAAAGCCAGATAGGAGCCATTTAATCTAAAATTTGACTGCATTGTATCAGACAACGCATGGTCCGTGCGCAAGACCATTAATCAGGTTTTGATTGCCTAGCCGAAAACTCATTAGAATATTTATATCGTCTTAAGAAAAAGATGAAGAAAAGGTTCAGCGAAAAAGAAGTACCCGTGGTGGCTAGGTGCAACCTCAAATACGATAAGCAGGAAGAGCAGAGACCCTAGAGGAGTTAACACAGCGGATCCAGTCGCTGACTAATGACGGCTACGCATAAGCTGATGAAACCACACAAGATGTTTTGGGATGCGAGAGCATGCATTAATGCTTAGGCTAGGCTGGGGAATTATCGTTCACCAGTTTTCTCTACACTATCTACAATAAAGATGCCTATCACTAATAAGGTCAATAGTCTTTTACAGTCCCCCTTAAACTATCAAACAACCTGAACTTAATTAATAAACCGAAAAAGTAGACTTCAAGGAACCTGATAGCACTATGCAATCAAAGATTATCAATCAAATAATACTTGTATTATCATATAGCTTTTTGCTGCTATTATAATCTAATCAGACATCTATATAAAGTAGAGAAATAGTATTTCGGCTTACGAATACGCCTATAGATTCATCAAGCCTAGAGGTGTTTTAAACAGACACGCATCTGTTCATGTCATGAGCATATCGTTAATACAGTGTATGGGCTCGCCACTGGGCTAAGTGGTAAACTTAATATACCCGCATAAATTTAAGAAAAAGAAGACTGAAAGATAAAAATGTTGTTAAAATGAATGTGTATTCACTAAAACATGAGATGATACAGTGTCACCACAAGTACAGATACTAATAAGGAAGGGGGAAATGTAATGAGACATGAGTTAAAGAAACACAACCAATCGCAACAACGTAAAACTTAGTCTGCCTGAACAAAGGCAGGAGATTGACCACTACAACACCCGTCGAGACTTGGCTACACGTACGTAACAAACATTCAACCTGACTCTCGCACTATCGACGTATCGTATATTTTACAACATACGACATATTTTTTTTAAACACAGAAGACATATCGACTGCGCTGATTGACAGCTCTCTATTCAAACATGCAATTTTATCCCATTCATGCTAACAATACAACAGGTTTCCCTGTGCCGGTTACCAGGTGTGACGGCTAAATATAGATCGCCCACCTTGAGATCGCACGTATAGAATGGGCACCTTGTAACTTGCTCGCTTACAATTCAATATAACACACATACGCTAAAACATAGACAACACACATAACAATATGTAACAATATTATATTAGGTGTAATACACTACATGTAAATAATTTAATGAAGAGTAAAATTGTAATTGTGTAATCATCAATAAATAAACTTATTATTATATTGAAGAATTTTATGGGTCCAACAGAACAGTACCCTTATCCTCTACCAGCTGATGGAGGTAAATGTACACCAAGTCGTCCACTACAAAAGTAGGAATACTTGATCTATAATGAAAAAAAAGGCAATCGAAAAAGAAGTTGAAATTGGTTCCATTTACAGAGAACACAGATAGGTAAGAAAGTTAAAGAAACAACACTGAAATCATATTTAAGCCATTATAATTATTTCATTGTATTTTCATTTATAACTAGCTACACAAATCAATGATCCAATCATCATGTATTATTATACACATACATTAATATTGTAAGTATGACATATTGAATTTGAATCGTTTTGGTGAGTGATTGCATATAAATTCATTAAATGTATATGGAATGCTGTTTGTTTCTGGTAGTGTGGGCCAAAAAAAACCCATCTTTTATATCTTCAATTAAGGCAATCATAATATTGATATCTTCAGCACAAACAAAATAAAATTTTGTTTATAATAATCAGTAATATATAAATAGTAGATTTTTGATATCAAATGAACTTGTTGGACAATATAGTTGCAGATTGTCAAAACTCTTCTAAATATAAATCTAGATAAATGCATTTATTTGGTAATTATGATCCTACATGTGTAAAATGACTACTGGTCATTTTTAGTAATGGTCCGACTTTGCCGTTTGGCACTGATCATACATTTTCTGGATACCGAGGTAGTGCGGCCACAACTGTCAATGATAGATCAACATCAACAAGCACAGCAACAGTCAGTTCTGTTCAAAATTGAAATTGTTGATATTAAGAACATTGCTTAGTACTTAAAATTCTCATGTCATTTAAACGATATACTGTTGTCCATGTTCCTTTATAAAATCAGACAATTGAACTAGCACATTTTTTTCATAAACGGCACATCTGTAGAGATTCTTTCAACATAAAGACATCTCTGTGTGAAGACCACAAACTCACAAAAATCACAGCCAGATATCTTAAGTTGTCCTTGAACTTGAGCGTAATACATATGAGTTCTTTTCAAATGTATCTCATGGCCGACACCGTTCCGCTCGAGAAAAATCCAGGCATTTCATCACATGCTCTTTCAATATCTAAATTCCTCGCAGAATATGGACCTTTTACTTACTGTATTCCACTTTTGCCGTTGTCACAAACTTTTCCATTGGGTGAAACACCAAGAAAAATTAAAGTTATTGCTGATAATAAACCCACAATCATGGAGATGGCGTGATGGGAAGGTGGCAAGATACTTTCTCTCTGAAAACTAGGTATCTGAGTTAGTTTGATCCCTCGTATCCATCTCTATCTTTATATGCAAGTCTGCTCCATGGTTCTGTTTAGAAACCTGAACCCACCTGGCAATACCACAGGTAATTGCTTGTGGACAGATGTATCACCACATCCAGATGATGTTGAAGGAGGAACTGTCGCTTTGACATTTCTTGTCTGAAAATACAAAAATCACCATTCATTATAACTAAGTATATCACAATTAATAAAGTAATCATTAGGAATAAGTACAAACATAGACTTTTTAAATACTATATTAAACAATTAGAAAGTTTGCTTTCTTTTACAGGGGTGTCTCCATTAGAGGTTTTAACTATGACAGCAGAAGCATTAAAAGCTCAAGTTAAAGAGCAGAAGAAAACCATTGCTGAACTACAACAAGCCACTACTCGGACATCTACCAGTGACAACAAAGGGTTTGGGGCACAGGCGGTGTTTACCATAAAACTAACCTGATTTGTTTAAACACTACACTGGCATCACATATGTCAGATTCGCAGCATCATTGTCATTTTTAATTTCCCAAACTTTAGGTTATGGTTTAGTCCTAAGCTAAATCAATACATATCACGAACAAAATCTTGACCAATCGCATCATATGCTTACAATTCTCAGTAAAGATGACAACATATTTAGACCGAACGTTACCATTTCATGCATTTGGTTCATACTCGTAATCAATATTTCATTCAATATGGAGGCGGAGCGAAATGGAATTTCTTCGGGACGCAATTGATTATTATAAATGTTTAAATTTCAAAGATAAATAAGAAGATGGAACTTTCCAAAAGCGGTAAAAATGTAAAGTGTGTAACTTGAATTGCTGAAGAAAAATACATACGAGTCGATTCGTGTTTTTTTCATCGATAAAATATATTATATGTCGGAGGTGTAGCACCTTTAATGATCAGCTCGATGTTCTACATTATGCCCTGAAATACACGATCTTTTAATATAAGAAAAATACGAATAACATACACAATAGCGATTTTAATCCTTTTTTAGAGTGTATGATTCGACTAATCAGTATATATCTATACTTGTGTTAGCATGTACATGTGGAGCAAGGAACTTGGAAAGACTCAATTAGGCGTGAAGATGTGGAAGCTTGGGGAACCGAAACAACAGCCAAGGATAGTAAGGGTTACACATTTTTTTGTTTAGGGATTTAACTGCCACTTTATAGCTTGATATCATTATGTGTTGTTTGCTTATTGAAAGTAAGGAGAGTAGGATACTTTGTGATCTAAGGAGGACTAGTCTTCCCTTACATTATTTCTATATAATAGTAATCTTTCAAGGAATCTTTGATGTAACTCACTCTGCAAATAAGCTGGGGGTGCGCTGTCGTATATATCCCGGCGAGGTGTCAGGGAGCGCTCTCTCTTTGATCCTTAACCCCACTCTGTTAAGCTACGAAACGTGAGTACTCAATGCATTGCTTGGTTTTGGGATGCGGGAGCCTTCATTAGTCCTTAGAGAAGGCTGGTGAACTATCATACACCAGTTTTCTCAGCACTATCTACAATAAAGATGACTATAACTGGAAGGTCAATTGTCTTTAACAGTCCCCTTGATGAAAGTAAACTATAAAATACACCTAAAAATTGATTAATAAACTGAACAAAGAGACTGCAAGGAACATGATAGCACTGTGTAATCAGATAGTATTAATCTACTACTAATTGTATCATTATATAACTATTTACTGCTATTACAAATCTAATTATAGGATAAAATAATCAGATAAATCAGACATATAGAAGAGCTTCATTTATTGTTCCAATATTTTGTTTATAATACAATGAAATTCAGAATCACAATGATAACTTGAAAATTAACAAATATCCATATGTATCGTAAGCCGTATCTTCACACGTGTGCCATTGTCGCTGTCTATGTCCAATTGTCGTTATCTGTTAAGCTATTGTGTTATTGAATTTATATCTAAGATGTAGTAACTAAAACACCTAAACCATTGTGGTATCAAACACATTGTTGCTAGTCACATGAACATTCACAATTTAAAAGCAGAAGTGTTCAGATGATATGTACAAGGGTCAGCAAACCTGGATTAAATTGTACTTCATTTAGATAGCATTGCTGTACGACTGTTAGTTACACATGATACATAATTCAATATTAAAATCGCTACGGCTTTTATATTTCATAACTGCATTATCAGTGAATGATACCACCTTATCCCATTATCGGTATATCACATCACTGTAATAGAGACGTTTTTGCTTCAACTTTCACGTATAAATTGTAACAACGTTAAGGTTATTCCGTATATATTTGATAACCATGGGACCTTACATCGATAATCTATGTAATGATATAAGACGGTTTTATGGACGAACGGTTCAAGTCGTCACTATCCGCAAAGCTCAGTGGTCACGGATGACTGTTGTCCAATAAGAGTATGTTGTATACGGTCAGTATTGGCAATCCTCCGAAAATTAGTGCCTTTTACTAAATATTAGTGTTTTAGTAAATAAATTGATTCGTTTTTGTGTGTGTGTGTGTGTTTTTTTTTGTTTTTTTGTTTTGTTTTTTTTTTTCGTGTCGCTTATTTACTGTAGTGCTAATTGCGGAGAATTACAGTATATCACCAAATAGAGATATCTAGGACAGAATTAGTGCTGCTCCAGAATAATGAGTTCCACACTTTCAGGACAATATTAGTGCTAGTTGTGCAATGTCTGTCACAAATGTTAAAGCGATGTGCAGAGTAAGGTTTGATCTCAGAGTTGCTTAAATTTCATAATAAGGTGTGATAGTGAAAACATAGGCTGTGTTGTGCTAAACTTGTGCTTTATTGGTAAAAAGAATGCTGCAAAATTCCAAATCGGTAGAGAATATAAAATATACAATATAGGTCATTCATATCTTCAAATGAACCCAAAACACATGAAGATAATTCGAAAAGTAAATATATTTGATTTAATATTTCAAAATAGTATTCCGTTAATAACCTTTTAAACAATATTTTACGGCTTTTTTTATCGCATTAACTATAGAAACACCAATTAAATAATGTGTTAAGATACAGCGTTATAGAACATATCAGTATTATTTGTTCTGTTTACAGATCATTCTTTTTTCTGAGTAGATGCAATATAAGAGGATCGGATAGTTCACCCGATGGTGCATCTAGCATGTGTATTGCTCTTGCGGTGGTGCATCTAGCATGTTACATGTGTAATTGCTCTTGCGGTGGTGTATCTAGCATGTTAATTGTTCTTGCGGTGGTGCATCTAGCATGTTAATTGCTCTTGCGGTGGTGCATCTAGCATGTTGTTATTAAGTATACACCAAGTTGTGCACCTACCAAGTAGTTCACCCGATGGTTTGCTTAGCATGTTAATTGATTGAGCACCTAACATATTTATTAGTCCACCTAGTATGTATAACAAAATACTTGTAAGGTTCAATTTAGTTGGTTAAAGTCCGTATTCCTTGGTTCGTTCTTAGCTGCGTTTGTTCGATATACTCGTTAGGTCCGTCAAAGCCTTGTGTTCTGAGTCCCATCTACGAACGTCACGCATGTGTGGTGGCTGGTGAAATTATGTTTTTCCTACAGTCCATTTCTGGCTCTTTTTTTATAAGATAGTGTAAATCCTACTCGTGACATGTATATATAGAATAATTAGCTGGAAATCTCACGAGGTACTGTAAGCGTCTTGTTATATTGCATTTATATGGCTCTCAAGCCATTAACCTGTCGACAAATTGTCACCATTAAAATCTAACCACAGTGTACTTACATTTTGTACTTAACAGGCCTTATTATTCCATAATTATAATACATTAGGCTATACCTAGGACGAACTGAATTAAGTTTCAATCTCTTTGCTATAACAATGAACCAAGTAAATGCCTGAACTGTTTTAGATCCACAAAATGAGAGCCGCCTTCGGGTAGGGTATCGGTGGGATGGAGCGATGTCAAAATTGAGTCCATTGTAAAAAGATCGAGCGGTGCTGAAATATATATCAATTAAGATTAAGGTATCTGATAAACATGCCATGTAATTCGTAACATACCGTAAGGTCGAGTATTTCCCAACATTAACTTTCATACATTTACGTATCGACAGTAACTCACTTTTAAGAGAAACATTGATGTTAAAAGATCAGCTTTTGAAAGTGTACGACGAGAAATTTTGCACTTTCATAAGCTGATGAGATAAGCTTTACATGGGAAATTAAAACTCTTTATGATAACACGTAGAGCTGAAATGGATTATCCTAATTACACATATGATATAGATCATCTCATGCTACAGATGGAGACAATAGAATATTAGAAATGGGAAATAGGAAATGGGAATCAACAGACTATGCATTTTGATTATAATAAAGGTCAATAAAATCATTCAACAATTCTTTGCAATAATAGAAACACATAACAGGTCCCTATACTTTCTATGTAACCTATTTTTCTGGTACATCTGTAGATAAACGGTGCTATCCTCTTGTCCAAACACGTTTATTATGTGTTACCGATGCGTCGTTCTGGTCGATTTAGAAGATGTAAACGAGATATCTAATACCTTTCATATTCAGTTTACATTCACACTTTTCGTAAAGTGAGAAGCGTTTGAATAGCGCATCGACGGGATGGCGCTGTTAAAAATGGCTCTATTGTCCCAACACTCGAATCTCAACTAATGTACCTGTGATGATGAGGCATGCAATAAGATGCAGGTATCCGATAAGCAATACAACGCCAGATTCCAGGCGCTTGCATAGAAAATGTGATTTTCAATTATTTTTTGATATGACAGTGGTATGTGTACTCTATAAAGTACAATGTTGGCAACTCCGCCACAAGCGAAACGGCACACCACCATACGTTTATCGACTAAAAAACATTTATGCAAACTGGCACGACGCATACTATATACTACCGTCATCTAGAAACATTCTGTTCCTCGGTCAACATATTCAATGATTCAAAACACTTATGTACAATCTTTTTATACAATGTATTGTTTCAACGTTTGATAAAAAACAGCTTTATACACGATTCATGGACTAAACAATTTTGCTGATGTGATCTTTCCATTGTTCGGTTTTGAGTGTATCAGCTCTCCGTTCGGCATTACACTTTGAGATATAAAAGTGCTTTCCACGCCTCTTTCTATATTTAGTGTAACAGTGTTCTCGAATAAACTCTCGGATTGCTTAAATATCATCAACATAAATAAAGGCACTTTTAATGTCACTCTGTCTTTGACTTATCATTTCCCGGACATGGTTTGCATAGGCCAGTTTTAACAGGTTGTTTAATCGACGACTTCCGCTGAATTTAGGAATGAAGCATTCATCTCACGTGCCTCAATAATACTTCAGTAGACTTCCTATCCACGCCTGGAGGGTAGGGCAAAACGGAATGTTGATCACTACACTTTACTGAAAAGTTTTTTTGTTTCCAATATCTCAGTGTTTTCCAACACTTATAACAGGTAATGAAGTTACAGTCACATTTGTGAAAATATCCGCCACAAGCTAGCTGACAAGGAGTCTGTCGAAGCTTAAATTTCCAATCATAGAATGTTTACCAACCGATCGGCACAGCTTGTCATGTCTTGATGTACTTGACGGGTGATACCAATGTCCATTTATAAGTAAAATAAATTATGACGTTGCTAATATTCTTCTCAATACTCTATTGTTTGTACTAAAAATGTTATATCCAGGTGTCTTCCATATGTTGTTCCACTACGTGTTTCACTAGCCGTTTCTCTCCCCTGTCAGTGTAGTTTTCGTAATGGCACACGCAGGTGGGGCAAATGGACGTACGTCGTCTCTCACGTTCTTCAACGATTACTGTAAGTTCATCACCATCAACGTCAATTTCTATTTTTATGGTGACTCCACACACGAAACACGAAACACGATCTTCTATTCCCATAGAGAAAAACGTGCTTGCTAGTTGATATGGAGAATGATGGTGATGTTTTGACCAATTAACGAATGTATCCCCACGGTCACAACATTTGGTCAAAAATGGATACTGTGGACGTATTATGGGTAAAGAATGACCAACGATACAGTTATCTGTGACGTTGTCCATGTTTATTTTCTACAAATGCACATAGACACCACAAACTTTCTGATAATGTCAAAAGTTTCTTCAGAAATTCTCCCGATATTCTCGTTTTCTTTCCTTCGTCAAGCAAACAAACCCTAAGCTCAACTATATGTTTTCTGATGACGACTTCCTGTATAAGACTGAGTCAACAATCGACTCTCTTTGGTGAAATGTCTGTTATACGGATGTCTTCTTTCTTGATCTGGTCGATATGAGCTTAAGCCATTGAAAAATGAATTCATATGATTAAAAACCTTCTCGTTTTATAACATACTAGGCGGACTAATTAACATGCTAGGTGCTCAATCATGTTAGATGGACCATGGAGCGAATCAGATAACATATCAAAGAGTTATTAACACGATAAATGAACCATCGAATGAACTACTTGCTACATGCTAAGCGAACAATCAGATGAACTACATGTACTTGCTAGGTGCACTACTTGGTGTATACTTAATAACAAACATGCTAGATGTACCACCGCAAGAGCAATTAACATGCTAGAAGCACCACCGCAAGAGCAATTAACATGCTAGAAGCACCACCGCAAGAGCAATTAACATGCTAGATGTACCACCGCAAGAGCAATTAACATGCTAGAAGCACCACCGCAAGAGCAATTAACATGCTAGAAGCACCACCGCAAGAGCAAATAACATGCTAGATGTACCACCGCAAGAGCAATTAACATGCTAGAAGCACCACCGCAAGAGCAAATAACATGCTAGATGCACCGTCGGGTGAACTATCTGATCTTCCCATCTACTTCTCTGCATCTATTTTGCGCAGGGTTTTAATCATTTGCAAGACATTTAACACCTCTTTTGCCATAAATAAGTTGTTTGTAAAACCAGTGTCATATAAATGATTGTTGAACAATATAAGCCCAAACAGCTGCATCTCATATTGATATTGTGACAAATCGGTAGTGTGACCCAATGGTTTTTTTTATCTTTACACTTGGAAATATCAGTTTTAGCAATGATGTTTACGTAATTTATATACTTAATCTTTACTAATGGGTTTGTTAATGTCCATGATAGTTGTTATCAGTTGTGGTCGTAAAAATGCAACATATCGACGATGTTTATACTGTGTCATGCTTCATTTTCAGTACGGACGGAAGTGACGTTTAGAATTGTGTGTGGACGTGTTTTTTTTGTTTGTTTTTTTTTATCAATACTTCAACGGAATTTTCAACTGAGATATGGGAATAATTGATTGACTTTACAGTTATCATTAACGGATGTATAACCAACGTTCTTTTTGGTTTGTATACAATTATGGCGGTCATGAGAAATAGAGATAACGACGGATAAACCGACGACAGAGTATTTCTACATGAAAACCGACCGTGTTCCTTGATGTTTTCCGAAGAGGTTCACTTCTCATTTAGCTGTTGATTAACACAGTCGTCTGTTTTATGTGTGTTGAATTATACAATTCGTCAGGTTACTTGGTGAATGCCTAGTCCTAATGCAGCTTGTACTTTGTCCTGTGAATGTCGAGGGTTGTATTGGCGTTAGGAATAATGATAATTTGTAGAATTTGTTGTTTTGGAATATAGATATTTTGGAGTAATGGTGAAGTTTACTTAGGGATATTGACTGAGTCTGTCATAGTTGGGATGGACGGATGACTCTTTTTACCTGTATCTTTTATTGCCGGTCAATGATGTGGGAGGAATCGATTGATGTAAATATCATCATGTTAGGGTAGGCGTTAGGGATATGAAGTTATGTTAGGGGAGTTACTCTATAGGTTTCAAGTGAGTATGAATTTGTACAGAGAGTGATTATTTGAGGAAGTAATCTAAGGAAGTTTAGATTTGAGTTCAAATAACTAATATGCAGTTGAATTCACCTAATAAATGTAAACTGCTTATTAATGTGTGTACATTCAGATCTAATAAAGCATAGCTCTTATCTCATCTTCTTGTAGATATTTGTAACTCTCAATTAAGTTTTACGCTGGTAGTAACAGGTGCATGTATATACACTTATTTACTTTATAAGACTAATATATTCCAAGGATTTATGATAGTTTGAAATAATCTAATTTTGCTTGTAACAAGCATTTTCATTGGCTAAACAATTATGTTATCATCTCATAACATAAAAAAAACAAAAGGAACTACTTTCAGTTATACAGCGGAGTAATCGTTGTTCACGGGATTTTGTATTTACCTATGTGTTTTTTTTAATATCTGGAGCAAAATAAACATGTTAAACTTAATGAAAATGTTTCTTATCGGTGTTAATTACATTATAAGGGTTAACTGTAATATTTTTTTACGTTATTGAGCAATAACACAAAAAACTGGGGTGTATTCTGAATAAACCTCGAAGCGGTTTATGAAAAGAGTAAACTGCGGTGTACTCTTTTCATAAACCGCGAAGCTAGTCTGTACTTAAAATATTCTTATATAATGTGACGGCCTTCCAGCTACCACATTAAATAAGTCTAAGTCTAGATCCAGTGGAAATGTCTTCACAATAAAGTCAAATAATACACTTTCGAAAATTTGCTGATAAATATAATGTCTGCAAGGTTAACTTTCAAAATAAATAACATTTAATATATATGTGCATTTTAACAACAAAAATATACCATTTATATATTTTTAGCAGGTGTATTCTCTACATAAATCGTGTACTTTGTTATCATATAACGATACATATACATGGCATTAGTTCATTCCAGTATGGCGACGCTATGAACAGTAATCGTTTCAAATATGAACTATGTTGCAATGTACATGAAGGCTGGTCCGTGTATCATGTTTGAAATTGGCATCAATGAAAATATCCACAAGTTATTAGTCTATCATTAACGTTGATTTATATTATATGAATAAGGTGTATCTATCTGTTTAAGTACTAGTATATAGATCAAATTCGTACTTCATAGATCCTACATCTCCGACAAAGAGTAATCATAATTGATTGAAAACAGGAATGTGTTCCTGTATGCTTTTTCACTTTCCAAACGTTTGATATTTTAAATAAATCTTTTAAATTAGATCTATTTATGTACTGCGGGTGCATTTTGTAAATATTTAAGTGACACGCACTCTATACGCTGTCGGTGATGTAGCATAATGAATCATAATCAACATTTCAAATAGAACCCAAAAATCATTACAAATTGTCAATGTATTAAAGCTGACAACGCAAATTATAAAGCTTTCGTTTATGAAATAAAGAAACATCTGAAATGGTTTGGAGATGTTCCCTGTGATAAATATATATTTTCCGGTCACCGTTTCCAAGGCAGTGGTCGACATTTGGCATAGAAAAAAGCTTTGAAAAAATCAACATATGACTTAAAACATATAAAATAATATTACTTATTCACAAACAAATACTAGTACTTCGCGAACAGTCGCTATAATTTGTCAGCCTTACTAGATATATTACTATGGTTACAACCTATATTTCCAGGTCACAACAACAAAACACAACTATCGGTAAATTAGAAATCGAACAACCATTAAGGTAGATGAATATCTTGTGTACGACAGCGTAGATCATCGGCTAACAAGAGCAAAATCTTATAAGCAATTAATTACCCTGAAATCTTTATTTGCAAGTTTTAATCTCTGTAGATGCACAACGTTCTGTCAGTCTAACCAACCGTATCATTGTTAACTACATTTTGAGTACATCAACATTTCCATTCTTATTGAAGCTAAGATAATCTTTGAGTTTTAGGTTTGATACATGTGGATTACATACTTTTTGTTCTCACAATTTATTGACCAAAATCGCCATATCTGGTATAAAAAATCGTTAGGAATAAAAACATACTTGCATAATATTAAAGCAAAACGTATTTCTTACATTGATTTAACGTATTTTACATGCAAAATTGATGAGGTTGTTTAATGATATATCGTCCAACATGGTGTCAGGATGAACATTTATGTTTTCCTTAGCTACCGACATGTCCCACTGGTCAAGGAAGATGATTCTGTTAATTAAATCATGTAGCTCCTCCAATAGAACCTGCTCTACGAACATACCAATGTAGGCATATGGCTTCAACGCATGGGCATATTTCACGAGGTGAGGGCCTTTAATGAAAATTTGAACATCCGGGGACCTCTTCAGGAGCCTAGTCATGGCTACTTTTGCATTTCGCACGTGCTCCCTTAAGGCTACGTGGTCACAACACCTAGCGATATGGGCATACCAGTGGACAATAATGATGGCGGTGCTTTTGGCAGGAATTCTATCCAGTCTGTTGGCTACAGATTTAATGGTCTTTCTGTCCGAACCCGGAGCCCCGTGGAATGGAAGTTCATGTGGTTGCCATTCAGTGTCAAGTCCAAGAGTAGGGTTATAGGCGCGAGCGAACTTTTGCCATACCACATTTGATGGAATACCAGTGGAATTTTGTATTCCCAAAATGGCCGCCAGACGGAGGAACCATTGTCTAGTTGTAGAATCTCCAATCGAAACAATCTGTCTGTTTTTTAGACACGCTCGATATTTCTCAGCACTGGGATTTACTGTTGTTCGACATATAAGGTTGTGATACTTTCCTTTATAGAGGAAACCGGATGGTACTGTGCTGTTCCATGTTAAAGCGGGAGGCAAATCTGTGCATGGTATTTTAGGCACTGGGTAATCTAGATCGCCATTAGAACCTAAAACAAGGAAATCAGTTTTTGAGAGAAATACTTAATTTAATCAAGAACACGAGTATATATTAACGTCAAAAACATTGCAAACAAAGTATTCGGAAATACTTAACATATCCTACAGACGGACAAAGGTCTGCTGTTCCATCCAAATGATAAATCTTGCGTATGTACATGTATCTAATAGTAGATTTAAGTAACGTCTTGTTCTCAACGTAAAAAGGCGATATAGTCATCAGGTGCACTAAAGAGAATAACCATAGAACGTCTATGTCAAAGGCTTTTACCCCCAACCCTGTAGGTATGGAACAAAGAAACTTAAACAACTCATATTGCATGGCGCTGACTATGGCCTTAATATTTTTCCGTCCGTTTAAACCGCCCATAGAAAACGCTGGCAGTTGATTTATCAACATCAAAGATAAATGGCAGGTTTTAATGTCACTGTGTCCAGGTCTGGTATTTTAATATGACTGTATATCACCAAAGCCAGTTTTTTTTTTATCTAACCACAGCTCTTGCTGCGATGACATGGAACAAGAAAATGAAGACAGATTCGCAAACGAGCGATAACTCCATTTTTTGTGGGGATTTATCATTATTATTATTAATTCATTTATATATTTTACTTTCAATACATTCCATCAAAAAAAAGGGTAACTCAGAAAAAATAATGATAAAATAAAACAACAGCACCTACTTGGAACAATGGTCAGTTGGATCAGCTTCAGCAACACGTCCTTGTAGCTGAACAAAACGTATTCCCACATTACACCTTTAAACACGTTAATTTGTTTTATTATGTTTTTCGTTAGGTTTTAGCAAAATTAACATATTTATTTTCTTCTATCAGCGTATGCAAAAAAAACATGAATGTTCACATACGTAAACTATGTCTGTTATAAGTATAGAACGCGAAAATATCATACAATTGATACAAATTCAGCACTTTACAGTGAATGTATTATTATGAAGGAAAACCTGTTGTTACCTGTTCAAACTAATTATCTTAATGATTACACTTACCCGAGTACTTTCGTTGTTTTGCGGTCTAGAAACAGTGAATCATCATAGCCATATTTCACCCAGTGCGTACATGACACAGACTTCGGTTTTCCACAGAATAAAGAAATATTGTAATTTTCCTTAGTCAGGTTACAGATTCCACTGTATCTTTTGTTCAACCAAGAAGACAGCGTTGGTGCACATAGAGTCGTTTCACTTTTCTTGTTTTCCGAAAATGTTGCTTTGATAAATTTATAAGAGCCATGCTCATGTACGTAGTTGGTATATAAACCGATTCCCTCTTTCGTGTTGGTAACGGTCACTTTGACAGTGACATTTCCGGCCCAAAACGCCATCACGTGACCTGTGTAAGTTCCGTTCATATGATCGACGACGTGACCAGCTACAGTCGAGCTTCCTCCCGAATTTCGAAGCCAAATATTAAGTAGATCACCTCCTTGAGTCAGTGACTGGTTATAACCATTATAAAGAGATATTCTGATCGTGAGTTGTGAACCAGCTGTTAAGGGCCCTGATTTTCTGTCAGGCTCTACCACAGAAAAGCGAGGATCATGAAGTTCCTTAAAATCATTAACTCGCTGTATCTGGCGGTACTCAAGATAACGATCCAGTATGTTTCTGGAAATAGCTGCCATGGGAAATTTTAATGCAGTCTTGATGTTATATTTGTCCTTTGAATGTATCTTTCCGTCCTTCAATGGATGCACAGTGGAAGCTCGTCTTTCGACGATATATCCCATCAATGGTGTAGGGGAGGTTGAAGACACATTCTGTCTGGCAAAGAAATAGTTGTGACACCGTGAGTAAAATGTGGTATGCATGCATTCAATTGAAAGGAGTAACTGTTATGTTATGAATCAACTATTATTTGACCATTAAACATTGAACGATGATCACCCAAATTCATTAAAAGCGGCCTTGAGATCAGGAATTGTTTTAATCTCCCATTTCACATTTGTATTTCAGTGTACCATCATGCAAAATATCCCGATTCTATATGTTTACTGCCGATATTGTCAGACCTTCCGAAGTTTCTAAACCTATAACTGCATGTCAGTCATACTTAATGTAAGAACAAGTCGCGTTCTGTATGGGCTTAATATAATCTTTTTAGACATTACACTCTCAGTCTTATTTGGTAACAGTGACCCTGACCTTAGGAACTCTATATCAAAATATTACAAATCTGTATTTCACCCTGTATCATCATGCCTAATTCAAGACAGTATATTACCAGATTTTGCATTTTAGTGTATCACGATGTGAAATCTCGAGTTTGGCCCTTCGGCATTAGATGATTTGTTTTGACTGTCTTTAGTGACAGCGACCTTGACTTTAGTAGCATACAGAAAAACAATCACATACCCTCATTTTATAGTGTAATACCATGTGAAGTTTAAGAAATGTTGGCTGTTTTGATTGTGAGATAATCTACGGAATTCAAAGTACTGCGCCTCGAGGTGAATTTGATATTGTTATTAAGTCAAATTATAAATGCTGGCGTGCTGTCGTTGTTATGAAGCGATAACCTCAAATAAATTAACTAAACGTATAGAAAATAACTTCATTCATTTTGGTAATACATTAAAATAAATATATCACAGTAAATTTGAATAATTGTTCAAAAAATCTTTTACTTGCAAACATTTAAAGTTTTAAAACAGTTTTGAAGTTATTTACAGTTCGCAGGTGGCATGCTTACATTTATTAGTCTAAATATATGAAGCAATGATGTCATATCAAAATCCCATTTATATATCAAACAAAATTACCTTCTCATAGAAATGGATTTTTATTACTGGTGAGGTTTACCTTACCTGATGGCAACATTGTTATCTGCCGGCAACTGTTAAACAGAATATTAAGAGTGAGGCTGATGACCCATTTATCTGTTGTATAACAGGTAAAGTTACACGGGATACTAGAGTGAAATTGGACAACTTACTAATTGCATACATGTAACAAAGACAAAGATAAAGTGTGATGTACGGGACACTAGTGTGACTAGAGGTTCTGTTATCAAGATCACGAGTGATTGAGGAAATAGAATCAATGACATTTCGATCGAGATCACGAGTGATTTGGAAAATATAATCAGTAATTCTGTAATCGAGATCACGGTTGATATAGGAAAAAAGTGTTTCTGTAATCAAAATCCTGTGTGAATGATTGGGTAAATATGACTAGTGATGATGTGATCAAGATAATCGGTGATTGAGGAAATATATCTAGTGGTTTGAAGTCACGGTTGATCGGGGAATTATAACTAGTGGTTCTGTAGCCGAGGCCACATGTCAATAGGAAATATAACTAGTGTTTCTGTAGTCGAGGTCATATGTTATTAGTAGATATGACTAGTGGTTCTGTAGCCGAGGCCACATGTCAATAGGAAATATAACTAGTGTTTCTGTAGTCGAGGTCATATGTGATTAGTAGATATGACTAGTGTTTCTGTAGTCGAGGCCACAATTGACTGGAGAATTAGAACTAGGGGTACTGTAGTCCAGGCCACAGTTGACTGGAGAATTAGAACTAGTGGTTTTGTAGTCGCGGCCACAGTTGACTTGAGAATTAGAAATAGTGGTTTTTAGTGTGTTCTGTAATCTAGATCAGGTGTGATTTGAAGAATGCAAACGAATGTTTAATCGATATAACGAGTGATCTGGGAAATACGAGCTGTTATCGAGATCACGGGTGGTTGAGGAAATATAACAATTTGTTGTGGAATTACAAGTGGTTAGGAAATACATCATATGGTTATGTAAGCAAATTCACAAAAGATTGGATGGGAAAATTATTATTAATGGCTCTATAATCAAAATCACGAGTGATTGGGGAAATATTGTGGTACTGTAATGGAGATCATGTTCCCTCATTTTTTTTATTTTTTTTCTAATATTTTATTTAGGATAGATAATCCGGATGGTTATTGGTATTACATATTTTAAACCAGGTTGAGCCGATATTTTTTAACAAGAGATCCCAGAGGGATCTTGGCGCCCACCATTGAATGATCTTTATAGGTTCCATGTCAGATTGATCTTTTCTCTACTTTTCCCTTCCTCTAAGTCTTACTAATCTGTGTAAATTCAGAAACAGCCCTCTAGTACTTTTCAAACAAGGGGAACCTATATATAAAATTCAAGATTTTGCGATAATGGCTGTCTGTTGTTTTCGGATTGGTCCCAAAATGCAACACCAGGGACCAAGGGGAACCTACATATGAAATTTGAGAAAGATCCCTTCAGTACCTTCTGTAAAATAGCGATAACAAACTTCAATTGGACCTAAATACGAAAATTTGAGAAAGATCCCTTCAGTACTTTCTGAGAAATAGCGATAACAAACTTCAATTGTCAAAATCTAAGATGGCTGCCTGTCGGCCATGTTGTTTTCTGATAGGTCTCAAAATGTAATATGCATAACTAGGCACCAAGGGGAACCTATATATGAAATTTGAGAAAGATCCCTTCAGTACTTTCTCAGAAATAGCGATAACAAACTTCAATTGTCAAAATCCAAGATGGCTGCCTGTCGGCCATGTTGTTTCCCGATAGGTCTCAAAATGCAATATGCATAACTAGGCACCAAGGGAAACCTACATATGAAATTTGAGAAAGATCCCTTCAGCACTTTCTCAGAAATAGCGATAACAAACTTCAATTGTCAAAATCCAAGATGGCTGCCTGTCGGCCATGTTTGTTTTCCGATCGGTCTCAATATGCAATATGCATAACTATGCAATATGCATAACTAGGCACCAAGGGAAATTTACATATGAAATTTGAGAAAGATCCCTTCAGTACTTTCTCAGAAATAGCGATATTAAACTTCAATTGTCAAAATCCAAGATGGCTGCCTGTCGGCCATGTTGTTTTCCGATAGGTCTCAAAATGCAATATGCATAACTAGGCACCAAGGGGAATATACATATGAAATTTGAGAAAGATCCCTTCAGTACTTTCTCAGAAATAGCGATAACAAACTTCAATTGTCAAAATCCAAGATGGCTGCCTGTCGGCCATGTTGTTTTCCGATTGGTCTCAAAATGCAATTTGCATAACTAGGCACCATGGGGAACCTATATATGAAATTTGAGAAAGATCCCTTCAGTACTTTCTCAGAAATAGCGATAACAAATTTCAATTATCAAAATCCAAGATGGCTGCCTGTCGGCCATGTTGTTTTCCGATTGGTCTCAAAATGTAATATGCATAGCTAGGCACCAAGGGGAGCCTACATATGAAATTTGAGAAAGATCCCGTCAGTACTTTCTCAGAAATAGCGATAACAAACTTCAATTATCAAAATCCAAGATGGCTGCCTATCGGCCATGTTGTTTTCCGATTGGTCTCAAAATGCAATATGCATAACTAGGCACCAAGGGGAGCCTACATATGAAATTTGAGAAAGATCCCTTCCGTACTTTCTCAGAAATAGCGATAACAAACTTCAATTGTCAAAATCCAAGATGGCTGCCTGTCAGCCATGTTGTTTGCCGATTGGTCTCAAAATGCAATATGCATAACTAGGCACCAAGGGGAGCCTACATATGAAATTTGAGAAAGATCTCTTCAGCACTTTCTCAGAAATAGCAATAACAAACTTCAATTGTCAAAATCCAAGATGGCTGCCTGTCGGCCATGTTGTTTTCCGATTGGTCTCAAAATGCAATATGCATAACTAGGCACCAAGGGGAGCCTACATATGAAATTTGAGAAAGATCTCTTCAGCGCTTTCTCAGAAATAGCGATAACAAACTTCAATTGTCAAAATCCAAGATGGCTGCCTGTCGGCCATGTTGTTTTCCGATTGGTCTCAAAATGCAATATGCATAACTAGGCACCAAGGGGAACCCACATATGAAATTTGAGAAAGATCCCTTCAGTACTTTCTGAGGATTAGCGATAACAAGAATTGTTTACGGACGGACGGAGGGACGGACGGACGGACGGACGGACGGACGGACGGACGGACGGACGGACGCAGGGCGATTTGAATAGCCCACCATCTGATGATGGTGGGCTAAAAATATGTATATTCATAAATAGAGGATATTTACTGGTTTCCACTTTGAATATAACAAGGAATGAAATATATGTTGTATTCGACAGGAAACATTTCAATTTTCTTTTTATTACATTTTTATGCTAAAAAGCAAAATCAGAAACAACAAAAAAATATTTATGTCAAAAAGTGCGGGAATCAGTAACAAAATCATCAAGTCGTCTCTTTGTGACGTTATTTGTGACGTTACTCCACGTCAATTTGACGGCGCCATTTCTAAAGTTCTGCTGATTGGAGAATCTGTGGATGAACAGCTAACGTCAAATTCTTTGTCAAAAAGTAGTCTGAATATTTCAGATATACAGCAAAACAAGAGGCCCATGGGCCTTAACGGTCACCTAAGATTTGAAATATATATTTCAGTTAATGTAATTAACCCTTTTTGGCCAAACCCATCAATTTAAGGGGTCAGTCAGGGCCAACATAGGGAAACCATTAAGCCTTCATCCCATGCTGATAATGCTGACCAAGTTAGAATGAATTCCAAGAGAAATCCATCAAATAATTGTCAAAAATGTGATTTCCCTATATATAAGCTATAGTAATTTTTATCCCCTCCCCAGGGCCAAACGTGTGATCCCACGGTCATGAAATTCACAATTATAGTAAAACACCGTAAAATCCTTCCATCTATGAAGAGTGCTTTATTCAAACATATCTGAGAGTAGAGAAGATTTTTGAAATTATAGTCAATTTGACCCTTTTTGGCCCCGCCCCTCAGGCCCCTTTGTGGTGGGGACCGTATAATTCACAATTTTAGTTTACCTTTAGCCATAGAAGCTCCCTGCTAAATTTCATTGAATTTGGTAGAGCGGTTTTGAGGAAATTGAAAATGTAAACTGTTCGTTAGTTTACGAACAGACGATGCACGACGAACGACGACGGACAAAATGCGATTAGAATAGGTCACTTGAGCCTTCGTCTCAGGTGACCTAAAAACATGTATCAATCTTCGCACCGATTGGCAAAATCGGCAAGTTTCAATAGAAGAATCGCTCTGATTGCTCAAAAACGAAAAACTAATATTTTCACAACAAAACTTATAATTCGTATGCAAAACCTTATATTTTCATAGCTGATCATTGCAGTAAAAATATCATTTCAACAGTTTGATAAAATTCTATTTTTCACTGGCAAAAATGCAATAAATTGTCATATTTAGGACACGTTTATTTCACTAAGTTTTACTTAGCTTTTGCATGAGTTGGCACTGCTGAAATAAAATAATGTTCAAGTTCATGATTAAAAGTGAATACAAAAAACGTATGAAAGTATGTTTACATCTTTATTTTTAAGAAAATAATGTATATGGCTATAAAAGACATCCTATGCATAAAAAAACAAACTTTATCACATTGTTTTGATTTTTATCCATTGAATACGATATATGAGATGCTGCCTTTTACGAAACTGCAAACATGTCATCAAACATATTACTTCTGGAAATATTCAATAAGTATACCAAGTATTAAAAAGAATACATGTCGCCTTTCCCTTTAAATAATAGTAACAGTGGTCCTTCATGACTTACATTTGATCAAACATCATTAAGGAATGAAGTCGCTAAAGCACTAACAAATTTTGGCGTTACTTACATACGTACAAAACGGACGGAAAGGAAACCTCAATTCCCTCGGTTTCACTTGGAAGGGGACTAAATCCATGTTTAACTGTCAACACATTGATGAAAATAAAAATAATGTTTTAAACCGCCAACATGCACGAGATCTCTAAAATTACCAACATTTTTCTCATAATATTATAAAAAGCAATGTTATATAAGTATTTTCATAGTCTCCGATATGTATTTTGTGTAAAAATGGAAAACAATGTTCTAAACTTCTAATTTAATATCAAACTCATGATTTATTAACACATTTCTTAGGAAGAAATTTACAATAGCAATACATCGCAAACGATCACTGACCATAGTGCATCTGGTTTCTTCAAAACTCGAACTTGAAAGATAAAACCGCTCTTCAACAGAGCAATCGTTTGCTGATTACTTTTATGCTTTCACCATGCGATCAAGTAATAACTAGTAGTACTGTAATCTAAATTGCGAGTGAATAACTGCTATGGTCATTTAAGGATGGCTATTCCACTATGAGAGATTCATGCGTCGTGTGTATGTGTATGTTTTGGGATGCTGCAGTATCTGAGTGTCTCACTCCTTGTAATGGCGACTTGATATATAGTGCTAGCTCATTGAAGTATACTGCCTAAGACACAGCAGGACATCTCATCCTATCAAACCATATTGACATCGGGCGAACCAGCCGTCCCTAATCCCCCAAAAAAGGAGGGACAAGTGAAAGATAATTAGTAAGTTGTTCTGTAATCAAGATCACGCGTGATTGAGATTATATAATTAGGATTTTAAATCCAAGACCACGAGTGATTGAGAAAATATAAAAAAATGTTTCTGTAACCAATATAAAGAGAGACTGGAAAAGTATTTTAAAAATGGTTCTGTAATCAAGATCACGAGACTGGAGAAATATAACTAATTGCTCTGTAATCAAGATCACGAGTGATTGGGAAAATATAATAAATGATTCTTAAATCAAGATCACGAGAGACTGGGAAAATACAACGAGGAATTCGTTAATAAAGTTCACGAGACTGGAGAAATATAACTAATGCTTCTGTAATCAAGATCACAAGTGATTGGAACAAGAGATCCCAGAGGGATCTTGGCGGCCATCATTGAATGATCTTTATAGGTTCCATGTCAGATTGATCTTTTCTCTATTTTCCCTTCCTCTTACTAATCTGTGCAAATTGAGAAACATCTCTCAAGTACTTTTCAAACAAGGGGAACCAATATATGAAATTTGAGAAAGATCCCTTTAGTACTTTCTCAGAAATAGCGATAACAAACTTCAATTGTCAAAATCCAAGATGGCTGCCTGTCGGCCATGTTGTTTTCTGATTGGTCTCAAAATGCAATATGCATAACTAGGCACCAAGGGGAACATACATATGAAATTTCAGAAAGATCCCTTTATTTCTTTCTGAGAAATAGCGATAACGAACTTCAATTGTCAAAATCCAAGATGGCTGCCTGTCGGCCATGTTGTTTTCCGATTGGTCTCAAAATGCAATATGCATAACAAGGCACCAAGGGGAACCTACATATGAAATTTCAGAAAGATCCCATCAGTACTTTCTCAGAAATAGCGATAACAAACTTCAATGGTCAAAATCCAAGATGGCTGCCTGTCGGCCATGTTGTTTTCTGATTGGTCTCAAAATGCAATATGCATAACTAGGCACCAAGGGGAACATACATCTGCAATTTCAGAAAGATCTCTTCATTTCTTTCTGAGAAATAGCGATAACGAACTTCAATTGTCAAAATCCAAGATGGCTGCCTGTCGGCCATATTGTTTTCCGATTGGTCTCAAAATACAATATGCATAACAAGGCACCAAGGGGAAACTACATATGAAATTTCAGAAAGATCCCTTCAGTACTTTCTCAGAAATAGCGATAACAAACTTCAATTGTCAAAATCAAAGATGGCTGTCTGTCGGCCATGTTGTTTTCCGATTGGTCTCAAAATGCAATATGCATAACCAAGCACCAAGTGAAACATACATATGAAATTTCAGAAAGATCCTTTCATTACTTTCTGAGAAATAGCGATAACAAACTTCAATTGTCAAAATCCAAGATGGCTGCCTGTCGGCCATGTTGTTTTCCCATTGGTCTCAAAATGCAATATGCATAACTAGGCACCAAGGGGAACCTACATATGAAATTTGAGAAAGATCTCTTCAGTACTTTTTGAGGAGTAGCGATAACAAGAATTGTTTACGGACGGACGGACGGACGAACGCAGGGCGATTTGAATAGCCCACCGTCTGATGATGGTGGGCTAAAAACATAATGGTTCTTTAATCGAGATCATGAGTGATTGAGAAAATACAAAAAAAAATGGTTCCGTCATCAAGATCAAGAGAGACTGAGAAAATATAACTTATTGTTCTGTAATCAAGACCACGAGTGATTGGGAAAATGTAACTAATGATTTTTTTAATCGAGATCACATGTGATCGAGAAATATAATCAAAGTACTGGAAGTACTGTAAACGAACATTATTGTTTAATGCAAAATCAGTAATCTTCTAAGTTTAAAGTTGATAAATTTACTGATATTGGTTTAGGAATTAATTGCAAACAATTTGAAATGTTTGTAGCTGTTCTGATATGATTTAACACATGCATGTTTCTGTAAGGTCCTAATTGAAATTGGAAGTTTGTTGATCTATCTTGGGTGGATGAAAATAAAATAAGTCTTCTTTCTTTCGGGAAGGCATCATCAGTTATAATACAGCCAGGACTCTGTGACCTTATTGATGCCAACTTCTGATATGCACTAAATTTAGGCTAGTTCCATCGTTAGTTTAGCATATTTCAACTTAATATGATGAAACACACATAAAGAACTACTGAAAACCAAAACCAGAGCTGCTAATCAAGGCCCGGATTAGGAATGTATCCTATCGAAACTGTACTCAAGCATGTATGGTACTTCAAAACAAAAAACTTGACTCCTTTTGTTCAGGAATCATTTGATGTTAATAAATTTTTGTATGAGAAGATATACTTCTGGTATAATTACAGTATTGTACACAATGTGATAAAGAATAACAACCATATAAAGACTATCTTCATCAAATAATTCAGCAAATAGGAAAAGAAAACTTCAAGCTTCATTTTCAACTTCAAAGCTGATAAAGGTTACAGTCCATTCGATGGGATGACACATTCCCTATTTATTGTCCCTTTCCGATGTTGATCATCCAATCATAGTGAACCACACAGTTCAGCAATGTAATTGCACAAATCACATCCTTTATGTGGAGAGAACATTTTTCGGGGTGTTATAAGATTCCATAACTGTATGCAAATTTGTGAATCATTCCATATCTATATCTATATATATACCGTACGTGTATATATTTACACATATCAAACTTGGAATGACACAAGAGATTTGCAAGTTTAAGTTCACCATCAGTCATGGGAGGTTTATGTAAAATGTTATATTTACCGGGGTAATTAGTAATTTTGAGAATATATTAATGAAGCTCTATTCTGTACTTTCTACCAGTGCTTATATTAGAGAATGGACACAATTATATGTTCTCCAATGTCAAAATTAATCATATGTAAACTATTAGGGGTTTATTTGACCGAGACGTATTTAAAATTTTTGTAATCATTCGCCATTCGAGGCCTGATTGCCGTCATAGTTGAATTACCAAAATGGACCTGAAATCAATATTTTTAAAAGAGAATGATCTGTGACTTGAATATTTCATAAAAATAATTTAATACATCGTTTATTAACTTCATTCAGATCTTCAGACACCACATAATTTGTGAAGTCATATATAGAAATATATGAACCATTTTGTTGTTGATTAATAGTTCACACAAGTAAGCACTAGATGTAAGCAGTAAGTATATGTACCGCTATATACTGGCATGACTTTGAGTACAGTAGACTACACTCGCTTTGTGGATATTGACAGGATAACATATATTTACATACTAATTCAATTTTAGAATTGTAACTGAAATCTTGTAACAGCATGGCACAAACAGTCATCTGAACATTTGTTGTATATTGAAAAAATATTGAAGGTAAATATTAACTCATTTGCTTGACTTCAATTTTCAGTTTATCAATTCATTGATCACTCCGTGTTTGAAGTATTGTGTAGTGAGAATTTCAAGTCTTGATCATGACTTGATGAAAATTCTAAATTAACAAATTATTAAAATGAATTTGTTTGAAAAATAACACAAGTTCCACAGCAATATTATATAGAGTATCAATCACAATATATCAGAAGTTATAAAACTACAGATAACAATTAACGGCTGAATATCAAATTAAGTGAATATCACAAGTATTTTTGCATTTGTTTTTAGATAATCCGGATTTCCGTCTTTAAAAAAATTTACCTAGTAGACGTAGTGCATAGTAAACGTAGCCATGTAACAGCTGATTTTAATCAGATTGACTTAACATGAACTTAACACCGTCTCAGTAGTTCGTCACAATCGAAAATTTGGTCGAGAATTCGGTATTTTGCAAATTATTTCAAAATACTTCCAGGTAAATGTCGATTTTGGGTCCACTATCGGCCATTTCGGTAATTCAACTCTAACGACAATCGGGCCGCGATTCGCAAATGCATAATTAATTTAAAATTCGGTCAAATAAACCTCTAATATTTTATATAGGAAACAATTAGGCATTGAAGAACATATATTTTGGTCAATCCTCTGAAAATAATGCCAATTTATATTATAATTAAGCCCCATTTTTCTTCGTTTCGGTATTTTCAAGTCCGCTTCACGTGTGGTCCGTTTCAGTAAATATTCTCGTCTTTGCCGAAATAAAAACAAGCTATATAATTGTTCATTTTAAACATGACAACTACCAACCACACGTATCCAAAAATGTTATTGTTGATATCATCTGAATATTGCCGTAGTTATATGTCACTTCGATTGTAAACCCCCTGCCAGAGTCATGGAAGAATCGACCAATCAAATTGGTTTAACTTTTGATTTCCGTAATCTTTCAGTTACCTCCCTTACAACAGTAAATACGTTCCAAGTATCGCCTGCAACAAGCAATCTCGAGCACATAACAAGATATTATCATTTGCATTTGATTTATTTTTGTCAAAGGAAATTGGTATATGGAAATCGATGACAACGTTAACGCTATGACCAGTCACCCTGACCACAAATGCCACCTAATTGTAAGCATATACATATGTACAGTTCTTTCTCGCAAACACCGTTAACACGTACAGTTACCTACATGTATAGTATGATACAATGTATCGTCTCGTATGCCGTTATTGATATATTTCTTTCTCTAAATTATAGAAATACACACCTAGTTGATAATGATGTAACATTCTAGAATATACATATTACACATTTAAGTAAATCGCGGACATATTTGCTGACCTATGCTATAATGTCAGCCGTTTTGGAATGAACACGGAAGAGCAAAACTTTTTAAACATCCGGAGACGAATGCGCCTGCGCAATAGTTGTTTACATAAATATATTGACCTGGAGTTATTCGCAAAGTTCATTTAGTCTTAACATTTCGCTAGCGTTATGCATTTCTCAAATCGTATGCATCTTGAAAATATCTACTGAATATATTTAAACATTTTCGGTAAAACTACTATATAAAACGAAGATGTTTTTGCAGGTAAATTATTTGAAGCGTAAGGCAATGGGGGCAGCCATATTTCATCGAAACAAACAGCAGATGGCGTATTGGTGAATGTGGTTACCAAATATGGTCATATTTCTCAGTCCAGTTCTTGATTGCAATAACCGAACATTAATGTTCGTTTAAAAAACAGGTTATGTTATCGAGATCACGAGTGATTCTGTAACGTCGGTTTCGAGTATTGGTTTGGTTTGTTTTACGTCCTATTAACAGCCAGGGTCGTTTAAGGACGTGCCAGGTTTTGGAGGTGGAGGAAAGCTGGTGTATCTGGAGAAACACCACCGGCCTACGGTCAGTACCTGGCAACTGCCCCACGTAGGTTTCGAACTCGCAACCCAGTGGTGGAGGGCTAGTGTTAAAGTGTCGGTACACCTTAACCACTGGGCCACCGCGGCACCTAGGTTTCGAGTAATAGGGGAAATATAAATATATACATATTCAAAATTAAATGTCATATTAACATAGCTTATTCATCCATTTACTTCCATTCTTACCTTGTATTATAAGACAACATTAGGTAAAGGTACATTCCAGAGATTGGCTTTCGTATAATGTATCTAGACAACACAACCAAATTGTAGATGCTACTCTAATCATAACCCGTAATATAAGAATGGCTTACTATCTACTACACTCTAAATAAATAAAGATAAACAATAAGATGAGAGGCATTTCAAATCGACAAAAAACGCATAACAAAACAATTCAATCAAAACACAACTAAAAAAATCTTCCAATACAACTAACACAAAACTATCGACAAGTTGTTTTAGTCGTGGCCACTTCCTAAACAGACGAAAGATTATGCATTAAAAAAAAAACAATATTCATTAACTAACGGTAGGACAAGAAAACAGTAAAATATGATTTAATTTAACGATTATATATATTAAAATGTAATGCATATAATTAGGGATGTAGGTATGTTTTATGATTGCATAAAATATTAATGAAAGACGAGTGGAGTATGAAAGCCATCCGGTGTTTGAGGACATTTACTGTATACGGGATTGAAACCTGTCAATCCTTATATTTAGAAATTGTGTACATATACATGTACATGTATATATACATACATATTTGTCATGTCTTAATAAATGAATTAATTGAACAAAGAAATATTCAGATAACTTTTCTCTTATCATACTATTTAGGATGCAGTTTAATTCGCTCTACTCAACCTAACACTGTATCTGAAATAAAAGATGCAAGTATTGTGTATGTTTTGTTTTGTACAACCCATTGAAGTAGCAGGTGGCAAGCAACTTTGAATTCTTTGTGTTATTGCAACTCCTCGTTCTAATTTGGATATTTACATGAAAAATTTATTAGGTTATTTAATGATATATTGTCCAAAATACCGTAAGGATGAATATTGATATTTTCTGCGGCTATCGACATGTCCCACTGTTCAAGGTAGATGATTCTGTCACTTAAATTATCAAACTCTTCCCGTAAAACCTGTTCCACGAACATACCAATATAAGCATACGGCTTTATAGCGTTGTGATATGTTATGAGATGAGGACCTTTAATGAAGATTTGAACATCCGGTGACCTTTTCAGAAGCCTCATTATGGACGTTTTTGCATTTCGCACATGCTCTCGTAAGGCTAAGTGGTCACAACACCTAGCGATATGGGCGTACCAGTGGATAATAACGACGGCGGTGCTTTTACCAGGAATTCTGTCCAGCCTATAGGCTACAGATTTAATGTTCTTTCTGTCCGAACCCGGAGTCCCGTGGAACGGAAGCTCATGTGGTTGCCATTCAATGTCAAGTCCAAGTGTATGGTTAAAGGCATGAGCGAATTTTTGCCATTTAGCATTTGATGGAATACCAGCGGAATTTTGTATTCCCAAAATGGTCGCCAGACGCAGGAACCATTGTCTCGTTGTAGAATCTCCAATCGAAATAACGTGTCGGTCTTTTAGACATGCCCGATATTTCTCCCCACTGGGATCCATTGTTGCTTGGCATATCAGGTTGTGATACTTTCCTCTATAGAGGAAACCAGATGGTACTGTGCTGTTCCATGTTAAAGCGGGAGGCAAAGCATTGCATGGTGTTTTAGGCACTGGGTAATCTAGATCGCCATTAGAACCTAAAACACGGAAATTATTGTATGAGTGAAATCAAAAATCAAATATAATAAGCATAAACGAAATAATGTAGTGTAGATATAATCCTATTCAATTAAAAGTACATTAAACTTAGCTTAATGAAAGAAAAACTATTAAACAAAAGAAATCATTGAGAAATGTAGAGAAAATTACGTTATGTGCCATGGTCTTCTGTTCAAATGACACGTCATGTTTATATTTAATATCAAAATTAATAATGTCTTGTTTTCAACGTGAAAACCAGGATATAGTAATCAGATGTCATATGGAGGATAAGCAAAACATATATCGCAAAGGGAAATACCTAAACTGAAGTTACGCAGTAAATAATCAGAGCAAAAGCTCTCAATAAAAGTTGTGCGGTTAATAATCAGAGTGAAAAACTTCAACAGAAGTTGCGTGGTTAATAATCAAAGTAAAAGCTCTCAACAGAAGTTGTGTGGTTAATAATCAGAGTGAAATACCTCAACAGAAGTTCTTTTTGCACGATCAATAATCAGATTGAAATCCCTCAATAGAAGCCACAGTTAATAATCAGAGTGAAATCCCTCAATAGAAGCCACAGTTCAATAATCAGAGTGAAATCCCTCAACAGAACTCACATGTTCAATAATCAGAGTGAAATCGCTCAACAGAAGTCACGTGTTCAATAATCAGAGTGAAATCCCTCAACAGAAGTCACGTGTTCAATAATCAGAGTGAAATCCCTCAACAGAAGTCACACGGTCAATAATCAGAGTTAATTCCCTTTACAGAAGTTGTGTGTTATTAATAATGGGAGTAAAATCTCTCAGCAGAAGTTGCGCGGTTAATAATGAGAGTAAATTCCCTCAATAAAAGTTGCGCGGTTAAAAGATCAGAGCAAAACCGAAGCAAAATAATCATATCATTATGATTGATTTACCACCTACTTGGAACAATAGTCAGTTGTATTTCTTTCAATAAAACGTCCTTGTAGCTGAAAAAAAACATTCTCACATTACATCTTATTTTCTAACCTTTGTTTCTAAGAAAAAAATATATTGTTACTATTTACTTAATTATTGGTATAATAATACAGCAAAATTATTCGTTTAATTGCAATTGTAATTGTTAAAATTTCATTTCAGATCAAGCTACTATGTAGCATTTATTAAACTCCTTCAGTGTACACAAATGTTTCTACACAAGAAATGTTTTTCAATGAATGTGTAAACTATATTATTAGTTTTTTTTCAATTTGAAGAATGTTGTTGCAATATTAATTTACATTCTCTATATATTATAATCTGTGTTAATTTGTTCTTTGTTTACCGAAGTATTTTCTCTACATTTCCATTAAAATACAGTGAATCATCCCAGCCATATTTTTCCCAGTTCCTACACGAAACGGACCTCGGCTTCCCACAGAATAAAGAAATATTGTAATTTTCCTCAGTCAGGTTACAGAATCCTCTGTATGTTTGGTTCAACCAAGAAGACATCGTTGGTGCACATTGAGTCATTTCAGTTTTCTTGTTCTCCGAAAATGTTGCATTAATAAACTTGTAAGAGCCATGCTCATGTACGTAGTTAGTATATAAGCCGATTCCCTCTTTCGTGTTTGTGACGGTAACTTTTACAGCGACATCTCCGGCCCAAAACGCCATCACGTGACCTGTGTAAGTTCCGTTCATATGGTCGACTACGTGACCAGCAACAATTGAGGTTCCTTCCGTATTCCGAAGCCAAATATTGAATAGATCGCCTCCTTGAGTCAGTGACTGGTTATAGCCATTATAAAGAGATATTCTGATCGTGAGTTGTGAACCAGCTGTTAAGGGCCCTGATTGTCTGTCAAGCTCTACCACAGAAAAGCGAGGATCATAAAGTTCCTTAAAATCATCAACTCGCTGTATCTGGCGGTACTCAGGATACCGATCCAGGATGTTTCTGGAAATATCCGCCCTTGGGAATTTCAAGGCAGTCTTGATAGCAGTTTTGTATTCAGAATGCATCTTATCGTCTTTTAAAGAAGGCACATTGGTAGCTCGTCTTTCGGTTATGGTCACTGTCCGTGAGCTGAACGAGACAAAATGTCAAATAAAAAAAAGTCATTATACACTATGATATTCTAAATAATCGGATTTGATAAATGGAACCCGGCCATCAAATTTCAGTTGTTAATTGTCATTTGTTATACCTTTTATGCGTGTCATCCAAAATGCTTTCGTTTCTCAATATTTGCATGTGGTATAGTAGTATTAACATGTACAGTATGCAGAAGTATTCTTTGCTAGGTCATTAGCTCACCAATCAAAAAATATCTTGTTTTTTTTATATCGTGGTTAGTTAAAATAAATATAACAAAATACATACTAAATAGCGCCTATATTTAGTAACGTGAGCATAAATTAACTTTTACAAAATTGGCGTATTCAATTAACAGTCTCTGGAACTGAAGACTGGTTTTCGGGAAGTATACACTGCATTACTTGTACTGTTCTTGTACTTTTGAATTATATAGTTCAATGGTGTGTTGTATTGAAGTGATTCGTTGCTTTCAATCTACTTTTTAGCAACCAAGTTAGAAACGAAAAGTGAATCTACTTTGTAGCTACCAAGTTGGAAACGAAAAGTGAATCTAATAGATTTAATACCATAGTAAATGACCGCTTACAGAAACAATTTGACCAAAACCAGGAAGCAACCTTTATAAATGTTTCAGTGTCAATTTGGAAGATTGATTAATGACTTTGAAATCATTTGTATATATTTGACAAGTGGTGTGTTAATTTTTCGTATTGGCTAAAAAATTAAAGACTCAAAACCACAAATGAGGTTAATGTCTGTCTGCTAAATAAACAGTAATTTTGCACAATGATATGTTAGTTAAAAGTCTTTGATTGTGGAAACCGAACATCAAATATCAGTTGGTAATTGTCATGTGTTATAACATAAATGCGTGTCGTTTTAAATGCTTTAATTTCTATATACATGTACACTTTGCAGTAGTAATTTTTGCCTGGTCATTAGATGACCAATCCAAAATGAAAAATCTGGATAACGTGGTTAGTTCAAGGTATAATATGCAACCATATAGCACATACAGTTAACAACATGATCATTAATTAACATTTACAAAAAAGTCTTTATAAACGTTAAATTGAGCGATATCCAATCAAAATATGTAATGAATCACAACGGAAGTAACTTTTGTAGTATACATCACTTTGTAGTTACCAATGTCCAAATAATATAATTGAATCTAATAGATTTGATATCACAGTAAAGGACATGTTAAAGGAACAATTGAATTTTGCCCACGAACCAACTTAAACCAGGTGTTATATGTAGCAAACTTAGAGAAAACTTATGACATACATGTATATCTAAAAAATTAAAAAGGTCCAAGGGGTGCGTGACTTACTTAGTGTTGCCCATCAGAGGTTTAGGACAGAGTTCACATTTTTTATCCCAGAAACTATCAAAATAATGCAAAATGCTGTCAAATGGTCGTATATTCTCAAGAGAATGATATGCTGCAAATTATGAGCTCAAATGTGTTGTGGGTAAAACATTTCATTGTTCCTGTAACAAGTCCCTTCAATAAATGTCCCTGTGACATTTTGGAGGTTTATATAAAACAAGTGACAAATGTCATAATACTTTTATGTATTAGCTAAACAAATTTATAACTCAAAATAAAACTCTAAACTCAAAAACATGTCAAACGTGTTACACTATGAAGTAAACTGCCTTTCAATTGCTGGTGAATTTGGTCTTACCTTTTGGTGGCTTCGTTGTCTGTCGGGAACTGTTTGGTGAGATACTTTATAGGTATAGGGATGACATCCAGGTACATTATCCTGAATGAAGAAATAAAGTTGTCAATTACTATATTTATGCATTGATAACATGTACTTGCATGTGCGTAAATCCGCCTCGCGTAAATTAGCACGTTTCAGTAATATGTTGCCTACATATATGCAAGCTGCGTGCGTGTGGTGAGTGGTGAGTGCGTTTTATTAGTTTGTGTCAGTGATAATGCGGAACTGAATACAACTACATCCTGTCACATTATACGACATTATTACAAGGAACACTAATCGAGATCACGAGTGTTTAATTGGGGAAATATATATATATATATATTACCAGGGATATTAAGCGAGAACACGAGACTATGTCCAGGAATGACACAGGTTCTTTTAATGATATATACACAGTTATAGTGATAAAGCGTCACTCCGGCCGTTACATCACAGGGACCTAAACACTTGGTAAAGTCTACATGTAACTGGACCTAGTCACGTGTGTAGTTCATTTTTCAGACCCAAAACGTCTGGGAGTGTACTATACCCACTAACACTGTAACAAATCGATCAGGTCCGCGTGGTTCCTGTTACATCCACAACAGGTCATGTGTAATGGTTCGATTAGTTATAAATCTACCAATATGAATTAATTGCCAGGCGGAGCCATTGATTCCAGGTAATTAGAGATAATACATATGAATACGTGTTAAATCGCAATGAAAGATATAAAACATTTGCAATAGTGAACGACATACATTGCTTATCCTTCATATGTACTACCATTGAAAACTTTAAATAAAGGGAGGTAAATCGCAATACGTACGTGACGAAGAAAATCCCCATCATAGCTAAGACCACGAACACCTTAGTCAAGAGGAGTTTATCCATGATGGTGCGTCACTGTAAAAGAGTCGTTCCCTCGCGTTGATGGTGTCTTCTTGGGGTATTATTTCTGCTTATGTATCAGGTGGTCCGACATGTAGGCAGGCAGGCAAATCCTACGGAACAACAAAGTTACATCATTGAATTGGAACCTCTGTAACTCTGCTGTGAGGTTATTCAAGGTGGACAGCCAAACAACACTTGTTGAGTTTGAACTTAAAAATAAAAGGACGAGATTTGTCGCTTCTAAATGTGAGTGTTCCTCACTTTATACTTATACACATTTTTAGGAAATTAAGATTTTGTTGGGTTTTTTTTTTTTTTTAAACGTCGAATTTCATGTGTCCGAATGATTTATACGTTTCTAGTAAAACTTTCTGAAAAGGGACTTTTAATATGCTACTTTCATCAGAAATTCATTTTAATTAATTTATTTTTTACGGTACAAATATCTTCTCTGTTGCGGAAACATGCTAACGTTAGGTTTTGCCTCATAATCATTTCAACCAACTCAACCAGCACGGCCATTTTTGTGTGGCCTATTTCACGGATATGAAGAATCGGAAGTAGTCTACTTCCATTTCAAGTATCGAATGTATAAACAATCGAAGATTTCACTTATAGATTTCCAAATTGAAAATGCCAGACTAAAAACTGTATTCGACGGGCGAGGGCCATTTTTATGAACCCAAGATCTAGAGATCAATGTGACTTGCCAATGTCGCGTCAACTATATAGTGTATACGAGTTTCCTCCCCTCTCACAAGCCAGGAAGCAAGCGTAATAATTTGCATAGAAAATAGTTCGCAATACCAGAAACATGTAATATATGTTTCTAGAAATACTCAGGGATAAAACATGTCATTGTGTACGATTCAAACTGTTTGACTATAATTTATATAACTTTTTTAAAAAAAATGTCTTTAAACATATAAAAGCGTGAATCATACTTAATCACAAACGAATACTTTGCGGAAGGTGACATAGTGTGTTGTTCTAATTAGCTTTTTTGGAGGGAAATCATTTGCGGGCCCCATCCTGAACTCATCGGGACTTATCGTAGAAATAAGCCACATTTTGATTCCTCCGATAGTTCCGAATGGATTTGCTCTAGCGTAATTTGGCGACGATCGCCTAAGGTGGCTGTTTCACAGCACCTCATAAATTAAAAAGTAATAAAAACAAGCGGGTAAGTAATAAACAACATGCCAATGTAATTCTTAGCTCTCTGGACGGAGTCCAGGAGAGCTTACGCAGTCATTCTCATGTTTTTGCCGGAAGTAGAATTATTAAAATTTTGTGGACAGAGGATATCAGAAACAGTGGGACTGTCAGAATGGATTTCAAGACACATGATTGGGGTCGACACGAACTAGATTTGACAAGAAATTTGAGTTGTTAAATGTTTTCATTTTCGAGTAATCGTCAATTTACGGTGTCGATAAAATTAAAAAGGTCCAAGGGGTGCGTGACTTACTTAGTGTTGCCCATCAGAGGTTTAGGACAGAGTTCACATTTTTTATCCCAGAAACTATCAAAATAATGCAAAATGCTGTCAAATGGTCGTATATTCTCAAGAGAATGATATGCTGCAAATTATGAGCTCAAATGTGTTGTGGGTAAAACATTTCATTGTTCCTGTAACAAGTCCCTTCAATAAATGTCCCTGTGACATTTTGGAGGTTTATATAAAACAAGTGACAAATGTCATAATACTTTTATGTATTAGCTAAACAAATTTATAACTCAAAATAAAACTCTAAACTCAAAAACATGTCAAACGTGTTACACTATGAAGTAAACTGCCTTTCAATTGCTGGTGAATTTGGTCTTACCTTTTGGTGGCTTCGTTGTCTGTCGGGAACTGTTTGGTGAGATACTTTATAGGTATAGGGATGACATCCAGGTACATTATCCTGAATGAAGAAATAAAGTTGTCAATTACTATATTTATGCATTGATAACATGTACTTGCATGTGCGTAAATCCGCCTCGCGTAAATTAGCACGTTTCAGTAATATGTTGCCTACATATATGCAAGCTGCGTGCGTGTGGTGAGTGGTGAGTGCGTTTTATTAGTTTGTGTCAGTGATAATGCGGAACTGAATACAACTACATCCTGTCACATTATACGACATTATTACAAGGAACACTAATCGAGATCACGAGTGTTTAATTGGGGAAATATATATATATATATTACCAGGGATATTAAGCGAGAACACGAGACTATGTCCAGGAATGACACAGGTTCTTTTAATGATATATACACAGTTATAGTGATAAAGCGTCACTCCGGCCGTTACATCACAGGGACCTAAACACTTGGTAAAGTCTACATGTAACTGGACCTAGTCACGTGTGTAGTTCATTTTTCAGACCCAAAACGTCTGGGAGTGTACTATACCCACTAACACTGTAACAAATCGATCAGGTCCGCGTGGTTCCTGTTACATCCACAACAGGTCATGTGTAATGCGTTCGATTAGTTATAAATCTACCAATATGAATTAATTGCCAGGCGGAGCCATTGATTCCAGGTAATTAGAGATAATACATATGAATACGTGTTAAATCGCAATGAAAGATATAAAACATTTGCAATAGTGAACGACATACATTGCTTATCCTTCATATATACTACCATTGAAAACTTTAAATAAAGGGAGGTAAATCGCAATACGTACGTGACGAAGAAAATCCCCATCATAGCTAAGACCACGAACACCTTAGTCAAGAGGAGTTTATCCATGATGGTGCGTCACTGTAAAAGAGTCGTTCCCTCGCGTTGATGGTGTCTTCTTGGGGTATTATTTCTGCTTATGTATCAGGTGGTCCGACATGTAGGCAGGCAGGCAAATCCTACGGAACAACAAAGTTACATCATTGAATTGGAACCTCTGTAACTCTGCTGTGAGGTTATTTAAGGTGGACAGCCAAACAACACTTGTTGAGTTTGAACTTAAAAATAAAAGGACGAGATTTGTCGCTTCTAAATGTGAGTGTTCCTCACTTTATACTTATACACATTTTTAGGAAATTAAGATTTTGTTGGTTTTTTTTTTTTTTTTTTAAACGTCGAATTTCATGTGTCCGAATGATTTATACGTTTCTAGTAAAACTTTCTGAAAAGGGACTTTTAATATGCTACTTTCATCAGAAATTCATTTTAATTAATTTATTTTTTACGGTACAAATATCTTCTCTGTTGCGGAAACATGCTAACGTTAGGTTTTGCCTCATAATCATTTCAACCAACTCAACCAGCACGGCCATTTTTGTGTGGCCTATTTCACGGATATGAAGAATCGGAAGTAGTCTACTTCCATTTCAAGTATCGAATGTATAAACAATCGAAGATTTCACTTATAGATTTCCAAATTGAAAATGCCAGACTAAAAACAGTATTCGACGGGCGAGGGCCATTTTTATGAACCCAAGATCTAGAGATCAATGTGACTTGCCAATGTCGCGTCAACTATATAGTGTATACGAGTTTCCTCCCCTCTCACAAGCCAGGAAGCAAGCGTAATAATTTGCATAGAAAATAGTTCGCAATACCAGAAACATGTAATATATGTTTCTAGAAATACTCAGGGATAAAACATGTCATTGTGTACGATTCAAACTGTTTGACTATAATTTATATAACTTTTAAAAAAAAAATGTCTTTAAACATATAAAAGCGTGAATCATACTTAATCACAAACGAATACTTTGCGGAAGGTGACATAGTGTGTTGTTCTAATTAGCTTTTTTGGAGGGAAATCATTTGCGGGCCCCATCCTGAACTCATCGGGACTTATCGTAGAAATAAGCCACATTTTGATTCCTCCGATAGTTCCGAATGGATTTGCTCTAGCGTAATTTGGCGACGATCGCCTAAGGTGGCTGTTTCACAGCACCTCATCAATTAAAAAGTAATAAAAACAAGCGGGTAAGTAATAAACAACATGCCAATGTAATTCTTAGCTCTCTGGACGGAGTCCAGGAGAGCTTACGCAGTCATTCTCATGTTTTTGCCGGAAGTAGAATTATTAAAATTTTGTGGACAGAGGATATCAGAAACAGTGGGACTGTCAGAATGGATTTCAAGACACATGATTGGGGTCGACACGAACTAGATTTGACAAGAAATTTGAGTTGTTAAATGTTTTCATTTTCGAGTAATCGTCAATTTACGGTGTCATTTTGGACATATTCGGTGTCACAGGGACATGCCGAACGTTATTCTGAGGAGTTATGAGGCAAAGTTCCTATATCAACCCACTGTAATGTGTATATAGTAATGTGCTGCAACACACGTATCCCTGTGCCGCTGCAAAAAAATGCTGCTATGCGTGTTACTTTATACACATTATGTCGTCTGCTACAGTGTACAGAGTGTCTCGCGAGGTATACGTATACGTCCCTAGCAAACACACTGATATGAAACATTACTACAATATGTATGTGAACGGATTTTGACAATATTTCGTCATGTTATGAAGAAATGTCCATAGTTTCTTCTCATAATATTTATTTATTTTTCCGTTGAGTATTTATGGAGCAATACAGAATTGTCTACACTGATAATTTCCGTGTGACGCCATTTCTCTATATGACGTTACTAAAATAACGTCAAAATGGCGTTCAAAAAATTAGGTATTGTAAAAAATATATATGATTTCTCTAGTCATATACATCGGAAAACAGTGAAAATATTATGATTCTCTATAAGAGTACAAAATTTCATTTAAAACGATCAATACACAAAGTCAGGAAAATTCATTGAAAAAGTTAAAAATACAAAGAATATATAGCAAAATTAAAAAAAAAAAAAAAAAAAGACTAAAATTGGCACGTTACTGTATCAACGTCCAGAGAGCTACGAGGCCCTTGGCCTCTTTTGTTATATTATGAATGAAAGTAAAATAATGTTATGTTGTATGCAGACCCTGAAAATTAGGATTTGTCCTGCACCAGATTTACACTTAGCTGCGATTTGAGGACAACAGGCGTCGTCGTCAGAGCTAGTCGTCCCATAGTGACACGCAAACGTAGTGCATCTTTGTATGGTTAGTGAAGTTTGGCTTAATTGGGACATGCTGCCATGTACCATTCTGATCAATGTTTGTATTTTAGTACAGAAATTAAAATATTAAAGCATTTTAAAGTCTGATCAATATTACCGTAGAGATTTACACTTGTGTTGCTACACCAGATCATATATGGGGCCAATTCATTCCTGGCCGAGTAGCTACAGACTGTGTATGCATATTAGTACTAATTAATACACGGAAAGTCATCAATGTGTGCGATCGCCGTACGACAATAAAGGCGTTCTGAAATGATATATTTAGAAAGGTATGATTGAATGTAGGAATTATGTGGACACCGCGTGACATTGCCCGTTTTTGAAAATATATATGCCTTCAAATTTGAAATTTATAAACAGGGCCACTCACCTTTCGATGGGACTTGTTTGTGTCTTTCAAATCATAACTGAATACACACTGTAATAGACGTGTCTATGTGTTGCTAGACAATCCATCATGAACTTATGATAAAACAATATCAAGGATCAGACCATAGTAAAGCTATGCACTTTTAAGGAGATGTGAGTTAACATGTAACGTCAATAATCCTCGACACACATGATATATTTTATTGCGTTAGTGTAGCAAAAGGATTGGACACAAGTTATAATCTTTATAACTGAGATCCTCTCTTAACATGTCCCATGGGATGGGTTACTGTTAGCTATAGGATTACAGCTGTTTAATTTAGTCTATCGGCAGTTTGTTTAACCCTATAGAATGTCATATACATTTACATAAGATAAATAACATTAGGCTAAGAATGTACATTATGTAGATCAAGTCTTCCCCGAGGATATATACATAATAATGATTTAACTGGGCAAAAATATCACATTTCAATAATGCATATGTTACAGGAAATTCTATAGGTTTTAAAAGTATTTCAACCCAGAACGAAGATTCGAACAAAAAAATCCCTAAAACACAAGTATTGCCTAAGATAGTGCATTGCCATAGATGGTTTGATTTGATTTATTTGGTTTTAAGTCCTATTAACAGCCAGTGTTATTTAAGGACGTGCCAGGTTTTGGAGGCGGAGAAAAACCACCGACCTTCGGTCAGTACCAGGATCTCATTTCATACAGATTAATTAAATATCATTTAACGTTACGACTTTATTACATTACCAATGCTATAGTTACCTTATTCCGAGACGGTCACGGTCTGGTAGAAAACACCATGTCTAAACACCGTCCATTGTGGTCGAATGCAATATTGATAAGCATTTGAAACGAAGTCCTCTAATACAACAATTATTACAACAGTGGTACCACTTACAATGAAATCCCAATTATTACATTAGTTGTACCAGTTACAATGCATCCCCTACCGTTAATGTAATAATTATTACATTAGTTGTACCAGTTACAATGCATCCCCTACCGTTAATGTAATAATTATTCCATTAGTTGTACCAGTTACAATAATTCCCTACCGTTAATGTAATAATTATTACATTAGTTGTACCAGTTACAATACATCCCCTACCGTTAATGTTATAGTTATTACATTAGTTGTACCAGTTACAATACATCCCCTACCGTTAATGTTATAGTTATTACATTAGTTGTACCAGTTACAATACATCCCCTACCGTTAATGTTATAGTTATTACATTAGTTGTACCAGTTACAATACATCCCCTACCGTTAATGTTATAGTTATTACATTAGTTGTACCAGTTACAATACATCCCCTACCGTTAATGTTATAGTTATTACATTAGTTGTACCAGTTACAATACATCCCCTACCGTTAATGTTATAGTTATTACATTAGTTGTACCAGTTACAATACATCCCCTACCGTTAATGTTATAGTTATTACATTAGTTGTACCAGTTACAATACATCCCCTACCGTTAATGTAATAATTATTACATTAGTTGTACCAGTTACAATACATCCCCTACCGTTAATGTTATAGTTATTACATTAGTTGTACCAGTTACAATACATCCCCTACCGTTAATGTAATAATTATTACATTAGTTGTACCAGTTACAATACATCCCCTACCGTTAATGTTATAATTATTACATTAGTTGTACCAGTTACAATACATCCCCTACCGTTAATGTAATAATTATTACATTAGTTGTACCAGTTACAATACATCCCCTACCGTTAATGTAATAATTATTACATTAGTTGTACCAGTTACAATACATCCCCTACCGTTAATGTAATAATTATTACATTAGTTGTACCAGTTACAATACATCCCCTACCGTTAATGTTATAGTTATTACATTAGTTGTACCAGTTACAATACATCCCCTACCGTTAATGTTATAGTTATTACATTAGTTATACCAGTTACAATACATCCCCTACCGTTAATGTTATAGTTATTACATTAGTTGTACCAGTTACAATACATCCCCTACCGTTAATGTAATAATTATTACATTAGTTGTACCAGTTACAATACATCCCCTACCGTTAATGTTATAGTTATTACATTAGTTGTACCAGTTACAATACATCCCCTACCGTTAATGTTATAGTTATTACATTAGTTGTACCAGTTACAATACATCCCCTACCGTTAATGTTATAGTTATTACATTAGTTGTACCAGTTACAATACATCCCCTACCGTTAATGTTATAGTTATTACAATAGTTATACCAGTTACAATACATCCCCTACCGTTAATGTAATAATTATTACATTAGTTGTACCAGTTACAATACATCCCCTACCGTTAATGTTATAGTTATTACATTAGTTGTACCAGTTACAATACATCCCCTACCGTTAATGTTATAGTTATTACATTAGTTGTACCAGTTACAATACATCCCCTACCGTTAATGTTATAGTTATTACAATAGTTATACCAGTTACAATACATCCCCTACCGTTAATGTCATAGTTATTACATTAGTTGTACCAGTTACAATACATCCCCTACCGTTAATGTTATAGTTATTACATTAGTTGTACCAGTTACAATATATCCCCTACCGTTAATGTTATAGTTATTACATTAGTTGTACCAGTTACAATACATCCCCTACCGTTAATGTTATAGTTATTACATTAGTTGTACCAGTTACAATACATCCCCTACCGTTAATGTAATAATTATTACATTAGTTGTACCAGTTACAATACATCCCCTACCGTTAATGTTATAGTTATTACAATAGTTATACCAGTTACAATACATCCCCTACCGTTAATGTAATAATTATTACATTAGTTGTACCAGTTACAATATATCCCCTACCGTTAATGTTATAGTTATTACAATAGTTATACCAGTTACAATACATCCCCTACCGTTAATGTTATAGTTATTACATTAGTTGTACCAGTTACAATACATCCCCTACCGTTAATGTTATAGTTATTACATTAGTTGTACCAGTTACAATACATCCCCTACCGTTAATGTTATAGTTATTACATTAGTTGTACCAGTTACAATACATCCCCTACCGTTAATGTTATAGTTATTACATTAGTTATACCAGTTACAATACATCCCCTACCGTTAATGTTATAGTTATTACATTAGTTGTACCAGTTACAATACATCCCCTACCGTTAATGTTATAGTTATTACATTAGTTGTACCAGTTACAATACATCCCCTACCGTTAATGTTATAGTTATTACATTAGTTGTACCAGTTACAATACATCCCCTACCGTTAATGTTATAGTTATTACATTAGTTGTACCAGTTACAATACATCCCCTACCGTTAATGTTATAATTATTACATTAGTTGTACCAGTTACAATACATCCCCTACCGTTAATGTTATAGTTATTACAATAGTTATACCAGTTACAATACATCCCCTACCGTTAATGTTATAGTTATTACATTAGTTATACCAGTTACAATACATCCCCTACCGTTAATGTCATAGTTATTACATTAGTTGTACCAGTTACAATACATCCCCTACCGTTAATGTAATAATTATTACATTAGTTGTACCAGTTACAATACATCCCCTACCGTTAATGTAATAATTATTACAATAGTTGTACCAGTTACAATATATCCCCTACCGTTAATGTTATAGTTATTACATTAGTTGTACCAGTTACAATACATCCCCTACCGTTAATGTTATAGTTATTACATTAGTTGTACCAGTTACAATACATCCCCTACCGTTAATGTTATAGTTATTACATTAGTTGTACCAGTTACAATACATCCCCTACCGTTAATGTTATAGTTATTACATTAGTTGTACCAGTTACAATACATCCCCTACCGTTAATGTTATAGTTATTACATTAGTTGTACCAGTTACAATACATCCCCTACCGTTAATGTTATAGTTATTACATTAGTTGTACCAGTTACAATGCAGTCCCCTACCGTTAATGTTATAGTTATTACATTAGTTGTACCAGTTACAATGCAGTCCCTACCGTTAATGTTATAGTTATTACATTAGTTGTACCAGTTACAATGCAGTCCCTAACGTTATAACATTAGTTGTACCAGTTACAATGCAGTCCCCTACCGTTAATGTTATAGTTATTACATTAGTTGTACCAGTTACAATACATCCCCTACCGTTAATGTTATAGTTATTACAACAGTACCTTTAATAGAGAATCACGCTGTAAGTCCACTAACAATTATCAGCCTACAAATTATTTTCGTGAGTCCTTTTCAAATGTTTGCTTAAAACAATGAGACCCACAATGTTAAAATTTATGTATTTCTTTAAAGCATGTGAATTACATCAAAGTTCTATGAGTGTATGACTCGGCACTCGCATGCAGATTTTCCAGTGATAAGTGTCTGATGTCGTATCCTCGCTTTGTCTCAGGTTTGACATATATCGATTTATAGCAACAACCCGGCATAGCGATTACACGACAGTTTGCACTCGCTTATCTGATTGTGCTTGTAAAGACTGTGTTGTGGTAAAATGTCTTGTCGCTTTAATTTGTCGTCTTATCGTTTTGTCCTTTCCTGTTCATAAGAACGTGACCAGGTATAGGATCGTATTGTCGTCAGATCTTGACGGGAACCTAAACTATTGTAGTATGAAATCGTCCTACTGTATTGTAATCGACACTACCTATATATATATGGGACAAAGAAGTAATTCTTACAGTGTGGATATTGTAAAATGTCAAATTTTCGAGGCAATCCGTCCCTTTATCAAGACACAGAGAATACAAATATGTGGTTGGTCTTTATAGTTTGGTATTGTTAAATGTGGGATAAATCCAGGGTCACGATCGTATGTAATATTAGATCGTATATACTGGTGATGTTATCAACATCCAATGGAGTAATATGCTAAGAATAAAGAAACAACATAGTGATTATGTGGGCGGAAGGCATCTTCTCATGGTATACTGGGGTAGTCTGCTGGATTAGTTTCCTGAGTAGCGCCACGTCTTTGTCTCCGGTATTAAGGTTCATCACCACACTTCTGACACAAATCAGATTTATTTTGTAAACCCAGGGCTTCTTCAGAAGCGACTACGGAAATCACACATGGTCGTATATGTTTTGCATTTGGATGAAATAAGAAACTACAACTACAACTTATATATATATATATATATGCCCAGGACTACTGAGACGACGCTCTCTGTGGAATCCTATTGTACCTCTGTCATGCTTGACCGCAGACATTGACATCAAAACAGGTTTTGCTGGTGAGGTAAAACGAAACTGAATACTGTTGTGATGTAATATAAGATTCCATATACTGTACCCTTAATAGACCCCAGTTACCTTGCACTTTCACAATGCAAGGTCATACTATCTGTGTATTTCACATTTTACATTATACATTGAACTGCCCACTATTAGCAAATTATCAAATGGCAAAATTAATTTCCTTTTTAAAAAATCTAGAGCCATTACTGGAACTAGCATCGTTATAAAAATAAAACATGTTGTTTATCCATTTGTCTGAGAGGTACTGCTATCAATATTGTACCTGAGTATTGATTATAGATACCAAAAAATCATTGACACATGTACCTACCCCCACTTATTACATGGTCTGTTGTTACATAGGGTAGGTGAGTTTGCAGCACTAAAAGTTAATATTTAAAATGTATTTTTAGAATTCAAGGCTAGTTGTACGTTTGTAAAAGTCCTAAGTTTACTCATAGAAAAGTATGAGTTCGTACCTGCTAAATGTTTTGAGATAGACTTTTTTAAAAAGTTTCTACTTATTCTCGCTGTAAACGAACCTATTATGAAGAGTTGGCCATGGTAGGTCTTTGTGAATACAAGAGTACTAGTGTTCCATTTTCAAAAGAAACACATGTAAAGCCATAGCTATACTCTCGCAAACACCCTGGGGTATGTATGGCCATGATCCTTATGTATACGTAGCAGGTTATGTAGGGGTTGGTAATTAGTCAGGATGTTGGGTTTAGTTTCGTATAAATATGTCGTAGGTAATATGGGGGTAGGTTAGGGTGTTGCCTGTTTCTATGTAATTTCATGTCGTGAATATTTATGCCATCATTAATAAATTGTTAATTACAGTTCAAGGCGTTTGTTCTCCCTCTATACGACAGATAACGGTTACAAGCTAAAGTGACCCATCGAACCTGGGTTGTTGGTCCTATTCGGAATCCAAGAGTTCCAGGACATGTTAAAATTGACAAAATCATGGTAAAGTAGTTCAGCATCTAAGTTGGTCATCATGAATGTTGTCTTAAGTATTATATAACAATAGTGTTTCCAGCAAGCCTGATTAGCATGGCGTTGCGTCATGCCCCTTTTCTACGGCACCATGCCCTTTTAGCAGAGCACCATGCCTTTATTTACAATCTGCATATCTTTATTTATTACCTACATGCCTTCATGATCATGTATCAATTTCCTTGGTCGCCATTTTGTTTAAATTCTCTTGTCATGATAAGCTCTGCCCTTCTCAAACCCAAACCCAAGGTAATTAACACCTGGCAAAAGGACCCTGGGACACTTAATTAGTCTGGATTGGAGCAGTGTTGTGTGCACTCAACCATGGGAGGGGCCCCTACCCCAGATCATAGTTCCATGCCTGACTGATTTTCACACCTTTGCAAGTGACAAAGTATAAGGCAACATTTTGTGCAGCAAATAGCAGTCAAAGGCATATTGCAGACAATGAAGTGCTTAGACTGACATTGAGGGTAATGACATTTAGATGAAACTAAGTTCATATTTCATATTGATTTTCAATACCCCGTTCCTATATCAGATGTTGAGCAGTTTTTATCTGATTCATTATACACATATATATTTTTGTATACTAATAGACAATTATTGAATGAAAATAATTCAGTTTTCAGACAAAATTTCATGAATTTGAATACATTACTGTGATGTAAATATCAATTTGTTGTACGATTAAGATTTCTAAAAATGTGTAAGTTTTAGGATGCTACTTAAATGTTGTTTATACCTGATTAGGAGATACACCCTTATTAGGTAATCTACAGTGCATTATTACATAGAATTTTGTAATAATTATAAAATAATCAGTATCTTCAAAACATGATTAGGGCCAGATACTCTCTCATTATAATTATATCAATAAATCATTGTTCATCAGATTTTTTTCTTTAAATACATGCCCTTTTATATTAAAAAATAAATAAATAAATAAAATACAGAAACACGTAGGATACAGGCAATGCCCCTTTTCCTCTCTTAAGATGCACTTTTGTTACTTTGATAGGTATACCATGCCCTTTTTTATCATTTGGGAAACAGTAAACAATGTTGTCTTAAAACAAACACAATTAAATACGAGTGTCAATTGAAATCAACTGTTATTTCTTCATTGTATGGCAGATATTGGAATTATGATGCATCCCAAAAGATGCCTAGACATTTAGTTTGGAAGTCATTTATGTTTTTTCTTTGTCTTAGAGGCAGGAAACCTACATCAGGGAAATCCCTGTTCTTTACATTTTTCATTTTCTGTTTCACTATGATTAATCCTCTAAGGATGAAGGCAAGACAGCAAAAATAATTACATGTAATTACAAGTTTTCAAAATTAATATTAGTGGGGAGGCGAGGTGCCGCGGTGGCTGAGTGGTTGAGGTGTCCCGACACTTTATCATGATCACTAGCCCTCCACCTCTGGGTTGTGAGTTCGAAACCTACGTGGGGCAGTTGCAAGGTACTGACCGTAGGCCGGTGGTTTTACACCAGGTACTCTGGCCTTCCTCTACCTCCAAAACCTGGCACATCCTTAAATGACCCCGACGATTAATAGAATGTAAAAAAAACAAGAGGCCCAGAGGGCCTGTATCGCTCACCTGGTTTCATGAGATATGAAACAAGAATGATGCTGAAGTATATTTGTCGCTGGTATTGCTATGTCAATTTATATCATAAGCAATTTATATGGGTACATGTGCATTGGTTTTATTTTAATACTGAAAATTCCAAAAAGTTCATTAATCCGCGACCTCAGAGGGATGCTACCACACAAATGTGAGTGATATCCATTGCTTAGTTTCAGAGTAGAACTTGTTTAGACCAATTGACCCCTTTTGACCCTGACCTCTGCCCCCTTGGGGGTCAGCCCCTTCCTTCATGCAATTTTGAATCCCTACCCCAATAAGATGCTACCAGTCAAACCATTGCTTAGTTTCAGAGAATAAGTTGTTTAAATCAATTTAGCCAAATTGACCCCTTTTGGCCCTACCCCTCAGCCCCCTGGCGGCCCAGGTCAACCCCAACATCTTTACAATTTTGAATCCCCACCCCATAACCATGCTACCATACAAATGCCCATAGGGATGCTACCCGGGAAATTCCTACCCCAAGGTGATGCTACCAGTTAAATATGAGATATCCATTGCTTGTTTCCAGAGAAGAAGTCAATTATATGAATATAGCCCGATTGACCACATTTGGCCCCGCCCCTCAGGCCCCTGGGGGGTCAGCCCCATCATTTGTACAATTTTGAATCTCCACCCAATAGTGATGCTACCAGGCAAATATGAGCGACAGCCACTGCTCGGTTTCAGAGAAGAAGTCGTTTATATCAATATAGCCAAATTGACCACATTCGGCCCCGCCCCTCAGGCCCCTGGGGGGCCAGCCCCATCATTTGTACAATTTTGAATCTCCAACCCATAATGATGCTACCAGGCAAATATAAGCGATAGCCATTGCTTGGTTTCAGAGAAGAAGTCGTTTATATCAATATAGCCAAATTGACCACATTCGGCCCCGCCCCTCAGGCCCCTGGGGGGTCAGACCCATCATTTGTACAATTTTGAATCCCCACCCCATAATGATGCTACCAGGCAAATATGAGCGATAGCCATTGCTTGGTTTCAGAGAAGAAGTCGTTTATATCAATATAGCCAAATTGACCACATTCGGCCCCGCCCCTCAGGCCCCTGGGGGGTCAGACCCATCATTTGTACAATTTTGAATCCCCACCCCATAATGATGCTACCAGGCAAATATGAGCGATAGCCATTGCTTGGTTTCAGAGAAGAAGTCTTTTATATCAATATAGCCGGATTTACCACATTTGGCCCCGCCCCTCAGGCCCCTGGGGGGTCAGCCCCTTCATTTGTACAATTTTGAATCCCCACCCCATAGTGATGCTACCTAGCAAATATGAGCGATAGCCATTGCTTGGTTTCAGAGAAGTTGTTGTTTATATCAATAGCTCCAAATTGACCCCTTTTGGCCCCACCCCAGAGGCCCCCAGGGGGTCAGCTCCACCATTTGTACAATTTTGAGTCCCCTACCCATAGGGATGCTTCTGACCAAATTTGTTCAAATTCTGATCAGCGGTTATGAAGAAGAAGTCAAATAAGTCAATTGTTGACGGACGGACGGACGGACGACGGACGCCACGGTATGGCACAAGCTCACCTTGGTCCTTCGGACCAGGTGAGCTAATAAAGCAAAGGAAGGGAAGCACTGGAGCAGGGGTATAAACATGTGTGACCCTGGTGGAGAGTAATCTTAAGACTTTTTGATATACAGATGCCTTGTAAGAGACATATAATGATTGAGCATTCAACCAAATTGTCTAATGCCAATGTCTGGTGATAGGGCAAGAAGAAACTTGGGCCAGGTGGAAGGACTGATGAGTTTGTTTTGAATATCAAGGACATTTTTAAGAGTGGTTGAAACTCAGACTTGAAGGGGAATGTGCAAGTTTGTTTAACTTTTCAAAAGTATATTATAAGGCTTTTTGATATCCTTGCTACATTTATAATTTTTGATTTTTTTTTTCAACAGATATGGGAAAATACAAATATTTCAAATGTATATTTAAAACAAGACCATGGGAAAAAGGTCTTATATGTAAAATACACAATACACCACATCTGAATTGAGTTTATTTGTATTTCAGACACTGTGACAGCTGTTACATGGCTACATTTACTAGGAACTATGGAATAAAGATTTTTATCAGATTGCAATTTATTAGCAAGCCTGGTTAAAAAATGTTGATGAGAGCATTGGCTTGGGATGAATCTGCTTAATATACGACTACAAAAGTAAACTAAGAAATGTATCTTAATTATAATTTCACTATCATTAAAATGTCCATTATCTTAAGTTAAAACTTCTGCAGATAGTTGTATATTATTATTTTGATCATAATTATCTGCTTAGCTGTCTATATATATTTGAGCTTATTTCTTACACTTCAATATTTAGAGCATATATAAGTTTCATTTGAAATTTTGATATTACCATGTTATTCAGATAAATAATTCTGTAATGCTATTAAAATAAAAATTTGTGTAGTGTATATATGTGCAGATTGTCTGGATGATTACAATAATTTTCTCTCAATTCAAACGTCTGAGCTTGAAGTTCACCTGAAATAATTTTTTAAAACGAAAGACCTTGTGCTCTTCAGGTTTTTGCAATGCTGGTATTTAATATTGTACACTTCAAATGAGCAGTTTTTTAAGCATGTCATTTTCTGAGAATGAAATTTTAAATTTGTATGAAGATAAGAATTTCTGGTCTGTTCTTTCTTTCAACACATTACCCAAAGCAAAATCTATGACTTCTCAGGCAACATTTTAAAACTACAATTGTTTTAGGGGTTTATTATCCTAGCAACAGCAAGGGTAATTTATAATAATGAAGTGAAGACATCACTGTCAAAAAATCTGATATATATATATGGCAATCAGCTTTTCGACAGTGATAATGATTTGCTCTCTTTAATACAGTAGCCAATGGAAGATGGTGGGGAGTATATGGGAGGCGAAAGATTGAGGAAGGGCCTGGAGGGGTGTGTGGGTAGTTATGTTGTTGTTGTTTTTTTTGTTGGGGGGGGGGGGGGGGGGGGGGATTGTTAACCAATACGTAGATATAGACTATATGTAACTAGACCTGAATGGGACTGTGGCAGATCTGTAATTGTATATTGTATGCTTTATTAAATTACCATGATCAAAATATTTAAAAGTTGAAGACGTTGTAAGGAACCGATTGATCCCCGGCAGCATGGTTCGTGTTGGACCTAAACTAAACAGTCCCGGGGAGAAATCGGACACACTCTTTCAGACTCTTCGCAATGCTTAAAATGATCACTTTCTTAATTAACATTCCATGTAATGGTCTTGGTGTTTACTTTTGAAACATATGTTTCACTAATGCAAGAATATTTTCAGCTTTTTACGAGAAGAGCAAACAAGTTTGTACTTACGTGACCCGAGTGCCCGCTGTCCAAATTCGTGGTCAAGTATATACACAACAGAAAGTGATGACGTAATTCACGGAAAAAAATTAGGGGAATTCCCTCTACCCGTGACCAGAGTGTTATTAGCGCGTATGTTAATTTTATATGACAGTTTAGTACGAACAATGTAGTCTACATGGATGTTGTGCTGCATGTGAAATATGGCCGCAGGCACTCGTCTCTTCTGTCCTGATTTATAATATACATGTATCTGTTGAATTGACATATATTTGTGAAGAGAAAATAGGTAAAAAATACGTCCTTCCAATGTTTTTAATTGAGGGCCGCTTTTTAAAGACGTCGTTATTTCACTGAAACATTTTGTCGCGCACTGAGATATTGTTATTGGAATTATTTTATTTATTTATTCATTTACTTATTTATTTATTTATTTATTTATTCATTTTTATTATTATTATTTTTTTTTTTTTTTACATTTTGAAATACGTTTTAGATTCTATTTTCGACAAAAATAACAGTAAGCAGGCTCTGTGCTAATTGTAGGAACAGCTGTTGCAAAACTCATTGTATTTAACTGGAATGTCACATAAAAAGAAGGAAACATAGAATTGGTGATAAACCTCCAGCTACAATCTGATAGAAATTGGCAGATAACATTTGAATTAATTCGTGTATAATTATGCGTGCGAACAAGTTGATCTAAAAGACGGAATTATATCTTTAAGTCCGTGTCAAAACATGAGAGCATTTATTTACCGTGTTTAATTAGTTTTACCTTTTTTCAGCCGACGGTCTATCAGAACTATCACTAAACAGTGGCTATAACGATCTCTTGGCGTTTTAAGAGCGCACTTCGAATTACGTAACAAGTAAGTTACAGCTATACCTATAAAGGACCAGCTCTTAATATGTTACCATTTATTCCACTGACCTACTAAAAGATGTTCTAAACTTCTAAAATATTTTGAACTTTAATTTAAAGGAAGTAAGGATAATTAAGTTGATGAACAGACCCAAATCTCTCTCTCTCTCTCTCTCTCTCTCTCTCTCTCTCTCTCTCTCTCTCTCTCTCTCTCTCCATAAATATACATATGTAAGCCTATATATCGATTCCTTTCTTTCCTAATGCTCTGTACATGTAATTGTGTGATTGCGATATTTTATGCCATCTTGTTATTTGTGTAATTTATGATTGTAATATTTAAGGGAGAGGGCTTTAGATAAGTTGTATAACTTGTGCCCAATCCCGATTGCACAGAAGGCAATAAAATATGTTTAAACTAAACAGACCCGACTCTGACTTTTGCTAAGGTTAGTAAACTTAACCAGACAGGGCGGCCGACATAGATGGTGGATAATGTGGAGGAATTACCCCACCCTTAATATATTGTTTTAACGCCCGACTAACCATCTAATAACATCATGTCATTCCATAAAATTCTGTCATAATCGATACCGGTCCTAAAAACCAAACTACAGTAACACTTTTCATTCAGCTTTTTCCCCGGCCTGGTGTTTTGTAAAATTATACTTACCTGCTGTGATATCTAGAAGTATTTCACGCCGGAGGCCGGAGTTCAACTCTCTTCAACTGGGCTTTCTATTTTTTTTTTCTTTTTCATTTTTTTTTTTTTTTTAGATTCTATATATTTTTTCCATATACTTGAAATAAATTAATTTACACATAAAAATAAGCAGTTTCTCATGGCGGAGTTATTATAATTCATATTTGCTTTGAATGAAAATGGTTTTATTGCACAAACCATAGAACGGCTAAGCTCTACAAGAGGCCTAACGATAGTTCGATATTTAGTACTAGTTTTTCCTAACTCATTTGCTATTATGATTTCATTTTTTATTTCAATATCTTAAATTAATGTATTTATGAATATTAAATCAGTCTATCTGGGCCATTTCATCAGATGTTATAAACCTTACAAGCCTGTACAACTGTAAGTATTATAATACAGGTTTCATACAAAGTACATGTTACTTTGTTTTATCTACAACTAATATAACCGACAGTAATACAGGTTTCATACATAGTACATGTTACTTAGTTTTATCTACAACTACTAGTAAAACAGCTGCAATTATAATACAGGTTTTATCGTTACATCAATAACTGATGAGCCGTTTATGCAACAATGGAACCTGTATTATAATGTCAGTTGTATTAATTGTAGATAAAACAAAGTTAACACGTACTATGTAAGTGACATCAGCTCTTGATGTTTATATTAAAAAATGTATTATAATGCAAGTTGTATTAGTTGTAGATGAAACAAAAACAAAGTAACATGTCCTTTGTCAATGATATCAGTTGTTGATGTTTCTATGAAACATGTATTATAATGCCAGTTTACTTTACTTTAAACATATTTTATTTCAATTAAGGAAAAGGGATTAGGCACAAGTTATTGCAACTTACTAAGGCCTTCTCCCATTACACATATAAACACATGTATATTACATATAGAAATAGGCATAAAGTTTGAATGACTATGAAAATTTAATACAAACACAATAGTTCACAAGAACTTTATAAATATTTTAAAATCTGTTGCTGGATTTTATGAATAAATGCACAAGTCTAAAAATACGACAATTTAGATCTACGGAAAAATTGAGTATTACCATACAATAGAAGTTTTAAACTAGGTTCTGTTCCAAAGGCATTTATATGTTGTAGCATAATACGTCTTTCCTGAGCATAAAGGCGACATTCAAATAAAAAGTGAAAGGCATTCTCACATGGATATCCACATGAGCAAGCTGGATCATCAACAAGATTTACACGATACAAATCGTACTTAAGTGGACTACACTGGTGTCTTAGTCTGGTGTGCATAATATTGAATTTTCTTTCACCCAAACCGAAATAGATAGGTGGGGATGGTTGCACGTTTAAAGCCAAAGAATTTACAAATAAAGGTAAAGAAGGTAATGATCGTCCGGATAAATCTAATGAATTCCAACTACGAATAGTAGATGGTATGAAAGAACTATTTGTAAGAGAAAGCCGAAATGGAGGAACTCTGTAATTATTATTATTTCTAAGAGGATATCGGTTATTTTCTGCTACTGTAGATGGTAGGAGATCATTCAAATAAATTGGTGTTAAGTTATTTTGCATTTTATATAAAAGTTGGAGTTTTCTTCGATTTCTACGATTTGATAGGGTATCTAAACCTGATTCAAAATATAAATATTCAATATTTGCATAAGACGGAAGGCCTGTTATGATACGAATGGCCTCCCTTTGGGCTTTCTCCAACAATTCTGATTCGGCTTTGGTGCAACCATCCCATACCTCACATGCATATTCTAAAACTGGTAAGATGAATGATTTGTAAATTCTTAAAAGACATTCACGGCTTAGTAAAAACTTCAATTTTCTTAAAACGTTAATTTTCTTCATAACAGAACTGTATATTGCGTTAATGTGATCTCCCCATTTGGCATTCGAATTAAAATATACTCCGAGATGTTTATGGTTGTCAGTAAAAATCAAATTTTTCCCATCAAAGTTCAATTCTAGGTCTTCGTCTAAGTCATTAGAATTAGAAATAAATATTACATCAGTTTTGTCTGGATTAAATGTAACTAGCCAAGTTTTAGACCAAAAATTTAAAGAATTTAGATCCCTATTTAAAACAGTTTCAATTTCAAGACAGGATGACGAAGACATTAGCATAGAGGTATCATCTGCAAAAAGACGAGCAGCTGACTCAAGAACATCGGCAATATCATTTATATATATTAAAAACAAAAGTGGACCTAGGATTGAACCTTGGGGAACCCCTGCTAAATTTAAACCCAATTGAGAATATGAATTGTTTAAAAAGACTTTTTGTCGTCTGTGACATAGATAATTTTGTAACCAAGAATGTAACTCTCCACAAATTCCGTATGATTGAAGTTTGACCAGAAGACCCTTATGCCACACCCTATCAAACGCCTTTGAAATATCACAGAATACCATACATACATGTTTCTTTTCTTCAAGTGAGATACAGATATTGTGATAAATTTCAAGAAGTTGATACACAGTAGAATGACCACGCATAAAACTCGATTGATATTTATAAAACAAAGAGTTTTCCATGAAGTAGTTATATATATGTTTAAAAATTACACGTTCAAATACTTTACCAACGGTAGATAAAAGAGAAATTGGCCTATAATTAGAAGGAGAATGTCGATCACCCTTTTTAAATAGTGGCATAACTTTGGCAATTTTCCAACTAGATGGAAAATTACTGGTCGATAAAGACATATTAAAAATAATTTCAAGAGGAATACATACAGTATGTGAAGTATTTCGTAACATATGATGGCTAATTCCATCTTCACCAGAGGCCTTTCCGAGTTTCAATATTTGTAAGATATCTTTAATTTCGTTAATGTTCACTCTTATAGAGCTAAAAGTTTTGTCAGTTCTTTGTTCTACCAAAATATGTTTAAACTAAACAGACCCGACTCTGACTTTTGCTAAGGTTAGTAAACTTAACCAGACAGGGCGGCCGACATAGATAGTGGATAATGTGGAGGAATTACCCCACCCTTAATATATTGTTTTAACGTCCGACTAACCATCTAATAACATCATGTCATTCCATAAAATTCTGTCATAATCGATACCGGTCCTAAAAACCAAACTACAGTAACACTTTTCATTCAGCTTTTTCCCCGGCCTGGTGTTTTGTAAAATTATACTTACCTGCTGTGATATCTAGAAGTATTTCACGCCGGAGGCCGGAGTTCAACTCTCTTCAACTGGGCTTTCTATTTTTTTTTTCTTTTTCATTTTTTTTTTTTTTTAGATTCTATATATTTTTTCCATATACTTGAAATAAATTAATTTACACATAAAAATAAGCAGTTTCTTATGGCGGAGTTATTATAATTCATATTTGCTTTGAATGAAAATGGTTTTATTGCACAAACCATAGAACGGCTAAGCTCTACAAGAGGCCTAACGATAGTTCGATATTTAGTACTAGTTTTTCCTAACTCATTTGCTATTATGATTTCATTTTTTATTTCAATATCTTAAATTAATGTATTTATGAATATTAAATCAGTCTATCTGGGCCATTTCATCAGATGTTATAAACCTTACAAGCCTGTACAACTGTAAGTATTATAATACAGGTTTCATACAAAGTACATGTTACTTTGTTTTATCTACAACTAATATAACCGACAGTAATACAGGTTTCATACATAGTACATGTTACTTAGTTTTATCTACAACTACTAGTAAAACAGCTGTAATTATAATACAGGTTTTATCGTTACATCAATAACTGATGAGCCGTTTATGCAACAATGGAACCTGTATTATAATGTCAGTTGTATTAATTGTAGATAAAACAAAGTTAACACGTACTATGTAAGTGACATCAGCTCTTGATGTTTATATTAAAAAAATGTATTATAATGCAAGTTGTATTAGTTGTAGATGAAACAAAAACAAAGTAACATGTCCTTTGTCAATGATATCAGTTGTTGATGTTTCTATGAAACATGTATTATAATGCCAGTTGTATTAATTATAGATGAAAGAAAGTAACATGTACTTTTTCAATGATATCAGCTGTTGATGTTTATATGAAACCTGTCAGCATAAGCTGTTGACGTAACGATGAAAGCTGTACTAAAATGCCTGTTTTATTAGTTGTGGTTTACCAAAGTAACGTGTACTATGTAAGTTACGATGATGATCAATAACTCTTGCATACAACTTTGACTTATTCGTTATCACTACTTTTTCGTATTCCTGTTCATACTATTTTGGACTGAATCCATGTTCCTAACATACTGTCATTACATACATCAATTATTAATCAAACTGATGTATTCATAAAGTAAAATTTCAGACATAGCCGGGGGAGGGTGTTAGTTTAGGTTCGTCCATCTTTCACACTTCACTTCAGTGCAACAAATGTTGGACCTTTCTTTCTGGTGACCTGTTTAATGCCACACGGGCTTCCAAATTTCATTGTCAGTTTTCTCGAAATTAACTTTTCGGAAAGATATCCATCAAACTTGATAAAATGTTGAAATACCTTAACAGCTCGACCATGTTCGATTGCCACTTCTGCCATCGGTGGACTTATGGCCCATTTCTTGACAAGATCTACCCTTTCCGTGCAATAACTGGATAGAATATGGCGAGCTTCCTTCAAATATAGACGAACTCGACAGGTTCTTCAATCTTTCAGATTCGACTAATCTTATAGTTGAGAGTCGGAAGAGTCTAATCACTAATATAATCTCAATACAATGACTACTTCACCAAATTAAATGGCTCTAAATTAGTTACAGTTGACTGGTGCGTTCCTGTAATGTAACTCAACAAAATTTTCTGGAATAAATTAACCTCAACCATATTCAATGTCACAACTGTGTAAACACATTCAAACGGCTTTTGACTAGCTAAAATGCATACAATGGACATGTGAGGTTGGTCAGGTCCAAATATGTTATCTGTCGAAGTATAGTAATGAACTGATGGGAGAACTGAATATTGACAAGCTCAAAAACATTCCAACAGAAAAAAAAGACTTGTAAAACATTGTCAACTGATAAAATTGCACAAGACTTTTAGCGCTACAGTACGTTCAGTACTTTGATTAACCCGAGGCCTTATACTGTTGTTGAGGGGTTTTTGAACACCGGAAGTAGAATTTTGTACTTTTTTGTTAACAAAGTTACTTAAAAACAAGAAGAGAAGTTGCGTTGAAAATTGGGTGGACGCTTCATATCTTGGTAAAGTGAACACTAAAAAATTGTGGTGATAGTAAATTGATTGGTTGTGGAGATATTGACGAGTATATTTATTGTCCCTATATACGCATGTGTCTTATTATAGCGATGACTCATTCTCGCAGCAATCCTTGCAGCGTGTTAGAGAGAGAGAGAGAGAGAGAGAGAGAGAGAGAGAGAGAGAGAGAGAGAGAGCAAAGGTGAACTTATAGATGCGATATGGCCGATATCATTTAGTCTCTGGGCGTCTCTTAATGGTAAAACGATTTTCTTTATTTTGTTTAGGACACCTATAAGGCATTAGAATGAAGATGTAATAAATCTGTCAATATTCCCGGCAACAGCATTAAATCAATTATAAGAACTAATTAGACTTATTGGGCCCTATATCTATATTTATGTTCAGTTGCTTGTTTCTTACACTATCAGTCAAACTGCCATGGAGCCTCAATACACAACTTAACCACATTATACAGATTGAAATGGCCGTTTATTAGAACGACATTCATAATCAACTCTCAACCTTACATAATATCGTGTCATAACAAACTACATGTAATTAGATAACTACATATTGTTACACATTAATGTAGGGTAAACAATTATGATGACTAGTGTAGGTGACGGGAAAACAGGCCACAATGCATACTGAGATGTCCGTGAACCAACTTCGTAACTTCTAATGGGTCACTGCATACCACACCCTAGCTGTGTCGGTAATGTATTGTGCTCTAGCTACAAGGGATTTCAGCGAGAATTAAGTCATCGCTATAGTAAGACACATACATTATATAGGGACAGTAATAATAATACAGTATATAGGGACAGTAGATATACTCGTCAATATCTCCGCAACCAATCAATTTACTATCACCAAATTTTATCAGTGTTCACTTCACCAGGATATGAAGCGTCCACCCAATTTTCAACGCAACGACTCTTCTAGTTTTTAAGCACTTTTGTTAACAAATATGTACAAAATTCTACTACCTACAGTATAAGGCCTCTGGCTAGCCAGAGACCTAAAAAGTTTGTACTATACTATACAAAGCCACGAAGGGGATGACAATACACTTGCAAAACCCATTAACATTTCAGAGTATAGTTTTATAGACAAGGTTTTAATTTGCTATGTTGATGTGAAGCACGTGTTATCCCTGGAACGTTAATGGGTGTGCATGTGTATTGTCGCCTACTTCAATGTTGCTAACAATTACCCGTATCACATGAGAGTTATAGTTCCTATTGACTATTTTGGTTTATTTGTGTTGCATACAAAATCTCTTGTCCAATGTCACTCAAGAGTATAATATTGGGCTTCAAATTTGTCAATTAGACAATTTCTTTTATTTCCTCAATTTTTTTTGGTGAATTAAACCATTTCCCCAAATTTAGATTTTCGGGGAATCTTTTCTACCACATAAATATACCAATCTACAGGAAAAATAAAAAATAAATTCTGTTGCAATTAGTCTGTTGTCAAATCATGAATTGACTGACACCGGTTTAATAAGGAAAAACAAATTACGTAGATATTCGACAGTCGCCATGATAGCCTCTTTTGAAAGGTCTAGTAAAACTATACACTGGAATGTTAATGGCTTTTGTAAGTGTACAGTCATCTCCTTCGTTACTGTGTACAGTTACTCGCATCACATGAGAGTAACATGTCCAGTGATTTTTCCTATGTCAGGTTACTCGCAGCACATACATGCGAGTAACGTGACGGCTGATATCGGACATCAGTCTGCGCGATAATGCAAGTCTGTGCATATATATATATATTCATCCCAGTACAACTACGACAGGAAATTCAAATCTTTATCACCAACACATAGTGCATATGATACATTGTGCTAATTAGGGAGACAACTTCATGACTTGTGCCCTGACCGGAACTAGCCAGACATACCCGCAGCTTATACCGCTGCGCCACATCGGCGTTCTCAAAAAGAACGTTTCAATGGCGCAGTGATGGTCGGCTCGATATCCTGATATGATCATAGTGGAAGTCGTCTTTAAGATGATATCATACACGGATGTGAATTGTACACATATCATAAATATTCATCACAGTACAACTACGACAGGAAATTCAAATCTTTATCTTCGGATCACCAATCGCTTAGCCAGAAATACCCACAGCTTATACCGATGCGCCACATCGGCAATCTTAAAAAGACATATATATATATAATCGCATGCATGTATGTGTATACAAATGTACATTGCGATCCAGGTATTCATATCATCATCTAATAGGCGACTTGTCACTATAATCATGTCAGGGTAGCGGACGGACCATCACTGCGCTTTTGAAACGTTCTTTTTAAGGTTCATGTAAATAGTAAATTAAGTGATATTTATCAAGATTAAAAATCACTATTCTGTTGCAATTAAACAGATATAACTTGACCAATTGTTAATATGTATCATGGCTATCCATGGGTATTGATTTGACATTTAATTTGCTAAGCTTCTTGTTAATTTCGGCAAAACAGACATAAAATGATTAAATGATTGACTTCATTTTAGCTGCTGAACAGACTTTTCAACTGTGTATTCGCATACCAATGGGAACTAACTATGCTCCTCTGTTGGATAACTTGTTTTTGTTTTAATACGTGTATATATAAGATACATGTATTTATATAGAAAATCTTACCAGAACAAGTGATAGAAACCTTGCCAAGTCCTTTACTTTCAGCTATAGGTATGTTGACGATTTGTTATGTTTATTGAACATTTCGATTGGACTTGTAATCAAGGACACTACAGACTCTTCAGCATTAGCTCCTTCTACATCGATCTTTACTTACAACGTAACGAACATGGTCAGCTTTCAATATATACATATGGTAAGTCTAATGCTTTCGATTTCCCAATTGTTAATTTTCCATTTCTAGAAAACGACCTTCTTGTATCCCCTGCTTAGGATGCTAGCATGTCCGAGTTGATTCGATATTCAAGGTTTTTTCTCCCATTATCACTGTTTCTGTGACAGATGTCGACTACTGTCGGTGGCCAAGTGGTTTAGGTGTACCGACACTTTATCACTAGCTCTCCACCTCTGGGCCGAGAGTTCGGAACCCACGTGTTGCAGTTGTCTGGTGCTGACCGTAGGTCGTTGGTTTTTCTCCGGCTTTCCTCCACCGCCAAAATCGGACACGCCCATAAATGACACTGGCTGGTAAAAGGACGTTAAGCAAAATGAACCAAATTCCTCACAGGGGCCAACGCTCACCTAGATGCCAAAAGTGAGACAGTGTAACGGGAGACATTAGCGAGAGGAAAGTTGTTAAGAAGAATAGAAAACATAATATCCCAAATTTAGTCGCCTCTTATACACCCGTGCATTGTTTAGTGAAGTGATGATGCATATTTAAATATTGAAATCCGCTACAAATATTGTAGTTCAAATTTATCATTGCCAAAACATATTAATATAATGAGTTATTCGGAAAACCATTTCTTATATTTAATACTCCAAAACCTGATAAACTCTATTTTTTAAGTGTAATTGGATATAGGAACAGCAGTTTATCAAAAAGAAGCAAATGGAGACGAAGGCGCGTGACTTCAGTATTTCAAACGCCATCCAGAGCTACTCGATAGCTACATTAATGTAACATGACTTTTTTACGCGTGAAATGACATAACATTTGTAACAATGGGAAACAGAAGCCATCTCAAGTTTTCTTTAGTTACGTAGCCAGCGCGCATTTCCTATTATAATCAATACTACGGCCAGTCAGTGTTTATATAGCATTTCACGAGAAGGACGCGAGGGAGAGCCATTATCTTCCGTTCTATCGGGCACTATCCCCTCGGACGTATTCCACGTGTTGTATGATGCGCTTTGCTATTATCAAGTATCATTTGCACATATTCGTTCAATCATAATACTGCCTGGACACAGCTTGATTCTGACAGTGATCTAACATCCCCTGGCCTAATAAAATTATCAGGTTATAAAGCTCAAATATCGTTCGGCATAGTCAACTTAAATATGACACAACACAAAACATTAAAGGTTTTCGCTGTTATAAATGATACTTTTAAATTTATAAACATTATTTTGTTACTTTGTAAATTCCGTTTGAAACATTAATGATGTACTCCAACTACACCAACAGAATTCGAATGTCGTATCCACTCTAACATGATAGTATGTAAAGGAATAAGGCTCGTTAAATTGTGTATTTTATATTGAAAACATTGTATGCTAATTTATGTGCACCATTGTGAATGGAAAAGGATACTAGTTTATATGTGTGAATGTAACGAGTATGTGTGGGAAGTTGTATGAAGATATAGAAGCCATTGGCTGGTACTTCATTGTTGCAAGTTGGTTGTTTACTTCCCTTCTATTCTTTCCTTTCTCTACTTTTCCTACACTTAACAGAAGCCATTGGCTGGTTACTCTCTTTCAGTCTTTCTGTCTATGTTTTGGCTAATAGCTGCTTCGTGTATGATAGTGTGGAAGATGGTTTTATTCTGTGGTGATGTAAATAGTTGTTGTTACTAGTTGTTTTATACTGCCAATGATAGTGTTGAATAAATGTAGGACTTGTATCTAGTTGTTGTGTGTCTTATATATTCAACGCAAGGTGCTATTAAGATATAATTAAGAACCTGGGTTGGAAGGTGAATTCGAACCGTTACACTAATATGGCGAAGGCATCATGCTTATCATAGAGTCAAGAAGTTGTTTATGGTGCTACGTTGTAAGTGAAGATCGTGGTAAGTATTTAATGTGACATAAGCGTTGTAATTAAAGATTGTGAAGAGGATCTAACTTGAATGAGCGTTGTAAGTAAAGATCCCAGAAAGTTTCTTACGTGAAATAAGCGTTGTAAGTAAAGATCCCAGAAAGTTTCTTACGTGAAATAAGCGTTGTAAGTAAAGATCCCAGAAAGTTTCTTACGTGAAATAAGCGTTGTAAGTAAAGATCGGGATAAGTATCTTTTGTGAAATGAGCGTTGTACGTAAAGATCGTGACAAACATCTTAAGTCAAATAAGTGTTGTAAATAAAGATTGTGATAAACATCTTATGTAAAATAAGTGCTGTAGGTAAAGATTCTGATAAACATCTTTTGTGAAATAAGTGCTGTAGATCGCAAAAAGTTTCTAATGTGAAATTAGCATTGAAAGTAAACATTGCAAAACGTTTCTTATGTGAAATAAGCATCGTAAATAATATTGTGATAAACATCTAATGTGAAATAAGTGTTGTAGGTAAATATCGTGATAAACATATTATGTGAAATAGGTGTTGTAAGTAAAGATCATGGCAAGTATCTAATGTGAAATAAGCGTCGTAAGTAAAGATCGGATAAGTATCTTGAACGAGAGGTTAAAGCAAATGTCGTAACGTCTGATGGCCTGATAGATATCCATTAAATGTCATTTATCAATTTACGTTAAAACTACAACATAATTTGAACATTATGATGAAACACAGAAAGGGAATTCTACAACTTTATGATAAATATCACATCTTTATTTCAAGTACGCGTGATGATAGGTCTATTGTTGATATGTTGAACATGACGTAAATAGTACAATAATATAATAATAGGCAAAAACATGGGTCTTCTAGAGCATGGCAAGCTTCAGTAGACGATATTTATTGATTTTCTTATTCATTTACCTAAAATAGATAAAATGTTATAGCTTTGTTTACTCCAATGGTATAAGTAATATTTAGGCAACAATTATTGAATTATGTAGTTTATATAAAAGTTTGTTAGTTAAGTTCACAAGACTTCAACCTATTATCGTCAGTGTTGCAAAATGAACCAACAACGTAAAACATATCACAAACATAGCAATAAAATCGACCAAACTGCATTAAATTGTTTACAAGAATTCGAGACATCCACGCGTCATCTTTTTCTGACGTACTAGCCATTTTGTACATTAGATGCCGCGAGCCTTTCGTGACAGAGCCCAGCAAATGTCCAGAATCTGTCAACATCGGTTAGGTAAATAACCCATAACGCTCCCTCGCTGAGACCAATTTATAAATTGCCATTTTTACAAAGGATAAAAGTAGAATACCAAAGATAGCAATCCGAAAATGTAAGACGAAATAATATCCTTACCCAAGAAAAAAACTAAATAAATGCGATATTATAATAGTAATCTCCAGTTTGAAATCCCTTTATTCCAATTACTCCGATATTTTATCCCTACTGTGTATAATTTGCGCAATAGATTTGACGTTGTTTCATAAACATATCGGACGCTATAAGTTTACGTAGCAATGACGAGAATTGCTGGCTCCATCACGAATGGACCGCGGGGAATACGGAGCCGTTTCCGTCATCCAACAAAGTCGATATATATAGTTCGCCAAAGTAGGCTTCACAGATCAGAGCGGTACCGCTGTCTACAACCTCCGATATCATTGGACTAGGAATAGGAAAGTTGGATAACGACAACGTAACATTGTCAAAGACGCTATTACTACTACAGCTCCCACGACCGTCCAGATCTCCTCATACACCGAGGACAAAGTGGTGTGGAACAAGCATTTTAGAGTTTTGATAAGAAAGGATCAAGTTTGTTTACAGAAAAATCAAAAATGGTGAGTAAGATTTGATGTCAATTTTTAAATTTCCAAATTTGTCATGTGAAAAAAATTTCTGTTGAAAAGATAATTTAACATTTAGGTATTCCAAATACATGTGCTTATTTATTTTGTAAATATCAAAACATAATTGAATTTTAAACTTTTTATTTTCGGCATTTCTTTTCAGTATATTTTATGATTTGGAATACAGTTACGGAGCAATAAACATTTAGTACAATAAATGTGTATTTACTGCACGTAGTAAATAAGAGTTGAAACTCCATTACTGAAGGTCAATACTGACAAAGTAAGGGTCTATGCTTATATAATTTTGTGATTTATCAAGAATTTTATTTTAAATAAATTCGCACTGTACTCGATGTGAAAATAAACATAATAAAAAAGTCGCCCATTGTATAAAAATATATCTAACTTACACCAACAAATGAACACATTAAAACCAGCGTCTTTCAAAGGTCATTTAGAGGACCGAAACTTAAAATAGATGCGGAGCAAGGTAGAACTTTCATTGGGATGAAACTACATGTAATTACTTACTCACTCCCTGGAGAGAACTATTAGCGGAAAGTATATAACTTATGGTATTGTATAAAACATACAACAGTCTACTGTTTGTTTCAATCCATCATAATTATTCTTTGTCGGAGAAAAGCGTCTTTAACAATATCATTTTTCTAACAGTATGAATGAGTTTTCCTTTAAAAAAAGATGCAATATTCCTAAAATGAAACTGATTGTTATATATGTACATGTATACGCAATTCAGCCTTATTTTTTATACATATAAAATTCAGCCTTATTGTTTTTTTATATATAATTCAGCATTATTGTTTTATATATGTAATTCAGCCTTATTGTTTTATATGTAATGCAGCCTTATTGTTTTATGTACGTTATTCAGCCTTTTTCTTTATATACGTTATTCAGCCTTATTGTTTATATACGTATTTCAGCCTTTTTGTTTTATGAATGTAATTCAGCCTTATTGTTTTGTATACGTTATTTAGCCTTATTGTTATATATATATAATGCAGCCTTATTGTTTTATGTACGTTATTCAGCCTTTTAGTTTATACATGTATACGTAATTCAGCCTTATTGTTTATATACGTAATTCAGCCTTTTTTGTTTATAAATGTAATTCAGCCTTTTGTTTTATGAATGTAATTCAGCCTTGTTGTTTTACGTACGTAATTCAGCCTTATTGTTTTATATACGTAATTCAGACTTATTGTTTTATGTAGGTAATTCAGCCTTATTGTTTTATGTAGGTAATTCAGCCTTATTGTTTTATGTAGGTAATTCAGCCTTATTGTTTTATATGAAGTAAGACATTTCGTGTCGTAAGAGGTTAGATACGACTTCCCAATACCGTATATAAGATATGTAGATTAGGACCATTATAAATATCGTATTCGGTAAAGATTACCCAATACTATATATAGCATGCTTTATCGCTCGGTTTAGTCGTTCGCGTGCTAAACAAACAATATACATGTTGTTTGTAAACGCCATGTATGTGAATCCAGGACAGCTTTGGAATTCACCTTGATCAAAATATCGACCATGTGCACCACATACTTAAAGTCTATAATTGTGTTCCCCTAATGAGTGAATAGGTGTTATTTGTAGTAATTATGAAAGCTATGTGTAATTGGACAGAGCAATTTATCGGCCATTCCGTACGGTTGGAGGAATTCCTAATAATTGGAGGACAAGCGGATAGTTAGTACTGATTGCATACACGTGTCATAAATTTTAATTATAACGCCTGGTCAACAGGACAGTGAATTAGGTGGTTCGGATTGAGATATGTGTACAGCATGATCACCCTATTAAACAGTAACACATGATAATAAGTTTGATGCGTAAATCAGTGATGAGTAAAATGATGTTTGAATATGATGTCCTGTAATTTATCTTTATATTTTTTGTAAAATAGAGGTTACACAACGAGTGGTAGTTGTGTATGGTAATTGTTTTACCCGAGTCACTTATTTTTCAAGAGTTACAAACACATCAGCTTTAGCAATTTATTTTTTGAATACTAGATATAACATCTACGAGATTATGTGACCTGTTTCTACTAGTTAGATTAATCTGCAAAACTGACAAATTTCATATATCTGTGGCAATACTTTGACTACAAATCGTAACAAATAATTAACTTTTCTATTTCTTCAAAGCATTAATCTTATTGAAATCCGTATGAATGATAATTAAAAAAAAAAAAACAGGTGCAAACTATTTTGTGTGTTATATCTGCGACGGCGTGAAGCGGCCTTCATGTGTCAGTTAATCAAAACGTCATGAATCACGCGATTAAAAGGTAGTCCCGGTCAAAGTTTACCGTGTCAGCGATTCAAAACGCATTAATATTTAAGTCTAAGTGTGGTATAAACTGAATGCTTTTCAATGCTTAAATAATGTCATGAGAGTTTTAAATAACACCCACTAATTATGGTAAAAAATCTTTCTTATAATACACTTATCTTAATGCACACATGTACACTTATGCCATAATGTAACGTTATTGATCAAATGTAAAACTACTCATTTGTGATGTCTTTATTAACTAGACAAGCTACCGTATAGCTGTTGTAAAGATCGGTCATTCTTAGTCATATAGATGATACTATGATGGCTACACTAGCGCCGTTACTTAAGCAATAAACTGCCTAGATGCGGCAGACCTACTGGTATAACTGCCACATGTGTCACAGACAAACTGAATGGTGCGCGCTAGCGCACCATGATTGTTTGTCTGTGACACATGTGGCAGTTATACCAGTAGGTCTGCCGCATCTAGGCAGTTTATCGCTTATATTTACGTTCTATTTATGAATCTAAAATATTAATATTAAAATCTCATGTCAATGTGACTTTACAATGTATGGCGGCCATCTTTGTTTACAGGGCAACTTCAGTTATACTCTCATAGATGAAGCTGCTTTTGGTAGGGATTTACTAGTAATATATAAGGGCATTGCCACACCAAATGTAAATATAGTAACCTATCTGAAGGCTATCATATTATATATACTGAGTTTCGTATAACCGGCTATTTAAGCGGGTCAAATTAAAACGAAAGAATAAAGTTCTAATGAATTAAAATTTCGTAATCTGGCTATAAGAGGACGTGCTTATTGGTCTTAATGAAAAAGCCTTATTTAAACCTATACACGACACGAGATAGTCTTGTTTAATATTTACCTAATGAAGAAGTCATATTTAAATATATACACGACATGAGATAGTCTTGTTTGAGGTTCATGTACATAGCAAATCCAGTGATATTTTACTAGCCTGTAAATCAGTACTCTGGTGCAATGGAACGGAAGTTACTTGACAAATTGTTGATACGTATCTTGGCTATCCATGGGTCTTGCTTTTGACATTTAATTTGTTTAACTGCATTTTGCCGAAATTAACAAGCAGCTTAACAAATTAGATGTCAATAGCAAGATCCATCGTAAGCCATGATACATATAAACAGTTCGTCAAGTTTCTTCTGTTCCATTGCAGAGCACTGATTTACAGGCTTGTTAAATATCACTGGATTTGCTATGTACATGAACATTATTGTTTAAACTAATGAAGAAGTCAATTCATCCAAGGTTATTTTGTCAATTATACGTTTTGAGAGCATATTAATATATAACATATGACAGATTCAGTATTCGGTACATGTACAGTCTTAAATTTTACGTAAGTTGATATTAGATAAGACTATCTCATGTCGTGTATAGGTTTAAATAAGGCTTCTTCATTAGGTAAATATTAAACAAGTCTATCTTATGTCGTGTATAGTATTAAATAAGGCTTCTTTATTAGGTAAATATCTAACATGACTAACTCATGTCGTGTACGGGTTAAGATAAGCCTTCTTCATCGTGTTCTTAATTGTCCACTTTACTGATGAAATGGACAAGAAGTGGACGCACGTGTGGTACATTAACTGACTCCATTTTTTCCAACGTATTCACACTAGCTAACACTGTCGACATAGAGCACGATATTTCAGACCATCAAGGGACATCTGTAGACATAACTACTAGTGTATGCTCAATATCACAAAGAAATGTAAACGGGATATTTTGTGTCATAAATACGCAATTATGTTATGTAATGGTTAGACAATGTCTTTCATGCCATCTTGATTTCTGTGCAGACATACATATGCTATAGTGTAGGGATTGGGCTTTGAATAAGTTGTTCACAATCCCGTTGTTATTAACGGCAATGAAATATATTTCAATCAAATTGTAAATTGCTATCCAGAGTTGTTGATCGGTTGGTCAATTAAGCTTATTTCAAGTGATAAATGTTTACGTATACTCAATGTCGTACTATATATAGCTTGGAAGGCAGTTCACCTGTCGTCATCACCATAATATCACCGGCGCTGGTCACTTATTATCATGTGTTTATATATCAGTTCTTATATTAATGTACCTATTGATAGTCTTATCACTATATACAAGGTTGAATGCTAATGTTTTCATTATAGTGGTACGTTTCAGCTGGGAATACACAATGATGTTTCCATGTTTTAATATACATTGTATATTTATATTTGTTAGCATATGATATTACTTTCTATAAAAGTTCGCCTCACTAATGTTTCAATTTTATATCCGTCAGTAAACAAAGTCACTTTTTTTTCTCTAAATCATAAAAAAATGTATTTATCCTGTGAAATTTCTCACGAAAAGTGCGTCTTGTACATTATGACTTAGGGTCCAGCTATAGATGTCTATTAGTCACACAAATCACTTAAGATAGGGTGATAAACACATATACAATATATCTGCGTACCTCGCTGGTTTTCCGGGCTCTGGACATTCTGTCTTGTATGTCCTCATTATTAAGAATTCGTATAGTATTATATACACATGCATATGAACCGTACAGACCACGTGATCGTTTTAGATATTGTTAATTATGCCTATATTGTCACATGTTTGAATAATAACGGTACATATATTTTCTATTGACAGCGCTATACTATTCGTTTTATTCTTAGGATCTTAAGTGAGTTTCCATTTCGTATTTTTATTTCATGAAACGATTCTTATTTTCTTTCGAGCCATGGTGAGCAAAAATTTGAATTAAAGACAAGCTTTCTCTGATTTGTTTCTCGCATTAAACCGTCTACTTGGCGTGTCTAGCCGGTAAAATACCATATTTGGCGTAAGCAAACATTTACGTGACAAACGTGATACCCAAACGAATAATGCATTTTTCAGATCCAACCAATCACACGAATGAAGTATAGACACGTACACAATGTTACGACGTGTTATATTTAACTTGTGTTAGCCCGAGACATCCCGAATGAAGTATAGACACGTACCCAATGTTACAGCGTGTTTCATTTAACTTGTGTTAGCCCGAGACATCCCGAATGAATTAACAACTACGTAGTTACAGTGCACGTGTCATACTTCATTTGTACGATTGGTTGGATCAGGAAAATGCCTTATGGGGTTTCATTTTGTCACGGCATTGTCTGTTTACTGCCCGGTATATTATTTTCTCTTCCTGGCACACCAGATATGCGTATAAAAGGCGGGTACTTATCAAATCAGAGATAAAGTTTTTCCATTTTATTACTTATACTGAGAGTTTTTTTACATGTCTGGTATTAAGAGAAGGATACTTGAAGGTTGGAATCACTTTTCGCATTTGGTCCTGTTTATTCAGTTTAATTCAAATTTGTTTAAAATATCTCGGTGATTAGAAATTGCTCTTTGTCTCCGCGAATTTGCTTTCACACAAATGTTTTAATCTTGAAATAGACTTTTAATAACATTATACCAAACTTTTTAAAGTGACGATTCAATATTCCGAGACGTAAGGTACCTTCATGGTAACACTATTTTGATGACAATTTCATTAACGCTGAGTCAATATACCACTTATTACAAGAGTTAAATACAGATCTGTTGCTATTAGTAATAGTACTTGTATTATACTAACATACAGACTAAAGTTACAGTAATGTCTCGAAGGCATTCTTTTCTTGAATACGAAATGGTACCTTGAATACCTATGTAAGGTATAACGATACAAGTCACTTTTAGTCAAAGTATGGTATTCTTAAATTCAAACTAAATATATTTTCCAAGATTAATTACTCCCATCAGATTATCTATGCATCTACAAGAAACAGCTCAAGTACTATATTGAACGAATAAGGCCACTCTCCGAGAGGGTGACAAGGCATTTATTATGCATTTATCAAATATATTGAATGTAGCATAAAAACACATAAACAATACGTGTAATATTTTACATTGAACTGTCTTCCCCACTTGTTGACATGACCATCACTAAGACTGGGCTCTCGGGATAATTGATCAGGCTATAAAACTTGCAAACTCTGCACGCTTACAGTAAAGAAAAAATGGAATGCATGTACTTATGTTTGTATCCTTCAATGTCGCTTGTTGTTTTTCGTTGTTTAACATATATGACTTTTAATCAATCTTCTTGTATCTTGCAATTCATTGTTGCACAAGTTTAAAAACGCTTGATGATTTATAATAATGCCTTTTAATATCCCTTTGTCGGACTTCTACTTTTCTTTCAGTATGTAAAATGGACATCATAGGTTCAAATTGAACTCGTCTTCTATTCCAAAAATTTTGCAGCATTCACATATTTTGCGTCTTCTATCCATGCTATGATTGCGGCCATTTTTAATTTTGAACTGATGTGATGACAACCTGATACCGGCTATAGTTTTATATATACATTGTATATTATCAATAGGTTTCAGTAGATAATATTGTTTTAAAAAATGGTCCATTAGAATAGTTCATCCCTGTTAGCATTTATAATTCTTACTATTATTTGCTGGTTATAATAATAATTAAATCACCCTTTGTACATATCACCATATAAAGTAAAGTAAATCAATATTCCAAAGGCAAATTAACCCTAGTTGATCTAGTTCTTGATCCAATCAACATTCATCTTTCTAAATTTTGGATTTATTTTATTTCAACCAGTTTTTCTATAACCTATTACTATTTATATAACGTGGCCAAGTTCTCAATACACAAAATCATTGACACCAGGCCATCGCTTACAAAACCCTAAATGCCGGATATCCAGTGTTTAAGAAAGGCACGGATTTCACTCCATACTCGAGTATGCTGTTGACATATATATCCCATACTGAAATGCATGTGCATATTGATTATTTCACATACTGGTACTAATTATATTCGATTTTCTATCAATTTCGTTCTTATTATTTCACTGTTTTCATCATTCAATTTCACTTAACCGCTTGTAACTGTTGACTTGGTATACAGGTACCTCATAGGTATATGTTATACATTAATGGTTAAACCAGAGTCAAACTTTACCAGATGTACTTTATTTTGGTTTTCGTATGGATCTAAAACTGTTTTCCGTAAACATGTATAAGACTGTTACCAAGAGTCTTTAGTTTTCTCTTTTACCATATCGTGGCATGATACAACGTTTTGATTAGATTTTTGACATTTGACATACTGGAAAAAGCCCGTTAGGATCACATCTAGAAACAAATAATCTTTCCATGTCCATGTTTTAAAATCATTAACTCCTCTGAATTATAATGACTTCATCGTTTGGCAGTTAATCAAAACCTCGTCGACATTTCAATCTAAAATTCATTTTCGCTCGTCGTGTCTATTTATGAATTTTATTGATTTGTCTATTTATGAGAATTATGAATTATTTTGTTTTAGTGAAGTTATACAATTAATAATCCACGTGCGCCCTGATTAATTATGAGATTTCCTGTCATTGAATTTGGTATTTCACGTGATAAGGCGCGTTGCAATGCTTCAACTTCATACTAATATATGGTTGTTATGCCAAATATATGAAGGCGTCAATTATCACAATTAACACAACTCTAGAGTAGGACTAAAACAATTCTTACACCAATAAAAGGTATACTAAGTTGACAAAAAAAAGTTTGAATTAAGCTTGAAACAGATAAAAAAAATACATCATAGATTTCAGATAAATGGTATTTTATTTCCTATGCTAGATATAGATATCAAATTACTTTCTGTTACAAGTCCATGGAGGCAGAATGGTTTCGAGTCTTGTCGGCCGACTGGTTTCTGTTGCTAGCTCCTGCCGGCCGACTGGTTTCTGTCGCTTGCCCCTGCCGGCCAAGTGGTTTCTGTTGCTAGCTCCTGGCGACAGACTGGTTTCTGTTGCCAGATCCTATTGGCCTTATGGGTATAGGTTATTTGACAGGCTTTGGTTCTCGCTATGCTGATATGTCGGAAAGACACTGCAGGAACTCTCATTACGGACGTCCTTAGTTGAACAAGCATGTCTGCAATACGTTTTACATCTGAAATAAAAAAAAAAACAGCAAGAAAGGTATAGGAAGTCGAGAGTGTTCTCCGAGAGTCTGTCATTTCTAGTTTGTGTCACTTCCCCTCTACTTAATGCCAGAAAATACCGGCGAACATATCCTTTTTGTGGCAGACTGGCAAAGTAAGTTATGTAATTTTAGTTGGAAACGGACATTAAACCAGACCGGTCGACTTCTAGACTGTAAGTTAGATGTAACATTTCATTATTAATTAGTATTATTATTGAGCTGCCACGTGGGGGAACACGTATTTATAAAAACTATGGGTTAGGGAAAGACAAGTTCATTGACGATCCCAGCCATGTAAATCTAGATCGGATTTAAGTGCATATGTAATGTCAGTTTCTTAAAACAAGAATTGGGTGGAGACAGCAGAACCACCTGGCATTTTCATGAGGAAATCTTGCGACATACAAACAGAAACATATTTTCCAAATAATATCAGTTAACATTCAGCGTGTCTGATTACGTAATATCATAATTTCAACAAACATCTGTTGGAATTACATCCGTGATATCAACTGTATAGCATTACGTTAATCCTTCCTGGATGTGAATGGCTATGAATATGCATTGTATATAATTACGAAATGGATTTCTAACACCGGATGCTCTTACATGGCTTAATTCCGATAATGACACAAAATATCAACGACAAAATGGTGTTAAATAAATGAAGCGTAATCAAGCGGATGTCTTACTGTGTCTCGGTTGTGTAGGGAACAGTTATAATTACTGGTGTTCTCGTCCTCACATGACGCCGAAAGCTGGTCTCCGGACACACCGGAAGCTGATCTCTGGACAACTCTTAGGACCACACGGTTGGCGTGACGTAATTAGCGTGGTTAATGTTGATAATACTTGCTGACGTGATTCAAGACAACTCCCATGGGCTCAACTGTACATCATTAGTATTAACGTTAGGCGTTTGTGTTTTTTATGTTGTAAATCATTATGTTTAACATTTAATAGAATAAATCAACTATCCTTGAACTTCACTCCGCTTCTGCTATTGTTAATATATATGTCTTTCAGAATATTTGTTTTCCGACTGACATTCCTATAACCATGGTAAGCATTCCTGATTACAGAGTATAGCGTCCAGAAATTGATCCCAAACATGATAGTCAACAAGACGGATATTTCGAACATTATTTTTGCATTAACGGAGATTAAACTGTATATCTAATACCAGAGATATTAAATTCATCAAGGGTAAAAAACATCAAATTATTCCTTCACAAGTAGGATTACGTGAGTTAATCAAGGCTATGAGGTGCTCACCTGTCCTTACAATGTCCGTGATTATAGTCAGTCTATGTTTGTTCTCGCGAGAAGTCGTGCCAACTTCCGTAATTACAAACCTATTTATTCTACAACAATTAGAAAAAATGGTATATCAAATTATCATTAATCTCTCTTGTTGCCCGGATGTAAGCGGGTAAGAGGTCTTACTGTAGGAGGAAACAGGAGTGTCAGGGGAAAACTCACGTGGTCGAATATGGGATCCCCGTACTGAACCCCGATAATCTACGCTGTGTTATTAACATTGCGCCACCCGACCACCTATAAATGAATGAACGTATCGTACATATCAGACATCAAACTTGTCAAATATCAATTACAACTACCAACTCGCATTCGTTTGTAGTGTAATGATGCATAGTAGTTATTAGACAAAGTACACAATATATTTTATGAGATCTAAGTCATGCTGTTCCGTATTGCTTTGTGTCGGCACGGTGTATCATTAACGATTTCACAATGTACCAATCATTTGCTGTCCGATCCATCATTTCTAAACCCCCTCCGCATAGTTTCTAGACTATTCCTGTCGTTATGTAATTTAGAATGTTAAGATTTACCGATACTGCACCATGTAAGATAATTTCATCTGTTCGGACGTAGGACGATCGTATCTATGTCTTTGTTTCAGGTTGTAAAATGTAATTCGAGTTTTATTTTAGATATGGGAGCTTTATATGTCTCTCTAAAGAGAACTACTAGCCAATAATTGAGATATAAATTTTCCTCTGAAAGATAAAATTGAATTTAAACATTTCAAATTGACAAATACGACTAGAAATAATATTCTTGTCTAGACGAAATCGTATAATGTGTTTAAAGCTGGTAGCCATTAGATACATGTATTATAAGATAAAGTGTATGTCGTAAATTCCTTTTTGTCCTTGTAGGAGAACAAACAATCTGCAAGTTTTAACTGATAGATCACTATTGATTAGTTACATTTATTTCGTATGGTTTATATAAAGTGCTGAGGTATACTAGTTGTTATGTGTACAGCTATTTTTGCCACCCCCTCTATATTTTGTTTATCAAATAGAAGGACATCGAATACGCCTTGTTTTAACATATTGTATATGAAGATTACTACTATTACGTACTACTATTTATCTTTTAAGTGGCTCACCTAAGACCGCACTTGACCAACCAGCTGTGAGTAGCTGGGGTCCTTCTCCCACTGTGGACAAGATTCAATGCTTGCTTGGAGTAGTGATACATTATAATGTCTGCAAGGTAAAGTTTACTTAAAAAGAATAGACGAATCTTAATCATCATTTATGATTTACACTTTTGTAGTTAGAAAAAAACTTTATCAAACCAATTGTGAATGGACTAAGGAAGGACCAACTTGTTCCTGATTCGGCTCACACACGTTTTTTTTTTTTTTTTTTGTATCTTATAATCTGTTTACTTTCTGTAGTTGAACGACATCCCACCAAAAGTAAATCAGTTGTTTTGATATTCCATCAATTATTGGGCTATTCTGTCAGTGCGTATAACGTCAAGTTTGTTATCATTGTGTCACCCGCTTATATTTGGAATCATCATCTCGTACCTTTTTCCTTTGCCGTTTTTTTCTTATGTTTATCTTGATACTGGCTAGTTTTTTGGCACTTTGTTTGGTGTTCGCCTCTGTTAGAAAGGCTATCATTTCCGTTCAAGGCCGTTTTTCTGGTTTTCGATATTGAAATGACACTACTAAATAGTACATTGTACTTATGTTCGTCCCATTCCAGAAAGGGCTATTCTTAAATAATAATATGTATTGATAGGAATACAAACCAACCTGATCATCTTTAAATTATAACTGCCACAGTCAGTATAATTAATTGTATAAATTGCAAACATGCCTGTTTAAAATGGAGGTAAATATGAGTGGCCCGAACGTAAATGGCGTAAATATTCTCACAAAACGTACTTGTAAACACTCTCCTCATGTCATCGAGTAAGGGTCAGAATATTAATGCTAAATTTTCTAAAAGGTTCCATATTTTACATGTTTCTGTAGACAAAATAACGTCTCATTCGCTTTACTGTTAGAATTCTTCATTACGTATATCCCGATCAAGATGAACGCGTCTGAACGTCTATCTAAGATATGGGGACATGTCATCTTTATCTTTTTAACAAACTGAATGGTGATTATGGAAAAGTAATGTCGTACCATAGCGAACGCTCCCAAGTGTATACGGTCTGACATGACCAGCGTCCTCTGGAAAGCAGGTGATCTGTGATGGATGTGTCACATCTATGTAACGGACTAATCGCTTCAAAGATATGGCTGTAGATCGCCTATAAATCAGGTAGACATATTGCTTTTGTCTCCTGGCAGCATGTGGTCTGTGGATATTGATAGAAATCCTATCATTCTTATGTAACGGAGGAAACGCTTATAAGTGATTCTAACTCAAAGAAAACAAAATGAAGGCAAAATATGAACAAAAGGTGGGTCTAATCCGGGATTTTAAATATGAAACAATAATAACAAATATATTTCATGAGTGGGGCTAATATTTGGATATTGTTCACACGTGCGAAGTACAAGTGAAAAATATGAAAATATTAGCCACATGAGAGAAATATATTTGTTATTACTGAAGACGCTGATGGATATTCTTTGTAATACATCTTATCCTCTTATTAAAATTTACCGGGGTAGTTTTTAAGTTCTCCCTTTGCCGTTTGTAAACAGTGCTTTGATTTGTCAGATTAGAAAAAATGGGTGTTTTACATGTAACATCACCAAATTGTTTATCCTCAAATTCTATCAATTTTTGTTGGTTATATTTTGAAAGGGTAGCATATTGTTCTGTTGCATTTACATTCCAATATGAAATTATCAAATTGGATTCCCTACTTTTAACAATAGCCATATTACTTTAGAAATCTCCTAAAACATGCCTTATCGATAATGTTGTTTGACTCCGTTTTTATATTTAGACGTTATATATCACTGCATGAAATTGAAATCTACTTTGGATAGAAAACCTCTTTAAAAAAAAGACCTGTGGTCCTAGAGATATTTTTCAGTAATGTTTTCTACGTAGAAAATTATATTATTAGAACTGTCCTGGGGCTATTAGCTTTTAAGTATGAAGTTTTATATATCATTTAACAAATGTTATTCGGTATTTATCCTGCAAGTAATTCATTTAAATCATCATTCAATAACATTCTCCGAATAACTTCATGCAGCAGATATACCCTGCCTCAAAAATCACTAGCCGCGGCTGATCACTGATTTCTCTTAACATAACCTAGTCGTCTGTGAAATTTCAAATCGGTGTTACAAATAAGTTTTGGCTTTTTGGCTTTCAAAGCAAAATGAATCCGCTAAATCGGTCTCAACAAATGTATGCTAATGAATCCTCACAGTATGCTATCGGTAATGTTTTAGATTTCCATTAATTTTTTAACTGTACACATACACATCGATTGTTTAGAGGAACAAGGACGTATCTCCAACATGGAGTGCTTAGAAGTAAAGGGCCGTATCTCAAATTTATCCATTTTTAGATTTTTATAAATTACAACTACGAGTGAAATTCTCTTATAGAATCTGTACATTATATCATAATTGAAATGGTATAATTCTGTTAAAATACTATGTGATTTAAAAGACTTAGACAATTTCCATTGATTTAAAGTACATATTCTATTAGAAAAACTCAGTCGGAATTGTAATTTATCAAAATAAAAAAAAAACGATAAATTTGAGATACGACCCTTTACTTCTCATCACTCCATGTTGGAGATCCGTCCCTGTTCCTCTAAACAATCAACATGTACTGCAGTATGAGTCTCCAGTGGTGTACTATATTTACTCTCCTTTCAGTTAAAATATTAAGTATCACTTACAGAAAGAAAGTGTAAGTTAGCCAACTCCTTTCCTCCACTGATCCCCAACACTCGTCCACACTGTGTCACACAGCGTCAGTATTCAATTCAATTTTAAATTCAACTCAATTCAATTTATTTCTAAATGCAACACAGCTTATGGGATCCCGGGATACATATATAATACTCCATGTGTACAACATAGAAGAGAACACAGCCGAATTAATTCTAATACAGAAACAAATATAATCAACACACTCAAAAACCAATTTGATCTCTTGATGCAGAATAACATAATGACAAACATTTAATTGTGAATACGTCACAGACGTGGCATGAATTAAGTATTTACTTAATTTTTTACTCGCAAATGATTGAGTCAACTTGTATACCGATGGGCGCCAGTAAAATATGGTCTAATATATAATTTTCTCAATTCAGAATAAGCAGGGCACATTAATATAAAAATTAGTTTTGTCCTCCACTTCTCTCTTTTATTAAATAATACACACAACATGCGGGGTCTCGCGATACCTTGATATCTACTTGATATCAAGTAAATTTACCATTGTAGTTAGGAATAAGCTCAAGCTAACAGAATTGATCTACCAACTCAATAATCATACCATTGTAAGTCCAATATTCGTTTAAGTGGATACGTTTACTTTTCCTGAATACAAAATGTTTCGTTTTGTCCAACAACTACACCGATGACCCCTCGAGTGATGAGCCGGTGTCAGCCGGTGTTTCAGCCGTGTTTCAACCGTGTGGGCGAGTGGTAGGGGTTAGAACCCCGCCACTGTGGCAATGTTAATCGACTGTTTAAAACATTAACGTATGAACTAACGTATCACACGACGTTGTATGCTACACCCTATCACATGACATCGTCTCTTAAAACTTATGACCTGTCACTTTATCTGACAATGCATTATATGATATATTTCCATGCATAAACCCCTTAATCATCAAAAAGTTATATCGAGGTTTTATTTAGCGAGGTTGTGTGTATATGCCAGCGTATTGATCAGTACTCGATGTAACAGGAATATCCAGTTTATACCTTCACTATTCCATATGATACCCTCAGGTGTGCGTTTTATACCTTCTACTATATTCCTAAATTTAATTCACGGAAATATTCAGCCTAGAACCATTGTATTTTTTCTAATAGACTGTAATGATGTCATTTAAGTAAATCTTGGAATACCGTTATTCCCTGTTGGCTCCTAAACACGTTTACCATATATTAGACTGGAAATTCACTTTACCAGGATTTGTACCTATTAGCTTCACTTTGGCGTCCGGGGTCATTAAGTTTACCAGTTGTGCCATTGGAACTTAGAAGTGAAGAGGGCCCTATCTAATACTAGTATTGTCAGTAGGTCGAGTGTTAGATTATAGCAGTTAATTCTTCGCCCGTTCTATACCTATTTCGGATAAAGAAATATCGGTTTTTTTCTTCATTGGTGTATATCAACGTTTCTTTCACGAATGACATCATGATGTTTCGACATCAAGATCTTTTTTTTTTCTAACTCTGAGTGTAATAAAAATAATCATCCCTTGAAGTGTTCTTATTCACATTTCCTACATAGAATAATATTGATATTTAGCTCAATAAATTACGCAGAACGTGTCGAAGTTTTGCCTTTGCCATTTACCTATTGAGGTGATCGGGTTGCACATTTAGGTGATCGCAGTGGTAGCACAATAACCTTTCACCTAGGCGGCCGGGGTTCGATTCCCGGACATGAAAGGGTATCTGGGTCACCTCCCCGACAACGTGGGTTTTCTCTTGGTACACCGGTTCACCCAACACTAAGCCTCCGTTTGCGCTTCCATCCGGGCCAACAATCGTGATACATTTCGTTTAACCCGTTTCGCAATTGTTTTGAATTAAATGAAGTTTACATTTACTTATTGATCAAGTATGGATGAAAGAAAATGTTATCTAGTGATACGAAGACTACAGGTATTAAAAGCTCTTTTTATCAATCCCTTTTTTATCTTACAGAAATTAATAGATATTTAACACAATAACATTGATTGTGTCGGTGATGAGATATTCCCAGATGGCTGTTTCTATACGATTCTATTGATTACTATAATAGATTTCACCGTGAGCTGATTATTTTTATAAATGATATTCCTGAATATTTTCCCATTAATATAATCGTTTAATATATCGTCATTTCCTTGCATTTTCATGTATGCATAATATCATATGACTTGAACGTGAAACTGATAATGTTTTAAGCATTAATGGGATTCCAGCTAATGTTAAATTTGCTAAAGAAACCACCAACTGCCGGATTTCTTTCAAACTTTGCACGTTTGTAGTACTATAGATAGCAATACACAATTATACACTTGCATTTTCATCTTTTAAATAAAAAAAAAACCAAAGTGCCAACGTGATGAATGAATTGACAATTTGTCAAAGCATGCATCAATGACGTGTAGGTCCCTTTTACATAAATTCTTAATCGTTACATTCCTGTAATATAATTCATGATCTTTTATCCAATTTAGACATTTGGATGCAAATAAGATCATTTCATCCTTTTGATTTACTTAAAAATTAGCTTCAATACGTGTTCTATCATCATGTAAAAGTTGAAAAGAATTGAAATCTTGAAAAATAGTTTTCGAACCACTTAAACGCTAATGGTGCAAAACTTTGGATTTGTATAAAGTGCCTCCAGTTCACAAACATAACTTAGAGCGAAAGCTGTTCAGCATAATTACATTACCATTCGATCATTATAAGGTGTATATTTAGTTTTGATGTTAATTTTAGAAAACAGCCTAAACAGTTTGTAACTCATGTAACACATTTGAAATATGTTTTGTTTTTTGATCAGGGTGCACGTTTCGTTCAAGGGATGATTCTACATAATGGAGATCTTCCGAAAGATTACTAACCATGAGTGGCTATCTGTACTCTTTTAGGAGGCGACATAAGCTAGTCAATAACTAATGCTGCTGTCATAGCATTTCCAAATCCTCCAAATGTACTGAAATGGTTTTAACGCTATACAAAATGAATGCTCATTTCCTTCTGTGGATGTTTTTTTCTACAGGCTATGCACAATTTGCTTGCAGTATGTGTCGACCTATTTATCGCTTCTTCCTCGTTCTGCACGTCAGTCTCTCTTACTGAAATTCAAACTCTGATGTCCTGCTGCCTCATGTGTATTCTCAAGTCATCTTATTGGCGGTGACATACATCCAGATTTGTTCAAATCAGCTGTGTAAAGTATTGATTACAACTTAGATTAAATGCACTGAAATCTTAGAACTCATCATAATCCTTTATGCTATATCATCCAGCAAACTTATTAGTTATCTAAATTAGATATAGAACAGTTGCAATGCTGTTCCCTCAGGGTAGAAGGAAATAAAATTCATAAAAAATTAAACCTCCAAATAGGTATATAATGACGTTGTATATCACATACATGTAGTTTTCTTTAAGTGTCGCCAGGCACTTTTATGGATAGAGACCAGGCAACTAGGTTACCTCAGACAAATATCGGCAACTTTGCTTACTCAGTTTACTTACAAAATATCATATCATTATTTACGTTGTGGCCTATTACCAGGTTTTACCTTTTATAGAGAATACTTATAACCCATTTTTGAACAGGTATAAAATAGGGAAAAAAAATATGACACAATGGGTTGATGAGTTAAACATCAAAATTGAGGTTTGGTAAATTGAAAAATGCTTCATTTTTTCATATTAAGATGCAAGTAAAGTCATCATTCTAAAATGATAATTACTGATGTGAAAATAAATCAGCAAATGTCTTCAACAAATATGAGAGAAAAATATGTGCCGCTACGTAGAAAAGACATATTTTTGCGGCAGTTGAATATATGTCATGCAAAAAAAAGTGAATACAGGCAGAGTGGACCTTTTATATTTCATAACTGGAAAAGGAACTACATATTCAGGTGTTGTAGCGTAACCTAAAAACTCAAAGTTTAAAACCTTTGCAAAATAAATGTTTGTTATTTTAACTGTTTCATCAAGACACAATTTACGAAAATCGAACCCAATTAAAGACATTCTCAAAGAATCCATTAATAAAGAACATTAATTCATTTCCGATACAACTGTTCATATATGAACACTCTCAAAACTGTTGTTTGAGGTCAACTGAACGAAGTTATACGAGGGTTTATTGATAATTTGTGAGCCTCATATTGAAGGAGGTACTCAAAGATGTTCTTTTTAAGTCCTACTATTCTCTGACTATTTATAGGGCCGTGTACCAAAGGACCAGTCTTATTTTGTTAGTTTTTTATCGACGAAGTAGCACTCTAAGTAAACAAGACAAGCTGCTTTTGCAAAATGAACAAACTCGGTTAAGGTTAGGGTGAAAGAGTCTGTCATTGTCATGGCTGCATTTCACGAGTGTGGCTTTAAATTGATTGAGCATCCTCCTTATTCACTTGATCTCACTCCATCAGACTTTCATCTATTTCCAAAACTGAAAACGGCTATTTCAGGCACGCTAACTCATACCCTTACCCTAACATGCAGTGGATGATTTTCTGGACAGTCAAAAGAAGGAGTTCTATAAAAGTGGCATTGAGGCCCTTAAACACTGCTGGCAAAAGTATATAGATACTGAAGGGGATTATGTTGAAAATAATACAATATGTCCGGCATAATTCAAATCCTTCAATACGAGGTTCATAACATATCAATCAGCTCTCGTATATTGATTTTGTGAGGTTTCTTTTGAAACAACAAAACATACCTACATAATAAAGAAACCATCATTCAAACTCAAAATCAATGAACTAAGGTGAAATATAACAAAAGTTTTAGATCTACATGGAAACTTCTAAATAGTTTATCAAACAAGTAACTATTAAACATTAGTTGCAAAACGTCGTAACTCGCATTTTACTGTAGTTAGTGGAACGTTTGATACAAAAACGTCGTTGTTGTTATAGACAAAATGCTATTGTCATTTAGATGTATTTTCGAATCATGAATACAATGAAAAGTGGTAACGTTATTATGATCGTGTTGGAAGACAAATAATCAGGTTTCAAAATTGCTCTTAAGAATACAAATGTTGTAAAACGCATGAAATGCCGCTTCCATATGAATTAATGGATACCTTCGTTAGTTGAGGGCTGGAAGGCACTATTCTTAAACAGAGAAATGATAAGATCAAAATAAAATTGCCGATTTAACATTCCCTTAAGTTTTTGTTATTACACATTTTGACGATGGATGAATACACAAGAAAACACCAGCCGTAAATGTCCTATAGTTGGTGGATGGAGATATTTGTTGTAAAGCTATACATTTGTTTTGTCTTTGTCAACCGGAAGTTTCAGCCACAGGAGACTTGTCTTTGTAAAAGTGCAAACCCTGCAAAGTCGTCAGAATTCACATGGCCTTTAATTGTCAGTTCTAGCTTGCAGATGGCAGTGACTAAATGAGGTTCACATACGGTGAAAATCTACTTAACACTTAAAATCAAACTAACACCATGATACAAAGGAACTCGTTAGTGGTCTTCATCAAATTAGAATTGAGCAGTAGGTCAGGCATAAGCTATATTAAAACTGTATGCGTATGTTGGCTCCATCCGCGATAGCAACAGCAGAGTTCAATGTGGACGAATGATCGAAACAAACGGATATTCGTTAGATATATGAGATAAGTACAAATTAATGGTGCCAACATTGTGATCTGTCGAAGTTTTGAGGGGATCCGCTCAGTTCTTTAGGCAGTAATTTATCATGTAAGATTGCAAAATGCAAAGCTATCAGATTGGTTTGTCCGCCTCTGTTACATTACATATCTTATTATATGTCTTATCTGTCTCCTGGAAGCTAAACATATTTATTCAAATTCGTTTGTGGATGGTTGATCAAGGTGAATTATTAGAACGATCATTTTGTATATAAAATCTGTAATAATGTTTCTAGTAGTGACACGATGACCATACCATTTAATGCATCGAAAAGCTATCAGGGAGTGAAATTTTGATGCTGTGGTGCTATATGAATATGATATAAACACGATATGATGAGAGTTGATGATATATTTTGGTCAGGGTCTTCATACAAATATTCTGTTGAACTTTCCAACACAATTAAACGTAAGGTAATGATACGGTAATGATATATATCTAACCGTGTTTGAAAGACTGTATTTTAATAAAGAGCTTATCTACGTGACCTCCGCATTGAACTAGTCTTTTTACGAAGGAGCAATTTTGTTTCAATTGTTGATCTGTCTTTCAGATTTTCTAATGTCGTCTTCCTTTTAATCTTCGTATGTGTTCAATTGTCTTTGCTGTACTATCTATTCAATTCCTAGCGTTACCCTCCTGTTTACTTTGGTGTGTTTTCCGTTTATGTTTAGGACGAAAAGTCATTTCTATATTTTACATTGACTTTTAATTTCTGTTGTAGAACACCATGATATTCGTCCTGCTTGTCGTCTTTGGCGTAACGACATATACCCAGGCCTTCTCACTGTCCCATTCATTTCGCTGTCAAATAGTCTGTCAGGAACGGTACCGATCCTGCATCAGGAATGAATGTGATGGATATGCACCGGAAGCAGACCAATATTATGACAGCGTCGTTGATGACTGCGCAGCCAAATGCCAGGAAGGGCTTTATGTTTGTCCAAGGAGCTGTGGCATAACACGACGTGGGAAATAAATATAGGATGCTCAATTAATCTGCAATGAACTCTTTGCCTCTAAAGACGTTTCTCAGTATACAAGTCTGGTTGTTGTCGTTTTTATTAATGGTTGTCATTAGAATTTATCATTGCGATTATTTCCAGATCATGAATTGTGTACTTCTTAGATTTGTAGATGAGTTTCATACAAATATAATGTAAGTCTACTAAGAAATTGAAAGCAGATTATGATGACTGTTTCAGCGTCACATCAAATTGTGCTACTGACAGAATAGGTTTCAACTCCGCAGGATTTTAATGGCATATCAACGCCACATCTCTGCTTTGTTTCAGAGGGCTAAATTCACTGTGCTTACCTATTGACAGCGTTCCGCGGATACTAATTAAATATTATGCGAGTAAAGATGTATGCATAAGCATTTTCCTACATAACAGGTGAGATATCAGATAGTTAAAGAAGCTCACACCGTAACTAGCGTTATTTATGTTGTTTGATCTATGACATCCACGGTGTGGTTTTGACTCCTAGTGACTGTAAGTTTTGCTGTTAAATTATAGTAGAATATTTTAATTTTGAGTGTATTGATGTTGAATATGCTATCAATATATTTATATCTAATCATTTACAGATGTTATTTGATATAATAATAGATATTTTCTCAACACCATTGTTGATTTATTTGTGCCAAACGTTTCAAGGATTATGTTCGCTAAATTCACTCTATTCAAAAGTGCCTGGATGTTGAAGTAAGATAAGAAAAAAGATGCAAGCACATCACCAGACAAGGACTTTTAACATCTGTCTTCACTGTCAATACAAATTACATTACCAGAAAAGGACTTTCAACATCTGTCTTCACAATCAATACTAATTTAACATATGTCTTCACTGTCAATACAAATGACGTCACCAGAAAAGTACTTCTAATATGTCTTCACAGTCAATACAAATGACGTCACCAGAAAAGGACTTTCAACATCTGTCTTCACAATCAATACTAATTTAACATCTGTCTTCACTGTCAATACAAATGACGTCACCAGAAAAGAACTTTCAACATCTGTCTTCACTGTCAATATAAATGACGTCACCAGAAAAGGACTTTCAACATCTGTCTTCACTGTCAATACAAATGACGTCACCAGAAAAGGACTTTCAACATCTGTCTTCACAATCAATACTAATTTAACATCTGTCTTCACTGTCAATACAAATGACGTCACCAGAAAAGGACTTTCAACATCTGTCTTCACTATCAATACAAATTTAATATCTGTCTTCACTATCAATACTAATCACGTCATCAGACAAAGACTTTTAATATCTGTCTTTACAGTCAATACAAATGACGTAACCAGACAAAGACGTTTAATATCTTCCATTACATTCAATATAGATAACGTCACCAAACAAAAACGTATAATATGTGTCCCCACAGTCAATACAAATACACTCAGAACAGAGTGTTAGCAGAACATTTCAAGTCTGAGGATTACAAGAGTACAGTAACACGTAAACGAAGTCATACCGTTAGTTCAAAATCGATAAAACCAAGACAAACTATCAACATTATATACATAAAAAGCACTTGAAAGACTAGGATAGATAGGACCAGGGGTTCCCGAAGGGTGCGCGTCATGTGCTTCTAGGTCAGACCCAAATGATATCACCTTCTCAAAACGGGAACCGGGCGTTGACAATTGAACCATCTGGTACATCAACGAGCATCCCATAATCTGCCTTTACACCATATAAGAACAAAGAGTTCACCTAGTATACCGGTTATTCCGCCAATCCCGTAGCATGGATAGGCGTCTGACCACTGATCAGTATATATGTCTCCACATTCTATTTCCATAAGTTCAGAATGATATATGAGTTAATTAATGGGATTTGTGAAATTGACACTTGTAATAAAATTTGCAATTTCGAGTATTCCATTTTAAAGAGAACTGTCTTTGCATGGCAACAAAATATGGCACGTGCTGCATAAGTTTTGTTAGATTGAGTTTTACTTCATTGGTGTCCTCGGATGGACAACAGACGGGTGATGTTCTAGGGCCATCACACTAAACTGTCATACTAAACGTTAGCCATCCCACAAGGTTTCAGTGTGAGAACAAGGGACTAGATAGTCTATGAACAGAAGATGGCAGGTATATTTTAGACTTGGAGCAGAACCATTTACCTTCATCGCTTGGGAGGACGCTTAACATCAATACAAAGCCAAGTTGTTGTGGGTTTTTTTTCGAAAGAGATATTAGAAAATCAACAAATTAAACGTAAAGAGAAATATTTCAATAAAGAGCAAGACTATTATATCAAAAAAAGCATTACCACACCAGGATAGACTGGCAATCCTCTGTTACAGACCAGCATGGAAACAAGATTGTTGAAAACTAATCATAGAAAACATTGCAACATTTTAAAGCTGTAAAAAAAAGTATTCCCCTGTTTGTACCACATCGGTCATTCCGTGTGGTAAATTCGTTAGATACAAAAAGCACGGCCTATATGATTTAAAGAAAAACCCAAAAATATTAACAACTGTAATTTATTTATTGTTCTCCTTCGGAAAACACTCGGAAGTATACCTGCGAGAATTACAATATTGATAAAGCCGTATGTCAGTCTACGACACTTGTCACACATTTTGTCATGTCGAAAATATAACGATATAGTTGACTACAAATACTGTAAACGTACATATTTTAGTGGTTACCTTATTTCGGCGGATTTTTTTCCCGCTGGAGCCATTCCGCTAAATTATGATTGCACTAATTTGAGTTTATCTACATTTGTGTCTATGGTAATCTTTGTTAGCGCACTAATTCATCATTTCGCTAATCTATTCTAATTTAATTTGGTTTTGCACTAAAAGTTGAGTGTGTCAAATAAAGTACGTTTGCAACTTCACTGTCGATTAAATTGAACTCAAAACAGAATACTTTAATTCAATAAGGGAATTCAGTTAGGGATTTCACCCTACAAACATTAGAACAAAGTAGTCTTCGTTTAGCTGCAGTAGATGTGTATACAGACAGGAGACGTTGTACTGCCAACCCCTATAACGCATAACGATAAACTATTATCTTCCGTTGATGAATGCCGTTACAAAATACCGGGACATTTAATCTAAGCTTCTGTTGATATGCTAGGGCGTACATTACTTTCATTTTAATTACCCATTTGAGAAGTTCATAAAGTACATTATGAGCACCAGCTATTTCGATACATGGAACCTATTTCTCTGTTTCCATCATTAGTGCTTGTCATTAGCATTAGTCTGTAAGTGTTCACGTTAAAGTACTGCGTGTTCAATGCAGTTTTAATGACATAGGGAATCATGGTCTATAGAAATCTCCATTTAGGTAGAATTAGAATTATTCAAAGTTTGCTGTAAGGGATGGTAAAATAAAAGCAATGGTACGAAACACATTTAGACAGCAATTAATATACAGATTAACTTGATTAAAACTCAGAGTCGTGAAGACACTTCCCATCATTAATCTTTAGAGAAGTAAAAATAAAAACGTAAGGGCTATAGGCAGGCGTCAATTGTCAATTTCCCTACATCAAAACAATAATGATCAATTCTTTTATCTCTGTACAGAATCGCCAAGTAATTTCCGTGCTTGCTATGCTTGTTTACTAGGTTAGTTATGGGTACAAAATACAACAAGGATGGTTTATCATGTCAATGTGGTGTTCATATTATCGAAATGACAGATAGAGTGTGTTATGACAGGTTACTCCGTATTGATATAGTCTATTGGAATACTAAGAAGAAACCCCTATAGTAGATATAAAGGAAGATTTGTTGCTGGTTCAGAAGAAATGATAAGGTAAAACACGTGCTTTCTATGTTTTAACAATGGCGTAGAGCCCTTTAGATTCCTCTGAATTCCCTTATGAATTTCTACAGCCAAATCTAAAAGGACGAAATAGCTGTATGCTGCAGTTAATATTGATATTGTTGTTTATACTATATCTACAACACATCCTTATGTTATTTTTTTCTCGTGTATTTTACTCAATCTATCAACTTTTTTGTTTATGATTAAAGTGTTGTTTAGGAACAGTGCTGATCAAAACGATATACCACACACGAAAACATTCAAGTTAGTTAATCACTTCAGATCATGGATAAAACGGGAAACATAGTTTCTATCGATTACCATAACATCATTAACGAGACTTCAACACAGAAAAAAAGACAATAAAGACCGATGAATGGTGTTAAATGGCATTACACCTATCAAAAGGTAAAATACGGATGTCAATATACGATGGATATATATGGATATTTATAATATATGACTTAAAGGATATACATTCCTCAGTATAAACAATAAAGCGGGGATTTTGACGTCACTAAATTAACATTGCAAGGACGGTGACGTCACAAAATCAACATAGCAAGGGCGGTGACGTCACAAAATCAACATAGCAAGGACGGTGACGTCACTAAATCAACATAGCAAGGGATGTGACGTCACAAAATCAACATAGCAAGGGCGGTGACGTCACTAAATCAACATAGCATGAATGTTGACGTCACAAAATCAAGACTGCAAATATGGTGACGTCTAACTGCATTGAAAAAAAAAAATATTCGTCTCTTTGACTGACACCGATTTCATGGTGTCTATCCGATATTCCCTTTTGGCGCATAGTCCCGGAATGGAATGTCGACACTAAGCCTCGGTTTACGTCAGCTCTTTATCTTTGGGTTTGAAACACTTTACCTACATATAACCGGAGGAAACTTATGCGGACGAAGAGCCCACAGGTCTGGAACGGTTTTCGTGGATCAGTTCTGTGTGGTAAAATTACAGATTGCTCAGAATGGAAAAACATCACAAAGGTGGCATTAACATCAGATCTGACATTTGCTGTGCCGTATGTCGTATTCGACAAGAAGGAGACAAGGAACTGGGGCAAAGGATACAATGATATTCCTCCTAATAACTCTACACAAATAGGCTGGTTGCAAGATGTGCCATCGTAGGAATATATTGTAACCTGGTTACCTTTCCAGAGGAATACTTTGTTTAAGGAGGAAGGTGGAGCTAGATAGGTAGTCGTTGGTTTAAATTGTTAATGTTAACCCCCTCGGAACACTTGGTATTTACATCCTTTAACTTTGTCAGTGGTATATATTTCTTTTTATATATATATATATTGCAGTTATTTTATTGGCTACGATCTCATGATACAATTATTGCCAAGGAATCTATGCGAAACTAATCAGCAATATTGTGAATGGTGACTTATAACTTGGTAAATGGCAACCGTCCATTATACCGTATAGAACGTTCTATTCTTATATACACATGTACCTGAAGAAAGTCGTGTTTTGATTTCAATATAATTAGTGAAGAACAGCTTAGTAATAAAATAACACTACTGAAAGTGTGTCAGCACCCACGGGCTTAACACGGAAAGCAGCCAATAAGTGAATTGACGCTGTAACACCTACCAGCTGGAGTAAAAACGTGTTTTTGTATTTTCTTTTGTCAGGGGACGTTACGTTGACCGAGTGGTGTGGTCATTTTGTCATTGAATGATATTTGAAGGTCTTCCATTACGTTACGTTTACTGGTGTGCTGCCATACAAAGTTAGGTGCGACATTCCCGTACCAAAGCCCTAATATTAATATCACAGTCACATTTTAACATGCATTATAAGCTTTATCATAGCATACTACAAACTGTCAGACTATCAACAAAACACCTGTAAATATTTATACACATATAAAAAATATGTCTCGATGACTATTTCGAAGAGCTCAAATTTCATTGATCTATTTTGTTTCATAAATTAGGTCACATTAGTCTTTTTTTAGATCCAAAAACACAACTTGTGAAGCTTTTCACTTCTGGATCTAGTGATACTGATTTATGTAACGTCTCTACACATTAACACTACATTCATCAACTGACAAACTCTTTGTTTTTGTCCGTGTTCACTTAGACATTTTCGTCTTTATAGGCAAACCGATCCCATCAGGAATTATGCTAAATGTATTATATCATATATCCTTAATTGTTAAATATCAACATCCATATCACGATTACAATTGTCTCCGTGGCGTTAATTTAAATGTGAAACCTTCCAACAATGGATCAATATTAATGTCACTCAACGATATCCATGAATTCATTATAATCAATTCCATATATACATATATCTATGATCATGTCAAGGAATCAATAACTGCGTCAATGAGACGTTCATGTTCAAGAACGTGGATGTGGCGCAGGGTACAAGCTGATGGTATTTCTAGCAAGACGATTGGGTGCCGTAGAGTTCGAGGCCCTGTCAGGACACGAGTCATAAACTTGTCTTCTTTCGTCTTTTGTGTTACTCTGTTTATATACATTTGTATGGTTAGGTTTGTGTTACAGTAACATATTAACATTTTCGTCAAATCTGACATCGGTTTATTCAATGTTCTTTAACTTTTTTCAGTCCAAATGATACGTAAATGGGCATTTATGCGATGAAGAATATTACATTATATATGTCAAACGGGATCTGGACGTAATTAAGCGGATTCTGCCAAAATACCATTCCAGATCTCATTTTACATTTTGGAAATCAAAGAATTGTGTCGTTATCTGTTGTCGGTCATCTGTATGGTTCTTTTCGACCTTTGGTATTAAAATCTGATACGGATACTAATTCAGTATACGTAAGTACGAAAAAAACTTCAAATGCTCCGGAAGTTAGACACAACCTCCTTCATCGAAAACATCCGCCATTTATACATGTATACTAGTATATCATTGAGTAAACTACTCAAAATATAGCTTAAACCTGACGACAAGGAAAATGACTCTTTGAAGAGAATTACAGACATTTAAGCCCTTACAATTACACGTGGGAATATAATATTTCCAATTAAGATAAACTTGATGACTATTAAAGTCTACAACAGCCAGCATCATCAACATCTAAGGAATTATTCAGGGTATATGATATCAACTACACACCCAGGAATTCTAAATCTTCACGTAGAATATAGCGGTGGTATGTCGTTTAAGTTATCCAGATGTGAGTTGTTCAAGAAGATTTCGTTGTCAGTTTTCTGCTACAATATAGGGTGTAAACTGTTCATGTGTTGAACAGGATCGGGAGGGTCGCCTCACGCGTTCACGGAAATGATAACACACACAAAGTAGTTCGTAATTGTTCACAACTCGAGTGAAGAAAATACCAACCAAGAGTTGTGCAATCTCTATATTGTTAATCGTTAATACAAAAAAGAATTAAGCATTTAACATGTCGTGTAGGCTTTCTATAGGCCTAGATGTATGACAGAAAAACATGTCACCGATATACCCTATCACCGGGTGTGGAATTGATACTAAGTCTGTTTACTCTAGCTCAAATTATATCTCAAGCCAGGTTTATTTAAATGTAAAGTTCAGTTTAAGGTCAAGAGTCATGAGGCCATTGATACATTATAGACGTACAAGTACTACAAGCTACGATATACTAGCTTACATCATAACGTAAACTTCTCTTGACCGCATTAATTCACGGTTTCTGGACATCGTTACTCGACCCTAGGACATATTGCAATTCCTTATAGTTTATTCTCTCTGTTTTGTTTCCCTCTGATGGTGTATCCCACATTTTGCACTCATGTGATCCTGGATAGTGAAATGACGTTTTATCCAAAACAAATATGCGAGAATGCCATTGCTAAGATAGACAAATACATTGGTTTAAATGTATGAGAAACGTTGAATCTGTCTTAGAATTTTTCTGTTTTTATTGATATTATTGGATATACCATTTTAAAACGCATTTCAAAAACATATGAAGGGCACTTCGATGGTATTGTTAATCTGAATTATGTACGTCTTCAAAAGAAGTCCGTTGAAGATTTCTTGATTAAGTTGCACCGGGGCGAATCTTGTCAACTGATATTGCATAAGGAGTTAAGAGATCGTGACCTGTCATAACCACCAAGGATAAAAAGGGGAATGAAAATGAAAAACCGTCTTTTAAGTATTCATGCAGATGCAAATTAATATCAAAATGGTTAATGTATTTAATTTTTTTCTGTGCTGTTCGAATACATATCTTGCCTGAATTCGCCACGATCAGAAAACTGAGAACGCTTCGTACTTGCATTATCAATGTTACTCCTTCCCTGTCACGACTTTGTGGTGTTAAAATGCGTCGGCGTGAATCCTGTCCACATCGTCTTACTCTGAAGTCTCAGAACTGTTCTGCAATATACGATATTGAAAGAGACCGAATCAAGACCCTTGGGATCAAAATGTATCGATTTGTTTTAGCGTTGGTGAGATTTTTGTCTTCATCAGAACATACATCATAATCCATTCAATAGTTGATACATATATTCTCTTATTGGATATATAAAAGAATTTTATAAAAAATGAATATCCAAAACTCACATGTAAGCTTCTCACAACACTTACGAGCAGTAAGTCAGATATAATTGTTTTAACAATGCTTCTAATTGTTTCTATGTGTATTTGGAATAGAGTTAAAATCGATTACAATTATAACAAATTGTTTGTTTTTTATCATAGAAAAAATTGCTTTATATCATATCAAAAATACAATTTTTAACAACTAAACACGTGTATTGCTTAGGATTATATGCAAATGTTTTGCATTATTATTTTTCAGGATTTCTATATAAGCGATGTTTAAGTATAAATCAATGAAGAGGCCATGACTTCTGGGAATTGTCACCAACACATTGTGCCAATAAAGAGAGCAATGATGGACTGAACAGGTAATGGAATGTGAACTATTTCCTTTCCCCATGATAAGAATAACCACACGCATATCATGCAAGTCGCTGATGCTGAAAAGCTTCGGACAAATACAACATATAACTGGTGTCGCCCTATGGTGCTCCACAATGGCCATCGTCTACACTAATCGAATCACGGCTGCGTTTGAAGATTACAGGCAATTTCAATATTACTCTCAAGCGTAATTTGAATGCGAATGTAATATGACACGTTTGAATACCCTATTGGAGGGTTAAAATGAGGTGAATGCTAGTATGCGAAAAGTTGTATAATAACATTATTCCGGGTCGAATATAGACAAGCCTGCAAGTCATTTTGATCTTGCAAATGGATTTTTATCTCAATCTTTGAGCAATATGATAGGAAAAACCCTAAGAGTGTAAACACACATGCATCACATCAGTCATGCAATATGGAATAAAAATGGCTATATACGACTGCGACAAAGTACCGGACAGGAAATTGCGATATCACTATCGACAACATCGTGACAATTTCAAAATGTCGTGATGTGGAAAGCAAATACGAACAAGAGAACAAAAAAGAACAGTTTCATCAGGTCCTAACAGGCCCTTACAGGCCTTTTCCCATGCTAGCATTACATTATGAATCCTTTGCAATAATCGCCTACATATATTGAAATATATCCAGCATAGGATTAAGGGGAAATTTAATGTGACAGCTTTGAGCTAAGAGTAGAGAAAATAATTTGAATCCATTCCATCACAGATAGACTCCATACAATCATACATCGTAGATTCAACATGGCGAGTCTACTGTAGTATAAATGAGATTATATGAAATTATCAGAAATTGAATAAAGAACGTGATATTAGCTGACTGATATGATTATGTTTCAAACTACTAAGTTGTCATTATTGAGATCTAAAATCTATGTCAGAATGACATTATGCATTGAAGTGTCTTTAAATCTTTTGATTATATTGATCATTATTACCAACGGAAAATAGGGATTCAACCTTTAAAGATGATGTTATTTTATTCTACATCTTATGATGGTATCCTGTCAGTTATAGTTACTTCTGAAAACAACATTGACTGGCAAAGAAGACACTGACAGTAAACACTAAATCAGTTCTCTGTAATAACTTGTTAATGTAGAAAACTCTAATACAAATCAGTTATACTGCATTCATCCTTAAATCTTATACAAATCGTGCATGCACTGTGTAAAGTATCGTTTTGATACTAATATTTTATTCAGTTTGCATATTCACCTTTATTCATGTTCACGACAAAATATACTTATTAACAAAGCATTCCTTTGCCATCAGTGTTCTAATATAAATTGCATATAGGGTTATTAATGAGAAATGGCGACCAACCTAATGCAGTATAATTTGTCGGGACTGCATGCAGAGACGGATATTCGAGATATAGAGAAAGGCACTCTACATAAACTGGCATTCTGCACCTTGTAAATTTCAATGTACAGCATTTGTTTCTGTACACAATATCCCGTACAGGTACAGTTACACTTTGTTCAATACACTATCATTAAATTCCCGATTCTTCACTCGCATTGCTGTAAGGTGTGAAGTAACATAATTGGCTCTAATATGATCAATTTCATCGACGCTAAGACAACTTAAAAACAAAATAAACGATGAACATGACTGAGTGCAAACTATACACGTGAATATACTCTAACACTAATCACAGCATTATCCCACATTTCGCCCATAAATCACAGGTATAACAAAGAAGATAGATAATTATAACGAAGAAAAATCACATGAATAAGATCAAACGAATCAACAAGAGCGAACAACTATATCAACAAGGCCGTAATTCTAACTAGGAATAGATTACCGGGGCGAACTAGCAAAAATATTCTTAACGGAGGTTATTGAAATTGTAGAATATACTGAGGCGCGCAGGAAGGTTAAGCTTCCTCCGATTTATTTGGGTATACCACGCTCTCACGAGGAAAGCTGGGACATTAAAGTATAATGTTGGGCCACATGAACAAGTATATTACTTATCATAAAATTGATGAACCAAGTGCAAAAAAGTGTACAAAACACAAATAGGTTATTATATTTTAGAAACTTTAACTATGCACAACGACCCTTAATATAAATCCATTCCGCTAAGGGCAGAGTGAATCAAATATTTCTGAATGAAATAACAGTGACGATCTTGTTCGAAAACTGTTGTTTTGAAATATTCAGTTTCCAGCACAGAACATGTATATGCATACGTGCTGGTATTTATATGTATCTACAGTTTCTGAGATTGGTCACTAAATTTCTTAAAACTTCTAAGTAGAATTTTTACTTATTTGAGTTTTCAAAACATTTTCTCTTCTTTTAAAGTTTGATTAAGTATTTAATCAATATTTTGTACTATTCTATTGTTGGAAACGGTTTCATATCGTTAAGCAAATAACGAAGATTAGTTCTGAGATACATGTAATCGATTCTTGGAGGGTTCAAGATGATGTTCAATTAGTCTCTGTTAAATATTCGATAAAACCGAATGAAGAATAACGAAGTAATTTGAGGACTGATCCCCGCAACACACATTTACTCCATGACTTTTCTTCGCCCTCGAAGATTATACAAAATCAATTGTCGTTTTTCATAAAAATGAATCATAGTGAGAATGTGAAAACTTTTCCCTCGTGACCAGTAGTTCACATGAAATAGCTTCCTATCACTGATTCATACACAAGATGCTTTTTATTTAAATGACAAATCTTCCCTGTCTGTGCGTGCACTTTTGGCGGGAGATGCGTACAATATAATCAAACAATAGGGTGTCCCCCAGAAGGATTCTACAAAATACATACAAGATATTAGTACATTTCAAAACCAATGTAAAGTATGATAGAGGAGAGCCAAAATGAATCAACCTGCTCAATACAGCTGTTTACTCCTTCTAAGATTCATCAGAAATGCGAAGGCACTCAAGTCTTGATACCAAGGAGTAAAAACAAAAAGAGTCACACTACTGGCGTGAACGACATGAACATGATGATATGACGCCGGTCAAGTCGAACATGAATACCAGATACAGTGTATTGTTGTTTTGTTTATCTGTTCTTTCGGTGTATTGTTGATTTGTTTATCTATACTTCCGATGTATTGTTGTTTTGTTTATGTATACTTCCAGTGTATTGTTTTGTTTATCTATGCTTCCGGTGCATTGTTGTTTTGTTTATCTATACTTCCGATGTATTGTTGTTTTATTTATCTATACTTCCGGTGTATTGTTCTTTTGTTTATCTATACTTCCGGTGTATTGTTGTTTTGTTTATCTGTTCTTCCGGTGTATTGTTGTTTTGTTTATCTATTCCAGTGTATTGTTTAGTTTATCTATACTTCCGGTGTATTGTTGTTTGTTTATCTATACTTCCGGTGTATTGTTTTGTTTATCTATACTTCTGGTGTACTGTTGTTTTGTTTATCTATACTTCCGGTGTATTGTTGTTTGTTTATCTTTACTTCCGGTGTATTGTTTTGTTTATCTATACTTCTGGTGTACTGTTGTTTTGTTTATCTATACTTCCGGTGTATTGTTGTTTGTCTATCTATATTTCCGGTGTATTGTTGTATGTTTATCTATACTTCCGGTGCATTGTTGTTTTGTTTATCTATATTTCCGATGTATTGTTGTTTTGTTTATCTATACTTCCGGTGAACGCCTTGTTATTGGTTCACATATGACATTGTTTACAGGGGGTCTATAAACAAGTGTCCCTTCTATGTCTTCCTTTACATTTAATGTTCCTATCAGACTCTCACGCAAATGAATTGTTGATGTCCCCGCGGGGGCTCAGTAATATCCGCTCTCAATTTTGGTTAAATTGTGCTAATTCTTGTATCGCAATCAAACAGAATTTCGAATAATGAAATTATCAATTATTTTTAAGTGTTCTCTCCCTATTAATACGCTTTAACTAAATGACATAAAATTTCTTTCTTTCCTTCTGAACCCATTCATATTTGTATTGTTTAAACACTTTATCTAGATGAAAATATCTAATAGTTTGATTTCGCTTTCCTTCACATTTAGATTAATGACAACGTACAGGATCAGTGCCTGTTTGAACTCGTAAAACCTAAGAAAATTGTTTTTAATTTACTCCCATATGAAAGATGGCACATCATTTGTGAACGTCACACGTCGTACATTTTCCTGGCGAATCTTCTCTTGAGAAAGCTGTAAAAAATGAAAATTGAAGCATGGGTATAATTTACACTTAAATCCCCAAAGAATACAATTTGAATATATGAGGGGACATTATCCACTTAAAATGCATTGTTTTACAACGACAATCATAACATATAACATATAGGCCAATTGTAAAGCCTCTAAGTCAGGCGAGTGTAAAGAATCGTTATCACTAATTCTATTGCATTCGTTTGTACATTACAATTGATCTTTTGCGTTATGCTTGTATAACTTTTCTCCGTCGGGCGGCGACACCAGTCTGAGGCCGAGAGTCTCGAGGCAGTCCACTAGACACCAGAAACAAAAGGTCTACTACCACTTACTTGTCAATGTTTCCTAGAACAATCACAGTATGCACGATTTATTCATTAGTATGAACAGGGGAATCCCCTACAGACTTTTGGCCCGATCCTGCGGATTTATGAGCTTTATTAAGATCATTATAGTGACGTCTCTGGAGAGGCCTCTAGATCATGTTCCTCTCCCAGACAGTCATCCTGTCCTAGTCACGATATAGAAAATCTTATATTGACACTTAAACAAAGAGTATTACTTTCAGTATTTATTGTAATCGTTTTTCCTTCGCTTTCTTACCAAGTCCTCAAATTATAAACGCTGATTGGTTTTCTTTTTCTTTTAATTCTTTCAGCAAATATAATTTGCCAATTCCGCCAAAATATTTCAGTTTTGAAAATGTCCACGCTCTATGCATCTACCGGGATTTAAACTTGCTATCGTTTTGTGTCCTGTATTGTATGCTCTGGAAGAGTTTCATGTGTAAATGCCTTAACACGTGTTTTTATGGATGCGTTTATTGCTGAATAAACCCAACTACAAGGCAGTCACAATACGTTTATTTTATGTCATTAATAAAACACAGGGTCACAACAATTTCTTCTTTTGAAGTTGGCCAAATTGAAAAAGGCATCAATTTTAAATGGCCATGTTTAGTTGAGAATTAAACAAGAACATCTAAATCAAACCAGCCGTTTGAGATCCCACTGGGATAGAAGATTGTACAAAAGATTCGGCATCATGGATACAACATTACATCATACAACTCTTAGAACATGACCAGTGTTGATAGTGTCTTAAAGTGTGGGAACTGAGAAGGGAATTCGTAGAAATAGATAAAGGTCTCATTTAGGTGACTTAAAGAGGTTCCTAAAGGTTCTGTGACTCTGTCTCCTACATTGTATGTTTAAGGAACATTAAATTGACCACTATTAATCTGCTACACCTATCGTATCATTAAGGATCTGCATCAATTCCTCGGTGTCCTAATTATTCTGTCTGTTACTGATTAAGTTGGTTTCCCTCAATATTTTTTCCTTATATAACCATGACTATTGATGTCCCACGAGACATTCGTAGATATATGACCCTGGCTGCTAGATACACGTCCTGATATATCCTTGGATGTTGATATCCACTATACACCCGTATTCATTATGACTCTGGCTGTTGCAAGGACGTTTAACCCCAACTAAAAAAACTTGTTGTCCAACAAACCGACCAGTCTGGATAATTGTTATTTGTGTGGTTTTAATTATATTTTCTTTAGGGACCATAATCGAAATTCCTTGGAATTTTTTGTTTTTGTTTTGACAATTATGACACCATCACATGGGATAATTATTATTTAGTATAACTGGTCTAGATAATGACAGATAATCAGATAAATAGGCGTCAGGCAACGAACAAAACAGTCGGAGAGATACCTACGAAGTGAGGTACTGATACATTAAGGGTTATCCCTACAGACGAACGGTTAAAAATGATGCACGCCTTAACATCACTACTCGCGCCAGATTTAACAGAAATAACATAACCAATTCTTAGTATGTATCAATTCTTGGTAATTAATATAATAAGCTGTAAATGAATAATGACAAACTTAGCGCAAACAAAAAAATGCGTGCTTCATTAGAATATAATTAACTCGTGTGGATCACATACATTGTTCAAAACAGCCACACCGTTATGCTCACGTCTAAGCCACACCGTTCAGTTCACGTCTAAGCCACACCGTTATGTTCACGTCTAAGCCACACCGTTATGTTCACGTCTAAGCCACACCGTTATGTTCACGTCTAAACCACACCGTTATGTTCACGTCTAAGCCACACCGTTATGTTCACGTCTAAGCCACACCGTTATGTTCACGTCTAAGCCACACCGTTATGTTCACGTCTAAGCCACCACACCGTTAAGTTCACGTCTAAGCCACACCGTTATGTTCACGTCTAAGCCACACCGTTATGTTCACGTCTAAGCCACACCGTTATGTTCACGTCTAAGCCACACCGTTATGTTCACGTCTAAGCCACACCGTTATGTTCACGTCTAAGCCACACCGTTATGTTCACGTCTAAGCCACACCGTTATGTTCACGTCTAAACCACACCGTTATGTTCACGTCTAATCCACACCGTTATGTTCACGTTTAAGCCACACCGTTAAGTTCACGTCTAATCCACGCCGTTATGTTCACGTCAAAGCCACACCGTTAAGTTCACGTTCAAGCCACACCGTTATGTTCACGTTTAAGCCACACCGTTAAGTCCACGTCTAAGCCACACCGTTATGTTCACGTCTAAGCCACACCGTTATGTTCACGTCTAAGCCACCACACCGTTCAGTTCACGTCTAAGCCACACCGTTATGTTCACGTCTAAGCCACACCGTTATGTTCACGTCTAAGCCACACCGTTATGTTCACGTCTAAACCACACCGTTATGTTCACGTCTAAGCCACACCGTTATGTTCACGTCTAAGCCACACCGTTATGTTCACGTCTAAGCCACACCGTTATGTTCACGTCTAAACCACACCGTTATGTTCACGTCTAATCCACACCGTTATGTTCACGTTTAAGCCACACCGTTAAGTTCACGTCTAATCCACGCCGTTATGTTCACGTCAAAGCCACACCGTTAAGTTCACGTTCAAGCCACACCGTTATGTTCACGTTTAAGCCACACCGTTAAGTCCACGTCTAAGCCACACCGTTATGTTCACGTCTAAGCCACAACGTTATGTTCACGTCTAAGCCACAGCGTTATGGTCACGTCTAAGCCACACCGTTAAGTTCATGTCTAAGCCACACCGTTACGTTCACGTCTAAGCCACACCGTTATGTTCACGTCTAAGCCACACCGTTATGTTCACGTCTAAGCCACACCGTTATGTTCACGTTTAAGCCACACCGTTAAGTTCACGTCTAAACCACACCGTTATGTTCACGTCTAAGCCACACCGTTATGTTCACGTTTAAGCCACACCGTTAAGTTCACGTCTAAGCCACACCGTTATGTTCACGTCTAAGCCACACCGTTATGTTCACGTTTAAGCCACACTGTTAAGTTCACGTCTAAGCCACACCGTTATGTTCACGTCTAAGCCACACCGTTATACTTAAGTCTAAGATACGCCGTTATGTTCACGTCTAAGCCACACCGTTATACTTAAGTCTTAGATACGCCGTTATGTTCACGTCTAAGCCACACCGTTAAGTTCACGTCTAAACAACACCGTTATGTTCACGTCTAAGATATGCCGTTATGCTCTCGTGTAAAACATACAATGTGGACATCTGTTTGACTGAATATGACTCCATGATAAATCTACGTTTTTACCTCAATCTAAGCAGCTGAATATTTTTCCTAAAGCAGTCTCCTTGCTTAGTTCAAAGTTCTTAGTTGTATCTAATAAGAGCATTTATTATGATGGAAATGCCGCTCTATGTTGTACCCTACCTGTGTAGCATTAGTCATAATCGCCATTTGCATTGCCCCTACATGTATGTTCTAATTTTCCATTGTTTGCACATTAAAAATTGCCAAACTTGTCCGCGATTGCACATGATGCATATGTTTCGTTGTTTAATTGATAGCATTCGTATTAAACACTAAATATTAGCGATGTAACCCTCATTTCCCTCCGCCATTATACTGAGGCAGTTACACATTCTGACCTTATCTGTCTTGTTGTTATCGAATTTGTCAGGTGATGATATCGGAACATCCGTAAAAAAAGATATATCGGACAAGAGCTGAAATATATATATCTCTGGATGACATGAAAACCGGAAGTTCAGACAACAGGTATATTTAATTGGATAAATAATCTTCTCGCGAAACAGATACAATATATATCTGCACCGTTCGACCACCTTCCATTCTATGACAGGTCTCGTTATCGTACGTACGTTAAATGAATCTACACACGTACACTCGTCGTATGATTATACAACAGTATGAGGTGAGACTACCGATATGATGTGAAGGTCACACACGTCATATATAGTGAGCAGTCACTGATAATTCAGTCTTTCTCAGCAAGATGGCGTACAAACTTGTGATCGTCTTAGCATTCCTAGGAATGGCTTTGGCCAATTCTGTTAAATTTCAAGACTGTGGTAAGTGTCAAACCTGATTACTATGTAATTTAGTTTTAACTCGGGAAATATTGCAGTAAAACGTCTATACCATTTCAGAATCAGCAGAATTAGGGAAGTCCTTGATGTCTCAAATCAAGCAATTGTTTCGATGTACCGAAAGCTTATCATAGTCAATCACATCACACTAATGTCCTTTAGTACGCGTACTTTGTGTATGTCTGTTGAAGGGACAGAACGGAGGAGATTTCTTTATATTCCGTCCTTACTCGGACTATCTGTATTTGGTTATCGCTATAATGACTTACCTTGAAATGGAAAATGTCAACCATGAGAATACCTTGGTATCGCTCGCTTTAATCGCCATTACTTCCTTTAAAAAGGTACAGGAAATATGCGTAGTTGCGTGAATATGCCGTGATGGAGTATCGTTATACCTTAAGATCATGTGAAGAAAAAACTAAAGGTGTTACACAAATCATCTACTAGGAACGTGCTTAAGCAATGAAAATACCAAATCTCAAAAAGGATGTTTTAAGACAAAGGTTTGGGAAAAGAAGTTTTCCGACAGAACAAGCGATATTATAAATCAGATATAGAAAATAATAAGATATATTGTATTTATGCAATGTTCATATCAAAACTTTCAAATTTCGAAGGCAGTTTCACATCAGGAATTTCTAAAATGGCGTTTTGTAATTATTGATGTGTATACATGCATAAATAGTTTAGTATAAGATTATTAATGAAACAATGCTGATATCGGATTATGTGAGTAGGTTTGGACACGGCCTCAGATTCACAGATGATAACACTCCTGAAGATAGCTGGATGTCCTCTTAAATGATCGTGTTCGCATTGTACTAAAGTGTGCATAGCCGTCCTGAATTAGGTCGGAGTCCGATGGTGTTAGCCATGTCGTATGTCTTTGACCTATGTTATCTATAAGACACCAACATTCGACAGCGGGTGAAGTGGTGAAGAGGTTATACCTTTCAAGCAATGGGATCGAGGTTCAACCTTTCACTCGATGGGAGCATGGGAACGAGGTCAGACTTTTCAGAGGGGCTGTGGGACGATATTAGACATTTCAAACAATGGAAGTAGGCTTGACCTTTCAGACAATGGGAATAAGAAACTAGACTCCACAGACAACGGCGACGATGTTTTACCTCTCATCCAAGGGGAACAAACAATGAAACAATAAAACAATAAAAAAACAGGAACAATCTTAGAATTCACAAAAACAAACAGGAACAAACTTAGAAATAACAAAAAAACAGAAACAAAGTTTGACCTTCAGACGCTAGACCTTCACGACCATGAGAACACTATCACTATCACTTATCATCTTTACAGTAGGTACATGTAGGGCATTCGATTTGTACCCGCTGTCCCCATTGCTGTACCGCATAAAACAACTGAAAGATTATCTCTTTGTCTCCCCTCCTCTTTCTTTAATCTTCTGAGTTGATAAGCTCCCTGTGATGAGAACTATCGGCCGTGACATGTCTACCCTAATAGAATCACGCTCCCTTTGATGAGAACTATATGTTTTGTCCCCAGGCCGTGACATAACAACCTAAATAAACTATGCTTCCTGCTTGGCGCTCATTACTGCAGCGAATGCACAAATAAAGAAGCCTACAGTTTTATTCCCTATCCATTAGGAGGAATATATAGTATTCCAATACGCCTACAACATGACGTTTTAGTGAAATGATCACGTGGCGTTAACCCACTCCAGGAAGTCATCGTCCTTCTGTTAGACTTTTCTAAAACAACAGCTTAACCAAGACGCATTACATGCACACGAAGTAAAATGTATTTGGCAATAACATGTGCATAAATAGCCCGGAATAGCACGCTCAAAACCATCAATAAGTCATTCTTGAATATGCTTCACCGAATTAAACGAAAGTCATTACTTAAAGCGAAATGAAAATATCAAGTCTCCGCTACGACATCAGCTCTACTTATACATACATACCACTGTGCCACGACTTGTACACAGATGTAAAGATTTCTAAATTCTTATATTTACCACAGATAATAGTTCATCAAGGTTCAAAATTCTTATTTCATATACGAATACAACGTGTAAATCATTAAACTAAAATGGAAAGATACAAGAGAAATATATTTATACCTTGATTTCAATATTTTCATTCCACAAAACGCAATTAATTTGACAACCCGGCCAATATTTCCTTCATGCTAATCTGGCCTCGAGGGACACACCTAATAGAGAGGAACCTGTTACGTGTAAGTCAGTCGGTAAGGGTTTTATATTAGTAACTGAAAAGTTAATCCTCACACTTAGGAGATGGTAGTTAGTATTTTGTCTGCGTTCCGTGTAATGTTGGTGCCTGTACTAGCATCAGATCAAACAGTCGGACTTAGAACTGTGACATTTTATCATTTTTAGAAATCTTTGATTATATGATCAAATGATTCTCCATTGCAGGTTCCAAGGGAGCGACGATACACAGTGTAGATGTTGGAGGATGTACAGCTGAACCATGCCATCTTATCCACAACAAGAATGCCACTATGATGGTCAACTACACAGCAAGTAAGCTTCACCGTGTTATCGCTTGTAAACTGTCGGTTGAAATTATTAAGCTGTTACTGATGGTAATATTTCCTTTCTAAAACATTCTAACGTATGAGTACCGCTGAAGTTAAAATAAATGTGTCCAATGTTTAGGTATACGTTTGTTGTCTTCACGGGCGCTGTCACGGGTACCTTTTTATGTATAGTATCACCAACTACATTGTACGTTACCATTGGTACCTTTTTATGTATAGTATCACCAGCTACATTGTACTTTATCATGGGTACCTTTTAATATGTAGTATCACCTGCTATATTGTACGTTACCATGGGTACCTTTTTGTGTACAGATGAGGACGTGACACATCCAACAAACTCCATATATGGTATCATTGCCGGCATACCTGTCAAATTCCCATCGCCTACGGATTGCTGTTCAAATAAAAATGTTGTTTGTCCCGTCAAATCGGGGTCTACCTCACAGTATAATATCAACATCTTTGTTTCTCCATCTTACCCAAAAGTAAGTACAGAGTTAATCATGTACTCTATATGATTTACGTTTGCTGTTTTGAACCTATATTATTTGTTTTCTGGCTTCCTTTACATGGATGAGGTAAAATGATCTTGTGCGAATCTCAGAAAATGTTCACAACCAGCCCTTTTTGAATTAATTTCAGGCTTGTTGTCTTTAGGATATTGACAGTACATCAATAAAAAAAAACAAATAATCATATATTGTAACGCTTGTTTCGATAATCTTCAATTTGCTATCCATATTTCATCTTCTTGTTTTTATTTATTTATCTATTTTTTTTATCAATATTAATCTATTTATTTATTTGTATTTTAGATCTCAGTTCTCGTTAAGATGGCCATTCTTGATGACAACAAACAGGACTTCCTGTGTCTAGTATTTCCCGCCGTCATTGCCGACAGTTGAAAGGGAGATAATTCTTTTTGTAAACTATTAACGCAAGATGCTAAAACTGCCATTTATCCATGACTTTTTATACGAATAAATATTGCAATTGAATTCATCAATTTTATTTTTACAGATATAATATAATAGCCTTGAATAAATAGCTAGAGTATATCCAAATATAATGGATAATAGATAGAAGACAAATCTTTGTTTTTAAAGTATATGTGGATGAAGATATTAAGACATGGTGTTCAGAAAAGGTATATATTTTGCATCATTAAAGAAATATCCCGAGTACATACAAATATAGTAACATCCACAAACGATGAACAGTAGTAGTGTCGACATTATAAGAATGGCAATGATGATGATTTGCATGAACAAACTTCGCATAATGTAAAAATGTCTTTTACAATGAGATTACGAAATAAGTTATGTGTCTTCCAGGTTTATAAGCCAACATATAACATTTATTATTTAGATAACTATAAAAACATAATAAACTGTGATATTCGAATGCCGCGGTTATAGGGGAAACCGGGATATTGTCACCACAAACGGGAAAGTTCTCAATAGCAAATTCGAAAGAACCCGAAATAATGTATAAAGAACACACAAGATGCTAGAACATTTAAATCGCGAGTTATATACAATAGAGCGAACAATTAATTCTACATCACCATACGATTTTTTTGTCCATCTAGGATACATTGTATGTGCAGTTGCGTAACAAGCATTTTCTATTTATCTGAATTGCATTTACGATAGAAATGTCAACAATCGTTTCGTTGTTTAATTGTAAGGTGTTATTGTTGTTAATCTATTTTAAAAGAATAAGCTCATAATTTCCAGAAACAAACTTTTTGCTGTAGTTCAAGTTAGTGTGTGTTATGATCACGTTGAAGGAAGTACAGGGGTCTTAAACGAGGTTCGCAAGAGCGTGTCTAAAGTCCGGAGGTGGCTGACCTGATATCCGGAATTAATTTAAGGTCCTCAGACAAGACTCTTCCCCCTTTTCTTCTTTTGGTCTTTCCTTGGTTGAATCATGGCTATTTCAGTCATTCACACAAACAAAATTAAACCAGTAATATAAAAGTTCTCCAATCACAGTTCCCTCGTGAAGGTAAGTTAAAAGAATAATATCCTAACTTATAAACATCATGTATATGCCAGCATTCAGCACCCAGCAAACCCAAACGAATCGTCCTGTGGATGTTCGTAGATCCATTTTTCAGACTGGAACTAATGGCACGAAGTCTAAACTCTAGTCGTTGATCTTTTGTGGTTTCTTGGTCCTGTAGAGGGTCCAGACATTTTCCGTCCTTAGGACGAAGATACTTTTCATCGCCATTTGGCTCTCGAGAGAAAGACATCCCATTTAGTTCTTTTTATGACTTTGTCTAGAGCTCATTCCGTGTTCTGATGACGACGAGTCTTTTTAGTCTTCAACCTTATTCAACCTTACTCCCCAAACTCGTCATTACTCAGCTCATCTTCAATAGCATGGGCTTGCTGGAGATTGGCACAAAGCATATCAGCATAACCTGGAGTCTCATTCTCCTGTCGTAACCAACATCAGATGTCCCCAGCATTAGGTCAATTGGCTGCATTACCTCCCGTCGAAGCATGAGGTAGCTTGGAGAAATCATGATTGCCGGTTTCGAGTAGCACGAAGTGATCCATCTAATTGCTGTTAGTTTTTATCGTAGTCAGTCTGTTTCCCCTTGATAAAACACCGGATCGCCTGAAGCAATGTTCGGTTGTATCGTTCAACTTGACCGTTGAAACAGGGGTGGTAAGGAGTGTTACGAGTCTTGGCGAATTTCGTCCTTTCACACAATGCAGCAAATAGCCCACCTTCCGACCCTGAGTTATTTAGCGGGCACTCGAACCGTGCAACAAACCTGCAGTCTGGTCGGGTAGAACATAAAACTCCACCCCCACCCCATCCCTAACTTGGTGAAATGTCAATTATAACTAAAACATACTGGTTTTCATCATGACGCAATCGATCAAGTGTTTTATGGTAACAAAACTTTCCTGCAGATTTAGTATCGTGACATGCAACTTAATTGTCATGCTGAAGATTGGCTCCTTCTCTGGTCTCTATTTATCGCCTTCCGAACGGAAAAATGACCGACCCTGCCTTAGCAACAGTTGAGATCTCAGAAGCAACCAACATTTCATTGTCGGTCTGCATCTGTCTCCTTTTCCAACTTTACCTTTTCCAATTAAAATCTAAAACCGGTATGTTCAGGGATTCTTACCATTGCCGTTACAGCAGCCTTTTTCTCAAAACCATCCTTTCAGAAAGGAGTCGAACATATACCATTTCCGCCACATCAGACTGTATACATTTGTAACCATCAGAAGCAAGATCCTGTTACCTCTTTGCAAAATCCTCCAACAATTCCTGCAGAGTTTTTTAGTATGCAGTGCAGTTACCAACAGGTAATAGTCCTCTTGAATCTTAGCCGACCTGAAATATTTAAGCGCCTTTCCCCTTAACGCTTCAACAATCCTGTCATATATTTGATTTGCGCCCGAACAATATATATATCCCGGCTATTCTCTGAAATTGTATTTCAAAGAGTCTCCATTCTACATTACAATCAAATGTTGCCATCCTAGATGGTGGAGATACCCCGCGGTATTTATCACAATCTGTTGCATGTCTTTTTTCAAACCACTCATATCGGTACGAGGCATTTCATCGGTAAAGCATCCTAGGAACCGTCCCGCACAGAACCCGTCTGCTTTTGAACTGAAATGGCAGTCTTCGAAGCTCTTGTTTTGTTTTGATCACCTCTTTCCGTCTTCAAAGTAAGGTCTGGTTTCCTATATACTCCATAAAATCTCAGTTTGTAATCTCTCAAACATTGGGAGTAGATCAGTTTCGGGGCTTAACAACTCAAACTTCATCCCCATATCAGCTATCACAGGATCTGATATTACCACCACTTGGTGGCCATTATTCCTGGCAGCAATTATTGCTGTAAATACCTGATCTTGTTGTCTGTTCTTTTAGTGCCTGTTCAGCCTGCCTATCCAAACGCGCTTCCAATGTTTTCACTGCCTTATATATGCGTGTTTTCCTCATTGAAACATAATATTGACTTTAAGTCTTAAATTTCAGAACACAGAAAATGATTAGTTCTTAACAGATTAACAGGCACCTCGCCCTCAGATTTCTTCTGCCTCCACCATCGTCAGGCACTTGTTTAAATGCAATAGCGTTGTTATCAAATAAGCCCTGGAGATGCTACAGTTTAAAGCAAGCCCCATTCTTCTCCCGTATTCTGAGGAATGCCGACGACCAAGACGTGCCAATTTCATGCAAAGTTTGCAGCTCAACCTTTGTGGGCATTTTCACTGGTTTCGCCATCGTCATTATAAGGGATGATTACTTCCAAAGAAGTTACGAACTTACTAAATATACTAATTAGCTCAGAAATACTATGCTCAGACGCAGTAGGTCACAGAAGGATACAATCTATATGAATAAGACAAACAAACAAAACTTATATTCAAAACATGGAAGATACGCTAATCCCAATATGACGACTATCAATGAAAGTATACCTTAAAGTCAAATTTTAACCAAAATATAGGTCAGTAAGATTACAACATACGCGAGTCAGGCTCCGTGTAAGACTCTCACACCAACGTTCTATAATTATCTTAGATGAAGATTTTGAATTTCAGAAACAAACCCTTTGCTGTAGTTCATGTTAGTGTGTGTTATAATCACGATACGGGAAATCCAGAAGTCCAAAGCGAGGCTGACGAGGGCGTGTCCGAAGATTAGTGGTATATCTCACATTTCTCTCCGACATTCTACTGCTGCAGTTACACTATAAAATTATTATCTGTTTTGCTTGTTATTTATTTGTCAGCTAGTGATATCGGGACATCCGTAAAATTATGTCGGACAGGAGCTGGACTATAAATATATCTGGATGATATGAAATCATAACCGGAAGTTCATGTATACTTAGTCCAATCAAATGATATTCGTGCTTTACAGAAATTATATATATCTCCACCGTTCGATCACCTCCCATTATATGATAGGTATCGTTATCGTATGTACGTTATAATATGAATCTGCACATGTGCAATAGCCGTATGTTGAAGCGAGACCTAGCGATATAAGGTGAAGGCCACACATGCTATATATATAGATGGGCAGACACTTATCGTTCACACTTTTTCAGCAAGATGGTGTACAAACTTGTGATTCTTTCAGCTTTCTTAGGAATGGCTTTGGCCAATTCTGTTAAATTTCAAGACTGTGGTAAGTGTCGAATTTAAGAATCTAATCCCAATTAAGTTTTGGCTCGGGGAATTTTGCAGTAAAACGCCCACACTATTTCATTATCAGAAATATTAGAGAAAACATCGATGCCCTCAGTCGAGAAATTGTGAATATTCTGTTATTGAGTATCGTAGTACATCAAAGCCATGTGGAGAATTAAACTAAAGTCATTAAAAACATAATGAATTATACTTAGAAAACGATCAAGCATCGAAAATAAATATATTTGGTTCTACAGATATTTATGTTTTAAGATAGTACAAGCTATGATATTAAGCAGATATAGAAAAATAATACGGTATTTTGTATATCTTACATATATGTGTCTGTAAGTCAGGTTCCACATAATGAAGTTTTCAATGATTGATATACGTGTATAAACAGTTTATTATAAAATATATATGTAACAATGACGTAGGATTATGTATGTATTTTTGAACACGGCCTCAGATAAACAGAAGATAACGCTCCTGAAAATAGCTTAATGTTATCGTGTTCGCTGTGTACTAAATTGTCCATATAGCCGGCCTGAATGTCTTTGACATATATAATCTGTAAATTCGACAGTGGAAGAAATGATGACGAAGTTATACCATTCACACAATGTAACATGGGAACGATTTCAAACTTTTCAGACGGGATGAACGACCTTTCAAACAAAGGGAAGTAGGCTCGACATAACAGACAATGAAAACTGAGTTAGGCCTTCAGACAATTGGGACAATGTTATAACTCACAGACAATGGGGGCAATGTTATAACTCACAGACAATGGGGACAATGTTATACCTCACAGACAATGGGGACGATGTTATACCTCACAGACAATGGGGACGATGTTATACCTCACAGACAATGGGGACGATGTCATACCTCACAGACAATGGGGACGATGTCATACCTCACAGACAATGGGGACGATGTTATAACTCACAGACAATGGGGACAATGTTATACCTCACAGACAATGGGGACAATGTTATACCTCACAGACAATGGGGACGATGTCATACCTCACAGACAATGAAAACTGAGTTAGGCCTTCGGACAATTGGGACATTGTTATAACTCACAGACAATGGGGGCAATGTTATAACTCACAGACAATGGGGACGATGTCATACCTCCCAGACAATGGGGACGATGTCATACCTCACAGACAATGGGGACGATGTTATAACTCACAGACAATGGGGACAATGTTATACCTCACAGACAATGGGGACGATGTCATACCTCACAGACAATGGGGGCTATGTTATACCTCACAGACAATGGGGACTATGTTATAACTCACAGACAATGGGGACAATGTTATACCTCACAGACAATTGGGACTATGTTATACCTCACAGACAATGGGGACTATGTTATAACTCACAGACAATGGGGACAATGTTATACCTCACAGACAATGGGGACGATGTTATACCTCACAGACAATGGGGACGGTGTCATACCTCACAGACAATGGGGACGATGTCATACCTCACAGACAATGGGGACTATGTTATAACTCACAGACAATGGGGACTATGTTATAACTCACAGACAATGGGGACGATGTTATACCCCACAGACAATGGGGACGATGTTATACCCCACAGACAATGGGGACGATGTTATACCTCACAGACAATTGGGACGATGTTATATCTCACAGACAATGGGGACGATGTTATACCTCACAATGGGAACAATGTTATACCTCACAGACAATGGGGACGATGTTATACCTCACAGACAATGGGGACGATGTTATACCTCACAGACAATGGGGACGATGTTATACCTCACATACAATGGGGACAATGTTATACCTCACAGACAATAGGGACGATGTTATACCTCACAGACAATGGGGACAATGTTATACCTCACAGACAATGGGGACGATGTTATACCTCACAGACAATGGGGACGATGTTATACCTCACGGACAATGGGAACGATGTTATACCTCACAGACAATGGTGATGATGTTATACCTTACAGACAATGGGAATATAGGAAGAAGTACATTGTATTAGCTTCCCAAAAAGCTTCCAACAACATTGTGTATTAGTAAGCAGTTACAATAAAGATTATGATTGATGGATTTGATCAGAATCTACTAAGTATTTACAATTTGGGGTTTTATTTCTCCAACTGTAGTCTGTTGGTCAGGTGGTACCGTTGAGTCTCTCTCATGTCTCTGACTTTATCGATTACATTTTACCAATCACTGTGCATAAAATATGATAGTGAGCCAATTGATTTCGACAGACGATTTATATGTATTTGCAAGCCCCACAATATGACTGATACAGCGACCAATTGGTTAGTGGCAACAAGGTTAGACCTGGAGAGCATGGGAACGAGGTTAGACCTTTAGATAATGGGAACAGGGCTCGACATGAAGGCAATGGGGACACGGTTATACATCACAGACGATGACAAGAGGTTAGACCTTCAGACAATGGGAACTGGATTAGACCTTTAGATTAGATGTGTAAGGCCGTACAGACAGTGGTAACGATGTCTCAGAAAATAGAGTAGGACTTTTTTTTCTCTTATAAGCAAGTAGTACATTACCCCCATTTAACACCAAATTCTAAAGCAAATCAAATCAGTGGATGTCCGTACCTGTATTCAGTAGATATAAACAAAGATTACTTAATTATAACTTATCTGACACTTCCCACTTCCTTCATATCGTATTGATAGTTTCAACGGACATTAGATTGCTATCAATTATAAACCTTACAGTAGGTAGGGCATTCGATTTGTACCTGCTGTCCTCATTGCTTCGCCGCATAAAACAACTGAAAGATTATCTCTTTATCTCCCCTATTCTTCCTTAAGTCTTACCGACACTGCTTCTGAGTTGATAAGCTCCACGTGATGAGGATTATCAGTTCTTTCCCCAGGACGTGACATAACAATCTGATAGAATGATGCTCCCTACTTGGCGCTCATCACTGCAGGGAATGCACAAATAAATAACTTACTTAGCCATAATAATTTTAATATATAACTCATAATAGCACCTCAATTAAACATTTAAGAATATGTTTTTCAACGAATGAAACGAATGTCATTTCTTCTAAAGTCGACATACATGTATTTAATTCTTTACACTAATCCTGCCATAACTCATACATAGAATACATAACAAAAGCATGTATCTTGTATATCTTGTATACAAAAACAGTGGTCATGAATATGACAGAGTGCCGAGACCAGAACATCATGACACAGATATTATGAACAAATGTCCTCGAAAATAAATTGACCTCTCTCAGGGCTTCGAACTCAAAATCTACGGCACTAAATCGTCCCTTCTCAGGGCGTTAAACTCACAACCTAAGACACCAAATCGTCTTCTCTCAGGGCCTGAAACTCATAACCAACAACACTCCGTCGTCCTCTCTTAGGACCACCTCGAATTCACAACTTACGACACTAAATTGTTGCCTCTCAGGAACTCGAATTCATAACCTACGGAACTTAATAGTCCTCTCTCAAGTTAACGACACTAAATCGACGCCTATCAAATGCGACATTACCATTGCGCCACGACAACATCCCCATTAATATATAGATGTCAAGTTTGTTTGAACGCATAGAGTAACCATCGGTAATGTTTTGTCAATGCTAGAAAATTCCTATTTTATTTACGAATAAAAGTTGTCAAACATTTAACTAAAATGGGGAAAAAACAAGAGAAATATGTCTTTACCTTGACTACAAGTTATTCAACACAACACAATTGTCATTTTTAGGCAAAAGTTAATTTATGATCAAATGATTCTCCATTGCAGGTTCCAAGGGAGCGACTATACACAGTGTGGATGTTGGAGGATGTACAGCTGAGCCATGTCATCTTGTTCACGGCAAGAATGCCACCATGGTCGTCAACTACACAGCAAGTAAGCTTCACTGTGTTATCGCGTGTAAACCGTCGGGTGAAATTATTAAACTGTTACTGATGATAATATTTCCTTTTTTAAAACATTCTAACCTGTGAGTACCATTGAAGCTATTATAAATGTATCCTATTTTAAATATATTTGTTGTCTTCATGGACGCTGTCATTATGATATATATCTAGGTTTAAAATGATAAAAATACACGCCGATTACTTAGAAAAAGAATACATATTTACTTTAAAAAACGCGTGCTTCGTCATGACAGTGTGGCTATACCTACTTTTAACGTTCATTTTAGCGGTAATTTAGTCTAGCGATTTTTGCGCTGGTAGTAATAACGTGTTCCACTGGTACTAGTTGTCGTTTCTGTAAATTAATTATGTCACAATTAATTCGTTAATTCCAACTCACCATCGCTTTATTCGATTATCAGCTAAACTTTCTAAGTCTTCTAAGTCAACCAAAATGAAAATATGTACAATATCGCCATCTACGTTCCCATGGGTACCTTTTTGTGTACAGATGAGGACGTGACACATCCAACTAACTCCATATATGGTATTATTGCCGGCGTAAATGTCAAATTCCCATCGCCTTTGGATTGCTGTACAAATAAAAATGTTGTTTGTCCTATCAAGAAGGGTACTTCCTCACAGTATAACATCGTCATCTATGTTTCTCCATCTTACCCAAAGGTATGTACAACATTATCCATCTTATGTACACTCTAATTTTATGTTTGTACATCAGTACACTATGATTTACGTTTGTACACCGGTACACTCTATGATTTATTTTTGTACATCTGTACACACTATGATTAACGTTTGTACATCTGTACACTCTGTGATTTACGTTTGTACATCAGTACACTCTGTGATTTACGTTTGTACATCAGTACACTCTGTGATTTACGTTTGTACATCAGTACACTCTGTGATTTACGTTTGTACATCAGTACACTCTGTGATTTACGACTGTACACCGGTACACTCTATGATTTACGTTTGTACATCAGTACACTCTATGATTTACGTTTGTACATCAGTACACTCTGTGATTTACGTTTGTACATCAGTACACTCTGTGATTTACGTTTGTACATCAGTACACTCTGTGATTTACGTTTGTACATCAGTACACTCTGTGATTTACGTTTGTACATCAGTACACTCTGTGATTTACGTTTGTACATCAGTACACTCTGTGATTTACGTTTGTACATCAGTACACTCTGTGATTTACGTTTGTACATCAGTACACTCTGTGATTTACGTTTGTACATCTGTACACTCTATTATCTATGTTTGTTTACCTGTACATTCTATTATCTATGTTTGTACACCTGTACACTCTATTATCTATGTTTGTACACCTGTACACTCTATTATTTATGTTTGTACATGTCTATGCTTTATATTTATTTTCTTGCTTCCATTCCGTCCACGTATTTAAATGACCTTTGTACGGATCTCAAAAAGGTGTCTGCATCTAGTCTTTTCTAAATTAATTTCAGGTTTGTTGTTCTTTAAATATTTAAAGTTCCTTAATAAGTAATAATCATATATAGTAATACTTGTATTGATAAGCTTCAATCTGTCGTCCACTTTTCATCTTCTTGTTTTTTATCATTTTTATTTTAGATCTCCGTTCTTGTTAAGTTGGGCATTCTTGATGACAACAAACAGGACTTCCTGTGTCTAGTGTTTCCCGCCGTCATTGCCGACAGTTGAAGAAAATACTCTTCGCAAACTAGTAACGCAAGATGCTAAAAATGTCATTTATCCATGATTTTGTATACGAGTAAATATTGCAATTCAATTCTGCGGTATTGTTTTAACATATTTCATAATACAATTGTCTTGAATATATAACTAGAGTATATCAAAATTTGATGTGAACATCTTAGCTCCCTTAATGGAAGAATCTAAGACAAATATATGAAAATAAAAAAAAATAATACGGATGAAGATATTAAACCAGGTGTTCAGACAGGGTAAACATTAAAGAATTATCCCGATTAAATCCAAATATAGTAACATCAACTAACGTCGAACCGCAGAAGTGTCGAAATCAAAAGGAATGGCAATGGTAATGATATGCTTGACTAATCTTCCAATTGTGTAAAAATGTCTTTTACAATGGGATTACGAAAGCAACAATGTGTCTTCCAGGTTTGTAAGCCAAACATATAACATTTCTTATTGAAATAACTATAGAAAATCATAAACTGCGATATGCATATGCCGTAGCTATATGGGAAGCTGGGATGTTGTCATCAAAAAAGGGAAAGTTCCAGGAAAATCGAAAGACATCACGCAACCGCTCGAACAAATGCGTTCTCAAATGTTAGCAGTCCCTAATGTACCATATTAGTGTAGACTTGTGTAGGCGACTGAAGATGAGGAGTTCGAGTGATATATATTTCGTGGTTTTAATGATACTAAGGATGATATCTACTATTCATATCCTGTTATGTCGCTCAAATATGACGATACAGCTTTTAAACCGAAAATATCACTTGTGATATAAGTCATGGACATTCAAATTCATTTCACTATTTTGTAATTTATCCATTTCGATACCCTCACATCATGTGCATATCAGTATGGCGAAATCGTAAAACTGACAGGATACATGTTGACATAAGTTGGGTAAAGATCAAAGAAACTTTGAAATATTATATAAAGAACAGATAGGTGTTACCACATATAAATAAAGATTTAAAGTAATATAAAATAAAGCGAGCAATGAATTATACTGCAACATACAGATATTTTGTCTTTCTAGGATATGTAGAGTTTCGAAACAAGCATTTTCTATGCACACGGTCTGGTACTGGATTGCCAACTTTCATAATATACTACTGTAGGTAAACACTGAAAGGGACACAACAAGATTTTCCTTTGGACAGCAGGACTTTTAAACTCGTAACTTAACTCACAAAATATTGTTTACATCAATGATATCTAGGTATCGACATGTGCAGAAATCCTTTCTCTTAAAATTGGTGTATACCTCTTGACCACGGGATCATGTTTACAGCAATAATCTAACTTCCAATCTGGCAGTTTCGCCAAACTCGATGTAGTTAAGCGTGGCTTAGCCCAGACCCAATTTTCCAACTGAAATAACACAATCCAAGTGCATGAATCACTGTAGTGTAGGAGAGTATCAATCCGCAGCGTTTTTAACCAACACGCTTTCAAGATATCTTACTGTCATTAATGACCAATTGGCCATCACATTAAACTGTCGAGAATTAAAATTAATCTTCTAGCTCCCAACATCAACACAAACGCGGCTATTTCCCAACGATTGTGTTATTCATGCTCCGCATCGCTTTTCATCATTTAATTCGATTCTCGACAGTTGAATGTGTGGAGATGAAGAATGAATGTCAGAAAAATAAAACTTATTATACAGATAAAGGGATGGCCTTTACCCCATAACAAAACTCTGGTGGAGCAGTTTTGAAGCATCAAAAACAATTAACTTGACATACAGGGTTACAGAAAACATTGGAGACAAACGCCCACCAGGTAGATCTTACTATACAATGATGACAATATAAAGTATAATTGAATAGGCAGTTTACTGCGAGTGTGAGGTGACGCACTCACTTTCCACAATTAGTCCAGGGTTCGATTCCCCTACGAGTAATATCTCACAAACACAGCACATAAAGAGGCATTTCAGTCAAAAAAAAATCTTATTAGACACTCTGATCTATAGCAAGGGATCTTGTTTTAGGGAAGTAGGTCAACCGCTGAGTTCGAGGTAAACAATTCATGATTTCTGAAAAGCCGGAAACTCCACAGTTTAGCTAGTTGTCTTGAAAACAGTATTCTTACTATATTTAAAATATGTATAGTATCCATATCCGACAGTAGCCTGTTTGATATTAGAAGTATCACCACCGTATACTGTATTTGTGTACAATCCTTTACAAACCACCTTTTGCAGTTCAAGGTAAAAATAAAATTCAATGTGTACGCTTAGATATGATGCATTATAAGAATTAATTTAGTTATTACTGCGAGTAGCGATACATAGACTTTGATGAATGCACCACATAAAACTCAAACAATATTTGAAATAGAGCAGGCCATCCCATACAAGTAGACAACATCTTATACAATTATTTTTTTTAATCATAAAATGCTATCAAAAGAATTACATGAGTTCTTAAAAGCATACATCTCATCATAACATACAATCATATATATGCAATTATACAATGATTAAAATAAAAGCATATAGAATAAACACGAGTAACTCCATGAGATGAATATCATTAACTTTATCATAAAACATCATGATTTTTCATAATTTTCCTGGATTTGTTAATGGGCTGATTTCATTTTGATGATAATTTGATAAGTGAATGGATGATGACGGTGCCACGAGAAATTGGTTGTGTTGTTACTTTTAATTTCTACCTACATATGACGCATTAGGCATCGACATTTTACACGAAAATTGTCTAGATATTTCTGTTTCAACATAAAAAATTTCAAAAAAATACAACCATGAATGAAGGCAGGGCAAATGAATGAAAATACAAAGAAATTGCAACAGAATTAGGATGTGCGGAAAGACTTTTGACCCGAAACTGTATACAGTGTATATTATACAATACTAACACTTAAACACAACACTATTACCACTCTCAAAATGTTTGAGCTTCTTAAGATTTTAAAGTGATAATTAACAATAATTAAGTAATGATAAGTAATAAGTGCATGCCTCCCAAAGACTACCGCGTTCCTCCTCCATATTTCTATGTACCTTTTCGGCTGTTAGACCATTATTTAATATTTATCGGTGCGCATTAGGTATTTTTACGTACCGTGGACGCCATATCATAAAGTTATAAGAGAATCAGCCTTAATGATATAGGAAAAGGGACCACAAACTCTCGCGGATAGATCATGTAAACCATTACACCGATGCTTCTGTTGAAATATATATCATTGCATGGTGGAATAAAAACGAAACGATTTATCCTACAATTATCCTAAATATAGAATATATTTGTAACAGGCCTGATTTAACTATGTGTGGAATGTGTATTAAGGACACTTACATAGTTGTATCAATATAGTTTGTACCCCAGTATCAATATAGGTCACTTTCAATGTCCCTGTTCTAGTTTAAAATTTGCACCCGTGAATCTAAGTAGGGCAATGTAAGTAAATAAGGTTTGTTTTAGCAGGGCTAAATTAACATGCATACTGCTTTACTTTCATGTGACTAAGAGGAGTTGTTGTCACACTAGCTGGTAGCTTGAAACATGATAGGATCATGGCAGTATATCGTTCTGGGTGGGAAATGTTTCCAGAAAATGTGTATTATGAATTATTGTTTATTTATGTATGTATCTACTTTCATTAGTTGTCATCATTCTATAATGTTACATAACATTTCACACACCTGGCTTATGATAGTAATATATTATATATGTGTGTGCATTCTTGGTGGGTACACATGAAGAGATTTGGGTTTATACGGGTATCGTTCACCTTTTGTTTTCAAGCTCCAGATTCTGGTCAGTCTTTTAATCTCTCTGTCACTGATTATATCTACACACATCTGTAGGTCACGGACAGTTTTAATCAGTACCCTCGACCTTCTACCTGTTGACATCTCCATTAAATAGTTTCTAAGCTATTGAGCTATGATACATAAGTTAAGTATGCGTTTCAGTTACCGTGACCGAAGCTTTCAGGACTTGACTACAACAAGAAAAGGCAAAAAGATGACTGCAGTCATGTAAAACAGGAAATACATTGTAGGCTGTAATGGGTCTGGCGTCATAGTTTCATGGGTTTTCCCTAATTTTCTAGTTTAAAGCAATTCTAATGTTCTATATAATTATTAGGTATGCCATAGGATAACCTAATGCTTTGGTATTATTTAATGATAAATGTCCCCATCGTTGGCCTCATCGTACTGGTACATCGCAAACGACCCCGTCTATGACCTCAAAATACTATTACATTGGAAACGCCCCCGTTTATTGCCGCAGATTACTCTTACAAACACTTCTGCTTATGGCCTTAACGTACCGTTACATTGCGAATGTCCCGCATATGACCTCAGTGTACTGTCTAAAGACAAGAAGGTTCCGTAAATGGACCTTTCTATTTAAAGAAGTATGGTTTAAAAAAAAAGGTATCCTCATCATTTATATGATAAAATGATTTGCATTTATAACAAATTTCGAAAAAAAATTAAAAGCAAAATTAAAAGAATCGCAGTAACACAAAACCATTCGGATTCCCGTTTGTTTTCTTCGAAAAAAATGAAGGTTTGGATGGAGTAAATAAAATCTGGAATATCAGAAGACGAGTTACTTGGGGCTCTAAATTCCGAGAAAATATTCACAAATAGAAAGGTATGTTTAGAATATGTTGTTAAGTTGAAATTCTCCACCATCTATTGTGATGTTTACATATCTAACATCAATTTGTTCAACATTTTGAAGAAAAAAAATGTAATAGTAATTCATTTCTAGCATTATTTAATAAAATTCCCTTCTCCTGACCAACTTAAAAACCCTTTATCGAAGGCAAAGAAAATCTTAACAGACCTTTTATGTCATGACAATAATAGCGAGGAAGGGACACTATCCAATCTACTAGCCTTTGTAACCTGGTGGTCTATAAAAAATACAACTATGTTTTCATTCATGTCGTGTAGATTGTTGATGAAATGCTTCAATCCAAGGAAAGACTAGTTTTGCAAGAATGGCTTGTGCTCCGATCGCTTTGCGTTTAGAGTGTCGACGAATCTTCATAATCACAAAATATCAAATAAAATTACAAATCATATCACCAATGTGTCCACACTTCATAAGATCACAGATCATATCATCACTATGTCCACACTTCATAAAGGTTGTATAATATTTAAATGATTGCCACCTCGTACGATACCTCGGAGCGAGAGATGGGGTGACTGGTGGTGATGTGACGATGTGAGGTGAGCCGATGTGACATGCTTTTACCTACATATGAGTGACCCACACAGCAGTTCGGAACATCTCCGAGCATCACCTGGCCAATGTGGGGTGACCGATGTGAAGGTCATATTTTCCCTATATGAGTGACCCAGGCAGGAGTTCCGAACATCTCCGATCATCACCAGGCAGCACCATGACGTACACAGCAGTGGTTCTCTCGACTCTCCTAGTCACAGTTCTAGCTAACTCTATAACATTCAAAGACTGCGGTAAGTTTTTTCATGATATCTAAAAATACTACATTGTAGACGTTCAGAGAATTAATTATAAATTAGCTTAGGTTTTGTGTATTACAAGTTATACAAATGTCAATAGCCAGAGAGTAAAATATATGTCAATAGAAATATAGAAACGAGCTAATCTCTACGTGTGTGGGATTTTACTTTGGTATCAAAATGTCACAAAATGGGCACACTACACATAATGGGGCTTTTGGGAGTATCATATCGGTTTGTAAACACATTTGTTAACTATGATATTATTTCAATATTATTTTCTATTTGCATTTTGTTATCTATATCAGGGGTAATAATCTAGCCATTTTCACAATAGCAAAAATGTGACAATAAAGTTAAAATAAGATACGCTTACCCCTCCGAACGCCTGGTTCTGTTCTTTATGTACCCTTTACAACAACAGCTTGTTCATATTTGGTATTATTTTTTATGAGTTAGAATAAAGGTATTGTTTGTAGAATGACATTCTTGTCGTGAAAAGAGAACTACGTTTATAACACGATATTAGGAAATAAATATACAAATACATTGTTTTGAAAATTGTACAGATCTTTTAAGATTGCGGACAGACTTGGACTTTACTGTGAGAGTAATAACATACGCATATATAACATTATCACTATCTCGAAACCTACATAAACACATGTTCTTATTACAAAATATATTAATATATACCTTTACTCGTATACTCCTGTTTGAGTTATATACAGTACGTTGATTGATCGGGTTAAGGTGTCGCGAACGTAATGTTTTGGAGGTTTCTTTTCCTTACAAGGAAGATCAATGTAGGGATATATCCGACTTAACAACATATTGTTATTACCCATACATTGTATACCCAAACTTATAATGCAAATAGCACTATATGAATAAGTTGTAGTCGGCTATATATCGCGTTAATAATATGTTTTTTTCCCTGTTTTTGTGGTTCCGTACTTAAAACACATGTACCAAAGAGATAATTTCCTACATGGAGTTCATTGAAGGCTAACAGCTACTTTAAGTCACACACTAAAATTTTAAGAAATAGTGTTTTTGAAGAATTACCTACGTTTTAATAACGACAGATTTGTCAGGAAGACTACAGTCGTTCACAAAACAACAGAAAAAAAACCCCACTAAAACAAACTACAGTCGTTCACAAAACAACAGAAAAAACCCCACTAAAACAAACTACAGTCAGCAAACTACGGTCGTTCACAAAACAACAGAAAAAACCTACTAAAACAAACTACAGTCGTTCACAAAACAACAGAAAAAACCTACTAAAACAAACTACAGTCGTTCACAAAACAACAGAAAAAACCCACTAAAACAAACTACAGTCGTTCACAAAACAACAGAAAATACTAACAGTAAAACAAACTACAGACGTTCACAAAACAACAGAAAAAAACCCACTAAAACAAACTACGGTCAGCAAACTACGGTCGTTCACAAAACAATAGAAAATACCAACACTAAAACAAACAACAGTCGTTCACAAAAGAACAGAAAAAAAACACTAAAACAAACTATCGTCGTTCACAAAACAATAGAAAATACCAACACTAAAACAAACAACAGTCGTTCACAAAACAACAGAAAAAAAACACTAAAACAAACTATCGCCGTTCACAAAACAACAGAAAAACAAACTACGGTCGTTCATAAAACAACAGAAAATACCAACACTTAAACAAACTACGGTCAGCAAACTACGGTCTTCGCAAAACAACAGAAAATACCAACACTCAAACAAACTACGGTCGTTCACAAAACAACAGAAAAACTAACACTCAAACAAACTACGATCGTTCACAAAACAACAGAAAATATCAACACTCAAACAAACTACGGTCGTTCACAAAACAACAGAAAATACCAACACTTAAACGGAATTGTTATTCATTCTAACTCTAGACCATCAAACGAGGGCACAATACGAACCAAAGGTATATATTTGTATGGAGACTATTGAAATAGTACCAGGAGAATACAGACCAGGTGTTCATGGAGGGAAGGCGTCTTCTGCTTCATCGCCATACTTACGTTTATAAACCTCTCGGAATAAATACCCCATGGAATTCCACAAAACCTCTATCGTGGTGTGTTCTGAAGAATAAAGAGTTTAATACTGTTCATTGATACGAACTTTTATTCCAAAATAACAGAAAGATGATTTCTTGTGCATAAATGTTTTTACATTTTTCCAAGCATATCATGTCATTGAAATTTGTGTTTAAAGCTGATGAATAGTCATCTGTACCATTGCATATTAATGGAAACTGGTAGATATGGGAATGAAACATAAAACGAATGTAGAGACAACTATAGTATGTATTAAATATGAAAACATCGCTGATAGTCACCACACCTTACATCTGGTTTGTCTGATCAACTCCAGGTTCAACTGGCGCCACGATCCAGTCCGTAAACGTAGAAGGGTGTACAGCACAGCCATGTCATCTAATCCGCGGAAAAAACGCCACTTTATTAATCAACTATACATCAAGTAAGTTTCTCTTATTAAACTATTGTATTGTAGTAATTGATGTTTTGTATTTATACGTCGAATCAGCAAATTTATCAATTATCACTCTGTACTGATGGTACATCTGTTGTAATGGGGAACACCTCCTCTGCCATGGGTGCTGGTAGTCCAACTAACAACTGCAGATATATTTATATAAAACAGTACGTAAGATGGTTAAGATACATTGGGTATATATATCTATATTGCCATTGTGTACTTACCGGGGTCCTACTGACAATTTGTAATAACAACTGTAGAGATTACCATTACATCTGAACAAGGTACATATATATTTATACAATCCAAATGTCAATCATTTCACTTGAAATGTATGGACAACACTTGAAATGTATGGACAACACTTGGAATGTATGGACAATTCCTGAAATAATGTGTATATCATATGTATGATTTGTATTTACACTTTAATATAATACAAGTATTAATATAAGTTGTTGATTTTTTTTTTTATTCTCAAATCGTAATCGCAATTGTGTAGCAGAATATAGCTGCGGTATATACCTAATTCGACTAAAATATGTACATTGTGTCAAAGTACTAACCGAAAGTAACTATACCCGTCAAGTTTGGTCATATAAAAATGCAGATTTTAATAAGTTAAATAATTTGATTAATACTTTTGATTGGGAAACATTTTTCCAAAATTTTGATTCTGTTGATATCGCCAGTGTTAGATTCACTGAACAGTTTTTATCATATGCTTCGGAATGTATACCAAAAAAATCAGTTGTTATTAGACCACAAGATAAACTATGGATGAATTCAGAACTCAGGAAAGCTATGCGGCTACGAGATAGACTCCGTAAAGTATTCAAGCGTGTTAAGTCCATTTCCAATCTAACAAAATATAAACAACAAAGAAATAAGGTCAATAATATGAAAAAGCATGCAAGGGAGTTGTTTTATGATAAAGTTGGGGACATCATTGATAAACTTGACACTAGTAACCCTAAATTTTATTGGAGACTTGTTCGTAAATTATATAAACAATCTGAGTCGCTGGAAGTTATTCCACCACTTACTAACCCAGATAGTGGAAATATTTAACTTGGTGATGTCGAAAAAGCCATTATTTTGTATAACTATTTTTGTTCTATTTCAACAATTAATGATAGGGAGGTTCCATGACCAAATTTTAATCTTAGAACTAATTCTTTCCTTGACTCCGTTGTAGTCAGATCCGACGAAGTTTGCGATATTCTGAAAATTCTTAAACTAGGGAAAGCATCTGGTCATGATACCATAAGTCACCATATGTTAAAATTTACTGCAAATTCCATATGTAAACTTTTGTCAATTTTGTTTAATATGTCTTTTAATCAAAAAGTTTTCCTGAAATCTGGAAGAAAGGCGTTATCGACCAATTACTCTTCTGTCTTGTATCGGCAAAGTTTTTGAAAGAGTTGTTTTTAAACACATTTACAATTATTTTCATGAAAACTCCCTTTTCTATGAAAAACAGTCTGGTTTCATGTCATGTCACTCTACAGTGCACCAACTCATCGAAATTTACCACAATATTTGTTGTTCACTAGAGGAAAACAAACACGCATTTCTTATCTTTTGCGACATCTCCAAAGCGTTTGACCGTGTATGGCACAAGGGTTTTATTAATTAAATTAGAAGCATATGGTACTAGGGGTGATCTTCTAGAGTGGTTAAAAAATTATATTTCTGATCGTCAGCAACAAGTTATAGTTAAAAATGTGTACTCCAATACAGGTTACACGACTGCTGGCGTACCACAGGGAAGCGTTTTGGGACCCCTTTTGTTTTTAATATATATAAATGATATTGTTGATAATATGAATAGTATATCTCGTTTATTTGCTGATGACACTTCGTTAATGTATTCTTCATCATCTCTTTTAGACATTCAAAGATCTCTTAATAATGACTTGCAAAAACTCAATAAATGGTCTCAAGACTGGCTCACTAAATTTAACCCACAAAAAACTGATGTATTGCTAATAACAAATTCAAAAAATATTCCACCCTTGAACCTTACTTTTGGAGAAAAAACTTTGAAATTAGTTGGTAACCATAGACATTTAGGTGTGACTTTCAGTTCGGATGCAAAGTGGTCCCTGCACATAGCAGAAATAATAAAAACATGTATGAAAAAGGTATTTAAGGAAATTCAAATTTTTGTTGAGTAGAAAAACTTTATTACGAATTTATAGACTATTTGTGTTGCCTGTATTGGAATATGCTTGTGAGGTATGGGATGGTTGTTCTCTGGCAGATGTAAATAAACTAGAATAAGTTCAACTTGAGGCAGCAAGAATCATTACCGGCATGCCATCTTTCTCTAGAAAACAATCTCTATATAAAGAATCCCAGCTCCAACCTTTATCTGAAAGAAGAGAGTTCCGTAAACTTTCAATGATGTATAAACTCCACAATGATTTAACTCCTTCCTATTTCAGCAATCTTCTTCCTCCATGAGTAGGTGAACGTAATTCGTATAATGTTAGAAATAAAGAAAACTATACCGTTCCAAATTTTCGATTGTCTACTTCCTGTGAAACTTTATTTGATAATCCCTCCCGCTATTGTAATGTGACTCTTAATGTTAATCTCTGGGGTTCTCCTAAACTATCTGATGAACAAAATAGCTATATTTTTCAATATGTTCAAAATTTTATTAAATCCAGTAATCGATTTTAGGTCCTATCTCCCCCCCCCCCCCCCCCCCCCCCCCCCCCCCCTCTCTCTCTCTCTTTAAATTAACTGGCATTAACATATTTACTTTTCATTCTGTCCCTCATCTCTGTCTTTTCTTACATCATATACAAATTTTATATACTGTATTATATTGTAAATTCATATTATGTACATAATGATTATTGGAAGAAGGCGTTTTAAGTTGCGATAACTTGTGTCCTATTCCTGTTGTTATATTTAACAATAAAAATATGTTTAAATAAAAAAAAAATATCAACCGAAAGTAAAACTGATATTTTGTATTAACAGCTGAAGACGTATCTCACCCAACCAACGCCATATACGGTATTATTGATGGGGTCCAAGTAAAATTCCCAACGGAAGCGGATTGTTGTGCCGGTAAAAATCTCAACTGTCCTATCAAGACCGGAAGTTCGTCACAGTACACGAACTCCATTTTCGTCGCAAATTCCTACCCAAAGGTGTGTATAAGTTGTAGGATAGATGTAATATTTGTAAATCTGACCGTCTCTAGAGATCTTAAGTCCGAAAAAGACGAAAGTTTTATCAATGCGTCCATTATGTTTTAACATATCTGAAAGTTAAAAATAACTGAAATGAGGATGTGGTTCTGAGACTTAGCCATGCCTTAAAGCTTGTAGAACAATAATACATTATCAATAACAATGTCTGTTGATTAGTAAGTACATGTACGTTTTAATTGACTTCCTGTATTCCTATAATACCCATTAATTATTAAATGTTATATTTTTCAGTTGACGCTTGTTGTGAAGATGTCAGTCCTCGACGATAATAAGAAAGACTTTATGTGCGTGGTGTTCCCTGCTGTCATCGCCGATAGTTAACCCTCTAATAATCATAATCTTATTAATTAGTATTGTACAATGTTTTTGTTATATTTAAAATAAACTTTATAAATAAACATGAACGTTTTTGTTATACTTTGTACAACATAGTATATATAATGAGATACACCTTGCCCGAGTGACATGATAATAATAACACACTCCCCTGATTCATTTAAGGATTGAATCTTGATTTGGTGAATTTCATGGGGTCATGAATTGAGTTGCTCTTGAGACAAATTTAATGAACTGCGAAGCAGTTCATGTTGAATTTGTCTCAAGAGCAACTCAATTCATGATCCCATGAAATCGACCAAATCAAGATTCAATCCTTATATTTCAATTGGTTTTTTTTTCGAACAAAAAAGTCGGTCTAGATATTAATGTCTGGAAGCTTGTGCAAGTCCAATTGCGGAAAAGCCCGAGGAGTTCCGGATTGTGCATGTCTAGTCGGTCGAGTAAAATAGTCCGCAATTTTAGGATTAACAACAGCATTATTCTGTCAAAATGGAAGTATTTAGCATATCTGGTCTTTCATAAAATACAAGAATGCATTATAAATTTGATAATTTTAATAATTATTCCATGTTTATAACAACAATGTAGAAAAAGTGAAATCGTTTCGCGGAAGGATTTTAACCATGTATTCATACGCACTGATCAGTGTTAATCTGGTCAAATTCATGAGCAAATGAAACAGATTAAGTTTGGTAGTTTCATTGAGTCCAACTTGAATAGAAATTGAAATATTTAAGTATAATTATAGAATCCTGTATTCATCTCGGGAGTCCTCCCAGCGTCGGGATTATTGTTACACCTACTTTCTGATTGAGTACACCCAAACTGGTCACTTGTATGATCGATTTAAATGGCCCGATTCATTTTGAATACCACACCTTGACCAGTATAGCAATGTTTGTTCCTGCTGTGCCATACTATAGAGTATGTTGAGGTGATAATTGGTGGTGAGGGTGGAGTGTTGAGGTGATAATTGATGGTGAGGGTGGAGTGTTGAGGTGATGAGTGATGGTGAGGGTGGAGTGTTGAGGTGATGAGTGATGGTGGGGTGGAGTGTTGAGGTGATGAGTGTTGAGGTGATGAGTGGTGGGGGCGTGATGCGGATGGAGGGTGGAGTGAGTGGAGCGGAGTGGGTGAGGGTGGGAGGGGGGTGTGGTGGAGTGTGTGTGGGTGTGGAGGTGTTGAGGTGAGAGTGATGGTGTGGGGGGTGGAGTGTTGAGGTGGTGATGCGGTGTTGAGGGTGGATGAGGTGATGGTGGTGGGTTGAGTGGAGTGTTGAGGTGATGATGATGGTGGGGGGAGTTGTTGAGGTGATGAGGTTGATGGGGATGTGCGGGTGGGTGGGTTGTTGAGGTGATAATTGGTGGTGAGGGTGGAGTGTTGAGGTGATGAGTGATGGTGTGGGTTGAGTGTTGAGGTGATAATTGGTGGTGTCGGTGGAGTGTTGAGATGATAATTGGCGGTGAGGGTGGAGTGTTGAGGTGATGAGTGATGGTGAGGGGTGGAGTGTTGAGGTGATAATTGGTGGTGTGGGTGGAGTGTTGAGGTGATAATTGGTGGTGTGGGTGGAGTGGTGAGGTGATAATTGGTGGTGAGGGTGGAGTGTTGAGGTGATGAGTGATGGTGTGGGTGGAGTGTTGAGGTGAGTATCGGTGGTGGTGTGTGGGTGGGTGTGAGGGTGAGTATGTGGAGGGGGGGTTGGTGACGGTGGGATGGAGTGGATGGTGAGGTGAGGTGAGGTGGTCGTTGAGGTGATGGTGATGGGTGAGGGGGTGTAGTGTTGAGCTGGTGATGAGGTGTGGTGTTGGGTGAGTGTTGAGGGGATGAGTGGGTGGTTAGGGTGGTGGTGAGGTGATAATTGGTGGTGAGGTGTTGGTCTGGAGTGTGAGGTGTTTGATGACGTGATGGTGTGGGGTGGAGTGTTGAGGTGATAATTGGTGGTGAGGGGTGGAGGTGAGGTGATGAGCTGATGGTGGTGGGCTTGAGTGGGCCTTGAGTTGGATAATGTGGCTGGTCTTGTGGGTGAGATGGGTTTGAGGTGATATTGGTGGGAGGGTGGAGTTGGGGAATAGGGTGCGTGAGGGTGGAGTGTTGAGGTGATGAGTGATGGTGAGGGTTGAGGTGATAATTGGTGGTGTGGGTTGAGTGTTGAGGTGATAATTGGTGGTGTGGGTGGAGTGTTGAGGTGATAATTGGTGGTGTGGGTGGAGTGTTGAGGTGATGAGTGATGGTGAGGGTTGAGGTGATAATTGGTGGTGTTGGTGGAGTGTTGAGGTGATAATTGGTGGTGTGGGTGGAGTGTTGAGGTGATGAGTGATGGTGTGGGTGGAGTGTTGAGGTGATGAGTGATGGTGAGGGTGGAGTGTTGAGGTGATAAGTGGTGGTGAGGGTGGAGGGTTGAGGTGATGAGTGATGGTGAGGGTGGAGTGTTGAGGTGATAATTGGTGGTGAGGGTGGAGTGTTGAGGTGATTAGTGAGGGTGAGGGTGGAGTGTTGAGGTGATCAGTGGTGGTGTGGGTGGAGTGTTGAGGCGATAATTGGTGGTGAGGGTGGAGTGTTGAGGTGATAATTGGTGGTGAGGGTGGAGTGTTGAGGTGATAATTGGTGGTGAGGGTTGAGTGTTGAGGTGATAATTGGTGGTGTGGGTGGAGTGTTTGGGATTGGTGGTGAGGTGGAAGTGTTGAGGGGGTGAGGTGAGGTGGAGTGTTGAGGTGATGATTGGTGGTGTGGGTGGAGTGTTGAGGTGATAATTGGTGGTGAGGGTGGAGTGTTGAGGTGATAATTGGTGGTGTGGGTGGGTGTTGGGGTGATAATTGGTGGTGAGGGTTGAGTGTTGAGGTGATGTATGAGTGTGTGAGGGTGGAGTGTTGAGGTGATAATGGTGTGAGGGTGAGTGTGAGGTGATGGGTGTGGTGGAGGTTGAGTGATGAGTGATGGGGTGGGTGGAGTGTTGAGGTGATGAGTGGTGGTGTGGGTGGAGTGTTGAGGTGATAATTGGTGGTGAGGGTGTGGATGTTGAGGTGATATTGGGTTTGGGGTGGGTGTGATGAAGTGTGGTGGGGGGGTGGATGTTGAGGTGATATGTGGTGAGGGTGGAGTGTTGAGTGATATTGGTGGTTTGGGGTGGGTTGTTGAGGTGATAATTGGTGGTGAGGGTGAGTGTTGAGGTGATGAGGGTGATGGTGGGGTGGAGTGTTTTGAGGTGATGAGTGTGGTGAGGGTGCGAGTGTTGAGGTGATTAATGGTGTGGATGAGTGTTGTGTGATATGTGTTGAGGTGGTGATTGGGGTGGTGATGGTGAGGGTGGAGTGTTGAGGTGATGAGTGATGGTGGGGTGGAGTGTTGAGGTGATGAGTGGTGGTGAGGGTGGAGTGTTGAGGTGATGAGTGATGGTGAGGGTGGAGTGTTGAGGTGATAATTGGTGGTGTGGGTGGAGTGTTGAGGTGATGAGTGATGGTGAGGGTTGAGGTTGTGTGGGAGGGTGATTGAGGTGGTGGTGATGGGTGAGGTTGAGGTGATAATTGGGTGGTGTGGTGGAGTGTTGTGGTGATTAGATGTGGTGTGGGTGGAGTGTTGAGGGTGATGAGTGATGGTGAGGTGGAGTGTTGAGTGTTGATGGGGGGTGGATGTGAGGTGTATGGTGGTGGGTGGAGTGTTGAGGTGATAATTGGTGGTGTGGGTGGAGTGTTGAGGTGATGAGTGATGGTGTGGGTGGAGTGTTGAGGTGATGAGTGATGGTGAGGGTGGAGTGTTGAGGTGATGAGTGTTGAGGTGATGAGTGTTGAGGTGATGAGTGATGGTGTGGGTGGAGTGTTGAGGTGATGAGTGATGGTGAGGGTGGAGTGTTGAGGTGATGAGTGATGGTGAGGGTGGAGTGTTGAGGTGATGAGTGATGGTGAGGGGTGGGGTGTTGAGGTGATTTAGTTTGGTGGTGGGGTGGAGTGTTGAGGGTGATGGTGTGGTGAGGGTTGAGGTGATAATTGGTGGTGTGGGTGGAGTGTTGAGGTGATGAGTGATGGTGAGGGTGGAGTGTTGAGGTGATAATTGGTGGTGAGGGTGGTGGAGTGTGAGGGAGTGATATGGGTGGGGTGGGTGGGTGGGTGAGAGTGTTTGAGGTGATAATGGTGGTGAGGGTGGAGTGTTGAGGTGATGAGTGATGGTGAGGGTGGAGTGTTGAGGTGATAATTGGTGCGGTGGGGTGGAGTGTGAGGTGATAATTGGTGGTTGGGTGTTGAGTGTGAGTGATGGATGTGGGTGGTGTTGAGGTGAAAGGTGGGGTGGTGGGTGGTGTTGAGGTGATAATTGGTGGTGAGGGTGGAGTGTTGAGGTGATGAGTGATGGTGTGGGTGGAGTGTTGAGGTGATGAGTGATGGTGAGGGTGGAGTGTTGAGGTGATGAGTGATGGTGAGGGTGGGTGTTGAGGTGATAATTGGTGGTGTGGGTGGAGTGTTGAGGGTGTGATGTGAGGGTTGAGGTTTGAGTGTGGTGAGGGGTGTTGAGGTGTGATGGTTTGAGGGAGTGTGGTGAGGGTGGAGTGTTGAGGTGATAATTGGTGGTGAGGGTGGAGTGTTGAGGTGATGAGTGATGGTGTGGGTTGAGTGTTGAAGTGATAATTGGTGGTGTGGGTGGAGTGTTGAGGTGATAATTGGTGGTGAGGGTGGAGTGTTGAGGTGATGAGTGATGGTGTGGGTGGAGTGTTGAGGTGATAATTGGTGGTGTGGGTGGAGTGTTGAGGTGATTAGTGATGGTGTGGATGGAGTGTTGAGGTGATTAGTGATGGTGTGGGTGGAGTGTTGAGGTGATAATTGGTGGTGTGGGTGGAGTGTTGAGGTGATAATTGATGGTGTGGGTGGAGTGTTGAGGTGATTAGTGATGGTGTGGATGGAGTGTTGAGGTGATTAGTGATGGTGTGGGTGGAGTGTTGAGGTGATGAGTGATGGTGAGGGTGGAGTGTTGAGGTGATAATTGGTGGTGTGGGTGGAGTGTTGAGGTGATAATTGATGGTGAGGGTGGAGTGTTGAGGTGATAAGTGATGGTGAGGGTGGAGTGTTGAGGTGATAATTGATGGTGAGGGTGGAGTGTTGAGGTGATTAGTGATGGTGAGGGTGGAGTGTTGAGGTGATAATTGGTGGTGAGGGTGGAGTGTTGAGGTGATGAGTGATGGTGTGGGTGGAGTGTTGAGGTGATAAGTGATGGTGTGGGTGGAGTGTTGAGGTGATAATTGGTGGTGAGGGTGGAGTGTTGAGGTGATGAGTGATGGTGAGGGTGGAGTGTTGAGGTGATGAGTGATGGTGAGGGTGGAGTGTTGAGGTGATTAGTGATGGTGAGGGTGGAGTGTTGAGGTGATGAGTGATGGGTGAGGGTTGAGTGTTGAGGTGATAATTGGTGGTGTGGGTGGAGTGTTGAGGTGATAAGTGATGGTGTGGGTGGAGTGTTGAGGTGATAATTGGTGGTGAGGGTGGAGTGTTGAGGTGATAATTGGTGGTGAGGGTGGAGTGTTGAGGTGATAATTGGTGGTGAGGGTGGAGTGTTGAGGTGATAAGTGATGGTGAGGGTGGAGTGTTGAGGTGATAAGTGATGGTGTGGGTGGAGTGTTGAGGTGATTAGTGATGGTGTGGGTGGAGTGTTGAGGTGATAATTGGTGGTGAGGGTGGAGTGTTGAGGTGATGAGTGATGGTGTGGGTGGAGTGTTGAGGTGATAATTGGTGGTGAGGGTGGAGTGTTGAGGTGATGAGTGATGGTGTGGGTGGAGTGTTGAGGTGATGAGTGATGGTGAGGGTGGAGTGTTGAGGTGATGAGTGATGGTGAGGGTGGAGTGTTGAGGTGATTAGTGATGGTGAGGGTGGAGTGTTGAGGTGATAAGTGATGGTGTGGGTGGAGTGTTGAGGTGATGAGTGATGGTGAGGGTGGAGTGTTGAGGTGATTAGTGGTGGTGAGGGTGGAGTGTTGAGGTGATTAGTGGTGGTGAGGGTGGAGTGTTGAGGTGATAATTGATGGTGAGGGTGGAGTGTTGAGGTGATAATTGATGGTGAGGGTGGAGTGTTGAGGTGATGAGTGATGGTGAGGGTGGAGTGTTGAGGTGATAATTGGTGGTGAGGGTGGAGTGTTGAGGTGATAATTGGTGGTGAGGGTTGAGTGTTGAGGTGATAAGTTGAGTGATGAGGTGATAATTGGTGGTGAGGGTTGAGTGTTGAGGTGATAAGTTGAGTGATGAGGTGATAATTGGTGGTGAGGGTTGAGTGTTGAGGTGATAAGTTGAGTGATGAGGTGATAAGTGATGGTGAGGGTGGAGTGTTGAGGTGATAATTGGTGGTGAGGGTGGAGTGTTGAGGTGATAATTGGTGGTGAGGGTGGAGTGTTGAGGTGATAATTGGTGGTGAGGTGATAAGTTGAGTGATGAGGTGATAATTGATGGTGTGGGTGGAGTGTTGAGGTGATAATTGATGGTGAGGGTGGAGTGTTGAGGTGATAATTGGTGGTGAGGTGATAAGTTAAGTGTTGAGGTGATCATTGATGGTGTGGGTTGAATGCCGAGGTGATCATTGATGGTGTGGGTTGAATGCCGAGGTGATAGGTTATGTCGTGGTCCCATACCACTGGGATTACCACCAGGAAGCCATGTGGTATATATAGTAGTACTATTCTCGGCCGGGTTACTCAGTCATGGATAACTCTAAAACATATCAAGGCTGTAGATAACTTTGATTAAATATATTGCTTCCATCTTAGTAACGTATGTTACACTAAATTCCTACTTAGTAACATCACCGTGACTTATTACGTTTTGTATTTACTGTATTACAAAAAGTCAATACGGAGCTCACCTTTGCTAAAAATTATGTTTTAATATATGAAATATTATTGTTAATAATAAACGGCTGCCCCTTTCATCAAGTGGTATGCCAAGATTTTACAGCCAATTATATTGTTTGGTATTTTATATTTTATAATTTTGGCGCAAACAGAGCTCGAGGTATGGACCAGATTGTGTAGCTGCAGATGTAATAGGTTGATATTGTTTTATAATCTTTAACTTTAGCAGGACAAAAATGTGCTTATTCTTTACACAAAATACGAACTCACTGTGTGACCTTAACCCAGAGGTGAAAATGGTAAGATAAACCATACCCAGAAATACTGAGTAAGAGTAGAGATACGCGTTAATCTGAGCGTCACTAGTATCTGTTTACCCTACATTGTGACGTCGCGTTAATCTGGGTGTCACTAGTATCTGTTTACCCTACATTGTGACGTCGCGTTAATCTGAGTGTCACTAGTATCTTTTTACCCTACATTGTGACGTCGCGTTGATCTGAGTGTCACTAGTATCTGTTTACCCTACATTGTGACGTCGCGTTAATCTGAGCGTCACTAGTATATATTTACCATTGTATGGCACTGCCACTATATAACCCTACCAATTCAGTTGCGAGTTCACCAGCTTATGAACTGCCAACTGAAATTTGAATTTGAAAATTTCAAAAAAAAAATCGCACGACAAATAAAAAATCGCATATGGTAAATATAAGCATTGAACGGCTTTCAGTTGGCATTCATAGTCAATATGAATTCCAACTGGACAGAGGCAAATTCAACATGAAGCGCGAGCGCGCTTCATGGAATTTGCCTCTGTCCAGTTGGCATTCATATTGACTATGAATGCCAACTGAAAGCCGTTCAATGCTTAACTGTTTACCCTACATTGTGACGTCGCGTTAATCTGAGCGTCACTAGTATCTGTTTACCCTACATTGTGACGTCGCGTTAATCTGAGCGTCACTAGTATCTGTTTACCCTACATTGTGACGTCGCGTTAATCTGAGCGTCACTAGTATCTGTTTACCCTACATTGTGACGTCGCGTTAATCTGAGCGTCACTAGTATCTGTTCACCCTACATTGTGACGTCGCGTTAATCTGAGCGTCACTAGTATCTGTTTACCCTACATTGTGACGTCGCGTTAATCTGAGCGTCACTAGTATCTGTTCACCCTACATTGTGACGTCGCGTTAATCTGAGTGTCACTAGTATCTGTTCACCCTACATTGTGACGTCGCGTTAATCTGAGTGTCACTAGTATCTGTTTACCCTACATTGTGACGTCACCTGTACACAATAGTACAATAAAGATAAATACCCACCCACAGATAAACCAGGGTGGTCGGGAGACACAGTGGTAACACACTTGCCTTTCACCTAGCTAGGGTACCCCGGTTCCCTCCCACAGTAACACCTCTCACATGATTACATCCGGGCCAACAAGCGTCCTTAATAAAAGTTGATATAACTTGTTTCAGAATTGCTGAAAAATAAATACTAAGTAAAGTTTACATACAGATAAGCCAGAGATACCTTTATCACCACATACATGTATATCAATTATTATGGCCTGTTCAGTCGTGTAATCAATATCGTAAGTTATGACTCAGAGTTGAAATGAGGCTGTTTTAAAAGTACATCTATAAGTACATTTGAGTTATCGCTTATTTTCCATACTGACACTCGTGACAGTGTGATAAGGTTTGGCTTTTAAAAAAAAGCTGCATCAGATGTTCTTTACCTTCACCCAAAGTACAACATCACAGTGTGTTATGGCTTGACGCATTGGCGCATTGTCACTTTTCGCATGGCGCTTTGTCGCTCTGTCCAAAGACATTGTCACTTTTCGCATGGCGCTTTGTCGCTCTATCCATTGACATTGTCACTTTTCGCATGGCTCGCGGTCGCTCTGTGCAAAGACATTGTCGCTTTTCGCATGGCGCTTTGTCGCTCTGTCCAAAGACATTGTCACTTTTCGCATGGCGCTTTGTCGCTCTATCCATAGACATTGTCACTTTTCGCATGGCGCTTTGTCGCTCTGTCCAAAGACATTGTCACTTTTCGCATGGCGCTTTGTCGCTCTGTCCATAGACATTGTCACTTTTCGCATGGCGCGCGGTCGCTCTGTCCAAAGACATTGTCACTTTTCGCATGGCGCTTTGTCGCTGTCCATTGACATTGTCACTTTTCGCATGGCGCTTTGTCGCTCTGTCCAAAGACATTGTCGCTTTTCGCATGGCGCTTTGTCCCTCTGTCCAAAGACATTGTCACTTTTCGCATGGCGCGCGGTCGCTCTGTCCATAGACATTGTCACTTTTCACATGGCGCGCGGTCGCTCTGTCCAAAGACATTGTTGCTTTTCGCATGGCGCGCGGTCGCTTTCGATTGGCTGAGCGCCAATACGACAGTGCGACAAGGCCGAAATCTACACCATAGTGAACCGGTTATCATAGACCATAGGGTACCGGTTATCATACACTATAGGGTACCGGTTATCATACACTATAGGGTACCGGTTATCATACACTATAGGGTACCGGTTATCATACACTATAGGGTACCGGTTGTCATACACTATAGGGTACCGGTTATCATACACTATAGGGTACCGGTTGTCATACACTATAGGGTACCGGTTGTCATACACGATAGGGTACCGGTTATCATACACTATAGGGTACCGGTTATCATACACTATAGGGTACCGGTTGTCATACACTATAGGGTATCGGTTGTCATACACTATAGGGTACCGGTTGTCATACACTATAGGGTACCGGTTTTCATACACTATAGGGTACCGGTTGTCATACACTATAGGGTACCGGTTATCATACACTAAAGGGTACCGGTTGTCATACACGATAGGGTACCGGTTATCATACACTATAGGGTACCGGTTATCATACACTATAGGGTACCGGTTGTCATACACTATAGGGTACCGGTTATCATACACGATAGGGTACCGGTTGTCATACACCATAGGGTACCGGTTATCATACACTATAGGGTACCGGTTGTCATACACTATAGGGTACCGGTTGTCATACACGATAGGGTACCGGTTATCATACACCATAGGGTACCGGTTATCATACACTATAGGGTACCGGTTGTCATACACTATAGGGTACCGGTTATCATACACTATAGGGTACCGGTTATCATACACTATAGGGTACCGGTTATCATACACTATAGGGTACCGGTTGTCATACACTATAGGGTACCGGTTATCATACACTATAGGGTACCGGTTGTCATACACTATAGGGTACCGGTTATCATACACTATAGGGTACCGGTTGTCATACACTATAGGGTACCAGTTATCATACACCATAGGGTACCAGTTATCATACACCATAGTGTACCGGTTATCATACACTATAGGGTACCGGTTATCATACACTATAGGGTACCGGTTATCATACACTATAGGGTACCAGTTATCATACACCATAGTGTACCGGTTATCATACACTATAGGGTACCGGTTATCATACACTATAGGGTACCGGTTGTCATACACGATAGGGTACCGGTTATCATACACTATAGGGTACCGGTTGTCATACACTATAGGGTACCGGTTATCATACACTATAGGGTACCGGTTATCATACACTATAGGGTACCGGTTATCATACACTATAGGGTACCGGTTATCATACACCATAGGGTACCGGTTGTCATACACCATAGGGTACCGGTTATCATACACCATAGTGTACCGGTTATAATACACCATAGTGTACCAGTTATCATACACCATAGGGTACCGGTTATCATACACCATAGGGTACCGGTTATCATACACCATAGGGTACCGGTTATCATACACCATAGTGTACCAGTTATCATACACGATAGGGTACCGGTTGTCATACACCATAGGGTACCGGTTATCATACACGATAGGGTACCGGTTATCCACTCGTGTTACATCTATATTCGTCCATTTACATATAGGACGAATTCCGTCTTGTGTATTGGCGCCATAAGTACATGTACTTCGCAGCTGTTTTCCATCACAGGTTTTAATATTAACCAAACCGATGTTACAATTATCTCGTAAGTTCTTGCCTATTATAACGATCAACGACAGCGTTTTTGACATACCATTCTCTATGGAAAATCAGTTGTACTGTACGACATCGTGAAATTAATCTCTAATGCAATTTTCCATAATCGTCCAAATCACAAGTTCTGCGTTGCTGATAATTGCATTATTATTTTTAACCTCACTGAGTACAGTCGCTGAGAGCAAATCTAGAATTAATATGCAGGTTGCGAACCAGTAATTAACAAAATGACACAATATACGCCAGCCCTCACTGCAATAGTTGTGAATTTTAAGATTAAGATGGAAATTCAGGGTTCATAAACATCTCCAATGTCCCATCAGTTCAGGAACTACACCAGAGTACATTTTTGTCCTACCCTGAGGGAAGTATAACATGTATGATATACAAAGTGTACATTATAGCGTTGATGAAACTTACGTCAGAGGCCTAAATTTACAATGCTATTACATTTACACATACACGTAGATATAATATGTATCTTAGAATGATATGAGAATACGGTTATGTCGAAGGTGAAATAGAACAATTAAATGAAAAAGCTCTGATTTAGTCACAATGTTCAATGTCATCTAGTAAAGTAATTACTATGAGTATTTTTCAGATTTTATTTTTTGTTAGACGTTTGAGAGTAACCAGTACTGTCCATGTGTAATGTTTCCAACAGTCAAAGGGGAACAACCCAAATATACCCATCGTGATAACCATTATCCCCGGACGAATGCGTTCAGATACTCGTGTTAAATTATACATGCTTTGCTACCCAACACATATCGGACGAATATCCGCGTTCAGACACCCTTGTTAGAATATAAATTCTACGCTACCCAACACATACATGTATCAAACGAATATCCGCGTTCAGATACTCGTGTTAAAATATAAATTCTATGCTACCCCACACATTATCCATTTTAGTAAAGTTTCTAGAAATGACTACAAAATCATGAGCCCGCTTGTAAAAAGGATTGGTGTTGTTTGTTACACGTTCATTATCTACTTCCGCCCTGCTATTCTCGCTTTGATCGATCTTAATCTCTGCCTGCGTTTGTTATGTGGTTTTTATTGCATATGTTACTAAAAGGAAGCATTTAGCCGCGTTTTATTTGTGTATCTAAGGTTTCAGAATAGCGAAATACCAACGAAAAACGTAATATTAACTTTAAATCGACAACTAGATGATGGTATTTGTTTAAAAAAACCAAGATTATTTTACGAGGACATTCCAAACAAAGTACAAAGACATGAAGGCTTGGTCTTAAAGAGAGTCTACTTCATCAACGACATCCGCCGTCATCATATAGGCGCCAAACGATGTCGAATGATACATGTTGTTCCTTTTGCACGATTCATATCTTAATTCAAGATATCCATCCCCTTTCTAGGTATTTTGTTTTTATTGTACCCTTTCCATTTTGGCATTTGTGTTAAATGTCTGCCCATAGTGAGGAAGGCTACTGGTGCCGTTCAATAGTCTGGACATTATAAACGAAAGCATTGGACTACTCGACGTTTCTTTCTTGGCGCTCACCAATGCACACCCAAGGAAACCCAGCCGGTCCATTCCTGTGACGTTATGATTGAGCTAGTCCAGTTCATCAAAATTCCTTAACTTAAGGAAAGTCATTAGCTTAACATCCCCACAGGAAAACATAAAAGAATTTTAAGAAAGTGCCTAAGCTAAGATGTTCCCTTAAACTCAATAATGCTTTCCTATGGACAAGTTTATGTAAAGGGGTATCCTTGAGTTCAGGAACGGTGTCAATGCGCCTAGGACTAAGACTTGTCATATCAGTAAAATGTCGCATGAATCAGTCCGTCAAAGCTGGAATATTAAATGTTATGATATGTTGATGTGGCATTAAACCAAGATTAACCAACAAACGAACGCGCCTTTATCATAAAAAATAACAAAACAACTCGTGTATTATAAGTGTTGATCTCTTTATATATCAATAAAACAATCCCAAGCTTGCAGACTTTCACGCCCTAGCTTACAGCATACTCGCACTCGAATTCAAAAACCTGATTTATCTCAGTAGCTTGTTCTCGAATTCAAAAACCTGATTCATTTCAGTAGCTTGTTCTCGTAAAGTCGAACTCAGAACGACTTAGTACTGATGTAAATCAGTGACATTATAACAGATATTTTTTATTGTTAATTAATCATTAAATTTAACAGGAATTCAAAGAGTACATGATCTCAAACAACAGTTACCATATTTTGTTATTTTATACATTCTTAAACGAATACAAATCCAAAAACAGGACAACAATAAAAACAAAAGGACTAATTGTTATCGCCTGTCACTGAAGTCCATGTTCTATTGGCCTGGGTTATACCAATATTAATTACACAATACAGGAAGTGAAACAAGAAGTGAAACAGGAAGTGAAAAAAGAAGCCCTGGATGGAGGAAGGTCTAGCAGTAAAAGTCTGGTGGTTTTGTTTTCCTTGAATATATTTTTTCTCTGAAAGAAATTAATGGTTTTATCTAGACCTGTATAATTCAACAACAATATGACACAACCCACAGGATAACTTGATGGTATGAGGTTGAGATACAGGTCAGAGGAGGGATTGCATACAATGTATATAAAGAAACATCTAATATATTGTATATACATGTATAATAACCCTATACCATCAGACAATGTGTCCACTATATCACAAATAAATATAAATCATAGTAATTCGAACAGCATCACTAATATCCTCTAAAGACAAAAATATCATATCTCTGAAAAATTGAACAATGATAAAATTAAAATGTGAAAAAGGAATGAATAAAACAACATCATGTGCAGCAGCAATATTTAAGTGACAATGAAATAGTAACAATAGGCCCAATGGGCCTGTATCACTCACCTATTCAACAGCATATTAAAAGGCAATTTTGTGTACATCATGTGCCTTTCAATGTTAAATTAGCCTTGATAGCCCTTCATCTCAGCATTTTTTTTTTCGTATTATCATCAATTTTAGCTTCTTAGTTATTCAGATGATGCTGTGAATTTGACCCTTGTGACCTTGTTTTAATTTCATCCCTTCAAACAAATTATAAACCCAATCAATTCCTATGGTTATGACCCTGGGTCATGTGGTTAAAAAACAGTTATTTAAAAGATTTTTTACACATGTGACCTTGAAAGGTCGTTATATCGAGAATGATGGATGTCTTTCATTTCAATAATTCACCAGGGTGTAGGTGATGCTGTTGGGGAGGGGAAAGCTTTATCCATTGGGGAGTTGGGTTGTTCTAGAGAGGATTTTTAAGATTGTTTTGGTATGTTCTGATATTTATTTGTAGTTTTCCTAATGATGTAACAAGAACTTGTACACCAGGGAACATAAGACTGGTGTCTATGTATAAATTCCAACGTATATTTCTATCATGGCACTGTGCCTTTTGGGTTATTAAAAGACACCAGTGGAGGCCAGATAGACAGATGACGGATGTTGTACCATGACACAAACTCTCCCTTCAGTCAGGAGAGCTTATAAAACATACAGTGATAATGGAATCAAATCGACGACATATCAACAACAATAAATTACAATGTAATACTCAAAATAGACTCTCAACTGTACAAAACATTTTATTGTCTTTGGCAGACAAAGAACATAAATTAAAGAGAGGGTATAATCATTAATGTTTATTAAAACATTCCCGAACCTTACTATAAGACCTTAATACAGAGCTGATGATATAACTTCAGATCATATCGACATTTAAATTGGTGGCACAACACTAAATGTAATGTTGGGGTGTTTACAGATCATACCATATCCTACAGGAATTAGGATCACAGTAGACCCCTGGACTGGAGTATCAAGGATGAGATAATGACTGTGATGTCAGAGTTACCTCCCTTAGCATATATAACTTTCCTAACAAAATACATGTAGGCTGCTCCAGGTCCATCTTCGCTAGCCAAGGCTTCTGATAACATTACTCTCCTAATCAGAAGTATTAGCTAGCGAAGATGATCCAGGTCTGAATTGTCAACATTACACTGCAGTTAAATAAATACATTTAACAGATTAAAATTATTAATGTGGATTTTTATATGTGGGACTTTCCCTCTGAACTTAATAAGACAGACTATTGTTTTAGTGACAGAAATCATAAATATGCTAAAGCATATAATTTGAACAGTTGCTGATGTTTCAACACATTGTACATATTATGCATCTTTATTATTATGACATCATAAATATAACCAATATGAAATGGTAGCCATCTTGAAAATCTTCCCAAATTAAAAATATCAAATCAAAAGTCAGGAAAGTCAATCTCTTCAGTAGTTCCAAATGTAAATCTCTTGGGGCAGAAGCAAACATTGCTTATGGGATGGAAGGACCACAGTGAAAGGTGATGTAAAATAAGATAGTTGGCTAAAACATATTAGGATATGGGACTTAAGTAACTTGTAGGCTTTGGCATTTTATAATATACAAGTCTAAAATAATACTGCTCAATAAAATCACAACTCTTAATTCTTTAACATAAATACATCATGAGACAGTAAAATAAAAGAGTCTTGATAATAAGGAAAAGTATTTGTATGGAGTAAAACAATTGAAACTAAGATAACAGACTAAAACTGATCTACCAAAGCTGATAACACATCATCTCTATACTGTAAATCAGGTTATTTCCGTGAAGGTTTAATAGGTAAACTATATGAGTGGGGGTTATTTCCGCAATTTTTTCATTTGCAACTGTTCTATAAATACCACACATCACAAAATTATTCATGTGAAAAAAATTTCCTGGCCAAACGGCAATCATGTATTTATCGTACATTTCCCTCACCGTAAATTTCCATATTTCCATAAATTACCGATTGCTCTATGTCCACAGTACCATGATGAAGTCAACACATTATCCATACCAACACTTGGTAGATTACCAATCTTTGATGTATATTTATAAGAGCCTCTCTCATATGTAGATCTAAATCCTCATACATTGTATATCAAACATATAACAGTAATGATATAAGGTGCAAATTATTCTAAAAATCAATTTAGTTAATAGTTTGCAAAACAACAAAAACCATTCTAAATATATCTATAGATAAAAGTTTGTAAAACAAAACACACACAAATACTATAATGCACCAGAGTTTAACATCATTTAGAAATCAAAATATATAATCTTATATAATAATAAAAACATATATAATAATACTGTCAACAAAATGAAAGGAAAAATTTACTGTTATCATAACTGAAAGATAGCAATCTATTTGTACAGATAACTACAGTGTAATAAGAAATGCATTACTTATATTTTCTCATTGAAGCAATATTACTACACTGCCATCCACAACAATCTCCTATACACTTAGTAGATACCATTATAAAACCCAGCTGGTTACTGTAAAATATTGTGTATTGTCACAGCTGGTTACTGTAAAATATTGTGTATTGTCACAGCTGGTTACGGTAAAATATTGTGTATTGTCACAGCTGGTTACGGTAAAATATTGTGTATTGTCACAGCTGGTTACGGTAAAATATTGTGTATTGTATTCTTTTTGTCTGATAACTTCTTATCATATTGGTTCTATAGTCTAGGAAAAGTTGATAAATTATGTTTTTTTCTTCTTTTTAAAAAAAATTAAAAACGAGGGGAAGGAGGTGGTGGGGGGGTATACATTTTTGGAACATCTTGAAAAATATAGCCTCTCTTGACCCTCCCTGAAACTACATCTAGGTGGGTTGTTTTCATAAAAAAATTGCCATTGTCACAGACAACTTAAAAATCTTCAAGAAATTGCAAAGTTAATTTGTGATGCATTTACAATACTCCTACAAGTCACAAAGGGTGTATAGATTTTATAGATGGCAGTGTATACATGTAGAGTGTATGCAATATGTTTAACAGGAACATCACAAACAAATTTAATTCTGAAAAGTTATACACCTTTCTCACATGAATAATGTACAGGAATTTTCAAACCTAATATAAAGTTACAAATAGTCACCATTGTATAAAATGAGAACTATTAAACCTGAGATTTAATGTATCACAAACCTTGGTGACATTCTCCTATCTATCAGGATACCTGCTTCTAAATACAGGTTTTTATGTTTTCCAAGGCTACAAAAGACGACAGATCTAATAACGAAATGAGACCTTATCATTCTCCTCCAGAATACAGGGGCTGTGATATAGTCCGGTCAGTTGGAACACAACCCATGTGACCTCAGGTGAAGATCCAAGGTGTGTGGTTCAAGACTCCCATTCCATATACATGTCAGTTTGTGTTTCTCGGGAAGCTGAGAAATGGGTTGGTGTCCTGTAAAATTTTCATTCTTGTAAAATAATCACCCCTACTTACTTTTACCAAAATAGGAAGCTGACATACAGGCTAGTCTGTGCTGTTGTGTCCTTTACCCCCATTACTCTGAATGGCATATGACGGGCCTCCCGTATGTTGTTAAGTGAGGTAGTCACCAACTACTACAAGGAGACCCCACCTCAAAGTGACCTCTATTACACTTCTTTACATCACATGGTAAGATATGCTCCTTTGGAATGCCTCTATTACAGTTCATTTATCACATGGCGAAAACTCATCATTCTCTTTCAGCTCTCTACTGAGCAGGGGATAATAATTTGATAACAAGCAACAAACTTGCATATGATTAGAGAGAAATTTGATATATAAACTAGTTTAAAGATCTCATCAAGAAAAGTTGACAACATAGTAAATCTACCTGTTGGTGAGGAATTAGAGTTCAGAATCTCAATCAAGCACTGTGTCTAAAATCTTATATCCTATTAACCGAGTTTCCTCTGACCCTAACACCATGACTTGTGTAGGACCCTTACACCAGACTTGGTGTCAGCTGGGCCAGAGGAACTTGGGCTTAGACCCTTTATTCTACTAGTAGACTAGATTTTTCTTATCATCCACACTTAATGGTCAAACTAATAGACGATAATGATGGCTCAGCTCTGGCAATATGGCTACCTTTTCAACGTTGTATTAAATAACTGAAACAAAACTATTTGTGTTCATGGCCAATTGGATGTACCTTTGTATTTAGAAATTTAAAAAGGAAATATAGGAATAACATACATCTATAGTAAAACATATTCTTCTGTTATTCACATTGAGCTCCTTACAACATACTGGAAATGAAAAGCTCAAACCATGCATAATGTCAACTTTAGCAATTATATGAATGCATATTTCTCAATACAGTATATGGTCAGACATTAATCAAAGTAAAGGTAATGTTTTTAAGTTCCTTTGATAATCTGTCGGAAGTTAAATTATCCAAGATTCACCTAATATTCATAATATCCATTAATTAGACTGACATGAAAAATGAGGGACGATTTCCCTTTATACAATAAACTACAATAAAAATAAGCATTTTTAATTGTCTAAAATTGTTTAGTTAATTCTAAATCTTTTTTCTGATGCACAAAATTTACAAAAGTGCAATAAGGGCCATGGAACAAACAAACCGGGCTCTTCAGTGCTGATATTTCTATAAGTGTTTACTCAAGATCAACCTCAAAGCTTTCTTATATTTTAAAATTCTATCAGTATATATATCAAGAAAATAAAGCACCGTTTATTAAACATCTTCCTTCTGTTTATCATTTGCTATGTTTTCCATCTCAATAGAGTGATCTCCCTTTGTGGAATGTTCAGGTTCTTGTTCTTCAGATTTTGAAATGGCAGTAAGATAAGACGACTTCCGTAAAGGCGATCCTTGGAGTTCAGACTTTTTGTCGGATTTCATAAATGATGAGCAATCAGAGAGAGGTCGAGGGTGATTTGAATTAGCACTTAGTGACCTTCCATTATTTTTGTCATCACTGTCAAGTTTACTTACATCAACAGATCTTGTTTTTTGTAACAGACTACGTTTCTTATGAAGTCTAGATTTGGGAGAGGACCTTGATTTGACATTTGAGTCTTCATTATCAGCCAACTGTCCATCATCAATTGAATCTGAAACTGTTGGTTGTGGGTGAGTGTCAACTACAAAACTAATTGGAGTAGCTTCCCCTTCTTTACCTGATCCTAATTGCTCGGCAGTATTTAAGTCTGGGGGACTTTTTGAATTCGGGGATTTTTCTGGAGATGACGAATCCTCCTCTTCATTTTCTGAGATAACTTCAAATTTGTGTCCTGTTGAGTTCCTCATAACTGGACTACCAGATGGAACGTCAAGCTTTGCTCTACGTATCAAGGGAGATAAATCTTCCTTTCCCTCACTTCCAGTTAAAGTATGAGACTTTTTAAACAAATGTGGGCGTTTCTGCTGAGTTTCGGATACAAAATCTGTTCTACTGCCTGCATCTCCTTCCCTGAACTGACTCATCATCCGTAAAGACGTAATGTCCGACGGAGATCGCTCACGTATAAAATTTGATTTCTGAGCTGGAACAGCCAGACTTAATCGTCGACGATAATTAGCTGTTGCAGCATCAGCGTTAAAACCCCTTCCTGGAATTTTCTCTATGCTCCCTGGAATCTGTTCCATGCCGAGAACACGAGACATCCTTCGTGTTCTCAGCTGTTTCTCTTGAAGACATTTCAGTAGATCAGAACTACTTTCATTCTTCAGATTCTTGTCCAGTTTGGCAGGAAGCTAGAATACAAGAAAAAACACCAGTTAAATAAGTTTTCTCATTTTATTTAAACATAGTGAAATGCTTTCTTTAAAACTCAATAAAACTTGAAATATCAGAATGAAACAGTGATAAGAAGATAGGAAGTGAGAAGATTTTTACTGTTGAGTGTATTACAAGTTCCTTTAAACAACTGATGTGATACCGACTGGATTGATTGAATTTGTACAGTGTCTATTTCGACACTGTAAGGAATAGATTATTAAGCACGAGGCCCCATCACCTGAAAAATCTGTTTAAAATGAACTCTATATAACCTTAGATTTAGATCTTTGCTTGTGACCAAGACTATTGTAGCCATCTCAGGTGGCTTTGACTGCAAGAACGGGTGATGTGTCAAAATTGTTATCTGTTTTTACCTGCCATTACTTATCATTACTTGTCATTACTTGTCGTTACTTGTCGTTACCTGTTGTTACTTGTCGTTACCTGTTGTTACTTGTCTTTACCTGTCGTTACTTGTCATTACTTGTCGTTACTTGTCGTTACTTGTCATTACCTGTCGTTACCTGTCGTTACTTGTCGTTACCTGTCATACTTGTTGTTACCTGTCGTGTCTTGTTGTTACCTGTCGTGTCTTGTCGTTACCTGTCGTTACTTGTCATTACCTGTCGTTACTTGTCTTTACCTGTTGTTACTTGTCATTACCTGTCGTTACTTGTCATTACCTGTCGTTACTTGTCTTTACCTGTCGTTACTTGTCTTTACCTGTCATTACCTGTCTTTACTTGTCTTTTCCTGTCATTACCTGTATTTACCTGTCGTTACCTGTCATTACCTGTCTTTACCTGTCGTTTCCTGTCTTAAACTGTCTTTACCTGTCGTTATTTGCCGTTAGCTGTCTTTACCTGTAGTTACCTGTCATTACTTGTCGTTACCTGTCATTACCTGTCATTAATTGTCATTACCTTTTGTTACTTGTCATTACCTGGCGTTACTTGTCGTTACTCATCATTACCTATCGTTATCTCTCGTTACCTGTAGTTACTTGTCATTACTTGTCTTTACCTGTCATTACCTATCGTTATTTCTTGTTACTTGTCATTACCTGTAGTTACCTGTATTTTCTTGTCATTACCTGTCATCCCCTTTCATTACTTATAGTTACCTGTCGTTACTCATCATTACCTATGTTATCTCTAGTTACTTGTAGTAACCTGTTTTACAAAAGACTTTCAAATCCACATTTTTCTTCTGAATTTTTTTAATATGCACAATTCAGGATGTACTGTGTGACAGGGGCTGTTATAATAATAAACATCATATACCTCTCTACGGACAGGAGACAACATCTTGCGGACATCCTTCACAGTTGGGTTTTCAATGTGTTTTGATTCTCTGCGTTTACCAAATATGGGCTTGTTCCGAATATTTGCTAATGTTTCCCTTCTGGCTTCAGCTGAAAGAATTTTGCATTTCATATAATTGATACAGTAATTCATAATGTGTTGTAAGTGAAGTTTGTAATTGATCCTGCATAGCATTAACAAAAAAATATGCATTAATCATACATAGTGCTGACGAAAAAAATTGTTTTCATCCTATGGATCGACCTACAGGCCTAACCTACATATGAAATATTGTTGTAGGTCATTAAGAATTTTATTCTTTCTTGATAAAGATACAAACATCCATAAACACCGATATATGTTATATCACAGTATGAAAATGTAGATCTGCATTCCTGTGAAAATTGGCAATGCACAAAATGTTGGCTTATTTCCAAATACTGGGTTCTGTTGGCTAACAGTGTGTACACAAACAAGGTATATTTCTACTCAATTTAAGACTTACCTCCCCTGTATATATAATTAATATAATTAACTGTGTGATACTGAGACTCAATTTAAGACTAACCTCCACTATATATATAATCTAAGACTAACCTCCACTATACAGTGGACCCTCGATAATCCGAACACCTTTGTTCCCAGTCCAAACCGTCCGGATTACGAGTTTTCCGGACTGCCGAATTTCGTGTACCAGGTCAAAAAAAATTGTCGTGTAAGAGTTATCTCCCTTGATTATATACAATCCGGGACGTTTCATAAACACGTCTAATTGTCAGACTTTTTAACAATAAATATACTTATGTTTCTGATGTTTTTAAAAGAACATGTAAAGTGAAAGTTGTTTTATTTAGAGCGGGCATATGTGACCTACAAACAACACACATGTGTCACGTCCCGGAGGTTCACAAACAAGTAGAAATTACAAACGTTAAATACCTTAAATAAAATACACGGATTTTACAACTTACCGTCAGTCCATGTTTTTTTTTAATGATTTTTACGTACCAGAAACCCCAAGCTATCTATTTAAAAGTACGCGACACAAGCGAGAACTACCCAAGATGTCCGATAATTAATAAACCCGTATTCACTTAACAATTTGACGCTTAGTTAAGTATCAGATGACTATTGACTAATTTGTGTGTAATCAACCCAGTTCTTGTGATCACTGCTTAATACGTAAATGTGTATGTAATTAATAACATGCATCTTTCAATGAGTCGTCGATTCACGTAACGGTGTTACAAGCCGATATCCGTGTTTACCCAATACAAGTGTTAATGATGTTAATTACCGATCATAAATTTATTACATGTATTTGAGATTGATTAATTATCGTATCACGTACTGTATGTTTGTGCATAAATTCTGTAACATTTAGGTCGTAGAGAAAAAGCAATGTACCGTTATAAAAACAAAAGCTACACATTGTAACACAGGTAAACACCCGGGGCTATGACCTGGCAGCGGTCGCTATGACTACGCACAGTGTCAAGCGATAGTTTGTACAATTGTCGACACGGGTGACTTGCCCTGACATTTTTTTCTCCTCGTGGTGAAAAAATCGTCCGGATTATTGAGGGAAATTTACTAACGAAAAGTACGTTCCGTTCCCAAAATGGGTTTCCGGAATCGGAATCCGAATTTCCGGACTGGTGAGTACAAATAACGTTACAGAAATCCGTTCCCGTGCATTTCCGTCCGGACTGTGAGTTTTCCGGACTATCGGCGTCCGGATTATCGCGGGTCCACTGTATATATAATCTAAGACTAACCTCCACTCTATATATAATTTAAGACTAACCTCCACTATATATATAATTTAAGACTAACCTCCACTATATATACAATTTAAGACTAACCTCCACTCTATATACAATTTAAGACTAACCTCCACTCTATATACAATTTAAGACTAACCTCCACTATATATACAATTTAAGACTAACCTCCACTATATATATAATTTAAGACTAACCTCCACTATATATATAATTTAAGACTAACCCCCACTATATATATAATTTAAGACTTACCTCCCCTATATATATAATTTAAGACTTACCTCCACTATATATATAATTTAAGACGTACCTCCACTATATATATAATTTAAGACTAACCTCCACTATATATATAATCTAAGACTAACCTCCACTATATATATATAATTTAAGACTAACCTCCACTATATATATATAATTTAAGACTAACCGCCACTATATATATAATTTAAGACTAACCTCCACTATATATATAATTTTAGACGTACCTCCACTATATATACAATTTAAGACTGACCTCCACTATATATATAATCTAAGACTAACCTCCACTATATATATAATCTAAGACTAACCTCCACTATATATATAATTTAAGACTAACCTCCACTATATATATAATCTAAGACTAACCTCAACTATATATATAATTTAAGACTAACCTCCACTACATATACAATTTAAGACTAAACTCCACTATATATATAATTTAAGACTAACCTCCACTATACATATAATCTAAGACTAACCTCCACTATATATATAATTTAAGACTAACCTCCACTATATATATAATTTAAGACTACCCTCCACTATATATATAATGTAAGACTAACCTCCACTATATATATAATTTAAGACTGACCTCCACTATATATATAATCTAAGACTAACCTCCACTATATATACAATTTAAGACTAACCTCCACTTTATATATAATCTAAGACTAACCACCACTATATATACAATTTAAGACTAACCTCCACTATATATATAATTTAAGACTAACCTCCACTATATATATAATTTAAGACTAACCTCCACTATATATATAATCTAAGACTAACCTCCACTATATATATAATTTAAGACTATAACCTCCACTATATATATAATTTAAGACTAACCTCCACTTTATATATAATCTAAGACTAACCTCCACTATATATACAATTTAAGACTAACCTCCACTTTATATATAATCTAAGACTAACCACCACTATATATACAATTTAAGACTAACCTCCACTATATATATAATTTAAGACTAACCTCCACTATATATATAATCTAAGACTAACCTCCACTATATATATAATTTAAGACTAACCTCCACTTTATATATAATCTAAGACTAACCACCACTATATATATATTATCTAAGACTAACCTCCACTATATATATAATTTAAGACTAACCTCCACTATATATATAATTTAAGACTAACCTCCCCCTATATATATAATTTAAGACTAACCTCCACTATATATATAATTTAAGACTTACCTCCCCCTATATATACAATTTAAGACTAACCTCCACTATATATACAATTTAAGACTAACCTCCACTATATATACAATTTAAGACTAACCTCCAACCTCCACTATATATACAATTTAAGACTAACCTCCACTATATATACAATTTAAGACTAACCTCCACTATATATATAATCTAAGACGTACCTCCACTATATATATAATCTAAGACTAACCTCCACTATATATATAATTTAAGACTAACCTCCACTATATATATAATCTAAGACTAACCTCCACTATATATACATTCTAAGACTAACCTCCACTATATATATAATCTAAGACTAACCTCCACTATATATATAATTTAAGACTAACCTCCACTATATATATAATTTAAGACTAACCTCCTATATATATATAATTTATTTAAGACTAACCTCCACTATTTATATAATTTAAGACTAACCTCCACTATATATATAATTTAAGACTAACCTCCACTATTTATATAATTTAAGACTAACCTCCACTATATATATAATTTAAGACTAACCTCAACTATATATATAATTTAAGACTAACCTCAACTATATATATAATTTAAGACTAACCTCCACTATATATACAATTTAAGACTAACCTCCACTATATATATAATCTAAGACTTATCTCCACTACATATATCATTTAAGACTAACCTCCACTATATATATAATTTAAGACTAACCTCCACTATATATATAATTTAAGACTAACCTCAACTATATATATAATTTAAGACTAACCTCCGGTAGCAGTGTACAGTAAAATGCCAAATTCTGAAAAATATGGCACATGTTTTAGATATGTAAACATTGCCAGTTAACCTTACATATAACCTCTAATAAAGTATATATATTTGAAATCTGTACAACATTTTCAATTTTAATAGAGCTCTGAAGGATAAGTAAACTGATATTTTCTGCGATTTTTAGAGCTGTGAATACCATGGTAACAGCTTAAAAAATTCTCAAAAATCGCAAAATATTATGATATTTGACCCAAAATAGCACAATTCTCTACACAATTTTTTTTCTGAAACCTATTTAAAATTAGATATCTCTATCCCAAAGACAGAATTAATCTTGTTTGGACATATGTTGTAAATTAAGTTTTTCCGCTATCTTACCTTTTCTGTGGGCTTCCATTTTGCGCTGTAGTCAAAACTAAATTTCCTGTGTAAACACAGGTTCGGAAAATCCGGATATTTAAAATCCGGAACCAATTTATTGATTTTTGTTTTAATAAATGTGAAGCCTGTATGTACTACTTCATACTGAATATACCAATTATAGTTTACATTTATTTTTTCATTTTTTATGCATATCCTAATACAGGAGTTATTTGCTTAACAAAAAAATCGCCCATGGCCAGGCTGTCTTACTGTGGTGTGCTACCTTATACATCACTTTTGTAAATTGTAATTTTACTAAAAACCCCATGAAGGTCTAGAATATGTTCCGACGAACAAAATGACATATCGGGTTACTGTGTATCTTTGATAGTCACCGAGTATTGCTGATTTCCCTGAGAGGTGTATTTTGACAACTTTTTCTCCCAATCCAGTAATAAGGGGAGGTAATTTTAAAGATGAAAACTCCCATAATTCTGTATATCTCTTGAATAAAGTTGTGTTTTGTGTTGAATGTGGTACTTTGAGTCTCTGTGCATGTAATCAAGCAAAAAATACTATACAACTATCAAATTTAGCCTTGTAATATGACGTCATAGTTACCATGACGTCATCAGTAACTATGACGTCATCAGATGGTATCTATGACGTCATAAATACTCAATGGTGTCATAATAAATAACCAAATTCCTTTCCAAACCTCAGCTTAGCAACACATGCAATATTCTAACTGATAAATCATGACATGACATCCAAGATTTCAAAATGTCATGCCTATGACATCACAGTCATCTGTTTCCACCCCGGTAATTCAGATATGTACCAATGATCATATGAAAGTGTCCGCTGATCCCATTTTATGCGGAAAATGCTATTTTTTCTGCTCTACTGAAGGAAATGACAATAATTGACAATATTGTATCAACCGTACACTCATGATCAATCAATTGAAATTACATGCTTACCATTGTATAAATAAACTGAAAATAATGGTTTCACCAAATATTTCAAAAAATAACACTTACTCTAATAGTTTCCATGGATACGGGGTAATAAATCAGGTAAAACAAACCAGAATCCAGTCTATATGGTTTGTTAGATACCCAATAAGTTATTTTGGGTTTGTTATAAAACATAGAATATCTTTTCAATTTACACTGACTCATTAACATTATGCTTAATTAACCCACCCTTAAAATGGGTAGATATGCGAGTTACCTCCCTTGATTCCTCTAATATGACAAGCCAGATAATAAACAAGTTTTAGATTGTTTTTATGCATTTTTGAGCAATAATGAATTAAAATGAAGCTTAATCAAGCATAATTAAGCACAATTTCCAAGAAATAACATTTTTCAGCCCTTATAAGGTAGCAGTGTACAGTAAAAATGCCAAATTCTGAAAAATATGGCACATGTTTTAGATATGTAAACATTGCCAGTTAACCTTACATATAACCTCTAATAAAGTATATATATTTGAAATCTGTACAACATTTTCAATTTTGATAGAGCTCTGAAGGATAAGTAAACTGATATTTTCTGCGATTTTTAGAGCTGTGAATACCATGGTAACAGCTTAAAAAATTCTCAAAAATCGCAAAATATTATGATATTTGACCCAAAATAGCACAATTCTCTACACAATTTTTTTTCTGAAACCTATTTAAAATTAGATATCTCTATCCCAAAGACAGAATTAATCTTGTTTGGACATATGTTGTAAATTAAGTTTTTCCGCTATCTTACCTTTTCTGTGGGCTTCCATTTTGCGCTGTAGTCAAAACTAAATTTCCTGTGTAAACACAGGTTCGGAAAATCCGGATATTTAAAATCCGGAACCAATTTATTGATTTTTGTTTTAATAAATGTGAAGCCTGTATGTACTACTTCATACTGAATATACCAATTATAGTTTACATTTATTTTTTCATTTTTTATGCATATCCTAATACAGGAGTTATTTGCTTAACAAAAAAAATCGCCCATGGCCAGGCTGTCTTACTGTGGTGTGCTACCTTATACATCACTTTTGTAAATTGTAATTTTACTAAAAACCCCATGAAGGTCTAGAATATGTTCCGACGAACAAAATGACATATCGGGTTACTGTGTATCTTTGATAGTCACCGAGTATTGCTGATTTCCCTGAGAGGTGTATTTTGACAACTTTTTCTCCCAATCCAGTAATAAGGGGAGGTAATTTTAAAGATGAAAACTCCCATAATTCTGTATATCTCTTGAATAAAGTTGTGTTTTGTGTTGAATGTGGTACTTTGAGTCTCTGTGCATGTAATCAAGCAAAAAATACTATACAACTATCAAATTTAGCCTTGTAATATGACGTCATAGTTACCATGACGTCATCAGTAACTTTGACGTCATCAGATGGTATATATGACGTCATAAATACTCAATGGTGTCATAATAAATAACCAAATTCCTTTCCAAACCTCAGCTTAGCAACACATGCAATATTCTAACTGATAAATCATGACATGACATCCAAGATTTCAAAATGTCATGCCTATGACATCACAGTCATCTGTTTCCACCCCGGTAATTCAGATATGTACCAATGATCATATGAAAGTGTCCGCTGATCCCATTTTATGCGGAAAATGCTATTTTTTCTGCTCTACTGAAGGAAATGACAATAATTGACAATATTGTATCAACCGTACACTCATGATCAATCAATTGAAATTACATGCTTACCATTGTATAAATAAACTGAATATAATGGTTTCACCAAATATTTCAAAAAATAACACTTACTCTAATAGTTTCCATGGATACGGGGTAATAAATCAGGTAAAACAAACCAGAATCCAGTCTATATGGTTTGTTAGATACCCAATAAGTTATTTTGGGTTTGTTATAAAACATAGAATATCTTTTCAATTTACACTGACTCATTAACATTATGCTTAATTAACCCACCCTTAAAATGGGTAGATATGCGAGTTACCTCCCTTGATTCCTCTAATATGACAAGCCAGATAATAAACAAGTTTTAGATTGTTTTTATGCATTTTTGAGCAATAATGAATTAAAATGAAGCTTAATCAAGCATAATTAAGCACAATTTCCAAGAAATAACATTTTTCAGCCCTTATAAGGTAGCAGTGTACAGTAAAAATGCCAAATTCTGAAAAATATGGCACATGTTTTAGATATGTAAACATTGCCAGTTAACCTTACATATAACCTCTAATAAAGTATATATATTTGAAATCTGTACAACATTTTCAATTTTAATAGAGCTCTGAAGGATAAGTAAACTGATATTTTCTGCGATTTTTAGAGCTGTGAATACCATGGTAACAGCTTAAAAAATTCTCAAAAATCGCAAAATATTATGATATTTGACCCAAAATAGCACAATTCTCTACACAATTTTTTTTCTGAAACCTATTTAAAATTAGATATCTCTATCCCAAAGACAGAATTAATCTTGTTTGGACATATGTTGTAAATTAAGTTTTTCCGCTATCTTACCTTTTCTGTGGGCTTCCATTTTGCGCTGTAGTCAAAACTAAATTTCCTGTGTAAACACAGGTTCGGAAAATCCGGATATTTAAAATCCGGAACCAATTTATTGATTTTTGTTTTAATAAATGTGAAGCCTGTATGTACTACTTCATACTGAATATACCAATTATAGTTTACATTTATTTTTTCATTTTTTATGCATATCCTAATACAGGAGTTATTTGCTTAACAAAAAAATCGCCCATGGCCAGGCTGTCTTACTGTGGTGTGCTACCTCCACTATATATACAATTTAAGACTAACCTCCACTATATATATAATCTAAGACTTATCTCCACTATATATATAATTTAAGACTTACCTCCACTATATATATAATTTAAGACTAACCTCCACTATATATATAATTTAAGACTAGACTCCACTATATATATAATTTAAGACTAACCTCCACTATATATATAATTTAAGACTAATCTCCACTATATGTATAGTTTAAGACTAACCTCCACTATATATATAATTTTAGACTTACCTCCACTATATATATAATCTAAGACTAACCTCCACTATATATATAATTTAAGACTAACCTCCACTATATATATAATTTAAGACTAACCTCCCCTATATGTATAATCTAAGACTAACCTCCACTATATATATAATTTAAGACTAATCTCCACTATATGTATAATTTAAGACTAACCTCCACTACATATATAATTTAAGACTAACCTCCACTATATATATAATTTAAGACTAACCTCCCCTATATGTATAATTTAAGACGTACCTCCACTATATATATAATTTTAGACTTACCTCCACTATATATATAATCTAAGACTAACCTCCACTATATATATAATTTAAGACTAACCTCCACTACATATATAATTTAAGACTAACCTCCACTATATATACAATTTAAGACTAACCTCCACTATATATATAATCTAAGACTAAACTCCACTATATATAATTTAAGACTAACCTCCACTATATATATAATGTAAGACTTACCTCCCCTATATATACAATTTAAGACTAACCTCCACTATATATATAATTTAAGACTAACCTCCACTACATATATAATCTAAGACTATAACCTCCACTATATATATAATTTAAGACTAACCTCCACTATATATATAATTTAAGACTAACCTCCACTATATATATAATTTAAGACTAACCTCCACTACATATATATAATTTTAGACGTACCTCCCCTATATATATAATTTAAGACTAACCTCCACTATATATATATAATTTAAGACTTACCTCCCCTCCGTATCAGTTCTATGTCTGCTTCTCCTTCCCCAAGGTCAAATGTCAGCGACTTTGGTGGCAGTGAGGGTACGGTTACTGAGGGAAGCACTGTACCCTCTGAACTGTCGCTGTCCCACTCTTCTTGATAAACACTGAGGGAAATATAAATTAAAACATGCTAATGATATCACAAGAATGTAGATTAAGATTCATCTGCTAAAAAAGAACACATATTGACAAGAATATATACATTTTTTTTAAATACAGTTTATCTATAAAGCAGGATTATATATATATACTACACCTGTAATGTACAAATAATAGACTGGTAGCAGTAGCACTTAATGTACATCTGTCAAGCCATTAACAAATTTGTAACTGTATGTATGTTTTTTAGAGTAACTGTGTACTTACATTTTAAGTACACGTTTTTTTGAGTAACTATGTACTTTCATTTTTAGAGTAACAGTGTACTTACGTTTTTTGTAGTAACTGTATACTTACATTTTTTGGAGTAACTTTGTACTTATGTTTTTTGGAGTAACGGTCTACTTACGAATTTTGGAGTAACGGTCTACTTACGTTTTTTGGAGTACCAGTCTACTTACGTTTTTTGGAGTAACTGTGTATGTATGTTTTTGGAGTAACTGTGTATGTATGTTTTTGGAGTAACTGTGTACTTACGTTTTTTGGAGTAACTTTGTACTTACGTTTTTTGGAGTAACTCTGTACTTACGTTTTTTGGAGTAACTTTGTACTTACGTTTTTTGGAGTAACTCTGTACTTACGTTTTTTGGAGTAACTGTGTACTTACGTTTTTTGGAGTAACTGTGAAGGAAGAAGAACTTCAGAGCTGGCATATTTATCTTGTATCATTTTAGATCCAGCTAAATTTTCAAAGTGCTGCCTGAAAAAAAAAAATAAAATAGATAAGAATGAAACACTAGTAATTTTGTAAAAGGTGCTGGAGTTAAGGTGTCATGGACATAACATATTTTGATAATTTTTTGATCATTTAATGCTATTTTTTTTCTGATACATGTACTTACTGTAAGGCAATTTGTTCAAACATGAACATAATGTGTTCATCCATACTGACAGGATCCCTCTGTAGCCACAGGTTTAAATACTTTCTGTTATAGTGCTCAAGGATTTCCTGGGGAAACAAAATAACTAAAATCATTGAATTCATTTATTTTACACTAAAAATTATTGTGGAAGCTGGCCTTTCATCACCTACAGGTGCCCCAATTCTCCGAAACATGCACAACAAAAACATACATAAAGCATGTAACACATGTTCAAACACTGTCACTGTCTGAGCATTGAGAAGAAAGAGGCGTACATTTTCTGAATTTACCAAATAGTAGTTTGTCATATGCAAAGAACTGTCAACAAAACTTTGTGGAAGACAAAGTCAATAAGAAGTGCATTAGAGAGTCTTAAACACAAGAGCTATTAAATGTTTAATTGAAATCATAGTAAAACCTCACACAGACAAGTCCATATATAATTCCATCAGGAGACATATAACTAGAAGAACAATTTAACTTCTGATTGTAACACTGACCAAACTATACAAAAGTTGTAATGATGCCAATGGAATTTTTCTTTAACATGTCACTATGAAGGAGATTTCATAACTCAATTAAAAGAAGAAAGAAAGAAAGAATTCAACGGAAGTGGATGTATCACCTGAGCAGAAAATTGGGTGATTACAGATTACAGAGTTATTGCATGGAAACTAATTTTCTATTTATAGCAACAATTTTTATTTTTATTTTTAGTAACTGTGACCTTGACCTTTGACCTTCTGACCTGAAAAGCAATCCCAAGCAAGCAATTGCAATAAGGAAGATTTGCATAAAGTTTGAGTTTGATCAGCCCTTGGGAACTTGAGTTATCGCACAGAAACCTCAATGCGGATGACGACACCGCTGCTGCCAACACGGAGGTTTAAGACGTCAATGCCGACATAATGATACCTTAGTATATATATTGCCTGTAAAAAGCAGGCAACAAAATAAAAATGGAAAATATACCTGGTCCTTGCACAGCATTGATGTTAATTGTCACACTGGTTTTATATGACTATAGATATCGCAGTAGGAAATATTTACCCTGAAGTAGTGCTCTCCCCTCTCACCAATCACCTCTTCTATACCCGCCATTATATGGTCCGTAACCTGTTAAAATACATCAGTAAAAATATAATTTGTCTGAAGTGTGTAATTCTTTTATGCAGATAAATATCTACAATCAAATTTATCTGTTTATATCTCCTAAGTTAAAGCGTAGGAATTCATCTATGAGAGGATATTGTATGCATGATAAGTGTAACTTTGTACATTTTTATGGTAATCCTATTTTCATGTTTTTGCACTGAAAGATATATAAAGAAATGTTGAATAAATTGACAGTGTAATACTTTGAATGGAAAATATTGTGAATAGCATTCTGCACTTTATCATCAAGTCTATATTGGTTAAAACTTGATATAGTACTGATTAAAAAAAAAATAATTGAGATAGGAAAAAATTAAAGTACAGTAGACACTATTCATCAATACAGAATTAAACATCAGTGTAAAATTACATTATCTTCAAACTAGCATAGCATTTGGGAATAACTTCAAAATATGGACACATAAATCAGCTGTCTTCTCTATGCTTGATTAAGAGTCAGTGCCATCAAATTCTGGAAATTTTAAAAATCAATATGTTTTGTTCTGTTTCTCTCACCTGCATGTTAATTTCCTCACTGATAATCAGTAACTTGTCGTTCTCCTGTAACTTTAACCCTAAGGATCTTCACCAGTGGCTTAATGGTAATCCCCTGAACAACAAAAGTAAGGGATTAGAAGTAACGCTCCGCAGAAATCTGTACCTCATTTATAAATTATGTTAATCGTGTGTAATTGATGGTTAATCGTACACTAGCTAATGTTAATACATGTATGTAACAATATATCATACAACAAGTGAAACTTCAAGAACTTCTTTCAAACTGGAAAAGTAACCTCAATGCTTTTAAATATAGTGAACTATTGCCAAGTAAATTGTTGTTGGAGTTATGTCCCCTGCTCCATCTTAAAAGTAATTGTCTCTATTTGTCAGTTAACAAAAGTACATATCCAGCTATTTTAATTGCAGGTGCAAAATTTCAAGCTTCCGAAATAACATGGCTAAGAGTGACTGTTTAACCTAATATTGGTGACCCAACTCTACTAGAGTGAAGAACATGGTGTTTTATATCTACAGTGTTAAATGTTGAGGTGGTCATGAGGTAAAAATGTATCTTGTAATTAAACCAGCTACCTCAGTATATTCACTATTAAAGCTGCTGACAAAGAGTAATATATCAGATGATCGATTGAGAACAAGAATAGTTTTTTTTATACAATACCAATAGTTACATACATTGTATTTCACATTTTTACCACCTTTCAGATTTTAAATATCTTTCAAATCTTAATTTTAAAGTGGATAAATAATTAAATAATTACATCAGAAGAAATCTTATTGTGCTCCACCTCTATATTTTGTATTTAACTTTTGTTCAAGTGATCATTATTACGACGTTATAACTTTAAAAAATTTATTGGGATTAATTAGATTTAATACTTCTAAACTGCAATTTTAGGTATTTTTGTGAGAAGCAGTGTGTATGCAGTCAGTGCTGTACTGTGGAGTACTTTTATAACAAATGTAATTCATTACATTTGTTATAAAAGTACTCCCTGTACACACATACATATGTAAAAGGGGAGGAATATATGTGTGTTAATTTAGGTAGGCCTATCATAGCTATACTCTCCCTGTACACACATACATATGTAAAACAGGAGGAATATATGTGTGTTAAGTTAGGTAGGCCTATCATAGCTATAATCTCCCTGTACACACATACATATGTAAAACAGGAGGAATATATGTGTGTTATGTTAGGTATAGGCCTATCATAGCTACTCCCCCTGTACAAACATACATATGTAAAACAGGAGGAATATATGAGTGTAAAGTTAGGTAGGCCTATCATAGCTATACTCTCCCTGTACACACATACATATGTAAAACAGGAGGAATATATGTGTGTTATGTTAGGTATAGGCCTATCATAGCTACTCCCCCTGTACAAACATACATATGTAAAACAGGAGGAATATATGAGTGTAAAGTTAGGTAGGCCTATCATAGCTATACTCTCCCTGTACACACATATACATATGTAAAACAGGAGGAATATATGTGTATTAAGTAAGGTAGGCCTATCATAGCTATAATCTCCCTGTACACACATACATATGTAAAACAGGAGGAATATATGTGTGTTAATTTAGGTAGGCCTATCATAGCTATACTCTCCCTGTACACACATATACATATGTAAAACAGGAGGAATATATGTGTGTTAAGTAAGGTAGGCCTATCATAGCTATACTCTCCCTGTACACACATACATATGTAAAACAGGAGGAATATATGTGTGTTAAGTTAGGTAGGCCTACCATAGCTATACTCTCCATTTTTACACATTTCTATAGAATATTTACACACCTGTAAGAATACTGTGAAGAAGATGAGACAGAGTGTTGCTGTAGTAAACATATCTTTAGGAAGTCCACCATTCTCCAGAAGGTTGACCAACGAGAAAGCAACAGCTCCACGTAATCCTCCATAGGCCTAATGACGAAGGATGAAAATGTGAAAATTATAGACTCCACACGAAACCCTGACCATAGGCCTAATGACGAAGGATGAAAATGTGAAAATTATAGACTCCACACGAAACCCTGACCATAGGCCTAATGACAAAGGATAATAACACAAAAATTATAGACTCCACACGAAACCCTGACCATAGGCCTAATGACAAAGGATAAAAACATGAAAATTATAGACTTCACAGGAAACCCTGACCATAGGCCTAATGACAAAGGATAAAAACACAAAAATTATAGACTTCACACGAAACCCTGACCATAGGCCTAATGACAAAGGATAAAAACACAAAAATTATAGACTTCACACGAAACCCTGACCATAGGCCTAATGACAAAGGATAAAAACACAAAAATTATAGACTCCACACGAAACCCTGACCATAGGCCTAATGACAAAGGATAAAAACATGAAAATTATAGACTTCACACGAAACCCTGACCATAGGCCTAATGACAAAGGATAAAAACACAAAAATTATAGACTCCACACGAAACCCTGACCATAGGCCTAATGACAAAGGATAAAAACATGAAAATTATAGACTTCACAGGAAACCCTGACCATAGGCCTAATGACAAAGGATAAAAACACAAAAATTATAGACTTCACACGAAACCCTGACCATAGGCCTAATGACAAAGGATAATAACACAAAAATTATAGACTCCACACGAAACCCTGACCATAGGCCTAATGAAGAGGGATGAAAACGTAAAAATTATAGACTTCACACGAAACCCTGACCATAGGCCTAATGACGAGGGATGAAAACATAAAAATTATAGACTTCACTTGAAAAACCCTGACCATAGGCCTAATGACAAAGGATGAAAACACAAAAATTATAGACTTCACACGAAACCCTGACCATAGGCCTAATGACAAAGGATGAAAACACAAAAATTATAGACTTCACACGAAACCCTGACCATAGGCCTAATGACAAAGGATAAAAACACAAAAATTATAGACTTCACACGAAACCTTGACCATAGGCCTAATGACGAGGGATGAAAACACAAAAATTATAGACTTCACACGAAACCCTGACCATAGGCCTAATGACGAAGGATGAAAATGAAAATTATAGACTTCACACGAAACCCTGACTATAGGCCTAATGACGAGGGATGAAAACACAAAAATTATAGACTCCACTTGAAACCCTGACCATAGGCCTAATGACGAAGGATGAAAATGAAAATTATAGACTTCACACGAAACCCTGACCATAGGCCTAATGACAAAGGATGAAAACACAAAAATTATAGACTTCACACGAAACCCTGACCATAGGCCTAATGACAAAGGATAAAAACACAAAAATTATAGACTTCACACGAAACCCTGACCATAGGCCTAATGACAAAGGATAAAAACACAAAAATTATAGACTTCACACGAAACCCTGACCACAGGCCTAATGACAAAGGATAAAAACACAAAAATTATAGACTTCACACGAAACCCTGACCATAGGCCTAATGACAAAGGATAAAAACACAAAAATTATAGACTTCACACGAAACCCTGACCATAGGCCTAATGACAAAGGATAAAAACACAAAAATTATAGACTCCACACGAAACCCTGACCATAGGCCTAATGACAAAGGATAATAACACAAAAATTATAGACTTCACACGAAACCCTGACCATAGGCCTAATGACGAGGGATGAAAACACAAAAATTAGAGACTTCACACGAAACCCTGACCATAGGCCTAATGACGAGGGATGAAAACACGAAAATTATATACTTCACACAAAACCCTGACCATATATAGGCCTAATGACAATGGATGAAAACATAAAAATTATAGACTCCACTTGAAACCCTGACCATAGGCCTAATGACGAGGGATGAAAACATAAAAATTATAGACTTCACTTGAAACCCTGACCATAGGCCTAATGACAAAGGATAAAAACATGAAAATTATATACTTCACACAAAACCCTGACCATATATAGGCCTAATGACAATGGATGAAAACATGAAAATTATAGACTTCACACGAAACCCTGACCATAGGCCTAATGACAAAGGATAAAAACATGAAAATTATAGACTTCACACGAAACCCTGACCATAGGCCTAATGACAAAGGATAAAAACACAAAAATTATAGACTCCACACGAAACCCTGACCATAGGCCTAATGACGAGGGATGAAAACGTGAAAATTATAGACTTCACACGAAACCCTGACCATAGGCCTAATGACGAGGGATGAAAACATAAAAATTATAGACTTCACACGAAACCCTGACCATAGGCCTAATGACGAGGGATGAAAACATAAAAATTATAGACTCCACTTGAAACCCTGACCATAGGCCTAATGACGAAGGATGAAAACGTGAAAATTATAGACTTCACACGAAACCCTGACCATAGGCCTAATGACAAAGGATAAAAACATGAAAATTATAGACTTCACACGAAACCCTGACCATAGGCCTAATGACGAGGGATGAAAACACGAAAATTATATACTTCACACAAAACCCTGACCATATATAGGCCTAATGACAATGGATGAAAACATAAAAATTATAGACTTCACACGAAACCCTGACCATAGGCCTAATGACGAGGGATGAAAATGTGAAAATTATAGACTTCACACGAAACCCTGACCATAGGCCTAATGACAAAGGATAAAAACACAAAAATTATAGACTCCACACGAAACCCTGACCATAGGCCTAATGACAAAGGATAATAACACAAAAATTATAGACTTCAAACGAAACCCTGACCATAGGTCTAATGACAAAGGATGAAAACACGAAAATTATATACTTCACACAAAACCCTGACCATAGGCCTAATGACGAGGGATGAAAACATGAAAATTATAGACTCCACTTTAAACCCTGACCATAGGCCTAATGACAAAGGATAAAAACATGAAAATTATAGACTCCACTTGAAACCCTGACCATAGGCCTAATGACGAGGGATGAAAACGTGAAAATTATAGACTCCACTTGAAACCCTGACCATAGGCCTAATGACGAGGGATGAAAACATAAAAATTATAGACTCCACTACCCTGACCATAGGCCTAATGACGAGGGATGAAAACATAAAAATTATAGACTTCACACGAAACCCTGACCATAGGCCTAATGACGAAGGATGAAAACGTGAAAATTATAGACTTCACACGAAACCCTGACCATAGGCCTAATGACGAAGGATGAAAACGTGAAAATTATAGACTTCACACGAAACCCTGACCATAGGCCTAATGACAAAGGATAAAAACATGAAAATTATAGACTTCACACGAAACCCTGACCATAGGCCTAATGACGAGGGATGAAAACACGAAAATTATATACTTCACACGAAACCCTGACCATATATAGGCCTAATGACAATGGATGAAAACATAAAAATTATAGACTTCACACGAAACCCTGACCATATATAGGCCTAATGACAATGGATGAAAACATGAAAATTATAGACTTCACACGAAACCCTGACCATAGGCCTAATGACGAAGGATAAAAACATGAAAATTATAGACTTCACACGAAACCCTGACCATAGGCCTAATGATGAGGGATGAAAATGTGAAAATTATAGACTTCACACGAAACCCTGACCATATATAGGCCTAATGACAATGGATGAAAACATAAAAATTATAGACTTCACACGAAACCCTGACCATATATAGGCCTAATGACAATGGATGAAAACATGAAAATTATAGACTTCACACGAAACCCTGACCATAGGCCTAATGACGAGGGATGAAAACACAAAAATTATAGACTTCACACGAAACCCTGACCATAGGCCTAATGAAAAAAGGATAAAAACACAAAAATGATGGACTCCAATTGTGGATTGATACATTGTACTTGGCATGACCTGTTGTGCTATCAATTTTGTTCATGAATTTGTTGAAATGATTTTTACCATGATGAACTGTTCTTCTCTGTCAATTCGTCTCATCCGATTACTCTTGTTCACAAAGTAGGTCAGTACAAACACCACTGAAACACATACAATCAAGTTAGTGCAGGTGACCTCAGATTCAAAGTCTTTACTGGAAATATGAAGCTACACTGCCCTATAGCTACATGTAAAATAATACATTTACATTTACTGACACAAAACAAAATAAAAGAATATCGTAAGAAAATTTCCCCAACAAAATGAAAATAAGAATAACTGTTTGTGGCAAATCTCTAAACAAAATGTATCGATGATCGATGGTTCCTTGATTTTGTATACCTCTCAAAAATAAAATATCTACAGTAGAGTAGATTGAGGTATTCTCATGTTTGTCATTGGTTTAAACTTTGATCTGAATCCTTAAGAAAATAAATTCATCAGAATGGTGACATTAATGAGTTAAAAGTGTATTTCCCTTTCTCTGTAGCTTATATAAGTTATTTCCCTTTATTTAGAACATAAAGTTCTAGTCATATTTTTTACACTAGATGGAGCTGCTTTCAGTTGTTGGTGGGATATTCTATACACATCATACTTACCTAGAAACCTATACAGAAGGCACAAAAACAGGGTCCAAAGTATAAAACCTGGATGCCAGTTCTTACTGTCAAACAGGTTTGGACTGAAGAGAGCAATTCCCAGAAACAGGAAGATGATACAATCACTGGTCGAGCTACAACAAATCACCGGATATCCACTATTTTATGAGACAACTCATTCCATCGTGATACAGATTTCTATAAACAACAAATGGCCCAAACACAGCTTTTATATCTCACACCTAAAATTTCAGAACTAAATTCATCCTTCCCCTGAAATTTCAAGGGTCAAAACATGTCCCTTAAAACCCAAGATTCTAATTTTGTTCAGGGAATCAGAAACATTATACTATCAAGGGTCTATAAAAAACTCTCAGTTATCACAGAAATTAAGTTTGATATTATTTTACTGGGAATGAATATGTAGTTTGTTTGTTTTGAGAAATTCTTTTATCAGTATTCCATTACATAATTTAGAAACTGGAATAGATTTAGTTAAATAATCACTTCATGAGGAGAAAGTCCTTATTTAAAATTTGTGAATTTACCCTTTTAAAAAGTCCTGGTTGCTGATTTTAACACAGCTCTTAGACTCATACAAACAGGGAATCAAATGAGGTGTCTGGAAGTTATCCAAGGTGATAATTACTGCTGTCCCTAATTTGTACATTGTATTCTAAGTTTGGAAATTATCCAGAGAACAAATATTTCATATTGAAAAGTACATGGTGGTGGAAGTACACAGCGTAGCCTAGCTGGAATCAGGAATTTAAATAGATTAGATTTTGTTAATAAAAACCCTCATCTCTTTAGTAAGGAATGTGTTTACAGTAAACAGTACAATACGGGGTGATGCACCATACTTCTCTCTCACAAATTTTACCCACAGGTATTGATGATTAATTAAGTAGGCTCTTGATTAACTTTTACTGAAAGTAAAGCACTTAATTGACCCTTGACCTTGAAATAAATGAGGAATATTTAATAATGTAAAATTTATGGTACAAATTACTACTTTATCAATTTATTGTCAATTCTACTGAATGTTACCTCTGCATCTTGCTGAAGTACTTGATGGTGGTGTGTGACTTCTGTGAGATGTTGTGGAAAGCATACTGAGCCTGGACAAGGCCACATCCTATAATACTGCAACATACAATGTCAAGGTCAGACCTGAAGGTCATACTCCATAATTATCTAACATACAAGGTCATACCTGAAGGTCATACTCCATAATTCTCTAACATACAAGGTCAAGGTCATACCTGAAGGTCATACTCCATAATTCTATAATGTACAATGTCAAGGTCATACCTGAAGGTCATACTCCATAATTCTATAATGTACAATGTCAAGGTCATACCTGAAGGTCACACTCCATAATCCTCTAACTTACAATGTCACTGTCATACCTGAACAAGGTCACATCCTATAAAACTGTGATATACAATGTCAAGGTCAAAAATGGACAAGTCATACTGCACAATTTTCAAACATACAATGTCAACATCATACCCGAACAAAGTCACACCCTATAAAACTTCAACATACAACATACAATGTCAAGGTCATACCAGAGCGAGGTCACACCCTATAAAACTGAACATAAAACGTCAATGTTAATCTGAACAAGTTCACACCTGATCAAGGTCACATCCTATCAAACTGCAACCTAAGATGTTAATGTCATGCATGAACAAGGTCACACCCTTTCAAACTACAACATAAAATGCCAAGGTCATACCTGAACAAGGTCACCTCTTATAAAACTGTGACATAAAATGCTAAGGTTATATCGGAACAAGGTCGATCACACCTGAACAAGGTCACATCTTATATTACTGTGACATACAATGTCAAGGTCATACCTGACGGAGGTCACACCCTATAAAACTACAACATACAATGTAATGGTCATACCTGAACAAGGAAACACCCTCTAATGCCGTAACTTACAATGTCAAGGTCATACCTGCTCAAGGCCACACCATTTAATACTGTAACATACAAGGTCAAGGTCATACCTGCAGAAAGTCACAAATATTGGGTTGTATATCCTCTGAAAATATCAAGTGATATTTTCAACATACATGGTAAGACTTAACACTATTCCTACAGCATGTGAAAGGTCATCAGGTCAAGATCATTCAAAACATTGGCTTCATATGGATACCCTGGGCAGCAGAAGAGGCTGATAGACTAGGGTGATATCTAATGTTTCCTATAAAACAAGTAGAAACCTGATAATTCCAGAAAAGTGAAAGAGCTCCGCTAGCAGGTAGGAGATGTAGGCAAGTACGAACACGGCCAAAGGCTCCACAACTGAAATAGAGAAAACAGGCCTTATTTAATGTGCTGGTAATAATGTCATAGACTCAAGCCAATCTTACATAGGGTTTTAGTATTGACATATCCCCATCTAAATCTGAGTATAATAGAATTATAGGAGCAACTTTAATCAACCCCAAACTAAATCTGGCTGGATAGTTAATTTAATGTTGATTATAGGTACATCTATTTACAGCAACCAAACTCAACTAAGTGGACATGACAGCCAGACAGTGGTATCCTCCATTAGCTGGTCTAATGGAGATTTTATAAATCAGATACACTGAACTGAACTGCTGGATGCTATAATTGTTAGTTATTTCAAGTTTAGCGAGGTTCAATATCAACATGAATTACTTGAGGAAAACCTGCGACCTGAGTTTAGGAGTCTTTCCTCTGATTCAATGGAATATTGACTCATTGAAACTAACGCTAAAAGAACTTTTAAATGCAATGTAAATTCAACTTAAAACAACTTAAAACAGATAACTCTAATGGAATTTGAGAAAAAAAACAATAGAATTTGAGTGATGACAAACAAGAGTGTGACTTAATTAGAACCACTATTTAACTACATTAGCTTTAAATCAAATGTGAATCTAATTAAAACATTTCTAACCATAATTAAAGAATTGAATTACAAAAGCTTTACTGTAATGTTTGACAGTTCAAAAGGAATATCAATACAGTAATGTATGATTTGGATAGGTTTGAGGGCAAGACTTTGAATGTAAAATGACCTTTACCTCGGACATGAACAGTGTATTTTGTAATGATGGCGGTCAAAACTCCCAATAGGATTCCTATACAAAGGCCTCCCAGACTGACCACAAAGAAAGCGGCCAGCCCCAGGAACACCTGTAACAAAGAACAATATGTAACACGGCCTGGATGTCTTATATAACTAGGTTAAAGCAAGAATAGATAATGTCTGAAACAGCCAAGATATAAACACAAAAGGTGTCGTATTTCAAAGGTCAAAGCTAGAACTATTATCAGGAATTTTGAAAAAGGGGGCATAATTTCTGTAAAATTGATTAAAATCAAAAATAATTTTTGGGGCCACAACTGCATTTATTCATGGTATAATCCATAAAGTTTGAAAAACTACTGTATAGTAATTAAGATTTTATGAAGAATTTCAACAAAGGGAGGAAACTTTCGTAAAATTGGTTGAAATTTTAAATCATGTTAGGACAGAAACTTTTGTAAAATTGGTTGAAATTTTAAATCATGTTAGGACACTACATTAGGTTGTTTAGTACATTTTTTTGTACCATGATAAATATTGGCTGAAAAGTAATGGCCATATAGAAATTCCTACAGAAGGATACCAGGACAAGCTGACACCTGTATAACCTTCCCTTATCCTTGTTGGGGGTTCGGAGTTCAATTCGACTATAACATTCTTTATATTTACCTGATCTGAAGTCACTGAAGGCATCTCATTGAATTCTTTCATAGTGTTATACAGGACAACTGTAACAGCATCTGTCAAGGAGAGGGTAGAATATATAGTTATATAGGACAATGGTAAGACAGTGTCTGTCAAGGGGAGGGTAGAATATATAGTTATATAGGACAACTGTGACAGTGTCTGTCAAGGAGAGGGTAGAATATATAGTTATACAGGACAACTGTAACAGCATCTGTCAAGGAGAGGGTAGAATATATAGTTATATAGGACAATGGTAAGACAGTGTCTGTCAAGGGGAGGGTAGAATATATAGTTATACAGGACAACTGTAACAGCATCTGTCAAGGAGAGGGTAGAATATATAGTTATATAGGACAATGGTAAGACAGTGTCTGTCAAGGGGAGGGTAGAATATATAGTTATATAGGGCAACTGTACGAGATGTAACAGTCTCTGTCAAGGAGAGGGTAGAATATTTAAGCATTAAACTGTCTTTTTATGGATTATATGGTCTATATAGATGCCAGAGCTTTGCAGACAATCTTCATAATGCGCTGGCATCTATATAGACCATATAATCCATAAAAAGACAGTTTAATGCTTATATTTACGTTTTCTATATTAGTTTCTTTTCGATTTCAACTTTAATTTTCATTATAATTTAAAATCTTACTTTTACCGACGTTTCCATTGAACAGCCTATTGTGATTCACGTGCTGATTGGCAAAAAACAATTTTAAACAAGAGGCCCATGGGCCTTAACGGTCACCTGATTTTTGAAATATTTCAGTAAAATTGAATGAAAGAATGAATTTCAAAACAAATAAAACAAATGATAGTCAAAAATGTGATTTCCCTATAACTATAGTAAAGTTTATCCCCTCCCATGGGGCAAACGCAAGACCCCAGGGCTAGGAAATTCACAATTATGGTAAAGCACCTTAAGACCCTTCGATCTGTGAAGAGTATTTAATTCTACCTTATTTGGGCTGTAAGAAGAAGATTTTTAAAATTTCTGTTAATTTGACCCTTTTTGGCCCCGCCCATCAGCCCCTGGGGATCAGTCAGGGCCAACATGTACATACCATCAAAGTGTCATCCCAAGCTGATAATGTTAACGAAGTTAGAATGAATTCCAATAAAAATTCAACAAATAATAGTCAAAAATGTGATTTCCCTATATAAACTATAGTAAAGTTTACCCCCTCCCCAGGGGCAAACATGAGACCCTAGGGTCATGAAATTCACAATTTTGGTAAAACACCTTAAGATCCTTCCATCTATGTAGAGTATTTGATTCTACCATATCTGAGAGTAGAGAAGAAGATTTTTGAAATTTTAGTCAATTTGACCCTTTTTGGCCCCGCCCATCAGCCCCTGGGGGTCAACTAGGGCCAACATGTACATACCATCAAAGTGTCATCCCATGCTGATAATTTGATACAAGTTAGAATGAATTCCAATACAAATCCAAAAAATAATAGTCAAAAATGTGATTTCCCTATATAAACTATAGTAAAGTTTACTCCCTCCCCAGGGGCAAACATGAGACCCCAGGGTCATGAAATTCACAATTTTGGTAAAGCACCTTAAGACCCTTCCATCTATGAAGAGTATTTGATTCTACCATATCTGAGAGTAGAGAAGAAGATTTTTGAAATTTTTGTCAATTTGACCCTTTTTGGCCCTGCCCACCAGCCCCTGGCGGTCAACTAGGGCCAACATGTACATACCATCAAACTGTCATCCCATGCTGATAATTTGATACAAGTTAGAATGAATTCCAATACAAATCCAACAAATAATAGTCAAAAATGTGATTTCCCTATATAAACTATAGTAAAGTTTACCCCCTCCCCAGGGGCAAACATGAGACCCAAGGGTCATGAAATTCACAATTTTGGTAAAGCACCTTAAGACCCTTTCATCTATGAAGAGTGTTTGATTCCACCTTATCTGAGAGTAGAGAAGAAGATTTTTGAAGTTTTAGTCAATTTGACCCTTTTTGGCCCCGCCCCTCAGGCCCCTGGGGGGTGTGGACCATATAATTCACAATTTTGGTTCACCCTCAGCCATGGAAGCTTCCTGTAAAATTTCATTGAATTTAGTTCAGCAGTTTTTAAGAAGAAGTTGAAAATGTAAATTGTTTACGACGGACGACGGACGACGCACACCGCACGACGCCGGACAAAAGGCGATTGCAATAGGTCAACTGAGACTTCGTCTCAGGTGACCTAAAAAATAGTGCGTGGAAATAATTAAAAAAATACTGAAAACATCATCAGATATTTTATTAACAATATCTATAATATTGGTAGTCAGTATTTCAGAATATATGGATGAATTATTCAGTTTGTTAACGATTTCGGATTTTTTTTTTTAAATTTACCATCCGGAACAATTATGCGGATGGAAATTTCACCCGTCACCACGCGCACGCAACGGCTGACAGCATGGACAGAGTTTAGCTATGAAAGTTGAATGTGCAGTGGGAGAAAGTGGAATTCGCCAAAAAACTAGGTGTAAACATGTTCTTTGATTGCATGGAAACCTGATTACAGTTTGTAGTAGCTACAACAGCACCGGTGTCAGGGATACGACCAATGAAGTAGGTGACAGTGACCCAGGGAGTTGGACGAGCTTCAGCGACAACGTTGCTTGTGATGGGTACCATGGCCGTTTCAAGTTTAGGATGCGTTAGACACGATAATGCACCACTTAATGCTTTCTTTTGTGAAGAAGAAACTGTTCTATTGTACGACCGGAGAGAAGCCTCGTTCTTATGATTTGACATAAACATGATGTGCCGGGTTTCAAAATTTTTGTCATTCAAACACTGGATGGCGGTGGCGCGCAAACAATGTGGTGTGTAATGATTTTCCACTTTGGCCCCAGAACAAATATCTGTCAACATACGTGTAAATGAACGCTTCGATAGGGGTTTTGATGTGAACCAGATTGCTGCATGTACTGGATTTCCTAAAGAATCCCTGTTATACTGGTTGAATAAACTTGTGGCGGATTTATCAGTTTTCGCATATGAATAACACCTGAATGCACGATTTGGGTGTCAGTTATGCATAGAATGGTGTCATGATTTGGGTGTCAGTTATACTCTCATAGACTGCAAATTTGTTTAGTTTGTTTATATCATGGCTTTGCCATCCAAATGTAAATATATAGTAATACAGGACAACTGTAACAGTGTCTGTCAAGGAGAGGGTAGAATATATAGTTATACAGGACAACTGTAACAGTGTATGTCAAGGAGAGGGTAGAATATATAGTTATACAGGACAACTGTAACAGTGTATGTCAAGGAGAGGGTAGAATATATAGTTATACAGGACAACTGTAACTGTGTCTGTCAAGGAGAGGGTAGAATATATAGTTATATAGGACAATGGAAAGATAGTGTCTGTCAAGGAGAGGGTAGAATATATAGTTATACAGGACAACTGTAACAGCGTCTGTCACGGAGAGGGTAGAATATATAGTTATATACGACAATGGTAAGACAGTGTCTGTCAAGGAGGGGGTAGAATATACAGTTATACAGGACAACTGTAACAGTGTCTGTCAAGGAGAGGGTAGAATATATAGTTATATAGGACAACTGTAACAGTGTCTGTCAAGGAGAGGTTAGAATATATAGTTATATAGGACAATGGTAAGATAGTGTCTGTCAAGGAGAGGGTAGAATATATAGTTATACAGGACAACTGTAACAGTGTCTGTCAAGGAGAGGGTAGAATATATAGTTATATAGGACAACTGTAACAGTGTCTGTCAAGGAAAGGGTAGAATATATAGTTATATAGGACAACTGTAACAGTGTCTGTCAGGGTAGAATATATAGTTATACAGGACAACTGTAACAGTGTCTGTCAGGGTAGAATATATAGTTATATAGGACAACTGTAACAGTGTCTGTCAAGGAGAGGGTAGAATATATAGTTATATAGGACAACTGTAACAGTGTCTGTCAGGGTAGAATATATAGTTATACAGGACAACTGTAACAGTGTCTGTCAGGGTAGAATATATAGTTATATAGGACAACTGTAACAGTGTCTGTCAAGGAGAGGGTAGAATATATAGTTATATAGGACAACTGTAACAGTGTCTGTCAGGGTAGAATATATAGTTATATAGGACAACTGTAACACTGTCAAGGAAAGGGTAGAATATATAGTTATACAGGACAACTGTAACAGTGTCTGTCAAGGAGAGGGTAGAATATATAGTTATATAGGACAACTGTAACAGTGTCTGTCAAGGAGAGGGTAGAATATATAGTTATACAGGACAACTGTAACAGTGTCTGTCAGGGTAGAATATATAGTTATATAGGACAACTGTAACAGTGTCTGTCAAGGAGAGGGTAGAATATATAGTTATATAGGACAACTGTAACAGTGTCTGTCAGGGTAGAATATATAGTTATATAGGACAACTGTAACACTGTCAAGGAAAGGGTAGAATATATAGTTATACAGGACAACTGTAACAGCGTCTGTCAAGGAGAGGGTAGAATATATAGTTATATAGGACAACTGTAACAGTGTCTGTCAAGGAGAGGGTAGAATATATAGTTATACAGAACAACTGTAACAGCGTCTGTCAAGGAGAGGGTAGAATATATAGTTATACAGGACAACTGTAACAGTGTCTGTCAAGGAGTATAGAATATATAGTTATATAGGACAACTGTAACAGTGTCTGTCAAGGAGAGGGTAGAATATATAGTTATACAGGACAACTGTTACAGTGTCTGTCAAGGAGAGGGTAGAATATATAGTTATACAGGACAACTGTTACAGTGTCTGTCAAGGAGAGGGTAGAATATATAGTTATATAGGACAATGGTAAGATAGTGTCTGTCAAGGAGAGGGTAGAATATATAGTTATACAGGACAACTGTAACAGTGTCTGTCAAGGAGAGGGTAGAATATATAGTTATATAGGACAACTGTAACAGTGTCTGTCAAGGAAAGGGTAGAATATATAGTTATATAGGACAACTGTAACAGTGTCTGTCAGGGTAGAATATATAGTTATACAGGACAACTGTAACAGTGTCTGTCAGGGTAGAATATATAGTTATATAGGACAACTGTAACAGTGTCTGTCAAGGAGAGGGTAGAATATATAGTTATATAGGACAACTGTAACAGTGTCTGTCAGGGTAGAATATATAGTTATACAGGACAACTGTAACAGTGTCTGTCAGGGTAGAATATATAGTTATATAGGACAACTGTAACAGTGTCTGTCAAGGAGAGGGTAGAATATATAGTTATATAGGACAACTGTAACAGTGTCTGTCAGGGTAGAATATATAGTTATATAGGACAACTGTAACACTGTCAAGGAAAGGGTAGAATATATAGTTATACAGGACAACTGTAACAGCGTCTGTCAAGGAGAGGGTAGAATATATAGTTATATAGGACAACTGTAACAGTGTCTGTCAAGGAGAGGGTAGAATATATAGTTATACAGGACAACTGTAACAGTGTCTGTCAGGGTAGAATATATAGTTATATAGGACAACTGTAACAGTGTCTGTCAAGGAGAGGGTAGAATATATAGTTATATAGGACAACTGTAACAGTGTCTGTCAGGGTAGAATATATAGTTATATAGGACAACTGTAACACTGTCAAGGAAAGGGTAGAATATATAGTTATACAGGACAACTGTAACAGCGTCTGTCAAGGAGAGGGTAGAATATATAGTTATATAGGACAACTGTAACAGTGTCTGTCAAGGAGAGGGTAGAATATATAGTTATACAGGACAACTGTAACAGCGTCTGTCAAGGAGAGGGTAGAATATATAGTTATACAGGACAACTGTAACAGTGTCTGTCAAGGAGTATAGAATATATAGTTATATAGGACAACTGTAACAGTGTCTGTCAAGGAGAGGGTAGAATATATAGTTATACAGGACAACTGTTACAGTGTCTGTCAAGGAGAGGGTAGAATATATAGTTATACAGGACAACTGTTACAGTGTCTGTCAAGGAGAGGGTAGAATATATAGTTATATAGGACAATGGTAAGATAGTGTCTGTCAAGGAGAGGGTAGAATATATAGTTATACAGGACAATGGTAAGACAGTGTCTGTCAAGGAGAGGGTAGAATATATAGTTATACAGGACAATGGTAAGACAGTGTCTGTCAAGGAGAGGGTAGAATATATAGTTATACAGGACAACTGTAACAGTGTCTGTCAAGGAGGGGGTAGAATATATAGTTATACAGGACAACTGTAACACTGTCAAGGAGAGGGTAGAATATATAGTTATACAGGACAACTGTAACAGTGTCTGTCAAGGAGAGGGTAGAATATATAGTTATACAGGACAACTGTAACAGTGTCTGTCAAGGAGAGGGTAGAATATATAGTTATACAGGACAACTGTAACAGCGTCTGTCAAGGAGAGGGTAGAATATATAGTTATATAGGACAACTGTAACACTGTCAAGGAAAGGGTAGAATATATAGTTATACAGGACAACTGTAACAGTGTCTGTCAAGGAGAGGGTAGAATATATAGTTATATAGGACAACTGTAACAGTGTCTGTCAAGGAGAGGGTAGAATATATAGTTATACAGGACAACTGTAACAGTGTCTGTCAAGGAGAGGGTAGAATATATAGTTATACAGGACAACTGTAACAGTGTCTGTCAAGGAGAGGGTAGAATATATAGTTATATAGGACAACTGTAACAGTGTCTGTCAGGGTAGAATATATAGTTATACAGGACAACTGTAACAGTGTCTGTCAAGGAGAGGGTAGAATATATAGTTATATAGGACAACTGTAACAGTGTCTGTCAGGGTAGAATATATAGTTATATAGGACAACTGTAACACTGTCAAGGAAAGGGTAGAATATATAGTTATACAGGACAACTGTAACAGCGTCTGTCAAGGAGAGGGTAGAATATATAGTTATATAGGACAACTGTAACAGTGTCTGTCAAGGAGAGGGTAGAATATATAGTTATACAGGACAACTGTAACAGCGTCTGTCAAGGAGAGGGTAGAATATATAGTTATACAGGACAACTGTAACAGTGTCTGTCAAGGAGTATAGAATATATAGTTATATAGGACAACTGTAACAGTGTCTGTCAAGGAGAGGGTAGAATATATAGTTATACAGGACAACTGTTACAGTGTCTGTCAAGGAGAGGGTAGAATATATAGTTATACAGGACAACTGTAACAGTGTCTGTCAAGGAGAGGGTAGAATATATAGTTATACAGGACAATGGTAAGACAGTGTCTGTCAAGGAGAGGGTAGAATATATAGTTATATAGGACAACTGTGACAGTGTCTGTCAAGGAGAGGGTAGAATATATAGTTATATAGGACAACTGTAACAGTGTCTGTCAAGGAGAGGTTAGAATATATAGTTATATAGGACAATGGTAAGATAGTGTCTGTCAAGGAGAGGGTAGAATATATAGTTATACAGGACAACTGTAACAGTGTCTGTCAAGGAGAGGGTAGAATATATAGTTATATAGGACAACTGTAACAGTGTCTGTCAAGGAGAGGGTAGAATATATAGTTATATAGGACAACTGTAACAGTGTCTGTCAGGGTAGAATATATAGTTATACAGGACAACTGTAACAGTGTCTGTCAGGGTAGAATATATAGTTATATAGGACAACTGTAACAGTGTCTGTCAAGGAGAGGGTAGAATATATAGTTATATAGGACAACTGTAACAGTGTCTGTCAGGGTAGAATATATAGTTATACAGGACAACTGTAACAGTGTCTGTCAGGGTAGAATATATAGTTATATAGGACAACTGTAACAGTGTCTGTCAAGGAGAGGGTAGAATATATAGTTATATAGGACAACTGTAACAGTGTCTGTCAGGGTAGAATATATAGTTATATAGGACAACTGTAACACTGTCAAGGAAAGGGTAGAATATATAGTTATACAGGACAACTGTAACAGCGTCTGTCAAGGAGAGGGTAGAATATATAGTTATATAGGACAACTGTAACAGTGTCTGTCAAGGAGAGGGTAGAATATATAGTTATACAGGACAACTGTAACAGTGTCTGTCAGGGTAGAATATATAGTTATATAGGACAACTGTAACAGTGTCTGTCAAGGAGAGGGTAGAATATATAGTTATATAGGACAACTGTAACAGTGTCTGTCAGGGTAGAATATATAGTTATATAGGACAACTGTAACACTGTCAAGGAAAGGGTAGAATATATAGTTATACAGGACAACTGTAACAGCGTCTGTCAAGGAGAGGGTAGAATATATAGTTATATAGGACAACTGTAACAGTGTCTGTCAAGGAGAGGGTAGAATATATAGTTATACAGGACAACTGTAACAGCGTCTGTCAAGGAGAGGTTAGAATATATAGTTATACAGGACAACTGTAACAGTGTCTGTCAAGGAGTATAGAATATATAGTTATATAGGACAACTGTAACAGTGTCTGTCAAGGAGAGGGTAGAATATATAGTTATACAGGACAACTGTTACAGTGTCTGTCAAGGAGAGGGTAGAATATATAGTTATACAGGACAACTGTTACAGTGTCTGTCAAGGAGAGGGTAGAATATATAGTTATATAGGACAATGGTAAGATAGTGTCTGTCAAGGAGAGGGTAGAATATATAGTTATACAGGACAATGGTAAGACAGTGTCTGTCAAGGAGAGGGTAGAATATATAGTTATACAGGACAATGGTAAGACAGTGTCTGTCAAGGAGAGGGTAGAATATATAGTTATACAGGACAACTGTAACAGTGTCTGTCAAGGAGGGGGTAGAATATATAGTTATACAGGACAACTGTAACACTGTCAAGGAGAGGGTAGAATATATAGTTATACAGGACAACTGTAACAGTGTCTGTCAAGGAGAGGGTAGAATATATAGTTATACAGGACAACTGTAACAGTGTCTGTCAAGGAGAGGGTAGAATATATAGTTATACAGGACAACTGTAACAGTGTCTGTCAAGGAGAGGGTAGAATATATAGTTATATAGGACAACTGTAACACTGTCAAGGAGAGGGTAGAATATATAGTTATACAGGACAACTGTAACAGTGTCTGTCAAGGAGAGGGTAGAATATATAGTTATATAGGACAACTGTAACAGTGTCTGTCAAGGAGAGGGTAGAATATATAGTTATACAGGACAACTGTAACAGTGTCTGTCAAGGAGAGGGTAGAATATATAGTTATACAGGACAACTGTAACAGTGTCTGTCAAGGAGAGGGTAGAATATATAGTTATATAGGACAACTGTAACAGTGTCTGTCAGGGTAGAATATATAGTTATACAGGACAACTGTAACAGTGTCTGTCAAGGAGAGGGTAGAATATATAGTTATATAGGACAACTGTAACAGTGTCTGTCAAGGGTAGAATATATAGTTATATAGGACAACTGTAACACTGTCAAGGAAAGGGTAGAATATATAGTTATACAGGACAACTGTAACAGCGTCTGTCAAGGAGAGGGTAGAATATATAGTTATATAGGACAACTGTAACAGTGTCTGTCAAGGAGAGGGTAGAATATATAGTTATACAGGACAACTGTAACAGCGTCTGTCAAGGAGAGGGTAGAATATATAGTTATACAGGACAACTGTAACAGTGTCTGTCAAGGAGTATAGAATATATAGTTATATAGGACAACTGTAACAGTGTCTGTCAAGGAGAGGGTAGAATATATAGTTATACAGGACAACTGTAACAGTGTCTGTCAAGGAGAGGGTAGAATATATAGTTATACAGGACAACTGTAACAGTGTCTGTCAAGGAGAGGGTAGAATATATAGTTATACAGGACAATGGTAAGACAGTGTCTGTCAAGGAGAGGGTAGAATATATAGTTATATAGGACAACTGTGACAGTGTCTGTCAAGGAGAGGGTAGAATATATAGTTATATAGGACAACTGTAACAGTGTCTGTCAAGGAGAGGGTAGAATATATAGTTATATAGGACAATGGTAAGATAGTGTCTGTCAAGGAGAGGGTAGAATATATAGTTATACAGGACAACTGTAACAGTGTCTGTCAAGGAGAGGGTAGAATATATAGTTATATAGGACAACTGTAACAGTGTCTGTCAAGGAAAGGGTAGAATATATAGTTATATAGGACAACTGTAACAGTGTCTGTCAGGGTAGAATATATAGTTATATAGGACAACTGTAACAGTGTCTGTCAAGGAGAGGGTAGAATATATAGTTATATAGGACAACTGTAACAGTGTCTGTCAGGGTAGAATATATAGTTATACAGGACAACTGTAACAGTGTCTGTCAGGGTAGAATATATAGTTATATAGGACAACTGTAACAGTGTCTGTCAAGGAGAGGGTAGAATATATAGTTATATAGGACAACTGTAACAGTGTCTGTCAGGGTAGAATATATAGTTATATAGGACAACTGTAACACTGTCAAGGAAAGGGTAGAATATATAGTTATACAGGACAACTGTAACAGCGTCTGTCAAGGAGAGGGTAGAATATATAGTTATATAGGACAACTGTAACAGTGTCTGTCAGGGTAGAATATATAGTTATACAGGACAACTGTAACAGTGTCTGTCAGGGTAGAATATATAGTTATATAGGACAACTGTAACAGTGTCTGTCAAGGAGAGGGTAGAATATATAGTTATATAGGACAACTGTAACAGTGTCTGTCAGGGTAGAATATATAGTTATATAGGACAACTGTAACACTGTCAAGGAAAGGGTAGAATATATAGTTATACAGGACAACTGTAACAGCGTCTGTCAAGGAGAGGGTAGAATATATAGTTATACAGGACAACTGTAACAGTGTCTGTCAAGGAGTATATAATATATAGTTATATAGGACAACTGTAACAGTGTCTGTCAAGGAGAGGGTAGAATATATAGTTATACAGGACAACTGTAACAGTGTCTGTCAAGGAGAGGGTAGAATATATAGTTATATAGGACAACTGTAACAGTGTCTGTCAGGGTAGAATATATAGTTATATAGGACAACTGTAACACTGTCAAGGAAAGGGTAGAATATATAGTTATACAGGACAACTGTAACAGCGTCTGTCAAGGAGAGGGTAGAATATATAGTTATATAGGACAACTGTAACAGTGTCTGTCAAGGAGAGGGTAGAATATATAGTTATACAGGACAACTGTAACAGCGTCTGTCAAGGAGAGGGTAGAATATATAGTTATACAGGACAACTGTAACAGTGTCTGTCAAGGAGTATAGAATATATAGTTATATAGGACAACTGTAACAGTGTCTGTCAAGGAGAGGGTAGAATATATAGTTATACAGGACAACTGTTACAGTGTCTGTCAAGGAGAGGGTAGAATATATAGTTATATAGGACAATGGTAAGATAGTGTCTGTCAAGGAGAGGGTAGAATATATAGTTATACAGGACAATGGTAAGACAGTGTCTGTCAAGGAGAGGGTAGAATATATAGTTATACAGGACAATGGTAAGACAGTGTCTGTCAAGGAGAGGGTAGAATATATAGTTATACAGGACAACTGTAACAGTGTCTGTCAAGGAGGGGGTAGAATATATAGTTATACAGGACAACTGTAACACTGTCAAGGAGAGGGTAGAATATATAGTTATACAGGACAACTGTAACAGTGTCTGTCAAGGAGAGGGTAGAATATATAGTTATACAGGACAACTGTAACAGTGTCTGTCAAGGAGAGGGTAGAATATATAGTTATACAGGACAACTGTAACAGCGTCTGTCAAGGAGAGGGTAGAATATATAGTTATATAGGACAACTGTAACACTGTCAAGGAGAGGGTAGAATATATAGTTATACAGGACAACTGTAACAGTGTCTGTCAAGGAGAGGGTAGAATATATAGTTATATAGGACAACTGTAACAGTGTCTGTCAAGGAGAGGGTAGAATATATAGTTATACAGGACAACTGTAACAGTGTCTGTCAAGGAGAGGGTAGAATATATAGTTATACAGGACAACTGTAACAGTGTCTGTCAAGGAGAGGGTAGAATATATAGTTATATAGGACAACTGTAACAGTGTCTGTCAGGGTAGAATATATAGTTATACAGGACAACTGTAACAGTGTCTGTCAAGGAGAGGGTAGAATATATAGTTATATAGGACAACTGTAACAGTGTCTGTCAGGGTAGAATATATAGTTATATAGGACAACTGTAACACTGTCTGTCAAGGAGAGGGTAGAATATATAGTTATATAGGACAACTGTAACAGTGTCTGTCAAGGAGAGGGTAGAATATATAGTTATACAGGACAACTGTAACAGCGTCTGTCAAGGAGAGGGTAGAATATATAGTTATACAGGACAACTGTAACAGTGTCTGTCAAGGAGTATAGAATATATAGTTATATAGGACAACTGTAACAGTGTCTGTCAAGGAGAGGGTAGAATATATAGTTATACAGGACAACTGTTACAGTGTCTGTCAAGGAGAGGGTAGAATATATAGTTATACAGGACAACTGTAACAGTGTCTGCCAAGGAGAGGGTAGAATATATAGTTATACAGGACAATGGTAAGACAGTGTCTGTCAAGGAGAGGGTAGAATATATAGTTATATAGGACAACTGTGACAGTGTCTGTCAAGGAGAGGGTAGAATATATAGTTATATAGGACAACTGTAACAGTGTCTGTCAAGGAGAGGTTAGAATATATAGTTATATAGGACAATGGTAAGATAGTGTCTGTCAAGGAGAGGGTAGAATATATAGTTATATAGGACAACTGTAACAGTGTCTGTCAAGGAGAGGGTAGAATATATAGTTATACAGGACAATGGTAAGATAGTGTCTGTCAAGGAGAGGGTAGAATATATAGTTATATAGGACAACTGTAACAGTGTCTGTCAAGGAAAGGGTAGAATATATAGTTATATAGGACAACTGTAACAGTGTCTGTCAGGGTAGAATATATAGTTATACAGGACAACTGTAACAGTGTCTGTCAGGGTAGAATATATAGTTATATAGGACAACTGTAACAGTGTCTGTCAAGGAGAGGGTAGAATATATAGTTATATAGGACAACTGTAACAGTGTCTGTCAGGGTAGAATATATAGTTATATAGGACAACTGTAACACTGTCAAGGAAAGGGTAGAATATATAGTTATACAGGACAACTGTAACAGCGTCTGTCAAGGAGAGGGTAGAATATATAGTTATATAGGACAACTGTAACACTGTCAAGGAAAGGGTAGAATATATAGTTATACAGGACAACTGTAACAGTGTCTGTCAAGGAGAGGGTAGAATATATAGTTATACAGGACAACTGTAACAGTGTCTGTCAAGGAGAGGGTAGAATATATAGTTATACAGGACAACTGTAACAGTGTCTGTCAAGGAGAGGGTAGAATATATAGTTATATAGGACAATGGTAAGACAGTGTCTGTCAAGGAGAGGGTAGAATATATAGTTATACAGGACAACTGTTACAGTGTCTGTCAAGGAGAGGGTAGAATATATAGTTATACAGGACAACTGTGACAGTGTCTGTCAAGGAGAGGGTAGAATATATAGTTATACAGGACAATGGTAAGACAGTGTCCGTCAAGGAAAACAGATCAGTCTGACAGGGAAAAGAAATTGAAGCACATGGTTACAAAGCTTTTAATGTGTCTTTGACAAATTCAACTGTCTGGCCTTCCTGACTTTTGAAGAATATGCAAACATCTGTATGAAGCTATTTGTGAACAAGTTCATATGCAAAGGTGCAATCAACTGGTGTCTTTTGTACAATCCTATAAATTTAATATTGGATCACTTTGACCTTGGAGCCAATCTTATATGACCTTGTCTACTGGCATCATAATGATAAGATTGTAACAAAATTTTAAATAGTGACACATTAATGAAGTTTAATCATAAAATTTTAAGGAATTCTCAGATTACGTCATGGAAAATAATAAATTGATTTGAACTCTGACACTAAAAAAAACCTTGCACTTGAAGATAATTAATCCACAATGACATTTAGGTTTGTATGAAAAACTTACATGTTATAATATGATATTTCAAAATACTAAATCCAAACTGGGAAGGGAAGATTTTAGTATTGAATCTATAATTTGACCAATTTTTTTAAACAAAGACTTCACGACTGAGATTAACAATGTATACATGTATTTAGCTTGCTTAAACAAAACTAGATTTGGCCTGTCAAAACCAAACATATTGCTATGTACATGTTCGGTACTGAGCCTGCAGTTGACCATGTCTGTAATTAGATAACCTGCAGTTGACATTCCCAGCAATCCTGGGGCAATGATCAACACTGAATCATCACAATATGTTCTGTCTGTTTTAACAGAAAAGTTGCACAACAGTGACAAATTGTTAAAATAAGACAGAATAAAGAGTACAGAATGGGTTTGAAAAAAACAAAAGCAGGCCTTTAACAAATTCTTAACACATTTTCAATAGTTTTTCCATTAATAGTCAAAAAGTATTCCAAAGAAATAGATTTTTGTCTTGAAAACATTCAAATATCTGCAATGCTATAAACAGGTAAAGCATTGATTAATTGTCAATGTGTAAGGGCATTTTAACACCTTAACTCCTATTCATTTTAATATTTAATCATCATAATTTTATTATATGAAATACAAGAGGCCCAATGGGCCTGTATCGCTCACCTGGCTCTACAGCAACTTTGAAGTTGATTGAGGTCATTTCTACAGATACTATGCTGATTATCATAGTAAGCTAGGTTTATTCATATTAATAAATTTTCTAGTCCTTCATTCCAGCATTTTATTGGCCTAATATCTGGTCTACGAGGCTATTGGCTATCGCAAAATTATTGTTTACAGATTTAAGCCGATTTCACCCCTGTGACCTTAAATGTAGGTCAAGGGTCATTAATTTGAACAAACTTTGTAGCCCTTCACCCCAGCATGCTACAGGCCCAATATCAAGTCCCTGGGCCTTTTGGTTATTAAGAAGAAGTCATTTGAAGAATATAGCCTATTTGACCAATATGACCTTGAATGAAGGTCAAGGTCTTTATTTGAACAAACTTGGTAGCCCTTCACCCAAGCATGCTACAGACCCAATACCAAGTCCCTGGGCCTCTTGGTTATTGAGAAGAAGTTGTTTGAAGAATATAGCCCATTTGACCCATGTGACCTTGAATGAAGGTCAAGGTCATTTATTTGAACAAACTTTGTAGCCCTTCATCCTAGCATGCTACAGGCCCAATATCAAGTCCCTTGGCCTCTTGGTTATTGAGAAGAAGTTGTTTGAAGAGTATAGCCTATTTGACCAATGTGACCTTGAATGAAGGTCAAGGTCATTTATTTGAACAAACTTTGTAGCCCTTCACCCAAGCATGCTACAGGTCCAATATCAAGTCCCTGGGCCTCTTGGTTATTGAGAAGAAGTCATTTGAAGATTATAGCCTATTTGACCAATGTGACCTTGAATGAAGGTCAACGTCATTTATTTGAACAAACTTTGTAGCCCTTTACCCTAGCATGCTACAGGCCCAATATCAAGTCCCTTGGCCTCTTGGTTATTGAGAAGAAGTTGTTTGAAGAATATAGCCTATTTGACCCATTCGACCTTGAATGAAGGTCAAGGTCATTTATTTGAACAAACTTTGTAGCCCTTCATCCTAGCATGCTACAGGCCCAATATCAAGTCCCTTGGCCTCTTGGTTATTGAGAAGAAGTTGTTTGAAGAGTATAGCCTATTTGACCAATGTGACCTTGAATGAAGGTCAAGGTCATTTATTTGAACAAACGTTGTAGCCCTTCACCCAAGCATGCTACAGGTCCAATATCAAGTCCCTGGGCCTCTTGGTTATTGAGAAGAAGACGTTTGAAGATTATAGCCTATTTGACCAATGTGACCTTGAATGAAGGTCAACGTCATTTATTTGAACAAACTTTGTAGCCCTTTACCCTAGCATGCTACAGGCCCAATATCAAGTCCCTTGGCCTCTTGGTTATTGGGAAGAAGTTGTTTGAAGAGTATAGCCTATTTGACCCATTCGACCTTGAATGAAGGTCAAGGTCATTTATTTGAACAAACTTTGTTGCCCTTCACCCCAGCATGCTACAGGCCCAATATCAAGTCCCTGGGTCTCTTGGTTATTGAGAAGAAGTCGTTTGAAGATTATAGCCTATTTGACCCATGTGACCTTGAATGAAGGTCAACGTCATTTATTTGAACAAACTTGGTAGCCCTTCATCCCAGCATGCTACAGGCCCAATATCAAGTTCTTGGGCCTCTTGGTTATTGAGAAGAAGTTGTTTGAAGATTATAGCCTATTTGACCAATGTGACCTTGAATGAATGTCAAGGTCATTTATTTGAACAAACTTGGTAGTCCTTCACCCCAGCAAGCTACAGGCCCAATATCAAGTCCCTTGGCCTCTTGGTTATTGAGAACAAGTTGTTTGAAGATTATAGCCTATTTGACCCATGTGACCTTGAATGAAGGTCACAGTCATTTATTTTAACAATCTTAGTAGCCCTTCATCCCAGCATGCTACAGCCCCAATATCAAGTCCCTGGGCCTCTTGGTTATTGAGAAGAAGTCGTTTGAAGATTATAGCCTATTTGACCCATGTGACCTTGAATGAAGGTCAAGATCATTTATTTGAGAAAACATGGTAGCCCTTCATCACAGCATGCTACAGGCCCAATATCAAGTCCCTGGGCCTCTTGGTTATTGAGAAGAAGTCGTTTGAAGATTATAGCCTATTTGACCCATGTGACCTTGAATGAAGGTCAACATCATTTATTTGAACAAACTTGGTAGCCCTTCATCCCAGCATGCTACAGGCCCAATATCAAGTCCCTGGGCCTCTTGGTTATTGAGAAGAAGTCGTTTGAAGATTATAGCCTATTTGACCCATGTGACCTTGAATGAAGGTCAAGGTCAATTATTTGAACAAACTTGGAAGCTCTTCACCCCAGTATGCTACAGGCCCAATATGAAGTTCCTGGGCCTCTTGGTTATTGAGAAGAAGTTGTTTAAATGAAAAAGTTGACGCCGGACGGCCGGACGGACGGCCGGACAGACGGACGGACGACGGACGCCGCACCATGGCATAAGCTCACTTGCCCTTCGGGCAGGTGAGCTAATAAAACTATGATTTAATATCATGGATAATTATATCAACAAATGACAAAATGTTGTTTGAAGATTTTCTTCCGAGATACAATGTATCTTACCATAGGCACTATTGTTTTGTATCTAACATTGAATCAAAATGGTTTTCCAACGCTTTGTTTATATACTGTGTAGTGACAACAGCTGCCAATTGACCTTTTTGATTTCTCCATCCATCAACAAATTGACATAACTAAGGACTGAGGAGACTGTACATACAAAGTTTCAGAATTATCTTTCTAGTAATTCTCAAGAAAGATTGATAACAAACTTCAAATGTCATAAAAATTCAAGATGGCTAACTGTCAGCCAATTTGGTTTTTCCAGTCAGATGCAAAATTGAAATGGGACCAACTAAAGATCCAGGGGAATTTACTTACAAAGTCTGAGATTCGCTCCATTACTTCTCAAGAAATAGTGATACAAACTTCAAATGTCAAAATTCAAGATATCCACCTGTTGGCCATATTTTGTTTTCCTGATCAAGTAAAAAACTGAATGGGTACAATTGGGAACTTTTTATGAATAGATGATGGACCATGGATGAAGAGAGATTTGAATAGCCCAGCTTCTGTTGACAAACCAACAATGCCTAGACCAAACAATCACAAGCAGTGCCTCATTCCTTGAGGCAGACACTTGTTAATGAATGACTCTAAAGATGCCTTAAAATGTTTGTATAAGGAAGACAAAGAATCCAGTGTAATGACAAGGAACTCCTACAAAAGAGGAGTGATTTGTCAAATTCCCCAGTCAGCAATAAAAATTACCACCTTATTTTGGTGGAGTTGATTGTTCAATTGTGATTCAAGGACAAAATTAACTTCTTCAAGGTCATACACTAATGAGATGTCTGCTGGTAGAAATTAAACTGTAACTACTAGTTAGATACGGGAACCTCAATACTGGCCCATAAAACAATTCTTAATATTTCATACAACAGTATTTTAGTTATCATTTCAGTTTCAAATTTCCTTTCAATTTTCTTTTTGTAATTGCCAAAAAGTTATTCATGATGAATTATTTGTTGAAAAATAATTTAAACCAGTAATTTCATACCTTAAAATAAAATGAGCATTCTTACTTCAAAAATCTAAAATATTTCTGATACAATCCATTCTCATATACTAGTTATCTCGATCCTCTGTATAATTTGTATTATCATAAACTGTAGTTGCCATCCTCCAGCTGATTAAATCATCCTCTTCAATGTTGTTTTCCTTGTCACTTTAGATGCGCCCCAAACAGGAACACGTCTCGCCCATTGTACATCAGATTAGGGTTACCTTCAAACATCTCCCTTTAATCTAATCAGAACACACAAAGCCATGACTCCCTGAATACAAAGGCCGTAGATGACACGAATTGTCACCGGAGGGTGCTCAAACTCTTCAACAAGCACCAGAGTAAGTGCATGGACTGTTCCGTTCAAATTTCATTATATGTCCCCATACTGTTTCGAGACGGGCATTGGTGATAGAATTACTTCCATTGCCATATACTAGGTCACAGTAAATTGACACAATTCTCATGGAACCAGGCAGGAATCCTGTTAGAATGTCTGTGGCAGATATACCTTGCAATATCTTACAGAGGTGTTGTTTTAAAAGCATTGAGCAAAGAAAACCCTGTTATACCATTCAAGTGTCAACCATAATCAAACACATCAGAAACAAGGCCACCGCTATAAATAATGTGGTAATTGAGCCTTTTTCTTCAGGAAGAGGACATATGGCAACAAAAGATAATATACGGCGATTATCGTATAAGACAGAAAGTCGAAAAAGAAAATTAAATTATAATCCTCATTCACTAGGCAATTTGTGTTGATGTCTCTCAAGACATTTTCTTACATTTGATAACAAATGCTTCCTATTCAGATGTCTGATTAGATTCCAACAATACAGCGGACTACAGACCATAGACCAATTGAGAGTTAGACAGACACAGAATCAGGCTATAGTGTAAATCCTAATGGTCAACTGTGTGGGAGAAACAGTGAGCTATTATAATGACGCCCTATAGCCACAGATAACAGACAAGGAGAAATTCTAAAAGGGAGGTATTTTACAACAATCTTTCCACCACAATACGCTGTTTTATTCCACTCTCAAGCCATTGTATAAATGTTGGATAAATATATGTTATATACCACGAGAGTTATATGACCTTCCGGCCTTTTGATTGGTCAAGAATTCGAACTTTGACCCAAGCTGCAATTGTTATTGACATCATCAATAATCAAATGACGTCACATCACCAGGTCTCGGACGTCATCCATACACTTTATTTGCATACGCAAAATTATACTAGGCCACGTTTCCCTTTGATTCAAGCTGATATTATTGTGGTAGAAACAGGTCACACGACTCGTAATTGTTGGATATGGAATTTATTTTACACGAGTAAGTTATTTTTTAAAAGTTACAAAAGACACTCGCTAAAGCTAGTGTCTTTTGTAACTTTTAAAAAATAACTTACTCGTGTGAAATAAATTCAGCGAGTGCGAGTGTATTTTGTAACTTTTAAAAGATAACTTACGAGTGTGAAATAAATTCCATATCCAACAATCACCCGGTTTTTTTTGGGGGTAGGAGTCAACATGTCATTATAGTTCAACAGATGTTTCCTATGCCCTTAATACATTGAATCCTGTTCCTATGTTTGAAAGTTTTTAGAAAATATTTGGGAGTTATTTAACAGCAAATAACTTTTTTTTCATAAATCAAGGCACGATAACTCTGTTACTAGTTGTGGTAATCATACTTGGCTGAGTTCTTAGGCATTTAACCTTGTTATCAAGTTTGAAGAAAATCTATTAATGCTTTTTTCCATTTATTTCACGGAAACGCCAGGAAATGAGACATTTTTAGTTATTAATGGTCCAAAACTAAAAAATAAAGTCAGGCTAAAGTAGCAATCAAACATGGCAAAGCCCGCATTAAACCTTGTGACTAGGTTTGAAGTAACATTTATTGCATGGAAACGAAGCAACTGATGGACAGACAGATGGCCTTACAAACCAAAATAAATATCCCTTGTTTCGGAGAAAGGGGGATAATTAAAATAATATCCAATGGAGTGGCCATATTGTGTTTCAAACTTAATTAAGTAGGCAGTTATATGATACTATTTTGTGGAAGTTTTATGAAAATCACAGCATCCGTTTAGATGTTACAAAATCAAAAAGATTTAACAAGGTGAACAAATCATTACTGACAGTAACTGGCATTTATATTAATGCAGCTCCTTAAAATCTCTCACAAATAGCTTTGGTAAGGATGCACTTTATGAGATCTAAGACTGAATGACCCAATTGAGTAGTGTTAAAATAAATCTTCTTTTCTTTGACTTTCATACCTGAAATGTTATCCTAAGCCAGCACATTAAGTAAGAAAGCTAACTGTAGGATGGTTGATTTGATAGGCCCACAAGAACGTTTTTAAGCAGAAACTGACTTTCTATTTATAGTAATAGTGTCTTGCGCGACCTTAAAACTTGTAATCAGAAGCTGGCATTTTTTGTAAGAAAATACTTTGATGATGTTTATAGGGATCAAATTGAAACTGAGCTCAATCAAAATAAGGTTATCACACAAAAACGAATTTCTATTCATAGCAAAGACGACTTCGGCCTCAATTGCCCTTCTGGGACATCATCAACAATCAAAGCAAGCACATTCATTACGGAACACATTTTTTTGAAGACAGAGTGATTTCAATGGCGTGAAAAACAATTCTACATTTATTACTGCTGTACTTGACCTTAATTTGACTATGATTAAAAAAGAAAAAGGAAAAAAAAAGGAAAAAGAAAGCATGATATGAAGTGGCCGAGGGAACTCAAGTTACACGTATAACAAGGAAAGTAAATTCACACTTACAGCAAAAGTGACATTGCCATTTTATTTTCATGTCTGAATCCTTTCCTAAGATAAGAACATTCAATAAAAAAATACAGAAGTTTCACTTTAATTGGCCGAAGGGATGCCAAGGCATTATACCGGTGTGGCATGGTATTTTGAAGCATGGGGAAATGTATACAAAAATCATTTTATCTTTTCAATAACAATGATCTTGACCTTCGACATTCATGCCTAAAACTATTTCCAAGCAAAGAACATCAACTAAGTAAACACAGCTAGAAGATTTCTTTAAAAGACCCAAGAGAACGCAAGCTATTGCACAAAAATAATTTTTCAGTAACGGTGATCTTGACATTTGACCTTGACCTTTACATTGAAAAGCCTTCCTCCATGAGAACTTCCAAACCATGGTAAGAAGTCTGAATGAGAAGGGTCCAAGGAAACTGGAGTTTTTGCAAGGAAACCCTTGTACAATGTCACCAACCAAAGTTTTTGTCATGAGCGATCCCAATAAGTCATCTAGATAACTTGAATAGCTGACACAAAACAGTGGTACAATTATCATATAAACTATTCTGTAAACTATTCTGTAATAATACAAGAATTCCACGGAAGTGGAAGTGTCGCCTGTACAGCAAGCTAGGATTTGAATTTTAAAAATCAAACTGATCTGCTTTGCAAATCAAAACAAATTTCATTCAGAATTTAAGTGTTTTTCATACAGAAACCAGAAAGCACTATATGAAGTTTTAGGCTGATTGACCCAAATGGAACTGGACAGATTTTCTATTTATTTATAGTGACTGTGACTTTCGAACCTGAAAAGCAATCCCAAGCAAGCACTTTTGATAAGGAAGTACTATACAAAGTTTGAGTTTAATTGGTCGAAGGGAACTCGAGTTATCAAATGGAAACCAAGTTTCTATTAATAGCAGCAATGACCTTGACCTTTGAACTTTGACCATCAAAACATAAAGCAATCCCAAGCAAGCACTTCCTATAAGAAAGCAATGCATCAAGTTTGAGTTTGATTGGCCCAAGGGATCTCAAGTTTTTCCAAGCAAACATATTTTCTATTCATAGTAGCAAGGACCTTTGACCTTTGAACCTGAAAAGCAATCCCAAGCAAGCACTTTTGGTAAGGAAGCACTGAGTGAAATTTGAGTTTGATTGGCTGAAGGGAACTTGAGTTATTGCATGGAAACCAATTTTCTATTAATAGAAACAGTGACCTTGACCTTTGACCTTTGAACCTGAAAAGCAATCCCAAGCAAGCACTTTGGTAAGGAAGCACTGTATGAAGTTTGAGTTTGATTGGCCAAAGGGAACTCAAGTTATTGGACGGAAACCATTGTGCGGACGACAACGCCGCCGCCGCCGACATAGTAATACCTATATATCACCTTTTCAAGGCGACACAAAAATTAGACAAACCATTTAGGGATATATCTCCTTGAAACTTTAAGGAAGATAAACCACAATTCTTAGAGAATTTCTCTCACAGCAGATTTTTCTATTGTTATTTATTCTGTAATTGATTGACTTTCATTTGATATATAAGATCCAATAATTGTACAATTCCAAGAATGAGAGGATAGGGAAGTGTTTGGATAGTATAATTGGAGTTTTATAATGAGCTGTCAGCCCCCTATGTATCACCAGTACATATTAACCTGAAAGTATTTACACCCTGGATCAGGAAGGGTTGCCAGTACATCCGGTGATAAATAATGGTTTTACCATCCTACAAAGCAAGAGAAGATTGACAAACAGCAGGAATATTTGTTCCATTTCTCTTGGTGAAATGAACATTCATACAGCAAATGTGAAGTCATGTCACCCAAGGGATACAATTACTGATGTAGAACTTCCAGGACACAGGAGGAGGTGATTAAATACTAGCTTTATAGTGGACATCAGGTTGATGGCACACTGTCATTCTGTAGTACTGGGAGAGATTTATTATCGGATGGGGCAGCAGGAACGTTATACATACATACGAAACAGACTTACAACCAGACTCAAAACTTAACCTCAGAAGTCATTTGTCAACTAAATTTTTGTCCATTCTGAAATGTAACTATTTTGAATTGCTTCTGCCTTGTAACTATACTGACAATTTGGAGCTTACATGGTTAAAAACAAGTTCGATATATCACGTTGGAAATATCATGAAAAATTATCTTATGATAATTCAGAATGATGAATCCAGAAAAACAGAACTCAATTTTTGTAAGATTATGTGTTATGGTTGAATTGATTTGTATAAGGTTAAGAGGTTCTCAGGATACAGATAGTATGGGACTGGATGGGGTAGGACTTTAGTCTGTCCTATCATGACAGGGATGTTAGTGAACACAGCAAAGATTCTGCAGTGGACTAACAATTTACTACAGGAAATTATGTTTTTCTGAAAACAAGCGATTGTATTGGAACTGGACCAGGCTGACTGCCGGTGGTCGGTAGATCAAATGGTTACATCGTCTGTCTAGATTTCGGAGGTGCCAGGTTCGAGTCATGGTCAAGTTGTCTCATTTGTCGCCAATTACAAGATAACAATGATGAATGTGTAGAATAAGGTTTTTCTCATATTAATGAAACATGATATTTAAAATAGACAATTTCTTACCATTCAGTAAGGATTCTCCAAACACCAAAAAGTACAGGACATTGTTGACTCCGATTTCCTGAAAGATAGCTAGTACCTGTAAAGGAATCAAATCACATATTATAACCAGGCTAAGATCACACACTACCTTGTATCAATATGAAAAGCAAAAGGACTATTGGCTTCTCCGCAAAACCCATGTATATCCTATATTTATTTGTGTAGTAGCAAGGAGTTACGAAAAACACCCTGCCCCCACTGGGGCTCGAACTAGCAACCTTTATACTCTCAAGGCAAACTTTGTACGACTATGCTAAACAGCAATTCCTGCTAGCCTGAGCTAGAAAGGTAACCTTATACTCTCCATTTTTACACTACTACCTTCTTCACAAAGTCTTTGCCCCCAAAGACAACCACAACCCAGGTTTTTTATCTCCAAGGAAGCCCCTCAATCTCCTATAGCTTTCACTTGGAGTGGTCATTCCCTGCCTGCTGGGGATTGAACTAGTGACTTATTCACTCCAAGGCAAACATCCTACCACTAGGCTAAAGGGGAATTTCTGCTAGTCTGAGCCAGTAAGGTGACCAATACTCTCCACATCCTACCACTAGGCTAAAGGGGAATTCCAGCTAGTCTGAGCCAGTAAGGTGACCGATACTCTCCACATCCTACCACTAGGCTAAAGGGGAATTCCCGCTATCCTGAGTCAGTAAGGTGACCAATACTCTCCACATCCTACCACTAGGCTAAAGGGGAATTCCCGCTATCCTGAGCCAGTAAGGCGACCGATACTCTCCACATCCTACCACTAGGCTAAAGGGAAATTCACGCTAGTCTGAGCCAGTAAGGTGACCGATACTCTCCACATCCTACCACTAGGCTAAAGGGGAATTCCCGCTAGTCTGAGCCAGTATGGTGACCTATACTCTCCACAGCCTACCACCAGGCTAAAGGGGAATTCCCGCTAGTCTGAGCTAGTACGGCGACCGATACTCTCCACATCCTACCACTAGGCTAAAGGGGAATTCCTGCTATCCTGAGCCAGTAAGGTGACCGATACTCTCCACATCCTACCACTAGGCTAAAGGGAAAATTCACGCTAGTCTGAGCTAGTAAGGTGACCGATACTCTCCACATCCTACCACTAGGCTAAAGGGGAATTCCAGCTAGTCTGACCCAGTATTGTAACCGATACTCTCCACATCCTACCACTAGACTAAAGGGGAATTCCCACTATCCTGAGTCAGTAAGGTGACCGATACTCTCCACATCCTACCACTAGGCTAAAGGGGAATTCCCGCTAGTCTGAGCCAGTAAGGTGACCGATACTCTCCACATCCTACCACTAGGCTAAAGGGGAATTCCCGCTAGTCTGAGCCAGTAAGGTGACCGATACTCTCCACATCCTACCACTAGGCTAAAGGGGAATTCCCGCTAGTCTGAGCCAGTAAGGTGACCGATACTCTCCACATCCTACCACTAGGCTAAAGGGGAATTCCCGCTATCCTGAGTCAGTAAGGTGACCGATACTCTCCACATCCTACCACTAGGCTAAAGGGGAATTCCCGCTAGTCTGAGCCAGTAAGGTGACCGATACTCTCCACATCCTACCACTAGGCTAAAGGGGAATTCCCGCTAGTCTGAGCTAGTAAGGTGACCGATACTCTCCACATCCTACCACTAGGCTAAAGGGAAATTCCCACTAATCTGAGCTAGTAAGGTGACCGATACTCTCCACATCCTACCACAAGGCTAAAGGGAAATTCCCACTAATCTGAGCTAGTAAGGTGACTGATACTCTCCACATCCTACCACTAGGCTAAAGGGGAATTCCCGCTAGTCTGAGCCAGTAAGGTGACCTATACTCTACACATCCTACCACTAGGCTAAAGGGGAATTCACGCTAGTCTGAGGCAGTAAGGTGACCTATACTCTCCACATCCTACCACTAGGCTAAAGGGGAATTCACGCTAGTCTGAGCCAGTAGGGTGATGTATACTAATCCCTTTTATGTAATTATTTGTATCTAAATTGTAATGTGATGGTCTAATTTTTGACACCAGGAAAAATTGCAGTCTATTTGTTAGTTCACCCGATATCTCTAATGTAACTGTTTCTTTCTTTGTTGGGTTTATCACTTGACGAACAGCCAGGGTAATATTGATAAGGAGTCTACTTGCAGTAGCTGGTGGCTACCTCACCGAACATCCATTCTAGATGCCCATCACTATCCAGAGATTTAGTCCAGAGATTTACAGTAAAAAGCCTTGCTCAAGACACAACCATAACAACACAAGATGGTCTGATCTTTTGGATCTTTTTCTATAGCAATTTATATAACCCGGACAACCTGGTAACGATCAAACACTCACCACGGATTGTCCTCTAAGGGTATACATTGCTATTGTATATACTCACAGCAACAGGGTCAACAGCTACAACGATGGCACTAAACACCAGACAGGGGATGAGTTCTATGTCCACATTCCCCATGGCTCCAACTTTGGCCAGTCCATAGAGAGTTGGTCCTGTACAAGGAAACATGACTACTGTAGTTATAATCAAACACTTCTACCTATAGACGATTACCACTATCATCTGAGACGAACATAAATTATTCCATGAAGTTTTCATCTTTGCTCAATCAATATTTTAATCATTTTAAAGTGAGCAAGTTATAATCTTTCAATATGAATTCAGGTACAGTGGTCACCAAATGATGAATATAGAACTGTATCATGTAGCCAATTGGTCCTTCTATCACCTGTCTGTTATGACAGAGACTTCATACAGCCGGTTTGTCCTTTGTTCCAGGACTCATCAATGATGAGAGACATAATACGTTTGATTGGTCCTACTAGGACCACCCTGTCACAGGACAGACATCATGCAGCTGATTCGTTTTTCGTTCCAGGACTCATCAGTGATGATAGAGTCATCATACAGTCAATTGGAGCTTCTAGGACTCGTCAGTTGTATGATAGACATCATACAGTCAATTGGTACTTCTAGGACTCGTCAGTGATGATAGAGTCATCATACAGTCAATTGGAGCTTCTAGGACTCGTCAGTGATGATAGAGTCATCATACAGTCAATTGGAGCTTCTAGGACTCGTCAGTTATGATCAAGACTTCATACAGTCAATTGGTCCTTCTAGAACTCATCAGTGATATGATTGTTAGATATCATAAAGATGATTTGTCCTTCGGGGACTCCTCAGTGATAGATACGATAGCCAGACATTATACAGCAGATTTGTCTTTCTAGAACTCGTTAGTGATATGACAGTCAGACATCACACAGCAGATTTGTCTTTCTAGAACTCGTTAGTGATATGACAGTCAGACATCACACAGCAGATTTGTCTTTCTAGAACTCGTTAGTGATATACTTGTCGGTGAATAGCACCTGAATTTAGCAATAGATGTATACAGTATAATTATAATAATGAATACAGAACTGCACTCATATAAGTCAAGGTCATTCATTTGAACAAACTTGGTAGCCCTTCACCTCAGCATGCTGCAGACCCAATATCAAGTCCCTGGGCCACTAGGGTATTGAGAAGAAGTTTAGCCTATTTGACCCCTGTGATCTTGTATGTAGGTCAAGGTCAAATCATTTGAATGGAAAAGTTGTCGCCGAACAGTCGGACGACAGACGGACACGCCACCGCATAAACTTACTTGCCCATCGGGAAGGCGAGCTAATAAATTATACAGCTGTTTCATCCTGGAATCATCAAATGCTATTTCAATGTATCTTAATTATGAGGCAGACTTATTAACTTCTAATGAATATCTGTTAAGGCCAAGCTTAAAGTGGAGAGTGTATAAGAAACAATTTAACAGGTGTCAATTTCTACTACCAGTAAATGTTCTTTAATTTAACTTTGATATGAGGCTGCATGTTAATGCTGTACATGTTAAAAAAATTATTATACACTCATAATGTCCTCAGCTGAAGGTAATACAATGTACCGTATTTAATACATTGCATTACACAGCAAGCGATGGTCGACATTACTTTTGTCATATCTACCACCTCTTTCAGCAGCAAAGATATACTGAGGTTAATTTGCCACATGCCAGGCAGTCACCGGCTAGTTAATTGATTACTAACATCTCCTGGGCTGTTAAATAGCCAATCAATACGTTACTATTGATCATGTGACAGAGACTAATTAATGGAGATGGCTTTCAGAAACGTTACATACCTTTAATGGATTATGACAATATTGATTTTCATTTGAGGAAATGTGAGGTTCATGTTAAAAGCCACTGATTACTGGGCAAAATGAGCAAATCATGGTAAACATGGTGTTTAAGTGCTACTACCGTAACTGATTAATAACCCACCGTGTTGCTATCTGTCTTGTAATTGAAAACAAAAAAACTGAAAATTTTTGAAGCTAAACAAAAGGTCCATTGGATATGTATTGCTAACCTGTTCTTGAGCTAAACAAAAGGTCCTATGGGCATGTATTGCTCACCTGTTCTTGAGCTAAACAAAAGGTCCTATGGGCATGTATTGCTAACCTGTTCTTGAGCTAAACAAAAGGTCCTATGGGCATGTATTGCTCCCCTATTCTTGAGCTAAACAAAAGGTCCTATAGGCATGTATTGGACACCTGTTCTTGAGATAAACAAAAGGTTCTATGTGGATGTATTGTTCACCCATTCAGCTGCAGCTATGATTGTTTGTTTGCTGGTTTTATCACTGTAAACAGCCAGTGTCCTTTTAAGATGGAATCTCCTTGTGAATTGTTGGTGACAACCTCACTGAACAATATCTTGGAGGCCTGCAGCATGCTATCCATTAAGCAATTAGGGTAAAGTCATGCCCAAGGACACAACCAAGACAGCACAGATCAGCCCGTTTCTCAGCTTTCTGAGAAACACAAACTGATACAGGTGGGGGGCGTCAAACCACACAACTTGGATCTTCACCTGAGGTTACGTGGCAGACACTATTAATTGGATGAGCTATTGTGGCCCATGCATTTATGGAGTCAAGATTTTGTTGGAAAATTTAATTCTGTGGATTTCAATGTTGTTGTAGGATGGAAATCTCGAAAATTCATACTATTTCTTTTTGTTGACTGTAACATTATCTAAAGTACCATAAACCTGGAAGTTTTCGTATTCAAGAATAAATTATTTGATGATTTAAGCATATTCGATACCTATCACCTTTAAAAGTGCATCCTTCTTATAGGAAGGGAATATGTATAATGTAACGACTTGATCCTGAATATTGTACTAACACAAGATCTCCAACAATGTAATGTATCACTTACCTATCAAAAAGCAGTTCAATATCGTTCCCTGGAAAAAAAAATAATGTCCACAATCATAAATATGAAATTGATGTAGTGCTGTAAATAAAAACGTCTGTCTATAAGGGATACATGTAGTAATATAGATCTTAACTAGAATTTCATCCCAATGATAATTTATATTTTCCCCTTTCACAGCTGTCAGTATTGCCATTTGAACAGGTTGCCATACAACCAACAGTAAATCTAGCCCCATTTCCTCACCATTTATTGGTAAATTTCCCAAGCATCACAAAAGCATTATTTTTTTTTTTTCAAACATTTTTCTTGTTAATAATCTCCAATAATTTATCGTGATAACTTCATTTACATTTTTTTTTTCCAACCTGATTGAATATTAAATACCAAACCATTGAATGTTTTTCATATCTGTAATATACTAATATACTAAAGATAATAAACTAGAAAGATATAAATACCCCTGCTGTCACCTGACACCCAGAAACACAGTTTGGTGAGAATCGCATCAGCAGTTCCTGAGATTAGCTAGTTACATTGGGACAGGACCAGACGAGACACAACACAGCGGAACGGACATGGGTAACACTATAAGCCCCCCTCCCTCCCTCCATTTCATGGCGGGGACATAAAAAGGTAAATTCACCTAGATCCTGCCATGATCCCTGTACATTGTATCCATTGTATTTTATATAACATTTCTTAATACCTGTAGTTTTCATCAGCATCAATTTCTTTTTGGTAACCATTGCAAAATATGTTTTAAAGACCATTGAGATTTATGAACAACTAACATCATCATGTATACAAAATTGAAAAGTTGAAATTGACTGAAGAGTCTAGGAGTTTCCTGGACAAGGTTCTATGGATGATAAGGCTGACAGAATTCGATATCCCTAACAATCGCGTGTCACCAGGAGCAATGATAAAGATGGATGTGTCTAACACCTTGGTCCCCCGGATCAACTTATGCTTGGGAGTTTAATAGAAAGCCTAGAAAATATGAATGTAATTTGAGTGGTGCCTCCGATACTGGTGATGGACAGATCAATTACTTCAATGTAGATATCCAAGAAACAACAAGTGCTTGCTATTTAATCTGTGTTTCATGTTTGATTTTCCCCAATTGATGAATATGCATATTGAAGATGTAGATTCTGTAGTGGTTTGAATGGAATTGACCTCCAAGTATCTTTGATATGATGGATAAGAAAGATTCTCTGTGTTGGAAAATACAGATTTAACCTTCTCTTCATTTCAGTGTAATGGCTCGCTTCCCTCTGGGATGTAACTATTACAACAACTGAATGATCTCAGCCATGGGATAATACTTCATGCCAAGTTTTAACTACTCCATATTTACTGAAGGAGTAATATTTCAAACATATGCTGACTGTACCTACATTGTACAAGAATTTCTTCAGAAACCATTTCAAAAAAAAAAAAATTGAAAAAAAAAGAAATTCAGACATTCTTGAAAAATTGTCTTTAAGAATCAAATGACAGACATTGAGCGTATGGAAGTTGTTCCATGACACAGAGCCACTCAGGGGAACTAACATAACTGTAGCAGTCATCTTGGATTTTATCAGGTATTTCAATTTTAATTACCTGAAATTATGCAAGTGCAAAATCATACATTTTAGCATACCTTCTACTCTGGATACATAATACACTTTGTTAGATGTTATTTGACTTCCATGACCTTGATGATGGGTCAAGGTCGTACTCAGGGATCATATGAAGGATTATGAATAGAATATTTGACCTCTGTGGCTTGGACCATGGGCGATTTGAATATGGGTCAATCTATTTTGATTAAAATTTGGCCAAACACACAATAGATGAAAAGATTCTGACCTAGTTTGATCTATATTCAATTTTGATAAAAAAAAATTAAATATTGATCCAAATTCATTATTAGATGAATCTTTAGTTAAGTCACTGCCTAGAATCCCCTAGAGGGGGAATGTCACATGGCTCTTTACATAATTTACACAACAAAAAATTTTGATTTGCACAATTTAATATTCAAAGAATGGAAAAGCATGTGATATTTTCATTAAGTGATGGGGCTTAGTGAGATTTGTGCTGGAGACTGGGATACTGGCCTGTCATGTCTTGTTGTTAGGGGATTAGTTAGCAAGGACCATAGGTATGATAACGGATTAGCATGCTCCCTCCGTGGACTCCTACATACAGTAGCTGTCACGCCAAACAGTCATAACGATTCACCAAGTGTGTCTCTGCCTTACAGAGGGATCCAGATAAGGATTTCGGCCTGCCATTCTAATATTGCTGATTCATTTAATGTGATTATCTAATCCTCCTACTTCCCTTTTACCTTAGTGATCATTGCAATGGTGTTAAATTTGACATCTGATATCAACAAAAACAAGACAACTCCATGAATTATGGTCATCTGACTGAATGTAGGTCAAGGTGACCTACTTTTGGTACATGACACTGCCTTAATTACTTTAACCCATCCTCTAAATATGAAGTTCCAGTGGCAGTTAGTCTTGGAGATAAAGTCTGGGCCTGGGCAAGGTGAAGTGTGGAAGGATCAAAAGACAGACACAAAACTATAGTCCCCCTTCTCTGGTTGTGAGGGGGCAGGGAGGTTTAGAGATAATTAGCTGTGCTAGAAACAGTTTTTCATCTCCAGGAACCTTTCTTATAAATTCTGTTACATGTCAAGGAATACCAGTCTTACGCAATTTTTAATTACAAAAGCCAAGAAATATTTCAAACACATACTTTTTCAAGAATTCTTGAATAGTTATGGAGTTCCAATACTTTTCAAGCACTAACCTCAATTTCAGTGCTTACCGCTAATTTGTATGAGCTATATTTTCAGATAATTAAACATATCTGTTAAAATGTGTTCACATTTCCCTTATTTCTTAATAATTGTGCTAATTTATTGATCTATTTCAGTAAAATTGTAATAGAATTGTTTTTCATTAATGCACATAGTAGAGATCTAGAATAACCAGTTGTACAGTTATTTATGAAATTGATGACATATTTTCTGGTACTGTTTGAAGAAATCTCTGATGATTGTAAACAAAAATATTGGTCAAAGACATCTATTTCTTTATGAAATAGAACTGGGATACGCTTTTCCAAGGCAAAAGTAACATTACCAGATTTGTACAAATGCCTATACTGTCCCTACAACTCTAATTAACCTAACTGCAGTGTGTTGTTCTTTCTAACCACAATACAAAATATCAAACCATTATAACTCAATAACTTTTACAATTGTATTTCCGAAGAAAATCTTCAAAACTGGCAAATCATGGGTTTCATATGCAGATGATAATTATGACTTTCTTACAAGTAATTTCATACATGATCATGGATTAAAGAACATGCAATAGAATGTCGTATTGTACATATTGATGACATTTAATTTTCATGTACTGGAACAAGAGATTATATGAGGGATCTTAGCACCCACCATTGAATGATCTTGATTGGTTCTATGTAAGACTGTTTTATTTTTCTTTACTTCAATGATTTGATAACAAAGAGAAATGAAAATAGGAAATCTCAGAGAGATCTTAAGAAGAACTTTCTGTGAATTAGAAATAGCAATACCAAACTTCAACTGTCGGCCATTTTGTTTTCTGGATCACACAATATCAAATGGGCACAACTAGGGACCAAAGGGACCTGCATGTGAGGTTTGAGAAGTTTAATCCTTCCAGTACTTCTCAAGAAAGAGTGATAACAAAGTTGAACTGTCAAAACTAAAGACAGCCATGTGGGGGCCATTTTGTTTTCTAGATCAGCACAAAATCAAATGGGCACAACTTAGGGACCAAGGGAAACTTCAGTTTGAGAAAAATCCTCCAGTACTTCTCCAGAAAAAGCAATTAATAGCAAGGATTGTTTATGACTGGAAGAACAGATGTACCTGACGGAGCAATTAATTATCAGATGGTGGGCTAAACATGTCCTGGAAACTCTCTATATGTTACACAGAATAGTCTTTACCAAGTACTTGAAATATTATAGATAATGATAGGAAAGAGATTTAATGATTTTGATACAACTACAGTACTGCACAGAAAAATCAATCATTGTCTTCAGACTTTGGAATGAAAATATGTTAACACTGCAATTTATATCTCTGTACTGGTAAACCACAACCACCAAAGGTTACTTAGAAAATCGGAGATATGCTTACTAATGATGAGACATTGAATCTTGTCTGAAGTTTTCCATGGAAGTGTTAATTAGAAGATGTATAGACTGGGCCATATGCTGTCGACTTTGTGTATTAACACAACACAGCATCAGATCCTGTTTGAGTAAGTAAAGGTGGGCACCAGGTAACCGTGTAACTTATCACCGACATATTACAGTATGACAGCTAACAATCATTTGCCTGTCCCTGACATTTCTAACATATAGTAAAAGATCCCAAGCATGATTTACTTGTTATCATTAGATTTACTTGTTATCATTAGATTTACTTGTTACCATTAGATTTACTTGTTATCATTAGATTTACTTGTTATCATTAGATTTACTTGTTATCATTAGATTTACTTGTTACCATTAGATTTACTTGTTATCATTAGATTTACTTGTTATCATTAGATTTACTTGTTACCATTAGATTTACTTGTTATCATTAGATTTACTTGTTACCATTAGATTTACTTGTTATCATTAGATTTACTTGTTATCATTGGATTTACTTGTTACCATTAGATTTACTTGTTACCATTAGATTTACTTGTTATCATTAGATTTACTTGTTGATTTACTTGTTACCATTAGATTTACTTGTTACCATTAGATTTACTTGTTACCATTAGATTTACTTGTTATCATTAGATTTACTTGTTACCATTAGATTTACTTGTTACCATTAGATTTACTTGTTATCATTAGATTTACTTGTTACCATTAGCTTTACTTGTTATCATTAGATTTACTTGTTATCATTAGATTTACTTGTTACCATTAGATTTACTTGTTATCATTAGATTTACTTGTTATCATTAGATTTACTTGTTATCATTAGATTTACTTGTTACCATTAGATTTACTTGTTATCATTAGATTTACTTGTTATCATTAGATTTACTTGTTATCATTAGATTTACTTGTTACCATTAGATTTACTTGTTATCATTAGATTTACTTGTTATCATTAGATTTACTTGTTATCATTAGATTTACTGATTTACTTGTTATCATTAGATTTACTTGTTATCATTAGATTTACTTGTTATCATTAGATTTACTTGTTACCATTAGATTTACTTGTTATCATTAGATTTACTTGTTATCATTAGATTTACTTGTTATCATTAGATTTACTTGTTACCATTAGATTTACTTGTTATCATTAGATTTACTTGTTATCATTAGATTTACTTGTTATCATTAGATTTACTTGTTACCATTAGATTTACTTGTTATCATTAGATTTACTTAGATTTACTTGTTATCATTAGATTTACTTGTTATCATTAGATTTACTTGTTATCATTAGATTTACTTGTTATCATTAGATTTACTTGTTATCATTAGATTTACTTGTTATCATTAGATTTACTTGTTATCATTAGATTTACTTGTTACCATTAGATTTACTTGTTATCATTAGATTTACTTAGATTTACTTGTTATCATTAGATTTACTTGTTATCATTAGATTTACTTGTTATCATTAGATTTACTTGTTATCATTAGATAAGGTGATACTAATACAAAACTGATATAAAGGAAACAATCCAAACATACAATCCAGAAGATACAGATGATCTATATATAGAAATGATTCAAACATACAGGTGATTAAAATAGACAAGTGATTAAAACATAGAAATGATTCAAATACACAGGTGATTCAAACAGACAGGTGATACAGGTGAGTCAAACAGACAGGTGATTCAAACAGACAGGTGATACAGGTGATTCAAACAGACAGGTGATTCAAACACAGAAATGATTCAAACAGACAGGTGATACAGGTGATTCAAACAGACAGGTGATTCAAACAGACAGGTGATACAGGTGATTCAAACAGACAGGTGATTCAAACAGACAGGTGATTCAAACAGACAGGTGATACAGGTGATTCAAACAGACAGGTGATTCAAACACAGAAATGATTCAAATACACAGGTGATTCAAACATACAGGTGATACAGGTGATTCAAACAGACAGGTGATACAGGTGATTCAAACAGACAGGTGATTCAAACAGACAGGTGATTCAAACAGACAGGTGATACAGGTGATTCAAACAGACAGGTGATTCAAACACAGAAATGATTCAAACAGACAGGTGATACAAGTGATTCAAACAGAGAAATGATTCAAACAGACAGGTGATTCAAAACATAGAGGTGATTCAAACACAGAAATGATTCAAACATATGGATGATTCAAACAGAAAATGATTCAAACACATCGATGATTCAAACAGACAGGTGATTCAAACAGACAGGTGATTCAAACAGACAGGTGATTCAAACAGACAGGTGATTCAAACACATCGATGATTCAAACAGACAGGTGATTCAAACAGACAGGTGATTCAAACAGACAGGTGATTCAAACAGACAGGTGATTCAAACAGACAGGTGATTCAAACACAGAAATGATTCAAACAGACAGGTGATTCAAACATGCAGGTGATTCAAACAGACAGGTGATTCAAACAGACAGGTGATTCAAACACAGAAATGATTCAAACATATCGATGATTCAAACAGACAGGTGATTCAAACAGACAGGTGATTCAAACATGCAGGTGATTCAAACAGACAGGTGATTCAAACAGACAGGTGATTCAAACACAGAAATGATTCAAACAGACAGGTGATTCAAACACAGAAATGATTCAAACAGACAGGTGATTCAAACACAGAAATGATTCAAACAGACAGGTGATTCAAACACAGAAATGATTCAAACAGACAGGTGATTCAAAACATACAGGTGATTCAAACACAAAAATGATTCAAACATACAAGTGATTCAAACACAGAAATGATTCAAACATATGGATGATTCAAACAGATAGGTGATTTAAAACATACAGGTGATTCAAACACAGAAATGATTCAAACAAACAGGTGATTCAAACAGACAGGTGATTCAAACATACAGGTGATTCAAAGCATGACAGGTTTAACTAATATTATCCAATACAATAAATAACATGTTACTGAGTAGAAAGCATACAAAACACTTAAAATTGGTAAAATCCCAATATATTTACAGTAACTATATGATACTTACAATGACTGCATATATTATAATGGTACCAACATTTTCAAAGAATGTTCTGTCATGGAGACTGTAAGCTGATTCTAGGATGATCCTGTCAATGAAAGAGGACATAATAATGAAAACAGTCCAATGTGGAACATCCCCAAATCTCTTAAGACTTTTGTTAGTACAGGAAAGATACATCTTTAAATAACCTTGTGTTAGTCCTGGAAATTATATATCTCCAAATAGACTTGTGTTAGTCGGGGACATAATGTATCTCCAAATAGACTTGTGTTAGTCGGGGACATAATGTATCTCCAAATAGACTTGTGTTAGTCGGGGACATAATGTATCTCCAAATAGCCTTGTGTTAGTCGGGGACATAATATATCTCCACATAGACTTGTGTTAGTCGGGGACATAATATATCTCCAAATAGACTTGTGTTAGTCGGGGACATAATGTATCTCCAAATAGACTTGTGTTAGTCGGGGACATAATGTATCTCCAAATAGACTTGTGTTAGTCGGGGACATAATGTATCTCCAAATAGACTTGTGTTAGTCGGGGACATAATATATCTCCACATAGACTTGTGTTAGTCGGGGACATAATATATCTCCAAATAGGCTTGTGTTAGTCGGGGACATAATGTATCTCCAAATAGGCTTGTGTTAGTCGGGGACATAATGTATCTCCAAATAGACTTGTGTTAGTCGGGGACATAATGTATCTCCAAATAGACTTGTGTTAGTCGGGGACATAATGTATCTCCAAATAGACTTGTGTTAGTCGGGGACATAATGTATCTCCAAATAGACTTGTGTTAGTCGGGGACATAATGTATCTCCAAATAGACTTGTGTTAGTCGGGGACATAATGTATCTCCAAATAGACTTGTGTTAGTCGGGGACATAATATATCTCCAAATAGGCTTGTGTTAGTCGGGGACATAATGTATCTCCAAATAGGCTTGTGTTAGTCGGGGACATAATGTATCTCTAAATAGACTTGTGTTAGTCGGGGACATAATGTATCTCCAAATAGGCTTGTGTTAGTCGGGGACATAATGTATCTCCAAATAGGCTTGTGTTAGTCGGGGACATAATGTATCTCCAAATAGGCTTGTGTTAGTCGGGGACATAATGTATCTCCAAATAGGCTTGTGTTAGTCGGGGACATAATGTATCTCCAAATAGGCTTGTGTTAGTCGGGGACATAATGTATCTCCAAATAGGCTTGTGTTAGTCGGGGACATAATGTATCTCCAAATAGACTTGTGTTAGTCGGGGACATAATGTATCTCCAAATAGACTTGTGTTAGTCGGGGACATAATATATCTCCAAATAGGCTTGTGTTAGTCGGGGACATAATGTATCTCCAAATAGACTTGTGTTAGTCGGGGACATAATGTATCTCCAAATAGACTTGTGTTAGTCGGGGACATAATATATCTCCAAATAGGCTTGTGTTAGTCGGGGACATAATGTATCTCCAAATAGACTTGTGTTAGTCGGGGACATAATGTATCTCCAAATAGACTTGTGTTAGTCGGGGACATAATATATCTCTAAATAGACTTGTGTTAGTCGGGGACATAATGTATCTCCAAATAGGCTTGTGTTAGTCGGGGACATAATGTATCTCCAAATAGGCTTGTGTTAGTCGGGGACATAATATATCTCCAAATAGACTTGTGTTAGTCCTGGAAATGAATATCTCCAAATTTTTAATGTGGTGTGACATTTTGATAGTCAATACACCTGACATCAGAAAACAACACAGAAACACCCACAAAAAAATAGAAAACAACACAGAAACACCCACAAAAAAATAGAAAACAACACAGAAACACCCACAAAAAAATAGGAAACACAGAAACACCCACAAAAAAATAGAAAACAACACAGAAACACCCACAAAAAAATAGAAAACAACACAGAAACACCCACAAAAAAATAGAAAACAACACAGAAACATCCACAAAAAAATAGAAAACAACACAGAAACACCGACAAACATAAGAAAACAACACAGAAACAGCTACAAACAATAGAAAACAACACAGAAACAGCTACAAACAATAGAAAACAACACAGAAACACCCACAAACAATAGAAAACAACACAGAAACACCCACAAACAATAGAAAACAACACAGAAACAGCCAAGAACAATAGAAAACAACAGACACACCCACAAACAATAGAAAACAACACATAAACACCCACAAACAATAGAAAACAACAAGGAAACACCCACAAACAATAGAAAACAACACAGAAACACCCACAAAAAAATAGAAAACAACACAGAAACACCCACAAAAAAATAGGAAACACAGAAACACCCACAAAAAAAAAACAAAAAAACACAGAAACACCCACAAAAAAATAGAAAACAACACAGAAACACCCACAAAAAAATAGAAAACAACACAGAAACATCCACAAAAAAATAGAAAACAACACAGAAACACCCACAAAAAAATAGAAAACAACACAGAAACATCCACAAAAAAATAGAAAACAACACAGAAACACCGAAAAACATAAGAAAACAACACAGAAACAGCTACAAACAATAGAAAACAACACAGAAACAGCTACAAACATAAGAAAACAACACAGAAACACCCACAAACAATAGAAAACAACACAGAAACACCCACAAACAATAGAAAACAACACAGAAACAGCCAAGAACAATAGAAAACAACAGACACACCCACAAACAATAGAAAACAACACATAAACACCCACAAACAATAGAAAACAACACAGAAACACCCACAAACAATAGAAAACAACACAGAAACACCCACAAACAATAGAAAACAACACATAAACACCCACAAACAATAGAAAACAACACAGAAACACACACAAACATCAGAAAACAACACGGAAACAGCCAAGAACAATAGAAAACAACAAAGAAACAGTTAGAAACAATAGAAAAATAATATCAAAATATAACAGGATATTTGCAATAAGTATATTTAAACAATTTTTTAGCTATATTTAGAAAAATATACACCAAAAATGAAACATTGTTGAAGATCATGACAATGTGAAATATTTACAGGGAATGTAAACATTTCAGGATGACATTAAAATTCTTAATACAAAACAAAAATAATCAATTGGTTACTAATGGCAACGAAGGTGGCAATTGACAACGGAGCAGTGAAAAACATAATTCAAAAATAGTTTGTGGGAATTTTTGATTTGAAACCGACGTGGTTTCATCTTTCTATTCAAATGCTTATTTTTTCATCTTTAACTTTTATCTTCAAACCTTGTTATAGATTTTTTTTTTTAAGTTTAAAGTTAAGTTGTAATGTGTAAAATAAAAATAGAATTTCCAAGGAGGAACACTCGATCTGTAAACTACTACACATATGTCGGGGCAGCCAGGTTGGGGTATGTGGTGGCTGTTGGATTCGGCCCCTGAACAATTTAGTGTTGTCATGGTGGAACGAGTCATTCAGATTAAGCTGTGGTAAGCCAACATGCACCATGAAGTATTTTTCCATGTGTTCTATTTTTAGACACATAAAATGTACATACAACAAATTTTATTGATAACTATGAAAAATATTTAAGCGACCACAACAGTTTGACAGAAATAGTGACATGACTTGTAAACATTGTTAAATTGTTTTCAGTAGTGAAATCAACCTTAGCTGAGCCTATATGGTGTAACTTTAGTGTGTGACAACTACATGAAAATTGTAGCACTAAGTTGTCTGGACGTGACCCATTACACTGCCAGACAGAAGTACAGTCAACCAGATTCCAGTTTACACACCCTAAATTCATTGTGATGGTATAAATATAACAAGCATACTGGGTATTACTAAAGCAATACAAGTCCCTAAGCCCAGCCAAAAAAAGCAACTGTGACCTTGACCCATCAACTTGGACTTATCTGAGGTATATGGTCCTTAATCATTGTGATGACCTTTGATCAGAATCCCTCAAGAAATGAAGCTGCTAGAGTGCTGACAACTTTGGTGTGAGGTACATACTGTAAACTTGGAAATTTCCGTGAGGGGTGAATTTACGCTAATTACGCGGATCCCTTTTGATCGCGAAAATTTCCCACATGTGTAAAAAAAAAATTTATGTTAATTTGAGTAAACTCGAACTACAAACGAAGGTGGATGGATCGCAAAAATCACCCCCACACGTATAGTTTGCATTTCGAAATTGCGAAATTAACCACCCGCGAAAAATAACGACGTTTACAGTATGTACAAGACAGACAGGGGGTAAACATCAAGCCCCCCTCTCCTTACTCCCAGTTTTACAAATAGGAAACTAACAAAAGGCAAGAGGCCAATAGGATAACAATATAACACAGAACATATCAAACAGCAGTCAGTTCCTAATTTTAAGTCTCTAGAAAGTGAAGCTGATGATTTGTCTTCCTCGTAGATTAGCCAGGGGTTACATGATATAGAGAAGCTGTGGTTTTTCCATATCCATCTGGAAAGCTTCAAAGTTTCATCAAATTCCACCAGATGGTTTCTGAGAAGAGTAAAATGTGCTTTGTATTCTTTGACATGTGAGTGTGGCTCCAATGTGCAATAGAGAACCTGACCTTCTTGAGAATAAATTCTGATCCTCACCAAAGGCTGATGTTTATAATCAAGTTTCATAAAAAATCTAAAAACAGCTTCTGAGAAGCCAAAGATGTGTTTTACACCCCTTACCAGTTGCAAATGCCTTTCATCAAAGAAGAAATTTGAAGCTTTTACACAAAATGACCCAGGTGGGCTACATACACCAATTCCCCAGCGACTCTGTTCTTGACCTTTTTGAGTATAAATTCAGATCACTACTGTAAGGATAATTGAAGTGAAAACCCATCCAGCCATTTAGAGTCAGTAGCATTAGGTCGTCTGATCTAAAATTATTATCAAAATACTCTGTTTTTTCTTCTTCATCAGAAAAAAAAAATAGAAATTATCTAAATTGATTTAACAAAAAAATCTTAACAACATATACTTATAAAGTGACTCACACTTCAATTAAACAAAGGGTTCCCAAAGGTAACTAATGGTATTTTCTGATTCTATAACACCTGTCATATACCATGTAAATCTCGGTCAAATCCAGGTAATGTCACATTCAATGATGACAACTGAACTACAAGGTAAACCAACGAGAACTGGAGTGATGACAACGGAACTACAAGGTAAACCAACGAGAACTGGGGTGATGACAATGGAACTACAACGTAAACCAACGAGAACAGGGTGATGACAATGGAACTATAAGGTATACCAAAGAAGAACTAGGGTAATGACAACGGAACTACAAGGTAAACCTACTATTTTTTAGAGTGCCATCCTTCTGAAGCCTAGTAGATGAACCACAACACAAATGTAGCAGGACGTTTGTTCTGATTTTACTAAGGAATAATTACTATATACCGCCAAACATCCCGCCCCTACCCTTGCCCCTCCCCATCCCCACTCCAGCCCCCTACCCGCTCCCACCTCCACCCCTGTCCCTCCCCACATACCCCCAATAATTCATTCTTAGATTAATTGCTTTACTCACGGTGGAAGAAGATAAAGAAAGAAAAGTGTGGCTCCCATTCTTGGTATGTCCTCAAAATCCATGGTGGCACTGTAACATAACAGGAAGTCATTCAAATGATAATCTATAAACAGTATATATAAACATAGACCGTCCTTATTAAAATGTCACATCGATTCAGAAAATTAAACATTAAAATCATGTTAAGGGTCATCTAAACAGCAAATCCAGTAATATCAGTGATATCAATATTTTAAAAACAGAAGTAAATTGATCAATCATTGGTATGTATCATGGCTAACCAAAGGCCTGGCCTTGCTGTTAACATGTATATTGTAATTTGTTAAATTGTTTGTAAATTTTAACAAACATTCCAAAAATGCCTGTTTCAGTGGGGAACACAATTAGTTCATTTGTATCACATATATTGTACATATAATCATGCTGTTTAATGCTTACAAGCAACTGTTGGTTTCATTGGACTTCAATTTATATATGTTTAGATACTGATTCTATTTTTACCTTGAAATGCAAATATAATATCCAAACAAATGCTGTTATTTTGTAGACACCTGTGAGCATAACAGTATGGTTATTTTTTGGAATTTGATAATTTGCGATTTACATTAATGTAACTCTACAGAGGAAATTGTAAGCATCTATAGCAAATTATTGGTAATTTTGAGGTTTATAAATCTACATGTCCAGACAAACATTTTTGTGTTTGTATTTTACTTGTTTTTAAAATTCAGCATAATTCTGCTATATTGATGGCCCTTAAAGAGGATTGTTTTACATGCCAAGACAAGAGTGTAAATGTTTTGTTAACACCTGAGCTGGTTGTCCCAGTCATCAAGCATGTGGATACTGCATGTCAAAACCACACATTTTTCTAATCTGAAGATACACGAGTTCATAGTTTATAGAAGGAACATGAACAAAATTAGTGTTGGTGTCATGATCATTTATAACAGTTTCCCAAAATAATCAATGATCGATTATTACTCGATCACGAATAGAAAAAGAAATATCCCCTAAATCTTAGGAAATAGACTCATCGGTTTGGTATGAATGATATGTAAGTTTGTTTTCTACATAAACAGAATTTGAAAACTTAATTTGCGATCTTTCGAAAACATCTGTTTCCTTTGTCAAGAGTACAATAGCCGAGTGTTGATGTTCTGACTGATAAAATCATCTCACTCCCAAAATTAGGCCGAGTTATTGAAGTTTGCTGTCTAATTCGTAGCGCGACATTTCGTCCAAACGCACTCTAATACTGTAGGTAGGCAGAGGGATGGTTAAGATGTTTTATTGAAAACAGACATTTTCGAAAGCTCGAAATTAAGTTTTCAATTTCTGGTTGTTTACAAAATAAACTTATATGATTATCTACTAAATAATTTACAAAATGGGCAAAAATTTGGTAAATATGTCTTAAGGCATGATCTGTTTTAAGATATTGTTTTGGAGCATTTTGATGTAAAATTGTCATTTAATCACTTTTCAAGTCGGTTGTTAATGTCAATATTTCCTGAATGTTTCTATGTGATCTTGTCAGACCATGATCACAATCATGATCAATTTGTCCAAGTCAGAGATAAAACGGCATATATAGGATGAAATTGTGAATTGATTATTCGGAAGAACACTACAGAATACTAATAATCTGAATGTCCCTCCTGTTCAACATTAGAGAATATAATTTTTAGTAAAGGTTAAGAGGATTGACAATCTTTGATGGATTTAAATTTCCCCTCCAGTTCAGCTTTAGAGAATTACAGTTTTTAGTAAAGGTTTGAGGAATGATAATCTTTGATGGATTTGAATGTAAATATTGCCCAGACAGGAATCTGTCCCCTGAACATCAATCAGAACAAATTTCCACATCTTAAACTTTTATTTACTTTCTTCCAAAAGTTGTGGTCAGGTCGTTGTTATGAGAGGAAATGTAAAATCATACATCTGGATCAATAGATATGATTCCATCAGAATTACACCATTCCACCAGAATTACACCCCTGCCTTTGCGTAAACTGTGTCTGGCGTTTTCGATCAGTCACCACCAACACATCTTGACTAATTTTGTCTCCCTATGGAAAGTCTCTGCATTTGTAAATGGTGGTATTTTTCGGAATGTCAGCACATCGCTTCCCACGGGAAGGGAAGATTACTCTTATACTATTGCCAGGTGTTGAAATTCTCCCCCCTGCTGTTCGTGACTGTCAACAGTTAGGCAGGAAATATGTGTCAATGATTCCTGGAGAGACTAGATTGTCTTATTACAGAGACATTGGTTTGGTCACGTAATAATGTGAACTGTCGGTTTCGGGCGATCACTTACTAACATGGCTGCCCCTGGGCTGCTGGTCTGCAACACTAATCATGACCAAAAATTCTTACCGCGGTTAAATCTACTGAGTTTTACAGGTGATGTGTCATCTAGGTTGTTACAATGACAGGAACATAGTATGTAACAACACTCACCACACTAATTAACACATAACAAGACAAATTGTTTAGTCTGAGTGTTCTCTTCAAGTAGATGGCTAAAGACAATTGATATTGATCTCTGCTTGCCTTGCTATATAAGAAATCCTGTTCCACCATTGACTCCCTTGACAAACCAAAAATGCATATGTACTTTCAAAGGCAATAAAGGAAATAACCATAACAAATGGTTTCCTTATTCGAGTGAAAAATGTCACATTTTCATTTCCTCCTATCATTAAGACAAAGCAGCAAAAAATACACACTACAGGGTATCAACATTTCCTGTTATTGACAATGACAAATCTGTCTAATTTGGCTAAAAGAAGAAATGTGGGTCTTTAAAATCACAGCGTCCCATCTTGCTTATATAATTTACACTGATATTGGATCATGTGAGAAAGGATGAATTAAACAGAAGTAAGGTTAATTTTTGTTTTGACTAGATTATGCCCAACGATTTTGGATATTTCTGATGTGACTTGATTATGCCCCATGGTTTTGGATATTTCTGATATGACTAGATTGTGCCCCCTGATTTTAGATATTACTGATGTGACTAGATTGTCTCCCCTGATTTTATATTTCTGATGTGACTAGATTGTCTCCCCTGATTTTAGATATTACTGATGTGACTAGATTGTCTCCCCTGATTTTATATTTCTGATGTGGCTAGATTGTCTCCCCTGATTTTAGATATTACTGATGTGACTAGATTGTCTCCCCTGATTTTAGATATTTCTGATGTGACTAGATTGTCTCCCCTGATACAGAATATTTCTGATGTGACTAGATTGTGCCCCCTGATTTTAGATATTACTGATGTGACTAGATTGTCTATCCTGATTTTAGATATTTCTGATGTGACTAGATTGTCTATCCTGATTTTAGATATTTCTGATGTGACTAGATTGTCTATCCTGATTTTAGATATTTCTGATGTGACTAGATTGTGCCCCCTGAATTAAGATATGACTGATGTGACCTAGAGGTTGTCTCCCCTGATTTTAGATATTTCTGCTGTGACTTTGAGATTGTCTCCTCTGACTTTAGAAATTTTTATTTGACTTTGAGATTGTATCCTCTGTTTATAGATTTTTCTGATGTGACTAGATTGTGTCTCATGATTTGGGATATTTCTGATGTGACTAGACTGTCTCCACTGTTTTTAGATAATTCTGATGTGACTAGATTGTGTCCCTCTGATATTGTATATTTCTTATTTCACTTGATTACCCATATCTACCTTGATTATGGATAGCTCTGATGTGCCAAGGTTATTTCCAATAATTTTGGATATTTCTAATGTGACCAGAATGTCTCTTCCTGATTTTAGATATATCTTGTGTGACTAGGTTGGTTCCCCCAGTTTATAGTTTAATTGTCTAGATGGTTAACCTGAATAATTCAGATGTGACCAGATTGTCGCCCCTCATTCAGGATATTTCTAAAATGACCAGATTGTGTCCCTCTAATTTTAGATATTCTTTATGTTATTAGATTTTCTCATCTTGATTTTAGATATTTCTGATGTGAATCTGAGATTATCTTTAAAACTTTAAAAAATTCTGATGTGACTGGATTGTGTCCCCTGATTTTAGATATTTCTGATGAGACTAGAAAGAGTAATGTTCATTATTTGTAAAATGATAAAAGATATTAAATGTGACCACGTGTGTTATAATCACTAACTCACTTCATGATGGCTCCAACAACCACACCAAGGATGATGAGCAGGCTGAAAAATAAAAATTGGCAGATCATTAATCAATCTTCATGAACAATCAATTGTAGCTTAAAACAAACAAAAAAAACCCTTGCTTCAGTGTAAATTTCATGATGAAAGATAATTCACAAAAACAGCGAGATCGTAACATAACGGCACTGAACCATGTAAAAGTGAGGCAGCAACATCCATCTTGCATTTCATCGTTATGATTGTGTAGTAAAATCATGCCTCCATTTAATCAGATGGCTATATCAAACACTTGAACATCAAGGCCAAAATTGAAGTTAACATGTCAGGATGTTTTTTTTTAATTTCTGTGACATTGGAAACTGACTGTAAAGGTCATTCATGTAAACAACTTGATGATATCTTATTCCAACATGCTGTGGGGCCCAATGACATAATCCCAGACTTAGGATATTTATCAGCCAAACAAACTCACACTTGGTACCAGAGAGAGCCTAACATTTAGGAATACCTTCCTTGTTAACCACTGTATCACTTAACAAGAGATCCCAGAGGGATCTTGGCGCCCACCATTGATTGATCTGTATAGGTTCCATGTCAGATTGATCTTTTCTCTACTTTTCCCTTCCTCTAAGTCTTACTAAACAGTGTAAATTCAGAAACAGCCCTCTAGTCCTTTTCACACAAGGGGAACCTATATATAAAATTTAAGATTTAGCGATAATGGCTGTCTGTTGGCTATGTTGTTTTCGGATTGGTCCCAATATGCAAAACTAGGCCCTGAGGGGAAGCTACATATGAAATTTGAGAAAGATCCCTTCATTACTTTCTGAGAAATAGCGATAACAAACTTCAATTGTCAAATTCCAAGATGGCTGCCAGTCGGCCATGTTGTTTTCCGATTGGTCTCAAAATGCAATATGCATAACTAGGCACCAAGTGGAACCTACATATGAAATTTGAGAAAGATCCCTTCAGTACTTTCTCAGAAATAGCGATAACAAACTTCGATTGTCAAAATCCAAGATGGCGGCCTGTCGGCCATGTTGTTTTCCGATTGGTCTCAACATGCAATATGTATAAAAAGGCACCGAGGGGAACCTACATATGAAATTCGAGAAAGATCCCTTCATTAGTTTCTGAGAAATAGCGATAACAAACTTCAATTGTCAAAATCCAAGATGGCTGCCTGTCGGCCATGTTGCTTTCCGATTGGTCTCAAAATACAATAAGCATAACTAGGCACCGAGGGGAACCTACATATGAAATTTGAGAAAGATCCCTTCAGTGCTTTCTGAGAAATAGCAATAACAAATTTCAATTGTCAAAATCCAAGATGGCTGCCTGTCGGCCATGTTGTTTTTCGATTGGTCTCAAAATGCAATATGCATAACTAGGCACCAAGGGGAACTTACATATGAAATTTGAGAAAGATCCCTTCAGTACTTTCTGAGAAATAGCAATAACTAACTTCAATTGTCAAAATCCAAGATGGCTGCCTGTCGGCCATGTTGTTTTCCCGATTGGTCTCAAAATCCAATATGCATAACAAGGCACCAAGGGGAACCTACATATGAAATTTGAGAAAGATCTCTTCAGTACTTTCTCAGAAATAGCGATAACAAACTTCAATTGTCAAAATCCAAGATGGCTGCCTGTCGGCCATGTTGTTATCCGATTGGTCTCAAAACGCAATATGCATAACTAGGCACCAAGGGGAACCTACATATGAAATTTGAGAAAGATCCCTTCAGTACTTTCTCAGAAATAGCGATAACAAACTTCAATTGTCAAAATCCAAGATGGCGGCCTGTCGGCCATGTTGTTTTCCGATTGGTCTCAACATGCAATATGCATAAAAAGGCACCGAGGGGAACCTACATATGAAATTTGAGAAAGATCCCTTCATTAGTTTCTGAGAAATAGCGATAACAAACTTCAATTGTCAAAATCCAAGATGGCTGCCTGTCGGCCATGTTGTTTTTCGATTGGTCTCCAAATGCAATATGCATAACTAGGCACCAAGGGGAACCTACATATGAAATTTGAGAAAGATCCCTTCAGTACTTTCTGAGAAATAGCGATAACAAACTTCAATTGTCAAAATCCAAGATGGCTGCCTGTCGGCCATGTTGTTTTCCGATTGGTCTCCAAATGCAATATGCATAACTAGGCACCAAGGGGAACCTACATATGAAATTTGAGAAAGATCCCTTCAGTTATTTCTGAGAAATAGCGATAACAAACTTCAATTGTCAAAATCCAAGATGGCTGCCTGTCGGCCATGTTGTTTTTCGATTGGTCTCCAAATGCAATATGCATAACTAGGCACCAAGGGGAACCTACATATGAAATTTGAGAAAGATCCCTTCAGTACTTTCTGAGAAATAGCGATAACAAACTTCAATTGTCAAAATCCAAGATGGCTGCCTGTCGGCCATGTTGTTTTCCCGATTGGTCTCAAAATCCAATATGCATAACAAGGCACCAAGGGGAACCTACATATGAAATTTGAGAAAGATCTCTTCAGTACTTTCTCAGAAATAGCGATAACAAACTTCAATTGTCAAAATCCAAGATGGCTGCCTGTCGGCCATGTTGTTATCCGATTGGTCTCAAAACGCAATATGCATAACTAGGCACCAAGGGGAACCTACATATGAAATTTGAGAAAGATCCCTTCAGTACTTTCTCAGAAATAGCGATAACAAACTTCAATTGTCAAAATCCAAGATGGCGGCCTGTCGGCCATGTTGTTTTTCGATTGGTCTCAAAATGCAATATGCATAACTAGGCACCAAGGGGAACTTACATATGAAATTTGAGAAAGATCCCTTCAGTACTTTCTGAGAAATAGCAATAACTAACTTCAATTGTCAAAATCCAAGATGGCTGCCTGTCGGCCATGTTGTTTTCCCGATTGGTCTCAAAATCCAATATGCATAACAAGGCACCAAGGGGAACCTACATATGAAATTTGAGAAAGATCTCTTCAGTACTTTCTCAGAAATAGCGATAACAAACTTCAATTGTCAAAATCCAAGATGGCTGCCTGTCGGCCATGTTGTTATCCGATTGGTCTCAAAACGCAATATGCATAACTAGGCACCAAGGGGAACCTACATATGAAATTTGAGAAAGATCCCTTCAGTACTTTCTCAGAAATAGCGATAACAAACTTCAATTGTCAAAATCCAAGATGGCGGCCTGTCGGCCATGTTGTTTTCCGATTGGTCTCAACATGCAATATGCATAAATAGGCACCGAGGGGAACCTACATATGAAATTTGAGAAAGATCCCTTCATTAGTTTCTGAGAAATAGCGATAACAAACTTCAATTGTCAAAATCCAAGATGGCTGCCTGTCGGCCATGTTGTTTTCCGATTGGTCTCAAAATACAATAAGCATAACTAGGCACCGAGGGGAACCTACATATGAAATTTGAGAAAGATCCCTTCAGTACTTTCTGAGAAATAGCAATAACAAACTTCAATTGTCAAAATCCAAGATGGCTGCCTGTCGGCCATGTTGTTATCCGATTGGTCTCCAAATGCAATATGCATAACTAGGCACCAAGGGGAACCTACATATGAAATTTGAGAAAGATCCCTTCAGTTATTTCTGAGAAATAGCGATAACAAACTTCAATTGTCAAAATCCAAGATGGCTGTCTGTCGGCCATGTTGTTTTTCGCTTGGTCTCCAAATGCAATATGCATAACTAGGCACCAAGGGAAACCTACATATGAAATTTGAAAAAGATCCCTTCAGTACTTTCTCAGAAATAGCGATAACAAACTTCAATTGTCAAAATCCAAGATGGCTGCCTGTCGGCCATGTTGTTTTCCGATTGGTCTCCAAATGCAATATGCATAACTAGGCACCAAGGGAAACCTACATATGAAATTTGAGAAAGATCCCTTCAGTTATTTCTGAGAAATAGCGATAACAAACTTCAATTGTCAAAATCCAAGATGGCTGCCTGTCGGCCATGTTGTTTTTCGATTGGTCTCCAAATGCAATATGCATAACTAGGCACCAAGGGGAACCTACATATGAAATTTGAGAAAGATCCCTTCAGTACTTTCTGAGAAATAGCGATAACAAACTTCAATTGTCAAAATCCAAGATGGCTGCCTGTCAGCCATGTTGTTTTCCGATTGGTGTCAAAATGCAATATGCATAACTAGGCACCAAGGGGGACCTACATATGAAATTTGAGAAAGATTCCCTTCAGCACTTTCTGAGGATTAGCGATAACAAGAACTGTTTACGGACGGACGGACGGACGGACGGACGGACGGACGGACGCAGGGACGATTTGAATAGCCACGGACCATCTGATGATGGTGGGCTAAAAACACAGAACCAAGGACACATCTAAACATCTGTTAATAAGACCTTGAGAATGATCTCAAAGTCAACAGCTCTATTACAATGATTATATGGCTCCCAACAAGAGTTGGAGAACAAACAGCTAATTAACAAACCTAAGTCACAGACAACATGTATGTATACCATCGCCATAAATAAATGTCAAACTCCAAAGTTTCTCATTTCTAAATATAACTACAGTGACATCACTGACTACAAGGTTTGTATATATTAATGCTAGAACAATTATACTGATGTCTGAAACCCAGGTATGTTAGACCTGTAAAGAGCTCACCAATATTATATATTATTATCATATTTTACTAAAGGAAATCATTTATAATTTGTTATAGACCTTTACCATGATACCGAATGCCATATCTATTTATAACCAATTTCCAGTATGGCCATTAATCAATAGGGAAAGCTTAAGTTTTTTACCAAGTAGAACTGTCAATGGCTAACATATACATCACCCAACCCTTATTTGTAACCATGGCAACAAAATGACAGCTATTGCTTTGGAAAACAAGAGGCCCATTGGGCCTGCATCGCTCACCTGGTTGGATTAGGCCAATGTCAAAATAATGTTCATATTCAATTCGTTTTATTTGTAAATCTCTAACAATGCTATATATGGTTATAGTGTGGTAATCCAAACTGCTTTAAAGATTAATGAAGTCCAGACTCTCTAAGGTCTGAAAGACCTCAAGAATTGCTTTTAGAACATGCATTCATCACTTTATGACTAGTAGCGATTCAAAGGAATTACCTCTATTTCCCCTATTGGGCCCCGTCCCTTTGGCCCCTTTGGGGTCAGAGTTACCATTATGCAAAATCTGTTCCCCTTCCCCAAGGATGTTTCTGACCACCAAATTGGGTTCAAATCCCTTCATAACTTTATGACAAGTAGCGATTTAAAGGAATTACCTCTATTTCCCCTATTGGGCCCCGCCCTTTTGGCCCCTCGGGGGTTAGAGTCACCTTTTATGCAAAATCTGTTCTCCTTCCCCCAAGGAATCTTTTTGACCAAATTGGGTTCAAATCCATTCATAACTTTATGACAAGTAGCGATTTAAAGGAATTACCTTTATTTCCCCTATTGGGCCCTGCCCTTTTGGCCCCTCTGGGGTCAGAGTCACAATTCATGTAAAATCTGTTCCCCTTCCCCCAAGGATCTTTTTGACCAAATTGGGTTCAAATCCATTCATAACTTTATGACTAGTAGCGATTCAAAGGAATTACCTCTATTTCCCCTATTGGGCCCCGCACCTTTGGCCCCTTTAGGGTCAGTCACCATTTATGCAAAATCTGTTCTTCTTCCCCCAAGGATGTTTTTGACCAAATTGGGTTCAAATCCATTCATATCTTTATGACTAGTAGCGATTTAAAGGAATTACCTCTATTTCCCCTATTGGGCCCCGCCCTTTTGGCCCCTCGGGGGTCAGAGTCACAATTCATGCAAAATCTGTTCCCCTTCCCCCAAGGATCTTTTTGACCAAATTGGCTTCAAATCCATTCATAACTTTATGACTAGTAGCGATTCAAAGGAATTACCTCTATTTCCCCTATTGGGCCCCGCACCTTTGGCCCCTTTTGGGTCAGAGTCACCATTTATGCAAAATCTGTTCTTCTTCCCCCAAGGATGTTTCTGACCAAATTGGGTTCAAATCCATTCATATCTTTATGACTAGTAGCGATTCAAAGGAATTACCTCTTTTCCCCTATTGGGCCCCACCCTTTTTGCCCCTCGGGGGTCAGAGTCACCATTTATGCAAAATCTGTTCCCCTTACCCCAAGGATGTTTCTGACCAAATTGGGTTCAAATCCATTCATAACTTTATGACTAGTAGCGATTTAAAGAAATTACCTCTATTTCACATATTGGGCCCCGCCCCTTTGGCCCCTTTTGGGTCAGAGTCACCATTTATGCAAAATCTGTTCCCCTTCCCCCAAGGATGTTTCTGAGCAAATTGGGTTCAAATCCCTTGATAACTTAATAAGTAGTAGCGATTTAAAGGAATTACCTTTATTTCCCCTACTGGGCCACGCCCTTTTGGCCCCTCGGGGGTCAGAGTCACCATTTATGCAAAATCTGTTCCCCTTCCCCCAAGGATGTTTCTGAGCAAATTGGGTTCAAATCCATTGATAACTTAATAAGCTAGTAGCGATTTAAAGGAATTACCTCTATTTCCCCTACTGGGCCACGCCCCTTTGGCCCCAGGGGGGTCAGAGTCACCATTTATGCAAAATCTGTTCCCCTTCCCCCAATGATGTTTCTGACCAAATTGGGTTCAAATCCATTCATAACTTTATGCCTAGTAGTGATTTAAAGGAATTACCTCTATTTCCCTTATTGGGCCCTGCCCCTTTGGCCCCTTTGGGGTCAGAGCTACCATTTATGCAAAATCTGTTCCCCTTCCCCCAAGGATGTTTCGGACCAAATTGGGTTCAAATCCATTCATAACTTTATGACTAGTAGCGATTTAAAGGAATTACCTCTATTTCCCTATTGGGCCCCGCCCCTTTGGCCCCTCGGGGGTCAGAGTCACCATTTATGCAAAATCTGTTCCCCTTCTGCCAAGAATGTTTCTGGCCAAATTTGGTCAAAATCCAATAAGAACTTTTTGACTAGTAGCGATTTGAAGTAAATGTTGAAGGACGACGGACGGACGGACGACGGACGACGGACGGACGACGGACGCTGCGCCATGACATAAGCTCACCGGACCTTCGGTCCAGGTGAGCTAATAACACTATTGTATTGTATTTGCTTTCCCTCAAAACCTTACATATCAATTTTCAGATTGATTGGATAATATTTAAATTCTGGCCAATCGTAAGCCTCCATTATAATTCCACAGAAACAGTTCTGAAACACCTGATGTCTTAAATACTAGGCATTAATAAGTCCGACCACTTGACCAAGTTTGAATAAAATTTATCTAAGGACTGATGAACTTTTGGCCATCACACAACATCTTTGTGAAGTGATCTGGTTACTATGACAACCAAAATTTCTGGAAATAAAATTTGCATGCACATTTTCGAATATTCTCTTACATTCCTGCATAGTTTTGTTCAAATTGGTTAACTGTGTTTGGAGGAGTAGTCCAGACAAGATATGTCTCACTAAGTGGTATCAAGGGCCATAACTCCGGTAAAAAATGATTGAACATAATGGCTTTCAGGGAGTAGCAAGAACATGTCATTAATAACATGTGTGTAAAGTTTTATTGAACTTCATGCATAATCCAGCTATGAGTGGGCATTATAAAATTGTGTCTACAAACTGACAGACATGTTGATTCCAGTAACTCCTCCCAACCATATTTGACCTTAAACAAGCACACTGTGAAATTACAAAAACACAAAAGGGAGTACTTTCATAAAACCATGTACAGAGAAAATTTCTGTGAAAAACTTTGGTGAAATATGTAGTGAAAACAATTATGAGTCTTCAGTTTAATAGACTAAATATTATATTGGTAGATTGGTGAGTTACCAGGTAAGCTACGTTTTTTTTATGATTTAATCATTAGCACACTCATCCTCTATTTCTGAAAATGGTAGGGGTGCTCTTATAGGGGCAGGTGTGCTTATTAGGTGGAATACAATATTTATATATAATTACACTACAATTGACCACAGAAAAAAAAACAAGTATGGAGGGCAGAAGGGGATAAGAGGGCAAGGGAGAGGAGAGGAAGGTGGTTGAGTGGGGATTCAAAAGATAGGGGAGAGGGGAGGAGGGAGGAGGGGAAGGAAAGAGACGGATAGGGGGAATACAGAAGAGGGTAAATTGCACCGGGAAAGGGGGCAGAGGTTGAAATGTAGAGGAACAGTGGAGGAGTGGGGAATGTTATGGTTTATAAATCGATGTCAAATGTTCCTGTATATAATTGAAATGTTAAACAGGTTGATTGTTCAGGAAAGTTAATTAAGATACATTTTGGTTTTAAATCAAACATGTAGATATACTGTCATAGTCCTAGGATTTGTTTCTCAATACAAACAGATCTGTGTACATCGTAGTAACATTTACTGTTAATGCTCATTAAGCCACCTGTAGATAAAGGAGGCAGATTGTAGGCCAGGAACATCTCCAGGGAATGTACAATGTCACCAGAGACATCCCCCACACCAACCAGGCCTTGTTAGCTCTGTCACTATCTGGACCAGGCAATCAGCCAGTTATATTCCTGTGTTATCACAGTGGTATACTCAGCAGGAAGTGGTCTGGTGTGAGGTATGGGTAAACAAATGAGGGGGTAATAGTTAGTAGGGAGGGGGTAATAGTTTGGTAGGGAGGGGGTAATAGTGTGGTAGGGAGGGGGTTATAGTCTGGTAGGGAGGGGGCAATAGTGTGGTAGGGAGGGGGTAATAGTCTGGTAGGGAGGGGGTAATAGTCTGGTAGGGAGGGGGTTATAGTCTGGTAGGGAGGGGGTAATAGTCTGGTAGGGAGGGGGTTATAGTCTGGTAGGGAGGGGGTAATAGTTTGGAAGGGAGGGGGTAATAGTCTGGTAGGGAGGGGGTTATAGTCTAGTAGGGAGGGGGTTATAGTCTGGTAGGGAGGGGGTAATAGTCTGGTAGGGAGGGGGTAATAGTTAGTAGGGAGGGGGTAATAATGTGGTAGGGAGGGGGTAATAGTTAGTAGGGAGGGGGTAATAGTGTGGTAGGGAGGGGGTAATAGTGTGGTAGGGTTAGAATATTAGTCTATGTTAGCAATACCTGACGTCTGTATTGAGGATGAGAGACGGAACTCAAATGACCAAGAAAAAAAGAGATGTTTTAAAATAGTAATGGACCAACTTATTACTATAGTGAAAGGTTTAAAGTTCCTCAAGGAAGATTCATGTCACACATAATCAAACAATTAAGAATTTAAAGTTGTAGAATTCAATTCTTCATAAAAACCAATCACAAGGAAGGGATTTTAACAGTCATGAATCAAGAGAAGGGTAATACAGTCATGATCAGATAAAAGGGTAATACAGTCATGATCCCAGAGAAGGGTAATACAGTCATGAACCCAGAGAAGGGTAATACAGTAATTAACCCAGAGAAAGGGTAATACAGTCATGAACCCAGAGAAGGGTAATACAGTAATTAACCCAGAGAAAGGGTAATACAGTAATTAACCCAGAGAAAGGGTAATACAGTAATTAACCCAGAGAAAGGGTAATACAGTAATTAACCCAGAGAAGGGTAATACAGTAATTAACCCAGAGAAAGGGTAATACAGTCATGAACCCAGAAAAGGGTAATACAGTCATGAACACAGATAAGGGCAATACAGTCATGATCATGAGAGAAGGGTAATACAGTAATTAACACTAGAATTGACATGAGTCAGACTATACCCCCCCCCCCCCCCCCCCCCCCCCCCCCCCCCCCCTCCCACCCAATAAAACTGCAGGCCATGAGGAACATAAAATGTAAATTTCTTCCAGAAATGAGGAAATGTTAAAAGTAAATCCTTACATTGTTTTATGTGAAAGAAGTAGAGGCCACGTGTTTGATCCTATATATACATACAGAAGCTGAGATCATAAATAGTATGACTCTCTTCATCCTTCAGTAGGAACCTTATGTTTACTATAGAGAAAAACCTCCTGTTTCATCCAAAGGATTGTCTTCACAGCATACATCACTTACAGACAGATCTCAGCAGTTTATCAAAACAATAAACCACCCATTATTACCGTGTGTATAATCATTGTTAAAGCATACCACCCATTACTACCGTGTGTTTAACCCAGGACAAATGGTTGTATAAGAATTACTACACATGTTACTGGAACATTCTGATTCGTTCATCAACATTACTTTCCTTAACTACAATTTTCCATAGGAAAACATAACAAGTTTCCTTAAAAGTTTTCCCCCTTATTTCCAATAACATTTTTCTAAGGAAAAATCTTAGTTGTGGAATTTCTTTGAATCAAGGAATGTTGATTAAACCAAAGGAAGATTTAAAATATCCAAATCTTGTTCTCTAAGAGCTAATCTTATAGAAAATCATTCTTCACAGTATCCTTGTACAGAACACAAAAGGTTCCAATCTAACAAGATTTTCTAAATGTATAGGAAATCTTCTATCACTTCATACCCCTGCAGTCTTCGACAAATTAACTGGCCTGCCTTTATACCAGAACGTAATGGGACAAGATGACCAATTTGAATTTAGTAACACAAAAATATTTTGCTCACTGATCAGGAATTACATTAAGGGATAAACCAATTAATTCATTGTAAGCAGTGTGACAAATGTAATCTAGACCATTCTTTTGGATTGTTCAACAGCCACTGTCTATACAAGCTACTGGCTCATCAACTCAATGCCAGCTAGTAACCTTTGGAATGTTCAACAGCCACTGTCTATACAAGCTACTGGCTCATCAACTCAATGCCAGCTAGTAACCTTTGGATTGTTCAACAGTCACCGTCTATACAAGCTACTGGCTCATCAACTCAATGCCAGCTAGTCACCTTTGGATTGTTCAACAGCCACTGTCTATACAAGCTACTGGATCATCAACTCAATGCCAGCTAGTAACCTTTGGATTGTTCAACAGCAACTGTCTATACAAGGTACTGGCTCACCCCAATGCCAGCTAGTCACCTATTACAAAGAACGCAACCTCCTACCTTCCATCCCTCAAAAACTATAATAACAATCACTGCACTGTGCATTCCACATCACTGACACACATACCTTACATCAGTAATAACATCCTAAGTTATGTTAGCATGAAATTAGATTGATAGACCTATTTGTGAAGGTGTATGGTCTGCCACAGGACAAAGGATTCAAAGTTCTATTGATTATGACAGAAATGGACTCTTTTTCTTTTAACTCTGTGAGTGAAACAATCATCTATAACAAGCCCCTGTGGTTCCTTACAATTTTTTTCGCTATAGATCAAATATACTGTTCCTTAGAACATTTTCTCCATAATAAGTGAAACAATTCGGTCTTTGTAATAATGAACCTATTTGCAAAAGTGGTGGGTGGGCTAAAAATATCCCCAGATAAAACCCTGGGCAAGAGGGAAAATTGTGGCAGCGATCTAAGATTATAATATGGAATAGGATAGCCCTATCTACATCAATGACTTATGGCTGAAATATGAAAATAATTACCTAATTATATCATTTACATGTTTTCCATTCAGATCTTCTGACATCAAATTACAGATGACAGATAAAATTGTAAGTTACAAGGTTCGGAAAAAACGTGTTGTGTTTAGTTATCGCTTAGTTAAAGAAGAGAAATAAAAATATATGAACCATTTCTCATTGGTTTATTTTCACACAAGTAAATATAGGCACTAAGAACTGAGAAATATTACAAGGAATATGTACATCTGTGTGTACTGCCATGGTACTGGCAGGACTGAGACTATGGTAGACAGTACTTCATGGATGATATTGATAATGTCCCATGTTTATTATAGGCTATCACTTGCTCAAGCTAATTAGAAATATACTTATATGTAAAACCATAACATAGGGTAAGTACTAGACAGCATCGTGACTCATTATTTCTAAAAACAAATAGATTGGATATCAAGCATTGAGAAAGTTTGAATGTTTAATGGTATACATCTTAATTGTTGTAACAAAGAGTTTCTGAATTAAATCTTTTTGAATTACTTCATACACTTGGAAAAATAATAAGGCTTTACTGTGTCAATCCCTTGTATGTTGTGTACATTTCACATTGTAGCCTCATTTTGAAATTGACAGGGTTGATTTATAATATTCAGGGTATTGTAATAAAAAAATGTATGTTCAAAATATGAAAAAGAGATATATTTAATTAAGTTTATAGTGTACATTATTTATCCAGCATAAGATAGATTATAAATGATCACTCTAAAAAGATTGTTTTTCATATGGTGACAAGATTGGATTGTCTTTTCATAGAACATGTCTTTTTAATCAGAAAAAAACAATAACTTTTTACAGAAAATAATCGTTTTCACAACATCTTCATTATTACTTTTCCCATTGTGGATTAGACATCAAAAAGCAGTGGGGGATATGGGCTTATTCGTGAATATGGACGTATGCAAAAATGTAAAAATAGGGGTTTTGTTTGGTTAATTTTGTTTAATGTCCTATTAACAGTCAGGGTCATTTAAGGACGTGCCTGGTTTTGGAGGTGGAGGAAAGCCGGAGTACCTGGAGAAAAACCACCGACCTACGGTCAGTACCAGCCAACTGCCCCACATAGGTTTCAAACTCGCAACCCAGAGGTGGATGGCTTGTGATAAAATGTCTAGACACCTTAACAACTGGCCACCGCGGCCCCAAAATAGGGGGTGGGGGGCTTATCACCGAGTATGGGTGTCCATCATCAGCGACCAGGTAGCTCAGTTGGTAGAGCATCCATATGGTAACCACCAAAGGTAGGGTTATAACGTTAACCATACACCTCTTCAGCTGTGGTTGAAGTCGTCCATGCTTTACTAACTCATCATAACCCTTGAGGGAAATTGTCTAGACATGACCTAGAATCGTTTTGTTTAGACCCATTTGCTTGATTACAAATAATTCTCTTCTATTACATATGATTGAATAACAAAATCTACTTCTCTATAATGAGAAACCTTAGCCCTATTCCACAGAAATAAAAAAGAATCTCTGAAGACAAAAAAACTCTTATGACAAATCACTATTACATTGTTTAAAGCAATGGAATTTACAAACAAGACAGTTTATAAAGGTTACGCAAATATCTCCGGGACACCTCTCAGTCAAGTCGCTAGAGGCCTCCTTAAAGAGAGGTTCTCTGGAATATCTCAATGAACAAAGGATTATAGTAAACTCTGACATCAAAGCTGATAGACTGAACATGTGTTATGTGTATCAGAGGTTTATATTACACTTATTACAGTGGGGACTGAACCGGAGACCTTTTTACCAAGTCACATGTGACTTCCCTGGAACTGATAACTTACAATGGACACAGCATTGTAGTAACTCTTGACTCGAAGATGGCAGACCAAGCATGTGTAACAAAGATTATACTAAATTATAGATATATAAATGTCTCCACTAGGAATCGAACCCAGGACCTCAGGCTTATTAGACCTAACACTTTACTGATGGAGTGAGAGAGAAATTCTCTCTGGCTAAAGAGTTGAAAGGAAACAGCTAGCGTTTATAGCCTTGCTACACGTGTCTATAACTAGCTCATGTTGTATATCTATATAAATTACTTTTTTTTCTCTCTCTTTTCTGTATTAACATACACAAACTGGATGCATGTCTGCAGGATGAAAGGAACGGGCTATCTGATGTCAGAAACTACACCCAATGCATTAAGGGAGACCTGAGCTTGGTCAATCTCGCTTGAACTTGCATGGTCAATCACCAGTGACCAGATACCATCAATCAACTCATGTCTCCCTCTGTACATGGGGCTCCTTTCAGCATCTTCTGTTTCTATGTGAAGATATACAGAGATACTGTCCTCCTATCAAACACAATATACATGATCTGTAGTTACAGAAGTCTATTCTATCTCCAGCCAAGTTTGATTTGGACAGACAACAGTGTCCTTGTACGACAGTTCAATATATAAACCCTTACAATATATTAAATCTAGTAAGTCAATGTTTTAGACAATAATTTAACAACATATCCATCTTAAGTCTAGATCTAATTAATCAGAAAATATACTTCTAATGAACTTAAATTTCAGCACGTTATCAGATATAACGCGATTAGCACAATGATGAATTTGTACGCCCAAGATAGTTGGTGCAGAAACGATATACAGGAACAGGATTTAATCAACCGTCAGCACTATTGATGTGAATGTAAAACAAATGTTCAAATAACTAAATTTACTTTAGAGAATGTGTTTCCCCAATACTTTGACCGCCACATATACATTTAAAATATGGCAAATTAAACCAGGTTGATATGATATATGAGAGTTTAATACATAGATAAGTCATAGAGATGTCAGAACAATCTAACAAAATAATTTTTAAATGTGCATGAAATCCAATATAAATATCATAAATCGGATTAGTCTGTAGCAATGATTGAAAGTAATGTAGCATTTCCTAGAAACAGTGCAAGCCCTCCTGTGAGAGGACATATTTGTAATATCAACATGTTTTGCCTGAATAAAAAGATTTTAATCAAAAAAAAAAAAGAAACAGAGTGGAATCTGAAGTTTCTAATTAAATAGTTTTACTCATGATATATAAAGTCACATCAATTTTCATCAAATAATCAATTTTGAAATAACAGAAAAATGACAAGGCAAAATAAACTATGAGATAGATATTTAATCAAATTACCAGTACAATCAAATATCAATAAAATCTTTTGTGTATTTAATCAATCACAATCAAATAATTAGGCCTAATTGATTTAAATTACAATTAAATACTTAGGCGTAATTGATTAATTAAAATCAAATATTAATCAAATACTTAACTGTAATTGATTAATTAAAATCAAATATTAATCAAATACTTAGGTGTAATTGATTAATTACAAAATTCCATAATTATTCGAAATCATGGCTGTCATTTTATTTCATTTTGCTATACAGTTCTGTTATTTAACTACCTAAATGCTATTGTTCAATCATTATAAGCTAGAATTGAAAATTTACCAAGTATATAAAAGATGGTTTAAAAAATCTGATGGATAATTGCTTAGTCAACTCTTCATTATACAATTAAACTTTACATTAACTAGACAATGTCTGTAAGACATAAATACTCCCACTGACATGTGACCTTTGCATAAAGTTTGACCAAAATCCATGAAAGAATGAAGTTGGTAAGTGTTCTAAATTGAATCAGTTGATGATTTTCTATATATAGCAATGGTGACATTGGCCTTGACCTTGGAACACGTAAACACAATGATGCTCATGTTTGACCTTTGTATAAAAGTCCGCCCAAAATCTGTCAAAGACTGAAGTTACTAATAATATATATAAGAGTTTATGTTGAATCAGAAGGTGACCTGAGAGGAGGGGGCAGACAACAATATATATATTTATAGCAGGGACATAAAAATTCCAACTCTTAATCACGACATATATACATCAATGTGACATGACATATATACATCAACATGACATGACATATATACACATCAACATGACATGACATATATACATCAACATGACATGACATATATACATCAACATGACATGACATATATACATCAACATGACATGACATATATACATCAACGTGACATGACATATATACATCAACATGACATGACATATATACATCAACGTGACATGACATATACACATCAACATGACATGACATATATACATCAACATGACATGACATATACATCAACGTGACATGACATATATACATCAACATGACATATATACATCAACATGACATGACATATATACATCAACACGACATGACATATATACATCAACATGACATGACATATAAATCAACATGACACGACATATATACATCAACATGACATATATACATCAAAGTGACATGACACATCAACATGACATGAAATATATACACATCAACATGACATGACATATATATATCAACATGACATGACATATATATACATCAACATGACATATATACATCAACATGATGTGACATATATACATCAACATGACATGACATATACATATCAACATGACATGACATATATACATCAACATGACATGACATATATACACCAACATGACATGACATATATACATCAACGTGACGTGACATATTTACTAAAGTTAGGATAGCTGGGTTATAACCTGTAATTGTCCTTCAAAAATTCATTCTGAGCACTCTTCAGATCCTCAAAAGAATGAACTTCTCCCAACATTGTAATATCAATGACTACTACATTTGGACAGACAATACCATATGACTGATACCATAGTTTATTGTAAGTATTTACTGAAAACTCTTTTTCTCCCAGCAATCTTGACAAAGCATGTTGCAAATGTTTTTACTATGTTTATAATGTATTCTACCATGTTTGCTAACGCCAGTTTTGATTGGTTTAAAACCATGTATTATTTTCCAATAATACACGCTCGTGCCAATAATACACGCTCATGCCAATAATACACGCTCGTGAGTCACGGCTGTAACAATTTTATATATCTAATATTCACATATTTCATAGAAGGTTACTATAGCCGAGTGGGCTAATGGGTTAGTCTTTCATTACATTTTTATCACGACGCGAGTTCGAATCCTACGGAGGCCCCCCCCCTTTTTTTTCTTTTTTTTATCCCTTTTTTTTTTAATTTTCAAAATCAATGCCATATGATATAGAAATGTATATTTCATCAACAAATAATGCAATACTCAAGAAATAAATTACAAGGTTTTCCCGGGGTTTCTTTGCTGTTTTTCTATTAGAAAGAGGTCGATCTCAGAACTAAACTGTACATTGTAGAATAGAAATAATCAACTTTGACTCGTGTATTGTTGCAGGATATACAACTCGGACTCGGATATTTTGCAATTTTAATTAATAACTCAGGCCTGCGGCATTCGTTATTAATTTAATTGCAAAATATCCTCGTCCTCGTTGTATATCCTGCAACAATACACGAATCATCGTTAATTATTTCTTAAATAAGAAGGAGGAATAAAAACTTAAACTGCATGCCCTCACCAGTGTCCTTGATATAAAAAACTACCCTGCCCTCACCAGTGTCCTTGATATAAAAACTACCCCGAGTGCCCTCACCAGTGTCCTTTAAAGATATAAAAACTACCCTGCCCTCACCAGTGTCCTTAAAGGGCCTCGAACTAACATCCTCCTTCTCTACAAGCATTAGGCTAAAGGGGAATTCCCACTAAAAGTATACACCCTGATTTCACAATATCATTTCTTCTGATCAAATCAATACTAATATGATATTTAAAATTTTCCAATCATCAATAAAGTGCTAATTCAAGCTCTATCTATATATAACCACAATAGACCTAACTAGCATGCTTACTTTTAATTCATTTAAATAGTGACGTGGTTCAGAAATGCTTTTACGCCATCAGCACCACTAACAAGTCCTAAAGGAACAGAACTGCTGTATGATGCAGTCTAATTAATTTTAGCTCGACTGTACCTAAACCTTTGATTTGTATTGAAAGGTGCTAAATATTTTGTGTGTCTTTGTACAATCCTGTGCCATCTGAACATAATGTAAGAAGAATGAGGCATGTAATAGGCACTTTAGGTGGCAATGCAGTGACATTTGAATGGCTGACAATCAATTTAGACTTTATTATCAAATGAACAAATAACAGTTATGGAGACATTACTACCTAAAACAGCTACCGAACTGTAATGTCTGTCTGAAGTGTACAAGGTTATTTCCCTCAAGGTCAGTATAACCTTGTAAACAAACACACAGCCAAATAGCTGTTAAATGATGACTAGAAAATACATCCCCAGTAACAGTTCCTTAGGTGTCGGAACTTCTAAGACTACTGCTGGCCTCCATACTTACAGTATGTAGCTGCCAGTATAAAATGTTTACCTTATTGGATTTTTCTAATTTTCTTTTATTCTTCAAGGTCAAAGTATTTTTTATCAAATAGGGCACAAAAGTAGAGAAGAGGGGACAAAGAGAAAGAGATGAGGGGTCAATGACAAAAGGAGATCAGGAGACAAGGGGTCGAGATGAGGGGTCAATGACAAAAGGAGATCAGGAGACAAGGGGTAGTGATGAGGGGTCAATGACAAAAGGAAATCAGGAGACAAGGGGTAGAGATGAGGGGTCAATGACGAAAGGAGATCAGGAGACAAGGGGTAGAGATGAGGGGTCAATGACAAAAGGAGATCAGGAGACAAGGGGTAGAGATGAGGGGTCAATGACAAAAGGAGATCAGGAGACAAGGGGTAGTGATGAGGGGTCAATGACAAAAGGAGATCAGGAGACAAGGGGTAGAGATGAGGGGTCAATGACAAAAGGAGATCAGGAGACAAGGGGTCGAGATGAGGGGTCAATGACAAAAGGAGATCAGGAGACAAGGGGTAGAGATGAGGGGTCAATGACAAAAGGAGATCAGGAGACAAGGGGTAGTGATGAGGGGTCAATGACAAAAGGAGATCAGGAGACAAGGGGTAGAGATGAGGGGTCAATGACAAAAGGAGATCAGGAGACAAGGGGTAGTGATGAGGGGTCAATGACAAAAGGAGATCAGGAGACAAGGGGTAGTGATGAGGGGTCAATGACAAAAGGAGATCAGGAGACAAGGGGTAGAGATGAGGGGTCAATGACAAAAGGAGATCAGGAGACAAGGTCAAGGGGTATGGATGAGGGGTCAATGACAAAAGGAGATCAGGAGACAAGGGGTAGTGATGAGGGGGTCAATTACAAAAGGAGATCAGGAGACAAGGGGTAGAGATGAGGGGTCAATGACAAAAGGAGATCAGGAGACAAGGGGTAGAGATGAGGGGTCAATGACAAAAGGAGATCAGGAGACAAGGGGTAGAGATGAGGCGTCAATGACAAAAGGAGATCAGGAGACAAGGGGTAGTGATGAGGGGTCAATGACAAAAGGAGATCAGGAGACAAGGGGTAGAGATGAGGGGTCAATGACAAAAGGAGATCAGGAGACAAGGGTAGAGATGAGGGGTCAATGACAAAAGGAGATCAGGAGACAAGGGGTAGTGATGAGGGGTCAATGACAAAAGGAGATCAGGAGACAAGGGGTAGAGATGAGGGGTCAATGACAAAAGGAGATCAGGAGACAAGGGGTAGAGATGAGGGGTCAATGACAAAAGGAGATGGTAGGATGAGGGGTCAATGACAAAAGGAGATCAGGAGACAAGGGGGTAGTGATGAGGGGTAATGACAAAAGGAGATCAGGAGACAAGGGGTAGAGATGAGGGGTCAATGACAAAAGGAGATCAGGAGACAAGGGGTAGAGATGAGGGGTCAATGACAAAAGGAGATCAGGAGACAAGGGGTAGGATGAGGGGTCAATGACAAAAGGAGATCAGGAGACAAGGGGTAGAGATGAGGGGTCAATGACAAAAGGAGATCAGGAGACAAGGGGTAGAGATGAGGGGTCAATGACAAAAGGAGATCAGGAGACAAGGGGTAGAGATGAGGGGTCAATGACAAAAGGAGATCAGGAGACAAGGGGTAGAGATGAGGGGTCAATGACAAAAGGAGATCAGGAGACAAGGGGTAGAGATGAGGGGTCAATGACAAAAGGAGATCAGGAGACAAGGGGTAGAGATGAGGGGTCAATGACAAAAGGAGATCAGGAGACAAGGGGTAGAGATGAGGGGTCAATGACAAAAGGAGATCAGATGACAAGGGGTAGAGATGAGGGGTCAATGACAAAAGGAGATCAGGAGACAAGGGGTAGAGATGAAGGGGTCAATGACAAAAGGAGATCAGGAGACAAGAGGTAGAGATGAGGGGTCAATGACAAAAGGAGATCAGGAGACAAGGGGTAGAGATGAGGGGTCAATGACAAAAGGAGATCAGGAGACAAGGGGTAGAGATGAGGGGTCAATGACAAAAGGAGATCAGGAGACAAGAGGTAGAGATGAGGGGTCAATGACAAAAGAGATCAGGAGACAAGGGGGAGAGATGAGGGGTCAATGACAAAAAGATCAGGTGACAAGGGTAGAGATGAGGGGTCAATGACAAAGGAGCAGAATCAGGAGACAAGAGGTAGAGATGAGGGGTCAATGACAAAAAGAGATCAGGAGACAAGGGGGTAGAGATGAGGGTCAATGTCAAAAATAGATCAGGAGACAAGGGGTAGAGATGAGGGGTCATTGACAAAAGGAGATCAGAATACAAGGTCAAGGGGTATGGATGAGGGGTCAATGACAAAAAGAATATAAGGTGACAAGGGGTAGAGATGAGGGGTCAATGACAAAAGGAGATCAGGAGACAAGGGGTAGAGATGAGGGGCCAATAACAAAAAGAGATCAGGTGACAAGGGGTAGAGATGAGGGGTCAATGTCAAAAGGAAATCAGGTGACAAGGGGGAGAGATGAGGGGTCAATGACAAAAGGAAATCATGAGACAAGGGGTAGAGATGAGGGGTCAATGACAAAAAGAGATCAGGTGACAAGGGGTAGAGATGAGGGGTCAATGTCAAAAGGAAATCAGGTGACAAGGGGGAGAGATGAGGGGTCAATGACAAAAGGAAATCATGAGACAAGGGGTAGAGATGAGGGGTCAATGACAAAAGGAGATCAGGAGACAAGGGGTAGAGATGAAGGGTCAATGACAAAAGGAGATCAGGAGACAAGGAGTAGAGATGGGGGGTCAATAACAAAAAGAGATCAGGTGACAAGGGGTAGAGATGAGGGGTCAATGTCAAAAGGAAATCAGGTGACAAGGGGTAGAGATGAGGGGTCAATGACAAAAAGAGATCAGGAGACAAAAGTAAAGATTAGAGGGGAGAAGAATAGGAGACCAGGAGACAAGGGGTAGAGATGAGGGGTCAATGACAAAAGGAGATCATGAGATAAAAAAGAAAAGATGAAGAGACAAGGGAATAAAGAGAAAATGTTGAGAAAAGAGTTAACAGTTGAGGGCAATTAGGAAAAGACTAGAATCAGGAGAGACAGGCAATGCAATAGATGCCAAGTGTATCATATTACAGGAAATGGATGTGATGTCTGATAGCAATTCATGGATAAAGGAGGAACACCTTATTCAATATGTTTAAAAAAAAAATGCAGTTTTATTGATCAGATCATTTCAGCCTCATTGGTATTTATATTTTATTTGGTCATTCATCAAAATCAAACCAGACACTAGGCTAGTTTTATCAAAATTTATTATTTCCTTCAAAAGGATATATTTACATATGAATCAAGACATTTGAGAGAATATTCATTTTCTTTCTGTCAGAAAGTTTCACTGGGGAAAGAGTTTGGAGCGAACCAATGGTAAAATATCTCATTAAAATACAATTGGAAACTATACAGCATTTCAGTTGATATATTAACATCGTTGCACATACATATTTTACAAAGGCCCATATTCATACCATATTCTGACATACTCAAATTTACATTTTGCGCTCAGACTTGAACACTTTTGGTGATATATCAGATTTCAGAAGTTAAGGCTTTTCTTTTTAACTGCTGTTTCATAATTCAAATGAGTATTAAGGAAGTTTGGTTGAGCACCGATTCCATGCTTAAGCATGAGAATGGTTTTATGAATACAGACCAAGGTGTCTATAGTCTGGCGTTTGAGGCCCCATTAACAATTGATTAACAGACCTGTATTTTCTAACAAGAGGCCCCATGGGCCTGCATCAGTAACCTGGCATTCATCTTAGAAGTGGGTTTAAGTTAAGCACATGCATCTGCATGTGGTTAGTACATGTACTTAAAGAAAAAAAGCCCCTAGTCCTACTCTATCAATGAGGTGTAACATTTGAAATGTCGGAAGTAGGGGGTGAACTTCAATTCACTTTTAAAATAATTTAAGGTCAATCGAAATAAAATATCAAATGCACACAAACTTAAGTATCATACCTTAGTTTATAATTCTTGAATATAAACTCGTGATATTCTTTTGTGGTGTGACAGTGATTCAAAGATGAGAAAATGGATCAAAAGTTGTCGCGATTGCCAACAATGCATCGACTGTGGAACAAAAGTAAGCCATATATTTTGGAGCATTTTAACAATGGGCAATCTCATTGGTCTACAGCACTGTACACAATACTAGTTATAATTGTTCACCAATCAGACAGTCCATTTTGAAAGATCTCTAGAACAGATGGCTACTTCTGTTCCACAGTCAATACATTGTCCAGTCTTCAACTGTTACACCTTGAATGTAGGTCAAGGTCATTGATTTGACCAACTTGGTAGCTCTTTACCTCAGCATGCTACAGGCCAAACATCAAAGACCTGACAGACGCAGCAGGATGATGCACCATGCCATAAAATTGCCCTGAATTCCTATTCCCAAATTAACCAGAAAAATCCCTGATAATATCATATATGTAAGTTAGTCCATACTTATATTTAATTGTGAGTGGAGCTGTGATTGAGTAAAACAATTATTATGATGTAGCTGAAAAGCTCCAAAATGTATTTAGATTACGCTTGTACCATAACACCATAATTATCAATGTTGCACGAAAATCTAAACGAGACTGAGATAAAGCTTCAGTAAGATGCATACTTATGAATTTCTTTGTCAAACATCAAGGTCAAAGACTCAAAGGTCAAAGGTAAAGTAGAGGTCATAAATGCCCCATTTTAGTAATAGCATTTTTCACTACTTTATCATTACACCAATGTATGCAAAGATATGCTGCAGAAGCTAAGTTGAATGGACCTGATACAGTATACAACAGACTTTGTGATCGGTGTAAAAAGTAACAGTATAAAAGTAAAGCTCTGTAACTTAGAGGTCTTCAAGGAAGTAAACAAGGTTATCACATGAGGATGATTTAAGTGCCAAAATCAATTCTTTAATTGGTGGAGAAGTTGGTTTTCAATAATATTTGTAAAAATGTAAGAATTCCTTAAAGATTTTCTGTAATGAAGCATTTGTATAAACACTTCAGGGAGGAAAATGAAAAATTCTGTGAAGATTTACCAAAACAAGCATCTGTGTGTAGACTCCAGGTGAAAAAAATCACAAGTAGTAATAAGCAAATTCATTGGAACTGATATCCCCGTTCTCCTGACATATTGTTTGTAAACATTCTTGAGGTTAGGAGTAACTTGGCTTGTCAAAATGATAAATTTGAGCAATATACAAAAGTTAGATGTTAATTGCATATGTATTACAGGATAAAGTAAACTGATTTTGTGCAAGACTTTTCTTCTCACTAGCTGCCATAATGAAACTCTATAAAAAAATTGGCAGAGCTTTTAATACATTGAATCAAGTTCCTAAGTTTGAAGACTTTCAGAAAATATTTGGGAGAGTTATTTAACAGCAAATAACAATATTTTTCATAAATCAAGGAGCTATAACTTTATTACCAAGGTTGATGATATTTGCGAGAGTTATTGCATGGAAACAGCATAATGCCAATTTTTCTTTATCAAGGGGCCATAACTCTGTCAAATTAAATTTGACAAAACTCGCAAACGAACTTGGCTGAGCCTTTAAGGCATTTAACCTTGTTACCAAGTTTGTGGAAAATCTCTGGACTTTAGTCTTCCAGTTATTTCAAGGAAAACAGCAGAAAACAGCATTTTTAATTAATCAAGGTGTCAAAACTCTATCAAATAAAGTCCGGCAAAACTAGCAATTGAACTTGGCTGAGATCTTAAGGCATATAACCTTGTTAACATTTGTTGCAGTTATTACATGGAAAACATGACAGATGGATGCACTGAAGAACGGACAAATCTAAATTAATATCTTCCATTTCTGTGAAAGTAGGGGACAAAAATTTGGGAAAATTATGACATTCAAATGTAATCCATCAAGTTATTGAAGTGTTAACCAAGAGTTTGACTTAATGTATAAAATATATAGAGTGCTGTGGCATTATCGACAGTGAAAACAAAAACATCAGTTCAGGGATAAAACGTGGCTTGTTTTATGTTTTTCTTCATACCTCTTAAGTTCAGACAACCTGGTATGTGTAGTCTGACAACTCTAAAGCAGAATCAGCAGAGAGCATTTATATGTGTCTCTTCAAGTGATGATAATTATCTATTGTGTGACAAATTTGTCAGTCCAAGCATCACAAAGATCAAAGCGTGTACGTAAAAAGGTACGAGGAAGCAGAAATTATTGATCTGAGTAACAGGGATAAACGTCACACACTGTCAGAGGATCAGATCTAAAGCCAACGGAGGATAAGTGTGGATATAATCACACTGTCAGTCACTGATCTGTGTGATACAGCCAAAACATGGATGGATTACAGGAATATGGTTAATGCTTTATGTCACATATTTGTGATTTCTGCAAAAGTTATCTCCCTTAAAAACATAACTAATATGAGAATTATAGATAGATACAAAATTTCTGAAGTATATTTCAAACAAAGAACTATATTATTCAGAAGTAATTCAACTATTTTACAATAGAAATGCACATCACAAAACTCTGCTAGAAACAATGTTCCATTGTTGTTAGGCACAAAATTCAACTGTTGCTAGGGACCAAATTCAAATGTTGCTAGGTAAAACACTCAAATGTTGCTAGTGGAAAAACTCAACTGTTCATTAAGAGACGACCTCAAATTTTGCTAGGGACAAAACTTAGCTGTGGCTGGTGAGCATTATCCAGCTCACTTTAAGTACAATATTTATCACACTTTCAAAATGTTAACCTAAACTTAACATTGTCTTCCTTTAATGACTACAGGTTTCATACGGATTATGTCAAACCAAATTCAAAGGCCTTTTCAAGACTTTTTCAATGTCTTAATTAAATATACCCGTCATCTAAGTCAGCTTGAGAGGGACAAAAGAACAAAAACAGAACTTATAACTATCAACTTGATCAAATACAACGTGACATGGTAATTATTCTTATCAAACATTTATTAAAACAGTAATGTCTGTAGGGGAGGCAGTAGACAAAGTTGAAACCAAATGATCTGAGTGACCAGGGTTTCATTTATCATAATGAAACCTTAATATTCAAGGATTTTTCAAGGCTGTAGACCAATTTTCAAGGTTTTTCAAGGCACAGAATTAAATTCAAGTCTTTTCAAGGCCCAAGGTGAAATTCACAGCTTTCTCATGGCCCGTGCTAACCCTGATGAAAACAATTAAGGCCAATTTCAGTATCTCACAAGAGATAGAAACTCCCCCATGTAATATCTTCGATAATAACGGTAATTTTTTAATAACGGTTCACATACCATTCACCAAGGTGTCTGGGGTACTGAATTATCTGATTGGATGTAAAAAAGTATAGTGTCACCTGCCCGAGCATGTTTTAAGACAACAACTACCTGCTTCACCAACAAGTACAATCAAAAGAAAAAAAAACCAGTTTAACATCCAACATGCAACTGTCATAAAATCAAGTGTATTAAGAATTATATACTCACCAGGACTCTGGTACATGAGACGACAGTATGTCTGCATGATGGAACCCTGGAAATATAATGAGATTAGAATTAACATACTGATTGATGTTATAACATTGTGGTGTGAATATGATGGTAATCTGTTGATGGTATCATAACATATCTTGACACACCCTTTTAGTATTAGAGAAGTGGTCAAATGTGACCTTTGACACTTTTACAAAGACCTGGTCAGGCCTAGCTGTGGACTTTGTTTTGCAAAACAACTTTAGACGTGAATGAAAAAGCATGTAGTTGTTCAACTCTAGATGAAGTCACCAGTTGGCAGTACTACTCTAGATGTGGTCAACAGTTAGCAGTACTACTCTAGATGTGGTCATCAGTTAGCAGTACTACTCTAGATGTGGTCATCAGTTAGCATCTAGATGTAGTCACCAGTTAGCAGTACTACTCTAGATGTGGTCAACAGTTAGCAGTACAACTCTAGATGTGGTCATCAGTTGGCAGTACAACTATAGATGTGGACATCAGTTGGCAGTACAACTCTAGATGTGGACATCAGTTAGCAGTACAACTCTAGATGTGGTCAACAGTTAGCAGTACTACTCTAGATGTGGTCATCAGTTGGCAGTACAACTCTAGATGTGGTCAACAGTTAGCAGTACTACTCTAGATGTGGTTCAGTTGGCAGTACAACTCTAGATGTGGACAACAGTGTGCAGTACAACTCTAGATGTGGACAACAGTGTGCAGTACAACTATAGATGTGGACATCAGTTGGCAGTACAACTATAGATGTGGACATCAGTTGGCAGTACAACTCTAGATGTGGTTCAGTTGGCAGTACAACTCTAGATGTGGTCATCAGTTGGCAGTACAACTATAGATGTGGACAACAGTTGGCAGTACAACTATAGATATGGACATCAGTTGGCAGTACAACTCTAGATGTGGTTCAGTTGGCAGTACAACTCTAGATGTGGACAACAGTTGGCAGTACAACTATAGATATGGACATCAGTTGGCAGTACAATTCTAGATGTGGTCATCAGTTGGCAGTACTACTCTAGATGTGGTCATCAGTGAGCAGTACTACTCTAGATGTGGTCATCAGTTGGCAGTACTACTCTAGATGTAGTCATCAGTTGGCAGTACAATTCTAGATGTGGTCATCAGTTGGCAGTACAACTCTAGATGTGGTCATCAGTTGGCAGTACAACTCTAGATGTAGTCATCAGTTGGCAGTACAACTATAGATGAGGACATCAGTTGGCAGTACAACTCTAGATGTAGTCACCAGTTGGCAGTACAACTCTAGATGTGGTCAACAGTTAGCAGTACAATTCTAGATGTGGTCATCAGTTGGCAGTACAACTCTAGATGTGGTCAACAGTTAGCAGTACTACTCTAGATATGGTCATCAGTTGGCAGTACTGCTCTAGATGTGGTCATCAGTTGGCAGTACTACTCTAGATATGGTCATCAGTTGGCAGTACTACTCTAGATGTGGTCATCAGTTGGCAGTACAACTCTAGATGTGGTCAACAGTTAGCAGTACTACTCTAGATGTGGTTCAGTTGGCAGTACAACTCTAGATGTGGTCATCAGTTGGCAGTACTACTCTAGATGTGGTCATCAGTTGGCAGTACAACTCTAGATGTAGTCACCAGTTAGCATCTAGATGTGGTCAACAGTTAGCAGTACAATTCTAGATGTGGTCATCAGTTAGCAGTACTAATCTAGATGTGGTTCAGTTGGCAGTACAACTCTAGATGTGGACATCAGTTGGCAGTACAACTCTAGATGTGGTCATCAGTTAGCAGTACAACTCTAGATGTGGACAACAGTGTGCAGTACAACTCTAGATGTGGACATCAGTTGGCAGTACAACTCTAGATGTGGACATCAGTTGGCAGTACAACTCTAGATGTGGACATCAGTTGGCAGTACAACTATAGATGTGGACAACAGTTGGCAGTACAACTATAGATGTGGACAACAGTGTGCAGTACAACTCTAGATGTGGACATCAGTTGGCAGTACAACTATAGATGTGGACAACAGTTGGCAGTACAACTATAGATATGGACATCAGTTGGCATTACAACTCTAGATGTGGTTCAGTTGGCAGTACACATCTAGATATGGACATCAGTTGGCAGTACAACTATATATATATATATAGATATGGACATCAGTTGGCAGTACAACTCTTGCCATGAACATGAATTTAAGGCCTTAATGTTGACTCTAGCTTCAGATGTACCATAAGTGGTAGTTACAATACTTAGCCACTAACATAACGTGGCATATATGGCAGTACATCTCCAACACACTTGTTGATTATTTTGATAGCTAAATCTTATTCCATGTTTCTGTTATAGCCGTTGAGGCCTTAAACCAAAATGATAAAATCCATTACTACTAATGCAAATTAGACACTTTACATGAAAATCCTTTGAGTATATCCTGATCGAGTCGGAGTGAAGGAAAATCAAATCTTCCAATGATTACTCTCGACAAAATAGAACTTTTTAATTACACATACTTAGTATACTACAACACAAATACGCAAATAAAAACAGTTATTGTATTCAATGGGCAGAAGACTCAATAGAATCTCCAGGCAATGGAAATTTGATTAACACCAACAAAATTTAACTTTTTGTTTTCTTCATGAAATAATTCAATTCCATCCAGAGCTGATTCGGTATTTTTTCTATATTTTCTTCAACAATGCGGGGAAATGATAATGATTTTAAATGGAGATTAAAGGGGAAGTGGGTTAAGCTACTGGAATTGTAGTATGACAATTAAATATCAACACACTCTAGACTTTGAAGGACAAATAAGACAATAGTATCAATGCTTGACTGTGTAACAAAGGTCATAGAGATTGGGTCATAAAAATCCATCTGCTAATTAATACAATATATTATTGTTCTAAACAAAATTACATATTGAATGTAATTAAGTCTACTTTTATCTGTTATCTAACTTAAAGATCAAGCAGAAAGCTCCAAAGCCATTGTACCAATTTCAAGGACTTGCGGACTTGTCTTACCAAGAGGAAAGTCCAAAATGGGCATAAAGGCATTTCCTTGAGTGTCTGATGGTTTTCTAGATACTAGTTTGAGTTTATAATTAAGTATCAGTTTAAAATTGTAACATTTCAGCAATGGGAGAGATGTTCCCTACCAACGACTCAATGTTTTTAGTTTCTTACCAACAAATTATTGAAAACATTTTCCTCAACTTAATTAGGTAGTGCAATTATTTCCTTCTTGTGAAGGGTCATTAAATCTCAAACACGAAAGTTTTTAAAACAACTCATACTGCTAATAATTACAACAAAACTAGACTATCCAGTTTGACTTGGTCAAAGTAGTACACTTCAAATACTAAAGGAAAAAAACACACATCTGTAACAATGTATATATAGTCTGCAATAGGATGATAGAGAGAACAATTAAGAGGCCCATGGGCCATAATGGTCACCCCAGTTCTGAAATACATACTGATAGTAAGTTGATGTTTTTGTATTTCAAAAAGAATTTTACACATTTGACAAGTGTGACCTTTAAGGGTGGTCAAGGTCATTCAATTTAACAAACATTTTAGTCTGTTATCAAAGCATGTCACTGTCCCAATATATGTCCCTGGGTCTCATGGTCATTGAGAAGAAATCGCTTAAAAGATTTTAAGACATATGACCCCTGTGACCTTGAAAGTAGGTCAAAGTCATTCATTTGATCAAACTTGGTAGCTGTTCCTCCAAAGCAGGCTACTGGCCCAATATCATTGCTCTGGGCCTCTTGGTTACTGAGAAGAAGTCAAAAAATGTAAATTGTTTACGATGCACAACATCGTACAACAAGGGCCCAATGGGCCCAAATCGCTCACCTGCAATGCAGTGATCTTTTCATATATGGATCCTGCAGTTATTTGAAAGCATGCTACAGGACCAATATAATGTCTCTCTGCACTTTGGCTTTTCACTAAAAGTCATTTAAAGATTTAAGCATACTTGATCGACGTGACCTTGAATGTGAGTCAAGGTCATTCATTTGAACAAACTTGGTAGCCCTTTACCGCAGCATGCTACAGTCCCAATATCAACTCCCTGGGACTCTTGGTTATTGAGAAGAAGTTGTTTAAAGATTTTAGCCTTTTGACCCCTGTGACCTTGAATGAAAGTCAAGGTCATTCATTTGAACAAACTTGGTAGCCCTTCACCCCAGCATGCTACAGGCCAAATATTAGGTCTCTGGGACTGTTGGTTATCGAGAAGAAGTCGTTTAAAGATTTTAGCCTTTTTGGCCCCTGTGACCTTGAATGAAGGTCAAGGCCATTCATTTCAACAAACTAGGTAGCCCTTCATCCCAGTATGCTACAGACCCAATATCAACTCCCTGGGACTGTTGGTTATTGAGAAGAAGTCGTTTGAAGATTTTAGCCTTTTTGACTCCTGTGACCTTGAATGAAGGTCAAGGTCATTCATTTGAACAAACTTGGTAGCCCTTCACCCCAGCATGCTACAGACCCAATATCAACTCCCTGGGACTGTTGGTTATTGAGAAGAAGTTGTTTCAAGATTTTAGCCTTTTTGACCCCTGTGACCTTGAATGAAGGTCAAGGTCATTCATTTGAACAAACTTGGTAGCCCTTTACCCCAGCATGCTACAGACCCAATATCAACTCCCTGGGACTCTTGGTTATTGAGAAGAAGTCGTTTAAAGATTTTAGCCTTTTTGACTCCTGTGACCTTGAATGAAAGTCAAGGTCATTCATTTGAACAAACTTGGGAGCCCTTCACCTCAGCATGCAACAGGCCAAATATTAGGTCTCTGGGACTCTTGGTTATTGAGAAGAAGTCGTTTAAAGATTTTAGCCTTTTTGACCCCTGTGACCTTGAATGAAGGTCAAGGTCATTCATTTGAACAAACTTGGTAGCCCTTTACCCCAGCATGCTACAGGCCCAATATCAACTCCCTGGGACTCTTGGTTATTGAGAAGAAGTCGTTTAAAGATTTTAGCCTTTTTGACTCCTGTGACCTTGAATGAAGGTCAAGGTCATTCATTTGAACAAACTTAGTAGCCCTTCACCCCAGCATGCTACAGACCCAATATCGACTCCCTGGGACTCTTGGTTATTGAGAAGAAGTTGTTTAAAGATTTTAGCCTTTTTGACCCCTGTGACCTTGAATGAAGGTCAAGGTCATTCATTTGAACAAACTTGGTAGCTCTTCACCCCAGCATGCTACAGACCCAATATCAAGTCCCTGGGACTCTTGGTTATTGAGAAGAAGTCGTTTAAAGATTTTAGCCTTTTTGACTCCTGTGACCTTGAATGAAGGTCAAGGTCATTCATTTGAACAAACTTGGTAGCCCTTCACCCCAGCATGCTACAAACCCAATATCAAGTCCCTGGGTCTTTTGGCTATTTAGAAGAAGTCGTCTAATTTTTTTTTAGCATATTTGACCCCTGTGACCTTGAATGAAAGTCAAGGTCATTCATTTGAACAAACTTGGTAGCCCTTTACCTCAGCATGCTACAGACCCAATATCAACTCCCTGGGACTCTTGGTTATTGAGAAGAAGTTGTTTAAAGATTTTAGCCTTTTTGACCCCTGTGACCTTGAATGAAGGTCAACGTTATTCATTTGAACAAACTTGGTAGCCCTTCACCCCAGCATGCTACAGGCCCAATATTAGGTCTCTAGGCCTTTTGGTTATTGAGAAGAAGTTGCTTGAATGGAAAGTTGACGCCGGCCGGACAGCCGGACGGACGGACGACGGACGCCGCGCCACGGCATAAGCTCACTTGCCCTTCGGGCAGGTGAGCTAAAAAACAATTGCAATAGGTCACTTGAGACTCCACTCAAGTGACCTAAAAACCTGCATGGAGCCCCATATTTTTCACAATTTCTGTTGAAAACTGCATGTCAGTACTTTTAATTAACAATAAAAGGCAGAAGTTCTCAATAGAATTATTCAGGTGAACAATTAATATGAAAACAAGTAGTTTTTAAATTGTACAATTTTGAGAGCAAATTAAAGAGCAATAAAATGTCAAGTTTGGTAGTTATGTTTTCTCACTTTCTTCTCATATGTGTGAAATTTAATTCCTCTAATGAAGTTTTATTAATATCAGTGTTTAAAAGAAGCAATCAATCCACAACTCAAAAAGCGATCCAAATTATGTTTGTCATTAAACTCAATGTATTTATACAGCTTTTTTTTGTCCTGGTTTCTGTGATTAAACACTGAGATACACAAGCAACTTTGATAAAATGTATCAATAAATTTAAACAACAAAACTTTAAGACTTCTGCAAGGCCTTTCTGCCTGCACAAGCTTCTCCGTGCAGACTGGTATTTATTTTGTCACTAGGCGACATTATGTTACTTATAATTTATATATTGCCAATCAGATTCAAAGTACTCAGTACCTTTAACACTTCATACCAAAATAAAATATGTATGTACATTACTCCTAAAACATATCTGGATGAGCTAGCTAAAAACACATCACAAACACCCATATCTAATTTGTAGAATGTGGCAGACTGTTGGTGATGCTTATAATGTAATCATAGCATTATAACAGAATTTTGTCTGAAAATTTATTTAATTTTTTCTAAAACCAAAATCATTAAATAAGCATTGCATGATGAGCAGCAACAGTACTGAATGTGCTGACACGTTTAGGCCTATTTTTTTTTGTTTTCACATTATTTTGTAGTTCATTTAAGTTCAGTATAACTAAATCTATATTTTATCTGTGTACGTATATGAACAATTTCACCAAAATAAGGCTGATTGTTATAAAAACAGATAATGCATTAGCCAACCTGTCACCGACCACCTTAACCGATTCAAACATTTTCATAGAATATAGCGGTAAAAGTGTATAGTGTTAACATGCTCAACTCCATAATCAGACTAAATCCAACAGTTTGACATCACCATCAATACATTTATGCCTACACCTTCCGACTCCAGTGGAAATCAATCACACGGGAATCGAGGTGCCCTATCCTGTGTAATTCCTGTCTGATCTTTTGCATGCAACAAGCACCGTTATCAATGCCAATTAATGACTACAACATAAATGGTTCACACTCTCAACTCAAAAGTTTAATACAATCTACAGAATGATCAAAGATTAGAAAGTATTATTCAGGTTACCATCAGGAATAAATCAATCTTTTCAATCTCCCCTCTGGATTCTAACTTGTTTTTGAAAAAAAAATCATGAATGATAACAAAATTGTATTGTTTTCATTATCTCACATGCAAATGGTTTTCAGTAACATAAGTTGTGGGTGGGTTCTATGATCAGTGATATGGAACAAGCAAGTCGAGTATTGCTAAAGCAATACATGTTCCCTACTGGCCCTGTCAGCTATTACACTGTAATGACTTTTAAAGAAACTTTGATTTTCTAAAAATAGTAATCTTGACCTTGACTCAACAACCATGAAACTTGAACTCGTCCAGAATTTGATGGTTCTTTGTAGTTGTGTGAAGTTTGATCAAAATAATTAAAACTTGATTGAAATTTATCAGTATGGGATGGCTGTTTGGTGGCATACACACGTACACCCAGGGGCTGATGGGTGGGACCAAAAAAGGTAAATTTGACTGAAATATATAACAGGCGACTGTACAGGCCAATGTGCCTCTTGTTTTAGTACATCACTCTTACATTTTATTTTATATTTCAATACTCAACTGAATATTTCACCACCAGAAGGCCTGTCAGCATCAGCTATTTCATCGTCTGTGGCACTAACCAACAGTATTAGTCACGCCACAATAGATTCACATTCACAGAGGACCTGACACTATCACCTCCCCATAGTACCCATGTGTCTGTAGCCAACGGGAAGTTAGTATTCTAATAATGGGATGTACTAGCAATATATTGTGATGAAAAAAGAGGCCTAATAAGCCTGTATTGCTCACCTACTTCTAATGTAGTTTTGAAGTTGATCTAGTTCAATTATGCAGATGCTATACTGATTACAACTTTATTCATATATAAAAAGCATATTATACTGAAATTATCGTCCTTTGTATTTTTCGATTGAAATCCCTCAAGGAATAAACCACTAGAGCGCTGACCATGGATTTTCTGAAAATAGTAACTGTGGCCTTGAACTTGACCCAACAACCCTGAAACTCTAACTTGTCCTTTGCATTTGTGTGGAGTTAAATCAAAATCTCTCAAGAAATGAAGCCACAAGAGCGCTGACAATGTTTTCCTAAAAAAAGTAACAGTGAACTTGCAACTTGATCCCAGCAACCGAAACTCAAGCTTGTCCAGAACATTCCTTAATTCTGCTAGGTTTATTCATCCCAGCATACTTCTGGCCTAATATTGGGTCTCTGGATCTCTTGGTTATTGGGAAATTGTCCTCTAAATCTTTAAGCACATATGACCCCTGTGACCTTGAAGATAGCTCAAGGTCATTCATTCGAACAAACTTGGTAACCTTTTAGCCTAGCATGATGAATGGTGCACCAAGGCATATTAGCCCACTTTTCATTTCAGCAGGCAAACTAAAATTTCCTACTTAAGTTTATATCTGAGTCCATTCTTTTCTTTTGTGAAAATTATAAATAGCCCCAATCATGAATACAAAATGGTGACTTGGGGCAGAGACAGACAAGTTCAACAGGATGAGACAGGTTTTGGGCAAGAAACTGACAACTTGGGCAATGCAGATAATTTGGACAGGCTAGCTGGGTTTTGCTTAAGGCAAGAGACCTAGGCAATGCAAAGATGCTGTGTGGTTTGGGGACACAGACAACACAGACAGGCTTGGTGGCTTGGGATGGGTCACCAAACTGGATGCAAAAACAGACATGATATACAGGCTGGTTGACTTTGGGGCACACAGATATTGCATAGTCTGGGTGGTTTGGGACACAGATAGACAACACATACAGTCTGGGTGGTTTGGGACACAGATAGACTACACATACAGTCTGGGTGGTTTGGGACACAGATAGACTACACATACAGTCTGGGTGGTTTGGGACACAGATACACTACACATACAGTCTGGGTGGTTTGGGACACAGATACACTACACATAGTCTGGGTGGTTTGGGACACAGATAGACTACACATACAGTCAGGGTGGTTTGGGACAGATAGACTACACATACAGTCTGGGTGGTTTGGGACACAGATACACTACACATACAGTCTGGGTGGTTTGGGACACAGATACACTACACATAGTCTGGGTGGTTTGGGACACAGATAGACTACACATACAGTCTGGGTGGTTTGGGACACAGATAGACTACACCTACAGTCTGGGTGGTTTGGGACACAAATAGACTACACATACAGTCTGGGTGATTTGGGACACAGATAGACTACACATACAGTCTGGGTGGTTTGGGACACAGATAGACTACACATACAGTCTGGATGGTTTGGGACACAGATAGACTACACATACAGTCTGGATGGTTTGGGACACAGATAGACTACACATACAGTCTGGGTGGTTTGGGACACACATGGACTACACATACAGTCTGGATGGTTTTGGGAACAGATAGACTACACATACAGTCTGGGTGGTTTGGGACACAGATAGACTACACACACAGTCTGGGTGGTTTGGGACACAGACTACACATAGTCTGGGTGGTTTGGGACACAGGTACACTACACATACAGTCTGGGTAGTTTGGGACACAGATACACTACACATACAGTCTGGGTGGTTTGGGACACAGATACACTACACATACAGTCTGGGTGGTTTGGGACACAGATAGACTACACATACAGTCTGGGTGGTCTGGGACACAGATACACTACACATACAGTCTGGGTGGTTTGGGACACAGATACACTACACACACTGTCTTGGTGGCTAAAGGTGACACAGACATTTTACACTGATAGGTTGGGTGGATTAAATTGGGGCACATTATCTGTGACAGATAACACATACAGGTTAATAGGATGAGATAATTAAATCACAACACTGATGTCCATCCTATTTTACCATGCATTATTGTTATCCATTGTTGATATTCATATCATCTGCACTGTACTGTTTAGGAGAATAAACAATTGTCATTGTCATTGGGTGTATTGGTGTCACAGACAGACACGACAAACTGACAGACAGGTGGTTGGAGAGACAGACAGGAGGGTGCAGCGTGGGCAGGTGGATAAGAAAACAGCGACAGATTAGACTAACACAGGCAATGGGAAGGAAGGATTAAAATTAATACAACCCACATCTGTGTCTTATACATAGCTAGCCTGTCTATATACAGATATACCCACATTGAAGGCAATTTTGCTAATGAACACTGCAGCTTGACATTGAACCTCAAATCAAATCCATTTCCAGAAACAGAAACATGTATTCTTGACAAACAACAAAAAGCAGAGTTCTGCTTAAATACAGAAAATCTCTGTTGAAAAAATATTGAGCTCATAGTTGCCATGGCAACACTAATGTTAAAGGTTTGACCCATCTGTTCATCTTGCCAATAGTCTACTATCTCATTTAATTTGGAATAAAACCTCTCTCCGTGTAGTAATATGATTTTCTAAACGTCATACCAGGTAATATACCCTAATGATGAAAGGAGCCATCATATTACAGAAAGGACACAGGCTTTATCAACAACTTTGGACCAACAGTCAACAGTAGAAAACCTGACATCTGAAACGTATAGCCATAAAGAGGATGATTACAGCCAAATAATAACACAACTTACACAAGAAATATATATATTAGGGGTTACTCTGGCAATGAAATTTCTAAAAGGATAAATGAAAATATGACACTGTGTTTCTGTTCATTCAGATGGTGACAAGTGTATGTACAGTAACATTTTCACTGGCTACAATTTTCAATTGTTAGACACATGGGAAAAAGATGGATATATTTGTTGCCCCTAACCAAGTATACTGATGGTGGAGGGGCATTGCCATCTAGCTAAGCACACAATTGTCTGATAATAAGCCCACAACTGACTATTACAGATCATGGCACCAATCACTGACAGATCATGGCTTCAATCACTCACAGATCATGACACCAATCACTCACAGATCATGGCTTCAATCACTCACAGATCATGACACCAATCACTCACAGATCATGGTATCAATCACTAACAGATCATGACACCAATCACTCACAGATTTTCAATTTCAACAAATTTTATTGCAACAAAGCAAAAGGATTAGGCATCAGGCAAAGCCTATATAAGCCTTCTCCATACAACTTCGGTATGTTACAAGCATATAGTACACATTATTAACAAACATATGAGTCATATGTACAGTGTATCTCCAACCCCACTAACAATAGTTTGACACTTTAATATAATATGTATTCAAATCGATGAGTATCAGTAATATATTCTGATATACACTTTAATAAAAATATGTTGGTTTCTTCTTCGCAGATATGACATCCATGGAGTAGTGTTCTAATGTTAAAATGGTTAGGAGTAAAAACTGGGTTATTGAGATTATTTCTAAGTTTTAGTCTGTGATTGTTGAATTCAGGGCATTTTAAGAAGTAATGCTCCGCTGTTTCTTCGCCGCGGTCACAAGAACAAAGTGGGGAATCTCTCAAATGATCAAGAAATAAGTCAGCGTTCAAGTTACTGGCCTTATTTCTTAGCTGACACATAATTATATTAATAGTTCGACTGCCATCGTTCAGAAAGGTTTTTGTAGTTTCGGAGTTTTTATCTGTATTATTAAAAAGGAGAGATTTGAATTGTGCAAGAGAGTTCACATTAGATAAGTCGAAATTGAGAACGAACGAGTTGAAATCTCTAAATGTACAAGGAAAATAACTACTATAATAGCTTACTGATCTACAAATAGGGGTATTGAAATATCTAGTCGTCCTTAACGGATATCGTTCGTCTTCCTGGTGATATAAAAATGGTTCAATAATTTCTTTAAGATGTTGTGGGGCCATATCATGTATTATTTTAAACATCAATATTAATTTATGTTCTTGGCGTCTGTCAGAGAGAGATTCCCAACTAAGTTCTTTATATAGCTTGTGATGAGAGGTACCTCTGCGCAATCCTGTTATAATTCTCGAGTGTAGGACAAAAGCCCCCCCGGACATTAGCCCCTAGGACAAAAGCCCCTCCGGACGAAAGCCCCCCCGGACATTAGCCCCCCTGGACAAAAGCCCCTTCTTTATGAATTTAGCTGGTATACTTTATATGAATCTGTACTTTTGAAAAACAGAAACTATATATATATATTGTTGTTTTTATCTCTGAAATTTGGAGAATAATTGTGTGGAAAATGAAGGTCCTTAGTTCAATGTCAGTGTAGCATTATATGTCTGTGGTTAAACATCATAATTTATTCTTTCAAACTTTATGTTATTAAGTAAGAAAAAAAATCAGGAAAGCTCTCCACAATGAACAAATTGTTACCGATTTAACATAATTTTTGACTTCCTAATATACTGCAAATATTGTGTAACAGCTTATTATTTATGTAACAGTTGAAGTAGTTGTTGTTGGAACCGATTGTTTACATTGCCGAAGCCACTGATGACATATGTATATGTAGCAATTAAAAATCGTAAAAAATAAATATCATTTTTTTTTATGAAGGGGCTTTTGCTGAAGCCACTGATGACATATGTATATGAAGCAATTAAAAATCAATAAAAAAATAAATATCATTTTTTTTTATGAAGGGGCTTTTGTCCACTTTTTGATTAGTGTGAAGGGGCTTTTGTCCTAGGGCTTTTGTCCTAGGGGCTAATGTCCGGGAGGGCTAATGTCCGGGGGGGCTTTTGTCCGTACCTCATAATTCTCGCAGCTTCTAAATGAACAGATTCTAGTAATGTTTTTGATTGTTCAGTGCAGTTGTTCCATAACACATCTGCATACTCCAAAATAGGCATTATATACGTTTTATATATATTTAAAAGAGTTTTCCTAGCAACCCGGTGTTTCAATGATTTTAAAATATTAACTCGTTTAAACGCTTTTTCATACATATAATTGATATAATGTAGCCATTTCCCGTCTTCAGAAAGAATTACACCTAAGTGTTTATGAGTTTATGTGTTCACAGATCATGGCTTCAATCACTCACAGATCATAGCTTCAATCATTCACAGATCATGGCCTCAATCACTGACAGATCATGACACCAATCACTGACAGATCATGGCACCAACATGGCATCAATCACTCACAGATCATGGCACCAATCACTCACAGATCATGGCACCAATCACTGACAGATCATGACACCAATCACTGACAGATCATGACACCAATCACTCACAGATCATGACACCAATCACTCACAGATCATGGCACCAATCACTGACAGATCATGACACCAATCACTCACAGATCATGACACCAATCACTCACAGATCATGACACCAAACACTCACAGATAATGGCATCGATAACTGACAGATCATGGCACCGATCACTCACAGATCATGGCACCAATCACTCACAGATCATGACACCAATCACTCACAGATCATGACACCAATCACTCACAGATCATGACACCAATCACTCACAGATCATGACACCAATCACTCACAGATCATGACACCAATAACTCACAGATCATGGCACCAATCACTCACAGATCATGGCAACAATCACTCACAGATCATGGCACCAACCACTCACAGATCATGGCATCGATAACTGACAGATCATGGCACCAATCACTCACAGATCATGCCACCAACCACTCACAGATTATGGCACCAACCACTCACAGATCATGGCATCAATCACTGACAGATCATGGCACCAATCACTGACAGATCATGACACCAATCACTGACAGATCATGACACCAATCACTGACAGATCATGACACCAATCACTCACAGATCATGACACCAATCACTCACAGATCATGGCACCAATCACTCACAGATCATGACACCAATCACTCACAGATCATGACACCAATCACTCACAGATCATGACACCAATCACTCACAGATCATGACACCAATAACTCACAGATCATGGCATCAATCACTCACAGATCATGGCACCAATCACAGACAGATCATGGCAACAATCACTGACAGATCATGGCACCAATCATTGACAGATCATGGCACCAACCACTCACAGATCATGGCATCGATAACTGACAGATCATGGCACCAATCACTCACAGATCATGCCACCAACCACTCACAGATTATGGCACCAACCACTCACAGATCATGGCACCAACCACTCACAGATCATGGCATCGATAACTGACAGATCATGGCACCAATCACTCACAGATCATGCTACCAACCACTCACAGATCATGGCACCAACCACTCACAGATCAAGACACCAACCACTCACAGATCATGGCACGAAAAATGTTTCATTTTGTTCCCACTCTGTTTTTATATTGATTTTGATATCTCTACCGATTCCTTCACACATTCTTAAGATAAATAGCAGCTCATTAATATTATACATAACCTTAAAAATATATAGCATTACTCCCAAGATAAAACCTAAATATCTTTATTCATTCTTAAAGTACATTGCATGCTAAGCATATATATGTTGTGTGTGTTAAATGCTCATGTAAGTCCTTTAAGGTGAGTAAACATTCTTTCCTTAATACCTCTTATCACAGGGACTTGTGCCAATTCCCTGTTCCTCTCACAACAAGAGTACCCTAGTTAATGGTCCTAAACTAAACATTGATATATTTCTCATTTACAATTGAATCATCAGCTCTGATGTTTCATTGTAGTCTATACCAGGACCATGTCCCTACTGTCAGTACACAATAAACAGGTGTCACTATATAGGTAATGTATGTGAGGGCCCAACATCATCAGCTTTAACCTCCATTATTTGAAGAATTCCATGATGAAAAAGTCTGTAAAACATCTTTATAAATAATATATTGGTTGACGTCACAAACTGTGTGTATAAAGACTACAGATACGCTAGTAATTTTTAAAGATAGGATATTATTATATCAATAAATCAAATATTCAAAGGATATAACTCTTACAAAAGGGCATCAATAACATTGGGCTGTATTTTTATTATAATTGATTTGATGGCTTCCATGATCAATTCTAAATTCCTACCATTATAATCAATTAATGATTGTTCTAAAGAAACTCTGCTTTGTTTGTTTTTGTTTAACGTCCTATTAACATCCAGGGTCATGTAAGGATGTGCCAGGTTTTGGAGGTGGAGGAAAGCTGGAGTACCCGGAGAAAAACCACCGACCTACGATCAGTACCTGGCAACTGCCCGATGTAGGTTTCGAACTCGCAACCTAGAAGTGGAAGGCTAGTGATAAAGTGTCGGGACACCTTAACCACTCGGCCACTGCTGCCCCTAGCTGTCATCAAAGCATATATGTGGCTTGTTTGCACTGAAAATGATCTTGTTCTGTTTAAAAGTTCATCATGTCAGAATCAATTCAAAGTGCCTATGAACAGTTGCTGTACTTTCTATTGCTATAGTGATACACACAGTAAAGAATCAAAGTTCCCAGGCCACAGGGGCTGTCCATGAGGGAATGAAGTAGAAAAACAACTAGTATGATATAAAATGGCCGAAAATAATAAGACAGTTTTAAGTTTTTAAATAACTGTACATTCTTGGATGGATGTTATTTAAACATTCTGTTGAAGGATGCAGGATTACTCTTTTAAAGTTCACTGGAATTGGCATACTATGGTAGAATATAACTGTAACCTCATGAACAGGTGGGATTGACAGGGTTAACTTATTGAACGTCCATCAATGCCAGGTGAACTTTGTCACATTTATTAAAAATGTAAGTTTCTAGTGTTTAATTCATAGATAGGTTGACCTTTGTGTTTAAAATGTCTGGAAGAAACTTGTCTCAGAAATTCATCGTTTGTTAACTATGAATGAGCCAACTTTGTCTGTTTTGGTGATTTTTTAAATCGCACACTCATGTTACATACAAAGTTTCACCATTAACTTCTCTAAGTCAAGTTACCTCTTTATTGCTATTGGAATCTCCATTATGGAAACAAGCTAGGTTTCACCTCATAATCACTTCAACCATTTTGGGGTTCCGAAGAAATGACACAAGAACCAATCAGAAGTATTCTACTTTCATTTCAAGTATCAAATATACATGTATATAAAAACAAGGAGATTTCATTTCCTGACTGCCAATTGAAAATGGGAGTCAAAAATCAGTACACAACAAAAACGCATCAATGAGAGTATGTAGGAGTTACCTCATCTTGCACAAATCAGGCAGCAAGTGTAATTAACAATTTAAGCAGAAAAAAGCTCAGAATACTCCATGATAAAGAAGGTAATTGTCTACAAATTTTTATCTCAAACTGATGTCTTCAACAACGAAACAGTATGTATCCTATCATGGAACTACAAACAAATAATTATTGGAAGAGAGTGTGTTGTTTGGTTTCTTTGTGAATAAATTATTCGGTTTCATCCTGAATTTATCAGGATGTATCGTAGAAATTAGCAACAGTTGATTCCCCCCAGGAGTTCTGAATAATTTGGTCCTCACCAAGGACCGTTAGAGGTGGCCGTGGAATCAGCACAGCACTTAAAAATACTTAAACCCGAACCCTATTTATTAACGGAGAATGTAGAATATTCATCTGATAATGTACCAAATGTGACATATAACTTAAAACAGCATTTAAACACAGTAGAATTATAAGATATTTAGTTTTGTAACAAGTAAAATAATAAATTATAATAATAGATTCTTTGTAACTCGGATCAAACTGATTATTGATTATTGAAATGCCACAGGAATCCCAACAAGAGGTGCGAAGTGCACGATGACATATATATCATACACGTCACTCACGTTTATAAGCTTGGATTGTACCTAATTTTGTGATTTCCTATTGATTTAAAATTACTGCGGAATTTCCAAAACCCTGAAATATTCTATACACAAAGTTGGGTGAGGATAAGAAACAATGACCCCTGTTTTACCCCTGACAATAGACAGCAAATCAATATAGGAAAACTGGCAAAGTTCCACCCATCGTCAAACCCCTGAACTAGCATGTATTGCAAAAGATTAATGTTGCATCTTTGCTGAAATTAAAACTCATCCATAATATTTTCTTTCCGGAATTTTTAATGATTTGTTGTGTTGGAAAATACATAACCATCAAATATTTTAACAAGGAGGAATCTGAGACAATTGATATGTTAATTTTCCCTTTAGCTCAGACAGTAGAGTGACGAACCAGTAGGCCGATGGTCGCAGGTTTGATCCCCAGTGGACGCTCACTACTCCCTTTCCTGTTACAATCTTATTCAAATGGCTATAGTGCTATTTGTGTAAAAGTGGAGAGTATAGGTTATTATGTGTAAAGTGGAGAGTATAGGTTATCTTGTGTAAAAGTGGAGAGTATAGGTTATCTTGTGTAAAAGTGGAGAGTATAGGTTATCATGTGTAAAAGTGGAGAGTATATGTTATGTGTAAAAGTGGAGAGTATAGGTTATGTATAAAAGTGGAGAGTATAGGTTATCTTGTGTAAAAGTGGAGAGTATAGGTTATCTTGTGTAAAAGTGGAGAGTATAGGTTATCTTGTGTAAAAGTGGAGAGTATAGGTTATCATGTGTAAAAGTGGAGAGTATATGTTATCATGTGTAAAAGTGGAGAGTATAGGTTATGTATAAAAGTGGAGAGTATAGGTTATCATGTGTAATTAATGGAGAGTATAGGTTATCATGTGTAAAAGTGGAGAGTATAGGTTATCTTGTGTAAAAGTGGAGAGTATATGTTATCTTGTGTAAAAGTGGAGAGTATAGGTTATCTTGTGTAAAAGTGGAGAGTATAGGTTATCTTGTGTAAAAGTGGAGAGTATAGGTTATCATGTGTAAAAGTGGACAGTATAGGTTATCATGTGTAAAAGTGGACAGTATAGGTTATCATGTGTAAAAGTGGAGAGTATAGGTTATCTTGTGTAAAAGTGGAGAGTATAGGTTATCTTGTGTAAAAGTGGAGAGTATAGGTTATCTTGTGTAAAAGTGGAGAGTATAGGTTATCATGTGTAAAAGTGGAGAGTATAGGTCATCTTGTATAAAAGTGGAGAGTATTGGTTATCTTGTGTAAAAGTGGAGAGTATTGGTTATCTTGTGTAAAAGTGGAGAGTATAGGTTATCTTGTATAAAAGTGGAGAGTATTGGTTATCTTGTATAAAAGTGGACAGTATAGGTTATCATGTGTAAAAGTGGAGAGTATTGGTTATCATGTGTAAAAGTGGAGAGTATAGGTTATCTTGTATAAAAGTGGAGAGTATAGGTTATCTTGTGTAAAAGTGGAGAGAATAGGTTATCTTGTGTAAAAGTGGGGAGTATTGGTTATCATGTGTAAAAGTGGAGAGTATAGGTTATCTTGTATAAAAGTGGAGAGTATAGGTTATCGTGTGTAAACGTGGAGAGTATAGGTTATCAAGAGTAAAAGTGGAGAGTATAGGTTATCTTGTGTAAAAGTGGAGAGTATAGGTTATCTTGTGTAAAAGTGGAGAGTATAGGTTATCATGTGTAAAAGTGGAGAGTATAGGTTATCAAGAGTAAAAGTGGAGAGTTTAGGTTATCAAGAGTAAAAGTGGAGAGTTTAGGTTATCAAGAGTAAAAGTGGAGAGTATAGGTTAATCTTGTGTAAAAGTGGAGAGCATAGGTTATCTTGTGTAAAAGTGGAGAGTATAGGTTATTATCTGTAAAAGTGGAGAGTATAGGTTATCATGTGTAAAGGTGGAGAGTATAGGTTATCTTGTGTAAAAGTGGAGAGTATAGGTTATCTTGTGTAAAAGTGGAGAGTATAGGTTATCTTGTGTAAAAGTGGAGAGTATAGGTTATTATCTGTAAAAGTGGAGAGTATAGGTTATCATGTGTAAAAGTGGAGAGTATAGGTTATCATGTGTAAAGGTGGAGAGTATAGGTTATCTTGTGTAAAAGTGGAGAGTATAGGTTATCTTGTGTAAAAGTGGAGAGTATAGGTTATTATCTGTAAAAGTGGAGAGTATAGGTTATCATGTGTAAAAGTGGAGAGTATAGGTTATCTTGTGTAAAAGTGGAGAGTATAGGTTATCTTGTGTAAAAGTGGAGAGTATAGGTTATTATCTGTAAAAGTGGAGAGTATAGGTTATCATGTGTAAAAGTGGAGAGTAAAGGTTATCTTGTGTAAACGTGGAGCGTATAGGTTATCTTGTGTAAAAGTGGAGAGTTTAGGTTCAGGTGTAAAAGTGGAGAGTATAGGTTATTATCTGTAAAAGTGGAGAGTTTAGGTTATCTTGTATAAAAGTTGAGAGTATAGGTTATTATGTGTAAAAGTGGAGAGTATAGGTTATCATGTGTAAAAGTGGAGAGTATAGGTTATCTTGTGTAAAAGTGGAAAGTATAGGTTATCTTGTGTAAAAGTGGAGAGTATTGGTTATCATGTGTAAAAGTGGAGAGTATAGGTTATCTTGTATAAAAGTGGAGAGTATAGGTTATCTTGTGTAAAAGTGGAGAGAATAGGTTATCTTGTGTAAAAGTGGGGAGTATTGGTTATCATGTGTAAAAGTGGAGAGTATAGGTTATCTTGTATAAAAGTGGAGAGTATAGGTTATCGTGTGTAAACGTGGAGAGTATAGGTTATCAAGAGTAAAAGTGGAGAGTATAGGTTATCTTGTGTAAAAGTGGAGAGTATAGGTTATCTTGTGTAAAAGTGGAGAGTATAGGTTATCATGTGTAAAAGTGGAGAGTATAGGTTATCAAGAGTAAAAGTGGAGAGTTTAGGTTATCAAGAGTAAAAGTGGAGAGTTTAGGTTATCAAGAGTAAAAGTGGAGAGTATAGGTTAATCTTGTGTAAAAGTGGAGAGCATAGGTTATCTTGTGTAAAAGTGGAGAGTATAGGTTATCATGTGTAAAAGTGGAGAGTATAGGTTATCATGTGTAAAAGTGGAGAGTATAGGTTATCTTGTGTAAAAGTGGAGAGTATAGGTTATTATCTGTAAAAGTGGAGAGTATAGGTTATCATGTGTAAAAGTGGAGAGTATAGGTTATCTTGTGTAAACGTGGAGAGTATAGGTTATCTTGTGTAAAAGTGGAGAGTTTAGGTTCAGGTGTAAAAGTGGAGAGTATAGGTTATTATCTGTAAAAGTGGAGAGTTTAGGTTATCTTGTGTAAAAGTGGAGAGTTTAGGTTATCTTGTATAAAAGTTGAGAGTATAGGTTATTATGTGTAAAAGTGGAGAGTATAGGTTATCATGTGTAAAGGTGGAGAGTATAGGTTATCTTGTGTAAAAGTGGAGAGTATAGGTTATCTTGTGTAAAAGTGGAGAGTATAGGTTATTATCTGTAAAAGTGGAGAGTATAGGTTATCATGTGTAAAAGTGGAGAGTATAGGTTATCATGTGTAAAGGTGGAGAGTATAGGTTATCTTGTGTAAAAGTGGAGAGTATAGGTTATCATGTGTAAAAGTGGAGAGTATAGGTTATCTTGTGTAAAAGTGGAGAGTATAGGTTATCATGTGTAAAGGTGGAGAGTATAGGTTATCTTGTGTAAAAGTGGAGAGTATAGGTTATCTTGTGTAAAAGTGGAGAGTATAGGTTATTATCTGTAAAAGTGGAGAGTATAGGTTATCATGTGTAAAAGTGGAGAGTATAGGTTATCATGTGTAAAGGTGGAGAGTATAGGTTATCATGTGTAAAGGTGGAGAGTATAGGTTATCTTGTGTAAAAGTGGAGAGTATAGGTTATCATGTGTAAAAGTGGAGAGTATAGGTTATCTTGTGTAAACGTGGAGCGTATAGGTTATCTTGTGTAAAAGTGGAGAGTTTAGGTTCAGGTGTAAAAGTGGAGAGTATAGGTTATTATCTGTAAAAGTGGAGAGTTTAGGTTATCTTGTATAAAAGTTGAGAGTATAGGTTATTATGTGTAAAAGTGGAGAGTATAGGTTATCATGTGTAAAAGTGGAGAGTATAGGTTATCTTGTGTAAAAGTGGAAAGTATAGGTTATCTTGTGTAAAAGTTGAGAGATACTTTATCTTCTGTAAAAGTGGAGAGTATAGGTTATCTTGTGTAAAAGTGGAGAGTATAGGTTATCTTGTGTAAAAGTGGAGAGTATAGGTTATCTTGTATAAAAGTGGAGAGTATAGGTTATCTTGTGTAAAAGTGGAGAGTATAGGTTATCATGTGTAAAAGTGGAGAGTATAGGTTATCATGTGTAAAAGTGGAGAGTATAGGTTATCATGTGTAAAAATGGAGAGTATAGGTTATCTTGTGTAAAAGTGGAGAGTATAGGTTATCTTGTGTAAAAGTGGAGAGTATAGGTTATCTTGTGTAAAAGTGGAGAGTATAGGTTATCTTGTGTAAAAGTGGAGAGTATAGGTTATCTTGTGTAAAAGTGGAGAGTATAGGTTATCTTGTGTAAAAGTGGAGAGTATAGGTTATCTTGTATAAAAGTGGAGAGTATAGGTTATCTTGTGTAAAAGTGGAGAGTATAGGTTATCATGTGTAAAAGTGGAGAGTATAGGTTATCATGTGTAAAAGTGGAGAGTATAGGTCATCTTGTATAAAAGTGGAGAGTATAGGTTATCTTGTGTAAAAGTGGAGAGTATAGGTTATCATGTGTAAAAGTGGAGAGTATTGGTTATCTTGTGTAAAAGTGGAGAGTATTGGTTATCTTGTGTAAAAGTGGAGAGTATAGGTTATCTTGTATAAAAGTGGAGAGTATTGGTTATCTTGTATAAAAGTGGACAGTATAGGTTATCATGTGTAAAAGTGGAGAGTATTGGTTATCATGTGTAAAAGTGGAGAGTATAGGTTATCTTGTATAAAAGTGGAGAGTATAGGTTATCTTGTGTAAAAGTGGAGAGAATAGGTTATCTTGTGTAAAAGTGGGGAGTATTGGTTATCTTGTATAAAAGTGGAGAGTATAGGTTATCGTGTGTAAACGTGGAGAGTATAGGTTATCAAGAGTAAAAGTGGAGAGTATAGGTTATCTTGTGTAAAAGTGGAGAGTATAGGTTATCTTGTGTAAAAGTGGAGAGTATAGGTTATCATGTGTAAAAGTGGAGAGTATAGGTTATCAAGAGTAAAAGTGGAGAGTTTAGGTTATCAAGAGTAAAAGTGGAGAGTTTAGGTTATCAAGAGTAAAAGTGGAGAGTATAGGTTAATCTTGTGTAAACGTGGAGAGTATAGGTTATCTTGTGTAAAAGTGGAGAGTTTAGGTTCAGGTGTAAAAGTGGAGAGTATAGGTTATTATCTGTAAAAGTGGAGAGTTTAGGTTATCTTGTGTAAAAGTGGAGAGTTTAGGTTATCTTGTATAAAAGTTGAGAGTATAGGTTATTATGTGTAAAAGTGGAGAGTATAGGTTATCATGTGTAAAAGTGGAGAGTATAGGTTATCTTGTGTAAAAGTGGAAAGTATAGGTTATCTTGTGTAAAAGTGGAAAGTATAGGTTATCTTGTGTAAAAGTTGAGAGATACTTTATCTTGTGTAAAAGTGGAGAGTATAGGTTATCATGTGTAAAAGTGGAGAGTATAGGTTATCTTGTGTAAAAGTGGAGAGTATAGGTTATCTTGTGTAAAAGTGGAGAGTATAGGTTATCATGTGTAAAAGTGGAGAGTATAGGTCATCTTGTATAAAAGTGGAGAGTATTGGTTATCTTGTGTAAAAGTGGAGAGTATTGGTTATCTTGTGTAAAAGTGGAGAGTATAGGTTATCTTGTATAAAAGTGGAGAGTATTGGTTATCTTGTATAAAAGTGGACAGTATAGGTTATCATGTGTAAAAGTGGAGAGTATTGGTTATCATGTGTAAAAGTGGAGAGTATAGGTTATCTTGTATAAAAGTGGAGAGTATAGGTTATCTTGTGTAAAAGTGGAGAGAATAGGTTATCTTGTGTAAAAGTGGGGAGTATTGGTTATCATGTGTAAAAGTGGAGAGTATAGGTTATCTTGTATAAAAGTGGAGAGTATAGGTTATCGTGTGTAAACGTGGAGAGTATAGGTTATCAAGAGTAAAAGTGGAGAGTATAGGTTATCTTGTGTAAAAGTGGAGAGTATAGGTTATCTTGTGTAAAAGTGGAGAGTATAGGTTATCATGTGTAAAAGTGGAGAGTATAGGTTATCAAGAGTAAAAGTGGAGAGTTTAGGTTATCAAGAGTAAAAGTGGAGAGTTTAGGTTATCAAGAGTAAAAGTGGAGAGTATAGGTTAATCTTGTGTAAAAGTGGAGAGCATAGGTTATCTTGTGTAAAAGTGGAGAGTATAGGTTATCATGTGTAAAAGTGGAGAGTATAGGTTATCATGTGTAAAAGTGGAGAGTATAGGTTATCTTGTGTAAAAGTGGAGAGTATAGGTTATCTTGTGTAAAAGTGGAGAGTATAGGTTATTATCTGTAAAAGTGGAGAGTATAGGTTATCATGTGTAAAAGTGGAGAGTATAGGTTATCTTGTGTAAACGTGGAGAGTATAGGTTATCTTGTGTAAAAGTGGAGAGTTTAGGTTCAGGTGTAAAAGTGGAGAGTATAGGTTATTATCTGTAAAAGTGGAGAGTTTAGGTTATCTTGTGTAAAAGTGGAGAGTTTAGGTTATCTTGTATAAAAGTTGAGAGTATAGGTTATTATGTGTAAAAGTGGAGAGTATAGGTTATCATGTGTAAAAGTGGAGAGTATAGGTTATCTTGTGTAAAAGCGGAAAGTATAGGTTATCTTGTGTAAAAGTGGAAAGTATAGGTTATCTTGTGTAAAAGTTGAGAGATACTTTATCTTGTGTAAAAGTGGAGTATAGGTTATCATGTGAAATAAGGAGAGTATAGGTTATCTTGTGTAAAAGTGGAGAGTATAGGTTATCTTGTGTAAAAGTGGAGAGTATAGGTTATCTTGTATAAAAGTGGAGAGTATAGGTTATCTTGTGTAAAAGTGGAGAGTATAGGTTATCTTGTGTAAAAGTGGAGAGTATAGGTTATCATGTGTAAAAGTGGAGAGTATAGGTCATCTTGTATAAAAGTGGAGAGTATTGGTTATCTTGTGTAAAAGTGGAGAGTATTGGTTATCTTGTGTAAAAGTGGAGAGTATAGGTTATCTTGTATAAAAGTGGAGAGTATTGGTTATCTTGTATAAAAGTGGACAGTATAGGTTATCATGTGTAAAAGTGGAGAGTATTGGTTATCATGTGTAAAAGTGGAGAGTATTGGTTATCATGTATAAAAGTGGAGAGTATAGGTTATCATGTGTAAAAGTGGAGAGTATAGGTTATCATGTGTAAAAGTGGACAGTATAGGTTATCTTGTGTAAAAGTGGAGAGTATAGGTTATCTTGTGTAAAAGTGGAGAGTATTGGTTATCATGTATAAAAGTGGAGAGTATTGGTTATCATGTATAAAAGTGGAGAGTATAGGTTATCATGTGTAAAAGTGGAGAGGATAGGTTATCTTGTGTAAAAGTGGAGAGTATAGGTTATCGTGTGTAAAAGTGGAGAGATACGTTATCTTGTGTAAAGGTGGAGAGTATAGGTTATCATGTGTAAAAGTGGAGAGTATAGGTTATCTTGTGTAAAAGTGGAGAGTATAGGTTATCTTGTGTAAAAATGGAGAGTATAGGTTATCATGTGTAAAAGTGGAGAGTATAGGTTATCTTGTGTAAAAGTGGAGAGTATAGGTTATCTTGTGTAAAAGTGGAGAGGATAGGTTATCTTGTGTAAAAGTGGAGAGTATAGGTTATCTTGTGTAAAAGTGGAGAGTATAGGTTATCTTGTGTAAAAATGGAGAGTATAGGTTATCATGTGTAAAAGTGGAGAGTATTGGTTATCATGTATAAAAGTGGAGAGTATTGGTTATCATGTATAAAAGTGGAGAGTATAGGTTATCATGTGTAAAAGTGGGGAGTATAGGTTATCTTGTGTAAAAGTGGAGAGTATAGGTTATCTTGTATAAAAGTGGACAGTATAGGTTATCATGTGTAAAAGTGGAGAGTATAGGTTATCGTGTGTAAAAGTGGAGAGTATAGGTTATCATGTGTAAAGGTGGAGAGTATAGGTTATCATGTGTAAAAGTGGAGAGTATAGGTTATTATGTGTAAAAGTGGAGAGTATAGGTTATCATGTGTAAAAGTGGAGAGATACTTTATCTTGTGTAAAGGTGGAGAGATACGTTATCTTTTTATCATAGGGTCACTATTGTTCAAGCATTAAAGTCCTTTTTTATTACAGGTTTAATGCTGTTGATCACACTGAATGTAAGCTCAATGCAAGGAGATTGAGATGTTTGATTGGAGCTCAGGAATCAGATTTACTGCTGCTTTTTGGATCAAAGGCATTTTGAAGGAGAGTGTTACAAGTGGCCCAATGGGCCTGTATCACTCACCTACTTCTAATACATTTTTTAAGTTGGTCTATTACTCTCCGATTATTTATGGAGATACTATGCTCATAGTAGGCTAGGTTTATTCATTTAAATCAATTTTGTTGCCCTTGAATTCATTCTAGCATATTAGAAATTGTTGTTTAAAGATTTTAGAGCATTTGACTATGTGGCCTTGAATGTAGGTCAAGCAAAGTCTTTCATTTGAACAAACTTGGTAGCCTTTTACTGAAGCATGCTAAAGGTCCAATATCAGGTCTCAGGGCCTCTAGGTTATTGAAAAGTTGTTGCAAAGAAAAGTTGATGCCAGGCAGACAAGGAACACAACATCAAGGGAGGAGAGCTAGAAAACGGAGCACATTTTCCCTCATAAGCCTAACAGTAGGATGTATGCCTAGAGAATGAGAAGTTCTAGTGTGAATTTCCCTTTTGTCCAGTTGAAGGCTACACGCCTAGAGATGGCGTTCTAGAGGGAATTTCCCTTAAGGTAGTGGTAGGGTGCTTGCCTACAGTGAGATCTTGTGGGAATATCCCTTTAGCTAGTGGTAGGGTGCTTGCCTACAGTGAGATCTTGTGGGAATTTCCCTTTAGCTAGTGGTAGGGTGCAGGCCTAGCCAGTGAGATGTTCTAGTGGGTAAATCCCTTTTACTAGTGGTAGGGTGCTTGCCTACAGTGAGATCTTGTGGGGGAATTTCCCTTTAGCTAGTGGTAGGGTGCACGCTTAGAGAGAGAGATGTTCTAGAGGGAATTTCCCTTTAGTCTATAGTAGTAGGAAGCATGGCTGGTGAAAGAGAGAAAGATGCTCAAGTTGGAATTTCCCTAATTATTTAGAGAATGATATAATCTACAGGGAATTTCCCTTAGCCTAATGTTAAGATGTCCCCTTTGAGCCTGAGAAGTCACGTAGTGTCAGCCTGGGCGGGATATACACCATTACCTATGTACCATGAAGATTAAAGATACATGAAGGTATTCCATGATGTGTTTGTTTTACACCATTATTTATTAATAAGTCTGACTGTATACAGTGGAGACGTAATCAAATTACTGGGCAGTGTACATCTCCCACTCCACATACATACAACAGTATCACCGTAATAACCAAAGTGTTATCAGAACAAGGGACCTCTGAACTTAAAACTCACTGAGCTATATCTTATCACATGTTCCAGATCTGTTTTGCTCCATCCTTTATCAAACCCTCTGCCACAGAAGATCACACATTCGTTATATTTCCTTGTATCCACTCACTGTATGCATTCAGCACCAATTTGTAACAGGAGCATTAAATATATATCAAGGTTTAAAATAGAGACCTGAGACAACTTGATAGACAGGCAACTTTTACACAGAAGTGCATACATGTACACCTGGTACAATGAACTGTGTTACACAGGGACTGAAATGAAGAGGTGGCATTTATAGAAACGTTTTTGTTATACAGAGGTGTCTTTTATAAACATTAGTTGTAGAGGTGGCCTGTATAGGCAGGATTATATAGAGGTGGTCTTTATATACAGGTCAATTATTCAGAGGTGTACTTTAGGGCAGTTATTGTTATATAGAGGTGGCCTTTATATACAGGTTTTTTAATATAAAATTGGTCTTAATAAACAGGTCTTGTTATTGAGAAGTTGGCTTTAGGACAGCTTTAGGGGGGTGCCCTTTATAGACAGGCTTTTATTACATAGTTATGGCTTTTACAGACAAACTTTTGTTATAGAGGTGGCCTTTATAGACAGACTTTTCTGATGTAAATGTAGCTAGTATAGACAGGTTATTGTTGCATAATAGCTGCCTTTAAAGACAAGCTTTTGTTAAAAAGAGGTGGTATTTAATCAACCAGAATACATATGTATTTCATAAACATAACTTACCCAATTTTGAAATGCCAGCAATCAGCAGAAAGACTGCAATAGTGAGTGGTTGTTCTACATATTCAAAATGTATGCTGGCCACATGTATACCAGAGGAGTGACCATCACCATGGTGACCTTCTGTCACATCACTACCGTTGTCATGGTAACCAGAATCATTCTGACCCATGATCTCGTTTCCATGGTGATCCAAGGACGGAATATGAATACTGGCAAATGTAACACAAATGGAACACAATAAAACACACAGAAATATCCTCAACATTTCCACCATTGTGATTAACTTGAAAGTTTCCGTTGAAAATTTCCTCTGAGATGTCCCTTTTCGAATGAGCGGTATGAGCACTACCACTGTTTTATTTGATACAACAGAAGCTTACTTTAAATTTAATCTTCATATTATCCATTTTTTTCTCAAAAAAGTTTATATCTACAAACTCTTCCACTTTACAGGATTGAGCTGGGATTTCAATTTGACAGGTGTATCCACCTGGGAAAATAATGCTTGCTGAATGTAAATATTTCCCAAAAATATTTAAAATTCTTCTGGTTTAATAAACCTCCACTTGGCACTTTTATAACATTGATGTAATTCCCAAAGCTGTCGTTTCTCCGATATCTACATCAACCAATGTAAAAACAGACTGGAATTTCTACTGATGCATCTGTCCCAGTCTATATGTCACACATCTCCCACAACTCAATTCATTGAAAGACTTTCTTCACGTCTTCTCATACTATGTGTGTTAATTAAACGTATCCTCTACTGATCCATCACTCCTTCCACAGGCGCCTATCTCTAAATCACAGGAAATCTCTTACTGCCTTGTCTGTAATCCGCTATTCTCACAGATTCTGAAATGAAATCATCAATTCTTCAATGACAACTAACAGTTAAACATGATACACATGTCAAAGAAATGAATTACAACAACTTTTTTATAACATTTTGTTGCTGGGTTGCTTTTATCATCCTTTTTCATTCAATTATCTAAATGTCAAAATGGGTTATTTCCGATTCAATCTGTTTCATCTGTCCCCTATCTGTCATTTTTTCCAATGTAAAGTAATCGCTACAAGATCTTAATTAAAATATTTCTGAACAGTGATTCTAAAGGTAAACTTTTCACTTTTTTTAATGAAAATACCAGTCCCATCTGGAAATTTGTATGCTTTCATTTTAATAGAACAACATACTTCAAAATACAGTACATGTATGTTGTACTTAATTGAATTAACATTACTGAGAGGTCCAACAACAGTCACTCGAGTTATGTTATAGTACCTATAATTGTTTTATATGACCAGACATGGAAATTATCAAACTAAACATAACAATATCTCTAATATATACCAAGCAAATAAAACAGCTGTCAATTTGTCAACAACATATACAATGTGTAAACAAGTATTACAGTATTACAGTACAGCTGTTGAACAAGACGCCCAATCCTGTATTATCCATCTGTCCTTCAGATCATACCCCAATTGATGCTCTTTCCTTTCAGGAATTGTTGGCTCTCTGATAGTTGGTATTTGGGAACAAACATTTGAAGATTTTAGCACAATTTCTGCTGTGACCTTGAACATAGGTCAAGGCCATACAAACTTGGTAACTCTTCATTCCAGCATACTACTGTCCCCTGAATATCATTCCCCTGTGCCGTTTGGTTAATAAAAAACCTTGAAAGTAGGTCAAGGTCATTCATTTGAATTAACTTTACAGCCCTTCATCCTAACATATGAAAGGTTGCTGGTTTTCATTACTAAGCCGGTCCCTCCTAATACAGATTTAGTGATACTGACCACTAGTGCTGTAACGATACATCGATACGTATCGATATATGTTCGTTTTTTGCCGCGATACGATACATCGATACAGTCATCCTTGTATCGTAATATCGCCGGCATGGGTGCGGGTCCATGTAACACATTTGATACAGCGAATCGAGCGCTCCGAAGCGCACCGTCAGTAAAACGCTTGTAACCGGATTGTATGAAGTCGCCAATGCAGAGCGCCTTGATGATTGCTAATAAATATGGACAATGGCTAACGCTGACAGCCATGTGTAATTCCGTTTAACTTGATCTCTCTATCTATATCTATATCTTAGTACTAAACCTCCTCCGACTTGTAAATCAAAGATATTCGTTGACTTGAAACAAGTCAAGGGTCCACGGCACATGGAACTTACCTATCGAAGTAGAGTATTCAGTATTGCCGTATTCACAGAATGGGAGGCGGAGTTAAAGTATTCCGGGAACACAATAACTTGAATTCGCATTAAATCGGCATCACCCTCATTTGACAATTTTACACCACCAGCAAGAGAAGTATTGAAAACCGAAAACCGTGGACAGGTTTAACACAAATAAAGCCGAAAACCACTATGTTTAAAAGCCAATAGCAAACATGCTATATGATGTATCGATAACTAGTTTATAATAAATGATCTGCGCCCTTTTCGGCAGTGGAAATGAATGTTTCCGTGAGTGGTAACTTGTTGCACGTTGTTGACCCAAGGTATAACATTCAGAGTCGACAATGTTTCAGTGACAAGACTCAAGAGTCCTGTTTATATTTGACATTTATTTAGATCTGTTTAATTCTACTGTTTTTGTTAAAAATGTGTTCAATGAGTGTCATTAAAACTTCAGATTGAACGTTAAATATTGTTTGATTTGTTTCAATTTATGACGATTTCACGTATACGCGATACGTATCGTATCGTGACATTGTTGCCGATACACAGCACTACTGACCACTCTAAGTGTAAGCTATAGGAGACTGAGAGACTTCGTTGAACTTGCACTGTACCTGTCCACCAGGTTAAGACTTTACCAAGAAGGTACAGGTAGTATGGTTAAAATGTAAAGTATATATAGATACCTTATTAGGTTATAAGGGGAATTGTACAGTAATATGACTTTAACCCTGCCTATTACACGCCGACATCAGAACCCCTGGGGAGTCTCTAAATGATTTATATTTCATACAGTTAAAACTTCATACATAAAATGCATCACCTGTTACTCCACACAACAAACATTGAATATATCTTATTCTTGATGTCTATCAATCTCTGGCTAATGAAACTATTCAATACATTTAGCTCACAGAATTCTTTAAGTTACAGGCTTTGAAAAACAAGTTATATTAGCTTAACACAGAATTCTTTGATTCTTTCATATAAAATTTTTAATTATCATGAATTGTTTTTCTGTGTTATTTCTTTGCTATATGGAATCTATACATCAAAATATTTCATCATTACTTACAACATTTATGTTAGCAATGCTATCAGATTTTATATCAAGTTAACAATACTTACAACATCACACAGGGTCGGTCCACAACACAATCCACTAGCCTCCCTAGTCTTTTTTCAATTACATGATTTGAATATTTTTTTTACAAATCATTCAATCCCTTCTGATAATTCCCATACCATAAACATACAAACATATTTTAAATCTGTATTTATTAATCTTAATACCTACTTATTCCCACTTTTAGGGTCACTGGCCTCAGCTTAAACCTTTATTGTGACTGAACCAGATGACCTGAATTATAATGAAATTCTACTTTTAAAAATTTCCACTTTCCCATGTTTTACTAAGTAATGTGTCATGGCAATAAAATATCAGAACAAAATGTTTATGTTTTTCTTCTACTGCCAATTTAGTTAATATATTTAACAGAGCTCTTGATAGATGATATTAATACTTATATATATCATTTATACATGACTGTCGTGAGGGCAAGCTTGTTGGACCAAATGCATATAACCATAACAAATAAGACAGACAACCAAGTTTAGAATGAAATTGGCCGTTTATTATATATAAACGACAGACCTGGAAATATTCATCAAGTACAACTACGACAGGAAATTCAAATCTATATCTTTGGATCACCAGCACATAGTACATATGATACATTGTGCTAAATATTTGATATATAGTAAAAAAGTTGTCTTCCTTCGTCAATTGTGTTACTATATGTTATATATCAAATATTTAGCACAATGTATCATATGCACCATGTGTTGGTGATCCGAAGATAAAGATTTGAATTTTCTGTTGTGGTTGTACTCGATGAATATTTGTAATATGTGTACAATTTGTATCCATGTATGTAAATACATTGCGATCCAGGTATTCATATCATCTTATAGACGACTTCAACAATGATCATGTCAGAATATCAGGCTGACTATCACTGCACCATTAAAACTTTCTTTTTTAAGAACGCCGATGTGGCGCAGCGGTATAAGCTGTTGGTATTTCTGGCTAGACGATTGGGTGCCTTAGATCTATAGATCGAGGCCCAGTTAGGGTACGAGTCAAAAAGTTGTCTTCCTTTGTCAATTATGTTACTATGTCATATATTATGTACATACTTCATATATATATTCATTTTTAACATGGGACCTAGCTTAACATTCTAATCAATTTTCAGCTGATAGCACCAGTGAAACTTGCGAAGTTTAAAATGTGTCTTTCTAGATGGTGGCCATCTTGAATTTCAGACCGACTTGAAAAATAAGAATAGTTGATCAGGACCATCTTAGGACCATTTCCTGCAAGCTTGAGCTGAATTCCACAGACGGAACTTGAGAAGGAGTCTGAATCGTGAACAGGCTCTCCGGATCTAATTACCCAAATATAGTTGAATCAGGAAACACAAATATATGTGATGATTATAATGCATATCAAGTTTCAAAGATTGGATGAGATCTCCAGACAGACAAAAGTTTGTGCCAGACAGACAGACAACACCATACCATAATACTCCTATCAAATTTGACCAGTATATGAAATCTAAAAGTGTAGACAAAAATTATCCACCAAAATGACCATTTATTATTGCAATCTATCATAAACCATGGAAAAAATTAATGATTTTAACATTAAGCTGACAATTCATTCTTTAGTACAGCTTTCTTAGACTTTAATGACTGAAGTTCATAACGATGACAACTTGACAGCAATGATTAATAATTGTCCTATTTCAGCCAATTAGTAATAATTCAGTAATTCCATAATGAAGCTGTGGCTGCTAACGAGTTCTTGATATATCCAGACAGTAGTTCAACATGTACAGCGCCTGATCAATACCTTGGGGCTGACAACATGTTATAAATCACGGTACTCTCTAACAAGTTCCGATTATGAATTACCAAAAGATTTCTGTTAGAATTCTCTCTGAAGCTTCCATTTATATACAATGTATATAGGTTTGAACCTTTTATCAGTGTTGTGTATCCTTTGTAATTCTATTACAGACATTTACCCATATTTCTATTACAAGAATGTCAATCATGTCCCCTTCCGTTACTGGAGACTCGTATTAATGTATATGTTACAATTTTCAATCAATATTCCCAATCCCTTCATCTGTGTTGCTATCTGAGAATTCAGGTTACTCTACAATGTTAATTTTTACATTCAATTATGTCCCCTTCCCTGTCATCTCTATAACTGACACTCGGTCGTCAAAATCTCTTTCATCTTACATCTGCAATTCTCTTTCATATGTTAACAAAAATCTTTTAACTTAGCCTGCAAGTATTTCAAAAATCATTTATACATTTTTTAAATAACTTGTTCAATAAAAGCTAATGTTATGGACCCAGTCTCCATTGCATGTTCCAAAATCAGTTAACATAATGTCATTTTATAGTATTTTATCATTGATGTAAAGAACAAATACTTTGAAGACCTGATTTAATAGACAACCAAAGGACTGTAGGACTAGATTATCTTTATTACTTTATATTAGTTAATCAAATCTAAATATTATTCAAAGTTCCCTTTAAAGCTAACACTGTTAATGAAGACGACAAAAAAACAAAAACAATTTCAACAGAAAAGTCACAACAGGTCCTGACAGTTACATTGGTTACGATAGTAAGTGGTCATGATAGTTATAGTGATCATGATAGTTATAGTGGTACCGATAGTTATAGTGGTACCGATAGTTATAGTGATCATGATAGTTATAGTGGTCATAATAGTTATAGTGGTACCGATAGTTATAGTGGTACCGATAGTTACAGTGGTCCCTATAGTTACAGCAGTCCCGATAGTTATAGTGGTACCGATAGTTACAGTGGTCCCTATAGTTACAGTGGTCATGATAGTTACAGTGGTCCCTATAGTTATAGTGGTACCGATAGTTACAGTGGTCCCTATAGTTACAGTGGTCATGATAGTTACAGTGGTCCCTATAGTTACAGTGGTCCCTATAGTTACAGTGGTCATGATAGTTACAGTGGTCCCTATAGTTACAGTGGTACCGATAGTTACAGTGGTCCCTATAGTTACAGTGGTCCCTATAGTTACAGTGGTCCCTATAGTTACAGTGGTCCCTATAGTTACACTGGTCCCTATAGTTACAGTGGTACCGATAGTTACAGTGGTCCCTATAGTTATAGTGGTACCGATAGTTACAGTGGTCCCTATAGTTACAGTGGTCATGATAGTTACAGTGGTCCCTATAGTTACAGTGGTCCCTATAGTTACAGTGGTCATGATAGTTACAGTGGTCCCTATAGTTACAGTGGTACCGATAGTTACAGTGGTCCCTATAGTTACAGTGGTCCCTATAGTTACAGTGGTCCCTATAGTTACAGTGGTACAGATAGTTACAGTGGTACCGATAGTTACAGTGGTCCCTATAGTTATAGTGGTACCGATAGTTACAGTGATACAGATAGTTACAGTGGTACCGATAGTTACAGTGGTCCCTATAGTTACAGTGGTACCGGTAGTTACAGTGGTCATGATAGTTACAGTGGTCAAGATAGTTATAGTGGTCAAGATAGTTACAGTGGTACCGATAGTTATAGTGGTCATGATAGTTACAGTGGTACCGATAGTTATAGTGGTACTGATAGTTACAGTGGTACCGATAGTTATAGTGGTACCGATAGTTACAGTGGTACCGATAGTTACAGTGGTACCGATAGTTACAGTGGTACCGATAGTTACAGTGGTACCAATAGTTACAGTGGTACCGATAGTTACAGTGGTCACGATAGTTATAGTGGTACCGATAGTTACAGTGGTCACGATAGTTATAGTGGTACCGATAGTTACAGTGGTACCGATAGTTACAGTGGTACCGATAGTTACAGTGGTACTGATAGTTACAGTGGTACCGATAGTTACAGTGGTACCGATAGTTATAGTGGTACCAATAGTTATAGTGGTACCAATAGTTACAGTGGTACTGATAGTTACAGTGGTCACGATAGTTATAGTGGTACTGATAGTTACAGTGGTACTGATAGTTACAGTGGTACCAATAGTAACAGTGGTACCGATAGTTATAGTGGTCATGATAGTTATAGTGGTCATGATAGTTACAGTGGTACTGATAGTTACAGTGGTACCGATAGTTACAGTGGTACCGATAGTTACAGTGGTACCAATAGTTACAGTGGTACCGATAGTTACAGTGGTCACGATAGTTATAGTGGTACTGATAGTTACAGTGGTACTGATAGTTACAGTGGTACCAATAGTAACAGTGGTACCGATAGTTATAGTGGTCATGATAGTTATAGTGGTACTGATAGTTACAGTGGTACCGATAGTTACAGTGGTACCGATAGTTACAGTGGTACCGATAGTTACAGTGGTACTGATAGTTACAGTGGTCACGATAGTTATAGTGGTACTGATAGTTACAGTGGTACTGATAGTTACAGTGGTACCGATAGTTACAGTGGTACCGATAGTTACAGTGGTACCGATAGTTACAGTGGTACCAATAGTTACAGTGGTACCGATAGTTATAGTGGTACCAATAGTTATAGTGGTACCAATAGTTACAGTGGTACTGATAGTTACAGTGGTCACGATAGTTATAGTGGTACTGATAGTTACAGTGGTACTGATAGTTACAGTGGTACCAATAGTAACAGTGGTACCGATAGTTATAGTGGTCATGATAGTTATAGTGGTCATGATAGTTACAGTGGTACTGATAGTTACAGTGGTACCGATAGTTACAGTGGTACCAATAGTTACAGTGGTACCGATAGTTACAGTGGTCACGATAGTTATAGTGGTACTGATAGTTAGTGGTACTGATAGTTACAGTGGTACTGATAGTTACAGTGGTACCAATAGTAACAGTGGTACCGATAGTTACAGTGGTACTGATAGTTACAGTGGTACCGATAGTTACAGTGGTACCGATAGTTACAGTGGTACCAATAGTTACAGTGGTACTGATAGTTACAGTGGTCACGATAGTTATAGTGGTACTGATAGTTACAGTGGTACTGATAGTTACAGTGGTACCAATAGTAACAGTGGTACCGATAGTTATAGTGGTCATGATAGTTATAGTGGTCATGATAGTTACAGTGGTACTGATAGTTACAGTGGTACCGATAGTTACAGTGGTACCGATAGTTACAGTGGTACCAATAGTTACAGTGGTACCGATAGTTATAGTGGTACCGATAGTTATAGTGGTACCAATAGTTATAGTGGTCATGATTGTTATAGTGGTACTGATAGTTATAGTGGTCATGATAGTTACAGTGGTACTGATAGTTACAGTGGTACCGATAGTTATAGTGGTACCAATAGTTACAGTGGTACCGATAGTTATAGTGGTACTGATAGTTACAGTGGTCCCTATAGTTACAGTGGTCCCTATAGTTACAGTGGTACCGATAGTTACAGTGGTCCCTATAGTTATAGTGGTACCGATAGTTATAGTGGTCCCTATAGTTACAGTGGTCATGATAGTTACAGTGGTCCCTATAGTTACAGTGGTCCCTATAGTTACAGTGGTCATGATAGTTACAGTGGTCCCTATAGTTACAGTGGTACCGATAGTTACAGTGGTCCCTATAGTTACAGTGGTCCCTATAGTTACAGTGGTCCCTATAGTTACAGTGGTACAGATAGTTACAGTGGTACCGATAGTTACAGTGGTCCCTATAGTTATAGTGGTACCGATAGTTACAGTGATACAGATAGTTACAGTGGTACCGATAGTTACAGTGGTCCCTATAGTTACAGTGGTACCGGTAGTTACAGTGGTCATGATAGTTACAGTGGTCAAGATAGTTATAGTGGTCAAGATAGTTACAGTGGTACCGATAGTTATAGTGGTCATGATAGTTACAGTGGTACCGATAGTTATAGTGGTACTGATAGTTACAGTGGTACCGATAGTTATAGTGGTACCGATAGTTACAGTGGTACCGATAGTTACAGTGGTACCGATAGTTACAGTGGTACCGATAGTTACAGTGGTACTGATAGTTACAGTGGTACCGATAGTTACAGTGGTACCGATAGTTATAGTGGTACCAATAGTTATAGTGGTACCAATAGTTACAGTGGTACTGATAGTTACAGTGGTCACGATAGTTATAGTGGTACTGATAGTTACAGTGGTACTGATAGTTACAGTGGTACCAATAGTAACAGTGGTACCGATAGTTATAGTGGTCATGATAGTTATAGTGGTCATGATAGTTACAGTGGTACTGATAGTTACAGTGGTACCGATAGTTACAGTGGTACCGATAGTTACAGTGGTACCAATAGTTACAGTGGTACCGATAGTTACAGTGGTCACGATAGTTATAGTGGTACTGATAGTTACAGTGGTACTGATAGTTACAGTGGTACCAATAGTAACAGTGGTACCGATAGTTATAGTGGTCATGATAGTTATAGTGGTACTGATAGTTACAGTGGTACCGATAGTTACAGTGGTACCGATAGTTACAGTGGTACCGATAGTTACAGTGGTACTGATAGTTACAGTGGTCACGATAGTTATAGTGGTACTGATAGTTACAGTGGTACTGATAGTTACAGTGGTACCAATAGTAACAGTGGTACCGATAGTTATAGTGGTCATGATAGTTATAGTGGTCATGATAGTTACAGTGGTACTGATAGTTACAGTGGTACCGATAGTTACAGTGGTACCGATAGTTACAGTGGTACCAATAGTTACAGTGGTACCGATAGTTATAGTGGTACCAATAGTTATAGTGGTACCAATAGTTACAGTGGTACTGATAGTTACAGTGGTCACGATAGTTACAGTGGTACCGATAGTTACAGTGGTACCGATAGTTACAGTGGTACCGATAGTTATAGTGGTACTGATAGTTACAGTGGTACCAATAGTAACAGTGGTACCGATAGTTATAGTGGTCATGATAGTTATAGTGGTCATGATAGTTACAGTGGTACTGATAGTTACAGTGGTACCGATAGTTACAGTGGTACCAATAGTTACAGTGGTACCGATAGTTACAGTGGTCACGATAGTTATAGTGGTACTGATAGTTACAGTGGTACTGATAGTTACAGTGGTACCAATAGTAACAGTGGTACCGATAGTTATAGTGGTCATGATAGTTACAGTGGTACTGATAGTTACAGTGGTACCGATAGTTACAGTGGTACCGATAGTTACAGTGGTACCAATAGTTACAGTGGTACTGATAGTTACAGTGGTCACGATAGTTATAGTGGTACTGATAGTTACAGTGGTACTGATAGTTACAGTGGTACCAATAGTAACAGTGGTACCGATAGTTATAGCGGTCATGATAGTTATAGTGGTCATGATAGTTACAGTGGTACTGATAGTTACAGTGGTACCGATAGTTACAGTGGTACCGATAGTTACAGTGGTACCAATAGTTACAGTGGTACCGATAGTTATAGTGGTACTGATAGTTATAGTGGTACCAATAGTTATAGTGGTCATGATTGTTATAGTGGTACTGATAGTTATAGTGGTCATGATAGTTACAGTGGTACTGATAGTTACAGTGGTACCGATAGTTATAGTGGTACCAATAGTTACAGTGGTACCGATAGTTATAGTGGTACTGATAGTTACAGTGGTACCGATAGTTACAGTGGTACCGATAGTTATAGTGGTACCGATAGTTACAGTGGTACCGATAGTTATAGTGGTACTGATAGTTACAGTGGTCCCAATAGTTACAGTGGTACCGATAGTTACAGTGGTACTGATAGTTACAGTGGTACTGATAGTTACAGTGGTACCGATAGTTACAGTGGTACTGATAGTTACAGTGGTACCGATAGTTATAGTGGTACCGATAGTTATAGTGGTCATGATAGTTATAGTGGTACCGATAGTTATAGTGGTCATGATAGTTATAGTGGTACCGATAGTTATAGTGGTACCGATAGTTATAGTGGTACAATAGTTACAGTGGTACTGATAGTTACAGTGGTCATGATAGTTACAGTGGTACTGATAGTTATAGTGGTACCGATAGTTACAGTGGTACCGATAGTTATAGTGGTACCGATAGTTATAGTGGTACTGATAGTTACAGTGGTACCGATAGTTATAGTGGTACTGATAGTTACAGTGGTCATGATAGTTACAGTGGTACTGATAGTTACAGTGGTCATGATAGTTACAGTGGTACTGATAGTTACAGTGGTACCGATAGTTACAGTGGTACCGATAGTTACAGTGGTACCAATAGTTACAGTGGTACTGATAGTTACAGTGGTCACGATAGTTATAGTGGTACTGATAGTTACAGTGGTACTGATAGTTACAGTGGTACCAATAGTAACAGTGGTACCGATAGTTATAGCGGTCATGATAGTTATAGTGGTCATGATAGTTACAGTGGTACTGATAGTTACAGTGGTACCGATAGTTACAGTGGTACCGATAGTTACAGTGGTACCAATAGTTACAGTGGTACCGATAGTTATAGTGGTACTGATAGTTATAGTGGTACCAATAGTTATAGTGGTCATGATTGTTATAGTGGTACTGATAGTTATAGTGGTCATGATAGTTACAGTGGTACTGATAGTTACAGTGGTACCGATAGTTATAGTGGTACCAATAGTTACAGTGGTACCGATAGTTATAGTGGTACTGATAGTTACAGTGGTACCGATAGTTACAGTGGTACCGATAGTTATAGTGGTACCGATAGTTACAGTGGTACCGATAGTTATAGTGGTACTGATAGTTACAGTGGTCCCAATAGTTACAGTGGTACCGATAGTTACAGTGGTACTGATAGTTACAGTGGTACTGATAGTTACAGTGGTACCGATAGTTACAGTGGTACTGATAGTTACAGTGGTACCGATAGTTATAGTGGTACCGATAGTTATAGTGGTCATGATAGTTATAGTGGTACCGATAGTTATAGTGGTCATGATAGTTATAGTGGTACCGATAGTTATAGTGGTACCGATAGTTATAGTGGTACAATAGTTACAGTGGTACTGATAGTTACAGTGGTCATGATAGTTACAGTGGTACTGATAGTTATAGTGGTACCGATAGTTACAGTGGTACCGATAGTTATAGTGGTACCGATAGTTATAGTGGTACTGATAGTTACAGTGGTACCGATAGTTATAGTGGTACTGATAGTTACAGTGGTCATGATAGTTACAGTGGTACTGATAGTTACAGTGGTCATGATAGTTACAGTGGTACTGATAGTTACAGTGGTACCGATAGTTATAGTGGTACCGATAGTTATAGTGGTCATGATAGTTACAGTGGTACTGATAGTTACAGTGGTCATGATAGTTACAGTGGTACTGATAGTTACAGTGGTACTGATAGTTATAGTGGTACCGATAGTTATAGTGGTCATGATAGTTATAGTGGTACCGATAGTTATAGTGGTCATGATAGTTATAGTGGTACTGATAGTTATAGTGGTACTGATAGTTACAGTGGTCACAATAGTTACAGTGGTACTGATAGTTATAGTGGTACCGATAGTTATAGTGGTCAGGATAGTTATAGTGGTACCGATAGTTACAGTGGTACCGATAGTTACAGTGGTACCGATAGTTATAGTGGTCATGATAGTTACAGTGGTACTGATAGTTACAGTGGTCATGATAGTTACAGTGGTACTGATAGTTACAGTGGTACCGATAGTTACAGTGGTACCGATAGTTACAGTGGTACCGATAGTTACAGTGGTACCGATAGTTATAGTGGTCATGATAGTTATAGTGGTACTGATAGTTACAGTGGTCATGATAGTTACAGTGGTACTGATAGTTATAGTGGTCACAATAGTTACAGTGGTACTGATAGTTATAGTGGTACCGATAGTTATAGTGGTCAGGATAGTTACAGTGGTACCGATAGTTATAGTGGTACCGATAGTTACAGTGGTCATGATAGTTATAGTGGTACCGATAGTTACAGTGGTACCGATAGTTATAGTGGTACCAATAGTTACAGTGGTACCAATAGTTACAGTGGTATCGATAGTTACAGTGGTACCGATAGTTATAGTGGTACCGATAGTTATAGTGGTACCGATAGTTACAGTGGTACCGATAGTTACAGTGGTACCGATAGTTATAGTGGTACCGATAGTTACAGCAGTCCCTATAGTTACAGTGGTACAGATAGTAACAGTGGTACCGATAGTTACAGTGGTACCGATAGTTACAGTGGTACCAATAGTTACAGTGGTACCGATAGTTATAGTGGTACCAATAGTTATAGTGGTACCGATAGTTATAGTGGTACCAATATTTATAGTGGTACCGATAGTTATAGTGGTACCGATAGTTATAGTGGTACCGATAGTTACAGTGGTACCGATAGTTACATTGGTCCCTATAGTTACAGTGGTACCGATAGTTACAGTGGTCATGATAGTTACAGTGGTACCGATAGTTATAGTGGTACCGATAGTTACAGTGATACCGATAGTTATAGTGGTATTGATAGTTACAGTGGTCACGATAGTTATAGTGGTACTGATAGTTACAGTGGTACCGATAGTTACAGTGGTCATGATAGTTACAGCAGTCCCTATAGTTACAGTAGTACCGATAGTTACAGCAGTCCCTATAGTTACAGTGGTACCGATAGTTACAGTGGTACCGATAGTTACAGTGGTACCGATAGTTACAATGGTCATGATAGTTACAGCAGTCCCTATAGTTACAGTAGTACCGATAGTTACAGCAGTCCCTATAGTTACAGTGGTACCGATAGTTACAGCAGTCCCTATAGTTACAGTGGTACCGATAGTTACAGTGGTACCGATAGTTACAGTGGTACCGATAGTTACAGTGGTACCAATATTTACAGCAGTCCCTATAGTTACAGTGGTACCGATAGTTACAGTGGTACCGATAGTTACAGTAGTACCGATAGTTACAGCAGTCCCTATAGTTACAGTGGTACCGATAGTTACAGCAGTCCCTATAGTAACAGTGGTACCAATATTTACAGCAGTCCCTATAGTTATAGTGGTACCAATATTTACAGCAGTCCCTATAGTTACAGTGGTACCGATAGTTACAGCAGTCCCTATAGTAACAGTGGTACCAATATTTACAGCAGTCCCTATAGTTACAGTGGTACCGATAGTTACAGCAGTCCCTATAGTTATAGTGGTACCGATAGTTATAGTGGTACCGATAGTAACAGTGGTACCGATAGTAACAGTGGTACCGATAGTTACAGTGGTACCGATAGTTACAGCAGTCCCTATAGTTACAGTGGTACTGATAGTTACAGCAGTCCCTAAAGTTACAGTGGTACTGATAGTTACAGCAGTCCCTATAGTTACAGTGGTACCGATAGTTACAGCAGTCCCTATAGTTACAGTGGTACTGATAGTTACATTAGTACCGATAGTTACAGTGGTACGAATAGTTACAGTGGTACTGATAGTTACATTAGTACCGATAGTTACAGTGGTACCGATAGTAACAGTGGTACCAATATTTACAGCAGTCCCTATAGTTACAGTGGTACCAATAGTTACAGCAGTCCCAATAGTTACAGTGGTACCAATAGCTATGATTGTTACAGTGGTACTGATCGACTGTTTGTTTGTTTGTTGGATTTATTGTCCTTGAATATTCAAGGTCATTTTAAGGGTAAAGTGTCTTGCCAAGGACACAACCACAACAGCACAGACCGGCCTGTTTGTCAGCATCCAAAGAAACACACACGGTAGGGAGCATCAAACCACACCTCAAATCTTCACCTGAGGTTATTTGGCTGGCACTCTAACCGACTGAGCTATCGACTGAGCTATCGCTGTCCTCCAATTCCAACAGTAACAATAGATAACTTAACAGGACAAGGAAGGCATATACAGTAAGAGCAGTGATCAATTACCATCCTTTCAATTACCATCCTTAATTAAGATTCTGAATAGTAAAATAAAATCATTTTTACCAATTAAGTGAGTTTTGATTTTGTCTTGGTTACAGCCTTTGACACTAACTTTCCAGGCCTTGGAGACCAACGGTCTCCTGATACTTAAATTCTTGGTGCCCTCCACAGAATCTTGGAGCCCACATTTTCAACAAAAAAAAAATTATAAAAAGAAACTTATTTCATTTGTTCAAATATTTTATTATATTATTTCCATGAGGAGTTTAAAAGACTTCCGTTGAAGTTCAATAAGGTCCTGGTTATTGGCCAGTTTATCCTCCTCCTGTAGTAAACGACCCGGTTTCTCCATGTTTACGACACAGTGTACAGTACATGTGTACATCGTCGTAGCGCAACCAATTAAACTGTGTTTGCAAGGAGTTCTGGAACTTTCTTTTCTTTCTCGTATTGATGCTGTTGAACCCGTCGTTCCTTCGATGTCTTGGCTTTTTTCGGAGGAGGCGACAGCCCCAACCACCGATGCATCTCTGTATGTACGTGTGTTGTTTACCCTAGGTCAATGCAAGTGAAGGTCACTTTCGCTTCGCGCCGACTTACCTTGGTCATATAGACGCTTGAAAGAGTACTAGTTTATTGTCTAAAATTACAAGCGTTCCAAATACTCTGGCGACCGGAAAGACGAGAGTACACAAGTGCAGTTTTACAAGCGTGCAACACATGGGTATAAACGACTGACGGATATTGAAATTAAATCGACAACTTTTTGGGTACATTTTACTAAAAATTCCTACATTTTAAGAACACCTCAATGTAAAAATCTCAGTGCCCGACGGTCTCCAGGTAAGTGCAGTTTTTGGAGACCTCCAAATATTTTGGTGGACTCGGGCACCAGGTCTACCGTTAGTGTCGAAGGCTGGGTTATTAATGAAAGAAAACCTAACTAAATTCTCTTAAGTTAAGAAAATTTAACATTTTTCAAGAGATAAAGTTTAACCTTAATTGGTTCATATTTGGAAAGTGCATATGTCCAAGATTTGTTGGATTTAAAACTCAGATTTGTGTTCTTTGTACTATGTTGTATAGTCTCTCAGACAGCTGTTTCTTTATACCAACTTGTGTTGATCCAATAAAATTTTATCCATCATATTTGATTAAGTTCCTTAACATGTTCCATATGTGAATTCATTTAACAAATAATGACAAGTTCCTTAACATGTTCCATATGTGAATTCATTTAACAAATAATGACTAGTTCATCTAACCACTAAACAATCTAGCATATATAATACAATTGATAATAACGTTCACACTTTAAAAACAATAAATTTACATTTTTATAAAATTAATCAATACCTGCTTCATCGTTATGGATTCTGCACAATATCAATTTGACCAAACACACAAATCACAGCATTTACATAAGAAATCAATTCCGTCATATTCCTTTTATCATCAGACCTTACCTGGCTCAACCTCTCTACCTGGTACCAGTAACTCTAGAATCTTCATGTATACCTATACCTACATTAACAGTAAGTAATAAGGTTCAATTTTGTTCTGCGAATCCTCTTGATTTTGCTTACACTAGGCAGACCATGCTCTTTCCCAAAATCCTTAGAGATAAACTATTCTAGCAATGAATGGATGTCTAATTGCCGATTTTCTCACCTCAAATTCCCCATGTAGCCATGTGTTTCCATCTGTATCACTTCCGTATGTTGCACGTGGTAATGGGTATATATAACATGTCTTCCTGTGTATCTTGTTAGTATTCCATAGACACACAAACACATTTAACCCCATCAATAATAAAGGTATAGAATTTGTCCAGCGATGTCAAAACTGTTCATTTCGAAAGTCAGTGGCCAGATCTAATAATCCATCAAGGTATCTCTAAGTCCTGGTGGGGCCTAACAAGCTTTACAAACCCTGGTGGAATGGACAGTATAACAATCAGGCACCTACCTGTCAGCCTCTGCTGGTTTAGTTGGTGGGGTGCCTTGTGAATTTGTAAACCTTACACTGCACCCTATACACAGTGTGCAGTATGAGAGCTGGCACCGGAGATAGTGAAGCAACAGAGCAGGTCAGCAATGCTAAATAGTTGATAGACTACAACATCAGTCAATTTGACGGACAGGTAGTGAGAGCTAAAATACTTGGCTGCTATGCCTGACCTGGACATAATAAAAACTGTTTGTGTTAACATAGTAAGTAAAAGTGTTTTTCTGGAATCATTCTTAGAATAACACTGATATCTCATATAGCACCGATAGCTGGGGTACTATTTCAGGGAATACAGACAAAACAAGAGGCCTAACAGTCTTGTAGGTGATCTGACTGTCAGTAATATCAGGCATCAACCTTTTATAAGCAATACACTTCTGGACCTCCTTGGTTTGGTTTCTCCACAATCCCATAGAGCTCCTTAATTTCTTTTCTTAAAAACTTATATCTCACATTGATTTTATGTAATATATATATATGCTGTACCTCTTAAGTGCCTAGTTAACATCAGAAAGATTACAGCAATAAACCTATATGCAAGTCCCAAATCCTATAATCGTAGAATTTCATTGGGACTAAAAATGTATCTTTTAGAAATTTAACATTGTGGGACTCATTATTTTAGTAATTTAGTTGCAAAGGTCTCATGAAAATAACTTAATTGGTTTTTACAGGAAACTATCAAAGCAGTGGATGGAAGAGAGGCACACATTGTAGACTATTTAACGAAGTTAAACCCAATGAACGGATGCAAGAGATCATAGGGAGGTAGGGAGAGATACTGCATGGTCCAGGAAACAAGCACTATCAATAGAGATCAGAACAGGGCAGGGGTAGGGAGGGGAGATTCTGGTCCAGCAACCCAGTACTACCAATAGAGATCAGAACAGGGCAGGGGTAGGGAGGGGAGATTCTTGTCCAGGAACCCAGTACTACCAATAGAAATCATAAAGGTGTAGGGGGTAGGGAGGGGAGATTCTGGTCCAGTAACCCAGTACTACCAATAGAAATCATAAAGGTGTAGGGGGTAGGGAGGGGAGATTCTGGTCCAGTAACCCAGTACTACCAATAGAGATCAGAACAGGGCAGGGGTAGGGAGTGGAGATTCTGGTCCAGTAACCCAGTACTACCAATAGAGATCAGAACAGGGCAGGGGTAGGGAGGGGAGATTCTTGTCCAGGAACCCAGTACTACCAATAGAAATCATAAAGGTGTAGGGGGTAGGGAGGGGAGATTCTGGTCCAGTAACCCAGTACTACCAATAGAAATCATAAAGGTGTAGGGGGTAGGGAGGGGAGATTCTGGTCCAGTAACCCAGTACTACCAATAGAGATCAGAACAGGGCAGGGGTAGGGAGGGGAGATTCTGGTCCAGTAACCCAGTACTACCAATAGAAATCATAAAGGTGTAGGGGGTAGGGAGGGGAGATTCTGGTCCAGTAACCCAGTACTACCAATAGAGATCAGAACAGGGCAGGGGTAGGGAGGGGAGATTCTTGTCCAGGAACCCAGTACTACCAATAGAAATCATAAAGGTGTAGGGGGTAGGGAGGGGAGATTCTGGTCCAGTAACCCAGTACTACCAATAGAGATCAGAACAGGGCAGGGGTAGGGAGGGGACATTCTGGTCCAGGAACCCAGTACTACCAATAGAGATCAGAAAATTTTAGAAGTAGGAAAGGGAGATTCTGGTCCGGGAACCAACTACTACCAATAAAGATCCATGCTTTGAGAAGTTTAAAAAATAACACTTAATCTGAGGACCATCTCAGGATCATTCCTTTGCATATTTCAACTAGATCCTAGACGTGGAAATTGAGACGTTTTTATTTTAAACGTGATTTTCAAAAAGGAAGCTAAAACAACCATCTTTGATTTCAAATTGACCCTTAACATTAACAGCAGTTGATCAGAAATATCTTGGAATTATGTATGGCAAGATTCAACGAAAGTGAAACTGGAAAAGAACTTTTTAAAATATGTTTTTCAAGATGGAGGGGCCATAGTGACTGTTTTGGATCTTAAATTGACAACAGAAATAACAACAATTGGTGAGGTGGAATTTGAAAAGAAATTAAAAATGAAATGTGTTTTCAAAATGGCAGCCATTTGTGTATTTTGGACCAAATGGATAAGAAATTAAAAATGTGCTGTTTTTTCAAGATGGCGGCCATGGTGGCCATCTTGAATTCCAAATGACTCAAAAAAATGACTACACTTGGTTAGGATCATTCACAGCAAGTATGAACAATATCCCAGCATTCTAGCATTAGTTTGATCAAACAACATACAGTGTGGAACACAATGGTTACAGCTGGTCTTACTGTAGAAGGAAACCAGAGTACCCAGATAAAACCCACGACCTAATGGAAATGAGACCATTGGTGAAAAAAAATGTTGCTTGGGAACAGTATCTGTTGCTACCAGGACCAGTATAGGTAAATCCATTGACATAGAACAACACCACTAAAATTGTTACTGAAGAAGAGTGTTAAAATTAAGGCAAGGGTAACGGAAAGTCAGATGTGTTATCAAGGAACTATTACTAGGTAAATCTAATTATTGGCAGACCTGGTATAAGTACCAAGTGAACAGAGAGTATTGAAATGAGACTCTTATAGAAAACATTTGTAAAATTCTGCAACAACCAATAACATCAGTGACAATTTACATTACATGGAATCCTACCTAAAACATACATCTGTTAGGAATATATTAGGTTTCTCTTTGATAATTAGACAAGTGTATATAACCCTACAGGGAACACTTAAATATCTAATACCACATGTTTACAATTAAATATCTAATAACACATGTTTACAATTAAATATCTAATACCACATGTTTACAATTAAATATCTAATACCACATGTTTACAATTAAATATCTAATACCGCATGTTTACAATTAAATATCTAATAACACATGTTTACAATTAAATATTTAATACCGCATGTTTACAATTAAATATCTAATACCACATGTTTACAATTAAATATCTAATACCACATGTTTACAATTAAATATCTAATACCACATGTTTACAATTAAATATCTAATAACACATGTTTACAATTAAATATCTAATAACACATGTTTACAATTAAATATCTAATACCACATGTTTACAATTAAATATCTAATACCACATGTTTACAATTAAATATCTAATACCACATGTTTACAATTAAATATTTAATTCCACATGTTTACAATTAAATATTTAATACCACATGTTTACAATTAAATGTCTAATACCACATGTTTACAATTAAATATTTAATACCATATGTTTACAATTAAATGTCTAATACCACATGTTTACAATTAAATATCTAATACCACATGTTTACAATTAAATATCTAATACCACATGTTTACAATTAAATGTCTAATACCACATGTTTACAATTAAATATTTAATACCATATGTTTACAATTAAATATTTAATACCGCATGTTTACAATTAAATATTTAATACCACATGTTTACAATTGAATATTTAATTCCACATGTTTACAATTAAATATTTAATTCCACATGTTTACAATATGTACAAAGTTCAAGCATTGTTATCTTAACCATATTTTTAACAACAATTTTCAAAGAAAATGTTTTCAAATAATTTTGTAGTATCTACATGATTTTTAATTTCACTTAATTTTCTTTAATTTAAATATTGAAAAAATGACATAAAAAACTTTGGAAAGTAAAAGTATTTGCACTTATTTGGGCCTGTTTAACACTTTAAATATGTTTTAACCCTGGAAAGTATACCCCTGATTTGATTAATGGTTTATATGAAGGTTACTTGTATGTCAATTATGTTATTTATATATTGGACTTCTGATCATTTCTGACAGATTAGGTTTGGTTTATTTTGTTTAACATCCTATTAACATCTAGGGTCATTTAAGGACATGCAAGGTATTGGAGGTGGAGGAAAGCTTGAGTACACCTAGAGAAACCACTGGCCTATGGTCAGTACCAGGCAACTGACCCACATTGGTTTCAAACTCACAACCCAGAGGTGGCGGGCAAGTGATAAAGTGTCCGGACACCTTAACCACACGGCCACCGCTGCCCCTTTCTGATAGAAATCCAGCAAATTTGATGCATACAATATATATGGTACTTTTTTTTTCAAAGTTTCAGAATTTTGAGTAAATTAAATTCCCAGAGGAAACATTTCAACTATGTATGAGAGATTTTTATTTTATGACATTATATGTAAGAAAATTTCATCCCTACCTTTCATCGTACATAACTTCTAAACATCCAATGATAAAGTATAAATAGTCAACTTCAATTTGTTTCAGTTTTCACACAGAGCACTTCTAAAAATAATGTTAACATTTTAGTATAAATAAGTCAAATGTCACATCGTTGGTTAAAAACATTCTCATAGGATGAGTTATTGTGTCAGGTGACAAAACAAGTATTGATATGATCCGTTTGTAATAAACAAACTGTTTTAAATCGGCCTGTACTTCTGGACTTTACCATAATATATATACATAGTAAGCTTGACTCGGACTTAATCGTATACTGTATGACTAAGCCCAAGTATGGCTGATATCCAAAATATTCTATATTTATAAATATATATACATAACATAGCACAACACATTGACGCATATCAATTCAAAATAAAATAAACATGGAGGACATTGAAATATGATTTTTTTTATTTAAAAGTTTTTGGAGGAATAATTATTATGACTAGTAGTCATTACTGCCCGATAAAGAATTTATTTCAACTAAAATAAAAACTTTTACTAAACCCAGCAATAAATGTCTTTAATTTTGAATTATTTTCAATATTTTTACTCTGAAAAAAATCCATTCCATATATACTTCCTTATCTTAAAGGGAATGCATGGAAACAAAATGGGACAAACGATAGAACAGGTACGGTAATATACAAACCCAATACACACAAACCCAATCAACCGTGCTGTGATCCCCAGCTTATGCATGTAAAACCCTTTTGTGTCCATACAAGAGTTGCAGAACAACACTTGGGCATTTAACACTACAATAGATCTTATCTTTTCAAACAATTTAAATTTCAAAACAGTTTTTTGCATGTGAGACAACGTAAACAAATCATCGACAGGATCTTATCAATACAAGATGGGTTTTTTATACGTACCTTTTAAACATGCCTGATTAGATATTTAAACTTCAAATCCTGATGATATCAATTTCAAATCTCAAATTTTAATTGATAGAATATGTACATAAATTTACACTGATTATCCCATTTGATAAAATTCTTTATAAAAGTCAAAATTTGTATTGTGACATAGGTTTACCAAATCTACTCCGATATCTCTATGACATAGGTTCGTATGTTGAATTCCCACGTCCTTTCATGACATGGTATTTTGAAATTTATTTAAATGGCACAAAATCCAATAGAATCGGCAAATATTTTAAAATTTCAAAGCAGAAATAGTCTTGGCTGAGTTGGTCTTTCTGGGTCTAGTTTCATCCTTAACTTTAAACTTAGGTTTTCCATGGTAAAGCATGATGGGATCCAAGTAAAATTCCTTAAATCCTTCAATAAATGCTTTCCAATGAAAAATTTACAGTGAAAGAATTTCAATTCAATACTGATGAAACCTGGCCTGACAGACAAAATTCAACACCCGTATGCAACACTGGTATGTAAAAAAGCTCATATTACTCAAACTCTTTTTAAGAGAATCTAGTTAACATATTGGAATACGTACACCTTAGGGAAATTAATGGATAAAATAGCAAAACATTCTTCAATTTAACTTCAAAGCAAGCCAGTAAACAAGACTATATCATACTTAGTAAACGATTGTATTGAAATTAGACAGAGCAAAGATTTGTTAGCTTACTGACATCTTTTGTCAAATTTAGAAAACATTTTTATTTTGTAAACAAAAAAAAAGAAATATTAATATATTTGTTTAAACATCTTGAGGTTAGTACTTCTTTATTCCGATATATGAATATATTCAGTCTTAATAAATATTGAAATTATTTACCAGTTATTTATCTATCTTATCAGGTTGATGAAACTTGATAAAAATATGCTTGTAAAGAATTATCTGGAATCTTAATTTCCCAGGTGGTAACATCTCCCATTGGTTGTATGCACATTCCATTGTTTATCCATATTTATATATATATATCACTGTTAACTTGTGTGGAGAAAAAAACCAATGGTTTTCCGACAATGTTACTATTACTTTAACTCTGTACAATCTATATCATTCATTAGTCATATGTAGCAGTCTGGCAGTCACATCTGTAACACAGAGCATTGCTAGAACAGCTCTAGTAGGGCTAAAAAATGCAGACATCAAAACCTTCTACTATCAATATATATAGTATAGAGAAGTCATAGAAAAGCAAGACAATCTAGATAGCGTTCTATTTTAATAACCAATTACTGAGTCTTTATGAATGATGATAGCTGATGTTTAGATTTGTTTACTAATGATTAGGTATGACAGATGACAGTCTGGACGGCTTGAAACCTTTACACTGCAAATCAACCAGAAACCCTTTGGGAAATCTGCCTGGACTGATAGGCAAGAGGCACAATGGGCCTTAAATGTCATCTGGATCATTTGGCAAATTTGAGCCAAATCCCACTGGAGGAATCAGGAAAAGTCATGATTGTGCCATCATGTTACAAAAAGGCTGCCATGGCAACTAAGTCAAACTTTTCATGAGGCTTAAAAAAGAACTTTTTCCCCCGATCATTCACACCAATTTTCAGCTTAAGTCAAACTTACAAAGCCAGTCAAACAAGAGAAAATCTTAGACAACAGCTTTGTTCTCCAACTCAAAACTTTTACAGTTCTATCAAAAGCACAGATAAAAGTGAATTACTCCTAACAGCAAAGTGGGTAACTATATATCATAGTATAATTATGTACACTTCAAAAGAGTAAAAAGAGGTACAAAAAAATGTATACCTAACAATAAATTTTGTATGCAACACAGTTTTTTATTGGTTTATTTATTCTGTCTCTCTAATTGGCCAATATGTTGATGTTTTAATGATGTCATACACAAACAACTAGTTTTTCAACTAAAGAAAAAACAATATTTTTGCGACTTTTCAGGCAATGGTTTGCTAGTTGATATCTCACACGGACATTCTTTTAATATTAAAAATAAATATCATTTCGGATTAAATACCTTAGCAAATCGGCCTACCTACAGTTAAAATTTAAAATTCTTTCTGGCAATTGGCATTTGGAAAATTTTAAAACCCAGCCGATATTTTTCAGCATCTACTCTTTTGGTCATTACAACATGAGACCATTTTGTATATATATCACAAACTATTGGGTTTTTAGTCTATACATGAGACCATTTATCACAAACTATTGGGTTTTTGGTCTGTACAACATGAGACCATTTTGTATGTATCACAAACTATAGAGGTTTTGGTCTATACAACATGAGACCAATTATCACAAACTATTGGGTTTTTGGTCTATACAACATGAGACCAATTATCACAAACTATTGGGTTTTTGGTCTATACAACATGAGACCAATTATCACAAACTATTGGGTTTTTGGTCTATACAACATGAGACCAATTATCACAAACTATTGGGTTTTTGGTCTATACAACATGAGACCATTTATCATAAACTATTAGGTTTTTGGTCTATACAACATGAGACCATTTTGTATATATCACAAACTATTGGGTTTTCGGTCTATACTATATTATTGCTTTTTTTGTACATATCACAAACTGCGTGCTTTTGCTTAATGTAAAACTCAAAACATTTATCAAAGTAACTATGCAAAAATTATTTGTTTATAAAACGGGAAAATCAATATTTTTCGTTGAAGCACTTATATATTTCATCAAATTCTATTGGGAATAAAATGAGAAATGACATGTTGGTGCGATTATAGAAAAAACCTTTCGTGTGAATGTCAAATAAAAGTACCCACATAACATAAACTAATTGGGAAATTGCAGTTTTTACTAGTTTTTAGCTTCGAACAATTGTGTGAACATTCTGTGCTTTTTGAATTTTCAGAAATAATTTTACTCGGCTGGTATTATGATCCTGGTTTTGTTGTTATTCAGAAGTGATTTAAAATACAAATGTATGTTGTGTGATCATGTCAAGGTCATTCCTTTAACATAAAAATGAAGGTCATGTGATCAAGTCAAGGTCATTCATTTAACATACAAAGGTATGTTGTGTGACAAGTCAAGGTTATTCCTTTGACATAAACATGAAGGTCATTTGATCAAGTCAAGGTCATTCATTTAACATACAAGCGTATGCTGTGTGATCAAGTCAAGGTTATTCCTTTGACATAAAAATGAAGGTCATGTGGTCTAGTCAAGGTCATTCATTTAAAATACAAATGAAGGTCATGTGATCAAGTAAATGTTATTCCTTTAACATACAAAGGTCATGTGGTGTAGTCAAGGTCATTCATTTAAAATACAAATGAAGGTCATGTGATCAAGTAAATGTTATTCCTTTAACATACAAAGGTCATGTGGTGTAGTCAAGGTCATTCATTTAAAATACAAATGAAGGTCATGTGATCAAGTCAATGTTATTCCTTTAACATACAAAGGTCATGTGGTGTAGTCAAGGTAATTCATTTAACATACAAATGTATGCAGGGGTTAATCCAGGATTTGGGGAATACTACCCAAATTTAGGGGAAATGAAGGCTGCTGTGTCTTGAATTATTCAAGGTCATTCCTTTAACATGCAAATATATGTCATGTGATCAAGTCAAGGCTATTCCCCTAACATACAAATGTATGTCATGTGATCAAGTCAATGTCATTCTTTTAACATACAAATGTATGTTATGTGATCAAGTCAATGTAATTCCTTTAACATACAAATGTATGTCATGTGATCAAGTCAATGTCATTCTTTTAACATACAAATGTATGTCATGTGATCAAGTCAAGGTCATGCCTTTCACATACAAATGAAGGTCATGTGATCAAGTCAAGGTCATTTCTTTAACATACAAATGAAGGTCATGTGATCAAGTCAATGTCATTCCTTTAACAAACTTAATATCTATCGATCCAAGCAAGCTACGAGGCCAAAGATCAAAACCCTGAGCCTGCAGATTATGCAGAAGTTTAATTTGATATTTTAATATACTTTACAGCTGTGACCTTGAGAAAAGTCAAGGTCATGCCTTTGAATAAGCTTGGTAGTCCATTGTTCATTCAAGCATAAGACTGGTCCAATGTCATGACCCTAGACCCCTTGGTTATGCAGATTTCAACATAGCTGTATTCTAAAATTGTGACCTTGAAAATGGCCAAGGTCCTTTATTTGAACAAACTCAATACCCTTTCATCCTTTATTTGAACAAACTCAATACCCTTCATCACAGTATGCTATTGGCAAAGTATGACAACCCTAAGCTGATGAATTTAATGATATCTGATAGGTACATTGTGTATGACAATAAAATGGGTTAGTCCTTCATTTGGACAAACTTGAAAACACTTCACTCCAGTAACCTATGGCGCCAAATATGACCCTTGGTGTCTTAGCTTTGTAGAATATTTTTTTAAAGATTTAAACACATTTGACCATTGTGCCTTTGTAAATAGGTCAAGGTCATTCACCTTAAGGAGGACGCTGCCTCCTCTATTATTAGTCTAGTTCCTTGTCAATGTCCTGACAATGTCAGAATGTGTTGGTTATATTCCTGGAACCCTACGAAGTGTGGATAAAAACTTAAGCAGTTGCGCTGAAAAAGTTTGTATTCCAAATTTGCAACAGGAGTAAAATGCTGATCAAATTGGTTGTATAAAAAAAAACATCAGCACAACTTCAGAATGGGAGGACTGAAATTGACTTAGAGACTTTGTAAGTGATTTTATGATTTAGATATCGGTTGTACTGGTTACTTGGGATTTACTATATCACTATTACACCAAAGTTATAACTACCTATTTTTCATGGTGCTTTCCTTGGTAAAAAAGGAGTGTCATTTGATCCTGGCTATGATATATCAACAGGAATTCACTTTTAAAATGGTCTCTGGGTGACCCCATCGTCATCACCGTAAGTCTTGTCTTCACGCTGTATAAAGGGAGATAACACACACTTTGAAGTTGACAAACATGATCTGTGTAAACTTTACTGTAAAGCACCAAATATCGTATGTTATTTAGGCATTTTTTGACATTTCACTATATATTTTTTCAAATCCCAATGTATGAAATAAAATTGTTTTGGTTTGTGTCATATATCTGGCTGAAATATCCTTCCCCAACCCCTTTTACAATGTCGCCAATTGAAATAATATTTGGTTCGGCAAGATAGCGTAGTCTTTATTCTTTTCATTAGCGTTTCAATCAAAAGATTTTACTTAATAAAAAATACTCATTGATCACTTACCTCTAATTAAAGCTGGGTTGTCACCATGACCCTCATAACCACGACTTGCACGCACGTCTATTTCAAGGTCATGGTCAAGGTCAAGCAAGTCTCGGGCATGTTGTGGCGGGAAAAGTAGATATCTAATTGAGTTCGGCAATTAAAAAATATCTACGTTTAAATAAATCAGAAGAGTGACGTATTTGAATCAATCTTAATGGTTACCTTATTAAAATAAATTGGGAAAATGTCGAGTTTATCATATGTAACTTATTTGAACGTGATAAAAATGTGTCTGTAATACCGTGTTTTTGATGCGTCACTTTCTTTTATACAGTGAATGCTTCATGTGATTTTGGTATATCTAGTTATTACATCAATACATACTTCATATTACTCAGAAAGAAAGGAATTTTGCTATTTTGCTATCAACAGCTTAGGTCCAAAAATTTGGATTAGCACATGAAAAAAACCTCGTACTCTCGTATTTGACCTTAAAATGTTTTAAACAAAATGATGACTTTTCCCCGGCAATTTTGGAGAAATAACCACATTTTTTTTAAATGGTGTGGATAGGTTTATTGAAAGGTACTTTTAAATGTTTAATTTCGTGGTCCCAAAGTACGACATTGCAATGACACAATACATGTCCGACGCATTCAGAAATAGAGCAAATACAACCCGGAGTAGATGAGCTTATCGTTCACGCTGCGATGATACATTAATATATAGTTTATCCGAAAGGTGGTTTATATCAAGTTTGCAAACTATTGATTAAGGGAGGATGAAAGGTTTGTGATTTATAAAATGATTCAAGTATTGCAGAGATAATTAAAAATATTTCAAAATGAAATTGTACACACTCCATGAGCATCACCGATGACCGACATCATCTATCATCACCTGCAATGAAACTGGAAGAGCGCGATTTCTCATCGTTGCTCTTGATAGTTCCATATTCAAATCATTACATAATTCAAATATGGTCTGTCTGTCAAGGCGATAATTGGAGATAATAGCTTCATCACTAAAGTAATCCAGAGGGTTGTTTCTGTCTCTCAGCAAACGTCTTGGGATGTTTTGGTTGTGTTGATGGAGATGGAGGAGCAATGCAGCCATTTCCAATGTGATTTTAGACAATAAGAGAGTGTAAAGAGAGGGTGGGACCACCTTTAGTAAAGAGGCAACAAAGGTAAAATAGGAAGTGTTTCAGTTACACCTGAAGGTCCTGTTTTTGGACCTAAGTACGTCTTAGCTAAGTAAGAAGGCTTTTGGTTACACCCTATCTTAATTTGTCACTAAGAGAGCAGTAAGAGAATGAGACACATGAACAGTTATTTTCTTAAACCAAACTTAATATGGTTTTCAGTTACACAAAGAACCGTTACACAGGCAATATTTCTTCACGTGAATTTCACTTTTTTGCCCTTTTCACGTGAAATTCACGTGAAGGAATATTGCCTGTGTACGATCATCTTAAGTTTATCTTCGTGCTTAAGTATGCTTTCAGTTACAAGCCCCTGGTTCGTAAGTTACAATTTTTTTGTGAAACGCATGGCGATTCGTAAATCTGACTTACGCAAAATTCGTAAGTTACGAAGCTTTGTGAAACGATACCCATATCTCTACGTCAGGAAACTTCCACAGGAGCGGAGGGAACACTGTATGTTTTTGTACGGTGTTTAACGTCCTCGGAACAGCCAGGGTTAGACTGAGATGGGTATCGAGAAGGAAATCAAGAGGACGCTGAACCAAACAACACAGTCCGGCAGGAAATAAAGGGTCGAGCACCTCTGAAGCATTGACACCAGACCGTGGATACTACTACAAGTGAAGACTTATTGCTGTGCCCTGGAGTAACTTTTTAGTACAGTACACGACAAGAAAATTAATTGGTTATAACTTCCTTTTATGGCGCAAAGTACACCCTCTCCCAAAAGGGAACCACTGTCACCTCCTGTACGATTCTTTGGTTCAGTGACTACCGAATGCCATCCAAGCATCGCAAAATATCAGATTTGATCAACAACAACAAATAACAAAATAATATCGATGAAAGTCCACAGGGCTCGATCTTCAGCATGCGATATTGAACTGTAATAAAAAGTTAAAAGATTGACCTTAACCTCATTCTAAGGTCATGTAGGTCAAAGATGTTAAAAATTCACGTCAAATTATCATTAAGAAACCTTGGTTTAAGATATTTACTCCATATCACTATGGGTCTAAGGCCTATTACATAAGTTAGTCTTCAATTACCCGGTTTTGAATATTCATGAAACATACATATTTATGTGCAATGTAACGTTACTATCGTACCCTAAGAACACTTTCTGAATTAACAAGAGGTCAAGGTCATAACCTTTACATATTAGTATATACAGAGAAGGGTTGTAACTTTGTTGAAGTGAAAGCTCAAGAGGGAATTTTTAAACTGTGTTTGTTGAAATGAACGAAATTGGCTTTTTCACTTCACAGGGGTCAAATGTGTGAAGAATTTTGTGTTTTAAAAACTGAGGCATAAGTGCCTGATAATTAAATGTATGTAGTTGATATGTCCAAATGAATAAAAATAACCTTTAAGGTCATAGGAATCTAATGGAGGAAGGATTGACGTAATATGTGAACGACATTGATCCACATTCAATGTCACAGAGAGGTCAAATACAGAGGTCAGGTATAAAGTAGGTCCAAACACATACATCTGCTTCTGTTTAATTCTGACTTTTCAAGTGTACACCTTGTTGAAATACTAACCAGAAGCGGAGGCCTGTGGTCCAAATGAATGATCATGTTCAAACCTCAAGGTCACCTTGGTCAAATCCATGGAGTGCAGAAATCTCAAGGGCATTTGAATGAATAAAATGGGACCACTTTGGACGTCATAGGGATCAATTCTGTATAAATTGTTTTTAAGATCCACCAGATACAGTCAATATAATAATTTGTTTCTCTATGGCTCCTTAGAATAAAGGGATGTCAACTGCATTCTCTTCAATAACCTTGACCTACTGTCAAAGTTCACAAAGATCAAGAGCTTGGCATTTGATTTGCAGCTCTGTTTTCTTTTGAAAATCAAACAAAAATCTTCAGATAATTCAAAGTATTTTATTCCACCACAAAAAAAAGAGTGATAATTGTATATACACCACACAAGAATTCAGTCAAATATCACATGTTCTTTGTTTAACAGTCTAGGGACGATGGAAGTACCAGCAATAGTTCCGCCAAGTGAAAAGTTCTTTATCATGAAGAAATATCACATTAGCATTCCCTCTTGCTGGGGTTAGCTGCAAGCTTCCTCACAATTTGAATTATACAAATATCTGACAAAAGTCAGTACTGTTTCAGCACATTTATTCGTTCTTGTATCACATTCAAATAAGGCAAGAATCTTACAAAATGGTGCTTGCCAATTACAAACCTCCACATCTACATGATTCTGACTAACACTTGTAAGGTCCATGTCACCACATTTATAAGAGAAAATATAAAAGATTAATATATAAATCATTCTTAAAACACACTTTTTGTACACCTGACACAGCACTGGCATTGTTCACATACATAAAACACACTATTTTACATCTGACACAGAACTGAAGTTGTTTACCTACATAAAACACTATTTGAAAACCTGACACAGCACTGGCATTGTTCACATACAAACTAGTACATAGTTACTCACAAAAGTAACACCTATTGTGTCCATACGGATTCAACAACTTAAAAAACAGTTTCAGTCACATCTGGTTCAGAAATAAATATCAGGAGATACAGTTTAGTGGGTTGATTTGGATGATGGGTGGGTGGGGTGAGGTTGGAGGGGAGGAGATTGCTCCTCAATAATTTTTGGTTGGTAATCATGTTTCAATCTATGGTAAATGGTATAAAGATATTTGAAATTAACCAGCCATCACACGTCAATGATGCCCCTTCCATCAAATACTTCACATTACATTAGGAAATCCATACACAATAGTATAAAGGCCCTGGTTCTATATTGTAAGCAATTTCAATGGAAGCATGGCATCAAAAATCAAAGTGACATGATTTTTCGTCCAATCAAATCTCTCCCAGTCCTAGTGCATAATGTAAGTGTAATGTTTTAATTCAAAATAAGTAACTTTGGTAAACCATTTTTGGTAAACAATTTTTTCGTAAATATTTTACCTGTTGTTAGGCAGATAAGTAATACTTGCTATGGAATGTTTGTTTGTGTTTTTGTTGTTGTTGCCTTTTTTTTTTTTTTTACTTTATAACATGTTCCGTTGCCAGCTTCCCAAAAACAAGAGAAATGTTTGTGAAACATTATAAATTACATGCCACTTTCCCATTATAATGGGAATAGATCTATACAGTCTTACAAAAACTGGAGATTTTGACACACAAAATGATAAATTGAAATTGTCAAGAATACATGTATAAAATAGTTCTTAAAATGTTTGCCATTTAATTCCATAACACTAATATTAGACATAAGGAGAGTTTCAATACAAAAAATATTTACTAATCAAAAATAACCATTAAGTCTACAATTGTTAAAACAAAGGACCTTTGATATTCACATGAAAAACATACATCCATTTTTCAGAGAAACATCTCTCAAGATAAATACATGAATTAAAGAAAATGTTTTGTTTTCACCATCATGATAGTAATTAAGGAGATATTGACCTTTGTTGTCCACCAACTCATTATTATTATACTAATAATTACCTAACAATTGTATTTCTCATGTAAAATTCAGGGTAAAAGAAAGTCTCACATATTTTTCATTACACAATTTTTTTTAAAACATAGTAATATCAATTAAAGCAGACAATATTTTGAAATATTGTCATCCCTGCGTGTTTAACACCAGGGTTACAAATATTTTAACCCCAATTCATTATGGTGATCATGACCACACTAGTTTTTTTTATTTGTATCTAGGACATTCACGCCTATATATAAAGTTCCCATTTATCATGGTATATTCATGGTCCCGCCTATCCTTTTTGAGAGATATATTTTTCTTCACAAACCTTTCTATAACTAAAATACACAAGTGCATTGTCTGTACATGTATGACTTAAAAGCATGAATTCTTCACTCCTTTTAGTATGGACATGTATGTTGACGATCGATATGTACATTAACTATACGATATGTACATTAACTATACGATATGTATGTTAACTATACGATATGTACGTTAACTATACGATATGTACGTTAACTATGCAATATGTATGTTAACTATACGATATGTACGTTAACTATACGATATGTACATTAACTATATGATATGTACGTTAACTATACGATATGTATGTTAACTATACGATATGTACGTTAACTATACGATATGTACGTTAACTATACGATATGTACGTTAACTATACGATATGTACGCTAACTATACGATATGTACGTTAATTTTCGATATGTACATCAACTTTATTTAGAAGTACAGTACCACTGGAGTATATACACCGGTAGCAAAACATGCATCAAACATTGTTTAAAACAGTCACAGTATATGTTAAAATGTAGATCATCAAAAACATTTCTGCTCTCACCAAAATTACATATCATTTAATTTGGTTCACTAGAGTAAAGCCTAACAAGTTATCTATTATATGATATACAGAATACACAATTAAAAAATATTCAAAACTTTTATTTCTGATGTTGGAATTTTTCTACTCATCTTATACATGGACTGATAATGTCATGTACACAGCATACACCGCTAAAGAACACTGACCATAGTTGATGAGACGAGTCCTAGTAGTTTTGGTCAGAGTCATGTAGGCTGTAAACCATAACTAACTAAAGCCTACAGAACACTGACCATGGTTGGTGAGACGAGTCTTAGCAATTATAGGCAGAGTCATGTAGTCTGTAAACCAGTAACTAGCTGATCTACAGTATATGTATTGTATTAACAAGAGTATACCAATCAGTTTCTAATCTCTGTCTGGTAAAAACTACCGCAACAACTAAAATATGTCAATATCAATAGACATAACAATAGCTGTTTATCTAAATTCCATCCATTGTTACAAGATTTAACTTTTTAACAGATGTTTAATTCTATCTAAAAATATCATCAATGAATCTAATGAAAGAAGCAATTTACGACTCACATATTTTCTAAATAACAAACTACATTCTCCACATTCAATCATTACTGTTGTCTTCCTTATGATCAATAAATTAAGCTGCATTGTTATTTAGTTTCCATTCCTGAGATGAAATTTATCAGACATTTATTTTGTGGATTCCTCCTCAAGTTCAACAATCAGATCGCCCTCGTCTACGGTGGCTCCCTGCTGGAAGAAAATCTTCTTAACCTGTGGAAGGAAATCACAACATCACACCAATGTTCAAATATTGAGCTTAAAAGTTTTCTATTGAAATGCATGTTTGTACTGATCATATTCTCAGTTTAAATGATATTTAGGGCCATTAAAATTAACATAATATGGACTACAGAAGTAAAGAAAATCTCTAAATGGTGGGAACAGTAGGAATGTATCACATGACACTGTAATATCACTTCTAAGGGTGGTCCCTGTTTGACAAACCTGTAGTCCTCCAGTCGGGTAGATATTTTACTGGAACAGCTCTTAATTAACGTGCTTTCTTTTAAATAGTTATACATTTCAACACATATCTGGCTCTCTGGTTTCAGCAATGAGTGAATCCTACATTTACAGAATACTACCAGCCTTATAAGGAGGAAACTGCAGGAAGAAACTGCATTACAATTTACATCACTTACCTTACCGGTTACCCCGGCAACCAGACTATTCTGCATCTTCATGGCTTCTAGCACACATACCTCCTGGCCCTCACCAATCTTTTAAATAAAACACCAAATATGAAACAAATTTGATTTACTGTCTTGGTGAAAAGTAGATAAGAATTTATCATACAACCCAATTATCAAACAAGGTGATAATACAACACTTCCCTATGCTTGTGTGAACTTCTGTCAACAGCATTAAATAATGATTGTTTTCAACATTTAACATTTATTAATGCTACAATTACACCATAGTGACTTTTAATGTAACTCATATAACTACAGTGATCACAGACAAGTCAGCATTTCTATAGATCATACTTTTAGGGATTATTTCTATAGAAAGCATTGCTGAGATGTCGAGTAAAACTGACCTGACTCAGACCAGACCTACAGAGACAATTGATAGATCTATAACTGATAAAGTGGCCCGTACACTCAATCCTGAACCTACTGTACAATCGGCCTACCTGTTGGCCAACCTCCACAGCAATGCTCTTGATGACCCCAGGCATAGGGGCATTGACCATGGTGGGGAGATCCTCCGGTATCCTCTCAGGCATATACTTCATCATCTCGCTGGCAAACGCATCCATCACTGTTACTGGGAACTACAACCAAGCTCATAGGTTGTTAAAACTGTAATAGCCACTACAATTGGTTTAGAATTTGAGTTTTCAAAGAAAAAAGTATGGGGATGAAATAAATGTCTTAGTTTAAATTGGAATATTTTCAGGTTGGTTGTGCAATGGGTCAAAGACATTTCAAGGTTAGACTGTACATGGTACACAACACTTACCACAGTGCCAAGGTAGCGAAGTCTGTATTTTCCAGCTCCAAGTCTTTGGGTTAACTGTTCAAAAAACAAGTCTGACCTTTAAAACAGTATCAAAATAACTTCTGTATACCATAATCAGATCAACATGGTACGTTAATCGCACTCCATATAAACAAATTTCTGACCACCCACACTAGTGGGGGATGTGTTGACATAACTGTACAATATGGCCATCGTCACTACAACTGTGAAGGTGTGTTGACAAAACTGTACAATCTGGCCACCCTCACTACAACTGTTTGGGTGTGTTGACATAACTGTACAATGTGGCCACCCTCACTACAACTGTTTGGGTGTGTTGACATAACTGTACAATGTGGCCTTCCTCACTACAACTGTTTGGGTGTGTTGACGTAACTGTACAATGTGGCCACCCTCACTACAACTGTTTGGGTGTGTTGACGTAACTGTACAATGTGGCCACCCTCACTACAACTGTTTGGGTGTGTTGACGTAACTGTACAATGTGGCCACCCTCACTACAACTGTTTGGGTGTGTTGACATAACTGTACAAATAGGCCACCCTCACTACAACTGTGAAGGTGTGTTGACATAACTGTACAATATGGCCATCGTCGCTACAACTGTGAAGTTGTGTTGACATAACTGTACAATATGGCCACTCTCACTACAACTGTGAAGGTGTGTTGACATAACTGTACAACATGGCCATCGTCACTATAACTGTGTGGGTGTGTTGACAGCTGTTAGGTTTGTTGCCATAAGTCTACAATATGGCCATCGTCACTATAACTATGTGGGTGTGTTGACAGCTGTTGGGTTTGTTGACATAACTCTACAATATTGAAACTGTAACTCTACAATATTGAAACTGTAAATTTTTGTGTAAAGGTAGCAAATTCAGTGTGTGGTACCAAAATATACACAAAACTCTTAGACTGTAGCTATAGGTTTAGCCTGAAACTACCTCAGCATTGTTCTTTCTTCTCCACAGATTGAGATTTCTGCCAATATAACAGAGAGACGAATGATTCTATTATCTCTACCTGAATCACTGATGGTTGGTCATCGATAATGACTTCCAGTAGAGGGGAGGAGAAGTCAAGATTGTCAAGTATAGACATTGTCTTTCCACCACAGTCGACCTGGTAAAGAAACAGGAATTAGTCAGGACTTGTCAGTATACACGATGTCAAGGAGAGATATCACAAATCTAGATATTTACTCGTTATCATTTCAAGGGAGATAAGCATGTTTATTTTACCAAATCTCACAAAAAATGTATAATCATCATTTCCCAATATTTAAAAACAGTGACATTTTAATAATATATCTATAACATTTATATCTTATTTAATAAACAAACACAGTTTTCCTTGGGAAGAAACTTGAAAGTTGAAAAACAGAAACATGGACTACCCACAGGTGTCTGTTTAGTGGTTAGTATTAACAGAAAAAAATATCAGTCCCTACTCCTACGATTTTCTGTAAATACTAACCAGAAGTTGATGCCTGTGGACTACCAAACCAAGACGTCCCTGGTACAAGGATATTGTAACACAAGTACGTAAACTTTCAAACTTAGACAAGTCATGACTTCACTATGTTCCAGGCATTTTCCTTCAGATTTATAAAAATCCCTGTATAACATACCGTAACATAGCCACCACCACATGAAGCTGAAACTGGGACAGACTGACCACCAATCTGGACGCTGAGTGACCATACTGTGGGTATGTCACCTGACGTGAGCATTCTACAAAGTATAAAGGACATGTTTAATCTCTAAACTTCATAAAAATGTGACATACCCATTCTACAAAGTATAAAGGGCATGTTTAATCTCTAAACTTCATAAAAATGTGACATACCCATTCTACAAAAGATGAAGGGCATGTTTAATCTCTAAACTTCATAAAAATGTGACATACCCATTCTACAAAGTATGAAGGGCATGTTTAATCTCTAAACTTCATAAAAATGTGACATACCCATTCTACAAAGTATGAAGGGCATGTTTAATCTCTAAACTTCATAAAAATGTGACATACCCATTCTACAAAGTATGAAGGGCATGTTTAATCGCTAAACTTCATAAAAATGCGACATACCCATTCTACAAAGTATGAAGGGCATGTTTAATCTCTAAACTTCATAAAAATGTGACATACCCATTCTACAAAGTATGAAGGGCATGTTTAATCTCTAAACTTCATAAAAATGTGACATACCCATTCTACAAAGTATGAAGGGCATGTTTAATCTCTAAACTTCATAAAAATGTGACATACCCATTCTACAAAGTATGAAGGGCATGTTTAATCTCTAAACTTCATAAAAATGTGACATACCCATTCTACAAAGTATGAAGGGCATGTTTAATCTGTAAACTTCATAAAAATGTGACATACCCATTCTACAAAGTATGAAGGGCATGTTTAATCTCTAAACTTCATAAAAATGTAAACAATAGTTTTAAAGGACATGACTACTAATAAATTGCATGAATTTCATGACAATCAATTCTCAAAATCTATAAAAATTTTGATGATTTTTACCTGTTCGAAGGATCTTAGTATTCAAAAGCTGTGTTTATGAAAAATGGATTTGTTCAGCCTATGACCTTACTACCAGTACAGTATTGAAAGTCTGTAAGTTACCTTACCAAATCTACAGATTTTTTTTTTTTTATCAAATCAAACACCTTTAAATAATATTGGATTGTAGAACCAAGTCTGTTTTCACTTATCGCAATACAAATGGTTGGACCAGTTAGACCAGAGTCGCCATTTATGAAATAATGAAATATGGATTACATGATTATGTACGAAGACATACCAAAATAGTAAACTGCAGACATCTTACAATACAACTACAATGATATTGTCTTACCTGGTTTTCACTTATATTAGATTTTTATTCATTGTATCTATACTGTCACTTAGAATTGTCCTAGTACCTGTTCTGGTTGAAGAAGTTGCGAGATAAAATTTGGTCTCTGATGAAGAGGATGGTTGCCATGGCAGCAAGGTTATTGTTTTCCGTGGTACTTAACTGCTTCCCTGTTTAAAGAGATAGAGAATGTACTATAAACAATTTACTGGAATGTCAATACATAAAAATACATTAATAATTGTGGTAACCTTGACTCTTATTGTACCTAGTTTTGAGGTTAAGTTATTCTTTGAAAATAGATGTTACTGAGCTAGAAAAGCATACAGGTAGATCTTGGGATGGTGATTAATACTTTCTGTAAAGTCAACCTGGTAGATCTTCAGAAGTTAATTAGGACTTACCTGTAAAGCCATCTGGATAGATCTTGGGCTGGTAATTAGGACTTACCTGTAAAGCCATCTGGATAGATATTGGGATGGTAATTAGGACTTACCTGTAAAGCAATCTGGGTAGATCTTGTGGAGGTAATTAGGACTTACCTGTACAGCCACCTGGGTAGATCTTGGGGAGGTAATTAGGACTTACCTGTACAGCCACCTGGGTAGATCTTGGGGAGGTAATTAGTATTTACCTTTAAAGTCATCTGGGTAGATCTTGGGGAGGTAATTAGGACTTACCTGTACAGCCACCTGGGTATAGATCTTGTGGAGGTAATTAGGACTTACCTGTAAAGCAATCTGGGTAGATCTTGGGGAGGTAATTAGGACTTACCTTTAAAGTCATCTGGGTAGATCTTGGGGAGGTAATTAGGACTTACCTGTAAAGCAATCTGGGTAGATCTTGTGGAGGTAATTAGGACTTACCTGTAAAGCAATCTGGGTAGATCTTGGGGAGGTAATTAGTATTTACCTTTAAAGTCATCTGGGTAGATCTTGGGGAGGTAATTAGGACTTACCTTTAAAGTCATCTGGGTAGATCTTGGGGAGGTAATTAGGACTTACCTGTAAAGCAATCTGGATAGATCTTGTGGAGGTAATTAGGACTTACCTGTAAAGCAAACTGGGTAGATCTTGGGGAGGTAATTAGTATTTACCTTTAAAGTCATCTGGGTAGATCTTGGGGAGGTACTTAGGACTTACCTGTAAAGCAATCTGGATAGATCTTGTGGAGGTAATTAGGACTTACCTGTAAAGCAATCTGGGTAGATCTTGGGGAGGTAATTAGGACTTACCTTTAAAGTCATCTGGGTAGATCTTGGGGAGGTAATTAGGACTTACCTTTAAAGTCATCTGGGTAGATCTTGGGGAGGTAATTAGGACTTACCTGTAAAGCAATCTGGATAGATCTTGTGGAGGTAATTAGGACTTACCTGTAAAGCAATCTGGGTAGATCTTGGGGAGGTAATTAGGACTTACCTTTAAAGTCATCTGGGTAGATCTTGGGGAGGTAATTAGGACTTACCTGTAAAGCAATCTGGATAGATCTTGTGGAGGTAATTAGGACTTACCTGTAAAGCAATCTGGGTAGATCTTGGGGAGGTAATTAGTATTTACCTTTAAAGTCATCTGGGTAGATCTTGGGGAGGTAATTAGGACTTACCTGTACAGCCACCTGGGTATAGATCTTGTGGAGGTAATTAGGACTTACCTGTAAAGCAATCTGGGTAGATCTTGGGGAGGTAATTAGTATTTACCTTTAAAGTCATCTGGATAGATCTTGGGAAGGTAATTATTATTTACCTTTAAAGTCATCTGGATAGATCTTGGGAAGGTAATTAGTATTTACCTTTAAAGTCATCTGGGTAGATATTGGGATGGTAATTAGGACTTACCTGTAAAGCAATCTGGGTAGATCTTGTGGAGGTAATTAGGACTTACCTGTACAGCCACCTGGGTAGATCTTGGGGAGGTAATTAGGACTTACCTGTACAGCCACCTGGGTAGATCTTGGGGAGGTAATTAGTATTTACCTTTAAAGTCATCTGGGTAGATCTTGGGGAGGTAATTAGGACTTACCTGTACAGCCACCTGGGTATAGATCTTGTGGAGGTAATTAGGACTTACCTGTAAAGCAATCTGGGTAGATCTTGGGGAGGTAATTAGGACTTACCTTTAAAGTCATCTGGGTAGATCTTGGGGAGGTAATTAGGACTTACCTGTAAAGCAATCTGGATAGATCTTGTGGAGGTAATTAGGACTTACCTGTAAAGCAATCTGGGTAGATCTTGGGGAGGTAATTAGTATTTACCTTTAAAGTCATCTGGGTAGATCTTGGGGAGGTAATTAGGACTTACCTTTAAAGTCATCTGGGTAGATCTTGGGGAGGTAATTAGGACTTACCTGTAAAGCAATCTGGATAGATCTTGTGGAGGTAATTAGGACTTACCTGTAAAGCAATCTGGGTAGATCTTGGGGAGGTAATTAGTATTTACCTTTAAAGTCATCTGGGTAGATCTTGGGGAGGTACTTAGGACTTACCTGTAAAGCAATCTGGATAGATCTTGTGGAGGTAATTAGGACTTACCTGTAAAGCAATCTGGGTAGATCTTGGGGAGGTAATTAGGACTTACCTTTAAAGTCATCTGGGTAGATCTTGGGGAGGTAATTAGGACTTACCTTTAAAGTCACCTGGGTAGATCTTGGGGAGGTAATTAGGACTTACCTGTAAAGCAATCTGGATAGATCTTGTGGAGGTAATTAGGACTTACCTGTAAAGCAATCTGGGTAGATCTTGGGGAGGTAATTAGGACTTACCTTTAAAGTCATCTGGGTAGATCTTGGGGAGGTAATTAGGACTTACCTGTAAAGCAATCTGGATAGATCTTGTGGAGGTAATTAGTATTTACCTGTAAAGCAATCTGGGTAGATCTTGGGGAGGTAATTAGTATTTACCTTTAAAGTCATCTGGGTAGATCTTGGGGAGGTAATTAGGACTTACCTGTACAGCCACCTGGGTATAGATCTTGTGGAGGTAATTAGGACTTACCTGTAAAGCAATCTGGGTAGATCTTGGGGAGGTAATTAGTATTTACCTTTAAAGTCATCTGGATAGATCTTGGGAAGGTAATTATTATTTACCTTTAAAGTCATCTGGATAGATCTTGGGAAGGTAATTAGTATTTACCTTTAAAGTCATCTGGGTAGATCTTGGGGAGGTAATTAGGACTTACCTGTACAGCCACCTGGGTAGATCTTGGGAAGGTAATTAGGACTTACCTGTACAGCCATCTGGGTAGATCTTGGGGAGGTAATTAGGACTTACCTTTAAAGCCATCTGGGTAGATCTTGGGCTGGTAATTAGTATTTACCTGTACAGCCACCTGGGTAGATCTTGTGGAGGTAATTAGTATTTACCTGTACAGCCACCTGGGTAGATCTTGTGGAGGTAATTAGTATTTACCTATTCAGCCACCTGGGTAGATCTTGTGGAGGTAATTAGTATTTACCTGTACAGCCACCTGGGTAGATCTTGTGGAGGTAATTAGTATTTACCTGTACAGCCACCTGGGTAGATCTTGGGAAGGTAATTAGTATTTACCTTTAAAGCCATCTGGATAGATCTTGGGAAGATAATCTGTGCTAATATCCCCAGTAACGAATGATTCCTCTGTACATATGTCTCTCAGAAGGGGAACATTGTGTGTCACACCTACAAACCAATATCACACAGGTTTATCACATCTACATCATCTGTTACAACTTCAAAATCGGATTCATTCAATACATGTAACATAATAATTGAACAGGTTTATTTGTTAGACTATATTGATCATAAAACTCAAAAACTCAAGGTTACAAATGTGTTTTCAACTGAATGGTTCTCTTCAATGTAGCAATGATTGATGGAAGACATAATTTACAGTGTCTTGTTTTCTATCTCACTCTACTCATGAAGTTGGTCATATGTGATTAAAACAAAACAATAAATATATAGATATACAGTTTTACCCTTTATCACGTAGTTGTCCAGGGCGTTCACCATCACATCTAAAGCTTCCTGTCGTGTTTTACCATACGTCACCAGCTGTAAAAATAATGTTTATGTAATGACTCAGAACACGTACATCACTGACTGAAAAATAACGGAAAAACTCAGTTGTCAGTACACTAACTGTTCACTTGGACTTGGACAAGGTACATGTAAAACAACTTGTTGTTCCAGTATCTCTGTACAAGCAACACATAGTAAAGTTAACATTAGAAATATCTACTCTACTTCGCAATGCACAACTCGTTTCTAGACATTTTTCTAACAAACTTGATCTCTTTTAAAATACATACCAATTTCTGAGCCAAATAACTCAAGATCACATTCCTAGGATGAATGAGAATTCTGACATGTTAAGCTATTAGAGTCTTACCTTACAAATCATGGCATCGTAATATACACTGATCTCACTTCCTTCCTTAATCCCGCTGTCACATCGTACCTGTAGAAACGACAAAATATCTAACATTAAAAGCAGAAAGTACATAATTATCTGAAGGCTTATTGCATCCATAATCTGCAAAAATGTTTTTTTTCGATAGCAATACACTGAATTCAACAAAAAATACATATCTGTCTGAAGATGTCAAGGTTTCTTTTGTCCTCTTAGAGATTTCCTGGATGAGAAAATGGCTGCTTAAGGTGATATTTTATCTGCTTGTTGTCTCTTTAGGTGCTGTTTTTCTTTAGGCCCCGAGGGCATTTTTTGTCGTGTCATGTTGTGTTTTCATGTTGAGATATATAATGTAAATGTGTGTTGATTCTGTTGGCACTGTGTAATGATGTTTGCTGTAGTAAATTTTGTCCATTATTTGTGTTGAAGCAGTTGATCAGTTTGTGTTGTTGAAGAAGTTGATCAATTGGAGTACCTGAAGCAGTTTATCAATTTGTGTTGCTGAAATAGTTTACCAATTTGTGTTGAAGTAGTTGATTAATTTGTGTTGTTGAAGTAGCATACAAGTGTACAGTATTTTGTTCTCTTTACAACTATTGGTATTTTGGTTAATTTTTTATTAGTGTGAGTCATTGCATTGATAAAGAGACAAACTCGCCAATGAAAAACGTTAAAAGGTGAGAGGTATAAATACACTCACTGCAATTTGAAAAGGTAAATATTAGATTTGAAAAAAGAACTGTTGACCTCTCTATCATAGGTATATATCTGACCAATCAGACACCTTGTCTATATGTGTTGGTTCTATCATTTATATATATCTGACCAATCAGACACCTTGTCTATATGTGTTGGTTCTATCATTTATATATATCTGACCAATCAGACACCTTGTCTATATGTGTTGGTTCTATCATTAATATAACTGACCAATCAGACACCTTGTCTATATGTGTTGGTTCTATCATTTATATATATCTGACCAATCAGACACCTTGTCTATATGTGTTGGTTCTATCATTAATATATATCTGACCAATCAGACACCTTGTCTATATGTGTTGGTTCTATCATTTATATATATCCGACCAATCGGACACCTTGTCTATATGTGTTGATTCTATCATCAATATATATCTGACCAATCAGACACCTTGTCTATATGTGTTGGCTCTATCATTTATATATATCTGACCAATCAGACACCTTGTCTATATGTGTTGATTCTATCATCAATACATAACTGACCAATCAGACACCTTGTCTATATGTGTTGATTCTATCATCAATATATATCTGACCAATCAGACACCTTGTCTATATGTGTTGATTCTATCATCAATATATATCTGACCAATCAGACACCTTGTCTATATGTGTTGATTCTATCATCAATATATAACTGACCAATCAGACACCTTGTCTATATGTGTTGATTCTATCATCAATATATATCCGACCAATCAGACACTTACCTTGTCTATATGTGTTGGTTCTATCATCAATATATATCTGACCAATCAGACACTTACCTTGTCTATATGTGTTGGTTCTATGTACTTTGTCAGTCTGCCGATAGATGGCATACCAAAATTTTTGTAGGGATCCTGATAACATAAAGAAAATGGAATCAACAAAGAAGAGAGTTATATCTGTATATAAAATGAATTTATCATTTCTCCTGTGGAATATCTATACATTTGTTACTTTTACCAGGTAATAATAGATGTTCTTCTAGGAGTACAAATATATCAAAGAAGTGAATTTTTCCAATTACAAGTTACTACCTCATTGTACGAGTAAGCTTATACACACTGACAAATCTCCTTGACCTTCTATAAAATGGTAATTGTTAGTTTATGATACTTTGCCATATCAAATATACCTCAGCATAAACTCTGCACTCGAACGCCCATCCATCGATCGGGATGTCGGACTGCTTGTGGAGTAACTTATGACCTATAACAAAACATGTTGGTAAATGTTTGGTAGATTTTCCGCTCAAATCCAGTTATTTCGGTTTTATAAAAAGTTTTCATAGAACTCATTTCTGAAACACCTACATATAACACTGTACAGTTACTGCATGGTTTTATACAGTCGCTGTATGGTTACTGCATGGTCATTGGGTTACTACACGGTTACTGTATGGTCATTGGGTTACTGCATGGTTACTCTACGGTTACTGTGTGGTCATTGGGTTACTACACGGTTACTGTAAGGTTACTGTATGGTCATTGGGTTACTACATGGTTACTGTACGGTTACTGTGTGGTCATTGGGTTACTAAATGGTTACTGTATGGTCATTGGGTTACTACACAGTTACTGTAAGGTTACTGTATGGTCATTCGGTTACTACACGGTTACTGTTCGGTTACTGTATGGTTACTGTATGGTTACTGTACGGTTACTGTACGGTTACTGTATGGTAACTGTACGGTTACTGTGTGGTCATTGGGTTACTACATGGTTACTGTACGGTTACTGTACGGTCACTGGGTTACTGTACGGTTACTGTATGGTAACTGTACGGTTACTGTGTGGTCATTGGGTTACTACACAGTTACTACACGGTTACTGTATGGTTACTGTACGGTCACTGGGTTACTGTATGGTTACTGTACGGTTACTGTAGTTACTGTAAGTGCTTACCTTTAGCAGAGCGAATCATCTGGTGAACGAGGTCAATCCCTGTGATACATTCCGTAATCGGATGTTCGACTTGAAGTCGTGTATTCATCTCCAGGAAGTAGAAGTTCTTTTTTGAGTCGACGAGGAACTCCACTGTGCCTGTTACAGAGAGGTTGTGTGATTAATGGTCAAAGCAGGGAGCTTTATAATCAGGGGCAATTCAACACACGTTACTGCATAAAAACAATATTATATAACAAAGATATTGATGAGTGGAACAACATATATCTGTCCCATAGATCACTGAGCTACATCTTTTTTATCATCCTTCCATATTTTTCTTTAAGAAATAATTGTTGCATAATTCAACATGAGCTGCATTGCTGTTCCATAAATTTGTCTCTATATCAATTCAAGTCATCATCATTCCATCAAATCAACAAAAGAAAGAGTAAATCCTTAAATGAAATGAACGAAAAATTTGCTGTGGGATAAATCATTAACGATTGAAGGCCAATCATTGTTACCTGCGGATGTGTAGCCCACAGCTGTGGCTAGTTGTGTAGCCTGTTCTCCCATAGCTCGGCGCATGTCTGGATCAATGAAGGTGCTGTAACATGACAGTCAACATGTAAATCAAAATGGCAGACAGGACTCGGAGACATGTTTCTTACGTACCAATAATCCTACAAAACGTACCAGACTCAGTATCTTAATTCAAAGAGTTTGACAGTTTTCTACATCTCTGTTAATCCACAAGGAGTACTACATTCAGACAGACTTTTTCTACATCCCAGTTGTTCATAACAGAAAAATCGATATATCAGCACAGTTTTTAAAATGAGGTTTGTTTTCATTTTTAAACAAATAATTTCAATTTTGAACAAGCTGCAGATTGTGGCTTACTTGGTTCTTTGAAGATAGGGTATTCATCAATTTAACCATGGATATATCCCTGTCCTGAATCTATAACTGTTCATACTTACAGGATTCTTCAGTTAAGTTCAAAGATAAGAATTAAAACTCAGAGATAAGAATTAAAACTCAAGAATTAAAACTCAAACTGGACTAACCTTGGAGCTTCTTCGATGACCTTTTGGTTCCTGCGCTGTATTGAACATTCTCTCTCATTCAGCCATAATGCATTTCCATGTTTGTCACACAGAACCTGTACAGCCACAAACATAGAGATCATATACTTAACCAACTTTCGTGAATTTCGGGATTGTGAAAGGTAAAGTGAATGGTATCAGCCACAAAAGGAAGTTGGTTTACAGTAACATGTGTCATTCCCTCGAAAAACAATGCATGGAAGGTTATACACAAATTGTGTCTCCTTTAGGGATCTCCAACGAATTAAAGGGTACAGCTGTATACATAAACCTAACAATAGGTATTCTGTGCCCTGGTTTCTAACCACAGAAAGACCCCTCCTACACCCCACTCCAAAGTGATAAGTATAAGTTAGAATAACTGTTGTAATTGCAAAACAGATAAAATAGTTTTTCTGCTTATTATGATTTTGATTGTAAATCCAATTATTTATAAACAGGTAGGTGTTTTCAAGGATAAAAAAATTCCAAGATATCATTTTATACTAATTTTGTTTTAAATTATTTTAAGTTTCACAATTTAATTTAAATTTGAGAAATCATAACAATTAAATTAACACATATTTCCAAGATGTAGATTAACTTCATTAATAAAATCCTTATTGGTAGTTTAATATTCTCGAAACATTTAAACTTTGGAATAATCTTGATGTTCATACGTTCAGGACATGCAATACTCATTCAATGTTCAAAAGTAAAATGTCTTTAAAGGAAAATGCACTCCAAAGTTTTATTCTTCTGGTAAGTTAAATAAGTTAAATAACACTGCCTTAAACTCTGACCTTAAATTATTCAAATTAATTCAGATGCTCCAGTACAGTGAAATACATAACAGCAGACTTTTTTTGTAAATCTGTCTACTTTCAAATGGTATATTTCAATCATATTAACATCATTGTGTTTCTCATTTGCAGTCAAATATGTAGACCATCACTGCTGCTTTAAGGGAGAAGTTGTAGTCATATGATATGTGTAGACCATCACTACTATTTTACAGGAGAAGTTGTGGTCATATGTGGAGTCTTCATATACATGTACATGTATTTTGTCAGATTTGATTCCTGTGACCGTGAATTTGGGGTCAATGCCATTCACTGTAGCATACTAAAGGCCCAGCATCAGATCTCTGGATCTCTTGCTTAGTGAGAAATCATTTAAAGACTTTAGCATATATAATGGACCCCTGTGAAGGTCAAGGTTGTTTATTTGAACAATAGTTTGTGTTCCTGCATTAATTCTCCACATAGAGTAAATTATTATCTTTTTTAAAGTGAATTACTGACTACATTTATGTATTTCAAAGTTTTTGTGTAACTACATACAACCTACCTGTACTTCTATATGACGTGGGTTATCTATAAATTTTTCTATCAACATCCTGTCGTCCCCGAAGCTGGATGTAGCTTCCTGCTTGCTCAGACGGTAAGCATCCCTGTAATAAAGAATAAATAAGATTCATAGAGCTACATTAACTCATTTTCTAGTTTCCTCATATAACTTTACACTTTCCCTATTCATTCTAGAGATATTTACTTCCTCTCCTTTTAACTTTCTCTGAGCCTACCTCCTAGCTGGTCCACATACACCTAATGTTGTTATCTCAGGTCCCACAGCAATCTCTACACTACCAAATATTGTAGTTAAACTTCAGTCTGTTATCCACCTGCTTACCCCCTCCCTCTCCTCACTGATAATTACACACCTCCTCGTTAATACTTACCTGCCACCCAACCTCCTCATTAATACTTACCTGCCACTCAACCCCCTCATTAATACTTACCTGCCACTCAGCCCCCTCATTAATATGTACCTGTCACCCAGCCCCCTCGTTAATACTTACCTGTCACCCAACCCCCTCGTTAATACGTACCTAGCCTCCTGGTCATTCCAGGCAATCCTCATACCTTTTCCACCACCACCAGCTGAGGCCTTTATCATGACAGGATACCCTGGAAATATCACAAGGTAAATGCAATCATAGCAGTTTACTGACTAAACCATATCATAATGTCGGTATACTGACTAAACCATATCATAATGTCGGTATACTGACTAAACCATATATCATAATGTCAGTATACTGACTAAACCATATATCATAATGTTGGTATACTGACTAAACCATATCATAATGTTGGTATACTGACTAAACCATATCATAATGTCGGTATACTGACTAAACCATATCATAATGTCGGTATACTGACTAAACCATATCATAATGTCGGTATACTGACTAAACCATTATCATAATGTCGGTATACTGACTAAACCATATATCATAATGTCGGTATACTGACTAAACCATATCATAATGTCGGTATACTGACTAAACCATATCATAATGTCGGTATACTGACTAAACTATATATCATAATGTCGGTATACTGACTAAACCATATATCATAATGTCAGTATACTGACTAAACCATATCATAATGTCGGTATACTGACTAAACCATATCATAATGTCGGTATACTGACTAAACCATATCATAATGTCGGTATACTGACTAAACCATATCATAATGTCGGTATACTGACTAAACCATATCATAATGTCGGTATACTGACTAAACCATATCATAATGTCGGTATACTGACTAAACCATATCATAATGTCAGTATACTGACTAAACCATATCATAATGTCGGTATACTGACTAAACCATATATCATAATGTCAGTATACTGACTAAACCATATATCATAATGTCGGTATACTGACTAAACCATATATCATAATGTCAGTATACTGACTAAACCATATCATAATGTCGGTATACTGACTAAACCATATATCATAATGTTGGTATACTGACTAAACCATATCATAATGTCGGTATACTGACTAAACCATATCATAATGTCGGTATACTGACTAAACCATATCATAATGTCAGTATACTGACTACACCATATCATAATGTCAGAACCAGAGACAATGGCCTGAATCAACCAGAAGGACAATGGCCTGAATCAACCAGAGGGACAATGGCCTGAATCAACCAGAGGGACAATGGCCTGAATCAACCAGAGGGACAATGGCCTGAATCAACCAGAGACAATGGCCTGAATCAACCAGAGGGACAATGACCTGAATCAACCAGAGACAATGGTCTGAATCAACCAGAAGGACAATGACCTGAATCAACCAGAGACAATGGCCTGAATCAACCAGAGGGACAATGGCCTGAATCAACCAGAAGGACAATGACCTGAATCAACCAGAAGGACAATGGCCTGAATCAACCAGAAGGACAATGGCCTGAATCAACCAGAGACAATGGCCTGAATCAACCAGAGGGACAATGGCCTGAATCAACCAGAAGGACAATGGCCTCAATCAACCAGGGAGACAATGGCCTCAATCAACCAGGGAGACAATGGCCTCAATCAACCAGAGGGACAATGGCCTCAATCAACCAGAATGACAATGACCTCAATCAACCAGAGGGACAATGGCCTGTATCAACCAGAGGGACAATGGCCTGAATCAACCAGAAGGACAATGACCTGAATCAACCAGAGACAATGGTCTGAATCAACCAGAGACAATGGCCTCAATCAACCAGAGGGACAATGGCCTCAATCAACCAGAGGGACAATGGCCTCAATCAACCAGGGAGACAATGGCCTCAATCAACCAGAGGGACAATGGCTTGTATCAACCAGAGAGACAATGGCCTGAATCAACCAGAAGGACAATGACCTGAATCAACCAGAGACAATGGCCTCAATCAACCAGAGACAATGGCCTCAATCAACCAGAGGGACAATGGCCTCAATCAACCAGAGGGACAATGGCTTGTATCAACCAGAGAGACAATGGCCTGAATCAACCAGAAGGACAATGACCTGAATCAACCAGAAGGACAATGGCCTGAATCAACCAGAGACAATGGTCTGAATCAACCAGAGACAATGGCCTGAATCAACCAGAGGGACAATGGCCTGAATCAACCAGAGGGACAATGGCTTGCATCAACCAGAGAGACAATGGCCTGAATCAACCAGAAGGACAATGACCTGAATCAACCAGAGACAATGGTCTGAATCAACCAGAGACAATGGCCTGAATCAACCAGAGACAATGGCCTGAATCAACCAGAGACAATGGTCTGAATCAACCAGAGACAATGGCCTGAATCAACCAGAAGGACAATGGCCTGAATCAACCAGAAGGACAATGACCTGAATCAACCAGAGGGACAATGGCCTGAATCAACCAGAGGGACAATGGTCTGAATCAACCAGAGAGACAATGGTCTGAATCAACCAGAGACAATGGCCTGAATCAACCAGAGGGACAATGGCCTGAATCAACCAGAGAGACAATGGTCTGAATCAACCAGAGACAATGGCCTGAATCAACCAGAAGGACAATGGCCTGAATCAACCAGAGGGACAATGGCCTCAATCAACCAGAGGGACAATGGCCTCAATCAACCAGGGAGACAATGGCCTCAATCAACCAGAGGGACAATGGCTTGTATCAACCAGAGAGACAATGGCCTCCATCAAATGTGCTGGAGCCAGGTTTTCATGGAAAAGTTTATCATTACATCAGTTTACTAGGGAATGAAGCAGAACAGACCATATCTATGTAAACAACTTTTTATGATTAATTATGATCATTTATGAGACCGGTTTTTGATACAATTTTCTTCAGTTCTATCAAATATTCCTTAATCTTATTTGATTCAAAGGTTTTCTAGGTTGAAAACTTTCATATTCAATTCTTAATATGGAATTTTCCCATGATGTTTTATATGTTAAATAAGTGTAAATCAAAGGCAATTGAATATAGTGATACATTGCAATTCACCTTCCGAATATTTTGCTAACTGTTTAGCACAACAATAAAATATTTACACTACACACAGGAACCTCTATGGAAATTGGGTTAGATAACCTGAGAATAAAATCATTGAGGAGGAAACTGAAAACTAGATAATCATATAGTTTGTTTGATCTCCTTAGAAAGTGAAAAAAACTAGAAAATGTCTGTAAGACATAAATGCCTACTCTGCCACTTGACACCCGAAACAAAGTTTGGTGAGGATCGCATCAGAAGTTCCTGAGATTAGCTAGTTACGTTACAACTGGACGGGATATGGCAGGATGTGACAGGATGGGACAGGATGACACACAATGTGACGGGATGCCGCATGGCGGGACGGGACGAGACACGTCGGGATGTGACGGGACGGGATGCGATGTGACGGGACGCTGCATGACGGGATGGCGGGATGGGATGAGACATGACGGAATGGACATGGGCAACACTATATGCCCCTCGATTTCATGGCAGGGACATAAAAATTGCCATCAACATAATATTGTATACCTATTTCATTGGCATATTTGACACAGGCATCAACATCCTCCACTTCACCATCGTGGCCGGGGATCATATTCACTCCAGCTTTGGTGGCGATTCTCTTGCTCTCAATTTTGTCCCCCATAGCATGGATTGAGCCACTGCTGGGTCCAATGAACTCAACTCCAATTTCAGCCTAAAGCAACAAAGAAATATAAAACATAGCTACTTCATAACACAGAACAAGAATGTTTTATGTTAAAAGAAGTCACAACTCAATAAATACTAGCTACCATAACAAACATAAGCCCTGCCCACAAATAACCCCATCTTCGAATTCATTTTTGCAGAATCATCAATTTTGAAATAGTAAGTTAAAAGTGGTTCACAAATAACTTATAAACCCTCCCCAAACTTTAATACCTTTACATCAAATGAGGGGCTTACTTGAGGATAAATGCTGGTTTTATAAAATAATTGAGAAAAGTACAATTCATATCATATATTGATAACATTGTGACAAAGAATTATGTTGATAGATTATTAGACATCAATATGTACAATATTGTTAACCAGTGTAACCTATGCCAGTTAAACCATTAACATAAAGAGTAAGGCTATAGTTAGACTGTAAATCACTTACAAGTTTGGCAGCAAACACTGTGTTTTCTGACAAAAACCCATATCCAGGGTGGACCTTAAATTAAAGTAAATTGCAACTTTAAGATGTACTTTTTTAATAGATTTAGAGTAAAATACAAGATTAAGATGTTACATCTTTAAACATATTTTGATAAAAGTAAAATACAAGTTTAAGATGTTTTTTAAAAATAAATTAAAAGGAAAATACAAGTTTACAAAGATTTGAAATAAACACACTTTACATAGATAATAGATAATGTATACTTACAGCCTGAGAACCGGTGTCTTTGATAGCCTTTAGAATGGCATCCATGTTGAGATAACTCTCGCTGGTAGGGGCAGGACCGACATTGACTGCTTCATCAGCCATGAGAGTGTGTACCTGTAAAGAACCACCATACACAGATATCAGGTCAGGTAGTGACAAGGAAATCATCAGGTAGTGACAAGGAAATCATCAGGCAGTGACAAGGAAATTATCAGCTTGTGACAAGACTGTGGCAAGGAAATCATCAGATAGTGACAAGGAAATCATCAGGAAGTGACAAGGAAATCATCAGGTAGTGACAAGGAAATTATCAGGTAGTGACAAGGAAATTATCAGGTAGTGACAAGGAAATCATCAGGTAGTGACAAGGAAATTATCAGGTAGTGACAAGGAAATTATCAGGTAGTGACAAGGAAATCATCAGCTTGTGACAAGGAAAGTATCAGCTTGTGACAAGGAAATCATCAGGTAGTGACAAGGAAATTATCAGGTAGTGACAAGACTGTGGCAAGGAAATCATCAGCTTGTGACAAGGACATTATCAGGTAGTGACAAGACTGTGGCAAGGAAATCATCAGGAAGTAACAAGTAAATCATCAGGAAGTGACAAGGAAATCATCAGGTAGTGACAAGACTGTGGCAAGGAAATGATCAGATAGTGACAAGGAAATTATCAGCTTGTGACAAGACTGTGACAAGGAAATCATCAGATAGTGACAAGGAAATTATCAGGTAGTGACAAGACTGTGGCAAGGAAATCATCAGGCAGTGACAAGGAAATTATCAGCTTGTGACAAGACTGTGGCAAAGAAATGATCAGATAGTGACAAGGAAATTATCAGCTTGTGACAAGACTGTGGCAAGGAAATCATCAGATAGTGACAAGGAAATCATCAGGTAGTGACAAGACTGTGGCAAGTAAATCATCAGGAAGTGACAAGTAAATCATCAGGAAGTGACAAGGAAATCATCAGGTAGTGACAAGGAAATCATCAGGTAGTGACAAGACTGTGGCAGGGAGATCATCAGCTTGTGGCAACGCTGTGACAAGGAAATTATCAGGTAGTGACAAGACTGTGACAAGGAAATCATCAGCTTGTGGCAAGGCTGTGACAAGGAAATCATCAGCTTGTGACAAGTCTGTGGCAAGGAAATCATCAGTTAGTGACAAGGAAATTATCAGCTTGTGACAAGACTGTTACAAGAAAACAAACAACAGGTGACCAATCTATGACAAGAAAATCATAAGGTAGTGATAAGGTTGTGACAAGAAAAACAAACAACAGGTGTCAGGTGACCAATCTATGACAAGAAAAACAAAAGGTAGTGAAGAAACTGTACAAGGAAATCATAAGATAGTGATGAGGCTGTGACAATGAAAAGGTCAGGGTAGTGATGAGGCTGTGACAAGCAAATTACCAGAGTGTGACAAGGAAAACATCAGGTAGTGACAAGGCTGGGACAAGCAAATTACCAGAGTGTGACAAGGAAATCATCAGATAGTGACAAGGAAAACATCAGGTAGTGATGAGGCTGTGACAAAATATTCTCAATTAGTAGCAGTGATGTTGATGCCCAATTATTTACATGGTTACTTACCGACCTCGAGTCCACATCACTGTGTATAGCTACAGTCTTGATTCCCAAGCGTTTACATGTCTGGATGACACGACATGCGATTTCTCCTCTGTTTGCGATGAGAATCTTATCAAATGTCTGAAAAAAAAATTAATTCATGTACAAACTAGAAATATGTTGGTGCAACAAGAATGTCCCCTGATACAGTCTGCACCTGTTTAAGTATATTTTGAAGTACAGGATACCCATCAAGAGGGAAGCAATATCTTCATAAACTGAGCCTTAAGCCCCACAGCTTACTCCAGGCAGTGGTCGTTATGAGTCTAACAGATTGAGGAGTGGTTCACTAAATTTTTTAAAAACATCCTTTTTTTTTCAGAGTAAAAATAAATGTCACAATTGAAATTTCTAAACTAAATACTACTGTAACACCATTATGTCAATCAGCAATGCAGCAATGCTATAACTCAACAGGGTGCCGTAAAAAAAATTAATAAAAAATACTTTACTACAATGATATAGTGCAAGTACCAAAGTTAATCATCCCACTATATCAATTCCTAACCACATGCGAGACCTCAAAGGGATATAAAAGCAAGAAATTAGTAATGTAGGACTGTTTACTTTCATTGTTTGCCAAAAGAAACTAGCTAAAAAAGCTTTAATGTATATTACAAGGGCAGGACTCAGAGATGGACAAACAGATGGAATCATGGTAAAACAGTATGCCCCTGACTAAGGTCATATGGGGGCATTAAAAAAAGTGTTCAGGACTAAAATTTTTGAAAATATGAATATAATTTTGTAAATAAAAAATCATTTTGATATGCAATATGCTATTTATCAAGTTATATCTGTGAAACACAAATTCATGTTTCTCACCATCCCTGGGAGTCCATTTAAAAGAAATAAACAACAATAAAACCATGAATATTTATTATGGCAAGTTGTATACAGGTGTACATATCCAGTATATTGTAACGTGCACCGGGGAACAACGGAGCGGTCACCCATCCAAAAGCTGACCACGCTCAATGTTGCTTAACTTCGGAACACAGATACAACACTCAACCACACAACCACAAAAGCTACATGTAGCTATTGGAGTATGCTGAAATGCCCATATCCGTTTACCATCACAATATATACCAACATACCTTCTCATTAGCATCAGATCTGTCATTCCAGTATAGTTCTTTGGACTGCAATGATGTACATGCACTGAAGTTTCTGTTGAAGAATCTCCAGGAGAACTACAAAGAAATTGTTTATATGGTGAGTCTGGACAAATTGATCTAATTAGCCGCTGTCCTATCTCCCCAAGAAGTAGATTTTAATACAGTGAACCTTGGCAGGTTTATCAACCTCTCTATCTCCACATCAAGTACTACAAGCAGATATGCATACACAAAATCAAATCCCCAATCCCTTAAGGGATTCACACATTAGTAGAGTTGCCTCTTAAACATGCCATGGGTAACAGCAAGCGTTGTTATTTTCTTTTTTAATTCCCAAGCAGTGATTTATTTTACCCTAATTTTGTAGCGGAACTGGACCGGGTCGATCATCGGCGACCAGGTAGCTCAATCGGTAGAGCATCCGGCTAGTGTTCGGAGGTCCCGGGTTCGAACCCCGGTCTGGCCGTGCATTTTTCCACTCCTATTACAATTTTACTGCCAACTTTGGGTACCCTCCCCAAGTGAAGTTTTCAAAATCTTACCTCAACTTCCCCCCTATTGCTAGGCAAAAAATGAAAACACTCTGACAATAACATAATGTTGATCACTCAAATTTCATAGTGTAATAGGGTTCCCTCCGGGGTGCGTCAATCCCGACCAGCGTCGGAGAGACAGATCCCATATGTGTGATCGTATAGTTTGTTTTTACCGTTACTATCTCCCGACACCGGTCAGCGAACAAGTCCCCAGAGAGAACCTCGCCCACTAGCTGATTACAGGCAGCTATTAACCCAAGTTCGAAGGATGTGGCGGAGCAATTAATTAATGTCAACAAACACAGTGAATAAAGTTATCTATAGGTTTATTATAGAATTCAGATTAAAGAATATAGACAATACATATAAGCCTAAACAAAGCAAGTGTAAATTAGACAGAGCCTACAGCTAACATTCCTACAGTAAATTCTCCTACTTCCCCGCTAACACTGCAACAGCCCCACACCCTACGTATACACACCCTAAGTGCCCTAACGTGCGTACGCAATGTACGCGTGCTGTTATCAGCACTGTGTGGCCACTGTTGTCAGTGCCTGATAGAGAGGGTATCCTCTCCTGAGGGGTTGGCCGGTTATCCGGCCATGCAAGTCACCGTTTATCGCTGTGCAGTCCCTTTTTATACCCCAGCCCCCTGGTCCTACATGCAACGTGGCATACCCATTCCGATTGGCCAAATCCATGGCATATGCGCAGTGAGCGCGGAACGTCTTCCGGCAACTCACCAAGACCCGGTCAATCTCAAAGGTCAACACCAAGTTAACCCAGATTGCACCGCGGATCCAGATAGCAGCCAATACACAACCGGAAGCATACGCGGAATGTGTACAGCTCTATCATACCGGTGTTACAATAAAAAGGATGGTATAAATAAAGGGACCCACAGCGATAACAGTATAAACATTGATATATCTAATAGTAAGGCTAGTGACCTGTTTTCCCACATTCCTCCCCCCTTAAGATCAAAGTATCATTTTCCTTAAAATATACCTTTGTCACCAAGACTACCATCTACCAGGGACCTAACATTGGAATGAGTACTACACTTCTGCCTCTATAGATATCAATATTAAAACCTAGCTTAAAAAGCTATCAAATCGTCCAATCCAAGAATGAACAAAACATAAAATACACTTAGATATGATTAACTTACACTAAAACAACACCATCATATCCCAGTATAATGTGTAAAGTATCCACAACTAAGTGACACTAGAACACCTACGGAGCAGGCAGTACTGACCTCCAGGTATACTGTGTAAAGTATCCACTACTAAGTGACACTAGAACACCTACGGAGCAGGCAGTACTGACCTCCAGGTATACTGTGTAAAGTATCCACTACTAAGTGACACTAGAACACCTACGGAGCAGGCAGTACTGACCTCCAGGTATACTGTGTAAAGTATCCACTACTAAGTGACACTAGAACACCTACGGAGCAGGCAGTACTGACCTCCAGGTATACTAAGTACTTAGAACAAAATATAAACATGACCTATAAATGATACACAAAACAATCAAAGAACTCCTGCTATTTCCAATAACAAGCCCATCCAGGTATTAAACAATACCTGATTAGTTTAAGTTCATCGACACGCTTCCAACGTCATCACTATAAGACAAGCAACCATAGCTATCTTACACATGTACACCATACAAAACTATATATGACTAAGGAAAGCAATAGGAAATAACGGTAAACAGTTCAACAACTGTAAACACAACCCGGTTCCCATATGGCAACAAATTACAACATCCATATCGGGTAAATACCATGAAAAATAACACCACTTATTATAACAATGGAATAACAACAATCTAAAAAGCTTGGACCCCATCAATGCTGCAATTAGTGTCAGGTAACTTAGAACCATTAAGTTATAAAGGTAACATGTCCCGTTATTATCTATATATTTATACTACTCGTGACCCCCAAGGAAACCTGGACGACCTTGAAGTAATATCCCGTACCCAAAGGTGTCCTATAAACAGTAATGACAAAGAAAATATGTTTTAACTGAAATATAGGCATACTACAGCCATCAAATGTCAATATTTTCCTGAAAAAAACCCGAACAAAACCCACATACATCCACAGTAATTTGGCAGTGACCACACGAATCAAATTGAACATCGAATAGCATAACGCTTAACACAGTTAATGTAAATTTTCACTGTATAACACTTATTGTCCGAAAATAAAATCCAGTTCCCGTAAATCGTGATCCGGCCGGGGCTCGGGTTCCCTCCTGTGGTCCTGGGCGTTTCTCTTCTCCAGGGACTTCGATAACTCCCGTTTCCTCGCGGAGGCGCACCGTGGAGGAAGTATGTCTCCAGGATCCTTGAAGTAGCGGTTTTGAACTTTTGTGCTGTGTAAAGTACCGTTTTGCTTGTGGCACTTTATACGTTGAGTCCCCTTCCATTTGGTAGAAAACTTTTTCCGGCAGGTGTCACATTCACTGATACAGTTCCTCGAGGTCCACATTAATGCTCAGGACTTGTTCCATTGAAATTCTGGTCTTTAGGGTTCCACGGTAAACCGAGTAATGAGTATTTAAAAACTGTCATCATCCCGGGAAGCTGCAAACAAAATTCTACCCCCTCCCATCGTACTTTTAAATGGTAATACATGGTTCTAAGACAGATAAGGTACAGTGTCAACCCCAGTTTTGTACTAATCGTATCTATGATATATCCTTTACAACACCAAGAAAATCCATAAACAATTATCAAATGAAAATATGCATGAACTAAGGTTACGCTGTTCTTAATCCAAAATATTTTAATTATCCTTATCTGACATCTGTTGTGTCACCACGCTAGGTGCCCTGACAACCATGAAATTGGTTACACTGACTGCACTAGGGTAGCCCGGACAGCATGCCATTGTTAAGATAAAAGCAACATAAATTAGGGTCAACTTTCACACCTAACACTCTCCTTATCAGACACATGTACCGTATCCCCTACTAGTAACAAGTGTCGGTCTATACCTACGACCTTTAACCAATTAATATTCCCGGTAATTACACGCTTGAAAAACAGGTATGTTATTGGCGTTATCACTGATGACACCTTATTATACCCTATACAAATACATGTCATCTCCCGACACCCACTAATTGTATATACTTGTATTTATATCTGCTATGTACATTTCAACTAAAGGAATCTAACTAATCCAAACCTCTATTCTATTTTACCTGTAACAAGTGCCTAACATATTTTGTTTGGTTTGCCTGACAGGAACATCTATTACACCCCAGTAATCAAATTATGGGGAATATTTCACTGGAGGTTTAATTACTCTCCCCCTCCTTGTCTTAATTGTTTCCGTCCCTACTTGACTACTCTGATTGTCCCTACTGTCCCCATCGGACGACCTTATGATTATCATTAATTGAAATATATAAATCACACCTGACAACTAATAACTACATGGACTACCATACTACCAAGATAGCTACCTATCGTTACGGAGGAAACCAAACCCTTGGTTTACCAGCTATAACAAACCGAGCTGCCTGACAAAACCCCTCCTTATCTAGTATCATCATCAATTCTGAGCATACGGTTTTGTGTGTAGCAGTAGTATCTACAGGGCAGGTGTGACATAACATGCTTGACATAATTATACCAATTAAAGTCAACCCAACCAATCCTATTGTCACCATGACAATCATAGCTTTTACTAAGGTAACACCATTACTAACTAGGTTAGCCTTCTCGTGACCATTGTTTGATACAGAGACATCCCCCGATTCCTCTGCTAACTTAGAGTCCTCCTCGTTAGTGTTTATATCCTCAGTACTACTACCTGTCTGGAGTTTACTATTGATTTCAATATCTAACCCTTTAGATATCTTAACCACTACCTCAGTACATGTAGGTTTAGCTTCAATTTTATTGACTCTCTCGTTAGGCCTAATTGGTTGTTCTGTTTTCATTACAGAGAGTACTATATGGTCACTATCCAAGCCCTGTCTACTCAATTGAACATTTCCCCGATTTGTTACTAGGATTCCCTTTTCTAGCTGAATCGCACTTTGATATTTAGCTAAGAAATCCATTCCCAGTATCCCAGACAATCTTTCCACTCTAGAAACTACGAAGGTTTGTTCAAATACCTTTGATCCCATTTTGAAAACTAAAGGAATACACCCCTTAACCTCGAGTTGGTTACCGTCTGCCGTGGTGAGATTTGTTTCAAATCTCTGTAGAGACTCTTCACCTAGCCCCAATTTTACAAACTCTGTGTAGGAGAGAACAGAAATAGGGGACCCAGTATCTATCAGCATTCTACATGTTACACAATGCACTTGCACCCCTGCATATAGACAACCCTTGTCTAAACGTACATCTGGTAACCCTTGTCGAACCTGACCTGACACTTTCCCTTGCTTTTCTAGTTCTCCTAGATTTGTCTCTTCTCCCAACTCTGTTACTGGCCTATCAATACCTATTGTATTTACTGTATCCTGACAGGCTGGAATCTCGGCCGTGACCCCAGCCCTCATTAGTTTTCCGACTTGCGTAATTTCTCTTCAAGTTTCCTTAGAGTTTCCAGTCTTTTACATTCTCTTATGTAATGGCCCTCCTCCTTACAAAATAAACAGGCCCCCTTTTTGTCTGAATTCGAACTCCATTTCTTTTTATCCTGTTTTTCTTTGTTTTTAGTGTTAACCTTCAACTTTTGATCCATCAATTTACTTATTTGTTCTATGGTCAAAATTTGCTCCCCTCTGATATTTGACTGTATGGAACATACAGGTTCTGTTTCTACAGGTTTCTTAGGCGAACTACCTGCTACAGCCTCAAATTCTACAGCAGAGGAAATGGCCTCATCTAAGGTGTTGGGGTGACTAAAAGTTACCTTTTTTCTCATTTCAAAATTCTGAAGGCCATTGATAAACTGATCTACTACCTGACATTCTAAGAAGTTATAGGGAAGGTCCGGATACGCTAACAAGGCTGTCCTTCTCAACGAGTATCCAAAATCTGACGCTGACTCGTTCTTACCCTGCCTCTGTCCCCTAAATGTACACCTATGTGCAACACTTCTTTCTTTTGGGTTAAATCTCTGAGTGAGACATTGCTTTATTGAATGGTAATCAGACAACTGTCCTATGGTCAAATTACTTAAAAGTTTCTGGGCCGTACCCCTTAAACTCATGCTAAGCTGTTGGGCCTTTTCTATATCTGTCCACCCATTCCAGGCAGCTACCTGTTCAAAGTGAACAAGATAGTCCTGCCAGTCACTGCTTGTACCATTAAAAGTATCAGGATGTTTTTCTTTCCTATTTACCCCGTAGTTAAGATCGAATGAGTGCCCCCGTCTGGTATCACTTGTGAAGTCCCTATTTCTACCACCTACGGATCTATTTCGCGGGGTAGTTTCTACCCCTGGAAGTTGTCGATCCCTAATTTTGAACTTCCTATCCCTGTATGGTGGTTCGGTATTATCCTCCTCCGTATCTCCCTCGTACTGGTCTGCATTTGACATGCCTTTCCTAACAATAGGGGTTATAACTTCCTGTTTTATCTTAGGTCTCGCACCCTCCCCTTTAATCGCTTGTTCTGTAGCATTCTTTATTTTGGGAAAATTCGGAAAGGACACAGTATCTTGATTATGTCTAACTTTAAAAGGTTTAAAGTTGTACCCAGGAGCTATAGGAGTTGACGATGCCATACCTACAGGTGATGTATCTACTACCGTTACAGTTTCAAGGTCTCCCTCCCAATCAGACTGTACACCTCTTTCTACATCAGACGTGTCCATTGTCAATGCCTATACCTCAAACCATCTGTAAAACCCAACTATCTGGTTGTATAGCTTCACTAACAACAAAACCCACTGATTAAGATTAATTTTATACCTAATACAGGTCTGAGTATCACTTGATAACGACAGTGCTACAGCTCCCTAATTATTTAGATAAACCTTGGACCTGCCGCCACATGGTTTATATCCAGTCAGGCAAACCTCACAACATACACATATATACAGGCAATGTTATCTAGTTAACCAAGTTAACCCAGATTGCACCGCGGATCCAGATAGCAGCCAATACACAACCGGAAGCATACGCAGAATGTGTACAGCTCTATCATACCGGTGTTACAATAAAAAGGATGGTATAAATAAAGGGACCCACAGCGATAACAGTATAAACATTGATATATCTAATAGTAAGGCTAGTGACCTGTTTTCCCACAATAGTATATATCGATATAACATCCTTATGTCATTTATGGCTTCATATGTAGCCAAATTTTCATTTTTTACTTTTTATGGCACATTACATAATTCCCAATGAAAAAGAACATGGACGCTTTTTGGGGAAAAGTAAAAAAAATAATCTCTGCTAAGCCTGCAGGGGTCGGTTAATAATACCAAGTTATTAATGTTAGACTGCTATGTCTGCAGGTGTCGGTTAATAATACCAAGTTATTAATGTTTCTAACATCAGTGTCACTAAAGTTTATAGTTTTCTTTTTTTTCCTTTTTACTTGTTGGACCGAAACGTCGTTTTGAAATTTAACAACGGAACGAGTCGTCAAGACATTATAGTTGGGGCGAAACGTCGTGGTGCATAACAATTTAGGGCGAAATGTCTTACATGACGACAGGTTCCGATCTCAAATCACCCCGAGTTCATGATTATTGATTAACAGTCTGATATTTCATATTTACATGTAAAACCAAATCGATTAAAAACAAACTTTGATCCTATAAATCGTTATTTATTTAATCAAACCGAATGACAAATGATGCTTGACCAATGACCTTATCCAATAATCATACTGACATTCTGCATCCTACACTTGTTTACATTGTTTTGATGATGTGCTGCAAGCGAAGAAATATAATCCGTCTAAATTCTTGCATATGAAGCATATGGCTAATGGTTATTGATGCGCTTCTGTAATTTTACCTGACACCCGCCAGATTTCGGCGAAGTCGCAATCGATAAAAGTCCCTTCGACTTTGACAATCTAAAGCTGACGGAGGCCGCCATGTTTGTTCGTCGGGATTTGATAGAATTCACGGAAACATGATAGGTAAATTATAAAAGATTTTGTCGTTGTAATATGCGCTAAATTTCAAATTTCCGTTTGAATATTATAATTTTATCATAATTTATAGATATTGAGAGAATCAAACGATATAATTGTATTCTCGTTGAAATTTACAGGTACGAGATTGTCTCATTACCATAATATCGCTGCATCTTTCTGTCATATGTATTTATGGCTCTACAGGACTTATATTTCAAATTGTTCCGCAGATGATACTGTGCAGTCAAGATATTACAGGTCGCAGAGTGGTCTTTGTGTGAAACCAAGGTATGACACGTAATTCATGTTTTTTGGTAATGTGAAAGTGGAATCACCGGAAAATGTCGGCCATATTGACAAAGGTTAAAATTTCCTGCAATACACAAGAAGGGTTATGTTATTTCAGTCGAGATCGTGTGATTGCAGTGTTTTGGTATAGCATCATTGCATTGGCGATGCATTTTATTATATAGCAGCATACACCATGATTTAGCAAACGACGCAGGTGACTCATAATGTCATCGATTGCGTAAATTATTTGCCGTCTGAGAAGGGCTTATCTTGACAGAATGTTTATTGTCAGTCGCCGATTGCATGACGAATGTAATTTGACAAGTTTGTCACCGCTACTTTCGTTTTAGTTCTTTGTTTCCTAACCATATTTTTCACCGATGTCTATACTGCGTGTTTCATGGAAACTTAAATGATTTTGTCTCGATGTTCTTTACAGACGTTGAACTTGAAGATCGGACATTTGACTGATTTTGATTCCTTGGTGTTTTTCCCAGCATTTACATCACACTTAATGTAAAAGTGTATGTGTCGTAGTCATGAATACTGGTGTAACTGCTTAAATGTGTTACAGTAGCCATCACGATATTATGTTACTTCAACCTGAATGCGTGTTAATGCTCAAATTACTTTTTGTCTGCCAACTACATTGTGCGTATAAATGAACTGCGTTATAAATAGCATAGGTGAAAAGTGATACTGGAACACTTGATGGATTAAATTCACTTTGACATATAACTTGCAATATTGAGTGAATTTCATGACTGAAAAAGAACTGGTTAAAATTTTAATGGTTAAGTGCATGTCCACTGAAACAGGAAATTTAAAGGAGTTGGAGGAAGAAATTTTGCTATTCTAAAACTACATTAGGTAAATATGAGTTATTATGCTCACAATATTTGATAAACCAGTTAACTTTATTCTCAGGAAAAGTGTTTGGATTGAAATGGATTTTTATTGGAAAACACCTGTAATTTCAGTCTGACATCTGTCTCACTAACAAAAATACTGCTCTGGAAATGTTTTTTAGTCAGATGTGATGACTATTGATAGGACTGCAAGCTCATTTTAAAACATACAGTTTTACCAAATAGACTATCTTTAGTTTGAAGAGATGTTAAATATCTTTTGGGGGTTATTTCATAAGGCCAGCATTAATTGTGTTTGTTTTCCCTTTATCGAAACATGTTTAAAAGTGTTGGGTAGGTATATGTAGGTAAAGTACTTATATTTTTCTTGCTCAAAGACATCTAAACACTCAATATTTTAGTAACATATGTATTATATGATGGAAATCATAAACAATAAAACACAGAAAGTAATTGCTTAAACTCCTAAAAGTTAGAAAGTATAGATATTGTTTTAGAAAGCAGAAATGATATAAAATATTTTTTATCTGGAAAATATCAAAATATTTTGAGTAGGAGTGTTATGGTAATCAGTATTTTATTTAATATCTAAGTAATCAACACTATTAACTACTTGTTTGATCATGTCAGTTCTGTAAAGTTCTTTCATTTTGTAAATGCAAAGTCAAATCAGGATTGCATGTGCATCACACTGAATGGGTTTCCTATTGGTCTGGAACATTAAACTAACTTGCAACTGTACATGCATTACATAAAACTTGTATTAAGAATTACATGTACAACTACATCGGAAGAACCAATTTTGTCATTGCTCCTGCATCTTACCAATCTGGTACAGGGTAATTCTAAAATTAAAATTTGGTTTCAAGGCTGCAACTATTTTTTCAGACTAAAAAAGGTTTGCAATGATTCAAATTTTCTTAAATTGTTCCCAATTCAAGATTACCAAAGGCCAAGTGCAGTGATTCAAATATAAAAAACATTGACCACACTGACTTACAGATTGAACAACTGCTGTGTTTGTGTTATAATCACTAATCAGGTAGTCTTTGCTGTGAAATCATTATACTCACTAATCAATAACCAGGTAAGTCTTTGTTGTGAAATTGATATCATATGTACCTTATCACTACTGGAAGTGTGTATCTACAACAAGACATGATTACATATAATGATCAATGCATCGGTCAGGATTATCAATGATATATGAAATGTGATATTCACTGATAATCCTTTAGAATTTTTTTAAATGACATAATATGTTAGTTATTTTGAAAGTTATGCAGACTGTAATTAGGAGGCATTTGTTAGAAGTATCCAAGCATTGAAAACTTTAATTGAGTGAGCTGTTTCCCTTCTTTCATTTGTGAAAATAAAAGCTGTAAGGGAAAGTTCATCTTAAATCCTGTGTTACAGTGCAACTTCCGAAAACCGAACCTTCTAAAAACCGAACACCTCTGAATACCGAACAAATCGTCATTGTACGGAATTGGTCCTTCTTTATTATAGTATTAAAAAAATTCCAAATACTGACCCTCTGAATTACGAACACTGGACCGATTTTGTGTCTGGTTCCTGTTAAAATATACCAAAAATTACTTATGAAAACCAGCCTTACCTGAGCGATCATGCGATCATGACACAAGGTCAGGCCAGTCAACTGTGAAACAACACCTGTTAGGGGTATTGTGTGAAGCCTAATTGCCTCAGGACCTACATATACATGTAGGTGATTTGTACCAGTATCCAATATTTACCCAAAGGGGGCATTAATTTATGACGGTTGGCCTAGTGTATAATCAACACAACAGTTACAAAACAATGCCACACTTCATTAAAGCGTGGCGGTTTTTTTATCTCCTCAATGCAAGTAGAGCTAGAAGCATGAGTTTCGCATCTAATTTAAATGAGGCCCAAAGGAGGGTGTTTTTGCATGGTCGTACCCGTGATGTTTTTAAGACAATACCAATGTCGGAAATACATTGATTAACTTTCACAAACCAAATTTTCTACGTACGTGCGTTCCGGTTTTGAATCAGGTACATTCTAACAAAACATTGTCCGACCAATTATATCCGGAATCGACCGGTCATTTCGATCAACTTCTCCAAATCGAACCCTCTGTAAATCGAACAAATATCCATGTCCCATGCATGTTCGGTTTATAGAGGTTCCACTGTATATAAAAGTTTTATGTTGAAGATTTTACTCTTTGGTTTTTGCTAAACGGACGAAAAAATAAACAAGATATTAAGTTTTAGACAATAAGCAGTCAGGTCTGTATAAAATCTGGAAAACACAAAAAAAAATGGTCTACTGGTATGTGCACTCACTCTTGCATGTGCATATTACCTTCAGTATACAAACTTAAGTGAATGAGAAAATTTGTTTAATACATTTTGCAGAAATTATGCTTGTCTCACAATTTTTTAACCAACCTGATTTCCTGCTTGACAAATTATTGGATCATATGTTTCTGGAAGATGGCAGCTATATATATTCTTATTTTGTTTCATGAGTAAAGGTAGATAATCAGTATTTTATTATTATATATCACAATGTCAACTTAACAATGACTATTAAACAATTGCAATGCATACAACCTGTTATGATAATTAGATGCATCATTTAATTGTTACATTAACAATCTTGAACATTTACTTTAAGTCAGTATATGTAAGTGTGAGTATTCATAAAGGTGGTTCATATAATGGTGTTAAAATATAGGTATCTACTTTTGTTTTTGACAGTCTACGACATTGTAGACAATGACCATTGTGATGAGAGGGAGTCCAGCTGGGGGAGACTCCCCCCAAGATAACACACAACAGCAACAACAACAACAGCCACAGGGGGGAAGCCAACAGCCACAGGCCGGACAAGCAGGAACTGCAGCCCAGCCACCCCAGCAACCACCCCAACCCCCGGGGTCTGCCCAGCAACCACAGCAACCTAGTCCAGGACAGTCATCAACCAGCACTGATGTGGATGGTAGTCAAGATGACACTACCATGGTTGGTGTTGAACTTGTTGAAGGTCAGGTACCAGACTTTCCTGTTCAGGAGTTGTCTAGACTTGACGAAATGATAAATCGTCCCAGATGGGTTGTCCCAGTTCTGCCTAAAGGAGAACTTGAAGTACTTTTAGATGCTGCAATAAAGCTCTGCAAAGAAAGTGAGTCCTACTTTTGTTTTTTTAATAATATCTTGTAAAATTTTGTAAATTTACGACAGCAAAAGCAATTTCTTATTTCAAGCACAATGTACATGTATCATCAAATGAAAAGTGCCTTTTCATTTGGGGGTATTAAACAGCATTTGGAGAAAATTATTCACAAAATACATTCAACAGAAAAATTGTCATGACTTGTCCATATGTTTAAAAAGAAATGTGAATATCATGTCATATCATATCAACAGCATTTATGATGGTGATGTATATATACAATTTAGGAGAATATGAAAAGACATTGACAAAATGATTGGTAGATTTTAAAATTCACAATTGCTATTAAGATTTACAATGATATTACATGTTATATTTTGAAATTCACAATTGCTATTATGATTTACAATGACATTACAGAATTGGACACTAGGAGTGAACATTGCCAGAGATTTTTTAGAGAAGGACTGAATACGTCATTCACGAAAATAATGACAGACGAGGCTGTGAGTGGTTGGAAGTATGAAATTCATGTAAGTACAGTTCATCATTAGTTGAAATTTAAGAATATTGAATATATCTTAACCACAACAATATAAGAAGTACTGGATGCCCAGAATTGGTGTTTTTTTGTTCTAAAATATTCATTTTAAAATGTATAATTTGTGTGTGTTAAGGCCTGTCAAGTTTAAACCTCCTACAGTGCTTGCTTGATATTGCTCCTAACTGTTGGCCATACAGATGGCTGAGAATATTTAAATTAATATATAAAAAACCACATCAGAATATTGAAATGTGTTAGTGTTTGTCATGTTTATGCATATGGTGATAAGATAACTAAATCACAAAATTTTCTGACATGTTGACAAATGTTGATAAGAAAACTACATTACAATATTGAAATGTTAAATTTTCTACACTGCTGTTGCATAATGGACTGTTTCCTATTGTGTTGCTTACAGAGGTGTATTTTGAAGAATGCAGAAAAGATGATAGAATTATCTGTATCCAAACTAGCAGATGATTGGTTCCCTCTCCTGGAATTACTCGCTATGGTTTTAAACCCTGTGTGCAAGTAAGTAAAAGTTGGGAATGAAAATAAACTAAATTGTACAACATTTCTGGTATTATTAAATATTATACAAATACAGTCAAATTTCCTTATTTCAAACTCTGTTAATTCGAAGACCCTGTTTAACGAGAACGAAAAATTTAGTTCTGAAGACTTCTTTAACTAGAACGAAAGTTGAGTTCTGCGAGTAAAAATTATACAAAAGTTATACTCTGTTGTTAAACCTGGAATGCTTAGATATAAGTTTTTTCGTGACCCCCACGACTTGGAAATTATGAAGTTTGACTACATGTCAGTCATAAATCAGTTTGAAAAACCTTACAGATCATTGCACAATGTACAATTTTTTTGTAGGTTCCATACCTACAATGGAACAAGGCCATCAGAAAGTGTTCCTGCTAACACAACTGTAGCAGATGATGTGTTATATGCTCGACCACCTGATCCACGCACACCCAGGGTAAGCAAATACAGGATATTCACGATATATGATATTCACTTATTTTCCATTGAATACTCTCAAAAATGTAAAAGGAAGCTGCTTGTGTAAGTCATGTTCATTTATAATTATCTTGCTTTTAGATCTTAAGTATGTAGAAGAGATGTTTTTTTGCAAGACAGAGAAAAAGAATGTTAAAGCATAATATTGATTCAAATTATCACTTTGATTATAATTTCAATGCTTAAATGGAATGAAGTCCCTTACTTAAATTTGGATCTACAGTTTTAGTTTGATATTGGTTAAAAGCATACTCATTATAATAATGTTATGAATATCATGGTTTGAAGGGTTGGCTGGTAGACCTTGTGAACAAGTTTGGAACAATGGAAGGATTCTCAACGTTGCTGGAGCGCTTTACTGGAGGACCACAGCTGTCTGTACCTGTTATTGCGGCACTCATCAAGTGAGTTCTGTGTACAAACTAATGTGATATAGACTTAAATCAGCCACTTCAGGGTGATGTAGATAGAGAAATCAATAATGAATTATAAGGCTAAGTTTAACCACTCCAGGGTGATTGAGATAGAGAAATCTCTAGTGGATTATAAGACTAAAATTAACCACTCAACTGTTAGGTAGATAGTGAAATCTCTAGTTGATTGTAAGACTAAAATCAGCCACTCCAGGGTGTAGATAGAGAAATCTCTAGTGGATTGTAAGACTAAAATCAACCACTCCAGGGTGTAGATAGTGAAATCTCTAGTGGATTGTAAGACTAAAATCAACCACTCCAGGGTGATTAGATAGAGAAATCTTTAGTGGATTGTAAGACTACAATCAACCGCTCCAGGGTGTAGATAGTGAAATCTCTAGTGGATTGTAAGACTAAAATCAACCACTCCAGGGTGATTAGATAGAGAAATCTCTAGTGGACTGTAACACTTAATTTCTACTACTGTAACATTATACTTTAGAAGTATTGCTACACTCATCAAGTCTACTAGTAGTAGTTGCTAAGAGAATAGATACTAATAGAATGAATCTACTATCCTCATAATCCATGATGTATGTTTAATCATGGTCATATTTATAGTTGAAATTCTAAAGCGTTGGTCCTTTTTTCTCCTCATAGGCCATTTGGACAGTGTGCTGAAGTGTTAACCCCACACAGCGTGGAGAAATTCTTTATGCCTATAGTTGTAAGTATCCCATATAAAAATGCATGTGTTGTGAAATATTGCTTGACTAGATATTTGCTTATTTGATAAATTAAACAATCAACTATTCACATATGTGACAAGGTAATTTAGCCGTTAAAGGTTTACATATAGTCAATGACTTCATCACGGTTTGTCTTAAAACAGGCAATTGTGCCAAAGTTCCTGGATTCGTTGACGGATGAGGAATTGAAGAAAGAATCGAAAACCGAAGCAAAGAATGATGCTCTCTCATCTATAATCAAAGCCCTGAAACAACTTGTGTATAGACTACCAAACCAGGAGGAGAAAATCAAAGCTCTAGAGACTTTCAGACTCAAAATGATACTGCGGTAAGTCCATATGGAATGATTCAGAAGGGTTAGCCCAGATATAAGATATGGAGCAGGTGATTTTCCTTTTGAGTCCTTTCACATATAAGTGTTATCTCACCAGTCACAGATAGTTTTAGGCTGATTACTGTTCCCTCAATGTCGGAGCAGCCTCCGCTTCCTACATCAAAAGTTTTTGAAATGCTGCTAACTCAATATCTAGGCCTCATATTTTGCACATACCATCATAAAGTGTTTCAAAGGGATTTATTGATACTGTGTAATAAATAATGATATAATTTCTACTGGTGGATTTTTATAATGATTTGGATTTTTTCTAATTTTGTAGCAAAACTCACTTCAAAGGTTTTGAAAAGCTTCTAATTCCAATTTTGTATCAAAATTCACTTCAAAGGTTTTGAAAGGCTTCTTATTCCATACTTTTACGTCCCACATCCATTCTGATTAGAGTTGTAGAAGTCAGAATTTTATTGTTGCAATTATTTGTATTTTCAATCAAACTTTTCCTGTCTGTCTGAATAAAGATTCATTATTTCCTTTCCTTATGTAAATTGATAAACAATTTGTCTTACATTACAGGTTGTTGAAGATCTCCTCTTTCAATGGTAAGATGAATGCCCTGAATGAGGTGAATAAGGTGATCGCCAATGTATCATTCCAGTCGAGTCGACATTCACAGGTGGATGAAGATGAATGGCTCACAGCAGAGAAAATGGCGGTAAGTTGGTCATTTAGCTTTCATAATACCTGAACTATGTATACATTTTATAGAGTAAACAAATTCATTGCAAAAAAAGAACTACCAATTAGTCATTTTGTTCAAAACTGGTATTGTCATGGAGATAAACATTGAAGAATATTCTTAAAATCTTGGATGTATTGGCCGTATATAGAATAAGATATTCTGTATTAATGTGTGTTAGTTGTCTTTTGTCATTAAGTATTGTTATATTTATAGGAGTGGATACAGAATAATCACGTGTTGACAATCGTGCTGGGGGACAGTCTACATCAGCCTCAGTACGTGGAGAAACTGGAGAAGATCCTACGTTTTATGATCAAAGAGAAGGCCCTTACAGGCAGCGACCTGGACACACTGTGGGAGGCTCAGGTAAAAAGCCAAACATCTAGATAAACTTGAACATACAAACTCTGGTCCAGGTTGAATTGGTCATGTTAATTTAGTTGCTATGTAAATTGTAAAAAAAAAACCAATTGCATTAATTGAATTAATTTGAAATTATGAGAGAGAAAAACTCAATAAATTGTCCCAAATGAAAATTGTATTGTATGCTTAAATGGAAAGCTGTTTCTGTAGATAAAGTTACTCTTATTGGTATTTGGGGGGGAAATGTTATTTCAACATTAAGTCAGCTACACAGATTTTGCATTAAACCATACATATACATCATTTTGTTGTTTCAGAAGCAGTGTGTTGTTTTGGCTTTTGTGTGTAACATTTTCATAGCAAAAGTCTTATTGTATTTCAGTCTGGCAAACACGATGCTATTGTCAAAAATGTACATGACTTGCTAGCAAAGTTGGCGTGGGATTTTTCACCAGAACAGCTAGATCATCTGTTTGAAGCTTTCCAGGTAAACATTTTGCAAGCTAAGCATTTGAAATTGTTTGCTTTGCTGATTTGTCTTTGCTTCTGTTGGTATAAAAAAAATATTTTTCACTTTAATGAATTACATTTTCCTCTTTGAATTTTTATACCCCCTACTTAATTAAAGTTTGGGTTTTATAGTAACTGCCTTTTCTGCATGTGTGTGAGTGACTCAATCAAGAACATTGAAAACATGTTTCATCAGAATTTCCTATACTGTAAAAAAAAAATACAAAAAATTTGACTATTTACCTGAATGAATTGCTTTATCGATCATACAGTATAAATATTGTTTATTTATTTATTTGATTTGTAGCTTGTTATTTGATTATGTTCTGTTTACAGCATAATTATATTTGTGTACAGTTCTGTGGTGTGTCTTGAGGATAAGAGATTTGATCTGTTTTACAGGGGAGTTGGACTCAAGCTTCAAAGAAACAAAGGGAGAAACTCCTGGAACTGATCCGACGACTTGCCGAGGATGACAAAGAAGGCGTGATGGCACACAAGGTACTGGGGCTGTTATGGAACCTGGCTCATAGTGAAGATGTGCCGACAGAGATCATGGACCAGGCCCTCAACGCTCACATCAAAATCCTGGATTACAGCTGTTCTCAAGTAAGTCATCAATAGTGAAATATTAGCCTCATATTTCATCTTATTATGATTTGTGAAACACAAACCTCATTAACGTTTATTTTAGTTTACAAAACGAACAGAATATTGGTTGATAATTATCAAAACATTTTGAATGATGTCATTTACCCAAAGTTCCATTGATTACATATTTATCTAGTCCTTTGTTCTTGGATAGAAGTTGATGAATATTGATGTCAGTTTCCATCAATCATTGCATGGATGATTTTTCTCAGATATTGAAATTTGATTTAAATCTTGAGATAAAAACAAATTGGAAAAAAAAAATTGGGGGAGGGAGGTATTGAACTCAAGACATTTTTTTCATGGTTTCAATATGGATTTGCTCTTAATTCAGCTACCTGTGAGGAAATCTGTAAAATTGACGTACAATTAATTAAAAGATCGTAAGGTAATCTGAATGGTGTCATCAGAATGTAGAGTGGCAAATGATAAATGAATTTGAATGAATTTAATTTGATTCCAGGATAGAGACACACAGAAAATGACGTGGATAACCAAATTTGTGGAGGAACTCAAGAATGATAAGTGGGTACTTCCCTCCCTAAAACAGATCAGGGAAATATGTCAACTGTTTCCAGAGGTAAGAACAGAGAAACTTAATCATTTCGCAATAAAAATGTAGGTGTTTATGACATCATGTACCACAGTTTTCTTGAAGTGACATCTTGTACCAAAGTTTTCTTGAAGTGACATCTTGTACCAAAGTTTTATCGAAATGACATTTTGTACCAAAGTTTTATTGAAATGACATCTTGTACCAAAATTTTATCGAAATGACATCTTGTACCAAAGTTTTATTGAAATGACATCTTGTACCAGTTTTATCGAAATGACATCTTGTACCAAAGTTTTCTTGAAGTGACATCTTGTACCAAAGTTTTATTGAAGTGACGTCATGTACCAAAGTTTTATTGAAGTGACATCTTGTACCAAAGTTTTATCGAAATGACATCTTGTACCAAAGTTTTATCGAAATGACATCTTGTACCAAAGTTTTATTGAAGTGACATCTTGTACCAAAGTTTTATTGAAATGACATCTTGTACCAGTTTTATCGAAATGACATCTTGTACCAAAGTTTTATTGAAGTGACATTTGTACCAAAGTTTTATTGAAATGACATCTTGTACAAGTTTTATCGAAATGACATCTTGTACCAAAGTTTTATCGAAATGACATCTTGTACCAAAGTTTTATTGAAATGACATCTTGTACCAGTTTTATCGAAATGACATCTTGTACCAAAGTTTTATTGAAGTGACATTTGTACCAAAGTTTTATTGAAATGACATCTTGTACAAGTTTTATCGAAATGACATCTTGTACCAAAGTTTTCTTGAAGTGACATCTTGTACCAAAGTTTTATTGAAGTGACGTCATGTACCAAAGTTTTATTGAAGTGACATCTTGTACCAAAGTTTTATCGAAATGACATCTTGTACCAAAGTTTTATCGAAATGACATCTTGTACCAAAGTTTTATTGAAGTGACATCTTGTACCAAAGTTTTATTGAAATGACATCTTGTACCAGTTTTATCGAAATGACATCTTGTACCAAAGTTTTATTGAAGTGACATTTGTACCAAAGTTTTATCGAAATGACATCTTGTACCAGTTTTATCGAAATGACATCTTGTACCAAAGTTTTATCGAAATGACATCTTGTGCCAAAGTTTATCAAATGACATCTTGTTGAAGTGACATTTGTACCAAAGTTTTTTTGAAGTATTTCTTTTTACTGCTTCTGCTTAAAAAATACCAGGAAATACCATATTCATTACTGTTCCAATAGGTAGACAATTGACAGGAAGCAGTGTACACAGAAGTGAAATCTTTTCGTATTTACTTAGAAATGAAAATATATTTTTGAAAGAAAAGTACTGTTAAGTAGCTGATTGCCTTCCACTTCTGTTGATTATTGTATTTGTGTACAATGATATGCAGGTTTGATTTAGATTTGATTTTGTGAAAAGTGGAATCTTACAGGGAGCAAAGTGGATATTTTTACCAGGTAGCAAAATACAAAGGCTACCAAAATAAGTTATAAAATCTAGATGCCAATTGGAAAAGTTAGTCGCCAAAGTATCCAAGTTGTCTTAACTTAAAAATTTTTTTTTTTTTTTAATTCTTTCGTTCAGTATAACATCTCTAACTTTTTGATTGTGAGCATCATTTTAGCATTGACTGCAACCTTTGAAAGATTAACCAAATCGCAAATTTACACCATTTTGTAGTGGCCATGCAGGCGCCTTGCCATATAGGTCAATAACTGGTTGCCGTGGCCACTAAAATAGGTGTCACTTTGATCCCTGTCTTATTTCTTTGGATGCTTTTCTTTCTAAGATGAGAGGAATAATCACAAAGTAGGATTGGAATAGTTGATGGAAAATTAGATGATACATTGTCAATATTAAAACTGTATGGTGGAAGTATAATGTGACCCAATATCAACTCTGAACAGATTTTCTGATAGTGACAAAATTGGTTAACAAAAAGAATAGAATCATTTGAAAGCCACTTATTGAAGTCCAAAAATGAGGTTCCTTGTTGAAAACAAACCATGGAAACAAAAGGTTATTTTATCTGATTTAAGACTAATGGTTCTCCCACCCAGGCTCCACAGAACTTTCCACACCCACCACAGCGGACCCCACACGTTTACTACAGGAACATGGTGATAAGTCAGCTGCAGAGCAACCACTCCATAGTCATGTTACTGGCACAGAACCTCTCCTCCTACATGACAAAGGCCAGGGCCTATGCAAAAGGTGAGTATGCTGACTATGCTCGTGTGAAGGGAGAACATCACAGTCACACTCCTTACAAGTTTGTAACTTTATAACTAGCTGTGCAGAATGGGAATGATTTCAAAATGACCATTTTGTAAAAAAATAAGTCCTCTGATTTTGTGTTAATACCACAAGCTAGCTACTGAATAGTTATTAAGTGGTGGCCATTCGTGACTCTCCTCAATCTCTTATCTTCAGTTACATTACTGTAACTATACATGTTTTGGCCGTTATGTTATTTTAGTGCTTTTCATGACAAAAGCCTTCTGCTAACTTATGAATGTGCCTATTGGTAAGTAATGTAGGTGTTTCAATTCCTTGTTATGCTAATCTGGTTAAAATCAATCATGCAGGAAAATTTTAATGTTCAAAATAATATGTTTGCAGTATGTTATATCACCTCACATTGGCTTGCTAACATTTCTTGTTTCATTAGCTAAATTACATGTTTCTTCTATCAGACAAAATACATGGGATCACCTGCAAGGCCATGTGGGTTTTCTCCCACAGTAGGACCATGCTTCCATCAGAGCCAACAAGACAGATTAACTTAAGCTATTACTTTTTGCGAAAAGTTGTAAAATAAATAATTATATTTTACATTATATGTTTACCTTTGTAGAGAATCCAGAGTCCGATTCTGCTAATATCTTGCCAGATGGGCGATTTAATCACATACTACAGATTCAAGAAAGGTTGAGGTTTCTAAGGTAAGCTTTGAAATGTAAAACTTGAAATATAAAATTAAAGAAAGTTTTAGACGTTTAAATTCTAATTTTCAATTTTTTTTTGTCTTGTGTGTCTTACAATGTCAAAATGGACAATTTCATTAATCAAGACTGATTTCCAATAGGCCTAATTGCAGTTTGTGGTATTTTTGGTTTTACATGAAACAGACTTCATACTTGAATGTTACTTTTTGCACCTTGGTAAATTATTTTATATAAGGACTGTATGGGGTGCTGGAAGGCATGTTATGATCTCACCATCTGAAGTTATTTTTGCCATGGGCCCACAGTACAGTCAAACATGTGTATAAAGGACACCCAAGGGAAAAGGCAAAAGTGTCCATTATAGAGAGCTGTCCTTTGTATAGAGGTTCAACAAGTTATGTCCCTTATAAATTTAACATTTAACAAAAACCAAGCATGAACCAAAAATTTGATCACCGTACACTATGTATATACCTCTTGATTTATTGTATTTATGATACAATTAACACTAACAAATGAATAAAAAACAAACAATTAAAGATAAACTTTTAATTTTTAAGATTCACCAGACACAGAAATTAGTATTATAGTTTATAGTTTTGATATTCAAAAGTAACAGTTTCAAAATGATTCCTCACAATATCAAACTACAGCAGCACAAAATTCAGAAAAAAATACTAAAATATAGTAAAAATTAAAGTAAAGGTAATTCATATTGAATTGTTCATTTTGTTGCTCTTAGAGAACACATCAATATTTTAAAAAGATAAATAGATGTACAGTCCCTTGATTGAGAAAACAGGGCAATTAGTGACTGATGTAGTGGCTGACTATGTTAGTATTGCCGCTAGGGGAGTTGGGTAAATAAGGCTCTGTTGGTTATTTAGAGACTTTTTACACACAAATTATAACACATGGCAATGGTTATACAGAATTTTTAACACCTTTCAGACAAAAGTAAGTTTCTGCTACCCACGTTAGGGAAGTGTCCGCTATATATACAATATTTATAAAGTGATTTTCATTGTGGATTCCTGGCACTGTCTGTTATGGACGTGTGTCCACTATATAAGGGTGTCCACTATTACAGGGTAGACTGTATAAATATAGATACTAAGATCCCTTGGTCAATATATTACAAAGTCATTGAAACATATTTGAAAATAAAGTCATCTGAAGCAATTCATATATGTCTTTACAGGTTCCTGTTGAAGGATGGACAATTGTGGCTTTGTGAGTCCCAGGCGAGACAGATTTGGCAGTGTCTAGCAGAGAATGCTATCTACACCACCGACAGAGAGTCCTGTTTCAAGTGGTTTGCAAAGGTAACTAATCCAAGAAATAACACTAAATATATAGTTGTTCAGATTATTTTTGAAATGGAAAAGGATTTTTTTGTAAATCACAGATTTTTATTAATGACTATTAACATTATGTATCATACCTTATAGTTGATGGGAGAGGAACCAGACTTAGACCCTGAAATCACTCGAGATTTCTTCGAACAAAATATTCTTCAACTGGATCCCAGTCTCCTTACTGAGAATGGAATGAAGTAAGTCAGTTTATTAATATACTAAATTAATCTAGTGTAAAGGAAATTTAAACCATGATCAAAATTTAATGTAAAACAGAAAAATTCATATCAATTTTTTTTTTAGAAGAAAAACATTCTAATTGACCTGTTTTGTTAGTAGAAATTTAACTTGCACATATCTGAAGATGTAAGACGGAACTGTTTTTTGTCTTTATATCTAGTTTGAGGGATTGTCTCGATAAGAATTTGAATGTTAAGGACAGTTTGATAAAGTTGTACTGTCATGTTTTGTTTATTGTTTACAGCTGTTTTGAGAGATTCTTTAAGAATGTGAATGTAAAGGAGAGTAAACTAATTGCCAAGAGAAGAGGAGGTCACATGATGGATGATATGGAGCTGATTGGTTTAGACTACATGTGGAGAGTAAGTTTCAGTGTTTGAAAATTAATTATGTTGATTGTACAATATTTACATTTCAATTAATAATGACATTTCAAGGTAGAATTAATCTGTAAATTTCCCATGTTTTAACCAGTAATATATTTGACGGCATACTGAAGATGTTCAGGAGAAACGTTGTTAAAAGTAAGCTGTGGTGTTACTTTTCGGTGTGTTTTGGGTAAATAAATTAGATTTTGGGAAATTGCTATATCATTTCTCCCAATTAGAATTCACTTAAAAATTAGTTTATAGTCATAACAAGACAAACACTGAAAAATATTTGACAATTTTTCTTCTCTAATCTCAGAAACTGATATTTTTTGGGGGTGAAATCATGTTTGGGTGAATTTTGAGAACTAGTGATTTGGCAAATTTGCACTTCCTGTCTTGCAATGATTAACAGAACTGCAACACATATAGAATGTTTGCTATGTGATTATCATGGATATTGATTGTTTTGGCAGGGAAATACATAAATTTACCGTGTAGTTACTGACAATGTTTTGGCAGGGAAATACATAAATTCACCGTGTAGTAATTGACAAGATGGGACAAGCGAGATGTAATTAGTATACACATGCACATCTAACTCTGACCTGTATTGTATTTTCTGACTTTTTCAGGTTGTGTTGTTGAGTCCAGATGATGTTTCAAACAAAGCTATCACATTACTGAAAGACATTTTCACTAACTTGGGTCCACGTTTGTTACAAAACCAAGTAGAAATTCATGAGGACTTTATCCAGTCATGTATTGATAGACTCAAAGCTATATATGACACTGTGAGTGTCCTGGAAAAGGATAAAGACAGTACTAATCGTGTGATGCAGGAGACAACGCGAATGGTGCGAGTTCTCACTGTGTTGAAAGAGTATGTCGCAGAATGTGATGAAGCATATAATGAGGAGAGAACCATCCTTCCCCTCAGTCGGTAAGACAGATTCCTTCTAAGGAAGATAGATTCCCTTTTAGTCTGAGTTGGTAAGATAGATTCCCTCCCTGTTGGTAAGATAGATTCCCTCTCAGATGGTAAGATAGATTCCCTCTCTGTTGGTAAGATAGATTCCCTTTTAGTCTGAGTTGGTAAGGTAGATTCCCTCTCTGTTGGCAAGATAAATTCCCTCTCAGATGGTAAGATAGATTCCCTCTCTGTTGGTAAGATAGATTCCCTCTCTGTTGGTAAGATAAATTCCCTCCCTGTTGGTAAGATAGATTCCCTCCCTGTTGGTAAGATAGATTCCCTCTCTGTTGGTAAGATAGATTCCCTCTCTGTTGGTAAGATAGATTCCCTTTTAGTCTGAGTTGGTAAGATAGATTCCCTCTCTGTTGGTAAGATAGATTCTGTTTCAGATGGTAAAATAGAGTCTGTCTCCATCCATAAGATAGATTCTGTCACGGTCTGTAAGGCTTGAACACTATTTTAGGGTGATTGGGTGGCACAGTGGTAACACACTTGCGTCTCACCTGGTTGGATGTTAAAAGCTGTGGGGTCACCTGCTTGACCATGCAAGTTTTCTCCAGGAACTCTCAGTTTCTTCTCACAGCAAACCCCTTGTGCTCTTCCATCTGGGTCAACAACCAGAGAAATTAATATCAGTTGATATAACTTGTTATACAATTGTTGTAAAATTCATGAAGTTTATGTCTTTACAGAACTGTTGAAATAAGTTTAATATGATAATTTTATTTTGACTAGAAAAGTATCAAATAGAAGAATTGATCTTATTCCCTACTTAAGCCTTATTTACAGGGAGTGTTAATTTCAGGATTTTATCTTCACTATCTTGTTGACAAAGAAAAGTATCAAGTAAAAGTAACATCCGGTAAAATAAAATAAGGCAAAAATTCAAGTATCCTGAAGTTCCCATTCATTTCAAATCGTAATTGTACAAAACAAATCTATTGCCCTTCTCATTGCGTTTGTACTCATCCAGAGCTTGCCGAGGGAGATTGGTGTCGTTGATTTTACGATTTCCCAGTCAAGGACGCCAGCCAGATGACCTTGATATCTGGTCACACACTAATGACACTGTCGGTGCAATAAGAAGACAGGTTTTAACCAGGGTCAAGGCTGCCAGTAACATCAAAGTAGATTTATATGCAAACGGAGAAATCCTGGATCCAGCGGAAGACAAACGCCTCATCTCACAGGTTCCTCTCCGGGACAAAACTGTAAGTTATTGTATTCCATTGAGTGTTCATCATGTTTTAGATTAAATATCATAAAGTTTGTTCAAAACAGAACACAAGCCTGGTACATGTATATGTATTCATTCTTTCTTTATGAGACCATGAAAAGTTACCTTCAATAATGATAATGTGAAGATGATTGATAACAGTACAGTATTGAGAGGATGCTTTTTATTGGACATATAAACTCTACATGCAATTTCTTGTCAATTATCAAGATATCATGATATTTAACAAATCAATATGTTAATGAAAGGTAATTTGAAGTTATCTTTAACAGTGTCTGTAAAATTCTTCCCAATATCTACACAAAGGTTTTTATTTTGTAGCTTATTTCTGCCAAACTTGTCCAAGTTGGAAACAATATGCCCTCTAGTCCAGATAGCAGTTCTGACAGCTCTGCAGGCTCTCCCCACCACACTTTTGATGGGCCTAACATAGAGGCCGAGAACTGTCTCCCAGGAGTGGTATGTTGTTATCACCGAGTCAGAAATCCTGAAATCAAAATATCATGGCATTTTATCCTAAAAGAGGCTGTGAATTAACTAATCTTGAGTAAAAGTACCCTAGTTATTTGTGATAGGAAAACAAAAAGAAAGAAAATTGATATCAAATATAAACAATAATGTGATAGGAAAACAAAAAGAAAGAAAATTGATATCAAATATAAACAATAATGTGATAGGAAAACAAAAAGAAAGAAAATTGATATCAAATATAAACAATAATGTGATAGGAAAACAAAAAGAAAGAAAATTGATATCAAATATAAACAATAATGTGATAGGAAAACAAAAAGAAAGAAAATTGATATCAAATATAAACAATAATGTGATAGGGAAACAAAAAGAAAGAAAATTGATATCAAATATAAAAAATAATGTGATAGGGAAAGAAAAAGAAAGAAAATTGATATCAAATATAAAAAATAATGTGATAGGAAAACAAAAAGAAAGAAAATTGATATCAAATATAAACAATAATGTGATAGGGAAAGAAAAAGAAAGAAAATTGATATCAAATATAAAAAATAATGTGATAGGGAAAGAAAAAGAAAGAAAATTGATATTGAAACAAAAAAAGTTTGAACATGATTTTGACTGGTTGAATTTACTGGTGTATTTCACTTAGATATTTATTGTGCTTTATGTATCAAGAGTAAAATCTTACTTCAACTCTTCATCAAATGTTGTATTTGTGTACATTTCAGTTGCTATCCAACAATTTCAAGTACACCCAGTTCCTGTTCCAGTTATCTGACCTTGGCTGTCAGTTACAGGTTCCCAAACTCCGAGACACTGCCAGAATACTTCTTAAAATCATGCCTGCCGGTATACATATTTTATCACTCTCTATAATTACAAACTTCTGTATTCAAGTATCTTTGAGCAAAGGAGCTAATGATGTTTATTGTCAATCTTTTTTGCTTCAAATTATCTGTATGCCCATTGATGAGACATTATAATGTGGGGTTGTTCATCTGTCGTAAACTGTCTTGTTACAATTTTAGAGTGATGAATTTTTATGGGTATTATTATCATGAATTATAATTTACTTTTATTTTTGTTGTTTTGATTGGATGTTTTCAAATATATTGATATTTTTGTGATAATTTGATATCACACTTGGAGAGAGAGAGAGAAAAATGCATCCATAGACTTTCTGAAAAGAATCTGATGATGTGATCTTATTTTACAAACATGAAAATACTTTGATATATTCAGGTAGGCTTTGATATATTTAGGTAGACAGGTTTACCTATAATTAGAACAATTTGTTGGTGTCAATTTGATGGTAATCTGTACTAATAATTGTCCAACTTTAGACCTTTTAATGTTTTTAATTGAGCTTGTAATGTGTTACAGATACTCACACCGTTGATAAACTGCGAAGTATATGTGCAGAAAACACTAGATCTGAAACCTCCCTATCACAGCAGTTAGAGCTTATGTTTTTCAATTCCTCCACCACTCAGACTTTGTACAATATTGAGGTAAGTATTTTAGAAATATAATATTGAAATAGATTTAAAGTTGTGGTCATTGTCACATCACATTCAGAGGAAAATAACCTGTTCATCAATCAGTAGAACACTGAACTGTTGGTTGTGGGTTTGGCTGTAAAGCTGTTAAGTTAGTGTACAGGTGATCTCAATATACCAGGAACTCAGTCCCACAAGAAAACCATCACAGTTCTTGTAGCAGACCAGTACTATTTTAGTTGGGAATCTAAGCCCGAAACATCGTGACGAATGTTAAATTTAAGAATCTTTAAATGCATGTTTATTCCACTAAAAACTTTTACACAAATAGAATATTTTTAAAATCAAATTATTCTGAAGCTGAAGGAAGACTTGTTGAGTGTTGTTTAGAGTATGGACATATTTTATTGGTGTATAACAAATAATAAAATGTGAACTTTTTTCTGACACAAGGTATGCTACAGCCTACTGATGCCTGCAGGAGAACCCTTGTCAGAGGATGCCTTTGACTTTCAGGTTTGTGCTTTACATTACACATGGGAGTGGTGTGACACTCAATAAATATATTCAGTGGAGTTTGGCTAAAAAGACCAATGCTGCAGACAACACTTATAGAAAATATGATTGAGGATATTGTTTGCAGTTTATATTATATCTGAAAAAAGCTTAAAGAAAATTAAGATGGATTGTAAAAGCTTTAATTTTTTTTAAAGTTCCTGGATGTGTAATTTTCTGATGTCTGAGTCACCTTATGAACTTCAATGGCCTTTACATTTCCAGTTATTTGCTGGACCAATTGACAGTAAAATCTATGACATATCCAGTTCTTACGTATTTCCAGCAATAATGTTTGAATAGAAAATCCCCATCATAACACTCATATAAACATTGTTAATTAGTATGGTTACAATGTTTACATAAACAACATATTAATGATATAACCCAACACCCAATTTGACCTTGTATAACGTACACGAGTACATGTAAGGCACACATTGGTAAACACTTACAATGCTGGATTACACACAAACGGTCAAGTCGCCAACTGCAGTTGTTTTTGTTGTAATTAGTGAACTGATTACATTTCAGTGTTTATGTTAGTCCTTCACATAAGTGGTCAGTTCTAAAAAACACATGCTAGAAAAATGTTGTCTGTAGCAATAGAAATAATGCATAGTAATCACTTGATTACATCATTTGTTATCTGAACAGTGCTGTGAATTAGTCCATATTCTTTGCTATGAAATATGCCTGTGAGTTCCCAATGACAGATATAACAATTTCCGCTTATAAAGCATATATTTCTTCAGTCCTTAGCAATATCTTATCAACAGATTTTACTAAAGTACTAAATACATACTATATTAATTTAACTGTTTCATTTTTGTTTTCAGTTTAACTTTGTGAAGAGTGGAGGAGTGCAGTTGTCGTTGAATATGTTGACCAAGAACAACTTCATGCCAGCTGCTGACTTGCATTCAAAGAGGTAAAATCATGTGTTTGTTTTTCCAAGTTTATTTCAGTGGAATAAAGTGAACCTCAGTTTTATCTTTGACATGTTTCATGATTAAAAACTAATTTTTGATTTATTCTCTGTTACTATTTATACTTTAAGAATTTTATAATTATGTTTACCTATTTTACATAAGTGTACTGTGCACATTGATAAAAACACATCAGTATGCACTGAAAACCATTTACAAGGACAAGTTTCCGTATCAAATTGGGATAAAAACTGATTAATACGCTTCTTTGTAATAACCTTTGGTTTAAATACTAAAGATTGTAAAGGCAAATGAGTGAGGTATGGGCTTAAAGTAATATATAGGGGCAATTGTGTTTTCAAGGTAGAATACAGTATCAATGTAATAACATGCTGTATACAATTCAAATACAGTATCATCATATGTTTTCCCTGTATTGACTATACAGGTCACTTGAGGTCGTGATCTCTCACAATAACCATTTCTACACTATCTGTTATTACATATCTGCTGTTCCAGGAATGTGTATGTGACAGTGATGAAGGTATGTAAACTGATGCTGACGACTGTGAGCCACGCCAAGTTCCAGGTTGTAGTTGATGCATGTAATGCCGACCCTCAGTCCCCGAACATCACTGCCGCAGAACACAATCATGCGGTGATCCTACAGCAGGCCCTCCAGTATATTCCCAACCCCACCTCTGAGTTCACCACTAAGAATGTTGCCATGCGTCTAGGACAACAACTTCTCGACCAGGTCAGCCATACCCTATTCTTACAAACATAATTGTTTCAGAACCAGTTCTAAATCCAAAAAAAATCAGGATGGTGGAAAACCAATTGAAAACTCAAAAATCAGTGTTGGTGTTTAAATGTGTAAATTGATAAAATGTTAATTTCATTAACTCTATACTTCATACTTTCTTCCAGCTTTTATATCATACAATAAAAACCTGCCTGATAATGTAAGGCTCATTTTCTTGTTGATGACAGATGAGTTTTCAGTTTACAGCAGTTAATTAAAGTGTTTTAGTTTATACTTGTTACTTATGGATAGTTGGTATGTTATCAAAAACAAACAGATTACTGACAAAAAAAAGTGTTTCAAACTAAAATTTGATAAAACATGGGTAAAATATGAACAAAAATATATTTGTATGGAGTACAAGGAGAAAAAAAACAGGTGTTCTGGAAGAAGGGGCGTCTTCCCGTTCAACAACACATGCTATGCAAATCTAGGTCAAATCTGGGTCACAATCTCAAAATCAGAACAAGGGTGTTGATAAAGGACCTTATAAATTAATCGGAACCAATCTGTAGTAACTGTTCGTTATTGTGTACCGTTCTGTCTCAGGCGACCAAGACAATACCTGACCTGGCCACCATTAAGGCTATACAGAAAATAGCGTGGGCCTCCAGTAGCAGCTCACTGCACCTTGTCCATGCTACCAACGAAGAAATCCACAAAGCTCATGAGAAGGTTAGTACAGTTGTGGTTTAAAATAAAGTTGATTTATATGAAAGCATACTATTTAATACTCTACAAAATCTAGGTTATGACTTTTCAGGAGTGTCAATGTCTAAAGTATTATGGAATCTGTGATATGATTTTGGAGGATCAAAATCTAGAACTGTTAGCTCGCCATATGCTTCATTGAGATAAACTGATTTTAACCTTAATTGTTAGAGATGATGTATAAAGTATGTGGAGAGTTTCTTTTACTTCCATATTCATTTCTGAAAGTTTTGATTTAATTATTGTATTCTTGACCTGTAAGATTAAAAAAAGAATGCTGACTTATATTCTGAAATCTAAATGTTGTTTTGTAGCCAAAGGACCATACTGATTTTGATGACCTGACAGTGGCACGAGAGGCCCTGGAAGTGTTGACAGTGTGTCTGGCTCTGTGTCCTCCTGCATTAGATGCCCTCAACAAAGACAAGGCGTGGCAGATATTCATCAAAGATCTGCTCCTCCTGTGTAGCCACAGGTATTCTTATTACTGATTCTCATGGCTCATCTCTATATTTAGAATATTTTGTCGTATAGCACAGACACAATCGATATTAACATGAGTTCTGCTAACAACTTCGTATTGGATTAAGCAGGCTTAAATTAGCAGTTGAGAAGTAAATTATGATGGATACCTGGTAATATTTCAGAATTGTGAGGGGAAATTCAGTGATCTTATTAACTTCTTTTGCATGACCCATTCAGATTTGATGAAATCAAGAAGTTCATGAAGAATTTATGATTTAATATATAAGACATTTTGAGGTTTGACATACCACAAATTTTTTTTTCATTTTATTATAATTATCTTTTTATTCAAGTTTTTCATTAATGCAAAGTACATCAAATACAAATACTCCTTTACATAGTCGCACATACTTGCACAAAACCCTATTTATATATATCATTAACATACCACGAAATTGTTAAGAATTAAGAATCATTTGTTATCTGTTTCAGCCATAAAGAATTAAAAATCATTTGTAATCTGTTTCAGCCATTAAGAATTAAGAATGATTTGTGATCTGTTTCAGCCTTTAAGAATTAAGAATCATTTGTAATCTGTTTCAGCCACGTACGAGTAGCTGCTGCCGAGCAGTTCTACCTGATGGCCACACGCTGCTGTGGAGGCACTCGGCCGATGGTCTTCTTCATTACTCTTCTCTTCTGTGAACTGAACGTATGTACACATGTTGCTCTAGTTTGATTCTTCAGCATCTGTCTAGATCTCTATGATTTAGACATGATTATTACATTTTGGATGATGATTACTGATTTTGAATGATTTTAAAACCTGATTATTCTAGCAGAAAATATAGTTTTATGGCATTTTAATGTTCTGAGGCCTGAAAGTTTTCACAAAATGTCATGCTATCTCCTACTAGGAAGATGGCATGCATGATATTGTTTGAAAATATATCCACTGATTGTGTATAAGTAATAGTTAATTTAGAATAAACAGTTGTATTTATCTCATTTCTTTGTAGGAATCTGTGAAAGAGAATGCAAAGCAGGCCCATGAATACTTCAGTCTACTTTGCAAGTATGTATTTGTGATTAATGATTTACTGTGGTTATAAGGGGCCACGATAGATCAGTCAGTCGGAGCGCCGGCCATATAATCTCAGGTGATGATCCGAGGTGGGTGGTTCGAAGCTCCCTACCTGTGTCAGTTTGTGTTTCTCGAGAAGCTGAGAAATGGGCTGGCCAGTGCTGTCATGGTTGTGTCCTTGGGTAGCTTGGACACAATACCAAAATTGTTCTGGATGGCATGTGGAGGGCCATTCGTATGTTGTTTAGTGAGATAGTCACCAACTACTACATGGAGACCCCACCTCAAAATAACCCTGGCTGTTAACGGTGATATACCCAGCAAACAAACAAATTATTGTTATCATAGAGAACAAATATTTTCTATTTCAAAGAAAACAAATTTAATAACCATACCCTATGGTGTGTCATTTCCGAGATATATAAATTATTATGATGATAATCATATCTATCAACTGCTGTCCTTTGATATTAATATATTATCAATAAATTAATTCATTTTTCGACCTTGATGGAATTTCACACATTTGACCATAACTTCAATCATCCAACAGTTAAAGATATTTTAAATCTTAAACACAATACTCTGTATTCTCTACCTGACAGGTTGTTGAATTATGCGTGTGCCAGTGATGTGAGGCTGCCTAATGCTGAGAAGTTGTTGAGTAATGAGATTGACTGGCTGATTAAAACAAGGGTATTTTTTATTTCTTTCTTCTTTTTTAATATTTCTTAACATTCCTTGTATTAAATAGAGATACAATTAAGTTAAAATGTAAAAGCATTTGTAATTATTGTATCCTTGATAACTTTAAGTACTTCCTTAATGTTGACATGTGTACAAATAATTCTGGAAGTTGTTTGGTGATTTTCTCTACAAAATCAGAAAGATTTATTGGGCAAGATGTTCTTTTTAACAACACTAAGCAGACATACTTCAGTAATTAATAGTAATGTGAAGTATGTTTATATTTAGTTCCTTCTTTACATCATATGCAATGTTGCTTATTTCTTCATTTGTTAATTCTGTAATATTGTATGACACACATATTTAAACGTTTGTGATGTCATCACTCAATGATGTTGCACAATGGACTCAGCATTGCAAAATAAACTCTCCAGACTGAATATGCCTTTCATATAGGAATAATTTTTCATGTTTTCTCTAGTTATTTATCAAACTCCTCTCTGAGATATTCTATAAATATGTTGAGTTGATGATATATCTTGACTGCTAGGATGATGTGGTTTTATAGATATAAGATGATGTGATATATATTTACTACTAGGATGATGTACTATAGATATAAGATGATGTGATATATTTTTACTACTAGGATGATGTCCTGTAGATATAAGTTGGATGTGATATATATTTATTACTAGGATGATATACTATAGATATAAGATGATGTGATATATTTTTACTACTAGGATGATATACTATAGATATAAGTTGGATGTGATATATATTTACTACTAGGATGATATACTGTAGATATAAGATGATGTGATATATATTTACTACTAGGATGATGTGCTGTAGATATAAGTTAGATGTGATATATATTTACTACTAGGATGATATACTATAGATATAAGATGATGTGGTGTATTTTTACTACTAGGATGATATACTATAGATATAAGTTAGATGTGATATATATTTACTGCTAGGATGATGTGCTGTTGATATAAGTTAGATGTGATATATCTTTACTACTAGGATGATGTGCTGTAGATATAAGTTAGATGTGATATATTTTTACTACTAGGATGATATACTATAGATATAAGATGATGTGATATATCTTTACTACTAGGATGATATACTATAGATATAAGTTGGATGTGATATATCTTTACTACTAGGATGATGTCGTGAACACTGGAGAGGTGGTGGTTGAGGAAGCTTTGTTAGGGGGACATCTGGGGATCACACGTGAACTCTTAGCATTCCAGTCATCGGAGAAAAAATATAATATTGGCTCAGAGAAGGGAGGAGCTAATCTCATCAAGGTAAAATTGTGTTTATTTCTGTAGAAAAAAGGATTATAAAAAGGATTACAATGTGATACTTATAAAACAAGTTTGTGATAGATAGATCATCAAGTTGGTTTTGTGTTTATGACAATCTTTTAGCTGTTAAAATCGACATGTCATTAATTACATGCTGTAAACATATTTATTTTGGCCAACTCTAATTTTAGAGCATAACTGGATTTAAATGATAAATCGGTACCCACCAACCCACATGACTTTATATAGCATTAGTGCAGTAATGATTTAATTGAAGGCTTTTGATATGCTAAAATAAGATCACCGCTAAAAAAAGATTACCGCTAAAATAAGATTACTGCTGAAATAAGATTAACACTAAAATAAGTATATTTACAGTAGAATTAGATGATATCCTGTGTCCAGGATCAATGTGCTGTTTTGTCTTTCTGCAGTAATAGAGATTCATTAACAGATTGGTTTTAATATTACTTTACAGGAGATAGTGGAGGATTTCCTGTTCCCAGCCTCTAAGATAGTGCTGCAGAGTAGGAAACTAAACGGGGAGTTTCCGTCGGATCAGGCTGTACCAGTCTGTTCCACGTCTTCAACTGTGATAGCTGCGTTTGAACTTTTAGTGGCACTTTGTACAAATTGTCTCCCCAACCTTCGCTGTTTAGCCGGGATGTTAACAGAGATGTTTTACAATGGTAAATATTGTTAGGACAACCTTACTTTGGTACATTTTGTTAGGACAACCTATATATGGTAAATATTGTTAGCCCACCATCATCAGATGGTGGGCTGTTCAAATCGCCCTGCGTCCGTGGTCCGTCGTCCGTCCGTCCGTCCGTCCGTCCCTCCGTCCCTCCGTCCGTAAACAATTTTTGTTATCGCTATTTCTCAGAAAGTACTGAAGGGATCTTTCTCAAATTTCATATGTAGGTTTCCCTTGGTGCCTAGTTATGCATATTGCGTTTTGAGACCAATCGGAAAACAAAATGGCCGACAGGCAGCCATCTTGGATTTTGACAATTGAAGTTTGTTATCGCTATTTCTGAGAAAGTACTGAAGGGATCTTTCTGAAATTTCATATGTAGGTTTCCCTTGGTGCCTAGTTATGCATATTGCGTTTTGAGACCAATCTGAAAACAAAATGGCCGACAGGCAGCCATCTTGGATTTTGACAATTGAAGTTTGTTATCGCTATTTCTGAGAAAGTACTGAAGGGATCTTTCTTAAATTTCATATGAAGGTTCCCCTTGGTGCCTAGTTATGCATATTGCGTTTTGAGACCAATCGGATAACAACATGGCCGACAGGCAGCCATCTTGGATTTTGACAATTGAAGTTTGTTATCGCTATTTCTGAGAAAGTACTGAAGGGATCTTTCTCAAATTTCATATGTAGGTTCCCCTTGGTGCCTAGTTATGCATATTGCATTTTGAGATCAATCGGAAAACAACATGGCCGACAGGCAGCCATCTTGGATTTTGACAATTGAAGTTTGTTATCACTATTTCTGAGAAAGTACTGAATGGATCTTTCTGAAATTGCATATGTAAGTTTCCCTTGGTACCTAGTTATGCATGATGTGTTTTGAGACCAATCTGAAAACAACATGGCCGACAGGCAGCCATCTTGGATTTTGACAATTTAAGTTTGTTATCACTATTTCTGAGAAAGTACTGAATGGATCTTTCTGAAATTTCATATGTAGATTTCCCTTGGTGCCTAGTTATGCATATTGCGTTTTGAGACCAATCAGAAAACAACATGGCCGACAGGCAGCCATCTTGGATTTTGACAATTGAAGTTTGTTATCACTATTTCTGAGAAAGTACTGAATGGATCTTTCTCAAATTTCATATATAGGTTTCCCTTGGTGCCTAGTTATGCATATTGCGTTTTGAGACCAATCTGAAAACAACATGGCCGACAGGCAGCCATCTTGGATTTTGACAATTGAAGTTTGTTATCGCTATTTCTGAGAATGTACTGAATGGATCTTTCTCAAATTGCATATGTAAGTTTCCCTTGGTGCTAGTTATGCATGTTGTGTTTTGAGACCAATCTGAAAACAACATGGCCGACAGGCAGCCATCTTGGATTTTGACAATTTAAGTTTGTTATCACTATTTCTGAGAAAGTACTGAATGGATCTTTCTGAAATTTCATATGTAGGTTTCCCTTGGTGCCTAGTTATGCATATTGCGTTTTGAGACCAATCAGAAAACAACATGGCCGACAGGCAGCCATCTTGGATTTTGACAATTGAAGTTTGTTATCGCTATTTCTGAGAAAGTACTGAATGGATCTTTCTCAAATTTCATATGGAGGTTCCCCTTGGTGCCTAGTTATGCATATTGCATTTTGAGATCAATTGGAAAACAATATGGCCGACAGACCGCCATCTTGGATTTTGACAATTGAAGTTTGTTATCTCTATTTCTCAAAGTACTGAATGGATCTTTCTCAAATTTCATAAGTAGGTTCCCCTTGGTCCCTTGTATTGCATTTTTGGACCAGTCTGTCCTGAAAAACAACCTGGCAAACAAACAGCCATTATCGTTAAATCTCAAGTTTCTTATATAGCTAGGATTCCCTTGTTTGAAAAGTACTGGAGGGATGTCTCAATTTGCACAGATTAGTAAAATGAAGGGAAAAGTAGAGAAAAGATCAATCTGACATGGAACCTATGAAGATCATTCAATGGTGGGCGCCAAGATCCCTCTGGGATCTCTTGTTAGGACAACATATATATGGTAAATATTGTTAGGACAACCTATATATGGTAAATATTGTTAGGACAACCTATATATGGTGAATATTACTAGGACAGCCTATATAGGGTAAATATTGATAGGACAACCTTACATATGGTAAATATTGATAGGACAACCTTAATATGGTACATTTTGTTAGGACAACCTATATATGGTAAATATTGATAGGACAAACTGATATCTAAGATATTGTAAGGACATCCTGTATATGGTAAATATCGTGAGGACAACCTGTAAGGACAGCCATTTGAAGTTATCTTTAAAGTTGACTTGATACCACAGCTTATATCTAGTAGGAATTACCTTCAAACCTGATAACAGATGTGTATTCAAATACTAAAAACTTTTCCTTTATGCTGCAAAAGGAGCAGTTATTCTACTTTTGCTTTATTTGCATTCAGAACAGTCAATGTTTAAATATTTATCCTTACATAGATAACTTACAGGTTCAATGGTGATAAAAGCTTCGATTATATTTTCTTATATTTCACTAATAGAAACTTATTGAAAATATCTATATGATATAGGCAGAAAAATCTCAACCTTCCAGGTAAGATTTTACAATTCAGAACTAGGCATCATTGTAAACTTTAAAAATTTACCCTGTGGTAAAGTTTCCTCAGGCCACATCACACAGGGGAATAGATGCTAATTCTAGTATTCAGTGAGTCATATTTGTAACAAATCATAAAATCCAAAGCAAATTTTATGCAAAATTATTTTGATCTTGAAGAGAATCCATGTGACATTTTCAGGTGAGCAACCCCTCAATGAATGGGAATACCTACCTCCTGTTGGTCCGAGGCCGATTAAAGGCTTTGTAGGTCTGAAGAATGCTGGTGCTACCTGTTACATGAATTCGGTCCTACAGCAGGTGAGCGATTAGTTGTACCTTATGAATGGACCAGGTTTCCATAGGAAAGTCCAGATTGGACTTCACGCACCAGGATTTAGATGCTAGCTTTTGCTTAGCCAATCATGTATTATGTCACTTTGCATGATGCTCTCTTTGAATGGCTAAGTAAAAAATTATGACAATTTTAAACTGATCGTTTTGTGATCCTAGGGCCAGGATTCACAAAGTTCTTATAAATCATATGTTTGTGACATTGATACAAAACTGCACAAACTGGTCAATAATGAGTGTTTAGCTTTGTTACTATATATATCTGACAAGAAGTACATGCCTGTTAATAAGCTCAGTCATGTCTATAGCATAAGTTAAAAAACATTTTTGTGCTAGCAATATTTTTCTCGTCATTCAGTAAGCCCACCAATTTTATGTGATAGTAGTTTATATACTGATTTTTCACCACCTAATATATAGAGGAACTGTTTAACAGAAATATTTTTTGTTGCAGCTGTTCATGATAGAACAGATAAGGACGGGGATTCTAGCTGTGGAGGGTGTCGCGGACGACATTGAAGAGGAGTATGTGGGTGATGAGAAGAGTGAAAGTGAGGTAAGCCCTGTAACAATCTACTGTATGATTTGGTATTGTAAAGTCATCGACTGTAGCGTTAAATCTAGTTAGTTTGTCAGTGAGGTCAGTCCTGTAACAATCTACTGTATGATTTGGTATTGTAAAGTTATCGACTGTAGCGTTAAATCTAATTAGTTTGTCAGTATTGCTATTTATAGTTGCTACTTGTAAAAACGGCTCGATTTGATAGGAAGAAACTTGTAATTAACCAAATACAGAAAATTATAGGAAATAACATATTAACCAAGCCCTATAGAACAAGTTGGGTATAAAATATTGGACACATTAATTGTGGTTTCAGACAAATGTTGATATGGGAGATGAAGAACGAAAGGATGAAGAGAAGTCTGTGAGTAACAAGGACGAGGCACGTAAAGAGTACCACCAGGGTGTTCTCAGACAGATCCAGCTCATCTTCGGCCACCTTGCCACCAGCAAGCTCCAGTATTACGTCCCAAGGGGCTTCTGGAAACATTTCAGGTAAAACCTTATCAGCATTAAAACATAACACATTATATGCTGGAAAAGATATTTTTACTGCTCTCATTCAGATTGCACAACATATAACCATAATAACTAAACTTTTAACCAGAGTTCCACTATTTCATTTTGATGTGATTGAATATTTGTTTGTCATAATAAGAGAACTCTGATCATCTGTCATAATACAATATATTTGGTATAAATATTCACTGTCATTGTATGTAAAAATATCAAATGTAATGAAATCGATGGAAGTATTAACTTTATAATGTTTTGATACAAGGCATAGTTGCATTAAATTTAATACACGTTAACAAGGTCTGACTGGGACAACTGCAAAATATTAGTCCCGTGAAATTTAAAGAGTATACAGTAATAGGACTTTGTTTTTTGTTTTATGATAATAATCATTTGTATTTTGTTTTATGATGATAATCATTTGTTAACAATACGTTGATGATTATACTTTCAGGTTATGGGGTGAGCCAGTGAACTTGAGAGAACAGCATGATGCCTTAGAGTTTTTCAACAGCCTAGTGGACAGTTTAGATGAGTCTCTCAAGGCCCTTGGACAGACCACCATCCTATCCAAGGTTATGGGTGGCTCATTCGCCGACCAAAAAATCTGTAAAGACTGTCCTCATAGGTAAGATCAGAAAATGTTCTACTGTAGTATTGCAGTTTTTTCTCTTTTTCATCTATCTTAATAAGAAGTACAAGTTCAGCTGGCTCTCGGCTGGAGGGAGGGACTATTTACCTCACGAACAATAGAAGTGTAGATGTAAAGTAAGAATAGCGTTCTATTGGCTGTAGGTACCAGAGGGAGGAACCGTTTACCACACAAACTGTTAGTTTCTATTGTAGACATACATTTGTAATAGCATTCTTTTGACTGTAGATACCAGAGGGAGGTACCGTTTACCACACAAATTATTAAAGTAGATGTGAATTGATTATAGAGTTCTTTCGGCTGTAGGTACCAGAGGGAGGAACCGTTTACCACATTAAATGTGGACATACGGAATCACCAAAACCTGCTTGAATCACTGGAACAGTACGTCAAGGGGGACTTACTAGAAGGGGCCAATGCATACAAATGTGAGAAGTGTAATAAAAAGGTAAGGTTTCCTTGGTATATTGTATACATACAGGTTTCAAATTTAATTTTCTGTAATTCTGTTTTAGGTTGTTTTAAATAATTGTTCAAACATGTTGTGTTTGCCATTTTACATATTGTGCTTCTGAATCTCAGTGAATGACTATTCATAAACATAATTCCTTCTATTAAGTGAAAACAAACATTCTTTCATTCAGAATTCTGCTCAAAAACCAAAACTATACTCCTTATTAAATCCAATTATAAATTAAAACAGAAAGTTATAATGGTAATAACCAAACAATTATGCTTACATGTACCACAAATCTTGTGATATCATTTAGCTGTTCTCTCGGTTTCACAGGTTGATACTGTAAAAAGACTTGTGATAAAGAAACTGCCAAAAGTCCTAGCCATTCAGCTCAAGCGGTTTGACTATGACTGGGAAAGGTAAGAAGTAATTTTTATTAGGATGAATGATGTTAGAAACTGAGTCGTTGCTTCTTTTTAAGTCCATAAATAAATAGTGTTGAAATGTTCTTGTAAAATTTCTTTGCTAACAACTTCTGTGTCTGTTGAGACACAAATAAAGTTAACATTTTCATATATGGTTGTCCAGTAAGCTAGACTGTCTTACATTTGCTGCTTATAAAAACTAACCTATCTCTCTCCAGGTCACAATTTTTTGTATAAAGCAGTATTTGTTAAAATCAAGTGGTTTACAGGAATTGATTTGTGAAGGAAGATAACTGCTTTTAAAATTGGGAAGGGAGGTAATTTTATAAAATAATAAGGACATTTTAAAATGGGAAGTGAATTTTTACTGTTCTTAAGTTTCACAAATCTTGAATTTGGAAAGAAAGAATCATCACTAGAATTTCTCTACATTAGTAAATATTGGTTTTGCTTGCAGGGAAAGTGCAATAAAATTCAATGATTACTTTGAATTTCCGAGGGAGATAGACATGGAACCCTACACGGTTCAGGGACTAGCAAAGATTGAAGGCAAGTGTTGTGAAATGTCAAGAAATTTCAGAAATATATCTGAACAGTTGCACTCTAGAAATTGTCTTTAGCTAACAGTTTCTTCAGATGAACTGATGTGGTGAATTTGATTTAAGATAATCATTAACTATCTGACATAAATCTCATTGATAGATTAAAGAAGAGCTCTTACTGTTTTGTGATATTCATTTGTTTTATTAGTTCAGTTTTTACTGAAACTGCTCACTTTAATAAATGAAATGTGTATTGTTTTTTGTAGGTGAAATAATAGATGATGATTTCGATACTAAGCCACAGAGTACGAAGTACAAATTGTTTGGTGTTGTGGTCCACAGTGGCCAGGCTAGTGGTGGTCACTACTACTCCTATATATTACACAGGTAATCTCTGCTCCTAGCTACTGAACGATTAGTAAAAATTTTCTATAAAAAGAAAAATTAATTGAACATTGCATCACGGAATTACATCATTCTTTTCTAATCCAATACTTTTAGAAATGCCAAAATTATATTGAGCAATTATTGAATCCAGAGTAGTTGTCCTAAACCATTTTTCACACAAATTATTAATGTTGTTTTTTGCATAGCGTGAAATGTTCCCTGTTTATGTATAACATTTTTCATGGTTGATAATGAAATATGAATACAAAGAGTTTCTCTTGACTCCTGTGTTAATCAGGACATTCATGAGAGTTTGTATCATGAAACCACAGAAATCATGAGAGAAAGTATGTACCAATTTCATACTGTGCTACAGTATGTGTTACCATTCAGTCCAAAACCTGTGATGAAACGTCTTAAGTCATTGGAATATTCATGCACCCAAGTAGTTAGTAAAACTATTGCATCGTTGAAAAGAAAAGTGATATTTATTTAAAGAAAACATCAATATCATTTATAATTTGCATTATAGGGGTGAAGATAACCAGGCCAAATGGTATAAGTTTGACGACGGTGATGTGTCAGAATGCAAGATGGAAGATGATGAGGTATGTATATGTGGATTTAGATAATTGATTGAGATGCTATATAATCTGTATACCACTGTGATGTTAGAAACATACATACAAGATTTACAACAGATATGGTGAACTTAATGAATGTTTTATTTTAGGAGATAAAGAACCAGTGTTTTGGAGGAGAATATCTGGGAGAAGTGTTTGACCACATGTTAAAGAGGATGGCATACAGACGACAGAAGCGATGGTGGAATGCCTACATCCTTTTCTATGAACGTCAGGATGAGACAGAGGATGAAAAACACATCTACAAGTCACTGCAGGACCTCACCATAGGTACAGTGATGTTTTTGTTCACAGACTGCTAATTTTTCAGCCTTACATATGCTTAGGTTTGAGGTTAAACTGCCATTAGGAATTGGATTTGGCCAAATGTTTACGTTAATTTATTTATGTATTGTTTGTTTGTTTGTTTGTTAAATTGGTTAATAAAACAAATAAATAAAAATTTAAATATATGATGAAACATGTACTTAAATATGTGTAATGGGTAATTTTCACATTTTATGACTTTTGCTATGTGTGGAAACCACCTGTTCAAAACTTCAAGGAAAACCTAACCTACTCTATTTGCTAAAATAAAAATAAAGGCATGGAAATCATTAGTTAATCAGACACTCTTTTCATTTTATTTTGCTCGTGAATAACCTTTCATAAAAAATTGTAAAATCTATTGTTTTGGCTTTCAGTGAACAAACCATCACAAGTGAAGATGCCGTGTACAATCGAGAAGTGTGTGAGGAAACAAAACATCATGTTTATGCATGAGAAGAGTCAGTTCTGTCCTGAGTATTTCCAGTTTATGAAGAAGTTACTGACATGTAACCCAATGTATCACTCTGCAGACAAAGTGGTAGGTTATATAATGACAGTAGACCTATATATTAAGCCATAGCAGTTTTTGTTGACAAAAAAAGAAAATGCACAACCTACCACAAAATCAAAGGGATTCTAGATGTGTGTGCCTGTAGATAGACTTAATCTGTGTAGATATATGAAATACTTTTGGGAAAAAAATGCTAATTTTTTTTTAATTTCTAGCAATGAACGATAGATTTGATTATCAGCAAACCAAAATATTTCTGAAACTGTACAAGCTGCCACTCTTTATTCAAGACACTGTAAATGAATCCCAGAATTCAAAATTAAGCAAGTCTTTGATAACACATTTAACCTAACTATCTCGGTGCTGTAAACTTATTGTTGCAGGAAGTTGATTTTCTTTGTAAAAATGTGAAATTACCAAAACCAAAGAATATTTGTTAATCAGTATTTGTATTTATGCTTTATGAGACAAGTGATATGAAAGGGTTTTTGTTACCTTGATAGGAGCATTGGCTATAATCTCCGCTCGACCATTACCATTCGACCCAATTTTGTAAAATTTATTTCATGCTCTTAATTTTCAGAATGCGGATGCTGAGAATGTGGCTATGATCAGTACAGAGCTGGCAGCAAAGTTCTTATTCCATGTAGGGTTCCATACCAAGAAAACCCTGAGGTACGTACTAATTCTCTCACACTCCAAAGCTTGTCATCAATCTGGCCACTTCATTTAGGGAGATATTGGTAAAGAACAATTTTATCTAACAAATTCAATTTTCAGAGTTTGTGGGTCAAGGTCGATTTCGCTGTTACTATTTCAGTGGGGGCCAGTAGGGGATATGTATTGCTAAAAGCTTTAGCAATACCCAATTTGCTTGTTTGCAGGTACAAAAATAATAGCTCATTATGTTTGTGTCGTTTGTTATAGGGGGCCAGCTAACGAGTGGTATGAAGCATTAAGTTGTCACCTACGACCAAGCAAGAAAGTACGCACTTGGTTTGCACAGCATGTCCTGTTTGCTCATCCTAACAGATTTGCAGAGTATCTGCTGGAATGTCCAACATCAGAAGTAAGTTTGGCATATTTTTCATTTTAACCATGGATATCAGGTAGTGACATTTCCCCTTTTCTAACAGATATATAATGTCCTAAACGGATATAAATTTGTTGCATTGCAAAAGATAGATTGAAAATATTCAAATGGAGACAGCAAAAGGAAATATAGTTATTCTTTACAGTGATAATTTACTTGTCATTCATTTTGATTACAGGTAAGAACAGCATTCTGTAAAACAGTTGTGTGTCTGTCCCACTTCGCCCTCCGAGATGGACCATGCCCTCCTCCACTGGTGCAGGGCTTGTATGGTAGGTTTTATTTGATTTTGTTTAGTGTGTGAAAACCATGAAATATCAGTATCACATGACAAAATACATCCAGGTCATGTGTTTTGTGAAAGGATGCATCACTTTGCAGGATCAGTAGAAATCTCATATATAAATTTTAAACCTGTGGCTGGCACAAGGCTGACCCTAATGCGACCCTGCCTTGTATTTAAGTAGAAATCTCATGTATGTATTTTACACTGTAGCTGGACACCCAGCTGACCCTAATGCAACCCTGAGTGACCACCTGTTACTGGCTGTGCTACACTTACTCAAGAAGGAGGTGTCAGAACATGGCCGACACCTACAACAGTATTTCCACCTTTTCTTGATGTATGCCAACCTCGGACAGGATGAGGTAAGTCAGCAACACTCCAATTCAGTCAATGTCAATGATATCAATTTCTGAAAATTGTTACTTTAACTTTAATTGAAAAATTGTTCTTATTACTTAAACAACCTGCTTATTACATCACTTTAATTGAAAAATTGTTCTTATTACTTAAACAACCTGCTTATTACATCATTTTAATATAATCAACCTAGATACATTTGCAAGACTAATCAAGTTGTAAGTAGCAAGCTAGATTTATGGATTAAGATAATTTTTAGCTCACCTGGTCTGAAGAACCAAGGTGAGCTTATGCCTTACCGTGGCATCGGGCGTCCGGCCGACAACAGTTGACTTCTTCATAACCGCTGATTGAAATTAAACAAAATTTGACTGGTGGCATCGTTAGGGGTTGGGGATTCAAATTTATACAAATATGGGTTGACCCCCAGGGACCTGAAGGGTGGGGCCAAAAGAGGTCCATTTGCCTATATTTCTTACTTGTAAACCTATTTGTTTGACAGAAAATGCAGCTGTTGAAATTGAATGTGCCATCAATGTTTATGCTGGTGGCGCTAGACGAGGGTCCAGGACCACCGATCAAGTACCAGTATGCAGAGCTAAGTCGCCTCTACTCTGTCGTGTCAATCCTCATACGATGCTGTGATGTCTCCACTCGTTGTCTTTCATCCAATGTAAGTATTAACAATCCTCTTCTAATTAATTGGATGTCAAAAATCTTCACTGAACTTGAAGAACATTTCTGCACAATAAATACTTTATTCTGATCTGCATATGAATTTGATTGGTGGCTTTCCTATTCATACGAGATCAGCCTACATGGCTCTATTTGATAAAGATCTTGATTATTCTTCTGCCATTGAGAGATTGAAATCGTTTGTCATTTCAGTTTTAAATCTGATTTACTATTTGTGAGAAGTTATGTTTATATTGATAGAGATTTGTTAAAACCAATATTACTAAATTTGTCCATATCTGAACTATCTTCAAAGCATAGCTTTCTTTGTATGAATTATGACACAATTCCTGGTTGTTTCAGGGTGAGCCAGCCAAAGCCAATCCACATGGTGATGGCTCTGTACAGAACTCCCTGATGCCTATACAGTCACAAGTGTCAGACATTCTGTATGGTCGCACCAGCTATGTCAAAAAGTTGATTGAAGACTGTAACAATACTGAGGACACCACCAAACTTCTGAGGGTAGGGATACTATTTCCTATAATACTTGGAACTGGTTTCACATTTTTTTTTAACGGTTCGAAACATCTAAAATTACAGGAGTCTTTGTTATGTGCTTGTATGTCAAAATTTTGCAGTACATTATTTTGGTTTATAGACATGGAATTAAGTAAATTTCCAAAGTGTATTTACCCGGTGTTAGTACTTTGAAAATGTATTCCACCTGTTTAAAGAACAGACTAATTAGATATGTAGGACATGTTTTTCAGTGAAATTGAAATTTTCATGAATTTATTATTATTATTAGTGGAAAAATTGACCCGATAGTGTAATGAAGTAAAGAAGAATAACTTAGAAACATGTACATTGAAAATGTGTTTTAATACATACAATGTTATAATTTTGTGTTGTTTGATTTACAGTTCTGTTGCTGGGAAAATCCACATTTTTCATCAACAGTTCTAAGTGAACTCCTTTGGCAGGTAAGAAATTGTGTCATTATATGGTACTCTAAAATGTACTGTTGGAACGGAGGAAAACTTCTTCATTGAAAGTGGTATCAGACATGAGATCAGAGGTGGGTGTTCCAAATACTTATTCCAACATGAACATTTCTGGTATGAGCGCTTTTGATCATTTAATTCATGTTTGATACTGGTGATATTTTTTTTACACAGTAAAGCTTTACTTAGCTGAATACTCAACTGTTTTATGCAGATTTTCATAATGGATTAAAATATTCAAAACTGTAAAAAAAAAATTCTGGATAAAAATGAAATAATATGTTTTTATTTTTGCAACAGGTTGCATATTCCTACACATACGAGCTGCGTCCATACCTGGATCTTCTCCTCCAGATGTTACTCCTAGAGGACTCCTGGCAAAACCATCGTATACACAACGCCCTAAAAGGTATACCTGATGACCGAGACGGCTTGTTTGACACCATACAGAGGTCAAAGAACCACTACCAGAAACGAGCGTACCAGTGTATCAAGATGATGGTGTCGCTGTTCACACTGTAAGTACCCCATATTAATACATCACAGATATTTATTCAATAGATTTCAGCACTATACTAGTATTTTTGAACTGATGTCAATATATAAGCTTGCAGTAAACATAAACTAGTAACAGGATTCATCGCTCATACAAAATTGTTGACATTGACAGATGCCGTCCAGCTGCCGAGATGTTACAAACCAATGGAGACCTCAAACGCAAGTGGACCTGGGCAGTGGAATGGCTGAACGATGAACTGGAAAGGGTGCGTCATATATACAGTCTACCCTCGTTATATCGCCACATTTCGTCCGTGTCAATTATGGCGGTATAACGAGGGTGGCGTTAGTATCGAATCATGAAAATTACAACAGAAAAAGGTAATGTTGTACCAACGTTTTAATAAATGCACAATGAGTTAACATATAAGACACCATGGTATTGACCGTACATATCGTAGCTTACAAATACACATTTACATATTATGTAATTTCTGAAAAAAGTCTGTCAAATTTTATTGGAAATTACGCGGCACTGGATCAAGTCCGAAGAACACGTTTTCGTCTCGGAGTTTCCATCTCGACTGACGAAGCCAAATCGTTCATACCATAAATAAGAACACTTATTGAGCAGAAATCAGTCATGCTTTATTACAAATCAAACCATACCTGTGTGTAGATGTCACATATATAAACATCGATACATATATCTACCTGAGTGATAGAAACTCATTCAAGCGTATAACTAAGTTACCTGTGAAAAAGGAAATACCCTAATTCTATAAATAGAACACTAAAGAGTTCCTCGATCGCAGAAAAAATGGACCACGATGGCGATATCGTCGAGGGTAATATACAGGGATTCGGGATGTTTGTATTGTTATGAACGTAACGGATGGCGGTATGCGAGGGTGGCGAATTTAACGAGGGAATTATATAGAAGGGAAATCCGTTCTAGGGGTGTAGGTGGCGGTATGTGAGGGTGGCGGTAGATTCGGGTGGCGATAGGTCGAGGGTACACTGTATTTAGATTAGACAACAAATGATATCGTTAAAGAAAGTAAGATAAAAACATTTGTCAGAAATAGCCTACTTTTTTTTTATTAGTCACATGTCAGATTCTGACATGATTTTTACTCTGGCTAGATTTTTTGTTTAGTTCCATTTCTGCATGTAAAAGCAAAAAAATGAGGGCATTCTTGTTTCATGAACGTTCTCAGGGTTTTTGAGGCTCTATTGTATTAGTTTATGTTCTATTCCTGGTACTAACAGTCTAAAACTAAATGGTTATATGTAGTAGTAATTAGTACCTGGAATGTTGTGTTATTCATTGACAGAGGCCATATCCAGGGAATACGCAATATACTTACAACAACTGGTCACCGCCGGCCCAGTCCAACGAGACCTCCAATGGGTGAGTACAGGTCGGGGAATAGGATTTAAATTGTAAATGTAATGTAGAAGCATTTTCTTAAGCTTTCTTAGCTATAGGGACCGGTAATAAGCCTGCTTTCCTATAAATCCCTTTGTTTTCTCCTGAAAGGGGTGGGGGGGGGGCTGGGCTTTATTACCATTTGAGTAGTGTATAGTAAAATAAGAATGCGCATCAAAGATCGAGGTTAGCGGGTGAATTTAAATTATTTTCTATTATTCTTATCGATGATGAATTTTGAAGGAGGACGAATCAATGGTTATAAAGTCCATTTTCTCTTCATTAAATAACTTGTCCAAGACTTGGATAAAACTGCATTCAACATACTTCTATATATGGTAAATACGTTACTGTAGGAAATAATTTTCAGAAATATGCATGATTACTAACTTCTATAAACTTGTTCTTGTTTAAAGATATTTCCTAGAAAGATCGCACAGTGCCAGAGAAACACTATCCAAGGCTTTTGAGCTTTGTCCAGAAGAGGTAAGATTGAATGTTTCATATATCGGATTATATTGAAATAACAGCCTTGTTTGAAAGTGATAAGTCAGTATGTAAAATGCATTTATTACCAATGCAATCAATTACAACGAGACATCATTATACAGATGAGAATTATTTAATGCTTTCCCATGCTATTTGTACTCTGAACAATAAATATGGCAAAGTTAAAATAAAATTAAGAGATTTTAGCTTGGGTTCCTTCTGACATTTTTGTTTGGGTCCCTTTGTTGATTTAAACTTAGTTGAAGTTTTTCTTAAAATTTATGACTTCAGGAACCAGAGGATGGTTACTTGACTGATGAACAAGAAGCACCTGCCTCTGAGGATGCTGTACCTCCGACATATCCTCCTGGACAGACTGCTCCAACAACCACAAGTCCCCCAACGAGTGCATCACAATCGCAGCCCCCATCTCAGCCAGCCACTCAGCCTGCCTCTCAGCCTGCCTCTCAGCCCCCAGCCCAAACTCCCTCTCAGACACAGGTACAAAATAACCAGGTGAACGTGAGCCATGTGTCACCACAGCCAATCCACCCCAGTAACCAGATCAACAACCAGCTCAACCAACAGACCACCTCACCCACCACACCGGCCCCTGTCCCCACCCCCGGGGGCCAGTCTGATAACCCAGATACTGGCGAGGAGGAATCGGACAATGGTAACAAAAAGACAACGCCTGAGTGATCATGAACATGTGCATATCGTAGTACATATGCCGAGTACAGGATGAGAAAAGTGCTACATGTTCGCCGAGATTTGCCTCGGTGTTGAAGGGTGTTGTACGGTACAGGATATGAACTATCACAGGATCATATAAGTCATTGTATAGTTTGTTTCATTCCTATAAGGAATTTGTTACAATTGTGGAAATATTTTAACTATACACTGCATGGTATATGTACATCACACCAGACAAAATATCTTGTTGATGGTACAAATAGTTAGACATAAGTTGGAATGTCCTATTTTTCTATTGTTAGTGAATAGAACAGGGCTACATACAACCAGGACAAAGTTTGGTCCATGATAGTCTCAGGCTCGTAATTTATGTGCTAAATTGTGTAAAAGTAGGATAATTCCTTACGGTACCAGGAACCAAGTTTCTGTTGGTGTGTGACCATTGAGTGACAAGACAAAAAAAAATCCCAGACCTAATGTGCACTTCCATGTATGTCTGCAGTTCTCTAAGCAAGCAACATAGCTACACACTGTGCATCTGCAGGCCTCAAGCAGAGAACTGTGCCTATCTATGTATCCGACAACACAGGCTTCAAATGGAGGAATTTAGCTACCTGTGATCCGCAGTGGAATAAATGGTTATTTTTCAAATGGCACCATTTTGTATTGGTGTTTAATATGGCTGTGTGTGTGTGTGATGCATGTAATCAAGGACTTCAGTCAGGGTTGTTGGGGTCTGGTGTGACCCACAGTGGTCCAGTCTCTCGTAAAGACTTCATATATGTGCGCGGAAAGCTAAATAAGGATTTTTAAGAATAATTATTTCCCCATCTTGCCATCAGATCTGTGTGTATTTTGGTATTCAGTTACTCTCCTGTAACTGTTCTGAGTAAAGGAAAGGTACATTAGTATATCTGTGCTAATTGATAGACATTCTGATACAAGTCAAAAAAAAAATTAGGTAGTACTGGTTCACCTGGGGGACAATCTTAATTTCTAAACACATTTGTTTAATATGATATTAAAGCTAGTCTAAGAACACGTGTTCTTTAGTAGATAGGTTGATGTAAGGTTATATGAACTGTTTGTTATTATCACTGTTAGTTATAGAGCTGATCTGGAACCTGACCAATGACAGATATCTAAACAAATTGCCTTTTAAAACAACGTCAGAAAGGTTATTAAGAGGGATACAAATGTCAGTGCTGAGAAAGTAGTGTAATAGTACACTTGTTTTAAGACTGCATGTTTATTTATACAGATAATCACATTTCAACACTGCATGTTTTAAATAGATCGCCTTCGTATTTCTTTCGTAAAGTGTTTATAACAAATCAAATAGGTTTAGGGCCTGCTGTTGTTCTCGGTTTCATAAGCTTAACGCATAAATTTTATTTTAAAAATCTGAAATACAAGCACTAGTTCTGGTGATCATTTTAAATCCAAATGTACATATCTTTTTTATTGAATTCCATTATTTATTAAACAGTCTGAGATAAAATTGTGATAACAATATATAACTTCTGAAGTACTGTCGGTCTATCAGGGTAGACAATAATCTAGTTACCAGTAAATTCCGCCAATTATATTGGAGATACAATGAAGTTCTAAAACCAACACACAACTTGAGCAATTTTAGAATGTTCTTAATCTTTCAGTCAGATGCAATATTTTACGTCTGATAAAACGGAATTGGTTGACGATTAATGAATCATTGGCATTAAAATGAATGTTCTCGTCAAAATACATGTACTAAAGGACTTGAATAAAGGCTGTGGGGAGAAATGCCAGATTTTTCTTGTGTAATGCAAGTTTTATGACTCTCTTCAATATTTAAGATACAATGATGACAAGAAAAAAAAAATGCTTAATGTAATACATACCGGGTAGATGCATTAAAAATGTTCACTTGGTGACATCATACTCTCCATAGCAAGGCTCCAAATATTTGAAAGTACATTTATATTTATTTTGGGAGTCAGAGTTTCCTAAACTTTGATTTAACTCAACGGACAGCACAAACTGGTACGTATATTTGACTGGAATTTATCAGATAGATTATCTTGAGTACTAGATTTTGTAGTATAATTTCTCTCAGTAAAAAAAATATATATATATATTAGCTAATTGTGAGAGTCTTAATGTGTTATGTTTAAGCTTGTGACACTGTGAACAGTGAAGCCCGATACCAAAGCTTTTATAGTATCCATGAATGTACGTTAGCACCATGATTAAGATGTCACAAGATCAAAACAATGTACTCGCACAAGGAGAGAAAGCATTTTACACAGTTATTTCTTTTCATTCTTTACACTTTTGATAGCTCTGAAAGTTTTGTCACTCTCTGATAGAATGTGATAAGACTTGTACTATATAACCCTGACAGTTTTCCAGTTGATGAGATGTGTATGAATTGCCTGTTAATATCTGACTATTTCTGGGATATTGTGTACTATTGATTAAACAATGCAATTAAGTTCAGCTATATGATTATTTACGTTCTTACTGATTCTGAATAAGATCACAGTTTTGGGCAAAAGAACAAGAAGATGCAGACATGTACTTTTATGCCGGATTGCTTTTTGATTTCTGGTAAAGAAAATGGCTACAACACTGACTTGTTGAAATATTTAAAAATGTTTTTATACAGAAATTTGCATTGATTGAAAAATAGCTGTTTTAATTAAACTTTGATGTTCTTTTCTATCTTGTTAAATAATATTATTATATGATTATATTACCATTGTCTCTTGCACCAGATACATTGCAAAACTAGACATGTATTTACTTGTGATGTAAGAAATATTGTTGAGAATATATTTATGCTACATATACATGTATATGTGTATAAGATATGTGATGTTCACATATAATGTAGAAGCCTGCAGGTTACACTGGTATTATTACTGTTCACGGCACTGGTCGGTATTCGTATAACAAGTGTTGATGTTGTGTATAATGGTGAGTACATTATTAGTGTTATATAAGTGTGCATGTAAATATACTTTGTTGGTGAGATGTTGACTATTCATGCTATATGTGAGTGTGCGAGTATGTGTTAAGAACCGTATTTATCCTGTAGTAAGCCCCGGGGCCAACACAAACTTGTACTCAAAGTTGGGATGGGTTTATTGTGGATAATGAAACAGTAGCATTTCTACCAAACTGCATTAGGCACGGGTTGGCTTATTACCAAGCAAGGGCTTGTTGTAGGAGAAGTACGGTACGACTCCCGTTGATGTAGACCATCTGTTTTTGATAGTGCTAACACAAGTATTGGTTTACACAATGGAGATGTGCTTTCATCATTGTTACTGTACATATAGAGTAACCTTAAGTTGCCTTGCATAGTATGCACCGTGGCACGTGTTTCAGACTTGTGATATCCTGTAATATATGTATGATACACAGCATCTGTATAATAGGTAGTTTTATTTTAAATACATCTGTACATATTTCTTCTATATCTTGCTCTATCAGCTGCGTATCTTCCTATCAGTTAGATTTAACGATTTCATTATAAATTGTAACTCCGTGGCGATAACACTTTGAAGCAGAACATTTTTCATACACTGAAACTAAATATTTTAGTGAAATGGGAATCAGATCTCTGAAATATCAAGGCATATTTTAGGATTTTGTAGTCAAGTATGAGTCCCTTCTAGCAGACCAAAATTGTTAACATTTTCACTTTTCTTCTATATCGTCATTCTTCACTGTTTTTTGCATAGTTCCCCTGAAGCATTTTCATTCTGGAAGTTGTAAAACAAGATATATTTTGTATTAATTATGCATGTAGCAGTACAGGCAGTTAATATATATGTGAATGAATGATTTTAAGAAATATGGAAATATATGATAAAAGGTTTAACTATTTTTTCCGGTAAAATGCAGATATTATAGAATGTTTAGTCTCAAGTACTGACAAGGATTTCCAGATCATCGAAAATTTTCATCGGAGCGGGTGTATTGGGTTAGTTGTATTGGTTTTAAATTAATCTCAATATTCCAGATCCTTCTTAGCTTGTATTTTGCTACCTGCTTTCCCCTCCTGCAAGGATCCGCGGTGGCCGAGTGATTAAGGTGTCCCGACACTTTATCACTAGCCCTCCACCTCTGGGTTGCGAGTTCGAAACCTACGTGGGGCAGTTGCCAGGTACTGACCGTAGGCCATTGTTTTTCTCTGGGTACTCGGCTTCTCTCCACCTCCAAAACCTGGCACGTCCTTAAATGACCCTGGCTGTTAATAGGACGTTAAACAAAAACAAACAAACAAACCCCTCCTGTATTCATGCAAGTTGTTTTAGTACAGCCATCAGGAAATTAATGAGTTTCTTCTGAATATCCACAAAGGCCTGGTTCCTACAGGTGGACGTTGGTCAGTCGACAGTCCACTATTAAAGCATTATGCTAATTTTCACATTATGTTATATATTTGTATACCACCTACAAAATTTTTGTCAAAGATAAGAGTCAAGAAAGGCAGATTTTGGTTGATAATGATCTAATACTAAACGCTTGAAAAGGTCTGTTAATGAGAAAACTAAGTATGAATGAAAAACTAGTAACTTTTTCCCTTTTAGTGGTGAAGCCCTTTAAATTTACTCCCAGACGTTTAATTCTTTATACATGTATGAGGTTTAGATAGAAATTGTATGACGTGGCAGCAACATTACAATGACATTACAATAACAATACAATGATGTCATGTCGACAATACATTGATGTCACGTCGACAATACAATGTCACGTCGACAATACATTGATGTCACGTCAACAATGCAATGATGTCACGTCGACAATACATTGATGTCACGTCGACAATACAATGTCACATCAACAATACATAGATGTCACGTTGACAATACAATGATGTCACGTCAACAATACAATGATGTCACGTCGGCAATACATTGATGTCACGTCGACAATACAATGACATCACGTTGACAAGTCAACCATGTCAAGTCATCATTTCCTTGCATTGATGTAACGTCCATATTTGATATATAAAAGGGTAAACAGGGTAAGAGAAAAATAATCATTCACCCCCATTTCATGGAAATGAGACGGGAATCTCAATCCTCGGGGTAAGATACTTAAGCTGCCAAAAACTCTGCAAAAAAAAAATACTTACGTTTGGCAACTTAAAAATCTTCTCCCTCAGGTCGAGATCCCCCTGTCTCACCCCTAAGGGGGTGAAAGATTCTATTTTCCTATTCTAGACCTGTGCTGTAGTGTATTGGAGACTTTCTCTGTGAATGGTGTAAATACATTTCATTCTGTAGTGCATCAAATATATCTGTCTCTGTTGATAATTCCAGACTTCAAACATATCATGCCTTTTTCATATTCAGGCACAAATTTGACATGTCATGGGCAATGTTACTTTACAAGGAACAGTTCAATCCGTACAAATGGGGGAAATATTTGTAAGAAAAACTATATGATAGTTAAAGAGTAAGTAGGTTGGATTGTAAGGAACATGTGTATGGAGTGGGTCTGGAGTATATCTAGATCAGTTTGGTACAGGACCAAAACCTCCCAATGTATGACTGTTGCTTATGAAGGAGGACTCTTATGTTAGAACTGCAAATGTTGATCGAGGTCAAGGTTGATAAAAAGGTTGGCTCGTAACCAATATAAGAGCGACTTCAGCTGAAGTGACACACTTAATATCCCAAATTATATATCTATATTGCTTTAAAAGTTTTTTGTCAATGAATGTGAATGATTTTAAAGGGGAAAATATATTTCAAACATAATGTTGTAATGACGATGTTGAAAATGTGATGGAAATATTACAAGTGTAGTGTAGCTCTGTTTTCATAGAAGGCTTTTACATCTACAGATGTGTTGCCTGAAGTATTGTTTATTATATTAACTAGAAATTTCACTTTCAAGGTATGAAAAACAAATACATAAGTTTTGGCTTGGAAGCATTTTGGTTTCAAAAATAGGTCCTTTTCTCGAAACATGATTGTCGGGATGACCAAGGTTCTGTATGTATATAAAGAGCAATCCTCCTGAGATTAGAATTAAGTTGGTAACCAACTTAATAATATTCAAAGTTAGCTCCAAGGCTCTTAATCAAATTTTATATTGTACAATGATAATGAGGCTCTGGCTTAATGTTTGGTGATGTGATGCTAAGTTTTTATCTTGTCTAAAGATATTCCAGCTAGAATCCCGACAGATATTTTGTCATAACATAATGAACGTTGTTTCTTCTGCAACAATTACTTGTGCATGGTTTTTGTCTGTGCACCATATCGTATATATACAGACTCATCGGAGACATCGTCATAATTTTTATGTCCTGGCATCAAACTGTACATTGTGGTTTGGCCACAGCCATAGTTTTATTCTCAACAGTTAATAATGATAATGTATTTTGTTATTTTTGTTTTTTAAGATGAAGTTGAAACAGATTATAAGTTGACATTGATGTGTGATAACCTTCTTTCCGTAGGAAATATTTTAATGACAAAAGTAGCTTAAGTTATTTTCATGCTTTATCATATGAAATTGAGTCATTACTGCTGTTTCAACTTGGAAATAATTCATTAAAGTGAGTTGTCACAAAAAAAAAATTACGACTTGAGTTGTTTGTACTGTCTGTAACATGTAAAATTTGGAGAAACAAATTGCATAAAGACCATGGCAGTCATACTGAAGTGTCCTTTTACAATTTTTTAAAATGCCTTCTTCAGTGGAATTTCACCAAATCATATCAACTATTAATTATTCTAGGTGATGGAAATTCAAAATAAAGTTCAAGTACAAATTGAGCTTGTGCTGTCTGTAACATGTAAAATTAGGAGATACAAATTTCATGAAGGACCATGGTTATCTTAGACCATACTGAAGTATCTTAACAATTTTTTAAATGGCTTCTTCTGATGAGCAGAATTTCACTGAAGCATATTAACTTTTCTAGGTAAAGGAGGTTTGAAATAAAGTACAAATGGAGCATTGGACCAAAAGAGGAGTAATTGAGTCCTATCTTAATCTACTGCTTTAACTCTGGATTATTGTTACACATGATCCTGTTTGGTTGCGAGACATTTGTCACTAAGGCTGGAGCTGTCTCATGGGTTTCCAATGATACAAAGACACCAAAGGAACAACATTAACATTGGGTATCTTTTGACTGGTTCTTTTTACAATTCACAGGTACCGGTATACCATTAATATCTTTTTACTTACATGTGGATTATCTCCCCTTCTACCAGCATAAGAAAACGCCTCTGAGCATCTATTGACACTAATAAGACAATACACCATTAATTATTTCAAAAACCAAAACAAAGGCATTTATTTTTTTCATTATTCGTTTATTCTCAAAAGTCAGAATAACAAACTCTCCCTTCAATATTGCAGAATATTGTACTCTACATGAAACATGCAGACCACACAAGGTTTCGTGTACCAGGTTTATGAGACTTGCAGACCACACAAGGTTTCGTGTACCAGGTTTACGAGACCTGCTTTATAAATGAGACTACCTTATTATACACAACATCCTAATATTATCTCTCCCCTACACAACATCCTAATATTATCTCTCCATACGTACATCCCAATGATATAATTCCAAAACAAACTACATGATAATGTAAAACATTGTTTACAAAGGATATTTCAGCATGATAAACAACACATAAATAAACGTCTTTTATAAATCTATCTGGCTTTGTGAATATGTTGTAGTGTACTAGAGAGATTGATGAATCTCTACTATAACACTATATGTTCTGTAGTGTAAAATGGATAGAGATTAAACAATGAGTGGTTGTTGTATATGGTATTTCTTTCACTCTCATTTAGTTATTTTTCAAAAGTTACAAAAAAAAAAAGTATTTTTCGTAACTGGAATGAAAGAAAAACCATTTACATTTTGTACAACCAAGAGTTTGTGTGACCTGTTTTTACCACAATAGAAAAGTTGTTCTGAGGATGAATTCACCTGTTTTGTGTCAGCATGTGTTTCTCCCACATCATCAATTGGGGTGTAAGGTTATGACCTAAGGTGAAATGTAACTAATCAATGTGTGAAAATATTACAATTTATTACAAATCATAACAAATAATTTACAGCAATAAATTGATAGAAATCTATATGAAAAAAAAAAATCATCACAAAACCAATTGCTTACTACTTTTTGTGTGTTATCATTTCTGTGACCACATGAAGAAACATTAAAGTGTAAGCTGATCAAAACATATTGTACCACATGATTAAAAAGTCCCGGTCAAAGGTTACTGTGTCAACCAATTAAAATGTATTGACAGTTTATTCCACATAAGATATAGACTGTATGTATACAACACTAGTTATAATTATTTCGTGTCTTAGGAGTTGTATAACACCAACCTATTGTGGTAGAAATTGCAATAAATGAATAAAATAGAAACTGTCTGGTTCAACGTTTATCTTCAATATATAATATGTAACTTTGCAATTAATCTTATACATTGGTCATAATCAATTTCATTTCCTAGATGAAGTAAAATTATTCTATTAAATAGGGGAATAATGTATAACATGTGGGCTTTGAGCAGGTTTACCTATATGATAATTATTATGGGTGTTAGAATAGTCATCTCTTACAGAGTATAGGTTTGTGTGTTAGTAATACTAACAATAACAACATTTTCCACTCGCTCCTCAATCACATCGTACAGTTCACATGTCTAAGTCCGCAAAATGCCAAATCTGCACAAACATTATTGTGCTTCATATCTTTGGAAATTAATCTTCAACCAAAATCAGAAGACGAGAAATAATTACTGGATTTCTGAATCATGATACTTGTTTTATTTAATGGAATTCATATTTTGTCACTTCTGAAGTGAGAAATAAAGTAGATTTTAAAAATCTATATAAAGTTATCTAAAACACTTTATTTTGGTATCATTTGTATAATACTTAAGTCAGTATGCTAACACTATTGTAAATTCACAGGATCTACGATATTCATTTGAAAAATATGTTACCAGTTTTCTTTGAAACAACTCTCGAGGTGAATGAATAAATTGGACAAATATCGTATATTGTTTTGTCTTCACTGTTTTACTTGTACTCGATATTGACAATTGTTTTCTGCAAACTCATTATTATTGTACCGATAATGATTACCTAACAATTTTCAACATACACACAATGCATTTCTCATTCAATATTCAAAGTAAAACAAAGTTTCATATGGTTTTTTTTCATTACACATTATATAATCTTACCGATTCATTACACATTATATAATCTTATCAATTAAAAATAATTATGTTTTTGTGAGTAAATATCGTAGATCATATGCCTTTAACACTACTGAAATGGTAAACACGTACTAGTTTTAAGAGATTCCACTCAAATTTGTTTATAAAACAATTGTGACACCATAAAAAATTAACATGCATGTATATATTATCTTACATGAGCCTATAATTGACATAAACTGGATTTCACTAAATAAACATTAATATTTTTAGTGCTTCAGTGAAAATTGTTGGATTAAAGTGGTTCTCCTTAAAAAAAACATGAGATTCAATAAAATATGTGACCTAGCACTTTCTTCTATACATCATAAAAAACAATACAACTGAAATGTACTAGCTATATGTAATTACAATCATACTTCTAGATATCTGATCGAGATATGAACACATGACAAACACACACACTGGATGTTATTTGCAAATAAGATCAAAACATTTTTTAAATGTTAGTCTTACTACAAGAATCTTAATTTGTCCTGTGTGACGACTTGGTTGATTGTCTTTGTTAAGCGACTTACCCTATTACTAACTTTCATCTCAAATGGCGGTGTGATGGTGATGTACTTATTTATGAGACATTGATTCATCAATGGTTGTGACATATTTGCTCTTAATTATGACATATTTGTCCTAAATTATGAGATATTTGTCCTAAATTATGAGCTATTTGTCCTAAATTATAAGATATCTGTCCTTGATTGTGAGATATTTGTCCTAAATTATAAGATATCTGTCCTAAATTATGAGATATTTGTCCTAAATTATGAGATATTTGTCCTAAATTATAAGATATTTGTCCTAAATTATGACATATTTGTCCTAAATTATGAGATATTTGTCCTAAATTATAAGATATCTGTCCTAAATTATGAGATATTTGTCCTAAATTATGAGATATTTGTCCTAAATTATGAGATATTTGTCCTAAATTATAAGATATCTGTCCTTGATTGTGAGATATTTGTCCTAAATTATAAGATATCTGTCCTAAATTATGAGATATTTGTCCTAAATTATGAGATATTTGTCCTAAATTATAAGATATCTGTCCTAAATTATGAGATATTTGTCCTAAATTATGAGATATTTGTCCTAAATTATAAGATATCTGTCCTTGATTGTGAGATATTTGTCCTAAATTATAAGATATCTGTCCTTAATTGACAGATATTTGTCCTTGATTATGAGATTTTATTCCGCCGCACTTGTGAGATCTTCTTCCTTCGTTAAGGAATATTTTCCCTTAGTTATGAGATATTTATTAATGGCTGTAAGATATTATCTCTCCATGATTAGAAGATTTCATTCCATGGTTGTGAGATTATGTTAGATTTTATTCCATGGTTGTGAGATAATATATATATATATCTGTCCCTGACCAGGAGATTTCAGTTCATGGCAGCGAGATATCCCACAGTATTGATCACTCTCTTGGACATGACAATAACAGAAATTCTAAACATGACATTAACAGGAGTCCCTGACATGATAATAACAGGAATCCCTAACATGACAATAACACAAATCCTAGCCATAGCAATAACAGTCATATTTCACATGACAAAAACAGGAATTCTTCACAGACAATAACAGGAATCTCTGACATGACAATAACAGGAATCATACACATAATAATTATGATTATCTTTCACATTACCAAAACAAGAATCCTTGACATGAAATTAACAGGAATCCCTGATGTGACAATAACAGGAATTTATATTCACCTGATGATAACAGCAGTCTTTGACATGATATTTAGCTTCAAAATAAATTACAGAATCCTGTTCTAGTTTACTATATACTAGGAATACTATCGATAATGTACATAAAGGTTTTCAAAAATATTTAATTTAGTAACTAGATTATATTTTACAGAGAAATGAAACTTGGAATGATTCATGTCTGCTGAAGAGCTAGGCAGGGTTGGACCATTTCCTGAGTGAGTTCTGTGGGGAACGATGTTAATGTCTGCACAACACTACATGTTAGATTTATCAACCTGAAAAAGTAAACGAGACATGTTATTCTTTGTTAAGCTGTGTAATACATACCCGGTAAATCAGTGTGTTTAAGATGTAATATGTACTTGTAATCCAATTTCCACAGTAATACAGCAAAACAATTCATTTTTGCATAAAAAAATAATATAATTATTGTTCCCAGACCTCAAAGCCGATATTTTTTTCTGTATTGATATGGGGTTATTTTATTAATCTTTTAAATACATCAACTTTTATCCACTTGATATACCAACCATTGTTTGTGCTCGTTACTCAGCAACCTGGCCCCATCTCCACCCTCATTCAGAGTGGTCTTCACCACTTTGAAATTATCCTCTATGCTTTTTTTATAGGTCTCCATACAGGCCGCATCTAATGATGTCACAGATTGCTGAAAAAAAAAAAAAAAAAAATGATTTAATCTTACATAATATGTATAAGATTTACCATACTAACAGAACAGGATATTAGTAGTTTAAATGTTTTCAAACAATAACTTCTCAAAGATAGCTTATAGGATGACATGGAGGGAGAATGAAACCACAGACAGGGAGGGATGTGGTGGAGGGAGAATGATACCACAGACAGGAAGGGATGAGGTGGAGAATGATAACACAGACAGGGAGGGATGAGGTGGAGAATGATACCACAGACAGGGAGGGATGAGGTGGAGGGAGAATGATACCACAGACAGGGAGGGATGAGGTGGGGGGAGAATGATAACACAGACAGGGAGGGATGAGGTGGAGGGAGAATGATACCACAGACAGGGAGGGATGAGGTGGAGGGAGAATGATACCACAGACAGGGAGGGATGAGGTGGAGGGACAATGATAACACAGACAGGGAGGGATGAGGTGGAGAATGATATCACAGACAGGGAGGGATGAGGTGGAGGGAGAATGATAACATAGACAGGGAAGGATTAGGTGGAGGGAGAATGATAACACAGACAGGGAGGGATGAGGTGGAGAATGATATCACAGACAGGGAGGGATGAGGTGTAGGGAGAATGATAACACAGTCAGGGAGGGATGAGGTGGAGGGAGAATGATATCACAGACAGGGAGGGATGAGGTAGAGGGAGAATGATACCACAGACAGGGAGGGATGAGGTGTAGGGAGAATGATAACACAGTCAGGGAGGGATGAGGTGGAGGGAGAATGATAACACAGACAGGGAGGGATGAGGTGGAGGGAGAATGATACCACAGACAGGGAGGGATGAGTTGGAGGGAGAATGATATCACAGACAGGGAGGGATGAGGTGGAGGGAGAATGATATCACAGACAGGGAGGGATGAGGTGGAGAATGATAACACAGACAGGGAGGGATGAGGTGGAGAATGATACCACAGACAGGGAGTGATGAGGTGGAGGGAGAATGATACCACAGACAGGGAGGGATGAGGTGGAGAATGATAACACAGACAGGGAGGGATGAGGTGGAGGGAGAATGATATCACAGACAGGGAGGGATGAGGTGGAGGGAGAATGATACCACAGACAGGGAGGGATGAGGTGGAGGGAGAATGATACCACAGACAGGGAGGGATGGGGTGGAGGGAGAATGATATCACAGACAGGGAGGGATGAGGTGGAGGGACAATGATACCACAGACAGGGAGGGATGAGGTGGAGGGAGAATGATATCACAGACGGGGAGGGATGAGGTGGAGGGAGAATGATATCACAGACGGGGAGGGATGAGGTGGAGGGAGAATGATATCACAGACAGGGAGGGATGAGGTGGAGGGAGAATGATACCACAGACAGGGAGGGATTAGGTGGAGGGAGAATGATACCACAGACAGGGAGGGATGAGGTGGAGGGAGAATGATACCACAGACAGGGAGGGATGAGGTGGAGGGAGAATGATACCACAGACAGGGAGGGATGAGGTGGAGGGAGAATGATAACACAGACAGGGAGGGATGAGGTGGAGAATGATACCACAGACAGGGAGGGATGAGGTGGAGGGAGAATGATATCACAGACAGGGAGGGATGAGATGGAGGGACAATGGTATCACAGACAGGGAGGGATGAGGTGGAGGGACAATGGTATCACAGACAGGGAGGGATGAGGTGGAGGGAGAATGATATCACAGACAGGGAGGGATGAGGTGGAGGGAGAATGATACCACAGACAGGGAGGGATGAGGTGGAGGGAGAATGATATCACAGACGGGGAGGGATGAGGTGGAGGGAGAATGATATCACAGACAGGGAGGGATGAGGTGGAGGGAGAATGATACCACAGACAGGGAGGATGAGGTGGAGGGAGAATGATAACACAGTCAGGGAGGGATGAGGTGGAGGGAGAATGATATCACAGACAGGGAGGGATGAGTTGGAGAGAGAATGATACCACAGACAGGGAGGGATGAGGTGGAGGGAGAATGATATCACAGACAGGGAGGGATGAGGTGGAGGGAGAATGATACCACAGACAGGGAGGGATGAGGTGGAGGGAGAATGATATCACAGACAGGGAGGGATGAGGTGGAGGGAGAATGATATCACAGACAGGGAGGGATGAGGTGGAGAGAGAATGATATCACAGACAGGGAGGGATGAGGTGGAGGGAGAATGATAACACAGACAGGGAGGGATGAGGTGGAGAATGATACCACAGACAGGGAGGGATGAGGTGGAGGGAGAATGATATCACAGACAGGGAGGGATGAGATGGAGGGACAATGGTATCACAGACAGGGAGGGATGAGGTGGAGGGACAATGGTATCACAGACAGGGAGGGATGAGGTGGAGGGAGAATGATACCACAGACAGGGAGGGATGAGGTGGAGAATGATACCACAGACAGGGAGGGATGAGGTGGAGGGAGAATGATATCACAGATGGGGAGGGATGAGGTGGGGGGAGAATGATACCACAGACAGGGAGGGATGAGGCGGAGAGAGAATGATACCACAGACAGGGAGGGATGAGGTGGAGAGAGAATGATACCACAGACAGGGAGGGATGAGGTGGAGAATGATAACACAGACAGGGAGGGATGAGGTGGAGGGAGAATGATACCACCGACGGGGAGGGATGAGGTGGAGGGAGAATGATACCACAGACAGGGAGGGATGAGGTGGAGAGAGAATGATATCACAGACAGGGAGGGATGAGGTGGAGAGAGAATGATACCACAGACAGGGAGGGATGAGGTGGAGAGAGAATGATACCACAGACAGGGAGGGATGAGGTGGAGAGAGAATGATACCACAGACAGGGAGGGATGAGGTGGAGAGAGAATGATATCACAGACAGGGAGGGATGAGGTGGAGGGAGAATGATACCACAGACAGAGAGGGATGAGGTGGAGACAGAATGATATCACAGACAGGGAGGGATGAGGTGGAGGGACAATGATACCACAGACAGGGAGGGATGGGGTGGAGGGAGAATGATACCACAGACAGGGAGGGATGAGGTGGAGAGAGAATGATACCACAGACAGGGAGGGATGAGTTGGACAGAGAATGATATCACAGATAGGGAGGGATGAGGTGGAGGGAGAATGATACCACAGACAGGGAGGGATGAGGTGGAGAATGATACCACAGACAGGGAGGGATGAGGTGGAGGGAGAATGATACCACAGACAGGGAGGGATGAGGTGGAGAATGATAATACAGACAGGGAGGGATGAGGTGGAGGGAGAATGATATTACAGACAGGGAGGGATGAGGTGGAGGGAGAATGATACCACAGACAGGGAGGGATGAGTTGGAGGGAGAATGATATCACAGACAGGGAGGGATGAGGTGGAGGGAGAATGATATCACAGACAGGGAGGGATGAGGTGGAGAATGATAACACAGACAGGGAGGGATGAGGTGGAGAATGATACCACAGACAGGGAGTGATGAGGTGGAGGGAGAATGATACCACAGACAGGGAGGGATGAGGTGGAGAATGATAACACAGACAGGGAGGGATGAGGTGGAGGGAGAATGATATCACAGACAGGGAGGGATGAGGTGGAGGGAGAATGATACCACAGACAGGGAGGGATGAGTTGGAGGGAGAATGATACCACAGACAGGGAGGGATGGGGTGGAGGGAGAATGATATCACAGACAGGGAGGGATGAGGTGGAGGGACAATGATACCACAGACAGGGAGGGATGAGGTGGAGGGAGAATGATATCACAGACGGGGAGGGATGAGGTGGAGGGAGAATGATATCACAGACGGGGAGGGATGAGGTGGAGGGAGAATGATATCACAGACAGGGAGGGATGAGGTGGAGGGAGAATGATACCACAGACAGGGAGGGATTAGGTGGAGGGAGAATGATACCACAGACAAGGAGGGATGAGGTGGAGGGAGAATGATACCACAGACAGGGAGGGATGAGGTGGAGGGAGAATGATACCACAGACAGGGAGGGATGAGGTGGAGGGAGAATGATAACACAGACAGGGAGGGATGAGGTGGAGAATGATACCACAGACAGGGAGGGATGAGGTGGAGGGAGAATGATATCACAGACAGGGAGGGATGAGATGGAGGGACAATGGTATCACAGACAGGGAGGGATGAGGTGGAGGGACAATGGTATCACAGACAGGGAGGGATGAGGTGGAGGGAGAATGATATCACAGACAGGGAGGGATGAGGTGGAGGGAGAATGATACCACAGACAGGGAGGGATGAGGTGGAGGGAGAATGATATCACAGACGGGGAGGGATGAGGTGGAGGGAGAATGATATCACAGACAGGGAGGGATGAGGTGGAGGGAGAATGATACCACAGACAGGGAGGGATGAGGTGGAGGGAGAATGATATCACAGACGGGGAGGGATGAGGTGGAGGGAGAATGATATCACAGACAGGGAGGGATGAGGTGGAGGGAGAATGATACCACAGACAGGGAGGGATGAGGTGGAGGGAGAATGATACCACAGACAGGGAGGGATGAGGTGGAGGGAGAATGGTATCACAGACAGGGAGGGATTAGGTGGAGGGAGAATGATACCACAGACAGGGAGGGATGAGGTGGAGGGAGAATGATACCACAGACAGGGAGGGATGAGGTGGAGGGAGAATGATACCACAGACAGGGAGGGATGAGGTGGAGGGAGAATGATATCACAGACAGGGAGGGATGAGGTGGAGAGAGAATGATATCACAGACAGGGAGGGATGAGGTGGAGGGAGAATGATAACACAGACAGGGAGGGATGAGGTGGAGAATGATACCACAGACAGGGAGGGATGAGGTGGAGGGAGAATGATATCACAGACAGGGAGGGATGAGATGGAGAGACAATGGTATCACAGACAGGGAGGGATGAGGTGGAGGGACAATGGTATCACAGACAGGGAGGGATGAGGTGGAGGGAGAATGATACCACAGACAGGGAGGGATGAGGTGGAGAATGATACCACAGACAGGGAGGGATGAGGTGGAGGGAGAATGATATCACAGATGGGGAGGGATGAGGTGGGGGGAGAATGATACCACAGACAGGGAGGGATGAGGCGGAGAGAGAATGATACCACAGACAGGGAGGGATGAGGTGGAGAGAGAATGATACCACAGACAGGGAGGGATGAGGTGGAGAATGATAACACAGACAGGGAGGGATGAGGTGGAGGGAGAATGATACCACCGACGGGGAGGGATGAGGTGGAGGGAGAATGATACCACAGACAGGGAGGGATGAGGTGGAGAGAGAATGATATCACAGACAGGGAGGGATGAGGTGGAGAGAGAATGATACCACAGACAGGGAGGGATGAGGTGGAGAGAGAATGATACCACAGACAGGGAGGGATGAGGTGGAGAGAGAATGATACCACAGACAGGGAGGGATGAGGTGGAGAGAGAATGATATCACAGACAGGGAGGGATGAGGTGGAGGGAGAATGATACCACAGACAGAGAGGGATGAGGTGGAGACAGAATGATATCACAGACAGGGAGGGATGAGGTGGAGGGACAATGATACCACAGACAGGGAGGGATGGGGTGGAGGGAGAATGATACCACAGACAGGGAGGGATGAGGTGGAGAGAGAATGATACCACAGACAGGGAGGGATGAGTTGGACAGAGAATGATATCACAGATAGGGAGGGATGAGGTGGAGGGAGAATGATACCACAGACAGGGAGGGATGAGGTGGAGAATGATACCACAGACAGGGAGGGATGAGGTGGAGGGAGAATGATACCACAGACAGGGAGGGATGAGGTGGAGAATGATAATACAGACAGGGAGGGATGAGGTGGAGGAGAATGATATTACAGACAGGGAGGGATGAGGTGGAGGGAGAATGATAACACAGACAGGGAGGGATGAGGTGGAGAGAGAATGATACCACAGACAGGGAGGGATGAGGTGGAGGGAGAATGATATCACAGACAGGGAGGAATTAGGTGGAGGGAGAATGATACCACAGATAGGGAGGGATGAGGTGGAGGGAGAATCATATCACAGACAGGGAGGGATGAGGTGGAGAATGATACCACAGACAGGGAGGGATGAGGTGGAGAATGATACCACAGACAGGGAGGGATGAGGTGGAGGGACAATGATACCACAGACAGGGAGGGATGGGGTGGAGAGAGAATGATACCACAGACAGGGAGGGATGAGGTGGAGAATGATACCACAGACAGGGAGGGATGAGGTGGAGGGAGAATGATACCACAGACAGGGAGGGATGAGGTGGAGGGAGAATGATATCACAGACAGGGAGGGATGAGGTGGAGGGAGAATGATAACACAGACAGGGAGGGATGAGGTGGAGAATGATACCACAGACAGGGAGGGATGAGGTGGAGGGAGAATCATATCACAGACAGGGAGGGATGAGGTGGAGGGAGAATCATATCACAGACAGGGAGGGATGAGGTGGAGGGAGAATGCACAGACAGGGAGGGATGAGGTGGAGGGAGAATGATACCACAGACAGGGAGGGATGAGGTGGAGGGAGAATGATACCACAGACTGGGAGGGATGAGGTGGAGGGAGAATGATATCACAGACAGGGAGGGATGAGGTGGAGGGAGAATGATATCACAGACAGGGAGGGATGAGGTTGAGGGAGAATGATACCACAGACAGGGAGGGATGAGATGGAGAGAGAATGATACCACAGACAGGGAGGGATGGGGTGGAGGGAGAATGATACCACAGACAGGGAGGGATGAGGTGGAGGGAGAATGATATCACAGACAGGGAGGGATGAGGTGGAGGGAGAATGATATCACAGACAGGGAGGGATGAGGTGGAGAATGATATCACAGACAGGGAGGGATGAGGTGGAGAATGATATCACAGACAGGGAGGGATGAGGTGGAGAATGATAACACAGACAGGGAGGGATGAGGTGGAGAATGATAACACAGACAGGGAGGGATGAGGTGGAGAATGATAACACAGACAGGGAGGGATGAGGTGGAGGGAGAATGATATCACAGACAGGGAGGGATGAGGTGGAGGGAGAATGATATCACAGACAGGGAGGGATGAGGTGGAGGGAGAATGATAACACAGACAGGGAGGGATGAGGTGGAGAGAGAATGACACCACAGACAGGGGGGATGAGGTGGAGGGAGAATGATACCACAGACAGGGAAGGATGAGGTGGAGGGAAAATGGTATCACAGACAGGGAGGAATGAGGTGGAGAATGATACCACAGACAGGGAGGGATGAGGTGGAGAATGATACCACAGACAGGGAGGGATGAGGTGGAGGGACAATGATACCACAGACAGGGAGGGATGAGGTGGAGAGAGAATGATACCACAGACAGGGAGGGATGAGGTGGAGGGAGAATGATATCACAGACAGGGAGGGATGATATGGAGAATGATACCACAGACAGGGAGGGATGAGGTGGAGAATGATACCACAGACAGGGAGGGATGAGGTGGAGGGAGAATGATACCACAGACAGGGAGGGATGAGGTGGAGGGAGAATGATATCACAGACAGGGAGGAATTAGGTGGAGGGAGAATGATACCACAGATAGGGAGGGATGAGGTGGAGGGAGAATCATATCACAGACAGGGAGGGATGAGGTGGAGAATGATACCACAGACAGGGAGGGATGAGGTGGAGAATGATACCACAGACAGGGAGGGATGAGGTGGAGGGACAATGATACCACAGACAGGGAGGGATGGGGTGGAGAGAGAATGATACCACAGACAGGGAGGGATGAGGTGGAGAATGATACCACAGACAGGGAGGGATGAGGTGGAGGGAGAATGATACCACAGACAGGGAGGGATGAGGTGGAGGGAGAATGATATCACAGACAGGGAGGGGATGAGGTGGAGGGGAGAATGATAACACAGACAGGGAGGGATGAGGTGGAGAATGATACCCACAGACAGGGAGGGATGAGGTGGATGGAGAATCATATCACAGACAGGGAGGGATGAGGGGGAGGGAGAATCATATCACAGACAGGGAGGGATGAGGTGGAGGGAGAATGCACAGACAGGGAGGGATGAGGTGGAGGGAGAATGATACCACAGACAGGGAGGGATGAGGTGGAGGGAGAATGATACCACAGACAGGGAGGGATGAGGTGGAGGGAGAATGATATCACAGACAGGGAGGGATGAGGTGGAGGGAGAATGATATCACAGACAGGGAGGGATGAGGTTGAGGGAGAATGATACCCACAGACAGGGAGGGATGGGGTGGAGAGAGAATGATACCACAGACAGGGAGGGATGGGGGTGGAGGGAGAATGATACCACAGACAGGGAGGGATGAGGTGGAGGGAGAATGATATCACAGACAGGGAGGGATGAGGTGGAGGGAGAATGATATCACAGACAGGGAGGGATGAGGTGGAGAATGATATCACAGACAGGGAGGGATGAGGTGGAGAATGATATCACAGACAGGGAGGGATGAGGTGGAGAATGATAACACAGACAGGGAGGGATGAGGTGGAGAATGATAACACAGACAGGGAGGGATGAGGTGGAGAATGATAACACAGACAGGGAGGGATGAGGTGGAGGGAGAATGATATCACAGACAGGGAGGGATGAGGTGGAGGGAGAATGATATCACAGACAGGGAGGGATGAGGTGGAGGGAGAATGATAACACAGACAGGGAGGGATGAGGTGGAGAGAGAATGACACCACAGACAGGGGGGATGAGGTGGAGGGAGAATGATACCACAGACAGGGAAGGATGAGGTGGAGGGAAAATGGTATCACAGACAGGGAGGAATGAGGTGGAGAATGATACCACAGACAGGGAGGGATGAGGTGGAGAATGATACCACAGACAGGGAGGGATGAGGTGGAGGGAGAATGATACCACAGACAGGGAGGGATGAGGTGGAGAGAGAATGATACCACAGACAGGGAGGGATGAGGTGGAGGGAGAAGAACACAGAAAAGGGAGGGGAAAATGGAAATGATCCACAGACAGGGAGGGATAGGTGGGAATGATCCACAACAGGAGGTAGGGGGAGGGGGAATGATACCACAGACGGGAGGTAGGGGGAGGGAAATGTTCCAGAAGGAGGATAGGTGGGGGGAGATATAAAACAGAAGGAGGGGGTAGGTGGAGAAGATCCCCACAGGGGAGAATGATATCACAGACATGGAGGAGGGAGGGCTGAGGGTGGAGGGAGAAATGGATACCACCGAGACGAGGGAGGGATGAGGGGGAGGGAGAGATGATATCACAGGACAGGTAGTGGATGAGGTGGAGGGAGAATGCTAACAAGACAGGAGGGGATGAGGATGGATGGACAATGATACCACAGACAGGGAGGGATGGAGGTGGAGGAGAATGATACACAGACAGGGGAGGTGATGAGTGGTGGAGAATGGAATATCCACAGACAGGGAGGGAGGAAGGAGAGGGAGAATGATATCACAGATAGGGAGGGATGAGGTGGAGGGAGAATGATAACACAGACAGGAAGGGATGAGGTGGAGGGAGAATGATACCACAGACAGGGAGGGATGAGGTGGAGAGAGAATTATACCACAGACAGGGAAGGATGAGGTGGAGGGAGAATGATACCACAGACAGGGAGGGATGAGGTGGAGGGAGAATGATAACACAGACAGGGAGGGATGAGGTGGAGGGAGAATGATATCACAGACAGGGAGGGATGAGGTGGAGAATGATATCACAGACAGGGAGGGATGAGGTGGAGGGAGAATGATATCACAGATAGGGAGGGATGAGGTGGAGGGAGAATGATAACACAGACAGGGAGGGATGAGGTGGAGGGAGAATGATACCACAGACAGGGAGGGATGAGGTGGAGAGAGAATGATACCACAGACAGGGAGGGATGAGGTGGAGGGAGAATGATACCACAGACAGGGAAGGATGAGGTGGAGGGAGAACGGTATCACAGACAGGGAGGAATGAGGTGGAGAATGATACCACAGACAGGGAGGGATGAGGTGGAGAATGATACCACAGACAGGGAGGGATGAGGTGGAGGGACAATGATACCACAGACAGGGAGGGATGAGGTGCAGGGAGAATGATACCACAGACAGGGAGGGATGAGGTGGATGGAGAATGATATAAAAACACAGATACAAGTGATTTTCTACAGATTTAAGGTATAAAATGAATCACAGATGTATATAAACACACTTGACTTTCTGACTGGTGATGAATAATCATTTGAGATGCATGGATGGAGAATATAAAATAGGACACAGGAGAAACCTGATGTTCCAGGCGGTAAATAACCATATCTGAAAAACCCCTGTATTTATCAACTGATGAAATACTTACATACAGAATGGCCAGCTGATGGGCGATGTACTTATGATCAGAAAGGTTGTGTAAGTCTGAGTTAATCTGCATGGAGAGTGAGAGGAGCTGGTTGATACAGGCTAACTCCTGGTAGTAACCTGGAATCACATACAAAAGTTAACACTGAACTAACTAAAAGTAATAATGATGTCGATTTTCATGTTACCATGGCGATGATCAATGATCAGAAATATCTTTTTACACTGGTAATGTCCATCAACATAAATTACTATAACGTCTATTGGAAAACAAAAGTAGATTTCTAATCTTTATTTGAAGATTTGTACATAATTTAATTATCATACATGTAATACTTAATTGAGAATATTAGATACTTAATATTTTTTATTTACTATGACCATGTTCAACAATGAGTGTTTGATAAATACTTTTTTACTAATCAAAGGAATGTTCATATTAAGATGAAGTTTATTTTAGTAAATGACTAAATTGTACTAACCATCCAAGCCTGTTTTCTTATCTAGTAGATTAAGTCCATCAGGTTTAGAAAGGAAGGTTGCAGCCCTCGGGAATACCCTATCCAATCCTCGCCATACAATGTATTGCTGTACAGCAAGCAATTTGATATGAATGATTCAGAATTCCATAAATGGAAGTTTTCATTTTATAATATTTGATTCTCTAAAGTTGTTCTGTGAATAGAAATATACTGTCTACTAAAGTTATTTTTATTCATTTACAATTATTGTATTCACTTTTTATTTATTTATTTATTTATTTTATTTATTTTCATTTATTTATTTATCTATTAATGTTGTCCAATTTGTAGTACAATATAATCGTTATCATTGTAAGCACAGTGATGTCACAATGATCTTGTCAATAATTTAAAAACTTTTCAAGGAATAAAATGTTTTCAGTTTTTACATTACAGATGTAAATTATGTAAACAAAACAAAATTTTCCAAAAAACACATACCCCAAGGCTCATGTCCTGTTTCTGTTTTAGGAGCAGTTGCTTCATCCGATCATGGACAACCGTTGCTGAAAAATATTTGATGAATCAGATTTGGTTCACCCAATGTGAGTCATTCTCTTCAAATTAAGCAGAGTATCCTGAATAACTGTACAGGAATTTCTAGTTTCTAAACAATGCTTGCACACATGTATATACCTAAGCTAATTAAGATGCATGCATGTAGTCACTAGAAATCATATTTTGGCATTTTATTGAACATTATTGAAAGATATTTTATTTTTTCTTGATTTTTTGGAAACAAAAATGTTAACATGAACAAGATGCCACAGAACAAAATACCATTACGTTTAATACAGCTATGAATGCAATGGCCTGTTTATTGATCGATGATATCATCAGAACAACTTTGCATTATTAGCATGGACATTTAATTTGTATATTGTTAATATTGATTAAAAAATTACATTAAACAATATCATGTAAATATTAAAAATTGTTTTTCTATCATTACAAATGTCAATAATGAAAGAACATGGCAGAAAATGGTAAATATAAGCAATTCACTGCTTTGACATGAATGGTTTGTTTGGTTTTTGTTTAACTATTACATCCTATCAACAGCTATGGTAATTTTAAGGACATCCTCCCCTGACTGGCTGTATGTCAATTACATGCATATAGTGTATCAGCCAGTGTCCTCTGGTCTTGACACCATGTATAACTTGGGTTGTACTGTATGTACGTTTTGGGAGGCTGTGGTATATCTGTATTTGTCTTCTTATGATAGTGTAGTGCTACCTCACTGAAGCATACTGCTGAAGACATCCTGCAGGGCACCTCACCCAGTCACATTATACTGACAACAGCCAGGCCAGTTGTCAAGACTCCTAAAATGCTGAGCATTAAGCAGGAGTTGCTGCTACATTTTTATAGACTTTGAGCCTTCCTCAAATGGGTGAATGCTCAAATAATTGCTAAATTTGAGGCAAAGTCAAGGGAGACATTAGGATGAAGAAAGTTGCTTAGAGAGAAAAAAAATCCCAAATTAGTCGCCTGTTACAATCATGCATTTGGGGTACTCCAACAATGTTAGAGGTTTAACACGGCGAGATACTTTTGACAGGCGCCGTGTAACGCAGTCGGCAAAATAATATCCGATAGAAAAAGAGCCGACCAGCGGCCTCTTATGTTATAGGAGTAGCAATTGGCGCAGCAGGTACAATTCTTACACCCTACCTGCAGTACAGGATATGTATGACCAACATGTGTACAAATACTAACACAAAAGAGATTCTGTGTCTGCCAACTTTCAGAATTATGAAGCCTACACAATGGTACACCATTAGAATTGTATCCTACCTTTGTCCAGGAATGCCCCACTCACTTTTCCATGCTCCGTTGTTTTCTTTCTTTGTTGCTAAAATCAGATACATAATAAAAAAAATGTATATTGCTATAAATTCCTCACATAAAATGATAAGATAAAAATGATCAATGATATGTGGGAGTTTTATATATCGCTATTATATTATATCACAGCAACATAGCCATCTCAAAGCTATTCATATACACAGATTATGCATTCTTCTATTCTTAGTCTGTTTTCCATGTGATACTCCCTTCATCCCTCTTCACTACTATTTTGTATCTTTATATGTATCCAGAATTATAGTTTTTATATGGAGTGCCAGTATATAGGATAAACAAGACCAGGGCATCCAGTGAACCCTTGAGAATATGTTTTATCTCCAAAAAAAGAGACTACTCTTCAGATTGAAAGGTTTGGTTTTCGCCAAAAACGACTTGCCTGTCAGAAAACTGTCAATGTTTTGAAGTGCGAGCTGTGAATATCCTTTTTTCTTCCCATTTTTTAGAATTAACTGTAATGCAAATGCCTTAATCCAATATATCCTATATAAGTTTTCACATTTTGACATTCAGATTTCTGAAAAATATTAATTTAACTTCTGAAATTGCTAAACATCAATAACTGGATGCCTTAAAGACATTGTTAATTGTAACAGGGAAAATTTCCTCACATCTCGTAGTTCCTTCTTGCACAGCACATCCAACTGAGAACAAAGCGACATCATCTCTATTTCTATGTCCCTTGGAGTTGCCTCCCCTCCTGCAAGTGGTTCATGTAATCTGACATCAACTGTTGACAAAAAAAAAACAGGACTGGGACTCATATTTCTTAAGATTAGTAGTAAACAAAATCTAAACATAAAAAAATTGTGACAAGTTGGTATGGTCACTGATTATGGCTCATTTTACTTTGTTGTTCTGATATACTTAAAGTGTGTCGTGACTGATTTTTGTTATGGTTACTATAGCTATAGTTGTTAAAGTTGTAACATAAAGTATTGTGAAGGAATTACGTGAAAATATTGTATCGTTTTTGTGATATGCACAAATTCATGAAATGCACATGTGTACATGTATGTGAATGTCGCTCGTCGTATATAGCTGACCTATCAAGCTGTGACATCACAAGTGTGTAATATCTGCCATATTGTATATAACAAATAACACAGACAAAGCATGAGATCAAATATAACCATGTAATGCAGTGCGATATTACTGTATTTTAATATTTGGCATTGAAGTATATGTTGCACTGAACACCTTGGTTGTTGGAATAATATTTTTATGCAAAATAATGAATAGATGATGGAAAAATTACTGGACAATATTGAGAGTACATCAGGTCGATAACAAGAGACAATTAGCAATTAGTCGGTATGTATACGTTTCTCACATCTGTTATAATATAAGACTACATATTTCCATAATCTGGATTTTCAGATCACACATTGCAAGCATTATATAAGTTAGACCTACTCGAGAAATGCATGTTTTACTTACTTAGACATGAGCTAGTATAAAAGTACATAATATTTACGTATACATGTACAATTTCGTTGTTAAACATATAAGTACATATCGTATACTTGACAGGGGAATTTAAAATCAATAGTGGTAGAGTCATGTCTGTATGAAAATATGTGTGTCAATTACAGTATAGTTAATTATTTTGATATGCCTCTTTGCCTGACATTGGCCTTTGACACTGTTTGAGGTTTTGACCATGCCGTCAATTCTACCTGTAGGTAACGGTAAACCTGACCAGTCTTCGAACGGGACTAGTGCTGCTAGTAGTGCATGAAGTCGAACACACTTTTTTAATTTTTAATTCTCATTCCACAATTCTACCAATTCCTCTGTTCAAGTTATAATTGAAAATATTGAGAACCAGTGTGTTGAAAGTCATAGGTACTTTCATTAAATATGGCGAGTTCAGATGCTTAATTTTAAATGTTTATAAAATAACAATCCTCGTAGTGGTCTTAAGATATCACACAGTCAATCCAATCCACAAATCTGGAACCGTACAGTAACTTTATCGGATTCCTGCAGGGCGTGCAAAATGTCCCTGGACACTCCCTGGTCACTCATTAGGTACACCGCTCTATAGCCCGAGGTTCCTCTGGCCCTGACACCACGTCTGGTGTAGAACCAGAAGTAACTCGGGCTAGGGCCGAACCTACTATCCGATAGAAAAAGAGCCGACCAGTGGCCTCTTATGTTATAGGAGTAGGGCCGAACCGCTTTATCGATTACAGTCGGACAGTAACTGCTGGACAAACGGTAGCGACATATTCCTCCCAAACATTTGTGTGCAAGGTAATCCAGATAAAGTGCTCGTTATATATGAGATGTATATAATTAGCGTATTTAGTCCTCACCTTTGAATGACGGAACATAATGCATAGGAACAACTATTGGAGGAGCATAGGCAGCCGCCATGTTGCCAGTTTTACATTAAACCGGGATCAGCCAAACTCTTTGATTGCTGGGTTTTGTAAAGGGAGCACTGGTATGACAAAGATGGATTTAATTGAAATTGCGGAATTTTGAAACATACGGATCACAATGGTATAATTGTTGTTTTCGACCAAATATATTCTATCAAATTAAATAAAACATAAGTTATGCGTGACGTCATAACAAACGTTTAGATTAAATACAATCCAGCAACATAAACAGGTGCCTGTTCGTTTATGCGGAAAAACCGGTTCGTCAGTTCTTAAATGTAATAAATTTCAAACATATATTTTGACGGACCTACAAATGTTATTGCAGGCTTAGAACAATATAAAATCTCCAGGTCTGTCTTTATTTCATAAACGAACAACATCGGCCCAACTGGTCCAACCGTTTGGACCGCAAAAAACGAATGTCCTATAGTCCGAAGGTCCATTAGTCCTTATGATAGGTCCAAAAGTCCGAATGTCAATTGGTCCTAAGGTCCAATAGTCCGAATGTCAATTAATTGGTCCTTAGGTCCAATAGTCCGAAGGCCCGATAGTGAAAATAGGCAGTATTGTAACGTGAATAAATGGTGATAAATTTGTTACAGTCTATATGTATTTGGACCTTCCCTAATGTGTATAGCACATTTTGAGACGTTTTGGGGGGCTAGATTAAAATTCGGTAAAAATGGCACCTCCGGCGTTCATTGTATGCATCGGGGTGTCATTTTTACCGAATTTTAATATAGCCCCCCCAAAACGTCTCAAAATGTGCTATACACACTAGGGAAGGTCCAAATACATGTAGACTGTAACAAATTATAAAAGTCCCTGTCTGTAAAACGTGTAATGAAATTAGTAATCGAAAGAAAAAAATCTGTGTGCCAAAAAGCGCGGGGATCAGTAGAACTGTATAATCTCAAATTGAAGTCGTGTCCTTGCCAAAAAAAAAAAGATAAAAAAAAAAGACATTTTAAGTAACAATTTCAATAAATTAGATAATTGTATAATTTTTCTACATTCTTGTAGTATTTTTCTATCATTCAATACAGTTATTATTGTATGTTTCTTAAACCCCTGTCACACCAGAGCAGCGTAAGTTACGGCGATCCCACGGCGTCCAAGAAAAATGCAGAACGCCGAGGTGCGCGTAGTACGATCGCAATCCTCGCCGCAGCAACGCAGTGACATCGCCAGTAGACGCTGTGGGATCGCATAGAACGCCGAGCGATGGCGCGACCTTTGAACATGCTCAAAACAAACGCCGTCGCTCGGTGTTCTAATAAGAGCGCAGTGAGGTCGCCTTGCTTCTGGGGACAGGTATGCCAGTAAGAAATTCGATTTTAGAGTGCCTCACAATACGATGTCTTTGTATGTACCTGAAGTATGCCAGGCCATTATTGATGAGTTCAAAGACGAGTGTAACACGAGCCACAAACCATCGCTATCATCGTGCAGGCATGTGTCATTCTATACAATTTGATGCGGATGCGTTATCCTGCCCTTGAGAATAATGACATGGACTACGAAAATGGCAACTACCAAGTCATCCCCGGTGCATGACCGACCAAGGCGAACATGTATGATGTGGACAGTATTCAAGGCAACAATCGAGACAGCACTGCGGCAAAAAAGGCAACGTACGCGAGTACCTAAAGTTGTACTTCAACTCCGAAGATGGTTCGGTTCCCTGCCAGGATAACAACGAATTGAAAGCTACCGTTACATGATATATAAAGTTATCAACAAATGAACTCTATAAAAATGAGTACAATATCTTCTTTGCTAACAAATGGCTTTTGCTTCTTTTTGGCATGTTTTCTTTCCCTGCCTTCTTCCTTCCTCTTTTTGCGGGCTAGTTTCTATTTCGAGAACAAATATACAACGGACACAGAATTCGTTTTGTTGTGCAAACGAACGTCTTCAACACGCCGTCAGCGCAGTGCGAACGCCGTGAAAGCGCAGTGAGAGCGCGGAGAAACGCCAACAAGAACTCCGTAGAGACGCTATAGAACGCCGTACGAACTCCTAAGCAACGCATTGGTCGCTGTAAGGACGCCGTGACAGGCCCTTTTTCACGAAAAATATTAGGGTTTTCTTGCTATCTCACGGCGCTCCGGAAAATTAAACAACTCCGCACAAACGCAGTGGAAACGCGGCTTGGTGTGAGAGGGGCTTTTAATAGCGCATCTGTCTGTTGGCCTATGGTAATTAGATGAGGGACACGCTGGGCCATTAATCCGCGAAGTAAGTAATTCTTCACGCCCTTGGCACTAATCGTCCGCATAGCTCTCCTCAGTTTTATTGACCCCTGTTAGAGAGGTATTAATCGCCTTTCAATCCCGTTATTTACTGCAGATGGGTACACTATCTGGGGGTTCCTGCCATGTCCACATCTATATTACACTAGGTCAACATTTACTTATCGCTATTTGTTTTTGAAAGTGTTATGTGTATTGTTATTGTCACATTTAGGTAAAAGGAACCGACCGCTCCTTCACAGGAGCGGAGTGTTCCTTCTGCTCCTTCTGCTCCTGCAAGCGCTCCTGCAGCTTCCTGTATAAAAGGGATGAGAGCGAGACCGGAGGGGTAGTTCGAGTTTTACATGCCTAGGGTTTAGCTTTGCTGGACTTTACTGGTATTCCTTATGCGAGAGCGGTGTTGCGAGTTACTCTGTGAACTGTAGCAATATCCTTTGTATGCTGATGTTGCTGAATACAGATAGCCTGGAACTGTACTGCGGTGTTGAATATTGTTTTCTCGACGACCCACTCTACTTTTTCTCTAAACTCGGGTATTGTGGCGGTTGTCTGACGCTACCACGAAGACACCAACCGAGGACTACGGGACTCTGATTCGACAGTTCCGCAGTTTTCGCTACATAATGATATAAATGCTGACATTAATCTTTTCATCAACATTTACGACATAAAAATAATAATTCATTAATTGTATTATTTTTCCTGCGATCTTGTAGAGTTGGTACATTAGTTGTTCCAGATCTTTCAGCATTTTGGTAATGCAGTTAGTATTACAATATCTATATAGTCCCTAGTCATAGATATGACTGCTTTCCTTTGGATGAAACTCTAAATTTTGTTGACATCTGATAGGAGGAAGGGATCTCAAATTATGGATCCATACTCCAATGTCGAGAGAACAAGAGTAATGTATGCTGTTCTACGTGTGATTTCGGAACTGTGCTGCAGGTTCCTCCGGAATGCAATGAACTGGCTTTCTTACAAATGGTAATAATATGTGTATTCCATTTAAGATCTGATGAGATGGATAGGCCGAAGTAGGAATAAGATGTTACGTCCTTCAAAACTGTTGTTGAGTTTTTAGAAATAGGATAACTTTTTCTTTACTGATATGATGTAGCATTTTGATGTATTAAATCGTATAACCAGTTTTTCATCCATTCCTCTTAATTATTAAGGTTCTTCTGAAATTCAAGTTAATTACTGTGGTTTCTCATACCCCTACATATTAAAAGTCGTTTGCCAAAAGACGGACACTGAATGAAACACTATACATGGGGCAGATCGTTTATATGACTGTAAAAGTAGAGAATATAAGGTCACCTTACTAGTTCAGCCTAGTGGGAATTTCCCTTAAGCCTAGAGGTAGGATGTTTGCCTTGTGAGTGAAACGTCGCTAGGTCGAAGCCCGGCACGGGCAAGATATCATCACTCCTTCCTTTTGCATACTTGGTACCGTGACCAGTATTCGAACCTGGGTTGACGCGTAGAAGTGGACCAAACACTGTCCCTTGGGGGACTCAAAAAGGAATTGGTACACTGCCTGTCCACTTCCAATTTCATGAGACGATGACATAGGAATGCTTGGATTCATCGATGGAGAGGACATCTGATACCGTTTGGTTTGGTTATGAGTTTCACGTCTCCTTCCACTACGAACGCTGTGTTCAGGCGACGTGATGGGGCCGGTGGTCGAGTTCTCCGGTACCTTTGCCCCTCTCAGGTGAGTCTTGTCCTATCCATCCGGTACTTACACAAGGCCGGAAAGCTCCCTGGGACGGACATGGGCGCGGCTAGGTGGTCTTTCTCGGTCCGATATCGAGATCCTCTGATACCATAGGCTTGTTTTTTATATAGTAGATGTTCATGAGGCACGGTGTCAAACGCCTTATGTGGCTATGTCTGTTTGGGAGCCGGTGTCGTAGCTCCTGGCTAGATCATCGATGGTAACTGCGAGTTGGGTCTCACATGAAGTCCCTGGTCAAAATTCATGGTTGAGAGATGTAAGGATGTTATAGTTTTCAAAATGTTGTAGAATGTTACGACATAAGATATGCTCCAAAACTTTTTGGTTGTTTCGTACATTTCAATAATTAAGGAGAGATGTTTAAAATACAAAGTTCTAATATAGATATTATCAGTTTTCTTTGTTTTTTTCTATATCCACGGACTTAAATATATGTCTTGGAGATGTATTAGTACGTACGCAGAAGTCAGATACACCACCGGTAGCCGTCCAATAAGTTACCCGTATCTATCATATAAAGGTCTCGCACAACGAAATATTTTACTCTGTTATTACTAGTGATTCCGTACCTTCAATCGCTCATTTGAAGTTCAAATGATACGAAAATTTTATTTAGTTTAAGTTTTCACTACCCGAGAAAAGATGTTATTCTCTTTGTATAATCATATGATAATCTGAATAATTATATGTTCGGTATAGTTTTGCATTATTTTGCATAATAATTACATATTGCTTTGTATAATTATTATATATTACTCTGTTTAATTATTATATATTACTCTATAATACTCTGTATAATTACTATATATAACTTTGTTTAATTATTATATATTACTCTATAATACTCTGTATACTTACTATATATAACTCTGTTTAATTATTATATATTACTCTATAATACTCTGTATAATTACTATATATAACACTGTTTAATTATTATATAGTACCCTATTATACTCTGTACAATTACTATATACTACAATGTATACAGGTGTCAGTTTGCAATTTTTTCATATCTACTATGAAAACAAATCTTAAAACCATAAGATATTCAGTTTCATAGTATAATTGATATTTTGATATGCCGTCCAAATGAACTTGTTTAAAACAAGCGGCCATATTCTGATTATAGGCTCGGGTCAAAACGTATCATTCCATGAACAATTGATTTTACACAACTTTATTTTGAAGAAGGAAACATTGGTAAATCACATTATATTAAACAGCTTAAGCATTATTTATTTATATTGCTATGGTGTTCAGTTGTAAAACTTATCAATAACACCATGATAATTAACAATTAACATTGATTTTAATAGTACCAAAAGGAAAACAATACAAACGGAACAAAGGGCAGCGTAGTCTACCTCAAAATAAATACAAGCTGAAAGTCTGCGGGGATTTCGTGTGTAAATGACGAGATTTAACGGCCATATACTCATTCAATTCCTTAACAAGGAAATACATAAGGCCAGCGTTTAACTTCACATCCGTTTCGGGGAAAAACAAACTTTTATTCAGTTCACCAATTAAAACGGTTTCACGATCGAAAACAAAAATAGATCATACTATAAACAAATATTCATGACTGATCATTAAAATATGTGTACGAAATGTAAAAAGAAAAGAAAGTAAAAAGTCCTTGTAGACTTAAACAACACAATTTGTTAATATTCGAAAGATGACAAATAACGTTTTCGTGCTTCAAGTTAACAGTACTACATACATGTATAGAACATGCATTTTTGTTTAACGTCCTATTAACAGCCAGGGTCATTTAAGGACGTGTCAGGTTTTGGAGGTGGAGGAAAGCCGGAGTACCCGGAGAAAAACCACCGGCCTACGGTCAATACATGACAACTGCCCCACGTAGGTTTCGAACTCGCAACCCAGTGATGGAGGGCTAGTGATAGAGTGTCAAGACACCTTAACCACTCGGCCACCGCGGCCCCTGATTTTTTTTTAAAGACAGCAGTCGTAGCAGGGTGTATGCATTGTGGAGTTTTTCTTTTATCCATAAAAATCAAGCACAAAACAGAAACAAATTAAGATCTCTCAGTCTTACCAGAAAACAAAATTAAGATCCCTATTTCACACTCTTATCACAACACATTGTCACTCAAAAATAACTAAGCACTTACTGTTTCCAATCGCTCATCTTCAAGAATACCTTTCACTCTCTAAATGCTTGACAGGTAGCTGGAACAAGTTTAAAATATCTAACAGGCAAGGAACAAGGAATAAATCTAGATACATTGTATCAATATCAGCAATGTTAACAAGGATGGATAGTATTGCAACAGCAATACAAAGTCCCCTGCCTGACCCTGGAATGCAACTATTTATTTCCCATTTTTTAAACTACGTACCAAGTTTCGTTAAAATCGGAGTAATACTTTAGGATTGTCCGGACACACCTCAACCAATGAGAAGCCGGCGGCCATTTTGAAAAATGTTTCATACGAAAAGAAAAATTGGGATGCACAACTACATGTTATACTGATCATGTATACCAAGTTTCGTTAAAATCGGAGTAGTACTTTAGGAGGAGTTGTCCGGAAAAGTCTCAACCAATGACAAGTCGGCGGCCATTTTAAAAATTGGTTTTTGGAACAAAAAATGTGCGATGCGATGCACAACTACATGTTATACTGATCATGTATACCAAGTTTCGTTAAAATCGGAGTAGTACTTTAGGAGGAGTTGTCCGGAAAAGTCTCAACCAATGACAAGTCGGCGGCCATTTTAAAAATTGGTTTTTGGAACAAAAAATGTGCGATGCGATGCACAACTACATGTTATACTGATCATGTATACCAAGTTTCATTAAAATCGGAGTAGTACTTTAGAAGGAGTTGTCCGGACAACTATTGCATGACAGACAGACAGACGGACGGACGTACAGACAGACAGACAGACAGACAGACAGACAGACGGACGGAGGGTAAACCTAAAGTCCCCCCGTTTTTCAAACGGCATGGGACTAATAAAGATTATCAATGCAATGTTATCAGTGTGAACACTATAGGATATAACAATTGACAGCAGTAGTAACAATATATTAAAGGGTGATGTTTTCAGTCTCATATACACAAGCAAACTAGGACAGGGTTCAATTGTAAAAATCAGAAGGCAAGTACATCAGCACCACATTTTCTGTATCAATGAAATTGAACAAATGAGTTTTCTATAATTCATCTTTTCCTTGTGCCTCAACAACATCAGCAAATCTTCCAACAAACAAAATTGTGTTGGACCGATTGTCTTTGATGACAAACATGAATGGGTGGTCGGCCTTGAACTGTAATGGTGGTCTTGGCAATGATCTTTTCATCATTACAACGGCTGTGGCTGCTGCTGCTTCAGTGCCTTCTTCGTTCACGTCCACAAAAGCTTGGTGAAATATGGCGGACACATATGACATCTTGGAGGCGTCTATGCCAGTCAGGTCGGCTTTGGATTTATCAAACAGATCTGTCATTCCCATACTTTGGAACATTTTTGAAAGCTCAAACCCCGATTTAAGTTTAAATTTTGGGAGAAACACTTCCACTTTTACAGGTGGCATTTCTGTCGTAAGTCCTTTAAGTACGGACGGGGTTAATTTCTCTTCAAGAGCAGGCAATCCGTCTGTATCATCTGGCAAAATAATGACCATTGAGAGGCTGTTCCCTTTGTAAGGCAATTCCAAAACCTTACATTTGAATTCATCATCGTATTTAAGCGGAAATTTTGTAGCTTTCTGAAACATCATTTTCACAGTCTTTTGTTGACCTTTGAGGTTATGAAAGGTCATATCCCTGGTAACTTTGTCATCAAATTTTGTCTCCCAGTCACCTTTGAAGTAGATAGCGTTTACCAATACCATCATTGTTAATGGATTTAAAGATCCCTCAGGAAGAAGGTCTTTTATTTTCTCTGCTGTCTGATGACTCACCCATTCGTTGATTTCTTTTCTTGCAGTTTCAAATTGTCCATAGTCCATTGTTTTGGTGTCGGCTTGGTAGTGCTTAGCACATAGCTCAATGAAAGATGGTACAATGTCCGTCTTACTGTCAGGATACAGTCTGTTGGCAATCTGAAGTGTGACGTTATCGCTTTTACCTAAAACCACCTTCAAGTAATCCTCATAACCATCGTGCACCCGCTGACCTAAGGATTGAATTCTAAGCGCGGGAATCATCTGGGCTGCCGTCTGCTCCCTGGCACCAAGATAAACCATGGACATAGCGGCAGAGATGGAGAAAGGCGAGTAGAACAAATTCCCGTCTGTGGACATTTTAGTCAAACGCTTATAAATCTCCAAGGTAAAGTCCGCGTTGGACGTCTGGAAATCTGTATGCAGTCCATCATCTCTGAAGACTTTAGCGCTGCTAAGTGACTGAAGGAAAGCCATGGTAAGGATTAGGGACAGCCGTTGTTGTTTCATACACCTGAAAAAGTAGAATAGGAATATATAATATGGGACAACAATACACAATGTATGAATAGAATATGCAATGGAAGATATGAATATATAAAATATAATATCAGTGTACAATGTAAAACGTATATATAATTAAGGATATATACAATGCAGGATAGATATAAACAATTTTGGACAGAATATATATAATGTAGGATAAGAAATATAAATTAAAGATGGGTATAACAATGTAGGATGGGAATTATACAAAGTAGGAGAAAATATATACATGTACAATGTAAAACAGGCATATATAATTTAGGATTTATACAATGCAGGATAGATATATAAACTGTAGGATAGAATATAAACAATTAGGATAGAATTTATAAAATGAAGGATAGATATATACAATGTAGAATAAGAAGATATACAAAGTATGATCACATATATAATGTAGGATAGGAATTATACAAAGTAGGATAAAATATATACAATGTAAAACAGGCATATATATAACTTAGGATGCAACAATGCAGGTAATAGACATATATACAATGTAAGATAGAATATATACAATGTAGGATAGATATAGGAAAGGATTTTTTTTAAATGTATAATAAAAGATATATTCAATTTCAATTTTGACAAATTTTATTGACATAGAAAGAAAGTCAATAGCATTAGATATCAGGAATAGCCTACCTTAGTCTTCTCCTTATATACAGACAAATACAATGTATATGTACACATTGATATGACAAATTGACTTAAGGGGAAGTAACTCCTTGAGATTGTATAAGAGAGTAAACCTTTGGCTAAGGTTACTTAAATCTAAATACTGGATTATTATTTTATCACGGGATAATATAAAGCAATAAAATATTAATATTCATATAAATATACCGTTAAACATAAGCGTACATATATATATACCCAATACAGGATAGATGTATAAAATGTAAGATAGAATATATACAAAGTAGATTAGAATACATACAATAGAATGTACATACAATGCAGGATATGAATACTAGTAATACAATATAGGATAGAATATATTCAATGAAGGGTAACATACATATAGTGTAGGATATATATATATATATAATATAGGATAGAATATACACAATATTTCATGTATGCTATGAATTATACAATAAAGTATATATATATATATATGTAAATATATGCCATGTAGGATAGAATATATACAATGTAGGATAGGTAAGCAGATAGAAATAGTGTATTAAATCACTATTAACATACTCATACTCACACATTGTCTAACGTGTAGTTTAATATATATCACTCTTGTTATTTTGTAATTGTTTACAATATAAAAGTCCAAATTCACTACATCATATTGTTATATTGATAGGTTAACATCAACTTATAAGTGGCTTGTAATAGTTATATCTGTAACTGTGGAAATGAAATATTCGGTAATTATTTGTAGGCCTACCTGTTGTTATGGCCATAAAACTGTGTCAGTTTAGCAGGTTTTATGACCAATCTTATCACGTCAACTTGGCTTAAGGTATATTTATCACGACATTCCCTGTTAAATCCCGTAATTCCTACCTTCCAATCCCGAGTCATGTGACACTATTTATTTATTTAACGGGTCTTTCAGCAGACGAGATGCGATACTAAACAATTATAACTATATATATACTATACTCGTTTTGGCGAAACCTAGCAGTAGGGTACTTCTTGTATACGACACACCAGTTAATTAACGGACAAAAGTCATTAACTTCATATGTACAATGTGTAAGCATGGTAACTCTCGCCCCCTTCGGGACCAACTCTTGTTAAATTTATAGATTATAGATCAGTGTTATCAGTTATCATTTTTATCGATAAGAACTACTCGATCATTACCTACATATATAAATTGGGGGTTATATCCAGAATATCAGAACAACCACCTTACGAAAATAATGTAGATATATCAGTTACTTACCTGTGTTAATAAACATGTATACGTGATGAAGATAAGAAACTATGCACAGCGAACTTCCGCGATACGGCCTAGTGAAGGTGTGGACACGTTTGTTTACATACACACACACAAATTATCGGAATAAATCGTTTCAAACAAACGGCACGAAACATGGCATTTATTATTCTTATTGATGGATTATTCTTTCTGACATTTAATACGATATATTTACTTTTTCACTTCGCTCTGAAACTAGTAAACTCAGATTACTTCATTTCCCGTTGAATGTTAAGATTTTGGGTCGCGTGCTTCTGTTCTGAGAGACGAATCACTTTCTTGCCTGCGTTTGAATACATTCACTGTTTACATTGGCGATCTAGTTTTGTACCGCCTCAGACTTTAATGCACTTTCATTCACAGGTACTTGGGATCAGGAACTAAAGATATAATGGAATTGTCTAATTTTAATTTGTAACATCATTTCTTGTCTATTTATGCACCGATACAACATTGGAATCGATTATAAAGCGCGTTTAAAAAAAACTGGTTGTTATAAAATAGAGAGTTATAACAACCAGAAACGGGTTAAAAAGCGCTTTATAATCGATTCCAATGTTGTATCGGTGCATAAATAGACAAGAATATACTTGTGCTTTCGTTTTGTGAGTTGTGTAACATTGTTATAAAGTATTTAAACACAAGTAGAAGAGCCGTTTTATGTGCTGATAAGGAGGATGCCAGTATAATGCAGACAGTTTAGAAAACAGGATCTGACAAAACACTGACACTCCCGATAGCACCGAGCTCATGACCTACATGTACGTAGCGCAGTAGGCCTAGCTGTTCTCCACCCTTCCATTACCCTCCCTGTTATATCCCGTAATCTCCACCCTTCCATTACCCTCCCTGTTATATCCCGTAATCTCCACCCTTCCATTACCCTCCCTGTTATATCCCGTAATCTCCACTCTTCCATTACCCTCCCTGTTATATCCCGTAATCTCCACCCTTCCATTACCCTCCCTGTTATATCCCGTAATCTCCACCCTTCCATTACCCTCCCTGTTATATCCCGTAATCTCCACCCTTCCATTACCCTCCCTGTTATATCCCGTAATCCCCACCCTTCCGTTACCCCCCCCCCCCCCCCCCCCCCCGTTATATCCCGTAATCTCCACCCTTCCATTATCCTCCCTGTTATATCCCGTAATCTCCACCCTTCCATTACCCTTCCTGTTATATTCCGTAATCTCCACCCTTCCATTATCATCCATGTTATATCCCGTAATCTCCACTCTTCCATTAGCCTCCCTGTTATATCCCGAAATATCCACCCTTCCATTACCCTCCCTATTATATCCCGTAATCTCCACCCTTTCATTACCCTCCCTATTATATCCCGTAATCTCCACCCTTCCATTACCCTCCCTGTTATATCCCGTAATCTCCACTCTTCCATTACCCTCCCTGTTATATCCCGTAATCCCCACCCTTCCGTTACCCCCCCCCCCCCCCCCCCCCCCCCGTTATATCCCGTAATCTCCACCCTTCCATTATCCTCCCTGTTATATCCCGTAATCTCCACCCTTCCATTACCCTTCCTGTTATATTCCGTAATCTCCACCCTTCCATTATCATCCATGTTATATCCCGTAATCTCCACTCTTCCATTAGCCTCCCTGTTATATCCCGAAATATCCACCCTTCCATTACCCTCCCTATTATATCCCGTAATCTCCACCCTTTCATTACCCTCCCTATTATATCCCGTAATCTCCACCCTTCCATTACCCTCCCTGTTATATCCCGTAATCTCCACCCTTCCATTACCCTCCCTGTTATATCCCGTAATCTCCACTCTTCCATTACCCTCCCTGTTATATCCCGTAATCTCCACCCTTCCATTACCCTCCCTGTTATATCCCGTAATCTCCACCCTTCCATTACCCTCCCTGTTATATCCCGTAATCTCCACCCTTCCATTACCCTCCCTGTTATATCCCGTAATCCCCACCCTTCCGTTACCCCCCCCCCCCCCCCCCCCGTTATATCCCGTAATCTCCACCCTTCCATTATCCTCCCTGTTATATCCCGTAATCTCCACCCTTCCATTACCCTTCCTGTTATATTCCGTAATCTCCACCCTTCCATTATCATCCATGTTATATCCCGTAATCTCCACTCTTCCATTAGCCTCCCTGTTATATCCCGAAATATCCACCCTTCCATTACCCTCCCTATTATATCCCGTAATCTCCACCCTTCCATTATCCTCCATGTTATATCCTGTAATCTCCACCCTTCCATTATCCTCCATGTTATATCCTGTAATCTCCACCCTTCCATTATCCTCCATGTTATATCCTGTAATCTCCACCCTTCCATTATCATCCATGTTATATCCTGTAATCTCCACTCTTTCATTACCCTCCCTGCTATATCCCGTAATATCCACCCTTCCGTTACCCTCCCTGTTATATCCCGTAACTCCAGCCTTCCATTACCCTCTCTGTTATATCCCGTGATCTCCATCATTCCATTATCCTCCCTGTTATATCCCGTAATCTCCACCCTTCCATTACCCTCCCTGTTATATTCCGTAATATCCACCCTTCCATTACCCTCCCTGTTATATCCCGTAATCTCCAGCCTTCCATTATCCTCCCTGTTATATCCCGCAATTTCCACCTTTCCATTACCCTCCCTGTTATATTCTGTAATATCATCCCTTCCATTACCCTCCCTGTTATATTCCGTAATGTCATCCTTCCATCACACTCCCTGTTATATCCCGTAATTCCCATTCTTTCCCTGTCATTCCTTTTCCTATTAAATCTCGTAATTCAAATACCTTCCATTCTATCCCCTTTTAAACACTGCTAAACCCTATCCCTGCCTTCCTAGTTATATAAACCATTCCTGATCTGTGCCACCTTCCATTTACTTTCTAACACAGTTTATAGTCGGTGAGACGACACCTATTAGTAAGAGGAGTCATTCAGATATACCAATAACTAACTAACAAATTCCATTTACTTCATTCGTGAAAGACGCCACTAAAAATCCAGCAATCAAACATACTCTAAAAAATGTATATCAATACCCCATACTTGTAAGTATTGCTACATTTTTTTATTGTTTTGTTTATCAACTTAGTTCAGTTTAGTTCTTTATTAACTAAAAGCCCTAAGTCTTTTAGGTATAAGAGATATATTACATTAAACATTATAAACATGAACCTGATGCCAGGTATTACTCCGGAGTCCGAGCCCCTGATTTTTGTGATTTTTGGATATGGAATTTATTTCCCACTCGTAAGTTATTTATTACAAAAGACACGAGCTTTAGCTTACTCGTGTGAGATAAATTCCATATCCAAAAACCTGTCGAATATACAAGAAATGTAAGTGACTATGACTCCGATGTTCTTCGGACCATCGATGAGATCGAGAAAACGGAAATTTTAAGGGACAAAATTAATGCATGAAGAAAGAGAGAAGTTGTTTGTTGTGAAGACTGTTATTATCCATGTCATGTCTTGCATCCATCTGTTAGAATTTTGGTAATAAAAGTCAAACTATTTTTTGTTACATACATCAATTGGTAGGATAACAGAAAACAGACGTAGGTGCTTTTACTATTGACTTCATTGGAATTCAAAGGCAGGGTCTCCTTGTAGTAGTTGGTGATTACCTCATTCAACAACATACGGGAGGCCCGTCACATGTTATCCAGAGCAATTTGAGTAAAGTGTATTGCCGAAGGACACAACCACGACAGCAAAGACCGGCCCGTTTCTCAGCTTCCAGTTCAAACTGTATATGTTCTGTGAATATTTCATATTCGGAACAAAGCAATGTCTTAGTACTATCTATTACAACGGCACTGTGTCGTGTTATATTCTTAGTGTAACATAAGTGGGAAAATAAAATGATAGTATTGGTGTAATGGGAGATCAGAAGAAGAGTGTGAAATGGAAGAGAATTATATTGATGGTGACGAGACAAGAAAGAACACGATGAGACTGTTGAGATGATGGAGAAATAGAACGAATATTCATACCCTACCTACAATGCTCTTCTAACGACGACCATCTGTCAGAAATTGTCCGTCCGTCGTCCAGAGCTACGTTATCGCAGCTAATGGAGAAACAGGAGGAGTGGGTTGTTACGACGGACAAGCTGGAGCAGAGTGTTGGAAGGAGGAATAATCAGGAGGAGGCTGATATGAGAAGTGAAAGAGAGAGCGAAGACGTGCGAAAGAATCAAAAGGAGAGTGTGGAAAAGACAAAAAAGAGCAATGGCTGTTTAGGTGAGGTTATTGAGGCGAGGGATGACCAGATTTTTAAACTGAACCATAAGTACATATGTAATTCGCAATTTTGTGCTTTATTAAGGTAAAGGCATTATTGACCAGGAAGGATATATGTATTGTCCATATATATATGAGAGAAGAAAGACAGGGGAAAGAAGTGCTGCCAGTAAAACAAATCAATGTTGGTACAATGTTGTTCATTGTAAACCGTGATTTTAAAGTAAGCTATAGACATTTTTTTGGTCAGGATCCAATACTTGTTTTTTCCTTTCTGACATTTTTTTGTTCTTTTTGCTCACAGGATTTTAATTTTAAACAACAAAGCAATTAAAACTTGTTTCATCATCCAACCTCATTGATTTTAGTTAAAATGTTCTCTTCAAAACAGTCCCCCACCATTGTGTGACTTAAACAGCCTCTGATAAATCATCATTTTGTCTCTTAGGACATATGAGCAAATAATATCAACATGTACAACTTTGGAAGTTTACGCTTTTGTAACGATTCTAAATTTAATTTCAAATTCCTGTTTCTTGTTTGTGAAAACTTTATTTTGAAATTGATGCCATAATGGACATTTTACCCTAAAGTTTGGTTCAATAGATTAAAAAAATTCTTATATTTAAGATTTCTGACCATGACTCATATATTTCTGTAAAACAAGCATTAGTGTGTATGATTAGTATATACATGTATAACTAAGTATCCTTATATATTCCTGTATGACAAATAATTGAAATGAATATTGTTTGATATAATAATTTTGTTATTTTTCCATGTATGCCCACACTAATGCCTATTCGCTATCTAAGAAACTGATGTAATAAAAATGATTGTATTGCTTCTGTTTATTTTATTTCATTTCAATCCGCATAATATCACTTTAGGTTAACACTATATTTCACGTTTCAGTGTAACTTCCCTATAGTCAATTTGCAAATTTTTCATATTCACTCTGAAAAGTTGTCATCATATAAACAGTTTCACAATATGATTTACACATTTGATATTTTGGTATGCCGTCCAAATGAATTGTTTAGGATAAGCGGTCATATTATGGCTTTAAGTAATCATACAGTTAACCAAATTCGTAAAATATATATTTTATTTAACTAAAATAAAATATTGGTAAATCAAATTACATTCAACAGCTTAAACATTGGTCATCAATTAAATCATGTTCAACCTTTAAATATTGGTAAAACTAGTCAATAATACCACTGTAATTAATAACTAACAATTAAAATCACTCTTAATCGCAACAAAAGGAATACAATATAAATGAAACAAAGCGATACGTGTAACAAAAGCACACCGTTGTCTACCTCAAAATAGATACAAGCTGATCATGAAAGGCTGCGAGGATCACTTTTTAAATATTGTTTGGTGATGGATACCTTTAAAACCAAGATAACATCTACCTGAGATTTAAGATCGTCACCACAATGCGATATGAAGTTGGACTTACACGACTGTATATATACATCACTTCCTTTTAGTTCAGTTTCCACTCGTGTTATCGTTTTTGATGTCTATAGATATGACGTCCATATGCTTTTTAAATTTCCTTAAAGCGACTAAAACTGTATTTAATATTTATTAAACGATGATTTCCTCTTATAAATAATGAAAATGGAATTTTGAAATAGCGATACCCGAGCGTATACCGTAAAAATATTCTATAGATATATGTATACGAGTTTTAAATAAAAATTAATCTCGGTTGATTTTTGCTACATGGATAAAATAGAAAGGAGTCACGTGTGTGCGAGTGACGATTCCTGAAAATATGACACATTTTCCAAACACTGATTTTTACATTTGTATTCCCTTTAACAATAAAAGACATTGTTCCAGCACACGTCCGTTCCAAAAACAAAATCTTTAATTCACCGATTAAAACAGTTTCCCGAATTGAAAAAAAGATAATGATATTAAATATATATGACTGATCATTTTAAAAATGTGTATTAATATTTATATAAAAGATAATAAAAAATCATTGTCATCAGGCATCTCAATTCGAAGTTACATTCGTCAGGAAGGATGACAGAACACGTTGTCAAATAACAAATCGTTACCTAGTTGTTTCTTTCCACTAGCTCATCTTCGGCAATGGCAATCACAGTCTAAACATCATATGGTAGCGAAAACAAGCTCACGGAATGTAAATATGTCGATAACCAATCAAGAGATCCAAAAAGTAAGGGACAGGGAAGGAAATCTAGATATCCATATCAACAAAGATGATCAATGCAATGTTATCAGTATGAAGATTATACTATATACTCAGTATATAGGATATAAGAATGACAGCAATAGTAACAGTATATTATACGGTGATGATTTCAGTCTCATATACACCAACAAACTAGGACAGGGTTCAGTTGTGATAACCAGAAGGCAAGTACGTCAGCACCACATTATCTGTATCAATGAAATTGAACAAATGGGTTTTCTATAATTCATCTTTTTCTTGTGCCTGAACAACATCAGCAAATCTTCCAACAAACAAAATTGTGTCGGACCGATTGTCTTTGATAACGAACATGAATGGGTGATCGGCCTTGAATTGTAATGGTAGCCCTCGCGATGAACATGCCACAATTATAACGGCTGTGGCTGCAGCTGCTTCGGTGCCTTCCTCGTTTACGTCTACAAAAGCTTGGTGAAAGATGAAGGACACATATGACGTATTGGAAGTGTCTATGCCAGTCAGGTCGGCTTTGGATCCATGAAACAGATATGTCATTCCCATGCTCTGGAACAATTTTGAAAGCTCAAAACTCGATTTAAGTTTGAATTTTGGAAGAAACACTTCCACGTTTACAGGTGGCATTTTTGTCGTAAGTCCTTTAATTACAGAAGGGGTTAATTTCTCTTCAAGGGCAGGTAATCCGTCTATATCATCTGGCAAAATAATGACCATTGAGAGGCTGTTCGCTTTGTAAGGCAATTCCAAAACCGTACATCTTAATTGATCATCGTATTTAAGCGGAAATTTTGTAGCTTTCTGAAACATCATTTTCACAGTCTTTTGTTGACCTTTGAGGTTATGAAAGGTCATATCCTTGGTGACTTTGTCATCAAATTTTGTCTCCCAGTCACCTTTGAAGTAGATAGCGTTTACCAATACCATCACTGTTAATGGAGTTAAAGATCCCTCAGGAAGAAGGTCTTTTATTTTCTCTGCTGTCTGATGACTCACCCATTCGTTGATTTCTTTTCTTGCAGCTTCAAATTGTCGATAGTCTATTGTTTTGGTGTCGGCTTGGTAGTACTTAGCACATAGCTCAATGAAAGATGGTACAACGTCCGTCTTGCTGTCAGGATACAGTCTGTTGGCAATCTGAAGTGTGACGTTATCGCTTTTACCTAAAACCACCTTCAAGTAATCCTCATAACCATCGTGCACTCGCTGACCTAAGGATTGAATACTAAGAGCGGGAATCATCTGGGCTGCCGTCTGCTCCCTGGCACCAAGATAAACCATGGACATGGCGGCAGAGATGGAGAAAGGCGAGTAGAACAAATTCCCGTCTGTGGACATTTTAGTCAAACGCTTATACATCTCCAAGGTGAAGTCCGCATTGGACGTCTGGAAATCTGTATGCAGTTTATCATCTCTGAAAACTTTAGCTCTGCTTGGTGATTGAAGGAAAGCCATAATAATGACTAGGGACAGCCATTGGTGTTTCATATCCCTAAAGAAATCAAAACAACAGGAATGAGGATGGGCATATACAATGTGAAGTGAGCATAAATAATGTGGAATAGGAATATACAATGTTATATATGTATATGCAATGTACGATGTAGGATATGCGTATGCAATGTTGGAAAGTTATCTACAATGTAGGATATATATAAGAATTTACAATAATAAAATGTACAATTTAGGATATGTATAAACAATGAAGGATACTATACAATGTATCAGAATGACAGGAATATACAATGTATCGTTGGAATATACAATGAGTATCGTAACAATATATAACAGGCAAATATTATGTAGGATAAGGCGTATGAAAGCAATAAATGTATAATTTGAAAGCAGATATAAATTCGGAGAATGATGAATAAATCTCTTTTAGCAGATCCTGTTTTTCTGTATGTGAAATGTTCAAAAGTTTCTACATCATATCTTTATATTAATTATAGGTTAACATCAACTTATCTTTGAAATAATACCTGTAAATGTACAAATAAAATATTCAGTAATTAGTTGTTAGCCAATCATTTTAACTGCCACAAAACAGTTTCTATAAACATGTTTTACGACTACTACTATGTCTCTTAAATTCTTAAAAATAAAGATTTGATTGTCAAGGCGTAAAATGAGTCCCTTAAAATAGTTAAGTTGAGCTTGAGTCTGGAAAAACTTCCTTGTAAAATACCGTAACTCCCATCCCTTACATCCCTCTTCTTGTTATAACCAGTAATCCATCTAGATCTCTTGCGTCCATCTTCCTGTTAAAACAAGTAATCCCCTCCCACGGAATTTTCTCTTTGTTTAATCACGTGATCCCTCTCCCTCCTTAATCCCCTTTTCACACATTGGAATTCTCCTCAATGTTAAATCCAATATTTCCCTACGATTGCTTTCCATATCTTGTAAAAGCCATTGATCCTCCTCTATGCTATATCACTACCCTCCTTGTTACGTCCGTCTTTCCCACACTTTACGTTCCCCTCCCCGTCAAACTCATGTTCCCCAACTCCTCTTCAATTTCCCTCCCTGTTAAATATCATGATTCTGATCCCTGATATATGTAACTGTGGAAATGAAATATTCGGTAATTATTTGTAGGCCTACCTGTTGTTATGGCCATAAAACTGTGTCAGTTTAGCAGGTTTTATGACCAATCTTATCACGTCAACTTGGCTTAAGGTATATTTATCACGACATTCCCTGTTAAATCCCGTAATTCCTACCCTTCCAATCCCGAGTCATGTGACACTATTTATTTATTGAACGGGTCTTTCAGCAGACGAGATGCGATACTAAACAATTATAACTACATTTGTATATATATACTATACTCGTTTTGGCGAAACCTAACAGTAGGGTACTTCTTGTATACGACACACCAGTTAATTAACGGACAAAAGTCATTAACTTCATATGTACAATGTGTAAGCATGGTAACTCTCGCCCCCTTCGGGACCGACTCTTGTTAAATTTATCGATTATAGATCAATGTTATCATGATGATCAGTTATCATTTTTATCGATATTAAAGAACTACTCGATCATGATCTACATATATAAATTGGGGGTTATATCCAGAATATCAGAACAACCACCTTACGAAAAGAATGTAGATATATCAGTTACTTACCTGTGTTAATAAACATGTATACGTGCGCTATGTAGATAAGAAACTATGCACAGCAAACTTCCGCGATACGGCCTAGTGAAGGTGTGGACACGTTTGTTTACATATACGCACGCAAATTATCGGAATAAATCGTCTCAAACAAACGGAACGAAAGTTTACGAAACATGGCATTTATTATTCTTATTGATGGATTATTCTCTCTGACAATTACAACGATATATTTACTTTTTCACTTCGATCTGAATTTCCCGTTGAATGTTAAGATTTTGGGTCGCGTGCTTCTGTTCTGAGAGACGAATCACTTTCTTGCCTGCGTTTGAATACATTCACTGTTAACATTGGCGATCTAGTTTTGTACCGCCTCAGACTTTAATGCACTTTCATTCACAGGTACTTGGGATCAGGAACTAAAGTTATAATGGAATTGTCTAATTTTAATTTGTAACATCATTTCTTGTCTATTTATGCACCGATACAACATTGGAATCGATTATAAAGTGCTTTAAAAAAAACACCCGTTTCTTGTTGTTATAAAATATAGTGTTATAACAACCAGAAACGGGTTAAAAAGCGCTTTATAATCGATTCCAATGTTGTATCCTGTTATATCCCGTAACCAACTCCCTTCCATTAACCCCTCCAATACCCTCCCTGTTATATCCCGTGATCTCCAACATTCCATTACCTTCCCTGTTATATCCTGTAATATCCACCCTTCCATTACCCTCCCTGTTATATCTTGTAATCTCCACTCTACCATTACCCTCCCTGTTATATCCCGTAATATCCACCTTTCCGTTACCCTCCCTGTTATATCCTGTAATACTACCTTTCCATTACCCCCTGTTATATCCTGTAATCTCCACCCTTCCATTACCCTCCCTGTTATATCCCGTAATCTCCACCCTTCCATTACCCTCCCTGTTATATCCCGTAATCTCCACCCTTCCATTACCCTCCCTGTTATATCCCGTAATCTTCACCCTTCCATTACCCTCCCTGTTATATCCCGTAATCTTCACTCTTCCATTACCCTCCCTGTTATATCCCGTAATCTTCACCCTTCCATTACCCTCCCTGTTATATCCCGTAATCTCCACCCTTCCATTACCCCCTGTTATATCCTGTAATCTCCACCCTTCCATTACCCTCCCTGTTATATCCCGTAATCTTCACTCTTCCATTACCCTCCCTGTTATGTCCCGTAATCTCCACCCTTCCATTACCCTCCCTGTAATTCCCATTCTTTTTCAGTCATTCCTCTTCCTATTAAATCTCGTAATTCAAATACGTTCATTTTGTACCATTTAAACACTGCTTAACCCCATCCCTGCCTTCCTAGTTATATTAACCATTCCTGATCTATACCACCTTCCATTTACTTTCTAACAGTGTAATGGGGATCAGAAGGAGAGTGTGAAATGAAAGAGAATCATATTGATGGTGACGAGACCAGAAAGAACACGATGAGACTGTTGAGGTGATGGAGAAATAGAACGAATATTAATACCCTGCCTAACCTGCTCTTCTAACGACGACCATCTGTCAGATATTGTCCGTCCGTCGTCCAGAGCTATGTTATCGCAGCTAATGGAGAAACAGGAGTGGGTTGTTACAACGGACAAGCTGGAGCAGAGTGTTGGAAGGAGGAATAATCACGAGGAGGTTGAGGTGAGAAGTGAAAGAGAGAGTGCAAAAAAATCAGAAGGAGAGTGTGGAAAAGACAAACAAGAGCAATGGCTATTTAGGCGAGGTAAAATCGGAGGTTATTGAGGCGAGGTAAAATCGGAGGTTATTGAGGCGAGGTAAAATCGGAGGTTATTGAGGCGAGGTAAAATCGGAGGTTATTAAGGCGAGGTAAAATCGGAGGTTATTGAGGCGAGGTAAAATCGGAGGTTATTTAGGCGAGGTAAAATCGGAGGTTATTGAGGTGAGGTAAAATCGGAGGTTATTGAGGCGAGGAATTACCAGATTTTTAAACTGAACCATAAGTAAATTTTGTTAATGTGCTTAATGAAGGCAAAGGCATTATAGGCCATGAAGGATAAATGTATTGCCCATATATATATATATATATATATGAGAAAGAAGAAAGACAGGGGAAAGAAGTCATGCTTTTCTGACCAGTAAAAAACAATCAATGTTGGTAAAATGTTGTTCATTTTAAACCGTGATTTTGAAATAAGCTATAGACATTTTTCGGTCAGGATCCAAAACTTGTTTTTTTTCTTTGATGATTTTTTTTTTTTTTTTTTCTTTGTGCTCACAAGATTTTAACTTTAAACAACAAAGCAATTAAAACTTGATTCATCATCAACCTTATTGATTTAAAAGTTAAAATGTTCTCTTCAAAACAGTCCCCCACCATTGTGTTACTTAAAGAGCCTCTGAGATATCATCATAGATCATCTCTTAGGACACATGAGCAAATAATATCAACATGTACAACTTGGGAAGTTGACGCTTTTATAATGATTCTAAGTTTAATTTCAAATTCCTGTTTCTTGTTTGTGAAAACTTTATTTTGAAATTGATGCCATAATGGACATTTTACCCTAAAGTTTGGTTAAATAGAATAAAAAACATTTCTTGCAATATTTAAAGATTTCTGACAATGACTCATATATTTCTGTAAAACAAGCATTAGTGTGTATGATTAGTATATACATGTATAACTAAGTATCCTTATATATTCCTGTATGACAATTAATTGAAATGAATATTGTTTGATATAATAATTTTGTTATTTTCCCATGTATGCCCACAGTAATGCCACAATTCGCTATCTACGAAACGGATGTAATAAAAATTATTTTATTATACCCCCGCAACGAAGTTAGGGGGTATACTGGAATCAGGTTGTCCGTCCGTCCGTCTGTCTGTAGACGCATTTTGTCCGGACAACTCCTCCTAAACCGATTGGCCGGTTTCAATGAAACTTCACACAAATATAGAGGACCGTGTGTAGATGTGCATGCCACTTTATTTTTCACAAAATTATGGTTGCTATGGCAACTGGTAACTATACACAGGTTTTCTGATAAGAACCATAACTTTAAGTTGGTCCGGACAACTCCTCCGAAACCGATGGGCCGATTTCAATGAAACTTTACACGAATATGTGTTGATGTGCATGCCACTTATTTTTTTTTTTTTTTAATTATGGTTGCTATAGCAACTGGTCACTATATTACTGGGTTATCTTAGTAAGCCTCTAATTAACAGTTCCATTTCACCATTGTAGATTTCGGGAGTATTAGTCAGCCATCCTTGAGACAGTTCTAGTTATTTTATTTCATTTCAATCCGCATAATATCACTTAGGGTTAACACTATATTTCACGTTAGCTTTAAGTAATCATACAGTTAAATAAATTCGTAAAATATATATTTTATTTAACTAAAATAAAATATTGGTAAATCAAATTACATTCAACAGCTTAAACATTGATCATCAATTAAATCATGTTCAACCTTTAGATATTGTTAAAACTAGTCAATAATACCACTGTTGTTCATAACTAACAATTAAAATTACTCTTAAACGCAACAAAAGGAATACAATATAAATGAAACAAAGCGATACATGTGACTAAAGCACACCATTGTCTACCTCAAAATAAATACAAGCTGATCATGAAAGGCTGCGAGGATCACTTTTTAAATATTGCTGGTGATGAATACCTTTAAAACCAAGATAACATCTACCCGAGATTGAAGATCGTCACCACAATGCGATATGAAGTTCGACTTACACGACTGTACATATACATCACTTCCTTTAGTTCAGTTTCCACTCGTGTTATCGTTTTTGATGTCTATAGATATGACGAGCTTTAACGTCCATATGCTTTTTTAAATTTCCTTAAAGCGATTAAAACTGTATTTAATATTTATTAAACGATGGTTTTCTCTTATATATAATGAAATGGAATTTTAAAATAGCGATACCCAAGCGTATACCGTAAAACTATTCTATAGATATATGTTTACGAGTCTTAGATAAAAATTAATCTCGGTTGATTTTTGTAATAATACTACATGGATAAAATAGACAGGAGTCACGTGTGTGCGAGTAACGATTCCTGAAATAGTACACATTTTCCAAACACTGATTTTTACATTTGTATTCCGTATAACAATAAAAGACATTGTGCCAGCACACGTCCGTTCCAAAAACAAAATATTTGGTTCACCGATAAAACAGTTTCCCGAATTGAAAAAAAAGATAATGCAAATAAATATATATGACTGATCATTTTAAAAATGTGTATCAATATTTATATAAAAGATAATAAAAAAATCATTGTCATCAAGCATCTCAATTCGAAATTAAGTTCTTCAGGAAGAATTGCAAAACACGTTGTCAAATAACAAATCGTTACCTAGTTGTTTCTTTCCACTAGCTCATCTTCGGCAATGGCAATCACAGTCTAAACATCATATGGTAGCGAAAACAAGCTCACGGAATGTAAATATGTCGATAACCAATCAAGAGATCCAAAAAGTAAGGGACAGGGAAGGAAATCTAGATATCCATATCAACAAAGATGATCAATGCAATGTTATCAGTATGAAGATTATACTATATACTCAGTATATAGGATATAAGAATGACAGCAATAGTAACAGTATAGTATACGGTGATGATTTCAGTCTCATATACACCAACAAACTAGGACAGGGTTCAGTTGTGATAACCAGAAGGCAAGTACGTCAGCACCACATTATCTGTATCAATGAAATTGAACAAATGGGTTTTCTATAATTCATCTTTTTCTTGTGCCTGAACAACATCAGCAAATCTTCCAACAAACAAAATTGTGTCGGACCGATTGTCTTTGATAACGAACATGAATGGGTGATCGGCCTTGAATTGTAATGGTGGACCTGGAGATGAAAATGTCTCCATTGTAACGGCTGTGGCTGCAGCTGCTTCGGTGCCTTCCTCGTTTACGTCCACAAAAGCTTGGTGAAAGATGGCGGACACATGCGACATCTTGGCGGCGTCTATGCCAGTCAAGTCGGCTTTGTATCCATCAAACAGATCTGTCATTCCCATGCTTTTGAACATTTTTGAAAGCTCAAATCCCGATTTAAGTTTAAATTTTGGGAGAAACACTTCCACTTCTATAGGTGACATTTCTGTCGTAAGTCCTTTAATTACGGACGAGCTTAATTTCTCTTCAAGAGCAGGCAATCCGTCTCTATCCTCAGGCAAAATAATGACCATTGAGAGGCTGTTTCCTTTGTAAGGCAATTCCAAAACCTTACATTTTAATTCACCATCGTATTTAAGCGGAAATTGTGTAGCTTTCTGAAACATCATTTTCACAGTCTTTTGTTGACCTTTGAGGTTATGAAAGGTCATATCCCTGGTAGCTTTTTCATCAAATTTTGTTTCCCAGTCACCTTTGAAGTAGATAGCGTTTACCAATACCATCATTGTTAATGAATTGAGAGATCCCTCAGGAAGAAGGTCTTTTATTTTCTCTGCTGTCTGTTGGCTTACCCATTCGTTAATTTCTTTTCTTGCAGTTTCAAATTGTCCATAGTCCATTGTTTTGGTGTCAGCTTGGTAGTGCTTAGCACATAGCTCAATGAAAGATGGTACAATGTCCGTCTTACTGTCAGGATACAGTCTGTTGGCAATCTGAAGTGTGACGTTATCGTTTTTATCTAAAACCACCTTCAAGTAATCCTCATAAGCATCGTGCACTCGCTGACCTAAGGATTGAATACGAAGCGCGGGAATCATCTGGTCTGCCGTCTGCTCCCTGGCACCAAGATAAACCATGGACATGGCGGCGGAGATTGAGAAAGGCGAGAAGAACAAATTTCCGTCTGTGGACATTTTAGTCAAACGCTTATAAATCTCCAAGGTGAAGTCCGCATTGGACGTTTGGAAATCTGTATGCAGTTTATCATCCCTGAAAACTTTGGCGCTGCTGGGTGACTGAAGGAAAGCCATGATAAGGACTAGGGACAACCATTGGTGTTTCATATCCCTAAAGAAATCAAAACAGGAATATACAATGTAGGATAGGTATGTACAATGGAGGATGTAAATAGGAATATACAATGCTATATGTATATACAATGTACGATGTAGGATAGGCATATGTTATGTTGGAAAGTTATCTACAATGTAGGATATATATAAGAATTGACAATAATATAACGTACAGTTTATGCTATGTATAAACAATGAAGGATACTATACAATGCATCAGTATGATAGGAATATACACTGTATCGTTGGAATATACATTGTACCGTAGGAAAGGAATATACAGTGGGTATCGTAACAATATAGAATATGTCATAGGATGACAAGCATTGTGTAGGATAGAGTGTATGACAGCAATGAAGATAGAATTTGAAAGCGGATATAAATGCGACTAATAATGTATCAATCTTTTTTTTTAGCATTTTTCTTAAATATATATTCCTCTCGCTGTTTTTCTGTATGTTAAATGTTAAAAAGTTCCTAAATGATATTATATTAATCATAGGTCAACAATAACTTTTGTTTGAAGCAATACCTTTAAATGTACAAATAAAATATTCGGTAATTATTTATTAGTCAATCTTTTTAACGGCCGCAAAACAGTGTCTTTAAACAGGTTTTATTACTACTACTTTGTCTCTTAGATAAGATTAGATTGTCAAGGAGTAAAATGAGGGCCATAAAATAGTTAAGTGGTGCTCGAGTCTGGAAATACTTCCTTGTAAAATACCTATCCCTTGCATTCATCTTCCTGTTAAATCAAGTAATTTCCATCCCTCACAATTCTCTCTGTTTAATCACGTGATTCCTCTCCCTCCTTAATCCCCTTTTCACACATTGAAATTCTCCTCAGTGTTAAATCCAATATTTCCCTACACTTGCGTTCCATATCTTGTAAAAGCCCTTGATCCTCCTCTATGCTATATAACTACCCTCCTTGTTACTTCCGTATTTCCCACACTTTACATTCCCCTCCCCGTCAAATCTCATGTTTCCCCAACTCCTCTTCAATTCCCCTCCATGTCAAATCTCATGATTCCGACCCCTTGCATTCCCCTCCCTGTCAAATATCATGATTCCCACCCCATGCACTCTCCTTCCTGTCAAATCTCATGATTCCCATCCCTTGAATTCACCTACCTGTCAAATCCCATGATTCCGCCCCCTTGCATTCCCCTCCCTGTCAAATACCATCATTCCGACCCCATGCACTCTCCTTCCTGTCAAATGTCATGATTCCCATCCCTTGAATTCACCTCCATGTCAAATCTCATAATTCCCTACCCTTACATTCCCCTCCCTGTCAAATATCATGATTTCGACCCCTTCCCTTACATTCCCCTCCCTGTCAAATCTCATGATTCCGACCCCATGCACTCTCCTTCATGTCAAATCTCATGATTCCACCCCTTACATTCTCCTCCCTGTCAAATCTCATGATTCCCACCCCTTACATTCTCCTCCCTGTCAAATCTCATGATTCCGACCCCTTACATTCACCTCCCTGTCAAATCTCATGATTCCCACCCCTTGCATTCTCCTCCCTGTCAAATCTCATGATTCCCACCCCTTGGATTCACCTACCTGTCAAATCTCATGATTTCTACCACTTCTCTTACATTCTCCTACCTGTCAAATCTCATGATTCCCACCCCTTACATTCTCCTCCCTGTCAAATCTCATGATTTCCTACCCCTTACATTCCCCTCCCTGTCAAATCTCATGATTCCCACCCCCTACATTCCCCTCCCTGTCAAATCTCATGATTCCCACCCCTTAGATTCCCTCCCTGTCAAATCTCATGATTCCCATCCCTTTCATTCCCCTCTCTGATAAATCACTTGCGTTCCCCTTACTGTAAAATCCCGTATTTACCCACCCTTCCATTCCGGATTCATGCGGGCGATACGCCACTATGACTACTTTGTAACTAACACCGATATAATCGTTTTGCTGAAACATAGCAGTAGAATCCGTCATGTATGCGCTAAACAAGTTAATTAACTGATAAATTCCATTTACTTGAAAGGTAAAATGTGTAAACCTAGTAACTCTCGTCCTCTTCGGGACCGGCTCTTGTTAAATTTTCCTGTATGAAGAACTGCTTATATAAATCGATTACAACTATCACAAACGCTATCATCTATTGATATCAGTTCTTTACCTACACAGATAAGCCGGACATTGTATCAAGAATATCAGTACAACCACCTTACAAAACTAATGTAGATATATTAGTTACTTACCTACTTTGATTAACATACACACAATATACTTCCGCGATATTGAACGCGTGGACTCGTTTGTTTACATGTATACATATATAAATTAACGGAATGAAGCAAATCAAACAAACGGAGCGAACTTTTGCGCGAAACTTCACAAAACATTATCTCCCTTTTTATGGATTTGAAGGAATATTTCTGACATAAAAGACGATATGCATTTCATTTCATTATTTATAAAACACGGATGAATAAGATAATTTCATATTTCAGAAATCAAAATAACATTTTCTGAAGAAATATAACTGACCATTTTTAAAATACAACTGAACAGATAAGCGTCTGCAGATGACGAAAACTTAATACGATGGGTGGTCAATCTGTACTGTTAATAGGATGGGTGGTCAGTCTGTATATTTAATAGGATGGGTGGTCAATATGTACTATTAATTATAGGACGAGTAGTCAATCTGTACTATTGATTATAGGACGAGTGGTTAATATGTACTATTTTACTTCAAATACTAATGAAACACCCATCCATGTAAATAAGTTTGATGAATATGGATTAGTTATTACAATAAATATCTTACACAATTTAAGAAATAAAAATATCGGTAAGCTTACTAAAACCGGTTAGTATTTTTTATATACTTTTCAACTGTCAAGCGTATATTTTCGTTGTGTATCAGAACCATTGAGTATCAAATTCAAAGCAATATTCACATGATATATAGATAATAGTAGTGGGATGCATTTACAACGGGAAAGTAACAATTACAAGATGGATACAAAATAAAATTGACTTTAAAGAGGTCGGCATTACATCCATGTCGAAGTCGGGTATGTATAATATCAAGTTTTCTGTTTCCGACCGTCAGTCTAGTTATAGTTTTTCCCGTTTTATTTGATTTTTAGATTTTGATATAGTTTCTAAAGATCTTACAGAAATATCTGGAGAATTCCAAATTGTTACTGTACTAGGAAGAAATGATTTTCAAATAGCACCGGGAGACATCTAGGTGGTACATAATATTGATTATTTCTTAAATTAGATGTCTACTTTCGTTAACACTGTTTGGTAAAATGTCGTTTAAATAGATGAAGCTATATTATGGAACATTTTATTTAAGGAATGAAATTTATTATTATTAATGTAAGCATGGCGGGTAATACAACGATACGGTCGTCGGATAAGCGGATTTAAAAAAAAACAAAAAAAAACACACAAAAACCGTGTAATTTATTTTTTATTTTATTTTTTTAGGCCTAGTCAATAGATATATAAGGTACAGTACACAATATGGAAACTAGTAAATTAAATTAGTGTGTGAATGAAGTATGACGAGTGAGAGCCCTCTTGTGAGAGGACAAATATTGTAATGTGTATTGCTATAAATCTGAGTGAATAAAATGTTTGTTTGAAAAAAAAAATGTATCTTTCCAACATTCATGAGGTCTTAATTACATTGGCTTCTGGACATATTCCTTGAATCGCGTTAGTGATTCACAGTAAATATGTCCAGAAACCCAATGTTGTTTTGACGTCATGAATGTTATACAATGTATTTACATATTGATTATTTTTTATCTTATCTGTTAAAACACCTCAAAATAGATAATGCATTTTTAATGTTTTACCTGGGAGTGACGTCGGAGAGAGAACATTCATTTTCGCGGGAAATTGTCCGCCAATTCTTGGCACGGTCTTTGCAACCGTCATAAAACAATACAAACAAAATGTAGTTTTATCTACACCATTTATTCTTTGAAATTTTTGGAGTGATTTTTATGTTTTGAACATTTAGAAGACCGTAACATATTAGGTTTATGTAAATATTTCATGGATCGCATTTATTTAAAAGAATAAGAGAAGAAGAAATCCGACGGCGGAGAGTACTACTCGTAGTAACGCGGTCCCTGATATTACTACTCACTGTGATGAGGCTAATGTTGTTATGAAAAATGGATACAATTTTCGCCAATGCTTTCAAGCATACTGAATATAAATATAGAATGATAACATTTGTTTCTGCTCTCTTCTTTCAGACAATGTTTCCCATCCAGTTTCTATATACGAGTATATTGACTGTCTACTAAGAGAAGGAGGTTAAACCTGAAACTAATATGGCTGCTTCTAATTGATTTTTTTCCTAATTTCTCTGAATCTGCATTGATACATTTTTTCCAAACTTCACTCGCATATTCCAACAAAGGTCTTATAAATCTGTACTATGAATAGGTTGGGTGGTCAATCTGTATTTCTTTTGTTTTCAAAAAGTCTGTACATTATTACGTTTGTGGTATCGTTGATAAGCTCTATGTCATTTCAGATATGTACTTCTACGCTTTGTCAAGTATATATATTTCTTTGCATACTTTGATGTATTTCTAAAACTTGCCATTAGTATTTTTGTTCCTTTCTTTGCATAATATCTGAACTACTGGCCCAATATAATTATCATGTGCAATCAATGATTGCGAAGCTTATTCATTGCCGATATAATTACATTGTATATAGATAACAAGAAAAATAATTTATAAATGATGACCGCTGTCAATGTTGACATTTTGAATTTTTATTATTTTCATTTCCGACAGAATTGAACAACCAACAGTCAATTATTACACAGCATACAGAAGTATTGCTCTTCCTTACAATAACGTTATTTGCATTGATCAATTAAATATCGCTTTCTGCTTCCACTTTTTGACCGGACGTCTTACGTCTATGACATGAACAAGTAAAAATCGCCAGGTGCTGTATTATTGGTTTGCCAATGAGTTAATTTGTTAATTTGCAATTTATTTTTAACAAAATGACAAAATTAGGCAAAGCATGGATATATATCATGTATGTATACATTTTGATATCTTTTCTAGTTAACAAAATTGATACGTTCGAAGAAATAATCGGAGTTAATATTTTCCTTCAAATGAAAAAGTATTACACATCTTACAACGTACCTACTTTTTGCACCCCCCCCCCCCCCCCCACACCGAAAATATGCATACGCGCGCGTGGCTGTGTTTATGACAGAGGATTTTTTTAAACAGATGTAATCGTGCGCACAGCCTGTCGTTTATCATGCGTTCTATTACTTTAATAAATTCTGAACATCGAACATCAAAACTTATGACATGGGAAGTAATAAGCAGATACGATGTTTTTCTCACCTTTTTAGAAATATGTAAGAAGTCTTATGATGTGTTCGGAAATTGCAGTCTTTAAATAGCATTACAAGAATCAAGAAATTCAAACCTCAACATCGCTCACTGTGATCAGAACACGCTGATAAATTAATTATAAAATTAGTTTCTACTTTTGTCTAGACTCCTTAACAATGCAGACCAGGTATACACATACCGGGGTATACATCGCCTTCAATTACCAATTAAACATAAAAAAAAGACAATAAGATACATCACCAGAAAAGAATCCTTCTTGAACAGATGGCAAAAAGTTATAAGAAAATACATACAAGAAATAAATGAGTGTAAAGTTAATTTGAACATACTTTGGTATCCGAATTTTACACCACGAGTGGACGTGGACAATAGTTTATAAGACTATACAGTGAAAACATCAGAACCAACTGTAGCTGCCAGGAAAGTTCCATTGCACTAAACGTATATCAGTACATAAAGTCTGGTGTGTGATAGGTAATACAAGGTCCTCTATATTTATCTTCGTGATTCGTCCCTTTCTGGCGTTTAAACGACATCGACATACCTTCCAACAAACAAAATTGTGTCGGATCGATTGTCTTTGATGACAAACATGAATGGGTGATCGGCCTTGAACTGTATTGGCGTTGTTGGACGAGCCATTCCAAACATCATTACAACGGCTGTTGCTGCAGCTGCTTCGGTGCCTTTCTCGTTTACGTCTACAAAAGCTTGGTGAAAGATGGCGGACACATACGACATCTTGGAAGCGTCTGTGCCAGTCAGGTCGGCTTTGGATCCATCAAACAGATCTGTCATTCCCATGCTCTGGAACAATTTTGAAAGCTCAAATCTCGATTTAAGTTTAAATTTTGGTAGAAACACTTCCACTTTTATAGGTGGCATTTTTGTCGTAAGTCCTTTAATTACGGAAGGGGTTAATTTCTCTTCAAGGGCAGGTAATCCGTCTATATCATTTGGCAAAATAATGACCATTGAGAGGTCATTTCCTCTATAGGGCAATTCCAAAACCTTACATTTTAATTCATCATCTTGTTTGAACGGAAATTTTGTAGCTTTCTCAATCATCATTTTCACAGTCTTTTGTTGACCGTTAAGGTTATGGAAAGTCATATCTTTAGTAACTTTGTCGTCAAATGGTGTCTCCCAGTCACCTTTGAAGTAGATGGCATTTACCAATACCATCATTGTTAATGGATTTAGAGATCCCTCAGGAAGAAGGTCTTTTATTTTCTCTGCTGTCTGCTGGCTTACCCATTCGTTAATTTCTTTTCTTGCAGCTTCAAATTGTCGATAGTCCATTGTTTTGGTGTCAGCTTGGTAGTGCTTAGCACATAGCTCAATGAAAGATGGTACAATGTCCGTCTTACTGTTAGGATATAGTCTGTTGGCAATATGAAGTGTGACATTATCGCTTTTACCTAAAACCACCTTCAAGTAATCCTCATAAGCATCATGCACTCGCTGACCTAAGGATTGAATACTAAGCGCGGGAATCATCTGGTCTGCCGTCTGCTCCCTGGCACCAAGATAAACCATGGACATGGCGGCGGAGATTGAGAAAGGCGAGTAGAACAAATTTCCGTCTGTGGACATTTTAGTCAAACGCTTATAAATCTCCAAGGTAAACTCCGCATTGGACGTCTGGAAATCTGTATGCAGTTTATCATCTCTGAAGACTGTGGCGCTTCTGGGTGACTGATGGAAAGCCATGGTAAGATTAAAGGACAGCAATTCCTGAAAAAATGAAATACCAGCAAATTTAGAAAGGATGTATATAACTCATTTACTTTCATTTGATTGATTTTGTCAAAATCATTTCCCATCATTTTATGACTCACATATACCATATTTAACCCAAGGTGTGAATATATTGCCAAAAATTATATTTAAATATAATTAATTTTCCGTTGTGGGTAAGCAGAATGCGGCTTTCTGATTGGTTGAGATATTTTTTCATACCACTATGAAAAAAATCCGAGAAGGGCGCGAAAAATATGACGTCACAATACGACAATTGACGTTGCGTATTGATTTGAAGAAAAAGAATACCATATAAAACCAGTAAAATTGTACATAAAAAATGTTTTAAATTAGAAAATTATTTTCAAAATTAATTATAAGCGTTGATGTCAATTATTTTTTAGTTTCAGAGAGATATGAAAAAAATTTGTTTGCAAACTTCTGTAAGAATCAAGCGGATTCATACAGTTTGCAAACAAATTTTTTTTCATTTAAGCATTGATGTCATTTTTTTTTTGGTTTCATACCCCGATGAAACTAAAAAATACTTGACATCAACGCTTATAATTCATTTTTGAATATGATTTTCTAATTTAAAACATGTTTTATGTACAATTTACTGGTTTTAAATGGGATTCTTTTTCTCAAATCAATACGCAACGTCAATTGTCGTATTGTGACGTCACATGTTTCGCGCCATTCTCGGAATTTCTTTCATAGAAGAATGAAAAGAATTTTTCGACCAATCACATTTGAGTATTTACCATGAAAACAAAGAAAAATTAATTTTACCCCGATGAAACTAAAGAAAATTGACATCAAGGCTTAAGTGTAAAAGTTCATGTTTTCGTATATCAACAATAAATGCATTGTAATTCTAATTCTAAGCAAGAACCCACGTAGTTACATTTTTAGCAAACCCATTCACATGGACTGACAATGGGATATATCCAGGGGAAATAAGTTTCAAAATAACAAATTGTGAGCGTCTTAAACGTATGTTTTTTTTTCAAAATATTTATTGAATTACATGTGCTTGTATATTCATTTATATGTTATTGCCGCTAACATACACTACGTGTAACTATATATTAAGGTATTGCTGAAAGGTTAAGGAGGAAAATGACAAGTGTAGTATTCTATATACTCGTATGCTTTTTTAAACACAAAGTGTAAAAAAAAATGCCCGGATTTAAAGGTTTCTTTCCCTTTTTTTCCAGCTGATTTAGAGGGTCTTACGATGTGCTAGAGGCACTGGACACAGAAATTTGGTCAATGCATCTACGATCTGATTAAAATACAGATCATATTTACAAACTATCGTATTTCATAACGCAGTGTATTAAGATGGTATTTTAAACAGATTGATGCATAGTAGGACTTCAGCATGTTTTATTATTTTATACCTGACCAGATTCTCCGAATCCGTTTTTGGGAGATAGTTGAAAAGAAGAATAAAAAGATGGAAGCTGTACAGAGGCTCGCCTGTTTTATAATATATTTTAGATATTCCCTCGCAGCCAAGCATTAAACATTACACGATCATAGAGGTTGTTAGTCAGAAGACGTGTTATATTCTCCATGTCATGCATCAATTTCTCAATACACGAAACACACGTCTACAGTACATACAGTTGGATGCACGAAAGTTCATCTCAGGTAAATCCTGAAGTGTCAACCTTTTTACTTTCTTTGCTATTTGTCGGGGGCTTCTACTTTTGATATTGCACAGAGAATATAATACTGATCAAATTTAAAGACGCTATGGTCTTGGTTTGTATATCAGTTATCTGTATCAATAAAACTTGACTTACCTGTGGAATACTTCCGCGTTGGGCGTAATGTTTACTTGTGTACACTCGTGTAATTTATCGGAATAGGGTAAATCAAACGAACGCAGTTAACACTTGTATGTGTACCCAAACAAAGTTATGCATTTGTTTTTTATTTCTGACGCTTCCGATATATCATAGATCTGTTAGATCAATCTACGAGAGAGAGTAATGTTATTTACAAGATCCGAAATAGTTCGATTAAATTGAAATTAAATGTGTTTAACCAATTACGGTCTTTTTGCCTTATTTTAAAGTTGTACATAGTGGTTGAAAACATGTACAATTAAGTCAGCTTTGTTATCTTATTACAAATAACACTCTACAAAAATGGAATTAATAAAAAAAACATCAACAGATAAAACCTAGTGAATATTTCATACAAAAAAAGTTTACTAAAACGTTATAACAGTGTTTAAAAAACAACAAACCTCAAAATAAAAATTAATGAGCTTCTATCCACTAGATAGGTAGTATTTTAAATATAAACATAACTTACCTCAGATTGATTTTGCCAATACACAACTTACCAATACATACACACTGTAATTAAAACACACTAATTAGGTGATGACTCTGCTGCTGTATATAGTTCTGTCAGTTTTACATCGTTTCGTTGGCATATAATGGAACCATGATCGGAGTCTCCTTGTTGTTTACAATGACACTTGTTTATTCTCAGGGGCCGCGGTGGCCGAGTGGTTAAGGTGTCCCGACACTTTAACAATAGCCCTCCACCTCTGGGTTGCGAGTTCGAAACCTACGTGGGGCAGTTGCCAGGTACTGACCGTAGGCCGGTGGCTTTTCTCCGGGTACTCCGGCTTTCCTCCACCTCCAAAACCTGGCACGTCCTTAAATGACCCTGGCTGTTAATAAGACGTTAAACAAAAACAAACCAAAAGTTTATTCTCATAACAAGTACAGTGCAGACACTATCTATGAACATTAACAAATGGATAACAATAATACATGGTAAAACAGGATTGACAGCAGTATTGTGAATTAATTATCTCATTTCATAAGTTCATTTTGAGTTACGTAATTGAATAATGTATGAAATTATAATCCAATGAATTATGGGGTAGTCGACACAAGAGTTATAGAACTGATGTTATTACCTAGTGTTGACCGGTGACCATATGTAGATGGTTTAAATACAGGTGTGTTAAGTCCATAAGTATGTCGCCAAAAGTTCGAAAGCATTCCCTCTCAATGATAGATGTGTTCTATTTTATAATTCACATTTGGCGGCGCAATCTCCTATTATCTCCATGTTAACCTGGGGTATATTTATGAGATTAACCTAGAATTTGTAAAACTATCTGTAAAACAAATATTAGATGACCAGTTCTTACAAGAAGTTTAGCAGTGAAGTTTTTAATTCCTCTAAATCTGTTTGTTATAGAATATATAAAAATAATTGTGATTTTGAAAATTATTTAGAAATATCAAATGAGAATAGGCGAAGGTTATTGTGTAAATTTAGAACTTGTTATCATAAATTTATAGTAGTAACTGGGAGATGGCAAAATATTGAATATAAAAACAGAATTTGTCATACGAATTACCAAAGTTTATTAAATTTTCAGAAAAAAAGGACACTAAAAAAATGTAAAAAAAAAAATCAGAAGTTTTGGAGATTTTTATATGTTTAAAAAATTCTCATGATCTGTCCTCCACATGCAATCAAATTTGTTTTGTTTGTACATTGTTGTAAACATATTTTTCTCTGTACATCTAATTTTGTGAAGATAAATAAAATGAAGTTTGCTTTGAGCGCGGACATGTAGTCTATATAACATGGCGTGATTGTTACACTATTTTGATCAACGTCGAGGAATTCACACAGCGCTACGGATTAATCAAACGCAGCAATGATTCTGATTGAGAACCATTGCGTTATTATGACGTTTTTATTGTGAAATGATTTTGATTTAAAGAGGCTATTACTTCAAATATTTCAATTTCTTCTCAAATCAAACTCAATGAAACTACCAAATTTAACCGGTTTCATTTGTCCACGAATTTTACCAGATTAACATCATTCTACGCGTATGAAAAAAAAAATAATGCACAAGCCGCCCGCCTGTTTCTGCCCGATCTGTAGCCAACCCATACAGTGTATACATCAGGCTACTGGGGGAACAAGTCCCATGGGTTTAATTTGAGAGGAATAGATCGTATAAATAAAATACATGTGAGATTATCAGGGCTTTGGAGGGAGTGAATGGGACTGTTCTGTTAGATCCCATTCACTCCTTCCAAAGCCCTGATAACCAAAGTCCCGGTCTCTCTTGTATCCTCTTTGACTGTGTTGTCCTTAGGTTACACAGCGATGTTTTAAAGTTTCTTATTTAGTTTTAATACCACATACGATTCTCGTTATGTCAGTAAGGAGAAAATAAGATATCATATAACTTATTAATCATAAAGGCGGTTTTTGTAGAAGGTGCACCTCGGTTTTTTTTTAATCTATACATCGTAGACCAATATATCATCTCGATAACCACCCGGCCTTATAATCTAATTAAGCCTGACTAGTTTGTAGTTATTTGCTGTGTATGATATAAAGACCACGGTAGTTAATAATATATTGAGTTACCTTGTATGAAATATCTGAGACAGAGGCGTCATCTCGACGAAGAATTGATTGGTAAAATGAACTGCTGATACATCGAATGTAGCTGCATATTCCCGGCTCCATTAACACACGCGGGGGTCATGCACGGGTGAGTACCTGTACTTGTTTACATCAAGGATGTTGTCAAGGCAACTCACTGTCTGTCTGTGGGAATATTACCGCGTGAAACAGTAGTTGTTTTGATCGAATATCGACGGTACACATATTTCAAAGACGCACATGCATTATACAAGAAAATAATGGTTATTAAATCTTTATTATTTCATGATATAATCCTGGAGCTACATGTATAACGGTTAATCGGGTAGTATTAGGGGGTTCGAATCAATACATTACACTAGACAGCCATGTTACACGACAAGTCTGATATCCTTGTCCCACACACCAGACAACACAATGGTGATTGGTTTTGTTGTGTTCATTTTATTCAAGCTCAACAGACCAAATAAGATCGGTGTTTTATGAATACCAATCTATTGCCAATAATAGACAATTATAAAAACTGGAAAATAGTACTGTGTGCAATTATTATGATACGCTACAGTTTTAAAAACATATATCATCAAAATATTTTAGCTTAGTAATGAGAATCAAGTGTGATGTCATGTTTGATTTTTATCCAAATATATATATACTGTATATACATACAATATAAAAAAGGCACTTCTCGTAAGGGCAATGTTGTGCATGCGTGTGTCTCGAGAAAGTAACTTCTTTTATGTTTTACTTTGAAAATACATGTTGTCTTTTTATTTTTCCCACAAGATGTCGGTGACTGAACCTTCAACTTTACTTTGGCACATTCCTGTTCAGAGAGTGAATACGTAACTCCCGGAGTATCGAGGAGTCAGTTGTAAGAACTTCTTTTAAGTCCCTTTGATCCACTTCAGTAAAACATACTTGAAGTCAAATCAAATACTCCGTGATGCTGATCCAGACCAGAGACGACCCGGAACTGCTTGCATGGAATTAGTTGGTTGTTGGATTTTCCTCGAATGTGCTAAACCTTCGTCAGTATCTACAAGACTCCACGCAAGTGTCACTTCATGTGCTTATTGAGCAGTCACATAACTCCTTGTCATTGATGGTTAAACAGATTTAATCTTAATGAAAATAATAACTTTGCATGTCTGCTGAAATCTGATCACTGGGTGACCTTCATGATTGATATACTATGACCTTCAGAATAAACTGTTATCTTCAGGATAAACTTTGATCTTCACTATAAACTGTGATTTTCACATTAAACTCTTATCTTCAGGATTAAATTTGATCTTCAGCATCAATTTTGATCCTTCAGGATAAACTGTGTGTGATCTTCAGGATAAACTTTCGTCTCCTTTCGTCTTCAACTGTGATATTTAGAATAAACTGATCTTCACAATAAAACCGTGATCTCCAGCATTAATTTTGATCTTCAGGATAATCTTTGATCTCCAGCATCAACTTTGATCTCCAGGATAAACTTGATTATCCAGGATAAACTTTTATCTTCGCGAAAACCTGTGAATATATCCTTAAATACTTCACTTGGAGACGAAACCGTATTTTAATCTGCCTCAAGCAAAAGAGTGACTTTCACGACCCTTGAAAAGGTACACGAAGAATGGGAAAAGTCTAGTGTTCATGAAGCACTGTCACATAGAGAAGTGTCCAGCAGTTTTATTTCTAGAATTATGTTATTTCCTGACGACCATAGAGCTATAATGGTACCCGCTGTGTATTCTTGATCACCATTTCATTTTGTTTTTCAGTATTATGGAAACACGATGTGCTCCACCAGTTATTGGATTGGTGACATTAGGTCTCTTTGTTATATCGGTCCTTTTCTTAATTGTGATGTCGACCTTAGTTAAAGAAAAACTCAAATGCTTCACAGAAGAAGAATACATCCCTCCCCTTATACCCGCTGTAAAAGAAGTCGAAGATCTACCTGTCATTGTCTCCGCTGCTCATGCGCATAATTTCGACCAATCGATGATCATGTTACAGACTGTGTTAGTGAATTTGACACGACAACATCCTAGCATTTATGTGATATTCTATGACATTGGTTTGACTGAGACACAGAACGATACATTGTATAGTTGGTCTAAAGATGTTGCCATGGAAATACGTCGATTTCCATTCTTCGAATATCCTGCTCAGCTTCAGCGGATCGAATCAGGCGCTTTGAAACCAATAATTTTAGACCTAGTGCTTGTAGAGTATGATTTCGTTATGTGGGTTGGATCCTCACTCCGATTTAATTCTGACGGTAGCTTGAACATCCTGTTTGATCTTGCGCGGTCTGCTAAAAGCGGGATCATTGTACTGGATAGCAGGGAGCTTCTCAAGTCTAAAGCCACAAAGGACATTGTCACGCAAAGTGTCCGGGACGAGCCGATATTTTACGAATATACCCGAGAATTGAACACTGATTGGCTGCTCATCAACCGACGAACTGGCGTCATGGAGACAGTCATATCACCATGGATGAAATGCGCAGTCAAACGTAAATGTTTCTTTTCAAAACAAACGATTTCTGCGCATCCCTGTGGCGATTTCGATAAAAAGGGCAGGTACTCTGTCGGTGACAGGACATCGTGAAAATGGCGGAGATGGGTGTAACATCGACCGCTCTGTTCTCTCCGTTATCTTGTATAAACTCCATGAGGGCTGCATCTACGCATATATGTTTACTGCAAAAATGATTAATTACGACATTACTATTTGTCCCTGACCAACATTTGTAACAACATGAACTCCAATGGCAGAAACAATGTCAAGGTTGTTCCAGAATGTAGTCACACGGGACATGTCATGAGAAGAACGAGAAATAGCTGGTAAATTTCCGCCCGTATCACCGTCTCTAGATTATGATGTTTTCTACAGGAATCCCAACCGTCCTTTATGAGATGTACTACATGTATTTGGGAGAGCGAAATAATGTTTATTAAACAAAAACACACGTAATAAAAAATCTGGATATTTGTGATTGTTATTTGACTGGATTATAAACCTTTTCATATCCCCAGGAAATATACATTATATCACCAAGTACAGTGTTTACCAAGTAGAGTGTATTACTAATTAGAGTGTATTACCAAGTACGGTGATTTACCAAGAACAGTGTATTACAAAGTTCAGTTTATTACCAAGTAGGGTGTATTACCAATTACAGTGTATTACCAATTACAGTGTATTACCAAGGACAGTGTATTACCAAGTATAGTGTATTACCAAGGACAGTGTATTACCAAGTACAGTGTATTACAAAGTACATTGTATTACCAAGTATAGTGTATTACCAAGGACAGTGTATTACCAAGTACAGTGTATTACCAAGTAGAGTGTATTACCAATTACAGTGTATTACAAAGTACATTGTATTACCAAGTATAGTGTATTACCAAGGACAGTGTATTACCAAGTACAGTGTATTACCAAGTAGAGTGTATTACCAATTACAGTGTATTACAAAGTACATTGTATTACCAAGTATAGTGTATTACCAAGTACGGTGTATTACAAAGAACAGTACATTAACATTAGTTGTACAGACGTGGCGCCCATTTTGTTAATAAAGTCAGTGGTGAACTTGGACTTATATTTCGCCCTCTATTTTTATTTATAATTGCATTAGTGGCCATACATAGAATCCGATCGTCGCTTACCTCAGGGCACTCGGACCACTGCATTTCAACATATTCATAAGTGAAATTTAGCTATGCTGTCCATAACACCTGGAGTGTCTTCGGGTGCAAAGGTTCTTGTCGATTCAGGAACTACATAGAACATGTTCCTGTAAATTTTCGTCCTATCACCAGGCTCGTGACAGGAACACAAACACGGTGTCCACAAAACTCATTCATTATCCTCTTATCAATAGGTCATCTGTATCTCCAATCCTTTTCGTTTGTACTATGTTTAACATCCTCGTATTAACCAGTCACAGGTGGTGCCAGTACATCAACTTAGATCTCTTGACTGTCTCGCAAGCAGAGGAGACAACAAGAAAATGTACGCCATAAATTACTCTTAATCAATACGCAAAGCTCTATTTTAAGATATTTTCTGTTAATCTTTGTTGGCTAGATACTTTTTCAACTACAGATCAGGAATTTCCAAAATCAAGGATGTTTATTGAACAAAAATATGAATAAATTTCAGACGTATGGAAGATTTATATCAGTACATCGCAGCCATTTATGTTCTTCCCGTCCGAATATATTCTGTGCATTTTTCACAGTTTTCTGGGGCTAAGAACATTGTTCAGTGTTTGGGAACAACCGAAAACAGTATTCTTGTCGTCCAAGGACACGACGTGTCCAACATATCTAGCGAGGGTGTTTGATGTCACAGATCGTTTTTCATTTTTCAGGCTTTTTTTTTTTTTATTTCTAAGAGAATCTTATAACAACATATAACTATATGCGTGAAAATATCGATAGTCTGTCATCCTCGTGAAATATATGTTACATTAAACGGGAAACCATTCCATATATTGTTAATACCATACTATTATACCGGTGTGATCACCATACTATTATACCTGTATATTGTTAATACCATACTATTATACCTGTATATTGTTAATACCATACTATTATACCTGTAGTGATTTACCATACTATTAGAACCTGTAAATAATTGTTAATACCATAATATTTGTATAATACACATTACATGTTGTGAATCACCATACTATTATAGCCTGTATATTGGTTAATACCATACTATTATACCTGTATATGGTTAATACTGCATATTATACCTGTATATTGTTAATACCATACTATCTAATACTGTATATTGTTAATACCATACATTATAACCTGTATATTGGTTAATACCATACTATTATACCTGTATATTGTTAATTAACCATACTATCATTACCTGATTGTGAATCACCATACTATTATCCTGTATTGTGAAGCACCATACTATTATACCTGTATATTGTTTAAGACCATACTAATTAACCTGTATATTGTTAATACCATACTATTATACCTGTATATTGGTTATACCATACGATCATACTATCATACCTTGTATACCATATTGTGAATCACCATACTATTATACCTGTATATTGTTAATACCATACTATTATACCTGTATATTGTTAATACCATACTATTATACCTGTATATTGTTAATACCATACTATTATACCTGTATATTGTTAATACCATACTATTATACCTGTATATTGTTAATACCATACTATTATACCTGTATATTGTTAATACCATACACATTACCTGTGTGATCACCATACTATTATACCTGTATATTCTTAATACCATACTATTATACCTGTACATTGTTAATACCATACTATTATACCTGTATATTGTTAATACCATACACATTACCTGTGTGATCACCATACTATCATACCTATATATTGTTAATACCATACTATTATACCTGTACATTGTTAATACCATACATATTACTATTTTTGTACAACAATATTTACCCATTCGATTGGTCTGACCTTTTCTTACAAGCTAAATGTATAATGTTACCTGTTCTATTTTTCTTTAACGTTATTACTGCATATTAATTACTGATTTTTCTTTGTTGATCCTAGAAAGTCACTAAAGGTAGGGCCCTGAAGAATTGGATTTTCTTCCGTGTCTTTTGTATCCATGGGAAATTGAAGAGACCTAAATAGATCTTCTGTCTATCATTACAACTCAAATGTTTTCCTTTCTCGCACTTCTGTCTTTCTGTGCTTTGTTTTCTTTTATAAGTGTCTCCTAGACATCCGACCTCATACGACTCTAGCTGTTGGTGTCTCCTAGACATTCGACCTCATACGACTCTAGCTGTTGGTATCTCCTAGACATTCGACCTCATACGACTCTAGCTGTTGGTGTCTCCTAGACATTCGACCTCATACGACTCTAGCTGTTGGTGTCTCCTAGACATTCGACCTCATACGACTCTAGCTGTTGGTGTCTCCTAGACATCCGACCTCATACGACTCTAGCTGTTGGTGTCTCCTAGACATTCGACCTCATACGACTCTAGCTGTTGGTGTCTCCTAGACATTCGACCTCATACGACTCTAGCTGTTGGTGTCTCCTAGACATTCGACCTCATACGACTCTGGCTGTTGGTGTCTCCTAGACATCCGACCTCATACGACTCTAGCTGTTGGTGTCTCCTAGACATTCGACCTCATACGACTCTAGCTGTTGGTGTCTCCTAGACATCCGACCTCATACGACTCTAGCTGTTGGTGTCTCCTAGACATCCGACCTCATACGACTCTAGCTGTTGGTGTCTCCTAGACATCCGACCTCATACGACTCTAGCTGTTGGTGTCTCCTAGACATCCGACCTCATACGACTCTAGCTGTTGGGGGCACTTTAAACCGCTAAAAACAAAAACAAAAACGCTTTGCTTATCATAATATCACAATAAAATAGAAATTGCAGTCGGAAACGAAATTCATCTGAAATTTCTTTTAAATTAGAACATGAATATGTGTTCTGTGGTTGCAATCACAGGGGTTTGACACGATTTTCCAAATTATGGTCCATATATATGTGTATAATCGTATGGCAAGCCAAAGTGGAAAAAAAGTCACTATTTATGGATATCCATAAATAATTCTTAATATCCATAATTAATTCTAATATCCATAATTCGATTTATGGATATCCATAAATACTTATTTATGGATATCCATAAATCAACTTTAATTATGGATATCCATAATTCATTTATGGATATTAAGATACGAATTATGGATATTTACAGGCAATTTATGAATATCCACAAAGTTTGTTTATAATTTATGTTGTACTGTAGATCTATGTACGTACACCAACGACAGGTACATTCTACACTCTACGAACACTATGATCCATACGCTGTCAAATAGAGAGGACATGAATGATTTTTCTTCAATTTATGCATTTAAAGTACCTCTCATACAATGTGCATATTACCGATTTCAAATCAAGATTAAATTTACCAAAAACCTGGCCGTGGTTCGATTGATGGATATCCATAATTCATTTATGGATATTCGAAATGATTTATGGATATCCATAAATAGTGACTTTTTTTCACTTTGACTTGCCATATAATCGTGCCAGGCCGCTGTGGTTGCGATTAGACAGTGTTAACTAGTGGGCGAATACTAATCTGCTTGGTTTAATATAACTTATAGTTAAAGTATCACGACTTCTTTGATAATTTGGGTTCGTTTATACTTCACAGTTGTCAGGGGATGGCTGGGGATAAATATAGAACAGATCAATAGGGCGAGAATCCCTCAGCTGGAACGAGACTACCTCGTGGGGTCAATTTCATTGCGCTTACTATAGCTAGTCAGCTGGTGGCTTGGGTTAGCCTATTTTTATCACAGTCGCCAATGCTTTCTTTCAACAGGTACACACATTTTGTCTGAGGGTCGGGTACCGACACGTATACGTATGGTGACCAGTTGGACTTGTATCGACATTCAAGTGACCCACTGGACATTCCTTTATGTGTACAGATGACCGTTGAGGATTTGTTTTCGCTGTGAATGGACACTCTTGTTCATGTATGAGTGACACATGGATCAATACCATATACCTCATGTTACCACACATGGAAGTGTAGACGTACGTCGGTGGTCAGACGACAGGGTATGTATACCATTAGTACTGTATGTGTGCGCCGTGAATACACACATACCTGTATATGTAAACATGCTCGGAAAGAATGTGTAGGACAGCCACCAAACCTCAAAATGTCTTAATCTTGTCTACTAACGGTTAACTGGTTAATAAACTCGAGAACAAAGACCTAATGAAACGGTATGTAAATAATTACCCCGGGCGGCGATCTTCTATGTACTGTTATTTAAGTCTGTTACGTGAAGTGTGTTACGACAAAATGTTGTCAACCATATTTATGGTTATCGGCGGACAGGTGCATGCTTATATGGTGACAAAATATGTCAAAGCATATGTGGAATTATTGTTTAAAATTGATGTTCAGCAAATTTGGAGGGATCTCAAAACGTCCTAATGTACCCGGGGACCAATCTCGTCATACACTCTCCAAACGTCCTAATGTACCAGAGGACCAATCTCGTCATACACTCCCAAAACGTCTAATTTACCCGGGGACCAATCATGTCATACACTCTCCAAACGTCCTAATGTACCAGAGGACCAATCTCGTCATACACTCTCCAAACGTCCTATTGTACCAGAGGACCAATCATGTCATACACTCTCCAAACGTCCTAATGTACCAGAGGACCAATCATGTCATACACTCTCCAAACGTCCTAATGTACCAGAGGACCAATCTCGTCATACACTCTCAAACGTCCTAATGAACCAGACGAACAATCATGTCATACACTCTCCAAACGTCCTGATGTACCAGATGACCAATCATGTCATACACTCCCCAAACGTCCTAATGTACCAGAGGACCAATCATGTCATACACTCTCCAAACGTCCTAATGTACCAGAGGACCAATCTCGTCGTACACTCTCCAAACGTCCTATTGTACCAGAGGACCAATCTCGTCATACACTCCCCAAACGTCCTATTGTACCAGAGGACCAATCTCGTCATACACTCTCCAAACGTCCTATTGTACCAGAGGACCAATCTCGTCATACACTCTCCAAACGTCCTATTGTACCAGAGGACCAATCTCGTCATACACTCTCAAACGTCCTATTGTACCAGAGGACCAATCTCGTCATACACTCTCAAACGTCCTATTGTACCAGAGGACCAATCATGTCATACACTCTCCAAACGTCCTATTGTACCAGAGGACCAATCTCGTCATACACTCTCCAAACGTCCTATTGTACCAGAGGACCAATCTCGTCATACACACTCCAAACGTCCTATTGTACCAGAGGACCAATCTCGTCATACACTCCCCAAACGTCCTATATACCAGAGGACCAATCTCGTCATACACTCTCCAAACGTCCTATTGTACCAGAGGACCAATCTCGTCATACACTCTCCAAACGTCCTAATGTACCAGAGGACCAATCTCGTCATACACTCTCCAAACGTCCTAATGTACCAGAGGACCAATCATGTCATACACTCTCAAAACGTCCTATTGTACCGAAAGACCAATCATGTCATACACTCTCCAATCGTCCTAATGTACCAGAGGACCAATCTCGTCACACTCTCCAAACGTCCTAATGTACCAGAGGACCAATCATGCCATACACTCCCAAAACGTCCTATTGTACCAGAGGACCAATCTCGTCATACACTCCCAAAACGTCTAATTTACCCGGGGACCAATCATGTCATACACTCTCCAAACGTCCTAATGTACCAGAGGACCAATCTCGTCATACACTCTCCAAACGTCCTATTGTACCAGAGGACCAATCATGTCATACACTCTCCAAACGTCCTAATGTACCAGAGGACGAATCATGTCATACACTCTCCAAACGTCCTAATGTACCAGAGGACCAATCTCGTCATACACTCTCGAAACGTCCTATTGTACCAGAGGACCAATCTCGTCATACACTCTCCAAACGTCCTAATGTACCAGAGGACCAATCTCGTCATACACTCCCAAAACGTCTACTTTACCCGGGGACCAATCTCGTCATACACTCTCCAAACGTCCTAATGTACCAGAAGACCAATCTCGTCATACACTCTCGAAACGTCCTATTGTACCAGAGGACCAATCTCGTCATACACTCTCAAAACGTCCTATTGTACCAGAGGACCAATCTCGTCATACACTCTCAAACGTCCTAATGTACCAGAGGACCAATCTCGTCATACACTCTCAAAACGTCCTAATGTACCAGAGGACAAATCATGTCATACACTTTTCAGTTACTGGTAAATAATCTTTTCCGTGTTATTATTTTATTAAGCTAAATATACTGAAAACGTTTGTTGGAACTGATGTATTAATGTTAGATTTTATTTTTAGAGGGAGCGATTCTCATTCGGAATTTTGTCTTGAACTCTGAACAAAGTTATGTGATTCATAAAATGCGTGTATGACTGATTTACTTAGACCTATATTTGGCCACGATATAATTCAGATTAGCTTGTTTTAACCAGACGTTTTTTTTTTAGAATTAATGGCGACAGACAATTCATACAGAAAAAAAAGGGAGTTCGATGACAAAGTCATACAGAAATTATTGGGAGTTTATTGACAACAGATAAAGTCATACAAAATTGTTAGTTTGATGGCTACAGACACATTCATACAAAAATTGTCAGTTTGATGGCTACAGACAAAGTCATACAGAGGATTACCCGTTTACATTTAATGTACAATGTATACCCCAAAATAACAAAAAAGACGTCATATCTAAGGTAATCGATGATAAGATTTCGTTCTTTCTCTTCGAGTTTTTGCTTTCGGGCAAGAATTAAATTATTTAAAATTACTCATCAGCTTTAACAGTAGGCGATAACGATTTGTGAAAACCTAACGGATCATATTAGGGTACATGTACACCTCTGACCTAACGGATCATATTAGGGTACGTGTACACCTCTGACCTAACGGATCATACTAGGGTACATGTATACCTCTGACCTAACGGATAATACTAGGGTACATGTACACCTCTGACCTAACGGATCATATTAGGGTACATGTACACCTCTGACCTAACGGATCATATTAGGGTACATGTACACCTCTGACCTAACGGATCATATTAGGGTACATGTACACCTCTGACCTAACGGATCATATTAGGGTACATGTACACCTCTGACCTAACGGATCATATTAGGGTACATGTACACCTCTGACCTAACGGATCATATTAGGGTACATGTACACCTCTGACCTAACGGATCATATTAGGGTACATGTACACCTCTGACCTAACGGATCATATTAGGGTACATGTACACCTCTGACGTAACGGATCATATAAGGGTACATATACACCTCTGACCTAACGGATCATATTAGGGTACATGTACACCTCTGACCTAACGGATCATATTAGGGTACATGTACACCTCTGACCTAACCGATCATATTAGGGTACATGTACACCTCTGACCTAACGGATCATATTAGGGTACATGTACACCTCTGACCTAACGGATCATATTAGGGTACATGTACACCTCTGACGTAACGGATCATATTAGGGTACATGTACACCTCTGACCTAACGGATCATATTAGGGTACATGTACACCTCTGACCTAACGGATCATATTAGGGTACATGTACACCTCTGACATAACGTATCATATTAGGGTACATGTACACCTCTGACCTAACGGATCATATTAGGGTACATGTACACCTCTGACATAACGGATCATATTAGGGTACATGTACACCTCTGACCTAACGGATCATATTAGGGTACATGTACACCTCTGACCTAACGGATCATATTAGGGTACATGTACACCTCTGACCTAACGGATCATATTAGGGTACATGTACACCTCTGACCTAACGGATCATATTAGGGTACATGTATACCTCTGACGTAACGGATCATATTAGGGTACATATACACCTCTGACCTAACGGATCATATTAGGGTACATGTACACCTCTGACCTAACGGATCATATTAGGGTACATGTACACCTCTGACCTAACGGATCATATTAGGGTACATGTACACCTCTGACCTAACGGATCATATTAGGGTACATGTACACCTCTGACCTAACGGATCATATTAGGTTACATGTACACCTCTGACGTAACGGATCATATTAGGGTACATGTACACCTCTGACGTAACGGATCATATTAGGGTACATGTACATCTCTGACATAACGGATCATATTAGGGTACATGTACACCTCTGACCTAACGGATCATATTAGGGTACATGTACACCTCTGACCTAACGGATCATATTAGGTTACATGTACACCTCTGACCTAACGGATCATATTAGGGTACATGTACACCTCTGACGTAACGGATCATATTAGGGTACATGTACACCTCTGACCTAACGGATCATATTAGGGTACATGTACACCTCTGACCTAACGGATCATATTAGGGTACATGTATACCTCTGACCTAACGGATAATACTAGGGTACATGTACACCTCTGACCTAACGGATCATATTAGGGTACATGTACACCTCTGACCTAACGGATCATATTAGGGTACATGTACACCTCTGACCTAACGGATCATATTAGGGTACATGTACACCTCTGACCTAACGGATCATATTAGGGTACATGTACACCTCTGACCTAAAGGATCATATTAGGGTACATGTACACCTCTTACCAACTCACAATCTTGTGTCATTGCTAAAATAGAAACATTTGTTATCAGCAATGGCTTGATTTAGGGCATTCCTGAACAGTTGGTAAGCATATCTTAGTAAATGTTTGAACAATGATAACATTTACTTTTTTCCTAAACGCATTGATTTAATCAGTTGTACAAACATGTCAATCGTAGCTTTGTGCAAATATCAGAGGCACATTTTTTCTAGATTTGAGTAAACTTACTTGTCGTGAAGACATTAGCAAAAATGGGTACAACATAGAATTATCGAGAAACACAAATCACGTGACCTTTCTTCGTCATTACTCGACCAAACGTCTGTCAATGATTTGATTTTTTATGAACTCTCCTACGCAACTCATGTTTAATGAATTTCGATAAAAGTTGATAGAAATGAAGACCATGAATGTGTTTGGTAAAGGACATTTTGTTTTGGTCACGTTTGTGAGTTTTACGACCCATGACATCTTTACTCATCGCTTTATAGATATTATGAACGCATAATTCCATGGATTTCATATTGGCCGAGAGGAATCTCGTGTATTGTATGACTGTTTCTAGTTCAGTATTTCTAGCTGACACTTTAACCCTTTCAGAAGCTAGCCTTGTGTACAACTTGTAAACTTATTAGATATCTACGTCTAGGATACAAATGTGGAAAACTTCTAAACTTATTAGATATCTACGTCTAGGACACAAATGTGTAAAACTTCTAAACATATTAGATATCTCCATCTTGGATACAAATGTGTAAAATCACACCGCCATGTCTCCACAACATCGGCAGACCAAAAACTTCACCGCCATATCTCCACAACACCGTCAGACACAACAATCACACCACCATGTCTTCACAACTTCGTCACTCACAAAAACCTCACCAGCATGTCTTTACAACTTCGTCAGACACAAAAACCTCACCACCATATTTCCACAACTTCGTCAGACAAAAAACATAACGTCATATCTCCACAAAATCGCCAGGCAAAACAAAAACAAAGCAAAAACAAAACAAAAAAAACCAAAAAAAAACCGCAATGTCTCCACAATATCGTCAGACGCAAATCCACGCCGCCATGTCTCCTTAATTTCGTCAGACCAAAAACCACACCGCTATGTCTCCACAACTCCGTCAGGCCAAAAACCACACCGCCATGTCTCAACAACTTCGTAAGACCGAAAACCAGAAAATTCAATCTTCAGAAAACAAACATATTTGACATGCAAGAAGTTGGAACTCATTGCAACCACTTCACTTCTCTGCTAGCGTCCTGCATTGGAACCGATTGCAAATCGGAACCAATAACACGTCTTTTGCCTACACATCTTCTTTAACAATATTTTCAACATTTGAATTATCTTAATTAGTGTTCAAGTTATTTTCTCTAATGTGATCTATCTACATACTCCTTCTTTTTCTGCAGTTTATTGGTTTATTTTGTTTAACGTCCTACTAACAGCCAGGGTCATTTAAGGACGTGCCAGGTTTTGAGGTAGGAGGAAAGCCGGAGTATCCGGAGAAAAACCATAGGCGCCCGTACCAGGCAACTGTCCTACGTGGGTTTCGAACCCGGGACCCAGAGGTGGAGGGCTAGTGATAAGGTGTCGGGACACCTTGACCATCGCGGCCCCTTTTTCTGCAGACACATATATTTTACAACTAGACATGATATAGTACTACAAAGCCTTTAGAGTTTGATCTACAAAATATATTTCGTACCTCATGTCGGTATTACAATGTTTTACGTACCATGTATTATAGTTGTATATATGTCGGTCAAAAACTCTTCATAGCTTATGTTATTTGTTTATATGTCAACCGACTTTAAATAAAATGTAACTTATCTTATCTAACAAGACGATAAACAAGCATATCCATTCGTCATAGCTTAAGCCTACAAATGTGTCAATATACAATATCATCATCTGAGATTTTTTAGCCCACCATCATCAGATGGTGGGCTATTCAAATCGCCCTGCGTCCGTGGTCCGTGGTCCGTCCGTCCGTCCGTCCGTCCCTCCGTCCGTCCGTAAACAATTCTTGTTATCGCTAATCCTCAGAAAGTACTGAAGGGATCTTTCTCAAATTTCATATGTGGGTTCCCCTTGGTGCCTAGTTATGCATATTGCATTTTGAGACCAATCGTAAAACAACATGGCCGACAGGCAGCCATCTTGGATTTTGACAATTGAAGTTTGTTATCGCTATTTCTGAGAAAGTACTCAAGGGATCTTTCTCAAATTTCATCTGTAGATTCCCCTTGGTGCCTAGTTATGCATATTGCATTTTGAGACCAATCGGAAAACAACATGGCCGACAGGCAGCCATCTTGGATTTTGACAATTGAAGGTTGTTATCACTATTTCTGAGAAAGTACTGAAGGGATCTTTCTCAGATTTCATATGTAGATTCCCCTTGGTGCCTAGTTATGCATATTGCATTTTGAGACCAATCGGAAAACAACATGGCCGACAGGTAGCCATCTTGGATTTTGACAATTGAAGTTTGTTATCGCTATTTCTGAGAAAGTACTGAAGGGATCTTTCTCAAATTTCATATGTAGGTTTCCCTTGGTGCCTAGTTATGTATATTGCATTTTGAGACCAATAGGAAAACAACATGGCCGACAGGCAGCCATCTTAGATTTTGACAATTGAAGTTTGTTATCGCTATTTCTAAGAAAGTACTCAAGGGATCTTTCTCAAATTTCATATGTAGGTTTCCCTTGGTGCCTAGTTATGTATATTGCATTTTGAGACCAATAGGAAAACAACATGGCCGACAGGCAGCCATCTTAGATTTTGACAATTGAAGTTTGTTATCGCTATTTCTAAGAAAGTACTCAAGGGATCTTTCTCAAATTTCATATGTAGGTTTCCCTTGGTGCCTAGTTATGCATATTGCATTTTGAGGCCAATCGGAAAACAACATGGCCGACAGGCAGCCATCTTGGATTTTGGCAATTGAAGTTTGTTATCGCTATTTCTGAGAAAGTACTGAAGGGATCTTTCTCAAATTTCATATGAAGATTCCCCTTGGTGCCTAGTTATGCATATTGCATTTTGAGACCAATCGGAAAACAACATGGCCGACAGGTAGCCATCTTGGATTTTGTCAATTGAAGTTTGTTATCGCTATTTCTGAGAAAGAACTGAAGGGATCTTTCTCAAATTTCATATGTAGGTTTCCCTTGGTGCCTAGTTATGCATATTGCATTTTGAGACCAATCAGAAAACAACATGGCCGACAGGCAGCCATCTTGGATTTTGACAATTGAAGTTTGTTATCGCTATTTCTGAGAAAGTAATGAAGGGATCTTTCTCAAATTTCATATGTAGGTTTCCCTTGGTGCCTAGTTATGCATATTGCATTTTGAGACCTATCAGAAAACAACATGGCCGACAGGCAGCCATCTTGGATTTTGACAATTGAAGTTTGTTATCGCTATTTCTCAGAAAGTGCTGAAGGGATCTTTCTCAAATTTCATATATAGGTTCCCCTTGGTGCCTAGTTATGCATATTACATTTTAAGACCTATCAGAAAACAACATGGCCGACAGGCAGCCATCTTAGATTTTGACAATTGAAGTTTGTTATCGCTATTTCTCAGAAAGTAATGAAGGGATCTTTCTCAAGTTTCATATTTAGGTTCCCCTCGGTGCCTAGTTATGCATATTTCATTTTGAGACTAATCGTAAAACAACATGGCCGACAGGCAGCCATCTTAGATTTTGACAATTGAAACTTATTATCGCTATTTTTCAGAAAGTACTGAAGGGATCTTTCTCAAACATTTTTATAAGTTCCCCTTGGTCTGTAGTTCTGCATATTGCATCTTGGGACCAATAGGAAAACAACATGGCCGACAGGCAGCCATCTTGTATTTTGACAATTGAAGTTTGTTATCGCTATTTTACAGAAGGTACTGAAGGGATCTTTCTCAAATTTCATATGTAGGTTCCCCTTGGTCCCTGGTGTTGCATTTTGGGACCAATCCAAAAACAACAGACAGCCACTATTGCTAAATCTTAAATTTTATATATAGGTTCCCCTTGTTTGAAAAGTACTAGAGGGCTGTTTCTGAATTTACACAGATTAGTAAGACTTAGAGGAAGGGAAAAGTAGAGAAAAGATCAATCTGACATGGAACCTATAAAGATCATTCAATGGTGGGCGCCAAGATCCCTCTGGGATCTCTTGTTTACTTATAAATTACATCTTCTTTCATTTTTTGAATGTGATCATATATGGCATCACGATGTAGGAGCCACTATACTATACACCGCCTACCCACCCACCCATCACCACATCAACTGTAGAGTGTTGATTTGCATAATAATGAATGTTAATTACCGTGAAGAGTGTGAATCAGCAGCTACTGAATAAGAGTTAATAGCATAAACACTCGCCCTGAAAATTGCTAAATTAATTGAGTTATGAAGTTATATCTATACTTCGATATTTCTTTTGGTCTATATTTACTTTCCTCCGGAAGTTGCTTCCTCAGGTTTCAGCAGTAAGGTCGCGAGCATCACTAACGACCCTTAATACAACAGTTTTGTCCTTTCCAGCTATTTAATTTTGATTCTAATGTACTAAACTGTTAGTTTGTACTGATGGTGATATCTTATCTTGTGTGGTTTTTGTACAACCATTTGATCATTTTGAAGGCTCGATATGACGTAACCATACATATCTTTAGTGTACAATTTCCAAGATTATATAACAAAGGGGCACTTGTTGTCACTGGTTAAGGTTGAAGTTATTTACTTAGAATGTCTGCATGTCGTGTATTGAACACATGTATTTAGAGCTATAAGTCGGGAAATTGTATGACCAGATGTTAATTAACGTGTCTATCAATTAAACACGCTATGTCAGCATGTTTTACTGACACCTTGTCAAATCTATTTACTCTAGTACGACAGTATATTAGTCACAAATGAATCATCTTGGTAGTACTAACAGAGGAATAACAAAGGAAGTTGGCAACAATACACAGGTAGCTGTGATGAAGAGATAAGTTGATGTACCATACAATATAATACCATTGCTACATTTGAAATCGACATCGTTGGTAACTAATCGCTAATGGAGGTGTTTCTTGATAATTATTATGGTTTGCGTAGAATTGTGAGGAAAAAAAGGAAAAAACAAACACATACACATTTAAAAGGGATAGTATGCCAATGCCTGTTAAGACGGGGTTAAACTGTTTAGGGCTATTGCCTGAATTTCATCATTTTGGAGAACATTGCAAGGGTGTACTCCTCTCCTGGTAAAGGTTCCTTGTACTATGCTAGTTCTGCTCTGTTTCCTTAACAGTTTAGAGGAATTACCCTTAGTTGTATTGGATGTAACATGTATAAATAATTAATATAATAAATATTTATCAAGGATTTCTATGTCTATGTGGATTAGGATTTTGTAAGTCTACGCCGTGGTATTCCTAACCTTGCTGCACTCAAGCGTATGAATATCCAACCTGAGTTATCTTTCTGGGTAGGAGAAGTTTCCTTATCCTACAATTTTCTTGGTAGCACAGGTGTCTATACTTGGGTAACATATATAAGGATTGAAGAGTCTTTGTGGTAGTTTACTTTGATAAAGGTGATTGTGGTATCGATTTGTCGCGGCGCATTCCAATGATAGATACTATTCTGAACTTTATCCTTTAACAAAACCATCAGAGAGATACTTTAATCCTTATATACACTGTCTATATTTTATTTTTTGTTCACTTAAACTTTAGCTCAATCACACTTTGAAATACTCACAGTTAAATTGAACATCATCGTTGGTTTTGACCGGCACTTGAAATAGCTGCCTCATGATGTCGGGGACTCCTGCAAAATCGATAAACAAATAAAAAAAAAATCAATTAAATAAGACAGTTTCTTTTGGGTTTTCGCCGAAAGGGTGCCAAATTAGCTAGTTTCTTGGTTCATTCAATAAGAATTAGATTAATCTTAAGTAAACAATATAACATATTTCACACTGAAGTAGTTGTCACGTGGCCTCGAGATCAAATCACTGGAAAGAAAGTTGGATATTCAACTTCAAATGCTTGTTTAACGATCTACTAATATAAATTAAGTTAAATTAAACGCTAAGTTCAAAATTCCGTAATTATTCCACACAGAAAAGATTTTAAGATAGAATAGACATACTCTTTCGCGTAGAACGTATGTGGTTATTTGTTGAAGCCGGTAGGTTTTTACATTGTGACAATAGCATTGTCCTAACCATTGCATGCTGATCCTGAAACAGAATAGAAAAACAGTATGAGAATGAGACCTTCTTTTTTCTGCAGAAATGTAGTGTAATGCGGGTGGGAAAGAGTCTGGAAAGTTGAATTGCAAGGATCATGAGTATTCTAATATGATGAAGGTTAGAAACATAACCTTGCCTTTAAAACTCGTTTTAAAGTTTCGTTATGACACGGTGCATACTGAGTAGTACGCTAGTATCAAGAAAGGATCCTCTGACGGAAGTCCAATATTGAATTTTATCATCTGTTCTATTTGTAATTGTAGAAATCTTTTCGTGATTGTGTTTCTCATTAATAAATACGTTTGTTATTGCCTTTCACATGTTCAAATGTCCCCCTTTAAGCCAACCAAAGAGGCTATTCTCGTTAATGTTTCATGTCTGGATGTTGTTGACACTTTCTTATATTATCATGAACAGATAAAATTTTCAAAAACACTTTTTTAAAGAATCCATTTACCAATCATTTAGAAGTCTCGGGTATTCCAATTTGATATATTTTGTTTCAGATACATCTTAAAGAAGCGGTGATGAGGGGGTAATAACGACAGGATGGCTGAGAAAGTCTGAAGACAGCATGCTGGTGACATCTCCGTCCAGTTGAGATCTAGATCGTTGACATACAGATGAGACCGCCGATCAATGAATGTTAACACAAATAACGTGAGACAAGGAGAGTTTTATTCACCGAGTGACAACATGGATCAGGCGTATAATTTCACCATATACGCCATGTCTGTGATGGGCTTTGTGCCAAAGTTGCTTCGTTCTCGACTCACCTTTTTAACCGTGGTCATGTTTGTTGGGATATGTGTTCTGTATACCATCGACAATTTTGACGTAACGTACAGGTATGAAGAAAACCATAACATGGAGTCGTTGATTAATGGTCCAAGAAGGTCGTTCTTTGGGCTACATGTGGATGTCCTTAAAATAGTCAACAGGAAATTTCTTAATTCTACAACCCAAGTAGAGGATATTGCAATAGTTAATCCTCACCCTTTCCGATATATAAACAATCCTGGTCACTGTCGGTATAGGAACAAGGGTATTCGTACAATATTGATCGTCGTGAAATCTACCGTACGTAATGTTTTACTGAGACGTTCTATAAGGAAAACATGGGGCAATGTTAGTGACGAAAACGTCAAAATAGTGTTTATGTTAGGACGTAACAGCTCTCGATACTTTCAACAAGACACTATCGACACAGAGGCCGCCACGTACAAAGACATTATCCAGGAGGACTTTATAGATGCTTATTTCAACAACACATTAAAATCCATCATGTCGTTTAACTGGGCAGCTCAGTACTGCGAAGATGCTCAATTTCTTTTGTTTGTGGACGACGACTTTCTCATTGACTTCCCAAAAATTCAGCGTTACATCTATTCTATTCCGGAGACTGATGTTGCGACACTTTTTACAGGCCATCGAATAGCTCAGCCGGTTGTGAGAGATCGAGAGTCCAAATGGTACTTGTCATGGGAAGCATTCCCTTACAAATATTGGCCTCCATATCTAGCAGGCGGTGCTTATCTCACCAGTATGCCAGTTGCAAAGAAATTTAGTTATGCTTTCCCGTATATAGATATTTTAGGCATAGATGACGCGTGGCTGGGTATTGTCGCTAGGAACTTGCGGATCTATCCACAAGATCATCATTTCTTTCATAACAACGGCAGATACTCCCATTTAGCTCTTGTCTACCAATGTTGTCATACTGAAAAGGAGATGATAGATACTTGGTGGCAATATAAACACAACACAAACTTCCGATTCGGGACTTTGTAACTGGGCGAAAAATTACTCAATTCAAAACTTTCACCCATTCATCATTTAATTGTGTTTTTGAGATAAACATGTGCATTCTGTGTTCAAGAACAATTCTTATGGAGATGCTAGATGCTAAATCATCAGCAGATATTCATTATATGGATTGTGTACATAACGCGTTTAACAGTAATAGTATTGTATTTTGATTATATAAGCATTATAGTGTCTTCATGTGGTATAAATGGTCGATTTAAATGCCTGAGCTTTAATTTACAGACAAACCTTATATAGCGCACATATTATACATGTAGTATTACCTATTTCCGTAATTCTCGTTGCTTCTCGTCCAGTTCCGTTGGGAACCAAAAAATATATATATTTAGAACCCATCCACAGATTATGTTGATAAATACAGTATGATATTATAGCATCAAGCTCTACATCTGGTCACGATCTGGTAGTCAGTATTCTGGGGGTTAAAGTTTTGCATGGGATACATTGTTACTGTGATTTTATAGATTTGATAATGTCTTCCACCAGATGACATACCGATATTCTGTTCAAATCGACCTTCGTCAGTCCGTCTCTTGTCTGTCTGCACCCATCAAATTATACTTGTGGGGTGAATTCACGGTTCATTCTGTAAAAATCAATTGCTTCCTTGACTTCACCAGTTCCACCTTGGTTCGTTACTCCCGCATTAAATCTCAGTGCATTTTAGGTACGGAAATCGATCATATTACTGTGCATTATTCTCTAATATGGACAAAAATTGCACCCCACAAGTCACATTCCGCCAGCTGTGCAACTGTCCTTCCACCCTTAAAACATTACCTTTGCTCTGAAAGTTTGAAATGGAGGAACATTGGTAAACAAATTCCTGTAAATAATAGGATTAACTTCCAAAATAGTTGTAGTTTTTTTGGTTATTTTGGGGTAACTATATACCATTGTAATTGGGTATTGTAACAACCACTTCATCAAATACATTGTATCCAATTTACCCAAGTACAATAAAACTAGAAAATTAAGTTTCAAATAGATTGATTCTAGTCATGTTCTCAATGTTCAAAACTTAGTATCACTTTTTTTTTAAATTCACTTATTACGTTATTAAGAAGATTAGAACATGACTTTGTCACAAATATTGACGATGGGGTTCATTTGTATGACATGTTTTAATTTAACTCATTTTGTGGTTTATGATAGATACGTAGGGGAAAATGCTGAAACATATTCAAATTATCATTTTGTCTATTTATTTCATATACTGTGTGAAAGGTGATTATTTATTTTGTAAAATTGTGTGTTAATTGACTGTTTTAAAGCGACTATTTACTGTAGATTTCATAATCATTAAACGGTGATTTCTGCATTCCTTGAATACACAAGCCTACACCGTAAACATGTTCTATAAATATATACTTCGATTGATGCATGTAAACAATGCTACCTGGAGAAAGCCGGATGGAGTCACGTGGGTACAGGTGGTGAGTCCGTACACCGTCTGCTTACGAGCAATAACATATGTATTCTTGAAGGACCCTCTTCTTTTGCACTGATACAGGTGTTTAACAAACTCTGTTAGTGACACTTTTAATTTTTGTAATTAAGGGAAAGTTATAGTTTTTTTAAAGACAAGAAAAAAAATATTTTCAAACCGAGATCTTTACAGTTGTAGTCGCTTTAAAAGTAATGTAAATTGCTGTGCATCATAAGAAGGCTAAATGGCCTTCTGTTGACGTTGAACTGATGACATACTGACAAGATTTAACATATTGTTTTATACTTGAACTCTATAAAGGGGAATTGAAATGTGTTGGGTTAGTGTTTATATAAACCAAAGGAGAGTGCATAATATTGAGAAATTTTATTCTTAAATTTCTATATTTTATTTGTTTATATTAAATTTTTGAAAACTAATTGCATTTGACTTATCCGTGTCTTATCTTGTCACTTATCCGAAGTGAACGCTGGCATTTATATGATGTCATCGTTAGATTCTTACCTGGAACTGTACCTGTTTTTATCTCGCCTACGACGACGTCCAACTTAAACAAAATATGGTTTATAGTTAGATCACATACTGGACATATCAATACACCATTCATTTACAGAATATTTTCTAGAATTGTATGGTCCATTGAGTCTGGAAATTAGGGATACTGGGAATTAGGACTTTAAATATTTTGGTGAATTTTGAGAATTACTGCAAAATTTGATACTTCTTTTGTAATGCATTAATATTTATACATGTGTTATGTATACATGATGCTTCCATACCATGATTTTGATGTTTTGTTTTGTTTTCGGTCTTGGAACAAAAACCGAAATCTAAGTGAATTTTGAAATTTGCTTAAAACATACTATAGTGACAAAGCAGGACATATTACTTGTAATTCGTGTTCCATTAAAATGTCACATATCGCCAAATGTCAAATATCGCTGGGATGTTCTCTGATCGCCAAGCTATTTTTCATCGATAGGCCGTATATGTCCCCGTCATGACGATGAGGGTAAATACTCATGTTCCCGAAAGGTAACATTCGCTCCCCCTATTGATGAAAGGCATCACCCCCGAAAAATACCTCCTATCTTTCAATTCCTCGGTGAGATGTGTTACAGAAGTTCCTATATGTAACTTACATATGATAACCGTGACAACCACTAACTAGATAGTGTTAGTCTCTCCTCAATTATTATACATTGATTTGTTTTCCACTCCATTGACCTTTGACCTGTAGGTCAAGGTCGTACTGCTCTTTGTCGGTGGGATGATAATGGTATACAGCGACTTTAATTCAAATTAATTTTTATTTGATTGTTAAATGGTTAAATTTTATTGACGCAAAAATATGCACTTTGACCCTGAGATATAAGTCAAAGAGACCGTGCGGTAGTGCATTGCACATTGGCTTCAGGTAATGCAAGTAAACTGCAAGTTTTGTCAAGATATTGTCGATGAATAAGAAGTTATGGCCATGACAAAAATCGTACTTACCTGGCCTTTGACCTTAAGGTCAAGGTAACAAATATGCGATGACAATGCACTGGACATCGTCAGGTAATAAAGGTATACAGAAAATTGCATTAAGATATACCTAAATATAAAAGGTTTTTATGAATTATTGGGCACTTATTTGACTTTTGACATGGAGGTCAACATGACCTACAGTGGTGCACTGCATATCCTTAAATGTGCAGAAAATTTGGCCTGGACAAGAAATTACTGAAAAATGCACTTGTTTGACCTTGCAGTCAATGACACATTGACGTAACTGCAATGCGCTGGTAGCGGCTTTATTTGATGCAAGTTTCATTAAAATATCTTCATTGGTTCAGAAGTTATGGCATTGACAAGACATTATAAGAAGGCTTATTTGTATTCCGTCTATTTCCTTTGGTTGTTTTGTTATGACGGACTAAAATGTTAGCAGAACAGATCCTTTTTAAATGATTCCTTTAGCTCATACATAAAATAATCGTTTCAAACAACAACTTGGTTGATTCTGTACGGTTATATTCACATCCTTTAAAGTATGACGGAGGTAATATAAGGTAATCAGTGCTGTACACAACTCGACAATGTTCATGGGAGGGTTAACTATTATCTTGTTACACTCTTTATATAGGGACAACTCGACAATGTTTATTGTTGGTTTACTATTATCTTGTTACACTCCTTATATAGGGACAACTCGACAATGTTTATTGTTGGTTTACTATTATCGTGTTAAACTCCTTATATAGGGACAACTCGACAATGTTTATTGGTGGTTTACTATTATCTTGTTACACTCCTTATATAGGGACAACTCGACAATGTTTATTGGTGGTTTACTATTATCGTGTTACACTCCTTATATAGGGACAACTCGACAATGTTTATTGGAGGGTTTACTATTGTCTTGTTACACTCCTGATATAGGGACAACTCGACAATGTTTATTGGTGGTTTACTATTATCTTGTTACACTCCTGATATAGGGACAACTCGACAATGTTTATTGGAGGGTTAACTATTATCTTGTTACACTCCTTATATAGGGACAACTCGACAATGTCCATTGGTGGTTTACTATTATCTTGTTACACTCCTTATATAGGGACAACTCGACAATGTTTATTGGAGTGTTAACTATTATCGTGTTACACTCCTTATATAGGGACAACTCGACAATGTTTATTGGTGGTTTACTATTATCGTGTTACACTCCTTATATAGGAACAACTCGATCATGTTTATTGGTGGTTTACTATTATCTTGTTACACTCCTTATATAGGGACAACTCGACAATGTTTATTGGAGTGTTAACTATTATCGTGTTACACTCCTTATATAGGGATAACTCGACAATGTTTATTGTTGGTTTACTATTATCTTGTTACACTCCTTATATAGGGACAACTCGACAATGTTTATTGGTGGTTTACTATTATCGTGTTACACTCCTTATATAGGGACAACTCGACAATGTTTATTGGTGGTTTACTATTATCTTGGTACACTCCTTATATAGGGACAACTCGACAATGTTTATTGGAGTGTTAACTATTATCGTGTTACACTCCTTATATAGGGACAACTCGACAATGTTTATTGGTGGTTTACTATTATCTTGTTACATTCCTTATATAGGGACAACTCGACAATGTTTATTGGAGTGTTAACTATTATCGTGTTACACTCCTTATATAGGGACAACTCGACAATGTTTATTGTTGGTTTACTATTATCTTGTTACACTCCTTATATAGGGACAACTCGACAATGTTTATTGGTGGTTTACTATTATCGTGTTACACTCCTTATATAGGGACAACTCGACAATGTTTATTGGTGGTTTACTATTATCTTGTTACACTCCTTATATAGGGACAACTCGACAATGTTTATTGGAGTGTTAACTATTATCGTGTTACACTCCTTATATAGGGACAACTCGACAATGTTTATTGGTGGTTTACTATTATCTTGTTACATTCCTTATATAGGGACAACTCGACAATGTTTATTGGAGTGTTAACTATTATCGTGTTACACTCCTTATATAGGGACAACTCGACAATGTTTATTGGTGGTTTACTTTTATCTTGTTACACTCCTTATATAGGGACAACTCGACAATGTTTATTGGTGGTTAACTATTATCTTGTTACACTCCTTATATAGGGACAACTCGACAATGTTTATTGGTGGTTTACTATTATCTTGTTACACTTCTTATATAGGGACAACTCGACAATGTTTATTGGGGGGTTAACTATTATCTTGTTACACTCCTGATATAGTGACAACTCGACAATGTCCATTGGTGGTTTACTATCATCTTGTTACACTCCTTATATAGGGACAACTCGACAATGTTTATTGGAGGGTTAACTATTATCGTGTTACACTCCTTATATAGGGACAACTCGACAATGTTTATTGGTGGGTTAACTATTATCGTGTTACACTCCTTATATAGGGACAACTCGACAATGTTTATTGGAGTGTTAACTATTATCGTGTTACACTCCTTATATAGGGACAACTCGACAATGTTTATTGGTGGTTTACTATTATCTTGTTACACTCCTTATATAGGGACAACTCGACAATGTTTATTGGTGGTTTACTATTATCGTGTTACACTCCTTATGTAGGGACAACTCGGCAATGTTTATTGGAGGGTTAACTATTATCTTGTTACACTCCTGATATAGTGACAACTCGACAATGTCCATTGGTGGTTTACTATTATCTTGTTACACTCCTTATATAGGGACAACTCGACAATGTTTATTGGTGGGTTAACTATTATCTTGTTACACTCCTTATATAGGGACAACTCGACAATGTTTATTGGAGGGTTAACTATTATCTTGTTACACTCCTTATATAGGGACAACTCGACAATGTTTATTGGTGGTTTACTATTATCTTGTTACACTCCTTATATAGGGACAACTCGACAATGTTTATTGGTGGTTTACTATTATCGTGTTACACTCCTTATATAGGGACAACTCGGCAATGTTTATTGGAGGGTTAACTATTATCTTGTTACACTCCTGATATAGTGACAACTCGACAATGTTTATTGGTGGTTTACTATTATCTTGTTACACTCCTTATATAGGGACAACTCGACAATGTTTATTGTTGGTTTAACTATTATCTTGTTGCACTCCTTATATAGGGACAACTCGACAATGTTTATTGGAGGGTTAACTATTATCGTGTTACACTCCTTATATAGGGACAACTCGACAATGTTTATTGGTGGTTTACTATTATCTTGTTACACTCCTTATATAGGGACAACTCGACAATGTTTATTGGAGTGTTAACTATTATCGTGTTACACTCCTTATATAGGGACAACTCGACAATGTTTATTGGTGGTTTACTATTATCTTGTTACACTCCTTATATAGGGACAACTCGACAATGTTTATTGGTGGTTTACTATTATCTTGTTACACTCCTTATATAGGGACAACTCGACAATGTTTATTGGAGGGTTAACTATTATCTTGTTACACTCCTTATATAGGGACAACTCGACAATGTTTATTGGAGTGTTAACTATTATCGTGTTACACTCCTTATATAGGGACAACTCGACAATGTTTATTGGTGGTTTACTATTATCTTGTTACACTCCTTATATAGGGACAACTCGACAATGTTTATTGGTGGTTTACTATTATCTTGTTACACTCCTTATATAGGGACAACTCGACAATGTTTATTGGAGTGTTAACTATTATCGTGTTACACTCCTTATATAGGGACAACTCGACAATGTTTATTGGTGGTTTACTATTATCTTGTTACACTCCTTATATAGGGACAATTCGACAATGTTTATTGTTGGTTTAACTATTATCTTGTTACACTCCTTATATAGGGATAACTCGACAATGTTTATTGGAGGGTTAACTATTATCTTGTTACACTCCTTATATAGGGACAACTCGACAATGTTTATTGGTGGTTTACTATTATCGTGTTACACTCCTTATATAGGGACAACTCGACAATGTTTATTGGTGGTTTACTATTATCGTGTTACACTCCTTATATAGGGACAACTCGACAATGTTTATTGTTGGTTTAACTAATATCTTGTTACACTCCTTATATAGGGACAACTCGACAATGTTTATTGGAGGGTTAACTATTATCTTGTTACACTCCTTATATAGGGATAACTCGACAATGTTTATTGGAGTGTTAACTATTATCGTGTTACACTCCTTATATAGGGACAACTCGACAATGTTTATTGGTGGTTTACTATTATCGTGTTACACTCCTTATATAGGGACAACTCGACAATGTTTATTGGTGGTTTACTATTATCTTGTTACACTCCTTATATAGGGACAACTCGACAATGTTTATTGGAGTGTTAACTTTTATCGTGTTACACTCCTTATATAGGGACAACTCGACAATGTTTATTGTTGGTTTACTATTATCTTGTTACACTCCTTATATAGGGACAACTCGACAATGTTGATTGGTGGGTTACTATTATCTTGTTGCACTCCTTATATAGGGACAACTCGACAATATTTATTGGTGGTTTACTATTATCTTGTTACACTCCTTATATAGGGACAACTCGACAATGTTTATTGGAGGGTTAACTATTACCTTGTTACACTCCTTATATAGGGACAACTCGACAATGTTTATTGGAGTGTTAACTATTATCGTGTTACACTCCTTATATAGGGACAACTCGACAATGTTTATTGTTGGTTTACTATTATCGTGTTACACTCCTTATATAGGGACAACTCGGCAATGTTTATTGGAGGGTTAACTATTATCTTGTTACACTCCTGATATAGTGACAACTCGACAATGTCCATTGGTGGTTTACTATTATCTTGTTACACTCCTTATATAGGGACAACTCGACAATGTTTATTGGTGGGTTAACTATTATCTTGTTACACTCCTTATATAGGGACAACTCGACAATGTTTATTGGAGGGTTAACTATTATCTTGTTACACTCCTTATATAGGGACAACTCGACAATGTTTATTGGTGGTTTACTATTATCTTGTTACACTCCTTATATAGGGACAACTCGACAATGTTTATTGGTGGTTTACTATTATCGTGTTACACTCCTTATGTAGGGACAACTCGGCAATGTTTATTGGAGGGTTAACTATTATCTTGTTACACTCCTGATATAGTGACAACTCGACAATGTCCATTGGTGGTTTACTATTATCTTGTTACACTCCTTATATAGGGACAACTCGACAATGTTTATTGTTGGTTTAACTATTATCTTGTTACACTCCTTATATAGGGACAACTCGACAATGTTTATTGGAGGGTTAACTATTATCGTGTTACACTCCTTATATAGGGACAACTCGACAATGTTTATTGGTGGTTTACTATTATCTTGTTACACTCCTTATATAGGGACAACTCGACAATGTTTATTGGAGTGTTAACTATTATCGTGTTACACTCCTTATATAGGGACAACTCGACAATGTTTATTGGTGGTTTACTATTATCTTGTTACACTCCTTATATAGGGACAACTCGACAATGTTTATTGGTGGTTTACTATTATCTTGTTACACTCCTTATATAGGGACAACTCGACAATGTTTATTGGAGGGTTAACTATTATCTTGTTACACTCCTTATATAGGAACAACTCGACAATGTTTATTGGAGTGTTAACTATTATCGTGTTACACTCCTTATATAGGGACAACTCGACAATGTTTATTGGTGGTTTACTATTATCTTGTTACACTCCTTATATAGGGACAACTCGACAATGTTTATTGGTGGTTTACTATTATCTTGTTACACTCCTTATATAGGGACAACTCGACAATGTTTATTGGAGTGTTAACTATTATCGTGTTACACTCCTTATATAGGGACAACTCGACAATGTTTATTGGTGGTTTACTATTATCTTGTTACACTCCTTATATAGGGACAATTCGACAATGTTTATTGTTGGTTTAACTATTATCTTGTTACACTCCTTATATAGGGATAACTCGACAATGTTTATTGGAGGGTTAACTATTATCTTGTTACACTCCTTATATAGGGACAACTCGACAATGTTTATTGGTGGTTTACTATTATCGTGTTACACTCCTTATATAGGGACAACTCGACAATGTTTATTGGTGGTTTACTATTATCGGGTTACACTCCTTATATAGGGACAACTCGACAATGTTTATTGTTGGTTTAACTAATATCTTGTTACACTCCTTATATAGGGACAACTCGACAATGTTTATTGGAGGGTTAACTATTATCTTGTTACACTCCTTATATAGGGATAACTCGACAATGTTTATTGGAGTGTTAACTATTATCGTGTTACACTCCTTATATAGGGACAACTCGACAATGTTTATTGGTGGTTTACTATTATCGTGTTACACTCCTTATATAGGGACAACTCGACAATGTTTATTGGTGGTTTACTATTATCTTGTTACACTCCTTATATAGGGACAACTCGACAATGTTTATTGGAGTGTTAACTTTTATCGTGTTACACTCCTTATATAGGGACAACTCGACAATGTTTATTGTTGGTTTACTATTATCTTGTTACACTCCTTATATAGGGACAACTCGACAATGTTGATTGGTGGGTTACTATTATCTTGTTGCACTCCTTATATAGGGACAACTCGACAATATTTATTGGTGGTTTACTATTATCTTGTTACACTCCTTATATAGGGACAACTCGACAATGTTTATTGGAGGGTTAACTATTACCTTGTTACACTCCTTATATAGGGACAACTCGACAATGTTTATTGGAGTGTTAACTATTATCGTGTTACACTCCTTATATAGGGACAACTCGACAATGTTTATTGTTGGTTTACTATTATCGTGTTACACTCCTTATATAGGGACAACTCGACAATGTTTATTGGTGGTTTACTATTATCGTGTTACACTCCTTATATAGGGACAACTCGACAATGTTTATTGGTGGTTTACTATTATCGTGTTACACTCCTTATATAGGGACAACTCGACAATGTTTATTGGAGGGTTAACTACTATCTTGTTACACTCCTTATATAGGGACAACTCGACAATGTTTATTGGTGGTTTACTATTATCGTGTTACACTCCTTATATAGGGACAACTCGACAATGTTTATTGGTGGGTTAACTATTATCGTGTTACACTCCTTATATAGGGACAACTCGACAATGTTTATTGGTGGTTTACTATTATCTTGTTACACTCCTTATATAGGGACAACTCGACAATGTTTATTGTTGGTTTAACTATTATCTTGTTACACTCCTTATATAGGGACAACTCGACAATGTTTATTGTTGGTTTAACTATTATCTTGTTACACTCCTTATATAGGGACAACTCGACAATGTTTATTGGAGGGTTAACTACTATCTTGTTACACTCCTTATATAGGGACAACTCGACAATGTTTATTGTTGGTTTAACTATTATCTTGTTACACTCCTTATATAGGGACAACTCGACAATGTTTATTGGAGGGTTAACTATTATCGTGTTACACTCCTTATATAGGGACAACTCGACAATGTTTATTGTTTGTTTACTATTATCTTGTTACACTCCTTATATAGGGACAACTCGACAATGTTTATTGGTGGTTTACTATTATCTTGTTACACTCCTTATATAGGGACAACTCGGCAATGTTTATTGGTGGTTTACTATTATCGTGTTACACTCCTTATATAGGGACAACTCGGCAATGTTTATTGTTGGTTTACTATTATCTTGTTACACTCCTTATATAGGGACAACTCGACAATGTTTATTGGTGGTTTACTATTATCTTGTTACACTCCTTATATAGGGACAACTCGACAATGTTTATTGGTGGTTTACTATTATCTTATTACACTCCTGATATAGGGACAACTCGGCAATGTTTATTGGAGTGTTAACTATTATCGTGTTACACTCCTTATATAGGGACAACTCGACAATGTTTATTGGAGGGTTAACTATTATCTTGTTACACTCCTTATATAGGGACAACTCGACAATGTTTATTGGAGTGTTAACTATTATCGTGTTACACTCCTTATATAGGGACAACTCGACAATGTTTATTGGTGGTTTACTATTATCTTGTTACACTCCTTATATAGGGACAACTCGACAATGTTTATTGGTGGTTTACTATCATCTTGTTACACTCCTTATATAGGGACAACTCGACAATGTTTATTGGTGGGTTAACTATTATCTTGTTACACTCCTTATATAGGGACAACTCGACAATGTTTATTGGAGTGTTAACTATTATCGTGTTACACTCCTTATATAGGGATAACTCGACAATGTTTATTGGAGTGTTAACTATTATCGTGTTACACTCCTTAGATAGGGACAACTAGACAATGTTTATTGGTGGTTTACTATTATCTTGTTACACTCCTTATATAGGGACAACTCGACAATGTTTATTTGAGTGTTAACTATTATCTTGTTACACTCCTGATATTGGGACAATTCTCTGTAACAACCACTGCCTTACATATTAATAACATTGACTTATGAATCACAGGTTTCGCAATGTTCCTTAAACTGTTCCTGAGGTCCATTTTATCGTTTCTCTCTTGCTGCACAAGGCCCCGACTCTTACATGCCCCTCATATCGGCTATTCTCCGACATTCGATAGATACATGTCCCGTCTTGCCACAATTGTAGCGAATTCCAATAGCTCTAATGTGGTTTATATTCATTGTTATCTACTCTCTAACCCATATCCCTACCGGAAGTATTAGGTCATCTCAGTTTGAATCGTTAGTTAAATTTTGTTTTGTCACATCGATGTTTGCAACAATACAAATTAACTTTACTGGCACTTACTTGAGGTTGTCCTGCCACAACCAATCAAAATATTTTAACCAGGTATCGTTTGACACTTATCTACCTGCAAAGGTCACTGCGACCAGAGCTAGACGTCGCTCCTCGGTAAAATCATGAACGCTATCGTCCGGTTTGTGGGTCAGTAATCTCCGTAAATCGATACGAGATTTCACTCCATGCACCCCAAGTGTTCTCTTCCAACCAACAGTTGATAAAGTACTTTACTAAACCTTTTCTTGTTTGGTATGCGATCAACCGGATTCTCTTTATTCCAACATCCGTCAATGGGGCATATTTCTCGATCAACCTGACCCTTCCTTTAAATTTTTTATCACCATTTAAACTTTTTACTGAACTTGCTCACCTCGTACTTGCATGTTAATTGTAGATGTGAGACTTGGAAATCGGACAGTTAGTTGTTCTGTTAATGCTCCAAATTGTTGCTCTGCCATGTTTGCTCGCCTTCAGACCCGATCACTCACCTTGAAAGATTTGACGGTATCCCTAGAAAGTCATCTCATATGGTTTAATCCGTTTTCACATTAGTCCAATATTATTCTGTTCCCATCCTCTGATATGCTTTCATCCCTTTTCACATTTTTTTAATAGTATCCTGTTCGAATCCTCTATAGTGTTTTAACAAGTTTTACATTCGTCCTTTCCCATATATGGGAACTCTCTCCTTCCCAATCTATGTGCGCTCTCTCGCCTTTCCCCTGTATGGGCGTTCTCTCTACTTCCCCGCATATGGGAGCTCTCTCCTTACTCATCTATATGATCTGTCTGTCTGTCTGTCTGTCTCTATCTTTGTATGTGTGTCTGTGTCTCTGTGTCTCTCTCTGTCTCTTTCTCTTTGTCTGTGTCTCTGTGTCTCTCTCTATCTCTATTTCTGTCTCTGTCTCTTTGTCTCTATCGCTGTCTGTGTCTCTCTCTATCTCTGTCTCTCTGTATCTGTGTCTCTGCCTCTCTGTCTCTGTCTCTCTGTCTCTGTGTCTCTATGTGCCTCTGTCCTAGTCCGTTTATGTTACGGATTATTTTCCAAAACAGTATGCATAAAAACGTCCATATTAATCAATATTGATTTAATTACCTGTTGTGGATAGCGTGCTTTGGATAATCTTTTGACTGACGCATGGATATATTGGATAGTTTTCTACCGCCAATAATTGAAGATGAATGCACTTTTATAACATTATGAAACGTCTCTAGACTCTGGTTACGTCAGATACGTCACTAGACTCTGGTAACGCCAAAGAGGTCACTAGACTCAGGTAACGCTAGAGAGGTCACTAGACTCTGGTAACGCCAAAGAGGTCACTAGACTCAGGTAACGCTAGAGAGGTCACTAGACTCTGGTAACGCCAAAGGGGTCACTAGACTCAGGAAACGCTAGAGAGGTCACTAGACTCTGGTAACGCCAAAGAGGTCGCTAGACTCTGGTTACGTCAGATACCTCACTGGAATTTTGTAACACCATAGAAGTCACTCGTCTCTTGTAACACTAGAGAAGTCACTAGACTGTAGTTACGTATGATAAGTCACAAGACCCTGGTAACGCTAAAAAAGTCACTAGACTCTGATAACTCCGGGGACGTCACTAGACCTGTTGACGCAAACAGACGTCACTAAATCTGGTGACGCCACAGACGTCACTAGACTATGATAACACAAGATACGTCACTAGACCTGGTGATGCCAACTACAAAAACTATAACACCAGAGACGTCACTAGACTCTGAAAACACCAGAGACGGTACGGGACCTGGTAACGCTAGAGAGGTCACTAGATTCAGGTAACGCTAGAGAGGTCACTAGATTCAGGTAACGCTAGAGAGGTCACTAGACTCAGGTAACGCTAGAGAGGTCACTAGACTCAGGTAACGCTAGAGAGGTCACTAGACTCAGGTAACGCAAAAGAAGCCAATAGGCTGTTAAGATATCAGAGGGGTGAGATAAGTAACTAGTTAGAAACCAAAGAACCCACGCGGGTTATCTAGACTCTGAAATGCTCCCTAGAAACAACCATGATCGGAGATTGCATTGGAGAGGCTATGCACGGAAGCGTATTAGGGCCACTTTAAAAAAAAGTTAAATCGTACGTACGATTTACTAATTCCAGAGACATATACAAGAGATAAGTAACATCGCTATTTAATACATAAGCTTGATTGGTCACGAATAAATAATTTATTCGTGAGCAATCAAGCTTATCGAGAGCGTCTTGTCCCCTATCAAACACACGCGAGCACAGGTAAATCGGGCTTTGCGCATGTGTGTATTGATGTACTGGAACTTATTCGACATGTTCTGGTTAATCCGCCACTACGTCAGACCAAAACACCGTCAATTTTCAATACACACGAAAAGCACATAGTTTTATTTAGGCCACTAAAAAAGTTACTACATAATCCAAAAACTATAATACTTATAGGATATAGTCTTGATGATTATGTACACTTTTGTCATTAATCCGTATTTTCGAAAACCCAATAGGTTAATTGGAGATTCCCGCCGATCTTCCCTATGGTGTGCTTGACTTTCATACTGAAAATACGAACACTTTGACAGCAAATGTGATATATTTCGTATTGATGACACTTCTGTACTTTGATACGATTTAATATTTTTTTTTGATATTGGCCCTATACGCTGCCGTAGATGCACAGAATATTAAACTATTAAGCTACTTTCCTGTGCCTCGAGAGAGTACTTGTCAAACATATAGTTAAGTTATATGAGTGCCTACAATGTGAGAGTAGCCTACCTTTCTCGTGTCAAAGGTTAATCCAGGCAAAGGCAACAACAACAGAAATGGTGTTGTGGGGGACAAACCTACAATGAAGCTGACAAGAGTCCATACCCTTCCAAGACGTGATTGCTGATTTGTGAGTCATACCAGTACTGATTTGCATATATGCCGTAAAAGAACAGAGAAAAACACATTCTTGCCGAGTGTCCAGGCAGGAATCGAACTCGGGTCTCCGGCGTGATAAGCCACAGCTCTACGTCCTGAGAAGTATGCTCCATCAGCTGAGTAACCTATTTGACACTTTGTACATCCCACGCCGACCTCTTCCTTTCACAAAAGGAAATTAGCATAAGTACGTAAGCACAGACCACCAATACCGCATTTGTATCTTACAGCAAAAAAATGTAAGCTAAAATACTTTCAACTGTGTACATACATTCATGAAAACAAAGATAAAAAGATTATACATCTTACAAACCAAAACAATATCAAAGTGTACGTTACAAACAAATCATTAATGAAATGCACATATAAATACATATATTGTACCAGGTGTACCCTACAACATGTTTATTAGTAATAAAACAGGTTAAGTGTAAACTATAACTTAACGCATCAAATTATCACATGACTCGTCAGAACGCTGACACAGCTTTGTATGGACCGCCACCGTAATCGAATTTTAAAATAAATGATCGGTCGCAGAAACGAGGCCTCACTCGAAAGTTACAGTGGTAACCCATGCAGCACAAACCAGAGTCGGCGGGGCGCTATTGACTGATTTAACATTACCACAAGGAAGTCACCCCTTCAACCGTCTAGTCGGTACTTTACCATGCGCTACTGTGACTGCTCCAGGGGTCGGTCCGCTCTGTCAGGTTAGTGATTCAATATACAGTTGCACAGTTGAATTGATTGAAATATGGTAATATGGTAATATGCAGGACCTACTTTGATCATATGATAAATTAAACTTGGTTATCAGTTTGAGTCAGAAAAAGGTTTGTCTAATACTAATCATATGCGTACGACAACTAATATAAAAAACAAGATGTGAATTATAGTTTATACCGAAAAATAATAGGCGTATTCAAATTTTTTTTTATGATTTTCTTACATTTAATCATTCAATTTTTGTTAATTTGTTAAAGCAAGAAAAAATGTTGATGTTTATTTATTTAGGTAAATAATTAAGGAAATTCCCTCGGTATACTGGAAGGTAAAAGTGATATATTTCAATATAATATTACGGTTACTATAGGCACTTTTATGTTCTGAATACAATCTTGGCTGACCTGTACTTGTATGGAGGGTGTTAGCCACAGGTAAGATATAATGATAGGGTAGCCCCGCCAACACCTGTCCAGACAAATTTACATGGTCGATTGTTATACCTTGGTCTGGGATAGGTGGGCTATTTTTTTATTTTGGATATGACTTGTATTTAAAAAATCTTATCTGTGTTTATCTGTGTTTATTTGTGTTTTATCTGATTTATCTGTTTATATTTGGTATGGTTATCATTCTTAGAAACGTAATATCAGTAATTTACTGTCAGCTATCGGTACATAGATGATACTTTAACATATATTTGTTTCATACGGTTATTTAGAGAGCCATTCATGTTATAACACCATGAAAACGAGACGTGAAGGATATGTCTCGTTAACGCGATCTACCATTTACTTGTAGAAACAAATGTACACAAATAGTTTGTTCTTCCTTTGATGATTTTTACTATAAATGACTGATACATTTCTAAATTTATTTTTCCCAATTTATATTTGTACTTTTATCAATTTACTTTATGCTGTTTTGTTAACAAATGCTATGATTAACTAACTATTGAGGACCACGTGGTAGATTAGCCTTTGGTTAAACACGTATCTTTAAATAAGCTCTATTATAACAAATACAATCTTATAGGAACAGATAATGTAAAATATCTTAAAAGTATACATTCATTTAACATTATTTAGACACTTGTTCTATACAATGAAAAGCAACATACCCAGAATGAAGAAAAGACATAAAATGTTCCCCTAACATGGTTCTGTATAAAGAAGCCTAGAAAACAATGGTTATAGCATATCTGCAAAAAATCACATATAATTCATCGATTGGTTCAAATCATGCATTTTTACATGGACGTCTTATAATGCTACTACCTGATGCATTACTGATTTCAATTATCTAATAATATCGATAAGAATGTATTAATGTGGTGTTATATAATTGAATACATTTTAACGTGCGAAACACGAGAACGGATTAACAATGCTTTATTACATAGATATTATATCCTGCTAAGGGCGACTTAATTGATTTTTATGTATAGATCTATGTCAGGGCATCAAGTAGACTCTTGACAGTATATTTTTGACCCAAAATCAGATCTGACTCTTGGGTTTGAAGGGACATGTCTATCTAACATATGTTTTGACCCTAAACATTTCTGAGAAATAGTGATTTGACTTCTGAAATTGCTAAGATTCGAGGTTCAGCTAGACGTCATGTATGTTTAATATTGGAAATGTAAATGGCTCGTAAGTCTGATAAGGCTGGCCATTTTAATGTATTATATGTATGTAATTGATGTAATTTTATGTAATTGAGTTTTGTGACACTCTGGGAAGGTAAATACGACAGGTAATACAGGCTTGAACCACTGCTATTATATCATCCAATATGGCGTAGTTTTCTAATAAAAGTAAAGGACTGCCAGGTCTTAGACACTCCCGATTGCTGGTAATGATTGAAAGAGGTGTGAGGTCAAATATATACAGTGGTTAATCATATCAAAACAGTACAGAGACAGATAAATAACACATACATATAAACACACACAAACAATGCCTCCTCCTCCTCCTCCTCCTCCTCCTCTCACACACGCACACAATGACTTTAAATAAAGTCTACATACTATTATTATTTCATATTAAATATAATCTTTATACATTATACAAGGTTAATTGTCGGCACATAGTCAGGATTCAATTTTGATTTTTTGTTTTTACATTTTCTCCATTTATTCACACATTTTAAACTTTAAGTGCTATTTTTGCTATTTGAAATATACATTTGCACAGTTATATAGTTTTAACTAAAGTATTGATGTATGAAGAACCATGTAGACACTTTGTTTATTAAATACAGTGTTTAATTTTCAAAATTGTTCTGTTATCAACTCGAAGGCTAGGGCTATTGTTACTAGAAATTTCAAACAGAAAGGATTGTTTGTTGATAACAATGGAATAAACAAACGCATCAATAAGTGTTTCTAATATCTGCAAGTTTTTGAACTTCCTGGCACTCCCAAAGAATGTTAGTGGCTGATTCCCTTTTAAGTTTATTTTGTTTAACGTCGTATTAACTGGGTCATTTAAGGACGTGCCAGGTTTCGGAAGCCTTTTCAAGGTTACATAGATTGCACAATGGACTGATAACTAGTCTTGCTTTAAACATTAAACAGCTTGGAATTGGTAGTTAAAATATTATGAGTAAACCTGTATAGCAGCCATTGAAGTTCAGTTTTTTTTTTACCTGAAATAGTAATTAATATGTATTTTCCCAGCTTCTGTTGTATAGTTTTACTACCCCCACGCCCCCTTTTGCTTAACCAGTTGGCTCTGTTCGAGTAATGTTTAAAAAGCTATAAAAATCCTTTCTACCTTTCTGATTTCTCAAAATAGACTGAATATGAAAGAAATGGTATAAGAGGCCACACCACTGTTTTCTCCGAAGATATTCTGTTAGAAATTATTTTTAAACAGAATACACTCTTCCTTGGTATTGAAGGACATTGGTTGTTAAACTATATGTTTGAACAAAATTTCAAAACTTAGAAACGATTCCAGACTATCATACTCCGATAAATTCACTACAGTTGTTACTGCTTTTCTGTACCACTGATTGTAAAAAACGCTTTACCTGATATAGTAATATTCTTATTGAACCAAATAGGCTCTTGTAAAACTGACTACTTTCCCATTAATAGTGGTTTCTACAGTTAGTACAATTTCTATGGCAATTTTGTATATACTCACCTCCAATATTTAGCAAAACATCAGTATTTACACTAGTATTTAATATCGAGTACCACCTGTCTGATGTATGATAAAGTCTTCTAATTCTACTTAGTTTCAATGAATCTCCAAAGCCCTTATATTAACCATTTTCAATCCACCATTTATGATATCTTGGACTACAGTTTTATCTATTAAGTTTATCAATTTAACTGTTCCATAGCAATTCAAATAACATGTTAATATCGTTGAATGTTATTTTGGTCTCTAGATTGGGTAGAGCTGTAAAAAGATGGTTGAATTGTGAAATGAAAAGAGATTAAATTTTGTGTATCTTCCCTATCGTATGAGATGTCTTTTTTTTTACAATTGCAGTAAGCTTTACAATTTTCTTGTCATAATTGATCTTTGGCATAGCATGACGGTTGACATCAAATAATCCCATTTAGATTGCAAAGTTCCCACCCCCGCTGTAGATTAAGTTCAGGCATGAGTATGCCCTGGCTATATTTTTTACCTTATCCATATGATCTCTGTCTTTTCAATATTCACTTAAAGCCCTATGATATTTGCAAAGATATTAAATCTATCAAATATTCATATTATGACTGTTGTGATCAATCTAATGTTAAAAAAAGGACCGTCAGAATACATAGGGAGAAGTATGGGGATATCACCAGGTTTAACACCGTTATTATTTCTTTTTTGTTATCTTGCATTTCAAAAGCTAAACACATTGGCACATAAGATAAATATAAACGGTGCTATATGATCCCCCTATCTACTATCCCTTTTTATGGAAAAAGTAGATAAATTGCCACCGATTTATTGAGGCGGATTCATTTCTATGTAGGGAGTTAAACAATAAAACTATTTTTAGATATATGTACAAAATAAGTTAACACATATTTTTTTTTAAATCTATCATAAGTATCATGCCTGGTATATCAATGTCTTATGTAAATTGCATCAAATCATTGAGTAACCTTATGCTTTCTCCAATATAACGCCCTGATAGAAATCCAGTTTGGTCCTTACTAATAAGTTTGTGTCGAACTGATTTAATTATATTAGAGGTAACTCCGGATGCTATTTTATAAGCAATATTCAGAAAAGAAATAGGACGCCAGTTTTTTTTAGGAAGTTATCTCCTTTGGGTAGACAGTTAACTGTAGAGTGTCTCTGTGTAACGGATAACTCTCCATGTGCATAACCATAAGTTAAAGATCTTATAACGAAGCTTCCCAATTTATTCCAGAAAAAAAAATGAAAAATTCTACAGTAAACCCATCGAACCCATGACTCTTATTGTTTTTCATATTTTTTTGGAAACTTTCTAGCTTCTTCAAGAGAAATGAAACCTTCTAAGCTTTCTGTTTCTTCAATGAAGAGTTTAGAGAGATAGATTGTCTGAGGTAACCCTTAGTAACCTAACCTACTCTGTTCTTTATGAGAAAATAAACTCAATTGTTTAGGTCATTCTTTTGAAAGACAAAATATGCCATTATACCGTAGATCGTGAGTTCCATGCCTGGTAAGGGCATGAGTCATAAAATTGCCTTCCTTCGTCATTTGTGTTACTATATTATATGTCATTGTCAATACAATGTATCGTACGCACTATGTGTTGTTGATCCGAAGGTAAAGATTTTAATTTTCTGTCATAGCTATACTGTGTGAAATTATGTAATATGTGTACAATTTGCATCCACGTATGTATATTTACATTCTGTGTTGCATTTGCCTATATGTCAAATTGTCACTGTCGTCACACAGGGGCTCGTTGTCGAATTGTCAGAAATGCTAGACACGACAACATTTAAAGTCCAGCATTTATAAAAAAAATCTTGCGAAAAATCGGCAGTATCGACATGGTTTCTGGTTGTGTATGCATACTGAATTATAGTTATGTGGTTTTTCACTGATGTCAAAGGCCTAGACTACCTTACTCCAAAATCGAGCCCCTGTGAAGATGAACATCGTCTGCTAAGTTAGCGACACTGATGTGACCGGTTAGACTGGATTCTGTTTCTAATGAAATATCCTTGGAATCGTTTTCACCTACTGTCAAGACGACGTTCATTTAGAATTTAAAAGATGATATTCCTCTGAAAATAACGTAAATCCAGTCGATAGAAACATAAGTGTTTCCGAGGAATCAAATCTGTCCTGTGCAGTACCCATTCAACGCCGCATCACTTCTAAATGTTAACCGTATATCATTGAGCCGAAAAACGGCTTTATTTTTTAAACAATCAGAAATTATGCAATTGTGAACAATTTGAAGATATCTACAAACGTTTATAAAATATAATATAAAGCCAAATTGTGCAAAAAAACATTTCATGTGATTGCTATTGATAACGACATGAGGGACTATATTATTCCTTCTGGAAATTTCGGCTGTTCCGGTATTTGAACTTGATGACGTCAGTGATAGGAGAAGCGGCAAATTTAAACGCGTCTTAAGCTACAGTAAATAAAATAAAATTATGAATGTAAATATAAGCATTGAACTGTAACGGGCGACATTCTATTTATCTGTCACCCAAATTGTATTCATATCGACTGTATACTACCATTTGGTAACAGTTCAATGCTTAAATATACATTGCCATCCAGGTATTCATATCATCTTATAGACGACTTGTCACTATGAATATGTCAGGGTAGCGGGCCGACCATCACTGCGCTATAGAAACTTCATTTTTAAGAACAGTTTTCAATCCCGTGTACAACCCATTAAGGGTCATCTCAATAACAAATTTCAATCCCGTGTACAACCAATTAAGGGTCATCTCAATAGCAAATTTCAATCCCGTGTACAACCCATTAAGGGTCATCTCAATAGCAAATTTCAATCCCGTGTACCACCCATTAAGGGTCATCTCAATAGCAAATCCAGTGATATCAGTGATATTGTAAAAGCCTATAAATCACTACTATGGTGCAATTTAACAAACGTAACTTGATGAATGTATCATGGCCAACTAACCATGGGTCTTGCTTTTGACCTTTTTAGATCTTTTCAACAAAACATGTGAAAAAATTATGTTGTAAGGGGACATTTGCAAAATAACCATGCCGTTTTGCTTACAAGTGTCTATGGCACACACTAGGAGCGTTGGTTAGACTGGATTTATATGCATAACTAAATGAATCTATTTTGATCTTGAAATGCAAATGGCGGTTGTGAATAATATCAAACAACCATGGAATATAGAAAGGCATTTCAAACATCAAATGCTCTTTGTCACAATTAAGAATATGACAGGATGACTGTTTTTAGGAAAAAATGTTCAGCCGATGAGTTTGAGGTAAAAGTTACATATTTCTGAAAAAGGCCTCAAACTCCAGTTTAACTATTTTTCCTGAAAAAATCCTTCTGGTGGTAAAACAGCTATCATCAAAAGTCGTCTCTCAATTTGTTGAGGTAGCCCTGCTACACCAGGCTATTGGGAAAGTTATTCAATCGTTTTACTCCCCACAATTAAATTCGTGATAGTATTGTGGTCAGTTTACCCAAGGATGTACCAGGTGCCAAGTATTAACGTTGACTTCGGTAGATATAGAGGATATCTAACAGTATCTTCAGTAATACCAAATATATGTTACGAGTGTAGCTAATATTTTGATATTGTTCACCTGTGCGTAGCACGTGTGAAAAAATATCAAAATATTAGCCACACTAGTGAAATGTATTTGGTATTACTGAAGATACTGTTAGATATTCATTCTGCTTATTACATTTTAATTGCAAAATATACCGGATAAGATTTTTATGTTCCCCATTGTCGTTTGTAAGCAGTGATTTGATTAGTCAAATCATAAAAAAATGATATTTTTCTCTAGCGAAAAATATCATAAAAAGCGATATTTAAACCATCACTTTTATAGATTATAGAATATTTATTCGATATTTCATGGGTAAAAATGTAATAAATGTTTCTTACAATGTATATCATTGAATGATCAACAATGAATATGTCCACCTCAGATATCTAAAACCTGTTCCCACTATTATCTCGTTGAGAAGAACAACTTTCCATAGTTATTGGTGAACTAACAGCGAAGGATAAGCAGAATAATAAATGATACAGTAGCTAACGAATATCTTTGGATATATATATATGCTCTTGGCACAGTTGCAATGTATGTGAGGTCGGGGTGATTTTCTTGGAGTAAAATTGACAAGCAGGGTAGAATTGCTCAGCACCACTCAATCCTGGAACAGAACTGACTACAACTTGAGACTTTTGTTTTTTTACATGCTGCTTACTCAAAAGCTAACAAAACTCGTCCGAATTAAACCCCAAATATTATTGTTTGGTGATGATTTTAACAATGGCACCATGCAGCAGAACCCATTGTTCTTACAAACACCTCTTCTTATTAATAACTACAAAAAGATTAACAGTAATATATATGAATGTTTTGATATTGGAGTTCATTCTTAATTAAGCCAGCTTCTATCCACAAAGGCTCCAATCACAATCCGCAGTTGTTTATAGTGTTTGCTTTTTTAGGTTTTCTTTAGAGTATAAGAGTTCCATTCTCGTTCTTTATGTAACAATTGATATATCTGTTTATGACAGTGAAGAGGCTTCTTGAAAAACAAGGCAGAAATAGTTGTGGTCACTTTGTAAAATAGAAATGAGTGATTGTTACAAGACATGCTACGTCTTTCCGTGCCAAATTTTCCTTTGCCTACATATGCTTAACAATACAATAAAAAATATCAAAACCTAACTAGTAAAACTTCAATTTGTTTGTGTCTGTCTTCTATTCTATAAATGTACCTGTAATTTATCTGTTACATACATGTACATATGAACGTTTGACTGTTGTAGTTTTATCAGAGTTACGTACCTTGATACTACATGTACGTAGTTTTATGAGAGTTACGTACCTTTGTGACGTTAAGTTGTTTTGTCAGAGTATATTAAGACACACGAACCATGAAAAAAAAGTTCAAGATTAAAATACAATTAAGTGTTGACTTTCTTACGTTATGTTTACGTAATCTTATATTACATGTATCATTGATGTTATTGCGACAAACAATTGTATATCACGAAAAAAGAAAAGAAAAAGAAACATTTAATGCGTTCAACTACACTTCCTAATCAAAAGGAAACACTTATAGGTTGAAATGAACAGTGGTACTCAAACATTGGATTATAATTGATAAAGTTCATATTCAACATATTAAAACGTACCCCGTCTGATAGAAGATACATTATTCTTGTGTGGATTTAAAGGTAAGAAAAACACTTATATAGTGTGAATTAAAAAGGAAAGAATATACCTAATAAAGTGTTAATTAAAAGGAAAGAATATACACTAATATGATATGAATTAAAATGAAAGAATATACCCTTATATAGTGTGAATTAAAAGGAAAGGATATACAATAATAAAGTGTGAATTAAAAGGAAAGAATATATACTAATATGATATGAATTAAAAGGAAAGAATATACCCTTATATAGTGTGAATTAAAAGGAAAGGATATACAATAATAAAGTGTGAATTAAAAGGAAAGAATATATACTAATATGATATGAATTAAAAGGAAAGAATATACCCTTATATAGTGTGAATTAAAAGGAAAGGATATACAATAATAAAGTGTGAATTAAAAGGAAAGAATATACACTAATATCGCCTGAATGTAAGGAAAGAATATACCCCCAAAAAGGGCGGATTAAACAAAATAGAATATACACTAATATAGTGTGAATTAAAAGGAACAAATATAAACTAATATGGTTTGAATTAAAAGGAACAAATATACACTAATATAGTGTGAAATAAAAGGAACAAATATACACTAATATAGTGTGAAATAAAAGGAACAAATATACACTAATATAGTGTGAATTAAAAGGAACAAATATACACTAATATAGTGTGAATTAAAAGGAACAAATATACACTAATATAGTGTGAATTAAAAGGAACAAATATATACTAATATAGTGTGAATTAAAAGGAACAAATATATACTAATATAGTGTGAATTAAAAGGAACAAATATACACTAATATAGTGTGAAATAAAAGGAACAAATATATACTAATATAGTGTGAATTAAAAGGAACAAATATACACTAATATAGTGTGAATTAAAAGGAACAAATATATACTAATATAGTGTGAAATAAAAGGAACAAATATACACTAATATAGTGTGAATTAAAAGGAACAAATATATACTAATATAGTGTGAATTAAAAGGAACAAATATACACTAATATAGTGTGAAATGAAAGGAACAAATATATACTAATATAGTGTGAAATAAAAGGAACAAATATACACTAATATAGTGTGAATTAAAAGGAACAAATATACACTAATATAGTGTGAAATAAAAGGAACAAATATATACTAATATAGTGTGAATTAAAAGGAACAAATATACACTAATATAGTGTGAAATAAAAGGAACAAATATACACTAATATAGTGTGAATTAAAAGGAACAAATATATACTAATATAGTGTGAATTAAAAGGAACAAATATATACTAATATAGTGTGAATTAAAAGGAACAAATATATACTAATATAGTGTGAATTAAAAGGAACAAATATATACTAATATAGTGTGAATTAAAAGGAACAAATATATACTAATATAGTGTGAAATAAAAGGAACAAATATATACTAATATAGTGTGAATTAAAAGGAACAAATATATACCAATATATTGTGAATTAAAAGGGTAAGCATAAATATATATACACACAATGTACAGATTCAGTGAAAGCGAAACCCTGATATGCAGACGAACTATATCAGGTTTCGGAAACTAAATCTTTCAAGTTATTTATGGATATACAAAAAAGAATGTATATCTTGTTATGGTCGATTAAAAATCCAAAATGGCCAAAACGTTCCAGCATACTACATTGATGAAAGATTTGATGGAAAGTAAGGATAAAGAAAATCGCGCGAGCTCACGAGGCCATTGCATTTTTGTTCAACATAGATACAGATTGTTAGGTTACCTGTACAAAGTGAAGGTTCAGACGTATCAATATATCTTATATGTAATATTTGTACAATTCGCATCATTAATGAACCATTTGGCATGTCAGTTTATCTTACTGTTGTGACATTGAAACATAGCAGCTGTGATAATATATCGTTCCCTATCATTTTTGTTGGAAGCTAATATTTATCATATTTCATTTCAGATGCAGACGTCGTGTTAAATGTGTGGTAAAGTGGACATCAGCATCCTAACGCTTCCTCTTTGGACTCCACTTCCGTCATCTAAACGTGAAACTGTTTTATTGATGGTAGGCGGGCATATCAGCCAGTATAAAATAGATGGTATATGATCGCCAAGAACGATGGGTGTCCATTGGAAAACTAGAATCAAGAGGCTTTTATCACCCAATGATAGGAGGCATACATGGTTTTCATCAAAGCTGCTTCATTCTCGGAGAACATGTGTTGTTACCATGGTCATAATAGTGTATGTGCTTTACCTTCGATCAGAGCATCCAAAACCATACATGCCTGATATACAGTTTCGGGAAAAGGACAACACTGGATTGAAGAGTCCTGGGTTTTACATTAGAAGCATATATGAACAAATATATTATATATTTGTTAACTTCCGGGAAGTAGAAAATCAAAACATTGAATCATTGATGCGTAGTCCGAAGAAGTCATTCTTTGGAATCCATTTGGATGTCCGTGATATCGTAGACATGAAGATTAAGAATTCTGCATCAGAACTAAAAACTACTGGGTTGGTGAATCTTCATCCTTTCCGATATCTGAACAATCCTGGTCACTGTCAGTTTAAGAACAACGGTATGCGTACAATATTAATCATCGTGAAATCTACCGTACGTAATGTTTTGCTGAGACATGCTATAAGGAAAACATGGGGCAATATTATTGATGAAAACGTCAAAATAGTGTTTATGTTAGGACGTAACAACTCCCGACACTTTCAACAAGACACTATCGACACAGAGGCCGCCAAGTACAAAGACATAGTCCAGGAAGACTTTGTAGATACTTATTTCAACAACACATTAAAATCCATCATGTCGTTTAACTGGGCAGCTCAGTACTGCGAAGATGCTCAATTTCTTTTGTTTGTGGACGATGACTTCCTCATCGATGTCCCAAAAATTCAAAATTACATCTATTCTATTCCTGAGTCTGATGTTGCGACACTTTTTACAGGCCATCGAATAATTCAGCCGGTTGTGAGAGACCGAGAGTCCAAATGGTACCTGTCGTGGGAAGCATTCCCTTACAAATATTGGCCTCCATATCTAGCAGGTGGTGCTTATCTCACCAGTATGCCAGTTGCAAAGAAATTTAGTTATGCTTTCCCGTATATAGATATGTTAGGCATAGATGACGCGTGGTTAGGTATTGTCGCTAGGAACTTGCGGATCTATCCACAAGATCATCATTTCTTTCATAACAACGGCAGGTACTCCCATTTAGCTCTGGTATACCAATGTTGTCATACTGAAAAGAAGATGTTAGAAACTTGGTGGCAATATAAACACAGCGCAAGCTTCCGATTCGGGACTTTGTAACATATATATATGTGTGACCATTAAAGATCAACAGTTAATTATAAGCCATCATGTGATAGACATGTGGTATAAAATGTATTCTGTAAATCTGGTAAACTCAGATTCAAGCACGAATTGCCTATTCATTAGATTTTGGCAAGTGGATCTTTTTTTGCTGCATTTTGCACAAATGGTAGGGTATTTTATCTCCATTTTAGTCGTGAATCTAGTCTTTTATTGACTCAATCAGTTTTACATGCGTGAACAATAGAGAATACCGAAATGCAAGGGAATCTGTAATTCTTACTCAAAGTCGAAAAAAATGAGGGCAAAAATAAACACAAAATATAGATTTACGAGGAGCTCATTGATACAGTACAAGAATAAGACCATGTGTCCCGGCAGAGGAACTAGGATGGCGACAACAGAACGACTAGGATGGCGACAACAGAACGACTAGGCAGGCTAACAACCATCGATTATGTCTCCCAATTTGATCTTGATCTCAACCATTAGACTTTCCCGTGGTTTTTATCGACCTGCAGGGGCCGTGGTGGCCGAGTGGTTAATGTGCACGTGCCGCGACACTTTAACACTAGCCCTCCACTCTACGTGGGGCAGTTGCCAGGTACTGACCGTAGGTCGGTGGTTTTTCTCCGGGTACTCCGGCTTTCCTCCACCTCCAAAACCTGGCACGTCCTTAAATGATCCTGGCTGTTAATAGGACGCTTAACAAAATAAACCAAATTATCGACCTGCATATACCGTCAGTAGTCGACTTTATCACGTGATTCGTGGTAATGGAAAGAATCCATTAAATATCGAACAAATAGGAACATGTCGGTAAGGAAGCTGGCATGTTACTATATGTAAAGGGAAAATCAGCAATTGGGAAATTGAAGTACATGTAGTCACGTTTATCGTAAACCTAATTTGTAATTGCAGTCCCTGCTGGTAACGTTGTAATTAAAGATCGAGGCGACAGGCGTTGAATAGTTTGTAGTGTCCTCTATTTCATGTTCTACAGGCAACACATCAACACCTGTCTAACACATCAACACATGTCTAACACATCAACGCATGTCTAACACATCAACACATGTCTACCACATCAACACATCTCTACCATATCAACACATGTCTAATACATCAACACATATCTAACACATCAACACATGTCTAACACATCAACACATGTCTAACACATCAACACATGTCTAATACATCAACACGTGTCTAACTCATCAACACATGTCTAACACACCAACACATGTCTAACACATCAACACATGTCAACCACATCAACACATGTCTAACACATCAACACATGTCTAACACATCAACACATGTCTAACATATCAACACATGTCTAATACAGCAACACATGTCTAACACATCAACACATGTCTAACACATCAACACATGTCTAATACATCAACACATGTCTAACACATCAACACATGTCTACTACATCAACACATGTTTAATACATCAACACATGTCTAACACATCGACACATGTCTAATACATCAACACATGTCTAACACATCAACACATGTCTAATACAGCAACACATGTCTATTACATCAACACATGTCTAACACATCAACGCATGTCTAACACATCAACACATGTCTACCACATCAACACATCTCTACCATATCAACACATGTCTAATACATCAACACATCAACACATATCTAACACATCAACACATGTCTAACACATCAACACATGTCTAACACATCAACACATATCTAATACATCAACACGTGTCTAACTCATCAACACATGTCTAACACACCAACACATGTCTAACACATCAACACATGTCAACCACATCAACACATGTCTACCACATCAACACATGTCTACCACATCAACACATGTCTACCACATCAACACATGTCTAACACATCAACACATGTCTAACACATCAACACATGTCTAACATATCAACACATGTCTAACATATCAACACATGTCTAACACATCAACACATGTCTAATACATCAACACATGTCTAACACATCAACACATGTCTACTACATCAACACATGTCTAATACATCAACACATGTCTAACACATCAACACATGTCTAATACATCAACACATGTCTAACACATCAACACATGTCTAATACAGCAACACATGTCTATTACATCAACACATGTCTAATACATCAACACATGTCTAACACATCAACACATGTCTAACACATCAACACATGTCTAACATATCAACACATGTCTAATACAGCAACACATGTCTAACACATCAACACATGTCTAACACATCAACACATGTCTAATACATCAACACATGTCTAACACATCAACACATGTCTACTACATCAACACATGTCTAATACATCAACACATGTCTAACACATCAACACATGTCTAATACATCAACACATGTCTAACACATCAACACATGTCTAATACAGCAACACATGTCTATTACATCAACACATGTCTAATACATCAACACATGTCTAACACATCAACACATGTCTAACACATCAACACATGTCTAACATATCAACACATGTCTAATACAGCAACACATGTCTATTACATCAACACATGTCTAATACAGCAACACATGTCTAACACATCAACACATGTCTAACACATCAACACATGTCTACTACATCAACACATGTCTAACACATCAACACATGTCTAACACATCAACACATGTCTAACACATCAACACATGTCTAACACATCAACACCTGTCTAACACATCAACACATGTCTAACACATCAACACCTGTCTAACACATCAACACATGTCTAACACATCAACACATGTCTATTACATCAACACATGTCTACCACATCAACGCATGTCTAACACATTCACACATGTCTAACATATCAACACATGTCTAACACATCAACACATGTCTACCACATCAACACATGTCTAACATATCAATACATGTCTATTACATCAACACATGTCTAACACATGAACACATGTCTAACACATGAACACATGTCTACCACATCAACACATGTCTAACACATGAACACATGTCTAACACATGAACACATGTCTAACATATCAACACATGTCTACCACATCAACACATGTCTACCACATCAACACATGTCTACCACATCAACACATGTCTAACACATCAACACATGTCTTATACATCAACACATGTCTAACACATCAACACCTGTCTAACACATCAACACCTGTCTAACTCATCAACACATGTCTAACCCATCAACACATGTCTAACACATCAACACATGTCTAACACATCAACACATGTCTAACTCATCAACACATGTCTAACACATGTCTAACATATCAACACATGTCTAATACATCAACACATGTCTAATACATCAACACCTGTCTAACTCATCAACACATGTCTAACATATCAACACACGTCTAACACATCAACACCTGTCTAACTCATCAACACATGTCTAACTCATCAACACATGTCTAACACATCAACACATGTCTACCACATCAACACATGTCTAACACATTAACACATGTCTATTACATCAACACATGTCTAACACATCAACACATGTCTACCACATCAACACATGTCTAACATATCAACACATGTCTAACATATCAACACATGTCTAACACATCAACACATGTCTAACACATCAACACATGTCTAACACATCAACACATGTCTAACTCATCAACACATGTCAAACTCATCAACACATGTCTAACACATCAACACGTCTAACACATCAACACATGTCTAACACATCAACACATGTCTAACACATGTCTAACACATCAACACCTGTCTAACTTATCAACACATGTCTAACACATCAACACATGTCTAACACATCAACACATGTCTAACACATCAACACATGTCTAACACATCAACACATGTCTAACACATCAACACATGTCTACCACATCAACACATGTCTAACATATCAACACATGTCTACCACATCAACACATGTCTAACATATCAACACATGTCTACCACATCAACACATGTCTAACACATCAACACATGTCTAATACATCAACACATGTCTAACACATCAACACATGTCTAACACATCAACACATGTCTAACACATCAACACATGTCTAACACATCAACACATGTCTTATACATCAACACATGTCTACCAAATCAACACATGTCTAACATATCAACACATGTCTACCACATCAACACATGTCTAACACATCAACACATGTCTAACACATCAACACATGTCTAACACATCAACACATGTCTTATACATCAACACATGTCTACCACATCAACACATGTCTAACATATCAACACATGTCTACCACATCAACACATGTCTAACACATCAACACATGTCTAATACATCAACACATTTCTAACACATCAACACATGTCTACCACATCAACACATGTCTAACACATCAACACATGTCTAACACATCAACACATGTCTAACATATCAACTCATGTCTACCACATCAACACATGTCTAACACATCAACACATGTCTAATACATCAACACATGTCTAACACATCAACACATGTCTAACACATCAACACATGTCTAATACATCAACACATGTCTAACACATCAACACATGTCTAACACATCAACACATGTCTAACACACCAACACATGTCTAATACATCAACACATGTCTAACACATCAACACATGTCTAACACATCAACACATGTCTAACACATCAACACATGTCTAACACATCAACACATCAACACATGTCTAACATATCAACACATGTCTACCACATCAACACATGTCTAACACATCAACACATGTCTAACACATCAACACATCAACGCATGTCTAACACATCAACACATGTCTAACACATCAACACATGTCTAACACATCAACACATGTCTAACTCATCAACACATGTCTAACACATCAACACATGTCTAACACATCAACACATGTCTACCACATCAACACATGTCTAACACATCAACACATGTCTACCACATCAACACATGTCTAACACATCAACACATGTCTAATACATCAACACATCAACACATGTCTAACATATCAACACATGTCTAACACATGTCTACCACATCAACACATGTCTAACACATCAACACATCTCTACCACATCAACACATCTCTACCACATCAACACATGTCTAACACATCAACACATGTCTAACACATCAACACATGTCTAACACATCAACACATGTCTAACACATGTCTAACACATCAACACCTGTCTAACTTATCAACACATGTCTAACACATCAACACATGTCTAACACATCAACACATGTCTAACACATCAACACATGTCTAACACATCAACACATGTCTAACACATCAACACATGTCTATTACATCAACACATGTCTAACACATCAACACATGTCTACCACATCAACACATGTCTAACATATCAACACATGTCTACCACATCAACACATGTCTAACATATCAACACATGTCTTATACATCAACACATGTCTACCACATCAACACATGTCTAACACATCAACACATGTCTACCACATCAACACATGTCTAACACATCAACACATGTCTAATACATCAACACATCAACACATGTCTAACATATCAACACATGTCTAACACATGTCTACCACATCAACACATGTCTTATACATCAACACATGTCTACCAAATCAACACATGTCTAACACATCAACACATGTCTATCACATCAACACATGTCTAACACATCAACACATGTCTAACACATCAACACATGTCTAACTCATCAACACATGTCTAACACATCAACACATGTCTTATACATCAACACATGTCTACCAAATCAACACATGTCTAACATATCAACACATGTCTACCACGTCAACACATGTCTAACACATCAACACATGTCTAACACATCAACACATGTCTAACACATCAACACATGTCTTATACATCAACACATGTCTACCACATCAACACATGTCTAACATATCAACACATGTCTACCACATCAACACATGTCTAACACATCAACACATGTCTAATACATCAACACATTTCTAACACATCAACACATGTCTACCACATCAACACATGTCTAACACATCAACACATGTCTAACACATCAACACATGTCTAACATATCAACTCATGTCTACCACATCAACACATGTCTAACACATCAACACATGTCTAATACATCAACACATGTCTAACACATCAACACATGTCTAACACATCAACACATGTCTAATACATCAACACATGTCTAACACATCAACACATGTCTAACACATCAACACATGTCTAACACATCAACACATGTCTAATACATCAACACATGTCTAACACATCAACACATGTCTAACACATCAACACATGTCTAACACATCAACACATGTCTAACACATCAACACATCAACACATGTCTAACATATCAACACATGTCTACCACATCAACACATGTCTAACACATCAACACATGTCTAACACATCAACACATCAACGCATGTCTAACACATCAACACATGTCTAACACATCAACACATGTCTAACTCATCAACACATGTCTAACACATCAACACATGTCTAACACATCAACACATGTCTACCACATCAACACATGTCTAACACATCAATACATGTCTAATACATCAACACATCAACACATGTCTAACATATCAACACATGTCTAACACATGTCTACCACATCAACACATGTCTAACACATCAACACATCTCTACCACATCAACACATCTCTACCACATCAACACATGTCTAACACATCAACACATGTCTAATACATCAACACATGTCTAACACATCAACACATGTCTAACACATCAACACATGTCTAATACATCAACACATGTCTAACACATCAACACATGTCTAACACATCAACACATGTCTAACACATCAACACATGTCTACCACATCAACACATGTCTAACACATCAACACATGTCTAATACATCAACACATCTCTACCACATCAACACATGTCTAACACATCAACACATGTCTAACACATCAACACCTGTCTAACACATCAACACATGTCTAACACATCAACACCTGTCTAATACATCAACACATCAACGCATGTCTAACACATCAACACATCAACGCATGTCTAACTCATCAACACATGTCTAACACATCAACACATGTCTAACACATCAACACATGTCTAATACATCAACACATGTCTAATACATCAACACATGTCTAATACATCAACACATGTCTAACACATCAACACATGTCTAACACATCAACACATGTCTAACACATCAACACATGTCTTACACATCAACACATGTCTAACACATCAACGCATGTCTATCAACGCATGTCTATACGAGATGTCAAAGAACTTTGGAATGCCTTTATGATATGTTCTGATATCTTTATAATAATCAGCCGTGTATAAAAAAGAATCGGCGGAGAGAGGGGTACACCAATAGTCAGTAGGAGGATTATGTAACCAAACTTAACACATGTCCGTGAGTAAATCAAATATTACTGGACCTTAGTCGTGTGTTTAACAAAACACGATCTGGTATAGTTCACAACCATGCAGTTTGCCTCTCTTTGAAGATATCTCTGGTCACCATAGAAACTTAGGGAAAATGTACAATGTATAAACATATTGATTAAAATTCTCATTCCTGGTACTATCATTATGTTGTAAACCGGTAAAAAGTTTATTTTTGTGTGAGTTGTCCCTATTTGCTCCCGACTGTACATGTTTGTCGTTTATCTGAAGATTACAAAAGAGAATCGGGATGCCCGGTTGTTGGTTATTATGTTATATTGTACAGATAAAGGTGCATGATATTGAGAAACACCTGTAGAATTGAATCCCAAGCATTAAAATTGTATTGATTTTAAATGATGTGTTTTTATATTAAACTTTTTCAAACTACTTTCATTTGATTTATCTATCATAACAAAGTCCATGCTACCACATAAATGATGTTTTCTTCTCGAGATTCATACCTGGACCTTTACCAGTTTCAATCAATCAATACCCTTTTTTATCAAAGTGTTGCAAATAATGTATTAAAACATATTAGTCGATACTAATATATAAAAACAAGCATTGCTCACCTGGATATTTCAGTTATTATGGCAAAATATTCTAATTTAAGATATATTTCAAATATTTTCCTACTTTTGAACTGCCTCTCCCAACAACGGTTCAAACTACGTGTGGATTAAATCCTGTCATTTTTTTTTTTTATATATTACTCCTATTAGGCCCCCTTTCCTCCGACCTTCTACCTGCATTTTTCGTCTTCACAAGGTCCAAGAATAATATTATCACAAAGGGCAATAATTCTGTAAGTCACTGTCACATATTTTCCATTTTCCAACTCGTCTGAGGTCTTGTCAATATATGGCTACAGATAAAGTTTCGTCAAACTTGGTTGATAGAATTTATCATAGTTATCTAGTTCACAAGGTTCAATAATAATATTATTACAAAGGGCAATAACTCTGTTAATTACTATCGAATAATTTCCAATTTCGAACTCGTCCAAGAGCATGTCAATATATATCTAGATACAAAGTTTCTTCAAAATTGGTTTATATCTACTACAGTTATCGTGTTCACAAGGTCCAATAATAATTATACATGTATTATTACAAAGGGCAATAACTCTGTAAGATACTGTCAAATAATTCCCATTTTCGAACTCATCTCAGATGTGGAATATATTTTTAATGAATTCAATGGAAATTATTTTCAAATAAATGAATTTACAGTATGCTTCACCTAACAAACGGGAACTTTTGTAGGGGGTTAGTATCTGAGCTCGTTTAATCTCCAGCAGAATAATGAGTGTGTCCGAGAATGAAACCTGACGGAAACCAAACTTAATTATTTTGAACCATCGATGACCCTCAGTAATTACGTTTGATTTTAATTAAATCTTAAGTGAGAAAGCTAAGTGGGTATGAATGGTTAATTGTGATAAGTTGTAAAACTTAAGGAAATGGAGAATCTGAATCTGAAGCGCCAAACACAGCACTACGGTTCCAAGGGAGCAAGCTATGCAGTAAAAATCAGTTGAGACATGTTTTGAAGAAAGGTTTACCTGCTTTTATTGAACGGTACACTCATTTCAAACAACAAATACAATACACATATGAAAATGAATATAAAGACAGTGATGAATTATATATATAGAGAAATTATATACATAGAGAAATTTCAAACAAAGCCGCAGTTTTGACTGCCATGATAACGGTGTGATAACACAGCTTTGATTGAGTTATTTGTTCTGATAAGAAAGAAATATGAAGTGAAAATAGAATTTCATCGGTGGTAATACTATATCTGTTGTGTAATAAACAGAATCACACAATATATATATATACCTGGTATATAGATTTAATTTCATATGAATTTCCTGAAACTCCCAGATATTTTCTTTTCACAAAGGTCATAGAAAATGGAAAATATGTCCAGAGATTGGACAATAAATCGTTTACAGTCCTAAGACATACATTGTACTTCTAATGCAGACATTGATATTTGACAAACCAAGTGATAAATTACCACAGGGACCAAGCATTAAATATTATCTATATATACATATATGGATCATGCATAGGAAACCATTGCAAAGTCCCCGTGGGTATAGTGAAGTGCACAAAAAATATACATAGGGATTTCAATTCATCACAATTTCTTCCCTTGTTCCAATGTTTCCACTATTTTGGAAGAAAAGTAGGGTACAAATTCATTCAGTTCAAACAATTACAATAAAGATACAAAGTATAAATCGTATATAAACAGTACTGAAATACATAATTATGTAATAGATACATAATGGGTACGAGTGATGTATCGGATATATCACACGAGTGCGTAGCACGAGTGTGATATATGCGATACGTCACGAGTACCCATTTTGTATCTGTTTTATCCAATGACAGTCGAGGTTTTGTCACCCACGTGCCTAGGGGTGGAGCTATAAAATTGATCAGAACCTGTCACTGTGATATGTTTCCCGCCAATTTCTGACACGTTTTGTTTTCTGTCACAGTAGCCCATTCATTTCTAGTGAGACTGTCAACCATGACGGATCAGGTACTGATCACTGATGTCGATGTGTTCACTGACCTCGACGATATAACATTATCACAGGCCGTAGATAAGTATGAGTATGAACTTGAAGATAGTGACACGGTAGCTACTGACATTGGAATAGTTGATACCAAGGAATTAACTCAGCCAATTGTTGTAAATGAACTGAATGGTAATGTGAAAAACATGTGAAAGGCTGCAGGATTCGAGGGAAATTACATAAACCATTCCGGAAAGAGGACCTGCGCTACTTCCCTTTACCAAGCAGGTAAGTGTAAAATCATATCGTTTGAACAAATTGTGAAATGAAATATTTTTCGTAAATTTCGACGTTCACAATGTCACAAAATCCTTTCAAAATCCGTGAAATTGTTCATAAAGAAATCAATAAATCGGTTAATCGGTATTTTTATCCACTCGTCTTGTTATCATTTTCATCACTATTTTGTTTATGATAGGATTTTTGTGCAACGAAAGTATATTGTTACATTTAGCGTAATCTGTATAACCATTTTTTTTAAATGACTGAAATTTTATATGTAATCATGTAATGTATCCTTTTTTTACTGACCTGTTAAAATAGATTTTACTTAATAAAATATGAACAGGGTTTTATATTCTGTTTGGTCAGGTTTTGATGAACAACTCATTATGGACAGAACGGTACATCGCAGCAGGGCTGTACGTGCATACAAGGTGAAGAAAGAAGACGGAAAATTTCTAAACGGCACTCGTATTTCATTAAATTTTGTTTGAAATGCATTTCCTGTCTTTGTTCATTTGTCACGCCTACATTTGAAATTGGCCCTGCCTCAAGACTGAGGCATGGACCAATCAGAAATGCTATGTGATATTTCAGATATCACATATGTGATATTTGAAATATCACATAGTATGCAATATATCGCCAACAAAAGATCAAAGAAAAACCGAGGCGTCATTGGATAAATATAAATAAAATGACTGTTGTTATGACTACAAATCATATCGTATAGAAGTAGCTTATGATATATTATGCTCTTGTAAAGATAAAATACTGCCTAAATAAAACAATAAAATAGTGGAGTTCCTAAGTCCTCCGCTGGTGTTTAGGATATAGAGAGATACTGTTGACCTATCATCCGCTGGTGTTTAGGATATAGAGAGATACTGGTGACCTATCATCCGCTGGTGTTTAGGATATAGAGAGATACTGTTGACCTATCATCCGCTGGTGTTTAGGATATAGAGAGATACTGGTGACCTATCATCCGCTGGTGTTTAGGATATAGAGAGATACTGGTGACCTATCATCCGCTGGTGTTTAGGATATAGAGAGATACTGTTGACCTATCATCCGCTGGTGTTTAGGATATAGAGAGATACTGGTGACCTATCATCCGCTGGTGTTTAGGATATAGAGAGATACTGGTGACCTATCATCCGCTGGTGTTTAGGATATAGAGAGATACTGGTGACCTATCATCCGCTGGTGTTTAGGATATAGAGAGATACTGTTGACCTATCATCCGCTGGTGTTTAGGATATAGAGAGATACTGTTGACCTATCATCCGCTGGTGTTTAGGATATAGAGAGATACTGGTGACCTATCATCCGCTGGTGTTTAGGATATAGAGAGATACTGTTGACCTATCATCCGCTGGTGTTTAGGATATAGAGAGATACTGTTGACCTATCATCCGCTGGTGTTTAGGATATAGAGAGATACTGTTGACCTATCATCCGCTGGTGTTTAGGATATAGAGAGATACTGTTGACCTATCATCCGCTGGTGTTTAGGATATAGAGAGATACTGGTGACCTATCCCGAACTAGTTGTAGCTAGAACAGTAATTACAAGTACACATCATATATATTTTTCGTCGTCATAGCTGCACCATCAGGAATCGTCACTAACATCGCACATTTTTTTTCTGTACAAATTTGTCCCAATTAAAAATATTTCCGATCATTGTAAGTTAACATGTATGTAAATCTAAGCATTTACTTTAGCAGGGACGTATATACGTCTATGTATGTCCCGGACTTTTGCAGTTAATTGTTAGGAACTCCATTTATAACAGAACGTATAAACATATTCTAGGCCCGACTTTCGTCAATATTCCTCAACTTAAAATTTTCCATATGAAAGTATTATATAATTCTCAAACCCAATAACACATTGGGAGATTTTAAGTTCGGGTATTCCTGGGAGATTTTAAGTTAGAGTATTCCTGGGAGATTTTAAGTTAGGGTATTCCTGGTAGATTTTAAGTTAGGGTATTCCTGGGAGATTTTAAGTTAGGGTATTCCTGGGAGATTTTTAGTTAGGGTATTCCTGGGAGATTTTAAGTTAGGGTATTCCTGGGAGATTTTAAGTTAGGGTAATTCTGGAAGATTTTAAGTTAGGGTATTCCTGGGAGATTTCAAGTTAGGGTATTCCTGGGAGATTTTAAGTTAGGGTATTCCTGGAAGATCTTAAGTTAGGGTAATTCTGGGAGATTTTAAGTTAGGGTATTCCTGGGGAATTTTAAATTAGGGTAATTCTGGGAGATTTTAGGTTAGGGTAATTCTGGGATATTTTAAGCTAGGGTAATTCTGGGAGATTTTAGGTAAGGGTGATTCTGGGAGATTTTAAATTAGGGTAATTCTGGGAGATTTTAATGTTAGGGTAATTCTGGGGGATTTTAAGCTAGGGTAATTCTGGGAGATTTTAGGTAAGGGTGATTCTGGCAGATTTTAAGTTAGGGTAATTCTTTAAGTAAAGGAATGTTGCTGAAACTCGGGCCAGGAGTGGTGAATTAAAAAAAAAAAGGAAAAAAATGGCAAGTAGAACGACCAGGTATTTGGGACTTTGTTCCCATATCTATGTCGAGTTTTGACCTTGTAAACGTTAATGACCAATAAAGGCGATTTTCGTTTCCAAGTCCTCATGTGACTGTTGAAGTAATCATGTACATCATTAGTATAATAGTCATTGGAATATGTCATTACTGAAGTTACAAACATAACATTTAATATTCTTGTCCCACGGATGGAGGGTTTTAATTAACTTAATCAACAATGATGTACCCACCACACAAATATTCTCCTTACATAGCCTCTCAGTCCCCAGGGGAGGTAGTGTTTATAACAATAGGTCACAAAATGTCCGTAATTATGTATACATGTAACTATCGGGGACAGGGCCACACAACCTTCACTTTTACACCATAAATAAAGCCTTGCATGGGTAGTTAAGACTCTATAACTGTAAATCACTTTATTCCGCGCAGGATTCATTTTCGTGTTAATAGGAGAGTCAATCACGAATTCAAATCCTTTGCGATTATTAGTTCTAAAATAACACCTGGATGGCGGCCAAACTATCAGTAAAGCTGTAGGGGTCCGAGTACTAAAATAACACCTGGATGGCGGGCCAAACTATCAATAATGCTGTAGGGGTCCGAGTACTAAAATAACACCTGGATGGCGGCCAAACTATCAGTAAAGCTGTAGGGGTCCGAGTACTAAAATAACACCTGGATGGCGGCCAAACTATCAGTAACACTGTAGGAGTCTGAGTCCAGCACTCTTCAGACTCATTGTTCACGAATTTAAAGTTATATCTAGATCAGCATTCGCGAAACCATGTATTCACGAATATTTCTGAAGAGGTAACTTCGCGAAATAAAGTGTTTCGTGAAATCTCTAAGTGATTTATATTAGTACATGCGTACAAACAAACTCTACCCTATAAAGCACGAGGTAAAGCAGGAACTCGTCTATACACTGTAAGGCACAATTTGTTTAAAAATAAACAACAAATACTGGTAACAAACATTAATGACGAGTCCTAGAAAAAGGAAACAGCTGTATGCTGAAATTTTACAAGCACTGTTTAGCATAGGCATTGAATTGATTAATTCTTGTACAAAACTAGGAAGTCGTACTTCAACAAAGCTGGAGATGTGTAAATGAAAAGTATATTGTACCGATCAAAATAGATTCCCATTTTGACATATGACTTTGTAGACTATAATCTGTGATATAACAGTTAAAAATGCTGGGATTACCAATTTTCTGTGAGACCAGCAAGAAAGACTAGTACATAATCTGCTGCCAAATAACAAAGCTCTAGTATAAATCATTGGATACACAAATAGTGTTATTAGAGTAAAGTACTAAACAAGAATAAATAAATAGAGTGTAAACTGTAAATAACCAACATAGAATGATGATAACACATATTACAATAAACTACCACCAGGGGAGTTAAACATGTATATGCAAAAATTTAAACACAATGATTATCCCAGATAAGAGATATATACTTATAGAATTTCATCAATTGAGTGGGGGTTCACACCTACCCACTCCCTCAAACAAGGGGTCAAGTATAACCTTTGACATTTGGCCTATGACCACTAAAATATACTAATTTTAAACTGTAGAAGAGTATGCCATGGTATTGATGATAACTAGGTACTCTCTTTAGTACAAGGATGAGATATAATGATAACTACACCCCTCTGTAAGTGGGGGTATAATTATAATGATAACCATATACCCCTTTATTACATGGGTGTATGATTATGATAACTATATACCCCTTTATTACATGGGTGCATAATTATAATAACTATATACCCCTTTATCACATGGGTGCATGATTATGATAACTATATACCCCTTTATTACATGGGTGCATGATTATGATAACTATATACCCCTTTATTACATGGGTGTATGATTATGATAACTATATACCCTTTCAGTACATGGGGCTATAATTATAAGAATTATATATACCCCCTCTGTACATGGGGGGTGGGGTGGGGGTATACTGATAACTATACGCCCATTTAGTAAGAGGGGGTATAAAAAAGTTACATAGGGAATAATCGAATACAAGGTGTTGATTATGGGATAATGGGATACAACCAGCATATTATATTTTGTTCTTATTTCAAATGAGTTTGTTGAAACTAAGCCTAGATGTGGTCTTCTTGCTAGCTGAAGGCTTGTAAAAATGAAAAGTTTCCAATACTTGTTCTCAAATTAAATGGGAAGCTCATGAAAGGCCTTCTAGTGGCAGATCCAGGACATATACTTCATTGTAATCCCACCTATATCCTTACAATGTAAATGGTGGCAATGTTGTTCAATCTTAATTTCAATGAAAATAAGTCTATAGCTTTAACTCAAGATCTTGAGGATCTACCACTGATTCAGTATACCAATTAGTGGAAGGCTAGTTACTGGTAATTGTTAAGTTTATACTGTGATATCCCTCCTGGTCCAAGTCTCCCAGTTAAATCTGTAACTATAACTAAGTCTGTGAGTTCTCTGTAGAAGTTCCTGAATCTTACAGTATCTTTTCACAGGATCAACCAAGTATTGTAGCTTTGTATGTGTGGCAAACTGGATATGTTTAAAATGGTTGATGAGTGATGTAGCGAGCAACGATTCCAATACATCGTACTCGCATCCCTCACAATTAATAGTCACTAGATCGACGTCATAACAACCAACTCCCAGCTTTGTCAGAAAAGCCGTCGTGTTGACAACTTTTAGAGAACATGTACCATCGGTAGTCTTCCCCAAGAAAGGTGAAGTAGCATCGCCATCGTGACCTTCAATATTCAACATAAATACTTCATTCTTTTTACTTAATCCGACATTATAGGTTATGACATTACGTCTGTGTTTAAACTTTGACACAAGGTTTCTGTAAAGAAGCTTCAGCGGTTCCAGAACCACGTAATTCTTCGGATTGTAGTGCTGAATCAAATACTCTGCGTCCTCCCCAACATTGCCGCCAATATCCAAGATCAGGCTCTGATTGGTCAGATATTTATGGTGCTTATGGCGTATATACTGGTTATCACCATACCAAAATAATTCATGAGCGGACTTGAAGTCTTTTTCATAGTTCTTCACACATTGTTCAGAACGACTCTGTTCATCACTGCTGAGAAGTGACTCACGTAGCGAAACTTTAGTCAGACAATCTTGAGGTGTTGCACCGTTGAACGGTAGAAATTCTACCTTCTCTAAACCAGACAGCTTCAGCAGTTCTGGATCTTCTATACATATGTAGTTCTGCTTCTGTTTAGGACACATGGATTTCTGATACATCAGAAGTAGCATCAGGAATAAACAGAGGATGATAACACTCCGGAACAGATGGCTAGGGTTTTGTACGATCCCTTTAATGAAGAGTGCTGGTCTCTGACTTAATGTTGTTGGGGCCATGTTGAATTTTGATTGGTCATATAACCACCTCCTCAACCATTTGGGGTATAAGTACCTGAAACAGTTATAAAAACAAATTAATTGGCTTACCTAATAAAAAAATATTTAACCGATTCAAAGGACAACTCAAATTTGAATATGTCTCCTACAGGCATTTTCTATAAAACATCATCCTAATTATAAGGCCACAGTTTAACACACCAACAATAGGATTTCTATAATTAGTAACAATGACCTTGGCCTTTTATTGAGACAACATCAGAGATAATTTGTGTCATACTCAATCTTTCTATCAAGAAATGAAATAACCAGAAAAATGACACAGAATATGTCGACAAGTTACTAATACTAAGGTATATAAAAACGGTGACCATGCAATTGGACATGGCTTTGTGTCCATGAAACAAAAACTTATTCAACATAATCCATATTATACAAGAGGCCCATGGGGCCTGCATCACTCACCTGTATATTTCAATAATTATGACAAAGTACTATTAAGTTACCATGTGTTTCTGTCATCTTTTTCCTTAAACCAAATTGAATGTTCTGGTTCCAAGGAAAATTTACAGAACTCTTAGAGTACTGACAGGTTAGTATATTTTGCTATTATAGAAATCATCTGTCCAGATTGCAGATGTTCAGTTTGATGTTTGAAATTTGGACTAATCCAGGGTCATTGTCAGAGATTAATCTGTCTTTGACCTAAGAGACATTTGACATTAATCTCAAAGAACTATTCTTTATAATATCATGAAAATAAAACTGTTTAATTCTGACAAACTTTGCTTCACAAGGTCATAACAAAATATACCTCAGTGAAAAGATACAAAATTTGACCTTGACCTTTGACCATGTGACCTTGACCTGTGGTCAGTTGACTCTATGTTTAACTCTGGCAAACTTTGCTTCATAATGTTTTAACAAAATGTTCACCAGTAAAAAGATACAAAATTGGACCCTGACCATGACCATGTCCTCTGATCAGTTGACTTATTAAATTAAAACGCAAGTTTCGTACAAAATTGATTCCCCTTCAACCAAGGATGCTTTAAACCAAATATAGATCAAATCCTGTCATTCCTACAGAAGGATTTTAAAGAAATTGCTACATTTCCCCTATTGGACCTGTCCCTCAGGCCCCTATACAAAATTGGTTCCCTTTCACCCAAGGATGCTTCAGACAAAATGTGGTAAAAATCCATTAAGTGGTTCATGACAAGTAGCATTTTATAGGAAAAGTTGATGGATGGACGACGGATCATGGCCATGCGCCACGGCATAGACTCAGTGGTCCATCGGACCAAGTGAGCTACAAAACAAACAATAATTCTTGGAAAAATTATGCTTTTAGTTCATTTGTTTTTCATGCAAACGATCAATACATGCATCTAGTGCACATTTCAATGTCTATCGAATGATAACATGTTCTAGAAAGGAGCCAAACCCTAACTCTGCCTATTCCAATATTACCCTTAAAAACATTTGTAAATAAGCGGATAACTATGTTTATCAATAGAGTGTCCCCTCTCATGGTTGAGTTTCCCTCATTTGAGATCTGTCTGCAAGTCAGTTGTATAACCTGTTAAGTTCAGCTTTACACATAAGAGGCCCATAGGGTCTGTAACGCTCAATCTTCATATCATATGTGTATTCTTTTCTCCATGCTTAGTAATTGCATATGATTATAGGGTGGAGATCTCCATCATCTCCATGACAAGGAAGGGCCAGGGTAGTTGTTTCAATAAAAGTAGTTTGATTTCATTGTCTTCTCTATCCTTAGAAATAAATAGGTTGAGATCTCAATGATTTCTACGTTATGACTGGTGTACTAAGTCTCACAATGAAGGGCCTGAGTGGCTACAATATAAGTAGCCTGACTTCATTGTACTCTCTATCCTCAGAAATAAATATTTGATAAGGGGTGGGAAATTGGGAATCCCCGTCATTTCAATATCCAGCTCCCAAGGACAGATCTGACTTGCATGAATTGTACACCAGACATTTATTTTTCAGTGTCCCAGGTGTCAGGGTCAGAGGAAACTCAGACTAAGCTGACTCCAGTCCTTGCTCCTATCCTTGTAGCATTCCTAAGTGTTTATCTTTTTTTTTATGTTTAGCAGTAGTTATTATAGTTACAGGGTGACAAGAGTTTCCATATCATGGAGACACATCCAAACAGATGGCAGTAGACCCTGGGGCTAATCTTAGTGGCATGAGTATCTACCTCTTTGATTCATGCTCATTGTGCAGGTTTGTGAGACCAGGGTGGCTGAGTGGTTAAGGTGTCCTGACACTTTAACACTAGCCCTCCACCTCTGGGTTAAGAGTTTGAAACTTACGTGGGGCAGTTGCCTGGTACTGACCGTAGACCAGTGTTTTTTTTCCCAGATACTCTGGCTTTCCTCCACCTCAAAAACCTGGCATGTCCTTCAATGACCCTGGATATTGATAGGACATTAAACAAAACAAGAGATCCCAGAGGGATCTTGGCGCCCATCATTGAATGATCTTCATAGGTTCCATGTCAGATTGATATTTTCTCTTTTTTTCCCTTCCTCTTACTAATTAATCTGCATAAATTGAGAAACATCCCTCCAGTGCTTTTTAAACAAGGGAAACTTATATATGAAATTTGAGATTAAGCGATAATGGTTGTCTATCGACAATGTTTTCAGATTGGTCCAAAAATGCAATACGACGGACCAAGGAGAACCTACATATGAAAATTGAGAAAGATCCCTTCAGTTCTTTCTGAGAAATATCGATAACAAACTTCAATTGACAAAATCCAAGATGGCTGCCTGTCGGCCATGTTGTTTTCTGATCGGTCCCAAAATACAATATGTATAACAAGGTACCAAGGGTAACCTAAATATGAAATTTGAGAAGGATCCCTTCAGTACTTTCTTAGAAATAGCCATAACAAACTTCAATTGTCAAAATCCCAGATGGCTGCCTGTCGGCCATGTTGTTTTCCAATCGGTGCCAAAATGCAATATGCGTAACTACAGACCAAGGAGAACCTACATATGAAATTTGAGAAAGATCCCTTCAGTACTTTCTCAGAAATAGAGATAACAAACTTCAATTGTCAAAATCCAAGATGGCTGCCTGTCGGCCATGTTGTTTTCCGATCGGTCTCAAAATGCGGTTTGCATAACTAGGGACCAAGGGCAACCTAAATGTGAAATTTGAGAAGGATCCCTTCAGTACTTTCTTAGAAATAGCGATAACAAACTTCAATTATCAAAATCCAAGATGGCTGCCTGTCGGCCATGTTGTTTTCCGATCGGTCCCAAAATGCTATATGCATAACTAGGCACCAAGGGAAACCTGCATATGAAATGTGAGAAAGATCCCTTCAGTACTTTCTCAGAAATAGCGATAACAAACTTCAATTGTCAAAATCCAAGATGGCTGCCTGTCGGCCATGTTGTTTTCCGATCGGTCCCAAAATGCAATATGCATAACTAGGCACCAAGGGAAACCTACATATGAAATTTGAGAAAGATCCCTTCAGTACTTTCTCAGAAATTGTGATAACAAACTTCAATGGTCAAAATCCAAGATGGCTGCCTGTCGGCCATGTTGTTTTCCGATCGGTCCCAAAATGCAATATGCATAACTAGGCACCAAGGGAAACCTACATATGAAATTTGAGAAAGATTCCTTCAGTACTTTCTCAGAAATAGCGATAACTAACTTCAATGGTCAAAATCCAAGATGGCTGCCTGTTGGCCATGTTGTTTTCCGATCGGTCCTAAAATGCAATATGCATAACTAGACACCAAAGGAAACCTAAATATGAAATTTGAGAAGGATCCCTTCAGTACTTTCTCAGAAATAGCGATAACAAACTTCAATTGTCAAAATCCAAGATGGCTGCCTGTTGGCCATGTTGTTTTCCGATCGGTCCCAAAATGCAATATGCATAACTAGACACCAAGGGGAACCTACATATGAAATTTGAGAAGGATCCCTTCAGTACTTTCTCAGAAATAGCGATAATAAGAATTGTTTACGGACGGACGGATGGACGGACGGACGCAAGGCAATTTGAATAGCCCACCATCTGATGACGGTGGGCTAATAAGATAAACCAAAGTGCAGGTTTGTATGTTGCTATAAGTTGAGGATCCAAACTGTTCCATCAAATCTAATGACATGCCATGACAGATACACATGGACCCAATCCATAGAAACAAAGATGGCCCATTAGTAGCATGACTACAGTCATGTCTTCATGCTCGGCAAAAGCTACAACATACACAATTGTTTAGAGGAAATCTCTGGTGTTTCAAGGCTAAAGTGGTTTGGTTTGGTTTATTTTGTTTAACGTCCTATTAACAGCTAAGGTCATTTAAGGACGGCCTCCCGTGCGTGCGACATGCATGCGTGTGGTGAGTGCGTATGTGTGTTTTGGGAGGCTGCGGTATGTTCGTGTTAAGTCTCCTTGTGATAGGCTGGAACTTTTGCCGATTTATAGTACTATCTCACTGAAGCGTACTTCAGAAGACACCCAGAAGGACACCCCACCCGGTCACATTACACTGACAACAGGCGACCAGTCGGCCAACTCCATATATGCTGAGCGCTAAGCAGGAGTAGCAACTACCATTTTAAAAGACTCTGGTATGTCTCGGCCAGTGGACAGAACCCAAAGCCTTCCTCACAGGCGTGAATGCTCATCTAAAGGCCAAAAGTGAGGCATTGTCAAGGGAGACATTAGGAAGAAGAAAGTTGTTCAGAAAGAAGAGAAAAGATAAGATCCCAAATTTAGTCGCCTCCTACGATCATGCAATGGGGCCAGGCTAAAGTCAGTCCTTGGTTCATTCATCAACATATGTCAGTCTGATTGTAATTGAACCATTTAAAAAATCTAGGGCATAATGTAAAGGAAAGTTTGGACTTGTTCTTGATGAACTTTATAACAACATTTTATGAATTGGCTTAGTTATCATAATAGGGTCCTAAACAGCTGCTTTTGGTTGGGAACTGAGGGAGGTAGAAACTTGTCATGGACAAAACCTGGCCCAATTTTTGCTATACTTGTTCAATACTGTTAATGAGAAATCATTATAAGAAGTTGTCAAAGAAATGGCAGAAACATGGCTGCATAAGCTCATGTGCCCTTCGTGTATTTGTGTGTTAAAAATACAAAGCTGTACTGTTGAATTTTTCTAGTATTACTTTTTTTCCACCAGATACCTTAAAATGCATTAATTATATTGCTGGTCAAATACCATGACAGTCAGCCACTTATTCAATAGAAACTGTTCTAAAGGCTGATATAGATATATGGCCTTTGCCACCTAGAAGGTGGGTCAGGTTTATTCATTTGCACAAATATGATGGTCTTCCATCCAACACATTACTAGACAAGCATTCATAACAATGGAACTCTTGTTTTTCAGAAGTCTTGTTTTAAGTACTTTAATACATTAAATCCATGTGACCTTGAAAGTTGGTAATTGGATTTTTTTCAATGCAGAACAACTTTATAGCCCTTCATCCTAGCACGTTACTGGACCAATATCATTACTGTAAGATATCTTAGCTATTTTTTTAGGGAAAGTTTAAAGATTATATAAAACATTTAATCCATGTGGCCTTGAAATATTGGGTCAAATTAAAGTCATCTATTTAAACAAACTTAACAGTTCTGCCTGGATATATGCTAGCAGTCTATTTGTAAGTATGGGTATTTAGAATTTATCTAAACATTTACATGTATTGATACCCCCCCCCCCCCCGCATGACCTTGACTGACAGTGGATCAAAATCTAATGACTTCATGTCTTTACAAGATTAAAATTGAATTCCTTGAAAGTAAGTTCCCAGGACTTGAAACTTGTGGTAATGGATCGAGGTCATTCATTTCACAGACTGAAGAACAAAATAATTCTGAAAGTAAAGGCACATGGGGGCATAATTTTAACCATGTATATGATCACCCCTGGAGTCCAACCCATTCTCCCAATGAATGCCAATGAAATGATATATGAGATGAGTGTAGGGACGATATATATGTGTGACCCATCTCAAATATCATATCATTTGTAACAAACCACTGTGCAAAGTCTATAACCTGCTACCCCTCCCAGTCACAGTGAGGCCAGATCTAGATAGACATGGTTTTCTGAGCTCAAATAACCCTGGATCACCATTTGACACGTCATGACTAAAAATATACACACTCTGGTCCACCGTCACTATTTAAAAGGAGAGAAATTTGACTTAATTGATCATCCCCCCACGCCCTTTTAAAGAATCTGTTGTACATGTAACATACATGTACAATGTGTGCCCAATTGTCACAGAATCCCTGATAAGTATAATGTACTGTACCATGCATACATCAGGTATACTGTTGTAATTGACCGATATATCAGGTTATAATAAGTAAAGTGTAATGTTTAGTACACAGATCTACAAACACACAGCATTTCCCATTTCTTGGTCCTATGTTAACGCTGTGTAACAAAACATATTATTCACCCTGAACTCGACATTACACGTCCTGCACGAATTCAGCGGTGGTTATTTTATTTGACCTTTTCCATTTTTAAAACCCATACAAAACCGTGCATAAAGTCCTCATTTGAAGGGTATCGCCAATGTTTTAAAGTCCAGCTATAATAGCATAGGCTAAATCACCTTAAGATTAATCGGCACACCAATTCAATATGTACATATGTCTCTGGTCACGTACAGCTACCTGTAGCAGCTCGTTTGTTATTGATCTTTAAAAAAAACCTTCGGAGTCCAGAATCTCGGACAAATAGAACAAATTATATATATAAGCACAGGAATATTCCAAAACGTTACGACAATTTTGTCTGAACAGAAATGACCGACAATCCGATTCAGTTCTTGTCTAAATTTAATCAGAGACGTATATATGCATTGCCACCGCTACTGGAGGTACAAATTATTTGATATTAGTCGATATAAACCGATCAATACAATACACTCCCTCGTGGTTCACGTTGGAAACTTTCAAACGTAAATGTTAAATCGTGATTTTCAAATTACAATACACTGATCAGTGTAAAACAGAATTCACAAAGCAACCATCTACACTACCGTATGCGAGTACATGTATTGATTTTACGCAGTACGGTCAAGTGCTAGATTATATCAAAGAGGTCTTTCTGGTTCGCTGACGTTGCCTGTGTATGGCGTGTGTGTTAGGGGACACGAACACATATCAGGTAAAACAATAGGATTAAACAGCTTAGTTAATTAGAACGTTGATATCTACCGTGACTACATACCATGTGATTTTAGGAGGAACCAGTGTGTCTTTTTACCTGTGTGACGTTCTCCAAGCCAACCGCCTTACATACACCTGTGATTACACATGTATCGGCGCTACTCGGAATATCCTCGGACGATTTTACACACTTTCTCCGAAGAGATGCATAGGAGAAATAGCTACACATTTATATGGAATGAAGGAATACGGATTAAATATAGAGTTGAACTATATATATATATGTTTATGTAAGCTTAGCTCAATACATTTACATTGCTTGTGGTCAAGTTTAATATGCAAGCGATTTTGAAAAAAACAACAACTTTATTTTACCCCAACTTAGCAGACCTTTGATAAAAATATCCAATTTTACCCAATGTGTGCTGGTAAGCTTAGCTCAATACATTTACATTGCTTGTGAGAAGTAGTGTGTGTTAGAATACAAACGTTCATGCTATGTCAGTCTCCAAAGTAATGGAGTCGCTTTAATCCCTCTATGTATGTCCCTGATATCAGGCACTGTTTATCACGTGTCAGCGCTTATAAGATATTTTACAAAGTATATAAGATATATCATGAAGTATATAAGATGTATCAATAGTGTATATCTTACATAATTATATAAGAATGTCTTACAACATCTAAGACCGTGTCTATAGTCTGTAATATTTATTAAACAAAGTTATTTTATTGATAACAAAAAGTACATGTTATCTGTATACTTATCGGCTACAAAGTTTGACTTGCATTTATATCTCTGATTAAGTTTATTATATTCCTGTTTGCGATGTTCCTGTTTATCACGTGATCAACTTGTAAAAAGCCAGTGAATTATAATATCACTGGTGCAATATACCTCGGAGCGTTTTTCATTGGCTGCGCAGAAATCGATTGTGACGTCATATTTTAGACAATGACGTCACGTCATGAATTGTACAATGTCAAACAGAATGGTTGCCTCGGTTTAATTTTGTTCTCCATATTTTGACCGATTCTGACACGATTCTAAAACCTGTCAAAATGTAAGTTTTTATGTAAGTTATGTGATCAAAGTATTAAGGCTCACAAATATATATATATATATTTCAAATATCGCTAATTCTGCCTCACGTCACTTATCTGTTTTACGTAAGTTGAAATTTACTTTGAAAAAGGAAATTTTGTCTAAATTATATATTGTATTTATAAGACCCTTGTTAGAATATGCGAGTGAATTATGGGATGGGTGTAACAACTCAGATACTGACAAGTTAGAGAAAATTCAGTTAGAAGCAGCTAGAATTGTCACAGGTTTAACCTCATTTACAAGTAGACAGTCGCTATATATAGAAACCGGGTGGGAAACACTATTAGAAAGGCGAAAGCAGTAAAAACTTTTATTATTCTATAAAATGCACTATAATATGGCGCCATCTTATTTGAACGACCTTTTGCCCAACAGAGTTAATGAAAATACTACTTACAACTTGAGAAATAACCAAGATTATGTACCACCTAGATGTCGTCTGTCTCTATATGAAAAATCATTTCTTCCCAGCACAGTAAAAACATGGAATTCTTTAGACATCACTGTAAGATCTTCAGAAACAATAGCAAAATTTAAAAGACAAATAAGACGAAAAATACCTGTAGCAATAAGACTAGGAGTTGGTGACAGAAAACTTGATGTCATTCACACTAGACTTCGACATGGATGTAGCTCATTAAATTCAGACCTTTTTAAAGTTAATTTAACTCTGAACCCTTCATGTAATTGTTCATTTCCCTTGGAAAATGCGCTACATTATTTTTTACAATGTCACCAATATAACGATCGTCGTGTCATGTTTTTGAGGAAATTGTCTGTATTTAATGTCCATATAGATCTAAATCTGATACTTAATGGATCAGATAGACTTAGTCAAATTGACAATGACAATATACGGTTGATTGTTCAAGAATATATAAAAAAATACTATCCGTTTTTATTAATCTGATGTCATTTATGTCATAATTGTAAGTCATGAACAATAGACTATACAACTCCTATATCAATTTGTGCAAAATAAATTATATATGACATATATATTATGCAAAATACTGATATATATAACATCGATAGACTATATATATCGAAACTATATTGTTGATAGTACATGTAAACCAACATTTTTATTACCATATTGTACATTTTGTTTTATGTTTACTTATTAATATTATGTCATGATCATTTACTTAATAGCCATAACACTATTGTAATTTTGGTAACTGGTATGTCACACGTCGTTGTTTCAACCAATAAATATTAATGTTGTGTTCTTTTATATATATATAGAACATCTAGGTGTAAAATATCATTATATTGTATCGTAAATGCTGCCATTTGTTAATACCATTATATTCATGTTTATGGAAGAGGACAATTATAAGTTGTAAAACTTGTGTCCAATTCCTTTTGAAATGTTTTCAAATAAAATATGTTTAAACTAAAAATAACAACTTCTTAGTCTCGTTTCCAAAATTGTCGAATGAATACTCATAAAGACATGTAGGAAACTGTTATAATTTTGGTCATGTTGAGAAGTTGAGTAATAGCTACAAATGTATACAAAGTATATAAATAACAAAGTCCCCCTTTTAAATATATGTTAATGTTGAGTAATAGCTACAAATGTATACAAAGTATATAAATAACAAAGTCCCCCTTGTAAATATATGTTAATGTGAATGATAAACCACAGACTGATATTGCTGACACTCAAAAAAAAGGACGTTCTTTATAGCCAAGAATTAAATATTCATTAAATTCATATTGACAATGAATATAATCCACCAGCTTTTCAATAGTTACATACAAAAATGTATATAAATGTATATCAAGGACTTAAAAATGATAGCGATCATTTCCTTTCTATTTTGCCGGTTTTTAATGGCTTGTATGACTGGAAGATTTTTTTTTTTTTGTTCTTTTGAGATTTTGTTTTTGATTTGTTTGTTTATTTTTTCCTAGATAAGTTTGACTGTTATACTAAAAGGATGGGACATGTACAGGCTATTCCAACACTCTCCCAGTAAAATATAATTGTCGTGATAGAGGGGAGGTAACTCCAAAAAAGGATAATAATGTTCTAGCTATAGAGTTTCTGTCACGTAATTATATAAGTTATTGTCGTCATCGTCTTCGCCGTTATTCTGTAAGATACCGTTAGTATGACACGGTAAAACAAGCAATTCCCCTGATACTTATGCATCCTCATTGCTCCAGTTGTGACGTTCACATTCGCTCTCTGTACAGTGATCATATAAATGTGTTGAAATACGACATTCAAAACTTAGCTCGCGATATGATCTTTTCAGTGGTTACGATGACTACTTTATGATGTTTAAAGTAAATGAAATGTCAGGGTAAATAGGTTAATAGGGCTATGTCAAACGTAATTTGTAGATAAAATTTAGATAACCATAATACATGTACGAAGAAATGTGGCATTAAATCGACCGGTGAAATATCCATGTGGACTGTCAATCATGTATATAGAGCCAAAGGGGCATTGACGCGTTCGTATGACCCAGAATTAAAGATAGATCATAATTGATCAGCTGAACAGTGAGTCATCGGTCTGTACAGCTCTTACAGACTCTTAACACTCGCCACTTTCTTCAAAGTATTATGAAATGTAAATTTTCATTTGTTCCTACTTTAAATATATTTCACTTCATGCAAAACATTTTCACTTTTTACAATTTTAAGACAATCGCTAACGTAGGCTAGAACGTGTGGAGCAGACTGTAGAAGTTTGTCAGAAAATGATGACGTAATTCACGATTTTTTAAGAGGAATTCCCTCTACCCTATACGTACACGTACATGTTAGGATTTGTAACCTCACTCATAGCTTGACCTATGACCTACCATGACTGTAATGATATACTGTCAGGAATGTGTCAAATATCCATTCGCCCCCGATTTGCTTCGTTACAGGTGCAATGTCACCTATGGTGACGTCATAAGGAACATTATCAATTTTGGTTAGGAACATGTTACAAAGAATACACTACACAGATGTAATTTATAAAACTCGTCAGAGATTCGTTTACTATATAAAATGTTTATCTTCGCCAGGCAGTGTAACATGTTAATGTCACTAACGGAATATACCCTGGAGTGTTTTTCATTGGTTGCGCCAGTCAGAAATTGATTGTGACGTCATAATATGGAAAATGAAGTGACGTCATGAATTGAAAATGGCACAACAAAATGGTTCTCTCCATTTGATTTTGCTCTCCACATTTTTACTTTAAAATCTGTACAAATGTAAGTTTTCTGAGATATGTGATAAAAAGTATCTTAGACTTCGCTTTAATTTCCACATGAGATCTGATGAAATTCGTCTCGTTCCATAAAATGTCATATACTGAAAAGTCAATTATGTTAATAATAAATATACCATTACCATTGAATAGTCGACGACGACAGAACTGGTGAGAAGAAACCTAACAATAGGCGAAGTCATGCAGGTGTAACCAGTACCTGAAACAGCTAACATCACACGGACAGTAAAAATATAAATATATAAGCTTTCAGCATTAAATATATACCTGTTATGAGTAGACATTCCCAGAAGAGTAAGTGCTTCCAGCTGAAACGAAAAGAAATAACTCCCTTACTAGCTTATAGTGGCAGACGATACTTTGATATTACAACACAAAACTGTTTTTGAATACTAGTGTTATTTCCTGTCGACGTCTATACCATTCATAAATGAATATTGCCGTTTTTAATTGTGAGTCAATGAATTGCAACGCGACGATATAAAATGAACGCACTTTCCTTATAAAGATTTATTTTTTTTCCGTTTGAGCTGTTTTGAAATGAGACTTTATATAGCATGAATAATAATATAAAAAAAAATCAAATAATTAGCTCAAGTGAGAATCTAATAACAGACATGGATTAGGGCCTACTCAACCGACCTGTTATCACACCTAGCCTTATATCAAAGTAGTGCTGGGAGTTCATTTACTACACGAAATAATAATATCTACCGAGAAGTTACTTTAGAAGGAGAACCAGGTGTTAATCCGTTTCCATTGTCGTGATGTTTTGTTGTCGGGCTTTATCCACTATAAAGTTCAAGTTCAAGTTTTATTTTATTTGAGTGTCACATGTCAATACAATACTTGATTAAAAAATGTACATAAGAACAATAAAATACATATTGACATCCAGCCATTATTGACTTATGAGACACTAATTACGATTAAAATCTATTAAAAGCTATCAATTATGCTATCCATTATTGTTAAATTATACAATGATTAAAATATATAGATTATCAATGTCACATACTTCTTTTTTGGAGTTCAGAGACTAACACTAGTCTGTAATAGTTATGGTATTATCAGGCTACACATGAGCCTTGAATTAATTAGTAAATAATTGTACTGCATATTAATGAGCAAATTGCTCATCTTAATAATTAATTGAATTTCACACTGAATATATGAAAGTTACAACTGTACCATCCTATAGTGTAGAACATGGTTAGTCTCCAACCCTCATATATACAAAATACAAGATATTACTTTCAGGAGAATTAAACATACTATAACAATGCTGTTGGTATATATTTCCTGCATTTGTACGTATTAAAAATGGTAGCTGCTAATATAAGCTATCGGAAATGCTATCCATTATCATTGATATCTACAATGATTAAAATCTATCGATTATCATTTTATCAATATCACACTTATTTTGAGGTTCAGAGACTAACATTAGTCTGTAATGGTATTATCAGGCAACATACATCAGCCTTGAATTAAGTAAATACCATAATTGTACCGTATATCAACGAGCAAATTGCTCAACTTAGTAATTAATTAATTCCACAAAAACCATCATGTAGTGAAGAACATGGTTAGTCTCTGGCTAACCCTCATATATTACAACATACAAGATATTACTTTTAGAAGAATTAAACATACCAGGGTTCACGCAGTATGATACATATACTATAACAATGCTATTGGCATATTTTTCCTGCGATTGTACATGTTAAAAATGGTAGATGCTAGAAAATGTGGTTCTGCACTCTGCATTATACAATTTAACTTTTCTGTATCACTCATATTATCAAAAGAGCCATTTTCCAACTGCATTTTGGTAAAAAGGCTATGCCTGATATCTGAATAAAAATCACAGCTTATTAAAAGATGTTTTTCATCCTCCACCAACCCTTTTTTACAATATATACATAATCGTTGGCATAGAGGGGTTATCGGTTTGGTATATCTGCCAGTTTCAACTGCCAGTGGTAAGTTACCACATCTATACGAGGCTAGAATGCAACGGTGGTTTCTTGGAATATTACATTCTGCATATTTTTCACGTGACAATACATGTTTATATAATCTGTATGTTCTCAACTTATTTCCATTAATATTACCACTATCATTCCAAATTTCATTGAACCAGTTCATCCTATCAACACTTTCTAATTTATGCATAAATTATTTAACACTAGTCAGGCTTTGTTATTACCATTACATCCGAAAGTAGCAGGGTTAAAATCTAGTTCAGTTAAAACAGTTTTAACTCTTGATTCCCACGATCGACCTTTAGATAAAGACCAAGTATGATTATGATACAAAAGTCTATCGGTTCTGGTACCCTTCAGGCGTAGCCAGTATCTTATAACTTCAGTTTTTTGTTTGGTTCCACACGAGTTCCATCCAAGTAGTGTATAACTTTTCAAAAACGTTGAACAACATACCTCTTGCTGCGTAGCTTTTTGATATTACTGCACTGAGCGCTCTACTGGCCGACTTAGCTAGTTCGTTCGCAGTATATTTCATGTCCAAGAACTCATTCAACCAGAGTCCAAGGTACTTGTACGAGTTTATAAATTTAATATCCGTTTTACCACATTTGAAACTGAAGTCTGAACGGTCTTTTCCTTTTGTGCGGAAATGTACAATATTGGTTTTATCAGTATTAATAGCCAGTCTCCATTTACTACACCAGGTATTTACTATGTTCAGCATGGATGGCATGTCTTCCTCCGACTCTGACAGTAGGACAATATCGTCTGCGTACATGAGAATCCCAATGATGATTTCGTCTACTGATATACCGAGTTGCGCGTCCTTAATTTCCTGCGCTAAATCATTAATATAGATGGAAAAGAGCGTCGGTGAAATATTACACCCTTGCTTCACTCCGTTGTTGACAGCGAAGAAGTTGGTTAGATTGTTGTTAACACGCACTGAACATGACATATTGTCATAAAGGGAAGTAACTGCACCGTAGAATTTCCCATTGATACCTAAACGAAGCAGTTTATAGAATAAACAATGACGATTCACTGAGTCGAATGCTTTCTTCAGATCGATAAAGCAGGCAAATGTATGTTTGCGAGAGATCCTTCTATTATTAATAATACTATACAAAACATAAAGATGATCCATGCAGCTCCTCTTAGCCCGGAATCCATTTTGTTCATCCACTAAGATATTATTAGTATCCAGCCACTTTGTCAGACGCATATTTAGAATATATGTATAAATTTTACTAGTTACTGGTAATAAGGTAATCCCTCTATAAGACATAGGGTCACGAGTGTCTCCATTATTACTTTTTGGAATAGGTTGAATAATACCGCGTTTCCATACATTAGGAATTTGTCCGGAGTTAAAACAATACGAGATAATACGACTATAAATGTTACCTGTTGTTTGATAAACACTAAGGAAATGATGAAGACATTTCAAAACCTTCGACGTCATCTTAGGAAAATAAGATATGAGAGAGAGAGGGCTAGAAAAGTAAAGATACGTTTAAGGAATAATGAACAACAATTTGTCTCTCACTCTCCAATACGTTAAGACAAATAATTACAGTTATGCTTCAATTTGAATACATACAATGTACGTATTTTAAATCTATAAAACTGTAATGATAAATAGTACAGTGAATGTAAGTAGCGAGTACCAATGAATTAATGATAAACTAATTTAAGAAGAGTCCATGGTCGATCAAAGAAACACACAGTAAAACATTCATGTGGGATAACGTAGACTCCATAAGGAAAGAACCGGTGACATGCAAGAAGTCCGTTTATGACATGAAAATTACATAAAAATACTTTTAAACAATGAAAAGTACACAGAAATGCCCAAATTTTCGCCAACGGACTTGTCCCCCCCCCCCCCCCCCCCCCCCCCCCCCCCCGGAAAAGCTATCTTCAAAACTTTATAACGTTCCGTTCACAAACGAATGACGAGATGACCAATGACGTTGGCCAGTGACTTGAAACGCCGTTCTCCGCGTGATCCCCCAACTCAAATGATAGTCCTTGTATGAAAACGAGAACTGTTCAATGCAAATTTATTTTCGAAGCCAATAAGATCCCAGCTACATGTATAGACTCTTAACTCGTTCTCCACTTTGTATTTTGTATTACTGTTGTGCACGCATATTACTATTGTGTATATGATATGTACCAATAGGAAATACGGCCCACAGTTAATAAATTGAAAGATTGAAATGACGTTTGAAGTAAAAAATACACAGACATTATTTCTACGTCGCGATACATAAAAGTAATCAAAATAGACGAGACGCACCTGCCCAGGTATTTCACACACCATGTAATCTCTTATGACATAATAACAATATGGAAACGCGTCATAAAACACGTGTTTGGAATAAATGTGGACATCCCACTTACTCTAGCCATTTTCCAACTGGGTCTGATAATCCGATGAGCCAAGTATTTACACAATGTAAATGTTTCGAGCGTTGAAGTACGATGGCGTGTTGTATACGGAGGAATATAATATTCTACAGTCGGTCTAATCCTTAGGACGTCATCGGGTGGACATCATTTATAAACCGTCATCGCCCGAATGACGTCATCCAAATACCATGACACGTAGACACCGTGATCTGTTACAATACAACAACGAAATCCTAGAACGCCATTAAAAGTTCTGGACCAGGGAGAGGCTTTTCTCAGTGACATGGTCAAAACAATTTTAGTCTAAAATTCTATGACTGTATTTTTAAATGATTGAACTTCATCAGGTAAATGACAAACTCTTAATGAGTTTGTATAAATATTATTTTACCACACCCGTGAGTTAGTAATATCAAATACGATTTCTTACCTTCGGACACTGATATACCTGTGAGTTAGTAATATATCAAATAAGATTTCTTACCTTCGGACCCTGTTACACCTGTGAGTTAGTAATATATCAAATAAGATTTCTTACCTTCGGACCCTGTTACACCTGTGAGTTAGTAATATATCAAATAAGATTTCTTACCTTCGGACACTGATATACCTGTGAGTTAGTAATATATCAAATAAGATTTCTTACCTTCGGACCCTGTTACACCTGTGAGTTAGTAATATATCAAATAAGATTTCTTACCTTCGGACACTGATATACCTGTGAGTTAGTAATATATCAAATAAGATTTCTTACCTTTAGACACTGTCACACCTGTGAGTTAGTAATATCAAATAAGATTTCTTACCTTTAGACACTGATATACCTGTGAGTTAGTAATATATCAAATAAGATTTCTTACCTTCGGACACTGATAAACCTGTGAGTTAGTAATATATCAAATAAGATTTCTTACCTTCGGCCCCTGTTACACCTGTGAGTTAGTAATATATCAAATAAGATTTCTTACCTTTAGACACTGATACACCTGTGAGTTAGTAATATATCAAATAAGATTTCTTACCTTCGGACCCTGTTACACCTGTGAGTTAGTAATATATCAAATAAGATTTCTTACCTTTAGACACTGATATACCTGTGAGTTAGTAATATATCAAATAAGATTTCTTACCTTTAGACACTGATACACCTGTGAGTTAGTAATATATCAAATAAGATTTCTTACCTTCGGCCCCTGTTACACCTGTGAGTTAGTAATATATCAAATAAGATTTCTTACCTTTAGACACTGATATACCTGTGAGTTAGTAATATATCAAATAAGATTTCTTACCTTTAGACACTGATACACCTGTGAGTTAGTAATATATCAAATAAGATTTCTTACCTTCGGACCCTGTTACACCTGTGAGTTAGTAATATATCAAATAAGATTTCTTACCTTTAGACACTGATACACCTGTGAGTTTGTAATATCAAATAAGATGTCTTACCTTCGGACACTGTTACACCCATGGTTAGTAATATCAAATAAGATTTCTTACCTTTAGGCACTGTCACACCCATGGTTAGTGATATATCAAATAAGATTTCTTACCTTCGGACACTGTTACACATGTGAGTTCGTAATATCAAATAAGATTTCTTACCTTTAGACACTGTTACACCCGTGAGTTAGTAATATCAAATAAGATTTCTTACCTTTAGACACTGTCACACCCATGGTTAGTAATACCAAATAAGATTTCTTACCTTTAGACACTGTTACACATGTGCGTTAGTAATATCAAATACGATTTCTTACCTTCGGACACTGTTACACATGTGAGTTAGTAATATCAAATACGATTTCTTACCTTTAGACACTGTTACACATGTGAGTTAGTAATATCAAATAAGATTTCATACCTCGGACACTGTTACACCCATGGTTAGTAATACCAAATAAGATTTCTTACCTTTAGGCACTGTCACACCCATGGTTAGTGATATATCAAATAAGATTTCTTACCTTTAGACACTGATACACCTGTGAGTTCGTAATATCAAATAAGATGTCTTACCTTCGGACACTGTTACACCTGTGGTTAGTAATATCAAATAAGATTTCTTACCTTTTCGACACTGTTACACATGATAATTAGTTATATCAAATAAGATTTCTTACCTTTAGACACTGATACACCTGTGAGTTTGTAATACCAAATAAGATTTCTTACCTTCGGACACTGTTACACCCTTGGTTAGTAATATCAAATAAGATTTCTTACCTTTAGACACTTACACCTGTGAGTTAGTAATATCAAATACGATTTCTTACCTTTGAACACTGTTACACCTGTGAGTTAGTAATATCAAATAAGATTTCTTACCTTTTCGACACTGTCACACCCTCGGTTAGTAATATCAAATAATAATTTAATTTTGCTTGAAACAAGCATTTTCATTGGCTCAAAAAATTATGTTATCATCTCATAACATAAAAAAATTAAATGGAACTACTTTCAGTTATACCGGAAGTACATAATGTACCACGGGATTTTGTATTTATCGATGTGTTTTTAAATATCTTGAGCAAAATAAACATGTTAAACTTAATGAAAATGTTTCTTATCGTTGTTAATTAAATTATAACCCTTAAAGATTTCTTACCTTTAGACACTGTTTCACCTGTGAGTAAGTAATACCAAATAAGATTTCTTACCTTCGGACACTGTTACACCTGTGAGTTTGTAATATCAAATAAGATTTCTTACCTTTAGACACTGATACACCTGTGAGTTTGTAATATCAAATAAGATTTCTTACCTTTAGACACTGATACACCTGTGAGTTAGTAATATATCAAATAAGATTTCTTACCTTCGGACCCTGTTACACCTGTGAGTTAGTAATATATCAAATAAGATTTCTTACCTTCGGACCCTGTTACACCTGTGAGTTAGTAATATATCAAATAAGATTTCTTACCTTCGGACCCTGTTACACCTGTGAGTTAGTAATATATCAAATAAGATTTCTTACCTTTAGACCCTGTTACACCTGTGAGTTAGTAATATATCAAATAAGATTTCTTACCTTCGGACCCTGTCACACCCATGGTTAGTGATATATCAAATAAGATTTCTTACCTTTAGACACTGATACACCTGTGAGTTTGTAATACCAAATAAGATTTCTTACCTTCGGACCCTGTTACACCTGTGAGTTAGTAATATCAAATAAGATTTCTTACCTTTTCGACACTGTCACACCCTTGGTAAGTAATATCAAATAATAATTTAATTTTGCTTGAAACAAGCATTTTCATTGGCTCAAAAAATTATGTTATCATCTCATAACATAAAAAAAAATTAAAAGGAACTACTTTCAGTTATACCGGAAGTACATAATGTACCACGGGATTTAATATTGATCGATGTGTTTTTTAATATCTTGAGCAAAATAAACATGTTAAACTTAATGAAAATGTTTCTTATCGTTGTTAATTAAATTATAACCCTTAAAGATTTCTTACCTTAAGACACTGTTACACCTGTGAGTTTGTAATACCAAATAAGAATTCTTACCTTTAGACACTGATACACCTGTGGTTAGTAATATCAAATAAGATTTCTTACCTTTGGACACTTGCATACGAGAATTAGGCTACGAAACGCACGACTTCGTAGAAAGGAGGACTTCACATCAAGACTTATCACACTTCATTCCGTGAATTTTCTGACACAGAACCCCATAGTGACAGTCGTTATTCTAACGATAATAATGGTTTTGCGTCATAAAGGCTCATATTGAACTATGATATAATGTTACTTCCGAGACGCATGGGGTACAAAACCAACTCACATTACACGTACAAATACGAAACACAGATTTTCCCTGTAGAAAAGGTCCATGGAGACCTTGTATCTGTAGTTCGTACTTATCGTGGAGGATTGTTAATAATGAATAAAATCAATTCCTCACCGAGGTTCAATATTCGACAGAAATTAGGCATTTAAGCTGTGCACACGGTCACGTGAAACATGATGTGCTATAATCGGCCAGACATAGGATGCAACCGACACACCATGATCTATAGGTACATTGTCATATAATCGATGTAAATTTGCACGTTGGATTAGGGAGCTCGGAGAGTACGGTATTCAACCTCTCATTCGTGCGAAAAATACAGATGTGGCAATTGAAATAGTATACCTTGCTGTAACAGCCTGTAGGTAAGGTACCTAATTCATACGCAATCTGATTATTCTGTTCTATTCTGGTGTGTCCTGGGTATATTTTGCCAGGGCTTTACTCGCCCATAAGCGCCATTGAAGTGGAGATACCAAAATACCGAGGCGATAATTGTCCATCACATATCAATAGAGATTATCGACATGTAAACGGAACCGAAATTATAACTACAAATCGTTCAATTGAGGGGGAATGGTAACACAAAATACACCTGCTTAGAAACCATTCGAAATTAGACCAGGCGTTCCGGAAGGAAAAGAGTCTTTTGCTTCATCGACGACACCAAATGCAAATCTAGGTAAAATCTGTTTGTATATTCTACCAGACAATTTACCTGTATTTACCTGAATACTTCCGAAGTGATGCTTGATAATCACATACATGTACGATACAACAGGCCAAGATCAATGTTATATAGATAACTGAAATAGGAGCGTTCCCATTTCTTGTTTTTTTTTTAATATAACCGAGTTGAAGGTAATCGAAGAGATATAGGATTAACAAATCATTTAAACTCCATTTTAGCCTAAACGAAACGGCCTGGCTTATGATTTATTATCCTTCGGCCTGTTGATTGTTCAATTTTTCTTGTTTCGTTCGTTCGTGTTAATTATGCATATTTCTATACATTGTATGCCCTTTTTATACAATTTTGTATGAAATAGCGTATGTACGCTGTCGGCGATGTAGCCATCTCTTAAACTATCTTTGTCTTCGCCCTATTCCGTTAACTACAACTCGCTTGACGTAGTCTAGTTTACCGAACGAGAGCGCAGTAAAGATCTGTTATATTAATGAGCTTGACGATGCAACTTAATCATTGAACTGGTACAGCAGATGCTGGTAAACAGACAATATGGATACAATTTGGGTGACAGATAGAGATAAAGCACACCATATAGGGATTGTATGATACATAAACGTATATTACAATTCATTTGGCCAAGATGGCGAATACCATAACCAAAATAATTATAATTCATTCAATCATACAAATGCTGGATAACCAAATTCAGTTATTAAGTATTTCAGCACCACACATGATACAATTGAATTAAACTCAAATCTATTATATTCTCTTTCACATTACATTGTATAGATAAACATATATTGTGGTAAACAACAGCAATTGTAGTGTTCGTTGTTGGTAGTCAATTGCACAGAGCACTGTTTCATAAATAATGCACATTTGCATCAAGAGTGACTAATTATTGTTATTTTAAAATAATTCCGATAAAAGTGCAGATTACTCAGTGTCTGTTATATTTTAGTAGTATTCATTTAAGCATTGAACTGCATTCATCAGCCCATAACTTTCAACTGAAAGCAGTTTAATACTTATATTTACATTTGACAACGAATTTGAAAGACTATATCCAGGAATTTTACTCTGATAATGAATGAACAACTTATTATCGTCAAAGACGGAACAGCCTTTTCAACAGCCATCTTTCGTTATCGCCGACGTGACAATTATGACGTCACTATAATAATGACGTCATAATAAAGATTTGGAAGTTATGGACTCGTAACTTCCAAGTGAGCTTGGTAAAGTTATATAGTGGGGCTGCAGTATAAATGTAAATATTAATATATGGAATTTAATTTCATTTGGTTTCAGCCAAAACAATTTACCTACATGTATATATAGAATTACATGTATATGCCCAGACAGAGTATCATTCCAGCAAGCAAGGGAATTCATCACCAATTTGCTGGTGGTTACAGTTTGAACATTTTTTTTTTCAATAAAGAGTGCAAAATATTAGCAATAATATAGTTTTGCATGGAGGCACTTGGAAATAGGCAAATACAATGTCACCAGGTGTTCCGGGAGTGTAAGCGTCGTCTGTATCATCGACGACACCCGTCATACAAATCTAGGTCACGACGACACCCGTCATACAAATCTAGGTCACGACGACACCCGTCATACAAATCTAGGTCACGACGACACCCGTCATACAAATCTAGGTCACGACGACACCCACCATACAAATCTAGGTCACGACGACATCCGGCATACACATCTAGGTTATATCGACGACACCCGCCATACAAATCTAGGTCACGATGACACCCTCCATACAAATCTAGGTCACGACGACATCCGGCATACAAATCTAGGTTATATCGACGACACCCGTCATACCAATCTAGGTTATATCGACAACACCCGTCATACAAATCTAGGTCACGACGATACCCGTCATACAAATCTAGGTAACGACGACACCAGTCATAGAAATCTAGGTCACGACGACAACCACCATACAAATCTAGGTAACGACGATACCCGTCATACAAATCTAGGTCACGACGACACCCGCTATATAAATTTTGGTTAAATCCGGGTTTAGTCGCAGGCTTAAAGTCAAGACTAGGGAGTGAACATGGTACCACTAGGTATATCAACAAGCTAGAACACGTCTGACTTCATATCGTGTAATGAAATAGAGTATGTCCAAATGATATCAGTTGTCGCCAATTAACCTTCCCTTTGAACTTTATCAATCGTTATTTTCTTTGTTCTTTTTTTCCCGCCAGTAGGAAATCATGACAATGGAAATAAGGCATTGAAAATCAACAGGGACGTGTTAACACTGTAGGTAGGGGAGGCCGTTAGCGCGGGCATTTGTAGTCACTCTCCTAGTAATATAGACCAATATCTATATAAAGTAGTGCAGTAAATGCATTTGAAAGGAACCCCATCAAGTAACTTTACCGGACTTTTGTTTAAAACAACAACAGCTGCTATTTAACACTCAAACGTCCATTGCCAGTGGAAAATGTATCAATTATTTCTCTGTTTCTCATTCAATATTAAAAGGACTTTTATGATAAATGATACAGTCAAACCTGCTTGAACGGTCACCTTGAATAAGCGGCCACCTCCGACAGTCAAACCTGCTTGAACGGTCACCTTGAATAAGCGGCCACCTCTGCTTTACGGCCAGTCTGTGGTACGCCCGATAGAACATACTCTATAATAAACCTTAAATAAGCGGTCACATGTCTAACGCGGCCACTACAATCAGGCCCTAGTCGTTATCTCAGCCCGTATTAAGCGGCCATTGTGTCCGGAGGTAAACAGCCGAGATGTTCACATCGTAATAATCGTAACAAAGTAATAATTTAAATGACAAGAGAGAAACAAGTGTAAAATGGAATGAAGAAAATAATAGTAGAATTTGTGAGGTATTACAAGAAAACATTGACAGACTGATACAGTCATGTAATACTACTAAATGTGACCAAGAAGGAATTGATACATGTGTAACAAATTTTACAAGTATTCTAAATGAGTTAATTGTTCCTCACTGTACCCATACAAGTAGCAAAAAAGGCACAGGTAAGCAGGAAAATGTTGTCAAGGGAGATAAGCCATGGTTTACAGATCCCTGTAAACAAAGATATAGAGATTATAAATATGCACTGTATACTTTTAATGTTTGTAAATCGACTGTGAACAGGGAAGCACTAGTAAATAAAAAGACGCTGTATAAGAAACTCGAATATAAGTTAAAAAGGGAGTATAAATGTCACCAAGGTGACATGATGAATTATTTAAGAAAGTACAACCCGCGAACATTTTACAAAACGTTTAGGAAACGTAAACATAGTACAAGTTCAAGTTCTTTATTACTTTAAGTCAGCTGACTTATCAGTTATAACATATATACAGAACAACATAATACAAAGACAACAACAGTTATACACGCGTACACACACACTCGCACACACCGCCACCGCCACACACACACACCGCCACACACACCATCACATACAGTGGAGAGTAAACACTAAGTCGCAGTAATCAGCTCAGATCTCCTTTTGTTTGCTTGTAACAAATACTTGCCAAGATTTCTTATTTCCGACAAATTCTCACATGTAAGAAGTTGAATTAATTTATACATGCTTGGATGTCTTGCATAATATTTCTTAATCAATTTTATCCTTATGTCAATATAACAGGGGCATTTCAAAATGAAATGGAACTCATCTTCGACATCATTTAAGTCACATAATGTACATAATCTGTTTTGTCTTTCGATTCTGTTATATCTGCCACACTCGATATTTAGCTTATGTGCAGACAATCGAATTTTACATATTTGCTTTAAATAAATTATATTTACAGATTTTGATAAGTAATACTGGAGACCAAAGTTACACACATATTGGTACAATGCTAGTAAGATAAACGATTTAAGTGTTGAGGACTTTTACAATCACTTTTGTTCTTTAGGATCGAATGAGCCCACAATAGACAAGGATGTATCAAACTTTCTTAATGAGTATGGTGTGAATTCAGCTGATCTTCTCCCTCATGAACTAGATGTAGATATAACAGAGACTGAGATTCTGACTGCAATTAAAAAACTAAATACTAACAAAGCGTGTGGACAAGATGGTATTTTTAATGAATATTTTATTAATTGTAAAGATATTTTAATGCCATGTTTATTGCTATTATTCAATAATATATTTAAGTCTGGTTATTTCCCGTCATCGTGGTCACTTGGTAATATAGTTCCCGTTTTTAAAAAAGGTGACGTTAATAACACAGATAACTATAGGGGAATTACCTTATTAAGTTGTGCGGGTAAACTTTTTACTGCTATTATAAATGAAAGACTTGTATCGTTCGAAATGAAATATAATAAAGTAACAGACGCCCAGTTTGGATTTAGGAAAAACTCTTCTACTGTAGACGCCATTTTTGCTTTACAGTCTTTAGTTAATCATACGTTAAAAAAGAAAAAACGTCTCTATTGTTGTTTTATAGATTATACAAAAGCATTTGATTTTATCAACAGACAGAATCTATGGTATAAAATGATAAAGGAAGGTGTAAAAGGAAAACTTCTTAAAGTTATAAGATCATTATATAAAAATGTGAAATGTTGTGTTAAATATAATGGTAATCTATCAGATTTTTTTGAGATAGATAACGGATTATTTCAGGGGGAAATATTATCACCCCTTTTGTTTGCTATATATGTTAATGATTGTAAAATGCAATTTATAGTAGATAATTGCCCATCTATTGAAATACAAGATATAAACATGTTTTTACTTATGTATGCTGACGATATGGTGATTATATCTGAAACACCAGAGGGTTTGCAAACAATGTTAAACTCTCTTGCCAAGTACACAAAAAAATGGGATTTGACGGTAAATACTGGGAAAACTAAAATTGTCGTGTTTAGAAATGGAGGGATACTAAGAGGGAATGAAATATGGACATACGAAGGAAATAGATTGGATGTTGTCGACCAATTTAATTACCTGGGTGTGCTATTAAATTTTAACGGGAAATTCAAACAAACTCAGAAGCAAGTTGCTGACCAGGGGAGAAAAGCATTGTTTGCACTTTTAAATGTTTGTAGGAAAAATTATTTTAATATTGAAACAAAATTAGCAGTATTTGATACTTATGTAAATAGTGTTTTAAATTATGGAGCAGAAGTTTGGGGCTTCCATACCGCTCCGGATATTGAAAAACTGCATGTGAGATTCTGCAAGCAAATACTAGGATTACATAATAAAACTAGTAATGTTATGGTGTATTATGAACTGGGAAGATATCCCTTACAAATTATTAGAAAATTTCGAATATTCAAATATTGGATAAAACTGAGAAATGTAGAAAATTGTATACTTAGGTCATGCTATGACGATATGCTTTGTAATAATGACATATGGTTAATGAGTGTAAAACAAGAATTATACAGAATTGGTCTTGGAAATGTGTGGGAATCTTCCAGTGTAAGTAATAACACTTTTTATATTATAAAAGAACGTCTTTGTGACATATTTAGACAAGAATGTTTTGAAAAAATTAAATCTTCTCCGAAAGGAGCATTGTACCAATATGTGTGTAACTTTGGTCTCCAGTATTACTTATCAAAATCTGTAAATATAATTTATTTAAAGCAAATATGTAAAATTCGATTGTCTGCACATAAGCTAAATATCGAGTGTGGCAGATATAACAGAATCGAAAGACAAAACAGATTATGTACATTATGTGACTTGAATGATGTCGAAGATGAGTTCCATTTCATTTTGAAATGCCCCTGTTATATTGACATAAGGATAAAATTGATTAAGAAATATTATGCAAGACATCCAAGCATGTATAAATTAATTCAACTTCTTACGTGTGAGAATTTGTCGGAAATAAGAAATCTTGGCAAGTATTTGTTACAAGCAAACAAAAGGAGATCTGAGCTGATTACTGCGACTTAGTGTTTACTCTCCACTGTATGTGATGGTGTGTGTGGCGGTGTGTGTGTGTGTGTGTGGCGGTGGCGGTGTGTGCGAGTGTGTGCGTACGCGTGTATAACTGTTGTTGTCTTTGTATTATGTTGTTCTGTATATATGTTATAACTGATAAGTCAGCTGACTTAAAGTAATAAAGAACTTGAACTTGAACATGATGAGATCCCATTATCGATCGTCATATGATTTGCTTTGTTCCTTCACACTTGTCAAGTCTTTGCAGGATTAAGCGTTATCATGCAAACTGAGGCTGAACATGACAAACTTTATGTGAAATGTAGCGAACAAACTACAAGTGGAGATTTTTTTTTCAGATGCAATAAATTCATGATTTTTATATGTGCGTGTTTGTGAGTTTAGTAGCAACCTGTCTTAAGCAGCCAATTTCTGTCGGTCCCTTGGATTACCGCTTAATACATGTTTGAAGGGCGAGAGTCACTAGATTCTCAGTTTTCTACAAAATTCGAAATAATAATTGACCTGCGAGAGAGAAATGCCGTCTTCGTATGCATACGTTTTGGCTATAAACTTCATTCATGTTGAAAAAGTCTCTGTTTTTAATACTTTGTTTTCGATGGATTTTCTTGGAATTCCGAACACTAGTAGAAACGTTAACTCTTTCGTCTGAAATGAAAAAAGTGTGTGATGTTGTGTTGTTCTTATTTTTATATTACATTGTATGATTCAGAGGCTATTTTTCGAAATATAATGTACAATCTCTTAAAATCGGCTAGGGAAATTAAAATAATACAAATATTATATTATGTTATATTATATACAATCCCCTATAATCGACAAGGGAAATCAAAATTATACAAATATTATCGGAGGAAGAAGCAATTAATTCTCTATAAATTTGTGAAAATTCAATAAAATCCATTGAAAAACAAAGTCTTAAAAATATTGAATTGTCAGCCCAATTGGCCACATCACTGTTATTCAAAGAATTCAAGTTGTCAAAGTCAATGCGTTCGATTGCGCAGTTTGGGAATTAATCCATCATGCAAGTATAATGAACTTATTTACTTATATCTATTCATTTATTAGTCATTTATTTTTTCAAAAAAGACTGAAGTATCTATGCCTTCAGATACTTTTGCCCTGGTTCTGCAATATCTATATGTTTTACCGCTTTGTTGTTCAAACAAGACATTTATGTTCCAATTGATTCTGCAGAAGCAAGATATTTAGCAGCATACGTACATGTACAGCACGGGTTTGGGATCGGCGTACATTCTTTCACTTCTACACTACAGCTATGATTATCTACCTTTAATAATACAATTTCTCTCCGCTAGGTTTCAAGTTCCAGTTACTTCCAGAAAGTTGGGGAACATCCAAAGAAAGGGGGATCAGCATCCTGTGAGCTTTACGAAGTGTTTGTTCTGGGCAGATTTCACGAAAAATATCTCGGTTTGTGACAGGTTTGTACGGTACATTGGAAGTCATATTGTAATTTGTTTTGGTCGTGAATGCGAAAGACATACAAAACAACAACTCTGACACCGGCAAGTTCAAGTTGTTTGTAGGAGGCCACTCGGAGAACTGTAAGAAATTATTTTTCCAATTAAGCTGCCCTAGTTTCGTGTTTTCCGCCTCATGCCTTGGCAGGCTTGTCGGCATTGATAAATTGCAGCTGAACATAGGCCTACAGTCAGCCTACCTAATACTGTTAGCAGATCGCACAGGCTACTTGTGGACAGAATTGTACGTGTTTGTAATCAAAATGTTACGTTACTGTATAAGACTAGTAAATTATTGATCATATGCTTAATTTTTAGATAAAATTATATCATACCTTGGCTTTATAAATTATTCATGAGGCCAAGGTAGGAAATAAATATTATTTTCTTATTAAACATGCGATCGTACAATGTAATACAATAACAACAACATCTTGATAAAAAAAAAACTTATTAGTGGATTTAGAAAGTTTGGTGTTCTATATATACAAGGCACACTCAATCATAACATACACTAGATATCTAGTTCATCTTAGCCTTAAATGATATGATTTTACATGCATTGAGTTTTTTATGCAGATAATTTTTACGAAATTCTTGAAAATATCTAATCTGAGAACCTCTATCATTTCAGGGAAGCTGTGACATCAGCGCGTAGTCTATGGCATAATTTCAATAATCAAGAGATTCTGACACCATTTCAAGGTATACAAACTCCAACAATATATTAGAGGTTTTTTAACATGGTGAGAAACTTTTAATAGTTGCTGCAGAGACATATATACAGAGAGATTAGTAACATCGCTATTTCCCCGTACACATAGTGGCTCCCTTTATTCGTGACCACTCAAGCATATCCCTTATCGAGAGCGTCCTGTCTCCTATCAAACACACGCGAGCGCAGGTAAATCGGGCTATGCGCATATGTGTATCGTAGTATTGGAACTTATTCGACATGTTCTGGTTAATCCGCCATTACGTCAGACCAAAACATCGTCATTTTAAATACACACAGAAAGCACATCGTTTTATTTTGGCCACTACAAAAGTTACCACATTAACCAAAAACTATCAAACTTATGGGATATAGTCTTATTGATCATGCATATTGTTGTCATTTATCCGTATTTTCGAAAATCCATTGGGTCCTATTCGACATGTCCAAGTTTGTAATTAAGCCGCCATTACGTCAGACCAAAACATCGTCAATTTTAAACGCACAGAAAAAGCACATCGTTTTATGTAGGCCACTACAAAAGTTACCACATTAACCAAAAACTATCAAACTTATGGGATATAGTCTTATTGATCATGCATATTGTTGTCATTTATCCGTATTTTCTAAAATCCATTGGGTCCTATTCGACATGTCCAAGTTTGTAATTAAGCCGCCATTACGTCAGACCAAAACATCGTCAATTTTAAACGCACACAAAAAGCACATCGTTTTATCTAGGCCACTACAAAAGTTACCACATTAACCAAAAACTATCATACTTATGGGATATAGTCTTATTGATCATGCACATTGTTGCCATTTATCCGTATTTTCTAAAATCCATTGGGTCCTATTCGACATGTCCAAGTTTTGTAATCAAGCAGCCATTACGTCCGACCAAAACATCGTCAATTTTAAACGCACACAAAAAGCACATTGTTTTATCTAGGCCACTACAAAAGTTACCACATTAACCAAAAACTATCATACTTATGGAATGTGGTCTTGATTATCATGCACATTGTTGTCATTTATCCGTATTCTCGAAAACCCCATAGGGACTTTTCGAAAATTGGAGATTCCCGCCGATCTTTCCTGCGTTGTGCTTGACTTTCATACTCAAAATACAAACACTTGGACAGCAAATTGTGATATATTTAATATTGATGACACTTCTGCAATTTGATATTAATAAAATTAAAGCACATAATTGGATCTTGGTGATGATTTCAAATAGAAATTATCGATAATTATGTGTCTGGTTTTCAAGTTTTCTCCAATATGGCGTCTAGTGAAGACTGAACCGAGCGACCGCAAAGGATTGTGGGAAGGTCAGGGGCCACTATGTAAACACAAGGGCAAATAGAGAGCTGCCAATCTCTCTGTATATATGTCTCTGGTTGCTGTCACCACACTAATGTCGATAGCCCGAGTTTCCTCTGGCCCTAACACCATGTCTGGTATAGGGCCAGAGCGCACTATATATATATGAAAACGTGGAATTATCTGACACCGTTTGGTGTTGCTAAGATTTTGGTGCAAACACAATAAAATAAGGTGTGACATAACACCTACCTTATATTGATCGATAAATAAAATGTTTATTTACCCCAAAGCATCAAATCGGTGTAATATTCTGTCCGTATAGACCCTCGTTTTACACTGTATTCCATGTTTTTATATAGTTGTGCACTCTGGCCCTACACCAGACATAGGGTCAGGGCCATGGAAAGGAAACTAGGGCTATAATGTCGAGTAATAAATCAGTAACCAGACATGCCTCTTGTGTTATATAGGAGTACAATTCAGTATAATCTGTGATTGTTCAAATGGATGACCTTGACCTTCATTCATGGTCATACAGGTCAAAATATTTGCTAAAATCTTCAAATGACTGCTTGGTAACCAAGTGGCTCAGATACATTATTTTATGTATGTAGCATGCTGAGATGAAGGGCTACCAAGTTTGATCAAATGGATGACCCATGGGTTAGATATGCTCAAACCTTTTAAACAACTTCTTCTCAATAACCAAAAGGTCTAGAAATCTGATATTGACCCTGTTGCATGCTTAGTTGAAGGGATACAAAGTGTGTTCAAATGAATGACCTTGACTGACATTCAAGGTCACAGGGTTAAAGCATGCTGAAATATTTAAATGACTTTCATTTTGCAAGAGGTCTAAAGACCTGATATTGGGCATGTCACATGTTGGGGTGTAAGGCTATATCAAGACTGTTTAAATGAATTACCTTGACCTTCATTCAAGGTCATATGGGTCAAATACGCTAATATCTTTAAATGACTTCTTTTTACTAAGCAAGAAGCCCAAAGGCCTGAAATTGTGCCTTTAGCCTATTTGGATGAAGAGCTATCAAGATTATTCAAATGAATGACCTTAAACTTTTTTCAAGGTCACGGGTCAAATATGCAAAAATACTAAAAGGACACTTTTTCAATATGCAAGAGGCCCAAAGACCTGATATTTTGCATGTAGCATGCTTGGGTGCATTTTCTCTAGCCAAGGCGTCTGATTAGGTTTCACTCCACGACCCCTTGGCAGATATAGTTGTGTTTAAATCGTCGCGCCCTGGAATCCTCAGGCATCCAATCAAATTGCGCTTTACATTCAGCTTTGGTTTCGCAGTCAACAAAGATTGCGGCGCCCAGTACAGAGCTACCTTGTCGACTATGTCATGGCATTTTACCTTAATATAGAGACATACAATATTTGGGGAAAGATTCACAGTGTTTGATCGGTTGATTGAAGTCATTGATCACATATCTCATCAAAATGACACAAGCCTCCATGTGTGTTTCTAAACACCACAGATGAACTAGTCGAAGATTTCCTGTGTAAAGAATGGTAATTTCGAATCTCCCCTAGAGGGCCAGAACTGGTGACTATATCTGCCAAGGGTTTGTGGAGTGTAATGTTATCAGAAGCCTTGGCTAGTGAAGATGGCTTGGTTGAAGGCTAGGAAGTTTGGTCAAATGAATGACTTTGACCATGATGTAAGTTTGAAAGAGTTAAATTTGGCCAAAATATTTAAAAGACACATTTTCAAATAACTGCCAGGCCCTGATATCTTATATATGCAGACCTGCCAACTACTACTATTTTATAGTAATCTTTACTATTTTGTGGTGGTCGTTACTCTTTTTTCTCTCGAAATAGTAGCAAATTACTCTTTTTGATGCAATAGATTTGGCAAGAATTGTTAAGAATTACTCTTTTTTTGCTCAAAAATGGGCCAAATTACTATTTTTGAATTTGAAAGGTTGGCAGGTCTGTATATGGTCTCTGATACACTTATTAGCTCACCTGGTCCGAAGGACCAAGGTGAGCTTATGCCATACTGTGGCATCCGTCCGTCGTCCGTCCGTCAACAATTGACTTATCTGACTTCTTCTTCATAACCGCTGAACGGAATTTTACAAAATTTGGTCAGAAGCATCCCTCTGGGTAGGGGACTCAAAATTGTACTAATGATGGAGCTGACCCTCTGGGGCGGGGCCAAAAGGGGTCAATTTAGCTATTTTGATATAAACGACTTCTTCTCTGAAACCGTGCAATGGATATCACTCATATTTGCTTGGTAGCATCACTAGGAAATTGTACAAATGATGGGGATGACCCCCTTGGGCCTGAGGGGCGGGCCAGAAGGGGTCAATTTGCCTAAATTGATATAAACAACTTCTCTGAAACTAAGCAATGGATATATATATCGCTCATATTCGCCTGGTAGCATCCCCTTGGGGTAGAGATTCAAAATTGTACAATTGGTGGGGCTGACCACCGGGGGCTGAGGGGTGGGGCCAAAAGGGATCAATTTGGCTAAATTGACATTTTTAGAATTACAATAAAAACAATGTTCATGTAACCATATAAAATGCCTATGATATATTGACATAGCAATACCAGTGGCAAATATACTAAAGCATATAAGTTCTTGTTTCATATCTGATGAAACCAGGTGAGCGATACAGGCCCTCTGGGCCTCTTGTTTTTAATTATGTTTATGTTTAAAATTGATCACTGGATAGCAGGCAAGCGATCGGGCCCATTGGGTCCTTGTTTTACATAAAATGCATGTTAATTCTCAGTACAAGAATGGTATACTGTATATATTAATTAGTATTTTCAATTAAAATGATTTCCAATTAAGATGGTAAATATGATAGAGAATGTTTATTTAATCATTTATTTATTTTTTTGTTTTGTTTTTATTTCCAGTTTCGATGAAGAAATAATCGAATGACCATCAAAACATCTGGATGATGTGTTTTGTTTAATGCAGGATCCTAAGCTGGTGTTTAGCATTGTGTAAGACTTCAGTCACAATGTACGAGGTGATCATACTGAAGGAAGGCTACAGCCAGACTGAGGGACCAGGTCAGTTAATCATATTAATTAGGTTCCTTCTGAAAAAAAAATGGAAAAATTGAAGGTTTATGAAAAAAGAAATTCAAGAAAAAACAAGTAAACCAATGTGAAAATCATTACTTTTGTTAAGTTGAATTCTTCTGTTTCTTTTGTTAATTTTGAAACATTAATAAGTTGTAAGTAAAGTGATATTTAAGATGTTGTAATAATGAAAGTTATCTCCCTTTTCAATGAAAATGTAATATTAGATGTAGAAAATGCCCTATCCATTATGAAATATACATTCTTTTCCTTGATCAAGTATTTATTCTCTTCCCCTGAATTTATAAATATATATAATGACTCAATTCCCATGTCAGATTATTTTATTTTCTTTCCGAACTTTTAATTACAAAAATAGAAACTAATAGTAATATGGTAATGTTCAGTGTCATAATGTTTTTATCTTCACATCGGTATTAACTTAAGTCAGGTTAGGGAATACTGCCTATACTGGCAATTTATATGTAAAGGTATTACTATGACCTAATGAAAAATACATTTTCAGCAATAGGTGGAAATGGGGAGAAATGTACAAAAGTACAGATGTAAAGGAGAATTGCTGTCATTCTGTACCTGTTTTCATTTCACAGGTCACCAGAAAGCATGTGGCACCATTACCTTGCTGAAAGGTCCAAAGAACATCATTGTAGATACGGGAAATCCATGGGATAAAGACCTAATACTTAAAGGTGACTCAGACTTCAAAGATTTTTATTCTCTGAATATTCCAAAGTGGTTTTTTGGTCATTATTAACTGAAAAAATGACCATTTTGGTGATTATTAATTTTATAATTTTCTATTTAATGAATATTCATATTCATGGAGGAACATTATAGTATCTAGTACTGATCGGTAATAAGTACATAGATCTATGTAGGAAAATATTGTGAATTTTGATATTACCTCTTTACTGACTAGTTCTTTTGAATCATTTCATTTCACAAAGATTTTATTGAAAGAAATGTGTATTGGGCAACAGGCTAATATTTATTAAATCATTCATTAGAAGAAAAAAATCAATGGTTATTATGAAATGATTGTTGAAAATAGACCACTTTTCAAAAATTCAATTTCGTCACTAGGTCTAGAAGATAATGGTATTCTGCCATTTGAAGTTCGGTTCATTGTGGGCACTAGTGCTCTGTCTGATAAAGTTGGCAATTTGAACCTGTTCACTGGGGCTATCCAGATCATAGCTGGAAAAATCTTCCATCATGAAAACTACTATCTACATGCATTTCACCAGGTAAAATGCATGGGTCAAGGTCATATGTGCAGTGGAACTCTTTGTCTGAATACATTTTTTTGAACTATATTTGCAGAATGAACCTTTTTGTACTGCAGCTGTGTAATGTTCTTTAAATACTAGAAGCTTTACTCCTTTAAAATTTTGTGTCAATATTTTTGTAGAAAAAAAAAATGGATCAAACATTTTACCTAGTAAGGTGATAAGTTTGAAAAACTTTTAGAACCCTCCTTTGAAAAGGCTGTGAAATATATCCACTGTTAAAATCTTTTTCTTTTTTTTTCCTATTGTTTTTTATTTTGACCATATGACTAAGGGAAAATAATTGAAATATCAACTTTCAGGATCAAAACATTTTGGACAGTTGTATTTTCATTTATTAGTTTTTTTCTTTTTGTAAATGGCAAAGTTTCTGTTATCAAAAGTCAACATGCAAATATTGTGAAAAGTAAACACAAAATAAAGACAATCGGAACATAATATCATCCATTTAAATTATCAATAACTTTTCAGCTTAGACTTGTGAAACTAGAATTGTGAATGAAATATTATGTTATCTCTACCGCTGTACAGCTCAACTGTTCATGTGTATCAGAAAAGTTATACACTAGCCTTGCTAGGCCAAGGTGCGTTTGAAATGAGAGCCTTGATTGTTCGAAACAAATGCTTTCAATTTGTTCACACTCTCATGTTCACAAGTCTAGTTCTTCATTTTCTTTCTTGATTTTATATATCGTAATGAAATAGTCTAGCGACCTTAGCTATCAAAAATGCTTGTGGCTTGATTGACATGTACCTGTGACCACACAATCCGTGCCAATGCACTCCTACACACATAACTTCTGATTCTGATCAATAGAGGCTCTTGTTTCAAACGCACTTCATCTGGTTGGCCAAGCAATGCTACTGTACAACTTTTCTGATATACGTTATCACTTGAGAGATACAGCAATAGGAACTACATAATATTTTTCGTTCACACTTCTGGTTTCACGAGTCTGATGGAAAACTAAAGCTTCATGTCAAATCTGTTAACTTTGATATAAGATCAAACTCTAATGAAGTGACTTTCTGAAATTGTCATTCTCATCATATATTTGATTTAAAATGTCAGAGATTCCACAGTACAAAATGAGCTTCTTTTGTTGGTATTGTGCTCACCCCTATCAGCACAGTTCTTGTCAGTGTAACTATAATGTAAAAATGATTTATACTGCACTAACGGTCAATTAGTAACTTGACATTTGTTAATTAACATGCATGGTTCAGAAGTCTCATTTTAATTTGCATAAGGCATAATATTTCAAATATTGTGCATGTAAATAAATACAATTATAGGTGTACTGAAAATATTTAAAAGCTATTTTTGAATAATCATTTATGGGAGTCTAGCGTGTTTAGACTTATAATTAGGGGGCTGGAGAGTGTGTCATTTGTAGATTTTTTCACATTATCAAAAACATTAGTTGTGTTTTAGCATCATTGTACTAGAAGTCCTGTTTTCAACAATAGCCTCTTTTACCTTGATAACAGGATGTATGTTCAATATTATGACTGTAAAAACACACAATCTATCCAAAAAATGTATAATGACATTTATCTAATGGTCTACATCGAAAAAAGGTTTGAAGAGTAAAAATTTAATTTAATAAAGAATGACATTGATAAATAGACTAAGTCTAGGTATGTGTTTGTAATGTAACAAGATGATGTGAAGTAGCCCCAGTATATTATTACTACAAGGTTCAGCCACGTGTATGGGATAATATACCTGTAAACTGTTGCAGGTCTAGAGAAGCATGGTACCTCCCCAGACAAGATCGAGTATGTTGTATGCTCCCATGGCCACTCTGATCATGTCGGCAACCTCAACCTCTTTCTTCATGCCACCCACATCCTGTCACATGACATTTGTCATGGTGACATGTATGTAGAACATAATTTTGATATGGTAGGTTTTTTCATTACAAGTTTTTCCACCTTTTCTTCTTTCTCTGTTTCACATAATCCTTTGTGTAGATTGACAGGTTCTCCTTCCGTTATCATATACCCATGAATATCCTTTAAAAAGAAACAATTGATATCTTATGTACAGCTATAGATAGTTTTCTAAACCGATTGAGTAATACTTATCTACCATCTCTGTCATGAACCATCCACAGTTATGATATTTGTTTATACCGTGATCATTTTGACACATCCTGGTCTGTATTTTTTGTGTCCTTTCTTTCCCCCTCTAGGGGGGATGCGGTGGCCGAGTGGTTAAGGTGTCCCGACACTTTAACACTAGCCCTCCACCTCTGGGTTGCGAGTTCGAAACCTACGTGGGGCAGTTGCCAGGAACTGACCGTAGGCCGGTGGTTTTTCTCCGGGTACTCCGGCTTTCCTCCACCTCCAAAATCTGGCACATCCTTAAATGACCCTGGCTGTGAAAAGGACAAAAAAACAAAAACAAACCAATTCCCCCTCTAAGACCATGCAGAATCCCTCTATCTTATCTGTAGATAGATTTGGTGTATAGGGTAGTGTTGTGGGCTGTAGCACCAAAACAATTACAATGTTTGAATGTACCTATATGTGATTATCGTGACTAATGCTGCAACGATATACTTCCCTCACAATACATTTATTTTGCAGATAATCATTGAAATAAAGTCAACACCACCTGTTTCAGTAAAACAAAATACAAAATGTTTCCAAAAAATGTGATTTAAATGAAGTAGGCGGGTCTTTCAGTTCTAAACAGTCACTTGACGAAAGCACTTCCCCGCCATGCTAGTTTTGAGCAATACTTATTACCACGCAGAAAACAGCCTGATCTGGAAAACTTTGGGACTTACTGTGATGCAAGAAAAAATACCATTAACCAAACCGTGCCATTTACACCACGATATATATCGTCCCACGGATTACTGTTACAGCACTAATCATGACCTATACATTTTGAGAATACATAACTGAGGTAACCGATACAGAACCACGTTACTATATTGAGATGTATGATTCAGCCTCATAGTACACTTTTATTAGTCCTCTACCGGTGAAACAGGAAGGGTTGTCTTGTACATATGTACGTAACGCCAAAAGTTGTTAGCGATCTGATGGCTTCATTCCTCGAGGGATATTGATCAAACTTCACACTATGATGATGAAGGACCATATATCTTGGACAAGTTCGAATTCGAGTTTCAGGGTTTTTGTGATCAAGATCAAGGTCAAGGTCACGGTTACTATTTATAACGGGCCAGTAGGGGACATGTATTGGTTTAACAATACCCAGTATGCTTGTTTTTTAGCCCACCATCATCAGATGGTGGGCTATTCAAATCGCCCTGCGTCCGTGGTCCGTCGCCCGTCCTTCCGTCCCTCCGTCCGTCTGTCCGTAAACAATTCTTGTTATCGCTAATCCTCAGAAAGTACTGAAGGGATCTTTCTCAAATTTCATATGTGGGTTCCCCTTGGTGCCTAGTTATGCATATTGCATTTTGAGACCAATCGTAAAACAACATGGCCGACAGGCAGCCATCTTGGATTTTGACAATTGAAGTTTGTTATCGCTATTTCTGAGAAAGCACTGAAGGGATCTTTCTGAAATTTCATATGTAGGTTCCCCTTGGTGCCTAGTTATGCATATTGCATTTTGAGACCAATCGGAAAACAACATGGCCGACAGGCAGCCATCTTGGATTTTGACAATTGAAGTTTGTTATCGCTATTTCTGAGAAAGCACTGAAGGGATCTTTCTGAAATTTCATATGTAGGTTCCCCTTGGTGCCTAGTTATGCATATTGCATTTTGAGACCAATCGGAAAACAACATGGCCGACAGGCAGCCATCTTGGATTTTGACAATTGAAGTTTGTTATCGCTATTTCTGAGAAAGTACTGAAGGGATCTTTCTCAAATTTCATATGTAGGTTTCCCTTGGTGCTAAGTTATGCATATTGCATTTTGAGACCTATCGGAAAACAACATGGCCGACAGGCAGCCATCTTGGATTTTGATAATTGAAGTTTGTTATCGCTATTTCTGAGAAAGTATTGAAGGGATCTTTCTCAAATTTCATATGTAGATTCCCCTTGGTGCTTAGTTATGCATATTGCATTTTGAGATCAATCGGAAAACAACATGGCCGACAGGCAGCCATCTTGGATTTTGACAATTGAAGTTTGTTATCGCTATTTCTGAGAAAGAACTGAAGGGATCTTTCTGAAATTTCATATGTAGGTTTCCCTTGTTGACTAGTTATGCATATTGCATTTTGAGACCTATCGGAAAACAACATGGCCGACAGGCAGCCATCTTGTATTTTGACAATTGAAGTTTGTTATCGCTATTTCTGAGAAAGTACTGAAGGGATCTTTCTCAAATTTCATATGTAGATTCCCCTTGGTACCTAGTTATGCATATTGCATTTTGAGACCAATTGGAAAACAACATGGCCGATAGGCAGCCATCTTGGATTTTGATAATTGAAGTTTGTTATCGCTATTTCTGAGAAAGTATTGAAGGGATCTTTCTCAAATTTCATATGTAGATTCCCCTTGGTGCCTAGTTATGCATATTGCATTTTGAGACCAATCGGAAAAAAACATGGCCGACAGGTAGCCATCTTTGATTTTGACAATTGAAGTTTGTTATCGCTATTTCTGAGAAAGTACTTAAGGGATCTTTCTCAAATTTCATATGTAGGTTTCCCTTGGTGCCTAGTTATGCATATTGCATTTTGAGACCTATCAGAAAACAACATGGCCGACAGGCAGCCATCTTGGATTTTGACAATTGAAGTTTGTTATCGCTATTTCTGAGAAAGTACTGAAGGGATCTTTCTCAAATTTCATATGTAGGTTCCCCTTGGTGCCTAGTTATGCATATTACATTTTGAGACCTATCAGAAAACAACATGGCCGACAGGCAGCCATCTTAGATTTTGACAATTGAAGTTTGTTATCGCTATTTTACAGAAAGTACTGAAGGGATCTTTCTCAAATTTCATATGTAGGTTCCCCTTGGTCCCTGGTGTTGCATTTTGGGACCAATCCGAAATCAACAGACAGCCATTATCGCTAAATCTTAAATTTTATATATAGGTTCCCCTTGTTTGAAAAGTACTAGAGGGCTGTTTCTGAATTTACACAGATTAGTAAGACTTAGAGGAAGGGAAAAGTAGAGAAAAGATCAATCTGACATGGAACCTATAAAGATCATTCAATGGTGGGCGCCAAGATCCCTCTGGGATCTCTTGTATATAATTACTAACAAACTCAACAACTAATCATCCCTTCTATTGTTGTCTTTTCTGTAATTTTGTGTGTAATTAATTTAGTGATCGATTGTTTTGGAGTTTTACTAATTTTATAAGCTATTAAATTATAATGTGACCATGGAGACACCATTCCATGTGGATAGGTACTAAACAAGCATTTTAATTATATTTAATGGTAAGTACCTGTTAATTGATCAGGTAATAATATTTAATGGTAAATACCTGTTAATTGATCAGGTTATATTTGATGGTAGATTCCTGTCAATTGATCAGGTAATAATATGTCATGGTAAATACCTGTCAATTGATCAGGTAATAATATTTAATAGTAAATACCTTTATTTGATCAGGTTATATTTAACAGTAGATTCCTGTTCATTGTTCAGGTGGATGTAAAAAGATTGATTAGATTTCCAGGTATGCTGAACTAGACAGTTTCATGATTTAACGGGTCATTATTTATGAACATGCAATTATTTTCTTAGATTTTAAGGGACAATTTAGTCAAGCATGCTTTTTATAATCAAGCAGAATCAATAAAACATATCCGGACAAAAGAATCTGCTGTCCAAACTCTGCTACATAGCCAATGTCCAGTATGGTCAGTGTAAGTTTGGGAGAAAGCACACACCAAATATAGCGATACTCCAAATTGGTGCAACATGTTGCACATTCTGGCAAGAAAAGAGTTGTTTGTAAACACATCCACACGATTGAAGCACAGAGCGACGACACCGTAGATCTGATTTCACGTATACTTATACTTATTTCTTTGGCTGTTGCGACAATTTACTTGTCTGTACTGTCATTATTACTACTTGACAATTATCTATTTCTAGTAATACACATCCCACGAACATTTGTTTGTTAGGATCCAGTACCTATATTGGAAATAAAGTTGAACCAAATTGTTTTTGATTTCCTTCGAATTCACTATACCCGGTCAGTAGAAATTTGTATCAAGTTTTAGTTTTTGTTTTAGGAAAGTGTTACTGTATATCTTAATGATTTTGTTTGTTTTTTGAAATCAGTTGTATACCACAGTGCTAATCTGAAAAGTTGTTACTGACAGGGAATTCCTTATGAAATTGATGATGATGTAGAAGTCGTCCCCACTGCCGGCCACACAGGTTCTGACGTGTCTGTTATTGTACGTAACACTAAACTGGGCACTGTGGCAGTCACAGGTAAATATGTTTCATATGTAAACTAGACAATAGCATGATTAACGTAATAGGGAATTAAACTTGGTGATGGTATCCTAGCTTAAATAATTACTGAGATGAACATGGACCAATCTACAATGTATTGTAATAAAACTTGGTAGTGGTGTTCTATCGTAAGTAATTACTGAGATGAACATGGACCAATCTACAATGTATTGTAATAAAACTTGGTGGTGGTGTTCTATCGTAAGTAATTACTGAGATGAACCTGGACCAATCTACAATGTATTAAAGGCAAAGCTAGCTATACAAAGCGACTGACTTCTAACCACTATTCCTTGCTTAATTCTGTCACTCTGGTGTCTCGATCAACATTTCAAATGGTCAATTAAGAAAATTAGATCGACCTAATTCAACCTTAACTTCATCACTCACTTCAACTTACTGGATGTTGGTTTAATATTGGATTTTCACCTTGGGATTTAGTTAAACTTCATAAACAAAATCTGTTTTATAGCTTTGTTCGTGAAGACAAATGATTTTTCAATGCCGCTGAAAAGACAAGTTCATGGTGTAAGGTTCTTGGTGCCAATTGTTGATTTGGATTAAATAATATTATATGATGTACAAAACCAGTATTGGTAATAAATTAAATCCATATGGTTTGTACATTTTGTAGGTCAGAAAATATTGTCTAAATATTTGTATTTGTCTTCAATATAATTTCATATTCTTATCCAAGAAAGTATGTTATGAGCCTCTCTGTAACTTTTAATAGAAAAAAAAGCTTCCTTTTCAATGAAAATTTTGGTAAAATCACAAAAGCTTGAACCATTAAAAATAAATAAACAATACTTTATATTTACAAAACATAAACTAGATTACACATCAAGTGAACATTGCTTTTATTGTTAGCTGAGAAAAAAGAAATACATTTCTGCCATTCAGCAATTTGATGTTGAAAAGAACAAAAAATAAATTATATAAATGTACATGTAGTATATGATACCAATTGTTGCTAAACCATATAAAATTGGCGACATCCTCATCAATAATTTGTTTTTGCAGGTGATTTGTTTGAGTGTAAAGAAGATCTAGAAAACCCCAGTTTATGGCAGGACAACAGTGAAAAGCCAGATATTCAGGAGCAAAGCCGTATCAACATCCTAAGAATAGCGGACTATATAGTGCCCGGCCATGGAGAAATGTTTAAAGTGCCTGATGCCTACAAACGACAGATGAGAGTGGTCATGTACTACGAGGAGGTACAGGCAACAACACTCGACGGAAAATCTGAATCGTCAAAACTGGAATATGTCGTGATGGAGGAAGATTAGAGATGATGTATAGGATGACATTCAGAGTTGTAATTTATTTTAACAAAAGCAACATTCTGCTTAGAAATGTCTTTCGGAAACTAGTCTACAAATATTATCAAGTCATACTTTAATATGGTACTGAACAATTTTAACTTCTACATTGATTAATGAGGTAAATAGTTAGAAATTGCGAGTTTGGAAAACCTTGATTTTTAATTTGATTTTGTACAGTTCATTGATTGTATCAGTTATGAGGTAAGGGAATTAATTGTCGAAGGAGAAACGACAGGTGATTCACAAAGTGATCATTGTGGATGTTTTCTTGATTGATTCTAGATTAATGACTGGCTGTTTAGTTGTAATGGAATCTAAAATTTATGACTAGTTTTATCTTAATTCTTTTGATTTGTTTGATTCAAACTTCTGATACAAGTTGTTACTTGGATTATATGTCGACACATTTCTTTATAAATACCAAAACACTGGAACTGAGGACAATTTCTTTTTGCTAAAAAAACCGCTACTTATTTAAATTTGGTTTCAGAAAAATGTTTACCCATGACACCAGTATGAAACCATAATAGATATGTGCAATGTATTGTCAAGTATTATTATAATATATTTGCTTTGATGCCGAATAGTTAATTGGAGCTATGTGTACAGATATATATGCCTTCCCTCAATGAGTGATCACCATGCTTTGATAAATTTTATTATACCGTCCTATGCCAGGCATGGAGTGATGCTTGTTCAGGCTAAGCCAAATATACAGTTGCAGTTCTTGAGTAGATATGTAAAATTTTGCTTTTGATATTTTGTTTGCAGCAATGAATTTAATTAATTGTAAATCTATCAGTAAAATAACAATAGAATGACTGATAGTAAGGTTTAAATTAAGTCATGCAGCAGTGATTCCACTTGGGTGGGGAGGGGGGTGTGGGGAGGGGCTGGATCGAGAACGAAAGGAATTTACTAGAATAGGTTACTGAGGGGCTGGATGGAGAACGAAAGGAATTTACTAGAATAGGTTACTAGATTTGGATTCATAAAGGCTTGATAAAAGGATAATTATTATATAAACTAATAAAAAAAACCAATAAACATACCACTAATTATGAGAGAAAAAAATGTTAGATTATTTTTGTAATCACATTTCTGTGACCAAAGTAAACTTGTGTTTATGAAAAAAGTGTGTATGTGATAAATTTATAACATTGTGTCAGTTAACATATTGTTGATAATTAAATGCTACTTGTTTCATTCATGAAAGTTTATTGTTGGCTGATGTATCAATAAATGTTGTTTTCCTGAAAAGTACATTTCATCTTGTTTTAATTTTTAGCTCACCTGCCCGGTGCGTCGTCTGTCCGTCCGGATAGGCTATAATCTTCAAAAGACTTCTTCTCAATAACCAAGAGGCCCAGGGACTTGATATTGGGCCTGTAGCATGCTGTGGTGAAGGGCTACCAAGTTTGTTCAAATAAATGACCTTGACCTTCATTCAAGGTCACAGGGGTCAAATAGGCTATAATCTTGAAATGACTTATTCTCAATAACCAAGAGGCACAGGTACTTTATATTGGGCCTGTAGCATGTTGGGGTGAAGGGCTACCAAGTTGTTCAAATAAATGACCTTGACCTTCATTCAAGGTCAAATAGGCTATAATCTTCAAACGACTTCTTCTCAATAACCAAGAGGCCCAGGGACTCTATATTGGGTCTGTAGCACGCTTGCGTGAAGGGCTACAAAGTTTGTTCAAATAAATGACGTTGACCTTCATTCAAGGTCACATGGGTCAAATAGGCTATAATCTTCAAATGACTTCTTCTCAATAACCAAGAGGCCCAGGGACTCGATATTGGGTCTGTAGCATGCTGCGTGAAGGGCTACAAAGTTTGTTCAAATAAATGACGTTGACCTTCATTCAAGGTCACATGGGTCAAATAGGCTATAATCTTCAAACGACTTCTTCTCAATAACCAAGAGGCCCAGGGACTTGATATTGGGCCTGTAGCATGCTTGGGTGATCATGAAGGGCTACAAAGTTTGTTCAAATAAATGACGTTGACCTTCATTCAAGGTCACATGGGTCAAATAGGCTATAATCTTCAAACGACTTCTTCTCAATAACCAAGAGGCCCAGGGACTCGATATTGGGCCTGTAGCATGCTTGGGTGAAGGGCTACACATTTGTTAAAAGAAATCACCTTGACCTTCATTCAAGGTCACATGGGTCAAATAGGCTATAATCTTCAAACGACTTCTTCTCAATAACCAAGAGGCCCAGGGACTCGATATTGGGTCTGTAGCATGCTTGCGTGAAGGGCTACAAAATTTGTTCAAAGAAATCACCTTGACCTTCATTCAAGGTCACATGGGTCAAATAGGCTATAATCTTAAAATGACTTCTTCTCAATAACCAAGTGGCGCAGGGACTTGATATTTGGCCTGTAGCATGCTGGGATGGAGAGCTACCAAGTTTGTTCAAATGAATGACCTTGACCTTCATTCAAGGTCACATGGGTCAAATCGGCTAATATCTTCAAACAATTTCTTCTCAAACACCAAGAGGCTCAGGCACTTGAGGTTGGGCCTGTTTGTAGCATGCTGGGGTGTAGGGCTACCAAGTGTGTTCAAATGAATGACATTGATCTACATTCAAGGTCACAGGGGTGAAATATTTTTAAATCTTGTGATAGCCAAGAGTCACCAAGACCCGCTATTAGGCCAATAATATGCATTGAATTAATTGGTTATCAGCATAGTATCTGTAGAAATGACCTCAATCAACTGCAAATTTGCTGTAGAACCAGGTGAGCGATACAGGCCCATTGGGCCTCTTGTTAGATGGTGGGCTTTTCAAATTTCCTGCCCTCTTTCCATGGTATTCTTCAATCTGTCCTAAAACAATTCTTGAGAGCATTGTTTCTCAGAAAGTATGCGAAGAAAGAAATAGTGGGTTTGTTCCATGTGATACATAGCTTGTCTACTACATTTTGGGACTGGAGTAAGGGAGGTAATCTACAAAGTGATAATTACAGAGATATTCCTGGTTGATTATATATATATAATAACAAATGTAATCTTACCTGGGCCTGGTCCTTGTACAGGGATATCTCGTCCTCTGGACCCGACACCATGTCTGGTTATCAGGGTCAGAGTAAATCGGGCTATCTCTCCCTCGGTGAAGTATGTGAAAATAGTTGTTGTGTCATGATTGATTTTAAATAAATGACTGATCAATTATTCGGAGAAAAAAGTCTATCTTTCGATTTTGAGATTTGAAGTTAGTGCTATTTCTCGAACATGTTTTTATGGATATTACATTTTGGGACTGTTCAAGAAAACAAAATGACTTAGAGATGTCCATTTTGGATTTTGATAGTTGAAATTCGTTATTACCATTTCTGAGATTGGTCTCGATTGATCATCATTTGTATCAATTAAAACAAAGAATACCAGCATCAATTTATTAAATGGGGACAAAATATAGATAACGATATAGATTTGCATGGACACTCATTAAAAAGTACAAGATAAATAAAGTTTTTGAGGCCAGATGTTCCAGAAGAATAAGGGTCTTCTGCTTCATCGACCACACCCGCAATACCAATCTAGGTCACGACGACACCCCCAATACCAATCTAGGTCACGACGACACCCCCAATACCAATCTAGGTCACGACGACACCCCAAATACCAATCTAGGTCACGACGACACCCCAAATACCAATCTAGGTCACGACGACACCCTCAAATACCAATCTAGGTCACGACGACACCCCCAATACCAATCTAGGTCACGACGACACCCTCAATACCAATCTAGGTCACGACGACACCCCCAATACCAATCTAGGTCACGACGACACTACCAATCTAGGTCACGACGACACCCCCAATACGAATCTAGGTCACGACGACACCCCCAATACGAATCTAGGTCACGACGACACCCCCAATACGAATCTAGGTCACAACGACACCCCCGATACCAATCTAGGTCACGACGACACCCCCCAATACCAATCTAGGTCACGACTACACCCCCGATACCAATCTAGGTCACGACGACACCCCCAATACCAATCTAGGTCACGACGACACCCCCAATACAAATCTAGGTCACAACGACACCCTCAATACCAACCTAGGTCACCACGACACCCCCAATACCAATCTAGGTCACGACGACACCCCCAATACCCATCTAGGTCACGACGACACCCCCAATACCCATCTAGGTCACGACGACACCCCCCCCCCCCCCCAATACCAATCTAGGTCACGACTACACCCCCAATACCAATCTAGGTCACGACGACACCCCCCAATACCAATCTAGGTCACGACGACACCCCCAATACCAATCTAGGTCACGACGACACTACCAATCTAGGTCACGACGACACCCCCCCCCCCCCCCCCCCCCCCCCCCCAATACCAATCTAGGTCACGACGACACCCCCAATTCCAATCTAGGTCACGACGACGCCCCCCAATACCAATCTAGGTCAAATCCGGGTTAAGTCACAATCTCAAATGAGAGTTAGGGTGATAACAGCGGAACCACGATGCTTATCAACAAACATCAAACACTTAAGCTATCATGTCGTATACGGATATAGATTAAGATTTCCAAATGAGATCACGATGTTGACCATTAAACTTTCCCATGGTCCTCATCAACCTGCATCTCTCGAAGTTCTCCAATGACCCACCTCCAAAATACCATAAAGCAACCATGTACAATATTTGTATCATAAAGAACAAATAATACAAACAAACAAAATCAAACCGTCCGTCACGGCTAGTGCTTTACCCAGAACTCACTAGCCCTGCACGTGCCAATACAGGTGTGCCACCTATTGGACGAACATTTAGAGAAAACTATTTCGCACTCATTCCATTCAGTCAACCTCACAAAAATGATTTCTATGTCTCTTTGTAGCTGTAAATGTGTAAACTACAAAGAATAATGCAGAATAGAGAAGAACGATCGATGTAAAATAATGTAAGGCTCATATATATTTTTAAACTAACATTTAAACATTTTAGTGATCACCACTCTCTAAATATTTGAGCGTCTAATTTTATCGTTTGAAATTTAAAGTAAATAATTAATTAATTTCATCCCGAAGAGATTCTATTGTACTCTGCCTCTGTATTTTATTTGTAACTTCCGGTCTTATAAGCGACAATATTTTTGTGTGCTGTTAATTAGATAATTTCGCTACCGTGGATGTCATTGCATGCATTGTTATGACAACCAGATAGAAATCCTTCTTTAGGCTATGTCTTCCCTGATTTATCCATTCATCTGTCTGTCCATTTGTCAGTCTGTTCATTCATCTGTCCATTCGTCTGTCTGTCAAATGATGATACAGATACAGAAAATCCACTCGAGAGTAATCCATTGTCGACCCTTAAGGAAACCCAAGAGACAGTTAAGATGACTTTTCATGGCCACCATTTTAAAATATTTGTTGATACTTCTCGTATTGAAACATAACTCTCACAAATATTAATTATTTATGAAGTATTCGAAGGATTTTTCCCAAACTCATATGTAGGTTCCTTTTTGTGTCGACCCTGAGGGCTAATCTTAGTGGCATTATTATCTACCTCTTTGATTCATACACATTGTGCAGGTTTGTGGGGCCACGGTGGCCGAGTGATTAAGGTGTCCCGAAACTTCATCACTATCCCTCCACCTCTGGGTTGCGAGTTCGAAACCTACGTGGGACAATTGCCAGGTACTGACCGTAGGCCGATGGTTTTTCTCCGGGTACTCCGGCTTTTCTCCACCTCCAAACCTGGCACGTCCTTAAATGACCCTGGCTGTTAATAGGACGTTAAACAAAAACAAACCTGGCACGTCCTTAAATGACCCTGGCTGTTAATAGGACGTTAAACAAAAACAAACCAAACATACCCTAGTCGTGACTAGTGGTTCCCTATCTTTCAAGTACACAATACTACACTCTATAACATCTTTATTGTGTCTCATTTTCCCTTTTAGTATATAATTTCAATATTCTTTTAAACAAACATTTCTATCGAGAAGAAAGCGAACCCCTGTTGGTGAGACTAGTACGTTGTCCACTGCGCCATCCGACCATAATCGTTGATCATGTTCTTACGCCCTAAAATGGTTCAGCTCATAAAACATTGATATATTTCCTGTCCTTTATTACAAAACACTGTATATAATCACTCATTTATGCTTCATCACTTCCGTATTGTACCTAAATGTGATCAATTAGTAAAGCCGTTATTTCCCAATACAGTACTAGTAGTTATTGCGGAATGTACTGAGGGCAGTGAGGCGTAGATACCGTTGTCTGTACGTCACCACCACCACCACCACCACCACCACCAAGGTGAGATATTACTAACCAAACATGGAATCATCATATTTATCTCACAGGAGGAAAGGTACTACTGAACGCTTGATCACTAATAGAGCATTTTATTTATCAAACGGTTTATTTAAGTTTTGAAGATAAATTAACTGACATGTTTATTGCTGCATAAAGTATGAACTAGGGAATATGGATGTGTAATTATATCTCTATTGGAAAAATAAAACATGGCTTTATTTAACTGATTTAAATTTGATTCATCGTTATTATGACACTTCTGACGTAGGCCGTGTAATTTGGTTGATTTAATACGATTGATTATAGTCCGATTCAGATTAATGCTGATATCAGTTAGCGACATTTGTGGTAGTGTGTGGACAGGGACACCATAATTATCAATGTTGTATCTGATATCAGTTAGCGACATTTGTGGTAGTGTGTGGACAGGGACACCATCATTATCAATGTTGTATCTGATATCAGTTAGCGACATTTGTGGTACTGTGTTGACAGGGACACCATCATTATCAATGTTGTATCTGATATCAGTTAGCGACATTTGTGTCAGTGTGTGGACAGGGACACCATCATTATCAATGTTGTATCTGATATCAGTTAGTGACATTTGTGGTAGTGTGTGGACAGGGACACCATCATTATCAATGTTGTATCTGATATCAGTTAGCGACATTTGTGGTAGTGTGTGGACAGGGACACCATCATTATCAATGTTGTATCTGATATCAGTTAGCGACATTTGTGGCGGTGTGTGGACAGGGACACCATCATTATCAATGTTGTATCTGATATCAGTTAGCGACATTTGTGGTAGTGTGTGGACAGGGACACCATCATTATCAATGTTGTATCTGATATCAGTTAGCGACATTTGTGGCGGTGTGTGGACAGGGACACCATCATTATCAATGTTGTATCTGATATCAGTTAGCGACATTTGTGGCGGTGTGTGGACAGGGACACCATCATTATCAATGTTGTATCTGATATCAGTTAGCGACATTTGTGGCGGTGTGTGGACAGGGACACCATCATTATCAATGTTGTATCTGATATCAGTTAGCGACATTTGTGGTAGTGTGTGGACAGGGACACCATCATTATCAATGTTGTATCTGATATCAGTTAGCGACATTTGTGGTAGTGTGTGGACAGGGACACCATCATTATCAATGTTGTATCTGATATCAGTTAGCGACATTTGTGGTAGTGTGTGGACAGGGACACCATCATTATCAATGTTGTATCTGATATCAGTTAGCGACATTTGTGGTAGTGTGTGGACAGGGACACCATCATTATCAATGTTGTATCTGATATCAGTTAGCGACATTTGTGGTAGTGTGTGGACAGGGACACCATCATTATCAATGTTGTATCTGATATCAGTTAGCGACATTTGTGGTAGGTGTGTGGACAGGGACACCATCATTATCAATGTTGTATCTGATATCAGTTAGCGACATTTGTGGCGGTGTGTGGACAGGGACACCATCATTATCAATGTTGTATCTGATATCAGTTAGCGACATTTGTGGTCGGTGTGTGGACAGGGACACCATCATTATCAATGTTGTATCTGATATCAGTTAGCGACATTTGTGGTAGTGTGTGGACAGGGACACCATCATTATCAATGTTGTATCTGATATCAGTTAGCGACATTTGTGGTAGTGTGTGGACAGGGACACCATCATTATCAATGTTGTATCTGATATCAGTTAGCGACATTTGTGGCAGTGTGTGGACAGGGACACCATCATTATCAATGTTGTATCTGATATCAGTTAGTGACATTTGTGGTAGTGTGTGGACAGGGACACCATCATTATCAATGTTGTATCTGATATCAGTTAGCGACATTTGTGGCGTGTGTGGACAGGGACACCATCATTATCAATGTTGTATCTGATATCAGTTAGCGACATTTGTGGTGGTGTGTGGACAGGGACACCATCATTATCAATGTTGTATCTGATATCAGTTAGCGACATTTGTGGTAGTGTGTGGACAGGGACACCATCATTATCAATGTTGTATCTGATATCAGTTAGCGACATTTGTGGTAGTGTGTGGACAGGGACACCATCATTATCAATGTTGTATCTGATATCAGTTAGCGACATTTGTGGTAGTGTGTGGACAGGGACACCATTATTATCAATGTTGTATCTGATATCAGTTAGCGACATTTGTGACAGTGTGTGGACAGGGACACCATTATTATCAATGTTGTATCTGATATCAGTTAGCGACATTTGTGACAGTGTGTGGACAGGGACACCATCATTATCAATGTTGTATCTGATATCTGTTAGCGACATTTGTGGCGGTGTGTGGACAGGGACACCATCATTATCAATGTTGTATCTGATATCAGTTAGCGACATTTGTGGTAGTGTGTGGACAGGGACACCATCATTATCAATGTTGTATCTGATATCAGTTAGCGACATTTGTGGTAGTGTGTGGACAGGGACACCATCATTATCAATGTTGTATCTGATATCTGTTAGCGACATTTGTGGTAGTGTGGTGACAGGGACACCATCATTATCAATGTTGTATCTGATATCAGTTAGCGACATTTGTGGCGGTGTGTGGACAGGGACACCATCATTATCAATGTTGTATCTGATATCAGTTAGCGACATTTGTGGTAGTGTGTGGACAGGGACACCATCATTATCAATGTTGTATCTGATATCAGTTAGCGACATTTGTGGTAGTGTGTGGACAGGGACACCATCATTATCAATGTTGTATCTGATATCAGTTAGCGACATTTGTGGTAGTGTGTGGACAGGGACACCATCATTATCAATGTTGTATCTGATATCAGTTAGCGACATTTGTGACGGTGTGTGGACAGGGACACCATCATTATCAATGTTGTATCTGATATCAGTTAGCGACATTTGTGGCGGTGTGTGGACAGGGACACCATCATTATCAATGTTGTATCTGATATCAGTTAGCGACATTTGTGGTAGTGTGTGGACAGGGACACCATCATTATCAATGTTGTATCTGATATCAGTTAGCGACATTTGTGGCGGTGTGTGGACAGGGACACCATCATTATCAATGTTGTATCTGATATCAGTTAGCGACATTTGTGGCTAGTGTGTGGACAGGGACACCATCATTATCAATGTTGTATCTGATATCAGTTAGCGACATTTGTGGCAGTGTGTGGACAGGGACACCATCATTATCAATGTTGTATCTGATATCAGTTAGCGACATTTGTGGTAGTGTGTGGACAGGGACACCATCATTATCAATGTTGTATCTGATATCAGTTAGCGACATTTGTGGCGGTGTGTGGACAGGGACACCATCATTATCAATGTTGTATCTGATATCAGTTAGCGACATTTGTGGTAGTGTGTGGACAGGGACACCATCATTATCAATGTTGTATCTGATATCAGTTAGTGACATTTGTGGCAGTGTGTGGACAGGGACACCATCATTATCAATGTTGTATCTGATATCAGTTAGCGACATTTGTGGCAGTGTGTGGACAGGGACACCATCATTATCAATGTTGTATCTGATATCAGTTAGCGACATTTGTGGTAGTGTGTGGACAGGGACACCATCATTATCAATGTTGTATCTGATATCAGTTAGCGACATTTGTGGTAGTGTGTGGACAGGGACACCATCATTATCAATGTTGTATCTGATATCAGTTAGCGACATTTGTGGTAGGTGTGTGGACAGGGACACCATCATTATCAATGTTGTATCTGATATCAGTTAGCGACATTTGTGGAGGTGTGTGGACAGGGACACCATCATTATCAATGTTGTATCTGATATCAGTTAGCGACATTTGTGGCGGTGTGTGGACAGGGACACCATCATTATCAATGTTGTATCTGATATCAGTTAGCGACATTTGTGGCGGTGTGTGGACAGGGACACCATCATTATCAATGTTGTATCTGATATCAGTTAGCGACATTTGTGGCAGTGTGTGGACAGGGACACCATCATTATCAATGTTGTATCTGATATCAGTTAGCGACATTTGTGGCAGGTGTGTGGACAGGGACACCATCATTATCAATGTTGTATCTGATATCAGTTAGCGACATTTGTGGTAGTGTGTGGACAGGGACACCATCATTATCAATGTTGTATCTGATATCAGTTAGCGACATTTGTGGTGGTGTGTGGACAGGGACACCATCATTATCAATGTTGTATCTGATATCAGTTAGCGACATTTGTGGCAGTGTGTGGACAGGGACACCATCATTATCAATGTTGTATCTGATATCAGTTAGCGACATTTGTGGCAGTGTGTGGACAGGGACACCATCATTATCAATGTTGTATCTGATATCAGTTAGCGACATTTGTGGCGGTGTGTGGACAGGGACACCATCATTATCAATGTTGTATCTGATATCAGTTAGCGACATTTGTGGTAGTGTGTGGACAGGGACACCATCATTATCAATGTTGTATCTGATATCAGTTAGCGACATTTGTGGTAGTGTGTGGACAGGGACACCATCATTATCAATGTTGTATCTGATATCAGTTAGCGACATTTGTGGTAGGTGTGTGGACAGGGACACCATCATTATCAATGTTGTATCTGATATCAGTTAGCGACATTTGTGACGGTGTGTGGACAGGGACACCATCATTATCAATGATCTGATATCAGTTAGCGACATTTGTGGCGGTGTGTGGACAGGGACACCATCATTATCAATGTTATATCTGATATCAGTTAGCGACATTTGTGACAGTGTGTGGACAGGGACACCATTATTATCAATGTTGTATCTGATATCAGTTAGCGACATTTGTGGTAGTGTGTGGACAGGGACACCATCGTTATCAATGATGTATCTGATATCAGTTAGCGACATTTGTGGTAGTGTGTGGACAGGGACACCATCATTATCAATGATGTATCTGATATCAGTTAGCGACATTTGTGACAGTGTGTGGACAGGGACACCATCATTATCAATGTTGTATGTGATATCAGTAAGCGACATTTGTGGTAGTGTGTTGACAGGGACACCATCATTATCAATGTTGTATCTGATATCAGTTAGCGACATTTGTGGCAGTGTGTGGACAGGGACACCATCATTATCAATGTTGTATCTGATATCAGTTAGCGACATTTGTGGTAATGTGTGGACAGGGACACCATCATTATCAATGTTGTATCTGATATCAGTTAATGACATTTGTGATAGTGTGTGGACAGTGACACCATGATTATCAATGTATCTGATATCAGTTAGCGACATTTGTGGTAGTGTGTTGACAGGGACACCATCATTATCAATGTTGTATCTGATATCAGTTAGCGACATTTGTGGCGGTGTGTGGACAGGGACACCATTATTATCAATGTTGTATCTGATATCAGTTAGCGACATTTGTGGCAGTGTGTTGACAGGGACACCATCATTATCAATGTTGTATCTGATATCAGTTAGCGACATTTGTGGCAGTGTGTGGACAGGGACACCATCATTATCAATGTTGTATCTGATATCAGTTAGCGACATTTGTGGCGGTGTGTGGACAGGGACACCATCATTATCAATGTTGTATCTGATATCAGTTAAGCGACATTTGTGGCGGTGTGTGGACAGGGACACCATCATTATCAATGTTGTATCTGATATCAGTTAGCGACATTTGTGGCAGTGTGTGGACAGGGACACCATCATTATCAATGTTGTATCTGATATCAGTTAGCGACATTTGTGGCGGTGTGTGGACAGGGACACCATCATTATCAATGTTGTATCTGATATCAGTTAGCGACATTTGTGGCGGTGTGTGGACAGGGACACCATCATTATCAATGTTGTATCTGATATCAGTTAGCGACATTTGTGGTAGTGTGTGGACAGGGACACCATCATTATCAATGTTGTATCTGATATCAGTTAGCGATAATTGTGGTGGTGTGTGGACAGGGACACCATCATTATCAATGTTGTATCTGATATCAGTTAGCGACATTTGTGGCGGTGTGTGGACAGGGACACCATCATTATCAATGTTGTATCTGATATCAGTTAGCGACATTTGTGACGGTGTGTGGACAGGGACACCATCATTATCAATTGTATCTGATATCAGTTAGCGACATTTGTGGCGGTGTGTGGACAGGGACACCATCATTATCAATGTTGTATCTGATATCAGTTAGCGACATTTGTGACAGTGTGTGGACAGGGACACCATCATTATCAATGTTGTATCTGATATCAGTTAGTGACATTTGTGGTAGTGTGTGGACAGGGACACCATCATTATCAATGTTGTATCTGATATCAGTTAGCGATATTTGTGGCAGTGTGTGGACAGGGACACCATCATTATCAATGTTGTATCTGATATCAGTTAGCGACATTTGTGGTGGTGTGTGGACAGGGACACCATCATTATCAATGTTGTATCTGATATCAGTTAGCGACATTTGTGGTGGTGTGTGGACAGGGACACCATTATTATCAATGTTGTATCTGATATCAGTTAGCGACATTTGTGGTAGTGTGTGGACAGGGACACCATCATTATCAATGTTGTATCTGATATCAGTTAGCGACATATATGGTAGTGTGTGGACAGGGACACCATCATTATCAATGTTGTATCTGATATCAGTTAGTGACATTTGTGACAGTGTGTGGACAGGGACACCATCATTATCAATGTTGTATCTGATATCAGTTAGCGACATTTGTGGCGGTGTGTGGACAGGGACACCATCATTATCAATGTTGTATCTGATATCAGTTAGCGACATTTGTGGCGGTGTGTGGACAGGGACACCATCATTATCAATGTTGTATCTGATATCAGTAAGCGACATTTGTGGTAGTGTGTGGACAGGGACACCATCATTATCAATGTTGTATCTGATATCAGTAAGCGACATTTGTGGTAGTGTGTGGACAGGGACACCATCATTATCAATGTTGTATCTGATATCAGTTAGCGACAATTGTGGTGGTGTGTGGATAGGGACACCATCATTATCAATGTTGTATCTGATATCAGTTAGCGACATTTGTGACGGTGTGTGGACAGGGACACCATCATTATCAATGATCTGATATCAGTTAGCGACATTTGTGGCGGTGTGTGGACAGGGACACCATCATTATCAATGTTGTATCTGATATCAGTTAGCGACATTTGTGACAGTGTGTGGACAGGGACACCATTATTATCAATGTTGTATCTGATATCAGTTAGCGACATTTGTGGCAGTGTGTGGACAGGGACACCATCATTATCAATGTTGTATCTGATATCAGTTAGCGACATTTGTGGTAGTGTGTGGACAGGGACACCATCATTATCAATGTTGTATCTGATATCAGTTAGCGACATTTGTGGTAGTGTGTGGACAGGGACACCATCATTATCAATGTTGTATCTGATATCAGTTAGCGACATTTGTGGCAGTGTGTGGACAGGGACACCATCATTATCAATGATCTGATATCAGTTAGCGACATTTGTGGCGGTGTGTGGACAGGGACACCATCATTATCAATGTTGTATCTGATATCAGTTAGCGACATTTGTGGCGGTGTGTGGACAGGGACACCATCATTATCAATGTTGTATCTGATATCAGTTAGCGACATTTGTGGTAGTGTGTGGACAGGGACACCATCATTATCAATGTTGTATCTGATATCAGTTAGCGACATTTGTGGCGGTGTGTGGACAGGGACACCATCATTATCAATGTTGTATCTGATATCAGTTAGCGACATTTGTGGTAGTGTGTGGACAGGGACACCATTATTATCAATGTTGTATCTGATATCAGTTAGCGACATTTGTGGCAGTGTGTGGACAGGGACACCATCATTATCAATGTTGTATCTGATATCAGTTAGCGACATTTGTGGTAGTGTGTGGACAGGGACACCATCATTATCAATGTTGTATCTGATATCAGTTAGCGACATTTGTGGTAGTGTGTGGACAGGGACACCATTATTATCAATGTTGTATCTGATATCAGTTAGCGACATTTGTGGTGGTGTGTGGACAGGGACACCATCATTATCAATGTTGTATCTGATATCAGTTAGCGACATTTGTGACAGTGTGTAGACATGGACACCATCATTATCAATTGGTTATCATCCGCCGTCCACGTGTTGTTGTTTACATACGTTGGGATTTGATTCACACTATGATTGGAGGGGGGTTGTTAAGTTTCCCAACACTCGTCAAACCTCGTGTTTGAAAATTTAACAATCTCTAGGGTTGATATCCCCTGATCTCACCACAAAAGTGATGAATGTTTCTATTACTCCAGTCATATTCTATATATATAAATATAATTTTGATCTCATATTAATCTCTCTTTTAATGTACTCCTTAAGAAACACGAACCAAAAATATCTTTTTAACAATAACACTGAAGATGTTTGAGATTCTTAATGGCATACAGGATTTACTGATTACTATATGAAAAAAGCAAACAACAAGTGTCCCATCCACTTGAGAAAAAAACAAAGTAGGGGTGGGGGCGATAGACTGATGACATTGTTTCAGATTAATACAACACAAGGTATAATGAAGGTAAGGCCAGTTTGTTATATGCTAACCAATAAAAGAAAAGTATTGTCCCGAGAGGGACTTAAGAAACATTTATGAGTTGTCATTTGACCAGAGGATCCAATCATTATTCTTCCCTGGACGTAAATATTTAAAGTATGATATCCCTTACAATGACATCACAATCGTCCCTTTGTCAGGTACTAAAGTTATCTACAGATGACACGATCGTGTTACGGACATATCATCAGTTGATATCATCAATATCTAAAACATGATATATCTGTTGACAAAGATATTGTGTCTAGGAAAATAAATCATAAAAACACTACATTCACGAATATTTTCTTGTTGATGTCATCCATGCTTAAACAGGTTTCGATATTTCTATGGGTTTTTTTTTTTGTATCTATAAACTTGTACATCTTTGCTTGGTAATAAATAAATCATTTGCTATATAAGGTTTCCCATCAATATTTCATCACTAATCCACGTTTTACAATCACAGTTGTCTCCCCTCGGCCATAGTCTCTGACATTTCACCCGTTTTGTATACGAAACAGCGGTAACATAGGACTTAATGGTGGGATCATTTTACATTGATTGAGAATATGCTTTTGATATTTTAACATATCCCGAGTTTTTTTTATCTCGACCAGAGGATGCTGTTCATTATGACACTGATCCTGTTTAACAGTTTATCCAGGAACAGAACTTTGTCAAACAATATACTGTATTGCAAGTTTCCCCGGGATGTAAAAGGATAATTTATAAGATAGATACAAAAGTCGCGTTGTCACTGTTTCACTGTTTTTCTCGAATGTCCTCTTTTGTCAGAACGACGGAAAATATAACAACACCCCCCCCCCCCCCAACCCCCCCAACCCCAACCCCAACCCCCCCAAAAAACAACAACTGCAAATTCACTATTTAAGTGAAACCTACCATTAAAGTCCAATGTAAATTATTAATGACCTAATGTTTGATTACTGACACTTTAGTAAATCAATTATCTTATTTTAATATCAGTTATAATGGAAAGTTTGAGTCTTTTGTGGAACTAACTGAAACATTTAATCTCCATCAAATGGTAAATAAATCAACCCGTGTGGGTGACACCTCCATACTCATTGATCACGTGTCAGCACCAGAAATGTCAGGAACGTGAAGTTAGTCAAGAATGGTGAGCATTACCTTGTATGTATACTAAGATGACATACGCTTTGTTTAAGATGCTGGCCGAGTGGTTGATGTGTCTCGACACTTCATCACTAGCCCTCCACCTCTGGGTTGCGAGTTCGAAACCCACGTGGGGCAGTTGCTAGGTACTGACTGTACGTCGGTGTTTTTTCCGGGTACTCCGGCTTTCCTCCACCTCCAACACCAGAAACGTCCTTAAATGACCCTGGCTGTTGATAGGACGTTAAACAAAATAAACCAAACCAATGTTCCATGGTCATAGACATATTCGATGAAGTGGGCGATATATTCGATGACGTGGACGATATATTTGATGACGTGGACGATACATTTGATGGCGTGGGCGATATATTTGATGACGTGGACGATATTTTTGATGACTTGGACGATATTTTCGATACTTTGGCAAAGAATATAGATAATGGTCTTAGCACAGACGTCATACTTTTATATTTTAAAAATGCATTTGACTTGGTGTATCATGGAATTGTACTTAAAGAGATGCCTTTGTACAAAATTGAATAAAATTCTATGTCATGGTTCAAATCGTATTCGTACAGTAGTCGGATTGTTTCTCTTGCCGGTCTTTGTCAGATAGTTGTAAAGTTACACTTGATGTACATCAGGGGTCCATTTTAGGTCCCCAAATGTTTTTAGTCTTTATAAATAACTTACCTTTACACATTGTGTACCTCAGGGGACCATTTTTGGTCCCTTACTGTTTTTAGTCTTTATTAAAAACTTACCTTTACACATTGTGTACCTCAGGGGACCATTTTTGGTCCCGTACTGTTTTTAGTCTTTATTAATAACTAACCTTTACACATTTTGTACATCAGGGGTCCATTTTTGGTCCCCTAATGTGTTTAGTCTTTATTAATAACTTACCTTTACACATGGTGTACATCAGGGGTCAATTTTAGGTCCCGTCATTTTTTTAGTCTTTATAAATAACTTACCTTTACACTTGGCGTACCTCAGGGGTCCATTTTAGGTTCCTTACTGTTTTTAGTCTTTATAAATAACTTACATGTTTTATCAGACACTGATATGTTTGCAGACGATTCCACTTTATCTGCTGTTGGTAAGTCACCTGACATCATCAAAGGTATATTACAATCTGATTTAAACAATGTAAGTTAATGGTGCAAAGAACATGAAATGATTTTAAATGTCAAAAAACAAAATGTATGTGCATTTGCTCAAAATAAAAGCAAAATAGAAGCCATTTAGATCTTAGTCCATCCTTTTGTGATTAACCACTTGAACGAGTGTGAAGTAAAAAGAACTGCTTGGTGTACATACTGACACGGATTGACATAGGTAAATCATGTTACAGCTGTTTTATCTAAAACAAGTCAAAGAATACTACGGCGTATTGGTCCATATCTACCGACGGAAGGTAAATTAACTTTTTTCGATTTCACCATTTAATGTTTTTTTCTCATTTTTTTTGATACAATATGGTTAGGGTGTAACTCAACACAAATGGACAAGCTACTGAAGACTCGGAAACAAACAGCCCGACTTACTTCTGGCCTACCCTATGATATATCTTCCCGTGAAATATTAGATCATCTTGAATGGATGTGTATAGATAGATATTTTAGATTTATAAGATTATGTATGCTGTACAGATGTCATTACAAAGATGTTCCTTAATATTTATCAAACAAATGTCCTTTGTGCGAGATGCCAGTAGCAGAAATATCAAATTCTCATATTCAGAATAATTACCAAGTGCCAAAACGTAGAACTATCTTTATACTCCAAACATTTCTTAAAAGCCTGCGAGGACGTCAAGAACTCTAAAATACTAATACAAATAAGCTCACTTTTACGACTTTTTGCAGCAGACGAAACAAAAACTGACATGTTATTTGCCGAGTTCCTCTGTGGTGGCTTATTTCTACCATTTCGTCTCATTTTTAAACACAAGTTCTAATTGTTGTAGCTTGTGGTTACTTCATGGAGCAGCCAGAGTAACTGGTATAAACTGGCTGGCCAAAGAACACAACTAAGACACTGGACCAATCAGTTATCTACGACACAGGACCGATCAGTTATCTACGACACTGGACCAATCAGTTATCTACGACACAGGACCAATCAGTTATCTACGACACTGGACCAATCAGTTATCTACGACACAGGACCGATCAGTTATCTACGACACTGGACTAATCAGTTATCTACGACACTGGACCAATCAGTTATCTACCACACATGACCAATCAGTTATCTACGACACAGGACCGATCAGTTATCTACGACACAGGACCAATCAGTTATCTACGACACTGTGCCAATCAATTATCTACAACACTGGACCAATCAGTTATCTACGACACTGGACTAATCAGTTATCTACGACACTGGACCAATCAGTTATCTAAGACACTGGACCAATCAGTTATCTACCACACAGGACCATTCAGTCATCACAGATTCCTAAGAAACACAAACCACCCCAAGTGGGGATCGAACCATACACCGAGGATTTTTGTCCGAGATCCTTTCTTCTGATGTGTTACAGACTTAAGTCAGAGAGGTTCTTTATGGCCAAACAGTTTTATGAGACAGAGATAGAGACAGAGAGAGAGAGACAGAGAGAGAGAGACAGAGATTATTACTTTCGAGGATGAAATTATGAACACCACGTTTGTATGATATGTATAACGAGAAATGTAAAAGTATGGTAATGAAATATGAATGAGAAGTTGGACTATATACATATAATATTAAGATATATCTATGAGCCTATATCTGAGCATAAAAAAAACAACAAAAAAAAACAAAAAAACAACAACAGTTTTATGATACCGATAGGGAAAAATTGGGGAGACCAATCAAAATTTAGATAGTGCTAACTTTTTACACCTTCCTTATTCCACTCGCGCTACTTATCCATCTGGCAACTGGCATACATTTACATGGCTGTGTGATCGTTTAATTATAATACTTAGATGGACGTAATTAGTTTTAGATTGGAACTTGAGGAAGTTATGAAATTGCATAATTGAAAACTGGTTTGTCCTTGATTTTAATAGCCGATATGGTCATACACAGACGACAAATTGGACAGTGGCAGATTCTTACCTGTCAGTTTTGCACCTGATAATACTTATAGCTCGGGTAAATAAGTACACCTATTTAAGCGTATCCAATCCTACCTTTAATTTGCTTGTTAAAGTGATCAGTGAAAATGGAAAGCATTTATGATAATGTTGACTCAACACTCTCGCCAAAAGATTACTACCGACCAGGCGTTTCCTGTTTAGAACTTCAAATATCTTCGCGTCTTCCTTTTATCTCGCGTGTCAATAAAAAAGGTCACGTTTAAGCCTAAAGGCCAAGAACAACCGCGAATTAAAAGTGTAATCGGTCAGAAGCAAGCACTACCAGCTTAATGGCAACATCAACGTTCAATTTTAATCCGATTTTATTTTCTCGATTATTAAAATTTGAATAAAAAAAATAACATATAAAATTCAGAATGAAAGCTAAATCAGAAAAAAGACCAAATGCCTTGTTGAAGTTGTTTCATTAGAAATGATAAAGTTTGCTAAGTGTGAAATAGGTAAACATAATTAGTTATATACCTGGTTCCGCATATCTTTTTTTCTAACTGTACTTTACGAAATGTCTGACCTGTCTGATAACAACAATTAAAATACATAGTAAAGACACTGAATGAGAGCGCCTCATGCGGTAACAACTTCGTATTTATAAGTCCATGTTAAAAAGACACGTGAATATCTATCTGCTCATCTTACCTGTGTATAAATCATATATAGTGCAACAGCGTAACGCATTTTACCAGTGTCAATTTCTTATGAGATTAAAATATAATAAGTTTGATCAATATCATGTGGAGTGGAAACGTTTATACTTAGATGTATATTTGCCAAGAAACTCAAAAGAGCATTTAATCATTGATACATTTCAATGACAATTCATGACTTCACACCTTGGTTCTTCCTTTGAGGGCGTTACATTGCGCACGACGCAAGGACATGATGACAGCGCTATATGAACGCATTATACCCGATAACCAATCCTAGCTCTGTTAATAAAAGTATAAGGGTGATTTTTTTTAGAAATATTATATATCTTGGATATATCTAGAAAAAAAAAGAAAAGAGAAAACAAAAATATTTATCTTTTATGACACAGTATACAGAAGCTCCATACCAGTGTCGGTTTGTGTTTCTCGGGAAGCTGAGGAACGGAGCGGTCTGTACTGTCGTGCTGGTGTCCTCGGGTAATACACTTTACCTTAATTGCTATGTATGGCATACGACGGGCTTCCCGTATGTTGTTCAGCGAGGTAGTCACCAACTACTACAAGGATACCCTTCCTGAAAATGACCCTGGCTGTTCATGGGGCGATAAACCCAGAAAAGAAACAAGTATAAAAGTAAACAAACCGCAGAATACACCACCTTTGTTTTGGAGCCATTCAAATTAATACTTGAATTTGGCTTTCTTTTATGGACTTTTTCGTTAAGGTAATATGACCGCAAATCAATTAGCCAGTCAAAAGCGACGTAACAGACGACGGCGTTATGTTGATGTCACGGGATAGATTTAAAAGCGAGCCGATAGAAGATTGAGTAACCTCATACATATGTGAAGTTGACCAAGAGAGGCCGTGTTGTCCGGGATTTGGATAACAGATTCTTACAGCACGATTTCCGTGTCGACATTTTCGGACACATCGTAACATAGTTTATGTTTTTATTGGTTTAAATTATATAACGCAAACTTAAACACTTTAAATCTCATTTATTAGAAAGTCTGACATTCCAGCAATCAACTAGAAAATAAGTGTGTCGATGTATATATAGATCGATCATTGCAGAGGACCATTAATTTTGATCACTCAAAAGTAGACTGCTTCATATTATATTCACTAAAAAGTATTTTATAACAATAGAAAGGTATAATTTACCTGAAGTATTAACAATAATTACTTATATAAAAATTGGATACTATCCGGGACGGACAATACAAATATCACTTTCATAAAAATTGGATACTGTCCGAGACGGATAATACAAATATCACTTATATAAAAATTGGATACTGTCAGGAACGGACAATACAAATATTACTTACATAAAAATTGGATACTGTCAGGAACGGACAATACAAATATTACTTACATAAAAATTGGATACTGTCAGGAACGGACAATACAAATATTACTTATATAAAAATTGGATACTGTCAGGAACGGACAATACAAATATTACTTACATAAAAATTGGATACTGTCAGGAACGGGCGATACAAAGATTAATTATATAAAAATTAGATATTGTCAGAGACGGACAATACAAATATCACTTACATAAAAATTGGATACTGTCCAGGACTGGGAATACAAAGATTAATTATATAAAAACTATATGAAAACTGGTACTATCTTCAATAGAACATAGACACAAAAAACAAAACTATCTCCAAACCGACCATATGGTGTAATGGACCAAATACCGCGAGTTTGTTTGGACCCTCGAGGGTATGGCCGAATTGTCGATGACCACTACTCAGAGTTTACACAGCCTCGGCTAGCAGTACAAGGGAACGTTCCACGGCATTTAGTCATAAAGGTGTTTTCACTTGAAAGAAAAGTGCTATTTGCTTTTCTTCCTTTGTCAGCGAGAAAAGGTGTTAAATTGCTAATCTAGACCAACCCTCAATATGGAGAGTATAGTTTACACAAATATATTGAACATAGCCCAAACAACCAACAATTAATTTAAGCAAACAATAGTTTGGTTGAATCTCATTAGCTGAAGGAATATATATACTTGGTCCCTTTGAGTAATGTATCTGTCCTTTCATCTTACCCGACTGGTCAAATTTACTAAACAAATATTTTCTGAGTTTACCGCTTACACAGACCGCAAAGAGAGAAATCTATAGGAGTGTCGGCCATAATTATATTTTTAAACCGAAAATCAGAAGCTTCAAACATTTCCCGTCTTGTTATGAAACTCGTGGAAGCAATTACTTGTAATCTAACATGCGCATTTATTTTAATTTGAATCAATGCCTGATCAGACAAAATACTGCTTTAAATGGACCTGACACGAAACTCGTGCTAACGACTAATTGTAGTTCTCTTTCCCCCTTTTTTGTCATCATATTGACAGTTATGTGGAATAAATAATGATTTGCACAACTGAAGGGGAAAGTGGCAGGGAAAAGACGCGGAGAGAGCAAGCGGGAATGAAGAACAGAAGGGGAGGGCGAGGAAAGAGAAAAAGAAAGAATTGAAGAAGGAAGGATCGGAAACCTGGAGTATGATGAAATCGACTCTGTGGATGCCTCTTTCCAACGATGAAAAGCTGGAATGGATAAAGGGACTTTTAGAATGAGACAGGGAGTAATTGGGTGGAAGGAGAGAGAGAGAATGTGAAATAGAGGAAGATAGGAAGGTTCAATCAAGGAATGGATGAGATGGAGTGAAGACGAGAGGGGGTTTAGGCAAAGGAGTTTGTTCCACTAGCAGATACTTAAATATCAAATACAATTTGTATATCTAAAAACGAAGATTGGTGTCTTTTTGACGGAATCTTTTCTTATTCGTCAGTAAACTGGTGTAAACTGACTCCATATATACTCCCTAAAATGTTTCATGGTGTCATGGATAGACTCCAAGCAAATTTTTAATTGAAAGTTTTCCATAGGAAAATCCTGATCGGATTAAAAAGAAAATCTGAATTAATACAATTCTACAATACTTTCCTATGGGAAATTTTGAATTAAGGAATAAAATTTGACTTAAGTTAAGGCTTAAAAACGAGACCTGGGCCTGATATTACATGTATAGCCACTGGTCAAGTCATTGATTTGCAGCTGCTGCAATTTTCGAAAATAAAGATTTTTCGAAGTGATGTCTTGACGCAAAAACTGATAAGATCATACATTGTACATCTTCCTCCAGGACATTATCCTATCGCTTTGACCACTATATAGGATAAAAATGATACATAGAGTGAAGTATAAACGTCCATCACAGGAACTAACCAAGGTTTGCGTCCATTAGACGTTGTCCTCCAGTTAACGTTGCAGATTATGCCCGACCTCCATTATTTGGAAGCAATGCTGTTCATCGCTCGATATAGATGGACGTAGACAATTCGATAAAAAATCATCAAAGGGCAATGAAGAGTGGTGCCATATTAGCTGTAAACTTAGATCGACAGGAAACCGAACGAAAGACCTCGGACACACTTCGCTGGAGACACAATGCGCTCTGCCAACGACTGTTTACTTTCGCGCGCGCTTTTGTTCTGTGTCGTTTTTTACGTATCTGTAAGTGGGTACCACTGATGTTCCCTACAGACAGACAATATCATATATCGTCAAGTACGATTTAGTGGCGACTACTTTTTTCCGTTTCGTTTTATATATGTACTAAGTTCGTAAAATTGTTGTTATCCTCGCCTGTCTGTTACGCCTCTTGGCTAACATTGTGTCAATACCGTGGAGGGAAAGTGTGAATGATTTCAACTCAAGTCTACGCACTGGAGCATTGCAGTATTGACTGAGTGACCGGCAACACTAATGGACGGATTCTCCTGTAGTAGCAATGTTAATATTTGTGCTCAAGGAAAGTCAACCTTGCTGAAGGATACAAGCGTTTTATTTACATTGATCAAATATTGACATAACCTCCTATGTCTGTCAGAAGCTTGAAATTCGCCGAATCAAACACCTGGTCACATAAACTTCTGACAGTTGATACGAATTTTAATATTTGTATATATACCTTCACATTCCAACCGTTCCCCCGAATATTTACCTGGAGGACGAGTTTTACTTTCCTAACCATCTGCTATAAACTCTGTTTAGTACATTGTTTCCGGAAAGTAAATCTATATCGAATAGTACTAATTGAACAAGAATAAGTGAAACATTTGCTATGACGTGTCTCTACTATAATCGAGAGGAAGATAAATTCATAAGTACTGCGACCACGCACCTGACATGTGGGAGAAGGATTGGGCATTTAAACTTAAGAGCTTGACAGAAATATTTGCTTCATAATTAAAGAGAAAATATATCGTTTTCGACTGTAGGCGTCAAATCTATTTAAATCATGTTTGGGTGCGTTTGTTTAATGTGGGTTTAAAAATAAATCGAAAAATTCATGCATGGAATTTTAATGTTAAAACTGTTATATGTACAAACCTGAAATGAACATATGATATAAGTCTTTGATTGGTTTGATATGTGTCGATACTAAGTCACAGAAATAGCATGTAAGCATACTGTAGTGTAAATAACGTGGGATAATGTTAAGAATTTTAAACGGCGAAAATGACTAATATGATATATATGAATATTACCACAAGCACACCTAGACGTGGTAAGGACCAATGTAATGACAATAAATTTCTGTATCATTGTTTTATCCGTCTGATCATCCCCTGTAACGTACCTGTATTGAAGATCTGATTTTAACAATAGCCATGACATGCGTCTGAATGTATATGTAGTTAGAAACACATAAACGACATGTGTATGTAACAAGTAATATCATATAATAATTGTGTGGCAACGAGAATGTCTGTAATCGCGAGAAAAACTGATAAATCATAAATCATGTCTTGATAGAGAATTTAAAATTGTTTTGTATAGATTGCAGTCTCTCGGTAGGAAACCCTGACTACGTAACTGCAGTACTGTATTATCAACTATGGCATGTGTATTTCAGCACAAGGAATACTGGCAGTAAGTGATATTTAGTAGCTCTATTGAGGACAATGGACATTCCTCTAGCTGTTGATTATAACTTAACCATTTGGAATTATCTAAATGCATTTATTGTCAAAGCCATCAAATTTTTATTTTTATTTAAAAAATGTAAATATTGTATTTCGTGAAATATCCCGTGTCTCTTGTGTAAAGATGTAAAAATGCACTTAGCCAAATATTTAGATAAAGGTCGTTGAGGAAACATGACGTTTGCATATTAAGATAAGTAACCAGCACCTGAGGATTTTAATCTCATTTACTCAAAAGGCGACTCAAACAGTGTAGCAGATCAGCCCCTTGTGACGTAAGAGCACGTGAAGTGTTCAAACATCCCCATTTACTCCCCTTACTTGTCCGTCTATTGAACCAGTACAACTCGTTAGCCGCTAACAATGGCGTGTAAACGGTATAATTTTCATCTCATTGAGATCACCAGGAAACCAGCTCATCGGCATTAACCATTCTGGTATAGTTCTGTAACTGTACGACCAACAATGGTAGACATCGTGTTAAAGTGTCCACAAATATTTGATCTAGCTACTCTAATGATAGATCTCTACCTCTGCGTAATGTTAGGCACATTTTCTGATTGAAGAAGTTCTGTTGACAAAGTAGAGCAAAGCTTTTTAAATGTATCCCTACCTAACACATTATATCAAAACTATAATCAAACGCCATCAGGTTGAAGGCAATCAATGTAATTCTAAAGGTGATCCGCTCTTATTTTGATCTCAATTCTGTAATATTTGGTTTTAATTCTATTCGGTCCTTTTATCACGCAGCGTGTGAATACCTTCAGTCTTTGTACGATATATTTGGTCTAGTCTCAAAGTCAAGTACCGAACCCAATCTGTGGGAAATGTTATCCCCCAACTAATATATAGACTTATATTGTATCCTGTACTTCTGGCATTACTTCTGTTTGGTCATACTTTGGTTTATTTATTTATGTATTTATTTATTCATTTTTATTTATTTATCTATCTATCTATCTATCTATTTATCTACTTTATTTATTTATTCTTATTTATTTATCCATCTATCTATTTGATCTATCTATCTATCTATCTATCTATCTATCTATCTATCTATCTATCTATCTATCTATCTATCTATCTATCTATCTATCTATCTATATAACCATCCATCCATCCATCCATCCATCCATCCATCCATCCATCTCTATCTATCTATCTATCTATCTATCTATCTATCTATCTATCTATCTATCTATCTATCTATCTATCTATCTATCTATCATTAATTAATTTATTTATTTATTTATTTATTTATTTATGTTTATTTATTTATGTTTATTTATTTATTTATTTATTGTGGTCTGATCTGAATATATATTTTATATTACGTACACCAATTCTGTACCTTTATTTAAATTTATCTATTGTTTACATTGTATTTCATACATTTTTTATTATGTGATGTGTTACAACTGCACATTTCATGTACTTATATGATATGACCCGATGATATTTTTTCAAAGAATGGATATTTTTTGCCGGTTGTGTATTTCACGTTTTAAATATTGTGCCATGATTTTGTATTTTGATATAGTGATCACCTGTAGTATCCATTGAACATATTTATGTGTTATTTTTTTAATATTGATTTGTCATTCTTTTTTCATTCGGAACCCTCGATTGCCCGCAAGAAAAGTAATCAGAATTATTTAGAAACCTACACAAAACTTCAGGGATCTAACATTGAATGAGAGTAAAACAATGTTTATGATGTATGTATTATATATATTAATTATATATGTATTTATTATATATCACATTAAGTATATGTATAATGTTTGTCTGAATGGTGGTATCTTAAATTTAGAAGTGGTAGCATTCCGCAATAATTTCAATACGATATCTTACTTGACTTAAAACACACAAGCAAGGAACTTTTACAAAGCCCAGAAAAACAACAACTGCAGATCAGATAACGAACAGTTAACAGTTAATTCGCGCGACCATGAATGTATACCTTAGAAACATTTAATATTGAAAAACGTGTTAGAAAACATAGATAAAAGATAGGGAAGTCCGTTGAATGTGACTAATTAAACAAAACCAATTAATTAGATAAAATCGCCAATATGTTGTGTTGTATTGTACCAGAAGTGTCCATAATTTGGCCTTATTTACACGTACGTAAATATGAACTGGCTGCAGTTCCTGTAGAATTCTTTGTGACATCAGACGCCCGGCTATAATGCCAGTCAGTTCCTGTAGAATTCTTTGTGACATCAGACGCCCGGCTATAATCCCCTCAGTTCCTGTAGAATTCTTTGTGACATCAGGTGTCAGCCGTACGGCTATAATGGCAGTCAGTTCCTGTAGAATTCTTTGTGACATCAGGTGTCAGCCGTACGGCTATAATGGCAGTCAGTTCCTGTAGAATTCTTTGTGACATCAGACGCCCGGCTATAATGCCAGTCAGTTCCATTAGAATTCTTTGTGACATCAGACGCCCGGCTATAATGCCAGTCAGTTCCTGTAGAATTCTATGTGACATAAGACGCCCGGCTATAATGCCAGTCAGTTCCTGTAGAATTCTTTGTGACATCAGACGCCCGGCTATAATGCCAGTCAGTTCCTGTAGAATTCTATGTGACATAAGACGCCCGGCTATAATGCCAGTCAGTTCCTGTAGAATTCTTTGTGACATCAGACGCCCGGCTATAATACCAGTCAGTTCCTGTAGAATTCTATGTGACATGACATGTCAGTCGTACGGCTATAATGCCAGTCAGTTCCTGAAGAATTCTTTGTGACATCAGATGTCAGTCGTACGGCTATAATGCCAGTCAGTTCCTGTAGAATTCTTTGTGACATCAGATGTCAGCCGTACGGCTATAATGCCAGTCAGTTCCTGTAGAATTCTTTGTGACATCAGTTGTCAGCCGTACGGCTATAATGCCAGTCAGTTCCTGTAGAATTCTTTGTGACATTAGATGTCAGCCGTACGGCTATAATGCCAGTCAGTTCCTGTAGAATTCTTTGTGACATCAGACGCCCGGTTATAATGCCAGTCAGTTCCTGTAGAATTCTTTATGACATTAGATGTCAGCCGTACGGTTATAATACCAGTCTGTTCCTGTAGAATTCTTTGTGACATCAGATGTCAGCCGTACGGCTATAATGCCAGTCAGTTCCTGTAGAATTCTTTGTGACATCAGACGCCCGGCTATAATGCCAGTCAGTTCCTGTAGAATTCTTTGTGACATCAGATGTCCGCCGTACGGCTATAATGCCAGTCAGTTCCTGTAGAATTCTTTGTGACATCAGATGTCAGCCGTACGGCTATAATGCCAGTCAGTTCCTGTAGAATTCTTTGTGACATTAGATGTCTGCCGTACGGCTATAATGCCAGTCAGTTCCTGTAGAATTCTTTATGACTTCAGATGTCAGCCGTACGGCTATAATGCCAGTCAGTTCCCGTAGAATTCCTTGTAACATCAGACGCCCGGCTATAATGCCAGTCAGTTCCATTAGAATTCTATAAGGAGGCTCTTTAGATCTCCACCCTGACTAAGGGCCCCGGTGTATTATCCTATGCCAGCCTCCCCTCTTTAGGTCTCTACCCTGACTAATTATATAATAAGGGTCCCTGTGTATTATCCTGTGCCGGCCTCCCATCTTTAGGTCTCCACCCTGACTAAGGGTCCCTGTGTATTATCCTGTGGCAGCCTCCCATCTTTAGATCTCCACCCTTTGTGTCAACCTCCCCTTTTTTATGTATCCAACCCTGACTAAGGGTCCCTGTGTATTATCCTATGCCAGCCTCCCCTCTTTAGATCTCGACCCTGACTAAGGGTCTCTGTGTATTATCCTGTGCCAGCCCCCCCCCCCCCGCCCTATTTAGGTCTCCACTCTGACTAAGGGTCCCTGTGTATTATCCTGTACCAGCCTCCCCTCTTTAGGTCTCCACCCTGACTAAGGGTCCCTGTGTATTATCCTGTGCCAGCCTCCCATCTTTAGGTCTCCACCCTGACTAAGGGTCCCTGTGTATTATCCTGTGTATTATCCTGTGCCAGGCTTCTCTCTTTAGGTCTCCACCCTGACTAAGGGTCCCTGTGTATTATCCTGTGCCAGGCTTCTCTCTTTAGGTCTCCACCCTAACTAAGGGACCCTGTGTATTATCCTGTGGCAGCCTCCCCTCTTTAGGTCTCCACCCTGACTAAGGGTCCCTGTGTATTATCCTGTGCCAGGCTTCTCTCTTTAGGTCTCCACCCTAACTAAGGGACCCTGTGTATTATCCTGTGCCAGCCTCCCTTCTTTAGATCTCCACCCTGACTAAGGGACCCTGTGTATTATCCTGTGCCAGGCTTCTCTCTTTAGGTCTCCACCCTAACTAAGGGTCGCTTTGTATTATCCTGTGGCAGCCTCCCCTCTTTAGGACTCAACCCTGACTTAGGGACCTTGTGTATTATCCTGTGCCAACCTCCCTTTTTTATGTATCCAACACTGACTAAGTGTCCCTGTGCATTATCCTGTGCCAGCCTATCCTCTTTAAGTATCCATCCTATCTACAGAAGTCTTGAAATAATCATGACCTCTTACGCAACATCCTATCATTTCTTGTAATACAATGTTTTATTATTGGTTCTTTCTTCTTTAATTCCTCCCCTACAAATAGTTGTCTTTGTTGTCAGTAACTATGGAGCGATACCTGATGTTTGGATGCTCTTTGTTCACACTTCAGGATCTATGTTTTCTTTTTAGATCCTGTTACTTTTGTCTATGTGTGTTGTTTTTATTATTATTTTCAAGACTCTGTATCTTATTAATTTTCATTTTAATGTAGTCGTACAGAACCGCTGTCTTCTGTATTTACATCAGCCTTCACTATCCTCCTGACCTCACCTCTGTTGATGTTCCTCTCTCTTTACATCAGCCTTCACTATCCTCCTGACCTCACCACTGTTGATTTTCCTCTCTCTTTACATCACCGTTCACTATCCTCCTGATCTCATCTCTGTTGATTTTCCTCTCTCTTTACATCACCGTTCACTATCCTCCTGATCTCGTCTCTGTTGATTTTCCTCTCTCTTTACATCACCGTTCACTATCCTCCTGATCTCACCTCTGTTGATTTTCCTCTATCTTTACATCACCGTTCACTATCCTCCTGACCTCACCTCTGTTGATTTTCCTCTATCTTTACATCACCGTTCACTATCCTCCTGATCTCATCTCTGTTGATTTTCCTGTCTTTACATCACCGTTCACTATCCTCCTGGCCTCATCTGTGTTGATTTTCCTCTCTCTTTACATCACCGTTCACTATCCTCCTGACCTCACCTCTGTTGATTTTCCTCTCTCTTTACATCACCGTTCACTATCCTCCTGATCTCATCTCTGTTGATTTTCCTGTCTTTATATCACCGTTCACTATCCTCCTGACGTCATCTCAGTTGATTTTCCTCTCTCTTTACATCACCGTTCACTATCCTCCTGACCTCACCTCTGTTGATTTTCCTCTCTCTTTACATCACCGTTCACTACCCTCCTGATCTCATCTCTGTTGATTTTCCTCTCTTTACATCACCGTTCACTATCCTCCTGATCTCACCTCTGTTGATTTTCCTCTATCTTTACATCACCGTTCACTATCCTCCTGACCTCACCTCTGTTGATTTTCCTCTATCTTTACATCACCGTTCACTATCCTCCTGATCTCATCTCTGTTGATTTTCCTGTCTTTATATCACCGTTCACTATCCTCCTGACGTCATCTCTGTTGATTTTCCTCTCTCTTTACATCACCGTTCACTATCCTCCTGACCTCACCTCTGTTGATTTTCCTCTCTCTTTACATCACCGTTCACTATCCTCCTGACCTCATCTCTGTTGATTTTCCTCTCTCTTTACATCACCGTTCACTATCCTCCTGACCTCATCTCTGTTGATTTTCCTCTCTCTTTACATCACCGTTCACTATCCTCCTGACCTCATCTCTGTTGATTTTCCTCTCTCTTTACATCACCGTTCACTATCCTCCTGATCTCATCTCTGTTGATTTTCCTCTCTCTTTACATCACCGTTCACTATCCTCCTGATCTCATCTCTGTTGATTTTCCTCTCTCTTTACATCACCGTTCACTATCCTCCTGATCTCATCTCTGTTGATTTTCCTCTCTCTTTACATCACCGTTCACTATCCTCCTGATCTCATCTCCGTTGATTTTCCTCTCTCTTTACATCACCGTTCACTATCCTCCTGACGTCATCTCTGTTGATGTTCCTCTCTCTTTACATCACCGTTCACTATCCTCCTGATCTCATCTCTGTTGATTTTCCCCTCTCTTTACATCACCGTTCACTATCCTCCTGATCTCATCTCTGTTGATTTTCCTGTCTTTACATCACCGTTCACTATCCTCCTGATCTCATCTCTGTTGATTTTCCTCTCTCTTTACATCACCGTTCACTATCCTCCTGATCTCATCTCTGTTGATTTTCCTCTCTTTACATCACCGTTCACTATCCTCCTGATCTCATCTCTGTTGATTTTCCTCTCGCTTTACATCACCGTTCACTATCCTCCTGACCTCATCTCTGTTGATTTTCCTGTCTTTACATCACCGTTCACTATCCTCCTGATCTCACCTCTGTTGATTTTCCTCTCTTTACATCACCGTTCACTATCCTCCTGATCTCATCTCTGTTGATTTTCCTCTCTCTTTACATCACCGTTCACTATCCTCCTGATCTCATCTCTGTTGATTTTCCTCTCTCTTTACATCACCGTTCACTATCCTCCTGATCTCATCTCTGTTGATTTTCCTCTCTCTTTACATCACCGTTCACTATCCTCCTGATCTCGTCTCTATTGATTTTCCTCTCTCTTTACATCACCGTTCACTATCCTCCTGATCTCACCTCTGTTGATTTTCCTCTCTCTTTACATCACCGTTCACTATCCTCCTGATCTCACCTCTGTTGATGGTTCCTATTCAACCTGTTCGTGTTGTTTCAATCATTTATTTTAATAACGATATTCCTCGGCATTAATGGCTGAATTTTATACAGTGTGGTGTTTGTTGAAATATATTTGTTTCATAGTCTAAATGTTTTGTCTCTTTCCTTCACCTGTAAACAGCCTAGCTACATGTGATGTCTCACTGAACAATATCGCCTATGGTATACAATAATTAGTACCACCATACAAACCTAGTGGTACTAATAAAGTTTTTTTTTTTTTTGCATTATGACATTTGATATTTGAATTTCTATGATTATGTTTTGGAACCATATTGATATATGTTTTTATATCAACATAACCCCCTCCCTCCACCTAAATATAGTGTTGTCTTTATGTATGTATGTAGTATACACACCAAGATGTTCATGATTTTGATAAATCAGATCGGAATCCTCAGCAAGAATATCAGCACGACTACTCGGCAAATAAATCATTCCTGTTTTAATGTTAATACAGCGGCAACCTGACTTTACCGACACTGAATTGGACTGCGTCAATGTGTCAGACAAGAGAGTGTGTCGGTAAAGTCAGTGGGACCTGTCGCCGTTCTCGTGGATTAGAGTGGATGCTACAGGACGTTGTTAAAGTCAGCGGTCAGTAAATTAAGATTTCACTGTACTTATTAAAAAAAATGAAAATAGAAATAAGCACTGCCATGTATTCGTGTGTATAAGTACAAGGTAATGGTATTTGTGAGGAGTTGCGTGTCCCGAGTAACGTGTTATTCCAATAAAGCCTAACGTTCTCTCGCTTTTCACACTAATTAGTAATACGAACGATAAGGCCATGTCAGTTTACGTAGGAACACAATGAGCTATCAAGTTTTTCATAATTATGACATTTGGTCATTAAAATTTTACAGTTCATCCTTCCAATTATCCTTCCTGCTGCTTAAAAATAAATCATTATTGTCCGTTTTTTACGCAAATCGTCGCCTAGCCCACACCTGGACAGGTAATTGGGCAGGTAATTATGGCGTCTTCCCTTACCATTATCATCAAGTTTCGAGGTCAAAACTTCATTGGTCATGGTTTCTAAACAACAGCATTTAAACAGCATTGTTAGCTTCCTTTGAAACGAACGTATAATCTAAATTTGCATAAATTTTCAATATTTAAAACAAACAAGGCTACATACAAGTATCCAAAAAATCAACGCCATATTTAAAAGAAGGAAAATCAGGATCAAATTACATGGCAATAATTTTTCATTTTTAATTTTAATTTTGAATTGATTACTTTAAGCTGACTAAAATCTACACAAAATCAGCCATAATCCTCAGCAGTAACGTCACAGTTAAAGTATGTCTACTATTTCTCTCTGTCCCTAATAACAATGATAATAAAGAAATCAGAAATTAATAAAGCCAGGGTATCTGTATTGTTATAGGTTAAAGACCTTATTTTATCTCTTCTTTTTACGACTCTGAAAGCTAATTAAAATCTGACTATCACATGCTCACTAAACCAGATGGTCATTCGAGGATTAGTAATTTCACATCGAATTTTGACATTTTCATCGCAATTCTGCTATATGAGTGTTTATCGTCGCCGTATGACGGTGCGGGAGAGATCAGACAAAGCTGGATTATAAAATTGATATCAAATTACAACAAAATGGCATTCTCAATGTAAAATTAATATCTCGGATAGGTCCCCGTTCATCAATTTATCAGCCGATTGAAAACAATATTTGAATTTTCAAAATTAGAAATGAATATTAAATTTTTATATTTGGAATAAAAAATAAACAAAAAAACAAAAAACAGAGAAAAACATAAAATATTGGGATGGATACTTTAACATGCGATTGACTCTGAAGTGTATAAAGTTTATTGGTTTTAAACAACACAGCATTTATCAGTTAAGTAAGTTAAATGAGAAATGATTTACCAAGAATTTTACATTTTGTTAAAGTGTGGTTAGCTTAATCACCTTTTGAACAACAGGGTCCAGGATGCCCGTTGGTCTAGTGGTAGAACGCAGGGCTACGTGACCAATGAGTCGCTAGTTTGAGTCCCGGCACGGGCGCTGTAACGCTTTAACAGATAATAATTTGTGAACCACCGTCAGACGGCTATGTTGCTGAGATATATCGGTATATATTTACCATTGTATGGCACTGCCACTATATAACCCTACCAATTCAGTTGCGAGTTCACCAGCTTATGAACTGCCAACTGAAATTTGAATTTGAAAATTTCAAAAAAAAATCGCACGACAATTAAAAAATCGCAGATGGTAAATATAAGCATAGCGCGCTTCATGGAATTTGCCTCTGTCCAGTTGGCATTCATATTGACTATGGAATGCCAACTGAAAGCCGTTCAATGCTTAAATAAATCCACATCATTATTAACCACTATAAACTCATAATTCTGGGGAACTATAATCCATTTCAATACTGTATCACTATCAATGCTCTATTAGAGTCATAATAAATACGTTTTGCTCAAGTCTAAAAGATTTACATCATCCGGTATTTCCTGAAAATGTTATGGAGAAGTCATCAACAAAAAATATTTATAAATGATGAATTATTTAAATCATGGAAGCAGTAAATGTAGTTTGTACTTATATTCTATACCTGTAGCTAGTACCGTGTATGGCAGTATGCATGCCTCATTAGTCGTGCACCTGTACAAAACCACAGGTGAAGTTAATTGGATTGCATGGTAAACTTCGATATATTCGGTAATCTATAACAGTGCAGATGTAACATAAAGGCCGTATAGAACAGGTAGAACAGTAAACGTTCGAATGTAATTAAAATTGCACAATTTAAACTGACCTCAGCCAACTTAAGGTTTTAAATATCGTCGAGGTGTTCTGATGTGATGGTCAGTGTAATTTGATAGTTAAGAAAAGCTAAAACTAACATCGTAATCTACTGTCGTTTGTGAATAAACATTCATGATTATCAAAACAGCGTTCAAGTGTTGTTTTCCTTCACAGTCATGTCACAAAAATAACTTCCCGTATGTCCACCTTTACTATCATATCACAAAAATAACTTCCCGTATGTCCACCTTCACAGTCATGTCACAAAAATAACTTCCCGTATGTCCACCTTCACAGTCATGTCACAAAAATAACTTTCCGTATGTCCACCTTTACTGTCATGTCACAAAAATAACTTCCCGTATGTCCACCTTCACAGTCATGTCACAAAAATAACTTCCCGTATGTCCACCTTTACTATCATATCACAAAAATTACTTTCCGTATGTCCACCTTCACAGACATGTCACAAAAATGACTTTCCGTATGCCCACCTTCACAGTCATGTCACAAAAATAACTTCCGTATGTCCAACTTTACTGTTAGTGAGGTCAGTTGGATGTTGTTCAGACCGATGGCTGCAAAGTGTCAAAGCTAGGGACACAATCATGCAGACCACGGATGTTATTGGGTATATGGGGAGGGCACAGACCACATGTGTTATTGGGTATATGGGGAGTCACAGACCACGGGTGTTATTGGGTATATGGGGAGGGCACAAACCACATGTGTTATTGGGTATATGGGGAGTCACAGGCCACGGTTGTTATTGGGTATATGGGGAGGACACAGACCACATGTGTTATTGGGTATATGGGGAGTCACAGACCACGGGTGTTATTGGGTATATGGGGAGGGCACAGACCACATGTGTTATTGGGTATATGGGGAGGGCACAGACCACATGTGTTATTGGGTATATGGGGAGTCACAGACCACATGTGTTATTGGGTATATGGGGAGGGCACAGACCACGGATGTTATTGGGTATATGGGGAGGACAAAGACCACATGTGTTATTGGGTATATGGGGAGGGCACAGACCACATATGTTATTGGGTATATGGGGAGGGCACAGACCACATGTGTTATTGGGTATATGGGGAGTCACAGACCACGGTTGTTATTGGGTATATGGGGAGGGCACAGACCACGGATGTTATTGGGTATATGGGGAGGGCACAGACCACAGGTGTTATTGGGTATATGGGGAGGACAAAGACCACATGTGTTATTGGGTATATGGGGAGGGCACAGACCACATATGTTATTGGGTATATGGGGAGTCACAGACCACGGGTGTTATTGGGTATATGGGGAGGGCACAGACCACATGTGTTATTGGGTATATGGGGAGGGCACAGACCACATGTGTTATTGGGCATATGGGGAGGGCACAAACCACATATGTTATTGGGTATATGGGGAGGGCACAGACCACATGTGTTATTGGGTATATGGGGAGGGCACAAACCACATATGTTATTGGGTATATGGGGAGGGCACAGACCACATGTGTTATTGGGTATATGGGGAGGGCACAAACCACATGTGTTATTGGGTATATGGGGAGGGCATAGACCACATGTGTTATTGGGTATATGGGGAGGGCACAAACCACATGTGTTATTGGGTATATGGGGAGGGCACAAACCACATATGTTATTGGGTATATGGGCAGTCACAGACCACATATGTTATTGGGTATATGGGGAGGGCACAGACCACATGTGTTATTGGGTATATGGGGAGGGCACAAACCACATATGTTATTGGGTATATGGGGAGGGCACAAACCACATGTGTTATTGGGTATATGGGGAGGGCATAGACCACATGTGTTATTGGGTATATGGGGAGGGCACAAACCACGGGTGTTATTGGGTATATGGGCAGTCACAGACCACATATGTTATTGGGTATATGGGGAGGGCATAGACCACATGTGTTATTGGGTATATGGGGAGGGCACAAACCACGGGTGTTATTGGGTATATGGGCAGTCACAGACCACATGTGTTATTGGGTATATGGGGAGGGCACAGACCACATGTGTTATTGGGTATATGGGGAGGGCACAAACCACATGTGTTATTGGGTATATGGGGAGGGCACAAACCACATATGTTATTGGGTATATGGGGAGGGCACAGACCACATGTGTCATTGGGTATATGGGGAGTCACAGACCACGGGTGTTATTGGGTATATGGGGAGGGCACAGACCACATGTGTTATTGGGTATATGGGGAGTCACAGACCACGGTTGTTATTGGGTATATGGGGAGTCACAGACCACGGGTGTTATTGGGTATATGGGGAGGGCACAGACCACATGTGTTATTGGGTATATGGGGAGTCACAGACCACATGTGTTATTGGGTATATGGGGAGGGCACAGACCACATGTGTTATTTGGTATATGGGGAGTCACAGACCACGGGTGTTATTGGGTATATGGGGAGTCACAGACCACATGTGTTATTGGGTATATGGGGAGTCACAGACCACATGTGTTATTGGGTATATGGGGAGGGCACAGACCACATGTGTTATTGGGTACACTAAAAGTACTGCATTCAAATTGGTGGTAACTATATATCTTTTAAATATTGCAGAAAACGTAATAATGTTACATAATTTTCATATTGAAAAAAAAAATCAGAAATGTTGCATTTTCAAGCTCAAGTTTCTGGAGACCTCCATTTATTTTCCATATTTGAAATCTACGTGAAAATGCAGCAAAACAGGGCTAGATTGAATTTCATGATTTTTCAAAAAGTGCTAACCTACCTAAACAAGCCTCGACATTCAAAAGAAACACAAAATGTAAAGGTATTATATAATTTCCAGAGTTGTTACTGTAAGATATATTTTCATCACAGCATGACCTCTAAAAACAAATATATACACAACTTACAGAGATCAAACTGATAATATGTAGGATTCACAGTCATCGTGACGGCGCCTTCCCTCTCCCAAGGAAACAGCTGGCCCAGCGCGGCCACACGTGGGAGTATCGAGCGGGCAGGTATCACTTGATCATGATATATTATTCTGGCATCTAATACAACTCAAATCACTACGACATGCACGTTTAAAAATTTATTCCGGAAAATGTTATTGGAAGCTGCCGATTCTAATTTTAGGTTTAATTTGTGTTTGGGCTATGGATCCTAGACTAAGACATTCCCATGGGAAACATTGACACGTTGATAGTGTTCTATCGTACTCGGTATTACCATGATATCATTTAACAATGAATGATATATATTTGGACTGCCAAAGGCAAACGCACTCATGAATAAATTTTCATAACACAAATTTACTTTAAAAAATACCTGTTACCTCTATCTAGGGTAAAGAGCCCAATATTCTTGGTATTTGATAGACAACTTGGTGTCAGCGACAACAATGTAGAGAAATTAACTAGAAATGTTAAATATTAATTTATCTTGACCAACAGGGTGTAACAATTATGAACCAGATTCCATATCGGATGTAGAATCGCGGTGCTGGATGTCAATAGGGAAATTTAATACACTGATATTTTTATGATGATACATCATTTCCTTACCAAAGGTAGCGAAACAAATGGTGATACATGTATATCCTTATCAGAGGGCACATTGATCATGTTAAAATTTAATGTCTGTACTAATAACACGAAACCTAGCTGGCTATATGTTTCAACTAGTCATGTTAAATATATACCCATTGCTTAAATGATGTATTAAACTTGTCGAGGTGATTTGCTATGCTGTTATATATTATATAATTAATACGTATGAGTCTATATCTTGTTTATATATCTAAAAGAAGTGGACGGGGACATTCAAATCAACAGTATTATAAATTATATCATTAATACGTGTGAATCTATATCTTGTTTATATATCTAAAAGAAGTGGACGGGGACATTTAGGTCAACAGCATTATATATTATACCATTAATACGTGTGAATCTATATCTTGTTTATATATCTAAAAGAAGTGGACGGGGACATTTAGGTCAACAGCATTATATATTATATAATTAATACTTCCAAAAGGAAGAGGACGGGGACATTCAAGTCAACAGCACAGTTAGTAAACTAGTCATCTGCACTACCTACAATTTTTATCTATTTATTTATTTTTGTACGCAGTGTAACGCACTCGCAACAACCAGGATTGGTTCCAAAAAGACACAATCAGACGAAAGTAAACTAAAGTAATAAAAGAGTAGGCTGAGAAGAAAACAGAGACTAAAAAAATTCCCAAGTTACGGCAAATCAGTTGGGGTCTTTTCAACGACCTTCAATTGGAAGACAGAAGATGAGCTCGATTCAATTACCCAGCATATGTAGTAAGACATAAGAGTGGAGAGAACGATGTGAGACACAAGGAACTCTATGATCTGTGATACTGATCCTTGTCCATGTATTTCCACTTAGTGTATTGGCGTTTTATCCTAACTCTCTGTTGAGATTATAACTTCAATATCTATGGTACCTAAGAAATTATACTGAAACACTCGCAAAAACCAAAAGGAAGAGCATCTGGAACTGGCGATACACCAATCCAAAAGGTTAATCAACATAAAGACCTAGCGATACACCAAACTAGACTGCATACCAACATAATGAACTGGCGATACACCAATCCAAAAGGTTAATCAACATAAAGACCTAGCGATACACCAAACTAGACTGCATACCAACATAATGAACTGGCGATACACCAATCCAAAAGGTTAATCAACATAAAGACCTAGCGATACACCAAACTAGACTGCATACCAACATAATGAACTGGCGATACACCAATCCAAAAGGTTAATCAACATAAAGACCTAGCGATACACCAAACTAGACTGCATACCAACATAATGAACTGGCGATACACCAATCCAAAAGGTAAACCAACATAATGAACTGGCGATACACCAAATCAAAAGGGAACCCAACATAATGAACTGGCGATACACCAAATCAAAAGGGAAACCAACATAATGAACTGGCGATACACCAAACCAAAAGGGAAACCAACATAATGAACTGGCGATACACCAAACCAAAAGGGAAACCAACAAAATGAACTGGCGATACACCAAACCAAAAGGGAAACCAACATAATGAACTGGCGATACACCAAACCAAAAGGGAAACCAACAAAATGAACTGGCGATACACCAAATCAAAAGGGAAACCAACATTAGGAACTGGCGATACACCAAATCAAAATGTAAACCAACAAAATGTACTGGCGATACACCAAATCAAAAGGTAAACCAACAAAATGAACTGGCGATACACCAAATCAAAAGGTAAACCAACAAAATGAACTGGCGATACACCACACTAGACTGCATACCGACATAAAGATCTGACAATACACCAAATCAAAAGGGAAATCAACATTGAGAACTGGCGATACACCAAATCAAAAGGTAAACCAACAAAATGAACTGGCGATACACCAAACTAGATAGCATACCGACATAAAGATCTGACAATACACCAAACCAAAAGGTAAACCAACATCAAAAACTGGCGATACACCAAATCAAAAGGTAAACAAACATAATGAACTGGCGATACACCAAATCAAAAGGTAAATCAACATAAAGACCTAGCGATACACCAAATCAAAAGGTAAACCAACATAATGAACTGGCGATACACCAAATAAAAAGGTCAACCAACAAAATGAACTGGCGATACACCAAATCAAAAGGGAAACCAACATTAGGAACTGGCGATACACTAAACCAAAAAAAGGTAAACCAACATAATGAACTGGCGATACACCAAATCAAAAGGTAAACCAACATTAGGAACTGGCGATACGCCAAATCAAAAGGTTTATCAACATAAAGACCTAGCGATACACAAACTAGACTGCATACCAACATTGAGAACTGGCGATACACCAAACCAAAAGGGAACCCAACATAATGAACTGGCGATACACCAAATCAAAAGGGAAAACAACATAATGAACTGGCGATACACCAAACCAAAAGGAAAACCAACATAATGAACTGGCGATACACCAAATCAAAAGGGAAATCAACATCAAAAACTGGCGATACACCAAACCAAAAGGCATACCGACATAAAGATCTGACAATACACCAAATCAAAAGGTAAACCAACATCAAAAACTGGCGATACACCAAATCAAAAGGGAAATCAACATCAAAAACTGGCGATACACCAAACCAAAAGGCATACCGACATAAAGATCTGACAATACACCAAATCAAAAGGTAAACCAACATTATAAACTGGCGATACACCAAATCAAAAGGTAAACCAACAAAATAAACTGGCGATACACCAAATCAAAAGGTAAACCAACAAAATGAACTGGCGATACACCAAACCAAAAGGGAAACCAACATTAGGAACTGGAGATACACCAAATCAAAAGGTATACTAACATTTCCAGAGTCATATCACCAGGAACCAAGGGACTCCAAAACGAAGGATAAGTCAGGAAGGGCAAGGTAGATAAGAAAACAAGTTGTACAAACTAAGGAGACACGAGAACAAACGTTAGCCAAAGAAGAGGAGACAGAAATCATACCATGTGGCGATGTCAAATGAAAACGTTAAGAAACACCAGCTACATAGCTAGGGGACACGAAACGAAAAGCTCATCCAACGCTATTGAATCATTCCAGGAAAGTATGTTATATGTATTTTATCTTGGAAGCATCGAGTCTACAGATGGAATTAGGTTATGATAATGACTGTTGTAAGCTTATATATCAAAATAAGGTATCTATGTTGACGGTAGTGTTGAGGAATGTTGCGTCGAATGTACCAATAGATAATATTCTTAAAAGAGATTTGAATCGGTTCTAAATCTGTTATATGGTGAGTTATGTATCACGGTAAGAAATGATCGGAAGCAGAGGATCACACAGGAGAGATATAGTTAATGGCAACAAAATTGTCAAACATCTCTGAATATTGTAAACGGAAAATTCGCGGGAAAATATATCTATTATCGCCATCTTAAGGGTGCGTGCATCTTAATGTATTCTTACAGAAACACAGTTGGTGACAAATAAATAACAGGGTAATGATTGATATTTTGGCCACAATTCAATTAATTTTATGATTTGTCAAAATTGTTAATTAAAACGACTTAATATCGATAAATCCATTATGAAAATAATGTTTATATCATTATAAAAAATGCAATTTGCTGATCCAATAATGTTTATAAATAATACAAAGGTAACAAAAGTTTCCTATAGAAAAAGGTTTTAAAAGTCATTGTCCAACGGGCTAATCACATCTCTTCACTTAACTGGATCCATGTGGCGAACAGAGGTATGACGATGATTATATTTGACACGAAGAACATTTAAATTGGTGTGTAATGGGCGTGGTCACATAAGTGAGCACGTGAAAGAGACTGCGTGTTGTCCACTGGAACACACGGGTATCACCAAGGACACCGCCGCACTACCGCCAACAGATGAAACGTCGTCTGAATGAGCTCTCCACTGGATACCAGCGACACGGGTAGAAAGTATCATTTTGTTAGCAAACGGCCTTCTAGGGGGCCGCTCATTAGTGGTACCTGGAGTTGAGACGGGCTAAATTTCCGATACATTCCTAGTAGATTACAAAAGAACTTTTTGTAATTAAACAATGACCCTAGGGAATGGAATTCTGCTGAGAAGTCGTGTTTCCTCGGCTTAATTACACACTCCAGCTTCCACAGACGTTTTCCCCGGGTTGGTTCTCTCCTAACGAGCTATGACCTCTAATTGAACAATTGGGCCCACATTATTGATTTGAATGACTTCCGGTTTTTTCGTTCTGTAACGTTTTTATTGATAATTCTGTATTTGTTTTCCTATGTTCATATATCCTATGAAATGAAAGAAACACACCAATATACCAAAGCCTAAATGACGCCTGTCCATTTTTTGTCTTTCTTTTTGCCCTCACTATACACCACGCAATGTTTTTCACAGGTGATTGAAATTTACCTAGCATTCCACCTACCTTGAGGGAAGTCAATACTCGAAACAGCACTGAACACAAAGGCTTTACTTGTGAAGTTATCTAATGTTTTTGAAAATTCACACTAACTTTCATTGTCATATATAGTTTGTGTCACTAGCGAATAAAGTATAGTATAGTACTGGTAGAGGATAAAATGTATTTCATATCTTGATACAACTCATATCTGAATGTAATACATATTTATACTGATACAAAACCTATCACAATATATTAATATCCCGATAAACATATCACAGTATAGTATATATCTATACTTATACAAAACCTATCACATTATATCAATATCACGATAAACAAAAACAAAGAAAAAGAACAATGAAAAGTCGAAGAAGCAAAGAAAATAAAAAAAAACGTTATAAAGAATAGACTATAATGCAAGACAAAGCCATACATAAAAAGAAGAAAACGTGATTTCGGGTAGAAGATTTACAAATCATCAAAACTAAACATAATTTTCAATTTCAATTTCTTTATTGACCGTAGGCCTTGTGGCCCATAAGTACATAATACAAATACACAATACATGAAAATGACAATGAAACAGCAATGAAATACATTGTGGAGAACGGGTTACATATGTAAAGATCGAATCTTATTTGCTTCGAATATGAATTTACCCAGGTTACATAATTCTTTGGTATTATTGACACTTAATAACTATTAATTTAAACATTGATGGCTTTTGCCAGTAGTACATTTTAATTAAACGAATTCTTAAGTTGAACATAAAATGATAACTTCAAAAGCGAGAGGAAGCTAACAAGGTGTTATTGATCAGCTGATAGAGTCGGTCTGTAAACCCCTCCTCTGACAGCGTGTAGTGTAAACCCCTCCTCTGACAGCGTGTAGTGTAAACCCCTCCTCTGACAGCGTGTAGTGTAAACCCCTCCTCTGACAGCGTGTAGTGTAAACCCCTCCTCTGACAGCGTGTAGTGTAAACCCCTCCTCTGACAGCGTGTAGTGTAAACCCCTCCTCTGACAGCGTGTAGTGTAAACCCCTCCTCTGACAGCGTGTAGTGTAAACCCCTCCTCTGACAGCGTGTAGTGTAAACCCCTCCTCTGACAGCGTGTAGTGTAAACCCCTCCTCCGACAGCGTGTAGTGTAAACCCCTCCTCCGACAGCGTGTAGTGTAAACCCCTCCTCCGACAGCGTGTAGTGTAAACCCCTCCTCTGACAGCGTGTAGTGTAAACCCCTCCTCTGACAGCGTGTAGTGTAAACCCCTCCTCTGACAGCGTGTAGTGTAAACCCCTCCTCTGACAGCGTGTAGTGTAAACCCCTCCTCTGACAGCGTGTAGTGTAAACTCCTCCTCCGACAGCGTGTAGTGTAAACCCCTCCTCCGACAGCGTGTAGTGTAAACCCCTCCTCTGACAGCGTGTAGTGTAAACCCCTCCTCTGACAGCGTGTAGTGTAAACCCCTCCTCTGACAGCGTGTAGTGTAAACCCCTCCTCTGACAGCGTGTAGTGTAAACCCCTCCTCCGACAGCGTGTAGTGTAAACCCCTCCTCTGACAGCGTGTAGTGTAAACCCCTCCTCTGACAGCGTGTAGTGTAAACCCCTCCTCTGACAGCGTGTAGTGTAAACCCCTCCTCTGACAGCGTGTAGTGTAAACCCCTCCTCTGACAGCGTGTTGTGATGGTGTTGTGATGAATATTGATCGGTGGTACTACACATCAACATATGTTACCACCGAGAACACCTACAGAGGATGTCGACGTACTGTTTATGCCAGTACCCTGTCTGGTATGTGTCCCTTAATCTTATAAAATAGATTTAGTCGTAAGTTATGTCAGAAACTTCAGTGGTAATGTTCTAGGGAAATTAGTTAGTGTCAGGGACAAATTAGTTAAATATCATAGGTCTATTCTAAGGTTATGCTAATTATTATGGAGAAACATAGTTTATCACCAATAATGTCTATTCAACCACGTGTTGAATGTGGGAAAGGAAGGCTGTGTGTTTTCCTGTATAGTAAATATATCCCTGGCTAGAGTGGCACTCTGACGTCACGAGATTTCAGTGTCAGATTCATATTTAGATAAAAGTCGTCATCAATATTTTTATGAAGGAGGAGAAACAAGAAATATCTTTAAAAAAGATAAACGGCATAGTTTTAATGCTGGTAGTTATAATGTAAAACTGCTGGTGAAATAAATCAACGAACTAATGCGTTTCAGCACGGATAACAAAATTATATCAGTTTGAAACATTTTTGGTGATAATAAGACTGCATTTGAATCAGAAATATAATTTTATTAATGTGTCATTTGAAAAGATTAGTTGACCCCACACTAATCTCTGGGCGGCTCAGAGGGGATGTCGGAAATATAGAGACACTTACTACTCATTCATTTAACATGGTAATTATACATTGTTATACAGAGACAAATTGTAAACACAGGCTTAATATATGTAAACTTTCCATTTCCTGAGATTAACATTGCTGCTTCCCCAATCTTTGTCGTTTATATACCATTGTTGATTCTATATTCAAGACCATGTTACCAGTATCACGAGTTCCCTGATAAATATTACTGAACAAATAAATCACAGGGAGATGTACAGGTTTAAACTCCAAGAAGAATTTTATGATCGCCATCTTGATCTTATTAAAAAGGTATTCTTTTTACCTGTACATTATAGTTTGACGTGTTCGATGTCCGTTGATACGCCTCGTGCTTATGTTGCCATAACGTCGGTAACCAATTAGAGAACAGAGAACAGATGACCTTCTTTGACATGGCGCGTGGAGTCGAAGTGCCAGACGAGAGTTACCTTTCCCTGACACCCAGTCTTATCCTTGTAAATCTCCCTTGTTCAAATTTTGCACTGATTTTTATCTATTTTAAGTTAAAATTGCGTTTAAAATATCGGAATCATTTCAATTTAAATTCGAAAAATCGTGTTCATAACCGAAGATTATAACTTGGTGAATATCTACACTACTACAAATCAAGACATGGCAAAAAAATGAAAAAAAAAACAACAACAAAAATAACAGCAACAACAAAGAAAAAACAAAACAAAACAAAGGTATACCGATTCGTAAACGAAGCCGTAATTCTAACTTCAATTCGATATAGCGAGGGAATAATATATATTCATAAATATCTACATTTACAGCTGTCAGGGAATGGTAAGTGGGTTCTGCATCTCCGACAAGAACCGCCATGTAAATCTATCAGATCCAGGTAATGTCCGAGTTCTCTAAATGACAGCGGAACTACTTGGCAGGACTGAACTCGGAACAACCAAAACTGCTCAATAATAATTGTAAATCTCTGAAATACTCCCTTTTCCTAAGGTCCTTTCTGAGGGGACGTTCTGGCGGGTGTAGATGTCATCACGTCCGTGAACTCCGCCTCATGAGTGGAGCCAAAGGTTCCTTGTATTAGCAGTCTTCCCGTTGATGTTATTTTCCTATCCGTTTTAAGTTTCCAATTCGTCGACGTAAATTGACTTGTGAAATATAATTTCTGTTTCTGTCAACAGTAATACAATTGATTTATGTCGCTTAAATATTCATACACTTTTTACAGACAAGCTATCAAATCAATGTCCCTATATATCAGTTCATTTCGATTTCATATTGCATATAGTCATATTTACTTGGAAACAGAAAAGTTCTAAATTGGATGAGATCTGAAGAAGTCTTTCAGTTTTACTCTCGTTAATTAAAGTCCCAACAAGTCATACTAAGTGACACGTGGGTTTGACAGCTTAAAGATATCTCAATTAAATTTTGCATATCTTTCAAAGGAAAAACTTTCCGAAAACGGGTAGATTGATTTTTCATACATCGCTATTTTAATATCTATAGAACGAAGAAAAGTTGAACAAATTTCTTTTTAAAATAATTCTTTGGATGAACAGACATTCAAGTTTTATTCTGATTTTTAATGGACAGTTGTCTCAAAGTTATTGTTATAAAATGTCTGAATGTGTCGGGAAATACATTATGAGCAGAAGAGTGTTGAAATATTTATTTCGCACTTAGGAAAAATATTCATACGGTTATACAATTTTGTATCAAAATTTTGATTAACAGCATTTTTGAACGTCTACAAAAAGTCTAACCGAATGCAACCGTATTGTGTAGGTATATGTAAAAATACATATATTATTTTATAATGTACATACATTTAAAAAATATATTCCAAAACCAACCGTCTACTTGTTGTTAATCAAAGGAGGTTGTTATATATAAACATGTATATACTGAGGTGTAAATAAGTACATGTATATTTTATAAGTCGTCTTTTCCTTGTATAGTGTAAGTTTTACATAGCAGAAACGTGCTGTGACAATATAATACAAGATTCTTATACACCCGTCAGTAGTAGTATTGAATTGTAAATGTACTATATGACATATATGATGTACCATTCGCGTATTTGAATCTGCAACCTAAATGTCAAACACAGAAATGATCCGGGCAGTACACTTTCCCTGAATTAATTCCTCGGATAATGTGCCATGCGGGTAAAAGTAGTTAAAACCTGCTAAACTTGCCCAATCATTATAAGCTCAAAACCTTTGTCTATTACGTCACAATTAACGACTCATAATCGTCGTTTTCAACAGGCGGAGTTCTTTGTGGTAGGAGATGCTGATAACAAATTGTATCATACACCATTAAGCCCGATGTTTTTTTTTCACATATGAATATAAGTGTAATAAGATTGTGACAATATGATAACATCCCAGTATATGTTACTGTAGGTTATGACTAACATATTATAGCCATATATGTACATTATCTGTCTATCTAGGTACTTTAGCACTCAAACAATCCGGGTACTGTAGTCGTCAGTCAATCCGGGTACTGTAGTCGTCAGTCAATCCGGGTACTGTAGTCATCAGTCAATCCGGGTACTGTAGTTATATCAGTCAATCCGGGAACTGTAGTTATATCAGTCAATCCGGGTACTGTAGTCGTCAGTCAATCCGGGTACTGTAGTCGTCAGTCAATCCGGGTACTGTAGTCGTCAGTCAATCCGGGTACTGTAGTCGTCAGTCAATCCGGGTACTGTAGTCGTCAGTCAATCCGGGTACTGCAGTCGTCAGTCAATCCGGGTACTGTAGTCGTCAGTCAATCCGGGTACTGTAGTCGTCAGTCAATCCGGGTACTGTAGTCGTCAGTCAATCCGGGTAATGTAGTCGTCAGTCAATCCGGGTAATGTAGTCGTCAGTCAATCGGTAGTCGTCAGTCAATCCGGGTACTGTAGTCGTCAGTCAATCCGGGTACTGTAGTCATCAGTCAATCCGGGTACTGTAGTTATATCAGTCAATCCGGGTACTGTAGTCGTCAATCAATCCGGGTACTGTAGTTATATCAGTCAATCTGGGTGCTGAAGTCGTTATTCAATCCGGGTTCAGTGGTAGCCATTCTACCCGGGTTCTATATTAGCCTGTCAATCCGGGTACTCTAGTCCCCTATATCCATCAAGCCATAGATCAACAAATTCTTTGTTACAATGTCACAGTACCAATATAAATCTATTACTGATGGCTCTGTTAGTGTTGTCATATTCATCCTAAACAATTATGTACATACTTACGTTGATATATAGTTATATACAGTACATTAGGTTGAATAGCTTACTCTTATTTGTGGGTGTCAGATAAATAACAGTGTAAATGACAACGTACATCACGATATATATACCTTACATATAATACCTACACGGATACCTGATGTCTTTTGTCTCTCAAAAATGTTATCTACACAACATCTAAAATCACCCTATCATGACACAATGTATGTCAGTCATAACTTAGTGTTCGATGTGGTTCAACCAGATGTCAATTGTTTAGCATGACAATTGTTTTTAATATTGCTATTATTGTAATATTAAATTTTGCTAGAACGTAGTTTTTTTAACTGATTCCGAATGTATGTAGAAATTATGAGAATACCCCCCACTTATTGTAACTATTCTGAAATTCTGAAATGTTTATGCATCCTTGCGATATTAATATGAATTTAAAAAGTGTTTATGTATAATAATTTATTTTGAATTTCAATGAACCGTTTGAACTTCAACGGCACTATGAACTGATTACACAATTATGACATATACTGTATTGTATTCGGTGGTAATTGATTCTGAGCTCCATACATTTCGGGTTCTGGGTCAGATAATTAACATTTAAATAATTCAGAGCGCCATTAGAATGACCAATTCATAAATCACTTCACTATATTGACTATCTATAATTTTTTTGTAAATATTTTCATAATATTTTGAATTTAAATTTCAGATATAATTAAATATCAATAGTCCCTGTCAGACTAAACCATGAAGGGAAAATATTTAATAACATTATTTGCATAAACATAAGGCAAAGTGACCTAATCGTGGCCGCGTTTCCAGGATTACACCGTGTGACCCCTAGTTTATAACTGGTCTAATGGTTCTGTAGATTAATTTAGGATTGATATTGGATAGAAAGTTATGCTTCACTGATTACACATTAGGGTTCCAGATAATTTCTCCCCGATGCTGTTTCAATATCTTCACAGCAGGATCTGAAATAGGCTTTTTGCAGCGCGCTTCTCCAATCTCTGTGTATGTTTATTTGAACTGAGTCGTCCTCGTCCACATAGACCGCCCAACTAACGATACTGTACATGGTTTTGTAGGGATGAATACGGTTCTACTCGCTCGATGGATTCTTTGAATGGCTTAATTGTGAACAAAAACCAGGCCTGCTCTCTAGTTTGATTGGGAGATGTAATTCTATTTCGCTCTGGCCCAGACCGTCAGCTGTGACTTGTATTTGTTGTATTCTCGTGCGCTTATTACAAGTGAATTGTACGAGCTATATTCATATCGAGGAGAAAAGCCGCTATACAACACTATACAAGTTTACTGCTTTTGATGAGCCCCAGTACTATAATGGTCCTTTCTTTGCCCATGAAAAGCTAAATCCGTTTTCAGATCTTTCGATCGAATCGGATTTTCTATTACATGTTTAAGTTAGTATTCAACTCGTTGGCTTCCGAAAGGGTTTCTCATTTACAATGTATTGCTCCAATGTAGAAGTATATTTTCATGTAGCAGATTTTGGTTCAATTTGAAGTGAAAGTTGTTGAATTTCTGGGATAATATATTTCCTTGGTACAGAATGATATGACGGATGGTTGGACTAAAAATGTCACAATTTCGGATTTCTATTTTTGTAGATGTCGTTCATGCAATACAGAATTGTTGATTGTGGATTCGGGAAAGCTGGGTAAGAATCTGTATAACATCATGTTATATTTTGCTATTTTATTTAATTGCATCAATATCATAACTTTGAGCAAGGTTTTCACGCTGTCGCGGCCAACGTTTTTTCTGCTATGTCTTTTTATATATTCCCTCCTTAAGTCATTTTTTCAGTTGATATAAATAGCTTAAATGCTATTCGTAATGTAATTTGATATTTGAGGTTTTAATTGTATCATCAATGGAGCAACACATGAGTAATTTTCAGTCAACGACAATTGATGGTTGAAGCAAATATTTTGTACAATCGAGAGAGAAATAAATAATGATAAATGACTCTTTCTCGTTGATTCTGTACCGTGTACAGCCCCGATGAGAGCATTGTCTTTAGTAAATATAATTATTGTATTAATGGGTATTTATGATTAAGGTAAAATTATTTGAGGATTTCGTTTATAAAAACGTGTGTGGTTCGTTATCATCAAATACGTTACGTGCGGTTTCCTTTGTGACATTCCTACTGAATACAGAATATCAACAATTCCAAAACAGAGTCAATTATCAATAAAACACTTAATTTACCTATGATCTACAGTAATGTAGTGTATATTGTTATTTTTGTTTAACGTTTTTAACGGTTTTGAAATATTCTTTGCATAACTTTTCGCTGCTTACAGTACATGAATGGATTGGGAAATAATATTCCGTGCATCAGTATAACCATAGAATTTCTTTAACATTGTTATGCTCTCCGAGTATATTGTCTCCGGCACGAATTTACTTTTTATTATGTTGTCAATGTTATGTAAATTTGTATATTGTGGATGTGTATGATACTGATGAGTCGGAAGACTTAAAGTTAATAAAGAACTTGAACAGTATCTGAATGTACGGTATATAAATATATAGGATATACTAATAAGTCGATACGTTATATAATATAATAATGTGACATTATCTTGTATAATATAATAATGTGACATTATCTTGTATAATATAATAATGTGACATTATCTTGTATAATATAATAATGTGACATTATCTTGTATAATATAATAACGTGACATTATCTTGTTTAATATAATAACGTGACATTATCTTGTATAATATATAGAATTTAGCAATACCTTATATGGAGGGTATAGCTACATGTATATTTACCTAAATATATATTACAACTATTGTAAGCTCTTTTGGGTTACAAAATATAATTATATTTTTGTTTTGTTCTGAATTATTGAGCAAGCATTTTTTGTTCCTTTTTGAATAGCATTCCGTTGGATTTATGTTGAAAACGGTAAAAATATATCAAAGAAAATTCAGTTTGATTAAACAGATTTTATTGCTTCTTAAAATCAAGCAAGAGCAAAGTTTTGTACCAAATACATTAAATGATTGTTTGGTTTATATTACCATGTTAGGAATTTGGTGTATTTTAGCGTAAGAAATATCATCGATTGGATGTAAAACATTTCTAAATTCAATATTTTCTATAAATATATATCAATCAACAAAAGTTTATTTTTTACGTTGGTATTCTTTTACAAACCTGTATAAGGTGATTACTGATATTCTAACATTAGGAGATGAACCACATGTTTCATTTCGGACTTACTGAATACTTAAACAAGACCTCGCCGTTATAAATAGTTAACGATAGGGAAGTCGTGTTATGTTTCACACTTTCCGGTTAGATGGAATTAAAAGTGACGTCTCCAAATTATACCAGGGCATGTATAGTGCATTTAGATAGGATCTTCACGGAAGGTTTACGGAGATATTAGAACGTGTGTCAGTAGAATTTTTAAATTTTATTAGCTTTCCCTGATTTTTTTCTTCTGCACGATTGTTATTATGAGCTATTTTGGCATAACAAACTAGAAAAAAAAGGTTGCGTTGTTTTAATTTTATTTAAATTATTAGCTGATTTTGTGATAATCACCAGTGTTATGACCTCTCGGCGGCCTATTTTATCTAGTGTAATCTAGGACGTTTTATAATAACAATTCCAGAATAATTATATAATAATGTGTTGTGTCCATTAATGTATTTTTATATTGCAATACAATTGATAAAAGTATGTATTAATAGAATGTATATGTGCTTATCATCAACATCAATAATAAAAATTCGCATATATTTTTTTAGATATACCATTGAAACTCCCTAGGTTTCCGTAAGTCTTATGGTTAAAATATTTACATGTGTATTTTCTTTTTCTTTATTGTAATTAATTCAAAAACACTTTCTGAAATCGATTTGACCTTTCATAAAGACACTTCAAAATTCATGAAAAATGGATTCTGACGGTGTCAGGGGGAAATCGACCACTGTAATTAATTGCCCCCTTAAACATAAGGCCTTAATTTGATAGACGTTCGGACACTTTGTTGAACTGTGACATATTGTCAGTGAAATATTGGACAGATACATCATCCTGTGGACTGAAAGGGGTTGATAAGTCGAGTAGTGGCTTCGAAGGGGTCAATTTGGAAGCTTGACAATTTGTCAGTTTAAATACATTTTCATTGCTTGCAATAATCAAACTAGGGTGGTCAAACTAAATGAATACTAATTAGGTGGTAGTGCCAACATATCATTTATATTGTGTCTTTATTTTTTAATTCGAAACGTAAAGGTAATAAACCTATGTCTAGTATACTCAACCCTTTTCCGAAAAACGTTTGTTTCTTAACCCGCTTGAATGGCATTGACGCAAGAGAAGCACGCTATTATATATATATATAAGTTTAATTTCCATAATTTGTCTTACACTTAAAAGTTTGATAAAATAACATATGGGGAAAACATAAGGAATGTAATGTTATAGTTATATAAATATGCATTTGATTTATTTCTGTAAATCACAAATTTTGCCAACAAAATAAAGAGAATAGACGACTGAGGACAGGTATTTTATTTTTCTGAGAAATGATACAACTATGTTTGGTTTTGTATTTCAAAAATTATAAACTGAAATTAACATTGATAAAACATGAATATGTATTGAAATATTTGTTGGTTTTATGTTTGGTCATCTTGTCATCATGGCCAATATTCTTTTCTTGCGTAATAATGTCATCCCGTTACACTGACCGTTTCACATACATGACACAATCTGTGTATATTATTGTATTCTGTATGGTCCTGGTGAATACAAAGCTTGTGTACTAGTTACAGGACAATTATTACTAAACATTGATTTCGTCTGATATTATTGTCGATACCTTGAATAGATTAATATGAAGCCCTGTTTGGAATTGTTGTCTACGCTTTGTTGTTGTTGTTATTGTTGTTGTTATTGATTATTAGTATTGTTATCTTCCAGTATATCCAATAGAAACTAATTAGGAATACCTTTTTGATATTGAAATATATCCGATAGTTATCTATGTACATCACCTACTAGATTCCGATATTCAAAGTTAACCAGTTTATTTGTATAGTTAACATATATATATAATTTTGACAGTTATTTGGACCTCGCGCCTCACATAAACATAAGTGTACATTGTCAGGAATAATTCTTGATTAAATATTGACATTTTAACCCAAAACAACCTTCTAGATAAAATCCCTTTAGTATTTTGTATACCAACACCTACTACTCCTTTGCTTTGCATTAGTTTTCTCCGACTACTTCGCAACTTGTTGAGTATAGTTATCAACATGTTTACCAGGTGGCAATATAAAATTAGCAATTATATCAATGCTTTATTCTTATATTTTATATCGCTGACATGTCCTAGAGTTGACGAAACGGGTACATGTTGTGGTATATTCATATGGCTAAATAATGCAGTATTATATTCATATGGCTAAATATTGCAGTTCTTAAATTCATATGGCTTAATGATTCAGTTTTATATTCACATCACGAGGTAATTCAGTTTTAGTTTAAACACTATTTTATTCAGTGGAAACATCAATAAACATATACATATAATTTCAAATGAATAGGGATTTGACAGCAAGCTTAAAGCTTATTCAGGTCATCTCCCTATCTGTGTTATATTCATATGACGAAATAATTCAGTTTTATATTCATATGACTAAATGATGTAGTTTTATATTCATTATTGGGCATATTATATTATATCTCCATATCAATATTATATCTCCATATCAATATCTTATCTATATATCAATATTATATCTATATATCAATATTATATATCTATATCAATATTGTATCTCTATATCAATATTACATCTCTATATCAATATAATTTCTCTATATCAATATTATATCTCTATATCAATACTACATCTCTATATCAATATTATAGCTCTATATCAATATTATATATCTATATCAATATCACATTTCTATATAAATATTATATCTCTATATCAATATTATATCTCTATATCAATATTATATCTATATATATATATCAATATCACATCTCTATATCAATATTTTATCTCTATATCAATATTACATCTCTATATCAATATTACATCTCTATATCAATATCATATCTCTAAATCAATATTACATCTCTATATCAATATTATATCTACATCTCTAGATCTAATAGCTATTCAATATTATATCTCTAAACAAGATTAATATCAATATCACATTCTATATAAATTAAATCTCATATCAATATATACTCTATATAAATATACAATATTAGAGTATATATATAGTATATCTCTATATCAATATTATCCTATATTCAATATTTAGTCTGATATATCAATATTACATCTCTATATCAAATATTACATCTCTATATCAATATTACATCTCTATATAAATATTACATCTCTATATCAATATTATATCTCTATATCAATATTATATCTCTATATTAATATTACATCTCTATATCAATATCATATCTATATATCAATATCAATGTTATCTGGTATACTATAATGTCATATCAGCCTTTGAAGTTATGATATCTTAACATTTCTACGCTATTTGCCTGACCATGCTTAGTTCGATACCGGTATGAATACAGTGATAGCAACACGTGATAATATAAGGATGGGAGATCATCCCTAATAACTCCAAATATTCCAATCCAGCTCTACCATTTATCTTCCCCCCGCGTATAGCAATTGACATGTTAGGCTATGTTCATTTCACAGTCTCTATTGTGTGTCGACGAACCCGAAAATTAGTCCATTGAAATTTTTGATGAAACCAGACCAATCTGAGCTGGCAAACAATACAAAAATTCGTTATAATATCGCGGGGCAGCCAACAATACATAACATCTCCTGTACAGAGTACAACGTTTTCCACTCCGAGAGATGAAATTATTGTATTTTATGAAAAATGACACGTCATTTGTCGAGTTACTACAAATTAGCCTTTTCCCCTTATTCATCATAAATTGGGAATTTGCAAGATATTTGTCTAATGTAAATATTTTAAGATTAAATGTCAAAAAGAGATTTTTCACGTGTAAATTCTTGGTGAACATGATGGTTTCTCTAATTCTCAAACTGATATTTAAGTTCCGATGCATTATAAATGTTTATGGTGTCCTATGTCATTAAGACACGAAACCTTTTGCTGGATGATTATTTATCAGCTGACGGTTAAAAGAATGGAATTTTTTACGCATATTTCCCCTTTTTAAGAAGTATATTGTTAGTTGATGAATATTTTACTTTTAACATTCAGATTGAGCTATGATCTTGATTAACATAGTTAACATTCCATAAATACAAATTGTGGAGTAATAATTTACTTTAATTTTTGGCACACGTTAAAAAGTTTCAGATTTATTTTCAGGGTTGCTATCATAGAAAATATTAAAAACGGAACTTCAATACAAATGAAAGTAATAGTTTCAGAGCTGGAATTTAGCGGAAGTTGTTTTCATCTATGGCGCTAATTTTTGTGTTGCCATTGACGACTGCCAATTTACGAGTGACGTATGCGACATGATTAGAATGTAATATGGATGCGGAGGTGGGCTGGTTTTGTTGGCTATCGGTGTCAAATAGGCCAACTGTGCTTGAAAGTCGGCGATCAAAACAAATTAACGCTAATGTAATTCAATAAATGGTCAAGCATTGGTCAATTAATATGGTCATAATGAGTACACAATACAATGGCCACTAACACGAGTGTAACTGTAATTATCACCTTTGACCTATAACTGACCACTCTGGACAGACACTCATTAGCACAGCAGGAGCGACAATTTATAAAATCCTTAATTTACACTCTGTAACATGTGACTCGGTATTATGAGGATCTGGAATCTGTCTTGTCATATATAGCACGTCAATTCATACCATTAGCGAATTAGTTAATAAGGTCATATTTACACATTATCGCTATGCTTTGTATTTTTTGCCTATGCCAATGCTTAATTTAGAACCTTACGTATCCTTTACAATGTCCGCGGTGTTTTTCTAATTTTTGTTTTAATAGACACCACCGAAAATGCATAATTATAAAGAGTAATCATTAATGTTCGAACATTTTGAATAAACGAAGCTAGAAAACGCTCTGAACTAAAAGAATAACGTCTTAGAAATATAATATATGAAATTAACAGTTCACATTTGAGATTGGTGGTGTTATGGCCAAATCTAGTTTAATATAATTACAAGCAATAAGAGGCAAGCGTGTATACTAAGCAAAACAAAACTAATCAAAAACAACTAATTTACTGTTATCGTTAGATAATGTAAACAAGCATTACGTCAGGTAGGGATATCATGTTGATATTGAACGTTTCTTAGTATATTGTTCATTTTAGTATCGTTACAATGCCTTTGTGTGATTCTTAAACCAGAAGCGATAACTGATATTTGATATATCTTAATCTTAATTTTAATCTTATTTTATTAAGTTTAAAACGCAATATGTAATGAAATTAAAATAAAGAAATGAATATAAACTTTCTAATAGCAAAGTAGCTTACATATTTGTTTTGTTTTTAAAACATTTTTTATTAGAAATAATCAGTTTTGTAATTATTCATTACAAAATAATGCAAGTAAATTTACAGTTACTTACATATCTTTTTTATTTCTTGTTTGATCTTGTGTTCATTCTTGTTGTATAACACATTTTAAAGTGCACGTTTTCAAAAAAGAATATTTACACCAGGTCACATAGTTCATTTGTTAAATATCCCTACTGGATATTATGACAGACATATGTTACAATATAAATACTGCGGTTATTAAGGGGAAATCTCAAATTACCCAATTAGGTTTTGTAATTACCATTTTGAATATCTAGATGAAAGATAAATTATAAATGAAGGGCTATTTAGTTTCATGCTGTAAAACATTATATCTCTTTTAAAATTGGAACTGGGTTATTGAAATCGATTAATGTATGTAATCGGAATTGATAATTGATCCGTGTGTACATCTAAACGTTATAAAAAAAAGTGTCAGTTGATATCACGTGATTAACAAAATAAAAGACAATAATCTATTATTATCATTAAAACAGCAATACATATATCCTTTTGAATTTATGAAAATTGTACAACCCTTGAAATACTTTTGTCTATTCTTTATTTCACATCAATGAAGTTTTTATAAACCATTATGCATTCAATAAGCCTGGAACTATTTTATTTTCTACTTTGGACATTAAGTTATAACGAAACTGCTTTTCTTAAGGCCACATTTTATTACTTCAATAAGGATTAAATTAAACTGCACATATTGAATGAATGGCTTGCTTGATTTCGGTATGTTTTTGACCAGGAAGACTAAAGGGGAGACATGCATAAGAATGGAAACCATGATCCATATATCAAAATTTACATGGATATAATTGTCTATACATTGAAACTTATTTGGATATTTTTATTCTACACTAAAATTAAACTTGGGGATCTATATATCTAAAATCAAAGTGAATATTAGTTTTTTTCATATCAAAATTTACTTGAATATTTGAATATATATTATATTATGATCCATGTATTTATATAAAAAATAAATATGTAGATATAAATAAAGTATAGCAATTTCAAAATATACCATAATAGGTATAAATAGAAATTAACAAATAATCGAAGGTTTGTCTTCAATACAAAGCTTTCTTCCATTAGATACCTTGTACAAAATAGATATATACACAAATTAACAGGGCATTACACTATGCTCCCCTTTCCAAGACAGTGCTATTAAGCCTCAATACAGCCCGTTGTTGTCAATATCCTCTTCGCCTCCCGGAATTATTGACAAAAGAGTTCTGACTTACATACACACGTCTGTGCCCTCTACGAGTATAGTTTGTCAAAATATGATCAATAAAAATGATCGAAAATGCATGTTGAGTTGACGGTTTTATTTACTTTATCTTTAAATCGATATTGGTCTCTTTAAAACTGTCGGTGGCAGAGTAGTGTATACTTTGACTGGGGGGGATGTAAGTATCTGTTATTAAATCGAGATGTGGGCCAGTACCTTTGTCTCTGCTAGTAATATTACTGGAATTGTACTTACCAGTTCTTAATTAGTGAGATGCTATACACTTACATACTTACTATGCTATTGCTGTACAAAAGGCGAGCGAACTTTCGGCAATTTGGAAATTTTATGTATCACCAGTTACAGATGGAAAATTTAACTTATACTGAAAATATATGTGTGATGATTTGAGGGAGATTATTGTTTGTTAAATATATATATATTTATAAATGGAATAAAATGTTAAAGCCATGCAAGGCTAATCTGGCAGCCTATATAAATGTGTTGTCTTTATTTCCCAGGGAAATGGCCGACTCGCAATAAGCCCACTTTAGTAACTGAAAACTTTTTTTCAATAAAGAAAGATAAAACAAAAAATGATTGGTTTGAAAGTATAAAAGCTTCCTTTTAATACCCCTTGTCAAATTATTTTCGAATAAACTTTACCACAAACTACTTTTAACAGGTCATGTAGAATTCAGAATCGCTCATTTCCGACCATAGACCTTTGTTTACTTCAATTGTTCGTGAGAACTCACACAAAAGTTTACTGGTAGAACCCTCCATATGACATTCTTCTGGCACCGCTTGTATCTCACCATAGTAACCAACCTGAAGGACGACCTATTACTAATGATACCACACCAACCTGACATCCGGAAAGCAGCCAGCCATGGCATCTCATGTCATACCTCGACTTCAGCCTTGATCCTTAAATTCAAATTATGCCTGAAGATTGGCATACATTATAAACGACTTAGTTTAATTTCTGCCTCAGTGACACTTTCACTCCTTCTTAACGTTTTATGAAACCCGAAGTATTTCACCAACGTGTATTATTGTGGATGAGGGGCGAGGAGGCGTGGAGGTTATGGTTGACAACATTGCTTCCTTTTCAGCTGCCGGAGTTCCATTGTTCAATCTTTCTCGTTTTCCCACTATCCTTTTGCTTTCTTTGTTGCTGCACTGATGTTTTCTAGTGTACAATGCTTTATTGTTTATCCCTTTGTTACAATGTCTGTTTTGGCACATTATAATGATTCATTGACATGTAACTACCTTATCCATTAATTTGTTTCTTTTGCTCTGTTCATTGATGACGATGTTAAGTTGTCCTTTAATCCGTTTCTGCTTTATAGAGATGCTGTTTTATTAATATTTCTTATAATTGAATATAAACCGTAACAAAAACATTACATATGCAGAAAACAGTGAAGAGTGATTCCTATATTTCATGCGCACACGATCTAGATTAATGCAACAAAATGAGGACATAGAAATTTAGAAAGGATTTTAAAATCATGAATGAGAAGTTTTTATTCAAGGTATATTTACAGCTGTCACCAAAGCTCTCTTGCCTATATATATATATGTATATATAATATTTTTTTTTAAAATGACGAAATGCAAGTCAATAAATACAAAAATATATATATTATTGACACGCGAAGAGTTTTAGTTACATAATGTAATTAAACTGAACTGAGGAGCAGCTAGGCAGCTTACATTATGTAACCAACATTCTACGAGTGTCAATAATATATATATACATTGTATATATATATTAAAATGAATTGACAACATCCATCCTACGTCTTCGAGCGTTATAATGAATATCATACTAGACATGTTTTAATAGGTTCCTTTGAAATAAAGCACGTTATACACAACCGCAGTCATGATCTTGCCTATCCTCAAAAATGGAAAAATATTACAGAGATGAAAACAAATGCATCATTTACTATTGAAAGAAAAAACTATTTATACCGTATCAAATTGATAGTCCCTGTCACATTAACGTTTGTTTTTAATTCAGCATCATTCTTACTCTTTGTTTGGTAAGGAATAATTTATCAAATGTCTTTTGCTCATTATGACCTTTGAAAGAACATGAATTATGGAATATGGAAACTACAATTTATGTCCCATAGAATTTCCGCTAACCTCATAGATTCATACTCGGTTTCCCTATATTTTAAATATATCAGAGGTAGTTTACTACACGAATACAAAGAAACCATATGAATTTGAATGGGGGTGATGCATATAAAAGTAGTGGATAATTGTGTACACAAAGCCGGTGATTCTGATCAAAATGATAGAGAAGGAATATGTGGGGTGGTTATCGAACGTAAGATCAGCCATATAGTTTGAATATACTAAATCATTATCACTTCTCTACCCTATAATAACCAGGTACTGGGTCGGGAAAAATCTTCATTAATTTGAATCTAATATGTGCTTGTCATGACTAACGACATTGCATCGTTTTTGCCTGCAATGTATTAATTGAATACAGGCAAACAAAACCCGTATTGAACACCGCGGAGTCTCTTTCATGGATTCAAGGACTTGTTTTGGGGATACGTGGTCCGTGTAATTTATGGCCAGCCAACATGAAGTATTTACCTTGGTATTTTGACAGCTTTCCAATAAGGACACAATTAGATTCTCTCCCAATACCACCTGACGAAGTATAGAAGGTGAACTAACTTACCGGTTGAAGTATTGAATACTAAATTTGTTTCGACAATGTTTAACAACGAGGACCCAGTAAAGGTTTTATGAGGTTTTGTTCGATCGTTACGCCCAGTTTCCAATCTTTTCTGTGAGGAAGCGAACGTTAATTGATTTCAACCGTCATATTTATAATAATTTGCGAAACCTATTATTTTGGACGCCCTGAGAACATATTCATTCACTTGTTCACATTTACTATCCAAGATAAATATATAAAATATAAATTTTACCTTAAAATTTTCTCAAGACACCTTTTAACCCAGATGATCTGTTTGCCGAGGTAATGTTCTTTAGTTATCACGAGATATTCTATTGCAAATAGAAAACAGGAAAATAAAAAAGAGAACCAGGTCTTGTTTGAAAATGGACAAAGACACAATATTTATTTATATATGAAAGCCAAGTATAACAATTGACATATTTTTTCATCAAGAAAACACAATAAGAATGTGTTTAATATTAAAAATAAATATGCTGTGAAGCCATTTCATTTATGTATTCGGTTTTTATATTTTCAGAATTTCGAGAATGAAGTAAACCCAGGCTGCAACCTCATCCGGGAATGTCCATTTGAACAAGGTTTATCCCAAGTGTCACCTAGACATTTAAGAATTTAGCGGGAATGACTTATACGACAAAGGTTAGATATTTTGAGATTTTAAAAGTCAATACAAAGTAAGTATATGAGATTTACTATAGAAATAGGACATTCTAAGCGCCATATTTTTTGTGAAATTATATATGTATCATATTGTGAACAATGCTGTTATGAAAACAATAAAAGAATATAAAAAAAAACATATATGATATTTTTTTCTTTATTAAAGAAGTAATATTTGCTACACTCCCAATATGAATTGGAAAGTTTAGAAATCCAATGAATGATCATCACTCTGCATAAAAGTGCCAGATTTTTATTCTACATTAAATATTTATAAATCGTTAGATGCTGAAATTGATCGATTTCATTGACATCTTAAAAGCTTAAGGAATTCAAATTAAAAATTGATGTATAATCCGTTATCTTCATCAGAGGTATTCTCCAGCAGGTATCATTTACATACAATACAATACAACACGCCCCATTGTTTACAGCACAATAGCCATTGTCCATCATTATGTGTTCCATCAATTCTTAAAAACAAGCGTCCTGATGTGTACCTAAATGTTGCTACAGTATTTTCTCAGAAAATAATTATATTTTGTTCTTATTTCAATCAAGAAAAACAAACGAAACAAAAAACATGCAGTCTGGTTCTATCTATCTTGACTAGAAAATGTGTATGTGTCTATTTTGGTTCAGTTCACTGATAAATTGTCGCGTGATGTTCAATGATAATTGCCAGAATAACACTTTGTTTGCACTTTTTTTGTAGTATATAGAAAATATAGTTGTTTTTGTAGTAGAATCAATATAGTGATATTTTTGTAGTTATTTTTTGTTGTATATAGTGATATTTTGTAGTATATAGTTATTTTTTGTGGTAAGTAGTTTTTTGTTACGTATTTAGTAATGTTTTGTGGTAAGTAGTTTTTTGTTACGTATTTAGTAATGTTTTGTAATATGTAGTATGTTTTGACGTATATAGTTATGTTTTGTGGTATATCGTTATTTTTGTAGTGTATAAGGATTTCTGGTGGTATATAATTATTTTTTCTGGTACATAGTAATGTTTTGTAGTACATTGTTATTATTTGTAGTATATAGTTATTTTTTTTAGTATATATAGTCCGCGCATTTTATCTAGTTAGATAAGATAAAAAAATGTTCAAAGTGATTTTCAGTTTCAACGTTCAATACGCGATGATACATTGATGACGAGTGTTTAAGTTCAGACATTTCTCCGCTGTAATTCAAAACATATTCTGCTTTTTCAAATCTTATTGTATAATTATAGCTAATGTCCAATCCACTGTAACACAAATGACGAGGGAGACAATTTTATGACTCGTGCCCTGACCGTGCCTCGAACTCACGGTCTAAGGCACCTAATCGCCTAGCCAGAAATACCCGCATCTCATACCACTACACCACTTGATATATATACATGTATATATATAGCCATTAATTAGGTACCGCAATTTCAAACAAAGTTTTATACACTTTATACACATATAGAATGAAAAATAGGAAAACTAAGATTTTATGGTATTTCAATCTTTCGGCTCCTAGAACAAGCAATAATTAGATAAGTGTTCTTCGTTACCAACGAAAGGGAAAATTAATTTATCCGGATTATATAAGATTTAATAAAATAACATGGAAAGAAAGAGCAGGTATGGTTCAGTAGACATTGAGAAAACGATGAGAGAGTAATTGGATTGTCGTTCGGCAATCTTGTGAAACCTACCGTAATTCTGGCAAGGAAGGCTAACGAACTGATCTAACCCAATCAGGATAACCACATAATGTTCTATTGATTACAGATACTGGTATTAGGGGGGCGGGGCCCTGTATCGACACACACACACATCACTGTCTTACAATTTTCTTAGATCTTCCATCCTCTTAATTGGATATGTTATGGTTCTAGATATTCTTTAACTGCGATTTCATAGGTGTTTTGAATCGAGGTGGAATCCATCCGGCTGTATTTGAACAAATATGAATTGTGCAATAAAACTTAATATGTTCTATGATATGTGTATAACTGTAGCTATAACAGAAATATTTTATGAATGGATATTTGATAAGACAGAAATCACAGTTTTGAACTAATTACAATCAACATGAAAGGAATAATGATAATATTGAAGAAGCCGAAAAATATTTTATTTATGTATATTGGTAAATATAGCAGCATCAGTTGGATTACAGTAAGTGTGTATTTCTCAATAGGTATATGTTTCATCATTTATGCATGGATCATACGAGTTTTGACGCAAATAATATTTCATATTGAAACGCGAGATGATCTTTAGCAATGTCCATCATATTATATCATACCAATAGCATTTCTGTTCACCATGGTGATGCGGTAAAGGAATAAAGCAGCATGCTTGTACCGTCTCATTTATGATAAAACAAAATAGTTTTAGAAGAGAACGATATACAGAATCAATATATGGATATCAGAGTATATGTACTGAATTTTTTTTAAACATAAATTAAGTTGTGTGCAAAATATTGAAAAAAAAAGATGTATTTCTTAATTTCGTAATACCTTGACAATAAATTAAACACGTGCTGAATGGTTCGCTTAGTTCATGATTTTATTCAGAAGAGATAAACAAATGTCTATTTTTGCTCTAATTGAATTTCCACATATTTACATTGATCACAGTAAAATTGTCATTGTGTTAACACAAAGCTCCAACCAATGATATTCATTTTGCTATTTTACTAGGAGTACAATTCACATTTTAACTGGAAACAATTGTTATACTCTGTCTAAAACGACTTCTTTGTTTCCTGTTTAGTATCCTTTATATTCCGTTGTTAGGTACCCCCTCTCTTTATGATTTCCTGTTATTTCAACAACATACAAATAAACATAATTTGGTTGAGTGCAGTCATTTTTTCTTGTTTATTATCCTTTTTTTATTGTTATTATCATTTTCTAGATTTTAGAAACTTCTTCCATTTTGCGTGTTCTTAGGTTATTTCATTCGTTCCTGATAATTCTCTAGAGAACCAAATATGTCGGCAATAAAACAAAAGTCTATTACATAACTTCGTTTCTGTCCTAACCATGGGGATTCCATAAACAGTTGTATAAAATCCGCTTCATATTTCAGTTTTTGGGTCGTGTACAGAGATATTATTTGACTACCAGGCAGGGAGCATCACGCGAGAAACAGGCATTGGCGGTCCAGGCACGCACGTCACAATTTCACCAGCACCAGTCTGTGTGCTCGTAGATTATCTTTAAATTTGAAATGAATAAGAACTAAATTAAAGAAAACGAAATAAATAAGATGCAAGATAGGGAAGATACGGGTCGAAGCTAACATGCTTTGGAGCCTAGATCATCACGCGAAATTCTATTTAGACCTTTTTATCCAGCCTTGATTTCATTATGTTCTGCCAATTAAGAAATAATCTGTTCTTGAATTCAGATCTGGTTTTCAGCACTAACTATCCCTAGGGAGAATAGCGTTGGAGAGCTCTGCCATCTGATTTCGATTAGAACTGGTAACATCCACGACACACGGTGTTCGCGTTCGCGGACTTTCAGCAAATAACTCTTAGGTCCCCTGCACGCAGCCTCACTCCCGCTCCTTATGATACTTGCACTTCTGACGATGAAAGCCTTAACGATTGCTAGGGGATTTGACAAACATAAAATCGAGGGTATCTGCCCGATGTAAATCGGCTAAGAGTCAGACAAATCTATTTATATGTGTCACAAAATCATTCTTCGTCATATTTCATTGTCTTAATTGTTTTAGACTGACAGAATATGTTGCAGTAAAAAGGGAGATCCTGAAAGGTCAGGCCTCGGCATTAATCACATTATACAGCAGAGTAGATTCCAACTCTGAAATAAAACAGAGGTTTATCCTATATCCCGGTCATGAAAAAATAGGACATCATCCTGCATTTGTTTGTTGAAAATGATAACTGTCCGTTTGACCAGAGAAAACATATACAATCATAATAACTAAATTGTTCCTATAACTATATACCACAAAATAACTATATACTACAAAAATAACTATATACTACAAAAATAACTATATACTACAAAATAACTATATACTACAAAAATAACTACAGATGTTTTCACTCTTTTGTCATTATGATACGATGTTGTGTTTATCATGCCTATGCTCTTATGTAACGTCAATCTATATATATATATAGATTTATATAAGTGTCTTGACACTTGTTTCTGATTCCTTTTTGCTAATGTATATGTTGTATATATATTGTTAAATGGAAATTGAAAAATAAAACATAGTTTCAACTAAAATAACTACATTCCACAAAAATAACTTTATTCCACAAAGAATAACTATCGACTTCAAAAAATAACTATAGGCTACCAAATAAACTATATACACCAAAAATAACTATTTACTTAAAAAAACTATGTACTTCAAAAAATACTATGTACTACAAAATAACTATATACCACACAAAAAAACATATACCACAAAAATAACTATATACTACAAAATTAACTATGTACTACAAAACAAAAGCAGTTTGTATGAAATATATAAGGATTCAGAAACGCAGAATTATACAAATTAATAAAAAAACAACAACCCGGTACTGAAGAATGGAAACCGTCTAATAATCCTTGCATTTTTCCTGATAACTTAGTCATTAATTAAGAATATATGTTATCAAATTATTCAGTTTTGTCTATAAAGACAATACAAAATAAAAGCTCATTCAATTATTAAAATGCTAGTGATATATTCTAAGCTATTTCATACATACAATTAAATGGTTTAAATGTTATAAATGATAAAATACTATGGCATTAACAAGAAATAATTGAAAACGGTATATTTATCTGAAAAAAAACATCATCTTTGAATATTAGGTAGTTTACAAATAATCAAATTCCTTGTTTAAACAAAACAATGTTATATAGTTTACAAATAGTCAAATTACCTTTTTTTAATCAACACAATGTTCATAATAACCACCAATTACTGAATAAAACCGTGTATCATAATTATAAATATCATCGAAAACAAAAACAAAATAACACATCACCTAAACTGTGTACGTTAATAGCACAGCACGTCATTAACACTAAGTGATATATATATATATATAAATATACTATCATTAGGACCATATCCCGGTATATATCAACATTCGATCTTTGTTGAAATATCAAAATTCATGTCACGTGTTCACTAAAGATGAACATGCATTAGTGACATATCATAAACATACACCGACACTGGAACAAAATCTTTAAGTTCAAAACAATATGACCGTAATTGACGTAGAATCGGAGAAAGTTCATACCAATTTTGCTACTAATCACATTTTTGTCATCCTCCGTGTATTTCAATTTCAGTTCTGTCTGTACCATATGCCTGAATTAATTGTCCCTGCATATTTGCTATCCATCTCCACTCCGTAGTGTGACACGCGGTGCGACCTCACACCTCAGGCCTTCGATTAAATCATTAGGGTAAATACATCGCTTTACACATTGTTTCTTTTAGAGAAGCTCCTCCGGGCTGATTTCTACAGAAGGCTTTACAAGTGCTCCAAGTCTGGCTAGGATGTTCGTACATGTGTTTGTATTTGGTTGTTACTTGATAATACGGCTAATGCGCTTGCAATAAGGTTCAGAAATAAAACTAAATTATATGGTAAAAAATCTAAATTTGAAATATCAATCACTGTATTATAAGGTAACATCTTGTTTTTTGCAAATAATGCTTACGTAAACAATATATGTTATATGTAGCATAACAGATGAATGTCTGAACTGTTAGAGTTAAGAGGACATATCTAATTTATATAGGATAGGTATAACGGTGACCTTTGATGGCCCGCACGGAGAATGGATAAGGTTGGGGATGATGACATAAATATTCATAGTCATAATAATAACTTTTTTTTTATATCTGTTAAATTGAGATAACTGATATTGCTATTTAAAAGTTATAGGTATTTCATATAGAAATAAAAACTTTCTCTAGAAACATTTGATCCATCCCATCTCGAGTATTCTTTAACCACACTCTAAATAAATAACCTGACTTTAACTGGTGTAGAGTTCGACACATGTAGATAACAACCAACACTCGCTCAATAATGAATTCATTTTATGAACTAAGAATTTATTGTTTGGGCTTCAAAAACAAACTCCAATAAGCTTTGCGCTTATTCTGTGTTGTAATAATTTAATTGTTTTGCATCTTAAACTTGTACCTTATTTGTGTTGTATCTTAAATTGATATCTTAACTGTTTTTAACCTTAACTGTTTTTTAAACGTTAATGTTTTGTACTGTTATTGCATTGTGCCTTAATCGTTTTGCACCTTAGTTGTTTTGTACTCTAATTTGTGTGTACCTTAGTTGTTTTGTATCTTTATTACTTGTACCTTAATTGTTTTCATATCTTAATTTTTTTCTGTCTTAACTACTTTGTACTTTAACTGCTTTGTACTTCAATTGTTTTGTACTTTAATTGTTGTGTACCTTCATTGTTTTGTGCCTTATTTGTTTTGTGCCTCAATTGTTTTTGTATCTTAATGTATTTTGTACTTTATGTCTACAATATTTGTATTGGTTTAATTATTCAATTCTTTATGTTCTTCAATTTGTTTAAATGTTAATTGTTTTTGTAGTTCAATGTTTGTACTTTTATTGCATTTCTAGTTAACAAATGTGATTTACCTCCCGTCACGAAAATAATTCAGCATATGTTGAGCTGAAATTATACAACCTTTATTATTAATAGTTATTTATGGACCACTGCACCATTTTGTGCCCTTTCTAGACATGTGCAATTGATATTGGGCTTTTGAGAGTGAAAATTTGCCATAAGTATAAAGATAGAAAAACTTACTTTAAATCAAAACATATCAAATACAATGTAACAATTATTATATGGTAACAGTATTAGTAAAAGATTATAGGGACGTGAGTATATGGTATTTTTCTTGATAGCAACATTCCTTCTTCACCGGTGTACCATGTTTGCATGCCCCAGTTGGTTCTATTTCTAACAACAGCTGGCTTCTAATTTCATGACTGCGGTGTTGGATGTCAACTTTTGATAGAAAATGAAGGTTAAAAAGCTATGTGGAAGTTTTAAGTTAGCAATCATGATCCAATCGGGAAATGATTTATTTTGTTATGTGAAAGAAAGTCCAAAAAGACACACCAGCTAATAGGATAGTCGACTCAGTTGATGTCCATGCAGATAACTGGCGGATATGTTATCACTGACCAAGTTCTGGTTTTAAGAGCGTGACATGACGAATGTGGTCGATGAAGTAAGCGACCCTTACCCTTTTGGTACAGATGGTCTTAATATCTTGAAATTTATCAATGATTTCACTCAAAATAGAATTTCAATTGGTCATATCCTGCCCTTATTTCATTGGGATATCGAGCGCTTCAGTTTCATGTACGCGTTGAAAATGTATTTTCATTATCCAGATATCTACTTTGCATCAGTATTCTACAATACCTATTGCATTGCTGATGTTAATTGTAATGCTGTTGTCTCACTTGGATGATGATGTTGTCGATATTCACCAGGCATCATGTCAGATTTTTTTTATTTGTTATGGGTCCATTGTCTTTCGCCAGATAAGTATCTTCATTAGGCTTTTTCATAACTTCAATATAGATACCAAAGCAAACTTTGAATTGGATAAAGTGCTAGTCTCCAACATAGTGTTACCATATAAATATCGTCTACAGTCTGTTTCAATATTGTTTGCACTTGATGTAATCACCACTGATCTGGGTTCAGTCCTTCACCTCTGAACTATCACATAACACACCCTTTGAAATATATCCCGCTGAATGAAATGACAAAGTACTTGACCGCTACCTCTTGAATGAAATAATCTCAATTCGTGGTCTTCGATTGTTTGTAGCAGCATCAACTCTCCGACTCAGTCTCGATACTTAACACTAGTTATGTCATTCTTTTTGATTGGCAACAAGGTGAAATCTACCGCCAATGAAATCAACTGTCTCATATTTCATGGCTTAAAGCGCGCCATTGTTTGGTACACAAAGGTTACCATTGACCTTCTTTCGGATTACCGATCTCATCAATTTCTCAAATACCACAATAGTTACCGGGACAACGGTGAAGAATTTCCAATGAGTGTAACATGTTAGTTTTAGAAATTAAACTTTCTTGTTAAAACATTGTATTGAAATCGATGTATTTGATAGCATACAAGACTACATTTCCTGTTATTTCAAGGGTATTTAAATCTATCACGAAACGAAACAAAATCATTGTCAATTGGTACTGGTTAAAGTATCCGTTATAAAAACACATTATAATCAGAAAATAAATTGTTCAAAACATGTTTATTTCACTGAAATAACAGATCTTCTGATTGCGGAGGAATGATATTCCACAGTTATTCTTTAGTATCATTGGTTCTGTCTGGGAATGACATAATTAAAGTATGTGGTATTGCAGGACTCATAAATGTCATAAATACATAACCACACATACTCATCTAATCATTTTGATAATAGGAACTTTAGAAGACTCAAATCTGTCAAATTTGAGAAAGCGCTACGACAGTCTCTGATCTAAAATCAAAATAAATCCCAATGCAAGGATGATGCAGATTCATTCATTGGATACTTTACAGTTTCTAACTCGAATTTTTTTTGGAAGTGTCAGTTTCGTGTAGGTCTTTTTACAATGCTTTAGGTCGGTAGAAGTCATGCTAGATTTTTACCATCATTAGATGGTTCAGAAAGGCATCATATTGACATCATGTAAAATTTTATTGACTTCTATTAACAATACATTAACATCAAAATGACATCATATTGCCATCATATTTACATCATATTGTCATCATAATGAAATCATATTGTCAAAATGATGACCACATATTTTCTTCATTATGACATCTTATTTATTATCGCAATGACATCATAATTTAATCATTATGACATCATGGTTTAATCATTATGACATCATGGTTTCATCATTATGACGTCATAATTTAATCATTATGACATCATAGTTTCATCATTATGACATCACGACGTTCTTTATACAACATGGTTCCATCGCCACTGGATTCCAAAGAAATGCGAGCTACCCTGTAGAAATGATACACAAGTCCGGAATGTTGTTTGTTCATATTTATACATTGACAGATCAAACGTCTAAAACGTCTTTACAGAATATTTATGTATGATCTAATTAGATATTTTAATTAACAAAAAAGAAATCATCAAATAATGACAAGGTATCACGTCGTAAAACTATGCGTCTTCTGTCATATCTTAGGTGACACTTTCTACCAATCCAATCAGTGCTTTACATTTATATCTTACTTTAATCTGCTTCGTGCCACACCGAGGACATATCAACGTTTCCACCATGTGACGTATGATAAAGCGGAATATCATAAACAATTTAATGATACTAGTTCGAATTATGTACGATACTTAATAACGAATGAAAGAGAAACTGGAAATAAATTTTTTATTACATTCCATCATATATCAAATTCCTAAACATGTTCTCCGTAATTAGACAAAATTAAAATAAGTCTCACTGTTACTAGCTATACCCAACACGACCCAACGCAGCAAGCCGATTACTCAAATACCAAAAACAAACGTTCTTTATGTGGGTGAAAGTGTACTATAGTTCAAAAGGTATCCTATTTTAATTTTCTTTTCCAATTTGAGGAACTTGACCTACGGCCGTAGATGGCTGTGGATGTTATTGTCATCATCAGGTGTTCAGTAGTATGTTAATTTCCGCCGTACCAGTCCACACGACAAGTCCTGTAGTATTAAACCGCTAATTAGCCTGTCCTAGACAGCCGTATCTTCCTGTCATCCTACCCTTGTCACTCCGCTAGCACAATCCTCACTGCCGTAATTAGATTTCTGTTTCGTCGTACGGTGGCCCGTCCATGACTTACACAAATATGGAAACCTTTCATAGAACAGAAACGTGACCAGGATTCCCATTCGTAGATTCTCCTATTTCCAGGTACGGAGATCCGTCAGTGACATTCACAAGTATGGAAACCTTACACGGAACGGGAACTTGACCATGCGCTCTTACAATCTTTTTTTTTTACAGATATCATTCTATTTTCTGTTATGATGACACATCAGTGACTAGCTGAAGTATGGACACCTTGTATCTCTACCTCCTGGTAGGGAGACTTACGTGTCTAACAAATATTCAACATCATGACTAATATGGAGTTGTTATTTATGGCGGCAGGGTTTGTCTCAGGAGGAACTTCGTTAATAGATAGTTAATTTATATTATATGGAGAATCGTCTAATAAGTGTATTACATGTAGACAAAACACACAACATCGCCAACCAAAACAATATACCTGATAGTCAAGCAATCGACAAAAGGTATTAATTTCAACTGAGAGTAATAATATACCAATTTAAACATATTATATATAACAAAAAAGATATGGAATAATAAAAATAAAATCTACTAAGACCATCAAGGGTATCTAATATTAAAAAAGTCATAATTATTATCTGAAATGATTTCACATCAGGTGAGGAAGCATCTATTGTAGCTAAGACAGGAATATAGATCTTAACTCAGTAATTTCAATATCATCAACAAAGACACATTTAAAGGTTATTTATAGCTGAACAACTCCACTTAAAGCTTTTCTTTCACTTCATGGTTCACAACACCTAACAAGAGTGTCATCGATTTCAAAATATATTATTATTCTTAATATAAGAAACATTTTAGACCGATACAATATACAGATTTGTTTTTCAGTCTTTTCAAATATAGAACGTACAAAAGTCCAGGTTTATCTTTATGAGAGTAAAACATAGTTATCTTTCTGGATTTCTGAATGAGATATGAGGATCATATATACCAGACTATTCAGCTGTTCTGTACTCAATATAATCCTCATGTTAACAACTGTTAATTTTAAGTTAGGTCATTCCAACATAAGAATCGCAGGCAGGGCGTGAACATTATGCCCGCAGTCTTCATTGCATACTTTGTAACAGGCGACCAAATTTGGAATCCTGACTTCCTCCTTTTGGTTTAAACAACTTTTTTCCTACTTAACGTCTTCCCTCACACTGTTTTACCTTTGATCTTAAGTTGATCTGCTCCTGTGATAAAAACTTGGGGTTCTGTCCTCATATCATATTATTTCAACTCATCACAATGTTAATTATGCCCCATGCCCAACACTTAACACTTTAAGTAACTGGTCCATTCAATGTCAATATATCAGGAGAGAAGTCCTACAAACGTGATTGCGACATGACGTTTCAGTAACATGACACTATAACGCAGCCAAGACGTAGTATGCACCGACCTTAAATGACCTTGGATGACCTTGTTGTTAGGACGATAGACAATAACAACCTAAAACAAAGGATGTGTACGGGATATACATACCTGTGTATAAAACATCAATGTATAAATACAGTGTTTTAATGTTGAATGGTGATATTTCGACTGTTACCGCGTTATCACAAGACTGGCAAGAAAGAAAAGAAAATAAGAGAAAGGAAGTCAACGCCGGTGCGGACAGGAATTTAACGAAAAACCAAGAGAAAGAAAAAGAAAGTCAAAAGAGAATGGTAGGAAAGAAACGAGAAACCTGAATAGTATGAAAAAGAAAGTCAAAGGAGAATGGTAGGAAAGAAACGAGAAACCTGAATAGTATGAAAAAGAAAGTCAAAAGAGAATGGTAGGAATGAAACGAGAAACCCGAATAGTATGAAAAAGAAAGTCAAAGGAGAATGGTAGGAATGAAACGAGAAACCAAAAAAAAGATTGCTAGGAAAGACACAAAAAACCCGAAAAGAAAACAAAAGGAATTCAACACTAGTATGGCGGGGAAGACAAAGGCATTATTTTCGGAAAGAATATCAACACCAGAATATCGAGAGAAAAAAAATAGAAAACCTTGTTTTTATTGTTATTTTTTTTTTTATTATTATCATAACACATTTTAATTGCCATTATACAAAAGTGATCATACACAAAATATCTCAAGTTGTCATTACTACAAAATATTGTATGATACAACTGATATGACAACCATAATTATCACAATCATAAGCTTTCTCTTTAAACTGATTGGATTCAGAATAAACGAAAATATAAACGAAACACGAAACTTAGAACATACAAAAATGCGAAGGATTAAGTCATTAAAAGGGAAAAGTCCTCACTTTAAATAGCTACTATCAGTATTTCTAAAGAAGAATTTTCAGAGAAAATATGTTGCTATAACGAAAAATATTGCTATAAATTCAAACCAAGTAAAACCATATTTGTTTTAGTTTTTTACGTAACAGCAAAGTGATCAGATCAGTACGACTCCTCTGTAATAAAAACACATGCAAATGTGAAATAATGAGAATGTTGGACTCACAAAATATTTGTTAAAATTGACAAAATTGACAATCGATTTCAACACAAAAACATGACAACTAAATCGTAAAAGAAATGTCGATACGTGTTCTCCGCGATCCGTTTGGAATAAAAATCTCCCCGTTACTTGTACATTAACAACAATCACCTTAATTGGCTCACTGAAATAGTATCATTATCATAATGACAATGGATTTTAATTAACTAGCTGATCATCAGAGTTATATCGGACGAGAAGGACCATGATTTTACTCAAAGCGTTCACCACACAAACACGAGGTACAGGTGCCACTATGGAAGAATGTTACTTCAGCAGATCAAGAAACCCTTTTGTCTCGAAAGACCACTGTCAAATAATATAAATAGCATGCATATTACACAATTTTTATGCCTGAGTAATACAAAATGTACAAACACAAAGATGCTTCAGTCCCGATTTCTAACTAATACTGGAGTTTGAATTTACCACTATTTTTTTTAAACGCATAATATATGTTATGTAAAACTGAATTAATTCAAACGTTCAACGTTTCGCCGATCTATGTATTTAATTAGCCGAATAATTAACTGGGAACAATAATTCTTCTGGCACTTTTAATATCAGATACTCAAACTATCCTGCAGAATATATATTACTACCCTTACTTACATCACTACGAGATGGCTCATGATTATGACAGAGGTATACGTATAAGATTATCACCTGATGGTAATTCTATATCACTTCCATTAACTATCCGTAAGTCAATAAAATTAACCTCTAATCACTTCAGCCAGAAACAACTAATATGATACGTTAGGTAAATATATATATGTAATTGTATTTTTTAAACTAGAGTTGTTTCCCTTGTATTTCAATCCTGCCTTAAAATGAAAAATGGGAATAAGAACCAATTGTCTATAACTACCACCTGCTTGTATCAAATACTTGTTTATATGAATATAACCGGTATATCACCTGTCTATAACTATACACCTGTAAAATACCTGTCTATAACTACCACATGCATATTACCTGTCTATAACTATCACATGTATACTACCTGTCTATAACTACCACATGTATACTACCTGTCTATAACTACCACCTGTATAATTCCTGTCTATAACTACCACATGCATATTACCTGTCTATAACTATCACATGTATACTACCTGTCTATAACTACCACCTGTATACTACCTGTCTATAACTAACACCTGTATAATTCCTGTCTATAACTACCACATGCATATTATCTGTATATTACCTGTCTATTACTACCACCTGTATATTACCTGTCTATAACTACCACATGTATACTACCTGTCTATAACTACCACATGTATATTACCTGTCTATAACTACCACCTTACATTACCTGTCTATAACTACCACATGTATAATGCCTGTCTATAACTACCACCTATACATTACCTGTCTATTACTATCGCACAAATACTTATTGTCTATAGCTACCACCTGTATACTACCTGTCTATAACTACCACCTGTATAGTACCCGTCTATAACTACCACATGTATATTACCTGTCCATAACTACCACCTTACATTACCTGTCTATAACTACCACATGTATAATGCCTGTCTATAACTACCACCTATACATTACCTGTCTATTACTATCGCACAAATACTTATTGTCTATAGCTACCACCTGTATACTACCTGTCTATAACTACCACCTGTATAGTACCTGTCTGTAACTACCACCTGTATATTACCTGTCTATAACTACCACCTGTATACTACCTGTCTATAACTACCACAAGTATATTACCTGTCTATAACTGCCATCTGTATATAGCCTGTCTATAACCACATGTATATTACCTGTCTATAACTACCACATGTATATTACCTTCCTATAACTACCACCTATATACTACCTGTCTATAACTACCACTAGTATATTACCTGTATATAGCTACCACATGTATATCACCTGTCTATAACTACCACCTGTACACTACCTGTCTATAACTTTCACCTGTATATTACCTGTTTATAACTACCATCTGTATATTACCTGTCTATAACTATCACCTGTATATTACCTGTCTATAACTACCATCTGTATATTACCTATCTATAAATACCACCTGTATATTACCTGTATATAACTACCACATGTATATAGCCTGTTTATAACTACCACATGTATATTACCTGTCTATAACTACCACATGTATATTACCTGTCTATAACTACCACATGTTTACTACCTGTCTATAACTATCACAAGTATATTACCTGTCTATAACTATCACATGTATACTACCTGTCTATAACTACCACCTGTATACTACCTGTCTATAACTAACACCTGTATAATTCCTGTCTATAACTACCACATGCATATTATCTGTATATTACCTGTCTATTACTACCACCTGTATATTACCTGTCTATAACTACCACATGTATACTACCTGTCTATAACTACCACATGTATATTACCTGTCTATAACTACCACCTTACATTACCTGTCTATAACTACCACATGTATAATGCCTGTCTATAACTACCACCTATTACATTACCTCTGTCTAATTTACTATCGCACAAATACTTATTGTCTATAGCTACCACCTGTATACTACCTGTCCTACAACTACCACCTGTAATAGTACCGTCTGAACTACACCTGTACTATTACCTGTCTATAACACCACCTGTATATACTACCTGTCTATAACTACCACAAGTATATACCTGTCTATAACTGGCATATGTATATAGCCTTTCTATAACCACATGTATATTTACCTGTCTATAACTACCCATTATTTACTCTCTAACTTACACCTATATACACCTGTCTATAACTACCACTAGTATATTACTGTATATAGCTACACATGTATATCACTGTCTATAACTACCACCTGACACTACCTGTCTATAACTTTCACAGTATTATACCTGTTAATAACTACCATCTGTATATTAACGTCTATAAACTATCACCTGTATATACACTGTCTATACACCTACATCTGATATACTGTCTATAACTACCACCTGTATATAACCTGTCTATAAACTACCACATGTATATTACCTGTCTATAACTACCACATGTATATTACCTGTCTATAACTACCACATGTATATTACCTGTCTATAACTACCACATGTATACTACCTGTCTATAACTACCACATGTATATTACCTGTCTATAACTACCACCTGTATATAACCTGTCTATAATTACCACATGTATATAACCTGTCTATAACTACCACCTGTATATTACCTGTCTATAACTATCACATGTATACTACCTGTCCATAACTTCCACCTGTATATTACCTTTCTATAACTACCACCTGTCTATAACTATCACATGTATACTACCTGTCTATAAGTATCAACGATCAGTAATCTAATATATAACTTTTGAATAATGCTCATTTCATTTCTTATTTTCTATTTCTACATATTAAATATTTCTACACTAAACGATTTGTGCTATACCTATTACATCTATCGATATAGACACCTAAAGTTATATCATGAAAAGAACAATGACAAGATATGGCTGATGTAAGCTTCAATCCTGATACCCTCTCATTACAGATAAAATGGTTCATCGACAGTAAATCAACTCATTCATCTTAGGCCATATAGGTACGGGGAGGCTTACAATGAATTTTAATTTCATTTCAGATTAATAAAGTATTTACAGATATCTAATTATAGGGATATAACAATAAAGAATTGATTAAAATGTCATTAACATATACACAACATTGGGAGACACTATAAATATAGGTATTATTTAATAAAATGATAATACTAATGTCCTTATTTGATTTGTCAGATTTGTGAGTGTTTATATGTGATAGTATAATTAGTGTAATAAATGATTACTACCGATCTGATTAACACTGAGTAGGTACAAATAACTCATAGCAGAATATTTGAAAATGATGTTGTGCAAATAAATAAAAAAAAAAACTGTAATTTATGTATAAATGGTACACTATGTTAAAAAATTATAGTTTATGCATGAATACCAGTTAAGCATTGATGTCATTTTTTTTTAGTTTCATCGGGGTATGAAACAAATTTTGTTTGCAAACTGTATGAATCCGCGTCTGAAACTAAAAAAAAATTGACATCAACGCTTATAATTAATTTTTGAAAATGATTTTCTAATTTAAACATGTTTTATGTACAATTTTACTGGTTTTAAATGGGATTCTTTTTCTCAAATCAATACGCAACGTTAATTATCGTATTGTGACGTCACATTTTTCGCGCCATTCTCAGAATTTCTTTCATAGAAGAATGAAAATAATTTTTCGACCAATCACATTTGATAATATATCATATGTTCAAATATTATATCATATGTTTAATTGTGAGTTAATATGCTTAAATATCATATCATATGTTTGAATATTACGTCATATGTATAATATAATATTACTATATTATATTAGAATGGAGCAACATGCTTTACATACATAGCTGTATTCCTGTCTTCCTGCATACCACAAGAAGCCAATGATATTACATGTATGAGTATCTAACCTAACATTTGTATAAATATTGAAATGCATTTGCAAAAGAATAAATAATCTCCCTTTTAATGTATGTATCAGATTATTTTGATGAAGCTATATTTGAATATTTGATTTTAGTTTTGTATAATTGTATTGAAAATGGAAATAGTAATCTACAGAAAGTGAAGAATAAACAAATGTTTCATGTTATGTTAAATCAAAATAAGCATTTGTTAATTCGCTGTTCTTTTATCAGTTTTTTAGATAGTTATATCAAAATAAGCACTGAACATTTTTCTGTTGTTTAGATAATTATATCCAAATAAGCTCCTATTATTTTGCAAGTTGTTTAGATAATTATATCAAAATATGCAATGAATCACTTCTTACTCTGTTCCAATTATTAAGATAATTATATGAAAATAAGCGCTGAGCACTTCCTTATTCTTTTTCCATTTGTTAAGATAATTATATGAAAATAAGCGCTGAGCAGTTTCTCATTCTTTTTACAAGTTGTTAAGAAAATGATATCAAAATAAGTTTCCTACCCTTTCTTATTCTTTTTCGAATTGTTAAGATAATTATATGAAAATATGTTTCGAACCCTTTATTATTATTTTTCTAATTGTTAAGATAAGTATGTTAAAATAAGCATTGATCCATGTCTGTTTCTTATTATTTTTCCAGTTGTTGATACTGAGCACATCCATATATTTTCCTGGTTGTTTAGAATATTGTTTCAAAATTGTCACAGCGTATGAAGACACATGCATTACAGGTGAAATGTATTGTTTCCTGTTTCAATAGCTTGTTATCAGTGATGTATGTGTTACAATGTTTACCACATTGAATCATCAAGCTGATTCTGCTTTTGTATGCCGTAAACATTATAACCAAGTCTTCATTTATTAATAATGCGTGGATTCATTAATCAGAGGCAGCAGACAATACGAAAACATTGTCATTGAGGTACTGATATCAGATAAAGAACAATTAATGTTAACTGTCAAACTCATGTATAATTGTTATCCTCCTATTTACCATATAAATAAAACAAAAGGAAAATCATTGAATTTTTTCAATTGTTACCAAATAGGTCTTGAGTCATTTATTTATATATTCATATTTTTGTGAGATTTAACGTTATGAGAATTTACCAAAGCGAAAAATCATTGTCTTTTTTCACCAAATAGTTATTGAGTCGACTATTTATATATTTGCATATTGTTGTGAGATTAAACGTTATGAGAATTTACCAGAAAGGAAAATCATTGTCTTTTTCAATTGTTACCAAATAGTTCTTGAGTCAACTATTTATATATGCATATTTTTGTGAAATTCAATGCCATGACAACAACGTGAAATACTATATATATAGTTATTATCTACTACAATAATTATCTCATTTCCTTGTTCGAATTTCATTTGTAGGAAGTTATTGCTGAGAGTTATAATTATCAGAGTGTAAGAAATGATTTATATCAATCTGATTAACGCTTACTCCTTCAGTGATTAACGTTAGAATATTAGACCAAAAAGAAAAACAGTTGTCTTTAGTTACCAATTGAGCCTTGACCATATACAGTATATGTATTGATGTTAAACTGTGATACCATCGCTGTATACTGTTGTGGTACTTTGTGTTTGTTGTAAAAAGTGATTTAGCTTGAATGGTGTTAGTGTCTCCCAAGATAATTGATCGTTATTATCTATTTGTGGTTGTGTACTAACATTATAGTGTTAGTTAGTCCAATATACTGGATAGTGTTTAATTAACATGTCTTCCGAGTCTCCCGACGGACAGCAGAATCAGAATACCAGTTCACTTCCGAGATTAATACTACAATATTAATATAATATTTTTTATCAATAACACAAAAAATGCTGCAAACTAGGGTTAAAGAGTTAATGAATAAAAGGCATCGGTAAACATCCTGTATCATAAAACATATATGATTTATAGAGCGGCGGCAATTTGGTTACAATAAATAACCAGCGATGGTGACAAATATGGCGCTTACGAAAATAAAAATTAATAAAATATTGCCAAACTAAAGGGGGATATATGACGGTAGTTGAACACAACATCAGGCGTTCCAATAAATCATTGGTGATGATTTGAGAGACATGTAAAACTCGTCAGTGGTTGTTTATATCCATCAAAAACGTTAAGCGTTTCTCAGACTAGACGCTGGGCGCTTCTCACCCCTAGTTATAAATGTAACTTGTATTTTCCTATCTTCCGTTCTGAGTGGTTGAGGACTAGCCACCATCTATCTACGGGAGAAGTCGATATTCTTCCATCCTCTAATTTGTTTCTGTAGGAGCCACACTTAAGTCTTGTACATTTCCTTCTCTATGACTTCGATCACCCTAATGGATTAAACTAATCACGGAGTATTGGCTGAATCCATCTTAATAACCTTCCCGTCGTGTAAAAAGACAAGAAATAGCCTTTATGTCACTCCCAAGTTCGAGACCCACCAGTCTGTTATCACACAGCCCCATGGAAGCTTCAATACAACTGTTTTAAATCAAAGAATATCTTGCCTGATCAACAAACGTATATCTTTGTGTTCTATTGAGAAGGAATGGCGTATACTTACGTGTAACTTAAGTTTGTACTTTGGACGTTACAGCAGGCGGCTTTCTCGTATTAACAAATAATGTTTGATTTTGAGATGTCATCAGTATAGCACGCTTCATTTAACATTCATGATTTACTGAAGTATTCCCGTGCATTGTTTGTGCGCGTTCAACAAAACATAGATACAGTATATATAGCATTACAATTGTTTGGAGTTAACAATGGCTATCTCGTGACGACCATTGTTATAAGTTTATATTTATGTAACACGATGTTAATGATGTACATATGAAATTGTGTGCTACAATAACATTCTCTATTCAAAGTATGTTTTCATTTGATGTAAATATGGAATTGTATTTTACACTAATTGCTCTACCTTTTGAAAGTATAATATTAATGTGATAATGATGTAAATATGAAATCGTAGTTTACAATCACTGTTCTATTATTTAATGTATCGCCTTAATGTATGTATCCGTTCATATAATAATCAAACCTGATAAATCAAATATTAAATATGATACGGTGGTTTGAGGCTCTTGATAATTAGCAATATGTAGTCTTGATTATGTAAATAACAGTACAGCGAATCCGATAAACATTGCAAAAGCCAGAAAATAAAAAAAAATATTAAAACGTTGAATATCAACCTGGCACGAACCAAATGGCCATACAATATAACCGAATAATGAATACGGATTAGAAAACACCAAAAACCAATTATCCGAACTGAATACCACATTCATAATACTGAATCCTTTAACCGTAATACCATAATGCGGGGAAAGTCTTAGCGAATACCTATATGAAATGCATAACGAGAAATATCGTACTAGGGGCTGACCCCAGGGCTTCTCATCCCTGGCAGTCAAGCCCTCCTGTGTGAGGACACCAATTGTAATGAGCCCAGGTATCCCCTAACCCTGACATTCAAGCCTGTCTGTGTGAGGACATTTATTATTGTACTAGGGGCTGAGCCCAGGACTCCCCAACCCTGGCAGTCAAGCCCTCCTGTGTGAGGACACCAATTGTAATAAGTCCAGGAACCCCCCCATCACCCATACCTTAAAGTCAAGCCCGCCTGTGTGAGGACATCTAATTGTACTAGGGGTTGAGCCCAGGAATCCCCAACCCTGACAGCCAAGCCTGCCTGTTTGAGGACATTTATTATTGTATTAGGGACTGAGCCCAGGACCCCCAAATCTGACAGCCAAGCCTGCCTGTGTGAGGACAACTATTGTACTAGGCCTGAGCCCAGGGCTCCCCAACCCTGGTAGCCCAGTTATCTTTGCTGGGGGAAATAGAATATGCGTGATAAATGAAAAAAAAACACATATTCAATATATATATATATATATATATATATATCTAGAGAATGTCACATTCATTTTTATTTCACAATGTGTTCATTTCGTTCTTTCCAATTGTTATATTGGCCAAGGGTTGAAAACTCTTCTAAAACTTTTTCAAAATTTCAAATTTTGGTTAAACGTGTGATTTATTTTATCTTTTAAACTGACATTTCTTGTAATCCGTAAGTAGGATAATCCACGAGCTTTAAAAAACATCTTTTCATTTCCAATTCCATTTAAAACAAATAACTATTATTTATTGGGCAATTTCAAAAGTAAGTATTTGATATGAGAATTCAGAAATGTAATACATGAAACGTCAAATAGAGTGCAATAACAATGTACTCTTCTCGTGCCATCGTCCGTCACGAACTACTATATACATTTGTATATATATAATATAAAAAATGAGTAGATCTTCAAAGACAGTGAAAGCGCCTGTTCAAACATATATAAGTTGTCAAATTTTGGAGTGACTTGATTAGTTCTTGAAAATATACTTACCACAGATAAAACAATCTCTGATAACACGTTACAAAAAAGTGTAACTAATTTAAAACATGTACATTTCTACTCATTTTAGTTGCCTTTGATCTCACAACAGCATGGATTGTTAGCATTCTGTGATACTAAACTAGTCCATCCTTGATGGCAACGTCAAATAATAGCCAGTTCCTTAAACTTTCTAGCGACAAAATATGTGATTAGTGCAATATATCAAACTCTTCATTTCCTTGTTAAAGGTGTTTCCCCAAGTGGGATGTAATATCCTTTATTAGGAGATTAATGAATGTATTTGAAATGTACATGTTTTTGTTTTCGTTTTAGAATCGCGCCACTTCTAAAGAACAGCTCTGAACATTGTCATGAGGATTCTGATTGTGTCATTGTTTTGTACCTCGTCTTAGAGTAAAGATGGCGTCCGTAAAAACGCCATTCTTAATGAACCTAATACACCGTATTACTGTTGATATCCCTGGAGATAGATAGTGTCCAAAATAAAATGAAACAGATAAATCTCCTATGACAATATGTCCCAACATCCACAATCTCTGATTGATTTCTTGTCGAATTGAAACGGCTGAATGAACAATATCTGTAACACGTGGAGCTGAATATGAAACTCTGTTCTGTACAATAAGTTTGGCCGACCAAGTACCCGGCCAGCTACCTTGGGCATTGAGTGCAGTCTCTTTGTATAACCCAGTTCTTGTTTTTCTTGGCTGCTAATGTCGTTGAATGTGTTCATCTGATATTCATTAAAACTGTTCACTTAATTCATAAATCGATAAAGCATCCTAGATATTTAAGGATATCGAAATAAGCATTCTTAGTATTTATGAAGCTTAGTTGTGTATAAATGTGTTCCATAATGTACAGCAGATGCTCTTAGAAAACAATCGAGTTCTATATCAGTTTTAATCATATGCATTTCAATCTTTTTATTTTTTTTTAAACTTGATGATTTTTTATTTATTGTTTAGATCATAGCACATTCTCACTCATTTGTTACATTTTGGAGCTATATCCTCTCATAATACTACTTTGATGTTGAATACAAATGCTGGTTATACAATGAAAAATAAATATTTACTTTTATTTGTAATACACTATATTAACCAAAGACGTCTAACGTATGGTATCAATCAATATGAGCCTCTCGATCTTTTAAATACGTCCGAGCTTAGCGCGGAAACGGCACAGCAATAGCAAATACGTGTCTGTCATCAATTTCGTCATCAATGCTTTTTCACACTTTTAAACGCTGTCTAGATCTCAAGGCACGAATGAACAAGACACTGTGGTTTACTGTGACGGGAATAATACAAAACGCACACAAATTCAAAACACGAATTCAATCATTGATAACATTACAGAGATTTTAATGTAAAAAAGTGAAATCAAAATAGATATTGTCGTAACAGTAATATTAAATTTCTATCACAGGAATATTGCTCGTACCTCAAAATGATGCAGGAAATAACATATTTTTTAATTAAAGTTTAAAAAGAGCTTGCACTGTTTTCGGATAATTCTAAAATACTTTAAAATGTTGTGTACTTCATGTTATTATATTCATGTATATATGATCAAATACTCGAAAATATCGTATACTTTTTAAGGATAATTTTGAGACTGATCTCCCTCCTGATAGAGAAATGAATGCATGTAGAAATAGATCACCGACTGTAATGGACGTCACAATTAAGGATGATGTAATCGAGATATGTATCTATGTGGAAGAATTAGGCGTTACAGCTGTGATCACGAAAATTGCCGCAAAGTGGTTGTTGATTGCGTTATCGCTGAAATCTTCCTAATTAAGTTTTTTATCATAATTATCACAGAAATATAGTTAAGACTTTAATGAGAACAATCCCTCAAACAATATTTATTATCATTTCAAACTCTTTATGCCGTCAAATGTTGAGCTTCTTGTACTTTTACAAATGTTAGTATATGATATTTTATATCAAAACAACATGAACGTTGACTAAGAAAAAACAACAGAAGAAATTTCCATTGCTTTTTGTTATTTGTTCTATAGTGTAGTAATGGTATCATACATCAACGATGTATAGTGTTGTTAAAATTGTATATGCATGTATAATTAGGTACATACATAAACCTTTGGCCAGTTTAACGATGCAATCTTGTCCGGTTTTAATTAATATTTGTGTCAGTTGTCTTGTGTAACTTCATGTTGGTTTTTATCTTATTATCATCACATGATTCTACATTTATTAGCATGTCACATCGATACAATTCAATACACTGTTTGCTAGGCGGAAGAATCTAAAATAATCCATTTTAGTACTTCGACAAGTGTAACCATCAATGTCAGAGGAATATCGACATGTGAACATAGCCATAATTCTAACTTAGAGTTTAAAATCGATAAAACTACGGAAAATATGAAAAAAATATATTTCATTTCAGTGCATACGATAATGATATACATGTAGAATGTGTTTCAGAAAACACCGAGGAGACAGCATGCTTCCTGTTGTCATAGGGAAAGATTCTAAATTATCTGGTATTGTAATATGCATGATAAAACACTTTAATCAATGAATATTATAAGGAAAAATATTTACTGAAATTGAACGTTCAAAGTTTGTTTCGCTGTAATTGATAATTATGATTATGATTTACTTATAACTACAATAGGGTACCAACAATAGGCCCACACAGTGGTTGTCTGATATACGATATGGTGCCCAAATAGCGAGTAAAACGTATATCACACCATAACGAAATCACTAATAGTTCTACATCTATTTTCTCTTCAAACAATTAAATGCACTTGGCCTTTAACATCGTGTTAAACACCTCGTGAAGTAGGTACTTATATGAGTTTAAACCCACTTTTCAGATCCTGACACTTTCTTATCTGTAGAAGAATGGCATGTCACACGGGAACCTAGAGTACACTGCCATCAATTTACAAAATCATTTATCATGTATTCATAATAGTATATTAATACTCTTTAGAAAATTGTTCAATGCTTGAATAAATACTTTTTACGTATGCAAAATTTTCCGCCGTTATAACCTCGCTTCATCTAAAGCTTCATAGAATTTGCTCTTCAATTATACACTCTCTCCGACCCAAAAGGCCATAGTAGATGAGCTCTTGTCATTTTAATTACTACCTTGGTTTGAATCATTTATAATGCTATTAATATCTAAGGCAACCCGTTTTTTTCCTTTAAAAATATTAATAATTTTAACTTAAGAAATTTCAACCGGAATAAAATTATCTAAAGCGTCGATCATGTCATTTGAGATTTCAAGAACAAGTGTATAAAACTGTCAACATACACATAAGATTTAATGAACCAGTGGGTCTTAAATACGTTATCATTAAACATGCTATCTACTATGACGTAAGTTACAACGAAATCCGTGACCAGAGAGGCTTCATATTCAAACTAGGAAAGGTTTTCCAAAATATACAAAAACACCCTTATCAACTGTCCTTGTTAAGTGATATATCTTCATTATTGAGCAGATTTACAAGTGTTTAAGGACCATATGTAATCAATGCAAAGTATTAATTGTTACAACGAAACTGTTACCTGCATAATTATTTACTAACGATAATTAAAATCTATAATTCTCTTCGTTTTGATGAATGTATGAGCGGGCCATATCACCAGTATGTAGAATGATAATGAAGATTATACACAACACACACAAGATAGTCTAAATAAATATATATATATATATATATAATATAGATAAATAAATAATGTATTTACACCATATTTCAATCTATCTAGTAAACTTTGCTTAAATATCTGTCATAAAAAATCTAAACTGGTGCCACTATCCACAAACATAGACGTGGCATATAAGGTATAAATAACTGCCATATAAGGTTATAGTATATATATAACGGCGATATATACTGCCATAAAAAAATTCCGCCTACTTTAATATGGTCATATCTTGAGTAACTATGAATTATATATATATATAATAACAAAAACACGACTTTGTCGCTAGGCCTTTCTGCCCTCTCAGGCTTCTTCGGGTTGACTGAGAGGGCAGAAATGCCTAGCGACAAAGGTTTGTTTTTTGTTATTTATTTTATACGTTAACCTTCGCAAGGACAGCTATATATATATAAATACCACGTATATTGTCTCACGTTACATTCAATATATCCAGACAGATATTACAGGCAAATACAATACTTCATAGTGTAATACATCATAAATCATACTACATGTATACCCAAAAACAGCATGAGGGGAATAACAGCGTTAATTACATCCGCCGGTTAACTACATCATACCATAACTACATCACATAATACAGACATGTTCCGTACATAACAAGGCAGGTTATGTATGGGACATTATGCTTTTTTAAATGTTGGTTTGTGTTAATGATGCGCAGACATGTCACCGCCATTTATAAATTCAGTGTATAATTATTCATGAATGAATTCACTCGTTAATAAAGTTGTTACATCATAATTCTTGTACACTAAATAAAGTTTACATTATTTAATATGTTGACATGTTACACGTGGTAATGTTATCGGTGATATATTTGCTGAATGATAATCTTTCTCCGTCTGCAGTGGCAAGAGTGATAACAATCATTATTAAATTGGCAACAAGGAAAAAATCGTGCTTTATAAAATTAATGAATAGTTAAAGCATTCCAATAGTGCTATCAGTCACTGATGTTAACTTCCATTATGCAATATGATAAAACTCGTCAACAGAAAATGTACTTTTGTAAATATTTTTATGGTAATATTTGTTTTGTTTTCTTAACTGATGTTTGATAGCATCAGTGATTTGGATGTTGTATATCCATTAACACAGAAGACATCGAACATGTATTTATTAATCTCGGTCACCGACAACTGCTACTCAGAAATAGAAAAATAAATCATGTTAAGTTTATGTTTAAGCCGGAATAAGTCACAAACGGGGAAAATGACACTGGAATGACTCTCAAATATATTCTCCTTATCTACATAACAAAATGGAATCCATCGTTGCCAGCACATAGTTAAGATGTTCTCCAGCGTTCTTTCCTAGCAATCATAGATGAACTAACGTCATGGACGTTTCGTGCTCGCTGTTGATTCCGCAGCAAAATCTAATAAAACTACCTGAACTGACTGTTACATAAATTAATGCAATCCCCTCGGATTACATATTACTTATGGTATGCCTTAACCGACTGTTAAATAAATGTCATCTCCTTAAATGACATATTAAGACAGTATATCTTAACCGACTGTTAAATAAATAAATGTCATCTCCTTAGATAACACATTACATCCAGTATACCTTAACCGACTGTTAAATAAATTAATGTCATCTCCTTAGATAATACATTACATACAGTATACCTTAACCGACTGTTAAATTAATTAATGTCATCTCCTTAAATAACACATTAAGACAGTATACCTTAACCGATTGTTAAATAAATTAATGTCATCTCCTTAAATAACACATTAAGACAGTATACCTTAACCGACTGTTAAATAAATGAATGTCATCTCCTTAGATAACACATTACATACAGTATACCTTAACCGACTGTTAAATAAATTAATGTCATCTCCTTAGATAACACGTTACATACAGTATACCTTAACCGACTGTTAAATAAATAAATGTCATCTCCTTAGATAACACATTACATACAGTATTCCTTAACCGACTGTTAAATTAATTAATGTCATCTCCTTAAATAACATATTAAGACAGTATACCTTAACCGACTGTTAAATAAATTAATGTCATCTCCTTAGATAACACATTACATACAGTATACCTTAACCGACTGTTAAATTAATTAATGTCATCTCCTTAAATAACATATTAAGACAGTATACCTTAACCGACTGTTAAATAAATTAATGTCATCTCCTTAAATAGCACATTACATACAGTATACCTTAACCGACTGTTAAATAAATTAATGTCATCTCCTTAAATAACACATTACATACAGAATACCTTAACCGACTGTTAAATTAATTAATGTCATCTCCTTAAATAACATATTAAGACAGTATATCTTAACCGACTGTTAAATAAATGAATGTCATCCTCTTCAATTACAATCATAATTACAGTGAATCTTAAACGACTCTTAAGTAAATTAATGCAATCCCATTAAATTATATAAAAAGTACAGTGGATCCTAACAGACTTTAAAAACAATGCATACATTATAGTCTTAAGTGTCCTGAATTACATAGTGAGTATGTCTTAAGCAACAGTTGAGCCAAGTATAATGATCCTGCTTGAAGATGTCTTAAAAACATGATACGTCTGTCTTCATCGACAGTAAAATATTGCGACAATCCTACTTTAAGATGTGTTCAATTACATGTTAAGCCTGTCTTAATCGACAGTAAAAAAATATAGCACGACAATCCTATTTTAAGATGACGACACAGTTTCAATATCTTCACCTATCATAAAATAATACAAAATCCAACTACAATGTGTCATAAATTGCATAATAACTAGATCTTCACCGATAGGTAAATCGAAATATGAAACTATTTACACTAAAATACCTTTTATTTATCATAAATATGTGTCTTTGCCGACAGTGAAATAAGTGCAACAATCGTACTCTGAGGTGTACACAATAACTCAAAAATTAATCAAATTTAAGTAATTATTAATTTCACATTTTTCAATATTCCTGCAATAAGATGTCATCAATCACATAATAAATTTCTCTTAACAGAAAGTAAAACCGAATGACATTCTTACTGCAAGGTGTTTTTAATTGCCGGAGAGTCGGTCATATATAAATTATATTTCAACAACTTTCTGAAACAATTTATTAATTTTAGACACTGAAAAAGGTATATTTCAATAACATTATTCTCAACTTGATTTTCACTGTCAATACGCGTTATATCATCACCTTCGTAATAAAACAACAGACACAAAATCAGTGTATATACCCTGAATAATTACTTAAATGCTAGCATCTAATCTTACACGCTAACCTTGTATATTTATGATTTATGGCGATTGGTCATGCAACCATTTCATAAAACGATATCATGTCACTGCGACTTCAACTGATTATAAAACATGGAGATGTTTAATATCGTGAATGATGGCTATTAGTGATGCAAAAAAGCACGAAGATAAAAGCTTGGCTGAATTTCATGTGACTACTATTTGTGATGACGTCATTGTCACTTATTCCGGAATATCTAGTGCATGAACGGGCTATATCAAGAAAAAACACCACAGGTATTATGTACACAGAATAGTGTTTTCCAACAATAGGTGTTAACTACTGTAAATGGCAGTAATAATGACATGAATTCGTAGTAACGTCATTGTGACGTTATGCTGACGTAAATTAATGATTATCAACATCCGATGATACATATTTAAACTTTGATTGCACAAACAAGATTGATATATATACGCACAGGCATCTTCGTTAATATACAATTGATCTGTGATATTGATGTACAGAGGAACCTGTTTTTACCGACACTGTATGGGAGTTTGTCAATGTGTCAGACATTACAGTACGTCGCTATTGGCAATGACAGTCGCTGTTCTGGTGGATATGGTCAGATGGTACAGTATGTCCTTTAAGTCAGCGGTCGGTAAAGTCAGTTTTCACTGCATATTAAATTACATTTAATGATTATGAAATATTTCAGGAAAACAAATCAGTATTCCAAACGAAGAGGATACTTTAAGGACGACGGAAAGATATGTTCTTGTTTTAATTGGCTAATTATCTTACAATTCTTTGTAAACAGAGCAGTTTTAATGCGGCAGACATACTTTTACATGCTTTGATCTCACATGAGCTGGAGGATTGACCAAGTTTTACAAGGTTTCGCCGATGAAGCAAAAGACGTTTACCTTACATGAACATTTTGTCTTGTCCTTTTCAATTTTCTCCGTGTATATCTATAATTTTGCTCATATTACCATCAGGATTTTGATTTGGTTTTGCGTTAATATATACGTTTCGTAAATAAATATCGTCATCCTCGATGGCGCTATCGAATAAATTGTATGTTAACAAGGGCCATATATATAAACTACGGCGGTAAACTCATATTTCATGAATTAGTTTCGAATTAAACTATTTAAACCAACAAATCGCTGCCATAAACAGTAGGAACGAATGTTTAGTCAGAGATATCAGGAATATAAAAGTAACATTTAATTAATTTGTGTGAAAACATTTTATAATCAAATTCATTTCTGTCAAAAGTTTAAAATATTAAGCATGTTTATCTTATACAGTTTGTTTTATTTCAATCAATGCTAAAACAATAAGGTATTTTCACTGTCGTGAATATGCAAAATAACACGTTGCTCCTGATTGGTTAAGAATATCATACTTTAGTATTTCATCAAAATGACGCACAAATAGTGACATCATCTTAACCGAAGATAATTCTGGTGATTAGTAGCATGTGTCTACACAAATAATGTCTCAATATCGAATATTGTACGGTAATGTCAATTAACGAGTCTTACAAATAACATTAATATAAATGTACGACATATCATGAATTGATGAACTTTTCAAATGATGTAATTGTCCAGCATTTCGAAACAACAAAACAACAATTCAACATTTTGATATTAATAAAACGATACCATAATGTGTTTTTGTAATAACCTCCGTATACTGTTAGTGTATGCATTAATTCTCAAATTAAATAAAAAGTTACTGATGTTTCAGTATAACGAACCCATCCCACTTATAACATCTGTAATGAGGGGTCAGAATGTGGAGGTCAGTTCTATCTATCATGTTATATTTGTATAATTGGACAAAAGCTTGTTCGAGGTCCCCCAAGGCTGAACGAGATGTAAGGTCAAACTCGATGGATCCAAACTAACCCCAACTCATTATGAATTAAGCTAGAGGCGGTCTCACCATGGAACAGGACATCACGGCAGTCAATCACTGTAGTCTGTACCACTCTCTTAGAAATCAATTAGGTGTTAAAATCTATCCTTATTTGACGAGTTCATCCATAATATAGTATCGGCCTTTTCTTAAAATCATTCACATATATTTCATTCAAGTCACATGTATGATTTTGTGGTGTTTCAAACTATTTTTGTTGAGTTGTCAGAATATTTTCCTTGAATATGTTATTTGAAAATCCAAATGAAAATGTAAATTAAAAAGATGGTTATTAGATTAATGATTGAGAAACTTTTACTGATTCTTACTTCTTACTTTCTACAAGCCGTTAAAAGGCAAAACACTATTTGCTCAAATTATCTGCATGTGTTTCAGCAATGTAAACTTATAGAAATACATCGTGGTAGAAGTTTATGTGATATTTAATAATGATTAATAGTTTCATTAAAAATTCTAAAGAACGAATGGCATTGAAAACGATACTTACCTTACAAAGGTATTCAAGAGCAATTGGAAGCCGAACGAATGAAATCAGATGAAACTAACAAGTGCTTATTTTAAAGCTGCAACTGGCTTTAGAAATACATACGACAAAGCAGTTGCAGCAGAAACAAAAGCAAATGTCTTATAATCATTATCTGGAATTTTCCTGTCAAATTCCTGAAAACGAGAATCAAGATGGGAATCATCATCATTTGTTGAATTCAAATTAAACTTTAAAGTATGAAAATTTGTCACGTTGATTTTATTCCAAAATTATATTAAGTATTCGTGATTAAGCACCATTTCTGACAAAATATTGAATATTAATGTCTTGATTTTGTTTGTAAAAACAGCTTTAGAACGTACGAGGATAATGACAAATGCCGGCTATACATCATCACAAGTCGGGTTCTGTATTATAAACTCATTATCATCCAAAATGATGACAATCAACAGTCTGAATATTTCTCAAACGATTGGTGGTGTCATTTTGTTGTTTAGAAAGCGATCAATCATAAGCTGTCAAACATACATTTTTCTTTAAAAAAACTAAAAAGAATGGATCAAAATTACATACTTACGTCACAATAGCGCCTGTGTGATATGAAGTACTGATCCATTTAGTTGCGAGATATTAGTTAATGAACTAAAACGGTGCTTTAATATATGTATTTTCATAATTTAGTTGAGGGTCATGTAACTCGGTAAAATTTAATCATATTTAAATTGGAAATCTTGTCAAATTATATTCACGTTGTACGGATTTTCGATTTGAGATATGAGTAATTACGCTGAAATCGAATGAAAATGGGAGGACAGCATTTAAAATAACGATTGTTCTCAGTACGTTATTTCTAAAAGGGCGGTAAAAAATCGCATTCAAGCCGTGGTCGTTTTATTAGGTTCCAGGAGTGCCAAGTCCCCCTGGTACTTCTCATATATGACGAATTTAGATCAACATGTGCCTATGTCCTTCGAGTGAAATGTAGGTCTCTATATAATTCTTAAAATGGGCGTTTCATCTCATCATGTTTTTCTATCTTCTTGAGAAGCATGGTTTTCTGTCATTCGTGAGCTACCCTAGATCATTCTTCGCACTAATGAGTGTCAACCTTACCTTAATCCCCTGAAGAACGCATAATACCTTCTTGATCCTCATCAACGAGATTCTTACAAAGACTGTAATACCCTGGCTATTGTGAGTCGCTGTGGACGAATACCCACCGCGGACAAAGGTCTTTCTTCTAAACCCTACTAATAGAGGTGGGATTCTATCGCATTAGGAAAGCACTAACAGTAGTCAGCGAAAATGCAGTGTTGAGAAGTACCTCTACCATCGAACGTTTTCATTTCATTCATCACTTCTCCATTTATAACACAAGGGTTAAGCTTCCATTTCCAAAATGTCAAAATTTTGAAATGGTATTTAGTTTGGCACATATTTATTAGGCAATGCATCTTTATGTGATTGTCAGAGTTTGTCTATGCCGTTTTTGTTGTATTATATACTAAAATAGGTATCAATTTGTAATGTTTATATAGGTAAAATGCGTCTGAGCAGTATTTAATATAGATCCCTAAACGCTTAACGTGATATTTTAATGGAGAAATAATTTCATTTTCATTTCAGAGATACGTGCAGTATGAAAATCTAATATGATTATTTCAAAAGTGATTTTGTGGTGTGATTTTAAAACAAAATACAAGCAGGATGATTGCAAATTATGCCTCATTTTCTTCTTTATTTTGAAATTCACATCGCGAATTCTTGTCAAGTATACCTACATAAGGACTTTTTTCTTTTCGGTTGCTCCGTGGCCAGTCGTCCTGTTTGGGTTTTCCTTGATAACTATGGCTGTTGTTATCGAATTATTTCTGTCTTTTCTGTGTCTGTATTTGCATGATGATATTTCTGTAATCTCGTATATGTTGTTATTAACAGGTAAACACATTTACTTTCAAGACATTTTGCTCTCTTTTGACATCAGGTTCGAACATGTCAGATTGTCAGTTACTTGCAATGTAGAATCACTATTAGCGGGAACGAAAGTTAATTAGATTAACGGAATTTTATATTGATATCAAAATTTGAAGTGATGCAAAATTTACGATGTCTTTTTTTTTTTTTTTTCTTAATGAAAAAAATAATGAAAATAACACTTATTAACAATCGACGAAATAGAAGAAAACGAAAAGTTAACTATGGATACGTGTAAATAAATATTATGATTCACACTTTATTAATACTATTTACTGTTAATCAAATATACGTACTTCTGATTGAATCCTTTTAAATCATGCTAACCGTAAAATATCAAAACTGTTTATGCAACAATGAGGTTTTCAATATATAAAAAGAATTTATTACTCAACCAATATTATATGAATGTGTTTTAGTCATAGACAATTATTACTTATATAATTTGTACATTTATTTATATCTTTTTTGTAAACATCACTTTTGTCATGTTTGTGTGGGATTCGCTAACAGTCAAGGCTTGTGTTAAAATTCAGTATCTTATCAAATAGTACCGACTAATTTGTTAACGTCACCTCTCTCCAATCACATCAGCCTTTCGATTTATACCCGAATTATCTATATAATGTCTCCGTACCAAAATAACTTATCGCTGTCTACGGGTGGTGTTTACTCTGAGCGTTCAATCACATTTCATATCAATTTATCTTAAACAACTGGACATTCTCGAACAAACAATGTCTACATTAAACTGCTACACCTGTATCGAAACCTAAGGTGTGTTGGACTGAGCTCTAGAATTGAAAATGAATATGTTTCCAACGTTTTAACAATTTTAATATACTTGTAAAATGAACAGACACATTTATATCATAATCTATAGAATGTAGACATCATGTTAAGTGATAAAACTTTATTTTGGTATATAGTGTTATGATAGAGATATATGGTATTATGATGAGCAGATATGAACGTTGTATTTAATATCGAATGCACTTTAGTAGACAGTGTTTTGAACATTACCGTGAATCTAGGATACGGCAATAATCTTTCAGGTCTGGGTCGGGATAGGAAGATTGACGAATGGGCAAACCATTGGTCCTAATTGAAAACCCTACCCCTTACCCCTCTATCTGAAATCCCTCCTGCTACAGCTACCTCTGTTTTAAATTGATTAGGGTATTTTACCTCCCGTGTTTCTGAGTGTATCAGTCCACGGGACATGTTTAGTGGGATATGTCGAGATTTAGGTTTATCGTAGGCTGAGATAGATAAACCGTCGATAGGAACGCTTGTTCCAATAGACAACTTCACTACCATATCGAGTCTGTAATAAAATTGATTTTAAGTTGTCATGTTTGTCTCAGTAAAATACGCCTGAACCTATAATTAAATTTATTTTGTGCCAGTTTATTGTATCTTTACCTTAATCATAGTTATATATATATATTGTATAACTGCATTAGGTTCCAGTCGAACATGTAGTTGAAAATAAAAACAAGTTAAGTAAAAATGACAAACATACACCATCCACCATTACTTTAGGCATCAACAGGCAAGCAAGCGGTAGGCGATAAACCACTAACTCGACAGCAAACAACGAGATAGACAAGGACATGAACTGAGTGGAGGGGCACTGAAACAGAAGGACAGAAAACAAGAGCATAGGGAACATTAACAGGGGAGATATCAACAGAAGGACAGAAAACAGGAACATAGGGAACATTAACAGGGGGGATATCAACAGAAGGACAGAAAACAAGAACATAGGGAACATTAACAGGGGGGATATCAACAGAAGGACAGAAAACAAGAACATAGGGAACATTAACAGGGGAGATATCAACAGAAGGACAGAAAACAAGAACGTAGGGAACATTAACAGGGGGGATATCAACAGAAGGACAGAAAACAAGAACATAGGGAACATTAACAGGGGAGATATCAACAGAAGGACAGAAAACAAGAACGTAGGGAACATTAACAGGGGAGATATCAACAGAAGGACAGAAAACAGGAACGTAGGGAACATTAACAGGGGGGATATCAACAGAAGGACAGAAAACAAGAACGTAGGGAACATTAACAGGGGAGATATCAACAGAAGGACAGAAAACAAGAACATAGGGAACATTAACAGGGGGGATATCAACAGAAGGACAGAAAACAAGAACATAGGGAACATTAACAGGGGGGATATCAACAGAAGGACAGAAAACAGGAACGTAGGGAACATTAACAGGGGGGATATCAACAGAAGGACAGAAAACAAGAACGTAGGGAACATTAACAGGGGAGATATCAACAGAAGGACAGAAAACAAGAACATAGGGAACATTAACAGGGGGGATATCAACAGAAGGACAGAAAACAAGAACATAGGGAACATTAACAGGGGGGATATCAACAGAAGGACAGAAAACAAGAACATAGGGAACATTAACAGGGGAGATATCAACAGAAGGACAGAAAACAAGAACGTAGGGAACATTAACAGGGGAGATATCAACAGGAGGACAGAAAACAAGAACGTAGGGAACAAGAACATAGGGAACATTAACAGGGGAGATATCAACAGGAGGACAGAAAACAAGAACGTAGAGAACATTAACAGGGGGGATATCAACAGAAGGACAGAAAACAAGAACGTAGGGAACATTAACAGGGGAGATATCAACAGGAGGACAGAAAACAAGAACGTAGGGAACATTAACAGGGGAGATATCAACAGGAGGACAGAAAACAAGAACGTAGGGAACATTAACAGGGGAGATATCAACAGAAGGACAGAAAACAAGAACGTAGGGAACATTAACAGGGGAGAAATCAACAGAAGGACAGAAAACAAGAACGTAGGGAACATTAACAGGGGAGATATCAACAGAAGGACAGAAAACAAGAACATAGGGAACATTAACAGGGGAGATATCAACAGAAGGACAGAAAACAGGAACGTAGGGAACATTAACAGGGGGATATCAACAGAAGGACAGAAAACAAGAACATAGGGAACATTAACAGGGGGGGGGGGGGGGGGATATCAACAGAAGGACAGAAAACAAGAACGTAGGGAACATTAACGGGGGGGGGGGGGGGGGGGGTATCAACAGAAGGACAGAAAACAAGAACGTAGGGAACATTAACAGGGGGGGATATCAACAGAAGGACAGAAAACAAGAACGTAGGGAACATTAACAGGGGGGATATCAACAGAAGGACAGAAAACAGGAACGTAGGGAACATTAACAGGGGGGATATCAACAGAAGGACAGAAAACAAGAACGTAGGGAACATTAACAGGGGGGATATCAACAGAAGGACAGAAAACAGGAACGTAGGGAACATTAACAGGGGAGATATCAACAGAAGGACAGAAAACAAGAACGTAGGGAACATTAACAGGGGGGATATCAACAGAAGGACAGAAAACAAGAACATAGGGAACATTAACAGGGGAGATATCAACAGGAGGACAGAAAACAAGAACGTAGGGAACATTAACAGGGGAGATATCAACAGAAGGACAGAAAACAAGAACGTAGGGAACATTAACAGGGGAGATATCAACAGGAGGACAGAAAACAAGAACGTAGGGAACATTAACAGGGGAGATATCAACAGAAGGACAGAAAACAAGAACGTAGGGAACATTAACAGGGGAGATATCAACAGAAGCACAGAAAACAAGAACGTAGGGAACATTAACAGGGGGATATCAACAGAAGGACAGAAAACAAGAACGTAGGGAACATTAACAGGGGGGATATCAACAGAAAGGCCAGAAAACAAGAACATAGGGAACATTAACAGGGGAGATATCAACAAACAAGAACGTAGGGAACATTAACAGGGGAGATATCAACAGAAAGGACAGAAAACAAGAACGTAGGGAATATTAACAGGGGAGATATCAACAGAAGGACAGAAAACAAGAACGTAGGGAACATTAACAGGGGGGATATCAACAGAAAGGACAGAAAACAAGAACGTAGGGAACATTAACAGGGGAGATATCAACAGGAGGACAGCAAACAAGAACATAGGGAACATTAACAGGGGAGATATCAACAGAAAAGACAGAAAACAAGAACGTAGGGAACATTAACAGGGGAGATATCAACAGAAGGACAGAAAACAAGAACGTAGGGAACATTAACAGGGGAGATATCAACAGGAGGACAGAAAACAAGAACATAGGGAACATTAACAGGGGAGATATCAACAGAAAAGACAGAAAACAAGAACGTAGGGAACATTAACAGGGGAGATATCAACAGAAGGACAGAAAACAAGAACGTAGGGAACATTAACAGGGGAGATATCAACAGAAAGGACAGAAAACAAGATCGTAGGGAACATTAACAGGGGAGATATCAACAGAAGGACAGAAAACAAGAACGTAGGGAACATTAACAGGGGGGATATCAACAGAAAGGACAGAAAACAAGAACATAGGGAACATTAACAGGGGAGATATCAACAGAAGGACAGAAAACAAGAACACAGGGAACATTAACAGGGGAGATATCAACAGAAGCACAGAAAACAAGAACGTAGGGAACATTAACAGGGGGATATCAACAGAAGGACAGAAAACAAGAACGTAGGGAACATTAACAGGGGGGATATCAACAGAAAGGACAGAAAACAAGAACATAGGGAACATTAACAGGGGAGATATCAACAAACAAGAACGTAGGGAACATTAACAGGGGAGATATCAACAGAAAGGACAGAAAACAAGAACGTAGGGAACATTAACAGGGGAGATATCAACAGAAGGACAGAAAACAAGAACGTAGGGAACACTAACAGGGGAGATATCAACAGGAGGACAGAAAACAAGAACATAGGGAACATTAACAGGGGAGATATCAACAGAAAAGACAGAAAACATGAACGTAGGGAACATTAACAGGGGAGATATCAACAGAAGGACAGAAAACAAGATCGTAGGGAACATTAACAGGGGAGATATCAACAGAAGGACAGAAAACAAGAACGTAGGGAACATTAACAGGGGAGATATCAACAGAAGGACAGAAAACAAGAACGTAGGGAACATTAACAGGGGGGATATCAACAGAAAGGACAGAAAACAAGAACATAGGGAACATTAACAGGGGAGATATCAACAGAAGGACAGAAAACAAGAACACAGGGAACATTAACAGGGGAGATATCAACAGAAGGACAGAAAACAAGAACGTAGGGAACATTAACAGGGGAGATATCAACAGAAGGACAGAAAACAAGAACGTAGGGAACATTAACAGGGGGGATATCAACAGAAGGACAGAAAACAAGAACGTAGGGATCATTAACAGGGGGATATCAACAGAAGGACAGAAAACAAGAACGTAGGGAACATTAACAGGGGGGATATCAACAGAAGCACAGAAAACAAGAACGTAGGGAACATTAACAGGGGGGGATATCAACAGAAGGACAGAAAACAAGAACACAGGGAACATTAACAGGGGAGATATCAACAGAAGGACAGAAAACAGGAACATAGGGAACATTAACAGGGGAGACATCAACAGAAGGACAGAAAACAAGAACACAGGGAACATTAACAGGGGAGATATCAACAGAAGGACAGAAAACAAGAACACAGGGAACATTAACAGGGGAGATATCAACAGAAGGACAGAAAAAAAGAACGTAGGGAACATTAACAGGGGAGATATCAACAGAAGGACAGAAAACAAGAACACAGGGAACATTAACAGGGGAGATATCAACAGAAGGACAGAAAACAAGAACACAGGGAACATTAACAGGGGAGATATCAACAGAAGGACAGAAAACAAGAACGTAGGGAACAGTAACAGGGGGGATATCAACAGAAGGACAGAAAACAAGAACACAGGGAACATTAACAGGGGGGGATATCAACAGAAGGACAGAAAACAAGAACGTAGAGAACATTAACAGGGGAGATATCAACAGAAGGACAGAAAACAAGAACGTAGGGAACATTAACAGGGGAGATATCAACAGAAGGACAGAAAACAAGAACGTAGGGAACATTAACAGGGGAGATATCAACAGAAGGACAGAAAACAAGAACATAGGGAACATTAACAGGGGGGATATCAACAGAAAGGACAGAAAACAAGAACATAGGGAACATTAACAGGGGGGATATCAACAGAAGGACAGAAAACAAGAACATAGGGAACATTAACAGGGGGGATATCAACAGAAAGGACAGAAAACAAGAACGTAGGGAACATTAACAGGGGAGATATCAACAGAAGGACAGAAAACAAGAACGTAGGGAACATTAACAGGGGGGATATCAACAGAAAGGACAGAAAACAAGAACATAGGGAACATAAACAGGGGGGATATCAACAGAAGGACAAAAAACAAGAACATAGGGAACATTAACAGGGGAGATATCAACAGAAGGACAGAAAACAAGAACGTAGGGAACATTAACAGGGGAGATATCAACAGAAGGACAGAAAACAAGAACATAGGGAACATTAACAGGGGGGGGGGGGGGGGGGGATATCAACAGAAGGACAGAAAACAAGAACGTAGGGAACATTAACAGGGGGGATATCAACAGAAGGACAAAAAACAAGAACATAGGGAACATTAACAGGGGAGATATCAACAGAAGGACAGAAAACAAGAACGTAGAGAACATTAACAGGGGAGATATCAACAGAAGGACAGAAAACAAGAACGTAGGGAAAATTAACAGGGGAGATATCAACAGAAGGACAGAAAACAAGAACGTAGGGAACATTAACAGGGGAGACATCAACAGAAGGACAGAAAATAAGAATATAGGGAACATTAACAGGGGAGATATCAACAGAAGGACAGAAAACAAGAACGTAGGGAACATTAACAGGGGAGATATCAACAGAAGGACAGAAAACAAGAACGTAGGGAACATTAACAGGGGAGACATCAACAGAAGGACAGAAAACAGGAACGTAGGGAACATTAACAGGGGAGATATCAACAGAAGGACAGAAAACAAGAACGTAGGGAACATTAACAGGGGAGACATCAACAGAAGGACAGAAAATAAGAATATAGGGAACATTAACAGGGGAGATATCAACAGAAGGACAGAAAACAAGAACGTAGGGAACATTAACAGGGGAGATATCAACAGAAGGACAGAAAACAAGAACGTAGGGAACACTAAAAAGGAGAGGTATAAACAGAAGGGGCAAAGAACAAGAACGTAGGGAACATTAAACTAGGTAGATATATATACTAAACAGAGGAGATATCAATAGAACGGACAGAAAACAGGATTGTAGGGAACACTTAACAGAGAAGATTTCAACAGAAATAACGGAAAGCAGGAACGAAAGGGGCAATTAACATGGGATACGTCAACAGAAAAGGCAGAAAACAAACAGAAGGGATGTCAGCAGAAAGGGCAGAAAAACAAAATTGTATGGAACCCTTAACAGGGAATAGGTCAAAAGAGAGGACAGAAAACAAGAACGTATAGGACACTTAACAGGGGGAGATATCAACAGTAAAGACAGAAAACAAGAACATAGAAGACATTTAACAGAGGAGATGTCAACAGAATTAACGGAAAGCAGGAACGAAGGGGGCAATTAACAGGGGAGACGTCAACAGAAAAGGCAGAAAACAAGAAGGAAAGTGACACAAAACAGGGGAGACGTCAACAGAAAAGGCTGAAAACAAGAAGGAAAGTGACACAAAACAGGGGAGACGGCAACAGAAAAGACTGAAAACAAGAAGGAAAGTGACACAAAACAGGGGAGACGTCAACAGAAAAGACTGAAAACAAGAAGGAAAGTGACACAAAACAGGGGAGACGTCAACAGAAAGGGCAGAAAACAAGAAGGAAAGAGACACAAAACAGGGGAGACGTCAACAGAAAAGGCAGAAAACAAGAAGGAAAGTGACACAAAACAGGGGAGACGTCAACAGAAAAGGCTGAAAAACAAGAAGGAAAGAGACACAAAACAGGGGAGACATCAACAGAAAGGGCAGACAACAAGAAGGAAAGTGACACAAAACAGGGGAGACGTCAACAGAAAAGGCTGAAAACAAGAAGGAAAGTGACACAAAACAGGGGAGACGTCAACAGAAAAGGCAGAAAAACAAAATTGTATGGAACCCTTAACAGGGAATAAGTCAAAAGAGAGGACAGAAAACAATAACGTATGGGACACTTAACAGGGGATATGTCAACAGATTAAAAACAAAAGGAAGAACGAGGGTAAAGCGCAACAAACGAAACGATAGCAACTCAGTGGACAGTAAAACAAAAGATAAGAATGGGCATTCGTAATTAAGTGATTATACAATTATTTGATGTATTTTTTAAAAAATGAGCTTTTTCGTCCACCGAATATTATCGCAAAGAATTCAATACAAAAAGTTATCTTTTTCGTCCCCTAGATTATCGCAAAGACATGAGACAACACAGGTGATGTTTTATCTGATTATACCTGATAATTGATGGTGATACATGATGAATTTGATTCCGTCAGTAAAGATCATAACTTTGTGGGTAAAGTGTTCAAGTCGTCATACACCACTAATAATATCACGGAGACCCCAGAAATAATACTACCCTTGGGTATCATACGACCTCGGATATCCCGCCATATTTCTGTTCGTTGATAGTCATCACTTTCACTTTAATTAATATTCATCAAAGTCTGTTGAATGCTCCAGAAATACGGAAAGTACGCGATGAACCTAAAGACTCATTTCTAATTCATACGGAGGCTTTGCTGCTGTGAAATGGAGCGACAGGACGAAAGGGATTACATGTGCTCGTACCGGAAATATCAGACCGAGAGGCATTTTAAGCACATTTGAACTTACATGGCTTCAGGAATATCAGAAATGTATGTTACTTAAAACCGATGTCGTTAAAACGATATAGAGAGAACACGATTTATTTATGTTTGTGTTGGAGTGAGTATGATTGTGTTGGGGTGGATATGGAAGAAAAAGCAGGCGGAGAATCTGAGGGGAGACTCTATCACACGCGCGGAATCTTTAAAACAATCCATTTGATAAAAAGTAACTAGGAAATGTACATGTTAGGCATACAAATATGTCAAACGAAGTGCATATAATTTTTATCACAAAATTGCGAAAACAAATAGTTGTATTTAATTCTCCCCGACATCGAAAATCAATCAAAAGACTTTATTCAAACTACACAAAATTGTATCAAAACTTTAGTTCTATAGTTTATCCCCGATATCTCCAATAAAAGTGATTAAATGTAAAATAGATCCAACATATCTGATTACATCACTGAAACTCTCTATATTGCAGTCAATATCCAAGATAAAAAGAGATACGAATAACGATTGCAACCTTTAATCTATATTGGAATTAAGATTTTTTTTGAAATTTTGAACTAAGACATTGAGATTGAATTTAAATTGCTACAGTAAATTTTGTTAAAGACCATAAGGGACCTAAAAGTCACGTGTTTTACCAAAAAATGTCAGGTCGGACCACTGCGTGCTTCAGAATTCAGTCCAGTTACAGTTCAAGGTCCTATGTAAGTAATAGTTCATTATATCTACAGTAAACTTGCAGCATGAAACGCAACCACCATAATGTTATACTATTTTCCCTAACAATTACATGAAACAAATATAATAAACTGCGCTGTTTTTTTAAGTTATTATTTTACCGGGTAAGATGTTTACATTAGTTGATAAACCTCGCGACACCCAATGATTTTGAGCATCTCCCAGTCGTATTAAATCAAAACAACCATTTTATTTAAAAGGTCCATAGTATTTTCTATCGAGTGACTGGCAGGTAGCTTAACATTTGACATTAAAACTTGGCCCCATGTTTCATTTAACAAATTGCGCGTCAATATTATGATTTGACGTCCAAGAGAAATGGACTCGGACAATGTCGGTATGGAAACAGTTGAAGGGACCCCGGGACAGACATGATATTGGACTTAACAAACACATGACCAGTGACGGGGGGAGCGTGTAACTCGTCCTTCCACAAATTGTAACGGAGGCTCCTCAAGGGAATTATCAACGGGTATGTTTAAAAAGTGGATTTTCACTTTTTTTTAAAGAATGGAATAAATACCTTTAGTTTTATATACATATATGTATATTATTAGTTATTTTCTTAAATGAAAATTCGAAGTTGATAAAAAAAATCCGGGCGATATGAAAATTATCCGATAAATATTTCTCACCTCCGTGATCAATATCAGTGCCATCATCCACCTTCCCCAACCTTATCAACAGTAAAACATATATATTTAAGCACGCATTTGATTACCGCCGAGTGTCCTGGCCCACTTACGGTAGTCGTCAAATAACTCAATGTCAACACATTTGTCGTAAAACCCCTACAGATCAAATAACGACATGTAGTGAGGTCTGTATTCAAGTCCTATCGGTAGATCTGTTTTATGAGGTATTGTTGCTTTAATTCCTAATGCTATTATATTCTCTGTCTTGGACAAACACACATCATAATTGCTCTATTTGACAAGCGACTCAAAATGATACACCGTCTGTCAATAAAATAAGCCTTTCTCTTTATTTTCAAATCACAATCTGATTTTCTATCCATTTATTGTCGATAGGACGTAAATCAAACCGCATGGAGTGCTTGTCGCTTCGCCTCGTCGGCGTTTAAAACAATCTGCGTCTAATAGTTTGCCTACATCGCTTCGATACTGATCATGCAAGTCAAACATAATTGGGACCACAATGGAAGACTAATGACCGCAAGAGACCGCTCTTCACCGAACGAAACCGATATTGGTCGACTGTGCGACATTACTATAACCATATTTTATTACGCCAATCGCTTAACCGCGGATGAATACATGAGAGCGACATGCTGATCAAGGTGATAGAGAGTTCTATATGCATTTTTTTGCAATTTGAGAAATGTTTGTCGGTCTGACAAATTCATTTAGAAAATAGTGATCAGATGAATGTGATCATAACCAAATTGAAGAGATCATGAAATACATAAGAAACATCGACATCTATCATTACCAGATTTTGTAATACAGTAATTAGATGATAAAAGAATGGCTTGTTATCATTTTATGGCATTTGGTGTTGTGCTGATATGTTAAATGAGCGTGAAAAACAGCGTATCACAACCTTACATTGGGTTTTTTTTTCGTTCTGGTAATTAATTCTTGGTATGAATATTCATACTACATTTTTGCATTGTTATGTTTATTACAAAAATCTGCTATTATTTAATTGTGGCACTCAATGAATTTATTTTGCAACATAAAATATTTAAATGACTTTTACTTAATACAATTATCTGTAATGGCACCAATGTCAAGAAAGTCTACTAAGAAATACTTTTGTTTTAATGTTGATACAATGTATTGTCAGTACGTAAATAATGAACTACATATATTAGAGAAAAGGGATTGATATCCGTTTATGTTCTCTAACGAAGCAGAAAGCGTAGATAGGTACAAATTGAAATATGATAAAATATCTATATTATATATCCTCCATGACAATGCAGTTTTGTAATTGTATTAAATGCTGTAGATAATTATAATGGGATGGAGCGAGCGTACAGCCGGCTAGACAATCAGGGTCGTTCTACCGTCAGATAAACCTCTATGTACAGGTGTCGATAAATCAATAGAAAATCGTCGAATTACTCATTATTTACTCAGAGAAACACCGGATATTGATTCCGAATGTATGTCGTACCCTGCATGAACAGTCGTACACTAATCGACCAGACCGTTATACCCGATACAGACTAAGGGGTCGAAATATTGTTACAGGCTTACAACGTGAAATAGGTATATTATAATCAATTGGATTTTTACATACAGTAGACAAACAGTCGTCCGTTACTTATTAATTGTGGATATGATGTATCAACTTTTGGTCTTGTTTTTTTTTTTAAACAAAGAACATCGTCATAAAGACAACAAAAGGACTACAACATTTAAGGACTTATGGATTAATGACTCGATCGCCTTTGTTTTGTAAGAAATAAAATAATATTTGAGTTTATAAGTTTATACGTTGAGAATGAATGAAAAACTTCGAAGAATTTTTTTACGTATAACCAAATTACAATATATTAACACAAAAAGTAAACATTGTAGATCAAACATAAACAGAGACATAAAGAATTGACAAAAATACTGATTATTGATAAAGTGTTAAACACAGGGTAAAGAAAATCAATTTCAACAGGAAATATTTATAAAATAATTGTGTTAAATAAGAACAAAACTTTAATGTCGATTTGAACACTTTTAGTTTTAACACCAAGAAGCTTTAAAGATAAACAAGATTTTAAGGGTTAACAGCAAAACTACGACGAGTAAAAACATTGAATTCAATGTTAATATAAATATCGAAAAAAGGCAAAACAAAAAAACAAAAACAAAAAACAAAAAAGCAAAAAAATAAAAAACAAACAAAAAAACCCCAGAAATATTATGTACAAAGCAATGTTCAGCAGGACAACGACACTGCGGTATTTAAACACTGGACATAAAGGTCGATCAGGCAATAAAAGAAAATGGAGAGGTGTTTAACTAGGCACGAGATCTTAGACTCTCTGATCGCAAAATAAAAACAAATTGGCGAGATACACGTATAGGACATAGATAATACAAAATATATTCATTTTCAACTTATTAGATCAATAATAAATCAATTGTTATTGTTCTTTAAGACGGTTGTAAAAAATATTTTTGTTGACTGTAAATGTATGTGAAGACAGTAAGTACTATTTTGTAGAATGACTGATGAATTATGTAAGAGTGGGTCACTGTGTCCTTTAATGTTTGTATACTATGTTATCAAATAAGTTGTAAAACTGACGGAATAAAGTTAAATTGAATTGAACTTATAAACTACCTTATCGGAAAACAACAAAGATGTTGAGGGAGGCGTCTAAAAAGGCAGAAATTTTAGACTCCCTAGTCAGAAAAATAAAGTAGAAATTAAGGAGGTACATCGATAGGACTCCCTGAAAGGAAAACAAAACATGAATCAGGGAGGTACACACAGAATATGTATTGACAACATTATTAGGACACAAAATAGACATTGGGGTTGTTATTAAAATGACCTCCTAATCTGTATACAAAACAACACATATAAATAGGACAGATATAGTATATGCTCTGTCTGTCTAATGATAGGAAGGAAATTTAGTGTCGCTTCCAAACTAAATAAAAGAAACATGCAATGTAGCAAACAAGTGCAACTATTTAATCTAAAAATCTATAAAAAAAAAATATATGGATAGATAAATAAATATGAAGCTTGGCACCAAAGCGATCCAATTCGTTTTCAATGAATACATGCAGGTATCAGATATCCAGTTCATGTAAAAATTAAATAAAAATGTTCCAATGTTTTGCGTGAGAGAGAAATATAAGGATACTCTGAAGGCAGGGCATGACCATTACAATGAACAATGGCATGATGGAAATCCTGCTATATGATCTCACCTGTCGTTAGGGCCAATTTCTCATTCAGAAATCCACATTTTCACACGGTCCCACCTGCTTCATCCCTGGCGACGAAATCTACCTGCAGAAAAAAAAAATTACTTACATTACCTGTTGATGAACGTACTTTAATTTATAAACAAGATGATGAATCAATTCAAATTTATTTCGAATCTAAATCCCATTTGTGTGACAGAGTTAATGGGAGAAAGCATGCAATTGTAAAGCAGAAAAAGTTCTCATTGGCTTTTTTAATATTTTCGAAACCGGGAAAATCCTAATCGGTTGCTTAATGATATATACAATTTAGAGGTGGTGAAAATATGCCTTAAACCATTTTAAACAAGCGGGGGTCATAGTTTATTCTAGATGACAGAACGCGAACAAGAGAAGGTATTCAATCTTTCCCAATGTCATTATTCTGTGACACACGGGGTAGTATGGCCAATGATCTCCACGGTTAGCTGACCAAAAACAAAGACTTGTAAGAAAAACAGATATACGTGATATGGTGGGGCCCGGTAAGAGAGACGAGTAGAGGTATATTTTAGGTCGCAATAACACATATCTGTCAGCCAGGTAGACAGTTCGGCCCCTCTCCCACGAGTTTACGGCATAACATGTGACAATTTAACGTCAGAATCTTTAAATGCCAGGATATTTTTTCAACCATAGATTTTTTTTACTGATTTTAGTTTTAAAGTACTTCGACAAGCTCAATGATCGGAGGGGTATTTAAACCTGTGGATAGGTGATATGAGTAAGATAACTAGGGGGATTTCTCGAATCCAAGCATGCAAAGTCTTCGTAGGAATATTCAAATGACCACAGAAATCGTATTAATTTGTATGTTCATGTTTATTGAAGACTGTGCTTAAACCTGTAAGAGATAATATTTGATAATGATTTTGGTGATTTTTTTCACTTTTATCTATTCTTTTCTTTTAAAAAAAATCTGTATACCAATAAGCTTGTTTCAAATTATATTATATTTGACATGCCTCATTTCACAAACAACTATATAGGTGTTAACCTGGTGAAAGTTCAGAGACTTAAGTTCATTTTTTGCAGTAGGTTGACTCACAAAGACAACCGAAAATATTATTGTTGGTAAATGGTAATTTATTACTGACGGATACTGGCGAGTTCATAAATTTTCAAAATTCACATGAAAAAAATGCTTGATATTTTAAAAGTCCACAGTATATTTACATACTATAATGTGTAGCAACAAAGATATATATAAATCTGTGTCATTATGACGTCGTTATTGAACTGTTTTATATATGACATCATAATTCATATCTATGTACACTATGTAATTCATCTGAAGAATAAATTTGAAATTTGAACGCGCTGTTTTTTTTTTTCTTTTTTTTTCTATTTTTGCTGGGCCCGGAAATTTCACAACAATTTTACTATAAACGTGTACACATAATATATACAAGCCAGAAAATCGCTCTATATATAAGTGTAATGGCTATGAGAGAGCACCATTTAGGATATGATGATATAACATAGAGCAGTGAGTCTACACCTATCTCTTCGTTTGTAATCCTACTGGTCCTACAATACACAAATTGTAGTGATAGCTACAATGTAAAACGGGTAAATGTCTTGTGTCAATTTTTCAGATATACTGATATAGCAGTAGGCGTAATCTGTTTGTCATCTTTTCCGTTCATATATGCATGTCATCATCGCCCTTTTTATTTATATATCATATTGTACCTAAAACTCCTTTGTTAAAATATTTCTGACAACTAAATATGTTTAATTGTGGGATGATAAAATGTATACAACTTGACTAATGGCCATAAGGTATTTCTATAATTAATAAGTGTATTGGCAACAATGAAATATACATTTAAAATTACAGTTACATTATTACACTTATATAGAACACATTACAATAGTTCATAAAATACTAACAAATGTAGATGTTTTAGAATACATTGTCATTCCATATGTATCCCTAACCCTCAAAATATCATTTGCTTTGTTTAACGGTACTGTGCAGTTAATTGTGGTATCAATTAATTGCTGATTAAATTGAATAGAGACAATGAGTAAGTCATTCTTACAGAAGCCATTGATAAAAATACCTTCGTCTCTCTACCATGTCAGAACTGTTAATAGAATATAAATTATTAAATACAGGATGCTAGCAATAGTAGAAATAAGTAACATTGTATTATGCCATGCGACTAAAAAATATAATGCAATAATATAATTGATAATAATATTGGTATTATTGTGACGCCGTGTAGCTGGATTAGGGGTTGATATTTACTGTAGAAAGCATGTCGAAGTAAGACGAACATAAGTCATACTGCTACATCACTGACTGTCGATTGGAGTATTAATGCATTACAAATATGTCTGCATTACTATTTTCAGTGTACGTAAGTCAATGTTTTCGGACTTGGATAACGAAGCAAACGGACATAAACACGTCCCTATTATCAATATATTCCGATCTGCACACTGATGAGAATTTGTTATTATTGTTTTTTAATTGATTCTAAATTGACAACAGTGAGTTGTAATTCAAACAATAACATTCCATTACATTTTGTTGAAAGTAATGATAAGATGTTAATACTTAAGTAGTTACATTCAACTTCTGAAGTTAAACAGTATGTTTATTCCAAAACTGACATCTGTTTAAGTTCAAAATAACATAATGACAAAATGCACTTCGCATCCACATGCAGAATTCGCTGGACTACACTTTGTAGCCCCAAGAATTCGCTTGACTACACTTTGTAGCCCCCAGAATTAAAGTAAATTCAACTTTGGTCCGATCACACGTGGTTTAACATATATCTTATCTTCCTAATCGATATCTAATTAGTGGTTGATAAATTTATAAGATAAATTAAATTACTCGTGCATATGAAAATGCTGTATACTTGACTTCAAGTAGAGTGAGCAAGTCGGGTATCAACGAACGAGAAGATATTTCACGACGAGAAGAATTTCTTTTCGTACATAAATAGTTTATTCTTCACGCAAAAAAAAGTTCTTTGTATGTTTTTATATTTTTTCTTTGATATGTATATTTATACTTACGACCGACATAGGTCGAGTAGCGTCCGATCATTATAAAGTCATTTATCATTCTCATATTGGTGCATTATATTTAACGACATATCATATTTCGTATGAATAATAAAGTATGAAAATCATTGATGGTTTTTATTATTAATTAATATGTAATGTATTTATCATTAATTTATAATCATGTAATACAAGTGGTTAACTGTACACAGAAATGAGAGAATTTTCAAAAAATACTATCCCACCATAAACATTGCTATGGACACTATCCCACCATAAACATTGCCATGGACACTATCCCACCATAAACATTGCTATGGACACTATCCCACCATAAACATTGCTATGGACACTATCCCATCATAAACATCGCCATGGACACTATCCCACCATAAACATTGCTATGGACACTATCCCACCATAAACATTGCTATGGACACTATCCCACCATAAACACTGCTATGGACACTATCCCACTATAAACATTGCTATGGACACTATCCCACCATAAACATCGCTATGGACACTATCCCACAAAAAACATCGCTATGGACACTATCCTACCATAAACATTGCCATGGACACTATCCCACTATAAACATTGCCATGGACACTATCCCACTATAAACATTGCTATGGACACTATCCCACCATAAACGTTGCCATGGACACTATCCCACAATAAACATCGCTATGGACACTATCCCACTATAAACATTGCTATGGACACTATCCCGCCATAGATATTGCTATAGACTCTTTCCCACAATAAACATCGCTATGGACACTATCCCACTATAAACATTGCCATGGACACTATCCCACAATAAACATTGCTATGGACACTATCCCACTATAAACATCGCTATGGACACTATCCCACCATAAGCATTGCTATGGAAACTATCCAATCATAAACATTGCCATGGACATTATTCCGCCATAACATTGCCATGGACACTATCCCACCATAAACATTGCTATGGACACTATCCCACTATAAACATTGACATGAACACTTTCCCACAATAAACATCGCTATGGACACTTTCCCACCATAAACATTGCTATAGACACTTTTCCACAATAAACATCGCTATGGACACTTTCCCACCATAATTCTGGCAATGGATTATACCCAGATATAAACTTTGCTATGGACGGTACCTTACCCTACCAATTCTTGCTATGGACAGTTTTACAGCATAAGTGCTGCAAATGATTCAAACCACTATAATACTTACTATGGACGGTACCACAGCTAAAGCCTTGCAATGGACTGCACCCCACTATAGGCTTTGCTATGGACAGTACTCAAGCAGCCTAGCTGGGGATTGTATCCCAAGATAAACTTTACTATGGACTTTGCTTGTTGTGGACACATATCTAGCATAAGCCTTGCTCTGGACTCTACCCAGCATAAACTTTCCTATAAAATGTATCCCCATTTTAAAACTATGCTATGGAGTACGGACTGTACCCACGATAATTCAATTCTTCCTATAAGATTTTCTATGGCTGTAACAAGGAAAGCGCTTGGTATGGAATGAGCGATCAATTTGTCGAACGATCACTTTTATGTACACTATTTGTTTTAAAATCCATATTAAACGGTAGTCACACAATAAAATTTCTGATGCATTTCAGGGACATAAACAACCGCGTTACGTTTATTTTAATTTTATTTTCGTTTACAAGGATATAACATAATGATACACTAATGTATATAATTATTCAACAGCAAGCTGACAGCGCAGGTGTCGTCACAAGTTATATCGGTACATTATTGTCTTATTTCGACCTTATTCCGCCTTATCAATAGATCGATTTTCATTACTTTATTTGGGCTTTAATATTGCAATAAATCCGCACAAATTATCCTTTAAGTGTTTAATGCGTTAGACACATGCGGTCGCCATGTTGGAAATCAAAATCATCGGGAAGCTTGTTTCCGCCTACAAGTTTAAGAATTAAGAGGATGTCGACTGAATCCCGTCCCCTATCGTTAGACCTAACGCCATAATTACAGCTCTCTGGTCCTAACGATGTCAGAATCAATCTTTGTTTTATCATCTATTAATTATCGTCGTCGAGAGCGACATATGAAACCCGCAATTGATTCTCTTCTAGAAAAGCTGTCTCAATCACCCAATCAGACTCGTTCGGGCGGCCACAGTGGCTGGCGATGCCAGGATATGACGGAGATGAAGAAGCTAGAGAATTGCTGCTAATAACAAGACTATTGGACAGCACTGTTTCTTTGTAGTGATTGCTGTTGTATCATACACAGCCGATCACATGAAACAATTTGTAGACAATATGCATCATCACACAGACAAAATACCCTAAAGATTTAACCGGCAGAAATTAGGATATCTGCTAAAAGCTCCTACAGAACATATTACCTATATACATATATTCATGTTTAGGCGTAGTGTTTCAAATTATATGAATAATATTGTTTGATATTTATGAAAACTCAATGAAATGAACCAATAAGGAAATACACAACACACCTTTTTTATTTGCGATCTCAAATTTAAGAGTTAGAGAATGTAACATCAGGTGAAAACTATATCAATACATAATCACATGAGGATTTTAGTATGTCAATACGCTGCGAGATGTCTAGGTATGTCTGTTTCGGCAACTTCAAATGTGTCAGTATTTCTGCTATTTTAGTTTATTTCACTTTATACGTGAAGCAGTAAGACATCCGTAAAGGTTATAGGAGCAGCTTTCTCGCGTCTCAAAAGTGTTTTATATACCAGAATGTACACCTTAGTCGTGGTGTTTATATACCAGAATGTACACCTGAGTCGTGGTGTTTATATACCAGAATGTACACCTTAGTCGTGGTGTTTATATACCAGAATGTACACCTTAGTCGTGGTGTTTATATACCAGAATGTACACCTTAGTCGTGGTGTTTATATACCAGAATGTACACCTTAGTCGTGGTGTTTATATACCAGAATGTACACCTTAGTCGTGGTGTTTATATACCAGAATGTACACCTTAGTCGTGGTGTTTATATACCAGAATTTACACCTTAGTCGTGGTGTTTATATACCAGAATGTACACCTTAGTCGTGGTGTTTATATACCAGAATGTACACCTTAGTCGTGGTGTTTATATACCAGAATGTACACCTTAGTCGTGGTGTTTATATACCAGAATGTACACCTTAGTCGTGGTGTTTATATACCAGAATGTACACCTGAGTCGTGGTGTTTATATACCAGAATGTACACCTTAGTCGTGGTGTTCCTAACCTTGGCAGAGCGAGAAGAGACAACTCCTAGATTGATCCCGATTTAAATGGCGCCATCTCGACTGATCGTCTGCTAGGCTCGGATGGCGAGAAATCACGCGATGATCTTTAAGATATAACTCGGAGGAAAACGATAATCTAAGAAATCAGGTATACACATGGGAGGTACATTTCTCCAAGGCTTATCATTGGTATCGCGAACACCTGATGATATCTATTTTATAGCTTTGTAAAGGTGGAAAAAGCGCATTATATCTCAATGACAAACAAAATGAGGACAAAATTAATTTTGGATTGCTTTTTAACGCCCAGGTCCATTTTTGATAAACATAAAATATATCGTCTTATATTTCATCTTTAAGTATACAAACTTATACTACATATTTACATATCCTGATTAAATATAAATTAGTTTAATTTCAACGTTAAATTGCCACATGATTGTGTATATATATTTATGCAAAATCAACATAATGTGTCAAGTTTGTTAATTCACATAAACGTCAACTCTTTGTTACATCGCTCAAGCGTTCGACCATCATTTATCATGTTTTCACTTGCCAAATGGTCCTTAGCGCATTTCCCTTTGATTTATTTGTCCCTTGGTATTCGGTACGTTCAGTAGTTATAACTATATTCGTGATTCTTTGCCTAATTATGTCTCCAGCGTGACATTTTGTATTTTCTATAATTTCCTTTTCATATATCAGTGAATTATTTGTTTCTGCAAAACTATCCATAATTGTTGATTTGCATTTAATTCTTTTATTAGGACACATGTAACTTAACTGTTTATGGAATTGGTATTCTCTCACACCATCAGGAACACCCTCAAAGAATTAGACAAATTGTACCTCAGCATCCTGTTTTACAAGATGATTCTGATTAATATTCATTACATTTTATTTGTTTATGCATTAGGACCTGTTACCTTAACCTATCATGTTACTCTTTTATACCACTATATAGATAAAATGATAATAATCCCAATGAGGGATTTGAATTATTCGTTTATATAAAGTTCACTGTAGGGCTGATGGTTCTATTTATACATGTACAACCATTGTATTATCTGTCTCGTGTGTAAGTTTATAATGTATCTTATATTTGTTATTCAAATCGTATGACTGGAATTCCCCTAATGCCGGATTATATAGAACCGATATAGGTTTGACCCAGTTTGTATACTTCAATGGGTCAGCCATTGTACTATGTTTTACACACCGACTAAACCATGGATTTCACCCATTGTAGCTGTGGACACAATCCAGACGAACACAGGTCATAAACCCAATTGATTATGTTAAGAAATAATAGCACAGTATTTATCGTTCTTTGTAAGAGGAATAAATAGCAAGGATATCAATAACGTTTATGCTTTCATAGATACAATACATATTGATGATATGCCCCGTTTATGTATTCCTACACAGACATGTGCATGTTTGACGGTAAGTCAAGCGTAATCACTACCATTGTGTAAATTTGCTAGTGGCGCACAAGTATTAAGAATACTGTATCATTATTCTCCATAATTAATTTAGAAATGAAAACAGAATTCAGCTTGTTTATACAACACCTGGTTTATATAAGGGAGAAGGTATCCAGAACAACTTATAATGTATTGAATGAAATAGTTGCCTACAGAAAATAAATGTGTCACCGAAATATTTAGGGTCACAACAATATTTACAGTATGATCCTCCTGTATTGAATATAATCGCCACGTACAATATGTGACATGTCAAAAGCCACTGCAAGATTTAACGTCGTAATAATAGCATTTACAGTAAGATATTTACTGAAATCAGATAATGTTGATATGCCCAAACACACTGTAATATCGGGTGTAACAATTTACATATGGCGACACCAATATATTTGTTTAATAACCATCTATAATAATATTGTCAGTTGTTATTAGATTACAAACATCATTAATCTTTTATCAATTCAACTCCGTCTCATTTACACTGAATAAGTAGTTGAACACTCGTCAAATCACTTCATTGTGTTGTTAATATACCACTTGTTTGTTCGGTGTGGAGCCTTCTTTAACGCCATACAGATTACATACTCAAACTTGGATGTTGCATACATTTTCCATTTAAGAAAATCAGATATCGGTTTGAGTTTTTTATGGACAAATATAAAGTATTTGAGTCAGCGGCGCGTGAACTTGATTGGGTTATACGAACTAAGCATGTAACCCATTAAGACTCTCACGTTCGGAGATGAAAGTCAAGAGCAACACTGTAGTCATATAAGAAATGTATAAAGTGTTATCTAGAAATTCACTTGCACTTTGCTAATGCACTTTTCACTGTATATACTATATATAGTATAAACACACATATATATATGTGTGTGTATGTATAGATAATATAGTGTTTGTTTATATGTTAGAACGAGAAACCAACGAACTGTCAATAAATAAACTATGAATAATTTAATATCATAACATTTCACATCAAACAGGATGGGGCCGTGATATGGGTAAAGTTAATATTATAGACAGTCAAAAAATTATCCTGTATGTTATATAGTATTTACAGTCTAAACATCATTGTCTGTCTACAACATCATAGTCCCATCATGTCTCCACATAACTTATATATATTTATATTTTCTTTTCTCTCATTCATTCTTTATATCAAATACTTGCTTTTTTCACTCCTTTTCCACACGTTTGCTTTAATACAATTTAACTCTGTGATTACCAATGGTATACTCTCTCCTATATATATATATATACAATAATTTTCGTAATTATTCTGCTTTCTTTGTTTCAATAACTACCATTATGAATCATCAAACTCTTATGTTTAAGTATATATACCATCACGGTTTACTGTATCAGTATATATACCATCAAGGTTTACTGTATAAGTATATATACCATCAAGGTTTACTGTTTAAGTATATATACCATCACGGTTTACTGTATAAGTATATATACCATCACGGTTTACTGTATAAGTATATATACCATCAAGGTTTACTGTATCAGTATATATACCATCACGGTTTACTGTATTAAGTATATATACCATCAAGGTTTACTGTATAAGTATATATACTATCAAGGTTTACTGTATAAGTATATATACCATCAAGGTTTACTGTATAAGTATACATACCATCAAGGTTTACTGTATAAATATATATATACCATCAAGGTTTACTGTATTAAGTATATATACCATCAAGGTCTACTGTATAAGTATATATAACATCAAGGTTTACTGTATAAGTATATATACCATCAAGGTTTACTGTATAAGTATATATACCATCAAGGTTTACTGTATAAGTATACATACCATCAAGGTTTACTATATAAGTATATATACCATCAAGGTTTACTGTATAAGTATATATACCATCAAGGTTTACTGTATATGTATACATACCATCATGGTTTACTATATAAGTATACATACCATCAAGGTTTACTGTATAAGTATATATACCATCAAGGTTTACTGTATAAGTATATATACCATCAAGGTTTACTGTATAAGTATATATACCATCAAGGTTTACTGTATAAGTATATATAACATCAAGGTTTACTGTATAAGTATATATACCATCAAGGTTTACTGTATAAGTATATATACCATCAAGGTCTACTGTATAAGTATATATACCATCAGGGTTTACTGTATAAGTATATATACCATCAAGGTTTACTGTATAAGTATATATACCATCAAGGTTTACTGTATAAGTATATATACCATCAAGGTCTACTGTATAAGTATATATACCATCAAGGTTTACTGTATAAGTATACATACCATCAAGGTTTACTGTATAAATATATATATACCATCAAGGTTTACTGTATTAAGTATATATACCATCAAGGTTTACTGTATAAGTATATATACCATCAAGGTTTACTGTATAAGTATATATACCATCAAGGTTTACTGTATAAGTATATATATCATCAAGGTCTACTGTATAAGTATATATACCATCAAGGTTTACTGTATAAGTATATATACCATCAAGGTTTACTGTATAAGTATATATAACATCAAGGTCTACTGTATAAGTATATATACCATCAAGGTTTACTGTATAAGTATATATACCATCAAGGTCTACTGTATAAGTATATATACCATCAAGGTTTACTGTATAAGTATATATACCATCAAGGTTTACTGTATAAGTATATATAACATCAAGGTCTACTGTATAAGTATATATACCATCAAGGTTTACTGTATAAGTATATATACCATCAAGGTTTACTGTTTCAGTATATATACCATCAAGGTTTACTGTATAAGTATATATACCATCAAGGTTTACTGTATAAGTATATATACCATCAAAGTTACTGTTTCAGTATATATACCATCAAGGTTTACTGTATAAGTATATATACCATCAAGGTTTAATGTATAAGTATATATACCACCAAGGTCTACTGTATAAGTATATATATCATCAAGGTTAACTGTGTAAGTATATATACCATCAAGGTTTACTGTATATGTATACATACCATCAAGGTTACTGTATAAGTATATATATCATCAAGGTTTACTGTATAAGTATATATATCATCAAGGTTTACTGTATAAGTATATATACCATCAAGGTTTACTGTATAAGTATATATATCATCAAGGTTTACTGTATAAGTATATATACCATCAAGGTTTACGGTATAAGTATATATACCATCAAGGTTTACTGTATAAGTATATATACCATTAAGGTCTACTGTATAAGTATATATACCATTAAGGTCTACTGTATAAGTATATATACCATCAAGGTTTACTGTATATGTATACATACCATCAAGGTTACTGTATAAGTATATATATCATCAAGGTTTACTGTATAAGTATATATACCATCAAGGTTTACTGTATAAGTATATATACCATCAAGGTTTACTATATAAGTATATATACCATCAAGGTTTACTATATAAGTATATATAACATCAAGGTTTACTGTATATGTATATATACCATCAAGGTTTACTGTATAAGTATATATACCATCAAGGTTTACTATATAAGTATATTTAACATCAAGGTTTACTGTATAAGTATATATACCATCAAGGTTTACTGTATATGTATATATACCATCAAGGTTTACTGTATAAGTATATTTAACATCAAGGTTTACTGTATAAGTATATATACCATCAAGGTTTACTGTATATGTATATATACCATCAAGGTTTACTATATAAGTATATTTAACATCAAGGTTTACTGTATAAGTATATATACCATCAAGGTTTACTGTATAAGTATATATACCATCAAGGTTTACTATATAAGTATATTTAACATCAAGGTCTACTGTATAAGTATATATAACATCAAGGTTTACTGTATATGTATATATACCATCAAGGTTTACTATATAAGTATATATACCATCAAGGTCTACTGTATAAGTATATATACCATCAAGGTTTACTGTATAAGTATATATACCATCAAGGTTTACTGTATAAGTATATATACCATCAAGGTCTACTGTATAAGTATATATACCATCAAGGTCTACCGTATATGTATATATACCATCAAGGTCTACTGTATAAGTATATATACCATCAAGGTTTACTGTATAAGTATATATACCATCAAGGTTTACTGTATAAGTATATATACCATCAAGGTTTACTGTATAAGTATATATACCATCAAGGTTTACTGTATATGTATATATACCATCAAGGTCTACTGTATAAGTATATATACCATCAAGGTTTACTGTATATGTATATATACCATCAAGGTCTACTGTATAAGTATATATACCATCAAGGTCTACTGTATAAGTATATATACCATCAAGGTTTACTGTATAAGTATATATACCATCAAGGTTTACTGTATAAGTATATATACCATCAAGGTCTACTGTATAAGTATATATACCATCAAGGTCTACTGTATATGTATATATACCATCAAGGTCTACTGTATAAGTATATATACCATCAAGGTTTACTGTATAAGTATATATACCATCAAGGTTTACTGTATAAGTATATATACCATCAAGGTCTACTGTATAAGTATATATACCATCAAGGTTTACTGTATATGTATATATACCATCAAGGTCTACTGTATAAGTATATATACCATCAAGGTCTACTGTATAAGTATATATACCATCAAGGTTTACTGTATAAGTATATATACCATCAAGGTTTACTGTATAAGTATATATACCATCAAGGTCTACTGTATAAGTATATATACCATCAAGGTTTACTATATAAGTATATATAACATCAAGGTTTACTGTATAAGTATATATACCATCAAGGTTTACTGTATAAGTATATATACCATCAAGGTCTACTGTATAAGTATATATACCATCAAGGTTTACTGTATAAGTATATATACCATCAAGGTTTACTGTATATGTATATATACCATCAAGGTTTACTGTATAAGTATATTTACATCAAAGTTTTATGTATATGTTTAATGAATCTTTATACTATTTACTATATATAAGTATATATACCATGAACGTTTACTTTTATGAATCATTATACTATTTACTATATATAAGTATATATACCATGAACGTTTACTTTTGATGAATCATTATACCGTGTCATATTTGTATCGGCCATTCCTCTCATTCATTCATCCGTAACTTAGTATAGATAATGACAAATGTGTGATTACTCTTGTAACTGGCTATTGATATTACATTGAACTCGTTTTCTCTTATATATTCCACATGTTTGATTTCCATTTTCATTTAGACAAAAACCTGTTGGTAGTACATTAGTATTCGTATGTCTTATTTTCGTATGACACGTACTAATGATCTACCATAGGATAACGAAACTTGTAATTGTTCGCTGTTGTACTGGTTAATTTGATATTCTTTAGGCCTGATAAATAATGCACGGCATGAAACCTGAAATGTGGAGGACCTTTTTTATGTTACATTAAAAATGTATGTCCAAATGAATTATTTCACGCGTGATAAAATATCAGAGCGTTTCCGAGATTAAGCTAAAACAGTGCGGAATTATCCTACCATACTTACCGGGTAGAGTTGTCAAGCAACACTAGACGTTATACATTTTTGAAACACAGAACCAGATATTACTATATCTATACGGTTGCACTTTACACTGAACCGAAAGAGTACTCACTGCCCTCTTCTAATTACACGGCATAATCTCATAAACAAATTACATATAACTTGATATTAATTTGATTTTTATCAAAATTATCTCAATAATGCTTATTATCTCACTTGCTGACATTGTATCGTGTTATATTGTTTGTTCTACATTTACGGAATGAGCGAACTGTATCTTGTCACCAGTAACCACCGAACTAGGTTCGCTGACATGAACTGTCAGTATCTTCACATGCACTGTATAAGTCTCCATACAATCACTCAGATACGATGCTGCTGAAACTGACATCAGCAGAGAAACGAACACCGAAATCGATTACCCGGTCTCAATCTGGCCCCAATTGTTGCATAATTACAGCAATTACGAGTCTGAATACGGGCAGGTCGAGCATCCACATACCTCCGACAAATTGTTTCCGATTCAAGCCATCGTTACTGGATTAACGACACAGCTTCATATAGTATTAACTTATTGCGGTAATATTTTGGGTGTTGACATCAATTAATATACATGGTAGTAGAATCTTACTTAGCGAACTCTGTAATGGGATATCAGTTACTGTAAATCACGTAGATTTCGCGAGTACTGAATTTCGCGAACTTTCTTCTTTTAACATATTCGCGAATACATGATTTCGTGATCATGGACTCCACAAGACTCCTATATAGGTAACCGATAGCTTGGTATGTAAATGTGTTATTATCGTACAAATAATCGCCAAGGATTTGAATTCGCGATCGACTCTTCTCGGGTATTAACGCGAAAAACACGTGATATATAAATGATTAACAGTATTTTTATCATGAAATGTAAAATCATTGGACAATAAGCTTGATAATGAAATTTAGGGTTTAATATTATATTCATTAAATTACAACTAAATGCAGATATTTCCAGAGATTTTATTTATTTATTGATACTATCTTTATTGCCTTGTTTACACTTTAAACTGATTGATTGGATCACGTATATGATTAATATTGCCATATTACTTTTCTTAAAATATAAATGAATAAATTATATAATCAGGTACCCGATCGAATTATGGAGGAATTAGAAGTTATATCTTTTACAAAGAAAATGAAATCGTGAGGGATGTTTTAAAATGGTATTATGATGATAACTTTAACAGATAGATGTAAACGATTTGGGTATGATATATGTATAACCATTAATAACTACAGAGCGAACGTCTGTTACATTGTTATTGCTTCAATTGTACAAAACAATGAATAGCGAATCCATCCTCCATTGGCTACGTGATGATTATCTCCCTTACCTTCAGTGAAGGTGTGTGTATATATCAACTCCGGTTAATATTACAAACTTTGGGTTAATAAACGCTACTGACATCAGTTAAAGACAATAATTGTATAGTGAAACGGTTAGCAGTCTCCGCTATCACAGTTAAAATGTATATTATCATTGTAGTGACATTCATGTTTAAGCCACGAATATGTAGTACGCGGTCAGTCAATTAATGGAATATTTTCTTTAAAATGTTGAAAATAAATAATGTATCAAATGATTTCAATTTTTATATAGAATTATGTGTTCAAAAATAATAATGACGTATTTCATTCAGCTCACAGACGTTATCTGGTACTGTTTTACTGTGGCTCATTGTGTAATCTTCTATTCCGACCTAATTTACATACACATATCCATTGTTATGTACCTAGCCGGAAATGATCCGGATGCTTTCTTCAAATTAAATTGCATCCCATTACATCACATTGTGTGCTCTCACGATGACGTCAAAAAACAATTAATGACAAATATCATTAATGAATCACTTCTGTACGTTTCCACTGAGAAGCGATCACGTGATGTAGATGTGCGCATGTCTGATATATCATGCTGTAATGTCGATGTATTCTAGAGAATTTGAGAGTCCGTACAGATAAACTGTAACTAGAAAGCGTATAACGACTTATACTGCCTAACAAAGTTATATAAGATACAAGTTGGCTGTGTGTTTTATATAAACATTCTATGATACTATTAAGTGATGTTTTTGTTCATAGAGTCTAAACAATTGCCCATGATCATGTGGCCCCATGTTTAATGACGTCAGAAATGCATTACTGGTGACGTAAACATATCTGACGTCACAGTTTTGTGTGAGCAGTGCAGTAGGTATCGCTATGTCTATGGCTGGATTATCTACCCTTGAACCATTTCCCCCCTAGGCTGTCTTTCAGACATTTTGGTCGGCCTTGACTTCAGGTAATTCAACTGTTGTTCTTGGAAACATGAACAAAGTGGACAGAAACGCAGTCATATAACCGGTATCTGTCTGCTTAATTACAATAACAGACGCATAATGTTTAAAACAAACACAAGCTCGATTTTAACGATCAATTAGTATACAAGTATACTTACCAGTATTTATAAGTAGGTGTCAATCGGTGTATGTCTGTCTGTACGTACGTATGTACACATATTTATAGTATGTGTCAATTAATGTCTGTCTGTCGGTACGTACGTACGTATTTACACATATTTATAACATGTGTCAATTGGTGTGTGTCTGTCTGTACGGACGTATGTGTACATATTTATAGTATGTGTCAATTGGTGTATGTCTGTCTGTCTGTTCGTACGTATGTACACATATTTATAGTATGTGTCAATTAATGTCTGTCTGTACTTACATGTGTGTCAATGTGTACACATATTTATAGTATTTGCCAATTGGTGTATGTCTGTCTGTACGTACGTACGTATGTGTACATATTTATAGCATGTGTCAATTGGTGTATGTCTGTCTGTACGTACGTATGTACACATATTTATAGCATGTGTCAATTGGTGTATGTCTGTCTGTACGTACGTACGTATGTGTACATATTTATAGTATGTGTCAATCGGTGTATGTCTGTCTGTACGTACGTACACATAATCTGCCTATAACGTGATACCATCTGTAGTTACAAAAGACCTATCTACTTAACAGGTACTCGTTTATGTTATTAAAACTGGATGTTTACCTATCTCAAACTTTATCCTCAATTCTTTTCTCCGATCGACAAACATGCCATCGTGAGAACTATTTAAATGATACGTCTAAATAATGATAATATTTAAATCGTTTTACATCGCTGTTCGATATTTACTTACGGAAATAAGCTGAATTAAATTGAACTTAGTATGTTTCTGATTATGACAGTGCTGTAAAGGAAGGAAACACAATCAAACGTCTTTCTACCAGTGAGTAAGATATTATTTTCTATTTCTATTTTTTTTTTTATATTTTGCATAGGCTAGTTTAAAAATAGACATTCAAATCAGTCTGACAGACAAGTAAAATGTGTACAGAAATCCTGTTGATACGGTTCACGACTGAGTGATTCATGAAGCTGAAGTCATCCGTGACAATAATAACACGAGTATATACATTTTTAAACACATCGACGGTCGACGAGTCTCGGATGAGGTTTTAAAATCGATCTGCGAAAGTCACAACGTGAAACAAAAAATCTCGTTTACATTATCAGATACAACTCCGGCACTCGGTCTGCGGTTATGGTAGCGTGAAGTGTCTTTTTAATTTCAATAAATATTAAATGGTTACATCTGAAGCGTGTAAATCATACATTTTAATTTAACGCTTACATTATGTCACATTTCACGTCAACAAAACTGTCGCTTTTTATTTAGAAATGGATTAATTTATTTATGATTATTCATACGCCATTTAAAATGAATCATGCCATTTCATAGTGTAATTTGAACGACTATGAACACATGGAATATTTGCACGTGCTTTACCTGTATTTCTTTGGTGTTGCTTCAGGGAAGGCGCAAAGGTGAGCGCCGAACCGACAGTGTTTCGGGGGAATTCCCCAGATATCTGGGTAGCTACTCGACATACGACCGGCGCCCCTCATGCCATTAAACTCGTTTGTTTTAAATAATTAATAAGAATTGAGATCTGCGGAGGGATACCCCTCCGACTGTTTAATATCAGTTTATTTTTATCTCCCCGGGGGACGGGTACATACATGACACTATCAATTCCACACCCGTGATAAAACATATACCGAGTGATTAGGATGTATTAATTTTAGAAACCACGTGTGCACGTGAAAATTATACCCGTATCTAAGCGACGACAGGCTAACGGATTAAAATATAAGTGGGATTAAGTAGCCTTAGTAGCAAAGCACAGGGGTATAGTCACAGTTTATCTATCACAATAATAACATCAGTGAGTGAATTGGTATAACTCCCTAACAGTCCCTCACCGTCCAGACCACAGTACAGACATGGTGGAGGTGCTGCCTCACAAAGATGGGTCATTCGCTGGTTGTTTGATTGTTAGTTTTTCGTAATAACGTCAAATTATGACGGTTTCAACATCTGGTTCAACCAAACATCAGACAGAACTGAGATCTCAAATATTGGCATCTAGACAGAATGTCATCTTATAAATGTCGATACCGTCCAGAAAAAAAGACAAATTGTATAAAATCTCTCGAGACACGCGCCCACGGGAAACAGTTCTACTGAGTCAGCTGAACTAGACCAGGTGTTCCGGAGGGGTTATCGTCTTCTGTTTCATCAATTACCTTCACCAATAATTCTGGTCAAATCTGGGTAATGCCATGTTCTCAAAAAGAGAACCAGATTTGTGACAATGGAACCACTAGATGTATCCCCATAGTAACGTCGATACACTCGCTAATGACTACTTAGACAGTGATCATTTTCTGAATGCAATCAAACCATATAACACATTCTAAAACAAATGTATCAGTGAATTATGTTTCACGAAGGGAAATATAAAAAAACCCTTACCTATTATAACTAGCACAGCCAACGTATTGATGTGACCTGTAGCCTGTTAGTATTACTTGTGAGACATGTTAATGCCCTTGTTTACATGTTATTTTCCCCGCCACGAGTAGCATGTCAACAGTTCTTGTAAAGTACACTGCACGTGTAGGGATAGTGTCAGTTTACTTTGAAATATAAACAACTTACCATTTTCAGAGAAATGTTGATAAATCTCTTCGTCTGTCATCTACGAAAGTCAATGCTGAAGGATTTGTTTCTTCTCCTAAAACAAAAGAGGAAATCATCACTAACAGCCTACATATCATAACACAGGATCTATAACAGAGCATAACCACAAAAATAATATAATCATGCCAACAACTAACATATCACTAACGAGTTATGCCCCTGAAACAAAAGTTAAGGAAACCTTACCATAAGCAAAAGTTACATCTCACGAAGAAGTGGTCTCCCTTGAGACACAGGCAAATCCTAAAAATGTTACCATAGTAACATTTATTATATAAAGGGAGTCCTGATTCTAGAATACAAACGAGATACAGAATCCCTATGACCTATGACACATCACCAATCCTATCTTCTATCGAGTTCAGTTCTTTTTTTCAGACAGACACGAACGTTCTACGCGTCCAACACAGTGTAAACGAAAGGAAATAAAGTATTTTTTATATAAGAAGGCAGATGTCGTCGAAGTAGGTCACCCACGTGATGTTCTGTCCTCTAAACAAAGTAGTGACACCCAGACAAGATCGCCCAGCTCACCGCAATCATCTGGAGTAAAAACAAAATCGAAATTGTTTGACAAACATGGGGCCTGGCCAGGTACGATACTGTGTTTACAAAGGTCCGCCTGGAAGCACGCATCGGTTACTGGAAATATTTCCACTCCGAGTAAATATTAGAGGATGGTTTTTAATCAACCCTATTTCACAAAAAGCACGTGCCAGTATTTGTCATGTAACACCTATGCTCGGATTTTCAAACATTCTCGTTCAACAATACTGGCAGCAACACTTCCTCGCTAGATCATGTTCTTTAGGACGAGTATTTAACAGGTATCTGGGAACCTCGGGGCAATGTTACAGCGTAGATATCCTACCATACTAGATGTGTCATCTACCATGCGACTTATTTCTATGTTTGTGGATTTAAACATCAATAGTATGTATTATTTTATATATACACAAACTGAAATGATTATTGTTCTAGTGATGACAAGAAGAGTAGCGTAATGGTGACACCGGAAGTTAATAAACACAAGCATCTCCTCCATTTTTATAATGAAACCATCAAAAGACTATTATTTGTGCAATACTCAAAAAAACACTTTTAAACAAATGTTTCGAAAAGACAGTTATTTGCACTATTTAAAATTTCAGTTCAACGGTGCAGTTTTTTTAAGACTCCTATCGTAAGCCGAAGTAGTGCATCTTTTGAAAGGCACTAGCTAGTTTGTGTCTTCATTTATTATGCCCCCTTTCACAGAGTACTTCCCCTTTGTAAGGCCTCTGACGTCCGTTTGATAGAGTAATCGCCCTTTTTAAGGCCTCTGTCTACCTTTCCATGAAGTAGTCTCCATTTGGAAAGACACCTGACTTCCGTTTGACGGAGGAAATCCCCTTTGTAAGACCCCAAACTACCGTTTGACGAAGTAGTTTCCCATAGTGGGGCCCCTGTGTACCGTTTGACGGGGCCGATCGTTGTATCAAGTCGTCAGTGTGATTAAGGCCCCTCTATCATGACATGGTATGAAACTGCGTTAAAAGTAATACGGAACTGTACCTAACAACGCATTTCTCGGCGACTCTCGGAAGATAAACTCTGGCAAAATCTTACAACAAAATGAAAATATTACCAGCAAGATCAGCTACCTGACAGGTTTTTAAATATCTGATAAATGTATGGAATATTTCCTTTGGTCTAAGTGATACTGTTACACCCCCTGACCACCGCCACTACCTGTAATTTGTGTATTTGTTTCAACAGGTATTTTAGGCTTATGGATTAGCATGTCAATCCGTCCATTAAGGTGACGTGTTCAACTCTGCTAAGACGAAAACGGTCGAATCTAAACAAGTTGGATGTTTCTCTCAGATGAATATGGAATTGTAAATGATTAATAACATAACTAAATATTTTGTTGTTTCTGATATGTCTTCATTTGAAACTTTATCCCGATAAAACTTCAAGTGTGAAACTTTTCTCTAGAATGTGACACTATATTTATTTGTGTTATGTAGGTGTATACACGTGTAGGTGTATACACGTGGTGTATACACGTGTAGGTGTATACACGTGTATAAACAATGGGTTTGGTACATGTCTTAGGTTGTCCTTAATTAAAACAAATACCCCCAATATTTACAGAACTGAATCAACAGAAAATGGAAAAGTTCATGTCGATTGTCAACAGACTGTGGTGTACCATACAAAGTAATGTACAGTAGGCATGTCCAATTATTTCTGTTCCTACTAAATGACCGCCATTTTGCCCGTGTATCCATTTACAACCCGTCACGGTAAATTAAACCCTTGTGCTGTCATGCACAGTACTTCAGTCTTGTGCAATGAATTATTAATGTTTACAATGAAAGTGCTAGCGTATACCGTAATATTTCATAGCCAGCAAAACACAGCAGGTATCTCAATTCAATGACCGATTAAAATGCGTTCACAACTTTTTTTATATGAAACATTATTATTTTGATAATTTCTGAATGACGACGCTTTCACTTCCCTGTTCGACATAGGTTTCATTCTTGTGTCGAGCTAAGATTTGCTGAAGTTCCAATTAGGTATCCTTTTGAGGATATTATCACAGTTCCACATCGTGTCGGCTTGGGGATTTATTCATGAGGTCGAGTCACATATGAAGAGAATCCACTCAAGTGTCGTGTTGAAACTCCACTCGTGTCGAGTTAAGAATCCACTCACGTGTTGTGTTGAAACTCTACTCGTGTCGAGTTAAGAATCCACTCACGTGTCGTGTTGAAACTCCACTCGTGTCGAGTTAAGAATCCACTCACGTGTCGTGTTGAAACTCCACTCGTGTCGAGTTAAGAATCCACTCACGTGTCGTGTTGAAACTCCACTCGTGTCGAGTTAAGAATCCACTCACGTGTCGTGTTGAAACTCTACTCGTGTCGAGTTAAGAATCCACTCACGTGTCGTGTTGAAACTCTACTCGTGTCGAGTTAAGAATCCACTCAAGTGTCGTGTCTGCTGTCGTGTCTATGACCCATTCAAGCATTGTGTTGATGTCGCGTCATATGTCCAGTTACGGATCCACTAAAGTGTCGTGTTGAGGATCCACTCAAGTGTTGAGTTGAGAATCCACTCAAGTGTCGTGATGAATTTCCATTCAAATGTCGTGTTGAGGATCCACTCACGCGTCGTGTTGATGACCCATTCAAGTGTCGTGTTGAGAATCGACACGTCATGTTGAGGATCCACTCAAGTGTCGTGTTGAGTATCGACCCAAGTGTCGAATTGAGGATCAACTCAAGTGTCGTATTGAGGTCGAGTCATGCGTCCAGTTACGAATCAACTAAGGTTTGATTTGAGTATCGACTCACGTGTCGTGTTGAAGATCCACCACTCGAGTGTCAAATTGAGGATCAACTCAAGTGTCGAATTGAGGATCAACTCAAGTGTCGAATTGAGTATCCACTCGAGTGTCGAATTGAGTATCCACTCGAGTGTCAAATTGAGGACCAACTCAAGTGTCGAATTGAGGATCAACTCAAGTGTCGAATTGAGGATCAACTCAAGTGTCGAATTGAGGATCAACTTAAGTGTCGAATTGAGGATCAACTCAAGTGTCGTGTTGAGGTCAAGTCATGTGTCCAGTTAGTCTATACTCAAATCAACACTTAGTTGACTCGTAACTGGTTTGGTTTGGTTAAACAAAATAAACCAAACCATTTACGAATCAACTAAGTGTTGATTTGAGTATAGACTCACGTGTCGTGTTGAAGATCCACCACTCAAGTGTTGAGTTGAGGATCAACTCGTGTGTCGGGTTTAGGATCCACTATCAACTATTAGAGTGAATTTAAAAGAATATATAAAAATACACTTATCCGAACGTTTATATGAGTAAAAATAAAGTTTTTAAATCAGTAATTTTATCTATCATTATCAAAATATCCTCTTTGGGAGACTCTAATGGGCATCTGTGGCTACAATACGTGATTCCGTAAATGTAGAAAGCGTGGATGCTTTTATCATACCTGGTGCCCAATCCTCTAGTCATTGTTTAGGTAAATAAATAAAATGTTCAAACTAACTTGACTTCCTCAAATGTTGTTTTTGTTTACATTTTTCAAATCTCCATAAGCAGGTTCGATGAGCGACAAAGCCTCGGAAAACCTCTAAATAACATTTGTTCTTGTTTTTAAATATCGGTAATTATGCATCATTATCATTCCCGTCAGGATTTCACCACCAGTAGAACTATTATCATTTTTAATAAAAAAAAATACCGTGCTTAATCAAGAGATGTCTTTCAGGTCGTTTAAATAGACTGAAATTTCCTCTAATATGCCTATGTATGTTATTAAAGCCATAGAGATTACTACCTAGAACTTGGCGGTTTAACATCGGTAATCACCCGAGGGTAGTGTCATATTTAATGTAATATATTCCAACCAGGGAGTTATAGCGGCTCAAGTTAAACTCGTGGAAAATGGCGATATCTAATTTATAAAAACTTGTTTTACTTGTTTTAGAGTCGGGAGTAGCCGTCTCGTTCTCGACATACAGGTATCCGGTTATAACTGTCGACAATTTAAAATAAACACCGGTCTGAACAGACGTATAAATAGCGAGTGTTAGGTCGCCTTATACGCCGAGGTTTGGACATTATAAACAGACATCTTGCAAACGACCAGGGAAAATAAGCCGATGGCTGGTTTAATTTCAGGTTTACACCTGGCCTGGCCGCCTGACTCATACCTCGGTCCCTTCACCAACAGCTCCACGAGATTTCCGTACTCACAAAGCCAGAGTGTAAAAACCACAGGCATGTTGTCAACATTTAACAGTGTTTGTAATACCTTTTCTTATATGTGTTCAATTATCAAACGCAGTGTTTTATAAGTACATGTTTATAACTGTATTCTTTGAATTTTCATTTCATAAGACAATTGAAAAGCTTGTCCAAAAGAAATATTATAGATGTTGAAGGACTTGGGAATGTTTCAAGTATGTATTTAATTGTTTAACATGAAATTGAGAACCGGACTTATTCCCCAATAAAATAATAAAGATCACTTCTACAAAGAAATGCCCCTACACTCCTCATAAACACGGATTCAACATAGTTTTATATGTCTGACTAAAAACGTTTCAAACTGTTGTTTTAGTTTTACTGAACTTGGTGACCAGAACATCCCAGAGACATTATGTAAAATGTTGGAGCCAGAAAAAAATAGAAATTTTAATTATAGAAATAAATGACTAATTAAAACAATTAACCTCCGCCATCTTTATTCAAAGGGAGTCGCACATGGGTGCATCCAGTGTACTTCTAACAGATGTCTAGCTGAAATACCCTTAATAATTAGTTGTGCATTTTTTTTTAAATATAACCAATAGGTTCTATTTAAAAATTGAAACCATTTATTTATTAATATAATTTGTTCGATTTTGATTATGTGTACGGTTCGTAAAATATTAATCTTATAATTTGGAAGAAAATCCGCGAAAATATTAATTCTCAATAATAATAATAATCAATTTGCTCGCATCAACTTTGTAACTGTCCCTCAGGTCAGGTTTTAACGGTTTTTAGATTAGCCAGTATCCCTTATCAATAGAAAACCGCTACACGAAACAAAACAAGATTTACGAGATTACAACAGATTAAACGGCTATCTGTTATCAAAGTCGGAGAACCCCTGGCCACATTAATAAAAGGAATTATTCCAGGGCTAATTTACTCATACCGCTTTCAGTGTAAAAACTCTCCATCATATTTGTCGCAGTTACGGAATCTCTCACCACGTGTTTCACGCCAAGTGAATTAAGATAACGAGATTTTGGTGCCATATACCGCCATAAACTTCTAAGACGGCTAAACTATTAATTAGTTCGAGGTCTGGTGTTAAGGAGACGATACTAAAATCCGCTCCGGTCAGAACAAGACAAGCGCAGTATTGTTTTCATTTGAGGATGTTAAAAATATCGGTTCTTTACTTGGTAAAATTAAATGGGGTGTGTTGAATCTGAAATGTCCTCCAATAAATCAAGTAGTATGTGTCACATCCTGTAGTCTGGTATGTACAAACTATGAACTTCTTAAATTCACAAAAAGAACTTGCAAAAATGTTTAAAAATTCGTTAATGTAACCTGCCATTAAAAAGTATACAATTAAACATGCAATATTTTTCTTCTTTTTTTCATCATTTTTTCAAGTTCTTTTGGTGTGAAAAATCCTGTAAAAATACTGGTTTGGTTTATATTATTTAATGTATAATTATTATGATCAGGCCTCCCCTGTGTGCAGCATCAAACCAGTATTTATACAGTATTTTGACATCTATGTATTAAGAAACCACTGGACATGGCATTCAATTAAGGCTAGATTAGTTTGTGTGGAAAGGAAACATATAATGGACTAGAACACCAAATCCCATCTCTCCCATTATAGGCTAAGTGGATTTGTTCTAGTGTCCAAACCGCCCTCTAGTCTCCTCAGAATTTACTCATATATACTACCTATCACAGCCTTAAAACAAAACTAATTTTAAGCCTAGAATTTGAGACCAAAGTTTACACAAAATTTCAAATACAAGTTGAATTCTAGTATTGACTTTTGGAAGTGAAAAGGAATGACATGTCAATCTTAACTGAAATACATGAGAAAATACAAAGATTATTTGAAGTATGGAATATAATCATTTTTTGTTTAAAGTGTGAAATGTTGGCTATGTAATTTAGAAACTTTTCTCTGGGTATAAACTAGACAAACTTATCCATAATTGAATGCCATTTTAGTATCTATAAGAGGGCCGCTACCTAAAGTGGATGGTTTTCACTTGTCAAACAGTTTAAATCAGCCCCTACATTTGTCAACATGAGGCACTCCAGCCCTGTATTGTGTTTACACACACGTCAACAACACCAAGGTGGAATAGTTTTACAGCTATGGTTAAAGAAAAAGGAAAATACCTCTGTCAAAAAACCATCAACAGTAATCACTAAAACAAACCAAAAGATATAAATTTTGTTCAGATTTTTTTTTAATTTATTCTATTTGTTTGTACGCCATGGCGTAAACTGTTCATTCCATAAACAGCCATTTCTTCTATAAATATTTACAAATTAGCATAATTATAGAAAGCTTGAAAATAAAAAATGCAAATCTATTAATAAAATTTTCTATATTTTTTGAAGGAAATAGTTATAATAATTTAAGTATTTCTCGCATAGAAAATACTGAGCCACTTTTAAACATTCAAACTTCGAAATACATATAATTATTTTTTTGGTTACCAAATAATTTTCTACTAGTAAAGAAAATCAGCAGTTTATACCAAAATTACTTTCTTACTGCAATTTATAATTGTATAAAATTAAATATAATAAAAATACCTTTGGTTTAACATTATCTTTTTAGGAAAAAAACAAAAACTGTACTATGTAGAATGCTAACAACGCTTCTCACACAATTATTTGTACAAAATTTAGAAAGTATAATTACAAAAATAGTTTCGTTTTCTAAATACAAAATGAGCAAACAGAAATGTTTGAATGATGATTTTTTTTGCTCACGAATTCCCTTTTACGCCATTCTTACAACAGATATACATTCATACAACATATTATGCCACAAATAAGTTTGCAAAAACTCTCGTTATAAACAATAAATTGAATTTATAAACAAATGCTACTGTACTTTTCAATATTTAACATAAAACGTAAAATAGCACAATTGTATATTGGATTTCCTGCCTGGTAAAACGTTTCCTCAAATATATGTCCCAGGAAAAAGTACAGACGAACTTTCACACACGCGAGCACCACATTTGTTCTTCAGTCTCCGCTTTCAAGGATGAGCAACTTATTAAACTTTTTTGAAACTTTTCCCACACTAGAATCGTGCCACCATTTTCTCAGTCCCTCCAGGGGTTTTCGTAGTGTACCGGTACTTGATCACCTCCTACAAGTAAAAATTGAGGAATTCCGTCTTAATGGTGTATTGTTCATAATAATCATCATATATAAACATAGAAACAGTTAATTTGTCTAATTATATGATGATTCAAATGGGACAGATTAGTTCATATTCACGTCTAGTAAAAGTTCGTGAAGATTACAGATTTAAAATCAGTTCATAATAATATTTAAACACACACACACTAACTTATATACTGTGTAGGATGTAAATTGGATTTTTTCGTTTGATAAAAAGTTACATATGAGTTAGTGGAACGGTACTATTTTCCGTTGCAGACTGTTGATAATGTGACTGATGCATAAGTCTTTGCTGAGCTGCAGCACTATGGTGATCCCCCGCGTCCCCCGGTAAATACATACTGATCATTTCTCGTAGGTCGCCTGGGTTCCTTCCTCCCGTGGGGACGGGCTGTCCCGGCCCTCCGGTCTGTGGTTCTCGTTTGATCGACGATTGGGGGACTTGGGAGGGTGCCATGCCGCCGTACGCCATGGACATGGTGTAACTCTGTGTTCCGTTCATGTATGATCCTGTGGTCATTTGGTTTGAAGGCATCGGTTGTGTAGCCATATTAGGATAACCATATTGTCCAGCGAGTCCCATTTGGTTAGCCATGTGATAGGCATTAGGATCGTGCATCATGTAACCGTTCGGCATGTACCCGTTCATAGGATACATACCCGCTCCCTCACGCCCGGGCTGAAGAGGGGCACCGGTCGGCATACCGGGTAGTGCGTATTTGTCCTTTTTCATAAGAGTTTTTGTCTTCCTGCGTGGCCTGTACTTATAATCGGGATGTTCCTTCATATGAATAGCACGGAGTCTCTTAGCTTCATCAATAAACGGACGTTTTTCAGTTTCGGTCAGAAGTTTCCATTCTGCCCCGAGCCTCTTACTGATTTCAGAGTTGTGCATTTTGGGGTTTTCCTGTGCCATTTTCCTTCTTTGACCCCTTGACCACACCATAAAAGCGTTCATAGGGCGTTTTACCCTATCCAAGTCTTTCTTCTGTTGAGCCGTAAGGCCCCCACTCTGTCCGTTTGAAATGTTCGTTTGCTCGGGTGGCGAGTGAGGTTGGTGGGGGTGGGGTTGGTGTACCTGGTGGTTCTGGGGGTGACCCTGGTGGGCCTGATGAGGTTGCCCCATCCCCGGGTTTGATACCGGTACCCCCGCCAAAGTCTGTTGTAACTGAGCTTTCGACATGTCCTGTTCCATATTCCGTGGGTCACAAACACACAACACACGATAGAGTTTGTCGGGTAATACAAGTCACGTTTGTCGAGTAAATAAACAGGAGCTTCCAATACTGCCTCACAAACTTCTTTATAACTCCCGGTATTGTTGAAGTCCAATGCCTATGAATATGACCCGGGTCTAACAGAAGAAGATAGAATTGATAAATCTCCACAGCTTTTCTCTGCGTTTCAAAAGAACGTCTCCAATAGTCAAGCACCTCTTTTTCTTTGCCTAATATGCTTTAGTGAACACATGGTTATTGATTGTGAGGCGAACAAACAGAAACGCTCTCGGCCAATCAAATTAGGCTATGCTAATTTCCTGAGTCCTGCGTGTCACCGCCACGAATGAATTTCAGTGGTGGGCAAGGTGAGAAAAATTGTGGGCGGAGCTTACAGGTAACCGGCATTGTCCGACGGCTCAACTGAGTGAATAGTTTCAACTGAACTTCGTTCAACTCATGGAAAATGGGGCCGTGCCAAGAATTGAAATGCAGATTTCTCGACCGGGTGTCATACAAAATACATACAACAACTTGTGGAATGAAACGAGAGTTTATGCCAATCAAACCCAAATACATATTTTAATAAAGTTTACTCTGTCATTTACAAAAGAAAGGTTAGAGATTTTTTTTAAATGTTATAGAATAATCAAACATTTACTTTTGTTGTAATTACCATTGAATGAAGCGATCTAGTTTCATTAGAGCCGAAAAAAATCATCTTATAAAACCATTTTTGAATATTTTATTGTATCAATCAATTGTAGTGTTATCAAATAGCAGAAATATACTTTTTGAAACCCCACAAATGCCACGTTTTTAATAAATTTTATCTGGGATTTTTTCCCTGAAAATTGTATTTTCCACCCCATTAGGCATCTGTGCTATGGACACACCATAGCTGAAGGACACTTACAAAGTTCTCTTATAAAGTTTTAAAAAAATCTTTGCTGTCATATGTATTAAGATTCAATGAATAAATTTTGAGGCGGAATAGTTAAAAATATTGGAATGTACTTTACAAGATTGACATATGTGTTTAATATTTAACTAAAACACATAAAGCTTATAAATAAAATATATAAATGTAAATTGCATGTCATTTTAAAAAAGAAAGAAAGAGAGGGAGGGAAATGTCTATAGCATATTTCATTTTTATGCCATCAAACAAAATAATATTATTTTTGTAGAAGGAAACAGTTAGCTCTACCAAGAAAGATCCTTATTTCAGACACCTGTTTGTAAATAGTGTAGAGTTTAGGTCTAACCCGAGTATATGTACATATCTCCTGATCGCACTTAGGTCTACCCCATTTACTAACGGGGTGGGCTTTATTTGCTTTCAGCATTAAAATGCTATTATATCTGAACGGTCAACCAATTAGGAAAACACACTTTTTAACATTTGTTTTTTCAACTATCATGATGCAATAAAAAGTTCTGACAGCCGAGCGTACAAACCGTTACATATTGTGCTACTCCAACTTTAGATTTCAATAGAGAGTAATTCCTAACTGTATAGAGGTATAATGTTACAATATAACCTATCGCCATCTTCTATACACGGTCCTATTACCCCGATATAAAGCGGACAAGAATGGGTATTGTGACTGTAATATCTATCGCATTGTATGTAGGAAACAATGTGTACAATCGTAACTTCACTGCCTCGTTGTGTCCTGCTAAAGATTTGAGTTGAATGAAATCAACAACTATGGCCATTCATGAATGGGAAATGTGTGTCTGACTGCAGTTACGGAGTAAGTGACCTGAAATTGATTACTTCACGCATATTTTATAGTAAATGTGTTACTGGTAAGTGAGCTTGTCAACAATATCAGTACATTTGAGGGAATTAAACGATTATATATTTATACATATATATTGACATGTAAATAAAATACAATACTAACGGAACAATAAGGTATTGTTATATTTGGAATCATTACTATAGTTTATTTATAACATTCTTCTGTATACCAACATTTCATTCAGAAATGGAATTGCATAGCGGATCATTTCATTGGTAGAAAATCATGATTTATTCATTGAAGACACTTTTGTTTCTATAGAATACATGTAGGAGTTTAAACTGTTTACACTATATGTCGGAATACTGTCTATTATTTACGGCCCTGATCCTCTGTCTCTTGAGGAACACCTACGGATTGTCATCCCACTACTGAAGGGATTAAGGTCGTGCACAGATGTCATGCACATATTTCAGTTATATTTATATAGCTGTCTAAATTAGAAACATTTCAAAAACCGAAACTAATGGACATACAGCCAAACTTGGGATGGATTTGGGGCATTGTTTCGAGAAAAGAAATAATTTTAATACATGTACATGTACCTGAAGTATTTTTTACTCGGAGGGATTTAAGTTTATCTGTCTCCCAGATGTCAACTACAAACTGTTTTCGATTATTTATAAGTAAATAGTATACAGATATACCTGGCAAACCCAGATTGGTATCGAGCGGAAGTTCTATTAATTATGAAATGATGAGAGACATTCTAATTGATGAGGCGAACCTATTTTTTCTATCCGTGAAATTGAACGGCCATGAATATATAGTACAAGTCCAAAACCTGAAAATTATTAGCAAAGTGCCTTGGTGTATTTCTGGGTTATACATAATTGATAAAACTCTCTGCACTGTCACGGAATGAGCTCGAGGTTTCTACAATCATACATCACGACTACTTTTATTTTAGAATATTAAATTTCATCTTCAACAGACGGTTGGATTTGACATCTCTTATAGACAAGGAGAAAACAAACTATCTGCTACAAATAATCTATAGATAATGTATCGGAAAATTGTACTGGCAGGGTTGTAGGTAAATATACATTGAATATGTATGTACGTATTATAATGAAATAGATAACCAGAAGGCGATACTAAGGTAAAAGTTGATAAATTCTAAATACCAGCTTTTGTTATAACAGGAAAATTTATAAATGTCTATGCCCGTTGATTTTCATAGTTCATTTCACCGTTAATGAAAAATATATAAATTTATATAAACAATAAAACATGTTTTTGTTTAAATGTCTAAAAATGATGATTTCCATTGTTTTCATATAAATATTTATTAATGATGGTTTCCATTGTTTTTTGTATAATGTCTATAAATGATCATTTCCATTGTTTTTATATAAATATCTATTAATGTTGATTTCCATTGTCTTTGTATAAATATTTATTAATGATGGTTTTCATTTTTTTGTATAAATGTCTATAATGTTGATTTCCATTGTTTTTGTATAAATATCTATACATGATGGTTTCCATTTTTTTTAATGTTTTATTGATATTATTCAAACAGATTAGTATTTATTTCATAATTATCAATCAGGATTACAGTATTTTAACTATTGCATTTTCTTCAATTTGTTAATTGAATCTTACAGAGGGAATTATTATTTCTATTTTATCTAAAAGCTTTTTGGATCAGCTGTCAGATTTTTACGAGGAAAAATAATACGATTAATCAAATACACGTGCATCACTCAGCCTTGCACGTGTTCTGACGCTACCGAAAGATGCGCAGGCAGAGGGATTCCGACAAATCAGTGTGCAGTGGAAAGGGAAAAGTCGCGAAGAGTGAAAATCCTAAACGATCAAGCTGTTGCGTGTTTGAGAGGAAATAAAATATTTCGTTTTCGACGAATGTAAAAATAAATAAATAACGTGTTGTAAATTTGCCTATTTTAAACATGTGGGAGTTTTTATGATAATTATTTGATAATCAAATTCATGTGTTGTTTATTCAAATATAGGTATAACAAAGATAGACGTGAGGCTCTTTCATTCCTTGTTTTGAGCGAGATGCCGTAAATACCGAGATTGTCACTTCATACCGTCATGTATTAAAGGGGCGGCGGGTATGCTGTAAAGACAAATTAGGAGCCGTGACCAGATATCCGGATTTCGGGAGAGATTTTCGTGAAAACTAAAAGGAGAAATTGTGCAGAGAAGACAATATGTAATTGTTTGTGTTTAATAACCAGTAAAAGTAATCTATTGTGTCATAAAAAATAACTATTATTTAGAAATATGTATATTGAAAAAAATGTTACTATAGTGTTCATATTTTTGTTTTACCCTCGTTTATCTTGAAATTTTTATTAAATATCATGATAATGTGGAATGTATTTTGTCAATAACGGAAAATATCTACGGAGATTTCTACATTTTACATTCAAATCGTATCATTGTTAAAATCAATACAATCACCCGGCGTACTCAACTCAAACCAGGGCGACAGGTAAGAAAATGTCATTACAGAAAAGTGCTCAGGTGGCTAATTGGTAAAGGATGACAGGTGAAAATGACATCTTCTTGTCATACCAGGGTGTGGGTGATGGCCGTTAGCGGTACGACTGCCCGACCCCTGGGGTACATGTCCGTCGAGTACATGTAAACATCACACCTGTGCCGTAACGTTGATTGTTGTCGGTCGTGTCCTTACACGATGTTGACACACTGCAGAACGAGTTTATGTCCATATACAACTACAATCATTTCTCAGCTTTGTTTGTAAATAAAACATGAAATTTATACTCGTGTTAATTTGTATGTACAAGTTGTTCCAGACATAAGTCGATTGTTGGTAAACAGACACACATCTTTATCTAGAAAAAACTCAGGTAAAAAGCCTTATCAATGGGAAGTATGTCAAACGAGTTTGGGTAAGGTAATGAAAAAATATCATATAACTGATGAATTAACAGTTAAAATTTAAATTATTAAACAGGTTATTTCAAATTAACCACTGGCGTATGCATATATTTATAATTTAGGTTAATTGAGCAAATCTCTGAAATTACCTCTCTGAATAAATCGAGAAATTGAACATCAATGTCAGGTATGACTTTATATTGTTTCACATTTGAACCATTAACCGTGCGAACAATTAGAAAAGATGTTATCATTCATTTATCAAAGTTTCAGAGTAATTAACCATGAAAAGTTTTATATACAAAACTTTTAAAAATCATTTACAACGAAAAACCCTATTAAAATAGTGTGAGTTCGCGGCGTTAACGTTGGTATTGGTTAACAGACTCGTGTGTATACGCGTGGGCTATTGAATCATATCAACTTGTATTAAATGTGATTACTAAGTAAGGAATGCCCCTAATGTATATAGACTATTCTTCACAATCTGTTTAACATTTGTAAATACATATCATCATACGTATATACGTATCTACATATCTACCCGTCACCCCCGTGTATCAAATACTACACTCCCATAACACCCCCTACCCCAGCCTCAACCCCTGGTCATTGTATTCCTACTAACGACACCTATCTACTTCAACTCAACATCCATCCACTTATAGACATGTAGCTTATTATCCCCCTCCCAAGGAACTATATAGTCCGTAACAACCTCCGCAACCCCCCCCCCCCCCCCCCCCCCCCCATCAATATATCTATCATCTAACACCCGACCCTAGTCATTTCAAACCACTCCATCACACTCTCCCCTCCCCATGTACACTTCCTCCCAATATACGCGCCCCCCCCCCCCCTTTTCCCTTCCCAACTCCTAATAACAAATGTCTATTCTCAGTATCATTCTCCTTGTCACGTGTTAACTTATAACGCTGCCTCAATATCCTCTTTAAATCATACACAAATGTTATAAATAGCTATGGTCATGTCGGAAGTAGCAGACCTTTCTTTATAGTAGCATACATCCTTTTTGAGGGGACTGGTGATGTTGTGGTGCTAAATGTAAGTGTTTTCGGCTAGGAAGCTTGGATCTGGTCATGAGTTCGAGCCCCTGGTAGGGCACGAGTTAAAATTATTTTCATATTTAACATAAATGATGCGAAAAGCCACGTGAAGGGATCACGCTGCCTTTGATCTGGTGTTAGGTTTGTCTTGTTTAACTTAACGTATGATGGTTTCGTTAGATATAGTTCTTGTCCTGTCATACTGACGTCTGGGTCTGGAGTCTAGTATTAGGCGCGTCTTGTCCATCTGTTCATCATGTAAATGTCTTGTTTTGGCGATAAGTGTCTTGTTTTGGTTCTAGCCGTGTCTAGTTCTTGTGCGAGACATGTCTTGTATCATTGTTGCACGTGTTTCGTTTTGATGTTGTATGTGTCTTGTTTAAGTGCAGTATGTGTCTTGTTTAAGTGTTGTATTATTTTGTTAAAGTGTTGTATGTGTTTTGTTTATGTGTTGTATTTTTCTTGCTAAAACGTTGTGCGTGTCTTGTTTAAATGTTGTATGTGTCTTTTTATGTGTTGCATGTGTCTTGTTGAAGTATCGTATGTGTCTTGTTTGAATGTTGTGCGTGTCTTGTTTGAATGTTGTGCGTGTCTTGTTTGAATGTTGTGCGTGTCTTGTTTGAATGTTGTATGTGTCTTGTTTGAATGTGTCTTGTTTGAATGTTGTCTTGCTAAAATGTTGTGTGTGTCTTGTTTAAATGTTGTATGTGTCATGTTCAAATGTTGAATATGTCTTGTTGAAGTATCGTATGTGTCTTGTTTGAATGTTGTATGTGTCTTGTTTGAATGTTGTATGTGTCTTGTTTGAATGTTATATGTGTCTTGTTTGAATGTTATATGTGTCTTGTTTGAATGTTGTATGTGTCTTGTTTGAATGTTGTGCGTGTCTTGTTTGAATGTTGTGCGTGTCTTGTTTGAATGTTGTGCGTGTCTTGTTTGAATGTTGTGCGTGTCTTGTTTGAATGTTGTATATGTCTTGTTGAAGTGTTGTATGTTTCTTGTTAAAATGTTGTATTATCTTGTTAAAATGTTGTATTATCTTGTTAAAGTGTTGTATGTGACTTGTTTAGTGTTGTATGTGTCTTATTTAAGTGCTATTCGTGTCTTGTCAAATTTTCAGCAGGTGGTTGAGATGAATAGAAATGAAAAACAAGGAAAAGAAACAAATATATACCTTGATGAAATGAAGACATCTTATCCAATAACCAAATAAAAGACCAAAGCCCGACACTTTAAAATGACAATTCTGTCCCTATTTTGACAGAACCATGCCTGTGTATGACACTAGGATTGGTCATCAACGGAAGAGGTCAAACTGGACAATATCCAGTATTACACTGGAAATCTCCAAAATCATGACATCAACATCTCCGTAATTTACGACAAAGAGACGTGAATCTAGATAAAGCGACATGACCAGCAGAAACTTAGTGGTATATATGAGCTAAGCACTAGATGTGAGTTTACATTTAGGGTACAGGTATGTCTCGTGCTAAGAAGTCATTTATTTTGAAAAAGAGTGTTAAATTTTCAAACCCATTCAAGCATAATAATATGAAGTAAAATGTTCGCGGAGGTCATGTGAACATACACCGTTTAGAAATTCAGTACTTCTTGGTATGTTTTAACCTAAAATCCCCACACACTTTTATAACTAAGCGGTAGGGTTAGAGAGAAGAGATTTGGCTGTGAAATCAGTCGAGCGGAACATGGCCACCTCAGCTCGACACGAGGAATTTGTGTTTAAAACTCTACACTCGACAAGCAGTAGGTCGACAGTCGCCGCCATTTTGGATTTTATATCTGACAACCCGGAGTTATATACACATTGAAATCCGCGAGATAAGGTGTTTGAAACACGACGGAAAGAAATTCAATATGTTTTAAACATTTTAAGATCGAAATCTTATTTTTCTTATATAGATATAATTAATCTTTGTCATGTGTATTTATAACAGTATACATATTGATAAAACTTCGCCCTTACGTCGGTATGGTTTCGGATGTCTGAATAAAAATAAAAATATAAATAAACTTTCTGCAGTATCATTCCTTTACAGAAAAAAAGTTTTTAGGCTGTTGTGTATTCTTTAAAATAAGAAAACATAATTATAACTGTTGTGACACCGTCAGTTGGTTTTAACGGAAGTTCTCTAAGCATTTTGGGTAACTAAAAATGGTAAATATTGATGATTACCTAATAATTCTACCCACATGTTTATTACGTAAGGACTTACCTTACACTCGGAACAGTGCTGGCTATATGTACACCGACCTAAAATCCATCATCAAATATAAGAGTATTTTAAATAAATATATCTATATATGTATATATCCATTTGTACAAATATGAATGTATCCAGATCCTGTAAGTCACAACATTTAGCAATGGCTCGAACGTCCACATGTTTCGGGTTTAATGCTACAAATGCTAGTAAAATACTCTCCTATAAAGCGCCTTGGCGGCTAATTGTATGTTATCAATAAACTTTTATTCTCCATTTTAAATGGAAGGCTCTCTTAGGCAATGTAATATGTAACGAGATAAAGAAACGTCTCTTTCAGAAACCCAACAATATATTTTGTACTACCAGATAATAGGCGAAAATTCTTTTCATACTAGCTCAATGGAGAGCCGTCTATGGATTTTCACGCTCTTCTATACAATACCAGCACACCAATAACACTGGGGGACTTAGCATTGCCAGCGAGTTCGAACAATTGGCTCGGGATTTCGGCTCGTTACAGCTATTCATTCAACTAACTATGAATATGATATTTAACGAGTATTTAGTACAAATGCATTTAGTTATGATATAATTCAATTTGTTCAGTTTAACAGTGTTTCCGTATGATGGCTGAGCGAAACTATCTGCCCCATTGTTCCTTGTATGTAAATAACCCGAAGCAGTGATCAATGCATATTTAGTATTGGCCCAATAGACAGAAATCGCCTTACTTCCATTGGCGGAACTCACAGACGTCCATTAAGCGTAGAAATGGATACCTATTTGGACAAGAATTGCTACTGTACATAAAATGTGGTGTTTATTTAAATAATCTAGCCTTCAGGTATACCGCTACTAAGAGGCCATATTACCTAATGGTATTTGGTCAGCCAGGAGATCGGAGTGGGCCCTGGTTATTTACATACGCTATTTGCTCTTGAGAGAGATCTACTTATTTCGCCACCTACATGCGACATGCCGAGAAATAATGATGGCGGTCCTAGGGTTCAACCTGTAATCAGCTTATCTACTCAGCGACTTAAGATATAAATATCTTACATTCATTTGTCAAACGAGAGCGAAAACAACAGCGCTCTCTGCGGACTTAAAACACGACTACTACAAGACATTTACAACAAACGAGAAACAAAAAACTACAAGCGCCCTCTGTCGACATTCAATGTTTGTATATATGCACTGCTCTACAAACGAGAGAGAAAGCAAAAGCGCCCTCTGTCGACTTACAAATTTGGGACATTCAATTTGTATAGATATGTGCTACAAACGAAAAGGGCAACAACAGTGCCCTCTGCCGACTTACAATGAAAACATTAAATGTGTAAATGTACTATCAACTAGAAAGAAAGTAACAGCGCCCTCTGCAGTTAAAAGCAAGGTAGAAAACTACAGCGCCCTCAGTCGACTTAAACGAGAACTACCGAAGACAACAGCGCCCTCTGTCAACGTACAATATTCCGGCCAAGGATTTAAATTCATGGTGTGTTTTTGTAACAACTTACTAAAACTTTGTTTGTAATTCCCCAAATTATAATTGAAATTATATGGAAATAGTGTGAGCTGGAGGAACAAGGCTATGAAAACATAACAGAATTCGGCGGGGAATTTTGTCCGCAAGCAAAAATATAAAACTTTTACCAAAAAGGATTAACGCGGGAGTGCAAGGAAGCGATGTTAAACATTTCTGTAGGTCAATAGGCCATATATACAAATTCCTCTAACACAAGCGTAAATCATTTGAATAAGAAAATAATAATTAAAAAAAAAAGATGAAAAGATAAACTTCGTCTTTCTCGTGTGTTCAGTTATGTATGGACATCTAGAGTGACAATACTATAGCTACATATAATAATTATTATTAATTAATATTGAAAGGGAAATCCATATTTTGTCTTTGAAGAACGCACGGGAAAAAAAGGAACCTATATATCATAGATATCTAGCTACAACTAGAAAATTGTTTTCAAATTGTAAAATGCCACAGGCATAACCGTTCATAATGGGATAATTGCTGTTATCAGATTTATACACAGATATATCATAAGCCATGTTCATGTATTATATACATCGCAAATTACTGACCTGGTCACACGGATAGAATAAACTTTTCAATATAAGATATTTATGCCATTTTTCAACACTTTTGCAATGTATGTATAAGATCATATTTCAAAGAGAAAAGACATAAATAAAAAGTGTATTTTGCCATTCCTTGTTATAAACAGATTAAGTGAGAAATCTAACGCGCAAGTCGACATTTAATGAATTATTCATCGACGTATGTTTTCACGGTAACACGGGGCTATATTTGCTAGAATTTGTTTTGCTTTTCTAACAAGACTAGTGTTTCCACGATTAACTTTCCAATTACCAGAGTTATAATCGTACTTCACTAACGTATTCAAGCAGCTACGGTGCATTAAAAGAACCCAGACAACTGCGGAAATGTAATTGACATTCCGACCAGTCCCTAGGTGCGAATAATCCCGCTTTTCTAGAAACTCTGGGTTGATCAGTACAATTCCTTCGATTAACTTTCCAAATCCCCGCCCTTTTATCCTGGCCTGTACAGCTCCCTAAACATACATACCGTTAGGGACACGGTTTTTAAATATGATACTTCTGTATCTTAAACATTCCAATGGAAGACGCCAGTTTACCTTTCGACCGGGACATCATAAAATCGATGTATTGATCTGTTGATAATCTCTGTTTATAAACTCTATTAATCATGACCCTTCATGCGTTCGTCAGGAAACATTGACATATAACCTCTCTTCGCTTCTTCTTAATGTATTTCATGACACTTTTCATTACTCTCAATAATTCAGGATAACCAATTTCAAAATTTTTCAAGAATTTAGACTTTAAAAAAATTTAACAATAATAATTGAGATAGCACTGTTTTAAATTTCACACATTGACTGAACACCGTTCGGCGTTATAATATTATTTATTATTTGATCATATACAGGTATTTCTATATGCTTAATAATACACCTATTGAAACTGTTAATTGCATTCCGGGGTAGTTTTCTTCAAAGGGAGAAAATTGTCGAATGCTCTTCATCTGACGCAAAGAGAAGGTGTAAAAAATAACAAATAAGGACCGGAAGTAGCGACATCATGCTGTTTGTTACGTGATCGGCTCCCTATGATGGCGCGGAAAACGTGTCCGGAGGGGATCCCGCGGCGCAAATAAACAATAACCGTTAATTATAACGTGCGGACGATACAAATGGATTATCAGTCGGTGTTACAAAGGGTTCACACGGTCTCAGACCCCTTAATAGGCCGACACCACTAAACTAATTAGCGCCCGACTCGTTTTTTGTGGCAGAAAGTGTTTAGACAAGGGCTTAGTTCGGCGTGGCTCTCCAACCGCCGGGCTCCCTTTCTCACCCCGTCACGTGGTGACCTAACGATCCATTTGTTTTCGTAAGGAGTTTGACAATGCCCCTTTAGGGGATTTTTTCACCTGGAATGTAAGTAAAACTCGAGGAAATACGACGCTGACATTTTGAAATCGCGCATGTCAGTTTATTGTCCAAGCCCATGTCGTATGACGGTCAGACCCAGGTAAAGGATCAATGTTTGTTTACTAGATTGACACACTATAAACTGTTGTTTTAGGAGTTTATCTTGGCAAAATGTCTGCTCTTAGAGATCACACGATAAAATCGAAAGGATAGCGACGATTTCAGCAACGAACCGTGAAAAGTGACAGCATTTCTTTTCAATTTTAACGTTGTTTTATGTTATTTTAAAAATACCTGTTTTAATGTTTATTATCTTATTGGTAAACACACAACTTGTCCACGCCCATCATACACCACGTGCTTTTTACAGCAATAATGGTATACATATCCTGGTATACTGAATAACTGTATAATAAAAACAAAAAAACAGTTGAAGAGTCATATAATGTATTGAAGAGGAGAGTTTTTGATAACTGTAGGATATCACTGCAGCTGGATACGAAAATTGTATAAAGGAATATTATTATGTATTTGAATGTATATTTGAATAAAGTGTTTTTACCTTATAATTGAAGGCATTATGCATTTGAATAGTTTTATATAACGGCATAGTTAACGTTGTTTGGTATCCTAATACTGTATTTGCATAAATATTTTTATAAGAAACTATTCTAATTCTGTTCCACTGTGCAAACCAACTAAAGCCGGTTTTTATTCCTGAGGAATTTATCTAAATTAGGCGATATAATCTATATCCTTAAACAAATATGTAAATATATTTGAATTCTGGCTTGAATTTAAAGCAATATCTAAATTTGGATTTCAGGCGAAAATCTGACAGGGACATGATCATAAACTCTGACATTGGGATCAGTAATAATGACATAGGCGGTATGACGTTATGCTGGAAGTAGCGGCCCAAAGTTGTTTAATCCTAAATAAATTTAAGAAGATACTTGATATTCTTAATAGGTACAATTTTTTAAGTGTCTCGTAAGCCAAATATGGCTGGACATTTTTTTACTCTAATTGGTATTTTTATCTATCATGACTGTGTTTTTACCATGTTGTAAAATGTGTGACACTCTAATAAATAAAATACTGTATTGTATTGTATTATTTAATATGGATAGGGATTGTATCGTGACGTCGTTACAATGGATAAGATATGAATGGAAAAGACGTATTCCTCTATTTATTTGCAATTCAATCATACAGTATAGACCGGAGTATCATTATTTTAAATATAGAGTGCAATGTCGTTGTTTAAATAACAGATTAACAAGATGGCACAAGGTAACGTGCCCGAACGGTTGTGTGTTATGACGGAACAAGCGTTTTATGACGTAACAGGTGTGTTATGATGTAACAGGTGTGGTCTGATGCAACACATTTTTGTTTATGACGTAACGGTCATGCTCTTGGCATAACAGGCATATATGACACAGTCGACGTATTTTATGACGTTACAGGCGTGTAGTTGACTTGTATGCGAGTTTAAGAGTTATACTGTCGGTTTTACGGTTGTTGAGAAGGACATCAAGATAATATAAATAAATTGCACGAGATCGATTTACAATGTATCAACATCTTAGGGCTTTCGCACGCAATACTTTTTCCCAGCCACTGCATAGAGGTAGTGAACTATAACACACACACAATTTATTTTGAATATAGTCGTTAAACTTCACCGAGTTATTTTTGCGTTCAATAACTTCATATGCTTACGTATTTTATTTTTATTTTTCGAAAACACTACCTATTCATTTATTGACATCTATTTTATTCTTTATTTCAACCGCTATAAATGTATATTATACACCTGCTCATTACTTTTCGATTAACTATCTCTGAAGTATTGAATAATCTTTTCCGGTTCTCAATTTCTTTTTCAATTTGTGTCATTTCGAGTTCATAACTGTAACCGTTTTCATTATAATTACTTTGATGCAGTTAATCGTGTCCGGCCTTTATCTCGACTGCTCAGGGCGATCCAACAAGCTACTTAATCTGCTATACGTTTTATTTCATCTGTTGGCATTCGACAGTAGCACTGACCTTTCACCCGTCCAGGAACGGTCAACCCTGTTCTCACAGGATGGTCAAATCTCGGGCGACATTTTCCCATATTTCTTTTAAACACCTGTTGGTAACTGGCGATTTTGAGTGGACGCTGGTCAGTCTCCTGTGAAGACTGACCAATTTAACGAAACCTAATCTGAATTGACCCTTAAGCTCCTGTCGATTTCGCCCGTTAAATTAGATTTTGCACGTGTTCACCTCGAGCTCTGTACCACGGGGATGGTCGGAAGCGGGTACGTTGATGTGGTTCCATCAACGGGGTGGGTTAGGTTGCGGCTAATTAAAAAACGGCTGCAGGTAAAGTTCCCATACCTGTGTCAATGCGTGAATACTGATGTATTTTAGCATCATGTAAGACTCGATCTACCCCTATAAAGAGGATCAACTAACTCTGGAATTAAACTCCAAAACAGGTACAACTACTCACAAACCAAAACCAATTTAAAAACAATGTTGCGTGACAAAGATTAACTTGGATATATATGGTGACAATATTGTATTTACTGCGAAGAAAAAGTTTGGTTTACTTTATAATTTGATATACACGAGTAACGAGAAAAATACGTCCCTGATAAATAAGGTTATTGGAGATTCAATAGAGGCATGTATTAATGCATAGAGGCACTCCAATGGTCGCAAGTTGAATCTTATATAAGATATACTAAATCACGAGGGTGGTGGTTGGGTGGTACATTGGTAACACCTTCACCTAGGTGGCCGGGGTTCGATTCCCCGATCGGACGCAAAAACGTAAGGGGTCACCTGCCCGACTACGAAGGTTTACCCCGGGTACTCCGGTTTCCTCCCACAGTAAGACCCCTCGCGCGCTTCCATCCGGGCCAACAAGTGTGATTAATATAATATGTTGATATAATTTGTTTCGCAATTGTTAAACAATAAATGAAATGTTACAGAATATCGGTTTATTGTGTTATATAAGAAAATGATACGTCCCAGGTCCCTTTGAGAGGAGAAGACTCATTACCTGCTTACAGACGCCCACACTAAGGTCAAAAGTCACGTATAACCAAATACTATGTTAGAAAGTAAAGAGGGGCCTCAGAAATAGACAGAAACCAATCGTTGTAATGACGGCAGATTTATATTGGTCGCTTTCGTGGGCCCAGTTAAAGAAAAAAAACAGCCCCTATTTCCGCAAGTGGATCCACATTAGGAGCCTCCAACAACATCTCTCAATCCCCACCGTGAGTGGATGTAGTCAATTTATGTGATTGGCTGTAGTCGTTCAGTATCAGCAACAAATGTTCCAAATCCCCAACCGTAGAGGTGCCTGGACACCAACAAAATAACAAACGATCAAGAATCTGGTGTTTTCCTGGACCCCGACGTGTATAGGGAAGCCAGGTACCAACAAACCAAAACTAGGGAGCATGCTACATTATCCAATGTTAGTGACAGTATTGGATTTCATAGCCGTGTCAGATTCATGTTACTTAACTGTTAATCTTCACTTTCAAGTTCTGTTTGTTCGCCTTGCCTTCGAACTGTATTTAACGTCGTATAGGATGAGTCAGTTTTTATTGAATTCCAGTATTAAGCGAGATTACTTAAAGAACAGGAAATTTTTCGTTACGAATACTTCATAGCTCACATCTGGATTTCTAATCCATATATCTACACTTCTCTAGACTTCAAAGTATCTAACTGTAACACGGTAGCTTTCGTGTTACCGGTATCGCTCGTCTACCCCAATGGAGCTCCCCCATCTGTTCTGTGATCCTTAGTCTTAGTACCAAAATAAACAGCCCGTATACCACCCCTAACCTAACACGTTCCTTCTATGGTGTAATTACCTATCAGATCTATATGAATCTTATCAATTGTTTCTCACAAAGGCGACCAATGTTTCGGTAATATCGCTGTTTAGTTTTATACGTAATCAATGAAATAGTCCAGTCTACGTACAATGTGGAGGATAACATATTATCAGAGTAGAGAATTGAGTGTTTATAATGAAAGGACAAGAGATGTTAGATTTATCGGAAGTTCTGTAAGGTCGATTGAAGTGGTGTAGGTCTAATGAAAAGGACAGTGTTGTCGAGAAGGGTGGATCCTTAGGTCAACATTGCGGTCCTCTTCACACACGTCGGACAGGTGTCTGCTTGGAATTAAGGAATTAGCACGGCGCTGGGATTGTCTTAGAGACCAACACGAGACAGAAATCCAGTAGTAGCCCACAAGTATGAAATAAATTCCATATTCACTGGACTTGGAGTATGCGGCACGCGTAAGATAGTTACAAATCTCTTCAATATGATCAGCGTTATCTCGACAGGACAACTTTGTCACAAAATACTGTTAAGTTTGGCAAAACAGACCCGGCCACCGGACAAATACAGAGCGTCGAGGCGGCGATATTAGGATACTACAATGATAAGGCCATACTTTGATCGTAGGAAGTTACTTATCGGCGCTGAAATAGATATCTCAACATATCTTCATTTCTTCTGATTTCCGTAGTTCTCTCGTGCGATACGGGAGTAAGCCCAGGGAATCCTGGCATAGCTTGAGCCGGGCAACTAAGCCTTGTGCCAAGAAGGAGGAAATGAAAATTGCCTTGTTCTCTGATAAAGTCATTTTCAATTGAAACAAACGAATAGAATGCTGTAATTTATCAATGAAATTTGGAATTATAACTTTGATGCGTTTCAGCTCATAAACAGTACACCTTTAGTATTCAGTTACATTAATTAAAATATTCAATTGATATCAGACATTGTCTCGAGTTGTGATTTTCTTGAAAAGGCAGTGTATTTTTTTCTCTTTAAAAGTACATGTGTATGTTGAAATAGAAGACTGATAAGTGTGTTACCTCTATAAATACCATGTTCCTTTGACAGCCCACACACAAAGCCAGCAAACTTCTTCATCTTTTACCTTATATGCACCTGATTATTTTTTATTTTCAGATCATTAAACTTAGTAAGGGACCTGGTTATCAGAGAATATTGCTGATGGAATCAGCCACCTGTCTCGGGCTCGTTAACACCTACCGCCAAAACATATCGGTAAGCTCACCGATAATGTCGTTTCAGATTCATTTTTAGGTGACGTTGACTTTAGATTGATAAGGGACGTATATAAGATTTAATGTATTTGTTATCCACTGCTTCGACGAATTTATTTAATTGGAATCAAATCACGAGCAGAAATATAACTAAATACGCGTTAGATATCCTCACGTGAAATGTAAATAAGACGGTGTGACGTCACGCGACGTGATATTGTTCTACAATGGACTGGGAGCTATACATTAGCACTACAGTTGCCTTCTGTATGGCCAACGGCTTCAAACACAATGAATACATCGGATGTTTTAGGGTTTGTTTTGTTTTGGTTCACGTCTTGTCAATTGAAGACAGTGGATATTTTAGGACAAACGTCAAAGGTCACGTTAACACTGCCCACATCATATTTACAACGAACTTCAGAGGACAAAACTGGCATTTTTACCGTTCTGTGTACCCTAGCCTACAGAAAACTTGAGGTAAACACATTGCAACCAAAACCAATGTCATCTCTATGATAATGAGAAAATGTTTGGTTTATTCTCACGAGACGGAGAGTTTCGTTTCGAAATGGTGTCTTTGCAATTCTAAAGTTGATCTTCAAATAAATAGTTATTACCTACAGATATTTAGTATAAACTTTTACATCATTTCTCTTCACAAAATTAGATGTACAGAGAAAAACATATTACAACAATGTACAAACAAAGCTTTGCTGCGTGTGGAGGACAGATCCTGAGACTTCATGAAACATAATTTTTAGAAAGCTACATAAATTTCTTAATTTTTTGACATTTTTTGTGTTCATTATTTCTGAAAATTTGATAACATTTGGTATAGCAACATTAACGGTCTAAATACGGACCTGTAGCCGTATGAGAACACTATCGGTGTGGGTGTCGGTACTACCAGTGTGGTCCTAATGACGCCGTAATGCTGATCGAGCGTAAACATCAGACACTCAAACGACTTGGCTTTGAAACACGCCGTGACGTCAGCAAATTACTGAAAGATGAGTTCAAGGATTGGCGTGATGGGTTGTGACAGAAGTCGTTAGGCGGACTGACCGGAAGTTGTTCAAACGTATGACCAAATAATTATATCATTACAGAATACAAACTAATGACTGGTCGTAAAGGTGGGAAATCCGACGACCCATCCAGCGTTTAAAATGTCTTAAAATCTTTTATAAACATATTGTTCGAGTAATTGTATACAATTGGTAATGATATATGAAAAGAAACGCAATTTTTTTAAAATAAAATAAATTCATAGTTGAAAACTTACCGCATTTTCCTCATTGCTCGCTCTTGTCGCAACTGAAATGAACAAAAACACACACGATAAGCATATGAATAAAGAACCAGTATTCTGGTTTTTATGACAATATCAAGTTTTTTTCCTCTAGTCGACTTATAAACATAATTATAACCCCTGCCAGTCTAGAGAACTATATTGTTGTGGGGATGTTTGTTTTCACCCCCTTTAGTTTATGTTTTATTTGATCGGCTGTCTTCCTGTTTTGTTTCGATTTACTTTTTCATTCTTTTTCCTTTCCTTAATTTCATCTTTAAGTCAAAGTCATCTTTCTAGAAATTTGTATGTAGCCATTGGTAACTGCGTGCGCATTTCAAAATTTGCATTTAATTGATTTAAGTAAAACATTAGAAGGCATTAAGATGAATTATTGACTCTCTTAAACTCAATAACGCAGTTGGACGGTAAACTAAAATAATATTTAAAAACTTATATCTACAGTTAAATACGTTTTGTATTTCATTATTTTCTGAAATATTAATGTTTTTACAGATTTAAGAAAACGATTAATTGAAAATACTATCATAAATATATAATATAAACGTTTAGTCTTCCTTCTTCAACCCATGGAAAGGCAGAACCAGAAAAAAAACAGCAAATAAGTTTAATTTAAATGAGAATGTAAGATTTTGTAAAACGTTTACACATGCATATATGTCCACTTGTATTTGTATTTAATTTGAACAGATGTACTGGGCAAAACATACAATAGTGATGTAGCAACTGATTTATACAGCTGGGCGAGCTATACTGGTGTAGCAAATGAATTATACAGCTGGTAAACTATTGTGATGTAGCAACTGATTTATACAACTGGCCGAACTATAGTGATGTAGCAACTGATTTATACAACTGGGCGAGCTATAGTGATGTAGCAACTGATATATACAACTGGGCGAGCTATAGTGATGTAGCATATGATTTATACAACTGGCCGAACTATAGTGATGTAGCAACTGATTTATACAACTGGGCGAGCTATAGTGATGTAGCAACTGATTTATACAACTGGTAAACTATAGTGATGTAGCAACTGATTTATACAACTGGTAAACTATAGTGATGTAGCAACTGATTTATACAACTGGTCGAGCTATAGTGATGTAGCAACTGATTTATACAACTGGTCGAGCTATAGTGATGTAGCAACTGATTTATACAACTGGGCGAGCTATAGTGATGTAGCAACTGATTTATACAACTGGTAAACTATAGTGATGTAGCAACTGATTTATACAACTGGTAAACTATAGTGATGTAGCAACTGATTTATACAACTGGTAAACTATAGTGATGTAGCAACTGATTTATACAGCTGGGCGAGCTACAATTGTATAGTGATGTAGTAACTGATTTATATAGCTGGGCGAGCTATAGTGATGTAGTAACTGATTTATATAGCTGGGCGAGCTATAGTGATGTAGAAACTGATTTATATAGCTGGGCGAGCTATAGTGATGTAGTAACTGATTTATATAGCTGGGCGAGCTATAGTGATGTAGAAACTGATTTATACAGCTTGGCGAGCTATAGTGATGTAGCAACTGATTTATATAGCTGGGCGAGCTATAGTGATGTATGAACTGATTTATACAGCTGGGCGAGCTATAGTGATGTATCAACTGATTTATACAGCTGGGTAAACTATAGTGATGTAACAACTGATTTATATAGCTGGGCGAGCTATAGTGATGTAGCAACTGATTTATACAGCTGGGCGAGCTATAGTGATGTAGTAACTGATTTATATAGCTGGGGGAGCTATAGTGATGTAGTAACTGATTTATACAGCTGGGTAAACTATAGTGATGTAACAACTGATTTATATAGCTGGGCGAGCTATAGTGATGTAGAAACTGATTTATACAGCTTGGCGAGCTATAGTGATGTAGCAACTGATTTATATAGCTGGGCGAGCTATAGTGATGTATGAACTGATTTATACAGCTGGGCGAGCTATAGTGATGTAGTAACTGATTTATACAGCTGGGTAAACTATAGTGATGTAACAACTGATTTATATAGCTGGGCGAGCTATAGTGATGTAGAAACTGATTTATACAGCTTGGCGAGCTAGAGTGATGTAGCAACTGATTTATATAGCTGGGCGAGCTATAGTGATGTATGAACTGATTTATACAGCTGGGCGAGCTATAGTGATGTAGCAACTGATTTATACAGCTGGGTAAACTATAGTGATGTAGTAACTGATTTATACAACTGGTAAACTATAGTGATGTAACAACTGATTTATACAGCTGGGCGAGCTATAGTGATGTAGCAACTGATTTATATAGCTGGGCGAGCTATAGTGATGTAGCAACTGATTTATACAACTGGGCGAGCTACAATTGTATAGTGATGTAGCAACTGATTTATACAACTGGGCGAGCTATAGTGATGTATCAACTGATTTATATAGCTGGGCGAGCTATAGTGATGTAGTAACTGATTTATACAACTGGGCGAGCTACAATTGTATAGTGATGTAGCAACTGATTTATACAACTGGGCGAGCTATAGTGATGTATCAACTGATTTATATAGCTGGGCGAGCTATAGTGATGTAGCAACTGATTTATACAGCTGGGCGAGCTATAGTGATGTAGAAACTGATTTATACAACTGGGCGAGCTATAGTGATGTAGCAACTGATTTATACAACTGGGCGAGCTACAATTGTATAGTGATGTATCAACTGATTTATACAACTGGGCGAGCTATAGTGATGTATCAACTGATTTATACAGCTGGGCGAGCTATAATGATGTAGAAACTGATTTATACAGCTGGGCGAGCTATAGTGATGTATCAACTGATTTATACAACTGGGCGAGCTATAGTGATGTAGCAACTGATTTATACAGCTGGGCGAGCTATAGTGATGTAGCAACTGATTTATATAGCTGGGCGAGCTATAGTGATGTAGCAACTGATTTATATAGCTGGGCGAGCTATAGTGATGTATCAACTGATTTATACAGCTGGGGGAGCTATAGTGATGTAGCAACTGATTTATACAGCTGGGGGAGCTATAGTGATGTAGCAACTGATTTATACAGCTGGGCGAGCTACAGTGATGTATCAACTGATTTATACAACTGGGCGAGCTATAGTGATGTAGTAACTGATTTATACAGCTGGGCGAGCTATAGTGATGTAGCAACTGATTTATACAGCTGGGTAAACTATAGTGATGTAGCAACTGATTTATATAGCTGGGCGAGCTATAATGATGTATCAACTGATTTATATAGCTGGGCGAGCTATAGTGATGTAGCAACTGATTTATATAGCTGGGCGAGCTATAGTGATGTATCAACTGATTTATACAACTGGTAAACTATAGTGATGTAGCAACTGATTTATACAACTGGGCGAGCTATAGTGATGTATCAACCGATTTATATAGCTGGGCGAGCTATAGTGATGTAGAAACTGATTTATATAGCTGGGCGAGCTATAGTGATGTAGCAACTGATTTATATAGCTGGGCGAGCTATAGTGATGTATCAACTGATTTATACAACTGGTAAACTATAGTGATGTAGCAACTGATTTATACAACTGGGCGAGCTATAGTGATGTATCAACCGATTTATATAGCTGGGCGAGCTATAGTGATGTATCAACTGATTTATACAACTGGGCGAGCTATAGTGATGTATCAACTGATTTATACAGCTGGGCGAGCTATAATGATGTAGAAACTGATTTATACAACTGGGCGAGCTATAGTGATGTAGCAACTGATTTATATAGCTGGGCGAGCTATAGTGATGTAGAAACTGATTTATACAGCTTGGCGAGCTATAGTGATGTATCAACTGATTTATATAGCTGGCCGAACTATAGTGATGTAGCAACTGATTTATACAACTGGGCGAGCTATAGTGATGTATCAACTGATTTATATAGCTGGGCGAGCTATAGTGATGTAGCAACTGATTTATACAACTGGGCGAGCTATAGTGATGTAGAAACTGATTTATACAGCTTGGCGAGCTATAGTGATGTATCAACTGATTTATACAGCTTGGTAAACTATAGTGATGTAGCAACTGATTTATACAGCTTGGCGAGCTATAGTGATGTAGCAACTGATTTATATAGCTGGGCGAGCTATAGTGATGTATCAACTGATTTATATAGCTGGGTAAACTATAGTGATGTAGCAACTGATTTATACAGCTTGGCGAGCTATAGTGATGTAGCAACTGATTTATATAGCTGGGCGAGCTATAGTGATGTATCAACTGATTTATACAGCTTGGTAAACTATAGTGATGTAGCAACTGATTTATACAGCTTGGCGAGCTATAGTGATGTAGCAACTGATTTATACAGCTGGGCGAGCTATAGTGATGTATCAACTGATTTATACAGCTTGGCGAGCTATAATGATGTATCAACTGATTTATATAGCTGGGTAAACTATAGTGATGTAGCAACTGATTTATACAACTGGTCGAGCTATAGTGATGTAGCAACTGATTTATACAGCTGGGCGAGCTATAGTGATGTATCAACTGATTTATACAACTGGGCGAGCTATAGTGATGTATCAACTGATTTATACAGCTGGGCGAGCTATAGTGATGTATCAACTGATTTATACAGCTGGGCGAGCTACAATTGTATAGTGATGTATCAACTGATTTATATAGCTGGGCGAGCTATAGTGATGTATCAACTGATTTATACAGCTGGGCGAGCTATAGTGATGTAGTAACTGATTTATACAGCTGGGCGAGCTATAGTGATGTAGCAACTGATTTATACAACTGGGCGAGCTATAGTGATGTATCAACTGATTTATATAGCTGGGCGAGCTATAGTGATGTAGTAACTGATTTATATAGCTGGGCGAGCTATAGTGATGTAGAAACTGAGTTATACAACTGGGCGAGCTATAGTGATGTAGCAACTGATTTATATAGCTGGGCGAGCTATAGTGATGTATCAACTGATTTATATAGCTGGGCGAGCTATAGTGATGTAGTAACTGATTTATACAGCTGGGCGAGCTATAGTGATGTAGCAACTGATTTATACAGCTGGGCGAGCTATAGTGATGTATCAACTGATTTATATAGCTGGGCGAGCTATAGTGATGTAGCAACTGATTTATATAGCTGGGCGAGCTATAGTGATGTATCAACTGATTTATATAGCTGGGCGAGCTATAGTGATGTATCAACTGATTTATACAACTGGTCGAGCTACAATTGTATAGTGATGTAGCAACTGATTTATACAGCTGGGCGAGCTATAGTGATGTAGAAACTGATTTATACAACTGGTCGAGCTATAGTGATGTAGAAACTGATTTATACAGCTGGGTAAACTAATCTCAATTATACAGCTCCCTGAATGCTGTACGAAATTGTCACAGGTAAATATCGACTAAGAGGGTTCCCGATCGAGCATTGTGATTTTACAATACAGTCTTGTTACACTGCACATGAGACTGCAATAAACACAACATAACGGTTACACAGACACCGTGTTCCTTTCAATTCCACAACCTTTAAACAGGCCCCTTACACTTCTCCAGTAAAGGGACATTCGATCTACTATACCGCACTTTAGCCATCCACCCGAGGTCAGTTGATCCAATGGAACTGATCACGCGTGAAACTCTAAATTCAAGTTTTGATTGTGTGAAGATAAAAAATGAAATTTGACGAAATTTTGATGTATGGCGTTAGTAACCGGATATATAATTTTATTTGTACATGTACCTGTGTGTGTACATAGATGAGATGATAACACGATATGTATCTATTTATACAATCTCAAAACCACCCTCCCCCCCCCCCCCCCCCCACCTCAATAATCTTACAACACTTCTGTATATTGCTTGCAGTTATTTGATTTCCAATTTCTTACTCCTTTACCGAATATGTGATGTAAATGAAGTCATTTAGATACTCAAAATTCACGAATCGACAAGTATTACATGCAAATAGCTTGTTATCTTTTAATGATATTTTACAATATCGATAATTTCATTCTTTTTAATAGTTTAAAGGGACAATCAAATCTGTGATTGCTGACATCATATGCAATAAACAACCGTTTGAACTCACGTCCTGTTAGCTGATATGGCATATGAAATGTACATCTTACACCACGTGCAATTAGTATGCAGGTGGTTATTACAATCAATTTCAATCACATAACTTAGTTAAATCTCACTAGCAAGTGCCCTTAAAATTTACGTATAAATGAATAAGACAAAAATCAGTTGACCTCAATTAAATGAGCAATGACCCCCAGGGTGTCTGTCTAATTATTCACGTAGCACAATTCAATTAATTTGTTGCGAAACAATTACAACCAATTTTGCTTTTGATATTAAAAAAAAAACAATAAAAAATAATCGTGGAGATTGAATTGCAGGAATTAAGATAAAATATGCTGAAATGAATACTGCACGTTATCAGGTTGTCCCACGGGGAGAGGAAAACGAACAGCGATGAATTAATTAGCGCCGATTACGACTTCACACTGACACAGGGAGATGTTTTGCGAGCTGACAAAGTGACGGCCAGGACACGTTCTGTCATTAAGAACTGACATCTTCATTGTCGTAAACAGAACCTCGCCTTGTATGCAGGTTCTGAATCGTCCATGTCATCTACGCTACGTTTTGAACTTTACTGATTAATACTCATTGATGCGATGAAATTAAGTACCGACTATGGCCGACCGCTCCGGTTTTAATTGAATATTTATTGCCGATGCATATTTCGGCCCTTATACTACGACATCGGGTTTAATAGGGGTTTCTGCTATCTCTGTTTATGCATGAATACACCGAATAGGGCTACCCAGAATTGAAGCCATGGTGAGAAAATTTTGTAATCGAGTTACCGGAAGTAGAATGACAGTAGTCACGTGCGCAAGCCCACGTGCATGCTTAACCAGTCATCGGTTATTTCCGGTGGCCAGGTAAAACTAGAAAATGTCTCATCCTGTTTCGATGTCGTTCAGCCGGAAGTGATCTTGTCCTAAATCCGTTTGATTACTAGCTGTACTGACTCGGCGTAAAAATCAGACAATTATTGATAATTTCTAGACGTTTGATGTCTGGCTGAAATATTTCAGTGACAAAAATTTTCACTGGTTGAGTTCACTCGACACCACATAAAGCAATATATATTTGTGTAAAAATTGTTGAGATATCCCGTATGTAAAGAAAACATAGAATGAAATCTTGCATAACAACGATATTCTCTCCATGGATACATGGGATCTTATTATATTTGATAATTTTGTTGTGCGTGTTTTTGTTTTTATTCCTATTTCTTATCTTAATACATTTATTTCATTTTGAAGCCACTTACGTCACGGATAGCTAGTTTCATCTGAGTGAATGTTTGCGAAAAAGACAAAACGTAAACCAAATCATCTATGCGCAGGAATAATCAAAATATTTTTAGATGATTGAAGTTTTTTTCATGGACAGATGTGCGTGTAATAAAATTATTTTTTTTATCCCGGTTTTCTATCTTTCCATCCTCGCCTTCACGTGATAAACAGATCGGGTATACCGTGACATATGTGTCCGAGCCGGCCCACCGGACCAGATTGACCCCTAGAATTCCGGCCGGTACACTCGCGGTGTTTTATCGTAGATCTATAGACTCGCTTACTCTCTACCCCGACAATATTAATGTGGAATTAATTGTGGCGAATTCTGATTATCTCCGAGCTGCCTTTAAATATATTACATTTTTCATCTAGTGAATGGATGTTATTAGGATGTCGTTTGGTTGGTAGGTCACGCGATCCTGTCCCTCCCCGTATCTACGGCCTCCTGTAATATATGACATTGGTAGGTATAATTTGTACTGCTGGGGTTGGCGGAGAGTGACCGTTATTACAGACTAAAGGGGCCGATACCTTCCCATAAAGCGATATTTGTCCTCAGTAACCGCTCGCAGACGTTGTTTTAACTCCCATCCACCCACAGAAACTTTGTAATTAGAGAGCCATTAAACAGTATGGCGGGAAAGCCCACTCGGTACCTATGGCAATGGGTAGTAGTGTCGCTGTACCAACGAACCTGTTTACACGAGTGTGTCTCAGATACACACCGGGTACATACGGTTGTTATATACCTATATATACGTTATGTCGTGTACGATTCTGTCATCAACACATATTTATCCCGTCCCCAGTATTTTACTCCGTGTCTACTTTGTCATAGTGTTTCGGGGTTTTCACATCCTATTGTCTTCGTTATGGTAGGTATTTTTGTCTATCATATTGTTTCGTTTATTCATACCCTAAGTTTTCAATGTCGATTCTACAACTGGTGCCTGATTTTACCACGTATGGTTAAAGTCTTCACTTTTCTCTCTATCGGCAATACTATTAATGACGCCACCCCTCAGTCTTGAAGCTATACCCCAATGCGAGGTATATGTACCTGTACGTGTGTTCCTCGACCTGACTTATCCTATAACATGACTACTGTACCGACATATATTGATAAACTGCACCAATAAACCATACTGTTATCTCGTAGCGTCCAGTGGCTAATCTGTCGTGCCAACAACTGCATGGCAACACCAAATTCCTACCTAAACACCGCACCGAGCCAGACAAACCAGTCCCTCACTGCCACAAAATTGTATTTATCATCTCCCAACTTATTCCCTCAATCATTCCACTCTTCCCCTGTGTTTACACGGTTTTATTAATTAGGAGACGCGACCCTCGGAGACAATCCTAAACACATTTCGAGCGACAGTGGACAGTGAATGGCCGGACTGGACACAATCTTCTTTCTACAGCTGTAAATTAACCAATCGCTGTCAATTAATTCTAGTTCGCAGAGCCTCTTAACAGTACCGTCACATTGCTCCAAATACACAGTATCGAAATGAAACTAAACAATACTTTAGTTTTCTCTCTCTAGTCAGCCCCCATTTTAATTGAACAGTAACTCCGCGAGTAGGGCGGTAGTATAACTCTGTATCAGAGACCTCACTTTATGATATATCTCTGTATGTAATCACAGAAAATTCCAAAAATGCCATTGCGTCCTAGGAAAATGTCTTCCGATCTGAAATTGAACGACTGCGTATTTATTTCGATGTTCGATACTCCAGTGTTATTGACCGATGGTATTAAACAATTTCTATACGCCGTAGATTTATTTCACGAAGAAATAAATTTGGTAATATTAAAGGCGATACATGTTTGTCTTTATATCCAAGAATTGTGTGTTATTCGCATGATTTTTTCGTGATGTGTGTTTTTGCTTGTTTTGATTGTTATACCTTTAAATCTCTGTATTTGTGATGGGCGGCATAGTAGAAGCACACTTGCCTTTCACCTATGTGGCCGGGGTTCGACTCCCCGATCGGACTTGAAAAGGTAAGCGGTCACTTGCCCGACCACGTAGATTTTCCCCGGGTACTCCTGTTTCCTCCCACAGTAAGACCCCTCACGCGCTTCCATCCGGGCCAGCACGCGTGATTAACATAAGTTGATACAACATGTTCGCAATTGTTGTAGATAAACAAAGTTTCCATTTATTTATTTTACATTTGTTTTTGAATGTCACCATTTGGAGTTGTTAACAGATCCAACAGGTGATATGATGCAATTGCTATTTCAAACTACACGTGCACAATTATACCGTACGGAAATGTTATTTCATAAACATATCCACATCTGTGTATAGAAAAACGTTATTATTTTCCAGCCTTTATTCTATGTTAACACTACTATGTATATCTGTTTTCTTTATTCATATGTTCATACCTTTCTACATTTTTTAGATCAGTTTTTGTCCAGTAGCGCGGCTCTGTTCGCATATTTGTCCGATACAGCTAATCAGCGTCTATCTCGTTCCTAAGAACGTGCAGCTCGCGCCAATTCCGCTAAATCTAACACGGTCGCTACCAAGGCAATTAGTCGCACCACAACACCGCTCAATGTCCATGGGATTCGTGAAAACATCAAAAACAGCATTACAGATGTCGGAATTTTAGATAAATGGAGAAAAATATGAAAAAGCTTGGGTTTTGTTGTATTATATTTGTGATCCCTGTACAAGATTTCCCATGGGAGATGAACAGTGTGCGGCGAAAAATTGCTGCGACTACCGCACGCCTGATGACAAGTGCGTTAATCAGGATTGGCTAGAATTCCTATGCAATATCCGTCCTCTATTCCACACTATTTCCCTACCCGTCATTAACGAGAATAAAGAGATGGTCGGCCATACTACCGGTAACATCTCCAGACCACACCGGATTCCTTAACGTCGGCATGGAAACTAAGTCTACCAATTATAATTGATATTAAAAATGGAAAGAAATCTGATATAAAATCTGCCTTGATCAATTTGAATTTGTTATGAATTATATTTTGTTTCAGAATTTCGGAAAATATATGGAATACGATTTATGAATAAAATTGGAAAATAAACAATTTTTAAAGCAAACCTATTATTGCTTAACATGATAAATATCCAACCATGCTGACCGGGTTTTAAACTAAAATTGATCACCTTTTATATACAGGGACGTATATATTGGCAGTGGTACTAAGGCATGTCGCTGAAATGTGACGTCACCGTATAAGTCTCTAAATAGTCAGCTTTGCGAACGATTAGCTGGCTATGATCGGCCGGTGTAGAGTAGAGTCAGAATAATCCCCATACTTATACTATCGCCGACAGTCCCTGATACCGGTGTGTACATGGTAGCGAGATAATTATACAGATAAATCTACTACAAATACTAACATCTATATCAAAAGCTTCCGAAAACAGTCGCGATACAGGAGAAAGGGCCCTGTTTACTGTTACACAAAACATTGGGTGTTGATGTAACTGGGCAATAGAAAAGATTCCGAACTAAGATGTACCCAATAGGCTATGCTAATATTTTTCTATCATTTAAACTATTCAAAAGTTTGCTTACATCTGATTAGATACAGTCAAAACGATGATACTCTATCCATTGTGATGTTGATGTTGTGGCTACTGTGTTAAGTCGTTTTGTGACGCTGCATATTGTAAATCTCATAAACAGATCAAGTGTTCTTATAGAATCAGGGACGTTATGTACCGACTCAGATCATGTCCTGAACATCCAGCTAAGAAACCGTGACGTTTGATAATAGTTGTCATTGTTTAACGTCCTATCAACAGCTAAAGTCTCGAGGGGCATGCGTTAGGTGAGAGCGTGTGTTTTGGGAGGTTGTGGTATATTCATGTATGTCGCCTTCTGATAGCGCGGAACTGATTCCGACTTTATAGTGCTACCTCACCGAAGCATACTGCCGAAAACACCCAGCAGGACACCCCACCCGATCACATTATACTGACAACGGGCGAACCGGTCGTCCAAATCCTTAAATATTGAGCGTCGAGGAGGAGTAGTAAACTACCATTTTTGAGCCTCTTGTATTTCTCGACCAAGGAACAGAACCCAAGGCCTTCCTCACAGGCGCGAACGCTCAAGTAAAGGCCAAAAGTGAGACAATGTCAAGGGAGATAACACATTTAGAAATCGTGACGTCATTTATACCTAAGTTAGAGCAGCGGAATAGTGACGTCATGTACTGACTTTCAAGTCGAGAAACCATGACGACATGTACCGTATAGCCTTGGAACTGCTTCGCCACGGAATTTACAGCCTAGAGATCGTGACGTCATTCCGGTATGAATATAAAGATGCCATGTATAGAACTTACAGTCTCAGAACAGTGACATCGTGTAATGAAAAACCAAATTATAGCCTCGGAACTGTGACGTCATATGACGTCACTGAACTTAAAGCCTAGAAACCGTCACGATAGGAACCGAACTGTGATTAAAACTAAAAGACAAGCGATTCCCGAATCCGACCCCAAAACAAATGATATATGAAACTGACGTAATCAGTGATAATCTTTGAATCCTACCAACTACAAACGGCCTCTGAATCCAACAAATAATCCGTACATTGGACCCAAATAATTAAAGCCAATCTACAAGGTACCACGGAAGGTAACCAATGCACCGGAACACAAATGAACCAGTCGTCAGTATCCGAAAAACAGGCGACTGAGCTCCGAAGGTGCGAGTATCGCCATGTCATGCAAAACCTCATAAATCAATGACGTCATTCACACCAAACTCCTGAGATTCCCCTTCTACACGGTACACGTAAAGTTTTTTAACCTCTCAATTGACATCAGAAAAGCTCAAAAAGACCCTTAATAAGAGTATAATATTAAGCTCCCAACTTGTGTTTGGACAAGGAAGTATTCTGAATATAAAAAAATACAGTTCAGCTCCCAGGCTGTGAAAACAGAAAGCCTGAAAGCTCACTACCTATATGATGACGATTATCAGAATAACCAATTTTCGGTCTTCTTTGAAATTAAAATCAGCACAGCGGTTTAATTCGGTTTTCCATTATAAACGCCGGTTCAGGGAGTGGAAGCGAGAAAGGAGTCGGAGCGCGACAGTGTTGATGAACAAAGGCACCGCCGCGTGGAGCGGAGAGCGCACTAAACCGTATTGGAGACTCAAATCAGGCATGAAGAATTTATATGAAAATCATCCACATTAGCGACGGATTAATACAAGATGGGACTCTAGGTCTTCTTATATCACCAGACATTTCTACGTGGAATCTCGAGTACAAACAATACCACCAATGTATTAAAGAAATAACAAACCGATCAACTTTAGTGTAGGTATATGGAATCGTCCTATTATCCTGTAGGTTACTTTATCCATCCAGGTATTTCTGTAGTTTTAGACGTGAAATGAACTCTGACATCGTAAAAATAAATATATTTTAGAAATACATCTTAGAAATAATTACTAAATATAGAAATCCGTACAGCTTTCCTACAAATCATTCCAGTCTCGTCGTTCGTGTCTCATACACACACCCCGATTACTTTTCTTTTAACTTTTCCCGAAAGTCAGTCTGTGATATATGCTGATCGCGATAGAGATACAGAGAAAGAAATGGCTTTTCAATTTTTAGGTAAAAATTTCAAACTGCAGGAAAGGAAAGTAAATTTTAAGTATTCTTTTATTTGATTTGCAGACAGGTATTTATTACTGTTATGACTTGGGAGTTGGGACTATCTATATAGTTTATATTAAACATGTGATGTGATTAGGTACATCAGCCCAATAGATCGAAACATTATGATGAATTATAGATGCTATCAGCTGAGTTCCTATGTACTCTAAAAAACGATACTGCTATTACATTTTTTGACAAATTTGATTTTCGCTCGACCGGTTTTTCAGAAAAAAAAAGTGTGTTGGTTTAACAAGTTTTAAAAAACCAAGACATTCGAAGGACATTTTAATACGACATCATATAAAATGGGATCTGGGGTCGACCTCACCTGTACATTGTCATGAACGAACTAAATGACGTTAAATATTCCAATTTTATTTTTCGCGAAAAAAAAAATGTTGTCGAACCCCTATAATTAAATTTTTAACAATAATTCTATACGGTAAATCGCCCTTGTCAAGATTGTCACTAACAAAACCCAAGATTGGACAAATTGATAATTGTACTTGGAGAGAGAGTTTTTTAAAGAGTACAGATTAGGAGATTGTCAGTGTACGTTAGAATACAATTATAATAAAAACGTGTCAGAAACATTCAAAGGAAGACTATTAAATATCTTAAACAGAACACTGACACACCAAATCAAGCCGCGCATTTAATTTAGACTTTTTCATCCTTGAAATTTGGGGGAGGGTTATAATTCTACCATCAGATTTAATTGATTTTAATCGGAAATTTATACCTCCTACATAGATGTCAGCTCCCCGAGATTTCTAGGTCCCGGATCAAACGACAAAACAGATATTTAAACAAAGTTATAATTACCAAAGAGGTTAAAGGTGTCCATTTTCTTCCTTCTCACATTCTGTCTATCCCGATTTGATTAGATTTAAAATTCGATCTTATAATCACTTCTGGCACCAATCACAATTAACGATTTTTCATTTTTATTAAGTTAGCTGTAGGATATAACGAGTGTAATTTGATATAGACCTGGGGACACACTACACTCTGACAGGGGCACCGGTCAACTACAGCTTATAGACAACTAAATACGTAATATATATAACAAAATATATCATGAATGTTATCACGATTTAAACTAATCATTTATAAATAAAAACACATGGGAAACTCGAACAGGACTCATGAGATACAAAATAATTATCTGAATTTGCAGTTAGTAAACGATTAATGTACATGGGTAGAGACATGAAGTCAAGGAACAAACCAATTCTCGGTCAGTTATATAACTGTAGAATTTATTGCATGTATACTGTATGTATCATTTGTTAACTGGTTATCATTCTGATAGGTATATTGCTGTTATGCCCGACCTCTACTAGAGAGGACAGTTTTCTTGTCGATATCGTGGTTTCGTGATCGGTTAACGTTTATATGTCTGGTGGTTATGTTGTCAGTGGCCCGGTTCTCTTTTTGAGAACGTGACATTGTCGTCCGGAACACCTGGTCTTATTTCCCTTATACACTGTTGCCATGTGTTATGTTATACACTGTTGTTATGTTATACACTGTTGTCATGTTATACACTGTTGTCATGTTATACACTGTTGTTTTGTTGTACATTGTTATTATGTTGTACATTGTTGTTATGTTGTACATTGTTGTTTTGTTGTACATTGTTGTCATGTTGTATATAGTTGTCATGTTGTACATTGTTGTTATGTTGTACTTTGTTGTTATGTTGTACATTGTTGTCATGTTGTACATTGTTGTTATGTTGTAAACTTTTGTTGTGTTGTACATTGTTGTCATGTTGTATATAGTTGTCAAGTTGTACATTGTTGTTATGTTGTACTTTGTTGTTATGTTGTACATTGTTGTCATGTTATACACTGTTGTTATGTTGTACACTGTTGTCATGTTATACATTGTTGTCGTGTTGTACATTGTTGTTATGTTGTCCTTTGTTGTTATGTTGTACATTGTTGTATATCGATCTTTAATCAAACGTCTTTTTTTGACCACTTAGAAAAGGAGAGACATATCATTTCAAATAGAGGTTGTGTAGAATTTCTGGTTTTGTTCTTTCGGCATTGGATTTACCAATTATATACTGTAATTTGCGGTGATATAACCACTGAAAAATTGAATTTGTGACAACACAGATGAAAGGTACAGCAATCACCTAAATGTTACCAACGGTTTGTCGGGTGTTGATGTACAGGTGGACATTATTATGTCTCGGGTGTGTATTGCTGAGTAGATTACGACTATTGTATGATAAAATAAAGCTCTCAAACAAACCGGTACAAACACCATATACCACGTTTATGAAACTACAGTCAAACATTGTTACCTCGAACTCTGATAACTCGAAGTCCCTGCCTTACTGGAAATAAGAATCCAGGTCCAATAGCAAAAATTGTATACAGAATACATTTGGTTACGTCGGCTATTCGGGATATCTCGATTTTTTCCAAATTACCCCACTGGTTTAACGAGGTTCGACTGTATTTAGAAAATACTTTTGAGTGTATCTACATACTATGCACTCCTTATCTAAATACCCGTGACACAAAGTCTGCTGATTTATAAATAAGAACCATAATATGAAAAATATGCAATGTTGTACTCTGCCAAATGGGAGCACTCATAAACTCATTCGTCAGAAAACGGTAAGTTATCGTACAGGGTGGTTCAAATCAAACGAGGAAAATGACAATCATTTTTCACTTAAACTTATCTTTGTATCAGGTATAGTATACGGTACGTTAAAGACGTCTAATTCATTTTTAATATAGTGTAGGACCTTGAAACGAGGAAGATGTACCTTACTGGGAGAGACCTTCATTATCTGTATACTTCGTAACATAAGGCAGAAGCTTATTTTACATACACAAGGTATAAATCATCTGTCCAAATTACATTTCTGTGTGGTTCTCAGGTGAAGGGCCGCCATCATTACCCTTGTTATACACGGGACTGATTCCTATACTTGTCTGGCTATGTACTGATTATGTTGTCCCTAGTTACGTCCCTGGTTATGACATCCCTGACCAGGTCCATAGTTACGTCCCTTGCTATGACATCCCTGACCAGGTCCCTAGTTACGTCCCTCGTTATGACATCCCTGACCAGGTCCCAGGTTACGTACCTGGTTATGACGTCCCTGACCAGGTCCCTAGTTACGTCCCAGGTTATGACATCCCTGACCAGGTCCCTAGTTACGTCCCAGGTTATGACATCCCTGACCAGGTCCCTAGTTACGTCCCTGGTTATGACATCCCTGACCAGGTCCCTAGTTACGTCCCTGGTTACGACATCCCTGACCAGGTCCCTAGTTACGTCCCTGGTTACGACATCCCTGACCACGTCCCTAGTTACGTCCCTGGTAATGTAATCCCTAACCAGGTCTTTAGTTTCGTCTCTTGTTATGACATCCCTGACCAGGTCCCTAATTACGTCCCTTGCTATGACATCCCTGACCAGGTCCATAGTTACGTCCCTGGTTATGCCATCTCTGACCAGGTCCCTAGCTACGTCCCTGATTATGCCATGTCTGACCAGGTCCCTAGTTACGTCTCTGGTTATGACATCCCTGACCAGGTCCCTAGTTACGTCCCTGGTTATGCCATCTCTGACCAGGTCCCTAGCTACGTCCCTGATTATGCCATGTCTGACCAGGTCCCTAGCTACGTCCCTGGTTTTGACATCCCTGACCAGGTCCCTAGTTACGTCCCTTGCTATGACATCCCTGACCAGGTCCATAGTTACGTCCCTGGTTATGCCATCTCTGACCAGGTCCCTAGCTACGTCCCTGATTATGCCATGTCTGACCAGGTCCCTAGTTACGTCTCTGGTTATGACATCCCTGACCAGGTCCCTAGTTACGTCCCTGGTTTTGACATCCCTGACCAGGTCCCTAGTTACGTCCCTGGTTATGACATCCCTGACCAGGTCCCTAGTTACGTCCCTGATTTTGACATCCCTGACCAGGTCCCTAGCTACGTCCCTGGTTTTGACATCCCTGACCAGGTCCCTAGTTACGTCTCTGGTTATGCCATCTCTGACCAGGTCCCTAGCTACGTCCCTGGTTATGCCATGTCTGACCAGGTCCCTAGTTACGTCTCTGGTTATGACATCCCTGACCAGGTCCCTAGTTACGTCCCTGGTTTTGACATCCCTGACCAGGTCCCTAGCTACGTCCCTGGTTATGACATCCCTTACCAGGTCCCTAGTTACGTCCCTGGTTATGACAGCCCTGACCAGGTCCCTAGTTACGTCCCTGGTTATTACATTCCTGACCAGGTCCCTAGTTACGTCCCTGGTTATGACATCCCTGACCAGGTCCCTAGTTACGTCCCTGGTTATGAGGTTCCTGACCAGGTCCCTAGTTACGTCCCTGGTTATGACGTCCCTGACCAGGTCCCTAGTTACGTCCCTGGTTATGGCATACCTGACCAGGTCCCTAGTTACGTCCCTGGTTATGACATCCCTAACCAGGTCCCTAGTTACGTCCCTGGTAATGCCATCCCTAACCAGGTCCCTAGTTACGTCCATTATTATGACATCCCTGACCAAGTCCCTAGTTACGTCCCTGGTTTTGACATCCCTTACCAGGTTCCTAGTTACGTCCCTGGTTTTGACATCCCTGACCAGGTCCCTAGTTACGTCCTATTGATGCCATCCCTGACCAGGTCCCTAGTTACGTCCCTGGTTACGCCATTCCTGACCAGGTCCCTAGTTACGTCCCTGGTTATGCCATTCCTGACCAGGTCCCTAGTTACGTCCCTGGTTATGACATCCCTTACCAGGTCCCTAGTTACGTCCCTGGTTATGACAGCCCTGACCAGGTCCCTAGTTACGTCCCTGGTTATTACATTCCTGACCAGGTCCCTAGTTACGTCCCTGGTTATGACATCCCTGACCAGGTCCCTAGTTACGTCCCTGGTTATGAGGTTCCTGACCAGGTCCCTAGTTACGTCCCTGGTTATGACGTCCCTGACCAGGTCCCTAGTTACGTCCCTGGTTATGGCATACCTGACCAGGTCCCTAGTTACGTCCCTGGTTATGACATCCCTAACCAGGTCCCTAGTTACGTCCCTGGTAATGCCATCCCTAACCAGGTCCCTAGTTACGTCCATTATTATGACATCCCTGACCAAGTCCCTAGTTACGTCCCTGGTTTTGACATCCCTTACCAGGTTCCTAGTTACGTCCCTGGTTTTGACATCCCTGACCAGGTCCCTAGTTACGTCCTATTGATGCCATCCCTGACCAGGTCCCTAGTTACGTCCCTGGTTACGCCATTCCTGACCAGGTCCCTAGTTACGTCCCTGGTTATGCCATTCCTGACCAGGTCCCTAGTTACGTCCCTGGTTATGCCATCCCTGACCAGGTCCCTAGTTACGTCCCTGGTTATGCCATCCCTGACCAGGTCCCTAGTTACGTCCTATTTATGCAATCCCTGACCAGGTCCCTGGTTACGTCCCTGGTTACTATGTCCCTGTTTACTACGTATCTGGCTTGCTACATTCTTGCATAAAACATTACATGGCAACGTCCCTGGAACACGTACCTGGTCACGTCCCTAAAAATCCCTGATTACGCCCCTTGCCATGGCCTTGTTTGCAACGCCCATATTTAAAAGTCACAATAGTAAATTATTTCAGCCTATAGTTTTTATTTACAGAGAATTCGAAATGTTTACGGATGAACTAATACAATTTTATATTTGATCCTGTCAGTCATCGCCAATCACGAGATGTTTGTCGTTATATGACGTCGGAGCAAGACAAACACTAGCTTTTCTGTTAGTATATGACGTCAGAATAAGTTTAACATAAATTTCCAGGAAGTGAAGGTTTGAATTAGAATGTACAGGTTCGCGAATGATACAATGATTTGAATAAAGCGTTGCAGGTTTTTGTTCTTTTTCCTTTCTTTTTTTTTCAAATTGTTCGTTATAAGTTTAAATCTTAGCAAGTAAGGAAGCCGCACAGAAGCAGATTATATCAAATTCAAATGCACCAAGCATTGGGCGATTGTGTTCTGTACGTTATAGATAAAAAAGGTAAATTACAAAATATCAACAAATTAGACCCAGGCAGTGAACATGGAGACTGGGTATCAGTCACTTTGAGTGACTGTTTGAGTGTCACACACTTGGAGAACAATGAGACTTTAGGGTGTCACACACTTTGAGAACAATGAGTTCTGGGGTCTGCAAATGTAAAGGGAAAGAAATTCCGGCAAAAAATGGAATCGAAACACTTTAATTATCCCGTGTGTTATATCATGTTTTATCATATCATTAGAGTGACCATGATGAATCAGGCACCTGTTCTCAGCACACCTGTTAAGTTAGCATCTGACTGGGCGTACGGCCGTTTTGCGATTGCGACAAATGAGCATTCCTGTAATTCGACTCTTTGTCGCAATTAGCTCCATTTCCTCTAATTGATTCGCTTCCGGATTTTGAACAAGTTCAAAAGCTTGACTGTGATTGAATGAATGTTTTATTTTTCCCAACTTGTAGCTAACTCTTCTCTAACTAATGTTTCAGCCTCCGATAGACCAGTACCACGCTGTGACCTAGTCCTCAACGTTTGTCTCCCTATAGTTGAAGCCAACGGTTTGGCATGAAGTAGCGGTTTAGTTTGGTTTACTTTGTTTAACGTCCTATTAACAGCCAGGGTCATTTAAGGACGAGCCAGGTTTTGGCATGAAGTTAGCAACCAACTGGATACTGAGGCTGATTTCAGACCGCTTTTTCTCCTGTCGCCCACGGGTTACCAATGATTTGTTTCGCAATGGTCATCAGATTGCCAAAGACTAGCGAAGCAGTCATTTACTACAAGGTCGAAACATTATAGGATTGCGATCGCCAGTCCTTCGCAACTAATTAACGACTTGGGAATGACAAACATATGGCCGCTTAGGGAATATTTGTCAAACATTTCTACTAGGATGCACAGTGTGCGTCTCATTAGTTGGACGGTCGTCAAATTGTTGCAAATATGTCGCCCAAGTGTCGTTGATGAGTCGTTTTACGAAAGCTAGTCGCCTAATTCGTCGCGCTGTCAGGGCTACCGTATAATCGGGAGGGTTCGGTTATGTGCATGTGTCTTGTACAAGCGCTTCCACCACACAATATGAAGCATATAACCCTTTATATGCAACTGGCGATTGTAACCGAATCCTTATCAGGAGTAAATTTAAGGTTGATGAATTTAACCCATGACCTTTATTATGTAAAGTAACAAATTTCTTCTGGAAGAGTTGCAACAAAGCCTCTTTCACTGTAGCTGACGACGTGTAATTTACATCGCTTAATTATCCGGTGGGAGAAAAGGACTCGAGTGTTTCTATTACCCGTCAACGGATCTTATACGTGAAAAGTTTATTAGGGGTAGATTCGGCGGAGGGGCTGAGCAGGTGGGACGAGGGATGAGAGGAAAAAATATACTCCTTCGTCGATCACCTGAGGGCGAGGAACAATAACATTCTTGTCGGCTGTCACACGACAAAGACTTTAGGAAATTTATGGTAATGAAGCTGGAATTAAATTTACGCAAAGACATGTAATTTATGCGGTCGGAGTTCTAACATCTTGAAAGGGATGCGGTTTTATACGAATGATACAAACTTGCATCCTTTTGACTGTCAAGTAAAACCCTAGAATTACGATCATCAGGGACTCCTCGAGTCCCAAGGGACCTCGGCTGTCCAGAGGAACCCTGGAACCTGATCACCAGACTGACCATGTTATTACAACATAGGGCACGGCACGAGTGACAAGCAGGGAGCTTGTTTTCTAAACACGGTCTCGACAATCCATCAACAAAACTAAGAAGGATGACAAAATGTGAATTAAATTGTCAAATATCAAATTTTACGACTTTCTGATTTAAAATGAACCTTTTTTCTGGCTCTTGACAAAACTGAAATTATGTTTAAGCTTTTGTAGAAATTGACAGGATAGCTTGTCAATTACACAAAGACAAAAATGCATGTCCACTGAGCGTGGACAAAGGAATCAAGCAGACGGAACACATAGATTTATCTCCCTATTTCAATCACATGTTTAACAGAACCCGTAATGTAACGCCAGACTATCTACAACCGGCCAACAGACTCAAGTCACGTGGGCAGTAAGGAGATAATAATTACCGGCAAAGACACGGTAAATATTGTCCGGAAAACAATAATTGATATGATCCGTAAACCTCAATCCAATCTATAGTTAAAACCATTAAATTACAATATTAAGATTAGCAGAAGATAATGATCAATGTATAACAATTATAATAACGAGATGATTTCATCTGAATTAAAACCAATCGACGCTCAGGAGATGTGTTTAAAGTCAATAACATAACCACAAGTGATGTGAGGAAAGGCTATTCGCCGCTCCATGTACAATATCTCTTAATCAAAGCAAGACAGTGATTCCCATAAAACCAACAAATACAATTACCCGCTAAATATGGCTTATATTTAGTCAGTAATCAACCAGGAAGGGAGGGATCGTTTATCAGACAGGAACAGGAAGTGGGTAAATGGAATTAAATGACCCCTCCTTTAGATGAGCAACACTATTAATTTCTCCCATTCGTGGTACTGGCTTTTTTTTGGTATAAATATGCTGGTAAAGCATGTACGAAAGAAGTCACACTTTTGTTTTCTTGAACATATAGTAAACACTGGTTGTTACTAAATGCGAGTTTACAGTCGGTATGAATGCCATTTGGGTGACAGATATATATGATATCGCCCATTAGTGTATTCCTGCACTGCTCGAATTACTTTAAATTATGGTACAAAGTCTCATATATAATTATGTAATTCAATTTTACTTTTTTTATTTGTTTCGGAGACTCTGACATCACGGCACCACGTGGTGCCTAAGTTACGTACCCCTAGCTACCCCGCACGCTGTATCTCTAGAATTACGCGTACCTTTTCAGGTGTATGTGATCTTTCTCATCCGAACAATATTGGTTTACCACATAACCACAGGGCATGTAATATTCATAACAAAAACGAAATGCCAGTCTCGAAAAATCATCAATTCTTTTCAAAATCAAGTGATCGTCAACTGTTCGTTGAATTCCACAAAGATAGTGTCCTATTAAACGGACGTAAAGCCGGAAACAATGGCACAACCCACCCTCCTAATTAATTAGTAATACTCGCGAACATCGCCCATCAATTATCTTTATCGTGTATTTTGTTGAAATTGAAAAGAAACAAAGAAGTTGATGTCATATTCATATGAATGTTTGTAGACAATTGGTAACATAGATTATCTCCTGACAAGGTCACTGACAGTCTTGTATTGGAGACAACGGAAGCATATCGGGGTAACTATAATCACGGAACCGAACACGACGTCCGGTCCGGATTGACAGGCCGTACTAAATATGTTATGAATTGATGACTTTCTCCTATCGATTTCTTCTTTTATACATGCTCGTATTTTGACGGAGATATGTTAAAATATAATATTCTGTATAGTTTAGGTAAAATAGTTCTAAGACAAGTTTGTGAGTGCTTCATTTAAAAAAAAAATCATTACTATTCCAGAATATGATACAAACCGCACGGATACTCGTTTCAAGAGAATTTCCAAAATTACATGTGATTTTTTTTCTGATCCATTTCGTTCAGGAACTAGAGTATGATATTCGATTTTCGGTTCGATGTAAAAGGATGTTAAACATCCTCAATATGCAGATGACGTCACAAATTAGTGTACCTTACATAGAAATAAGGACTTAATTTACGTTGTTAATACAAAATGCATTTTGTCTCAATTAATCGGAATCAATAAATATACTGTTAAAAATGTTTTGTTGTTTTTTTGGTCAAGCATAATCTTCTATCGTGAATTACGGCTTTATTGTCCAATGATGCTAGGAATTTGACTATTATACAGCACGTGCATTAGGTAAAAAAAAAGCTGCTAAATTTACACATCTATGTTCGTCTGGCGCTTACATTGAAATTAAGTTTCATTTCAATATTGTGGCGTTTTATTAGTAAGAAACCCCCATCTTTTTTGGTTTGTAAACAAATAACTGGCATTTTAATAAATGCTCATTTTTCGACAACCAAAGTGTTTGTTGTTTTATTGCCAAAAAACATAGCAGAGTAGTTGTGGGATTAATGTATGTTCCAGCGTGCAAACTACGATGGTATAAATATACTGAGTGTACCTCAACAGAGCAAAACTCTCATGTGACGTGGATGTAAGTATTCGAGTAATGTATATTGTGACCATAACCAGCCTTGACCCCCTGTCAGCTCTAGACACGTGCGGTATGTAGTACGCCCAAGCTACACGTGAACATCTATTAACACACAAACAGCTACATCGTAGCAGTGTCACCAATCCCTGGTTTTCATGAGATCTTCCGCATAAAAATAAGTATTATTCATTTACAAAATAGAAATATGGTGTATGTGCCTACAGCTGCAACCAAACAAATAAATTTAAATATTTTCAAATGACACGAATCTGAATATAAAAACTGGTTTTCTCACGAGAAGTGACAGATTTATCCACGTGACTCCCTGTGTATGCCTCAACGCCCCTAACCCTCACAGTTTCCGTTACAAAACCTCCGGATCCTAATCCCTTCATTACACTTTCATGACTTCGGGTCTAATCCGGTCCGAGCCCCAACGGATTTTAGATTTGACACACATTCCGCACCTGTGAAAATTACACTTCTGAATATTAAAATATAGATTTTCTAATAAATATTGAAATCGCTTAATGTAGTAACAATCTGATACTTCCATGTTACGCTTTGGTGCCCTTTAGAAACACTAGTAAAATTTAAAAATACGATCGAATCTATGGATGAAACAGCAGAAATGTTATACTACAATACTTCTCCACCATCATCCTGGCGTATAGCCATTCTGTGAGATACAATCTAACATTTCCATGAAAAGACCAAAAAATATTGAAAGTATGTATGATATACGACATTGTCTAGTCCGGTGTTACCAATACCTGGGGAAGGAGTGGGTGATGGGTTAGCTGATTTTCAGCGGATAGACTCACAAGTCGGCCACGATAGAGAGAAAGAAAAAAAATGTCATAAAGATAGAGGATAAGTAGTTATAACTGTCAAATCATGCATCTAAAATGCACTTTCTAATGAAGATAACCGGGTAATGTTTTTTCGATTAAAATCACAGGACTGGAACGGCTTTCCTAAGTCAATTACGCAGTTGAGTGATTTCCAACATTTCTAGAAAAGTATTATAACAGGAAGTACCCGTTTCTCGGCAAATCGCTTTTATATACGAAAACGTGTCTGACAATTATAATCCAAAAATATATACCACCAGTACTCGTTTCTCGGAATATTACCTTTTTATACGAAAATGTGGCTAGCAGTTATAATTCCAATACATACACCACCAGTACCAACTCCTCAGTTTATCACTTTTTATACGAAAATTTGCCTGGCAATTACAATTCTAATATATATACCACCTGTACTCGTTTCTAGGTATGTCCTTTTTAATACGAAAACGTGTCTAGCAATTGTAATTCCCGTTTATATATCACCACGTGTATCACTTTTATTCGACGTTTCTTTATGGCGTTATAAGGCCATTCTCCATTTACCTTTCCGGGAATATCAATCTACCAGTCATTTGTTCTAATTTTCTCATTTTCATGTTCATCGACGAGGTCGAAAGTTCAAAGCCTCATTTACAATGGATGTTGAAATCACGTGACCTGTATGGTAATCTCTAGCTAAAGTGTAACCTACCTTATTGCTCAGCTCCCTTTAAGGGTCTACAAAGAGTAGGCACTACCTTAATATGCATTGTCGTTTAAGAGTGTACAAACGGTGTACGCTACCTTATTACACATTGTCGTTTAAGAGTGTACAAATGGTGTACGCTACCTTATTACACATTGTCCTTTAAGGTTGTACAAATGGTGTACGCTACCTTATTACACATTGTCCTTTAAGAGTGTACAAAGGGTGTACGCTACCTTATTACACATTGTCCTTTAAGAGAGAACAAATGGTGTACACTACCTTATTACACATTGTCCTTTAAGAGTGTACAAAGGGTGTACGCTACCTTATTACACATTGTCCTTTAAGAGTGTACAAATGGTGTACACTACCTTATTACACATTGTCCTTTAAGAGTGTACAAATGGTGTGCGCTACCTTATTACACATTGTCCTTTAAGAGTGTACAAATGGTGTGCGCTACCTTATTACACGTTGTCCTTTAAGAGTGTACAAATGGTGTGCGCTACCTTATTACACATTGTCCTTTAAGAGAGTACAAATGGTGTACGCTACCTTATTACACATTGTCCTTTAAGAGAGAACAAATGGTGTGCGCTACCTTATTACACATTGTCCTTTAAGGTTGTACAAATGGTGTACGCTACCTTATTACACATTGTCCTTTAAGAGTGTACAAATGGTAAACGCTACCTTATTACACATTGTCCTTTAAGGGTGTACAAATGGTGTACGCTACCTTATTACACATTGTCCTTTAAGAGTGTACAAATGGTGTACACTACCTTATTACACATTGTCCTTTAAGAGTGTACAAATGGTGTGCGCTACCTTATTACACATTGTCCTTTAAGAGTGTACAAATGGTGTGCGCTACCTTATTACACGTTGTCCTTTAAGAGTGTACAAATGGTGTGCGCTACCTTATTACACATTGTCCTTTAAGAGAGTACAAATGGTGTACGCTACCTTATTACACATTGTCCTTTAAGAGAGAACAAATGGTGTGCGCTACCTTATTACACATTGTCCTTTAAGGTTGTACAAATGGTGTACGCTACCTTATTACACATTGTCCTTTAAGAGTGTACAAATGGTAAACGCTACCTTATTACACATTGTCCTTTAAGGGTGTACAAATGGTGTACGCTACCTTATTACACATTGTTCTTTAAGTGTGTACAAATGGTGTACGCTACCTTATTACACATTGTCCTTTAAGAGTGTACAAATGGTGTACGCTACGTTATTACACATTGTCCTTTAAGGGTGTACAAATGGTGTACGCTACCTTATTACACATTGTTCTTTAAGGGTACGCTGCCTTATTACACACTGTCCTTTAAGTGTGTACAAATGGTGTGCGCTACCTTATTACACGTTGTCCTTTAAGAGTGTACAAATGGTGTGCGCTACCTTATTACACATTGTCCTTTAAGAGAGTACAAATGGTGTACGCTACCTTATTACACATTGTCCTTTAAGAGAGAACAAATGGTGTACGCTACCTTATTACACATTGTCCTTTAAGAGTGTACAAATGGTGTACGCTACTTTATTACACATTGTCCTTTAAGGGTGTACAAATGGTGTACGCTACCTTATTACACATTGTTCTTTAAGGGTACGCTGCCTTATTACACACTGTCCTTTAAGTGTGTACAAATGGTGTACGCTACTTTATTACACATTGTCCTTTAAGGGTGTACAAATGGTGTACGCTACCTTATTACACATTGTCCTTTAAGAGTGTACAAATGGTGTACGCTACCTTATTACACATTGTCCTTTAAGAGTGTACAAACGGTGTACGCTAACTTATTACACATTGTCCTTTAAGGTTGTACAAAGGGTGTAAGCTACCTTATTACACATTGTCCTTTAAGAGTGTACAAACGGTGTACGCTACCTTATTACACATTGTCCTTTAAGGTTGTACAAATGGTGTGCGCTACCTTATTACACATTGTCTTTTAAGAGTGTACAAACGGTGTACGCTACCTTATTACACATTGTCCTTTAAGGGTGTACAAATGGTGTACGCTACCTTATTACACATTGTTCTTTAAGGGTGTACAAATGGTGTACGCTACCTTATTACACATTGTCCTTTAAGAGTGTACAAAGGGTGTACGCTACCTTATTACACATTGTCCTTTAAGAGTGTACAAATGGTGTGCGCTACCTTATTACACATTGTCCTTTAAGGGTGTACAAATGGTGTACGCTACCTTATTACACATTGTCCTTTAAGGGTGTACAAACGGTGTACGCTACCTTATTACACATTGTCCTTTAAGGTTGTACAAACGGTGTGCGCTACCTTATTACACATTGTCCTTTAAGAGTGTACAAACGGTGTACGCTACCTTATTACACATTGTCCTTTAAGGGTGTACAAATGGTGTACGCTACCTTATTACATATTGTTCTTTAAGGGTGTACAAATGGTGTGCGCTACCTTATTACACATTGTCCTTTAAGGTTGTACAGTTAATGAATATTAATGAATGGCTTACTTGTTATGATATATCTCAGGAGTGGTGTTAGGTGTCGTTTGCTTGAATACATATTAACAAGTTACACAACAGCGATTTAAAACATCATCAATATGAAAAGGAATATCATTCTTTCACAATTAGGAATACCTTTTTGTACGGTAACATAAATGATGACTTAATGAATTCTTGATCAAAAGATTTCTGTAAGACATTCATTTTCGACTGAATTGGGAATGAAAGTGGGTCGTAGGTTTAAATGTGCCTCGATTTTTTATAGTTAACATTCTTGATACAATACATCCAACGTTTTTTATGTCGACATGAAATATCGTCCTAATATCGCTAATACATAGAGCTGTACAAGGTACACAATGAACGGGAGACAATCACATTACATTTTCTTTAAATAATAAATCAATAAATAAAAACCATACGTCAAATAATTATGACGTCACGACCTCTTACGCACGTACGACACAATTATCACTTACGTACACTCCTACGTATAATAATTACATAAGTTACCTATAGTTAATTAGAACACCCAAACATATCTATATTTATGATAACAATTGTTACTTCCCGAAACAGCGTAAAGATAGCTAACAGTTATCAATTAGCCGGCGGAACCCTCATGGTTCTAATTAATTACATCCTCTGCCGCGAGGCTCGTGTCGACTGTTTACAGAACGCCTTATTGGTCCGATCGTGCTTGCTAATTAGCATGCGCGGATATCGACATTGATTGGATATTAACAAGGCTCGTGGATGGAGAACGTGTGAAACTATGGTGATTATTGATGATAATTTGTGACTATCGATACATCTGAATTAACACGTGTAAAACCCGTCGTTAATTTGAATGTAATCACTGTTGTATAAGTCACATGACTGAAGTATCTATCACACATTTCTCGTGACATTAGCAGTTTGATGTGTAGTTATAACTGAACCAACAATATATATCACACGGTATCAATACGCCAGTATTTCCTTTAAAATAAACTACAGGGTCTTAAAGAAAATTCACGGTCCCACGTTCCATATATGGATTTGCATCTTATGAATATGTTCATAATAATAAAAGGAATATACGGACGGTAGGGTTGGGAATCCTTGACAAGTCTTCTCGATGCATGCCAATTAATCATTGTTCAGTAATATCTACAGGACATAGCAGGCAAACATTTTTGCCGGTCACTGGTTTTCACATTTATTGGGAGAAGGCGTTGACAAGGTGTATTAACTTGTGCCTAATCTTTTGTTCTAAGTTTGACAATAAATACAATGTATGTTGAAATAAAAGAAAAGGAGAGAAAAAATAAAATCAATAATATAAATGACATTATACACATGTCGCCAAGAGTTTTGGCTAACCGTAAAAGAGGCATGTCTGCCAAAATCTCCCAAGTTCTGCCAGAATGTTTTCCATACAGCTGGAAGGGTGATTTATATCGATAATCAAAACCATTTTAGATCAAAGAAATGTACCCATAGTCATTCACTGCATTTCTCAGCAAAACAGAACATCGCGATCAAGCATCAGGTAACGCATCAAAATTTCATCCAAACAATCACCAGGAAAAGTTTCAAAATACACGAACACCAAAGCATGCCTTAAAAAACAGTCTGTGATGCGTATAACAGTACAAAGAGAAAGGCTCAAATTCCATATGGACGGCAGAAATCTGAAACAAAAGTGATAGATGTTTGGGCATCTGAACCTCTTTGTTTAAAAGCTAACATTTCGGAGAGAAGATAATGATAGTGTAATGTCATTCTCAAAACAAAGGAAAAGAGAGAACCCGCCTTTGTCGTAAAATTCGACCGTTTAAACATCTTTGGTGTTGCGTAAATCTTAAGATCGCTTATAGCTGCATGATAACCAATTTAACAGAATCTATAATGTCGCCTTTGCATAAAAATCCAAATCTACGGTCACTAGAGAATAATTCTTTGTCATAAAATCATAACGTTTGGAGACATTCGATAGCAAATTTCACATCAAACGAATATCTTAACATCCTTTCATTTTTTGCTGTTGCAAAATTATTTTTCTTTGTTGAAATTTCAGAAAGTTCGTGGAGATAAAACAGGTGACGCTCCGGAAAGGCCTACATCAAAGGCATGACTAGAGTGGGCTAATGTCAGCTAGGGTGGCGATATTCCACGAAGCACGCGCAGAACATCCCGAGCACCTGCTTAGTTAGCTTCTATCTTGTTTTCATCATGTGGGCCTACAATTGTAAACACGAAGCGACTAAACTAACGATCTATCGCTCATTTCATCGCTGTTATCGTCGTCGTCATCGAGTTTTTATCACGACGTAACTCTGCCTAGTCATTGAGGCCTTGCACTGTTTACACGTAGATTACATAAGGATACAAGCCAGGCCTCCATCACCCTAGTCGATCTTTATGTTAGCCATGAAAACGTCCACAGAAAGAAGAGGCAAGATATTAATTTACATATTCTGCGATAAAATGTTTGAAATTTAAAACAGTTGCCTGAATTCATGAATTCTAATGCATTTATTACGAGCATACCCCGGGGTAGGATACAAAAGACTGTTTGATAGCGGCATTAAACGAGCTGAAACAATACAAGTATTCATACTATTGAACAGTGGAGACACTGGCACCTTTGTTATAAAACCGTCGTTTTCTAAAGAATGTTTGTATCGGGACTAGAAATGTTATCATTCAGCAACAAAACATACCGCTAAATGCAACAGGTTTGTCAAGAAGCATCGTGGTTTTTTAATTTCATATTTTATTATTATTCAAATAGGTATTTTGAATCAAACTTTAATAACAAAATGAGAAAAATCTTTGTCAAAAACAAATCACTTCAACAATAAAATTTTCGATTTCAGATTTATTACCATTTTCAATTTCATACCAATGCATAAAAAGAGGAGCTGTCTTTATAAGTACGACCTTGGTTAATGCGAAGCCGTGCAGTCCCATCAAACAAACAAAGCATACAAAAGTGAAATGTCCTCTATCTATAAAACGTTGTAAAAAATGTCTTTCTATCGTTTCTGAATATTTTAATACCTAGACATTATTGAACTTCTCTCTGGTGAGTAAGAACTTTAAAACAAACTGTTCGTATCTTTAGGGATGGTAAAACAGGTGTCAAAATGAGGGATGAGATCTTATTATGAAATGAGGACATGCTTTTTTGTTTGTTTCATTATTAAAATATTGTTTTAAAAAAAGAAAGAAACTTTATTACATTTTTACCAGTGAAATATCAAAAATTATTCATTCTATAAAAGTGATATTTATCATATTTTTCACTAGTGAAAAATATCACTTTTGCTGATTTGACCAATCAAATTAATGATTAGAAAATACCAAAATAATTGACCAATCAGAAAGCCCGACATATATGTCAGCACCTGGACAGGGGGAACAACTTTTTTTGTATGCAAACTTTCGCTGTAGGCCTAGTTAGCATACGGGGTAGGTTTTTCGTTGATAAAAAATGTAATAAACAGAATATCTAACAGTGTCTTCAGTAATACCAAATATATTTCACTCGTGTGGCTAATATTTTGATATTTTTCACTCGTGCTGTGCACTCGTGAAAAATATCAAAATATTAGCCCCACTCGTGAAATATATTTGGTATTACTGAAGACACTGTTAGATATCCTCTATTTCTATTCGAACTCCTTAGTTACGATACAGGGTCCTCTAATCATAAAGGTGATATAATTTGTAGATATTTGTGACGTTAGGAGCAACTGTGACTCGATCCTCCATCATTCATTTCTGAGAACAAATGGAAAAGAGGTCTTTTGAATAATGGAATTAGGACACATATATATATATCATATATCTCAATTAGGTTTAAACACAAATATTCCACTTCTTACTTTAGGTAAGTTAATTAGGACATAAATATTATATATCTTAATGGTTTGGTTAACCCACAAATTTTCCATTTTTTATTTTAGACAATTTATTTTTCTGACAGACTTTTAGATAAGCTGACATATGAATTAACAAAATTGGAAGCTAACAATGTATTCTTCCTTTATATACAACAAATCATTCACTTGCAGAAATATGACTAACGTGTGTGTGGATGGGTTTATCACAAATAACGTTTCAGATATCAAGCTTATAACAACTAATGTATCAGAGTACTACACGTACACTGTTTGACGTGACTTAGACTGTCTCTAGAAAACCAAAATTATCAATAAATTAAGTTTTGTAATGTTCTGTTGGATATACCCGATTCTAGCCGGGTAACTATTTACAAAGATCTAGGGATTGTAAGCCAGACTAGAATGACTTGTCCAGAGGACAAGGAAAACGTATCTGCAGATCGTTCACAACCTTACACATGAACCTGGAACAAAAGTAAGAAAAGGCTTTCCTGCTTTTGTGGTCACAATCTCTGTACAATATAAAGCTTTTTATCGCCGTCAATATGCCACGTGGTTAATGGTCGATGTCGAGAGGCAGAAGACGCCGACCCTTCCGGAGCATACGGTCTGTTCAATTATTTCCTTTTAATTCTTTCTTTTGTTCTATATTTCTACAATTGTTTTATCGGGTTTAAGTTAATGTTATTGATTAATTTTATATAGGTATTTTCTTGTTTATATAAATACTCAATTATCTCTATGTCCATTAAATGAAGATAAACTTATATATATTTTGGTTAATTTGGTTTATTTTTGTTTAACATCCTATTAACAGCCAGGTTCATTTAAGGACGTGCAAGGTTTTGGAGGTGGAGGAAAGCCGGAGTAATTCCCGAGAAAAACCACCGGCCTACCGTCAGTACCAGGCAACTGCTCCACGTGGGTTTCGAACTCGCAACCAAGAGTGGAGGGCTAGTGATAAAGTGTCAGGACACCTTAACCACTCGGCCACCGTGGCCCCTTATATAAAACTCAGCAAGAATTAACAATGATGTTTACTGACAGTCATAAATGAGTTTAAGGAAAGAATATTCTTTCATTCAGGCAAAGGTAGACTGATGTATTTTCATCACATTGATCTTCAGATCAAGGTTTGCATACCAAAATACTCTAAAGGCGTCAAAACCCCCGGCCGAGCGATACCAGATTATTGTAATACACCTCAGTCTAATGTCAAATACATGCTCCCGTTTTAGTCTAGATCATCGTCTGCGTAGGTTGTTTGTATTCAAATGTTTCATTTCATATGTAAAAGATTAAGATTTCTGACACAACGAATGAGAAAACATAAAAATCAAATGCTAAAGAACGACAATTTAGCATTACAAAAAACAAAAATCCGAGAGTTGTCTTTTAAAATTCATCAGAGGACGCTTAAGTCGATGAAAAAGGAAATATTCAGCTTTGCAACTGGTTAAAAAACATTAAAATGCTAGTTACAATGGTCTGTTATGTTTTCTTTCAGTAAAAAGTCCTTGTGACGAGAATCTACGAGACTATGTCGTGAATTGGAATGCATTTTCACATATAGAACATGCAGTTTTTCTTTGGACTCATTTATTCTGTATGTATTTTTATTTGAATCAGTTTTTACCGATAATAAAACTCATCTTGTTTATAATCTAACATGTTAATATCACATTACCGTTGGCCTGCCCTTTATTAAGTAATCGCAGTTTTATCGCTATATATTCAATTTCGTTGCATATTTAATTCCTATCCATTTCCTCTCCAGCCGTCATATCAAAACATCAACGATTCATTTTAAAACGGGAAATATCAGCGAGATTTCATATAACGGGAAATATCAGCGAGATTTCATATAACGGAAAATATCCACAAATTATTTTAAAACGGGAAATAATCACCAGGTACCGTATTGTATAACCACTTTTAGGTCAAATTAAGTTGTTTTTTTTTTCAATTTATGTCTCGTATAAATATTGATGATATGAAACAATATCCAACACGTTGATAGGATTTACCATACGGAACATGAAGTCAAGGAAACTTTTCAAAATCATCCGTTTTCCTCAATATTTACTTACTTTATGAGAATACTGACACATGTTTACTAAACCATAAAATCGATAAAAACGAGGGCAACAAATGCACAAAATATAGACTTGCAGATATTTTTGTAGATAATTCAGAAAATAAGGGGGAAAAGTCCATGCGTCCAAGAAAGATTGTGCTTTTAGGTTTTTTGATAAGCGTAATTTTTCAATATTAAAATCGGAATTTACCTTTTCTAGATAGTAACATATCTGCTTCCCCAACAACGCGATATTTTTACGAATTTGCTCCTAATTTCCGATTTAAATTATATACATCTAATGCTAGCAGAAAAAAAAGTTTCGAGACATGTAAATGAAGGCTTTAATTATGGTCGACACCATAATGTCATTCGGAGATAGACTTAGATATTTGTATGGTACTCGTCTTCAGCAAATTTATCACAAAAACTACAGTACGATACAAAATAAAGCTAATCCAATGTAACATTTAAATATACAGTATACATATCTATTTCTGTCTCATTGCATGACAAAATAACATAATACATGTTAACAACAGTTGGAGAAAAAGATATGGATTTTCCAACAGCTGATACAATCATCTACATGCGGCCAGGGAGACGAGGCTTCTCAGACAGCTAATCAATGAACGTGTTATATTTGGGAGAAGAAATTTCATATGTGTTTAGAACAAAACCCATAACAGATAGGTAATATCGAAGTCTTATATTTCAAAAAAAAACAAAAAAACTCGTCCTTGCATTTCTGGTAAAGTATGGGTTGTATGAAAATATTTTCTTATTTCAAAATATGCGGGTTGTGTAGATCAAATCTGATTTTTTTTATCAGTGAAACGGACTAGTTCTGATTTCCATGGTACACTTTTAATCGTATAACTACTATGATACCAGGAATATTTCCCTGTGTGTACTATGTACAATTCTTTCAACAAACAATTTCATCTAACATGTACTTCTCAGGCTGTATCTACATCTAAAACTTTTGAAATTAATCTAAACAGTATCTAAATAAGAATCTATTCAATAATAGTAAAGCATGCTTGAATCAAAACGTTTAATTATCAATTTCATAAGGTAATATTAATATAATAAAAGTAGACATGCACCTGTTAGCAGATGAATATCATACACATTAGGGCTATATTCGGATATTAATGCTACTCATTTGCATTGAATCAAAGGCTAAGTTAACATTATATGTTTATGTAGTACAACATAGAAGGTTTAAAATAGATATTTAAATCATACAACTTATTTGAGATGCGATTGCACTTCGTGAATAGACGATCTAAATCAAATTGTGATTTTTTTGAACAATATAACGAGATTTGATATGTTTCAGATGGAGTTGATAGACATTTATCTAAAGCAACACACCTTTGTCAATCTTGATAGAAACATAAAAATGTACTGGAAGAGTTTATAGCACACATGTTGAAGGTTTTTATTTGTTCAGGCAATTAAATTATATAAATTGGATTTTGTATCTCTACTAGGATTATTGAAGAGAAACTGACGTTTGTCAACAGAGAAAACATCTTTTTTATTTGGAAAAACATATAAAGGGACGTGTTTATAAGGTAAAGTCATGGGGGGAATGTTATAGGATTTCTCTGCGTGGGCTAGGGTCTTCAAATGTCAGGGGAAGGAAAGCTGGGTATCATCGAGTGATCAAAGGGCTGTGAATAGCGTGTCATCAGAAGCTAGCAGGAGGGGGCCAGACGTCCTATTATGGGTGAGCCTTGAAGACAGTTGTACTGTCGGGGATGATACTTACCTACCTATCACTGCGTTACTCGTGTTCGCTCCACCTGATAGAGCCTGAGGCTTTAGGTATGATATCTCTAATTCAAAAGGAAGACTGTTGAGTGTTAATTATTATAATTATAATCTCTTTTCGTTCGACATTTTTTGTCACTCCATTTCTAATGGAAAGTTCACAGGTTACATGGTTTATGATCAGATGTCCTTTTATCGCATCATCGTAACAGCTATTGATCATATTTTTATCCTAATCGCAATTCAGCGATTTTATTTGTCGGTCGTGCATGCATCGAGTTTGAGGTAACATATCTTACGTATTCTGAAATCGTCGGATTGGTCTTTCTTATTTTGTATTCAATCTTTATATTTTATTGGTGGATATTTTTCACTTGATATTTGATTGGTCTATATTTGTTACTAAATATTTGATTGGTCCATATTTGTTACTAAATATTTGATTGGTCCATATTTGTTACTAAATATTTGATTGGTCCATATTTATTACTTAATATTTGATTGGTCCATATTTGTAACTAAATATTTGATTGGTCCATATTTGTAACTAAATATGGTTGGTCCATATCAAAAGAAGGCGAAATTACTTTGTTGGAAATGTACATACCCAGACCAACATTAATGCTGCCACATCTAGTCCCAAAAAAAAACTATAATGTGTACATTATAACTGCAATTCATGTGTGGTGTTACTTTGCCTTCAAACAACATTTTTTAGTCGTAAATGTACAAATAAAAGTATAGAATTAAAAACATTGATACTTTTGATTTTATTCTATAATTCCTTAATTCATATCTAATAAACTATGACAGTATGACAACCTGAATGATGATATACCACAATATTATTATTATGCTATATATTTATTTTCTTTTGTACTTTCATATCTGTAGTTTATTTAGTTATTTTGTTACATTCCAGGACGACTATCATACAGGTAGTTTATAAAGTGGAGAACCATTTCATATGTTAATTTTATCATTCATATTTGATTACTGTGTAGTTTGTAGTGTACATACTTATTTTCCACGAAACCATTAACATATCAATAATAAATATCTTAAAGAAAATATAAAACATTTGTTTTAAATAGATATAAAGGAAGACCACAACTGAGAATATGTATGAGAAAGGACTACCTTTAACGTTCGATTCTCGATTTACGTAATCTGTTTATGTTTTTCTGGTTTTAACACCCTACATTTTTATCATAATGAACAAACAACCTATATGGATGGATATTTGTTTTTCTGTTATTGTATTTGACGCTGTATTTTTATCTATCATTCTTACTATTATCGTCAGCATGGGAAGTTTTCTTTGAGTAAAGTCTGTTCCTTGTGTATCGACGTTACATTGTATTTTTTTCTAAAGTTACCATGGAAGAACACACCTTGAGAATGGTTTTACAAAAACACAGAAGTTGTCATCTCGTAACATGATCGAAGACTTGACACGGCAGGAAGAAACTCGCTTGGTATTAATATACATACGTATGGGAAGTCACCCGACACTGCCGTTAAACGATAAATAGTGTAGTGTTCTGTGAATTCATTAACGGCTTTTTGGTTTAAAAAATAAATACCAGCAGTGTCTGTTAAACGCTTGGCCTAGTGACCATTAATCAAAAGAAAACAAGCGTCAAAATTCAAGGACAACTTACCCCAAAGATTGATGACGTCAGAATCACAAACGAGATCGTAATGGCCTGAAACGATATCAAGAATAAATCATATAAGTTGGGTATAAATAAAATTAGCATGTCTAAACAAAAATGGATTTTTTATCAGTTTTTCTCAGTATATTATTGATTCATCTTTCATTTATGATAAATATCATCCACTGATAAGATGCCGCGAATGTCCTTTTCGTTGAATAATAAATCTACCATCGATTACTGTTGAAGGACAACCAGGACATTTAGGTTCCAGTTTTGTAGGTCACAAAAACGTGATCGTACATTAATTACATTAAGTTCACATTAAACCACGCATCCTCGGCGAGGAATTATACGACAACGATTTTACTGCGATCTAATAGACGCGAAATAGATAAATGTTTTTGACCATGACCGTATGAAAATGTCTGGGAAGGCTTATCCTTGCATCCGCCGATACAATGCTTTCTGTATCAGAATTGATTACACGTGTTTTGTATAACCTATAAGGTGAACAGCAGTTGTTGTTGTTGTTGTTGTTGTTGTTGTTGTTGTTGTTACAATTAGCTGTGGTTTAGAATTCTTATTATAAAGAAGCGAACTATTGCTAAAACTTAGTTCCCTGAAATTTAAACTGATAAAACATGAGAACGCCAGTAATTATAGTTACTGTAAACGTACAAATTTTAGCGGTTAGCTTATTATAGGGGTTTTCGCACTGGTAGCACCCGCTAAATTATGATAGCGCTAATTGTAATTTATCTACATTGGTTACTATGACAATCAGTGTTAGTGCGTTGATATATCATCCCGCTAATCTGTTTAATTTAGATTTGCGCTAAACGATGAGTGGGTCAAATTAAGTATGTTTACAGTATGTTTACAGTATGTTTACAGTAGGTTAACAGTAGGTTTACAGTAGGTTTACAGTATGTTCATTTACTTAAGTGTTTCGTACAGGTTAACACCTACTAACTATTGTTTAGTGAACATGGTTATTTAACTGACATATGTATAAGTATACATGTTAACGGTAAGTCACTTTCTGTTCCTGTAATTCCATTCTACATTATACTTTAAACACTCTTATTTACGATTAATGTGTATTCCGTTGCGTTTATCGCTACAACGAGTTGTTTGTGTGAAGGTGATGAAACCATCAGTTACTGACAATACATGCCTCTAAAGCTTCAACACAATCAAGTCTTTAGAACGCTTGTAAACTATCTTGTGTTAGAAACTCCTAACATTCTCTCCCCTATAGAAAAGCTAACCCTTACTCCGCCTCTTATACCTAATTCTCAGTTACAGCGTCAAAGTCGCCTGTCACCGGTACCTTATCAGATATACAGCATGCGTTTTTACAATGAAAGTACGATGTTGTCAAAGTGTTTTGAACAATGAGCAAGACACCGGAAACCGGCCATATTGTTTGGACCATTGTTGACAAAATAATACTCTCGCGCAGACGGGATAACATTCTATTCTGTAGAACCAACAGCGTGATGATCCGGATCGCTAGAGAATGACTATAATACATAACAATGGTGATTTAAGAAAGATGTTGTAAACATTTCGCCAACAAAACATATACATGAACCGTTAAATGTGTTTTCTTTAGCTAGTAAAAGTAGAAGTGTGTATGTATGTAAAGAATATATACCAACAAAAAATTCTATCCTGTGTATATAAAACGACTATAGCCGAAAACACTTAGACGTGGCCTCAAATGGCAGTTTATTGTATATCCCTCTATAACGAATCGTTTAATGAGTTTAAATTATGTAAAGCGATACTTGGAGCTGTATAGCGTCACTGTGTGCTAATGGCGGTATTAGAGAGGCCTTTTCAATGCGAATTCTTTAAGTCTACATTGTATGTATATGATATTTGGATAAACTTGTAACGGAGTATTTTCTAATGCACTGAATCCCTTTCAGAGATAATATCTATTCTGCATACATTTCTTTATAAGATATGTAACCATTTTGACCTTTAACCCCTTATTGTAGCGTAATAACACGTAACATACACTGTATGTAATATATATCCCAAAATGTATTCATCACGTTTATTCGCCTATAAAGTACAGTACGTTATATACGTAGAAGGATATGTTTACATCAAGATTTCCACAGTATTATAAATGTTTATTAAATTATTTCTCATTTTAGAAATAACATTATATATTTCTTTAAATAATTACCTGTCACAAAAGTTTTATACGAAAGCGACACTTATGGGTGATCTATATAATATCCAATCTAACAAACCTGTTAAATACTGTCATATTAAATTGATGTTTTTTTGTAAATGATAAAATATTCACATTTACCTCATACCCTTTCATTTATTTAAGTCCATTTTTTATCTCCTTTCCGAATTCCGGGATATATTGAGTTTCAAGAAGCGCTTTAAGATTGTGCAAAAGTAGTGTGTAGCAACCGAAGAGTCGTGGAACGACCAAACAAGTGTGTGATGTAGTGTTGTATTCACTATCTGGACTATTCTGTATTTATCAAAAAAATCATATTCAAATGCGATATTTACCTGTGTGTCTATTGTGGAATGCACAATACCTACTATATACTTAGACGGCATTAATATACTTAATAACACAACATTATATCTACAACAATAAGTACATAAATCACCAGGTACAACAACAACTTGCAGAGACGGTTAACGTTAGAGTTTCAAAATATATGTCCAAATACAGAGTGTAACAACTTAAGAATAAACTACCATGCAAAATTAGCTTAGAACAAAGCAGTCGTAATCCTAATGTGTGAGTTCCTTATTTAAGAGTTACCACTCACTGGTGTTTTTGTACAATCTGTTTAACATCTTTATCTATGACAACACGATATGACAATATTCCAATGATTAAATCGATTGGATTAATAAGAACATATCAATATTTAAGATAATAGGCTGTTTAGGCGTTTCATTAATGTATCAATATCGTTTCATTCTCGTCATTACTTTTACAGCTTCTGGACCTGAAGAGACGTTAAGAGAACATAAAGGTAGTGGGACACCAACAGTGTTCTCCAGCTCCCTAAACATTAGGATATTTCATAAACAGCTAGTTTTATTTAATTTTCTGTTTCACAGAATCTTTTCAAGGAATATTGCTTAGATTCACAATCTATAAAAAGGAACTGGAAGATTAAACCGAATTCTTTAATGCTGAAATAATTGACTTTGATTTTTTAATAAAAGAAGCAAAAACCACATTTGCGTTTGCCTTTTGTTCTGTGGTAGCGTCTGTGAGAGTGATTTTATTAAAAATCTCGTATTTGCACAGCTTGTTTGTCAGAGTAGCGAAACCTGGCTACAAACAGGCAGGCTAATGAAGCGGACCGTCTCATCTAATTGTAAACAGAATATACGAAAAAGCATGGTTGCATGAACATTGCTTTTTAGAAGATAGAGACTTGTCCTAATCCAGCCGCAGAGAGAGCTCGGTGTGATGACGAACAGAAAACGAATCCCTCCACATGCATCGATTCCTTTCAATCACAAGCCCGATTTATTCCATACAAGTTACCAAAATTTTGGTGCGTTCATTCTATACATTTTGCCCTACTTGATTTCATTAAACTCTTGAGTTTTTGCAATAACAAGATTAATATATTGCGCGGTTTGAGTACGATCTCGGGCGAGAACATTATCCATTCTGTTCAACTTTGTTCACACCATCGATATTCTTAATCTGGATGCGTAATCCAGTTAGGTTCCCCATAAATGTAATTCTGTGATGAGGAGGTGATTGTATAAAGACAACACTAGATTAGGGTATTATGGGGTTAAACGAGATCGGGCCTTTTGTGAGTGAGGTAGGAACTTCAAGCCAATGTCGCCAGAAATAATGACAATAAAGAAACAAGTTCGATTATCAAGAAATGAAATCCAGAAACAATCGCTGGGATTTCCTTTCTCGGAAGTAATTGAATGCAACTAGCTAGATATTTATTAGGTCTAGTTATAATTAGACAGACTCCGTGGCGTAGTATGTAATCATGAAGTCATATTAAGACGATTTCATACACAGGAACTCGGTGTCCACAGTATACCTAATCACTTAACATATTCTATGCCATAACTCTACATACATATTAAAGGTACTGAATCTCAAGAAGGTACGATCGAAAACAAGAATATCTTGTGTATATTTCTATATAACATCAAAAGGGACGCTGTTATACTTTTCATTCGTTGGTGTTTTACATTGTATACATATATATATTTATCATAGCTATTTTATATTGTAGAAATATATTTTTATAAGAATTTATCTATCACGGGTGTTATACATTGTAGCTATATATATTTTATAAACATGTATCTATCATGGGTGTTATACATTGTAGCTATATATATTTTATAAACTTTTATATATCATGGGTGTTATACATTGTAGCTATATATATTTTATAAACATTTATCTATCATGGCTGTTATACATCGTAGATTTATATATTTTTATAAACATTTATATATCATGGGTGCTATCCATCGTAGATATATATTTTTTATAAACATTTATTTGTCAGTGGTGTTATACATTGTAAATATATATTATAAATATATATCTATCATTGCTGTAATACATTGTAGGCCTATTTATATATATATATTTATAAATATTTATATATCATTATTGTTATTTTATTCTCATTTGTTTTGACAAACAGTGAACGGGCAATCGGCGGTAAAGCCTATTTAAGGAGATCTATTTTTGATTAAAACAGTAAGGCCATATTTGGTTTTTGGAGATTTATTAAGAAAATATGGAAAACATGCGAAACATTCACAATAATATTACTCTGACAAAGACCCTGCTATCTTACTTAGATAATGGTTAGAGTGGTGTTTATCTTACTGGAACAAAGGACAGTATCTATAGAACGCTTCCATACAATGTATACAGGTAATTATGTTGTGGACCGGAGTAACACAAAAACGAATTGTTTAGTTGAAAAATAATCACAATCTCATAAACAAAACATTATCATATTGCACACGTGACCTACATGTAGGGCAGAAGGGATTTAAAAATTATTCTTCCACAAACAATAAAAATGTCCTTTTCCAAAGGCTTAGAGAAGAATGACGGACAAAATAGGCTGAAATCTTAAGACATCGATACTGAGCTTAACTTCTGCAACAGGTAGCTTCCCTCTCTGATATGAACACTATTTGAAAAATAAAAATATACTTCAGACTTAAGATATATGCATATGAAGTAAAACATATACAGCAATAACTTTAAATGAAAAAGTTTATACGTATCCGGGCATATATAGTGTAGGGGAGGAGGGAAGAAGGATATATAGGTTAGGTCGGGGCGGAGGGTAGAAGAGGAAGGAGAGATGACATACAGGGTAGAGGGGAAGGGGGATACATGTAGGATAGAGGAGGAAGGAGAGAGGATATACAGGGTAGAGGAGCAAGGGGGATACATGTAGGATAGAGGAGGAAGGAGAGAGGACATACAGGGGAGAAGGGGAAGGAAGGAGGGTATACAGAGTAGAAGAGGAAGGAGGGAGGGCATGCAGGGGAGAGGAGGAAGGAGTGAGGGCATACAGGGTAATGGAGGAAGGGGAGAGGACATACAGGATAGAGAAGGAAGGCCAGAGGACATACAAGGTAGAGGAGGAAGGCCAGAGGACATACAAGGTAGATGAGGAAGGCGAGAGGACATACAAGGTAGAGGAGGAAGGCGAGCGGACATACAGGGTAGAGGAGGAAGAACGAATGACATTAAAGGTAGTGAAGGAAGGTAGAGATATATCGGGTAGAAGGAAGGAAGAAAAAATCTGCGGGATATAATTGTTTCTAATTAGTGATCCGAAATGGCTGAGATTGGTCTAGATATGTAGACTACAGCGACACACGATGATACGATCGCTATTAAATCCTTTCACGACTAAATTCTGACACAACGTGCTATCGGCAGCTCATCTCCTACCGGTTAAGTTACCCAGAGATCCCTATCAGCCACCCTAACCAACAGCCTTGAACGCTGGCCAACACCACTCACATACCAGCAAATTATACCCGGCCTATAACCGTGCAGGATCCAACACACGCTTGGTTTTAATGGGCAGGTTTTAGGGTAGTCTCTCTATCTCTCTCTCGGGTTCTATTGGTCTCAAAACAATAAGTAAAATCGTTAAAACATTGCAATTTTCTTGATCGTGATGCTACAACCAAAGAGTTTAGATATGTGGATAAACTTTCATTTTCAATTTTACGCAGGTATATACAGAATGCTTGATGATACACTTTGAACGTTGTTTCCATTAAAAAAAGGTTTTTGGGTGAATGAGGCGATAATCATATAGAAATAATACATCCCCCAGCGTGTGAGGACGAGATGATCCAGAAGTATAAGCGTCTTTGTTCCATCGACGGTACCCTCCATATAAATCTGGGTCAAATCGACGACACCCTCCATATAAATCTGGGTCAAATGGACAATACCCTCCATATAAATCTGGGTCAAATCGACGACACCCTCCATATAAATCTGGGTCAAATCGACGACACCCTCCATATAAATCTGGGTCAAATCGACGGTACCCACCATATAAATCTGGGTCAAATCGACGATACCCACCATATAAATCTGGGTCAAATCGACGGTACCCACCATATAAATCTGGGTCAAATCGACGGTACCCACCATATAAATCTGGGTCAAATCGACGATACCCACCATATAAATCTGGGTCAAATCGACGGTACCCTCCATATAAATCTGGGTCAAATCGACGGTACCCTCCATATAAATCTGGGTCAAATCGACGATACCCTCCATAGAAATTAAGGTCCAGTAAGAGGTTTTAACTGTTAAGAAATATTGCGTTTAAGAACGATATCTTCGCTCACAACATTCATAAAGAACCGACAGTTGTTTCGATTCCTCCACTCTAAACATTGGTTTGTAGATGGGACTACCATCTCTTATTTTAAGTAGATCCTTATTTTATCAGACGTAGTCAACACAATTGTTAATTCAGATAATAAGGCTTAAGGCGCAGCTACATGTCTGTCCAATGATCATATCATAATGCAGTCTTGAGGCTAATGTCAGCGTCTGACTACCAATAGTTTTGTGTTCCTCCTCGTCTAGTAATCGGTGATGTGACCTGAGCACTAAAACTTTTATTTTGATATAAGATGGGGGAACAAGAAAGCAATTGAAGAAAACACCGATTTGAGTCCTGGAAGATGACGATTTTCCCATCAGAAGGGTGCGTAAAATAAGCAATGCTTCTCAGCGAAGACTATTATATTATATTATATTATATTATATTATATTATATTATATTATATTATATTAAATTGTTACACAGCTTTGTTCTGAATTGTGTTTAATTCTGTTCAGTCGGACATCAAATCTGACTACCTATTGGGAGCTATTGTTTCATACTTTTGAAGTTTATTTTCATTACATTACTCCAGCCCGCTGTAAATGCGTTCTTGGTCTCTATCGTAGATCGTCCTATTCTTTACCCCTAAATGGAATACGAAATAATGTTTTAAACACGTGATCATTTCTTATTTCTGTTCGTGTCCTTTACCATGTAAGACATGCCTCCTTTTTTCCTTGTTAATTAGTACATCTCCCATTTGGAAGTCCGACAGTGAAGTTAAATGTAAACTTTATTTATTTTACAACAATTGCGAAACAAGGTATATCAAATTTTATCAATCATGCTCGGTGGCCCGAAATGAAGCACGAGAGAGGTCTAACTGTGGGAGGAAACTGGAGTATCCGGGGAAATCCACGTGGTCGGGCAGGTGACCCCCGTACCTCCGATCGAACCCCGGCAATCTAAGTGAAAGGCAAGTGGGTTACCATTGAACCTGTTCTTAGCATTATACCTATATACACTCCTCTGACTGGTTAGTGTTTATAAGTATCAGAAACTCTCTCAATAACATATCGTATATGCCTTAGCTTTGTAGGCGCTTGCCATCCAAGAAGCTCTCATTTTGAGTTTCGTCGGGGTCATGGTTTTGATCCGATGCTTTTCACGTGAGTTACTATATTGACTGGTTCGAAGTACACATGTGATGTTGGTGTTATACTTTTCTGATATGCTCTCGGAACTGAACATACAACAGGTTCGTATCCAATGCGGTGATCGGGTAGGACCAGTTTTTGGCACTAATGTCTGTCGTTTCTGCCCACGATACACGACACAGTTTTCCCACAATGTCTGTCATCACTCAGACCCTGACATAGGACCAGGCCTTCCTCCACAGGTTTATGTACAGTTTATACTTGTTTAGATGGCGTTGCGTTAACGACATTGAAGTCTACAGTTTCATTCCTGACCGACACCGTACCTTAAAGTACCTATATATAAATAAATTCGTCATACTGTAGTGTTTTACCATTAGTACCAGATCGAATGTACTTTAGGTACATATATAATATGTTGTTAATTATACAGGCCAGTGCGTTATACAGCATCACTAAAACCTCCACTATATTTCATGTACATTTATTGTACAATAATACTCATTATGGCGTCAGTAAGAACAGTGCTATGACATCAATGAGAATGAGTTAGAGAAACGTGTTAATTAATTGCATATTGTCAATATACACAGAAATTATATAGCTGTTTTAAACATCGTTAGGGATTTGATTTTGATGTAAAGAATATATTCGTCATTACATAGAATTAATAACGCCATGATGTATCATAGGTCTCTGTCATTACACAGAATACATTAGATCTTGATGAAGACATATTTTATCTATCATTATACGAAAAGATCAGTTATTTCAACGTACTTGCCTTCTACAGGTCAGTTCATTATAGATTTTACATAAAACAATAACAGACAAATGAAGTATATCTGGTTCGACTGTGTAAATACAGGAAAGTTAAGATCTCTGTTTAGGATGCTTTGACACTTTCTTTGGATCCATTCATCAGTTATTCATCAACTCTTATATAAACAGCCTTTAGGAATTTCCAAGAAGGGGGATGTTCAAAATTGCAAGCATTAGAATGTTAACTTTGCAACTTTCGTTTAGCAAACTACATTAAATTACAATGAAACAGCGCATTCCAAACTCCTCGGTCTGATTGGCGAATTGGGATTTGGAAATAATTGACACAGATGCTGTACTACATATGCTATGGTAATATATGTCTAACTTCAAAATTCGGTAGGGATCTTGGAAAAAAGTATGTTGTCCGACTCATTTCGTTACCAATTAATGGTGTTAATGTTACACAGTATGTTAATGTATTACTCTAGTTTTTATAGACATGAACTGACAAACAATCATATCGGTATATAGTAAGTACCACCTCCTTCATCGATAAGATATCATTACATACTATCTTAAATACTTCTAACTCCCATTTCACTACTTTGACATTATGTTTATGGTAATTTCTATTTATGTTAATTTGAAAGATTGCAGATTAAGCACTTCGTGATCTGTTAAAATACAATAATTCGTTGATGTTTGTCCTGTCGGCATTTTACATAAATTAATAATTCATCAATAGAAAGTAAACGGGACATTTAAGGTGATTAATATATTCTTTAATAACGGTTAATTATTTGCTCGTAATGCTACAGTTAATTGCCTATTTTTCTATATTTCCAGTTCAACAGGTCATTATATAATTATCTATAAATGTCCTTATACTTCCATCAATGATTATGTTCATTTGTTATACCACAACTATTTCTGTGTTAGTAAATTCTAGACAATTTATGTTCATTTCTTATTTCACAACTATTTTTGTGTTAGTAATTCCAGACAATTAATGTTCAATTATTATATCACAACTATTTTTGTGTTATTTCTTATTTCACAACTATTTTTGTGTTATTTCTTATTTCACAACTATTTTTTTGTTAGTAATTCCAGACAATGCTCATTTCTTATTTTCACAACTATCTTTGTGTTAGTAATTCCAGACAACTATTTTGTGTTAGTAATTCCAGACAATTAATGCCCATTTCTTATTTCAAAAATATTTTTTTCTTAGTAATTCCAGACAATTAATGCTCATATCTTATTTCACAAATATTTTTTTCTTAGTTATTCCAGACAATTAATGCTCATTTCTTATTTCATACTTATTTCACAACTATTTTTGTGTTATTTCTTATTTCACAACTATTTTTGTTATTTCTTATTTCACAACTATTTTTTTTGTTAGTAATTCCAGACAATGCCCATTTCTTATTTTCACAACTATCTTTGTGTTAGTAATTCCAGACAATTAATGCTCATTTCTTATTTCATAACTATTTTTTTCTTAGTAATTCCAGACAATTAATGCCAATTTCTTATTTCATACTTATTTCACAACTATTTTTTTCTTAGTAATTCCAGACAATTAATGCCCATTTCTTATTTCATACTTATTTCACAACTATTTTTGTGTTAGGAATTCCAGACAATTAATGCTCATTTCTTATTTCATACTTATTTCAAAACTATTTTTTGTTAGTAATTCCAGAAATTAATGTTCGTTTCTTATTTCATGGCTTATTATCTGTATTAGTACTTCAAACATTATTTTCGAAGGAGACAGATTGTCAAAGTTCTTCACCATAAAACCCCCTTACAACCATTCAAAAGTATAATTTACCGAACTGAATAAAACTGATAACTCTGACATTGTGTAATTCAAAAGACAATTATGTTTATTTTGAAATTCTAAATTTAATTATGTTCAATTTACATATACAAAGTGTACAGTAATTCCATTTTTATTCCCATGTAACAAATATTATGTTGACTTCAAAGCTCTACATTTTTTATTTCCATGTAACAAATATTATATCCACATCAAAGCTCTACATTTAATTGTATCTTGGCTCACATTTCAGTAAACTTGTAACTGTACAATATAAAGAAAAACTACCTTTAACCATAGTAAACACCACTGTAATTATGTAAGAAATAATAACCATGGGTTCTACATACCTGTTGATTGGCTTATTATCTATCTTCACTCATTACGTGGGTACTGTTTGGCAGGCCTGTTTGACCTTTTAAAAGGGACGAATTGTCAAAGTCCTGTGATAATAAACTTCAAAGTTAAAAACACCCCAGAGTGTATCTGATCAAAACAGGTATAACAAACCAACCCAACATAATAACAATGGGAAAATTACAATGGGAATATAACTAAAAACAAACAAATACTAAACTTCAATCAAAACAGAAAACCCTTCTATAACAGTGTAAGTAGCTAGCACAGTATAACGTTGGGAAGTCTGTACCGAGAGGGAGGCCTGGCTTAGTAGCTTATCTTCTCTGTTTCTATTTTTTGAATTATCATGTTTCTATTAAAGGCTTGAATTATCAACATGCGCATATGCTAATTATACGGTTAAACCAGAGGGTTTCGAATACAGATACTTAAATTTCATTTTATTATCTTAAATAATACAAATGCCAATTAAATATGAATAGCTTAACAGATTGTGTTTCAACGTGAATCAACCGGTTTGTAATCGGTAAGGATTGTCACCAGAAGGAGTGTGAGATTCAGCGTCAGGCTGTTAACAATCGATAATTGTGATCGGTTAAAATCAATAATTACTATCGATCAATATTTGTATTTAACCAGTTCTACCATTGGTGTGGCACTTTACGTGGTCAAAATATCCAATTCTTTGTAACTGTAAAAGGCTGTACCATGTCAATAAGGGTACAATGTATTTTGTTTACGAGTGGTTTACACTTTGTTTACAGATATCAGTAGTTATAAGGTACGAATTCTAACTAGTTGTGTCTATGAATAAACAAGAACAGGGAAAGCATATGTGACACATTCAACATCAAATTGTTGGGAAATTATCAGAATGTAGTGGACAAGTGTTGACGCAGAACTGGGCCTATTTAGTATGACTAGTTCCAAACTCGGGCAAATACAGAACCAGCTCTCCCGATAACTTCACCTATTTCGTCATAATAAAATCTCTGATAACTTGACCTATTTAGTTAGTACAATATCTCCTGAGAACTTGACCTCTCCTGTGGAATCTCTCAGAATTCTCAGAACTGGAGAGATTTAATGAGTAGTTGTGGTCAAATTTATCAAACGCAAGTCAACGTCACCTCTCCAAATTGAGAAACCTTATCAGAGGGGACTGTAACACTATTTCCAGCATTTTCTCCGTTCTTCGAAATCCAAAACTAACAGGTTGATGCTTACTGTATACACTGGTATAGTAGGGATTCTAATAACTCCTAAAACATGTATGCCAATGATTGAAATATTTCTACTGCAAGCATACTAGTCCTGTTTGAAAATTACTAAATTGCCGATTTTATTACATACTGTAAAAGTGGATATTTTCGCGTGTGGAAATTTTCGCTTAGCCAGCTTCCAAAGTGTTCGCGATGTGGATATTTTCGCGCCGTCAAGATATTTTTGCGCTAACTTGTATCTTTTATATTTAGTATTTTTATGTGTTAATATATTCGCGTGTGGACATTTTCGCGGAGATTTACTGATAGTGAAATAAGCGAAAATTTCCACACCGCGAATATTTCCACTTTTACAGTATTCGTTCGCGAGACAATTTTTTTAGAGTTTTACTATGCGAACTAGTTGGTTAATGATGGAATAGCATGGACGATTGCAACGTGGTTCTGTTCTACCCAAATATTCCCCAAACGGAGGGTAGAATATCTATCATAGCAGGAATTTAGTAACTCGTTGTTTGTACCCTGTATGTGTGAGTAGGTGTGGATCAAAACTATAAACTTACCAAGGAATTACTGATCTACAGGTTATATACGGCGTATATTCACGAACTGATTAAGATCTGCCAAGTGAACGAAGGATGCAAATAGCAGTATAAGACCGATACGGATGAGTTATAATTGAAGGAAGGAAAAAACGAAAGATGCAAATAGCAGTTGTAAAGTTTGCGATGTGTGACACGGTTGAGTAGCGAGTGAGATATAAAAAGGGTCGAGAGACACCATAAAACTATGATAAATGGCCATATTAAAGGTATACTTCTAGAGAACGAGGATCATCAAATCAGTCTGCCCACTCAGGCGGAAATATAATCCTGAGCGAGAAAACCAGCCACCCGAAATAACGAGAAATGTCGACTTATAGATGTGCTGATCAAAAGGAGCCGATCTCTGGGGGTCATCTCCCACGGGGGTGTACCTAGGGGCTCGGGAGAATTTCATTGGAATCGGGATAGGTCTCCTAGAACTTAAGTGTCTCGGTGATGAACTCTATAAATAAACATCAGGGGTAAGGTCCGGTATGATATCTGATACCGTAATATATGTATCTGATGATAGGTGTTTCATGTTTTATCTTTCGCTTGAAATATTAAGGCTTCGATACAGACTAGTTTTAACATGGAAGACTCCAATCATTGCTGAATCATTTAACTCACCTGTTATCCCCAAGAAGTTAACCTTGAGTTCGATAAAAATTAGAGCAGCGTTTGATTTACTGATACAAAAAGTAAATCGCGTCGTGTACAAAGTTTGCTCAGCTTCCGGTAGATAATAACTTGTTAAATTATAATTGTATATCCTGTTAGCTAGTTAAATACATGTTTTCTTTAACACGTATAGTTCTCCGTGCTTTACATAATAAGTGTTCTTTTAATAACTTAAACGTTTTTCATAGTTTTACTTTGTCAATTCTGACATGTGTTGACTTTCAAACACATACTCCTGTAGAAAGCTGGGAAAAACAACCAGAACATTTTAAGCTCAACCCAAGCACTTAAGTCCATTTCGGTCTCAAGTTCAAACTTAAATGATCATATTTGAAGGATTGTTTAGGGAATGCCGAAATACTCCAAATGTATATCATAGTTATACGACTGACATAATAAGTCACTCTTGGTAGAATGTTGTGGTCAATTCTATATTGACACCTCATGTGGTCAATTCTATATTGACACCTCATGCCTGTCCCACTTTTTAGACAAAGACTGAAACAGAAAACGTCAATGACACGAGAGCTAGTCGCCAACGGTATAAATTAGGGGACCTTCCGACTGAGGAACAGGGGCTCCTTCAACAGTATGTCTTAAAATAAATTGATGTAGTTTCGTCTTTCCAACCAGACAAGATAATGAAATCTTCTGAAATGTAATACATTAGTTTTAAATATCTCATTGACATTGGGAATATTTCATTATGTATGACATTCATAATTTGAAGAACTACTTTTATAGACGAACCTCCTGGCATTTGTAAATTTATACGCCAGAACGTCAGGTAAGGGAAGGCAGAGATGTATGCTGGGAAACACGATAGTATTGAAGTCGTTACGTAAACCAAGGCCGACTGTCAGGTGAGGCCAAGATCGCAACGATAACAGCGACTTAAAATACTTACTGAATATCATATTCTTGTTAAAACGTTAAGACATTAAGACGGAGAAAAAATGGTATTATTGGTATCATTAATCAAACAGGGCGCGTTTTAATTTGACACTGTAGTTTCTGACGCATACACAATTAAGATGTGTCATGATCCTCATCCACTTCAGATACGACAACTTATCGTGTGAACTGTCTAAACCGACCATTGTTTAATCGAAAAACCTGTTTAGATAACATACACCTTGTACATTCTGTGCAGCATGGTTTTATAATGTCCAATGAATGTCGGCCAAGAAGCTCCAAAAAAATACAACCTTACTGAAAACGTAATTATTTTCTTCATAGGGAGATTTTTGATTGTTTAATGTATGTTTTTAACTTTTCTAACACAAGGAAAAAACATAGCGAGTCCAATTACATTTGAAATTACAGAGAAATGAAAAATCAGAAATATTAAAACTGTAAAATGTGCCGGATATGAATGCCAGGTGTAGTTTTATTATAATGATATATGAACGTTGATTCGGTCTGGCAGTCACATGTTATTGTAAATTCCATCCCGATATCTTCCTGACACGTTGTATGTCAGTAATCCTGGGCCATTCAGACACTATTTTTGAGTCATTTTGCGTGGGTTTACCAGCATCCTTCCTCACCTCTAGCCATATAACGTTATTTTTTCCTCGTCATTAGCATGTCTTGTGTTTACACCCGTAGAACTTACCTCCGAAAGATATACTTTGAAACATGAATTCCATTTTTTATATGCTCACCTTTCCAACACAACCAATCCTTCAATCAAACAACCATTCATTATCTCTTTAAACCAAACCAGTAAGCGATTACCGATATGATAAACGAGACCGTAAATCAAGCTCAAAATCGATAAAACGAGGTTTATTATGACCAAAAGATAAAACGGTTATCATTGACACTGTCAGGAAAATAAGAACAACTCGAAGTGGAAGCACCACCTGATCCATTGACAACATCTATCATACAATGTCCTCAAAGTGAGAGCCGTGGTGGTCTCAACAAAACTATTAAACATAAGAAGTCCCTATTGATTACGTACAAGTGAAGATCGTGAAAACGTCTGATCCTAGAATGGTGTTCCAAGAATGGTGTTCCCACAATGGTGTTCCCAGAATGGTGTTCCCAGAATAGTGTTCCCAGAATGGTGTTCCCAGAATAGTGTTCCCAGAATAGTGTTCCAAGAATGGTGTTCCCACAATGGTGTTCCAAGAATGGTGTTCCCACAATGGTGTTCCCAGAATGGTGTTCCCAGAATAGTGTTCCCAGAATAGTGTTCCCACAATGGTGTTCCCACAATGGTGTTCCCAGAATAGTGTTCCCAGAAAAGTATTCCCAGAATAGTGTTCCCAGAATGGTGTTACCGGAATAGTGTTCCCAGAATAGTGTTCCCAGAATAGTGTTCCTAGAATGATGTGCCCGGATTAGTGTTCTTAGAATGGTGTTCCCAGAATAGTGTTCCCACAATGGTGTTCCCAGAATAGTGTTCCCAGAATAGCGTTCCCAGAATAGTGTTCCCAGAATGGTGTTACCGGAATAGTGTTCCCAGAATAGTGTTCCTAGAATAGTGTTACCGGATAGTATTCCCAGAATAGTGTTCTTAGAATAGTGTTACCGGATAGTATTCCCAGAATAGTGTTCCCAGAAAGGACGAAATTTATTTTCCTGAATTAAAATTCTTACGAATACAATCCAATTGAAATGGTTTGCTATGATTTAAAGACATCACATATACAAATCATCCAGAGGTATATAGATATTGAGAGAGGACAAAAGAACATATTAAATATGTTTTGTTTTGTTTTGTTTTTCGTTTTTTTTATGCTGTTGTTGTTGGGGTTTTTTTCGGTGGTTTAAGATAGAAATTAAACAAAACTCAGGTATTTGAGGTACTTTCTCCCACAGAAGGATTACAACGAGGTATCTTAATAAAACCTACACATTTCTTACGGCACCAACTGAAATATATCATTCTAATATCGAATGTTAGACCTCAATCTGTCCCCTGGTTTATTATATTATAACCATATCTACCCCACGTAATCTTTGATTCAAACACAGTTTGTGAAACATCTGGAAACCTGAGATTCGAATATTATTCTGAGGCAAATTTTATCAACATGGATATTCCTTCAAAAAAATCTTTTTCTTCCCTGATTCAATGTTTTTATCTATAAATGAAATAGTAACCAATAAATTGTCATCAGTAGTGGTTCTTTTAGAAAAAAATGTTTATGATCTTTTGACGGCTATTCAAACGCTGGGAAGAACCATATTTCTATCAATCTTTATTTACATTTTTTCATATGGTTAAGCAGACATTTTAAAGGAAGTGGGAAGTGTGAAGACATGGCCATCAAGTATTGTTAAATACCAGTCGGTTATGAATCTTTCGTGACTGCCTGCTCCGAGTAATTGACGGATCTTACATTAACTTACATAGTAGTGGTTGAGGACAACTAGCTGTTTACAATAGTGGATGCACTAGACTTGTCACAAACAATGCACGTGCAAATCCAAGTGACACTGGGTTCTGACTGTGTGAGGGGACTTTAGTCGGGGGGAATGGATATTATGTTCATTGGAAGGGGTTTGGTGAGGGGAGGGAGTGGGTGAGTATTTCTGACTGTAGAGGGTGTTCTGATAACGGAGATTGCATGATGTGTTAAGATAAATCGTCAGGCAGTGATACGGGTTAAGTGTTCCGGTTTCTTGGTACGTAGTATTGATTATGTCCAAAATAAATAAACTCATATATACATATGGTATTATTCTCTACAATAAATGTTTTTGCCTTTATTTCCCGCGTCAATCATTCTTATGTGTTTATTACTATGTAATCCATTACTCCTCGCTTAGATTTGAGGTTGGGATACTTTGTTTTAATCATAAACGTGCCACCTCTTGATTATGCCTCTACCAATGGCCACTACGAGTACTTTAAAGGAATGTGTTCGCCTGGGTATCCATCCCCTGACTACCCCCGCCGACATTGTACACCGTGAGAAGACGTCCGACACGGGAGCACAACTACCCAGTAGTAAGCGTAGGATGATATTGAAGTCGATGATAAAATCAGGAGCGGAGATCGGAACACTTATTCCGGAGCAAAACATGCAAAAATCAACACAGGGAGCGAAACAGGTCAACTACCCGGCTAACGATAAGGTGTCACGTTCACGGTGTCACTGTCATAGACCCGGGTAGGGTTCGCCCCTCGGGGTCACACAATGTAAGGTGAAGGGGGCTTCGTGGAGTTTAACTTAACGAGACATTCCTCACTTAATTGTGCTGTCTTTTGTGGGAAAACAGTACCAATTTTAAAACACAAAAAGTTAAAACAAAAAACGTTTTGCTTGATTTTAGGTTAGAAAATAGGACAGTGAATGAGGGATTATCAGTTGAAGATTCCAGGATTTTCTTTTTCTTTTGTTTTTTTGTTGTTTTTTTTTTCTTTAAAAAAATCGACCAAAAAAAACTGATGTGACATCAGAACGCTTTACGTCATCATATCAAGTGAATAAGTCACAGTTTACACTATCGAAAAGTGGGAATGTGCTGTATACAGTCGATAATAAAAACCTGTGCATAAAGGCCAACTTATCCGGTTTCCAATGTAACACTATTTATAAGAACCTCGATATAAAGGCCACCTGAGTATATCGGTCATTTTTCACGCTCCCTTCCGTGGCCTTTATATGTAGGTTTAACTGAAAATGTAGATAAAACAAAAAAGTCTACTTTAAACAAGGCTGACGAATAGTTTACTTTAATACAGAAGTTGTGTCTGTGTAATATAGTTTCTTTATGTGTCTATAGATATTTTCTGATATACAGAAAAAAAAATCTCTGATTTAGGACCGGTTCTGTAATACACATTCTACAGTACATAAATATTGACCCATAAATCAATTAAAATTGTCTGAGATTGGCGAGAAGGGGGGGCCAGGGTCGCCTATTTACCGGACACGGGAGGGTTGGTACCACCCACCGCCGGTAATACCGTCCGGGTAGGATCACGTGCTGATAGATAGCCGTGTCTAATGGTCCGAAGGTTCATATGACTGTCGGCGTCGTGGAACCGCGCAAACAAGCGGAACGAACCGAGATTTGGTTTGGGCTGACAACATTTTTATATACAAAAACAACATGTGAGTTTTAGGTATATATTGTCAACTTTAATACAAAAACAATTGTCAAGTCCGAAGTAGATTTTTTGTCAGTTTTCCTATACATATAAATAATTAGCTTATGTGTATACCACCGTTTTATTTCAATAAGGTTTCTGTCGACTTGGCATAGAAAAAACTTGAAAAATATCTATAAGACTAGTAATGATCTTAAATGGTCTAGAGCATTTATTTAGAAGTATATTTGTTTACAGTCAACATGATAAACCTGATATTTGAATATGCAAATGATACCTGTAAGTCTTCTGTTAATGAACTATATGCTGATAATACCGTCATACCTGGAGCTGTTTGTGTCTACACAGCATAGTCATAGACGAGAATTTTAATAATTGTTAACGAGAGGCACACGATCTGTAAGTAATACCACTGTAGTTTAAAAAAACAGGAAAATGATGATTTGTTTTAAACATGCAACCTGCCATTCAATTGTATCAGTCAGATCTACGGGCCCCGCACTAATTCTATAAGTACAGCTACACCCTTGCGTGTTAACCTGCTAACACTGGCAAGGAAACCAACAGGTTGTCATAGAAACTTCACCTCTCGCGGTACAGCGAGATTTCACAGGTGTGATACACGTTCAGTGCATTTGAAATACACCTTCAAGATTTGGGATTTCTAGTAAACAAATTATTATTCGTGGGAATGAACAAGTAACTTTAAAAGAGGAAGATTAAATGAGTATCGAAAATATTACACAGATTACACATCAAACGCAATGACGTCATTTGTATTCCAAGTAAGACATTTAGTCACTTCCGGTAAATGGAAATACAAATTATGTAACAGTGATGTCTCTCATAAACTGACAATTAAATCATCTGCTTTATGAAGAACTAGAAAATGAACAATCGGTCAATGTAAACACGTTTATCAAACTAAATTCACACCGAATGTTATTATTGTGATCATGCAGCTAACATAAACACAACATCCCACTGCTTTGACAGTCCACACAACTCTAGCGAATAAACAGTATACTGGCAACCATTATAGAAAATACCATACTGCCTGTCTCATTCTGTAAATAATTTTTAATAAATTCCAATCAACACACGACATGTATGAGACAAGTATGGGTGATATTTTATGAGATGATTCCGGTGGTGATCGATATCAGTAAAAATCAGATGGAATTGAAACACGTTTAAGGTTCTATTTTACCACAGGATCTACTTACATCTGTCAAATATTAATATCGAGTTAAAAAATGAAAAACATGCATAAGTCATTTCTACCTTATTGTAGGAATCTATGACGTCATATTGGTAGTGACGTCACAATGGATCACAATACGTATCCCTAAGCATGCCGAGCATATTTACAAACAATACATAATAAAGTCATGGTCTTCACATGAAACTAGAAAGTGAACAACCCTGTTGTGTGGATACGATGTAACATGTCTTCTGTCTAAGTATTGGTGATAAACAAATGCATTATAGTATCAGCGAAAACAACAGACAAGTTTTACTATCAGAACTACGCAATTTCATCATTAATGATATGTAAATGATTCCAAAGTCTGCTAAGAAATCAATGTTATGAACATTGAAAAGAAATAGTAGCGAATTCAGTTAAATATTCAATATACTGCTTTATGGAAGAAATATAACATGGAAACGATTTCTTAAGTAGTTTACTTTGATTCATAAAAAAATAAATGAAACGAATATAAAGTGTTATGTAAAATGATATTAACTCTACGTCCGTTTACCGGTCACGTGCTGTTTTGCTTTGGCTGTTTGTAAACAACACAAGGAAGAGTTTAGCAGGAATAAAAATCTGTAAACTGTTTAAATAAATCACTTTTTAAAAACATTTCTAGATTTTACCGACCTACCTTCCTCCGCTGCGACGCTGTGTAATTCCGACTTAGTTCTTAATTACATAAAATAGTCAAATTGAATTATATATATATCTTTTATATGAATTCAAGTCACAATTGGCTTTTGAGCTGATCGTCTCTTCAATGTTCAAATTCAAAACACCGAACAAAGTTAAAGTTTTATTGAAAGAAACACAGCGTGAATGAAGTGAATAGGCTAAGCTGTGTGTGTATTCAGTTTTAGGCCGACAGACATCTTGTTTAAATTTATACATAAAGTATCGTTTGTTCGGTATTGTAGTATGTATTAAATGCTAAACAGTTATGCATTCAAATCGCAATTGTTGTCTAGCTTATTAGGGTCATTGAAATACATAGATAACTAGATATAATGGTCACTACAGAACGCGATAACATCGGGATATTGAAACCCTTTTGAACATAAACTTATACAGAGTTTATTCACATTGTGAAAAGGCGTTGAAGAGACTTGGTAGTTTGACATACTTTCAATGTGTTAAATTCTATACGTATTCTTCAGATCTCTCAACCGTGACATTAACATCTTAAAAGCAGGCAAGGGTAAATTTAAAACCTATTAAAGAAAAAAAGGCCATTTGGTGCGCAGTCTTCCAAGTCAGTGGCTTAGTTAATGCACTTTTGAAGTTGTGTCATAAATTAATGAAATTGCTCTTAGGGAATATTTCAAAAGTGAACAAGCATGATTTTATATATTTATACTTTTATCACACATTTGTACTCATTTTTGACTAAAACAATCAAACGAGGACGCTTTTTAGTGTAGGAGTACATGTATCAAGAATTCGCCATTCGTTTCGTTCCGTTCCATTGCGTGTGAAGGACAGACGTCGATAATTATATGCAACTCTTATCACCGGATGTCGCCATTTTGAAAAAGCAATGATCGTTCTGATTGTTTCCTATCGTGAGAGCTGTTTGCAGTTGGTGTCGAATATCTGTAGATTCGATTGAGAGAAATGTTTTAAGCGGGCTGTCAGTTTGTCGTAAATCATCTTAAAATGTCATAAACTGACGGGCGAGCGAATCAATGAGCACGGTTACACGTGTAAAAACAATAGGTTTAGGTAGTATCCTTATCAAAATAATTCCTGATTGTTAAACAGAGACTCAGGTGAGATTTAACTATTTAGTGGTACACATACCTGTATACCCAGAGAAATACGTGTAGATACCTATAAACTTTGTGATTCATGCATCGCATTACTCACATTTCAGATTACAGCTCAAATTATGATAAACGACCTTACAAGTTCCACCATCGGTGGAGCAACGCAAAGATAATTACATAATTATGTAGACATATTAGTCTGCACAAAAAAACCTAAACGTGTTCACGTGGAAATCACGTCAAACGAAACCAAAGTAGTCCTAAAATACCTGTCTATATCACCTACTTTTGGTGTATATATTGTTGTTTAATACAAATCCTTATCATGGCATTGACCGACCATACCTGTCTATAACACCTGTCTTATTATGACATTGACCGACCATACCTGTCTATATCACATACCTTATTATGACATTGACAGACCATACCTGTCTATAACACCTGTCTTATTATGACATTGACCGACCATACCTGTCTATAACACCTGTCTTATTAAGGCATTAGCAGACCATAGGGGGAACGTAATCGTTTCACAACAATGTCGCAATCGTCACAACAACGTCGCCATGGTTACAACAACACCATTATTATCACAAGCACGTCACTGTGGCCACAACAACCTAAGCATCACCACGGATACAAGGCCACAACGTCAGCATTGTCACAACAGCATTATCATAGCTAAAACAGCATCACCATAACTACAACAGCATCACCATAGCTAAAACAGCATCACCATAACTACAACAGCACCACCATAGCTAAAACAGCATCACCATAACTACAACAGCATCACCACAGTCACAACATCCAAACAACATCGCCTTAGTTCAAGCAACATCACTATGGTCCAAACAACATCACCTTGGTCACAGAACATCACCTTGGTTCAAACAACATAACCATAGCCCAAAACAACGTCACCATGGTCATAACAACGTCACCAAGGACACAACAACGTCACCATGGTCATAACAACGTCACCAAGGACACAACAACGTCACCATGGTCATAACAACGTCAAGATGGCCCAAACAATATCGCCAAGTCACAACAACGTCACCATGGTCACAACAACGTCACCTTGGTCCAAACAATATAGCCATAGCCGAAAACAACGTCACCAAGGTCACAACAACGTCACCATGGTCATAACAACGTCACCATGGTCACAGAAAACACATACAGCACCAGCAGCTATATGTGGACTGTTCATGTGTTACCCTGTGACGATAACAACAATTGTTTCGGGTTACTGTCTTACGACAAAGAACATGGACAGTGTGTCGATCGGCTCCAGGTCCAGTGTTAATGACGTGTAACAGTAGTGCTTTATTGGAGTTGGATAACACTTGAAAAGATGAATACATTCCTAGATAAAATATTGAAGACTCGGTGAATATTTAAAATGCAATGGTCCCTTGACACCACTCGGCTTTCTAGAGGCCTGTAGACCTTTACCAATAACCGCTATAAAACCGAATTTTTAATTCAGTATTCTTTCGTTTCAATTTTACGGTTTTGTCGCTTGTATGGATCTTTTGTTTATATTGTTCCTTAAATCACGTTTTGAACGAGAGCTGTAAGTAACAGGTGACCAATTGAACTCCACCTCGATATCGAAATCCTTCCATTGTTACTGTGAGTTATTAAAAATGATTCTGACGTTTTAAAAGTACTTTTACAGGGCAAATAGTTTTACTAAAACAATAAAAGGTAAAACGTGTCACCTTCTCTTTTTTCTTTCTATAAAATTTACAAAATATCTTCATGTATATGGGTGATGTACAGGGTAGTAGGATAAATACTAGCTGTATGTCATCAGATAGGCGTGATCTCGAGTGATGGATGGGGAAGTCGTTAGTGGTATCAGGTAGTTAGGTACGTATAGCTGTACAATGTATACCTGTACAATGTATACCTGTACAATGTAGGCGTGTCCACATACATGTGTAGTATCAGGTAGCTAGGTACGTATACCTGTACAATGTAGGCGAGTCCAAATGCATGTGTAGTATACCTGTACAATGTAAGCGTGTCCACATACATGTGTAGTATACCTGTACAATGTAGGCGAGTCCAAATGCATGTGTAGTATACCTGTGCAATGTTGGCGTGTCCACATACATGTGTAGTATCATCTAGCTGATACGTATACTTGTAAATGTAGGTGTGTCCACATACATGTGTAGTATACCTGTACAATGTAAGCGTGTCCAAATATACATGTGTATTATACCTGTACAATGTAAGCGTGTCCACATACATGTGTAGTATACCTGTACAATGTATACCTGTACAATGTAGGCGTGTCCACATACATGTGTAGTATACCTGTACAATGTAGGCGTGTCAACATACATGTGTAGTATCGGGTACGGGGCAGTGATAACAGTATTATATACAGTATTTGATATACTGAGTTTCAGTGTAGAAATAAAATAGGACATCTCTTCAAATTTTATCTGTAATAAAATAGACAAAGGTATTAAACACGAAACCAAATAAAAGCAGTTTAAACATGTAACACCTTCTAACCTAAATACATATGATTTGACAGGAGTGTCGAGTCTCTGAGAATTCTACTGGGGAGAATCATTAAGTGTCCATGATGTCTAACATTTATCTTTCTGAGAACTGTTGTCTAATTTAAATTCTAAATTCGTCTTAAGAGTTTTAACAGATATCATCAACATGTTTATGTGCATAAAAACTGGAGAAATGTGTTTTGGGAGAACACAGAACCATGTAAATGCGCACGTATATCTCGACAGTTACTGGTGCATGCCGGGAATTCGAAATGGTATCAACAACGTTACAACACAAGTCTATTTATGTAAATAGTCACATCAATTAGCTGGCTGTTAAAGTTGGGTATTAGGTAGATTTCCTCCAATAAATCTACCTTATCTCGTCAATCCATGATCACGTAACCATTGAAGCGTGAAATACGAACCGTTCACGCTGCTTCTCTAGGAGGGAAGTCTCACAAGTATTTTTTTTCTTGTTTACGTGAATCAAATTGTATGGGATCAATAGAAGTTTTGTTTTTATTTTCATTTTTCTATCCATTTTATTTATTCATCAATATATTGATTTACATTATTTACATTATTTATTTATTTATTTATTTATTTATTTATTTATTTATTTATTTATGTTTTGCTATTGTAATTTACATTTGTACAATGATAAACTTGTAAGCAAAGTGGTATCGGGGATAGATAGGTGTTGAATACGCTATACAATGAAATGTTATGCAGGTACTATAACCCAAATCATTTTCGCGGCGACATATTTTCGCGAGAATTTTACATTTCGAAAAAAGCTTAAAGCAACGATTTCGGTCCAGCCCAAGTCTCAATACCAAAGACCTTCTAAAAGCGACTTACAGACTTGGAGGACGGATTCTTCTGATAGCCCTTCCATCCGAACTTTGATCTGGTTTTGTACTCTTTGACGTCCTATCGACAAATATGATCATTACAGAACGGCCTCCACGGTGGGACAGATGAATGTGTGGAGTGAGTGTGTGGCTGAGATTCGTGTTTGTCTCGATGTTGTTCCACTCCCAGTTGAGCATTAGCAGGAATAGCGTTTTATAAACTCTGGTATATATCGGACAGAGAACAGAACCGAAAGCCTTCCTCACAGTGATCGCTCAACAAAGGCCAAAAGTGAGGCATTGTCAAGGGAGACATTAGGAAATGTAAGATCCCAAATTTAGTCGCCTCTTACGATCATGCAATGGAGACAGCAGACACATCTTACCCTACTTGCAGGGCAGTCCTAACTTTCTCACCATAGGACAAGTATTTGACGATGAGGGGTTTTTGGAACAAGGAGAACATGCTATCGGAAACACACTTGCAGTAAATACAGTTGGACTGAACTGTTAGTCAACCTATCAAATGTAGTTATGGAGTAAATGAACCGCAGCGTTACTCATATTTTCTGATCAGCTTCCATGTCCGCCTCAATGAACTACACTAGATGTACCTAAAACATAACGGATAGTAGTTTTCAGCCATTTAATATGTATGGTATGTACGGAGATACATGACACGTCTCCCAGGGCTGTGTGTCAGACATACCCTACCCAAAGTAATAGATCCTTCTGGTCTCTCGGATAATTTTGTTTTAATTTGAAATCGATCCTGCACGGAAGTCATCGATGGTCCACGTACTCATCAAGCTGGCGACAGCGCCTTGGTCCCGGACTGATCCACCCGACTACAGGGAACTCGACACCAAAACCCAGAGGAGTGCAATCACGTGGGGTATGTGGTCAAACTACCACGTGACCATAAACCTCATTTAGGGACATTTGATCCAACTCATTAGATATATACATTCTACGAGAACATTAACGTGACAAATCCTGTGTAACAGGTGGTATATCTATGTAGTTTAAAGCTTCGTTTTAAAGTCACGCATGATTTCAACTATGTCATGTCAGAGATGTAAACATATTTGTTTATTTTACAGCCATTTATGAGTCAACGAAATCTCTAACTTTGAAGAAAAGAATTTGTACAGACAGAGAGAAGTTTTACAGATGTTAGTCGAAGTTCCTACATGTATATTATAGATCTGAGTTTCTCGGGTGAAACACCGTTTGAATCATTAGATCCCATTGCCCATGTTATATTGCATGTATACCTAGAAATTCCCTGATTCCTCAATTAATTTTAGACGGTACAGGTCGTGTTCTTCGACCTCATTACCAGAACTATGCTTAAACAATAAACCTTAAAAAAAGGCATATGGCCTTACTAGATCTATATCTGTTCTGTCAAAGAAAAGTATTCATATATATGTTGATATGAGAGTTATCATTTGGTAAATACAAATTTTGAATCCAAATTTACATCGTATCATTATTAAGATATATATATTAATGTGACGAATACACATGTATATCGCAGTCGACATCTCTGAATGTATTCGGAGAATTCAGCGGAACGTTGTAACAGTGTTGAGTATATAGAGTTTATTTGGTCCCTACATAGTTAACCTTAAGGTTCACCATCGCGCCGATCCTTAAGTTCCTGTTCATAGTTAACATCTCAAAACAATGTCGGTACCGGCTGAAACACAATGGTATCAGCGCATATCAATTGCGCAACTCTTGTTTGTCCGGAGGTAAAAAAAATCTCATTTAGCTAAAACCTGGAGCTTTTCCAAACGTCTCAATTCGGAACTCATCGTCAAATAATGCTCTTCGAACTTGTTGAAATCGCCCGAAGAGTTGCGATTGTCAACCCAGTGGACCATAGCGATAGAATGGATTGGTGTATGTATAATACTCATAAAATCTTATTAGAAAAGATGGTTCCTGAGATAATGTCTTTGATGTTTACCTAACTGGTATGACAGGTGATACAATCGATCCACAATAATTGTTTGTAGGTATATAGGTACGCTTCTGTGTAGATGTTATCAGCCAGCTTGTCAAACATAACGGTATACCATCTAAAGGTGCGCACGTGATTCTCCACCAACTACAATACGTAATTACCTATCAGCGAACAGGTGTGAACTTATTAATGCTGTAGCCTACAGTGACTCCCGGGTACCGTTAGACAACTTTTAGCTGAGGCTACATCTTAATAGTACGATGGCAATGTCGGGAAATTCCTTTCCGGAATAAACATCACATTTCTGTAGAGATCAGTAGGATGCCTCTAAGACAATAGATTATGTGGAACATTTGAACTCGGGACAATGAAATAGTATCACTTTGTGATAACATAATTATTATCACTGTTTAATTGTTGACTTTTACCCGACACTTTTTATGTTAAAAAACAGCATTCGAAATAATTCTCAGTTCACGGGCAAAATAATGTTTCTTAAAACAAAATAAAACAATGACGTATGTAAGGCATTGTCTCTTTGAACAATACCAAAAAGATGTGAACTGTTCATAGAGAAAACAGATGTCCTCAAGTACGCGCATGTGAGCAAGAAATCTTCAAGATCTTAGCATATTACAACTCTCAGTGAATCTATAACTAATACATTTGTAAAGCTAGGTTAAATTGTGAGTTGATTAAGGAAAATTGTCCTGTCTTATTCTAGAGTGACTGTCAAGACCCCCATAGAAATCATCAGGGAACAATAGGAATTAATAGGAAGTTCCCAAAGGGAGGAGGTCAAGCAGTGTTAGTGATCATTGTGTTTAAATTGATTCGTTTTTTAGAGTAGAAACTGTTAATGTAATGTACACCTCATTCTCTATATACGAGTTTGTGTTTTTTTCTAATTGAATGGTCGACCCTAAGGCTAAAAGTAATAAAACAATTCAGTTGAATTAAGAAGTTTGAAGTCTATACACTGTATTTCAATATTTAAAACCGACATTTCGTCTATCTCTATAGTATATAAGTTCTTCATCACCATCAGGACGTACGACCAATGAAATCAGCCGTAAGTTAAATGTATGATATTCAATAACCAATGAAATCGGTCGTAAGTTATATTTATGACTTTCATTACTCGAGTGAAAACAACGTTTGACCTATCTTCCTCGTAAAGGTCACCGCGTCCTTCTGGTAAGGTCAAGTCTGCTTAACTCGTTTTTATGTTCCAGGAATATCTCAGAATTTGATACCACGTGAACAATTTTGTCAAGATAACTGAGTTTTAGTGAATTATATTATTTTACATGTGGATTTATAATGTCAATTATTGGCAGACTTTAGAAAATTATCAGCGTCCGTCCGTGTTAAAGCTGTCGAATCTTTTTAGAGTTTGACGACACAAAATAACCATATCAATTATTCCTATGACCTAAGGAACATGATTAACTAATGCATTCCGGCATGCTTGACTGATAGATCGAGAAAAGGAAAATTAAGAAAAGTGATTAAAAAATGCCAAATTACATTTATTTATTATTAATATCACAATGTACTTATAATGTGTACAGGGACTGACATCTTTACTGGCTTCTTTTAATCTTAAATGTAATCCGACATGTTTTATTATTTAGTGAAAACGAGCGTGAACAGGGGTCACATACAGCGAAACCTATTGCCTTATTTCCACTCAACGTCCATTGTAAGGCCATTAAGCATTGACATAACCGTTATTCCTCCTCTTTGAGAACGTGTTCGGACGTTTAGAAATGGGAATGTATCATTTTGCTTTAAAGTGACAGTTTCGGGGTGTTTGCGTACAATTTCGGTACGTCGGGTTCTCTAGAGCGAGTTTAATCCGTTTGCTTCATGTAGCTCTTCAGTGAAATTTTCATAAAAGAAACTATTTACATGTTGTCAGCTTTAAACATTTGGTTATTTACTCTAAGCTTAAAACCTTTTTCAGATGAAATATCCAATACCCCACATACCCTCCTTGGAATGAGTCGACAGAACCGAACAGAATTAGACTTCATTTTTTATATATAAAAGACAAGCTTATTTCGATTATTGATTCTATTTTTTTTTCCGGAATTTTAATGGATGAGAATACTACATACAATAGCCGACCCAGATGCCGGCTCCGGTAAGTAGACACGACCTATTCGGTGTCCATTATGAACATGTCCGTAGCCCGTGAATAGCAAAGCTTCTGGAGTAATTAGGGGTAAATGGCTATATGTCAGTTATACAAAAGCTGTAAATTAACGCTTCTATACCTATTGTCAGTCCCGCGTCATAATATTTGGCAAAGAGAAATTACAGCATTAAATTCCGGGACCTGACGGGTGGGTGGCCACCTACTAATGCACGGGACCATTTGATAAGGTAAACGGTTCTGATATTGCGGACGGATCTTTAGGATTTCTCAGGATCGATAATTTAGATAATTAACTTTTTTATGTGGGAACGACGTGTGCAATATTTGTGTGCAACATGTTCCTTTCGATCGCGTGACATAACTTTGATGTACATTGACTGTCCATTAAGACTGATAAATTTGAAGTTTTCAAACATTTTCCCCTCGTAGTAATCATCAAGAAGATCCATATTGATTTAATACTTTAAAATAAAATAAACAGATGATAGGTTTTGCATATAAATATGATTTCAAAAGTAGACAACTAAACAGCACACACGTATATGCCAAGGAGATTCTAGGTGTTTGGTTTGGTTCCTACTTTGGACTGTTTGTGTTTCTCAAGAAGATGAGATCATGAACGAGCTGGAGCTGTTGCAGTTGTGTCCATAATCACTGTTTCATCAGCTATAATAACTTCAGTTACTCGGCTTAAATCACTTCCTATCTTTTTGAAGATAGTTTTATTCAGTAAGCCAAGTTATAAAAAAATCAATGTCGATTTTCACCGTTCGGACCAGAAACAAAACCTTCCCCGACATGTTACAAGCCAGTTCGATTGTACTACAGATAAATTTTCATTTTTCCTTAAAACTCTTTAATTTTGTCAATTTGAATAATTTTCAGACAATCCTAACTGAAAAATCGTGGTATTAAAATTTAATGAGTTTTTTTAGTACTCTTTAAACAGATATCGCCCGAATTGAGCTTTGATTGTTGTCGCGTGTGTTATATTGACATTGTCAACACCAGCTATTAAACAGTTATCATTTTCACATGTGTCTCAATAGTGTTAACGTAACGTGACGTTTACTGTCTAAATAGAAAAATAACCTTCTTCAAAGATAATATTGGGGTACTCTTCCCACGTGTCAAATCCGCCGATAATTTTAATTACTGAAATGAAGATTTTAATTTGTTATATCAATTTTAAGACGAAATTGAATCACATAATGATGACATGTGATAATATCGGGGGAAAAACTGTTTCATGTGTCTGATAGGATGGGTAGTGTGCCCTACGGTTGAATACAACGACAACATCATGGACCTTATTTGTTCAATATTGAAAGTCGCCTTACATCTTTGAACTTATCTGACTCCCAAAACGAAAGTGACTATTACAGACTGGTTTTTTCTCAAAGACGAGACATTTTAATTGTAGATGGACAGATAATCTGCACGAGATGCTAATTCACGTTTTTAGTTTGATTTCAATGAGAGATCTCCACTTGACCGCAATAAGTACATACCAGTCGGCAGAGGATGACATGAATAACCAGAAGAAACTGACAATAGCAAGCATGGATGGCTTATCGAAGCAGTTTTCGATAATCCTAATATCAAATCGACAATTTACAGTAAATCATAAATGGAAATGAAAAAACAAATAAATAAATAAAAACCCAGATAACTGATCATATTGTACACTAGAAATTGAGTCCAAATGGATATTGACATATTCTTCAATGTCAATGTATATTTTACATGTACCTCGCCATTACCAAGCTCCTAATGTCATAATGTGTACGCCATATCCCCTGCAATTACTAATTGACCATATATATAGACCGACAATACTACTACAAAACCAGACTTTGAAATGATACAACCACCCAAATACAGTCCAGAGCCGTCCAGTCATGGCTGCAAATCCAACCAATGCTAGAATTTCGCGAAATCGAATGCAACGCGATCATTCGGAATTTCTCTGTGTTATGGTAAACTTTCATAGTATCACGTTCACAGCTGTTAAAACAAACATGGCTGACAAATTTAATAGTGTAAATATAGTAACAGGGCGATGGTACACCTACGCTTTGTTGTTGCTAAATGTGCACATTTGAATATTAAATCAATCGTCAAGAAACGCATAATAAAACTGGGATCACACATTTGTTTCTCAGCCTAGGAAAGACAGCAAAAACGGATCTGTCAAATATGTTAATTATAAAGATATCTGTATTCCAATCATAACATACTGTCATATATAATTTATTCGCAGTGTAATAAAACCACTTTAATGATTCTATCGCGTTTATTACAAAAACTAGGTATAGTTATGTATTAATGTGAACAAGCCTCTGATCCTGTATATCATGTTGCATGTGTAGCATGCATCGAGCGCACGCGCACTCCACAACGATCGTACTTGGTTAGTACACGTTAAGTTTAATTATTTACGAAGATATAAATTCAGAAATGACACGCTCAGGTGACTAAATCAATTTACCTGTCTACAGGTACGAGATAGAGATACCTCTGGGACAGAGATAGGGTCTGACTCGTTATCACAGACCAAATGATTCCCTTACCGTTTTCTGCTTGGTTTGTCACATGTTCAGCTCTTGTCAAGCACAGGGACATGTAATAATAACTTATTAAAACTCTATTATAGATATGTCAAATTGTCTGATCGTCCGGCTTATCAAGGCCCTATTATAGTACATCAAATTGTCTGATCGTCTGGCTTATCAAGGCCCTATTATAGTACATCAAATTGTCTTATCGTCCGGCTTATCAAGGCCCTATTATAGTACATCAAATTGTCTGATCGTCCGGCTTATCAAGGCCCTATTATAGTACATCAAATTGTCTTATCGTCCGGCTTATCAAGGCCCTATTATAGTACATCAAATTGTCTGATCGTCCGGCTTATTAAAGCCATATTATAGCTATGTCAAACTGTCTGATCGTCCGACCAATAACACAGATACACAACGCCGTAACTCTTGCAATACTTAATGGCGAAGACGAGTGAGTTAGGAATCTTCAATAGATTACGGAACGCCCGGCACTATCGACAGGTTTGTCCGGTCTGGAATTATTTAATATCAGAACATTTAAAAGTAATCAACAGAAAATGTACCACACCGACAAAATGGTGGACATGACACCCTTATTTGGATAAAAGGTAAACGTTTTTTAAGAACAACCGAAAGCGCGTGACACATTTTAACTTTTTGAAAAATGCGGCATAATCTTCAAACTAAAGTATTGTCTAGGCCTATAGGTTTTGTCGAACGTGATCCGTGACGCCCGACGTACCCACGTGACCAATGACGTAAATATCAACAAACCATCCGCGAGCATCTTTAATCTTTGGGTATCTCCAACACAATACAGAGCATAGGTCATCATGGTTTAACTTGGTTTTCTTAGATTTGTTCAATAATTGATATAATCTCATTATAATTGGCTGCCAATCGTTGTCTGATCGTCCGGACAAACATGTCGATGTATATTTCCCCGGAATCACGAACGGTAACTCCGGGGTTACTGAGATACATTCTTATATACCAGAGTTACGTCCCTTCGTTCCACACTAGGTTGGAAACCAATAGAAGCTGAGAATACCAAGATAAAGAGAGGGCATTAGAGGGACACTTTTGTGGTTAGAGGGTTACAGAGATGTGGAGAGGGCATTAGAGGGACATTTTTGTGGTAAGAGGGTTACAGAGTGTGGAGAGGGCATTAGAGGGACACTTTTGTGGTAAGAGGGTTACAGAGATGTGTAGAGGGCATTAGAGGGACACTTTTGTTGTTAGAGGGTTACAGAGATGTGGAGAGGGCATTAGAGGGACACTTTTGTGGTAAGAGGGTTACAGAGATGTGGAGAGGGCATTAGAGGGGCACTTTTGTGGTTAGAGGATTACAGAGATGTGGAGAGGGCATTAGAGGGACACTTTTGTGGTAAGAGGGTTACAGAGATGTGGAGAGGGCATTAGAGGGACACTTTTGTGGTTAGAGGGTTACAGAGATGTGGAGAGGGCATTAGAGGGACACTTTTGTGGTAAGAGGGTTACAGAGATGTGGAGAGGGCATTAGAGGGACACTTTTGTGGTTAGAGGGTTACAGAGATGTGGAGAGGGCATTAGACGGACACTTTTGTGGTTGGAGGGTTACAGAGATGTGGAGAGGGCATTAGAGGGACATTTTTGTGGTTGGAGGGTTACAGAGATGTGGAGGCGGCATTGGGGGGACACTTTTGTGGTTAGAGGGTTACAGAGATGTGGAGAGGGCATTAGGGGGACACTTTTGTGGTTGGAGGGTTATAGAGATGTGGAGAGGGCATTAGAGGGACACTTTTGTGGTTAGAGGGTTACAGAGATGTGGAGAGGGCATTAGAGGGACACTTTTGTGGTAAGAGGGTTACAGAGATGTGGAGAGGGCCATTCTTCAGACGACTTTGGGGGTTATAGAGATATGGGTAGGCCATTCTTCAGACGACTTTGGGGGTTATAGAGATATGGGTAGGCACATTCTTCAGACGACTTTCGGGGTTATAGAGATATGGGTAGGCACATTCTTCAGACGACTTTGGGGTTATAGAGATATGGAGAGGGCATTAGAGGGACACTTTTGTGGTTAGAGGGTTACAGAGATATGGAGAGGGCATTAGAGGGACACTTTTGTGGTTAGAGGGTTACAGAGATGTGGAGAGGGCATTAGAGGGACACTTTTGTGGTTGGAGGGTTACAGAAATGTGGAGAGGGCCATTCTTCAGACGACTTTGGGGGTTATAGAGATATGGGTAGGCACATTCTTCAGACGACTTTGGGGGCTATAGAGATATGGGTAGGCACATTCTTCAGACGACTTTCGGGGTTATAGAGATATGGGTAGGCACATTCTTCAGACGACTTTGGGGGTTATAGAGATATGGAGAGGGCATTAGAGGGACACTTTTGTGGTTAGAGGGTTACAGAGATATGGAGAGGGCATTAGAGGGACACTTTTGTGGTTAGAGGGTTACAGAGATGTGGAGAGGGCATTAGAGGGACACTTTTGTGGTTGGAGGGTTACAGAAATGTGGAGAGGGCCATTCTTCAGACGACTTTCGGGGTTATAGAGATATGGGTAGGCCATTCGTCAGACGACTTTGGGGGTTATAGAGATATGGGTAGGCACATTCCTCGGACCGTATTGGGGTAAGAGATACGAAGACAACACCGGGTTCTTGGCATTCGAAGAGTGCAGGTGGTGATTTTTGGGGGGATGAGACTGTCTGGAGATATTCATTGGGAGGTGACAAGAGGACGCTTGTCCCTGTAACTGGGAGGGTTACCTGCCATAGACTGTTGTGATTAAGACCAAGCAGACACTGGAGGACTGCATGTCGAGTAATAAGTTAGTTATAGAGATTGTAATATAAACATTCTGGTTTGGCCCGGTGCTGGGACGTGTCAGACTCAATATTATAACAGGTGCGCGCAAAGTTTACCGAAAATCACAACTCCACAAAGATAATATTATTACACTTAATAGTTTGGTCGACATGTTGACAGTGAGTTATATAACCCGCACTACGGTAAGGCTGGGGTGTCCCACATGTACCATATCTGTATTAGTCACTGAATCATTATTGTCTCGGAATGACCAGGGCCCAAGTGTTCAAAAGGTGGTTAGCTAAATCATTTGATTAGTGAAAATTTCATTTCATCTTTTCTTCAAAACCTATGATTTGTATTCCTTACATAAGCAGGTATAGCATGAGACTGGAGAGTGTTATATTTACATAGGTTAGTTTTACCAGAAATGATTTTATCGGGATTCTGAAATTGTTGTTAAACTCTGTTATCCAAATCACATTCTTAACAAAAGAGCCAAGGGGTATAACTTCAATCGCAATGATAAGTTTGGGTCAATAATGATGTGGGAGAAATTCAGGGGTTTTTGAGACAGCACATGGTATTTATCCATATGAAATACAGCACATTGTGAGAATGGAAATTAAATGTTCAGCAAAAACACGAGTAACAATCCTTAGATTTACTTCAATCATGACACGGCCCATGACAATCGCCGTGGTTCCTTAGGAAAAATGTCACTTGAATCTGAAAAGTGACAGGAGTATATCACTCAGTTATTGGTCGTAAACGTGATTTGAGAAAGTAAAAATGGTAGCCAGGTCTGCTTACACTTAGGACTATATTCCTATAGTATACAGACCGAATCATTGTAAAATGAATCTCGTACACTACAATGTGGTTTACTAACGACATATAGACAAAACCACAGAGTGTACATTTATAATGATATAACGCTACAGTAAAATCTCTTCTGACCCTTGTCTAGAGTACTGTAGTAGAACCCCGTTAATCTCCATCCGACATACAGTGGTACGGTTGAAATTCGTTTATCCGGACCTGACATATATTTGGCTCCATTAAACGGGAAATACTTCTTTTTGCTTTCATTATTTCCGTTTACCTGGTATCTTGCGCTGTCCTAAAAAGGAACACATGTAGTTTGTGACATGGTTTGAGGACGTTGTGGGGACAAATCAGTGTTCGTATTCAAAAGGATAGATAAAGTAAGGACAGAAAAATAATAATGAAAGTAACGGGAATTTTTAACGGCATTATTGAGACGGTACCACTCGTCAGGTAAACGTACCATAGGTAAGATGTATGATAAGGACATCTGACCGCGTACGTCTTATGACGACCGAGTTACATTATCTAAATGACACTTAATTATCAGTGTTAAAATATGAGCGTAATTTTCATTCCTTCATTAACATTTTGAAATCAGTACTTGGAATTGTCAGCTCCTTTGTATACACAATAAGATATTAGCATACAAACACACAAAACTCATGTGTATTGTATTTAAACATGTAATTATGTACCGAATTACGCTACTGTTCAATAGTGCATGTTACCAAAATCTTAAAATACCGTCTTAAAGACAACAATTTTGGTTTTAATTGCGAAAATTGTGCTTTTAGTTTCAATTGGCAATTAAATTTGACGTTGGATTTTAAAAGCGAAACAAATGAAACGGCCAAACAAAGGGTCTATGGGTGTTTTTTTTAAACTATAGGATAACCGTAACGACATTGGGCGAGGGCTCATTACAATGATTAGTGTATAACACATTGTTTACCGTGTCAGAAACACCATTTCTGACTCACAGCTGAAGGTCATTACCATCAGAAAAAAAACTTTGGAAACGTATTAAGATTCCGTATCTAATAGAATCTCCGTCAGAACTATGTCTTTATGATACTTAAAACTATGTTGAAAGTTTTCTTCAAAAACTGACAATTATGACAAATTCGCACATTTGTAAGTAAAAATGTGAGTCACTGTTGGCCGCCATATAGTTATCGACAATAGCATGACTGTGTCATCCAACATATTTCTGTGTCGTAAGAACAACAAACTCCGAATTTGATAGTAATGCGCTCAATTTCTCATAAAGATATTACTTCAAACTACCATTTGCTAGGATTCTGTGACTCCTATGGTGTTGTCCCAGAATCATAAACCACAACAAGAATAACATAAATGTATTAATATAAACAGCCCATTACTACTGCCCTGTATGAAGGGCCTACAAACTGTACATGCTGCTCCCATTGCATGATCGTAAGAGGCGACTAAACTTGGCATCTGGTATCTTAACTTTTCACTTTTTTCTAGCAACATTCTTCTTCCTAATGTTTTCCTGAACACTTGCTCATTTTTGGCCTTTATTGAGGGTTCGCTCCTGTGAGGAAAAACGTTCTTTCCCTTGGCCGAGACATACCAGAGTCTTTGAAAATGGTAGTTGCTACTCGACCTGCTTAGCTCTCAACATTTTTGGGAGGGAAACAACTGATTCACCCGTTGTCTGGGTGGTGTGTCCTGCTGAGTGTCAGTATGTTTCAGTGATGTAGCACTATAAAGTCAACATCAGTTCCGTGCTATCACATGAAGACAAACACGAACATACCGCAGCCTCCTAACACACATCTATACTGCACGCATGCATCTCGCACACATAGGAGGGCGTCCTAAATGGCCTTAGCTGTATATATGACGTTAAACTTTACAAAACCAATCCAAAACCATAAACTAACATCAGCTATAACCTCCTGATTGACATCCCATTAATTAACCCAAACCTTCTAAAATACAACAATTCTAAACGCTACCTCAATTAACCTTTAACTCAATTGCATGTAACCTTAGATTTTACCATGCCCTTAACTAGCATAAACCTGAGTTTAACTAGTGCTTACCTTAACATAAACTATTAACTATAATTCAACAAACATCAACCTTACAATTCAACCTTAACATAAATTAGTTATACCCAAGAAATCCATATTTAAGAACTATTATACATATAACTTTCCAAACGATATGGTTTTTTTCACATCTTTATGCACCGACTAACCTCTAAATTATCCTATCAGATTTTCTATTCTGTGTCACGTGATCCGGACGTGAAAAAATTACACGCTACATCATCACACCAGTTACTGTCCCATCAAAGGGTATAATCGATCAGCCTGCAACAAACACTCACAACGAGGCTGAAAGGGTCGCGGTAAGAAGTTCCGGTCCCACACACCCCCTATCACTCTCTCCCCGGGAGAACTTTTCAGTCCGGTACTTTGGTTCTACGTAACGCCATTTGATTGATACAGACCCCCATTACGACGAGAGGAGGGCTGGACAGTTAACCTTCGCTCCCTTTTGTTAATTGCATAACTAGGTATTCGGGTACTCTTGGCGATCACAATCGCAAGCCCCGTAATCTCAGTTGGCTGCCGATGATTTCCGTAATGGCCGTTTCGCGTAGAAGCACACCCTTCTCATGCCCTGCGGCAGGAAAAGTAGTACTCGCCTTTGAAGCGGCCTGTTTCATTTTCTGTAATCTATTATAAATTAAACATTGGTATTTGTTATATTAACGATTTAATTTCACGAGAAAAATACGATAAGATTGATGAGCCTCGAAATCTGATATCTATCGCCATTTAATTTATACTATGATTCGGCATATTTGGTTTACATTTGTTCAGCCTACCTGTCCATCATTACACGACGCTAGGCTTTTCGCCATTCACTCAACCTACACAAGTTTGTCTTCCGAAAATTGCAAAAGAAAAATCTTCAGTGAATTCTTCAAAACCCGTTGAGGATTTTAGAAAGAGAAATAGAATTCCGTGTCAATCTTATAACTGCAGTAATATTCGTTTATAGCGGTCTTATTCGAGAGTACAACTGGGTATACGTCTGTACAGATCGTCGTGGGATGCCAGTGGAATTATGTAGATGTTGAAACTCGATATAGTGCAGCTATTTTATTCAGAGCTATGAATGTTGTTAGTTTTTCAATGCATGAGAATATTTTGTTGGAACTTACACCGACATTCACAGGATCCAACCTCAAGTGACAATAGTAATGAATTATATCTCACTCGTCGGAATATGTAAAACGATCGTTGTAAGTTTTTACACGATATCAAGTTATGAGATGAGACTGACAGACCAGTTAATTAAAAAGGACACTTAATTATCACCGACTACACAGTTTTACCTAAACCTGTCATAATATTGACTTTGAATTTAGAAGAGATATTGATTAAAAGAAAAACAAATATACATGTGTAAAATTATATGAAAATGCTGAAAGATAAATATAAAATCGTGAGAAAGGGAAAACATTGACCGTGACAGAGTGATACGCTTCGTGTTTTTATTAAAACATCTCGTGTGCTCAAAATCACGAATAATATTTCAGGTTGGTGAAAAGAGACTAAAAAAATATATTCCCAGTTCAAATCATTCTCTCGGTAATTTTTTCGACATTGGAAATCGAAATTCGAGACACGACATTGGGTTCAGTCACGCAATATATTGTGTAATATTGTGACACATACCAAGTAATACCACAAGTCACCATGATCGACCGATGCGTTTCCGACCCATCGCCCGACACCCGATTGGTCAGTTGACACATCCGAAATATGGCTATCTGTTTGTTTGTTTTGTTTTGTGTGTGTGTTTGGGTTTTTTTACGGATCACTAACAGTTTAATTCATTTAGTCACAACCAAGCCTTGGTAGGTGGCGAAGGTATGACACTCGACCGCTTTTCCTAAAGAAGAAGAAGAAGAAGAAGAAGAAAAAGAAGAAGAAGAAGAAGATCAAGAGGAAGAAGAATACCAACAACAACAACATGTCTTATAAAAATCAATAGAAGACACGTCCTAGCGATGACGTCATGGCGCTGATTTGAGTCTCACATTAAAACATGTAATCTCTGGATTAAATTCGAGAAGAAATTTTGATTTATGGTATTTAAGATGAAATTAGATATCAACTTTTCAAAAACATACCGTCTTCTAACGAGGGTTGACCTGCTTAGTGAGGTTACGCCCCCCTCAATGGTCTACGTGATACATATATTGTAGCAGGTGGGGAACTCACGCCAGGTACGTGAAATAAATGACGAACATGCTGATTAACCGTTATTACAAGTTGTTGAAGTCAGCATTTGTCTGGTTCTCTGATTGATAAAGAGAATAACATAATGTTCCGATCTTTTAAATGAGTTGGATTCGCATTACATACAATCTTGGTACATTTAGTCCTAATCACCTTGTGTGTTTTCAGGTTGTTCTCCGATTGCATTAATTTTCGAATTGGTTTTCAGATTGAATAAGATTTTGGTTCAGAATATTTTACGTTCAAATATCTGCTCTAGTATCACCAGCAGAATGCTTTAGCCTAAAGGTTCCAAAAACAAAAATAAAAGACACCAAGCGATTATATACGAAAAGTGTTCTCGCTTGATTAACGCTTCCGTGACTTGAACCTGGAACTTATATACTCTAAACAGCGGCTCTAACCAATTGAGCTATCTGGCAATTGGCATTAATTCAGAACTGTACATACACATAACTTCCGGTATAATGAACCCTGGGTAAATGACCGCCGCCATTGTCAATGACTAAATCGCATTACATCTGTATTCCCGAAGGTTTCCGTTGTGGGGCATTGACCAGTTGTTTATGTTTTGTAGAAGCCTACATTTGATGATAGGGGATTATATCGTGTAAAGGATTCATACGTGTTTAAATTGGTCTAAAACCAACCATTTATATATATATATATGTTTCCATAATGCCTCAGCTAGTCTGTCCAGGACGGGTAAGCCACGGACATCGGACTCCTGTCAACAACCCTGTAGCTTTTATCTGTATATACACATCCCGGCTTACCCTCCCCTTAAACCTCCTAGCCTGGTTACAACCAGTGGTAAACCTATAATACCATAACTCTTATGCCGGGGATGTATGTTACTATGGCCATCATCGCCTTATCCAACCCCAGTATCTTCTTTACTCCGGGTGCACAAACGTGGAAATCCCTAAACCCCTTTAATCTAAGTATACTCATCAGTTCTTGTCCCCTGCCCCTACCAATCCTCCCCTCATATCCCCTACCCTAGGTATACTCGTCCATACTTACCCTCACCTACCCCCTACCCTCCATAAACCTATATCTCATATCCTTGATAAACTCGCATATATCTACCCTTCCTAAACCTTTGTCTCCTTTCCCAAAGTATACTCGTCTATACTTACCCTCCCCTACCCTCCCTAACCCTATAAGTCCTACCCTTAATAAACTCGCATATATCTACCCTCCCCCCATATATCCTCCCCTCCCTACCCCATATCTCCTCCCCTCCCTCCCCCCATATCTCCTCTCCTCCCTACCCCCATATCTCCTCCCCTCCCTCCCCCCATATCTCCTCTCCTCCCTCCCCCCATATCTCCTCTCCTCCCTCCCCCCATATATCCTCCCCTCCCTACCCCCATATATCCTCCCCTCCCTACCCCCATATCTCCCTTCGCCAGGTACTGGTATATTCGCCCATAGTTACTCGACAACCCAAGTACACCTGTAACCTAACACCCTGGTCTGAGCGTGCAGGTGCTAGTCCTTAGTTTGAAGGAATAGGGTTCATTTATCGCATTCTATTAGTGATCAACCAACCGTAGCGACCTCTAGCACACATAGCAGGTACCCGAAATAGTCGAGAGGTGGTACACAGATATGATTAAAGCTAGGTAGAGTATTTACACAAAACGAGGCTCCACACCGGTATAGGTAAACACACCTGGACATGTATGTTTACATACTGGATCGTATTTAAGGATATATGCTACCTTATTATGATCTGGTCTCCTTTCCAAAGAGTTATACAGTAGGAGTTTAAGTGTATAATGCAGCTTACAAGTTAATTCCCACGTGTGTGATGGTGTAAGGTAGCATTAAGGTGTCCTTAACTCTAACACAAATCGCGTGTATCATGCAAGGTAGCATATAACCTTAACCTAACACAAATCACGTGAAATGCATAATGTAACATATAGCCTTAACTACAACACAAATCACGTGTAATGTGTAAGATAGCATAAAGCCTTAACTACAACACAAATCACGTGTAATGTGTAAGGTAGCATATAACATTGACTCTAACACAAATTACGTGTGTAATACATGTAAGCATATAGCTTCATCACAAATCTCGTGTTATTTGTAAGATAGCATATAACCTTAACTACAACACAAATTACGTGAGTAATACATGTAAGTATATAGCCTCATCACAAATCACGTGTAATTTGTAAGATAGTGTAGCGGGACTGGACTGGCTTGATCATCGGTGACCAGGTAGCTCAATTGGTAGAGCATCCGGCTAGTGTTCGGAGGTCCCGGGTTCGAACCCCGGTCTGGCCGTTACATTTTCTCCTCTCCTCTTACAAAATTGGCGCCCAGCTAAAATACCCACGGTGGTGGTATAAGGGTCTCGTGTGTCTTCGAGGGCGAATACTTGGAAAAAAGGAGGGAGGTGTGTAGCGGGACTGGACTGGGTCGATCATCGGTGACCAGGTGGCTCAATTGGTAGAGCATCCGGCGAGTATTCGGAGGTCCAGGGTTCGAACCCCGGTCTGACCGCTACATTTTCTCCTCTCCTGTTACAATAGCATATAACCTTAACCACAACACAACTTACGTGTAGAATACATGTAGCGTAATATACATATACATGTACAGCCTTAACCCTAGCACAAATCACGTTTGTTATAGTGCAATTTATCACAATTCACGTGTGATATGTTAGGTGAATAGATTGCCTTAACACGGATCTGATGTGAAAATGAGATATTATTTCAGTCTTGATTGTCAAAACAATATGGAATTCAATACAAAGACAATGACGACTTAAATGTTCTTTTTTCATAATGTGAATTCGTTTCAGAAAAATAAAAGGTAATTCTCATAATCAAGTTACAAGCAATTCTGCCAATAAAATCTACGAGAGCGATACACATGGTTGTCGTACGAGAGCGATGTTTCTTTTGAGTTTCATAAAATGTCCTAATCAGGGTTCTCACATTCCTTTAGGCAGTGGTCACTTGCTCCGTACTCCCTCCACCAGACCCTCACCATGATTCACGCGACAAGCACGCTATAAGCTTTGGTGTCCCTTCGCCGAGAGTCCGAATAAATAGGAAATTCTAAGTATTTTAATGAAGTTTTCCCAACACGGCGGAAGATTAATCAAACAGTAGAATAATGAAATCCTCCAGGAAATAGGTGACAATTTAATCCTAGATATACATATTGTTTCTGCAGGCCCATTCCAAATTGAAATTTGGTATAAAATTGTTTTCATTTTCGCTCGAGGCAAAAGACTTGGATCTACAGACAAGGCAATAATTATAGGTATCTCAGGTGTTTGTGAGTCAGGCGATATACCCAGGACAAGATCCAATAAAACAATATTCCTAACTCTGTCCCTATTAAACACACGTCCATATATAGACATTGGCGGAGGAACACTGACAACCACTCTTAGGGAAGATTTCAGCTAATTTTAAGTTTTATTAATTCTTATTTAAATGGTTTTAATAGTTGTGTACCTATTATTTACGACGTGTGCAACATTAGTGCGACATTAATTACTCACATATTGCACTTTTTCATATTTCAGAATACAATAATATTCTATACATAATATTTAAATGTAAATCACTACTTTACGAATTCAAATCACAAAGCTGTTTTTTATCTGAATTGAAATATAAATATCAAATTTTAATATATTTCAGAGTTCCATATATTTGAGAAATTTAATTGTCCAAACAGACACAAATACGTGTTTTCTATGAGGTATAATCTACAACTAGGTGTAATGTTAACAATACGCTGGGATCATTAGGTAGCGCGTTGTTATAACAGACACAGAAAATCATCAATGTTGGCCCATATGATCCCGCCAGTCAAACCACACTACCGTAATTGGTCTTATAAACACCCTGCGTCAGTATACACCCGTCGCCCCCGGAGTACCTATAATGGCGATAAATTCAGTATCTCCAATAACTCTAATATCGACCGAGTGTTTACTTACATCAGCTCAAACTGAATAACTTAGGCTCATATCCTTGTTTTCATTTCCCGCGAAAGTACAACCAATTACCTGTATCCTCTCGAAGGAATTGGCTCATCATGACATGCCTTCTGATAAAATTTTAAATCACTCCATACTTGTATTTTAGGTAGACATATTAATACCCTAATTGGTAAAAATGTAATTATGATACTCATTTATTAATCAATTCCCTTTGGTAAATGTTGACATATGTTTGTTTCTAATTACGTTATTAATTATACAGGTTAGATTAGACATTTGGACTATATCATCAACATTAGTGTCGGGATACCATTGGTATCTATATATTCAGATATTTAGATTTTGAGAGAGTACCCAGCTTCAGTTGTCACTAGCCATGCATGTTGATTCCGTTTCAAGTGAATGACGGTTTGTAAATACGACATCAATCCATTTTCTGGCTCCAATGGGTTTATAGAAATGTTCTAAATAATTCAAAATATTTTTTTTCTTCACATAACCATTATGAGACATTCCACACCAATATCAGTTAAACAACGGCCTGTCAGGTTTGGTACATTAAAACAAAACAATTATTACAATGGTTTTCACATCCTTGAACTAGTTAAGAAAACAGCCAAACATCACACCGAATCATTTGGCGCATATCGGCCTCATTTCAAAAGACAATGATGCTCCCTCAAAGAGCATCAATATCCCCCAAAGAGCGTTAAAACCCTTCAAACAGCGCCTAATTCCCGCAAACATGGTCAAACCCCTAAAACAGCGTCAAAATTCCCAATACTGCGTCGAACCCCCTCAAACAGTGTCAAAACCCCTTAAACAGTGTCAAAACCCCTCAAACAGCGTCAAACCCCCCCTCAAACAGCGTCAAAACCCCTCAAACAGCGTCAAAACCCCTCAAACAGTGTCAAAATCCATCCTTTAAACTGCGTCAAATAAGTCCTTAAGACAATGTTGATTTCTAGACTGTTTTCCTATCTAACTTATTACGACGCTGATTTCATCCTCCCCAAGGTAACATTGAGAGGACAGATGCCATTCTCTACAGTGATAGGGGAACAGTCTCAACTAATTGTTCAAGTCATGAAAGACGATGTTCATTTCACTGATACTTACACCAGTTATTAGCACTCAAACACTGGGGTGGATATGAATATGGACGAATTTCATTTCTTATCAATGTTTAAATTTCAAAACCTCAGATCCCGTTTTATTAAAAGTTCTTTTTGGAAAATCTTTACACGTTAAAAATTGTCCTGTTACTGAATGTTCAAACATTAAGGAATTGTGTCTGAAGGGAAATTCATTATGAGGCGAATAAATTAAGGGAACCAAATTGAAATCAGACTATGTACATTGTCAATGATATCTGTGTATTGTATACTGAAAGTTACTCTGTAAATTGTCAATGATATCTATGTATTGTATACTGAAAGTTACTCTGTATATTGTCTGTGATATCTATGTATTGTATACTGAAAGTTACTCTGTATATTGTCTGTGATATCTATGTATTGTATACTGAAAGTTACTATGTATATTGTCTGTGATATCTCTGTATTGTATACTGAAAGTTACTCTGTATATTGTCTGTGATATCTATGTATTGTATACTGAAAGTTACTCTGTATATTGTCTGTGATATCTATGTATTGTATACTGAAAGTTACTCTGTATATTGTCTGTGATATCTATGTATTGTATACTGAAAGTTACTCTGTATATTGTCTGTGATATCTATGTATTGTATACTGAAAACTACTCTGTATATTGTCTGTGATATCTATGTATTTTATGCTGAAATGCTATATTGTAAGTCATATGATGACATATGGAATAGTTAGGGTTCTATGGCGGGATAACTCAATGTTTACAACCAACACACTCCCAATTAAGACCCAACTTCAGGAATACATCACAATGACAACCGCCACGGGTATGAACTTGGTCACATGACATCCAGTTAGAACAGATATCACTTTGGCAATGGACAACGGGTATAAATTTTGGTCACATGACATTCTGTTAGAACAGATATCACTAAGACAATGGACAACTGGTGTAAACTTCATCACATGACTTCCGGTAAGGACAGATATCGCTCTGACAATGGGTTTAGACTTGGTCAAAGGTATCCGGCCAAGATAGCTATCAACATCATTCATGACATGGTACCGGAAATCGACGTAACATGTGCTACGACAGTTCAAATCAGATTAAACGTAATTGTGTCGGAGACTAGGCGTCAGGGTCCGGGGAAGGACATCCCTACTACATCTGACTGGGGGAACTCACATGACACCTGTTAGTTCTGTTCTCCAATGTCTTCTATCTAGATAATGTTGGAAAGACTGCACTGTGTGTACTATACAAACGTCGTGCATGCTAAGTGCCAATCTCGCCAATGACGTCACAACATTATAAGATGTCTTAGCTTGCTCAGCTAATTTTTCGTTCCCGCAGTTAAAGTGGATCATTTTGCAATAGGTAAAATAAAGACTGATGATGAATGATTTCTAAATATTACTCATTCAATATTTATACTGACTTGTCAAACATATCTTTCATTGTCATATTAATGACGTAAGAACATCCGGGGCCTGTCCCTTGGGAGTCGGAGTCGAGTCGCTACATCCCAATTGAGGTTATTTCTACCTGACCGTCCCGATTGTTTAAGTGCTGTATGTTCTCGTATCAGCAACAAAGGTTGCAAATGACTGTTGTCTCTGAACAATAGCGCCCTCTAGGATAATCTCGACCACGATCTCTGTGCGATGACGAAACTTGTCAAACATGTCTGCCACAAAACCAGGTAACTATCCACGAGGGAATGCTGGCTGTGTTCGGAGGCAGTGTCGGGTACTTTTGGGTAATTGAACCATTAGGAAGGTACCTGGTCTAGTTGTGTTCTGATTACTGGACAAAACATATTTACTTTTCAGTTTCGTTAAGTTGATGTATTTTTAGGATATTTATCATTATGATTTAAATCAAAATTAAAACAGTGTCATGAAATAGGTTATCTACAACACCAATTAATTCTCATTTTTGTGCTAGCCGGAATTACCAAAAATTGCCATCTCGCCCTTTTGATCCTATGGGATGTTCACATCAAGTTATATCTGTTCACAGATCGTATCTTAAAACTTACTATACATTTTAGAACTGGTCACTTTCTAAAATACTGTCGTATAATACTTCGTAGTCTACTGTCGTCAAAATTAAATAAATACTGTTCGAATTGAATATTTTTATTTTGAACATCATTTCAAAATCAGTGTCATCTGAGCGATTGATATATACAGGGGTTTTCAAGCGTCAGATTGATTTATAAAATAAGGATCAAATCATGTATCACATAGCCAAATGACTACTTACGCGGGTATGGTAATATGGTTAGTTTAGAAATTGATGAATCCGGCTTAGTCAATCTAAACCTGATACCCACAATACATCTCCCTCTATAAGATCTATATAAATCGGGTATTCTATGTACCCGACCATCCACACACTCCAATTCTGTGTCTGTAACTCACATTAGTTTGAAATGGACATCAAATGTTACAGAAGCATGGTTTTCTTTTCATCGCGACACCGTTAGCTTACATTTGCCCATTATAAACATTCAACAAGATTCTATAGCAGAGGGTGTTCTGCATACCCGTTCAATAAAAAGAAACCCCGTTGAGACTGTTTGAAATAAAGAAACTCCGGCAACAATGAGCGATTATCAAAAACTTTTCAGGCGAATCGTTTTACGACATCTTTCAACGCCTACTTTGCGATAGCTGTGAATGAGTTTTAATTTCTAAGTAGATACCGAAATGGGACATTTTAATACGTATTGACACAGAACTGGTTTTTGTAAATTCAATTTTGTATTTAATAATTACTTCTATTCCTCTACAAAATAATCAAACACTTCTTTACAAAGCATACCGAGAAACAGTTTTTGATGAAAGATTTTTTTTTCAGTTTGCTCTGCCCCCGTTGGGCAATGTTGACTTGTCGACAGTGTGACATCGTCAGAACGCACCGGGGGACAGAGCGACAAGGCCGGACCTAGCCCTCAATGTCCCCAATCATTATTGTCATCGATTTGTTAAAAAAAAAATTAAAAAAAATTGTGACATTAATTATGAGAGGCTTGACCGGTGTCGGGCTTAACAGATAAACTCATACCTAACTAACAAAAGTGTTCTCATAAACTTTTATACTGAGGAGTTGTTTTTTATTTATTTATTTATTTATTTATTTATTTATTTAATATCTATAATTATTTATCGATTAGTTTCGTCTTGGCAGGCTAACAGATTGTATTACAGTGTCTATACAATTACAATCTAATTAAAATCTAGATGGTCATTATCATCATATTTCATCGCCATATACTGTCTTCATACGGGAAGAAAAACGTGAAACATCTGTTTAAATCAATTTAATCACTAAGCAGTTACGTCAATATTGATTTCTGTTAAAATTCAACTTGTTTAGTAAGTATTAGGAAAACTAAAATGTCCCAGCTTATAAGCGGTTTTTAGAAGTTTACACATTGTATCATATGTCCGTATAGCTTTATTATATAAATACTGGGGTGTTCCTTCCTTGATATTAAAACTATGAAGACCTTAATGTTCATAAATATTTTATTCAATTTTAAGAAAGCGATAGACACTCAGTAACGCCGTTAAGATGATAACATTGCCGCTGTTTCCACCGAACCGGTAATGTTTCCCTATCAAAGACATTTATCACATAATAAATGCCACCAATGTCGAATGCTTGGTGAACACATATTGGTAATCTCGCGAGCACACGACGTCTATACCCGACCAGAGTAATGTAAAATAGATGAACGTTATGATAATACGTATACCATCTCCAGTCCAACAGGGTCCACCTTATTAGTGATGACCTTTACGATCTCTCGCCTGACATCTCGCCAAACTTCTCCCTAGCGAGATGTCGATGACGTAATTCGCTCAGTCCGCAGGTGCGAACATCACAGGTAATTGCACTTCATTAGTACTGCGAAAATTGGCGCCATTTATTCAACCTACGGGTGTTTCAGTAATTGTGAGTGACGGTACTGACCACCTATGGCCGTTAGTGACCGCTCCGTTCTGATAAAGCCACACCACTCTCAACTTGATCACATTTTCATTAAATATCAAAAACGTACAAAAATGTTGGTGTTCATTTGCGGGGCATGGACTATTTAGACGACACGGAAGTCTCCTCAGTAAAATGTTTTTCCTTCCGGACTAAGCTTCCTAGAAATTGATTTAATCTCATTTTTGTTTGTTCAAAATTGACCATGCTAAGATAACCTAGCGGAAATATTAGCGACATGGCCAAGCTGTTAATGGCCTGTGTGTGGTCAGTGACTGTCGTACTGTACGTAAAGCGATAGAGACCTGGTGTACAACGCATACTGAGGTATATTGTTAATACAGCTAATATATATTATGCAGAGTTACATATCATCTTAAGTGTAAAACATGAAAATCTACTAAATAAAAAAGATATAGATCCTGTTTACTAACAGAACAGAAAAATATAATCACGGGAAAAATGCAAATAAAAAACGACGTTAAGACTAGCCTAGGATTGCTTATAAACCATAGCCTTCGGAAAAGGGGGGCATTTTACAGGACAAAATCTACTGACTGCAACTCCACTATAGAGGGGGGGGGGGGGGGGGGGGGGGGGGTCAAGAAAACACTTCTAACATTGCACATCAGTGTATCAGGAAACAAGTAATAAGATGGTCATTGGCTTTGAAACCAAATAAACAGAAAACACCAAACTGTTGAATACTGATGTACAAATCGACAAGGACACACGGACATCGACACATGTCGGTATGAGATAAATACAACTTGGGGACCCCACTATATCATATATTCTACTCCTGTTTCCTGTCATCAATATACATCAATCGATTTCACTAAATATATAAATATATTCAATGAACTGGAAAATGTTATGCATCACATGAACGTAACGGATCCACTACGTGTACCTAATGGGTAAATGATACATCACGTGTACGTTACGGGTAAATCATACATCACGTGTACGTCACGGGTAAATGATACATCACGTGTACGTAACGGATAAATCATACATCACGTGAACCTTACGGGTAAATGATACATCACGTGTACGTTACGGGTAAATGATACATCACGTGTACGTTACGGCTAAATGATACATCACGTGTACGTTACGGGTAAATGATACATCACGTGTACGTTACGGGTAAATGATACATCACGTGTACGTTACGGCTAAATGATACATCACGTGTACGTTACGGCTAAATGATACATCACGTGTACGTAACGGGTAAATGATACATCACGTGTACGTTACGGGTAAATGATACATCACGTGTACGTGACGGGTAAATGATACATCACGTGTACGTTACAGGTAAATGATACATCACGTGTACGTAACGGATAAATCATACATCAAGTGTACCTAACGGGTAAATGATACATCACGTGTACGTAACGGGTAAATGATACATCACGTGAACGTTACGGGTAAATGATACATCAAGTGTACGTTACGGGTAAATGATACATCACGTGTACGTTACGGGTAAATGATACATCACGTGTACGTTACGGGGAAATCATACATCACGTGTACGTTACGGGTAAATGATACATCACGTGTACGTTACGGGGAAATGTTACATCAAGTGTACGTTACGGGTAAATGATACATCACGTATACGTTACGGGTAAATGATACATCACGTGTACGTGACGGGTAAATGATACATCACGTGTACGTTACGGGTAAATGATACATCACGTGTACGTTACGGGTAAATGATACATCACGTGTACGTTACGGGTAAATGATACATCACGTGTACGTTACGGGGAAATCATACATCACGTGTACGTTACGGGGAAATCATACATCACGTGTACGTTACGGGTAAATGATACATCACGTGTACGTGACGGGTAAATGATACATCACGTGTACGTGACGGGTAAATGATACACCACGTGTACGTTACGGGTAAATGATACATCACGTGTACGTGACGGGTAAATGATACACCGTGTGTACGTTACGGGTACATCATACACCACGTGTACGTGACGGATAAATACATGTATAGAGTGTTACAATAAGCGGAGTAAATATGTATATTAAGGAGAGTAAAGGTTTATATTAAGGAGAGTAAAGGTTTATATTAAGGAGAGTAAAGGTTTATATTAAGGAGAGTAAAGGTTTATATTAAGGAGAGTAAAGGTTTATATTAAGGAGAGCAAAGGTTTATATTAAGGAGAGTAAAGGTTTATATTAAGGAGAGTAAAGGTTTGTATTAAGGAGAGTAAAGGTTTATATTAAGGAGAGTAAAGGTTTGTATTAAGGAGAGTAAAGGTTTATATTCCGGCGCGTACCAGGTTTGTCTTCCGGCGCGTCCCGGTTTACTCTTCCGGCGCGTACCGGTTTGTCTTCAGGCGCGTCCCGGTTTGTCTTCCGGCGCGTCCCGGTTTCTCTTCCGGCGCGTCCCGGTTTCTCTTCCGGCGCGTCCCGGTTTCTCTTCCGGCGCGTCCCGGTTTCTCTTCCGGCGCGTCCCGGTTTGTCTTCCGGCGCGTCCCGGTTTGTCTTCCGGCGCGTCCCGGTTTCTCTTCCGGCGCGTCCCGGTTTGTCTTCCGGCGCGTCCCGGTTTGTCTTCCGGCGCGTCCCGGTTTGTCTTCCGGCGCGTCCCGGTTTGTCTTCCGGCGCGTCCCGGTTTCTCTTCCGGCGCGTCCCGGTTTCTCTTCCGGCGCGTCCCGGTTTGTCTTCCGGCGCGTCCCGGTTTCTCTTCCGGCGCGTCCCGGTTTGTCTTCCGGCGCGTCCCGGTTTGTCTTCCGGCGCGTCCCGGTTTCTCTTCCGGCGCGTCCCGGTTTCTCTTCCGGCGCGTCCCGGTTTCTCTTCCGGCGCGTCCCGGTTTCTCTTCCGGCGCGTCCCGGTTTGTCTTCCGGCGCGTCCCGGTTTGTCTTCCGGCGCGTCCCGGTTTCTCTTCCGGCGTCCCGGTTTGTTTCCGCGCGTCCCGGTTTGTCTTCCGGCGCGTCCCGGTTTGTCTTCCGGCGCGTCCCGGTTTTCTCGGCGCGTCCCGGTTTCTCTCGGCCGTCCCGGTTTCTCTTCCGGCGCGTCCAGGTTTTCTTCCGGCGTCCGGTTTCTCTTCCGGCGCGTCCCGGTTTGTCTTCCGGCGCGTCCCGGTTTGTCTTCCGGCGCGTCCGGTTTTTTCCGGCGCGTCACCGGTTTATATTAGCGGTAGTTTTCGCGCGGATTCACGGGCGTTATTAAGATTTATTGCTTTATTGAGTGCACGCGAGAATAGGAATTCTGATCTCGACGTTACGTAAATGATACATATGTGTGACGGTAAATGATACATCAAGTGTACGTTACGGGTAATGATTCATCACGTGTACGTTACGGGGAAATGTTACATCACGTGTACGTGACGGGTAAATCATACACCACGTGTACGTGACGGGTAAATGATACATCACGTGTACGTGACGGGTAAATACATGTATAGAGTGTTACAATAAGCGGAGTAAATATGTATATTAAGGAGAGTAAAGTTTTATATTAAGGAGAGTAAAGTTTTATATTAAGGAGAGTAAAGGTTTATATTAAGGAGAGTAAAGGTTTATATTAAGGAGAGTAAAGGTTTATATTAAGGAGAGTAAAGGTTTGTATTAAGGAGAGTAAAGGTTTATATTAAGGAGAGTAAAGGTTTATATTAAGGAGAGTAAAGGTTTATATTAAGGAGAGTAAAGGTTTATATTAAGGAGAGTAAAGGTTTATATTAAGGAGAGTAAAGGTTTATATTAAGGAGAGTAAAGGTTTATATTAAGGAGAGTAAAGGTTTGTATTAAGGAGAGTAAAGGTTTGTATTAAGGAGAGTAAAGGTTTATATCAAGACGAGTAAAGGTTTATATTAAGGAGAGTAAAGGTTTGTATTAAGGAGAGTAAAGGTTTATATTAAGGAGAGTAAAGGTTTATATCAAGACGAGTAAAGGTTTATATTAAGGAGAGTAAAGGTTTATATTAAGGAGAGTAAAGGTTTATATCAAGACGAGTAAAGGTTTATATCAAGACGAGTAAAGGTTTATATCAAGACGAGTAAAGGTTTATATCAAGACGAGTAAAGGTTTATATTAAGACGAGTAAAGGTTTATATCAAGACGAGTAAAGGTTTATATTAAGGAGAGTAAAGGTTTATATTAAGACGAGTAAAGGTTTATATCAAGACGAGTAAAGGTTTATATTAAGACGAGTAAAGGTTTATATTAAGACGAGTAAAGGTTTATATCAAGACGAGTAAAGGTTTATATTAAGGAGAGAAAAGGTTTATATTAAGGAGAGTAAAGGTTTATATTAAGGAGAGTAAAGGTTTATATCAAGACGAGTAAAGGTTTATATTAAGGAGAGTAAAGGTTTATATTAAGGAGAGTAAAGGTTTATATCAAGACGAGTAAAGGTTTATATTATGACGAGTAAAGGTTTATATTAAGGAGAGTTTAATGTAGAAAAGAGGAGGAGATATCACGTGATGAGGCGTAATATATTAAAATAAAGAGAACTTAAATAATGTTATCTGACTTTTTCTATTTAGAGTCGCCACGATGTTGTCTTCATTGTTAGATGAATTGTTGATGTGACATAATACAGATCTTTCAGTCCTGAGGTGAAATGAAAGGGAGGAATATCACTGAATTCTCGACCAAATCATATTTGAAATAATGATAATACTGATACAGCGACCCTCCATCCGCTTCTTTAACGTTTAAGGGGAGGTAACTCAGTTATACCGGGTACAATTTTTTACTTTATCACTAGGTTTTAAATAGTACTACGAGTTTTTATAAGAATTATTTTTGTAAAACTGTGTATGAAATACCCATCAGTTATAGATACTAACGAAAATAAAGTTTAAACTTTTATATTACCTAAACAAAAGCTTAATTCTGTTTTCTCTTTTTTATCTAAAACTTTTCTAATATACGATAGAAAAATACTTATCTGCATACAGTAAATAGTCCATACATATTGATATTTGGAATAAATAATATTCTCATATATGAAAAAAAAAATACATAACACTTAAAATGTTATGAAAGTCATATTACCATTTCGATTACATGTACATATAATATTGGAGGGACAATCACCAGACTCAGTCAATGTAATAGCCAAAAGAGTTTATCGCGAGGAACATTACGTATTTCTCGTTAAAAATCACACACACAAATACTCAAGACTTCATCCGAAAAATCAACAAATACAAATACATTCAATTATACTCTGGTCAATTCTAAACTGATCAATTAAAGTTGTCCGGGGTGCTACGTAATAACCTATTATAGTGTTCACGCCTCGGACTGGACAAACACGGACACGTGACACTATTCTGGGTTAGGTGACGTTTTTATTACCCTGGAATCAAATATTTTGACACAGGGCTTTATATCACAACAAATCAAATTAATCTTACTGAAGATGTATTAATCGGACCGTCTATAGAGCGGACCGATTCCGGAGATTGTGGTACGGAAAACATCCCCCAATTAGACGGATAATTAGTCAAGTCTAATTACACAACACGTCAGGTCTCTAACCCCGGAGGGACATAGTTTAGGGGACGGATTGGACGGGCAGGTTCCGGAATCGCGAGAAAAGTGTTAAAACCCGGGGACATTTCTTAGTGGTTAGTTTTTGTTCCGCGCGCGTTCTAGCCGTAAGATATGACATCATAATAGCCTTATTAGGACACCAATCAATTTCCTGTTAATTATAGAGAACCCTCGTGGAGCAGGTTACAACAACAAACCACTATCACCGAGTTTAGAAGAAAAAAATTGAATGCCCAAATAATTGACTGATAGCACGCGAATATATGTACAGTTTGTCCAACTTAATTGTCTTCCGAATCAAAGTAAATAACAGGCATTGCCATCCCCGATAGAAATTTATTTATTTTCCAGATTGGTAGATCAATAAATGAAGAAATTTAGATAAACATATGTAAGCATGCAATATCTTGTGTTTTGTGAAGAAAAGAATATGGAAATAACACTAAAACTGCGGTCTGTTTTTTAAATCAAATTTCTACTTCAACAAAATAATTAAGCTTGTTTATTATGTACTCATTAAGTAATTTCTGGAGTTAAGTTGTGAGGACAAATAATTATGATGAAATAAAAGGCGCTTGCCCTGCTAGGTACGAGATCTGTGAAATATGACAACTTACAGATTTATCACCTCCGGACCTGGGCTGTCAGATTTTAGGACAACAGGAACCATAGCTAAACGTGTGTGTAAAATGTTTTATTTTATAATAATGATCTGTAATAAATCAGTGTAGTAGCAGTTATACAATTTTATCTACGGGTAGAGAGCAGTCATTTCATGCAATTTCATTAATTGATTTTTTAATTAACAAGGGCTAGGGGCATGTCAGTGTCAAGTTTTACATAAAATAATTCTCATTCGATCGGAGTAATCCGTTAAAATGCTGGTTATCTGGGACCTGACAGGAACCGTGAGGTTACAATCTGTCACGAACTACCATTTAGTCTGTTTACCAATTAGCTTAATTGTTAATTAGATCCTGATATCAATATTACATAACAAGAGCATTAAATAAGCATTATATAACAGATATATTTTATGAAAATTACAGATACAGAATATTATATAACTCCGGTCCGGTTTATCATCGCCGATAATATAATTATTTATTGAAATACACCCTGTCCGTAGGCTCAGACTCATATAACTTGTATATTATATAAGTATCATATAATATGTAATAATATGTATAAATATGTATAGATAATATAGCCTATAATTTTTAGGTATCCACATTACATTATTACGGAATCTAATGGAAGGCAGTAATAGTATATTACCAGTGAATTATATAAATATTGTATTGTCTGCATCAGTCTGACTACCAACATATAATTATTATATAACCTATATATGATAGAAATATTATATACCTGTATATATTAGAAACTTTATAGATATAACATATCATAAAATTATCATACATCCACTATATCATACAAGTATTATATAACCTATATATCATAACAAGTTTATAAATATAGCTTATCATAAAATTATCATACAATGTACATCCATTACATCATATAATTATTATATAACTTTTATATCATAACAAACTTTATAGATATAACATATTATAAAATTATCATACATTCACTATATCATACAAGTATTATATAACCTATATATCATAAAAAGTTTATAAATATAGCTTATCATAAAATTATCATACAATGTACATCCATTACATCATATAAATATTATATAACTTTTATATCATAACAAACTTTATAGATATAACATATTATAAAATTATCATACATTCACTATATCATACAAGTATTATATAACCTATATATCATAAAAAGTTTATAAATATAGCTTATCATAAAATTATCATACAATGTACATCCATTACATCATATAATTATTATATAACTTTTATATCATAACAAACTTTATAGATATAACATATTATAAAATTATCATACATTCACTATATCATACAAGTATTATATAACCTATATATCATAAAAAGTTTATAAATATAGCTTATCATAAAATTATCATACAATGTACATCCATTACATCATACAAATGTTATATAACCTATACATTAAAGAAAGTTTATAGATATAACATATTATAAAATTATCCTACATCCACTATACCATACAAATATCATATAACCTATATATTATTTAGCTATAATTTTACCTATTTTTCTTGTAAAATAACTGTGTACAATGATCCTCGTCTTAATGTTGTTTGTACTTTAAATATTCTGTTTATGTAATCTTCATTATTGGAGGAAATAAAGAGAATAATAACAATAATATAAGGAATATAGCATATTATAAACAGTTCATCATGGAATTATAACATATGTATCTTATATAAGTATTATGGAATATAGCATATTATAAACAGTTTATCATAGAATTATAACATATGTATCTTATATAAGTATTATGGAATATAGCATATTATAAATAGTTTATCATATAATTATAACATATGTATCTTATATAAGTATTAAGGAATATAACATATTATAAACAGTTTATCATAGAATTATAATATATGTACCTTATATAAGTATTATGGAATATAGCATATTATAAACAGTTTATCATAAAATTATAGCATATGTATCTTATATAAGTATAATATATTATTACTATAAAGTCATTCTAATCTATTATAATCAAAAGCAGATTTTTATAAAATCAGTATTAACTAGTACACTATGTTATATTATTACCAGACATCAAAATCGTATTGCATGTATTATAATTAATCTGTGTAGATTTATAATAATTTATATACAAAATGTACCCATTTCAACTTGTATGTTACATGTTATAAAACTAGTATATAACTGATGATTATCATATAGAAAAACAAAGATTGTGATAGCGATACAGTATACTTATAATGCTTATAAAGAAAGAAATGCAAAGAAGACCGACAGGAAGAAAGACAGACCTAGAGATCTAAGAGTAAGATTCATAAACCAAATACACAATATATATCTTTAAAATTTTCCATAACGAATTTGATGTAAAATCAAGATACTTGACGGTTACCAATTTGAAACACACAAAAAATAAATAACATAATTTCTGTTTGTTTATACACAGGAATTCTGTTTTAACTGTGAGCTATGATAGTTTATCTATCGTCCGAGATGCGGGGTTATGATGTTTATAAAACAGATCATAACATAACAGACAGCACTGCTAGATGGAAAGTATTATGTGCAAATCTATCCTCAGTTCAATCTTTTCTACAGCAAATGTCACAATTGATTATAATATTTGTGAAATAAGAATCCAGGATTTTCCCAACATGCCAAGATGTACGATAAAAAAATCAATTTTAATGGATTCAAAACTTATCGAACATTTTAAAAAATAATTACATGTCTTACCGGCTTTATAAAACAGCATTGGAGATATTTTTCAGATTTATAAGCTTGGTGTGAACATTTTTTATCAATTTCCAGCTAGTATCGGTATCTGGCGTTATATTTAATATCTATATTTTACAATATCAGATCGATATGAACAGTTGGAGTAATCATATGTTCACAAGATTAGCTACTGTAGGGATAGGTTGTTTACATGTCGGTATTGAGCTGGTCAGTAACCTTGCCCATCATTCTATACGTGACTGTAAGATGAATTCTTACATCAGCATGGCTCAGTGATTCTGCTGAAACATATTATCTCGTGTATCCCCGACAGCTGTGGCTTGACACAAGGTGCGAAATTATCGATCACCGGGCCGTCAGCCGAACAGTTCGGCAATGGTGTAAGGGAAGTAACCCCGATAAGCCGAAGATTTTTGCTAATTTTATGAAGAAAATTATTTTACGCAAGCAATACAAATGTCACTGTACTACCCTCTGTAAATTGGATAGGATATTCTGATACAGGTATACACATTTCCTACAACAACCATCAAGTGTAGTGCTATTTATTTTAGATAATGCATTAACCAATTCTCCTCCTCTCTTACATAACGTATAAACACAATATCCAAATCAGTAACAAATCAATTTCATTTTCAATGTACTTATAAATTCTGTATCTAATATACTGGAACGATTTATCTCTTCTCTCTAATATCGAGCATTAGTACCTTTGATATCCACAATACTGTTATATCTTCTCTCTATTATCAAGTATATACCTCTAATATCAAATAACCTGTTTATCTTTACCCTCTACTATCAAAAATAGATATGCTGACGTCACAACCCTCTAGTATCAAAGATAAAGGCACCGCCAACCTCTAATATCAAATACTATCTTTAAGATAGTCTGGGGCCTCTACCCTCTAGTATCAAAAATAGTTAATCGGTCGCCTTGTATCAAAATATCCTGGGGCCTCTACCCTCTAGTATCAAAAATAGTTAACCGGTCGCCTTGTATCAAAATATCCTGGGGCCTCTACCCTCTAGTATCAAAAATAGTTAATCGGTCGCCTTGTATCAAAATATCCTGGGGCCTCTACCCTCTAGTATCAAAAATAGTTAATCGGTCGCCTTGTATCAAAATCTATATTCTGGGGCCTCTAACCTCTAGTGTCAAAAAATATTATGGTGCTTCTTCCTTCTAGTATAAAAAAATATATAATCTCGCGCATGTAGCCCCTAAAATAAAAAAAGATACATATTCCATTGTATCTACCCTCTAGTATCAACTATAGATTTTCTGGCGCCTCTTTCCTCCACTATCAAAAATAGACATTCTCGCGCCCTCTAGTGTCAAAGATAGATAATATTGGGCTTCTACCTTCTTTTATCAAAGATATATATTATTGGGCTTCTACCTTCTTGTATCAAAGATATATATTCCGCTGTCTCTACCCTCTAGTACCAAAGATAGTTCTTCTGGCGCCTGTACCTCTAGTATCAAAATAGATACTCTGGTGCCGATAGCCTCTAGCATTAAAACATACATTCTGACGCCTCCGCACTCTACAGGGTCCATTGCCTATTATAATGACGAACATGTAGGGAATGAACGGTGTTTTTATTGCGTTTACCGTAGTATGAACGCAATGGTTTGGTTTGGTTTGGTTTATTTTGTTTAACGTCCTATTAACAGCTAAGGTCATTTAAGGACGGCCTCCCGTGCGTGCGTTGAACGCAATGGGATACATACATATGCTATATAGCTCGTTACCGCTATATATTGAATACACCGTAATCGCAATAAAAACACCGTTCAATGCACATATTTACATCCAACAAATCGTTGAAATACCGTACGAAGAAAATGAAGGTCGTGATGTGTTGCGACGTTGGTAACTACGGCAGCCGTGGTTGCTAAGGTCATATAGTTACAATGATTCTACGTAAAGACACCAGTATTGTTTAAAAAAAAATAAAAGAAACAACTCAACATTTTTGTTTAATATATTTTACGTTTTCCAATTGATTGATATATTCCGACAATCCACAATTTCCGTTACGGATTAACCATAGTTGTCACAGCGGGTATTGACACAGATTTAGTAGTGACGTGGTCGAATGTAGGAATTGTACGCTTCAGCCATTTGTTGTTAGCTTACCTCGAGGAGAAGTTAAATATTCACTCATTTCCGCAATCCAGTTTAGTTTTTGACAAAATACTCACTTAACATTAACTTTTTATACAGAAATCATAGGTTTACAAGAGAAAACGCTTAAATTGCATTGACCAGTCCTTTGAAAATGGCGTTCCGGTACCGTCACAAAGAGACGACGTCATGATTATGTTACCGATTCCCGCTCTTATTAATCCGCTGAGCCTTTTTTCATTGCGTTTACGCTAATTTTAACGCAGTCAGAGTTTACTAAGCTTAAGAAGGGAGATGTTAATATATTTCCGTGACGTAAAATTGCAAAGAATATTGCGAGCATTTTCATCGTGTCTTTTTTAGTGATTGGTGTTCTGTGTCATACAAGTATTACTCACATAAAAACAAAAGCTTCTGGCCACATACTAATCAAACCTGACTACAGAAACGATGTCTTCCCACTTAGCCAACATACCCTATTTTAACACTGGGCACAGGTGAGAACAATAGGTAGTAATTACAGGTAAAACATATATGTGGAACCAACATCTATCTCTCAACTAGTTTCAAAAATAGGTATGCTTTCGGTAGAAATGACAATGTTATTACATATTGTGCTGAGTCAGACATATCTATGGCGTTTTCCATATTCCAAACAATGTAATAAGTTATTTTTAGAGAACTATAAATATGTACTTGGTTTCTACAGCTGTTCGTTTGAAATTCTAGTCGTATTGAACTATGATAATTGTCAAAGACAGGCCATCTATCACTCGTAAATCAATTATGTATCTGTGATGAAATCTACACCATTGATCGATTGTAACACATGTTTAGATTTCATTCATTGCCCTTGGGAATCACCAAGCGTATACTTATCAAATAAGATATATACATTTTAAACTAACAACGGCTCCATAGCTCAGTTGGTTAGAGCGCCAGTCTAGTAAACTGGAGGTCGAGGGTTCGACTCCCTCTGGAGCCTGTCACTTAAACTTTTATTGAATTGTTTTTTTTAAGCTTATGGAGCGTATATTTTAAAACTTTATTGATTTTTTTAACTATGCGTAGAAAGTCTCAGTCCATTGCAATGTATTTCAAACGAGAGAATTTCAGCTCATGATTTTTGTTTTTAAATTGAGGTCCTTCCTAGTAAGGATAATATACTAAGGTTTTCATCGTTACAAGAAATACTATTATGTACCCTCCTTCACTTCCGAGTTCCTGTCCTGGTACCTTATACGTTATAAAGACTACTATCATCTCTATATTAATGTTTCACAGTACAACCTCACCCAGAGTAATATTTAAACGTTCCGAGATATCACTTCCTTAAAGACACGAACAAAAGTTTTACGAAATATATAATGTCGTTTTATAAATATGGAGGAGCAGCAGAACTTGTCTGTATACAGTACAAGAGTTGTTGACTCCCCCTCCATTTTGACTCTAAACATGACTGTAAAATGAGGAGGCCATATCACCAGACACAGTAGAGACACCTGTACTAACTAGTTATAAATCACAATATGTAATCAGCTTCGCCAACAACAAAACAAAAGGAAATTCATTGAATCGATCCGAAGTTATATGTAATATGTTACAGCAAATATCGGATACCGTCTTGTAAAATATGTACGAGTTGCTTCCCTTCAACTACTATACCGTATGTCTGCACAGATCAAATCTTCTGCACAATATATGGCTTCCTCGTTGGATACAATATATATTGCGCGAGAAAGACAAATTTCTGCTTGTTGTAAACATTTTATCAACAAATTTCGAAAGAGACAGGTTTATCAATAATAAGAAACGCCTTATAGTTTTCTTTTCTTCAGTTTTTAGCATGATTGAAATACTTAAAAACATTTAGGCTTAAATTAATTTTTACTTTAAATATGTTTATTTGCCAAAAAATTGAAAAAAGTGACAAGATGATTGGGTACAGGTGCCAATATTAAGTTTAATTAAGGCAGTTTGTCCCACTCGACCCCGGTCTTATCAACGTTCCTTGATTTCTTAGCTTAAAATTTTCGATAGAAAAGAATTAATGAATTTAAGGACAGTTCCATTTTTCCCATAAATCCACTCATGCTTCCCTAGGGGAATTTTAAGTTAAAAGACGTTAATATAACAGGGGCCTGCAGATTACTAATGTGTTCAAACATTCCAAGACCTTTTTTTTAATCAAGATTTGGTATTATTGCTTATTTATCTAATAAAAAAAGAAAAAAGAAATAAAGAAAGAAAAAGAAATAAGAAGAGGATTTCTGTTAATTAGTTATAATTCCTTAACGACCCATAAACACTATAAAGTCATTTGCGGAGAAAAATGTGAGTAAAAATTATGAGAAAATAATGGCTAAAGACGAAAAGACATCAAACAAATGAAACATGTAAATATATAAATAAATATTGGTACACTCACGATTAGTTCAGATCTAAGAAGCGGCGATGGTTACTCAAATATTGTGATACAGACTAACGGCCTTCAGATAGTTTTATATAACTCTCTCTTGTAAATTGTAGATGCAATCCAATAAAAAGTGTTTAATGGGACCTTCTGCGTACGTTTTATTTATTTTAATGTTTCAATTATACTTTTATCAAATAATAACTGCTTTAAAATATCTTTTTTTATCCATTATATTACAGACAAAACCAATTTCAATGTCAGACTTTGTCAGAATATTTAACAAATTCACGAGTTATCTCCCTTTGAACGTGATTGCTGAACAAACTAGTTGTCATCAAATTCATTTTTGAAAGTCAACATTCATGAATGATATATAGTCTTTACAGGTTAGAAAAAAAGACCTCCCGATAATTTGTGACAGGAATGTAGCATTACCTGCTGTTGTATCTTGAGCCTCAGAGGAAATAAGACGCCTGGTGTAACTTTGCAGGCCATTGTTACACGCCAGTATACAGAACAATAGATTACCTACAATATTACGTAGATCTGATATACACAAAATGTATCTGATCCGTAAGTTTACGGAATTTTCACTCCTATTATGCGACACGGCAGAAATAACCGACTGAAACACCTGTGAGTCCTTTGTGGTAGTTCTACATTACCTGTCGGACCAGATACTGGTAGTCTAGTCTTCACTCGAATTCCCTAACATACATGTATTAACTACGGAAATGTACACTGTTACGTGTTATTGTGGAAATTTGAAAAATATTGCTAATTTAGACTATCTAGTTTTTTGGGTTATATATTGTAAGCTTAAGAAATTACATCGCCTCCTCATCATCACGTGTGACCGTAGATGTTTGTTAGTTTTAAATGGTTTAACGTCACCGCAACAACCAGAGTCATACGATGACGGGTAAGGCACGGAGTCAATGAGTGAAGAGGCGCTCGTCTAACGTAATATAAGTATATAATATAAAACGTATGTAAGATATACCACAGTCATACAAGCTTAAGTAGCTTTAATTTCCTTATAGTCATTTCTCGGATATAACTGTAATTATGTATACCTTAATTCGTCACTTATTGACACGCCAGACAACATGTGATAAAGGTACAAAAAGCAACATCAATATTTGACATAATTAGATGAACATTTAAGTTTCTTGATTTAAAACTATTCACGCCACTCTACAAATCACTAGTAAGAACCCAGCTCGAGTATGGCAGTGTTGTTTGGAAGCCCTACAGAATGAAACATATTGAACAAGTGGACGGTGTTCAGAGGAAGACACCAATACAACTACCTTGAATGGGAGCTTGTCGTATCCAGAAAGACTGAAGATGCTGAAACTGGCGACTCTTTTTTACATGCGTTTATGGGGTGTTATGATAGACAGTGAGTGGAAAATACGATGAGAGGGCTAAACAGTTTATACGGATGTGTTCCGATACCTCAGAAAGGTCGTACACAACGACAAGCTCGTTGAACGTTTAACATTGGCGAGCTATTTCACTCTTCACTGAACTCCACGTTCCGTTATATATCAACTTTCGTAAATGTTCTCGATGATTATAAACCATCAGACGAGAGTTAACCTAACTATGTACAATAATTCCAATATCTTTGTAGTCTTACTACAACTAACAGGCAATATCAACTATAAACATCACACTAATGTTCAGGTTTTCTACTAGTGTTGTCGATATTTTGTTAAAATTAAATTACTGAATTATTCTACTTGAAAAAAGATAGCCGTTTACTCGACACCTTCAATAACAAAAGAAAAATCAATAATAAAATAATATACCCTGAAATCACGTGATATATTTATTCACGGTACATTGAATTATTATACACGTATGTTGCTGTAACCAGATGCGACAGTCGGGAACTATAAACTAGAATGATGACTCGATAGCTCTTTATGTATAGAGGCGTGTTAGATATACCAGACTTTTATCAACACCAAGTTGTAGTTCCGTGTTCTGGAACCATTCACTTTCGGAAACCTGTTTTACCTGTCACGAGGGATTGTCAATTTAGAATGTCTTTCTGTATAGTTAGAAATGCTATAAATGCATGCCCAGTGTTCCATCGAATTTGGCTTTTATATAATTTCATATTAATGATTGTTTTGCATAATAGGTTTGGCATTTAAGTAGTTTATAAAAGATAGTTTGTGCATTTCATTGAAAACAGACTGATGACTATTTTCCCAAGACTGTTAAACTAACTCACCTAGTTGTCGTAAAATCTAACATTTTTCAGCAGACCAACACAAAAACGTGTTTATCAGGAGACTGTAAAAAAGTAATCACTAATCCCCAACGTCATCACTCCAGGTCATCACAAACTACCTCGTCATCACTCCAGGTCATCACAAACTACCTCGTCATCACTCCAAGAAATCACCAAAGTTCCACGTCATCACAAGCCAACACGTCATCATTCCACGTCATCACAAAAAACTCCATGTCATCACATCATGTTTATAACAACGCTTCTGCGTCAGCACTAAACTTTCACGTCACCACAAAACTTCCACATCATTACTTTATGTCATCGCTAAACATTTCCCAGCCTGGAGATATCTACACTGTTTACACATCCCCAGCATCCTCTAAACTGGACTAAAACCGTTATGTCTAAATAACAAAGTCAGTAATTCAGCATTTGTGTCGCCATGGAAACCCATTTCTATATCCTTCTTTTTATTTCGCCGCATCATCCACTGGTGCAGATGCCATCCGATAGTGCCCATTGTGTTAAGAGTCCTTAAATTCTCCACTGCAGCTTCCCATACAGGCTTCACAACTTCACAACAGAATCCTGGCTAATTTGAGCAATGAAAGGAAAATCATGAATCTGCTCTCGTGTTCCAAACAAAGAACAGACTAGTTCACAGCTATCTAAAAGCCGGAGCGCAAGCTTTTATTTTCGAGAAACATTTCAATCCCCTTTCTCCATCACATTATAAAGCCATCCTTCTCATGTGGAAACAGCTCCCCTTGAGCTCAACTGACTTTTATTTCTGGAATCGCATTCAATGGCTTTTCATTTGCTATTCTAAGGCGTCCAACGACAAGTTTCTGTACCGTATCGCGTTTGTATGGACAGAACACCACGCCAAACCGATAGAGACCTCCACTACCAACTTTTATTTCGATAAGTTCATTTGAAAGCTTAAAAGCATGACATCTCCGATGAATTGGATATTGTTTGTGTCTCACGATGTAGGTTTCAATCCCTCCAATACTCCAGTACTCCGTGGTATTGCTCATTTTACTTGCAGGAATAGATGAATATAATGTCACGTTTTGATCTCTAAATATTGGATTGGACAATCTCTGACACATCCGCACCATAAGAAACATCCGAATCGTGTTATTGCTATAATGATGTAACACTAACACACCTATTATACCCAGCAATGTCTTTAAATTATTTACGTGAAAATACGTCATAAAATCTGCTCCAAGAAATTCACGGTTGACGAAGAATCACGAAAATAAACATAACGAATTTAGTTTGTTTATACGGGGTACCCACGGAAATCTATACATCTAAAACATCTTAATAGTCTAAAAATAGCCTTAATAGCCTTAATAGCCTAGAAATAAAGTATCCACAAATATGTTATGTTTATACAGTAGTAGTGGTGGTAAACCTGAGACAAGGGATGTATGTTATGTGATATCAACAATGGATTCAAATTAACCAGTAGTATCCTGATGTATTTATCAAAATGCTTACGTTTCGTCCCACTAATGATGTTCAAAGTTATTAATAGATTTTACCTGAGGAATGTGACAAGCGGTGGTTCCTAACGCCGCTAATTGATGAGGTGCAGAAACAATGTACCACAATCCATACTTAAGGAATTATCTTCACGTGCGTCGTAATCACCTCCTCCACATCATACCTAGCTCACAAATGACTGCATGTACCTTAATCCAACACAGACCACCAGAAAGCTCTTTACACACGCTACGTACATTGATTCCGAAATAGAATTGTATCACATTTTATTGAATCGCCTATTATGGACGCTGTCCATAACACCTTGGCGTCCATTGAGAGTCTATTGAGACGGACGACAATACTGCTACAGTACCGAAACTTATAACCTAAAACTCGAACCTATGAGAAGTCGTTATAGGAGAAATTCAACGGGCATGTGTCGCGATATAAAGAAAGCTAGAATGTATGAATTATATCGAGATTTACGAATCATGACCCCTGATAAACTCGCTTTTATCTCCTTTGTATTCAATTTCTATTTTACAAATAATATATTATCAGCAAGTGAGATAACACTGTAAAAACGCATGTAATAAAGGGATATATCAAACCAGCGAGTAATTGTGAAGGCGAGCTAGCCAGCTTATAACACTTGTAACGGGTACTTCAGATTCCAAGCCTTGTACGGGTAGTTAGTCCTCAGATAAAAAAAACCCATACACTCTCCATAAAGAATAGATAACAAAATCAATTTGTATCACGCTTTTTGCTCTAAATTTATGTATTTGAATTAATACTCTTATATTCAAATATTGATTTTCGAAAACTGCACGTGTACGCGAGTGAGAGGATGAATTCAAAGAGAAAGAATACGTTTAGAAAACGTAAAAGTAGATATCATTCAAATGTTTAATACGTTATTTACAGTAAATAGAAATATTGGCACCACTATATTCAGCGAACACTTGTCCCTAGACTTGATGCTTCACAACATTAATACCTGTCGATTGTTCCCCCATATCTACATATCTACATCCAACATAGCCGTATAAATCTACCCAAACGATGAAAGTGTCAGTCACTGTCTCCGAGGGTATAATATACTGTATCAATTGGATACAAGCCTGACCTAAGGTGAAGACTCTCACTATTTAAAACACAAAGCTTTAGTATAACAGGTTGTGGATGTTATTATATTTTAAACATCTCATGTATACTGGGTCTTTTGTACCTATTGTTTACACTTTCTGTAATATCTAGGGTACAATTGATCAATTAACTCACTGATAGAATGGGCTTCTCGCCAAACATTAATTCGCCATATCATTGTACTATGGACGTATTTCAGTACATTGACACTCTTTATAAAGAGGAAATAGCAGGGGAAAATAAGTCATTTAGAACGGTAACAAGAAACACAAAACACACAGAGCGATGTTCACCCATACACAGCTCTGTTCGTCTAAGTAACCTATAGGAACTGTGATATATTTTACTACTGTGTTGGTGGTAATATCTGTATCCCTATCCGTTTGTTTCCTTACGTATCTATGATTGATTAAATTTATTAAACAAAAAGGCTCATGGAAATGAATAGAACCTAAACAAGACACGGATCGAGACGGCACATTTCTGTTGCTGTAATTTCTGTTTTCAAATTACCCAGGTTGACGTCATGCCTGGTTGAACCTCCCTATAATGATTTGGTATATTAAATGATGTAGTACAGCTGTACCTAGAATGGCTACCATTAATTACACATAAGGTTTTGATTGTCGTAAACAAGACAAGAGCTAGAGGCACGCCCATATAGAGAACACATATCCTGTTAGTACCCCGGCATGTCCCTTTCTTCCTAATGATCTCAAAATGAAGTACAATGGATTACACCTAGCTACAATACTCTGTTTGTAAACAAGACTATCTCTGGTAACAATGGGCGGGTGTTACAAACGAATACCAATCGTCCTGGTTCTCGCTACATCTCGGCGGTATTTATCCAAGCCTGACTCCATGTTCATTACATTTCGACAAGGTCTCCCTACCGAAGGGGGTTGGTCAAGATTCTACAGGGGAGGGGCTGAAACCCCACTGTCCTAACTGTCTCTGATGCCTATACCTGTCTTTTCCGTACAGGACAAAATACACCAACACCTGTATAATGTCATTCTTCAATGTCAGTCAACTATGTAGTTCAGATTGATATTGTAATCTTGCTTGAAACAAACATTTTCATTGGCTTGAAATTTTACTTTATCAGCCAAAAACGTACAAAATAGACGTCGTCATTTGTAACGTCGATTTTGATTGGCTAATACAACGGCGTAACAATTTCTAAGAGAAAGGAGCTCGTCAATAAAAGAGGATATAGTGAATTGAATCATAAGGACCTACTTGAATATATTATTGCGCTACATATATTGTATAACGCAAAAAAAAAAAATGCTTCGCACTTAATCTAGAGTAGATTTTTTTTTCATCAAAACATATTAACAAGTAAGTTAATCCGTAAGTGTTATTAAGTTTCGAAATAAAGATCTGTCTCCATCATGTCGTCCTTCAACAACAAGGAAACACTTCTGAAACATCATCAGGTGAGTCTCGCCTATGTATACTAATAACACAGCTGACATACAATACACTCTCCATATATTTACAGACAACTGCATTGTGTACTGTACTTGTACGAGACAACAGACAAAAGAAGATATTGTCCGAGGTGCATGACTTATCCACAATTGACACAATGAAGTTCCACCATCCCTACAAACCCATGGGAAGTGTTTTCAGCTGAATGCCTTAGTGTTGAACAAAATATCAAATTTATTCTTATTACGTTATAACATATGAACATACCAGTACAACGTTTTTGTTATTTCTTTTTTCATAAACACAATAGAAATACAGAACCCATGTCTTCGTCTGATCAAAGGTATTGTACATTTAATTTACTTTCACTAACCCCAAGCATGCCTGTAATTATAGTTCCTGAATTAGTTATTTCATTTGTTTCCATAGTATTACAGAACTGACGAGGTCTCTGTTTATATCTGTCGTCTTTTGCATGAATTAACGCTTCATAATGAAATCAATAAAAATATCTAAATATCAGTTTTTACCGTCAAATTGTATTCGTAAAAATATTATTGTATATTAGATCGTAAATGTTTTCTGTCATTATCATTTTGATATGAAAATATCGTAAATTACAATTAAATTGTACTGAAATGCGACATTAAACCTATCCTCCTTTGAATTGCACTTTTCATATATATATATATTACTTTAAGTATCTTCCCTGATGAGATATTTCTGTTTCCATTTTCTCGATACATATTCTTTATTCTCTAATTAACGGATACGATGAGCAGTTTAAATCTCGTGAGATCAATTTATGTTAATTCAGTTATTTTTTCGTGTTTAACTCTTGTTTTAAATACCCATCAATATCAAGTAAATAACTGTGAAATCGTCCCTATGTGTGATAAATATCTAACAGTTCTGTTGAAAACAAATACTTCAAAATAGCGAACAAAGTTAGGACATTATCCTTCAGATACCTGATATGATCAATTTGGAACAAATATTTACGAAGAATAGTCAGCTTAACGCCATAGTTAAGTGAAACGAAATAGGTCGTAATACGGAGAACACCATATCCGACTAGATACATAATAGAAATTCGGTAAGATACTAAAGACGAAATTCCCATAAACACTCATATTTCTGGATCGCCAACAACACAAAGTATCTTACCATGAATCTTTAAGTATTTCTCTTGCTTATTCCCTAAGCTGATAAGATTGTTGATAGTATCCATAACCAGTAATATATACTTCCTGAATTTGAATAAATGTTTACAGAAATATTTTGTAGATAGAAATCGTATTCGTTTTAACCTGTTAATGCCGAGGCTATTTGTACAGAAGAATCGTTAATCATTCACAGGGTTTGTTACATGATTTGATTAATTAATATTTTATTTCTATACTTGACATTTTCCTTTCGGATCATTATGGCAAATATAATGCTTTAGTAACACGTAATATGCATTCCTCCCTGTATCCTAAGCCATATACCTGCACGTCTAATATAAACCCGCTAAGTTAAACTGTTTCATCTTCGTCACGAAAGAATCAAATGTTTGAAAATGATTTTTATAACCTAAACACAAAAATAGTAACGATTAGTGGAGACCATAACATGTCTATGTTTGATATTTCATTTAAATGATTCAGTATAAATACCAGGGTCTCTCTTCTGCTTTCAATTCGATTTCGAAGTCTAATAACCATGCTCATGATTCTTAATGTTTATGATAGTGTCGCCTTAATGTACCATCCAGCCCTGAAGGCTTTTAGGAGAACGCAACTGTATGATGCAGTTTTATATTATGTATACCCTGAAACTTTACTACATTTTACATTAACATATATTTGTAACATAAATCTGGATGTCAGTTAAAGTGAGTAAGTATTATTTAACTTTAGACTGGACGACGTCATTTACTGTTGAAGTGCATTGCACTAGCATAAAATAGGCGTAATTTAATGTCGACGACACATGTACAGTAGTATTTAAATAACACTTGGTACCATGTAGGTGATTTTACAGTGGTATCGTGGTTTTAAATCTTTTTGAAACTGATCTGTCGTTCGACACTCGCACTATTTGAATCTCGAACGCATTACAATCACAATTTTAGTCAACAGTCAACTCAATTAAATACGTTCACTTTCAAGTTATTTCAAATAAGTATGGCCACCTACCTAAGAGACAAGGAGTCAAATCGTCCAGAATCTGGTTGCTTAGTCCAGCGTAAATCCCAAATTAGGGCAAGGGATGTGTTATATCCATGATCAACACTGTACCATACACACACTAGTGGAGGGTAGTTTAAGCTGTGGTCGATACGCCAGGGACAATTGTTGTAATATCATGTTATAGAATAAATATACCTTTTGACCAAGCGTACGGTTAATCTACGAAACATTCATAGCATGTATCGGTTGCCTACTATGAAAAGAATACTATAGAAAAGGCATATAAAACGGAATAGAATGGGCATTTTAATAGTCTTTAGTTTTCTTTATAATTTGTCGCTAAAGCTCTTTTCTTTTCCTGAATACGTCGGAATTCATCTAGCTTGAATTAAAATCTATTGACATAAAAAGGCTTCTTTCCCGACGATTGAAACATGATAGCTAAATAGCGGGCTGTATGGTTGTGCATTCACAGCGAAAACAACGACACACAATGACCAATGACGAGAGAGTCAATGGGCTTTTATGTCCAGGCCCCTTTGCCTATAGAGGAATTAAACGTAAAGCCTGATAAGTTAAGAGACCTGCATATGTTACGGTAACAATAGCGTCTGGTTATATGCCAAGCTGTCCAGTGTAAAGACGTATAGGCCCCTGACTCTCCTAAGGATAAAACGATTCAATACCATAAGATGTTTACAATAAAAATATCATTTTTAAAGCAAATATAAAAATGATTGATTTTACTTATTTTGTTATTTTATTGTGATGATTTTGAATCCAAACTTATGATATTGATATTGTATTTTATCTGGAATGAACGGAAATTATTCAACGTGAAAAATATTTTCTTTATATCGGCCTGTCGATATCAATGTACGGTACCTGTAAGGTAATGACACAATATGTACCGACTCTACAGTGATACAGAGATTAGATCGTAAACAAGATTTAAACCCTGATATTTATATCAATAGACCTCAAAGTGTTTATACAATTCCTATATTTGTATAACCCATTGTTGTATTGTTAAATCACAGTAAACTGTGTAAAAACACGTAAAAATATCAACAATGGAATTAAATCAATATTCGTACCACGATCAAACTTAAGTATGGTCTGATATAAAAATATCAAAATAGTTTATTAAACGCTGTCTGTCCTTACACACTGACCAATGATAAGTAAACGTTATCTGTCCTTACATACTGACCAATGATAAGTAAACGTTGTCTGTCCTTACACAATGACCAATGATAAGTAAACGTTGTCTGTCCTTACACATTGACCTATGATAAGTAAACGTTGTCTGTCCTTACACACTGAACTATGATAATTAAACGTTGTCTGTCCTTACATACTGACCAATGATAAGTAAACGTTGTCTGTCCTTACACAATGGCCAATGATAAGTAAACGTTGTCTGTCCTTACACACTGACCTATGATAAGTAAATGTTGTCTGTCCTTACATACTGACCGATGATAAGTAAACGTTGTCTGTCCCTACACACTGACCAATGATAAGTAAACGTTGTCTGTCCTTACATACTGACCAATGATAAGTAAACGTTGTCGGTCCTTACACAATGACCAATGATAAGTAAACGTTGTCTGTCCTTACATACTGAACTATGATAAGTAAACGCTGTCTGTCCTTACACAATGACCAATGATAAGTAAACGTTGTCTGTCCTTACACACTGACCAATGATAAGTAAACGTTGTCTGTCCTTACACAATGACCAATGATAAGTAAACGTTGTCTGTCCTTACACACTGACCAATGATAAGTAAACGTTGTCTGTCCTTACACAATGACCAATGATAAGTAAACGTTGTCTGTCCTTACACACTGAACTATGATAAGTAAACGTTGTCTGTCCTTACACACTGACCAATGATAAGTAAACGTTGTCTGTCCTTACATTTTGACCAATGATAAGTAAACGTTGTCTGTCCTTACACACTGAACTATGATAAGTAAACGTTGTCTGTCCTTACACAATGACCAATGATAAGTAAACGTTGTCTGTCCTTACACACTGACCTATAATAAGTGGTGAGCGTTGTTTGACTGTTTCGTCTTAACTACTGCACCTTTCAATCAATCAATCAATCAATCAATCATGAGTTTAATTGGGGAATATATTGTTACTGTTTTTGTTGCTATTTTATTCTATTACCTTACCTTTCTGTTTCAGCCCAGACAATTCTCTTCCTGTTTCTGATGTAAATCCCAACGAATGATAACACACATGTACACAACACGTAGTTAATACTCCACATAAGGTGTAATGCTTTGTAATAACTATTCTTAAGTTCTACACAATAAATAAAGTTTTGTTCTAAGTATTCCACATTAAACATAAGCTTCAATATTGTGTAGTAAATATTCCACATTCCATACCAGATATAACGTTTTGTTGTAAACATTCCACATTCCATACCAGATATAACGTTTTGTTGTAAACATTCCACATTCCATACCAGATATAACGTTTTGTTGTAAACATTCCACATTCCATACCATATATAACGTTTTGTAGTAAGTATTCCACATTCCACACCAGATATAACATTTTGTAGTAAATATTCCACATTCCATACCAGATATAGCGTTTTGTAGTAAACATTCCACATTCCACACCATCTATAACGTTTTGTAGTAAGTATTCCACATTCTACACCAGATATAACATTTTGTAGTAAATATTCCACATTCCACACCAGATATAGCGTTTTGTAATAAACATTCCACATTCCATACCAGATATAACGATTTGTTGTAAATATTCCACATTCCATACCAGATATAACGTTTTGTTGTAAATATTCCACATTCCACACCAGATATAACATTTTGTAGTAAATAATCCACGTTCCACACCAGATATAACGTTTTGTTGTAAACATTCCACATTCTACACCAGATATAACGTTTTGTATTAAATATTCTACATTCCACGTCAGATATAACGTTTTGTTGTAAACATTCCACATTCTACACCAGCTTTAATTGGTTTGCACTTCCACATTCGAAACATATTTTGTAATATTTTGTGGTATTCCATATTCAACATTACAAATGACGCTCTGTAGTTATATTCCTCATCCGAAATTGTATCACTGAAGGAATGAATATAATACGAGGAAATAAGTCACTAATTGTCACTCTTTCTCTCGAACAAGATGACTTAAAACATGTATGCAAATTGCTCCACAGAAACAAACCTAAACGAATTCATCCTTCTGAAGTAACAGGGAGGCTAGTCCTGCGATGGAATGTTTAAACAATACACAAAACGATGTCAATGTGATATAGAGCTTCTTGTTCACGTAATATACCAAGTAACAAGGGTGTATGAATTTGATGTGGAGTACCAAACGGTTAGTGACCACACTATGTTGGGAGGTTTGGTCATGTTAACCTTCACCGTGTCATCAACCTGCTTCCTCACCAGTAACCAATCCAGCTCATTTGTGCACCATCTATCAATGCCGGTACAGGTGACTAACATCCAGTGTTAACTGACATCTCGCGTTAAACTTCCACACCGTTGTTAAACAGGTACGTTAATCCAAGTTTGATATAATCCACAGCGTTTTCTTATCCACAATGTTTCCTCTGTATCAAAACTACTTTGCCTGTGCATTAGTACTACCTAGGCGAGGCTCTGAACGCTTGTACAGCGTCAACACTGACTAAACTAACTACAATACATAATTGTGTTCTCCGGCCTATCATCCAACTTCTCTTTCCACAATGGTGACAGACGTCTTAGTCCATCATTCAAACCCTGTCTTTTTCACTCACATCTTTTTGTGCGTGTGAAACGTTCTTCACATAATGCAGCTTTCTTCCTCGGCTTTTATAACCATATGGTTAAAACACCCTGGGGATATCATTTTTCTATTTTATTGAATAAATACTGAAATTAAAACAGGGCCTATTGTATATGTCACCTTCCGTCGGTAGGATAGGTATTGCCGGCTATTGTTCGCTTTTCTTTACCTTCCAACTTAGCTAAGCAATGATACACCTTTACTATAGAATGTAACTAACTTAAGTAACAATATCTTCCATTCTTTTTCGCCATCCATAAAACCATTTTATCCCTTTCGTTTGAAAAGTTTTTCGCCGATGAATGCAAAATGGGATCTCATTCTGAAAGAGAAGAGAAAAAATGGTGAATTTTGAAAGGGTATACGTAAGGACACAAAGTCGTGAATTTTAGTGTCGTGAAATCATTCTTATATGTATTGTGGGGACGCTATTGAAAACTACGCCTGTACAAAGCTGGCAGGGCAGTATGGACCTAAATTATATCTGTGGTAGGGAAAAGTCAAACAAATGCTGTGAGTTATCTATTTCGGAAATCTAATAACGCTGACACACGAGACTTATTTTAACCACACTACCGTATGCATCTTATTTATTGTTTGTGATTTTCACAATTTATGTTATATATATATACATATATGTATATGTGTGTGTCAAATTGTAGATGTTGTTTCAATTGTTAGATTCGCATTTTTACCAAACTATTAGATTAAAAAATGACGTTTTCGTGGAAATTGTAAAAAGGACTATACTTATATATATTTTCAAGGTATCTATTCGCGAGTTTACCGGGCAACGTGGAAACAACGGGGGGAAAACACTGAAAACAGCAGTCTTTATGGTATGACGATGGTTTATTTTCTTTAACGTCCTTTAAACAGCCAATGTAATTGAAGGACGTGCCAGGTTTTGGAGGTAGAGGAAAGCCGGAGTATCAGAAGAAAAACCACCGGGGTACGGTCAGTACTAGGCAACTGCCCCTCAAGGGTTTCGAACTCACTACCTAGAGGCGGTGGGCTAGTGATCAAATGTCCTGACACCTTGGATGTGGTAAGATTGAGTGATGTATGACGGGGTAGGTTGTGGTAAGGCTGAGTGACGTATGACGGGGCAGGCTGTGGTAAGGTGGAGTGACGTATGACGGGGTAGGTTGTGGTAAGGTTGAGTGACATATGACGGGGTAGGCTGTGGTAAGGTGGAGTGACGTATGACGGGGTAGGCTGTGGTAAGGTTGAGTGACGTATGACGGGGTAGGCTGTGGTAAGGTTGAGTGACGTATGACGGGGTAGGTTGTTGTAAGGTTGAGTGACGTATGACGGGATAGACTGTGGTAAGGTTGAGTGACGTATGACGGGGTAGGCTGTGGTAATGTTGAGTGACATATGACGGGGTAGGCTGTGGTAAGGTGGAGTGACGTATGACGGGGTAGGTTGTGGTAAGGTTGAGTGATGTATGACGGGGTAGGCTGTGGTAAGGTTGAGTGACGTATGACGAGGTAGGCTGTGGTAAGGTTGAGTGACGTATGACGGGGTAGGCTGTGGTAAGGTTGAGTGACGTATGACGGGGTAGGTTGTGGTAAGGTTGAGTGACGTATGACGGGTAGGCTGTGGTAAGGTTGAGTGACGTATGACGGGGTAGGATGTGGTAAGGTTGAATGAGGTATGACGGGGTAGGCTGTGGTAAGTCTGAGTGACGTATGACGGGGTAGGCTGTGGTAAGGTGGAGTGACGTATGACGGGGTAGGCTGTGGTAAGGTGGAGTGACGTATGACGGGGTAGGCTGTGGTAAGGTTGAGTGACGTATGACGAGGTAGGTTGTGGTAAGGTTGAGTGACGTATGACGGGGTAGGTTGTGGTAAGGTTGAGTGACGTATGACGGGGTAGGTTGTGGTAAGGTTGAGTGACGTATGACGGGGTAGGCTGTGGTAAGGTTGAGTGACGTATGACGGGGTAGGTTGTGGTAAGGTTGAGTGACGTATGACGGGGTAGGTTGTGGTAAGGTTGAGTGACGTATGACGGGGTAGGCTGTGGTAAGGTGGAGTGACGTATGACGGGGTAGGCTGTGGTAAGGTGGAGTGACGTATGACGGGGTAGGTTGTGGTAAGGTTGAGTGACGTATGACGGGGTAGGCTGTGGTAAGGTTGAGTGACGTATGACGGGTAGGCTGTGGTAAGGTGGAGTGACGTATGACGGGGTAGGCTGTGGTAAGGTTGAGTGACGTATGACGGGGTAGGCTGTGGTAAGGTGGAGTGACGTATGACGGGGTAGGCTGTGGTAAGGTTGAGTGACGTATGACGGGGTAGGCTGTGGTAAGGTTGAGTGACGTATGACGGGGTAGGCTGTGGTAAGGTTGAGTGACGTATGACGGGGTAGGCTGTGGTAAGGTTGAGTGACGTATGACGGGGTAGGCTGTGGTAAGGTGGAGTGACGTATGACGGGGTAGGCTGTGGTAAGGTTGAGTGACGTATGACGGGGTAGGCTGTGGTAAGGTTGAGTGACGTATGACGGGGTAGGTTGTGGTAAGGTTGAGTGACGTATGACGGGGTAGGCTGTGGTAAGGTTGAGTGACGTATGACGTGATAGGCTGTGGTAAGTTTGGATGACGTATGACGGGGTAGGTTGTGGTAAGGTGGAGTGACGTATGACGGGGTAGGTTGTGGTAATGTTGAGTGACATATGACGGGGTAGGCTGTGGTAAGGTGGAGTGATGTATGACGGGGTAGGCTGTGGTAAGGTTGAGTGACGTATGACGGGGTAGGTTGTGGTAAGGATGGATGGCGTATGACGGGGTAGGCTGTGGTAAGGTGGAGTGACGTATGACGGGGAACGTTGTGGTAAGGTTGAGTAATGTAAGACGGGGTAGGCTGCGGTAAGGTTGAATGAGGTATGACGGGGTAGGCTGTGGTAAGGTTGAGTGATGTATGACGGGGAATGTTGTGGTAAGGTTGAGTGATGTATGACGGGGTAGGTTGTGGTAAGGTGGAGTGACGTATGACGGGGTAGGTTGTGGTAAGGTTGAGTGACGTATGACGGGGTAGGCTGTGGTAAGGTTGAGTGACGTATGACGGGGTAGGTTGTGGTTATGTTGAGTGATGTATGACGGGGTAGGTTGTGGTAAGGTTGAGTGACGTATGACGGGGTAGGCTGTGGTAAGGATGGATGGCGTATGACGTGATAGGTTGTGGTAAGGTTGAATGAGGTATGACGGGGTAGGCTGTGGTAAGGTTGAGTGACGTATGACGGGGTAGGTTGTGGTAAGGTTGAGTGACGTATGACGGGGCAGGCTGTGGTAAGGTGGAGTGACGTATGACGGGGTAGGTTGTGGTTATGTTGAGTGATGTATGACGGGGTAGGTTGTGGTAAGGTTGAGTGACGTATGACGGGGTAGACTGTGGTAAGGTGGAGTGACGTATGACAGGGTAGGCTGTGGTAAGGATGGATGGCGTATGACGTGATAGGTTGTGGTAAGGTTGAATGAGGTATGACGGGGTAGGCTGTGGTAAGGTTGAGTGACGTATGACGGGGTAGGTTGTGGTAAGGTTGAGTGACGTATGACGGGGTAGGTTGTGGTAAGGTTGAGTGATGTATGACGGGGTAGGTTGTGGTAAGGTTTGGTCACATATGACGGGTTAGGGTATGGCTGTTGGCCGGGGGCTTTGGTAAGGTTTGATCACATACAAAGTATGACGTATGATAGGGTATGTCTGTTGGTGGGCCGTGTATATACGCCGTGTACTGGGTATAACACTTTCCCCAACGTCTTTCATCCATTGTTATTGTCTGTCAAGTAGACAGACAGTTGAAGGTCTATTGAATCAGTAGAGTAGAAAATATGTGGAACACCTGCTAAAAGCTTATTGAACCATGCTGAGGACTTACGTCACATCCAGGTAAAGGGAAAATCGCTCGGTATGACCGATAGGTATACCTGACGAACGTGTCGATAGGCTAGTTTTCCTGGAAATATATTGTCGTGGAATGAAGTGGTTTAATATGACAGAAGTGAGTTATCGTATCTGTATAACGATAATATCAGACAGAACTGCAACGACAGGAATATACGTCTGTTTTTCTCTGGACCTGACCGATACCTCACGGATAATGTAAAGGTACGAAACCTTCCGGAGGATGACAACACGGAATCCTCGGAACCGTACGTAAAATACAGCGCAGATTCACAACAGTCCCACAGTGTCAAACAAACTAAGTGTAACGTAACGAGCCAGAAATAATTTAGTATGGTTATATTAGGGGGTAGACTTACATTTCATTTCACCATTATCTGTTGATAGTTCGTCCCAGATAGCGCATATAAATCTTCTACACCATCATCTCGATCAGTATCAAAGTGCAAAGATTACAGAACTAGATCAAAGTCTGAGAGTGATGATTCAATTCAATAAATACCAGATTCTAGTTAGTTTAGAGTTGATTATCGTTCACTGTGACGGACTTAATGACTTGTTCAACACGTCCCATACGAAGGTAATATTCACATGCAAAGAAAAAGAAACAAAATACACTTATCAAAAATATCAATAGTCGGACTTCACTTCACAGTGCTGATCATTTATATAACAGTAAATAGTCAATGTCATGCCAATATCAGACGGCTCACCTTAAAGTTTAACTCGTCAATCTATTTGTTGGAACCATCAACTTATAAAATGTACAGTCTGTTATCACAGTTCATATAAAGAGCGAGGATTTAACTTTTGTCGCACAAGTTTATAAATCACACAAAGTGCAAAGAGGTGTATCCTTGGTGGGGACACTATAACATATATCACCATATTGTGCATGAATAGTATCAATTTGTTATGTTTAAATATGGGGGAGGGTGCTTCATATACATGATAGGGATAGTATCAGTACTTTTTCCCCACATACAAGTTCAATGGAGAATAGACACGTTAAAATGATATTTTAAGATACAATATAAATTTCCAACAATATTACTTATATAAATAGGCACCCTACTATAGATTCAAATGAATTTATTGATATAAAAATATGGATATTTTTGCATGTCATTATTGTATAAAAGGACTTTTAAATTACCAGGCTTGTTGAACCTTAACTTTACTTAACGTCGACTATAATCCATTGCTACCATAATTGGGTGCTTCATCAAGAAAAACATAACAGGCTTAAAGATTGTCCAAAAATTAATCTAAATCTGCCGAATAATGTCGTTAATAAAGCAAGACAAGTTGTAACTGTAATACGTGTCAATCAAATATACATTTTCATAATTTAGCGGTATGACTCACATCTGCCGACATGGTATGACGTCATACCAATCGACGGACATATGACGTCACACCTGCCGACAGACAGTATGGTAGCGAAACTATTTACCTGACTGATCCATTTAAAAATCCTGGTTCGTTATCATGTCCACCAAATATAATCACAAATAATACCACAATTCACATTTCAACAGTACAGATGTAATGTGTTAGAGTTGATTTCACAATTCATCCAGTAAAACGTATCCTGTTACAGTCAGCATCACAATTCATCCAGTACAAAAGTATCCGGTTATAGTCGATATCACAATTCATCCCGTACAAAAGTGTCCAGTCATCATCGAGATCACAATTCATCCAGTACAAAAGTATCCGGTAATAGTCAGTATCACAATTCATCCCGTACAAAAGTGTCCAGTCATCATCGAGATCACAATTCATCCAGTAAAACGTATCCTGTTATAGTCAGTATCACAATTCATCCAGTACAAAAGTATCCGGTTATAGTCGATATCACAATTAATCCCGTACAAAAGTGTCCAGTCATCATCGAGATCACAATTCATCCAGTACAAAAGTATCCTGTTATAGTCAGTATCACAATTCATCCCGTACAAAAGTATCCGGTTATCATCGATATCACAATTCATCCAGTACAAATATGTCCGGACATAATCAGCCAATATCAACACGTTTATTTCCCCCCTCATCTCAACACATCGATTGATGAAAACTCATAACCTTTAACACTGAGAAGTCCTCGGTGCTCTGGTTGAACTTCTATTAATGTCTATACAATGAAAGATGAAGATTTTAAAAGACGTTACTCTTCATTTGAATCCAGTATCCGAGAAATCTGTTGATAATCAAATGGAAAGTATGATATTGTGAATCGATAAGGGAAAACTGCAGCGAGAATGGAGAAATTTCTCTGGAAAACATTCAACAAGAGGATCATGTGTGTCCATTCTCCGGCTCCTACTGCCCTACACCACCTGTAAAACATCCCAGTAGTTCGATGTGAGGACTTGAATGTCACGTTATTGTAATGAAAAGATATATATTCTGAAGTATATGGAGATGTTTTGAGGGATTGTATTATACAGAATTCAGTCTCTCAAGATTTACTGATACAATTTAAATACCAGCATAAATTCTAGTCAAATTACTGAGCTACGAGTCAATAGACCTATACAATTGATTGGAGCACTTGTAATGGTGATTTTTTTGTAAATGTTATTTGCTACTTAAAAGAAAACTACATTGATATAAAAGGCATTTTGTGAAAAGAATTCTGTATAATACATTTTCATGTTAAGTTACTCGTTCATTTAAAAAAGATATCTTTAAAAGCCTGGCGACTGGTATAGTATATAGGGGCGCCAAGTGTGACGATTCTATTGAAAGTAGCTTATACATCCGTGACAATGGTACAAGTCGGAGCGGTGACGTACACATCACTGCCTCAGAATTCACTAACAACTCCACACAAACATGTCCTCAGAGAATCATATTTGACACCTGAGCATTCTCTGCAGGTAAAATTAATGTCACCTGTGCGTTCACGCTACTAATTATGGATGTAATGTTCATGATTCTTGTTAAATAAGTTTGAAATCGAAGTTTTAATCATCAATAAATGTGTCTAAAACAGTTATATCTTTCATACGATCAAACAGATTTTCAATTTAAAGTATCGGATGTTTCATATTTAGCATTTTGCCTGTTGAATTCGGCGATTGAGATCTAAGGAAATTTGCAACAGTAATGAATTTGAACAGAAACATTAGTAATTACATAACTAAACAACGTACATGTTATCATACATGTAACTGGTACACCCTAGGTCTATACCATCATAGGTATTGGTACACCCTAGGTCTATACCAACACGTACTGGTACACCCTAGGTCTATACCAACACGTACTGGTACACCCTAGATCTATATCATCACACGTACTGGTACACCCTAGGTCTATATCATCACACGTACTGGTACACCCTAGGTCTATACCAACACGTACTGGTACACCCTAGGTCTATACCATCACACGTACTGGTACACCCTAGGTCTATACCATCACACGTACTGGTACACCCTAGGTCTATACTATCACACGTACTGGTACACCCTAGGTCTATACCATCACACGTACTGGTACACCCTAGGTCTATACTATCACACGTACTGATACACCCTAGGTCTATACCATCACACGTACTGGTACACCCTAGGTCTATACTATCACACGTACTGGTACACCCTAGGTCTATACCATCACACGTACTGGTACACCCTAGGTCTATACCATCACACGTACTGGTACACCCTAGGTCTATACCATCACACGTACTGGTACACCCTAGTTCTATACCATCACACGTACTGGTACACCCTAGGTCTATACCATCACACGTACTGGTACACCCTAGGTTTATACCAACACACGTACTGGTACACCCTAGGTCTATACTACCACACGCACTGGTACATCCTAGGTCTATACCATCACACGTACTGGTACACCCTAGGTCTATACCATCACACGTACTGGTACACCCTAGGTCTATATCATCACACGTACTGGTACACCCTAGGTCTATACCATTACACGTACTGGTACACCCTAGGTCTATATCATCACACGTACTGGTACACCCTAGGTCTATACCATCACAGGAACTGGTACACCCTAGGTCTATACCATCACACGTACTGGTACACCCTAAGTCTATACCATCACACGTACTGGTACACCCTAGGTCTATACCATCACACGTACTGGTACACGCTAGGTCTATATCATCACACGTACTGGTACACCCTAGGTCTATACCATCACACGTACTGGTACACCCTAGGTCTATACCATCACACGTACTGGTACATCCTAGGTCTATACCAACACGTACTGGTACACCCTAGGTCTATACCATCACACGTACTGGTACACCCCAGGTCTATACCATTACACGTACTGGTACACCCTAGGTCTATACCATCACACGTACTGGTACACCCTAGGTCTATACCATCACACGTACTGGTACACCCTAAGTCTATACCATCACACGTACTGGTACAACCTAGGTCTATACCAACACACGTACTGGTACACCCTAGGTCTATACCACTACACGTACTGGTACACCCTAGGTCTATACTACCACACGTACTGGTACATCCTAGGTCTATACTACCACACGTACTGGTACATCCTAGGTCTATACCAACAACATGTACTGGTACACCCTAGGTCTATACCATCACACGTACTGGTACACCCTAGGTCTTTACCATCACACGTACTGGTACACCCTAGGTCTATATCATCACACGTACTGGTACACCCTAGGTCTATACCATCACACGTACTGGTACACCCTAGGTCTATACCATCACACGTACTGGTACACCCTAGGTCTATATCATCACACGTACTGGTACACCCTAGGTCTATACCATTACACGTACTGGTACACCCTAGGTCTATATCATCACACGTACTGGTACACCCTAGGTCTATATCATCACACGTACTGGTACACCCTAGGTCTATACCATTACACGTACTGGTACACCCTAGGTCTATATCATCACACGTACTGATACACCCTAGGTCTATATCATCACACGTACTGATACACCCTAGGTCTATACCATCATAGGTACTGGTACACCCTAGGTCTATACCATCACACGTACTGGTACACCCTAGGTCTATACCATTACACGTACTGGTACACCCTAGGTCTATACCATTGCACGAATGTATGTACACTGACCACGAGGTAACACAAATGTATGTACACTGACCACGAGTTAACACTAATGTATGTACACTGACCACGAGTTAACACTAATGTATGTACACTGACCACGAGGTAACATTAATGTATGTACACTGACCACGAGGTAACACTAATGTATGTACACTGACCACGAGGTAACACTAATGTATGTACACTGACCACGAGGTAACATTAATGTATGTACACTGACCACGAGGTAACACGAATGTATATACACTGACCACGAGGTAACATTAATGTATGTAAACTGACCACGAAGTGACACTTATGTATGTACACTGACCACGAGGTAACACTAATGTATGTACACTGACCACGAGGTACCACAAATGTATGTACACTGACCACGAGGTAACACTAATGTATATACACTGACCACGATGTACCACTAATGTATGTACACTGACCACGAGGTGACACTTATGTATGTACACTGACCACGAGGTGACACTTATGTATGTACACTGACCACGAGGTAACACTTATGTATGTACACTGACCACGAGGTGACACTTATGTATGTACACTAACCACGAGGTAACACTGACCACGAGGTGACACTTATGTATGTACACTGACCACGAGGTGACACTTATGTATGTACACTGACCACGAGGTAACACTAATGTATGTACACTGACCACGAGTTAACATTAATGTATGTACACTGACCACGAGGTACCACTAATGTATGTACACTGACCACCAGGTAACATAAAGGTATGTACACTGACCACGAGGTAACACTAATGTATGTACACTGACCACGAGGTACCACAAATGTATGTACACTGACCACGAGTTAACATTAATGTATGTACACTGACCACGAGGTGACACTTATGTATGTACACTGACCACGAGGTGACACTAATGTATGTACACTGACCACGAGGTAACACTAATGTATGTACACTGACCACGAGGTAACACTAATGTATATACACTGACCACGAGGTAACACTAATGTATGTACACTGACCACGAGGTAACATTAATGTATGTACACTGACCACGAGGTAACACTAATGTATATACACTGACCACGAGGTAACATTAATGTATGTACACTGACCACGAGTTAACACTAATGTATGTACACTGACCACGAGGTAACACTAATGTATGTACACTGACCACGAGGTAACACTAATGTATGTACACTGACCACGAGGTGACACTAATGTATGTACACTGACCACGAGGTAACACTAATGTATATACACTGACCACGAGGTAACATTAATGTATGTACACTGACCACGAGTTAACACTAATGTATGTACACTGACCACGAGGTAACACTAATGTATGTACACTGACCACCAGGTAACATAAAGGTATGTACACTGACCACGAGGTAACACTAATGTATGTACACTGACCACGAGGTACCACAAATGTATGTACACTGACCACGAGGTAACACTAATGTATGTACACTGACCACGAGGTAACACGTATGTACGTACACTGACCACGAGGTAACACTAATGTATGTACACTGACCACGAGGTAACACTAATGTATGTACACTGACCACGAGGTGACACTAATGTATGTACACTGACCACGAGTTAACACTAATGTATGTACACCTACGATGAGGTAACACGTGTAGCGGGAGGTGATAAAAGGACAAAACGTGCGTAATATTGACAAACAATGACGATTTTAAATCATTAATGTATGCGCGATTTATCAACAGTAACATTTATTTCAAATGAATCAAACACAATGCTCCTTTTCATTGTTGTTCAGAAATCCTATAAGTCTCAGTCCAATTGAAAACAGAATAACGATTGTAAAGCGGCGAACAATAGTTTAACAACCTTCAAAGATGGAGGTAGAACATTTTATATAAGACGTTATGCTAAATCCCAACAAACTCTTTGTTTGAATCACAAAGAGACTTGGCGCACAGCTGGATGGGGAGTTGTTTATTGTTCAAAACATACCACGGTATAAAACACACTAATACGTATACAACAAACTGTTTAAACATTTCGCTTATTGTAAACTTTCTACCACGTGATACCACATACATTCCGTTTAGTGTAAACATTTTCCCAATGAATACAGCATAACGTTTATTGTAAAGTTTACACAACACGATACAGCATGCCATTTATTGTAAAATTTATACAACACGATACAGCAAAACGTTTATTGTAAAGTTTATACAACAGGATACAGCATACCGTTTATTGTAATGTTTATACAACACAATACAGCATATCGTTTATTAACGTTCATACAACACAATACAGCATATCGGTTATTGTAAAGTTTATACAACACGATACAGCATAATGTTTATTGTAAAGTCTATACAACAGGATACAGCATATCGTTTATTGTAAAGTCTATACAACAGGATACAGCATATCGTTTATTGTAAAGTTTACAAAACACGACACAGCATATCGTTTATTGTAAAGTTTATACAACATGATACAGCATACCGTTTATTGTAAAGTTTATACAACACGATACAGCATGCCGTTTATTGTAAAGTTTATACAACACGATACAGCATACCGTTTATTGTGAAGTCTATACAATACGATACAGCATACCGTTTATTGTAAAGTCTATACAATACGATACAGCATACCTTTTATTGTTAAGTTTATTACAAAGTTTATACAACACGATACAGCATACCGTTTATTGTAAAGTTTATACAACAGGATACAGCATATCGTTTATTGTAAAGTTTATACAACACGATACAGCATACCGTTTATTGTAAAGTCTATACAACACGATACAGCATAATGTTTTTTGTAATGTTTATACAACACGATACAGCATTCCGTTTATTGTAAAGTTTATACAACACGATACAGCATACAGTTTTTTGTAATGTTTATACAACACGATACAGCATTCCGTTTATTGTAAAGTTTATACAACACGATACAGCATACCGTTTATTGCACACATAAGTAATAGTAAAAGCGATGTGTACACCCTACAGAACATAATAAAATATTGATATGTAACTAACTACACATATTTAAACGCTGATGATGTTATTCTTGTTTCTATGTAATAAGTAATAATTGTACAATATCTTACTTTGCTCTTAAATCACGTCACTCAAATACACAAAGACCGTTCCACCTTTTTCCAAGTTGATAGATAAAACTTACATACAAAGGGAAATGTTCAACATGCGATACATTTCGTAATTGAAAATCGTAACAATAAAACTATGACATCACACACGTGCCTTTTAATGCTGCGTACATTATATATTTATGTTACAAAGGATTTAATTTCAGTGGAATAAATAATTCAATATAGAAAATTGTTTTGATAAATTGTCTGAATTGTTAGAACTTCTAGTCGAATTATGTAGAATTCCCATTAAGTCGTACATGTTATTCTCATATGGCCATATCTACATGCATCACGAACACGTTTAATTAAGGAATCTTCAGAATTCTTTTCAGGCGTATGGTGACACAATCGAACGCACGCCGATGCAATCAAGTGCTGATGTTACAATCGAACGCACCTTTGCAACGAAACTTGGCATGTTTCATTGCTTTTCAATACCGAGTTCAATACCTATTGAATATTTTCCTTACAATTTTTACTAAACGTATGGAAATTCTAGTAAACCAGGGCGGGTGGATTTTAAGCAAATACTAATGAATTACTGATAAAACAATTTTATAAGGTCATACAGAAGTAGCAGCAGGAAACCTAAGGAGTACCAGAGACAGTGTCAGAATCAATATAGAATAGATACCGTAAACAAAAGGTCCGGTAGACGAAGCATTGTCACCTCAATATTTTCTTCATAAAAAAGAAAATACTGTTGATTATGTAAGGACTGCTATCGGGGCGGTCTTCTTCGATGATGCGGTTCACAAAAATCTCCCCAAAATCTGTTCGAATATTGTCGGAATTGCAAGGTATAAAGCATGAATGCATTCTGGGAGTGAAATAGATCATTTTGCCGTGTAAACATCGTATTCTGCATTAAGTTTATACCTTTGTGAAAGTTGTCGGTTGTATTGCATAATCCTGGTCACGGCACCAAATACGTGTTACAAAGGAACAATGGAGAATATATGGTACTCAGTTTGGAGGTCGAACTAGTAATATCTTGCTTTCTCAGTGTATACCCTTTCACTAAGATAAAGGCCAGTTCCAACCAGCCGTAACTATATACTCTCATGATTTTATGAGTCAGCTATTTCAGCTGGTCTACCAAAAGACAATTGCATGTGATTTAAAGCGTCAGAGCAGAATTCAATTGTTTATACATTAATTAAGCATTGATGTCATTTTTTTTTTAGTTTCATCGGGGTATGAAACAAATTTTGTAAAAAAAAAAAATGACATCAACGCTCGTTTACGGAAAAAGCCGATGGTTTCTGTAGTGCCATAGTTATAGCATCCATACAAAACATGAGAGGTTTAGTGCGCGACACATAGGCTTCCATAACGTCCGCCACAGCAGTGCATATTCTATATATCATAGACATCCGTACAAAACACGATAGCTTTAGTATGCGACATATAGGCTTCCATAGCTATAGCTACGATACAATACTGAAAAAAAATATATAGAAAAACAGACTATTAATTTCTGCTAACAATCATTTGCATATTATCTTTTCTCTATGAATAGTAATTTAGTGGTGTTTTCAGTGATTGGATGGCGGTATAAATTGTCACCATAGTAACTAATTCAATATTCCAATGTTTACGAGCTCACACAAAATATTCATGATGTATTGTACTGCCCTGTTTCTCAATTAAATACCTACTATCACGCTTACAAAGGGTAGAAACGTGTCATAATCCCAGGTTTTGTCGCCGTAAAAGTCTATCCGAAATCAATAGTGCAATCAGTTTATAAACAAACTTCACGCATTAGTCTCTCGGTTTCCGGAAGCTGTATGACTAGTTAGCTTGTCCCAGAATATTTTTCATTGCTTATTTTGAATTTTACAAATCCGAGATAAGTCAGGTTGCGTGAGTTTGATGTGCTAATTTTGCATTCTATATACAATTCACATTTTGCAGATAGACTTGTTTTCAATAGGATTTGAGGCTAAACCGAGTTTATCAGTAGCTTTTTTTTAAGCATCAAATATCCCGAAAGGAAGGATTATTACTCGAGGAGGAGTCAGGTATCCCCCGGAGGGAGGATTGTTACTCGAGGAGGAGACAGGTTTCCCCCGGAGGGAGGAGTGTTACTTGAGGAGGAGTCAGGTTTCCCCCGGAGGGAGGATTGTTACTCGAGGAGTCGGGTTTTCCCCCGGAGGGAGGATTGTTACTCGAGGAGTCAGGTTTTCCCCCGGAGGGGGGAGTGTTACTCGAGGAGGAGTCAGGTTTTCCCCCGGAGGGAGGATTGTTACTCGAGGAGTCAGGTTTCCCCCGGAGGGAGGATTGTTACTCGAGGAGGAGTCAGGTATCCCCCGGAGGGAGGAGTGTTACTCGAGGAGGAGTCAGGTTCCCCCGGAGGGAGGAGTGTTACTCGAGGAGGAGTCAGGTTTCCCCCGGAGGGAGGAGTGTTACTCGAGGAGTCAGGTTTCCCCCGGAGGGAGGAGTGTTACTTGAGGAGGAGTCAGGTATCCCCCGGAGGGAGGAGTGTTACTCGAGGAGGAGTCAGGTTTCCCCCGGAGGGAGGATTGTTACTCGAGGAGGAGTCAGGTTTCCCCCGGAGGGAGGAGTGTTACTCGAGGAGGTGTCAGGTATCCCCCGGAGGGAGGATTGTTACTCGAGGAGGAGTCAGGTTTCCCCCGGAGGGAGTGTCATTCGAGGAGAACTCGGGTTTTCCCGGAGAGAGGAGCGGGGAGGAGTCGGATATGCCTCGACGGACGAGTATATCCCGGGGCTGGAATCGGGTATCCACGGAGGGGTGACCAATATGAAGCTCCGGGTATCCGAGAAAGAACGAGTGTAAACGATGGAGTGTTAAAGCATCTCCCAGGGGAGAAGTCTGGTATCGAGTCTCTGGCCCGAGACATTTATTCTAGACAGGAGATTACACCGTACAGTCATCAGGAGGTTATAGTAAAACAAATCATCGTCTAAACACATTCATTATATGCATATATCTCATTAGACTTTCATTCATAAATATTTATTGACGATAAATATCTAATGGGATTGAGTAACTGTCTACTTCCATTACATCTGAATAGCTAGCTAATTCATTAAATATAAGTAACAGCTGCCGAGACCGAACTCCTATCGTTAATATCAATAACTGTTCAGGCACTTACCATCAGTTATGGAAGTAAGTGATCCGCGTTCACGGTTTTATGAACCTTCAGTCCTGTTTTTGACGTTTGCTTCTTTTTTCACTTTCATGTTAAACGTTAATTGGTAAAAGTCTTCAATTCCTCGCCCTACACCACTGGTACACATTACAGTTCCTCGTTATATATATTCCTGTCGCTAGTGTTGTTCCGTTAATGTCGCCACTGTACTCACCGCCAAATAACAAGCAATCCAAGAAGTGTTCATTGACCAATGAGCTCGCTTTATCCAAGAAAATTACTTTTCACAAATATTGTACTATTCATATAACTATCCGGCGAGATGTCAATTTCTCCGTGTAATAATCATGATATAAAAAGTATGAGAATAAGGTAAAAGAAACGTCTCCATGGAAAACTGGCTGCGTAATACACATGTAAAATACTTTTCTAAACAATTCTGAATATGTCCAGCTCAGGAATTCCTATGTACAAGGCATGCGTTCCCTTACAACACTCCTGTCACGACTGACGACAGACTCCTAGTCTGGAAGATATACAAAAACCAATGGTTTCCTCATAGTAATGATAATAATGTGGCCAAAGTATTTCAATCAGTTTCACCACTGAAAGCGTCCACGACAATGTTAAAATGTGTAGGTATTGTACACGTGGCACAGAGAACACGAGGGGTATGTATAGGCTAGTATTGTTCCTCCATTATCTCCACAACCAGATGTTTTCGCACCGTATGAATGAGTGATTCTCTAATTCTCCAGCCCTAGCGTGCATAGTAGGCATTGGAGTTGGCCGACAATGCTCGGGATTCTATGCCTCCATAGTCTCCTTTCTCTTCTCTTAAATTCAGTTTTCAATGGTAACTGTGTGGTCAAAAGGATGTGTTAATTCACATCTTTGATTCCATTGCGCTGACATCACCATCACAATGATCTCCCGGAGACCAGGAATAATAGCACGGAATAACGCCGTCCGGACCAATACTTAGTTGTCATCTGTACCACGTGATCAGTACGGACCAGTTCCGAGTTTTCATCTATACGACGTGGGTAGCCTGGACCAGTACCTAGTTGTCACCTATACCACGTGATCAGTACGGACCAGTTCCGAGTTTTCATCTATACGACGTGGGTAGCCTGGACCAGTACTAAGTTGTCTTCTGTACCACGTGATCCGTCTAGACCAGTATCAAGTTGTCTTCTGTACCACGTGATCCGTCCAGACCAGTACCAATTTGTCTTCTCTACCACGTGATCTGTCAAGACAAGTACCAAGCTGTCATCTATACTACGTGATCAGTCTGGACCAGTACCTAGTTGTCATCTGTACCATGTGATCAGTTCGCACCAGTACCGAGTTGTCTTCTATACCACGTGATCAGTCCGCACCAGTACCGAGTTGTCTTCTATACCACGTGATCAGTTCGCACCAGTACCGAGTTGTCTTCTATACCACGTGATCAGTCCGCACCAGTACCGAGTTGTCTTCTATACCACGTGATCAGTTCACACCAGTACCGAGTTGTCTTCTATACCACGTGATCAGTTCACACCAGTACCGAGTTGTCTTCTATACCACGTGATCAGTCCGCACCAGTACCGAGTTGTCTTCTATACCACGTGATCAGTCCGCACCAGTACCGAGTTGTCTTCTATACCACGTGATCAGTCCGCACCAGTACCGAGTTGTATTCTATACCACGTGATCAGTCCGCACCAGTACCGAGTTGTCTTCTATACCACGTGATCAGTTCACACCAGTACCGAGTTGTCGTATGTACTGTAACGTGACGCGTAGTTACTTGACGTTGTTCTCCCTATCGTTCAGGGAATTAGTTCACCTGATAATTAATGTTACATAAAAAATAGTCCAAACTCATAAGACGGCAGCAATCACAGGCTCACCCCAAAGGTTTCTGTATTTACAAGATTAACCCCCAAGGTTTCTGTAATTACAGGATAAACACCCAATGTTTCTGTAATTACAGGATAAACACCCAATGTTTCTGTAATTACAGGATAAACACCCAATGTTTCTGTAATTACAGGATAAACACCCAAGGTTCGATTCGTTACGTGAATTTTGTTTGTTTACCCTAAGTGTAAATAAAAAAACATTCCCCGTGTTTTGAGTGTAAGCTTGTTTACAAATAAGTAATTCTTATGCAGCTACAGCAGCTTATGTTGATAACTTTATCGTCGCCAAGACGTCCTTTGACAGTTTATGAATACTTAATTGTCATCGTAAATCTCGTTGGCGTCATTGTCCTACTTAACCACAACGGAAACAAGGTCGTCTATTGACATGTGTAATTATATCATTAACTTGACATCATAATCTACAGATCGCTGAAAATGACATCAATATAGTCATCAATCATTTAACAAATCGTCGTCGTCCTCTCCTCGGCGATGATTATGTCGACGATTCCTCCCTGACGACAGACTGCGTTAGTTACATGTATAACAGCTATACTCCGAGTTGACACAATCAATGTCCAACACTAATCAGCGCTCCGGTAAAGCCAACCGTTCAATATTCTTTTATTATACCGCTTTATATAAAACACTATCATTTCTATAAAGGTTTTAGAACTGAAAATGATACCCAAATGTAACTTGTCGTCAATAGCAGAAGCAGTATTGTTTGCTCGCAAACCAACCGTGGTGATAGCCTTTGAAATGGCCGGTATCTGATACGGATTTCAGATTGGTTTCAGGGGAAAGCGTCATTATCACAAGGTGTTTTGGAGATCAAAAAACTAATTTTATGAAAAGCGGATCTAAACCCGGTATCCGGAATCCGAAATCGATTGTGATCTCTTTCAATCAAAAATTGATTTGTGTCCTATGTGCTAAATGTTTTTAACGTCACCGGATTGTATTGATACAGCAGATACGTACAGCGGTGACGTGGTATTATTCAGAAATTCCACATTCAATTCATATTAGATTGGAATGTCAATAATTTAAAGTATGTGTATATGAAATATTTATCTTTTTGCGTCAACAGAGTCAAGTCATTGACTATTAAATGATTGGGAGGGGAACACAATTTTGCATGTATTCATTAACTTCAATATCTCACAAACACCATTGACATCAATCAGGTTATGTCCAAAGGCATTTAAAGTACATTTTTTTATAACAGTCTTAGTCGTGAAGTATCACTATAGAGTACATCGCTGGCTATGAGAACCAATCAATGACTATGAGAACCAATCAATGACTATGAGAACCAATCAATGACTATGAGAACACATACACTATCAGAACAAATCACTCGCTATTAGAACAAATGACTCAATTTAGAGTAAATAGCTCACTAATAGAGTAAATTACTATAAGTGTAAATAACTCATTATTAGAGTAAATCACTCGCTGTTAGAGCAAATGACTCACTATTAAAAGTATATCACTCGCTATTGATATAAATCACTCACAATTAGAACAAATGACTCACAATTAGAGTAAACCACTCGCTATTAGAATAAATCACTCACTATTAGTATGAATAACTCAATATTAGTGCAAATCACTCACTATTAGTATAAATCACTCACTATTAGAGTAAGTCACTCACTTTTAGAGCTAATTACTCATTGTTAGACTATCAGATCAATTAGTGAGGGAAATAATAATACATATCATGATGCGGAAATATACAATACATACTGGAGTTTTGGAAAACGTCACTCACTTTTACAATGGGAAATCAAGATTTAACTTAACACTTCAGTGAGTTTCAATAGACACTGTGACAATTTTTTTCGTTTCTGATCAAAAACAAAACAAAAACATAAAAACTGTAAACATACTGATACAGAAATGACTTTGAAATAGAGAGGTGATTGTAATAGAGAGGTGATTGTAATAGAGAGGTGATTGTAATAGAGAGGTGATTGTAATAGAGAGGTGATTGTAATAGAGGTGATTGTAATAGAGGTGATTGTAATAGAGAGGTGATTGTAATAGAGAGGTGATTGTAATAGAGAGGTGATTGTAATAGAGAGGTGATTGTAATAGAGAGGTGATTGTAATAGAGAGGTGATTGTAATAGAGCGGTGATTGTAATAGAGAGGTGATTGTAATAGAGAGGTGATTGTAATAGAGATGTGATTGTAATAGAGAGGGGAGTGTAATAGAGAGGTGATTGTAATAGAGAGGTGATTGTAATAGAGAGGTGATTGTAATAGAGAGATGATTGTAATAGAGAGGTGATTGTAATAGAGGTGATTGTAATAGAGAGGTGATTGTAATAGAGGTGATTGTAATAGAGAGGTGATTGTAATAGAGAGGTGATTGTAATAGAGAGGTGATTGTAATAGAGAGGTGATTGTAATAGAGAGGTGATTGTAATAGAGATGTGATTGTAATAGGGAGGTGGTTGTAATAGAGAGGTGATTGTAACAGAGATGTGATTGTAATAGAGAGGTGATTGTAATAGAGAGGTGATTGTAATAGAGAGGTGATTGTAATAGAGAGGTGATTGTAATAGAGATGATTGTAATAGAGAGGTGATTGTAATAGAGAGATGATTGTAATAGAGAGGTGATTGTAATAGAGGTGATTGTAATAGAGAGGTGATTGTAATAGAGGTGATTGTAATAGAGAGGTGATTGTAATAGAGAGGTGATTGTAATAGGGAGGTGATTGTAATAGGGAGGTGATTGTAACAGAGATGTGATTGTAATAGGGAGGTGGTTGTAATAGAGAGGTGATTGTAACAGAGATGTGATTGTAATAGAGAGGTGATTGTAATAGAGAGGTGATTGTAATAGAGAGGTGATTGTAATAGAGAGGTGATTGTAATAGAGAGGTGATTGTAATAGAGAGGTGATTGTAATAGAGTGGTGATTGTAATAGAGAGGTGATTGTAATAGAGTGGTGATTGTTATAGAGATGTGATTGTAATAGAGAGGTGATTGTAATAGGGAGGTGATTGTAACAGAGAGGTGATTGTAATAGAGATGTGATTGTAATAGAGAGGTGATTGTAATAGAGAGGTGATTGTAATAGAGAGGTGATTGTAATAGAGGGATTGTAATAGAGAGGTGATTGTAATAGAGAGGTGATTGTAATAGAGAGGTGATTGTAATAGAGAGGTGATTGTAATAGAGATGTGATTGTAATAGAGGTGATTGTAACAGAGAGGTGATTGTAATAGAGAGGTGATTGTAATAGAGAGGTGATTGTAATAGAGGGGTGATTGTAATAGAGAGGTGATTGTAATAGAGAGGTGATTGTAATAGAGAGGTGATTGTAATAGAGGTGATTGTAACAGAGAGGTGATTGTAATAGAGAGGTGATTGTAATAGAGAGGTGATTGTAATAGAGAGGTGATTGTAATAGATGTGATTGTAATAGAGCTGTGATTGCAATAGAGAGGTGATTGTAATAGAGGTGATTGTAATAGAGATGATTGTAATAGAGATGTGACTGTAATAGAGATGAGATTGTAATAGAGAGGTGATTGTAATAGAGGTGATTGTAATAGAGTGGTGATTGTAATAGAGATGTGATTGTAATAGAGGTGATTGTAATAGAGAGGTGATTGTAATAGAGATGTGATTGTAATAGAGATGTGACTGTAATAGAGTGGTGATTGTAATAGAGAGGTGATTGTAATAGAGGTGATTGTAATAGAGAGGTGATTGTAATAGAGATGTGATTGTAATAGAGAGGTGATTGTAATAGAGTAGTGATTGTAATAGAGAGGTGATTGTAATAGAGAGGTGATTGTAATAGAGATGTGATTGTAATAGAGAGGTGATTGTAATAGAGAGGTGATTGTAATAGAGATGTGATTGTAATAGAGATGTGATTGTAATAGAGATGTGATTGTAATAGAGATGTGATTGTAATAGAGAGGTGATTGTAATAGAGAGGTGATTGTAATAGAGATGTGATTGTAATAGAGAGGTGATTGTAATAGAGAGGTGATTGTAATAGAGATGTGATTGTAATAGAGAGGTGATTGTAATAGAGATGTGATTGTAATAGAGATGTGATTGTAATAGAGGTGATTGTAATAGAGAGGTGATTGTAATAGAGAGGTGATTGTAATAGAGGTGATTGTAATAGAGAGGTGATTGTAATAGAGATGTGATTGTAATAGAGAGGTGATTGTAATAGAGATGTGACTGTAATAGAGTGGTGATTGTAATAGAGAGGTGATTGTAATAGAGGTGATTGTAATAGAGAGGTGATTGTAATAGAGATGTGATTGTAATAGAGAGATGATTGTAATAGAGATGTGATTGTAATAGAGAGGTGATTGTAATAGAGTAGTGATTGTAATAGAGAGGTGATTGTAATAGAGACGTGATTGTAATAGAGAGGTGATTGTAATAGAGAGGTGATTGTAATAGAGAGGTGATTGTAATAGAGAGGGGAGTGTAATAGAGAGGTGATTGTAATAGAGAGGTGATTGTAATAGAGAGGTGGTTGTAATAGAGAGGTGGTTGTAATAGAGATGTGATTGTAATAGAGAGGTGATTGTAATAGAGAGGTGATTGTAATAGAGAGGTGATTGTAATAGAGAGGTGATTGTAATAGGGAGGTGATTGTGTAATAGAGATGTGATTGTAATAGAGAGGTGATTGTAATAGAGAGGTGATTGTAATAGAGAGGTGATTGTAATAGAGAGGTGACTGTAATAGAGAGGTGATTGTAATAGAGAGGTGATTGTAATAGAGAGGTGATTGTAATAGAGAGGTGATTGTAATAGAGAGGTGATTGTAATAGAGAGGTGATTGTAATAGAGATGGTGATTGTAATAGAGAGGTGATTGTAATAGAGATGTGATTGTAATAGAGAGGTGATTGTAATAGAGAGGTGATTGTAATAGAGAGGTGATTGTAATAGAGAGGTGATTGTAATAGAGAGGTGATTGTAATAGAGAGGTGATTGTAATAGATGTGATTGTAATAGAGAGGTGATTGTAATAGAGAGGTGGTTGTAATAGAGAGGTGATTGTAATAGAGTAGGTGATTGTAATAGAGATGTGCTTGTAATAGAGAGGTGATTGTAATAGAGAGGTGATTGTAATAGAGAGGTGATGTAATAGAGAGGTTGATTGTAATAGAGAGTGATTGTAATAGAGAGGTGATTGTAATAGAGAGGTGATTGTAATAGAGAGGTGATTGTAATAGAGAGGGTGATTGTAATAGAGATGTGATTGTAATAGAGAGGTGATTGTAATAGAGATGGTGATTGTTAATAGAGATGGTGATTGTAATAGAGAGGTGATTGATAATAGAGAGGTGATTGTAATAGAGAGGTGATTGTAATAGAGGTGATTGTACTAGAGAGTGATTGTAATAGAGAGGTGATTGTTAATAGAGTGTGATTGTAATAGAGAGGTGATTGTAATAGAGATGTGATTGTTAATAGAGAGGTGATTGTAATAGAGATGTGATTGTAATAGAGAGGTGATTGTAATAGAGATGTGATTGTAATAGAGGGTGATTGTAATAGAGAGGTGATTGTATAGAGAGGTGATTGTAATAGAGAGGTGATTGTAATAGAGAGGTGATTGTAATAGAGGTGATTGTAATAGAGAGGTGATTGTAATAGGGAGGTGATTGTAATAGGGAGGTGATTGTAATAGAGAGGTGATTGTAATAGAGAGGTGATTGTAATAGAGAGGTGATTGTAATAGAGAGGTGATTGTAATAGGGAGGTGACTTGTAATAGAGAGGTGATTGTACTAGAGAGGTGATTGTAATAGAGAGGTGATTGTAATAGAGAGGTGATTGTAATAGAGAGGTGATTGTAATAGAGAGGTGATTGTAATAGAGAGGTGATTGTAATAGAGAGGTGATTGTAATAGAGAGGTGATTGTAATAGAGATGTGATTGTAATAGAGAGGTGATTGTAATAGAGAGGTGATTGTAATAGAGAGGTGATTGTAATAGAGAGGTGATTGTAATAGAGAGGTGATTGTAATAGAGAGTGATTGTAATAGAGGTCATTGTAATAGAGAGGTGATTGTAATAGAGATGTGATTGTAATAGAGAGCTGATTGTAATAGAGATGTGATTGTAATAGAGAGGTGATTGTAATAGAGAGGTGGTTGTAATAGAGATGTGATTGTAATAGAGATGAGATTGTAATAGAGAGGTGATTGTAATAGAGGTGATTGTAATAGAGAGGTGATTGTAATAGAGAGGTGATTGTAATAGAGGTGATTGTAATAGAGAGGTGATTGTAATAGAGATGTGATTGTAATAGAGAGGTGATTGTAATAGAGGTGATTGTAATAGAGAGGTGATTGTAATAGAGAGGTGATTGTAATAGAGAGGTGATTGTAATAGAGGTGATTGTAATAGAGAGGTGATTGTAATAGAGAGGTGATTGTAATAGAGGTGATTGTAATAGAGAGGTGATTGTAATAGAGAGGTGATTGTAATAGGGAGGTGATTGTAATAGAGATGTGATTGTATAGAGAGGTGATTGTAATAGAGAGGTGATTGTAATAGAGAGGTGATTGTAATAGAGAGGTGATTGTAATAGGGAGGTGATTGTAATAGAGGTGTGATTGTAATAGAGAGGTGATTGTAATAGAGAGGTGATTGTAATAGAGAGGTGATTGTAATAGAGGTGATTGTAATAGGGAGGTGATTGTAATAGAGAGGTGATTGTTATAGAGAGGTGATTGTAATAGAGATGTGATTGTAATAGAGAGGTGATTGTAATAGAGAGGTGATTGTAATAGAGAGGTGATTGTATAGAGATGTGATTGTAATAGAGAGGTGATTGTAATAGAGAGGTGATTGTAATAGGGAGGTGATTGTAATAGAGAGGTGATTGTAATAGAGAGGTGATTGTATAGAAACATTTAACTGCCAAGTCGTATAAAAAACAATCTAAATGGAGGTTTGAATACCGACGTAATATTGAACAAAAAATCTTACACCTTATGTGCTTTTCATGGAGAAAATAGAAATAAAATAAAACATGACAGTCACTTACTTGTTACATGTTATACGATTATAGTTTTATATTTGGAGAAGAATCCTGATCAACTGAGGGCGACCTACATACTGTACCATAACAAATAATTATCATGGTAGAGAGATACTTAGATCGCCAATCTAATGATTTAATTATTATAAATCTTATTAATTATATGAATTATATACTAATTAACAGTCATAATTAATAAAAATATATATGTTTGTTAAAAAGTGTCAGACAAAGCATATGTAACAGAATGTGAATCTTACTTATACTGATAAATACCGATATAGCTCGCGACTCACTAATTAAATGGCTTACCTTTGTAGTAGGTTGATCACGTGACACGTGTGATCTAGCACGTTCTGATGTTACAGAACAAGAATACTGTTTATATATACTATATATATATGCTGTCCCGTCCATCACGGCCCGGCTATATGTAACACTATGTCCATGTCCTACGTAATATACCGACGTTCTATTGAAGTCTTATATAAAGTGGAGCCAACACTGTGTTGTAAAATTGAGTGACTTTGGGAGTTTATACAGTCAATAGAAGTATCAGGGCTGACACGAGTCTTAATGTCCTCATACTGAATCAGCCAATTATGCTGTGGTATTGTGGCCTTTCTATATAACTATTAAACAGGCCGGCCCAATCCGCTCTACAAAAGACGTTTTAGTTCCGGACAATACAGGCTGACGATAAGTTTAGAACCAAACACGAGCCTGGAGTTCAGTGTAAATACTGTTATGGAGCGGTCACAAGTGAGCAGTACGTTTCGTGTCTCGTTGTTAAAATCAGGTAATAAATCAAACAACATCTATCCAAAAGGTTAAATACAGTCTTCTATAATAAACCTTTGAAATTCAATTGATGGTTTTGTTATATTGTATTTGAGCAAAGATAAACATGTTGAAAAGACTTTTAATTTTGTTTGTGAAGTCGTTTTTCTAAAGGATTGACGCATGCGCATTGGCAATCAAGTTGTCTTCCGTTTGTAAAGAAGAATTACGATGAATATAATAGAATAATCTAAGTGCTTGTACTGTCGTCTGGCGACACTGAAATGACACAAGGAGGTAAGCAAACCGTTTTGAGGACATAAACTTGGACGGCCAATGCCGATATCTGTATTCAATACCAGCGTTATCGGTAATAGCTTCTCCACCTTTCAGCGATGACTGGAGGACAGTCTACAGACATACCACAGTCTAAGTAAGATCAACTGTGTTCTCTAAGTTATTTATCCGTATAAAATCAACCCAAATTATGCAAACTTTTGTTTTATATATAACAGGATGTAAGTGGGCGTGTGTAAATAATTAGTTCCTCTAATGTAGCCTATTTATATTTTGGGGTTTTAAAAGAGATACTTTGGACTAAAAGTATATAAAATGTCCATGTTAGCATTCTATGAAATTCTACTCACACCCCACAGCCTTATATGCAGAATATTTAGAACCTCTAAATCCTGTATAAAGTACGAATGCATCATTCATGTACACAATGCACACAATGTCAACTTCCTGTATAAGTGTAGGTACGTCTACTTCCTGTACACAGTGTAGGTACGTCAACTTCCTGTACACAGTGTAAACACGTCAACGTCCTGTACACAGTGTAGGTACATCTACTTCCTGTACACAGTGTAGGTACGTCTACTTCCTGTACACAGTGTAGGTACATCTACTTCCTGTACACAGTGTAGGTACGTCTAATTCCTGTACACAGTGTAGGTACGTCTACTTCCTGTACACAGTGTAGGTACATCTACTTCATGTACACAGTGTAGGTACGTCTACTTCCTGTACACAGTGTAGGTACGTCTACTTCCTGTACACAGTGTAGGTACATCTACTTCCTGTACACAGTGTAGGTACATCTACTTCCTGTACACAGTGTAGGTACGTCTACTTCCTGTACACAGTGTAGGTACATCTACTTCCTGTACACAGTGTAGGTACGTCTTCTTCCTGTACACAGTGTAGGTACGTCTACTTCCTGTACACAGTGTAGGTACATCTACTTCATGTACACAGTGTAGGTACGTCTACTTCCTGTACACAGTGTAGGTACGTCTACTTCCTGTACACAGTGTAGGTACATCTACTTCATGTACACAGTGTAGGTACGTCTACTTCCTGTACACAGTGTAGGTACATCTACTTCCTGTACACAGTGTAGGTACATCTACTTCCTGTACACAGTGTAGGTACATCTACTTCCTGTACACAGTGTAGGTACATCTACTTCCTGTACACAGTGTAGGTCCGTCTACTTCCTGTACACAGTGTAGGTACATCTACTTCCTGTACACAGTGTAGGTCCGTCTACTTCCTGTACACAGTGTAGGTACATCTACTTCCTGTACACAATGTAGGTGCGTCTACTTCCTGTACACAGTGTAGGTCCGTTTACTTCCTGTACACAGTGTAGGTACATCTACTTCCTGTACACAATGTAGGTGCGTCAACTTCCTGTACACAGTGTAGGTACATCTACTTCCTGTACACAATGTAGGTACGTCTACTTCCTGTACACAGTGTAGGTACATCTACTTCCTGTACACAATGTAGGTACGTCAACTTCCTGTACACAATGTAGTACGTCAACTTCCTGTACACAGTGTAGGTACATCTACTTCCTGTACACAATGTAGGTACGTCAACTTCCTGTACACAGTGTAGGTACATCTACTTCCTGTACACAGTGTAGGTACATCTACTTCCTGTACACAATGTAGGTACGTCAACTTCCTGTACACAGTGTAGGTACATCTACTTCCTGTACACAATGTAGGTACGTCAACTTCCTGTACACAGTGTAGGTACGTCAACTTCCTGTACACAATGTAGGTACGTCAACTTCCTGTACACAATGTAGTACGTCAACTTCCTGTACACAGTGTAGGTACATCTACTTCCTGTACACAATGTAGGTACGTCAACTTCCTGTACACAGTGTAGGTACATCTACTTCCTGTACACAATGTAGGTACGTCAACTTCCTGTACACAGTGTAGGTACATCTACTTCCTGTACACAATGTAGGTACGTCAACTTCCTGTACACAATGTAGTACGTTAACTTCCTGTACACAGTGTAGGTACATCTACTTCCTGTACACAGTGTAGGTACCTCTACTTCCTGTACACAGTGTAGGTACGTCAACTTCCTGTACACAGTGTAGGTACGTCAACTTCCTGTACACAATGTAGTACGTTAACTTCCTGTACACAGTGTAGGTACCTCTACTTCCTGTACACAGTGTAGGTACGTCTACTTCCTGTACACAATGTAGTACGTTAACTTCCTGTACACAGTGTAGGTACCTCTACTTCCTGTACACAGTGTAGGTACGTCTACTTCCTGTACACAATGTAGTACGTCAACTTCCTGTACACAGTGTAGGTACGTCAACTTCCTGTACACAGTGTAGGTACATCTACTTCCTGTACACAGTGTAGGTACCTCTACTTCCTGTACACAGTGTAGGTACATCTACTTCCTGTACACAATGTAGGTACGTCTACTTCCTGTACACAATGTAGTACGTCTACTTCCTGTACACAGTGTAGGTACGTCTACTTCCTGTAAACAGTGTAGGTACGTCTACTTCCTGTAAACAGTGACGATCATCTCATTAGGATTTGATCAGTGATGTTTTAGATCAACCATGATCTCCTGAGGAATTTGATTAAATATCGCCTCGTGAGGAAGTGGTTGGAGATATTTTTGATCAACGATCATGTCGTCAGAATTGGATCAACCATCATCTCAAGAAGAATCGGTCGGGGATATTTTGGATCAACCATCGTCTCGTGAGGAATTGATCGGGAATGTTTTGGATAGAAGATGTTTTTGATCAACCATCATATCTTAAGGATTCGGCCGGGGAAGATTAGATCATCCATCGTCTCTCGAGTTATTGGTCTGAGACGTTGTTTTGTCAGCCATCATCTCTTAAGGATTTGGTCGGGCTGTTTTGGATCAACGATCATCTCTTAAAAATTTGGTCGGGCTGTTTTGGATCAACGATCATCTCTTGTGGATTTGGTTGGAGATGTTTAATCTCAAATCCCATGTTCACTGTTCACGATTTTCATATGTGACGTCACGTTATTGTTTCTATAGGGATTAACAAACTGTATGGAGTCGAAATGTTCCTATCTTATAACTGGAGAGTTTTACAGAATCTTACACTCGTGTCTATTTCATATGGAATTCGTTGGACACTTGTTCAAATGATTTTACATACAACTCGCCTATAGGCACGTGGTTTATCGAATTATTGAATTTATCAGGCGTCTAGTTGCCTGATCATCTTGAAATGTCGATTTAGCAATGTGTTCCTTAACTTTCGGGATTTTACTACTGAGAATCTAAACATTTTCCCAACTTGTTGTCGTCATTTGTAGCATATCGAGATATAATGCACACATTTTCCCATCAACGGCGTCAGGTTAGTCAATTGGTTGGATGATCTAATTTTCTCTGTGATGTCGAAAACAAGGCGAGTGTTTTGTACCTAGGACAGACATCCTATAGAAATACCAATGTATTATTAACAAGCGAGATATTACAGAATATTTATAGAAAGTACGTTGTTTGTTCGTACTCAGTAATACGCCAGCTTTGTTGTTATTTTGATTTTTTATTGATGACTTGTATTGTGACTGTCCCCAGATAGTATCACTCTGTGGGTACCCGAGGCGTGCACGGCCTCGTAATTCTCTGTTTAACATGCAGATCTGGTCACGTTTTGTACACGTACATGGTGATGGTGGAATAATCTATTTATAAACTAGGTCAATCAACACCCTAGTTTTTAATCAGTTTAATACTCCTCAAATCAAATTGTAAAAAGTAATATTTCCTCTCTATATTTTCGGTCACCTGCGCACATATTCAAATTAAACGTGTTGGACTTCCAAAAAGGCCAACAGAAGTAGATACAATGTATATGAAATCATTTTGAAAGTTTTCTTTTTTTTTTCTTTTTGAAATTAGGTATGCACATGTTAAGTTTCATGTAAACAACATAACCAGTGATATTTAACGAGCCTGTAAACCGCAAGTCATCATTGTTGTTGTGTGTTAATTTAAACAGATATTGTAGAACATTAACGCACAATGATAACGAGGGACAATCGTCAATTCCTCTCTATATAAGCCATATTTGTTTGATATTATTCACAGCCGCCATTTACATTTTAAGGTCAAAATAGAATCAATGTTTATGCTTTTATAAAGTCAAATTCGGTCGCGCACTACCTGCTTTACACGCCCGTGAGCATGACATGGTTATTGTGTGCAATGATGTGGTCCATATGAGCTTACAGTGTTCTTCTAAAACTGACATTTTACGCATGTTTTGTCGAAATTAACAGGCAGCTTATCAAATCACATGTCAACAGCAACACCCATGGTTGGACATGGTACATACTAACAATTGATCGAATTACTTCTGTTAAATTGTACCAGAATGCGATCGAGGTAAGTTCCATGTAGCGAGCCTTGGTCTCACAGCTGTGTGGTATTTCGGTAATATTTTACCTAGGCGATATTCGTCATCACGTGGTCAAAGCTGTTGTGAAGACTGGTAATAACAAAGAAAAAGTAACGTTCGCCAGATCATATTGTCCCATTGACTTTTTTTTTAACTATACACGTTACACAATTGTTTGCGAATATCTAAACACAATTCTATATCTAAATATCTATCTGATGACACAATACTTAAATAAGATATCCATTATCTTACCCACCTGATAGGTAAATGACCTATGGAAATATAGAGCCTTGAACTTGATAAAGATTTTATCAACGCTTCATCAAGGACAAAAATATGTCCAAATTTAGAAAACCAACAACCTAGTTTGACATGAAATGCTGCCGATTGGAAAATGATTACACTTATAAAAAGCAAAAACTCACCTAGATTGTAGTCAATCCTGTTTTGACAAATGTAGAATTGTTTTAATCCGTAGTGCTCACACAGTTTAACTTCATCAGTATAGAGCAACTCAAGGGTACAACTGATGGCTGGGGTACGTCTGAACTAAAACAGAAATATTTAACATTTGTCTAAAACCTACACAAATGTTTAGTTACAGACGGTATTAGTTACAGTGGATACTAGTTACAGCCGATGTTAGTTACAGTCGGGTATTAGTTACAGCGGGTATTAGTTACAGCGGGTATTAGTTACAGCGGGTATTAGTTACATCCGGTATTAGTTACAGCCGGTATTAGTTACAGCCGATGTTAGTTACAGTCGGGTATTAGTTACAGCCGGTATTAGTTACAGACGGTATTAGTTACAGACGGTATTAGTTACAGCGGGTATAAGTTACAGCGGGTATAAGTTACAGCGGATATTAGTTACAGCCGATGTTAGTTACAGCGGGTATTAGTTACAGTCGGTATTAGTTACAGACGGTATTAGTTACAGCGGGTATTAGTTACAGACGGTATTAGTTACAGCGGGTATTAGTTACAGACGGTATTAGTTACAGCCGGTATTAGTTACAGCGGATATTAGTTACAGTCGGGTATTAGTTACAGAAGGTATTAGTTACAGCGGGTATTAGTTACAGACGGTATTAGTTACAGCCGATATTAGTTACAGCCGATATTAGTTACAGTCGGGTATTAGTTACAGAAGGTATTAGTTACAGCGGATATTAGTTACAGTCGGGTATTAGTTACAGCCGATGTTAGTTACAGCGGGTATTAGTTACAGTCGGTATTAGTTACAGACGGTATTAGTTACAGCGGATATTAGTTACAGCCGGTATTAGTTACAGCGGAAATTAGTTACAGTCGGGTATTAGTTACAGAAGGTATTAGTTACAGCGGGTATTAGTTACAGACGGTATTAGTTACAGCGGATATTAGTAACAGTCGGAGATTAGTTACAGCCGGTATTAGTTACAGCGGGTATTAGTTACAGCGGGTATTATTTACAGCGGGTATTAGTTACAGCGGGTATTAGTTACAGCGGGTATTAGTTACATACGGTATCAGTTACAGTCTGTATTAGTTACAGACGGTATTAGTTACAGCCGGTATTAGTTACAGTCGGAGATTAGTTACAGCGGGTATTAGTTACAGCGGGTATTAGTTACAGAAGGTATTAGTTACAGCGAATATTAGTTACATACGGTATCAGTTACAGACTGTATTAGTTACAGACGGTATTAGTTACAGACAGTATTAATTACAGTTGGTATTAGTTACAGCGGATATTATTTACAGCCGATGTTAGTTACAGACGGTATTAGTTACAGCGGATATTAGTTTCAGCCGATGTTAGTTACAGCTGGTATTAGTTACAGCCGGTATTAGTTACAGTCGGAGATTAGTTACAGCGGGTATTAGTTACAGCGGGTATTAGTTACAGCGGGTATTAGTTACAGAAGGTATTAGTTACAGCGGATATTAGTTACAGACGGTATCAGTTACAGACTGTATTAGTTACAGCGGATATTAGTTACAGACGGTATTAGTTACAGACAGTATTAATTACAGTTGGTATTAGTTACAGACAGTATTAATTACAGTTGGTATTAGTTACAGCGGATATTAGTTACAGCCGATGTTAGTTACAGCTGGTATTAATTACAGCCGGTATTAGTTACAGTCGGGTATTAGTTACAGCCGGTATTAGTTACAGCCGGTATTAGTTACAGTCGGGTATTAGTTACAGTCGGGTATTATTTACAGCCGATGTTAGTTACAGACGGTATTAGTTACAGCGGATATTAGTTACAGCCGGTATTAGTTACAGATTGTATTAGTTACAGCTGGTATTAGTTACAGTCGGGTATTAGTTACAGCCGGTATTAGTTACAGCGGGTATTAGTTACAGCGGGTATTAGTTACAGACGGTATTAGTTAAAGCCGGTATTAGTTACAGCCAGTATTAATTACAGTCTGTATTAATTACAGCCGGTATTATTTACAGCCGGTATTAGTTACAGTCGGTATTAGTTACAGCCGGTATTATTTACAGCCGGTATTAGTTACAGTCGGTATTAGTTACAGCCGGTATGTGTTACAGTCGGTATTAGTTACAGCGGATATTAGTTACAGCCGGTATCAGTTACATCTATTTTTAGTTACAGACGGTATTAGTTACAGACGGTATTAGTTACAGCCGGTATTAATTACAGACGGTATTACTAACATGAAAATATTGACACGTCATGTTATTATCTAAGAAACAAAATCGCATACCTCTATGGAACACAAGAACGTCCGTCCAGCATAACTGGAATACTGTTTGTGGTGACCGTTATTTCTACCACTTAACTCAAACAGATTCAGCACATATCCGTGTGAAAGAACGTAATTGACATCCTCAAGTATAGTAACTTCCCGATGGAGATTCCACCCGCGTACACGTGTACCAAAGCTTTCTGAACACGTCCCCAACTGTAGAGCTGTTAAGACATCTTACAAACATCTCACAAACATCACAAAGCAGGTTCGAACCGCGTACACGTGTACCAAAAACTGTGTACACGTCCCCAACTGTAGAGCTGTCGAGACATCTCACAAACATCACAACGCAGGTTCGAACCGCGTGCCACAGCTCTCTGTTCACGTCCCTGTAGTACTTTCGCACTAGTCAAGGATAGATTTAACACCAGAACTCGAGCTCTCTCTGTGATAACATCACAACTACGAGACGATAAATATCACTTTATACCCGAATTTTATCAACCCAACACCAGAGTGAAAAACAGAAGCATGTCTCCAGTGAGTTTGTATGGCCCTTTTATTTACTTACAATAGACAATGGAGTCTGTAATCCTGAGGGTTGTATTCAGGCTGAAAAAGCGAACATTTTAATACAAGAAAGGGAAAGAAACAGCTATTGAAATGAAATGCTGCTTGTATTGAGTTTACGCCTCTGTGGTTCTTAAATAGCTATATTGTAACACTTACCGTCCCGGCGACAATACGGTAACTCGGGTAGGACGGACGCGCACCGACTCAGCTTAATGAGAAAATCCGAACCATTATACGGACATAATAACTTTCTCGATTATATCTTAATTAAGTTAATTGTTAATAACACGTATTGCGTTTATAAAAACCTTTAATTAAAAGGTGTATTTGATTAATTACTGGCGACGAAACCTCACTTTGATATTACCAAGCTAACCCGACATTTATGTTGAGGCTTCCTCGCGGCAATCTCGCCTTACAACAACTCTGACAGAAACGCACAGTCTCGTACTGCTAGGGTGGATACACTCCGATATTATATAGTATTAATTGTAGGACCGAGACATGTCAGTAATATCAAATACTCTGATATATATAGTATTAATTGTAGGACCGAGACATGTCAGTAATATCAAATACTCTGATATATAGTATTAATTGTAGGACCGAGACATGTTAGTAATATCAAATACTCTGATATATAGTATTAATTGTAGGACCGAGACATGTCAGTAATATCAAATACTACGATATTATATAGTATTAATTGTAGGACCGAGACATGTCAGTAATATCAAATACTCTGATATATAGTATTAATTGTAGGACCGAGACATGTCAGTAATATCAAATACTCTGATATATAGTACTAATTGTGTAGGACGGACATATCTCAGTTATATTAAATACTCTGATATATATAGTATTAATTGTAGGACGGACATATCTCAGTTATATCAAATACTCTGATATATATAGTATTAATTGTAGGTTTTGGTTTATTTTGTTTTACGTCCTATTAACAGCTAAGGTCATTTAAGGACGGCCTCCCGTGCGTGCGACATGCATGCGTGTGTTGAATGCGTATGTGTGTTTTGGGAGGCTGCGGTATGTTCGTGTTAAGTCTCCTTGTGATAGGCCGGAACTTTTACCGATTTATAGTGCTACCTCACTGGAGCATACTGCCGAAGACACCCAGCAGCACACCCCACCCGGTCACATTATACTGACAACGGGCGAACCAGTCGTCCCACTCCAAATATGCTGAGCGCTAAGCAGGAGTAGCAACTACAATTTTTTTAAAGACTCTGGTATGTCTCGGCTTGGGGACAGAACCCAAAGCCTTCCTCACAGCGGCGAACGCTCAACTAAAGACCAAAAGTGAGGCATTGTCAAGGGAGACATTAGGAAGAAGAAAGTTGTTCCGAAAGAAAAGAAAATATAAGATCCCAAGTTTAGTCGCCTCTTACGATCATGCAATGGGGGCAGCAGGTACAATTCTTACGCCCTACCTGCAGGGCAGTATTAATTGTAGGACTCAGACATGTCAGTAATATCAAATACTTTGATATATATAGTATTAATTTTAGGACGGACATATCTCAGTAATATCAAATACTCTGATGTGATATATTATTCAAATATATCATGGGTGTCTGCAATAGTCCAGAATATTTTTACACGAGGTACAATGTACTGGTAATCGACCGATGTTCTATTTCAGCCGAAGGCAACATCGGTTGATTACCAGTACCGAGGATCAAACATTCTGGACTACTGAACAGACACCAATGATATACTTGTTTTATTACATAATCACTAAAACACGCTTAGAATCACTGAGATTTCGACTTTCCTGTAGGCCAAGAAGTGTTGACATCTGAGTGACTAAATTCCGAAGCGTCACTTTGGTTCAAAAACGTTCAAAATATAGCGTATGCGTAGAGTTAAGGAAAATCGAACGCAATATATAATAACCTTAACTGTAGGACGCTAATACACCAATATATCAGTAAAACCAAACACTAGTTACAGACAGGAAACTTGTATTACGTATAGGATTTTACTGATGAAGATCATGTCTGGATGAGAATGCTGTAATAGCATGGTGTCTTATTTTAGATATATCGCCAACGCCACAACGTGTCAAAATCAAATCGACAATACGAAAACGCGACGCGATTTTCATGTCGCGTTAGCGAGGCACTTTTGTCTCGTTAGAGCCCTCACGAGCGAGACAATGGCCGACCACCGTGTTATACTGTACAATCTTGTCCTCAGCCATTCTCGGAGTTTCGTTATTCGCCTGTTTCCAGATTGTGACATATTGGTGGGAACTGTCAGTGCCCTGCTATACCCAGCTGTAAGCCGTAACCACCAGTTACACACAAACAAAGCTTATACTCAAGTGCATTCCCTATCATCATTTCTCATTGTTAAATTGATGGACTAAAATATAAATCGATATTTTAGTTTTCATAATTTTACGCCATGATTAAATTATCAAACGATCAGACAGTCGTATACCTCTGCTATTTAATAATGGAGCATGTTTTAAATTCAAAATCGTTAGCTTTTGTTACAAAGTGATCAAATATTTAAAAATCAATGCCTTTACAGTTTGCAGCAAATGTGACCCTCTTTGTGTTCCCAAGCATTGAATAGACGATATAATGGATGATGTCATTAGTCGGTATATGGTGCGTTTTTGTTGACTGGGGACATATGGATGGTTTCACTACCGGTAGGTGGCGCCACCTTATTGACTGGGGCATATGTATGGTTTCACTACCGGTAGATGGCGCCATCTTATTGACTGGGTCATATGGATGGTTTCACTACCGGTAGGTGGCGCCATCTTATTGACTGGGTCATATGGATGGTTTCACTACCGGTAGGTGGCGCCATCTTTTTGACTGGAGCTTATGGATGGTTTCACTACCGGTAGGTGGCGCCATCTTTTTGACTGGGACATATGGAGGGTTTCACTACCGGAAGGTGGCGCCATCTTGTTGACTGGGAGATACGTATGGTTAGATTACCTGTAGGCGGCGCCATCTTTTTGACCGGGGGAATACGGATGATTATCCTACCGGTAGGTGGTGCTATCTTTTTTACTTGGGACAAACAAAAAGTTATACTGCCAGAAGATGTTCACTTGTTCACTAGGGACATACCGATAGTGTCACTAGGCGATAGGGGGCGCTATCTTGTTGACAGTAGACATACGGATTGTGTCATTTGGCGGTAGGTGGCGCTCTCTCGTTGACATGAGACATACGGATAGTGTCACTTGGCGATAGGTGGCGCTCTCTTGTTGACATGAGTCATACTGATAGCGTCACTTGGCGATAGGTGGCGCTCTCTTGTTGACATGAGTCATACTGATAGCGTCACTTGGCGATAGGTGGCGCTCTCTTGTTGACTGGGGAAATGCGGATGGTGTAACTAGGTGGTAAGTGGCGTCATTTGGTTGGCTTGGGACATTTGGATGGTGTAGCTACTGGTAGGCCTAGTTAGATGTCTGTTTCTTACAGAACCTGGACTAGTTAGATATCTGTTTCGTACAGAGCCTGGTCTAGTTTGATGTCTGTTTCGTACAGAGCCTGGCCTTGTTAGATGTATGTTTCGTACAGAGTCTGGTCTAGTTTGATGTCTGTTTCGTACAGAGCCTGGCCTAGTTACAATGTAGATGTCTGTTTCGTACAGAGCCTGGTCTAGTTAGATGTCTGTTTCGTACAGAGCCTGGTCTAGTGGCGTAACCAGACCTACTCACATACTCTTGCGCGTCAAAATGATTTTTCTGACATCTTTAATCTCATTTAAATTGCTTACTGAAATGATTGAAATTATCTAAACTGATTAATTCTTTGATAATACAAAAAAATATTTAATGAACATTTAATCGATGATTTTATTTTAGAATATTTTGAAAACAAAGCTGCATTTTACGAATAAAATGTGATTTATTTATTTCCCAAGATGTGAAATGGGCAATTTGTTTGTTATCAAAATAGATGTAATTGTACCAGAGAACAGCAATATCGGGGTGGCGGGTTTGGGGCTAATAAAGATAACTGGATAGATTGTACGACCACATTCAAACAAGGCTGACCACGCCCTTACAGTTAGGTCATTCCGACAGTGTAAGGTAACATACGACCAACGTTAAGGTAACTTACCTTTGTGGGGGAAGGAGTCCCTCTCTCGTGAAGGAAATTAATCCTCAGCCCCGTACCAATATCAGTTTGTGTTAAGTCAAATAGTACCAACAGAGAGATAAGTTAAGTCCAAGTTTTTCCTTTTCTGTTTTTTGTTTTTAGGTTCCTTTTTGCACATGGATCCTGTTGTCTATTTATTTCGATAATAGTGAATAAATTTCCTTGATGTTGACGCTGTTGTGTAATTGATGTAGATCTGTGTTTCTTTTGTCCTTAAATATAGAACTTTGGTATTTCCCCAGCTATTTTGACGCCCCAGATTGATCATTTTGGTTGCATTGAAAGTCAACAACATGCTCTTTGAATTTATCGTTGAAGTCATTACGACGAATCTGTAGTCAAAAGTGAAACAAGGTCAAAATCTGCATCACGGCAGGTACCCGTCCAGCATGACTGCTCAAAGCATTCTCTATTTACTTCTCCGATAAACATAATTGAAGATATCATTTTAGATATGATGTTATAAAATTGCAAATCTAGTCCTTGTTAACATAACCAATATTAAGCATGTCATATCGAAGGCGTCAGTTCCAACTTCACAACTCAACAGAAAACGTCTAAAACCGCAGTATGAAGTCGGACATAGAAACCCGGAAATAATTCTAGGACATCAAAGCCCCTCAACTTTGAAACAGTTTCACGTTTCCGTCGGAAGTCGGTAGTTAATACTAAGTTACAAAAATGAAACACGAATCCTTCCGTCCGGAGACCGAACTCCTCTGTATCTGTAGTCCTCGTCAGACCAATAGCGACAGGCAATGAAAGCCTACACTTCACAACAGAATATAAAACAGTTTGTGCCACAAAGACGATTTATTAAGCATTGAGCTCGAAAACAAGTCTATATTGTTTCGTTTATACCTTTAATTTGTGCCAACCTGAATATGTATTATACCAGTCTATTTATGGGTATTGTATAACGAGAAAAGCGGCAAGCATAGCCTATTGAATTTAATAAATACAGTAGAAGATCTTTATAGAACAAATTTTCATTAAATATGAAAAGGTTTCTCTAACATAAAAGAGACGCAATTGTGCTGGTTTACAATACGGCTACCTCTGTACATACAAATAGCGGGCACTATACACTTCACTATTAAGTCCGTGTAATCAACGCAGATTAATCACTCAGAAATCTATAAGCTTCACATGGAGATTGGTGAACCGTCAAAAGGTTCTAACTTCTACAATACACTAGGACTTTATCTTGTATCCGAAAAGAAACGCAACACGTGACATAGAAATTCCGTTAAATGTAACAATGTGTTTCCATTGTAATACTGGGCAAAATGGTCTCTTTTCACTTCGCATTCATAGTAAACATGGGGGATTGGATTATACTTTGAGGACCAATGTAAACAGTCTATCTATGATACTCCAATATTACTGACATGCGCAGTATAACTGGAAAACTCTCCAATCTAATCCTTTAGTAAAGCAATTATATGCCTTTTGAACTAAAAGGATGCCATTTTGCTGTTGAATACCGCTAGTTCTGTACGGTATACAAATGTACAGACAAAACATAGCAACACAATGGCATCAAACATAACAACACAATGGCATCAAACCTAACAACACAATGACATCAAACCTAACAACACAATGACATCAAACGTAACAACACAATGACATCAAACCTAACAACACAATGACATCAAACGTAACAACATAATGACATCAAACCTAACAACACAATGACATCAAACCTAACAACACAATGACATCAAACCTAACAACACAATGGCATCAAATGTAACAACACAATGCCATCAAATGTAACAACACAATGACATCAAACCTAACAACACAATGACATCAAACCTAACAACACAATGACATCAAACGTAACAACACAATGACATCAAACCTAACAACACAATGACATCAAACCTAACAACACAATGACATCAAACCTAACAACACAATGACATCAAACCTAACAACACAATGACATCAAACGTAACAACACAATGACATCAAACGTAACAACACAATGACATCAAACCTAACAACACAATGACATCAAACCTAACAACACAATGACATCAAACGTAACAACACAATGACATCAAACGTAACAACACAATGGCATCAAACATAACAACACAATGACATCAAACATAACAACACAATGACATTAAATTTAACAACACAATGGCATCAAACATAACAACACAATGACATCAAACCTAACAAAACAATGACATCAAACCTAACAACACAATGACATCAAACCTAACAACACAATGACATTAAACTTAACAACACAATGGCATCAAACATAACAACACAATGACATCAAACCTAACAAAACAATGACATCAAACCTAACAACACAATGACATCAAACCTAACAACACAATGACATCAAACCTAACAACACAATGACATCAAACATAACAACACAATGGCATCAAACCTAACAACACAATGGCATCAAACATAAAAACACAATGACATCAAACCTAACAACACAATGACATCAAACGTAACAACACATTGGCATCAAACCTAACAACACAATGACATCAAACCTAACAACACAATGACATCAAACCTAACAACACAATGACATCAAACGTAACAACACAATGGCATCAAACATAACAACACAATGACATAAAACCTAACAACACAATGACATCAAACGTAACACAATGACATAAAAAGTAACAACACATTGGCATCAAACGTAACACAATGGCATCAAACCTAACAACACAATGACATCAAACCTAACAACACAATGACATCAAACCTAACAACACAATGACATCAAACGTAACAACACAATGACATCAAACGTAACAACACAATGACATCAAACGTAACAACACAATGACATCAAACGTAATAACAAAATGGCATCAAACGAAACAAAACAACGGCATCAAACATAAAAACACAATGGCATCAAACCTAACAACACAATGACATCAAACCTAACAACACAATGACATCAAACCTAACAACACAATGGCATCAAACGTAACAACACAATGACACCAAACGTAACAACACAATTGCATCAAAAACGACGCGTACAGAACTATACAAGAAAACAACAAAGCCGTACACGATGTCAATTTTGCTATCCGTATAATAATCAAGGCATGCCATCATCGCCATGACAAAGTAATAAGCGCGGGAAACTACACGTTTTGTGGCGTGTGTTGCGATTAGAAAATACTTGATTAATGAGCATCATTTCATAGTAAAATAATTCACTAAAAATCAGCGGTCTTAAATTGAATGTAAAACAAAAATCACGTTAAATGTATTTTAATTGGTGGACTTCTTCATTTGTATATTCGAGAAATGGTCGGAGTCATTGTAGGACTTTGATTGGCAGCATGAAAAGGTCACGTGTCAACAGTAAAGGTCATATGACATTAGCTAAGGTCACATGCCAACTCCTAAGGTCACGTGTCCACAGCTAGGGTCACAAGTCAATAGCTAAGGTCACAAGTTTTCATTGAAGTCATTTAGAATTTTTGTAAACATTGATTTAGAACATCGATGTATGGTGTTTTAGTTACCAACAATCTCTAGGAAAATCGGACGAAAACTGTAGTTGCAACAAAAATGAAGTGTTATCCCTATGAACCTGGTAAGTACGTCGATAATCATTTGACTACCACAACCCTATAGTATAGGTCCTTGTCCTCGTAAATCCGGAACCTCATGAGTGACAACACTGCTATCAACAGGCCCCATTTATCGACGTGTATTGCAAGTTTTTCTTTTTGAATCGGGATCATGAAAAGAAAGGGCGTCATCCCCCTATCTGTGCTGGTTGTTTGAGCCTGAATAGACAATCTCATAATTAAACGTTGAAAATTTATTAATCCGATAAACACAATTGTGCAGATCGGAGAGTCGCGTCGTCGACTGAGCGGGTTACAATGGGTCCCGATCATCCCTCTCCAATGCCTGTATAGTTTCCGCATTAAACTAAGGCCCATAAATCATGGTGCTCCTATTATAAGTAAGACGTAGTGGGTCTTACAGCAGTATAGCATGAATGGTACCATCTAAAGCTTTCCATGAAATACAATTTCGTTTCAAAAGAATCTAAGTAATATTACGGGGGTTCGGCGAGCGTGATAGGGGAATTCAGGGGAAAGCTTTTGTCAATGACTATGGACGTAGAGAAAATCTTTTGTAAGCCTGCACATAGATCAAAATCTCTTCCCTTTTGTAAAGATTCGCAATTAAGAGTTAAATTAATACTATTAGGAGAAAGATCGTCTGGTTCAGTGACTGAAAGTGACGATTATAAGGCTCAGCACGGGGTTGTTACATTTACTGGCGAGAAATATGGCGAGGTTTGTCAAAGGGGTTTCTCGGTCGAATTTATAAAGCAAATTGTTTGACAGAAATTTCGTTAAATAACAGGAGTGTTAACTTATTACTACAATATTGAATTCAAAAAGCTCACAGGGAGATAACTCCGTACAGAGTTCTGGCAGGAGCAGCCCATGTCACGTGTACATAACATGACGAAGAACATTTTCTCTGTCCGGGCCTATATGAATTACATCACCGAGTTTTGCCAATAGAGAAATATCTATAGCTGCTACCGACAACGTCAGGACTTCCCAAAAAAGAGAATTGATGTTTAATTGGTGAACATCATAGGAAATCATGACTTCGTGTCCCACACTGTACACGTGCAAGGGGCGTCAGTGTAACGGAACTGGACGTTCAAATGGTTAGAGCGCCCGTCTAGAGTTCGAAGGTCTAGGGTTCGACTCCCGATGCAATTCGTTACATTTACAGAGATATCTTCGACACAGTTTATTTACAGCAAATATTTCATGTCTTCGAGTTGCTAATCGTCACACACACACATACCCACCCTCACACGTGTATATGATGAACTTTGTCCATTAATTAGACTTACCTGTACATTATATATACCCCCTTACACCCTCATAGACCTGAGTTTACCAAGTGTACGCGGACTTCCAGTCAGGGCGCGTGTCTGTGGCTATCACCCCTATTCACGGGGAATTAAAGGGAATTATCTGATGTTGATGTCATAATTAGATACTCGTGACCGACCGTACTCTCCGGAGTCCCTCTGTGACCCCTAACACTAATTACTGTACTTCAGATTGTCACAATGCGCCATCTTGCAAAAATCACTACGCGCCTACTTTCATTTGTCGCAGTCACGCAAACGCTTGGCATCACCATATGTCCGCGCAGCGCGTGGTCAATTGTGTTTCCTTAATGAGATCAAATTAGGCGCAAAAAATAGTAACGGTTTTAAGTATCTGCTTTAACATCTAACAATAATATGAAATATTTATAGACGAACAATTGATATGATAGGTACCGGTGTTTGTTATTTTTTAACGGACCGATCGCAGTGAAGTCACGTGGGATAAACTGAGAAGACATTGATTGATTCATTCTTAAGTATTTTCAATCAGGATAAAAAGCCGTCCCGACATTTGATAAAGTATGCTCTCGAAACCAAAGCTTCTGTTTGGACCTGTCGGTATTTTTATCTGTTAAGTACTTAAATATGATGACTCCTAGAATATATTCTGCGCTTTCAATTTAACATGTTGTATCAGTTCATGATGATCATGATGATCAGATTTTGTGATATATAAAGTATACACATCTATAATAGATAACTGTTAGACGATTGATAAATATATTTAATAAAATTTATTTATATCATCAGTTTAACTTTATAAAACTCGTCCCAAATACCAGGTATCATTAATCATAATATCCAACCACTAATACAGTCAGTCATCACTAATACAGTCAGTCATCACTAATACAGTCAGTCATCACTAATACAGTCAGTCATCACTAATCCTGTCAGTCATCACTAATACAGTCAGTCATCACTAATACAGTCAGTCATCACTAATCCTGTCAGTCATCACTAATACAGTCAGTCATCACTAATACAGTCAGTCATCACTAATCCTGTCAGTCATCACTAATACAGTCAGTCATCACTAATACAGTCAGTCATCACTAATACAGTCAGTCATCACTTATCCTGTCAGTCATCACTAATACAGTCACTCATCACTGATACAGTCGGTCATCAATAATCCTGTCAGCCATCACTAATCCAGTCAGTCATCAATAATACAGTCAGCCATCACTAATACAGTCAGTCATCACTAATACAGTCAGTCATCACTAATCCGGTCAGTCATCACTAATACAGTCAGTCATCACTAATACAGTCAGTCATCACTAATCCTGTCAGTCATCACTAATCCAGTCAGTCATCACTAATACAGTCAGTCATCACTAATCCTGTCAGTCATCACTAATACAGTCAGTCATCACTAATCCAGTCAGTCATCACTAATCCAGTCAGTCATCACTAATACAGTCAGTCATCAATAATCCTGTCAGTCATCACTAATACAGTCAGTCATCACTAATCCAGTCAGTCATCACTAATACAGTCAGTCATCACTAATCCAGTCAGTCATCACTAATACAGTCAGTCATCACTAATCCAGTCAGTCATCACTAATACAGTCAGTCATCACGAATACAGTCAGTCATCACTAATCCAGTCAGTCATCACTAATACAGTCAGTCATCACTAATCCAGTCAGTCATCACTAATACAGTCAGTCATCACGAATACAGTCAGTCATCACTAATACAGTCAGTCATCACTAATCCAGTCAGTCATCACTAATACAGTCAGTCATCACTAATCCAGTCAGTCATCACTAATACAGTCAGTCATCACGAATACAGTCAGTCATCACTAATACAGTCAGTCATCACTAATCCAGTCAGTCATCACTAATACAGTCAGTCATCACGAATACAGTCAGTCATCACTAATACTGTCAGTCATCACTAATCCAGTCAGTCATCACTAATACAGTCAGTCAGCACTAATCCTGTCAGTCATCACTAATACAGTCAGTCATCACTAATCCTGTCAGTCATCACTAATACAGTCAGTCATCACTGATACAGTCAGTCATCACTAATACAGTCAGTCATTACTAATCCAGTCAGTCATCACTAATACAGTCAGTCATCACTAATCCAGTCAGTCATCACTAATACAGTCAGTCATCACGAATACAGTCAGTCATCACTAATACAGTCAGTCATCACTAATCCAGTCAGTCATCACTAACACAGTCAGTCATCACTAATCCTGTCAGTCATCACTAATACAGTCAGTCATCACTAACACAGTCAGTCATCACTAATACAGTCAGTCATCACTAATACAGTCAGTCATCACTAATCCAGTCAGTCATCGCTAATACAGTCAGTCATCACTAATACAGTCAGTCATCACTAATACAGTCAGTCATCACTAATCCAGTCAGTCATCACTGATCCAGTCAGTCATCACTAATACTGTCAGTCATCACTAATACAGTCAGTCATCACTAATACAGTCAGTCATCACTAATACAGTCAGTCATCACTAATACTGTCAGTCATCACTAATACAGTCAGTCATCACTAATACAGTCAGTCATCACTAATACAGTCAGTCATCACTAACACAGTCAGTCATCACTAATCCAGTAAGTCATCACTAATACAGTCAGTCATCACTAATACAGTCAGTCATCACTAATACAGTCAGTCATTACTAATACAGTCAGTCATCACTAATACAGTAAGTCATCACTAATCCTGTCAGTCATCACTAATACAGTAAGTCATCACTAATACAGTCAGTCATCACTAATACAGTCAGTCATCACTAATCCAGTAAGTCATCACTAATCCAGTCAGTCATCACTAATCCAGTCAGTCATCACTAATACAGTCAGTCATCACTAATACAGTCAGCCATCACTAATACAGTCAGTTATCACTAATACAGTCAGTCATCACTAATCCTGTCAGTCATCACTAATACAGTAAGTCATCACTAATACAGTCAGTCATCACTAATCCTGTCAGTCATCACTAATACAGTCAGTCATCACTAATACAGTCAGTCATCACTAATACAGTAAGTCATCACTAACACAGTCAGTCATCACTAATCCAGTCAGTCATCACTAATCCAGTCAGTCATCACTAATACAGTCAGTCATCACTAATCCTGTCAGCCATCACTAATACAGTCAGTTATCACTAATACAGTCAGTCATCACTAATCCTGTCAGTCATCACTAATACAGTAAGTCATCACTAATACAGTCAGTCATCACTAATCCTGTCAGTCATCACTAATACAGTAAGTCATCACTAATACAGTCAGTCATCACTAATACAGTCAGTCATCACTAATCCTGTCAGTCATCACTAATACAGTCAGTCATCACTAATCCTGTCAGTCATCACTAATCCAGTCAGTCATCACTAATACAGTCAGTCATAAATAATACAGTCAGTCATCACTCCAGTCAGTCATCACTAATCCAGTCAGTCATCACTAATACAGTCAGTCATCACTAATACAGTCAGTCATCACTAATCCTGTCAATCATCACTAATACAGTCAGTCATCACTAATAGAGTCAGTCATCACTAATAGAGTCAGTCATCACTAATCCAGTAAGTCATCACTAATCCAGTCAGTCATCACTAATCCTGTCAGTCATCACTAATCCTGTCAGTCATCACTAATCCAGTAAGTCATCACTAATCCTGTCAGTCATCACTAATCCTGTCAGTCATCACTACTCCTGTCAGTCATCACTAATCCTGTCAGTCATCACTAATACAGTCAGTCATCAGTGATACAGTCAGGCATCACTAATCCTGTCAGTCATCACTAATCCTGTCAGTCATCACTAATACAGTCAGTCATCACTAATACAGTCAGTCATCACTAATACAGTCAGTCATCACTAATACAGTCAGTCATCACTAATACAGTCAGTCATCACTAATACAGTCAGTCATCACTAATCCTGTCAGTCATCACTAATACAGTCAGTCATCACTACTCCTGTCAGTCATCACTAATACAGTCAGTCATCACTAATACAGTCAGTCATCACTAATACAGTCAGTCATCACTAATCCAGTCAGTCATCACTAATACAGTCAGTCATCACTAACACAGTCAGTCATCACTAACACAGTCAGTCATCACTAATACAGTCAGTCATCACTAATACAGTCAGTCATCACTAACACAGTCAGTCATCACTAATACAGTCAGTCATCACTAATACAGTCAGTCATCACTAATACAGTCAGTCATCACTAATCCAGTCAGTCATCACTAATACAGTCAGTCATCACTAACACAGTCAGTCATCACTAACACAGTCAGTCATCACTAATACAGTCAGTCATCACTAATACAGTCAGTCATCACTAACACAGTCAGTCATCACTAATACAGTCAGTCATCACTAACACAGTCAGTCATCACTAACACAGTCAGTCATCACTAATCCAGTCAGTCATCACTAATCCTGTCAGTCATCATTAATACAGTCAGTCATCACTAATACAGTCAGGCATCACTAATACAGTCAGTCATCACTAATACAGTCAGTCATCACTAACACAGTCAGTCATCACTAACACAGTCAGTCATCACTAACACAGTCAGTCATCACTAACACAGTCAGTCATCACTAACACAGTCAGTCATCACTAACACAGTCAGTCATCACTAATACAGTCAGTCATCACTAATACAGTCAGTCATCACTAATCCTGTCAGTCATCACTTATCCTGTCAGTCATCACTAATACAGTCAGTCATCACTAATACAGTCAGTCATCACTAATCCTGTCAGTCATCACTTATCCTGTCAGTCATCACTAATACAGTCAGTCATCACTAATACAGTCAGTCATCACTAATACAGTCAGTCATCACTAATACAGTCAGTCATCACTAACACAGTCAGTCATCACTAATACAGTCAGTCATCACTAATACAGTCAGTCATCACTAATCCTGTCAGTCATCACTTATCCTGTCAGTCATCACTAATACAGTCAGTCATCACTAATACAGTCAGTCATCACTAATCCTGTCAGTCATCACTTATCCTGTCAGTCATCACTAATACAGTCAGTCATCACTAATACAGTCAGTCATCACTAATCCAGTCAGTCATCACTAATACAGTCAGTCATCACTAATACAGTCAGTCATCACTAATACAGTCAGTCATCACTAATCCTGTCAGTCATCACTAATACAGTCAGTCATCACTAACACAGTCAGTCATCACTAATACAGTCAGTCATCACTAACACAGTCAGTCATCACTAATCCTGTCAGTCATCACTAATACAGTCAGTCATCACTAACACAGTCAGTCATCACTAATGCAGTCAGTCATCACTAACACAGTCAGTCATCACTAATCCTGTCAGTCATCACTAATACAGTCAGTCATCACTAACACAGTCAGTCATCACTAATACAGTCAGTCATCACTAATCCAGTCAGTCATCACTAATACAGTCAGTCATCACTAATACAGTCAGTCATCACTAATACAGTCAGTCATCACTAATCCTGTCAGTCATCACTAATACAGTCAGTCATCACTAATCCTGTCAGTCATCACTAATCCAGTCAGTCATCACTAATACAGTCAGTCATAAATAATACAGTCAGTCATCACTCCAGTCAGTCATCACTAATCCAGTCAGTCATCACTAATACAGTCAGTCATCACTAATACAGTCAGTCATCACTAATCCTGTCAATCATCACTAATACAGTCAGTCATCACTAATAGAGTCAGTCATCACTAATAGAGTCAGTCATCACTAATCCAGTAAGTCATCACTAATCCAGTCAGTCATCACTAATCCTGTCAGTCATCACTAATCCTGTCAGTCATCACTAATCCAGTAAGTCATCACTAATCCTGTCAGTCATCACTAATCCTGTCAGTCATCACTACTCCTGTCAGTCATCACTAATCCTGTCAGTCATCACTAATACAGTCAGTCATCAGTGATACAGTCAGGCATCACTAATCCTGTCAGTCATCACTAATCCTGTCAGTCATCACTAATACAGTCAGTCATCACTAATACAGTCAGTCATCACTAATACAGTCAGTCATCACTAATACAGTCAGTCATCACTAATACAGTCAGTCATCACTAATCCTGTCAGTCATCATTTATCCTGTCAGTCATCACTAATACAGTCAGTCATCACTAATACAGTCAGTCATCACTAATCCAGTCAGTCATCACTAATACAGTCAGTCATCACTAATACAGTCAGTCATCACTAATACAGTCAGTCATCACTAATACAGTCAGTCATCACTAACACAGTCAGTCATCACTAATCCTGTCAGTCATCACTTATCCTGTCAGTCATCACTAATACAGTCAGTCATCACTAATACAGTCAGTCATCACTAATCCAGTCAGTCATCACTAATACAGTCAGTCATCACTAATACAGTCAGTCATCACTAATACAGTCAGTCATCACTAATCCTGTCAGTCATCACTAATACAGTCAGTCATCACTAACACAGTCAGTCATCACTAATACAGTCAGTCATCACTAACACAGTCAGTCATCACTAATCCTGTCAGTCATCACTAATACAGTCAGTCATCACTAACACAGTCAGTCATCACTAATGCAGTCAGTCATCACTAATACAGTCAGTCATCACTAATACAGTCAGTCATCACTAACACAGTCAGTCATCACTAACACAGTCAGTCATCACTAATACAGTCAGTCATCACTAATACAGTCAGTCATCACTAACACAGTCAGTCATCACTAATACAGTCAGTCATCACTAATCCTGTCAGTCATCACTAATACAGTCAGTCATCACTAATCCTGTCAGTCATCACTAATCCTGTCAGTCATCACTAATACAGTCAGTCATCACTAATACAGTCAGTCATCACTAATACAGTCAGTCATCACCAATCCTGTTGGAGTTTCAATGACATATTCCTCCCTTGCCTGTTCGGCTGTTTCTCTATTATCCGGCTACGTTATGTGACGGAGTGTGTCGGAATAACGAGACTGTGGTTATGTACACTATATGTTATAAACTATAAATGTTTGTTTTTTTATTTCATACATCTAGTATTCCGTGTTCGTATATCTATGTTCTTTACCGTAATGGGATAAACAGCTAATTCCGCTCGTGTCACCTCGTTTGCTATCATAACATCATGTCTTGCTCGTTTCGTTCCTAACTCCTCGTTCGTTACCGTTATCGCTGACTTTACGAGAGGAGAGAGTTTATTCGCCAGCATGAAAACAAGAAAAAAGGCAGTAAAAAATGGCAATAAATGCATCAGAATCTCTGGAAAATGAATTGAAAAGGATTGCTGTTTGGTGCCCTCAGGCAGTGAAACAACCTACCGCTCGATATCCGTCCGTTCAATGCCTTTTTCACGTGCATGAATTATGCTGGTGTCGTGTAGAATGTCCAAGAACTATTTCTGCTTCCAGCTTCCTTCATTGTCTGCTTTTCTAAAACGTTCTCTATTTGCGGAAATGAAATTTTCGGTGCCGAAAATGGCGGATCTAAACATCTAGAAAAGCAAAGAAAACCGATGAAAAGACATTGTTTACTTTCAATAACTGGAGTCCCTGGCTCAGCTGTCGATGGCGGGAAACCAAGGGTAGGTGTTCACTTAGGCGCCATATTGCAATGGCTTGAAATTAATTTGGACTTAGAAGGATAAAAGGCAGCCTAACAACTTCACTTCAAGCGAATAAAGGCGAAGATCGACCTTGCCTGAACAAATCTGTTTTCAAAAGGACCCAAGCTGAAGCACGGATGATTCCAAAGGTAGAAATCCTATCCTAATATTTGGCAGCCGGATCAATAAGGAAGTGTAACCACTCCGCTCCGGAGGTTAGAGAAAACCATTGTTGACATTAATGGACTGACACTTTTAGTGTATGGTCTCTGAGGAAAGATATTGGGAGGGTTGGGGATGAGAAGGGCAGGGGGCAGAAGGGGGAGGGTAGAAACGGCGGGAGATGGCCGGGGCGGAAGGGGACGGTGACCGGCAGGAGGAACACGTGTCTAAAAGCAAGCCACAGAACAAGTCATTTTGAATATTGGGAAACAAATTATACACCGGGTATTGTACATTGTATTGTAGACTCTATTTATCTTACAACATTAAAAAAAAGCTGAATCAACTTATATTAATCACTCTTGTTGGCCCGGATTGAAGCGCGCAAAGGGTCATACTTTGTGAGGAACCCGGATCACCCGGAGAAAATCCATATCTATCTTTCTATCTGTGGTCGGGCAGGTGACCCAATACTTTTCCTCGTCCGCTCGGGGAATCGAACCCCGGCCGCCTAGATGAAAGACAGGTGTGTTACCACTGTGCCATCGGACCATCCTATTGTATTTATACTACATAAATAATTGTGGCGATTAAGATTATTGTATTAAGATAAATTCTGATTTCCTTTTGATAAAACAGTATTTCTTTTACTTATTAATCACAGCGTGTACAAGTAACGAACAGCACAAATCAATCAATTATCTAATCGAGTATTTATAACTCTGAAATGTCAAATATCTATTGAATTCTCCTTTTATCGAGTAGTTAATTTGTTATTAAAAATTGGCCCGCTATTTTAGAAGTTGAATGTAAGACTAGAACAATACTTTTTATTCTAATCATTTAAAGACCAGCCTGATTCTAAGTTTTGAAATAGGACGGATGAGCTAATATACCAACACTTTTTAATCTTTACTTAGAGGCTGGTAGTCAGTCTGATTACATAAGGGATCAATATGAATTGAGTTGACACTCGTATCTTAAGGAGAATGTTGATATCAAACATGTATCTTTAGACTTATTGAAAGTTGAATTGGCTACACTATACACATATGCACAAAGGCAGTAATACATTTTGAAAAATAAAGATGTATACAGCAGACCGCGCACGCTTTAGTCGTATCGAGAACCTACACCAGACTGTACAAAAATTGATAGTGACGACAACATCAAAAATATTAACTATAGAAATAAGGTAACCTGGGTATGATTAAAGGATTGAGAGTATGAGAAATGGGGTCAGACAAAGGAGAGGTTTGTGTGTCAGGTCAAAGATTTAAAAAACAAAATTGTAATGGTTTTTGTATCTTTTTGTTTTGGTTTTTTGTTGTTTTGTTGTTGTTGTTTTTAAGCCAGGGCTACGGTGGCTGGGAACGGACATCATATAAATATGTTATTGTGTGGGAACGAATTCTTTTTGCGCTAGATTGAAATATTATTGCGTGGGAACGAAATATGATTGCGTTCGAACTAAATGTTGTTCTTATTTTGAAAAGTCGGGGCTACGGTGGCTGGGAACGGACATCACATAAGGGTCTGTTTTGTTACACGGATGAAGTATATTATTTAGTATCAACCTTACAGGATGATAAAAATGATTATTAAATTTTCCTAACAAAAGATTTTTCTGAAGATTTTCACAAAGATGTATTTTTATTTCTTTATAAGGAAATGAAGTTTTTCTGTGATTTTGAATATCACGTGATTCTGTGAGATTGTGTAGAATTACACAATAGTAATGTATTCGATTCTTTAAGTAAGTTTGATGACCTATTTCATTGTATAAATTGTTCACACTAGAATATTGAAATGCTTCTTTAAGACAGATCATTCTCAACTTGATTATTATGATTATGAAAGCACCATTAACTCACATGTCCAATGTATGCAGCACCTCTGTGTGATCATCTGTATCATACACATTGTACATATCTCCCTCCCCGAAGGCATCAGTTTAAAAACTTAAGTCAAATATATACAAAATGTACAGATTCACGTAGAAAATGACCAATGTATATATTCTGTATTATATATGTTAACCGTAGGTTAGCAGTTAAGAGTCTAGTCCCTGTGCACTGTTCCAGTATATATACATTGTATATATATAGTGACCTAATTAATATTCTGCCATTTGTGTTTGAGTGGACCTGGCCGTGTAGATACATGTAAGTGTATCGAGTGCACTGTCTGATGGGTATTTGTCTCTGGTTAATGGTAATGGGTACTTGCCTAGTTTCGTAGAAGGTATAGGCCTAGCTTGGAAGTAACTTACGCAAGACAAAAATAGGCGATAAGAACGTAAGGCATGCGTCAGTATATGGAAAGTGAAAGTACAGTTTAGCTATTTAAACTCGGACCTCTGTACCGTGTATAGTAGTTTACCACCGATAGCTTGACGCCAAAGCTAACCTCAGCATACACCAATACCACCACTGAAAACAACAAAACTATTTTGTACAATAACGGTACTAATTTACGTTTTAAACCAAGCGTCGTTGGCATGTTCTATAAATAAATCGCCGGCGACAGCGAGGAGCTCTGTTCTACAACACCGGTATATTGATCTGTGTTCCACGCGGTTAAAGTGACTATTTATTTAGTTTCTGAAATGTCTGACTGAATACCCTAAAGTTTACATAATAAAATGTTAACAGTAGAAATGACATGGTACATAAATCAACACCATATATGCCTATTCTTAGCCTAGCTGCTGTATGTCACGTGACATTGATATCTAGCGGTCCAGTTTTAAATACATTTATTGTTTGCTGAAGTAACATCCGCCAATACAGCCGTGATCGTATAGTGGTTAGTACTTCGCGTTGTGGCCGCGACAACCCAGGTTCGAATCCTGGTCACGGCAGCGAGCTGTGTCAGTCGCTGTTACGGCACGGTGGATTATTTTTTTTTTATTTTTAAATTTGTTTTGCATATACAAATGTAGCTATGCTTGTTTTTCATCTTTGCTGAAATTTCTGCACAATATTTTATATATTTTCAATTTATATATTACCTCTAGTAGTGAAGCATTATGAAAGCATAATACCGTATTCCCCCGAGCACCTGCTCCATATGAATAAATTCAATAATGATTATTGTAACCTAGCGATGGATATACACGGCAATACAGTTCATCATCATCATCATCATCATCATACACATACCATCTCATTCTATTACACATTACTACACAATACGAACTTTCTCCAATGACTGCCATAACCGTCAACTAACAACACTTAACTTGAAAATCAGACGGATAATACATTTAGTCACAAACATATCATGTATAAAAATCAACACGTGTGTGACCGCTACGCTCAAAATACGGAAATTTTATTTTACGTATACCAGGGGACGGGGGGAGGGGGTATATGTACAACACTTTATACGTTAGAGTTTAACTCCATGTTGATTATTTACACATACCGAACCAAAGTGCCTTATTATCTCCGAGTCTTCCGACTTATATATATCACGTAATATAGACACATTATAATAACAATGACATCATAAAAAGGTAGATAGATAAATATATGGCAGAAACAATACATAACTAATCAAGTTATTAAAAGTTATTAGAAGCTCTTTTGATCCCATTTTCAGTGAATAAGAAATCTTTTCTTTTTGGCATTCTGCATGAAAATTACCTTCCCAGTAATAGAGTAGATAATGAAATTATAATTACTATTAAACAATATATTTATAGAACTAGATGCTTACACAATTCATTAAACATTATTGCTCTTGTCAATATTATAAAAGATAATTACATGATTCAAAAATACATTGCAATTGGCAAAGGTGAAACAGCTAAATATAAATTTGAAAATGAGTGGAGGAAATGGGATAAATTAGTTAAACTATAATGTGTCATACTTTATTTTATCCATTGTTATATATTTCATTTTATATCCTTTTGTCGTTTTCTTAATTTGACAGTTTTTTTCTCATTGGCCGGGGGAAAAAAATGCTTTTAAATTATTATATGTTCCAGTATTGTTTGTTGCCTACATAGAGTTCCTCCATCTCGCCCAAACCTTTTCCTTCTTTTAGTTTCTCTTTCTCTCTTATACTTTCTCTCCTTTATCTTTTGTGATTACAGTCCTCTTTCTTAGTATAATCTCTAGTCACTTCCTCTTCTTTCTTTTTTTTTTACAAAATCAATGCAATGTACTTAATCATGATGTCACTTCGTTTTTCCCAATTGAAAGATAACAAAATACTGAAATTTCGATCCATGAATGTCTGTATGTTGTAACTTGTAAAATTTGCTGGTAAAAAGTGTTTGTGTAGGTTAGGTATTCGTATGTAAACAATCTTGATTGTGAAAATATACATGCTGATATCAATGTGTGTGAGGGTGTGTGGTGTGTGAGGGTGTTTTGTGGGGGGTGGGGTGGGGGGGGGGGGGGGGGGGACGTGCGTGTTCGAATATACATGCTATACATGCTTTTTGAAATATATATATAGGGGTACATGCATGGGAGGGTGGGTCTGTGTGTGTCTGGTGTATGTGTGTATGATGCTGTTTCATGTGTGTACTTCAATATAGCTTTTGTGAGCTGGGTGTTTTGTGTGTGTGAATTAGATGATTTGTAAGTATTTTGTTCCTATATTTCATGTATATGTGCACGTGTGAGCAAGCATAATATGAAAATATAATGTATATTGCATTGAAAAACTGAATAAAAAGATAATTACAAAAAAAAAAGTTATTAAAGAACAAAAGAAAATAACTTACGTCGACAAGACCAGATACCACCACATAAATATCCTTCATCTTACAAAACTCAACTCCACATCTCCTTTCTATCTTTATTCCGGTTTTCGTTATAATACAGTATCAGTAAAAATAATCTGTTGCGTGGAAATTTTGTATATTCACCCTTGCAACGGAAAGGACGTAAGTAAGCTGAATAACTTTGTCCAATCCATTCGCTTTTATCTGCAATAAAACTGATTTAAACTAAACTAAAGAATTTTTGCATCAGCTGCTTTGATTTATTTGACCATTTTTTTTAATTCTTTTGATATTTGTCCTTTAAATAATAGTATCACTTTAAACATGCTTGGCTTTTTAAAATAATAACATTTCTTACGTTTATCAGAATAGCATGGGTATTTATACGTACACATTCTTACGTACACCGTTAATTGTTTATAAAAAGTAGTACATGTATGTATTTTTAGATTGGATCACATGCCCAGCATCGCCTACCTATTATTCTGAATTATATTTTGTAAAAAAAAAAATGATTTATTTAATTAGCTGTGTGGTTTTTATAAATGAAGAAAATCTACAGGCATAATTTTGGTGAGTTATTTATTAAAAACGAAATCGACACCAAAAATGAATCAAATTCATTCCAATATTATTTTGATTAACATTTATCATACTCATTATTGTTCAACATTTTAATTAACTGTAGTTCTTGTAAATAAATTGATTTCATCATAATGGTGAAAGAGTACAATTCTTTTACGGTTCTTCTGTATCCGCCAATACAGCCGTGATCGTATAGTGGTTAGTACTTCGCGTTGTGGCCGCGACAACCCAGGTTCGAATCCTGGTCACGGCAGCGAGCTGTGTCAGTCGCTATTACGGCACGGCGGATTGATTTTTTAAATTTTATTTTACATAAAACGTTGTTTATATTTCATGTTTGTGGTAATTTTTCATAATATTTGATATATTTTTTATTTATAAATTACAATTAGTGAAGTATTATGAAAGCTGTCTTACATTGTGCCCTATAATGTATTGAATATAATTATATTTCAAAACAACGTAATAACAATAACTGTACTGGATTTACGTATGGTGTGTGTGTGTGTGTGTGGGAGGGGGGGGGGGGGGGGGGGGTGTATGTACAGCACGCTATATGCTTAAGATTTTTAACTCCATGTTAATTATTTCGTTACACATAACGATCCTCTCATAACAATGGCATGATAATAAAAGATGAATAGGTAGATAGATAATTACATGACAGAGACAATACAAAACTAATCAAGGTAATAAAGTATTAGTCGCTTATCAATCTAAACATGCTTGACTTTTTAAAATGATAACCTATCAAACATTTCTTACGTGTATCAGAATAACATGGGCATTTAAGCATAAAGTGAACTTCATCTTATTCTTTCGATTATTTTGTTATGCTCTGACGTCTGTATTACATGATTTTAAAATCCCAATATCCGAGTTTATAATCTTTGTCCAATACCTGGATATTTCCAATTAAGCTCTAATTAAACCATTTCATCACAAGTGTTTTCACGTACAGCATTTACTGTTAATAAAAGGTAGTACGTATTTTTAGATCAAATCACAACCCCACTCTGAATTATATTTTATAAACATTTTGATTTATTCAATTAGCTGTGTGGTGTTTATCAATTAAGAACATTTTGGTGAGTTATTTATTAAAATCAAAACCAACACAAAAAGCCAATCGAATTCATTTCAATATTATTTTGATTAACATTTATAACAATCATTATTGTTAAACATTTAAACTAAAAGTAGCACGTGTAAATGAAATTGATTGCATCATAATGATGAAAGAGTACAACTTAATACGTAGAATGGTCGATATTTACCCGCCAATACAGCCGTGATAGTATAGTGGTTAGTACTTCGCGTTGTGGCCGCGACAACCCAGGTTCGAATCCTGGTCACGGCAGCGGATTTTTTTTTATATATTTATAACTTTAGGGACTACTGAGCGCATTGTGAGAAGTTATCTTTGAAAGTAATACATCATATTGATTTTTAACGCAAAAATATTTCATACCAGCATCTTAACACATTTGTGAATGCTGTATTTTCTTACAATAATTCTACACTCTTTTCGGTCAATTTGGGTAGATACACATTTAACCATCAGTGATCCCAACAATAACTACACTATTCACTTTAAAATAAACTCATCTCAATTTAGTTGCTTATTGATTATAGATACGATTACATCCATTCAGACATCCGTGGAAAGTTTAGAGGTAGATGGACAGGAGAGAAAGGAAGAATGGAGGAAGGAGGGGAGGAGAGGACGGAAGGAGGGAAGGGGGGAGAGAGAGAAAGGAACAATGGAGGAAGCCGGGGAGGAGAGAAAGGAACAATGGAGGAAGTCGGAGAGGAGAGGACGTAAGGAGGAGGGGGGAAGGAACAATGGAGGAAGCCGGGGAGGAAAGGAAGGAGGGGAGGGAGGAGAGAGAAAAGAACAATGGAGGAAGGAGGGGAGGATAGGAAGGAAGGAGGGGAGGGAGAGAGAGAGAGAGAAAGGAACACTGGAGGAAGGAGGGAAGGAGAGAAAGGAAGGAGGGGGAGGAACAATGAAGGAAGCCGGGGAGGAGATAAAGGAAGGAGGCGGGGGGGGGGGGGGGGGGGAGAAGGAACAATGGGGGAAGCCGGGGAGGAGAGGACGTACATCACACAAAATCATGCTGACGTACAACACACAAAATCATGCTGACGTACAACACACAAAATCATGCCGACGAACGGACACAAAATCATGCTGACGTACATCTCACAAAATCATGCTGACGTACATCACACAAAATCATGCTAATGTAAAGACACAAAATCAAGATTTTTAACTCCAAGTTAATTATTTCGTTACACATAACGATCCTCTCATAACAATGTCATGACAATAAAAGATAAATAAAAATAGGTAGATAGATAATTACATGACAGAGACAATACAAAACGAATCAAGGTAATAAAGTATTAGTCGCTTATCAATCTAAACATGCTTGACTTTTTAAAATGATAACCTATCAAACATTTCTTACGTGTATCAGAATAACATGGGCATTTAAGTATAAAATGAACTTCATTTTATTTATTCTATATTATTTTGTTATGCTCTGACGTCTTTATTACGTGATTTTAAAATCCAATATCAGAGTTTATAATCTGTATTCAATACTTGGATATTTCCAATTAAGCTCTAATTAAACCATTTCATCACAAGTATTTTTACGTACAGCGTTTACTGTTAATTAAAGGTAGTACATGTACGTATTTTTAGATCAAATTACAAGCCCAATCTGAATTATATTTTGTAAACATTTTGATTTATTCAATTAGCTGTGTGGTATTTATCAATTAAGAACATCTACAGGTATAATTTTGATGAGTTATTTATTAAAATCAAAATTCACACCAACAATGAATCAAATTCATTCCAATATTATTTTGATTAACATTTATCATAGTCATTATTGTTCAATATTTAAATTAGCTTTAGTTCTTGTAACTGAAATTGATTGCATCATAATGATGAAAGAGTACAAATTATACGTAGAATGGTCGATATTTACCCGCCAATACAGCCGTGATAGTATAGTGGTTAGTACTTCGCGTTGTGGCCGCGACAACCCAGGTTCGAATCCTGGTCACGGCAGCGGATTTTTTTTATATATATTTATAACTTTAGGGACCACTGAAAGTATTGTGAGAAGTTATCTTTGAAAATAATACATCCTATTGATTTTCTTCCAATAATTCTACACTCTTTTCGGTCAATTTGGGTAGATACACATTTAACCAGCAGTGATCCCAACAATAATTACACTATTCACTTTAAAATAAACTCATCTCCATTTAGTTATTTATTGATTATAGATACGATTACATCCATTCAGACATCCTTGGAAAGTTTAGAGGTAGATGGACAGGAGAGAAAGGAAGAATGGAGGAAGACGGGGAGAAGGGGACGGAAGGAGGGGAGGGGGAGAGAGAGAAAGGAAGAATGGAGGAAGCCGGGGAGGAGGGGACGTAAGGAGGAGGGGGGAAGTAACAATGGAGGAAGCCGGGGAGGAGGGGACGTAAGGAGGAGGTGGGAAGTAACAATGGAGGAAGCCGGGAAGGAGGGGACGGAAGGAGTGGAGGGGGAGAGAGAGAAAGGAAGAATGGATGAAGCTGGGGAGGAGGGGAAGTAAGGAGGAGGGGGAAGGAACAATGGAGGAAGCCGGGGAGGAGAGAAAGGAAGGAGGGGAGGGGGAGAGAGAGAAAGGAACAATGGAGGAAGTCGGGGAGGAGAGAAAGGGAGGAGGGAGGGGAGAGAGAGAGAGAAAGGAACAATGGAGGAAGACGGGGAGGAGGGGACGGAAGGAGTGGAGGGGGAGAGAGATGCTGACGAAAGGACACAAAATCATGCTGACGTACAACACACAAAATCGTGCTGACGAACGGTCACAAAATCATGCTGACGTAAAGACACAAAATCATGCTGACGTAAAGACACAAAATCATGCTGACGAACGGTCACAAAATCAAGATTTTTAACTCCAAGTTAATTATTTCGTTACACATAACGATCCTCTCATAACAATGTCATGACAATAAAAGATAAATAAAAATAGGTAGATAGATAATCACGTGACAGAAACAATACATAACTATCCAATATCCGAGTCCAATACTTGGATATTTCCAATTAAGCTCTAATTAAACCATTTCATCACAAGTGTTTTCACGAACAGCGTTTACTGTTAATAAAAGGTAGTATGTATTTTTAGATCAAATCACAACCCCATTCTGAATTATATTTTGTAAACATTTTGATTTATTCAATTAGCTGTGTGGTGTTTATCAATTAGGAACATTTTGGTGAGTTATTTATTAAAATAAAACCCACACAAAAAGCCAATCGAATTCATTTCAATATTATTTTGATTAACATTTATAATAATCATTATTGTTAAAAAATTAAACTAAAAGTAGCACGTGTAAATGAAATTGATTGCATCATAATGATGAAAGAGTACAACTTATACGTAGAATGGTCGATATTTACCCGCCAATACAGCCGTGATAGTATAGTGGTTAGTACTTCGCGTTGTGGCCGCGACAACCCAGGTTCGAATCCTGGTCACGGCAGCGGTTTTTTTTTTTATATATATACATTTATAACTTTAGGGACCACTGAACGCATTGTGAGAAGTTATCTTTGAAAGTAATACATCATGTTGATTTTTGACGCAAAAATATTTTATACCAGCATCTTAACACATTTGTTTGGCCATTGTGAATGCTGTATTTTCTTCCAATAATTCTACACTCTTTTCGGTCAATTTGGGTAGACACAAATTTAACCTTCAGTGATCCCAACAAAAACTACACTATTCACTTTAAAATAAACTCATCTCCATTTAGTTGTTTATTGATTATAGATACGATTACATCCATTCAGACATCCTTGGAAAGTTTAGAGGTAGATGGACAGGAGAGAAAGGAAGAATGTAGGAAGACGGGGAGGAGGGGACGGAAGGAGGAGGTGGGAAGTAACAATGGAGGAAGCCGGGGAGGAGAGAAAGGAAGGAGGGGAGAGAGAGAGAGAGAGAGAAAGGAAGAATGGGGAAACGGGGAGGAGGGGACGGAAGGAGGAGGGGGGGAGATAGAGAAAGGAACAATGGAGGAAGATGGAGATGAGAGAAAGGAAGGAGGGGAGGGGGAGAGAGAGAAAGGAACAATTGGGGAAGTCAGGGAGGAGAGGACGGAAGGAGGGGAGGGGGGGAGAGAGAGAGAAAGGAACAATGGAGGAAGCCGGGGAGGAAAGGACGGAAGGAGTGGAGGGGGGAGAGAGAGAAAGGAAGAATGGGGGAAGCCGGGAGGAGAGAAAGGAAGGAGGGGAGAGAGAGAAAGGAAGAATGGGGAAAGACGGGGAGGAGGGGACGGAAAGAGGAGGGGGGAGATAGAGAAAGGAACAATGGAGGAAGATGGGGATGAGAGAAAGGAAGGAGGGGAGGGGGAGAGAGAGAAAGGAACAATGGAGAAAGCCGGGGAGGAGAGGACGGAAGGAGGGGAGGGGGGAGAGAGAGAGAGAAAGGAACAATGGAGGAAGCCGGGGAGGAGGGGACGGAAGGAGGAGGGGGGAAAAGGAACAATGGAGGAAGCTGGGGAGGACAGGAAGTACATCACACAAAATCATGCTGACGTACAACACACAAAATCGTGCTGACGTACAACACACAAAATCGTGCTGACGTACAACACTTATAATCATGCTGACGAAAGGACACAAAATCATGCTGACGAACGGTCACAAAATCAAGATTTTTAACTCCAAGTTAATTATTTCGTTACACATAACGATCCTCTCATAACAATGTCATGACAATAAAAGATAAATAAAAATAGGTAGATAGATAATTACATGACAGAAACAATACATAACTAATCAAGGTAATAAAGTATTAGCCGCTTATCAATCTAAACATGCCTGGCTTTTTAAAATGATAACCTATCAAACATTTCTTACGTGTATCAGAATAACATGGGCATTTAAGTATAAAATGAACTTCATCTTATTCTTTCTAGAATATTTTTTATGGTCTGACGTCTTTATTACATGATTTTCAATCCAATATCAGAGTTTATAATCTGTATCCAATACTTGGATATTTCCAAATACATGTAAGCTCTAAATAAACCATTTCATCAAAAGTATTTTTACGTACAGCGTTTACTGTTAATTAAAGGTAGTACATGTACGTATTTTAGATCAAATCACCAGCCCAATCGGAATTATATTTTGTAAACATTTTGATTTATTCAATTAGCTGTGTGGTGTTTATCAATTAAGAACATTTTGGTGAGTTATTTATTAAAATCAAAACCAACACAAAAAGCCAATCGAATTCATTTCAATATTATTTTGATTAACATTTATAACAATTATTATTGTTCAACATTTAAACTAAAAGTAGCACGTGTAAATGAAATTGATTGCATCATAATGATGAAAGAGTACAACTTATACGTAGAATGGTCGATATTTACCCGCCAATACAGCCGTGATAGTATAGTGGTTAGTACTTCGCGTTGTGGCCGCGACAACCCAGGTTCGAATCCTGGTCACGGCAGCGGATTTTTTTTTATATATTTATAACTTTAGGGACCACTGAACGCATTGTGAGAAGTTATCTTTGAAAGTAATACATCATGTTGATTTTTGACGCAAAAATATGTTATACCAGCATCTTAACACATTTGTTTGGCCATTGTGAATGCTGTATTTTCTTCCAATAATTCTACACTCTTTTCGGTCAATTTGGGTAGATACACATTTAACCTTCAGTGATCCCAACAATAATTACACTATTCACTTTAAAATAAACTCATCTCCATTTAGTTGCTTATTGATTATAGATACGATTACATCCATTCAGACATCCTTGGAAAGTTTAGAGGTAGATGGACAGGAGAGAAAGGAAGAATGGAGGAAGCCGGGAAGGAGGGGACGGAAGGAGGGGAGGGGGAGAGAGAGAAAGGAAGAATGGGGAAAGCCGGGGAGGAGGGGACGGAAGGAGGAGGGGGGGGGACAACGGAGGAAGCCGGGGAGGAAAGGACGGAAGGAGGAGGGGAGGAACAACGGAGGAAGCCGGGGAGGAGAGGACGGAAGGAGGGGGGGGGGGGAATGGAGGAAGCCGGGGAGGAGAGAAAGGAAGGAAGGGGGAGAGAAAAGAACAATGGAGGAAGCCGAGGAGGAGAGGACGGAAAGAGGGGAGGGGGAGAGAGAGAAAGGAACAATGGAGGGAGTCGGGGAGGACAGCAAGGAAGGAAGGAAGGGGGAGAGAGAGAAAGGAACAATGGAGGAAATCGGGGAGGAGAGAAAGGAAGGAGGGGGGGAGAGAGAGAGAAAGGAACAATGGAGGAAGGAGGGGAGGAGAGGACGGAAGGAGGAGGGGGAGGGAAGGAAAAATGGAAGAAGCCGGGGAGGAGAAAAGGAAAGAGGGGAGGGAGAGAGAGAGAAAGGAACAATGGAGGAAGCCGGGGAGGAGAGGACGGAAGGAGGAGGGGGAAGGAAGGAAAAATGGAAGAAGCCGGGGAGGAGAAAAGGAAAGAGGGGAGGGAGGAGAGAGAAGAACAATGGAGAAGTAGGGAGGAGAGAAAGGACAAATATTAGTGTTAACGGGAAGAGTAAAAACACTTTAGGAAATGGTGGCAAATGAAAAAGGAGGCGGATTTAAGAATCATAAGAACTTGAGGAAAGGGGAGGGAAGACAAACAAGGAGGGATGGAGACATGATAATATATTAAAATAAAGCACTCGATAGTGATAGAGATAAGATAGGATGATATAAGACATGGAAAGTTTAAAGATGATGGACAGGAAGAGAAAGGAAATGAGAGGAGGAGAAGTGGAAAGGAGGGGAGGAGGGAGGAGGAAGGAAGATGGAGAGAAAAGGAAAATGGAGAAAGCCGGGGGAGAAGGGACGAAGGAAGGAGGAGGGTGAGGAGGAAAGGAAAAGGAGAAGCCGGGGAGGAAAGGAGGAAGGAGAGGGAGGAAGGAACAAGGAGAAGCGGGGAGGAGAGAAAGGAAGAGGGGAGGGAGAGGAGGAAAGGAAATGGAGGAAGCGGGGAGGAGAGAAGGAAAAGGAAGGGGAGATAAGAAGAAACAAGGACGGAAGGGGGGCGGGAGAGGAAGAGGAGGAGGAAGGAAGGAGAGCTGGGAGGAGAAGAAGAGGGGGAAAGGAGAAAGGAACAATGGAGGAAACAGGAGGAGAGAAGGACAGGAAGGAGGGGGGAGAGGAGAAGGAACATGAAGCAGGGGGAGGAAAGGAAGGAGGGGGGGGGAGAGGGAAAGGAACAATGGAGGAACAGCGGGAGAGAGAGGAACGGAAGGAGGGGAGGGGAGAGAGAGAAGAGAAAGGAAACAATGGAGGAAGCGGGGAGAAGAGGCGAAAGAAGGAGGAGGGGGAAGGAAGGAAAAATGGAAGAGCGGGGAGGAGGGACGAGAGAGGAGAGAATAAGAACAATGGAGAAGCCGGGGAGGAAAGGACGGAAGGAGGAGGGAGGAGAAAGGAAAATGGAGAAGCGGGAAGAGGGAAGGAAGGAAATGGGGAAGAAAAGAAAAGAAGGAGGAAAGGGAGAGAGAAGGAAGAGGGGAGGGAGAGAGAGAGAAAGGAACAATGGAGGAAGTCGGGGAGGAGAGAAAGGAAGGAGTGGAGGGGGAGAGAGAGAAAAAGGAACAATGGAGGAAGGAGGGGAGGGGAGAGAGAGAAAAGGAACAATGGAGGAAGGAGGGGAGGAGAGAAAGGAAGGAGGGGAGTGGGGGAGAGAGAGAGAAAGGAACAATGGAGGAAGCCGGGGAGGAGAGGACGGAAAGAGGAGGGGGAGGGAAGGAAGAATGGAGGAAGCCGGGGAAGAGGGGACGGAAGGAAGGGGGAGAGAAAAGAACAATGGAGGAAGCCGGGGAGGAGAGGACGGAAGGAGGGGGAGAGAAAGGAACAATGGAGGAAGCCGGGGAGGAGAGGACGGAAGGATACACAGATACAATCCAATTTTGAACGCTGTTGCATGTAACTGTGTAATGGAAAGAAATTTAATCAAATCTTTTAGAATGGATAATAAAGTTTAATAAATGAAGAACATCTAAGGATTTTCATGATATTCCAGCCTGTTCATAAGTGTTGTGGTCAGGACAATCTGTATTCGAACATCGCAAGCTGTGTAGGTCATTGGCGCGATGGGAGTTTGTACTTTACTTTCTACTTAAAGTCACATATTACACATCAATATGGGACTTTCAAATAAGACTTTTTATAGACACAGATGGTTTGAATTATATTGAACAACAACATTAAACAACAGAAATTGATTACATGTCAATTTCATGGTTCGTCAGTTATTGACAGGTATGTCACATGAAAATGATGTATGATAACAGCGGGGACTATTACAGCCTCGCCGTGGATATCATAACAACCTCGAACTAGGCTTTTAACGCGAATGGCGAAAACGTTGAGAATCAAGCGCCGGCGCTCTGTAAGAAACAAACGCAGAGAGGAACTTCGTGTCCCATCGACGTGGCCAGAATAGGACATGCGCACGCAATATTGTCATCCTTAATTTCGATTTATTCTTGAGCGCCGATTGACACGCATGTATACTTCCGACACAATAACGAGTTCCTATTCAAATCCCATCCGCCAAAACAGAATTGTGCATTCAAACTTCAATGGTCCTTTATTCTGAGGAACAATGAAGTCATATTAACGTCTATGGTCGGTAACGATATTAAGTCTAATAAAATTGTAAACAATAGTTTAATACTACTATAATACAAAGCACGTTTTAAGCATCAGCGACAATTTAAGCGCTACTCAGTACACCGATGTCGATTTTATCATTATCAGGAAACCCAGCGTAAAATGAATACCTTTTGTGATGACGTTCTATACAAGATATATTGAATTAAATAATGATAATGACAGGAAAATCTAACATTATCTACACATCGAGGATGGAACCTCCAGAATCACTCGCTACAGTCTGTACAATTGGAGATTTCAGAAAGAAAAACCATCCATCATACTATCGATATCTACATATATCTGATAGGAAATCACGTCCTTACAACTAGATATCTGATAGGAAATCATTGTCCGTATAACTACAGATATTTGATATGAAATCACGTCCGTACAACTACAGATATCTGATAGGAAATCACGTCCGTACAACTACAGATATCTGATAGGTTAACACGTCCGTACAACTACAGATATCTGATAGGGAAGCATGTCCGTACAACTACAGATATCTGATAGGGAAGCATGTCCGTACAACTACAGATATCTGATAGGAAATCGTTTCCGTACAACTACAGATATCTGATACGAAATCACGTCCGTACAACTACAGATATCTGATAGGAAATCACGTCCGTACAACTACAGATATCTGATAGGATATCACGTCCGTACAACTACAGATATCTGATACGAAATCACGTCCGTACAACTACAGATATCTGATAGGAAATCACGTCCGTACAACTACAGTTATTTGATAGGAAATCACGTCCGTACAACTACAGATATCTGATAGGGAAACACGTCCGTACAACTACAGATATCTGATAGGAAATCATGTCCGCACAACTACAGATATCTGATAGGATATCACGTCCGCACAACTACAGATATATGATAGGATATCACGTCCGCACAACTACAGATATCTGATAGGAAATCATGTCCGCACAACTACAGATATCTGATAGGGAAACACGTCCGTACAACTACAGATATCTGATAGGATATCACGTCCGCACAACTACATATATTTGATAGGAAATCACGTCCGCACAACTACAGATATCTGATAGGAAAGCATGTCCGTACAACTACAGATATCTGATAGGATATCACGGTCGTACAACTACAGATATCTGATTTTAAGATTACTGTCAATATGAATACAATTAGACAGTCATCCAATGGTTGATGAACTGTTACCAGATGCTGGTATACAGTCGATATGAATGCAATTTGGATAACAGATAAACATCTGTTTACATTTTATTATTTATATTTACATTTTTTTTTATTATTATCATTTATTTATCTAGGTAAAAACCTGAAACAAAAGATCGGCGTTAATATTTGTTGATTACGAAAAAACTGACATCAGTATTTCCGGATGATATAATACACGTGTTAAGGTCTTCGTGCGATCATAGTTTTATACAAAAATGATATTTGCCTTAAAATTGTTAATACTTATGTTTTTCACATGTTTGCATTTTGGGATAAAAATCAGCAAAATCACTTACCGCTGTTGCTCTAGAAACCATTGTTTCTGATTCAGCTGTCTTCAACGTATGCAGTTCTCTGTGGCTGGAAATGTTCAGAGGTCTTGATACTGGACCAAGTATGTTCAAAAGGTGATTAGGCTAATCGTAGTTGAACAACAATTTCAAAATCCCGATAGAATTTTTTCTGGTAGAACTAACTTAACAAAGTTTAAAAAAAAACTACAGTAATCTTCAGTCTCTTCCTACATGTTTCAAGGAATACGCCCACATGTTTTTGAAAAAGTAAAAATGAGGTTTTCTTTAATCAAGTGATAACTAGTCACCTTTTGAACAACTGGGTCCTGCTCAATATTTTCATCAGCGTGCCACACGCCGTACCAGGGCGTTCGATTAGCCTACTTACCAGGGCGTTCGATTAGCCTAAATGAACATTTTCGATAAAAAAACACATCCTCTCTGTTACCTGGTGGAACTCATTAGATGTAGTAGTTAGAACCAAATAATACGACAGGTTCACTTTTATCTAACTCCTAATGTATAATTAAATATAACAAATATCGATACAATCAAGTACACAATAAAGAACAAATTATTTCACTTCTATAACACGGAATTGGCGTTAACAATGCTTCCATAGGCCATATCAGCATATGAGCTGAACACAAAGTGGGATAAAGCATGTTTTATAAAAAGAACAAAACCTTAATTTAATTACAGTAACTAGGTATAGAGCACGTGCTTTATGTATCAGGTTCTAACAATAGACCATCTCTCTCCATATTCGTTTAATGACAGCTAAGGGAATATCTCTCTTTTGTTTTGTCCTCGGTCTCTGAGTTTAAAAGTTGATCAGAGACTTGGTTATAAGTCTGGCTTTTCATACGGAGACATGAAGCGACACTCGCCCACAGATAGGTATTGAGGGATCGCGCCCGTCAGCCTTTCAGCGACCATTTTATGTAGGGTATTGTACATATTTTATAGACTTCTTGTCAGTTCTGCTGCCATGCATAAAACAGCCATTGTATCCGTGATGAAAAGTCCGCAACAACAACACAAAAGATATCGACAAAAATTCTCATAATAACATCCACTATCAAACAAGAGGAACTCCTAGTCAATCATATTACTGGTTAACAGGAAATCATGCTGACGTAAAGACACAAAATCATGCTGACGAACGGACACAAAATCATGCTTACGTACATCACACAAAATCATGCTGACGTACATCACACAAAATCATGCTGACGTACAACACACAAAATCGCGCTGACGTACAACACACAAAAATCATTCTGACGTACTGGCACAAAACCATGCTGACGTACAACACACAAAATCATGCTGACGTACAACACACAAAATCATACTGACGCAAATCCCACAAAATCATGCTGACGTACAACACACAAAATCATACTGACGTAAATCCCACAAAATCATGCTGACGTACAACACACAAAAGCATGCTGACATACAACACAAAAAAGCATGCTGACGTACAATACACAAAATTATGCTGACGTACAACACACAAAATCATGCTGACGTAAAGACACAAAATCATGCTGACGTATATCACACAAAATCATGCTGGCGTACAACACACAAAATCATGCTGACGTACAACACACAAAATCAGGCTTACGCACAACACACCCAAATCATACTGACGTACAACACACATAATCACGTTGGTAGATATCATACCATAATGTATGTATATGTGCTATGATGTACAGGTTTGTTTAGTTATATCAGTGTAGACGTGATGCACATTCTGATGCTATGGTTACAAGTGTGTATACGTTTTGTCTAGTGTCACTGCGATGTCATGGTGTACAAGTGTACCTAAGTTATAGGATTGGAAAAAATGCAACGACCGAGACTCGAACTCGGGACCTCCGATTTTTTTATTAACGCTGTAACCATTTCAGCTATTGGCTAGCGAAGATGCCTGACCACCGACGCTCAGCCCGTTAAGTTCCACTAAATACCCCCTCCTACAACCCGGAAATACACACAAGACACTCTATCACCCTTCGTGGGTATTTGATTGGACGCCAAATGTAAAAGGAGAGAAAAAATGCAACGAGCGAACCGTGCCTTCCGAACTCTTACCATTTACTGCTACCTGGCCATCGCCGTTCAGTCCAGTCCAGTTTGCCTACACGAACATACGTCATAGTGTAGAAATAAACGGGTATATGCTTAACATTTAAGCATATTTTTTGTTTATTTAACACAAATAGCTTTCTCTGTGCGAGTTTTCGAAGTCGTCGGTTTCTTTTGCCAAGTAAAGAGTTAAATGAAAAAAGTCCTGATGACCATTCACTATTCGGCGATGGGCGAAATCCAAGTCAGCTGTCAAATTGTCAAGACGTAGTTTCGTTCCACACTATACAAGCAGTCTGAGTAAGGGGGGATGTTTTACCCATGCTGTCGTTTATTAACAAAATTAATATGTTGTCATCATCAAATGTACATTTCTTGTTTTAAAATGCCTTACCTCCCTTTTTACTTGACGTAACAATCACCGGAAGTGCTATTGTATGTGACGTCACTTGACGTCGAACCCCATAAACAACTTGACGACGGATCAACAACGTCTGATTATTTTTTCTGGAATATGAAGTGTCAAAACGCTTCATGAGGATTCAGTTTTACGTTATCAGTGGAACAATTACTTTAGTGATTGTCTCCCTTGGGACGATGTCCCTCATACGGAGGCTACTTCGGCAGCATTCAAACCGGATTGCCAGTGGCGATGTAGATGTTATGAACATGAGTTCTATTACCTCGAGTGAATCAGCTGGCACGGTCCCAACAAAGACAGGTCGATCTGATTCGGCGAAGACGAGTTCTACTACAGACGGGTCCTGTCACGACTCGTCATCTGATGTCACATCAGAGAGTGTCGACTGTAGACGTAAACGGCGGAAACTGAGCTCACTTCTAAGGCGGAAGAGGTAAAATTCACCAGTACAAGTCGATAAGGTTTTATTGCTACAGTTGTTTTGTTTTATTTTTAGGAGTTCAATAGGAGGTCTCCTATTGGATCAGTATCAAAATGGAACACTTTCATAAAAATAATTAAAAACCTGTAATTGTGGTTAATGTGTAAGTTTTAAACTAAAAAGTAAATATCGAGTGCAAAGATACATGAACATTTCAGCTGTCCAAATGAAACAAAAAAAAACACAAAAGAAACAAAACAAAACATAGAATAATGAAGGTAAATTGTAGCAGAAAATAATTGAAACCTTTACAGCTATAGTTGAAGTGTTTTCATTTCAAACCGTTTTCAGCAAGAAAGAGTTGAAGTTGGACCGGAAACAGCGCGAGATTCTCCAGATCGACGCTGAAATAAAGGAGGTGATGCGCATGCTCAAACATATAGATGTTAGGGAGATCGCTCTGGACGAGGAAGTTCAGTTCAAGAAATTAGAGCTTATATCCATGTTTCCAAACGGTAAGATTTCGGGTAATATAAACAAACATTTACATTACACGTAATGTTGACATATATGTCGTTAACATGTAGCTGTTGTTACCAAGTCACCACACGATATCTTATCACTATGGTGTTCCGTTAGGACCACAAAAAAATAACAAGTGTTGATATTTAAGAATTTTAAACCCAAGTACTTTACTGAAGTTTGTGTGCATTTGATATTGAACTGAAATTCAAAGTGAATCGAAGCTCCCTTCCATTTCTGGTTTTTCGAATGCAATATATTGTTGATGTATTAGAAGTAGGGACTGATGTTTTTTTTCTATAAACACTAACCAAATGTGTAGATACCTGTGGATGAGGCAGCAATAACCCACTATAAAACAAAATTGACATTCTAGTGACAGAAGAAGCCGAGGCGGACGTCCGACGTAAGGGAACGTTATACCACAGACGGTTCACGAACATCAAGACTGCCACAGATGCCAAGAGCCTGCTGACCATGATCAGGACAAGGAAATACGCCTTAGATCAACTCGAAATTCTCACCTACCGGAAATACGTCAACATGCAACACGATATCGAGTCTAAAGACACGTCCACGGCTCCTCCCCTCAATCCATGTCGGCCGAACTTTGATCACCTATTCAGTGTGATACGAGAGAGAATAGCCGTCCAACAACAGCCCGGAAGTCTGTTTGCAGATTTTGACGCATCTGTGGATGACGTTTTCCCGACAATTTCCGGTTCGACTTCATCCACCCATAACGGAAACCGACATCTCCGACTGGACCCGACACATGTGGGACCGTCCGAGTCTATAGTCTGAATGTGGTGTTGTTGGCTAAGGTGTTTCATTTTGTCTCCGATCATGATAATGGTACGGGAGTAGCGAGCCCTAGTTCTTGTCATTTGAACAGTGTTTTCACCAGTGTTAGGGACTTTGTCGTTCACTCTTGCGAATAAAATAATGACGTTGATATTTTTTTCACAATTCCAATACACTTAACTGATTACATTATATGGTTAGGTGTTTATGTGTTTTGTCATTGGAGTTTTATATATAATTTTACTTGTAAATGCAGTATGGTCCCCATCCAACGCTGTTATACATTGTAGATGTCGTACGAATCATACATAGGAACTTGCCCCTGACAACTGACGCTTTCAGATCTGAAGTGTTCTTTATACCACATCATTATATCATATACATCTATAAAAAAGAAACAATCATGTCGGTTTCTGCATTTTAATAAGTTGTCTGGTAAATATATAGGAAGAAAATAAGAATTAAGAAAAAAAAACAATCCGCCGTGCCGTAATAGCGACTGCCACAGCTCGCTGCCGTGACCAGGATTCGAACCTGGGTTGTCGCGGCCACAACGCGAAGTACTAACCACTATACTATCACGGCTGTATTGTCGGATACAGTAACGACGTTCTAATAATAGACCGGTCTTTTCAGTCTGGGAAAACCACGTGCACGTTGTTCAGTGATACCAGCAAAATATTTTGTTAGATTAGTTGTTATTTGGTAAGTACCACAATACTTACAGAATGACAATAACGTTTTTCCTCAGAATATGCATTTTGAAGTAAATCACAATCTATTGACCTGATCTTTGATCTCAACATTACAGATACACTTTATATGTAGTGTACTTATGTGTATGTAGAGCGTTTAGTCTCGCAGTCCCCAGACTCTCGTCCCTCGCTCGAGACTGCCTCTCGTTTGAGTCTCGAGCGAGGACGAGAGTCTGGGGAATGCGAGACTAGTAGAGCATTATGTACATTTCATTTCATTTTATTTGACCATGCGTGGATATACAGAGGGATGAAAGTATCATAAAGATGTAAATTTATATTTGAATTAAAATATCTACTCCGGGGAACATACGAAATTGATTTTTTTGATAAAGTTACATAACTTTTTTAAGGAAGACAGTACATGATTCTCGCTTTGGGTGCGAGAAGTTCCTGGTTCGAATCCCGGACAAGCCAGCTACAATTTTGGATACGACTCCAATAAACTGTACAATAAATGTAACTTATGGTTACTACAGAACAAAATATCGTCCTTACCAACGATATCAACCATGTACACCTTCAATAAATGTAACACTTCTTTTTCAGAAGAATGTTAGCGGAGGTCAATTTTTCGACATACCTGTTATTCCCATTCATTTACACACCTCGGGATACGTGTTATCTCGGGCCACTGTAGAACTATTGGTATGAATAAGTTATTGACACCGGTGTTTGGTGAATTGTAAAATTGCCATCAATACTTCACACCTCGTTTTCAATATCATATTGATGTAAATACTGTTACGCCATGCTATGTTTTAATTTCTATAAATATATTTGTACTCGGGTGTATAACACGGAGTTTATGAACGTGTTCAATAACTTAATAGGTTACGACTCTAGGCAATTGGCATATCAAATTATTGACGACTTTTAAAAATTTTATATTACATACTGGTGAAATATTCTAGTTATCGCTGATTATCACGAGAAAAGAAACGAAACTCTGACATTATTTTCCTGACAATACATGCGATTTCGGCTCAGACTGTTTGGTTTTTCATTTTTAGAGAGTTATGACGTCACAATGTCTTTATGTCATGATCTTCTGGCGGAATTTTTAGAATAGCCATATTGTATGATAGAGAAGACCAGTAATGTAGTGAAAAGTAATTCACTATCATAGCAGGCGAATTTACTTGATGAAGTTGTAATTTATTATTTGAAGCATTTAGCAGAAAAATATTTAATAGATTATATAAAAGATTTTTTTTAATTGACAAAAATAATCCGCCGTGCCGTAACAGCGACTGCCACAGCTCGCTGCCGTGACCAGGATTCGAACCTGGGTTGTCGCGGCCACAACGCGAAGTACTAACCACTATACGATCACGGCTGTATTGGCGGATAAACATCGACCATACTACGTATAATTTGTACTCTTTCATCATTATGATGCAATCAATTTCATTTACATGTGCTACTTTTAGTTTAAACATTGAACAATAATGATTATGATAAATGTTAATCAAAATTATATTGAAATGAATTCGATTCACTTTTGGTGTCGATTTTGATTTTAATAAATAACTCACCAACATTATGCCTGTAGATGTTCTTAATTGATAAATACCACACAGCTAATTAGATAAATCAAAATGTTTACAAAATATAAATCAGAATGGGCTTGTGATCTGATCTAAAAATACATACTACCTTTTATTAACAGTTAACGCTGTACGTAAAAATACTTGTGATGAAACGGTTTAATTAGAGCTTAATTGGAAATATCCAAGTATTGAATAAAGATTATAAACTCTGATATTGGATTTTAAAATCATGTAATAAAGACGTCAGAGCATAACAAAATAATATAGAAAGAATAAGATGAAGTTCATTTTATACTTAAATGCCCATGTTATTGTGATACACGTAGTAAATGTTTGATAGGTTATCATTTTAAAAAGTCAAACATGTTTAGATTGATAAGCGGCTAATACTTTATTACCTTGATTAGTTTTGTATTGTTTCTGTCATGTAATTATCTATCTACCTTTTTTATTTATCTTTTATTGTCGTGACATTGTTATGATAATCCATATTAAGTGTGATATCGATAAGTCGGAAGACTCAACGATAATAAAGAACTTGAACATGGATCGTTATGTGTAACGAAATAATTAACATGGAGTTAAAAATCTGTACGTATACTAGTTATACATAGCGTACGTATGTTCGAGTTACCTCCCTTATAATGCTGCTAGATTCCGAGACATGCTACATATTCCTTAAATGTTTATCACCTGTTCACACTCTAATGATGTTAACCAGTTACGGACTTTATAGAACTTACCTTTCAACTTTCTTTATTCAACTTTCTTTATTCAATCTCTTTACAAAAGTTCAATGTATAGAGAAACATATTTACAACATTCAACAAATACAATGTATAGAGAAACATATTTACAACATTCAACAAATACAATGTATGAAGAGAGGATATTTACAACATTCAACAAATACAATGTATGGAGAGAGGATATTTACAACATTCAACAAATACAATGTATGGAGAGAGGATATTTACAACATTCAACAAATACAATGTATAGAGAAACATATTTACAACATTCAACAAATACAATGTATAGAGAAACATATTTACAACATTCAACAACTACAATATATAAGGAGGACAAATTATATAACTTTTTTAAACAGAACTTTGATAAATTTACATAAATTTCTTAATGTTTTGATATTTGTAGAGTTCATTAGCTGTGAAAATTTTATAATATTTGGTATCGTATAATAGTATTTATTAATATATAATTTTCTTTCCAAAGTCAAAAATGGGCATTTTAATAGATAATGAAATTCATCACCGATGTCATTGGTATCACAATAAGGACAAATTCTATTTTGATAATTTACATTATTCCATCTACCAGTTTCCACAATGAGTTTATGATTACTTGTTCTAAATCAACACATCAAAATTCTGTCGTTGTCACTTGATATATCAAAATATTTTTCAAAATTACACTCTTTTTTATTTATTCTATAACAGACTGACATCGATGAATTAAAAAGGTCAATATTCCATTTTTGTAAAAATTGATCACACAATATCTGCTTAACTTGAGCTTTAACCCATTGTGGGTTCAAATTATTATGGAATTGAGAATTCCATATATACATCAGACCACAATCATTTAAAATATTTTGTATAAAACTTAAGTATGGAACAACTCTATGTTCATTAATAAATACATGATATAACATATTATACATTACAACATTCAATTTACTTTCTTTTGATATAATCATATTTAACCAATAATTAATCATCTTTATTTTTATGTCAATTACAAGTGGGTTTGTACCCAGTTCGCCATATACAGTGTACCATGTAACTTGGTGTACTTTTTTTCAAACCTAATAGTAATTTACAAAATTTTAAATAAAAACGCTCAATTGATTGTATATTTGTAAAACCCCATATCTCACAACCGTTTAACAAAATTGGTTTCACTGTTTTTTCAAACAATTCAAAAATACACCTGGTCGATAAATTCAACTTTCTTCCTTTTTTCAAAACATCATACATCGCAATTGAGGTTTTTTTTAATATTCTGACTCTTGGCATCATTAAATGAAGATGTCTTTGAAAATACTGTACCAAGATACGTAAATTTGTTCACACATTCAATTACGACATTTTCGAATTTGAAGACATGTGTATTGACAAATCTTCCTTTGGAAAACACCATACATTTTGTTTTATCACTATTAACTCTTAATTTCCATCGAGTACAGTATTCACTAAATATATCAAGCTGATTTTGTAGATCAGTAGGATTATCAGAAAATAAAATCGTGTCGTCTGCATATAGTAGGATAAAAAGTTTGATATATATACGAAGTTCCATTTCAAATTTATTGCTAAGACTTTCAATGCCTTTAATATTATTTTGAGCTAAAAATCTTCTACGTCATTGAGATATATGCTAAAAAGAAAAGGTGCCAAGTTTTCCCCTTGTCTCAATCCGATGTTGCACGGGGAAAATCTTGATTTTTGACCATTAAGTTAATTTTAGACTTAATTCCTTGGTACATATTATATATAACAGTGTACATCTTACCATTCACATTATTAATTAATAACTTATTCCACAGGCCTGCTCTCCAAACTTTATCAAATGCTTTCTCAAAGTCTATGAATACACAATAAAGCTTTTTTTTTCATCATGTTTGTAAGGAAATTTAAAGAGTAGAGTACTTCCTTCGGAAGCCAGCTTGGTTTTCCGATATAACATTATGTTCTTCGGAGTACCTTTGGAGTCTTTCATTCAATATACATGTAAATAACTTACCAAGACAACTGACAATTGTTATAGGTCTATAGTTTTTAGGGTCATTAACTGAACACATCTTTACAGAAGTGGCTTGTTGGTCTAGGGGTATGATTCTCGCTTTGGGTGCGAGAGGTCCCGGGTTCGAATCCCGGACAAGCCCGCTACATTTTTGGATACGACTCGGATAAACTGTTTAGTTTAAACGTATTTTATTGTAACAAATTTACAACAGGATTGGGCACAAGTTATTACAACTTATAAACGCCCTCTCCTAACACAATGCCATATAAATAATTACAAAATGCTATAAAATACATATTTAGTATTGATTAATAGATATATACTTTTATAGAAAGATGGAGAGAGAGAGAGAGAGAGTGAGAGTGAGGGGAAGAGATATGGGGGAGAGGGAGAGAGAGATAATTAATGGATGGGCAATAAAAAAGAAAAACAAATGTACAAAATAACACAAGCATTAATGGCATACATTCAATAACGTATAACGCATATAACAAACAAGTTATAAGGATAAACATTCTCATTTAAGACACAATGGATACACGTTTTACTTTAAAATATAAATCGATTGACTTCTTAAAACCTGTTACTGTCCTTTATGAAATGTTGAACACATAAGAATACTTCATAATTAATATTCAAAGGCATTTCTTGATTACAATATAACAGAAAGTCTAAATCTGGGTATTTCGAAAGCATAAAAACACAAACATAATTAGTGAATTAATACACTTTTTTAAATGGTCAAAGTTAACAGTTTGATTTTGATATCTACTTGAATAAGGAGGTGTAGAATTACTTACAGTAATTACACGACTGTCAAAGTCATCACATGACAGCACAAATTTAAGTAATAAAAGAAAAACTATACTGTTCTGCTTCACAAAGACTTGCATACATGTTAGATAAACGAAAAGTACACTTGAATACACAGCTGTTTTAAACAAATCAAAAAAGAATCACACTTGCCGGTAAAGTATAACCGTTTGTAACGTTTCGGTTGCTGCACCATTTGTTACATAAATTATGGATCCTTTTGTGTCAACTCTACCACAGTACAAAGAACAAAGAGTTGAAATAAAGTTCAATATTTAATTGGATCAAGTTTATAATTTATAATATGTACAAAATACTACGTCCAGCATTCACACAACTTCATGAGTTGAAGTACTTTAGAAATCCACAGCATCTCCTGTTATATAGTATTAGTATTGAAATATACAGTGTTCCAGATTTGGAACATTTGCTCCAAGACTATAGAAATATGATTTATCTTAATTCCGAATCTGGATAAAATATTCGTTTTAGATTATGACCAAACTCACCAATGGGTCAAATGAAGCCATTACTTCTGTTTAAGAATGGTTCTGATAGAGTGGTCGTCTGATAGAAATGTCTGATAGAGTGGTCGTCTGACAGAGTGGTAAAGATGCCGAAAATTTCTGCCTTTTATACCCTTATCGAATGCGCCCTCGCGCATACTATGTTTGAAACTCCCGCACTTTTACGTCACTTCCGGTTCACATACGCTATAGAAAAACATGATGGCGGCCGCCATACGAGACGTGTTTACCGGAGATATAAACTACAACAGCGTGTCTATTAAGACTTAACTACTGTCAAGGTATGATTCAATACTTAAATGAGATACTCTTACAACCAAAGATCGTCAACTTCCATACTCGCACTTATTATAAAGGCAAATACAACTCTTTCAATCCAACATTCTCATCTCGCATGGATCGACATTTTACCGCCAATATTCAAACTATTTTCCTCAACCACGATGATGCTTATTTTTGAGGTACGTTACACGTTTACCAATACCATGTGTTTTACAGTAAAAGGTACCAATGGAACACCTCCACGTATCAGTGCAACAACCCACTAAGGAGGATAAAAATAATAACTAGAGAAATACGTGTGAAGGTGGCCAGAGGAAGCTACATATTCATAAGAGGAAGAGGAAGAGATAGAGAGATAACAGAAATTTGAGAAAAGAGAAAGCAAAGACGTATTAGGAACAGAAATAGAACAAAGGAAAAACCAGGACGACTGGAAAAAGATATTTGGAGGAAATATAAGAGAAGATGCATGAGGATCCGATATGTGTTCGGGGCGACACTATAATAGTGTAAAGAATGTAACAATAATAATGCTCAGATGAAAAAGGAGAAAAACATATATGTCTATTGACTATAAGTATTCATAACACATAATAGCACGACAAATGTATACAAATCCTAAGTACCCTACAAATGTACATGAAATTTAATATCTAATAAAAAGATAGAAATGTTTAATCCTAATTGATGAGGGGAAAACCTTATTGGAAGAACAAATATGAATAAAGAAAAAACAAACATATAGATATAATGGTGATACACACAGTTAATTTACATGTATAATGGCATTTCTCATCAACAAAAAAAAACAAAAAAAAAACACACATCCCGTGCCAGTGACCGCATTCCATACCCATGACCGCCCCCTGGATAAACTGTACAATAAATGTAATTTATGGTTACTACAGCACAAAATATCGTCATTTCATGTTAGCTGGGGTCAATTTTTCGACATACCTGTTTTTTTCTATCAACATCAAAATTATAGAATACTGTTAATTAATTAAGAGTTCAATAATTTGATAGGTTACGACTCTATAGAGGCAATTAGCATGTCAAATTATTGAAGATGGTATTTATGGCGTAGACATATTACATGTATATGATAAAAAAGACCAGTTTTGTCATGAAAAGTGTGTCACTATCATAGCAGACTTGACGAAGTTATGAATTATTAGTTGAATCATCTAGTAGAAAAAATATCAATGAAAATTGACAAAAACAATCCGCCGTGCCGTAACAGCGACTGCCACAGCTCGCTGCCGTGACCAGGATTCGAACCTGGGTTGTCGCGGCCACAACGCGAAGTACTAACCACTATACGATCACGGCTGTATTGGCGGATACAGTCGCCATGTTCCAAGTACGAGTATTGATTTCCCAAAGATATGGTCAATTTAAGAAGTCAGGGATAACAAAAAGCTAAAATACATATAAAGATATGATGTTTAATTTTGATCGCTTTGTGTTATCAATTTCCATTATATTCTTATTGACATATTATACAAAATGTAGAATGTTCCAATTCAGTCATCAATTCGTGTCGTTCTCATAAATGATGGTCAAAAATGTCTTTTCCTTCATTGCGCACTCCCAAACATAGAATTTAACAAGGGTTAAAAAAAATCGCGGTAAATATAATTTGTGTGTGTATATTGGAATTCCTAGATGAAATAATTAATACTCTTCTTATTGTACTAGTATTGTGTAAGTTTATGTTCTTATTATTTTATTGTCACATATGTATTATATTTGAATGCTTTCCTATGAATAAAGATATACATATCATATCACGAATAAGGCTATGCATGTTATAAACACGAACATAGGAATCTGATATCAAATAAATCCCCTGGTGGTCTGGGACAGTTAAATGAATTGTCTATTTCGAGATTGTACGAGTTACCTCCCTTCTCGCATCATGTGTAAACGTGGCAAACCGGACACTGGCCTATAATCTGACTATATCGTTATGTTGTAGACATTACTGTCACCCAATACGAAGTACATGTTTTATACTCCCTTTACTTTTTAATAGATTTATGACATATTTTATCATAAACGTAAGTTTTAATGTAGTTAAAATATTTGTAGTCTCAGCTATATATCATCCTACTGAACACGTTTTGTGTAAGTGGCTTGTTGGTCTAGGGGTATGATTCTCGCTTTGGGTGCGAGAGGTCCCGGGTTCAAATCCCGGACAAGCCCATTAAATTTTTGGTTTTTGTAATTATAACGATAGCCTATCAGAAATGATACGTGTACCAGATATGTGGAGATTAGTTTTGTTTGTACAGTAATAAACGCAAAAGAATTTGTTTTTTACATTTCAACTGGAAATAAGGTTAGGGGGGGGGGCATCATCATCATCCCACTTCTTCATCTACAAATTAAAGACATGTGTCATTTCGATCGAATCATTAAATACAAATAATATAAAATACACCTGGGTTGATCACGGCTGTATTGGCGGACACAGTGTTAAAGTTCCAAGTGCGTGTAGATGTAAAAAATATGTGAGCAACGACGATTCCTTTGTGTATCTGAACAAAATCGTTTTCCTTGTGTTTTGATCAAATGATTGCTGGTCAACTTAAGAATTGAAAGAAGTAAAGAAGACAACTGCAAGAAAACAATAGAATTGTATCTCTTAAAGTTTTTGTTAGTTAATTCATTAATTCGATACATCCATATGATAAATGGTGCTGAACCGGCTCATACACCTGTCGATAAGAATAAACTTCCCACGCCATATGTAATAGCTGAATAGTCAGACACTTTCAATAAATCTTAAAGACTCATCACAAAATTTAAAAGCAACCCGTTTAAAACTCTTTTATTGGACAGCTTCATTTTCTTTCTTTTCATTTTTTTTTCTTTTTTTTTTATGATAATGCAATTTTCCATTTTCGCAATCATGGATTTTGAACAATATTGTTTTAAATCCAAAAGTAAAAAGTACTAGTTACCTCCCTTATATGTATTTAACACGTGGCAATGGTATCGTTATCGGTAAACAGGTCCTCTCCTCTGGCATGCTATATATGATTTATTTTGTCAATCCTAAGAAATATACATATTGCACAGTTAATATATTTGTAATCTTAGAGTTAATTAAGTTTAAATGAATATTAATTTTTAAGTGGCTTGTTGGTCTAGGGGTATGATTCTCGCTTTGGGTGCGAGAGGTCCCGGTTCGAATCCCGGACAAGCCCAAGTTATTTTTGGTTTCGTCGATAGAACAGGGATGTTCCAACATTACATTTTACAATTAACTTTGTTGTCAATCGAAAACTCTCATCACACAGGAAGTACAAGTGATTCGATTAAGTTCTCTAAACACTCACTAAACATTTCAAATACTCACTAAACACTTCCAAAACTCACTAAACACTTCCAACAAACACTAAACACTTCCAACAAACACTAAACACTTCCAACAAACACTAAGCACTTCCAACAAACAACAAACACTTCCAACAAACAACAACAAATGCCATGAGTGAGTTTACATTTATATAACCGTTATACAATTCATCCTTGTTTCTGTCGAGTGCCATGTATACATTCGTCGTTTATCATGCTCCTATAAAATCCTGATGGGTTATCATGACGACCACGACGTTTTAAGGACAAACGCTGGACTTTCTGGGGTGACACGATGTGAGGCACAACATACGTCATTTTATAGTACTGTTTCTATTGATGCCATACAGTCATCCGAGCTATCATCTCGGTCTGGTGTTCGCTCCCGGAAATATCAACATCATCCTCCAGTATCTCTAGTGTACAAGCTAATCCGCCATCAGGAATATCCAGGATATCCAGGATCAGAACAGAAGGCTGTTTGAACGTATTAGCAAGTTAAGTGTTCTTCAAACATAATGGATTGTGGTCTATCGATTACGTCATTTCCGGTCTGGGTTAGCTTTCTGTCTTTACCAAGTTGGAGAGACGATAGAGAAATCGATATTTCTCGTCACCTATCACAAATAAGTTTATCGAACGTTGCTTAGCTGGAAAGGTGCATTGCTACACAGGTATCATACAGGTAAATTATATACTTCTACATAAAACGGGTTGAGAACGCTGAGCGGTCGAAAATACAACAAAGAAAGACACTGCCAAAGTAAGTTTGATATTTTTTTCTTATTTTAGCTTGTGTTGAGAGCAACATCAATTTTCTGGTAATTTTTCGGAGTAGCGAATGAAGTACAGAATGAATGTAGAAGTAGACATTTTAAAATCATCAAATCTTAAAATTTATAAAATGATTATATCTAAAACTGTATCATTAACTATCGAATTAATTGTATTGAAGTGTTGGTTGAATTCCAGGTACAAATAGTATTGTACAATTATATAAGTTCGATATTTTCTATTTAGAAATATAATTCGATATTGAGGTTACATGAGAGAAATACATGTTTGATGTCCCATTAACCAGGTGTTGAGTCCTCGCCTGTTGTCACAGCAGTTATACACAAAATGCAGTACCCATATTCGACACGGGCAAGTTTTTTTAATTAGGTTGATGGCACGTCCTTAGTCCGTACATGTGGGATATGAACCAGTACGGCTGTGTATAGTTCTATATTCGATCTCTACAGGTACATATTTTACATTATCGCTAGGACTGCTTTAAAACTTACCCTGAGAGATGTCATTTACCCTTTAAATGGATTCCAACGAATTAATTTACTCATTTTAAAACCTGCGTTATTTCTGTTCTGGTGTATGGATATTGTATATGTATCATGTGTTTTGTCAATATTTTATAGAATATAGCTTTCTGTGAATACAGCGTTAACACCCGTGTCCTTTTGGAAATATATAGAGAATACATAGTGCAGTGTCTTAAAATATAAGCTGTATTTTGTCGAGGGTAAAGAAATAAGAAAGACAAAAGTGGCTCGCCTTTCTGTCCCGAGCCAAAAATACAGCTTATATTTTAAGACACTGACCATGTATTCTATATATCTGGCAACAGTTAGTAAAAATAATCAATTTGAAGTGAATCGAATTGACGCACATGCTAAGATTCTTATTAAATACAGCAAAAATATATATGGTGGGTGTAACCCAACAATGTGGTGCCAGTTACATAATGGTTAAAACAAACCGTTTCCGGTTCTGCGCAGAACGGTCGTGTAATAAAGTAACAGAAAGTGATATCTAGTTTTAACCTACGGAGGTACTTAATATCACATATTTACGGTTTGTAATTCTCTTTTTAGAGAACAGTCCTGCTCGTACTAAGTACAAAGGTCCTGACCCAGGGGTACTGAGTAATATATGTAGCTTGTTAAGCTTGATTTATAGATTTATAGATTTTCCTCGTCGACACTCACCAATAGTATATCATTAATCTTACTAAACAATAGCAGCTAATATGATTCTTCAGCAATGGTGGCTGATCGGAATTACTCTGGGCATAAAAGTCTCGAGGAGACAACGCCTCCAAACTATTTACAACAACCGCGGAACTAAGTCGGGTGATTTTACAGAGTTGTCCGATTCCGCCAAAGATCATGTGATTTTACAGAGTTGTCCGATTCCGCCAAAGATCATGCTATTTTACAGAGTTGTCCGATTCCACCATGGATCAGATTATTTTACAGAGAATTCCGACCCACCAAAGCTCTGGTTATCTTACAGAGTTGTCCGACCTACCAAAGATCAGATTATTTTAGAGAGTTGTCCCAACCGCCAAAGTTCGGATTATTTTATAGAGTTGTCCGATTCCGCCAAATCTCTTCTTATTTTACAGGGAGCTTTTCACGATATTCGCGACAGAATGTGGATATGTTTGTTGTGTCTAAAAACACAAAATATATAAATACTTATCATTACTTTACGGAGTTATTGACAATAGCTATATCACGGAACTGTTATCATAGCCCCGAATACAAGTTCACATAGTTGTTAGTAATAGCACGGGATATTTTACATAGTTGTTAGTAATAGCACGGGATATTTTACATAGTTGTTAGTAATAGCACGGGATATTTTACATAGTTGTTAGTAATAGCACGGGATATTTTACATAGTTGTTAGTAATAGCTCGGACTATTTCACGGGGAAGTTGTAAGTCATAACACGGGATATTTCTCATAGTTGCTAGTAATACTGTAGCTCGGACTATTTCACAGGGAAGTTGTAAGTTGTTCGTCATAACACAGAAACTACGTTTTACATTTGAATGAATTGTTCAAGGATCCAAACAACATCTGACGGAGTGTTTGCCAAATTAGATTGAATCCTCCGTCTTTAAAATATTGATTTAGATTTTGGATCAGTTCAATTCCAAAATTTCAAGTTGGGAACATATGCGCTGATAGAAAAAGTAACTTGACAATTGTTTACAAAAGCTTATATATTGTAGTCGGTCATGCTCGGCATGGCGTCCAGCTTACGTACATAGCGTGCGGTTCCCGATCTCATGTTCCAGACCTACCAGAGCCTGCCGACAATAACCGTGGATATCGGAAACTTCAGACAGCGTGTGGACGTACGCCAAAAGTGTAGATAATGTTAATTAGTGAATGATTCTATCAGGTAAAGTACAGGTAAATAGGGATACAATAAACAGGTGTTATGACAAATATATAAACAATGTACACGTAACTCTAGTCTCGGATACAATTTACAACATAACTCTGGTCTCGGATATAATGTACACGTAACTCTGGTCTCGGATACAATGTACAACGTATCTCTGGTCTCGGATATAATGTACAACGTAACTCTGGTCTCGGATATAATGTACAACGTAACTCTGGTCTCGGATACAATGTACAACGTATCTCTGGTCTCGGATACAATATACACGTAACTCTGGTCTCGGATTCAATGTACAACGTAACTCTGGTCTCGGATACAATGTACACGTAACTCTGGTCTCGGATACAATGTACAACGTAACTCTGGTCTCGGATACAATGTACACGTAACTCTGGTCTCGGATACAATGTACAACATAACTCTGGTCTCGGATATAATGTACACGTAACTCTGGTCTCAGATACAATATACACGTAACTCTGGTCTCGGATATAATGTACACGTAACTCTGGTCTCGGATACAATGTACACGTAACTCTGGTCTCGGATACAATGTACACGTAACTCTGGTCTCAGATACAATATACACGTAACTCTGGTCTCGGATATAATGTACACGTAACTCTGGTCTCGGATACAATGTACACGTAACTCTGGTCTCGGATACAATATACACGTAACTCTGGTCTCGGATACAATGTACACGTAACTCTGGTCTCGGATACAATGTACACGTAACTCTGGTCTCGGATACAATATACACGTAACTCTGGTCTCGGATACAATGTACACGTAACTCTGGTCTCGGATACAATATACACGTAACTCTGGTCTCGGATACAATGTACACGTAACTCTGGTCTCGGATACAATGTACACGTAACTCTGGTCTCGGATATAATGTACAACGTAACTCTAGTCTCGGATACAATGTACACGTAACTCTGGTCTCGGATACAATGTACACGTAACTCTGGTCTCGGATACAATGTACACGTAACTCTGGTCTCGGATACATTGTACACGTAACTCTGGTCTCGGATACAATGTACACATAACTCTGGTCTCGGATACAATATACACGTAACTCTGGTCTCGGATACAATGTACACGTAACTCTGGTCTCGGATACAATGTACACGTAACTCTGGTCTCGGATATAATGTACAACGTAACTCTAGTCTCGGATACAATGTACACGTAACTCTGGTCTCAGATACAATATACACGTAACTCTGGTCTCGGATATAATGTACACGTAACTCTGGTCTCGGATACAATGTACACGTAACTCTGGTCTCGGATACAATGTACACGTAACTCTGGTCTCGGATACAATGTACACGTAACTCTGGTCTCGGATACAATGTACACGTAACTCTGGTCTCGGATACAATGTACACGTAACTCTGGTCTCGGATACATTGTACACGTAACTCTGGTCTCGGATACAATGTACACGTAACTCTGGTCTCGGATACCATGTACACGTAACTCTGGTCTCGGATACAATGTACACGTAACTCTGGTCTCGGATACAATGTACACGTAACTCTGGTCTCGGATACAATGTACAACGTAACTCTGGTCTCGGATACAATGTACACGTAACTCTGGTCTCGGATACAATGTACAACGTATCTCTGGTCTCGGATACAATGTACACGTAACTCTGGTCTCGGATACAATGTACACGTAACTCTGGTCTCAGATACAATATACACGTAACTCTGGTCTCGGATATAATGTACACGTAACTCTGGTCTCGGATACAATGTACAACGTAACTCTGGTCTCGGATACAATGTACACGTAACTCTGGTCTCGGATACAATGTACACGTAACTCTGGTCTCGGATACAATGTACACGTAACTCTGGTCTCGGATACAATGTACAACGTAACTCTGGTCTCGGATACAATGTACAACGTAACTCTGGTCTCGGATACAATGTACACGTAACTCTGGTCTCGGATACAATGTACAACGTATCTCTGGTCTCGGATACAATGTACACGTAACTCTGGTCTCGGATACAATGTACACGTAACTCTGGTCTCGGATACAATGTACACGTAACTCTGGTCTCGGATACAATGTACACGTAACTCTGGTCTCGGATACAATGTACACGTAACTCTGGTCTCGGATACAATGTACAACGTAACTCTGGTCTCGGATACAATGTACACGTAACTCTGGTCTCGGATACAATGTACAACGTAACTCTGGTCTCGGATACAATGTACACGTAACTCTGGTCTCGGATACAATGTACACGTAACTCTGGTCTCGGATACAATGTACAACATAACTCTGGTCTCGGATATAATGTACACCGTAACTCTGGTCTCGGATATAATGTACACCGTAACTCTGGTCTCGGATACGATAGCCATTCATAGTTCAAAAACCAGAACTTCTATCCATAATAGTTTGTCAAGTTATCGTTCAGGACCAATACAAGTTCGAACAGAACAACTCACACATAATTAGCGTCTTTAATGATTGTCTTACAATGCTAATATGGTACACAGCAGTTTGGAAATATACATTTGAAATTCAAATGTACACAAACAGAACAGTTTGTGTGGGTTTTTTTTTTTTTCTAATTTGCATTAGTTTTAAACGTAACCAACAAAAGAGTTGGATATTGAAATATCAACACTACACCTGCATACATGTAACATTATTTTTTTTTCTCGAATTACACACACTCAGTTAAACACCAGCTGCAGACACGTGTATATCATATTAGTTAAACACCAGCTGCAGACACGTGTATATCATATTAACCGTATGCTCGTGTGTATTACCCGTACTAAGATTACATATGGCGTTTACGGGACACCAATCTAGCTATTATACGACCGCTGTCATCCCGAAACTTGTTTATCATTCATGTGCTATTTTCATGACTATCGCCTTCCATTAATGTTGGCGAAACAATTTTATCTGAGCATACTTAATGATTCTTGGCTGCCCACCACTGTCACACAATTTAAGATTACGTGTATTGGAACTAATGGAGCTGACGTCAGAAATAATAACTAAAAATATGGTTTTGATTCTGCACGTTTCGGATTTGCATTAAGAGATCTTGAAGATAAAAAGAGCAGTGAAAACACAGAAGGCCGGTGGTTATAAACCTTATTTACAGAGTACTCCAATGTGAAATATGGTTGGAGGACTGGGTCTATAGAAACATCGCGTTAAATGGAGGAGAAGCATCGTAGGTCATAAACGTATGATGTTTATCAGTAAATATCTGGTCATTTTTGTTTGTTATAATTGACGTCACTTCTGTTTTTTTACACGTACTTTGTAACCTTGACAACTGACTTAAACGAGAAAATAACAAAAAGAGAAGTTAACAAATGTAACTGACTTGATGGCTTTGAAAACCTGTCGTTTTAACATGGATTTCGTTTGATACCTCGTGCTTTAGGAGAAGATGCTGATAAGCGGATAAAATAGGATAATTAAAGAATTACGAATGAGCAATTAACTTATTATGCTGTAATAACTTTGGCCACCGGTGTTGATTTGATTGGACAACTCTACTGTTTTGTACCAGACAAACGATCACTCTGGTATTACGGGAGGTTATCGTCAGACTCGGCGATACAAACACGCTATCGATCGAGAAGATGCGTGATAAGATGCACTATGGTATAATTACCTTACTTTTTCAGTATTGACCTAGTTGTTGGTCCGAAAACAGCCGTATTGACCCAGTTATTGGACCGAGGACAGACGTATTGACCTAGTTGTTGGTCCGAGGACAGACGTATTGACCTAGTTGTTGGTCCGAGGACAGACGTATTGACCACGAGTTATTGGTCCGAGGACAGTTGTATTGACCTAGTTATTGGTCTGAGGACAGACGTATTGACCTAGTTGTTGGTCCGAGGACAGCCGTACTGACCACGAGTTATTGGTCCAAGGACAGACGTATTGACCACGAGTTATTGGTCCGAGGACAGACGTATTGACCACGAGTTATTGGTCCGAGGATAGCTGTATTGACCTAGTTGTTGGTCTGAGGACAGACGTATTGACCTAGTTGTTGGTCAGAGGACAGACGTATTGACCTAGTTGTTGGTCCGAGGACAGACGTATTGACCACGAGTTGTTGGTCCGAGGACAGACGTATTGACCTAGTTATTGATCCGAAGATTGCCCATTGGCCTAGTTATTGCTGCTAAGACAGCCTTTTTGACCTAGTTATTGGTCCGGGGACAGTCATATTGACCTAGTTATTGGTCCGAGGACAGCCATATTGACCTAGTTATTGGTCCTAGGACAGCCGTATTGACCTAGTTATTGTTTAGTTGGCATGTCGGCAGATGCTATACGGTGATAGACTGTTTCATTATTCCTGTTCAGATGGTCCTCCTTACACTAACTTGTCTGAAAATTTCGTCCGCGACTTGAGTTGCTCCATCCTGAAAGGACTTCCTAGTGGTGTGGCGGGGTCGCCTATAACTAGTTACAGGTTTGTCTTTATGATGTAATTCATGCTTCTAATAAGATGTTTGTGGTTGTTTGGTGATCCGTGCTCCTTGATGGCGGAATGGACACCCATGGAAGGTGTCCTCGTCCGATAAGTTCAATATTGTCAGTCAGTTACTTCGTTATTGATTTGACTACTGAAGAAGAGTTCCGAACGGCGTGGGCTTGCTTGGTGGAATTTTAATATTTTGTGATATTGGACAGCTCATGTCCATATTGAACGGTTATGACTAAATTATCGTGCATTATCATTGTCAGGTAATTCTGTTTTATAAACAGGACCTAATTATGATGAACATCGCTTCGAACCTTTATTTTTATGAGATATCCAATTCCGTATTTATAATAATAGGTTTTTTAATGGTACAATTTTCTTATTCAGTGATCAATGGAGACGAGGAGATAAGCTCGAAATAAAACGCTTATTAACAAAAACTTCAAATAGTGAAGTGTTGTAAATCATTTTAATGGTCATTATACCGAGGTACTTAATGAGTTATCTCCCTTAGTTTGACGTGCCGTTCCAAAGTCCTCACACACGATATGTTTACTTAAAACACTGAAAATTAACCTTACATTGACGTAGATGGCAATGAGCTCGTGGTGTACACGAAACTAATAGGCAGCTAATTTCGGTATATTGTTAAATCTCAGTATAAGAAGGCTAGGAGGTTTCATGTTTGTCAACAAGGGTTTAATTTATACGCACCATTTCAGTATTTGTTTAAACAGAAGCTTCTCAAATTTAAGCTCTCTGGTTCCCCCAATGTAAGACTCCTTTTGTCGTGGCTGGTAGATCTGATCGACTAGCTGGCATGTCCCTCCTGGCATTCCTCCATGTTCTCGGCACTGTCACGACGTCAGGGTGACTATAGTGTACGCCAATGCCTACCCCATTACACGTATTGATACTGCAGTAGACAGTCATGAGATCCCTTAAGTACCTGTATATTGGTCGTACAATAGGTTGATCTTTAAGTCTTTGCCCCAACATTGCCAGACGGACTCACATACATACATCGACAATACTCAAACTACACCGGTGACAATTTAGACAAATTTAATTAACAGTCACGTGATCGTGAATAAACATTAATTTATTTTCGAAGTGCATGACTCAATGAAGATATAATTACTGTTTATTTATAGAAAAGGTCTAGAGGATACCGTTTGCATTATTAAGGATAAGTAGCACAGCTAAGTTAACGCCTTCCAATTATCTGTTTCTGTTTGAGAAGTGTATCGACTGTCGGATGGTCTGTAGGACGTAAACAGTTGTTTCTGTCCGAGAATTGTTTTGGAAAATCTGGGACTAAGCCAGGATACTGGTTCTCCGTGTTAGAGTGTAATGGTCCGATGTAAGGATGTTAGAGGAACAGGATTTTATGGATTAAAAACCTCGGATATACAAATGTTTAATTAGTGTTTACCTACACGAACTTCGGATACAACTGCACAAGCTGTGTGATTCAACTCTCAACCATTGGATCTATATACTGTTCAGCTGAATAAGGTGTGTTTACATTTGTACCTCACAAAACTTGGATAAAAAAAACAACCCCATAAGACGAATAAGAGAAAGGTCTCTGTTGGACAGGTATGTATACGTATGTACCACTGCCATTGAAGGATACAGAGAAAGTAGCTTGGCTGTAAAGATTACGTACCAAGAAAAAATAAACTGTGGGTTTTGAGATGGACTAAAGAAATGATACCCAGTACGTACTTTACAGCAAATGTTGGAAATTTAAAAAACAAAAACAAAAACAAAAAAATAAAAAACAAAAAAATAAAAAACAAACAAATAAAAACAAAAAATAAAAACAAAAACAAAAAAAAACTCACTCTGAGACTACTACAAATGATCTATATGATGTACGATTGAACGTGTCAGCTAAGACAGGATTAATTCTGAACCTGCCTGGGTGGTGATAAATTATGGCTTAGTTACCATTTCTGATTTTCAAATGCGATTAACTGACAGCAATTTTAAAAGAAAACTCGATATGCATAATTTGGATTTGTGAAAGTTCGAATTATTCTTATCCGTCACGAATATATTACGATCAAGGCCATCTTACAGATGTTTTTGTCTGTTTGTTGGGTTTATTGCCCCGTGAACAGCCAGGGTCAATTTGAGGCGGGGTATCCTTGTAGTGGTTAGTGACTACCTAATTGAACAACATATACATGTATATGGGGGGACCCGTCGCATGCCATCCAGGACAATTAGGGTAAAATATTTAGTCCTTTCCTAGCAACACAAATCGACACGGTTAGGGAGCGTCGAAACACGCACCTCGGACCTTTACCTGAGGTTATGTGGCCGGCGCTCTAACCGACTGAGCTATCGCGGTCCCCTCACCTGAGGTTATGTGGCCGGCGCTCTAACCGACTGAGCTATCACAGTCCCCTCACCTGAGATTACGTGGCCGGCGCTCTAACCGACTGAGCTATTACAGTCCCCTCACCTGAGGTTATGTAGCCGGAGCTCTAACCGACTGAGCTATCACGGTCCCCTCACCTGAGGTTACGTGGTCGGCGCTCTAACCGACTGAGCTATCGCGGCCCTCCTCACCTGAGGTTATGTGGTCGGCGCTCTTTAGACGATACGTAAATAAGAATCTTGTTCCCGCTGATAGAAACACTTATTGATGTTCGGATTAATGGTAGAACTCGAAATCGAACGTTCCACTTTTTATTTTCGACTCCGTTGAAACTTAGAAATGCTGTAATAGTTCGGGATAGATTAGTCACAGCATTATAGTCCCACATTAGTCTCCTTTTAGTATCTCATTAGTCGCATCATATTGTCACATAAGTCGCCTCGTAGTACATAACACACTATGTTAGCATGTTGCATATATTTTGTGATCACCTTGTTATCTAGTAAACACACGTGCGATACGAGTCCTTAGAGAAAAAACCTTCTAAAACTGGTATGAGCTTGGAAATGTTGTTCATGTTATGTTCGGAAAAAGTTAATTCTTTGATGAAAGGAAGCCTTAACTTATTTTCTCTCCTACTTGGGATTAAAGAAACACACTAGTTTCCATTTTAGAGGAACAAGGGCAAATACTCACAAAAATAGGGGAATAACAGTAAAAATGTATATCTGTAAAAAGGTGTTTATCGCTGAAAATATTTCTTTTAACAACACATAATCTATACCTCTGCCATGTACACTTTTGTATTAGAGTCTTTTCAGTTAAAAAACAATAGTTTTTTGGCAAATGTGATTTTTCAAAATAATATTAATTGAATTATCATCAAACAAGTCTCCACTGTCTAGTTGTATATCATTACGGTGCCATTTAAGCTGTCGATATTTCAATGATTATTTACACTGACACAAAATATGTATGACCGGGGATCAAATCGCCCCAAGATAGTAATCTCTACATAGATTTTACGTAACAATCACGTGACGTATATTTGGATTTTCCTGTCGACTCGCATCAAACATTGATCATATCAATCTCATGGCACGCAACCCACTAATCCATTAGCCAATCAAATCCAACCGCCTTTTTAGCTAAGTAAGACACTGACGTAGCCTATCTGTGTGGAAATCTGACTTGGCCTTGTTTTGGTAGATACTAGGTAGCACGCTTACATAACTAACTGACACGGTTCCCGTCCTTAGCTGTCAGATATTGACAGATCTGACCTCGAACATTCCTAGTGAGCCAAAACATAACAGTTTCATAATTGTATCTAATAGAATTTTTTCACATAATAACACTGTTATCAATGTACAAAACACTTGTCATATAACTACCCTATTACTGGTACAATAGCACTCATTATTACATTATACCGTGATATCATATTTCATAAAATATTTTCTGGAATGATTGAAAAGTTACCTCTATAAGAGTTGCTGTTGAAATTGGGGGGGGGGGGGGGGGGGGGGGGGGAGTGTGCTCCCTCGGCCTGGAGAAGGGACGACTTCATCTTGAGCGGAGTACGCCCCCGGCCTGGAGAAGGGACGACTTCATCTTGTACGGAGTACGCCCCCGGCCTGGAGAAGGGACAATCTAATTAAAATTAGACTTGTAATTTCCATTCCTCTACGATACTCTACGATACACTGCAATACTGTATTGCAGTGTATCGGAGAGGAACGGAAATAACAAGTCTAATTTTAGATTGGGAGAAGGGACGACTTCATCTTGAGTGGAGTACGCCCCCGGCCTGGAGAAGGGACGACTTCATTTCGGACCCCTTTTGAAAGTCTAAACAATTTAATAGTTATTGAAATCTAAATATTTTCAGCATTTATAGCTAACAGCGATATGTGGCTCGCTCGCATGGTCCATCCTTGAGATATATTAATAGAACATCAAATATTAACAGCAACCAAAGCAACATGAGCAGGCTCCCCACCTCAAATGATAAATGTGTCCCCATTGCAATGACCAGTCACAGTGGAGCCCTTTACGATAGACTCTTCTGATTTCATTCAGTTATTCACTCTTCTGAAATAAATTTCGAATACAACTAAGATTTTATAATGTCGATGTTGTTCGCTTTAGTTTCAACTGTGTTGTTTATATCAAATCCCTGTTTGGCACTCAAGTGTCCACGGATAGCATTAACTGGAAAATTGAACGGATGTAGAATTATTATGTGCGATTATGTACGTGTTTTTGTAGTGTGGTTAATTCATTATGATGATTTCGAAGAATCTTGCACGTTCGACAATCTGTTTTTATTGTTATCATGCTCTGCCAATACATTTTTGTGAACAGACAAACAGCGAGGCCATATTACTGACTCTCTGACCCTGTGCTAAATCCTGTTTACCTCGGATCAATTATTCATTCGATTAGTCTAACTTCATGATAGCTAACAATCGATCTACTCTACCCTTGACAACCAGCTGTCTACGATACAACTGTACTTCCTTTATAATGCAATCCAACCAACCAGTGGTTCAAGGAGCAATGTCGCTCGTAGGTCTCATAAAATAACATAAGGTGTCTACAATGTTTATATAAAAAAAATGTCACCATACTAGCTCAGAAAGGTAGCTAATCCGTAGACCCAGCGCGGGCAGGGTATGTTTGACTAAGTCTTTCCTGTTACTAATATGGTGTCGTTGACCGCTCCAAGTGAAAGCTACTGGAGATTGAGCCAAAGATTGGGGTTGTCTTTGATGCGGAGGCCCCGTTAAGAAAGGGTAGTGTGAAAAAAGGCACTTGGTCTGAAGGGAGGAGAAAGAAAATGGTCAATAATGCATGAAGAGGGAATGACTGTCGATACTTACCTATACAAACCATATTCATGAGTGATATATCTATAAACTCACATTCCTTGTAACCTTGTAAGTCTTTGCAATCAATATAAGACGAGATTTTGACCTCGAGACTAAAACCCACACTTCATTCTTTTCCGATCGAGTTCTAAGAATCGCTGTGTATATAGCATTTTTATTCAGACTACAGGGCCAACTTTCGATTCAATAAGTATTTTGGAGCCATTTTGATGAATTGACCTTGGTACTGTGTAATCCCGTTTGCCTACATTTAGTATGTTGTGTTCACAGGTGCCTGACTCGTTTTATAAAATAATAACACATAGAGTACATATAAATGAGAAAGGTTCTGAACTCCCCCAGGCTTGAAATCTGATGTATTTATTTCTAAGTACCGTAGCTTCGGTTGTATTGGGTGGATTTTTTCGAAGTAGGACTTAAATTGAAGAGAAATAGTCAATCTTTAAAATAAGCCATTAACATGTTGTCGATTTCTCGATATTAGTTTACGAAATCGGGCGTGAAACTTCAAAATCCCCTCGATTTTGTTTAGTCGGACAAGTTGACGTATCGGGGTCACCACACTTTGACTCTATTGGACATAGCTTTAAATACGAAGTCCACGGGTTAATCAAGAGGTACGCTTTATCAGATCACCGAATACAACTATTACATACACTTACTTTATGTATACGAGCACCCTATCGACGGCCCCGGGACTTTTTATGCAAACTGATAGCAGATTTTCCCCTTGAGTAGCCATGTTGTGTCAGTCGCGGTAAATTTGAACAAGCATTCTGATTGGTTATAGAAATATTGTTTAACCAATCAGAATGCTTGTTCAAATTTACCGCGACTGACACAACATGGCTACTCAAGGGGAAAATCCGCTATCAGTATGCATAAAAAGTCCCGGGGCCGTCGATAGGGTGCTCGTATACATAAAGTAAGTGTATGTAATAGTTGTATTCGGTGATCTGATGAAGCGTACCTCTTGATTAACCCGTGGACTTCGTATTTAAAGCTATGTCCAATAGAGTCAAAGTGTGGTGACCCCGATACGTCAACTTGTCCGACTAAACAAAATCGATGGGATTTTGAAGTTTCACGCCAGATTTCGTAAACTAATATCGAGAAATCGACAACATGTTATGGCTTATTTTAAAGATTGACCATTTCTCTTCAATTTAAGTCCTACTTCGAAAAAATCCACCCAATACAACCGAAGCTACGGTACTTAGAAATAAATACATCAGATTTCAAGCCTGGGGGAATTCAGAACCTTTCTCATTTATATGTACTCTATGTGTTATTATTTTATAAAACGATTCAGGCACCTGTGTTGTGTTCAAACTTAACGTACTACTTCTGGCACACACACAAATAACTGGTCAGCAAGTGTAAGTATGACTTCCCGTCATCATACAAAGTACATTTAAACTTTTATGTTTATCGTAATGAGATAAGTATACATGTTTTTCTGTGAACATTATTGCAGTATTGAAATTAAATAATTTGAGTTTGTTTGAATTATCAGATTTGATAGACCAAAATAACAATTCCCCAATGTTTATTGTTATCGTAAGATCGTTAGGGGGTAAACTTGACGCCCTCATCTCCTCCGGATCCATCGGACGAAACCCTAAACTACTTCCGGTACTTCCGGTTGACAACGGGATCGTAGCAAGAATTGGCCAAACACTTATACTCCGTTAACAGTGATGTTGTATTCTTCTGGAAATAGACAGAAATATAAACCCATACTTCAATAATATTTTTTAACTGGAGAGAACACTGGCGGAAACATTACGCAATTAGATATTATACATACAATGTAAATCAAATCACGTGGAAATAGCATTTAGTGGGAATATTCCGCTGTAGAAGCTGTAAATAACAACAGTATAATTCCGTATGATGACTCATTACATGACAGTTGTTATTGTTTAGGTCCTTTGTCCGTTTTGACAGTCATCAGATACCGATCTTCCTTTGTTAAGTAGTCTGTACCTGTCAAACTTATCTATTGTATCATTTCCAAACACTTCTCAATGCACAGAACCAAAACGTATCTCATTTATTTTTCGAATGTTGTAACTTTTCAATCCCCTTGTATGTTTATTGTAAATATACGCTTACGTAATTAATCTTTAGTACAAGTTGTTGTGGTGTTCTGTATTAAGCTGATCATAGGTCTAGGCCACAAAGCCCCACCGCCGTAACTTAACACTCCTGTGAGGGTCTGACGATCGATCCTATTGTAAACAAGCGATACGGAACAGTCGGGCTTGACCTGTGCCCGGGAAGGTTCATTATGGATATTAATTTTACAGAAAACATAACTGATACCCGTCGATAGTACTGGGTGTAATTGTTTATTATACCCGTGGGTTTGTCTATACACACGTGTGGTAGACATGTAGACACTCCAGCCGACTACTGTGTTATGATGAGAGGGGTTTTCTCAAGAAAGTTACGTTTCATTAGTTCAAAACAAAACCAAGGAGAGAAACAGATATGATTTACGTTTGAGGAGCACACATATCATATTTACGGAAAACTTGTAATCGTTGATATATCCTGGGATCGTTTCTTTATTTCTTCGAAACATTGATAAACCCGGAACTATCCTTTGGCTCGTGCGTCATGCTTAGCATTTCAACGTTATAGGTATGACACATTCTGTACGGATTCCCTTCCCGTAAGGATTATTATAAAACGCTACGTAAAATTTGTATACAATTTATTCAGCTCGGGTAAGATTGTAGTAAATGCAGTAAAACTCATCTCCATGTGGACTTATAGAGATTTATAATTAATCTAATAAAATACTTCAATATTATATTTTTCAGATACGGCGAATCGGACTCCCAAGTGAAGAAGAGATCTTAAACAACATACCGGAAGCGGAATCTGTTAAATTATCGTGAACTGTTTAAATATGGCCCACGACGTAGACAGCACCGGAAGTCGGCTTCTGAACGCAATACTTATGGGAAAAGCGAGGCAGATAAGTTCTCTTCTCGACAAAAACGTCGACGTCGACGCAAGAGACGACGAAGGGAAAACTCCATTGATATACGCCGTCTGTTGCGACATTGATGACGTCAGAACGCACGTTGTCCGTCTGTTGTTACGTAGTAACTGTTACATTAACGCACAGGACAGCAGTGGTTGTACGGCACTCATGTACGCATGTATGGAGGCAGATCGTGTGGATGTCGTTAGACTAATCGCCAGAAACAAATTGTGTAACCCCAATCTTCAGGACCTGGAGGGCTATACCGCGGCAATGCACGCGGTGGCTGCATCAAATTCCCAAGGTCTCAAAACCTTGATAAGTTCCTCTGCGACGAAAACCGTAGTAGATTTGAATATAAAAAATAAAAATGGAATAACCGCTCTCGAACTTGCAGTGTCAAACTGCAGCTGTTTGACTGTTGTAAAGTTCTGACAACAGATGGTGTCGGGGGACGCAATTCAAACAATATTCGGGATAGAAAGGGTCTGAATTTAATATTGGGACGCGAAGCATCTGTGATGTCACAAAAAGGTAATTTATTGCTTAATCCAACCCTTCAGGTTCCTGGACTTTCGCCACGTGACGGGTATGCTTCCCGAAATGCAACGCCCGTCCCGAACTGGTCACGACAGAACTCATCTTACGACCATAATGGAATAGAACATTGGCAGGGGTTTAAACATGACAGAGTCCATTCCTCCAGCGACAGTCCCTGGGTGGACAGTCCTAGAAGGATTAAGCGAACTTTGACCCCAATATCACGAGAGGAAAAACTTGCTGTTGCTTATCAACCAGAATCTCCAATGTTTGGAAACAAGATGAGGCTACCCAGCATTCCAAGCGGAAAGAGATTGTGTCTAGTTTCAAATCAAAACAGTTTTGACATCGGTGGTAATGGGGAGACTCTTTGATGTTACAAAAACTTCCTTTTCTATTATGTCAGCATTCCAAAGGAATTGTCATTGTCTCATTGAATGGTTTAAAAACCTCCAAATCAACGCTTCCAGCTTCAGTACCATATTATCTCTTAACAGTTTGTGTTTGTACTCAATTTGAGTCTCTACTACAGCTTCAGTTCACGGTGTACCAGTTGGATGTACAACATACATGCATTAATACTATGTCATCTATTCACTAAATTACTCACCGTGAAAGTTGTCCGAATGTTTTCAATATAAATTTCCGAACGTTATCGCCGCGTGTGAGGATACCGAGAACTCGAAGACAAGGTTTTCCGACTGCTGGATCTATGACATGGATGTACCTATATTCTAATATTTTAACACATTAAGATCATCATAACTCAGTTTCTGTAAACAACTGTTTACGTATGACATGATAAACAAAGCACGTGCAATGTGTATATATAGGTGAGACAATATGTAAGCACATGTAATACACATTACGTACTGTATTGTATTACGTATAACACCACGTGTACTGTAACACCACGTGTACTGTAGAGAAGTGTAAAGTTGTATTTATATGAGGGTACAGTGCATATTAATCAAATAATACCGAAATAAAATTCGTCTTTTGATTAAAAAATTATGTTATTTTAGTCTTAGATATTTGGAATGGCATCAAAACTGGAAAGCTTGCCCAAAGTTCTGTTGTCTTTGAATGACTTTACCTCGCATTTGACAAATTGTTTTGGTCTAGCGATCACCGATAGACTACATGTATAATACAGACGTTTTTATGGTGTTCGTCCGTGTTTATGTCGTCAAAATAGTACAAACACAATTACGGGCCAGTGGGTATTATCATTATTGATATATCTTTCTTTTATAAAAGTACATTGGCCGTTATTATAGCTTAACCTTATATTAAATATTTCGCATTAACAATTCCTTATCGATATAATTAAATTTGTGTACAATGATCGAGCTTAAAACAAAATACATGTAATCAGTCGACATTGAAAAGGATTTGGCTGTCAATGTAGTTGAGAAGTGGGGATGTTGTGTGGAGCTTATTGTATGTATTTTATGATACCCAGGGGAGCTAGGATTGGCCAACAAACTCCGTTTATTTCAGCTGTAACGTCATACAATGTATATAACTCCATTAAAAGTGTTGGGCCCATTCATAAATCTTATGATCCTATATATTGTATGTATTACGTCGTAGTAGATATAAACATGAAATTAGCGACCATAAGTTCGGTGCCACGTTAATCATATTAAGCTTTAAAAGCCGGACATGCGCGTGTTTACAGACGATCATTAAGGGTTGTAATATATACAGTGTAGCTTTGTTTACGACTTGTTGAAGTAGCATTACCGTAATCTCTTTCTAAATGCCTCAGTGGACAATTTATTATTGTCTCATATCCACGATGAGTGGGGAGGAAAGTTACGTCAGGTATTAAGCGACTTTACTGTTCAATGAAAGTGATATATACAAACGAGTCTGAATGTGTGTATTGGTTTGGTCGCCACTGAATTAAGCCTGTGTTGTAGAAGGTTTAACCTAGATCTGTATGCCGAGTGTCGTCGATATAACCTAAATGTGTATGACGGGTGTCGCCGTGATCTATATTTGTATGGCTGGTGTCGTCGTGACCTAGATTTGTATGCCGAGTGTCGCCGTGACCTAGATTTGTATGCAGAGTGTCGTCGTGATCTATATTTGTATGGCGGGTGTCGTCGTGACCTAGATTTGTATACCGAGTGTCGTCGTGACCTAGATTTGTATGCCAAGTGTTGTCGTGACCTAGATTTGTATGACGGGTGTCGTCGTGACCTAGATTTGTATGCCGAGTGTCGTCGTGACCTAGATTTGTATGCCAAGTGTTGTCGTGACCTAGATTTGTATGACGGGTGTCGTCGTGACCTAGATTTGTATGATGGGTGTCGTCGTGACCTAGATTTGTATGACGGGTGTCGTCCATGAAGCAGAAGACGCTTACACTACCGGAACACATGGTCTCTTCTTTTATCCTGTTTCAAAGCTCCTTGTAAATTTACATTTTATTCTTATTATGCCCTCGTTAACTTAATAATTTCAGGGTTGTTTTTTTTTACAAAAAACTATATGGCCACAAAACGTATTAAACTTATTAAATATATTTATTTCAAATAGATCTAGAGATATATTTGAATATCGAAGAAAAAAATTAATGGTAACAGTTATACATTGAAAACATATATATAGTATGACGTGTAAATATAGTCTGGTTTACGTACTGGTAATGTGTTTGATTTTTATCAGGACCTGTTGATGGCTGGCAATCCTCCGAGTTGTCGTTCGGTACACTAGTGACTATAAGGAACGACAACTCTAGTGTAAGGAACGACAACTCTAGTAGGGAAAGACAACTCTAGTGTAAGGAAAGACAACTCTAGTGTAAGGAACGACAACTCTAGTAAGGAAAGACAATTCTAGTGTAAGGAACGACAACTCTAGTGTAAGGAACGACAACTCTGAGTAGATACTTGGTGTTTGACAGTAACATAGCTATTGACTGGTGTGTTGACTGGTGAAGGACTTGAGGATATTTATACCTCGTTACTAACGATATAACTAAACATATAGATTCCCGTTGTCATTGTGTACAGTGATAGTTGTTATGTTTATTGTTTGTTAAACATGTTTAGATAGGTACAATAGTTTCGTTTGAATTATCAATTCTACAGCTAATTGTTCCGTTAGCTATAGTAGTGCGTTGAAAAGATATTGACATAAACGCTAAATGAATTAATCGTTAAGTAGACAATTGAAATTATTCTATAACCAATCGAAATGTGTTCTGTCTGTATCAATCTATACGTCCCTTGTACGTTCCTTTGGTCTATGGAATGTAACGAATTGTACTAGGGGCGTCACTCCTGTTCAATAAACAGTACTACATGATCTCTACGATAACGGGGTCGCAGGAATGTCCTTACATAGCTCGTAAAGGGTCAGAATTACGATCGTTAGTCATATTCTCTTAATATCGCCATTCCTCGGTAATTATCGTCACAGGTTGATTAAGACATAATTATACTGAACAATAATAAGTATTTGACAATCTTACGTTCACGTCGTCATCACTGGTCGCCTGAAAAGCAGGCATTTTTATCCAATGATGAATGACATGTATATCTGCCTCTCGACTAATTCAATCACTGGGTAACAATTGGCCGACTGTAAAAACTGGTGCATCGCTCGATTATGAAAACGCTTAAAGACACACACTCACGAAGAAACATATATCAATGTTTACATTTTTTTTTTTTACAGTTTTCGGACTTAATACATACCTAACAGATTATCTTGATTTTTCTTTCAATATCCACCTTTTCAACGATCATAAGCATTTTCCTCTACACTCAACAGAATTTTTTTCATCGAGAAACGTAGCCGGTGTCGATTTTTTTGTCCCAGGGTTCTTTCCACCCTTCTGTATATAATGACCACCAGGGTGTCATTTTTACCCTATTTTAATCTAGCCCCCAAAATGTCTGAAACGATATGCTATACACACTAGGAAAGGTCCAAATACATGTAGACTAACTAATTCTCAAGTCCCTGTGGATTAAATGTCTTTTTATGTAAATGATTTACGAGCATATAGCCGAGTCCCGGGAATTGTCTGGAAACACCAGTAACTTACACCATCTGAAAGTACAACTGCACAATTATCCAGCTATATTATCTACGCGAAGTGATGCTTTTTAATTAGCATCCATCACCTGGTTCTGTTCTACAGTACGATCCGTCTTCTGACATCTGCCTCACGAGCTACTACCTTTAATGAAGTTAATGATAAAGATTTATTTTACTATCTTCTGTGAAGCCGTCGCACTGAGAAAATGCAAAGTTAAGAATATCCTTGACCGGGTATCGATGTCACTTGCCTTATAAAACATACCCCATGTGAGTTGTAGACCTTAGTACATGCATAATGTATGCCAGTATGGTGCAGATATCAGGAAACCCACCAAGTTTTGATTCCCAGCCAAGCCAAAGAACGTCTGTAGTCAGCCTATTGGACTACTGTAAAATGTCACTCTGGAACAGTTCCGACAAGCGTGCTCAGCGCATTCACAGGGCGGTCAATTGTCTCCATAATACAATTCCTTCAAGCTTTAAACTAATCAGAAACCTATAATGTGCATTACGTACAAACAACTAGCAGAACAGGAGTATTTGACCAGAAACATGTTATATATGTTTCTGATTTAACAAAACATACCTTAGAATCTACTTAAAACTTCTACTAAACATTGCGTTTTCGGTCTTGATACAATTATATGTCTTAATATGTCCAAATTTCCTATTTTATAACATGGTCAAATCAAGATGGCCGCCAACTGTATCAAAATTTAACTTGGCAGATTATGAGAAAGATTAATTACTAATGGGATCCCTCCTTTATTTTCTGAGGTTCTTCTTGCGTGATCCTGCTTTGTGAGTGTTTAAATTCAAAATCTATAGAGACAGGTGCTTGGTGGCCATATCTTGAATTTTAAACTGTTTAATTTCTTTCATCTCACAATATATCAAAACAAATCTTTCTCAATACATCATAAGTTGGTACGCGATTTGTGTATGATCAAATTGCTGATATCTTAAAAGACAGTATTTATATATATATATATATATATATATATATTTATCTTGAACGACAGTATTTTTGTTTTTGTATTTTTTTTCTAGCCGGTCTTAAGTTGTGTTTGTTCTGCTTTGGAATTGAACACTGTGAATTTGACATTATATAAAGGCCAATTTTGTATCGGTACTTTTCCGGTACATCTATAAGTAGGTGAGGGAGACTTTCACGAATCACAAGTTGAATACTGCTGACCTTCGCTATTGTTTCTCAGTAAAATATACATACATATACTTGTTTTCTGGGTACGGTTATGTTACATATACTTGTTTTCTGGGTACGTTTATGATACTTGTTTTCTGGGTACGTTTATGTTACATATACTTGTTTTCTGGGTACGTTTATGTTACATATACTTGTTTTCTGGGTACGGTTATGTTACATATACTTGTTTTCTGGGTACGGTTATGTTACATATACTTGTTTTCTGGGTACGTTTATGTTACATATACTTGTTTTCTGGGTACGGTTATGTTACATATACTTGTTTTCTGGGTACGGTTATGTTACATATACTTGTTTTCTGGGTACGTTTATGATACTTGTTTTCTGGGTACGTTTATGTTACATATACTTGTTTTCTGGGTACGGTTATGTTACATATACTTGTTTTCTGGGTACGGTTATGTTACATATACTTGTTTTCTGGGTACGTTTATGTTACATGTACTTGTTTTCTGGGTACGGTTATGTTACATGTACTTGTTTTCTGGGTACGGTTATGTTACATATACTTGTTTTCTGGGTACGTTTATGATACTTGTTTTCTGGGTACGTTTATGTTACATACACTTGTTTTCTGGGTACGTTTATGTTACATATACTTGTTTTCTGGGTACGTTTATGTTACATATACTTGTTTTCTGGGTACGGTTATGTTACATATACTTGTTTTCTGGGTACGTTTATGTTGATGAGGAGGAAAAGGGGATACCAGACAACAAATACATATACAGTGTATATTATCTTTTTCGTTTTACACATTAATATTTGCCAAATCTAGCTATAATGTTGCATACACTGTCAACCCAGATATCAAGTATTTTCTACGACAGTGGGAGCGGTTACCTAGTATAGGATTGGAGTATGTATTATCCCAAGTCTGTGGCATAATAAGTTCTCCCTAAAACCTCTTAGAATGAAAAAACTTACTCCAGGGGTGACTTAATAAAATTCCCGAAACCACAAAGAATAATTTCACCATTAACAAATTTATTTGGAAATACATAATTCACATTTGAATATATCAATGATAATAATGCTTGTTTACATTGAGTACATTTGGTTAGATTACAGAGTACTGTATACTGTAGATATGGTGATCCTCCAACATGTCAACATACAACACACATACACATTAGGGAATTAAATACGGACTTAACAAGATATTTTCTGTTACAAAGTAAGAAGTTAAGATATAAACAATAACAGTAATACAAATTGAATGAGGTTTGATTTAAGGAGACAACTGTTTCAGCCCTGGCAGTTTAACTGGGTATTCATGACAAGACAATAAATACAATATGGCAGACAAAAATATTACATATTAGACAGAAGAATTTCTATCAACCAGTTTTAGGCCCTCAATCTCCCAACATATATGGACGAAGAAACATTTTTTACCTGTTACACATTAAAATATATTACATTAGGGACATAGGCACATGGAACAAATATTTCTGGCATCAAATCTCCATAAATCGTATGGTAAACATCTCTGATGATCACCAGGCACCAATGCTTCATCTTATAAAAACGTCTTTCAAACTTGTAAGTCTAACCAGGCATAAACACTGCCATTCTCGGCCCACATCGGCTGTCAAACTATTGCTACACCATGTACTGACATAGTGAAACGAAGGGAAGTAACTCTGATAGATCAGAATGAAAAACTGTGAACTTCTCAACAAAATCCATAATTACTTGGTTCCCCTGTTTACCAACAGAAAGAAATATCCAAGGGAACCTAAAAATCAATATTTTCCCTCTTTGATGGAGAAAGTAAATAAAACTGTATTTAGCCTGTAATAACCCCAGACGACCAACACATAAAATTGTATTCAAAGTGGGGTGTAGACTTATTTCAGGATAAAACAGCATTTGGTAGCTTTTCTACCCAACAGAGACATTGGCTTATTGCTGCATAAATACATTGTAGTACTTTCATGAATCAAACAGGACACTTTTCTATAAAATCCACTTTGGTCCCATTTTCTGAACAAAACATTCAATATCATATGGCATGCTATGTATAAATTCTACTTGTGACAAATTCTAGCACTATTTGAAGCCAAAACAAAATGGCATCAGGGGAGACATAAATGATATAACAAGCTGGTAAATAGTGTAGCCAAAGTAATCAACAGTATGTCTCTACTATTATGTAGGACTACATCGAACCAGGGACAATTGATGACAGGTTGGTAATACTGACCATGGATTTACTTATAAAACAGTAAAACTTGGAAATGATTATCTATTCTAATGAGACTAAAAATGGTGGAACAAAAAATCAACAGAGATCATGGAATACAGTGCACTCTAAATAGGGAATACAATGTACAATAGATATGTGTAAACAATGGTTATTCTGATTACTGCAAAAGTTAATTCCCAGTACTGGACAAAACTTTACAGACTCACTCTTAAACACTGCATTGATAGATACAAGTACTTAATAAATCTCTAATGTAAAACCTCTACAAATTGATACATCAGAATCTAGCTGTGCCACAATGGTCAAGATTTACAAGAACGGTCAAATTGACCAGGACGGTCAAGCTGTAACATAACGGTCAAGCCGGACCTGATTGGTCAAGCCATACAAGAATTATTACACATCTTCTGGATACATCAAAACAATATTATTCTTTGGCTCAATCAAAATTGCCATCATATGCAACATCAAGAGGAAAATTGCACAAATCGTAAAACCTGAAGGAAACGTTGACACTGAATATCAGTTAATATCAGTTATGGAAAAAACAGAGAATAAGATAGGCAGAAATAAAAACATGATTTAGACAGTGATATGATAGTTTCTCGGAATGATTATGTAAATGTTTGACACGTTTGTTCTGGAAGAGACCTGTGGTATCTCTGTTTCTGGCTATTCCAGAATCAAATACCTTGTGGTTCGAGTGACTGCTTTTGTCATTCCTACCAACAATTGGCCTATGTAATTAATTATCTTACACCCTACACACAATACATCTGGAAGAGCCTCAAAAAGATAGTACAAGGGAGATAACTCTTCATATCTTCAAGTAAATAATCAGAAAAAATTGAAAGCATTCTGAAGATTCATTTCCAAGGGAATGGTTAACAGCTTCTGAAAGAGAACTGTCAAATTCATGTGTCTGATGAAAAAATATCCACATATTTATGTCCTTTTCGAAAAGAAAGAAAAAGAACATGAAATATATACTGTAGATTCAAAGTAAATTCATCAATGAAACTTCCTTAAATAAAATGTTTACCTTTCCATTTTTTTTTAATCACTGAAGTATTTCACATATCACAGGTTTCCTGAGTAATCCAGAATAACTACGTTTAATATCAGAGCTTAGGCAGTACAAAGTCTATTATGAGAAAAATGTATAACTGGCTAAAAAATCCTGCTGACCTGGAACCGCAACTACAAAGCAATGTAGCAGAACATAATGTATGCAAGGTATGTGATTTCGTCACATTCAAAAATCAAAATATTAAATTATTACATTTCAAAAAAAAAAAAAGACAAAATGACAACTTTGCCCTCAATTTATGGGCACAAAAGGCAATGAATGAAGATAGAAAGCTAAAACTATTGTCTGTGCAGACATCATGGTAATGGTGAATTGTGCTTACTACCAGAGACAATAATACACCCCGATTCTCTAGGCATTGTTTGTTGGAGATTTCGATTGGACCATCAAAGCCTGGGTAGGCCTATGTTCATACTAGAATCAACATACATTTGATCAAGGTTACCGCTGGTATACATGTACATGAATTTGAAAATAAAGAAAAAAATCTGTAAGATTTGTTTCCTGGATGCATACAATTAGGAAATTTCTGACATTAACATTTTTTCTTTGATAATCAAGTTTATCCAGACGGTCTTCAAGCTATAACCAAACACATCCTTATCCAGATGGTCTTCAAGCTATAACCAAACACATCCTATCAGGTGATCACATAAGGAGCCTCCCAGTCTTTGTACCCAACTTTACATCATATCTGACTTTCTTCTTTCTTCTCCATCCATTCTTTAAACCCTCCTGCATACTGTCTAGCTCTGGAATGAAGAAAGGATCTACATTAGTACAATTAAGTTTAAAAGCATGAATTTAAGTAAATATAATTTTTTTACACATTTTACAATTAAGTTTAAAAGCATGAATTTAAATAAATATAATTTTTTTACACATTTATTTTTGGTATCAAAGTCCATTTTACTAATTTCATGTAAATTTTCAAAATGTGTTTAAACATTTTTCATAATTTCATGAATACATTTTAAACTAAAGATTAATCATTATAATCATCAAAATTCTACATTCTTGAAGATGAAAAGCATACTGAGCTATATAGTAAGGATATGAATGACCTTTATGTTATATTCTAGAAATGAAGTACTTTAGTGAGCATTCTTATATCATACCATGGTAACTGGCAAATACAGAAACCAATAACTGAATCCACGTGTATTTAGAGGAATGACCGACTAATGACAGTCACCCCAGGATTCAATTGTAATCATGATGAGCTACTGAATATAAATAGATTTTCTTCAGAGATAAGGTTCAAATAAACTTGTATAAGACTACTCACTACCACCTAGTTAGCCATGATGTGATGAAGTTAAGAGATTTAACAGAGTAGTTAATAAAGTAGTTAACAGAGTAGTGAACAGAGAAGGGAGGACTCCAGAGCATATCTCCACACACATTTCAGTAAACAGGAAGTCTTATTACATTGTTATCAGTACAATTTGATAACGTTTACAAGTATAAAACTGAATAATTTTATGACATTGGTGGTAATTTACTGTTATAAGTACAAAATAGAGTAATTTCAATCATAAAATGTATCTTGAGGAAGAATTCCAATACTTTATTTCTGGTTCAATTAGACAAGCTAATGGCACTAGGATTTAGTCAAAACTACTTCAATTAGACAAGCTAATGGCACTAGGATTCAGTCAAAACTACTTCAATTAGACAAGCTAATGGCACTAGGATTTAGTCAAAACTACTTCAATTAGACAAGCTAATGGCACTAGGATTTAGTCAAAACTACTTCAATTAGACAAGCTAATGGCACTAGGATTCAGTCAATACTTTATTTCTGGTTCAATTAGACAAGCTAATGGCACTAGGATTCAGTCAAAACTACTAACTCATAGTGCACTGAATGTTTTTTTTTTTTTTTTTACTTCTGCCTCAGTTACAAAACTTCCTACTAGTGTAGCAGCTGCTGAAGTTACCTGGGGTCAAAATACCATTATGGGTGTGCTACATGAACTTGGTAGTAAAAGGCTTATTTGTATGCCTGATGTTGATTTATTGTATCTTTTTTTTTTACTGCTGAAAGTTCCTTCCAAAATCAATGATTTTCTTCCCTTAGTAAGGCAAAAAGGTCATGTCCCAAACCAGTGAGCCCTGATTAGACTCGGATGTCTGAGCATCATTATATCAAATTACTATACTTTCTATACTATTTAATGTCGTAGGTGCCCGGAGTACCTTTACAGCCTAATGTCAAGAGAGCTGAGGGCTATCATCTCTGAAACAGTCTTTACATATGTATATTAAGCCAGCATATTACCAAATATTTTTTCATATTTTTTTTTAATGAAATGTCACATGGATCTTTTCCATATTAACACGCCTACTTTGATCAAATTTAATGGAACACACTTACTTCGAATAACCAATCTCATGAGCTATAGTCAGGGCTTTGAAACTTCTAATACCAGCGTAACAGGCAAATACAATGTTGTCATCATCGAGTTCAGGCTTGTCACGACCGTACAAGGCCTTGAACGTGTGTGGAGCCATGTTGAGGGCCGATCCCAATTGTCCCACTATGAACATGCAACAGCATAGAAGAGAAACAGTGTGAGACAAACAGAAAGCATGCTACTGCCTCAGGTCACACTACCTCCTACAAACACTTATGTCAATATAGGAATATAGCAAAACAAATCACTACAAATTAATACATTTTTCTTAAGAATTCAAACATTATCTTCAAATAAATTTGAATTTTTTAGGTTTGAATTCAATATCTGATTTACTGTCAAGAAAATTTTGATACTTTGATGCCGAAAATAGATTTATTCATGCTTATAATTATAACTATTATTGTATATATTTTATATCGTTTTTTTTTATATCTCCATTAATGTTTGTAGGTGTACATAGGTGACCAGTCAGTGTCCCCAAGCAACTGAAATATTAATTGATGTTTAGGTTAAGGAATCATGGATAAACTTTAAATATGGATGAGATATCGAACGAAATAAAACTCAGTGCTTGAAGAAAGTCTATATTTCTCTGATAGCATTGTAAGCACATGGTACTACGTATACAGATAATATGTTTACACCATAATTCCTTAACTAGTTGTAAGGGACACAACTCTAACATTACTACAATAACCACTAGATAAACTGCACATGGCCAATACTCAATCTTACTACACAATATGTAGTTCATTCAATTAGTTTGATTTTTAACAAACTTTCGTTAATTATGATATGATATTGTACATTTTTAGGATTTGACAAGAAGCACTTAAAGTATGAAGACTTCAGAATATACAAATGCAGTCAGTTTTGTGTATTGGCCATTAAATGCTTTATCAGTGTTGTGTCATACATGTATACAAATCAAAATGTCAATATCTCACACCTGGATTTTCTTCATTTACAACTTATGCATATTACCCTTTTTCTTTTTTCTTTTTTTAATTTTTGGCAATTAATAACAAGAACTTTCGTTTTCATTCTTGTTTCAATGTTACACCGTTACTCATTACATTTGATAAAAGCATCAATCAAACTCTTCAAGTTTTTGGTGGTACATGTGTATTGACATTTTCTTTTGAGACAGAAGATGTGCTTGTTATAAACAGTGTGTAATAGTATTGAGTAAATGAGCATGAACTACACCAGGTCTGACAGAGAACTATATCCAAGCTTAGTTACACAACATTATGTACTTTTTGAATCCCATTTTATGTGCTATTTCCAGAGCTGTGTTGCTTTTGATTGGTCCGAAGCCAACAAAGACAATATCTTCGTCGTGTGGCCTGGGTTTAGGCGTGTTGAACAGTTCTGTGAAGCGGTCGTCCTTTAACAATAGACTTTCTTTCAGACAACTGACTGTGTGGAAGGAAAGAACAGTAAACATATCAGCACAGTAATTCTACTGACAATTACGTTATTCTAATCATCTTTTTTGTATCAATATGTAATAAATAGGAGTTATTTCTTACAGAATACTTTACAGGTTGTTTTTAAATTGTTCAAATATTCAGTTTTAACAAATACTTTCATGACAGACATATTCCCACCAAAATCATGAAACATGTCAAATTTTCTGCTTTATTATCAATGTTTCTATTTTTGAATTTATTCTCTCCGTAAAAATCTGAACTCCTGGAAATAACAACCTTTTCAGTGTTGTAATAGCTAACAATACATATTATAAACACCATTAAATGTAATCAGCTAAAAGCTATCTACCCGACACCAAAACCCAGTCTTCCATCTATAACCCACTGACCTAGACTATGTGTCGGTCTCCTTGTCCATCTATATATATAGCTACTGATCTAGGGCCACAAGTATGATCAGCATATGATATAAAATGGAAATATATTGGCCACAAAAAATAAAGCATTGTTATCTTAACTTTATATCGCCAAAAAAAAAAGTTGTGAAAAACTAAAGCATTTTTATTGCAACTTTACATTGCACACAAAAAGCACTGTTATCATAACTTTACATTGCCCACAAAAAACAAACTATTGTTATTCTAACATTTATTGTCGACAGAATTATCATAACTTGACATTGCCCACAAAAAAATAAAAGTAAGGTTATCATAACTTTATCACCTACAAAAAATTTAGAATTTTATAATAACTTTATATCACACACAAAATAAGTATTGTTATCAACTTTCAACCTGACTTGTTAGAAATCACCTTATCATACAGCCACCTTATTTTACAGTGCTTTTGTGGGTATTTTCTTTCCATGTTTCATGCTATTTCAATTATTTCATAGTTCTACCGGTAAATTCTGCGAACACTCAAGCCCATAAACTGTATTCTAGTATTTTTAAAGTAAATTGGTTCTTTTTATTAAATATTATACAGATAGATCTATATTTATGCCCAGAGTAATTGTCTGACCGTGGTACATGGACTGAACACACAATAATTTGATAGATTCTTGAGACTTAAACAACTAGTCGCTGATATCAGTAGTACTGATCAGGCTGACAACAGTATCATCATTATCTTCTCCACTATGATCAATAAATATCTTGACCTTTTGTTACAACGAGCTAAACAACACTCTGAGGTCATCACCAAGTCAGTCACCAATTCTATTGTCATCTCAAAAAATATCTTATTTGCCCAAAATAAAGAATATTTTCCCTAATTTTATGAAAAGACTGTCAGCTGTGAAATTAAGTAAACACTGTTGTGAGTGCTATTCCAGTGAAATTATTAAAATTATCTGTTTACTTGATCTGTTGATCTAGTTGATCACATAGGAATTACAGGTATAATGTATAATGTATAGCGGCCTAATGACTGGTCAGTGCTGGGGTCAAAAGTTAATAAGGCCTGAGAACATCTGGGTTCTATAGTCGGATTATGTTCAGTGACATGTAAACAGATTGTATAGAATTCAATGTGACTTACCAAACTGGTGGAGGATAAAGATATATTAAGTTTATTTTAGACAGTATGTCATTAAAAAACAATTACAAAGGAATTTCAACAACTCATTCATTACCTAATCAAGTATAATATGGTCAACATTTTGAAAAACTGAGCCCTGAGCATAATGAAATATGTACAGTGTACATGTGTGAAATATTTATGGAAATATTTATTGTAATTCAATTTATTTCATTTCAAAATATTTTATTGTCAACACAACAAGTATAAATTTACATTGAATATCGTACAGAATTGGTGTTGGCAAAAGGGATTGGACAACAGGCTCAGCCTATATTAGTCCTTTCCTATCAAATTCAATTTATGCAAATTTAGATCTATAATATATATCAGTTTACAATTAATGAAGAATTATGTATGTGTACTTGAATTGACTGTTATCCACTAACACTACCATATAGAACTAGTACCGTCCCCTAGAACCAAGTAATTTGTATAGGTTGTTAATTCAGAGATACTTTTGTCCTGTTTTACACTTGGAAACGGGCCATTTCCTTGAGCTAGACGTGACCTATTTTCCTAAAATGAAGAAAAATCATGAGAACCTTCATACTTTTTTAGAAAATATGTAAGCATACATGTACATTATTTTCCCAATTAATTTAAACAGACACAGGTATAACATCCTCAAATCACCTTTTACTACTATGTCCCCAGGTGATATGGTGTCAGGGCCAGAGGAAACTCAGGCTAGTGATATGTAATAGGTTTATTGATGTATTCAGTGACTTTGTCAGCACAATCCTGTCACTTGTAGTGGGAATGTTGATGTTTCTATAACTTCATCAGAATTATGTGTATTACAATATGTAATAAGTTTGTTGATATTTAGTTGCCTTAGTTGTCAGCACTTTAATGTACCTGCGTCACATGTAGAGGGATTGAGATTAGTGTCGTCTGATAAACTCGGTCACGTAAATGGTACACTTTTCTGTATGTAAATACTTTGTTGACAGAGCTGGGACTGGCTATATACACCCACACCGATATAGACTTACAAGGTAAACACAGACTAGCAGAATTGTTAAAAGAAAGTGGGTCAGAAGTGTACCATCCTCGATTGACTAAACCAAAACTTAAAAGTTTTACACTCAACTTATTCTTAAACTCTTGATCTTGTCACATCTTTTCATCAAGTTACTGAGATTTTTTGTTCCGCTATACTAATATGTGTTGTATTTGTGAAATTTCACAATTATCTGATATATTATATTCATTATTGTGTACTATATGTGTAGGTGTTTGTTTGTATGACTGAGTCATGTATTATATATGTATGGTGTCATCTGGTATTCACTAAAAGGTGGCCAATAAAATCAGAAACTAATCCAAAGAATGCTGTTCCTGATATATGTGATTGTTTACTGGTATTTCAAGTGCTAATAAAATTAATTTGTCACTCACACAAATACAGATATCTACAAATTCCCAACTTCATTACTAATACTAATACAGGTAAATGTCATATGGTTAATATATATAGAGTAGGGTAACAATACAAAAAAGTTAAACAAGTTGGACAGGTAGATCAACATGTGTAACTCTTCCTTGTGGGTATCACACTTTCCTGGTAAACTCATTAGGTCTAGAAATATTACTGACAGACACAAAGTTTGACTTCATAAGTTACATAATTATTATATACATGTATCTTGAATTCTGCAGTCCTATTTGATAGTTAACAAATGTCATGAAGGGCACTTTCATCACTAATTTTTACACAAGTGCATACACTTGAATTGCATAATTCCCACTACAATTATCAACATGTTTACAAGTTATGACGACAAAAACTTCACTTAAGTTTATTTACATAATTATTGCTGTTGATATTTCCAAAATGATAAAATACAGTACTGACTGTATTTCACTCTTAGTCAATGTGAACTTAAACCCACTGGGGTACCATATAAATTAGACATTAGCTATATATATAGGCTCTCCACTTACAAAAATACAAATAGGGTGTTCGTAAATCATTTATAAAACAAGTTTTGGTATTTAATTAGGTTTGAAAAATGAACATTTTTTTAAAAAGAAACAGGCAGCTTTTTTTTTCTTCTCATGAGTCTTCAGTTAGAAGACTGAAGATTGTATTCTCAGACCAGTGAAGTAAAATAGGAGTGCTCTAAGTCCTATAGGGCACTTATTATGTCTAATAATGTAGTACAAAGTCAGTGCTTCATGGAATTTGTCATTTGTATTATTTGAAAGACTTTAAATGCAGAAATAAGCTTATCGGTGGCAAACAGAGAATAAAAAATATCATCTTTTCAATCTGCAATAGGTTTTATTCTCCGGGGCCTAAGGTACTTACGTGGTATATTAAGAGCTGAAGGAAACTCGCCCTGCTGGACAAGCTCGTTGGGTTCCCGAACATCAATTAGCTGTAAATTCCCGGTTCCCAGGAGTGTCAGGATGTCATCAAAGTTTAGATCTGTCCTCTTTACACAGTTACTGTCATGGCGACGGAAATCTGTATAAAACATAAAATATCAGTCACAACTTCAGTTTTTCTTGCCATGCAATTGTTAATAGTGAGTGAAAGGTGGAAACAAATCATCAAGCAGTTCCTGTTTCTTAAATACACTATACTTTTTTATCATCCTGTGTAAAATTCTTTTTTTTTTTTTTTTTAAATTTCTTTGTTTTGAAGCATTTTCTTTCAAAAGATGAACAGCTAGGAGCTCTTTATATGTCTGATGAGTTTATATAATTAGACTCCCAAGTGCATTGACATGAGTTTATAGTAGGATGAATTAAATTCATGAAACAATTGATATGCCACCCAATATGGCTGATGATATTGAATTATTCAACTAGTTTAATATATTCCATGGACATCCTAAATAGTGTAAGATCCTGGATTCAGTCCTTAATCATGTCAGATCCTGGATTCAATCCTAAATCATGTCAGGTCCTGGATTCATTCCTTAATCATGTCAGGTCCTGGATTCAATCCTAAATCATGTCAGATTCAATCCTAAATCATGTCAGATCCTGGATTCATTCCTTAATCATGTCAGGTCCTGGATTCATTCCTTAATCATGTCAGGTCCTGGATTCAATCCTAAATCATGTCAGATTCAATCCTAAATCATGTCAGATCCTGGATTCATTCCTTAATCATGTCAGGTCCTGGATTCAATCCTAAATCATGTCAGATCCTGGATTCAATCCTAAATCATGTAATATCCTGGATTCAGTCCTAAATCATGTCAGATCCTGGGTTCAATCCTTAATCATGTTAGATCCTGGATTCAGTCCTTAATCATGTTAGATCCTGAATTCAATGCTCTTTCTCACTTGAGCTTAAAAACACCAGGTAAGTGTGTAATCAGGAAAGATTGATGATTGAGAAATAGACTGCATTACTGTTTATATCCATTTCTCATTAATTCCTGATTAAAAGAATTAAAGATTGTACCTGTATTAGCACTTGGCAGATCAGTGAGGTAAGCACCTGTTTTACATGCTTTAATTAAAGTTCACCTCTTTCCAAGATAAAAAAATTAAAAAGTAGGGAAGAATCATAGGGACAGGTGTGCTACAGGTAAATTAAGATACAAATAGCATTTACTGCAAAACCTCAACGAAACTTTCAGAGACAAAGACCCAGGTCATTGTCCAAGATAAAATCAGCAAGCTGCCAGAGCATGTCCCAGGTATTGATGTGCATGTTTTCACACGGCTCCGTCTGACATGCACTCAGTAATTATGTAATCAGACTTAATGCTATAGATCCTTAGCCATCGGCAATGTCACTTTGGCACTGTACTGCACTTTTTCCAATTATTCATTCTGTGCATCAACAGCTATTACACCAAATGCACTTCAAAAACCTCAGCAAAAAGTCACTGCAGCTGACTGACAAATCACATGAAGTCATCAGTGAAAGAGCTTCGACTTAAAATTCAGTACAGAAATGGCTTGTAATGTTATAGATATCATGTTCAGATAGAACTCGAGATTTTAATGATGTTCAACTTATTACATATAGTGCAGAATCAATATATATGACCCCAAAATCAAGCACCATGTCATGTCCGATAGTGAACTGGGTGCATGCTACATCTGTAGGTTAGAATAACATACTCATTATCTGTATTTTACTGATATGTATCAGGCCAAGGAAAAAAAATGTTGTGTTTCCCCTTTCGTCTCTCAAAAAATTAGGGTAGGTAGGTAGGGATTTTTTTTTTTTTTTTTCATCTTTTTTAAAAAAATAAATAATCAAATGTTCATATTTGAATATTTATATATGCTGTATATATCATTTCAATATCATTATATTTCAGTGTTTGATCATTCTTCTACCTAACTTCATTTTGAAATGCAATGTATTGGGAGATGAAAATGATATTAAAAGTATATCAAACTTTATTTGCAGTGTTTGTTATCTCTTTTCAGATAATCTCAAATAGGAGCATCATATTAATAGTCAGAACAGTAAAACCATGCCATTATAAACGCAGTTTATTGAGAGTTTCCACTCTTCGATTTTTTTACGTATGGACGATAACATGGAGGCTGTTCATGTTCGAGACATTCTAGACACACGGGCAGAACAGTTTTATATTGTTTCTTTAATTCCTGATCAACCTCCCCATCACAACCACCACAATAGTAGCACAAATCGAGTCGTCCAAGAGATGCACTGTAAAATGGTACTTCGATGGGATTAGCGCAGGTGAGGGTCATTCTAACCAATGCTTTGCCATGAAGCCGTCGCCAACAGACAGCCCTGGTCCAACCTCAAAGGTAGTCGACTGTCCAACCTCCCTCCCCAATATAACACAATCACCTTTTACAATTTTTTCGTGATATCTATAAAATATATCTCCACATAGCGTTGTATGCGGCAGTGATGTCATAATTCGCTTTTCGTCCATGTGTTTACATTTTTTTATCGTCAGTGCCAAAACAGACGCTGCGTGCAAAAAGCCGCCATGTTTTTTGAACATCGAGGTCATCAATACGCTTTAAAACCAGTGCCCGTCATATACAAGCGTTTATAAGACTTGGGTGTGTATAATAATAAAACGGAAAACGGGCTAAATTTACGAAAATTTCCGGATTTTCAGTATTTCAAACAAAAAAAAATTAGGGTCGGTGGCCTAAAATTAGGGTCGGTCGGGAAAGGGGAAACACAACATTTTTTTTTCTAGGCCTCACTCACCTGTTAAATTGCTTTATCACACATTTTTCAAATCAAGATGTCAAGTCCAAATTTGAACCAGGAGGGTCAAACATATATGTCAACACATACAAAGCCTAGTTTTAAAATAAGAGTCAGAACTAATTCTGAGCAAGTCAGGATTTGTAATCTACAGCCATGAAAGATTTTTTTTCTTTTTTTCTTTTTTACAAAATAACAAGATTTAGTAATCTGAATTTATTAAAGTAAGTTTACTGGTACATTCAACGTTAGTTTGATAGGACCAATTTTCAAAATCATTTTATTATTAGATATCATTATCAAACTATACAGCCCATGTTATTCCTCATGTAACAGAGCACATGATCAATTAACATCTAAATCACTGCCTCTGCTAGGGATCGAACCCGGGACCTCTGGCTTGTTAGTCTTATGCTCAACCGATCGAGCTAAACAGAAGATCTCTCTAGCCGAGCAGTTTATTGCAGCTAGTATTTACCAGAGTTATATACTTCCCCTCATCGTCGAGCTTTCCAGTGGTAACAGCGATGCTTTTGCAAGCAGCGATGAGTATTCATTCCTGTGTCCCTTCATGGGCGCCAATGTAACAGAGCGCATGATAAATTAACATTTAAATCACTGCCTCTGCTAGGGATCGAACCCGGGACCTCTGGCTTGTTAGTCTTATGCTCAACCGATCGAGCTAAACAGAAGATCTCTCTAGCCGAGCAGTTTATTGCAGCTAGTATTTACCAGAGTTATATACTTCCCCTCATCGTCGAGCTTTCCAGTGGTAACAGCGATGCTTTTGCAAGCAGCGATGAGTATCATTCCTGTGTCCCTTCATGGGCGCCAATGTAACAGAGCGCATGATAAATTAACATTTAAATCACTGCCGCCGCTAGGGATCGAACCCGGCACCTCTGGCTTACTCAACCCATCGAGCTAAAGAGAAGATCTCTTATTGCGGCTAGTGTTACCAGGGTTATACTTATATACAAACAACATATCAAACAAGAGGCCCATGGGCCTTAACGATCACCTGATTTTGGAAATATTTCAGTAAATTTGAATGAAAGAATGAATTTCAAAACAAATAAAACAAATGATAGTCAAAAATGTGATTTCCCTATAACTATAGTAAAGTTTATCCCCTTCCATGGGGCAAACGCAAGACCCCAGGGCTAGGAAATTCACAATTATGGTAAAGCACCTTAAGACCCTTCGATCTGTGAAGAGTATTTAATTCTACCTTATTTGGGCTGTAAGAAGAAGATTTTTAAAATTTCTTCTAATTTGACCATTTTTGGCCCCGTCCATCAGCCCCTGGGGGTCAGTCAGGGCCAACATGTACATACCATCAAACTGTCATCCCAAGCTGATAATGTTAACGAAGTTAGAATGAATTCCAATAAAAATTCAACAAATAATAGTCAAAAATGTGATTTCCCTATATAAACTATAGTAAAGTTTACCCCCTCCCCAGGGGCAAACATGAGACCCCAGGGTCATGAAATTCACAATTTTGGTAAAGCACCTTAAGATCCTTCCATCTATGTAGAGTATTTGATTCTACCATATCTGAGAGTAGAGAAGAAGATTTGTGAAATTTTAGTCAATTTGACCCTTTTTGGCCCCGCCCACCAGCCCCTGGGGGTCAACTAGGGCCAACATGTACATACCATCAAAGTGTCATCCCATGCTGATAATTTGATACAAGTTAGAATGAATTCCAATACAAATCCAACAAATAATAGTCAAAAATGTGATTTCCCTATATAAACTATAGTAAAGTTTACTCCCTCCCCTCCAAATTTTATCTGATTTTAACTTTAAAAATAAAACTTGTTAGTATATTGTTTGGCCCTAAATGACCCTAGTTGTCGATGGGCCGTAAAACACAAACAAACAAACAAACAAACTCCCCAGGGGCAAACATGAGACCCCAGGGTCATGAAATTCACAATTTTGGTAAAGCACCTTAAGACCCTTCCATCTATGAAGAGTATTTGATTCTACCATATCTGAGAGTAGAGAAAAAGATTTTTGAAATTTTTGTCAATTTGACCCTTTTTGGCCCCGCCCACCAGCCCCTGGGGGTCAACTAGGGCCAACATGTACATACCATCAAACTGTCATCCCATGCTGATAATTTGATACAAGTTAGAATGAATTCCAATACAAATCCAACAAATAATAGTCAAAAATGTGATTTCCCTATATAAACTATAGTAAAGTTTACCCCCTCCCCAGGGGCAAACATGAGACCCCAGGGTCATGAAATTCACAATTTTGGTAAAGCACCTTTAGATCCTTTCATCTATGAAGAGTGTTTGATTCCACCTTATCTGAGAGTAGAGAAGAAGATTTTTGAAGTTTTAGTCAATTTGACCCTTTTTGGCCCCGCCCCTCAGGCCCCTGGGGGGTGGGGACCATATAATTCACAATTTTGGTTCACCCTCAGCCATGGAAGCTTCCTGTAAAATTTCATTGAATTTAGTTCAGCAGTTTTTAAGAAGAAGTTGAAAATGTAAATTGTTTACGACGCACGACGCCGGACAAAAGGTGATTGCAATAGGTCAACTGAGACTTCGTCTCAGGTGACCTAATAATTCTGAAACAACTCAACAGAAAGAGATGTTTAAGTACTTCCTATTTGTTCTATTTCCTTGTTTGTGCCCTTACTATACTCTGCATTAATGAAAACTAGTTCCTTATTCAATTTTAAGCTGACATAATATTTAATGTCAGCCCTATAATATTTTTAAAAAAAAACAACAAAGGAAAACTATTTTGTTTACATAAAGGACTGATCTCCCAAAGTCTGTAGCAAGTCTAGCTGAAAATGTTGAGCATTGGTTCTAAAATGTGATGCATTTTCGTTATGTATTGGTGGAATTTGGTCCCATAAAATTGAGTGGTCATTTGAAAATGACAGTCAAATTATATCTGTTAGTACAGTAATGGGAAGAACTGCGTATTGCAAGGAGGGTAGTGATACGATTATTCATATCATGATACAGGGGTCACGATACGATAAGCATCACGATATATAGGAAGCTGGTGACCTATCAGATATCTGGTATTCCATCGTAGAGTTAAGTCATATTTTGTTTGTGGTAGTTCCGAAATATTTGAGTGTTTGTCTAAACACCTAGATGGGACTAAATGGGTGTTCTGGGGTAAATAATTATCTCATTTATCCATATATGTGATGTAGGTGTTACTTATGTCACACCCGATTTTATTGTATTTGCACCAAATTCTTAGCGACACCAAACGGTGTCGGATAATTCCACGTTTTCATATAGTAGTGCGCTCTGGCCCTACACCAGACATGTGACAGGGCCAGAGAAAACTCAGGGCTAGTATTTATTATGATTGGTAAAAAAACACCAGGTAAAGCCAGTTGAGGCTGAATAAAACTAATGGTTTAATATACCACCAAGGATTTGGGGAATAGGACCTGTCCTAAATTCCAGAAAAATTGATGGATTTTTCTGAAAATTGAGAAAATAGATCAATGCTAGATGGATTTATCTTAATTCATAATAATAAGTCCATTCCAAATTGTCATTATCAATTCATCAGAATCTTAAATATGCAACATCCCAATTGGGGCTCAATAACATTTTGGAAATGGTATTATTGACCCTCCTGAAAATTCTGAAATAAATACTGATCATAGACTACATTTATTTAGAATACAAAATCCTGTTGCAGATTCATGACTCCGACTTTCTAGAGGAATTCAAACCAAACCCTAATTTTTTTTCAGTGGGATTAATTGGGCCCAAATATTTCAATTAATCCCACTGAAAAAACAATTGGTTTGGTTTGAATTCCTCTTGAAAGTTGGAGTCATGAATCTGCAACAGGATTTTGTATTCTAAATAAATGTATTTCATATTTAAGCAAAATTCCCAAATCTTACTTCTGAAAATTTCACTATTTTTGTGTGTGAAAAAAAAGTCCTGCAACCTTTGACTTTATAGTTTGTTTTGAAGGATCTTATAGGATATTTGACAACCAACAGATATCACTATTGAGTATTCTTCTCCTTTTTCTGCGGTTAAATTAGGCTAGTCTACTCAAAAACAGTAAAAAACAAAGCTAGCCTTATAATATCTTGCTTTAAATCAGATAGTCTAGGTTTAACATAGCGGTCCACCTAATGAGTGACCTGTGGGGAATGAGTGTCCTGTGAGAGTTTTTTCACGCCCCGCAATTCGTTAAGTAATATTTTTAAATAATTTTTTCTGTATCATACAGATGAACGTCGAACCCATTACCATGCCAAATTGCACTTGGATTGGACGTGTGCATATTATGCATTTTTCACGACAAAGTTACGGTGCAGCGCACATGCGAGTGTCCTGTGAGGTTTTTTCACGCCCCGCAATTCGTTAAGTGACATTTTCGAATATTTTTTTCTGTATCATACAGATGAACATCTAACCGATTAATTTGCCAAATTTGACTTTGATTGAACGAGTGCATATTATGCTAATGTACCGGCAAAGTTACGATGCATTACACATGTGAGCGTCCTGTGAGGAATGAGTGTCCTGTGAGAGTTTTTTCACGCCCCGCGATTCATTAATAGACATTTTAAAATTATTTTTTCTCTAGCATACAGATGAACATAGAACATATTAGCACGCAAAATTTGACTATGATTGGACAAGGGCATATAATGCAAATATATGCAAATCTATCGGCGAAGTTACGGTGCACTACACACGCGAGTGTCCTGTGAGGAATGAGTGTCCTGTGAGTGATTTTACACGCCCCGCAATTCGTTAAGTGATATTTTTAATTTTTTTTTTCTGTTTCATACAGATGAACATCTAACCCATATCCATGCCAAATTTGACTTCGATTGGAAGTGTACATATGATGCATTTTTTACGACAAAGTTACGGTGCTGATCGATTTGTTCGCACGCCCCATTTACCTATGGTTATACACATGTACCACCTGTGTCCTGTGGCGCCGTGCCAACCTCGGGTACCTTGACGTGTTAGTTATATATATATTCTTGCCGCAGGCATGGATCACTGTTAATTAAACTGCTGAAACCTTTTTTTTCTTAAATGTGCGGGCCGGTTTGTGCTGCTCCTTTTACATGTATTTTACGCACATATGATAAATTAATGCATTGTTTAAGCTACTTGAGTTAGATGTATTAATATAGAATTGAACAATATAACTTATATAACTACATAATATATAACCAAATATAATGGTAAACTGTTATTAATACATATAATTTGTTAATCTCAGTCTGAAAACTTGTAATGTACAATCACAAACAGGTCGACAGGTGATATATTGTCATGTTAATAAAATTTGAGCGTTTTTGTTCACGCCCCGCAATTCATTATCTGATGTTTTAAAATTATGTTTGCTGTATAATAAAGATGGACATCTAATCGATTAATCTGCCCCGCAATTCGTTAAGTGATATTTTTAATTTTTTTTTTGCTGTATCATACAGAAAAACATCTAACCGATTAATATGCCAAATTTAACTTAGATGGGACGTGTGCATATTATGCTAATGTACCGCCAAAGTTACGATGTGAGCGTCCTGAGAGGAATGAGTGTCCCGTGAGGAATGAGTGTCCTGTGAAAGTTTTTTCACGCCCCGCAATTCGTTAAGTAATATTTTTAAATAATTTTTTCTCTAGCATACAGATGAACATAGAACATATTAGCACGCAAAATTTGACTATGATTGGACAAGGGCATATAATGCAAATATATGCAAATCTATCGGCGAAGTTACGGTGCACTACACACGCGAGTGTCCTGTGAGGAATGAGTGTCCTGTGAGTGATTTTACACGCCCCGCAATTCGTTAAGTGATATTTTTAATTTTTTTTTTCTGTTTCATACAGAAAAACATCTAACCGATTAATATGCCAAATTTAACTTAGATGGGACGTGTGCATATTATGCTAATGTACCGCCAAAGTTACGATGTGAGCGTCCTGAGAGGAATGAGTGTCCCGTGAGGAATGAGTGTCCTGTGAAAGTTTTTTCACGCCCCGCAATTCGTTAAGTAATATTTTTAAATAATTTTTTCTGTATCATACAGATGAACGTCGAACCCATTACCATGCCAAATTTCACTTGGATTGGACGTGTGCATATTATGCATTTTTCACGACAAAGTTACGGTGCAGCGCACATGCGAGTGTCCTGTGAGGTTTTTTCACGCCCCGCAATTCGTTAAGTGACATTTTCGAATATTTTTTTCTGTTTCATACAGAAAAACATCTAACCGATTAATATGCCAAATTTAACTTAGATGGGACGTGTGCATATTATGCTAATGTACCGCCAAAGTTACGATGTGAGCGTCCTGAGAGGAATGAGTGTCCCGTGAGGAATGAGTGTCCTGTGAAAGTTTTTTCACGCCCCGCAATTCGTTAAGTAATATTTTTAAATAATTTTTTCTGTATCATACAGATGAACGTCGAACCCATTACCATGCCAAATTTCACTTGGATTGGACGTGTGCATATTATGCATTTTTCACGACAAAGTTACGGTGCAGCGCACATGCGAGTGTCCTGTGAGGTTTTTTCACGCCCCGCAATTCGTTAAGTGACATTTTCGAATATTTTTTTCTGTATCATACAGATGAACATCTAACCGATTAATTTGCCAAATTTGACTTAGATGGGACGTGTGCATATTATGCTAATGTACCGCCAAAGTTACGATGCATTACACATGTGAGCGTCCTGAGAAGAATGAGTGTCCCGTGAGGAATGAGTGTCCTGTGAAAGTTTTTTCACGCCCCGCAATTCGTTAAGTAATATTTTTAAATATTTTTTTCTGTATCATACAGATGAACGTCGAACCCATTACCATGCCAAATTTCACTTTGATTGGACGTGTGCATATTATGCATTTTTTACGACAAAGTTACGATGCAGCGCACATGCGAGTGTCCTGTGAGGAATGAGTGTCCTGTGAGAGTTTTTTCACGCCCCGCAATTCGTTAAGTAATATTTTTAAATAATTTTTTCTGTATCATACAGATGAACGTCGAACCCATTACCATGCCAAATTTCACTTGGATTGGACGTGTGCATATTATGCATTTTTTTACGACAAAGTTACGATGCAGCGCACATGCGAGTGTCCTGTGAGGAATGAGTGTCCTGTGAGAGTTTTTTCACGCCCCGCAATTCGTTAAGTGACATTTTCGAATATTTTTTTCTGTATCATACAGATGAACATCTAACCGATTAATATGCCAAATTTAACTTAGATGGGACGTGTGCATATTATGCTAATGTACCGCCAAAGTTACGATGTGAGCGTCCTGAGAGGAATGAGTGTATGGATGGTTTAGTGAAGCCACTTCACTATCAATTACTGCCTCAATTATGTGTGGTAGTTAGGTGTCAACCCCCCGTGATGGCCTGTCAATTGTACAGTTTTGTTTCTCCAGGTAATACCGGCCACGTCTTATGTAGTAATTAATGACCCGTAACACGCGACTATTCAATACAGCCCCATGCTGTGTTGATCTAAATGTACGGGTCATGGACGTAATTGTCGCAACAAAGACAGTAATCAATGAAAGTATTTTTATTGTATTCAATGTAACAGGATAATTCGTGTTCCTTTTATTTATTTGCTAATAGATGTTTTAGTCGTCTTTTTTCTGTAATGCGTATTCTCGAGTGTTTCATGACACTTTTTGTGAAATATGGTTGGCCCTAAAAAGGGCCGTTTTGATTTATGTTGCTCCTACTGTCGTTGTTTGCAGAACAGTGCGAGTCTTATCTGGCGTACATATCGCTCTTGTAATGTTGTTGACAAGTGAACTCCGTCGGGAAATGCGTTGGTGTCTAAATGTTGTAACCCTCTTAGCCTCCAAAATGTCACGTCTGGATCATCATGGAATAGTAGCCGTAGTCTTTCATTGATGATAGTGCGTTGGTGTTCGTACTGGTCTGCAGTCATTCTCCTGGGTTTGTACCTCTTGAACAGGCTCCCTAGTATAACTTGGCATCCGCTGTCTAGAAACATGCTCACCACGTCACAAATGTCAGTTACAATGTCATCGGGGTTAGTAGTAGCGGAGATGTCGTTGCCTCCTATCTGTAAGTATACGGTGTCTACTTTCAAGCTCCGTAGTTGGCTTAATTTCAATAGTGTCCTGGATGTCGCTCCCCTGATTCCGAATGTTAAGACGTCATGGTCATCAGGCGAAAGTAGAGGATGTCCAGCAATACGGGCAATAAAACTGTGTCCAACAATGGCGTAGCGCATGGTGAGACTGTGTGGTGATTATTCGTAGAGTGTGAAAACGAGAATGATTACCGGTTCACAATACCACACTTAAATAGGTGTTAGTCGTAGGACGACTAATTATCTATGATTAATTGCCTAATAATTTCTGAGTATCAACTCAGTAATTAGTCGATTCCGTTTTCCTGGTACTATGATAACAACCAATTATGTCTCAATTGTGACACTCGCCTATTGTTATCTCCACAACGCCACACCCCCACGATGGTTTGGTTTTGCTATCTCAATTACACCGACGTACATTGGGCGCATATCAATAACAAAGTGATTCCAATAATAACAGCATCTTTTATTTTTTTACAAGGTTAAAATGGTCTAGTTTACTGCCCTAAAATACGTAATAAGGCATTATAAAGGTATAATGAAGCAATGTAATAAAAGATAGTTATATATTTGATATCATACGTATCCCACCGGCTAATGTAAAACATTTCATAAGCTGATTGACACTGCAAGAAAGTTTGTTCACACACGTCCATTATGTTATATTAACCCTTCCTTCCCCCCACACACGTCCATTATGTTATATTAACCCTTCCTTCCCCACACGTTCATTATGTTATGTTATATTAACCCTTCCTTCCCTAACACACGTCCATTATGTTATATTAACCCTTCCTTCCCCCACACACGTCCATTATGTTATATTAACCCTTCCTTCCCCCACACGTTCATTATGTTATGTTATATTAACCCTTCCTTCCCTAACACACGTCCATTATGTTATATTAACCCTTCCTTCCCCACACGTTCATTATGTTATGTTATATTAACCCTTCCTTCCCCCACACACGTCCATTATGTTATATTAACCCTTCCTTCCCCCACACACGTCCATTATGTTATATTAACCCTTCCTTCCCCCACACGTTCATTATGTTATGTTATATTAACCCTTCCTTCCCTAACACACGTCCATTATGTTATATTAACCCTTCCTTCCCCCACACACGTTCATTATGTTATGTTATATTAACCCTTCCTTCCCCCCCACACACGTCCATTATGTTATATTAACCCTTCCTTCCCCCACACACGTCCATTATGTTATATTAACCCTTCCTTCCCCCACACACGTCCATTATGTTATATTAACCCTTCCTTCCCCCACACACGTCCATTATGTTATATTAACCCTTCCTTCCCCACACGTTCATTATGTTATGTTATATTAACCCTTCCTTCCCCACACGTTCATTATGTTATATTAACCCTTCCTTCCACACACGTTCATTATGTTATATTAAGATATAACATATATATAACGGACGTTTAGTTTGATTTATTTTTTATAACGTCCTATTAACAGCTAAGGTTATTTAAGGACGGCCTCTCGTGCATGCGACATGTATGCGTGCGTATGTGTGTTTTGGGAGGCTGCAGTATGTTCGCGTTATTAAGCTGTTTGGAGGGGAATGCGTATTTTTCGAGCGTGAGGAAGCTATTTTTTATTTATCGGACGTAGCGAGGGGAATGCGTATTTTTCGAGCGCGGGGAAGCTATTTTTTATATATCGGACGTAGCGAGGGGAATGCGTATTTTTCGAGCGCGAGGAAGCTATTTTTTATATATCGGACGTAGCGAGGGGAATGCGTATTTTTCGAGCATGAGGAAGCTATTTTTTATATATCGGACGTAGCGAGGGGAATGCGTATTTTTCGAGAATCACATTGAAACTTTTTAAGGTTGGTGGCCCTGAAAAGGGCCGTTTATTGAGGTTTCAGAGAAACTGAACTCGATGGAAAAAACTCGTCTTAACCATCCCTTTAACGTTCCCTGGTGTCGCTAATGTACCATTGCGAAGACGATACAGTGGCCTGCCTTTGGCGAGATACCGTTTCACATCAAGATGTATAAGAACCTCTGAGTTCTTCTTGACAAGAGTCTTGGTGTCCGCAAAGTGGATCATCTGGCGATTTCTGCGGCTAAGGCCATGTACTTTGATTTCTTCGTAGGCAGCCCTGGTCGTTCCGTGCACGCAGTAGCGGACATCTCGTGGATCTGTAATCAGCTTTCCAATTCTAGTGATGTCTATGTCATCTGTAGAATGGCCACCGCATGTTCGGACGAATTGTTGACAATCAGACAGATTGAGTCTGTCTCCTGCAACATGGCAAACGATGTACATTAGCATGTCTCTGGTGATGGAGAATAGATGACAAATGTACCAGACTGGTACATATCCCGCTGGATCTCTCGGAGCAGAGGCGTCATGACGGAGGAATCGGACGATGTTACGTGAAGTCTTTTCGAAGGTCATGTTGAAAAGTGCTTGTCGTCAGAATAATAACGTATTTAAATAATTAACAACATCAAATCGATCCAATCAAATATGGGGGGGGGGGGGGGGGGGGGGGGGGGGGGGCGTGGCTTTTTGGGCGACCAAAAATTCATCCAATCAAATATTTCCTTCAAAATATCCAAAATAAATAAATTAATTAATTAAAGACATATCTACTCATGCTAAGTAAACAACTCTCACTTTCTTGATCACCCGTGCTCATGGAGGTGAATACAATTAACTATTTTAATCTAAACAACTCAAGGTGTCATGATTGTTTGTACAAGTACCGTCTCAGGTGATGTACCGCTCACACCCGTGCTAATTAATGTGTATACAATTAAAACTACTCATGTTATATAAACAATCACGGTGATTGATCACTAGTGATAATGACTGTTTGTATTATTAATCACTAAACAGCTCACCCTTCACAGGTACAGGATAATTACATTGATTTCATTATGATATATATACAAGTGGTAATGTCACAAGTATCATTCGCCATACTCATCACATAGGGGCTAGGTAAGTCAGTTGAGTTCACTTTCATATATATATTTATATATATTGGTAGTTTTTTGTTCTTAGTGCATTAGTGTAGTTCACTATTTACAAGGTAGTTTTGTGTGTTCCAATAGACAACTTGTTCCTATATATTTATATGTATATATATTGGTAGTTTTTTGTTCTTAGTGCATTCTTGTTCTTAGTGCATTAGTGTAGTTCATTAGATAATATATTGTGGGTCTTAGTGCTAATAAGTCTTCCTGCATATATATTTATACTTGGTGCATTCTTGTTCTTAGTGCGTCAGTGTAGTTCACTTTTATAGTCATTATATATAGGTAGTTTTTTGTTCTTAGTGCATTAGTGTAGTTCACCATTTACTAGCTAGTTTTGTTAGTTACAGTAGACAACTTGTTCCTATATATTTATATGTACATATATTGGTAGTTTTTTGTTCTTAGTGCATTCTCGTTCTTAGTGCATTAGTGTAGTTCACTATTTATTAGCTAGTTTTGTTAGTTACAGTAGACAACTTGTTTCATTAGATAATATATTGTGGGTCTTAGTGCTAATAAGTCTTCCTGCATATATATTTATACTTGGTGCATTCTTGTTCTTAGTGCGTCAGTGTAGTTCACTTTTATAGTCATTATATATAGGTAGTTTTTTGTTCTTAGTGCATTAGTGTAGTTCACTATTTACTAGCTAGTTTTGTTAGTTACAGTAGACAACTTGTTTCACTAGATAATATATTGTGGGTCTTAGTGCTAATAAGTCTTCCTGCATATATATTTATACTTAGTGCATTCCTGTAGTACTTCTAATTTTGGTAAGTAATTAGTTGAATAATTGATTAGTGCTTATTGTTAAAACAGGTAAATTTATATATAATGGCTTGCAAGTATCCATGTGGAATTTGTGCAGGAAACTGTGATGGAGCTAAAGATGTAGGATGTGACCATTGTGATAAATGGTTCCATTACAAAGCTGAACATCTGACTCTGGAACAGTTTAGACTTCTGTCAAAATCTCCACTTTCGTATATTTGTTCTCGCTGTTGCAGTAACAGTAACACAACGTACGATTTTGATATGGCTTTAGGTAGGTTAGGCAGTGCTTCTGCTGCAGGGAATTTACTCCAAGCGGCCAAATTGGAATCAATTTTCATGAGGTCTTGTAGTAATATTAGTGCCAAACCATGCAACTTCAATGACACAATGATCAAAGATCATTCAGCTGTCATGTTGCTTGGAGATGGATCTCATCTCATCCCTGTTCAGGTGAAAGGTGATGGGAACTGTCTATTTAATGCTTTATCTATGGCCATGCAAGGCAATGAGATGTTGTCTGCAGAGCTACGTGTACGAACTTGTTTAGAGCTTGTTCTTAACAGCGAGTTCTATGAAAATGAGCACAGGCATGACAGATTAAATATGGTGAGTCCAGCCATTGCGGAGGCAGTGATGGACAGTGCCAAAAATAAATCTTTTTGTTCTGCCTGGACTATGCATGCAGCAGCAACAGTGACAGGTAAGTCGATTAGGTCAATATTTCCTGCTGTCAATGGTGTTTTAGATTCAAGTGTCGGGATTCTGAATACAGTATTCCAGCCACGGGGGGTCAATAACACAAAGGAACCTTTAGTGATTATGTGGTCCAGCATCAACCCGTATCGACGTGGTTTCTGGACACCAAATCACTTTGTGCCTTTATTGAATGCAGCTAAGGTATCAGTGCTTGATCTATCAAGTGAATCTGAATTTCCCTCTTTACCATCACCTAGACATGTAAAGGTGGAGATGGTGTCACCACCACCCAAGGTAGTGTCAACTGTTGATGTAACACCCACCAAGGGTAAGTCTCCTGTCAGCACGACACCTTCCATAGGTATGTCTCCTGTCAGCACGACACCTTCCATAGGTATGTCTCCTGTCAGCACGACACCTTCCATAGGTATGTCTCCTGTCAGCACGACACCTTCCATAGGTATGTCTCCTGTCAGCACGACACCTTCCATAGGTATGTCTCCTGTCAGCACGACATCTTCTATAAGTAATTCGTCCCCTGTAGATGTTACTCCCAAGGTAAGTACTAGTACTAATAGGTTAGCAGGTAAGTTCATGACAACAGAAGCCATACTCGATCAGATTTTACATACTAATGTAGAAAAATCTGTATCGATTCCAGCAGGTTTGAAAGAAAACGTGTTCTTTGTGCTTGCGAGACCCGACTCGACACAAACACAAACGAAGCGTACTTTTGTTGACGATTGTGGTGTTTGGCAAAGAGGTAAGAACTCTTTGAAAACAGGAGAGTTCATCTGGCAATCGGGAAAACTTCTCAGAATCACCAAAAAAGATGGTGTTTATTGTAAAGAGGTGAAAAACCAGATGCTGCCACTCTTACCGCAACCAGAAATCTGTGATGTCTTTGTTATGAAGCGGTATTATTCAAAACTGCTGAAAGATAACAAATATCAAAGAAGGGTAAGTTGGTTCGAGCACATTCCTAATAATGAGAATGTCTTGTACAAAGATGTGGTTGAGTACATTGGTACTTATCCTGGGTGCAGCATGCATGGCAACGCGAAACACATAACGCAGCCATATGTGCGCACCACATCTGACCAGAGAAAGGTTATTACTGAGGGCACAAGCCACGGTAAAAAACCAATTCAAATTCTTAGAGAGGTGAACAAAGTTGACCCTGAAAATCCAATTTCATTAAAAGTTGTCCAAAATGGCAACTATAATGCAAATAGGAAAAACAGGCCAGCTCACCACTCTTCCCATCAGAATATTGCTGATGATGTACAAACACTCATCAGTAATCTTCAAACTAGCAACTACATAAGGTCGGTAATTGCCAACAATGACAATAAGCCACCAAATGTTGTCTGCTACACCGAGGACCAGATGGAGCTAATGAAAACCAGTGCATTGAGTGGTAGTGTCATCGGCCTTGACCGGACATTTAACCTCGGGGCATGCTATGTCACATGCATTGTTTTTCAGAATTTTAATCTCCAAAGAAGAGGTAAGTGTACATCACCAATCCTTTTAGGGCCTATCTTTCTGCACTGGGATGGTACTTATGCTACTTACTGTCAGTTTCTTTCCCATGTTAGAGCTAAACTTGGTTTTAACTTCCCTCTGGAGAAGATTGTGTTCGGAACAGACGAGGAACTAGCATTAGTAAATGCCTTATCTTCGTGTTTCCCACAGTCTCTCCATATCCTTTGTACAAGGCATTTACAAGAAAATGTCATCAGAAATTTGACTAAAGAAAATGTACCAGAGGCTTCTAGAACAGCTGTGGTTCACAGACTTTTTGGGTCAAATGGTATTCTGACATCAAAGGATAGGGTGTTATTTCGAGAAAGGCAGCAGGAAATCCTGGAAGAGTATGCTGATATTGGAGGTAAGTACCTATCGGACAGATTGCTCCCGGTACTTTATTCAAAAGTATTTGAGCCTCGTCTGATATGCCCATCCATTCCCCTGTTCTGGAAAAACAACAATTGTGAATCCATGAACAACAAGATCAAGCTACTTGGGGACTGGAAAACATCCAAGTTACCCCAATTAGTTGAGCGGTTTCAAGAAATTGAAGAGGCTCAGCAACTTGATCTCAGGGGAGCCATACATGGCAGAGGCAATTATGAATTGGCAACACATGCGAACACTTGCTTCGTGTCACACCACGTATGGGTTGATCTAAACGACGACCAGCGTCATAAGCGCTTTTTGAAATTCATTAAATTTCAAAAACCTAGAGACACTGTGTCATCCACAGATGGTGACTTGGTGATACCAGTCACTTCCCATGTTGCCAGGAAACCAGGACAAGTTAAGCGGGTAAGGAATGCTAAGACAACAACAGTCACCAAAAAAAGAAAGGTTTAGGTTAGTTATTTTCCCCGAGGATACCCAGGGAGACTGTGCCTGAATAGATTCTTAATTATCTACTCACTTATAGGTGCATACTGAGATTTCAAGTCTTGAATCTCCTCCTCTGTGCCCAACTCCACAACAGTTATCAAAAAAAGAAAGGTTTAGGTTAGTTATTTTCCCCCGAGGATACCCAGGGAGAATGTGCCTGAGTAGATTCTTAATTATCTACTCACTTATAGATGCATACCGAGATTTCAAGTCTTGAATCTCCTCCTCTGTGCCCCATTCCCATTAGATCGATATCCTTGTTATGATGTACCAACCGCAAGACGGGGGTCGTCGTCAAGATATCAATATTTCCAGTTTTAGCTAGGTGCAGTGGTTCTTAGTTATCCATACTTTGACATGCCAATCGCAAGACGGGGGCTGTCAATTATTTACCTTTTATAATATACCCATTTTGTAATTTCAAATAGTTTTTCATCTATTTCATCTTTTGGCTATAGCAATTTAAAAGAAAGTATTTTACAGAAAATTTCAGTATTTTCCTACAGAAACTTAAGTCGTAAAAAAACAGTTTTATTTATTTTATCAAGTCTAAAGTAAATTGTGTTCATTTCTTTGGCAATAGCTTTGTTAAATCATTAGTCAATATCAGAAATCCAAGAACATTTATACATAAGTATAGCTTTAAAACTCAGATGATCAATAAAGTAAATTATAAAAAAAATATCTATCATGTTATATGACATGTTATGAAATAATCAACAATAGTAATTAGATAATATAAATAACATTACAATATGTATAATAATGTACTTTTAAACTTCATATCCCATCAATTTGATAGTTTCATATATTCAAAGGTTATCCATAATAGCATCAATTAAAGCTTAAGATAATAATAAATGAACCAAAACTTTTATATTATATTTTATAGGTTATATTTATGCATAAAGTGTTTGACATATATGACATACATCAATTATCTATGATAGTAACATTCTAATACATATATCCAAACAATAATATAGGCTTAGAATTTTAAATAGATATATTTTATGTATAATATATTTTAATATTTTACTATTTACTATTGACTAATTTATTAGGAAATTTGTAAAGCTTTTCAAATAGGTGGAAAAAATCATTAAATATTTAATTAAGTAATTTAAGAAAAAAAAATAAAAGGGCTCTTATGTAGAACCGCGTCCACGTCGCAGAGTCTGGAAACATTCTTATTAATCCATAGGAATGGCTGAGAGTTCTACCAATAATTCCAAAGTATAATAAACTGAAACGAGTTACCTCCCTTCCATTTTGGGTGTGCACAATGCATCGCGAGTTCATACAGGTATATTTTGTTTATGCTCTGTATAAAACACCTGTAAAATCAAAGTAAAATGTTGCATGATGTTAGTTAAAGATAACAGGTAAATATCACACAAGAATTATTCGAAAAACAGATTAAACCAACTGCGAGACGATCGAAATCTTCGCAGGACACTCGGCTTCGAGTTGGGCCTACATACCGGTACTTCAACCGATATTCAAGGGTACATTAGCATAATATGCACTCGTTCAATCAAAGTCAAATTTGGCAAATTAATCGGTTAGATGTTCATCTGTATGATACAGAAAAAAATATTCGAAAATGTCACTTAACGAATTGCGGGGCGTGAAAAAACCTCACAGGACACTCGCATGTGCGCTGCACCGTAACTTTGTCGTGAAAAATGCATAATATGCACACGTCCAATCCAAGTGAAATTTGGCATGGTAATGGGTTCGACGTTTATCTGTATGATACAGAAAAAATTATTTAAAAATATTACTTAACGAATTGCGGGGCGTGAAAAAACCTCACAGGACACTCATTCCTCACAGGACACTCATTAGGTGCACCCTTAACATAGACCGTAGTCTAGTACATTATACGTAGATTCTACTTTCTTTTTGAGTATTTGTGACGTAGGTCCGTATCCCTGTGTTAGACCTTCAATAGGAAGTGCTTGTTTACATTAATTTATCTACTGAAATCATTTTATGAAGGTGACATGTAAGATATTTGACCAACCTTTCTGGCCTTGGGCTTTCGAACATGACGATTTTCCATGTAACGTTGCCAAAACTTTAGGCGTTGACACTCGAACAGCAGCAAAGTTACTCTGTTTCTTGATCAAATTCAAAATGTTTGACAGCTGTCTACGCTGTAAAAGACGAGAAGTTGACGAAAATCCTGCCATGTTTGTAACTTTTCTTCCTTTCCCACCAATCTCAGCTCCAGTTCCTCCAACTGGTAGCTGCGATATGACAGCGCGCGCTGTATTCCGGATACTATGAATGTCTGCCAATAGACTAGATCTTGAATAGTTCACGCCCCTGGCTCAAAACGTGCCTGTGTAGTATATATCTACTGGTTGTGATAACGTCCGAAATTTTAAGTGTTACCAGCGTGCGGGCTTAAAATAGCAAGCAGTCACGTTGAAAGCCACGCGGCCAGAATGAAAACACCAAATATAAGTGGTGACCGATTTACCTACATTTGAACTTTCTGGATCGGACATTCTTCCAGGACGCTTGGCCTATTTATTAGCCACTCTCTCTCTTTTTTAATTAAAAAAAAAATGAATTAAAAACTGAAATGCCCCGATGGATTATGTTTTTAAAAGCTTACCAACCTGAACCATAGTTCAGAAAACATACAATGTAGGCTACATGTGGTCGGTTTTAAAATCATTTTATGCAAGTTTTTACCATTTGAAAACCAATTGATTTTGGTCCCTTCAGTATAAACGTAACGGATCCTATTATAAGTTCGTACTGCACTAAATATGCGGCAGAACGATTTTCCCAAAAACACCTAAAAACTACCAAACAACACCCGCCGATAAGTCAACGAAAGAAGCTATCAATACCTGTATTTGATGTGTTAATATATACATATTAATTTCTAACAGTGTTTCCATGTAATGTGTTGATGTTGTGAGATGTTTTTGGGTGTGTTTGGGTAGTTTTGGGTGTTTTGGGGTGTTTTGGGGTAAATCGTTCGAACCCCTAAATATGTGTTGTTGATTATAGGCTAAAGTTAAAATGTTAAATTATGAATGAAATAAAATTTATGTTAATTGGAGGGGGGAGGGAGGCTATTGTGGGTGTTTGTAGCTTACAAACAACTAGCATGATAGGCCATGACTGAGAATCAACAATGCAATGAAAACGTTGTCATTTAAAACTCAATACAGAGACATATATGAGTATGAAAGTCAAGCACAACGCAGGAAAGATCGGCGGGAATCTCCAATTTTCGAAAAGTCCCTATGGGGTTTTCGAGAATACGGATAAAAGACAACAATGTGCATGATAATCAAGACCACATTCCATAAGTATGATAGTTTTTGGTTAATGTGGTAACTTTTGTAGTGGCCTAGATAAAACAATGTGCTTTTTGTGTGCGTTTAAAATTGACGATGTTTTGGTCGGACGTAATGGCTGCTTAATTACAAAACTTGGACATGTCGAATAGGACCCAATGGATTTTAGAAAATACGGATAAATGGCAACAATGTGCATGATCAATAAGACTATATCCCATAAGTATGATAGGTTTTGGTTAATGTGGTAACTTTTGTAGTGGCCTAAATAAATCGATGTGCTTTTTGTGTGCGTTTGAAATTGACGATGTTTTGGTCTGACGTAATGGCGGCTATTTACAAACTTGGACATGTCGAATAGGACCCAATGGATTTTAGAAAATACGGATAAATGGCAACAATGTGCATGATCAATAAGACTATATCCCATAAGTATGATAGTTTTTGGTTAATGTGGTAACTTTTGTAGTGGCCTAAATAAAACGATGTGCTTTTTGTGTGCGTTTAAAATTGACGATGTTTTGGTCTGACGTAATGGCGGCTTAATTACAGACTTGGACATGTCGAATAGGACCCAATGGATTTTCGAAAATACGGATAAATGACAACAATATGCATGATCAATAAGACTATATCCCATAAGTTTGATAGTTTTTGGTTAATGTGGTAACTTTTGTAGTGGCCAAAATAAAACGATGTGCTTTCTGTGTGTATTTAAAATTGACGATGTTTTGGTCTGACGTAATGGCGGATTAACCAGAACATGTCGAATAAGTTCCAATACTACGATACACACATGCGCATAGCCCGATTTACCTGCGCTCGCGTGTGTTTGATAGGAGACAGGACGCTCTCGATAAGGGATATGCTTGAGTGGTCACGAATAAAGGGAGCCACTATGTGTACGGGGAAATAGCTATGTTACTAATCTCTCTGTATATATGTCTCTGATATATGTCTCTGTATATATGTCTCTGCTCAATATAACTGCGTTTCAGATTCAGAATTTGACCATGCATTTGGTCATGTTTTTTTAAATGTGAGAGAAAGATCCGTCTGTAGTCATACTTTAAAGGAGTATAAACTTTGTAAGTGTTATTACTATTTTCACATTCAATTTTCATTATATTTCGGATTGAATTTCTGAAAATCTAACTGTGTAATAATATAAATGATGCACCATAGACTCATTATTCACCCATTTCACTTTATCTTTACCTGAAATGATAGTCTATATATTTCATGCCTCTAGATCTACGTTCATGTCATTCAAGAACGAGTGTTGAACATTTGTCCGAAGCCGGTACGTCAATATATCGACATTGAGTATGCAAATCATATCCACTGAAAGAGCCGTCAATAATAATAGTATGCAAATAAGATAGACGATGAGCTGTAGAGGAATCAATGTTACACATAGTACATGTATATGTTCCAGTCACAGAGTTACGGACGATTTACACGGGGGGGAACTATCGTGTAATATTACAAATTAATATTCAGTAATAAACTATGCATGGCGCTGCTAAAATACATGTACAGCGTATGTTCTATATGTACCGGTCAGGGTACAAAGCGGTCACTACTAATGACCTGTATGTCTAGTTCTATAAAAAGACTATAAGGTTAACACACGTGGATCTGGTATTATAGGCTTTTCTATGTCCATATCACAGGGGCATGTCCTGGGGGCCGTTTGTGTACTGAAATCACATGGTCATGCCATGTGGTTCGTTACTGAAATCAAAAGGACATGTCATGTGGTCTATATACCTGACTTACTGACGTCACAGGGACATGTCATGTGGTCTATATACCTGACTTACTGACGTCACAGGGACATGTCATGTGGTCCATATACCTGACTTACTGACGTCACAGGGACATGTCATGTGGTCTATATACCTGACTTACTGACGTCACAGGGACATGTCATGTGGCCCATTTACCTGACTTACTGACGTCACAGGGACATGTCATGTGGTCTATATACCTGACTTACTGACGTCACAGGGACATGTCATGTGGTCCCATTTACCTGACTTACTGACGTCACAGGGATATGTCATGTGGTCCGTATACCTGACTTACTGACGTCACAGGGACATGTCATGTGGTCCGTATACCTGACTTACTGACATCACAGGGATATGTCATGTGGTCCATATACCTGACTTACTGACGTCACAGGGGCATGTCATGTGGTCTATATACCTGACTTACTGACATCACAGGGACATGTCATGGGGTCCGTATACCTGACTTACTGACATCACAGGGATATGTCATGTGGTCCGTATACCTGAATTACTGACATCATAGGGACATGTTATGTGGTCTATATACCTGACTTACTGACATCACAGGGACATGTCATGTGGTCCATATACCTGACTTACTGACGTCACAGGGGCATGTCATGTGGTCTATATACCTGACTTACTGACATCACAGGGACATGTCATGTGGTCCGTATACCTGACTTACTGACATCACAGAGACATGTCATGTGGTCTATATACCTGACTTACTGACATCACAGGGACATGTCATGTGGTCCATATACCTGACTTACTGACGTCACAGGGGCATGTCATGTGGTCTATATACCTGACTTACTGACATCACAGGGACATGTCATGTGGTCCGTATACCTGACTTACTGACATCACAGGGATATGTCATGTGGTCCGTATACCCGACTTACTGACATCACAGGGATATGTCATGTGGTCCGTATACCTGAATTACTGACATCATAGGGATATGTCATGTGGTCTATATACCTGACTTACTGACATCACAGGGACATGTCACGTGGTCTATATACCTGACTTACTGACATCACAGGGACATGTCATGTGGTCTATATACCTGACTTACTGACATCACAGGGACATGTCATGTGGTCCATATACCTGACTTACTGACATCACAGGGGCATGTCATGTGGTCCGTATTCCCGACTTACTGACGTCACAGGGACATGTCATGTGGTCCGTATACCTGACTTACTGACATCACAGGGGCATGTCATGTGGTCCGTATACCCGACTTACTGACGTCACAGGGACATGTCATGTGGTCCGTATACCCGACTTACTGACATCACAGGGGCATGTCATGTGGTCCATATACCTGACTTACTGACATCACAGGGGACATGTCATGTGGTCCATATACCTGACTTAATGACATCACAGGGGCATGTCATGTGGTCTATATACCTGACTTACTGACATCACAGGGACATGTCATGTGGTCCATATACCCTGACTTACTGACATCACAGGGGCATGTCATGTGGTCCATATACCTGACTTACTGACATCACAGGGACATGTCATGTGGTCTATATACCTGACTTACTGACATCACAGGGACATGTCATGTGGTCTATATACCTGACTTACTGACATCACAGGGACATGTTATGTGGTCCGTATATCTGACTTTCTGACATCACAGGGACATGTCACGTGGTCGGTATACCTGACTTACTGACGTCACAGGGACATGTCATGTGGTCCGTATACCTGACTTTCTGAAATCACAGGGGCATGTCACGTGGTCCGTATACCTGACTTACTGACGTCACAGGGGCATGTTCTGTGGTCCACATACCTGACTTTCTGACATCACAGGGACATGTCATGTGGTCCATATACCTGACTTAATGACATCACAGGGGCATGTCACGTGGTCCGTATACCTGACTTACTGACGTCACAGGGACATGTTCTGTGGTCCGTATACCTGACTTTCTAACATCACAGGGGCATGTTCTGTGGTCCACATACCTGACTTTCTGACATCACAGGGACATGTTCTGTGGTCCACATACCTGACTTTCTGACATCACAGGGGCATGTTATTTATATATATATACTAACTCTTCAGACTTATTGAAATGACAGAGACATGCCCTGTGGTCCACATACCGTTCTGACTTAGTTACTTACCGGTAACTGATATACAGTATCGCATATTGTTCGTTTTAGAAAAATATGAAACAAAACTTGGAATACAATGCATTAACTGGTGGATGTTGGATGTAAAAGTCAAATGGCTGCTACTGTGACATTTAAACTACAGAACAGTGATATAAAGTAGGGCTTATGTGGAACAAAATACAATTCAAACTAGTAATATGTCGATCGTCTAAAATGAAGGGGGCTGCATCTAATCTTCAAAATAGCGATATAAAGCACAAGTTGGACTAGAAATATAATGCATTATGTCGGACTTCTTGGAACATAAAATACTTTCTTCAAAATAGCGATTACAATTAATCAACCATCACCGATGAAGTAGAAATTATAGATGATTCCGTATCGACCATGTTTTTCTTTTAGTAAGTCTCATAATTAGGTATGGACATATAAGATTAACAATAAGGAATCATGTGATAATGACTAGTTTGAAACTCACAGTACTAGTGTTTACACATCGCAGTTGCTTTGTTCAATTTCCAAGATGGCTATGTTGGATTGTAACGGTTGACCTTTGTTATTCTACGCTATGGACCGTTCTCTTATTTCTATTAAGGTTTCTCTTTGTCCTTAGATGTGCATTTTTGAGATTTATTAAAACACAATGGTCATTGTTCGATTTTGGCGGTAAATGTTTGCTGGTCTAAACTAAGTCCCAGGTGGATCTGTAGGTTCCGCTATGTGAATGTATAATTTATAGAGGTTGATAATGAAAGCAAACGCAATAACTGCGGAGGGAAGAAATAATGAAATACTCTGAATGGGTGGTCGGGAGTCGGATGGCAAAGTGGTAACAGACTTGCCTTTCACCTAGGCGGCCGGGGTTCGACTCCCCGATCTGACGTGAAAAGGTATGGGGTCACCTGCCTACCCACGTGTGTTTACCCCGGGTACCCCGGTTTCCTCCCACAGTAAGACCCCTCGCGCGCCTCCATCCAGGTCAACAAGCGTGATTAATGTAAGTTATATAACTTGTTTCGCAATTGTTGTAAAATAAATATTTAAAGTTTACATCTTCAAAAAAGAAATACTCTGAAACATCGCAATAGCAGACAGTGTCATGTAGGCGATAAAAACCAGTAACTGACAAAGTAACGTTGGGTTTCATGCGAGCGCCCCCTACCCCAGCGCCCTCTAAGCGGGCATCCTACCACTAGGCTAGAATAAACCTCTACTTGCTGAACAATAAAAGTGACATATACTCTCCACTTTTACAAAACAGATCTCTGTTGGAATCTGTCAATCTCGAAGGACTATGGTATCTGCGCCTTGGTCTGTGTTGTTACATTGTCTTGTGTGGCTGTATACCCCAGTCATTGAGCGTTAGGATCTGCCGGAGCTGCTGCAGGTGAACACATCGGTGTGGATAGAAGTGGGTGATGACTGTATTCTTTGCGGCTTCCTCACCCAACGTCCTTGTTTGCGATACTCAGGAGTCTTCTTGGACGATGCAAATGGAATGCGTTCAAATCACGTTCTTGATGAGTACTGTACAAGGTCCATGCTTCGCTGCCGTAGAAAGGGGTACACATTACACAAGCTTTGCACACATTCATCTTGGTGTTGGTGGTCAGTCAAGTCATGGCTGTAACTGCCTTGCAGATCTGCATATTTGGTGGGTGGGACTTTCGTTGGTCGCCGATGGTAATGTTTGGCGTGTTGCCGACATATGCGATGGGAAGCTGTGGGCCTTCCTCGGTCAATCGGAACCCCTCGTCATTTTCTCCGAAACTAGACTCGGACCAAAGAAGTAACCATTTTGGACTACTTTCGATCACATGACACAAAAAATGGCGGCGCCCATGTTTCATTAAACGGCGAGATTCAGCGATCATCACAAATCGACATGATGTGAAAACGGTAGTTAATCGGATGTCAAAGGTTTTCCACATAACGATTGTAGTATTTCGTTATATTTCGATCATTAGGAAGTCGCTGATTTACCTCCAAGTAAATATTTTTCTAAAATTCTCAAATGGTAATGTTATGTTTTGTCAACGTTGGTTCGAGTGTCAAGTAGGGTATTTCTGTTACTCAATACATGTAAGTTCCCTAATTTTCTTAAATGGTTTCGACAGATCTCACCCTTGATTCTTCTATCTTTTAAGATGTACATATATATATTTGTCATGACAGATCTGATAAAATATATGTACATCAATATATATACAATGTACATGTATGTATGCCAAATTTGGTGTAATAGTAAGATATCTATAAATATATCATTCCTGCCATCTCATTATGACAGCCACATTTTAATCAATTGAAAAATTTCCAGAACATCATGAGCACCTTCAAATATGATATCTTTGTAGATATATTTATATAATATGTAAAAACACTGAAATTTAAGACTCATAATGTGGAGGAATAAACCTATACCTGAATGTTATGATATTTTAAGTATTCTTTATTGATAAACAGATGTACACTGTACATCCAAATTAGCACTAGCATATAAAGTACTTCTACAATATCTGAATTACATGTATGCAGGAATATTTATATTATAAATGCATATAAATTATAATATGAAATCTAGACAAAATTAAAATACAAAAAAACTTGTAAACACGACCGAGATAAGTTTTCATGAAAGATGTGTTTACCTTTCTCTAACTTGAAAATCATAAAAAAAGAAGTGACAGCATTTATAGTCCGATTCATATTATACTAGACCCAGAATATCTGAACTGATCTCCCACATCTGGATTATGCAATCATACATTGTATACTAGGCAAGGATCACACCACTTTGATAAAGTCTATATTGTTTCAATATTATTAACAAATTTGCCATTATACACAACCATGTGTCATCCACAAAGGCAAATAGACCAGGATATTTTTTAGGAGTGTGGTTATTTTGTAGTATATTTTTCTAATAAGCAAATAAAATTCATATTGGAACATTATTTCAAATAATACAAAACCCTTTTAAGAATGATGAAATAAAATATCAGACATAAAATGGAAAGTTAACCCTGAAGCATATCAATTTGGTATGCTTCTATTTTTTTCATTATGATAGAGTATACAGTTTACTAATGGTAAATCATTATCCAGTTCTCCAAATTTTCTTCTGTCTTCAGCAATGTGTTTTTTTCTAATCGTCTTGTGTTCCTATTTGTTCAAAGTGAAGGGATTTGATTTTGTGCCGTCATAGTTTCCGGAAAATTCTGGTGCTACGGTTTATTTTGTTAGAATCAACATTCTAGGTTTAGAAGAAAAACAAGAACACGACAGGTGCTTACTAAGAAATCTGTCCCTGGAGATCTCTATAGGTTGTATTCCCTTTCTGTTTTAATTATCTTGAGCTGGGCTTGTTTCTCAGCTGCTTCCTTTTCTACTATGGCCTCCTTCTCTGCGAACTTGAGTCGGACTTTAGCGGCTTCTGCGTTAGCCTTAGTGTCAATAGTGAGGAGGTATGCTGCGCTGGTGTCATCCTGTTTCTCCCAAAACTGAAAAATATGGTTTAATCCTGTTTCTCCCAAAACTGAAAATCCAGGTAAAACTTTTTTGGGAGAAACAGGATTTGTTTACACAGGGGTCTAATTATTAAGTTAACACAGAAGGTCATTATCTCTCTCATTCAGTTATTGCAAAATCCAGGTAAATACAGGTAGATAGGTGATAGAACCATAAAAATTTCAATTTAATGTTATACTTTGAGATGTGAAATTATATAATTAAACATTGACATAATCATATATACAGGTTTTCAAAATACATTCTACACTTTGAAAAGTTAAAAATAATGGATATGTAATTTTTACTGATGATATAATACTTGTACAATGGATAACTAATATGCACTATTATCTGCAAAATACAATAATAAGCGCCACTTATACATTCATACATACATTACAAATTAGCACTATTTATATCATAAATAAACCAATAGTTTACTTTCTCTGTATAATATTTGTAATGTATTACAAATGATGAATTTATATTTAAGATGATACATTGTTAACAGAACTATACGTAACTACATATATGTAGTATGTTTTATTTCACTCCATATGTAATAAATATGTTGCTCGGTCGCTATAGTTGATGTAGTCGATGTCGCCGTTGCGTAGAAGGGTTTTCAGTTTGGTCAGACGGTTGTTAGTTGTCGGTATCTGCGTCTCTTGGCAGTCCTCCTGCAGCAAACTGAAGTCGGGTGATGTCGTTTGTAGCCTGGATTTCTTTGAGTACACGGATGAAGATGTAAATGTTTGGGTGTGCGTGTGGGATCCTCTTGGTTGCTGGTAGTGGCAAAAGCTAACATGCGTTGGTTGTCTGTGTTGTCATCAAAGAGGAGGAATTGGTCACCGTTATTGGTTCGAGTCCATTCATCTTCCAAAATTATGTCTGCCAAGGATGTCGGTAGCTTTGGTAGTAGTTTGCTTCTGGAGTGGTAAAGGGATGTCTTACAGGTTGCGTAGGTGGGAATCTGCTCAAGTAGTGGTCTGTCAGCTGCCCAGTCCTGTGTCTGTAGTTTGGATACTTCTTCGTCGTAGATGTCAGGTATGGGTTTGAATTCCTTCCTACACCTCTTCTTGATGCTGTTCATTATCTTCTGAACTTCCCCCTGGAAATGGTTTGGTGGGTGGTTGTGTTAATGACCGAATTGTACAGGAATATCGTTGGTAGTGTTGATGGTTGAAGGGCAGTCTTTAGACTCTCGATCGATTTCCTTTACAGGTAGAGTTTCTGTCTGTTTCTCATATTTGGGTTGAACATTTTGTGTTTTAAGTGACATTTGTTGCTATATAACCAGGTCTTTCCTCACCTTAAGAGTACATATACCTGGTGCACCTAATGAGTGACCAGGGAGTAATGAGTGTCCAGGGAGATATTTTTCACGCCCAGGAATTCGTTAATGAAGATTTTTTGATATTTTTTTCTGTAACGTACATATTATCCCATTATCTACCACCTTGCAAAATCTCACTTCGATCGGACCAGTGCATATTATGAAAATGCACCGATGAAGTTGCAGTGCAGCGTGCACTCGGAGTGTCCCGGGCGTATTTTTCACGCCCAGGAAGTCGTCGATTTATATTTTTTTTATTAATTTTTCTGAAACATACAGATTAAACCTTTATCTAACATCGTGCAAAATTTAACTTCGATCGAACGAGTGCATAATACTAAATTTTACCATTAAATCCTACGAAATTACGATCAAGTTCCCCTGTATTTCCGGCTGGGGTCGGCACGTGAGTGTCCGGGGCGTATTTTACACGGGATCTAGATAAACCCTACCCTACCGCATTGTTCCGACAATAAACGATCTGTACCTCTAAAAACGGCCCTTTTCAAAGCCGACCCCTTTTCACGAAATGTGTTAAAAAATCTCGAAAATGCACAACTTAAATCTATAGAACTATTATTTCAAAAAGCCAATAGTACGTATTACGTAGTCATCAATAACCTGTAATAGTAATTGATGATTATTCACTCGAGCAACAAATGGCCATTTTTGTACACGTGTTGTTGCAGCAGTACAAGATGGAGAAAATTACATATGGTAATAAAATGACTTTATTTTTTCATGTTTCTGGTAGCAACAAAATATTCTTTTTATATTAGAATAGAAATAAGCAAACTGATGGTGAGGGACAAACAGCACGACACCTGATTTGTTAGTTACGTGACTCCGCCTATTGATAGCTTTCGTCACCTGTCACCGTCTTCCATTGAACACAAGTAGGCGGATACGCGGGTTAGTTGACAGCTAGACTGGTGCCAAAGTTATATAAACTAATCCAATTAGACTACACCGCAGGTGGGCGGAGTCACCGATAGATGATCTTTTTCACTCGTCTCAGTCAATGATTGTTTTATTAAATATTAATGCATTTATTGATCACTTCGAAATTGTATGTATGCATTCATGGTCATGATGAAATAATAAGTTTTTACAGAGACTTGTATATCAGGTATATCAGAGACCTATATACTAGTATATAGGTCTCTGGGTATATACATCTCTGGTTTTTATAAGTATTTTATTTTAGGTTTCAGATTTGGAATTCCACAATTGACATATTAGAGACGTGTACATAAGAAACACAGAGAATGTCTTTATTCTTCTCTATCAAAAATGGTATAGATATAAATTTTCTTTGTGACATCATGCCAGAAAGTTTAGGGGAAATCCGTAATATTTTATTTCCTTCTTTCCGTCGTCCATCAAACTGGAATGATCCAGATATTACTATAAAGGATTCGTCTACTTAGAAGTTGTTTGAAAGAAATATACCTAGGAAGTGTCCAATAATAACTGAATCTTGGTGTGTGGCTCCCGCATGTTAAAAATACTCCATAGCCGTTTGAAGAACCGTGCTAGCTCTCTTAACTATGACCTTTTCAGAGCAAATTTTAAAATTAATTATCCTGATTATATGTGTGGTAATCCTTGAACGACCCTTATAGGCCCTTAGTTGTTTTTATTCAAATCGCCCTGCGTCCGTGGTCCGTGGTCCGTCCGTAAACAATTCTTGTTATCGCTATTTCTCAGAAAGTGCTGAAGGGATCTTTCTCAAATTTCATATATAGGTTTCCCTTGGTGCCTAATTATGCATATTGCATTTTGAGACCGATCGAAAAACAACATGGCCGACAGGCAGCCATCTTGTATTTTGACAATTAAAGATTGTTATCGCTATTTCTAAGAAAGTGCTAAAGGGATCCTTCTCAAATTTCATATTTCGGTTGCCCTTGGTCCCTAGTAATACATATTGCATTTTGGGACCGATCGAAAAACAACATGGCCGACAGGCAGCCATCTTGGATTTTGACCATTGAAGTTTGTTATCGCTATTTCTAAGAAAATACTAAAAGGATCTTTGTCAAATTTCATATAAAGGTTGCCCTTGGTCCTTAGTTAAGCATATTGCATTTTGGGACCAATCGAAAAACAACATGGCCGACAGTCAGCCATCTTGGATTTTGACCATTGAAGTTTGTTATCGCTATTTCTGAGAAAGTACTGAAGGGATCATTGTCAAATTTCATATGTAGGTTGCCCTTGGTCCTTAGTTATGCATATTGCATTTTGGGACCAATCGGATAACAACATGGCTGACAGGCAGCCATCTTGGATTTTGACATTTGAAGTTTGTTATCGCTATTTCTGATAAAGTAAGTAAGGAAGAGATCTTTCTCAAATTTCATTTGTAGGTTCCCCTTGGTCTGTTGTTATGTATGTTGCATTTTGGGACCGATCGTTAACAACATGGCCGACAGGCAGCCATCTTGGATTTTGACAATTGAAGTTTGTTATCGCTATTTCTGAGAAAGAACTGAAGGGATCTTTCTCAATTTTCATATATAAGTTCTCCATGGTCCGTCGTATTGCAGTTTTGGACCAATCTGAAAACATTGTCGACAGACAACCATTATCGCTAAATCTCAATTTTCATATATAAGTTTCCCTTGTTTAAAAAGCACTGGAGGGATGTTTCTCAATTTATACAGATTAGTAAGAGGAAGGGAAAAGTAGAGAAAATATCAATCTGACATGGAACCTATGAAGATCATTCAATGGTGGGCGCCAAGATCCCTCTGGGATCTCTGTTCTATTTACAATTTACATTGTTATAACCTTTCCGCAAAAATCAAACCTCCGACTTTCTCCTATATTGAGCGAACCAGAATACGGTCATGTTAAATAAGTCCGTAGCCGATTTCAATACATTTTATCAGGTATTGCAAAGGAAGTATTACGTAACAATTAATTCTGTCATAATGCGTTATATTCTATATGATTTGCAGGAGATTGATAAATAATTGATATATTTATTTTAAAGTCGGTAATTGTACTAGAATACTAAAACAATATATATTTTGCCTCTGATTGTACGTTATCTAGCGAGTGTCTAGCTGGATTAGCCGAACACGCGGACTTGTCCCTCATTAAAACTATTTATATTGTAAAAAGGAATGTTAGTATTTAACTTAGAATGTATAGTTTTCGTATTTATTTTAGAACTCAAAGTTTACGATGTTATTACACGTTCTAATTACTGAACTGAAACTGTAACTGAAGGAATAATCGTAGCTGATGAAATAGTAAGTTTTTATTTGTATTTTATTCCGGGTTGCAATATGTTATATATCAATTAACAGGGACATGTCAAGTTGTTATGTAAACCAATACAATTACCGGTCACACCGCAGGTGGGTGGTGCTACGGGATTACTTTGTCAGATCACAATTCAATTCAATTCAATTCAAATAGTTTATTAAAGTCTCACCCTCAATAAAATATTTACATATAAACAAGAATATCAACATACATTTACAAAATTAAAAAAAGAAAATAAAAAAAAATACATAGAGGCCACTCTATATAGAGTTATGAGAGACTATAAAAACATGATTAAGATAAAAAATACAGTAAACGATTAAATCCTATAAAACACATTTTTCCTTTTATCTAAAATTTGTTTGCAGGCTTTGGCACTGTAAAAACACATATCACTGTTGTGGAGTATGAAGTTGAATTTATCCGTATCACAAAAATTATTAAAATTACTATCTCTTAAAAACAGTGCATCTCTTATTTCATTGTACAATGGACAGTGAATTAAAACATGAAGCTCGTCTTCCACATCAATGGCACAATTAAAACAAGTTCTCAAATTAAAATCTAAATCACAGGTAGATATCAAATGGCCTGGACAATGAAGTGATCACCGAAGGCTGGATTCAGTAACAAAATACAATAATATACACTAGTCCGATCGAAGTGAAATTTTGCATGGTGTTAGATAAATATATAATCTGTATGTTACAGAAAAAATAATCAAAAAATATAAATCAACGACTTCCTGGGCGTGTAAAAACCTCCCTGGACATCAAACTCAAAATAGCATACATTATCGCAGACAGGGAAATGTCGATATATATTGATTAGTAGATTTCAAAATAGAGTATTAGTGTTGTTTTTTTTTTCCCCTGTTTATTTTCTTTTCTTTGAAGATATTTAAGGATAGTCTTTGATATACAATGTATTTTATATCACGGAGCCATAAAAAATAACAAAAAACAAAAACAAAAACAAACATTTCAAGCCTAAATCAACAGATAAGCGGTTTAAGGCGTACACTTTTTAAAATTGTTATAACTCCATAACATAAAGTATTGTCCCGTAACAAAACAAACATATACTATCGGCTATATTTTACATCTGCAGGAACTGGAGATTTTTTTTGTCCTTTGAAATTGTTCTGATTATAAATGTTCCTTGCGTGCAGCTGTGGTTCAGGTCTGAGATGGAATATCCGGAGATAGTTAGCACATGCTTGAAATACTACGTATGCTACCAGAAGCCCATGTAAGAAAGCGGTTTGTTCAGAACATTCATCGCCAACATCACCGGCTAACAAATGGAATACACCCATCCAGGCCAACGGCGTCAGCCATGGCAAAGAGATGGATAAGACTAACCCTGTTTTTGATTTCGATTCGCATCCATATTGGTAGGCGCCATATGTCCATCTGCAAGGTCCATCAATAGTGCAGTATATCATGAAACTCAGTCCCAGCAAAATGAATCTCACGGCAAATCCAAGTGGTGGTAAAACTTGGTAAACAAGATGTAAACCAACACATACGAATACCAACAGGACAGCGCCGACTGTGCAGTATGTAGCAGAAGCAGTGCTCATATGTTCACGAAGAACCAATTCATGCATCAGACGTAATGACAACATAATCGCTATTATAACACAGACTACGCGAATGAATTGGAATGAGACATACAATATTATAGAATGTATGTTGTCACAAATTAAGCCAATCACAACATACAAGAAAACCATGCTTGCTATGATGATAACGTCAGCCAAATTGTCCATTCTATATCTAGTTCTCTCAATCAAATCAACATTTTGCAGTGTCTCTTCGATTCTTTTCTCGAGACTGCCAGCAATTTTGACGATTTCTGTAACAGACGTTCTCACAACTTCGAGGGTTTCCCGGGCTTCTGGAACTACATCTTGCTGTAGAATGCGGCGATATTCGCTTAATTCTTGTTCAATGACGTTGGCGACTTTTTCCGCTGATCTTCGTGCTGAACCGAAAAACCTTCCAATGCCAAGAAACCCCTCTACACTATTTGTGAGAAGACATACCACAATCACACTTAACAGACGCATATCTAACCGGGTAATTATATATCTGGAACAATACCTGAAACAAAAGTAATGATTATTAAATTTTAATTACCTAAACTTACGTAATAGGCGCAATTTATAGAGGACTCTACCTGAAAGTCTTTGGAAAACGGAGTTCATTAAACGAGACAAAGTCACGAGTTTAAGATTCTGTTGTTCAAACAACTCACATTTATAACCTGAAAATAATTTCTACATTAGTCAGGCGAACTCACGTGCCGCAGAGTCAACCACACAAGACGAAATATGTCACAGCGTGAACACAATAGAGGATTTTGAACACCCAATCACAAAATAAAAATTACCTTTATCATCTAAGTTTGAAATGTAAGGCATAGTGATCAAAACATTACCGCCGTCAGTAAACACAGGAATATTCTAGTACATGTATACGAATTACAAACAATATACACATTAACAAAACGCTAAATTAGTAATCAGGGAAAGGAAAATAAATAAACAGAAAATAGTACATTTTTTCCTAACCTTCGATATAGTTTGAATGAAACGTATTGGTTTGCTGTTCAAACAGAAAGTGGAAAATCCTCTATACCGGTGTACAGTGTGGCGAGACCTCATTGGTGCAGTCCAACAAAGACCGACCTGTGCGTCACGAGGATTATTCATAACCAATTGTTCTTAATTTGATATACACCTGGCAAAATTAGACTTGCTTGCGTCCTAATGTATAACCATTCCTCGTTTTACACGAAACAAAATTCCTCTACAGATGTCAACAAATTGTAATACAATATTGAGCATTCGTCTTAATATATCTAGTTTCGTCTGAGAATATCTGTGTATTAAGTTGTTAACATTTATCAGACTCATTCAAATAGTTTATTAGAACGACGTTGAGTGTCAACAAAGGTGGTGCAGAACGTGCATGAATGTTATTCAGAGCATGGTGTTTATAAATATAAACATGTATATAATTGTATTATGGCCATACTAAACAGCACAAGGAAGTTCATTCAAGCGTCAAGGCAAGCTGTAATACAAAACGGATAAATAGAAGAACATTAACATTGAAGTCCATACCTCATCGCGTCACGTTTACAGGCGAACGGAAATTTAATACACTGAGAATATTATATACTCTACTCACCTTCAAAGAACGTAATGACTATGACCAGAGACCTATATTAATTTAGTATATAGGTCTCTGCTATGACTATGTCCTGTTTTTATAAACACCTCGTCATTTTCTACGATGCTAGCCAATCGGAACCCCTCGTCATTTTCTCCCAAACTAGTTCGCAGACGGAGGCGAGGTGTTCCGATTGCTTCCTCGGTGTCAGAGCGTGGCATGGTGTTGTCCGAGGACAACATATCCTGGATGAGGACCTTGCGCATCCTTGGTTTAAACAGTATTTTATTTTGTAAACAGCAAATTTGTACACATTACATGAATGTAAGGATTCGAAGACAAGCCTAAAGCTTATATTAATTCGTCTCCTTATAAAAGAAATAGCAAAATATATACAGGCGACGGTAAGTCAAAAGAGCATGGATATGGTTAGAACGAATATTCATACCCTGCCTACACTGCTCTCCGGCAGGGTATGAAGTCCCTCCCATTGCCGATAGTGTAGCAAGCCCCGATGTGATTCACATCGGGCAGTATTAGCAGTGGTAAAATTTTTCTCGGATAAAAAAAACACATGTAAATTGATGATTCTGGTATCTATTATGAATATTCAAGCAACAAACCTGCATATTACTTCAAATGTTTGACAATAAATAGTAAAATCCCAAACGAGCAAGACACACGGAGATATCAGTTCAAACATACCGCCATCTTTGATACAAGTGTAAAGGTCAATTTCCTTATAAGGAAATCAAAATAAATTGATGCTAATGAGGTTTCCCGCGAGATTTCAACAGAAAAACATATTCGGAGTAATATATCTCGGTAAGGAAGGTCAATTCATTCTGAAATTATTTAATTACGCAAAGTAAGATTCGCTTTCTTCACAAGAGTTACAAAAGAATGGTTAAATATCTCTGATTATGTATTTATTTATCGTAGTAGCTTCATCCATATATGGATCACGGGTTCCATATTTGGGTTAGAATCCTCGCGAGAGTTCTTCGAGAAGTATCACTTCCACAAGGAACTACGAACTGAATAAGATCAAGTCTCTTCAGAAAAAAAGAAATGCTTGCGAGAAACCATTCCTGAACATTATTCCAAAAGACTCTGGTAACCAAATAAAAATAGAGTGTAGTGCAGGATGTTATGAAATGCTAAAAACTGAAATCATCAAAGCATGCAATGGTAACTCCCCTATCTCTAAGTTTCAACTCTACCTAGAGCAAGAAAATGTTTATGACACAGCAGGTAACTCGCCTCAACTCACCATTAAAGCTTATAACAGGCTTACATCCGGCAACAAAGGAAAAAAACATAAATTTACAATAAATATGTATCATACACAATGCTCCATCCTAGTTAATGGCCGATGCACAGTATTGTTCCATGACGACATCCTACCAGAAATCATAGAGATCATCAAAGAAAAACCAGGAATGTCGTTACTTGATAAACAAATAGCTGCTCTAATTGATCGCTGCGTCACCACCAGTATCAAAAACCCTCAACTACAAACCAGTATCAGCGGACTAGACACAGAGGTCCATGTAGCCAATATCGTCTCATTTGACCCTAATATATGTCTACACTGCGATAGACAGGTTGACACAGGCATCGAATGTGATCAATGTAGAAAATGGTTTCACTTTGAATGCGAAGCGTTTGATAGCGCCATGACATCATTCTACTCTAGAGGTGAACTCCCTTACAGCTGCCTATCCTGTAGGAACCTTACTACTCTTACTCACTCCCAGGATGATTATGACAATGAACTATTTATTGGAATCCGAACAGATGAAGTCCCTTCTGCTGAACTAACTCAAATAGACCCCCTACAACCCAGTGATCACAATACCCAGCTTGTCGACACAAATTCTACAAGACTTCAACAGCCTACCTTGGAACTCCCAGTTACTATTACGGGACAATCAACAACTTTAAGCCCCACAAAAGTTTATACTCTTTCCCCAAGTAAGACACAACCTGCAACTTCAACTCTACATGCCGTTCCAGCTCAACCCTCACCCCTGCCTGCTACAGATTCGAAAATGAAATCTACAAAGCCTAAGCAAAAACCCGCCAGTAAGCTGCCAAATACCAACGAGCACATAGAACAACTTTCTTTTGCTAACCAGTTAATATCAAGACTTGAAACCAAGGTTAAAGATTTAGAAAACACTAACAGATTACTTCGTCTCCACAACATTGCAGACAAGAACCAGGACATAGGCACGACCTCCAACCAGCAACAAGGAAAGCCACATAGCGACATTCCTTTATACATCCAGGTTTTCTCTTTACAACACCAAGTTAAACAGCTCGAAATGGATTTGATAAGAACCAGAATTACAAACATTGAGCACCAGGTATCCAGAGCTCCATATAGTCAACCATACCAGCAGTTCTACCATCCTGTACAACACCCTATATGGCCTCCCGGACCTCCTTTACTGTACCAGAACATCCCACCTCCCTTTATCGGCTACGCTCCACAGTTACACCCATCTGGAATACCGTACCAACCAAGAATGCCACCACCGCCCCCTGCAGTACCAACCCAGCCACAATACAACCCACAACCAGCTTGTCAACCAAATGAAATAGTCACCCAGACAGCAAACCACCATACAAACCTGGATGAAAACCGTTCCAATCCAATATCAAACAACACAAGGGAGAAGTATACCAACAGACCAAACAGAAAAAGATCCAACAGGCAAAGTAGGAAATCCCTGGTACACGAAAAGACCACAAACCAGCAGTATAACACCAATAACAGATTTCACTCTACTCCCAAGAAAGTAAAATATCAACTTGAAGATAGACAACTGAATATTGAAGAGGGAAACATCTCACACATCAAGAAACCGAAAACTTCTATATTTGATATGAACAGCACCAGCAGAGACAACTCTATTACAGACCACAGAGATGATGAACCAACATCTTCTGAAACCAACAAGCCTACAGATCCACCAACCAATAACCAGTCTTTTTTATACAAGGGCCGAGCCTCAACAGCAACGTGGAGGGGAAGAGCAAATGCCTCCGTCTAGGCTCACTCAACGTAAAAAATGTGCAAAGTAATACAGTATTTGTACAGGAACTCTTGAATCACCTAGATATTTTATGCATACAAGAGCACTGGCTCTTTGACTTTCAACTTCATACTTTAAGCAACCTATCAGCAAAACATGTACACCATGGAAAATCAGTTGACAGTATCGATCCTATCACTCCATACCAGGTACCACGCGGATATGGTGGAGTAGCTATTTTATTCAATAAAAACCTAGATATAAAGATGAAGAAACATCCTGATGGGAACAACAGAATCACAGTTCTAGAAGTATTCTCAGATCCTCCCCTACTCATTTCTAATGTTTATATGCCATCTCGAGGGAACTCTACTAAGGCAGACTACCAAGCCACTCTAGACGAACTACAAGAAATATTATTCAAATTCAGTAACACTCATGCAATCCTAGTTTCTGGAGATTTCAATGCTTCGCTGGCATCTGGGAGGGAGAATGACCGGGATGTAATGCTACAGTCCTTCTGCAAACTTCATGATCTCTCAACCCTCCAGTCATGGCTCACCAACATTCTTCCATGTTAACGATATCCACAGTGCAGAGATAGACTACATACTATTCAACAAACGTTGTGAACCTCTGGTACAGTCATGTAACGTTGGACATAAAGACCACCTCAACCTTTCGGACCATATACCTGTGGACGTATCCCTAAGACTATCCTTACAAGAAAGGAAAGGCACTACTACCATATACCCCAAGCCAAACTGGGACAAATGCGATACCCACGCATACAAGAACTTCATTAACAGAAATCTGAGAGAACCACCCGAGGATCTTACCAACCAGACAGAGCTTGACATCTACAAACAAGTACAGCACCTCTGCGATACTCTTAACAAGGCAGGCCAATGCAGTATAGAGGGGTTCAAACCAAAAGTTACACTGAAAACCAAACGCATCAGAACATGGAGTGCGGAAATTCAAGAAGCGGTAAAAGGTACAAAGAAGGCAATGTGGAGCTGGAAACAAAATGGCAAACCCAGGAACAGGGATGATATACACTACTCTAACCTAAAACAACATAAAAGGAAACTACAAAAACTCCAACGACAAGAATCCTCAAAACGCAGAAACCAACTTCACGAAGAAATTATGAACTCAGATGGAGACCCAAAACTATTTCATAAACTAGTCAGACAACAGCGCTCTACTACCAAGGAGCATATTAATGAACTTACTGTAAATGGTACAATTTTACAAGATAAGGAACAGATCCTACAAGGCTGGGCTGAGCACTTTGAAAATCTTGCAACTCCTTCAACAAATCCTGAGTTCAATGAAGAACACAAAGATAATATTAACACAGACCTATGTCTAATAGAGGAACTATGCTCATCTCAGCAGGGATCCATTGAACCTATATCAACGGAAGAGATCTTTAAAGCAATCCGTAGGCTTAACTCTAACAAAGCTGCAGACATATTTGGCATCACTGGTGAACATTTGAAACATGCTCCAGAGTCAGCAGTCAGATTCCTCTATGCTATACTTAATACCATCATATACAAGAAGGAAATACCAAAAATACTAAAAGAAGGCATTGTATCGCCTGTATTCAAGAAAGGGGATGCTACAAACCCTTCGAACTACAGGGGTATCACAGTCACCACCATAATCCTCAAAATATTAGAGCATATACTCAATGCCAGGCATTCAAACATACTCAGTAAAGATCAATCTAAACTACAGACTGGCTTCACAAAGAGCACCTCATCCATTAATTCTGCACTTATAGTATCAGAATGCATCAACCAAGCCAAGATAGACAAACGACGACTTCTGATGACTACGCTGGATGCACAGAAAGCCTTCGATGTCGTAGACCACAATATACTCCTTCATAAACTATATTTCGATGGGATCCAAGGACACGACTGGCTCCTCATGAAAAACCTGTACTCCGAAGTCTCTTCCAGGGTAAAATGGCAAAGTGGCTTATCAGAACCCTTCCAAGTCAACCAGGGAGTTAGACAAGGAGGAATCCTCTCCACTTCCCACTACAAGAGATATAACAACTCACTCTTACTCAATTTGGAGGATAGATTTGAAGGGGCAACCATAGGCTCGATAGAAATACCACATACCACATGTGCAGACGACGTAGCCCTGCTGTCTCACGACCCAAAGGAACTACAGTGCATGATGGACGTAGTGGAAAACTATGCAAGTGACTCAAGGTATACCATCAACCCGACAAAAAGCAATGTCCTGCAGTTCAACACAAAGGATGCAGATACTTTCCACATGTACTCCAAAGAAGTGAAAAATCCATCTGAAACAGAACACTTGGGGATAAAGAGAAACTTGGACAACGCCCTCAATGTCGACAGCAAAATCCAGCTAGCTCGTCGTACAACATACTCTTTGATGGGCTCCGGCCTCCATGGCAAGACGGGACTAAATCAACAGGTCAAGGCTAAACTGTGGAATACCTACGTCGTCCCACGACTGCTATATGGTATGGAAATATTCAAAATCAACCAGACCAAGAAGAAACATCTGGAAACATACCAAAACAAAACCATAAAACAGATGCAGCACCTACCTGACAGAACAGCTACGTCCGCAGCATTAGGTCTATTGGGTATTATACCAATTGAAGCCGCTATTGACAAAAACATGATGAACTTATTCTTTAGACTTACTAACAACCCAAATACAGTGGAATTCGATATTGCGCTACGACAGCTTGCAGTACATGATATCGATGCAAACAGCTGGTTCTCGCTGGTTAGAAGAACCCTCCACAAATATGATCTTCCAAGCGCTTACAACATCATGACTGAACACAGGACAGAAGACTCCTGGAAATCACTGCTAAATCAAGCAATATGTAAGAAAATTGAAGCCACCTGGAAAGCAGATATAGAGGCAAAGCAAAGCCTAAAATACCTTAATCCAAATGCAGTGAGCATAAACAAGGTTCACCAGACATACAGATATGTCCATGTCAACAGTCATGATATACACAGAGCAGAGGTCAAAGCAAGGATAGTAACAGGTACTTACAATCTACAGTCAAATAAAGCAGTCTTCAACCAGTACGCCGTTAACCCAATTTGTAAACTCTGTCAACAAGCCCCAGAAACAAGACAACATTTCATAGCAGATTGCCACCAGTATAATCAGCAAAGAGATGCCGTCAAGAACAAACTCCAGCTCCTAGAGCCCATATCGAACTGTCCAAAACTCCTAGGGGATCCAGAGCTCTTTACACAACTCATTATAGACAGCTCTCATGAAGCAATAAGCCATACTGTTGAGCTCAATGACAACGTTACATCAAGTATCGAGCTACACAGCCGGGAGTACTTATTCTCAATCCACCTATGCAGAAGTAAAAAAATCCAGTTGACCAGCTGAATTAGTAGGGGTCTCCACAACCCAATTGGTTCTACTCAAATACTAATACTGATAGAGTTAAGATTAAACTCTTTTTATCCCTTTTAATTATTTTTAAATATTTTAAATTTTTTTTAAACAAACGATCCCCAAACCCTTATCACCACAAAGACTATGAACATTGAATGAACTGTGTGTACATATTGTATATAGTTGCCGCAAACTGCAAGGATATCACTACGCCCTGGAAATAGTGCCTTACTCTACGCTCATCGAAGCGGTGCCTCGGAAAGTCATCGAGGGTATCTACGACACAACAACAACAACATGGCGGATCACGGAGACAACTCCGAGCAGTATGATATCAGAATATGCGAATTAAAGATTTCTAGATTAGACGGTAGGCTAATACATTGCAAAATTGTATTAGAAATGTTTAATAATACGAACTATTACTCCAAAGTTAAACGATATCCGCTATTTTTAGCATTTTCGAGGTTTACTGTTTTGCTACATTACGAGCAATGGGAGGGAATCGTAGCTCTGACGACGACCATCTGTCAGAAATTGTCCGTCCGTCGTCCAGAGCTACGTTATCGCAGCTAGGATATGGTAAGTTTAATACAAAGTTTAAACCAGAAAAATTAGGTAATAATGAAAATCATAATTCAAAATCTTAATCCATGTCCCAACTGTGTCAGTACCAGTATGTACATGTACATGATACATGTTGGCGCATATTCTATTTAATACATTATTATGTAAAACATGTTATATATATATTATATTTAGAGATATGATGCCATTGAAAGCGCATCCTTGTTTTGGCTTGGAGGCCGGCCAAGCTTAACAGGCTTCCGTTACAGTTAGAGTGCAGGCAGATGCCGTCTTCAGACTATTGGAAGAGCGTGAAAAGGCTTTTCCGACTGACAAAGTCAGCCGTGTTGTTGGGTTACTGAAATAACCCATCTGTTTTTAACTTAATCCAGCTATTCAGAGTACAAAATGTAAAGGAACTGTGTTCTCTAGGAAAATATATACATGAAGCTACTAAATTAAGAAATAATCACTAAACCAATCATTGATGTTATGATGTCTCATTCTCTATATGTTATTTCCTGTTGTATACGCCATGCTGTAATTTGTATTTCATGTACTGTGCAATGTTTTTGTGACTCATAGGCCGTACGGCCGAAAGTAATAAAAGAATTGAATTGAAATTGTTGAGGTCGACGAAGGCGCTCGCGACATTTCTTCACTGAAGATAATTAGAGGACAAAAGAGAATTTCCTCCTCACCGAGATAAATAATACAGGAACATAAACAATGTCTTTACTGCCGTGAAAATGTGTGAAGAAATAATTAAGTTACAAAAGGAAAATTATGATTTGTTAATACTGTGTATATAAGAATTCATTTTACACGCCACGAGTGTTTGAATTAACAGTCCTTCACGAGGTAAGTAAGGGAAGCTTGCCTCAAGAATGTTAAAGGTTCCGGGACAAACTTGAGTCTAATCGCGGAACTATCAACTTGAAATCAATGGTAACTGGCACAAAAACAGTTTCCAGAAACTGAAATGTTCACGTTGTGCAAGGCCGTATGTATTACAGATATTGTTGTAAACGTACGTTATCGATAACCTAACGCGGGGTACAATGGTCTACAAAGGCGACAGTGAGCGGAGCTGTAAAACCCCGTGTGTTCACTGACGCGCTAAACTGTAGACTGCCTAACAATAGAGCTCTCGCTAGCGCACTCACTTGCCGAGTTGTCTCGCATTGGTACTCCATAAGACAACTCGTCCATTTCACCACATTCCTCCACATTTTATTACAAAGGAGAGGCATGTTCGGGAAATTCCAAAAAGAATATGTGTTTTCTTTTGCGACATGCGAAATGTGCTCATCCCGCATCCAGCTCATAATCGGCCCGGTATTTAGGCATTCTTTTCTGCCTGCTTCTGTATCTGCCAGCAGATTGACTTACAGTTTCCTCATCCTGAGGACCCTGCGGCAGCTTCTGATGAGCTGATTCTTCTCCATCCGTAGATGACCCTCCTGCGAGCTTCGGGTCCGGGTGGGACGAGGGTTCTACTGAGAGCTCCCTGTCAATCCCAAAGGGCTGAGCGGTTTGCACATCGTCGCTGACTGATGTGTCCACGGGCCCCACCTCACCCACATGGCCAAGTATTTAGTTTCTACGTCTCTTGAGCCATAGTGGGAACTCGCGATCCTTGGATGCTTCAGACGATCATGATGAACCAAAGTCTCCCTTTTTCTGTCCGCGATCCGGTATAGCACTGGTGACTTCACAGCGGTGACTAGGTAAGGGCCCTTCCAGGGTGGTTTGAACTTTGGGCTTTGCCCAACCTTGGTTGCCGAGTCCACTTTTAGTACCACTTTTAGTGCCGGTCCTGTGCCGCAGACAGGTTCTCAAGAGCGATTTGATGAACTGCTTGTAAAGTGTCCCGAAGGGACTTTACATATTCGGCTGGCTCCTTGCGTTCCTGGTTCAGAAACACGGTACCCAGGAAAAGATCTAGAGGCTGACCCACTTCTCTCCCTAACATCATGCGGTTTGGGGTAAATCCAGTCTGTCGGTGTTGGTCGGCTCGAATAGATCCCGCCAGTTGCTGCAAGTGAAGGTCCCAAGCACTTTGTCTGCCCTTAAGGAAACAACGTATGGTTAGCAAAATGGTTCGATTGTACCGTTCCACTTGCCCATTCGAAGCTGGATGATATGGCGATATACGTGTTTTTAGAAATCTGCAACATCTCGCAGATTCCAGTCACCACAGTTCCATCCATATTTTTCCCTGGTCAGTATGGAGCTCAGTTGGACATCCCAACCTCATGGAAAATCCATCAACAGCCGTTTTCGCTACTGTTTCGGCATTCTGACATGGCAGGGGGAAACACTCAAGCCACTTAGTGAACTGGTCTACTAGCATGAGAATATACTTATTCCCATCACGCGACACAGGTAATGGTCCAAGGATATCCATATGTATCCGTTCCATGGGATAGCCAGCATGACACGTTCCGAGCTCAGCCCGTGGTTTCCGGGAAGGGCGTTTGTTATGGTTACAGACTTTGCATGAAGCCACGTATTGTTCTACGCTGTCACTCATCCCATACCAGATCACTGTGCGTTTGAGTTTTTCAAGAGTTTTAGTCTGCCCAAAATGGCCCGAAGATGGGAGGGCATGAGCTTTCTCCATGAAGCCCTGTTGCATACTTTTGGGAGACATGAACAATAATTTTGAGCCGGCCGGGTCTTCCCATACATAGTACCACACCCTGTTTCTACATTCTTACTGCGAACGGCATCTCCACCAATGTCGGACTGCCGGACTAGCGAGACGCAGCTTGTGTTGTTCGGGGATCTCGTCTGACTCCAGCCATGAAATGAGCAGCGCCAAATCCGAATCTTCAAGCTGCCGTTCTTTCAGATCTCCCGGCTTCAAATATTCAGTCCAGTTTGGCTCTAAAGGCACCCCGACCCTTCTTAGCGATAATGGAACTACATAATCAACGTCTTCCTCAAACGTTCCCCAAACGTTCCCCACTGCTCCCGCGCCCGAGAACAGTATTTACACCCTCCACAAGGTAAGGCATCCTAAGGGATATTTCCGCGGTAATACTTGCACTCCGGTAGTCTATCGGGCACAGCGGGAGAGGCCATCTGCATTGATATGCTCTTTCACCGGACGATGCTGGATAATCATCGCGTAGGCAGACAATTCTTCAATCCACGCGCTAGTTGGCCCTGAATATGCTTGAAACTCAGAAGCCAAGTCAAACTGCTATGATCTGCCCTAACGATAAAAGGTCTGCAGAGCAAGTAATGACGGAACTGTCTGGTGAAGGTCACGACTGCGAGGAGTTTCTTGCGAGTGGTACAATTCTTCCTCTGGCAGGGTGTCAGGACTTTGCTTGCGAATGCGATAGTTCACTCCCTTCCCTCCTGCATCTGAGACAACTCTGCCCCTATAGACCGGTCAGATGCATCCGTATCGAGGACAAAGGTGTCCTCCTGGTTGGGATAAGCCAATGTCATAGACCCTAACAACGCTGACTTAAGCTCGTTGAATGCAACCTGGTGTTCCGTAGTCCAGACGAACTTACTCCCTCCCGTCAGTTCATGTAACGGGACAGCAATGCCTACAAAGTTCTGCACATGTTCCCTGTGGTAGTTTGTGAAGCCAAGGAAAGATTCAACCTCCTTCTTGTTAGTTGGCACAGGCCACCCCTCTAATGTTTTGAGGTTGCTGGGATTAAGGGATACAATACTTCACTTCGGAACAGATGACATTTCCTCGGTTTTAGTTTCAGGTTGTAATGCAATAGTCGCGAAAAAACCTCCGTTAGGTTACTCAGATGAAAATGAAAGGTCGCACCAAGAACTATAATGTCGTCCAGTTACGCTAGGCATTCTTTCAAACTAAGGCCACACAGAACAAGTTGGACAACGCGACTGAATGTAGCAGGGCTATTACATAACCCGAACGATAATCGACGGTGTTCAAATAACCCATACTTAGTAACGAAGGCAGTCTTATGTCTATCCCGTTCGTCGACTTCAACTTGCCAATACCCGGCAGCCATGTCCGAAGTACTCATAAACTGATTAGCTGCAAGCGCATCCAAACAGCTCTCGATTTTCGGAAGAGGAAAGGCGTCTTTCACAGTCACCTTATTAAGCGCTCTGTAGTCAATGCAAGCTGCCATCCTTCTTCCTGACTAAGACTGGTGGCGCTGCCCACTCAGAGGAATTTGGTTGGATAACCCCCCTCTGCAACATTTGTCTTAGGTGTTCCTCCTCCTCTTCCTCGAACCCTAACGGAGTCCTCCTCATTCTCTGCCGGACTGGCGTAGTATCCCTTGTGACAATACGATGTTTTATGTCCCCAGCAAATAACCCGAGGTCGAGGTCACTCTTAGCAAAAACATGACTGAATCGGACTAGCAGCTTGATTACCTGAACAGCCTGGTATGAACTTAGGTCCGCTGTAGCCCGCTTACAAAGATCTACTAAATGCTCGGGGACCTCGTCCATCGCATCGTCGGAGATCGTAATATGCCTAATTTCTAATGCTTCCTCCTCCGTATAGATACTGTCCACTTCCATTTCAAGTCCCACCCCCTGATTTTTCTTCAGCGAGATAAACTTTTTCGTAGGATTCAGCAATAGCATACCATGATTCACTGACCTAACAAGACTAGCCGGCGAAAGCAACCCTTTCATGCTCTTAGAGGGATGGAGAACCATGTGACCTTCTATGGGAGCCCCCTTAGCAGTAATGGGTACAAACTTTCTTCTTTACAGTCAGGGCAAATATTCGAGCCTCCTTCCCTGAATTATCACCGATACATTTAGCCTGGAAGACTTGGTTATCTAGAGATATTGTATAAGTGGACAAATCGATGTACGCCTTGTTCTTTTAAAGAAAATCAATGCCAATGATAACTGCATCCCCAATATCTGCTACCACGAAATCGGCCCTGGTGTTAATAGACCATATTCCCACATTTATGTCATTTACAACTCTGGCTGGAAGTCTGGAATGGTTCCCTACTCTCTCAGCCATATCTGCCGTGCAGGTACTCCGCTAAAGCATATGGTGTTAAAACACTCGTTGCTTATAACAGACACCTGGGCTGCAGTGTCTATAACCGCATCAACAACCGTATTGCCAATCTTAATGGGTAGATAGAGAGTTTTTGCCAATATGTTTTGTCCCTGATCACGGAGAGTTACCTCCTGCACTCGAAAATCCAATGATGGCCAATCTGTATTGCTCGCCTGTACACTTCGGGTTGAGGGGTGGCCAATTGTCTCTTGGGTCCGTTCAGCGAACTCCTCATTGGGACTCTGATGGAGGTCTTGCAGCTTCCTCCGAACAATGTGAGGTAAATCTTTTTTACCAAACCTCTGTTCCATTTTCTGACATAGTAGTTTAAAATTTGTCTGGACAGAAACAGGCCGAGAGCTATAGAATTTTAAAGCGATCGATCCTCTGTTGATTTCCCCAGCCATGCCTATTGGCGATGTGGTTGAATTGGAGAGAGTAAGGGGCCCACCCGGACTTACCATCATATGTTGGCACTTTAACACGAAAGTGAGTATCGTGTTCACGAGCACCGCTTCTGCCACGGCCCGGGGATCGTGATCGACTTCGGTGCTCCCCCATAACATGCCCAGTACCACATGTCAACTTTTTAATTATGCCTACACCACCAACAGCACCTTGTTCCTCGCCCCCCGTTTTACCATAAACCCCATTGGGCACATCCAAGCTTTCCGTTTGCCCTTGGCCGTCTGACCGTGGTTTTGTCCCTTTCCCAATTACAACCTTCCCCTCCTTTATCAATGGGTCCCAGATTGTGTTTGGCACATCTTCCATGTTCAGGTCCTCGAGCGTAAGTCTCCCCAGACTTTCACGTGCAGCCAGAATAATGTTTGCCCTTGCCTCACCAATTCCTTTGAATTGAGTGAGGTCCTCAATATGAGCTGTATATTGATATCCATAGTTGATATCTATATACGTAGAGTACTATATATATATATATATATATATGACAATGGAACTATGAGAGTAGCGGGAGTGATAGTAATAACGAAAATACCAAACGACCTTGAAACGTTCGTTAAATTCGCGTCAATATATCAGAAAATCCGGGCGACCAAATTAAATACTTGCTGACACCAATGATGTAAACGTACGTTATCGATAATCTAACGCGGGGTACAATGGTTTACAAAGGCGACAGTGATCGGAGCTGTAACAAGAAATATCTTTGAACAAGATAAACGGCATAGTTTTAATGCTGGTGGTTATAATGTAAAACTAACGGTACGACGAATCACCGAAACGGACCGAAACGGACCGAAACGGAACCGAAACGGATCCGAAAAGGATCGATTAAAAACTTAAAAGCGAAGAAACGTATAACATATATGTTTATTTTTAATTGTAAGTGACGAGACATGTATAACGTTACATCAGAGATAATATACTAACTAGAATATAGACGTCTAGTTTCATATACGCATGGTATGTTCAACCGAATCGGACCGAAATAGAATCAATAAGAATCAAAAGAAACAAGGTGTAATTGTTCACGTGCATTTTTTATAACAATTTGAAAAAAAAAAGAAAAAAAAAGAAATATTTGAACAACACCAAAAATGCATAACTAATGGTGAAATAAATTAATGAACTACATTTTAATTAATAAATGCGCAGTTTCAGCACGGTTAACAAAATTATATCAGTTTGAATCATTTTTGGTGATAATAGGACTGCAAATGTGTCATTTGAATAGATGCATCCACTTACTCAGCTTGCATTCAATTTAAAAGGGACATCACGGTAAAAACGTTGCAATTTTCACTGAATGTACGCGTTTTGTTCCTTTCCAGTTATGTTTCTGTGCTGTCCCAATGTTCACGGTCAATCCCTATGTCCAGCTTGACCACTCAATTTAGTTGGGAACCCCCTTCTTAATTTAGCACGGAAATTATTTTTAAATCATTACGCGACGGTTTTGAAATCGTGGCAACACAAACAGACGATAGTTTACAAGGCGATATCTATATTCCATCTTGGTTAGTTGGATAACGATATTATACAGTGGTTTAAATATTAAATAACACGTTCTGTATATATTACGGCACACATATTTATGTGTAAATAAGTGTAAACACTGTTCATATAGTATAATGACAGTAGCGATGTACTGGTACAGACTGTGTAAATATTACCGAGCTGGTGGAACTATTACTGAGTTTGTGTTAATACTACCGAGTTTGTGTAAATATTAAGATTGTCATGACCTACTATCAAACAATCAAGCAGAATACGAGCGGCGTCCGTATTACTGCTGTTTTCATGTTTGAACTGTTACAATATATTGTACTGCTTCCCAAGTTTAATTCTAGGATTGTGTTTGACCCATTTTCCTATTATTCTCTTCATTGCGGAAGCTGTTATCGTTTCCAACCGCAGTAGATTCACATTGGAAGCCATTTTTGTTTCCATGTGTTTTAGTTTGTTGTGCGCATGCGTTTATCGTATATGTCACAAAATTTGCATATTCAGAGTGATAACCTTTTAATAATTGATAATTGATGTTTTTGTGTACATACATCATCAAATTCGAATGGTTATTGTTTAGAAGGTTATTTTTTTTAAAAGATATACCCAATAATATGATAGAAAATACAAAATAAATATTGGTTTACCGTGAGGTCCCTTTAACTTTGTTTCGTTTTAAACTGTATATCTGCATTTTGCATTGACCACTACATTGACCAATCACGTACTTCATCTTGACCAGAAACGCCACCTGTCGCGTCATATCCGGGGCCAAAACAAAATTAGACGGCTATGCTGAACAAAATTAGATCAGTTTGAATCATTTATGGTAATAATAAGACTGCATTTGAATCAGGATTATGATTTTATTAATGTGTCATTTAAAAAGATAATCTACTTATTCAGCTTGCATCCAATCTTATCTTCGTTCCGTCTTTAACTGCGTATCTGTATTTTGCATTTACCGCTACATTGACCAATCACATACTTCATCTTGACCAGTAATGCCACCTGTCGCGTCATATCTGGGGCCAAAAGAAAATTATACGGCTATGCCGAAAAAAGATAAACGGCATAGTTTTAATGCTGGTGGTTATGATGTAAAACTGCTGATGAAATAAATTAACGAACTAATTAATAAATGCGTTTCAGTACGGATAACAACATTATATCAGTTTGAATCATTTTGGGTGATAATAAGACTGCATTTGAATCAGGACTGTATTTTTTTAATAATGTGTCATTTGAATAGATACATCCACTTATTCAGCTTGCATTCAATCTTAATTTTGTTTCGTCTTTAACTGCATATCTGCATTTTGTATTTACCGCTACATTGACCAATCACATTCTTCATCTTGAACAGTAACGCCACCTTTCGCGTCATATCCGGCGCCAAAAGAAAATTAGACGGCTATGCCGAATAAACTGTAGACTGCCTAACAATAGAGCTCTCGCTAGCGTCACTCGCTTACCGAGTTGTCTCGCATTGGTACTCCACAAGACAACTCGTCCATTTCACCACAAGATCATCCATGAAGTCAGCCCCGAGTTTCCTTTGGCCATGACACCACATACCGACTGTCAACAACGTCAGACTACACCTAGTTGCACATTGTAATATGACGTCATTCGTATAAAGTTATAGGGTACGGTATGAACCACAAAGCTCGACACGTTCCTATGGCCCAAAATGAAAAAGTAACCTCGGGGTTCGACCCATAGATCACTTATTGGCAATACCCTTGTGGTATGAAATATATCTTGAAGTGACTTGAGTCCGACTTAATGAAAAAAAAATGGTTTTCAACAGATAATAGATCAATACTGTGTTACACTTTCAATTCCATCTGTCTCCAGAAAGGAATGGCTCCTGAGGCAAATCTGATGTGGATATCCACCAAATCGGGAATAAATTCCAGTATGGTGTATTGTTTTACATTGGGGGGATTGAATCTTCACCCCTCGTTGGTGCAAAACCCTATTATAATAGTTTAGCTGGTTAAAACATGCGTAAGTCCCAAGCCATTAGGATATTAGTACTGTCATGTTACAAATGATGAGTATCTCCCTCATACAGATGTATCTACATACATAATGAAGGAGATATTGTCGAGTCATCCCCACTATATTTACCTGTTTACATTATCACACTGTCATTATAGACATTTGGATATAATTATCGAGTCAAACTTTATCTACATTTACTATCATGCTTGGTTTAAAAGTTTCCAAATTTAACGAAAGCATGACTCGATTGATAATTTCTTCATTTGATTAATCCAGTGAATACATCTCCCCTTGACAACTGGCCAGCTACAATGTTCTATACCACTGTGCATATCGTATGGCGCAACTATAAACAAGAGGCCCAATGCGCCTGCATCGCTCACTTGGTTTCACTTCTTTGGTGAAACTTTTTTATGTTAAAATACACAGATCTATGCGAGTTATAAGATGTGTTCATATTAATTCATTTCTTACTACAAACTTTGTTAGGGTCATACCAGGAACCTTCCAGCCAACATCATGATTCTGGACTGGTTAATCAGAAGGAATCAGTTGAGGGTTTAAACATATTCACCTCTGTGACCTTGAATGAAATTCCGTTATTTCTTTTTGTTAAGTTTGTCGGGCGTCATTCCAGGAATCCAAACATCTATATCATAGTACTTCTAACTAACCAGAAGTCATTTGAGGTTTAAACAATTTGACCCCAGTGACCTTAAATATGGGCCAAGGTCATTTATTTTATTCATTTTCGCAATCTTTGTCGCTTGTCATCTAAAGAGCATACACGCATGTCATTTTATTTAATCAAGCATGAGGATTTTTGTTTGAATAGTTTAATAAATTTGACCTATGTGACCTTGAATATGGGTCAAGGTCAATTTTTTGCAACCTTTGTGTGGCTCTCTCCCAGGAACCAACCAGTCAGGTGAGATGAGAGAATTATAAAATAGTGTGAAGATCTGGGTAGTATTATACATGTCATAACTGGAAAAAAGGAGGACATTTATTATAATTATGTACAAACTTTAAAGGTTAAAAATCACTTAATATATCTATTATATTATACCTCATGTTCATACGAAATGTAATTATGTCTCCTATGGCTATCATTTGTCATGTGGATAGGGTGATCGACTTTCATCATGATGATTGAGGTAAATGCGAGCATCTTCCCAACCCCATCCACCTTCTTGAAGTTTGAAGTAATGTAAACTGTATATATTTTACAATAATTGTGAAACAAGCTATCATATATCAACTTAATATATTGATAATGCTTGTTGGCTCAGATGGAATCTTGCGAAAATCTGTGGGAGGAAACTGGAGTACCTTGGAAAAACCTACATTGTCAGGCAGGTAACCCCTACACAGACAAAAAGTCTTCATGTCAATTCAGGCCAATTTCAGGTCAAGATTTTCAGGTTAACCTGACCTGAAAAGAGCAGATTAGTCAATTCATGTCAAGAAATTGACCTGAATTTGACCTGAAATTGACATGAATTTGACATGAAAACAATTTCAGGTAAAATTCATGTCAATTTCTTGTCTATTTGTTAACATGAATCTGACACTGAAATAATTTTTTATAATTTTATATGTACATGTATTCATTCGTAGCCACTACAATGACTTCTACCTTTTCACGTCTGATCGGGAAATAAATATACCACACCCGATTTTATTGTATTTGCACCAAATTCTTAGCGACACCAAACGGTGTCGGATAATTCCACTTTTTCATATAGTAGTGTGCTCTGGCCCTACACTAGACACAGTGTCAGGGCCAGAGGAAACTCGGGCTACTGTCCCAAGTACATGTATTCAATAGTGTATATTTCATTCATTCTATCAACCCATATCATATGTAAAATTTGCTTGGATTTAATCAAGGAATATAAATCACTATGAAGCAAAACATGCTTTATTCAATAATTATATAAATATGATAATTGACAGTAAAAATGTCCTAACAACGAGGATTGTCGTACATTATACAATAGTCAAGCAGAAATGCCCAAGTACAAATGGATATATGAGAGGGTGTAGATGTGAATCACTACGATAGGTACCTGCAATCAGCCTCCGTGTGTTCAACTGTCGGTCTATGGCTTCAAAGGAATGATTCTATCAACATTAATTCATACTCGTCCCTCCTACCAATATCAATATATACTGTCCGTTATTTTCACGTTTGATGTGGATTTTTCCCACAAGAACACTTTCCTAGTTATGAATATTGATGAATTAAAAGTGACTTTGAGCACCATTGTCTGCGGAATGTAGACATCTGTTATAAACACTTTCCCATTCAATACATGTGGTACATAGGTAGATTATATCAAGGGGAATAACTCTGCTACAAATGTTGAACTTATCTCAGATTCCACATAAATAATTGTGTTCTCAGTAATAAACACTACTCTTTACAATGGTCCAGTGTTTGTACATCATCTTTGGTCAATATCAGTAGTGTTATTAAATTGACAAATTAAAAACTTCTTGGTGAAATTGATGAAAAATTTCATTCATTTTAAATGGTAGCTGTAATTATATCAGAACAAATCTGATACAATTATGAAGTCATAATTTAACATCCTTCTGACATTTTGACGAAGGAGTGAAAATTGTTTTTGCTGTCTACCACAACCACATCAGATAGCTTGTTTCTACACAAAGATGTAATAGTCAGGTTGTGAAGACAAAGAATCAGACCAGCTTTTTGATTGGCCTATAAAGGACCAATCAGAGCCAAGCTGTTACTGATGTTGATTCTGCTGTAACTGTTGGGAGCCGTCAGGTCCTGCTGTTGTTGGAGTCCTGTGAAACAATAAAGGAATAATAATGTTACTTCAGTTTTACTAAGCCTTTTAAACTTGTTACTTCTTTTTAGTGGCTAGTTTTTTCGAATTATGGAGCCCAAGAATGTTTTGTTTGCTGGGTTTATCGCCCTGTGAACAGCTTGGGACATTTCGAGGTGGATCTCCTTGTAGCAGTTGGTGACTACCTCAATGAACAACATATGTGAGGCCAATTACATGCCATCCAGAGCAAATAGGGTAAAATGTCTTGCCCAAGGACACAACCATGTTTCTCAGCTTCCTAAGAAACCTAAACTGACACGGGAAGGGAATGTCGAACAACGCACCTCTTATCTTCATCTGAGGTAACGTCACTGGTGGTTTAACCAACGGAGCTATCGTGGCCCCTACATGATGACAGGAGAGATGGCAGATAATATATTATTGCATGAATGCACCAGCACATTGGCTGAGTTAAAAAAAAATTGTTCCATACTATAGGCATCACAAACTAATTTCTTTCATTGTCAATGTATCGGTTCCTTTTGTGCCAAGATTTAATCATTTGCTTATTTGCGGTACAGAATCATTAAACGAACACAAAGATGTGAGTATTTTGACTTTCCAAATTCAAAATTGCTTCTTGATCATCAATACACAAAGTATATCCTCAATTACAGATGTAAAATAATTTATGTTCTACAAAGAAATATTTTAATTTGAACCTTACTTCAAACATTTTATTATATCATTATTACCAAATACCATTTAATAAATTAAAAGAATTGATCAACCCTACTGATCCTTGGACCTCACTTCCATACACAGGAAAGTGAGCAACCATTGTGTTTAGTCAAGAAAAATAAACTTACGTTGTAGGACTTGTCTTTGGCTTCGGCATTTTCTCAAGTATTCCAGCAATGTCCTTTTTCTCATCGTAATTTTTCCATAATTCATACAACGCAAGTATCTGTCTTGAAATTTCTAATATCTGTAAAAAAAATATCAATACTTCCAATAATTCTGTTTAGATTCTTTGATATAGCTGGAACACATACTATTTGCAGCAGTAGAGTTAGTGTAGTGTTTGTATCTAATCGTTTCTCCAGGTGACGGATAAATAAAGTCAAAACTGCCTTCATGACAACCTTTACAGATATAACAAGGAAGGGACAGCTGCTTTGAATCCAAGTTAACACATCTGATACTTGATAAAGACAACCTCCACAAAGGTCGTTCTCGCCTTCCTCCTGTGGGAGGAGAGTTTGACTGACTATACATTTATATCATATATCATGTAGTAAGCCCACAGGGAATATAGGGTGGGATAATAGTAGAACAATAAAATAGTGTTTGTTAGTATTTTTACAACTGAACTAGATATTAGTGGAGTAATCACCAGACATGGGGTTCTGGATTGATAAGAATGGTGGGGAATGTAAATAAATGGAACCACTACAGATACATTCATGTACATCATTTAGTCTTTATGCCATATCACTAAGTCTAATCCATGCAGGTTGTGCAAAGATTTCCATTGTTTTATGATGTCGTCGTCATCATCATCATCATCATCATCAAATGTCTGCCTAATCATCATTTTGTGTCCATCCATCATCAGTTTGTGGGTGCTTCATCATCATTTTGTGGGTGTCTCATCATCGTTTTGTGGGTGTTTCATCATCATTTTGTGTCCATCAATCATCAGTTTGTGCTTACCTTATCCATATCAACATTACACTCGGCCAGCCACTGTTTAAGGTCCACTTTCTGTATCACACAGGCGATATGGAGACAGGCTGTAAAATAAATCACACTTAATGGTAAGAAACGAGATAATAATGTTCATCAAAACACATCAATAAATTGTGATGTAATTTTAAACATGTCCTCAAGAACAACAATCACAAAGTTTAAACTACCTATAATGGTCGTGTAGGTAGCCATTTAGTAAGGCATTGAGAACGTCAATGAAATAAATCATTAAATTAAATGCTGTAAACATAGTACATATCATTGTCGACCAGTTGTTAGAAGAGTGTCTGACTCAAAGTGTTGTTAGAAGAGTGTCTGACTCAAAGTGTTGTTATAAGAATGTCCGACTCAAAGTGTTGTTATAAGAATGTCCGACTCAAAGTGTTGTTAGAAGAATGTCTGACTCAAAGTGTTGTTAGAAGAATGTCTGACTCAAAGTGTTGTTAGAAGAGTGTCTGACTCAAAGTGTTGGTAGAAGAATGTCTGACTCAAAGTGTTGTTATAAGAATGTCCGACTCAAAGTGTTGTTAGAAGAGTGTCTGACTCAAAGTGTTGTTAGAAGAGTGTCCGACTCAAAGTGTTGTTAGAAGAGTGTCTGACTCAAAGTGTTGTTAGAGGAGTGTCCGACTCAAAGTGTTGTTAGAAGAATGTCTGACTCAAAGTGTTGTTAGAAGAATGTCCGACTCAAAGTGTTGTTAGAAGAATGTCCGACTCAAAGTGTTGGTAGAAGAATGTCTGACTCAAAGTGTTGTTATAAGAATGTCCGACTCAAAGTGTTGTTAGAAGAGTGTCTGACTCAAAGTGTTGTTAGAAGAGTGTCCGACTCAAAGTGTTGTTAGAAGAATGTCTGACTCAAAGTGTTGTTAGAAGAGTGTCTGACTCAAAGTGTTGTTAGAAGAATGTCCGACTCAAAGTGTTGTTAGAAGAATGTCTGACTCAAAGTGTTGTTAGAAGAATGTCTGACTCAAAGTGTTGTTATAAGAATGTCTGACTCAAAGTGTTGTTAGAAGAATGTCTGACTCAAAGTGTTGTTAGAAGAATGTCCGACTCAAAGTGTTGTTAGAAGAGTGTCTGACTCAAAGTGTTGTTAGAAGAATGTCTGACTCAAAGTGTTGTTAGAAGAATGTCTGACTCAAAGTGTTGTTAGAAGAATGTCTGACTCAAAGTATTGTTAGAAGAATGTCTGACTCAAAGTGTTGTTAGAAGAATGTCTGACTCAAAGTATTGTTAGAAGAATGTCTGACTCAAAGTGTTGTTAGAAGAATGTCTGACTCAAAGTGTTGTTAGAAGAATGTCTGACTCAAAGTGTTGTTAGAGGAGTGTCCGACTCAAAGTGTTGTTAGAAGAATGTCTGACTCAAAGTGTTGTTAGAAGAATGTCAAAGTGTTGTTAAAAGAGTGTCTGACTCAAAGTGTTGTTAGAAGAATGTCCGACTCAAAGTGTTGTTAGAAGAATGTCTGACTCAAAGTGTTGTTAGAAGAATGTCTGACTCAAAGTGTTGTTAGAAGAATGTCTGACTCAAAGTATTGTTAGAAGAATGTCTGACTCAAAGTGTTGTTAGAAGAATGTCTGACTCAAAGTGTTGTTAGAAGAATGTCAAAGTGTTGTTAAAAGAGTGTCTGACTCAAAGTGTTGTTAGAAGAATGTCCGACTCAAAGTGTTGTTAGAAGAATGTCCGACTCAAAGTGTTGGTAGAAGAATGTCTGACTCAAAGTGTTGTTATAAGAATGTCCGACTCAAAGTGTTGTTAGAAGAGTGTCTGACTCAAAGTGTTGTTAGAAGAGTGTCCGACTCAAAGTGTTGTTAGAAGAATGTCTGACTCAAAGTGTTGTTAGAAGAGTGTCTGACTCAAAGTGTTGTTAGAAGAATGTCCGACTCAAAGTGTTGTTAGAAGAATGTCTGACTCAAAGTGTTGTTAGAAGAATGTCTGACTCAAAGTGTTGTTAGAAGAGTGTCTGACTCAAAGTGTTGTTAGAAGAATGTCCGACTCAAAGTGTTGTTAGAAGAATGTCTGACTCAAAGTGTTGTTAGAAGAATGTCTGACTCAAAGTGTTGTTATAAGAATGTCTGACTCAAAGTGTTGTTAGAAGAATGTCCGACTCAAAGTGTTGTTAGAAGAATGTCTGACTCAAAGTGTTGTTAGAAGAATGTCCGACTCAAAGTGTTGTTAGAAGAATGTCTGACTCAAAGTGTTGTTAGAAGAATGTCTGACTCAAAGTGTTGTTAGAAGAATGTCTGACTCAAAGTATTGTTAGAAGAATGTCTGACTCAAAGTGTTGTTAGAAGAATGTCTGACTCAAAGTATTGTTAGAAGAATGTCTGACTCAAAGTGTTGTTAGAAGAATGTCTGACTCAAAGTGTTGGTTTAAGAATGTCCGACTCAAAGTGTTGTTAGAAGAATGTCTGACTCAAAGTGTTGTTAGAAGAATGTCCGACTCAAAGTGTTGTTAGAAGAGTGTCTGACTCAAAGTGTTGGTTTAAGAATGTCCGACTCAAAGTGTTGTTAGAAGAATGTCTGACTCAAAGTGTTGTTAGAAGAATGTCCGACTCAAAGTGTTGTTAGAAGAATGTCTGACTCAAAGTGTTGTTAGAAGAATGTCTGACTCAAAGTGTTGTTAGAAGAATGTCCGACTCAAAGTGTTGTTAGAGGAATGTCTGACTCAAAGTGTTGTTAGAAGAGTGTCTGACTCAAAGTGTTGTTAGAGGAATGTCCGACTCAAAGTGTTGTTAGAAGAATGTCCGACTCAAAGTGTTGTTAGAAGAATGTCTGACTCAAAGTGTTGTTAGAAGAATGTCTGACTCAAAGTGTTGTTAGAAGAGTGTCTGACTCAAAGTGTTGTTAGAAGAATGTCTGACTCAAAGTGTTGTTAGAAGAGTGTCTGACTCAAAGTGTTGTTAGAAGAGTGTCTGACTCAAAGTGTTGTTAGAGGAATGTCCGACTCAAAGTGTTGTTAGAAGAATGTCCGACTCAAAGTGTTGTTAGAAGAATGTCTGACTCAAAGTGTTGTTAGAAGAATGTCTGACTCAAAGTGTTGTTAGAAGAGTGTCTGACTCAAAGTGTTGTTAGAAGAGTGTCCGACTCAAAGTGTTGTTAGAAGAATGTCTGACTCAAAGTGTTGTTAGAAGAATGTCTGACTCAAAGTGTTGTTAGAAGAGTGTCTGACTCAAAGTGTTGGTTTAAGAATGTCTGACTCAAAGTGTTGTTAGAAGAATGTCTGACTCAAAGTATTGTTAGAAGAATGTCTGACTCAAAGTGTTGTTAGAAGAGTGTCTGACTCAAAGTGTTGGTTTAAGAATGTCCGACTCAAAGTGTTGTTAGAAGAATGTCTGACTCAAAGTATTGTTAGAAGAATGTCTGACTCAAAGTGTTGTTAGAAGAATGTCTGACTCAAAGTGTTGTTAGAAGAATGTCTGACTCAAAGTGTTGTTAGAAGAATGTCTGACTCAAAGTGTTGTTAGAAGAATGTCTGACTCAAAGTGTTGTTAGAAGAATGTCCGACTCAAAGTGTTGTTAGAAGAGTGTCCGACTCAAAGTGTTGTTAGAAGAGTGTCTGACTCAAAGTGTTGTTAGAGGAATGTCTGACTCAAAGTGTTGTTAGAAGAGTGTCTGACTCAAAGTGTTGTTAGAAGAATGTCCGACTCAAAGTGTTGTTAGAAGAGTGTCTGACTCAAAGTGTTGTTAGAAGAATGTCTGACTCAAAGTGTTGTTAGAAGAATGTCTGACTCAAAGTGTTGTTAGAAGAATGTCTGACTCAAAGTGTTGTTAGAAGAGTGTCTGACTCAAAGTGTTGGTTTAAGAATGTCTGACTCAAAGTGTTGTTAGAAGAATGTCTGACTCAAAGTATTGTTAGAAGAATGTCTGACTCAAAGTATTGTTAGAAGAATGTCTGACTCAAAGTGTTGTTAGAAGAATGTCTGACTCAAAGTGTTGTTAGAAGAATGTCAAAGTGTTGTTAAAAGAGTGTCTGACTCAAAGTGTTGTTAGAAGAATGTCCGACTCAAAGTGTTGTTAGAAGAATGTCCGACTCAAAGTGTTGGTAGAAGAATGTCTGACTCAAAGTGTTGTTATAAGAATGTCCGACTCAAAGTGTTGTTAGAAGAGTGTCTGACTCAAAGTGTTGTTAGAAGAGTGTCCGACTCAAAGTGTTGTTAGAAGAATGTCTGACTCAAAGTGTTGTTAGAAGAGTGTCTGACTCAAAGTGTTGTTAGAAGAATGTCCGACTCAAAGTGTTGTTAGAAGAATGTCTGACTCAAAGTGTTGTTAGAAGAATGTCTGACTCAAAGTGTTGTTATAAGAATGTCTGACTCAAAGTGTTGTTAGAAGAATGTCCGACTCAAAGTGTTGTTAGAAGAATGTCTGACTCAAAGTGTTGTTAGAAGAGTGTCTGACTCAAAGTGTTGTTAGAAGAGTGTCTGACTCAAAGTGTTGTTAGAAGAATGTCTGACTCAAAGTGTTGTTAGAAGAATGTCTGACTCAAAGTGTTGTTAGAAGAATGTCTGACTCAAAGTATTGTTAGAAGAATGTCTGACTCAAAGTGTTGTTAGAAGAATGTCTGACTCAAAGTATTGTTAGAAGAATGTCTGACTCAAAGTGTTGTTAGAAGAATGTCTGACTCAAAGTATTGTTAGAAGAATGTCTGACTCAAAGTATTGTTAGAAGAATGTCTGACTCAAAGTGTTGTTAGAAGAATGTCTGACTCAAAGTGTTGTTAGAAGAATGTCAAAGTGTTGTTAAAAGAGTGTCTGACTCAAAGTGTTGTTAGAAGAATGTCCGACTCAAAGTGTTGTTAGAAGAATGTCCGACTCAAAGTGTTGGTAGAAGAATGTCTGACTCAAAGTGTTGTTATAAGAATGTCCGACTCAAAGTGTTGTTAGAAGAGTGTCCGACTCAAAGTGTTGTTAGAAGAATGTCTGACTCAAAGTGTTGTTAGAAGAGTGTCTGACTCAAAGTGTTGTTAGAAGAATGTCCGACTCAAAGTGTTGTTAGAAGAATGTCTGACTCAAAGTGTTGTTAGAAGAATGTCTGACTCAAAGTGTTGTTATAAGAATGTCCGACTCAAAGTGTTGTTAGAAGAATGTCCGACTCAAAGTGTTGTTAGAAGAATGTCTGACTCAAAGTGTTGTTAGAAGAGTGTCTGACTCAAAGTGTTGTTAGAAGAGTGTCTGACTCAAAGTGTTGTTAGAAGAATGTCTGACTCAAAGTGTTGTTAGAAGAATGTCTGACTCAAAGTGTTGTTAGAAGAATGTCTGACTCAAAGTATTGTTAGAAGAATGTCTGACTCAAAGTGTTGTTAGAAGAATGTCTGACTCAAAGTATTGTTAGAAGAATGTCTGACTCAAAGTGTTGTTAGAAGAATGTCTGACTCAAAGTGTTGGTTTAAGAATGTCCGACTCAAAGTGTTGTTAGAAGAATGTCTGACTCAAAGTGTTGTTAGAAGAATGTCCGACTCAAAGTGTTGTTAGAAGAGTGTCTGACTCAAAGTGTTGGTTTAAGAATGTCCGACTCAAAGTGTTGTTAGAAGAATGTCTGACTCAAAGTGTTGTTAGAAGAATGTCCGACTCAAAGTGTTGTTAGAAGAGTGTCTGACTCAAAGTGTTGTTAGAAGAGTGTCCGACTCAAAGTGTTGTTAGAAGAATGTCTGACTCAAAGTGTTGTTAGAAGAATGTCTGACTCAAAGTGTTGTTAGAAGAGTGTCTGACTCAAAGTGTTGGTTTAAGAATGTCTGACTCAAAGTGTTGTTAGAAGAATGTCTGACTCAAAGTATTGTTAGAAGAATGTCTGACTCAAAGTGTTGTTAGAAGAGTGTCTGACTCAAAGTGTTGGTTTAAGAATGTCTGACTCAAAGTGTTGTTAGAAGAATGTCTGACTCAAAGTATTGTTAGAAGAATGTCTGACTCAAAGTGTTGTTAGAAGAATGTCTGACTCAAAGTGTTGTTAGAAGAATGTCTGACTCAAAGTGTTGTTAGAAGAATGTCTGACTCAAAGTGTTGTTAGAAGAATGTCTGACTCAAAGTGTTGTTAGAAGAATGTCCGACTCAAAGTGTTGTTAGAAGAGTGTCCGACTCAAAGTGTTGTTAGAAGAGTGTCTGACTCAAAGTGTTGTTAGAGGAATGTCTGACTCAAAGTGTTGTTAGAAGAGTGTCTGACTCAAAGTGTTGTTAGAAGAATGTCCGACTCAAAGTGTTGTTAGAAGAGTGTCTGACTCAAAGTGTTGTTAGAAGAATGTCTGACTCAAAGTGTTGTTAGAAGAATGTCTGACTCAAAGTGTTGTTAGAAGAATGTCTGACTCAAAGTGTTGTTAGAAGAGTGTCTGACTCAAAGTGTTGGTTTAAGAATGTCTGACTCAAAGTGTTGTTAGAAGAATGTCTGACTCAAAGTATTGTTAGAAGAATGTCTGACTCAAAGTGTTGTTAGAAGAGTGTCTGACTCAAAGTGTTGTTAGAAGAGTGTCTGACTCAAAGTGTTGGTTTAAGAATGTCTGACTCAAAGTGTTGTTAGAAGAGTGTCTGACTCAAAGTGTTGGTTTAAGAATGTCTGACTCAAAGTGTTGTTATAAGAATGTCCGACTCAAAGTGTTGTTAGAAGAATGTCTGACTCAAAGTGTTGTTAGAAGAATGTCTGACTCAAAGTGTTGTTAGAAGAATGTCTGACTCAAAGTGTTGTTAGAAGAGTGTCTGACTCAAAGTGTTGTTAGAAGAATGTCTGACTCAAAGTGTTGTTTGAAGAGTGTCTGACTCAAAGTGTTGTTTGAAGAGTGTCTGACTCAAAGTGTTGTTTGAAGAGTGTCTGACTCAAAGTGTTGTTAGAAGAGTGTCTGACTTAAAGTGTTATCAAACTAAGAAAAAAACTCATCATCATTATTATTAAATGAGGAATTGGAATAATCAATGCAATACCCCGTTAAATGAAACATGGAGCTTGTCAATGAAATAACCAATTAAATGAGACTTTGTGGTAGTTAACAAAGTAATCCATTAAATGAGACATTGGAATAATTGATAAAACCATTAATTAAATGAGGAATTGAGGTAATCAATGACACAAGAGGATTGAATTGCTCACCTGGCTACAAAATAATTTAATATTAGGAAGATATGGAAATAGAATTTCAGTAGTGGATGTGTTGCTCCATTGCTTGATTCCAGACAAGAAGTCATTTATAGAAATTTAGCAAAATTGCTTCCTTTTTGCCCCGCCCCTTAGCCCTCTGGAGGGTTATCCCCACCATTTGTACCTTGATCCTTCAGACTAGGTGAGCTAATAACCCATTAAATGAGGCACTGAGGTAGTCAATGATTTAACCTATTAAATGAGGCAATGGAATAATCAATGAAATAATTCATTAAATGAGGCCTTCAGGCCATGTGAGCTAATAACTCATTAAATGAGGCCTTGAGATCAGGTGAGTTAATTACCCATTAAATGAGGCCTTGATATCAGGTGAGATAATAATCCATTAAATGAGGCCTTCAGGCCAAGTGAGATAATTACCCATTCAATGAGGCCTTCAGGCCAGGTGGGCTAATAACCCATTAAATGAGGCCTTGAGGCCAGGTGGGCTTATAACCCATTAAATGAGGCCTTCAGGCCAGGTGAGTTAATAGCCCATTAAATGAGGCCTTCAGGCCAGGTGAGCTAATAACCCATTAAATGAGGCCCTCAGGCCAGGTGAGTTAATTACCCATTAAATGAGGCCTTGATATCAGGTGAGATAATAATCCATTAAATGAGGCCTTCAGGCCAAGTGAGATAATTACCCATTCAATGAGGCCTTCAGGCCAGGTGGGCTAATAACCCATTAAATGAGGCCTTGAGGCCAGGTGGGCTTATAACCCATTAAATGAGGCCTTCAGGCCAGGTGAGTTAATAGCCCATTAAATGAGGCCTTCAGGCCAGGTGAGCTAATAACCCATTAAATGAGGCCCTCAGGCCAGGTGAGTTAATAACCCATTAAATGAGGCCCTCAGGCCAGGAGAGTTAATAACCCATTAAATGAGGCCTTCAGGCCAGGTGAGCTACACATTATAAAGTTTCAACATTAACATAGGGCCCACAACTCTTCTAGAAAATAAGACAAAATTGTTGGTATATTTACTTACCCAGAGCAACAAGGTACGGAGCGTAATTCAGACATACATCAGTTCTTAAACTGTCATTTACAATTCGCCTGTAACAGAATCATCACACAGGGTTTACATCTGTTCATAGAAAAAGACACAGACAACATTTCGTTGTAAAAGTAAAGTATCAATAGTTGTCAAAGTAAAGTAGCAATTGAAATATTTACCATCAGTGAGTCTCAAAGTGTCGAAACTTTTCATTTACTACTGTATAACTTACCATGCCAAGGGGTACAGCGTGTCTTCGTGACCGATGTCTGAGAAGTATTCCGTCAGTGGTCGGTAGGGGTGATATAACACCAAACAGCAGTCCTGGAAATCATATACACCTGAACTGTTTGACTTAGATAAATTTATATTAAGTATTATACAATAATATCTGTATACATTGTATCAGCTATCTTTTTCATACCTCATTGTTCCAGCCATGTACAGTTAAGCCTGTATATAAAGACCACCCAATGGGAGGCAGAAAAGTGGTCACTTTAGAAAGGTTGCCTTTATAGACAGGTTGAGATTTTCGCACCAACCAGTTCTCATTTTTCAAATAAGATTTTGGGGTAATAACAATATGGTATGGAGAATTGTTGTTATAAGATTTGTTTGAATTTTCATGGAAGGAATTTGTTGGGGCAGAGAAAACTGACCAAAGATTTTTCAGTTATTAATTTAGTAGAGTATATTGTTAGCTCTCCAACATCGACTGTAATCACTTTATAATACCCAGTCACTTACCATCATTTCCAGAAGGAAGAATTCACATTCTAACACACTGTTGATTCTGTATGGGTACTCCTGGGGGTAGGCATGTGAAAACTTGTTCTTTACTGAAAAACAAGCTTTTGAATATGTACATGATTCTTCTTTTGTGATGACTATTTTTAATTAGATTTAAATAAGCTACCATGGTATCATACTTTTAGGATTTTCAATGCTTTGAAATTGTTTTCCAGACAAATATTTTTTCACTTGATGGTAGAATTAGTAACTTGGCGTCCGCCATTGTATGTTTTTTAATTGGTGTTATGTACATGTGTAAGTTTGTACTTTTTTGTACTTTTTCTTTATTAATAATTATTGTATTGTCATGTGTATTGAAAAAATATGACTACTTCTGACCAGTCCAAAAAGTAAACATGCACAAGGGAAAAATAGGAACAGGTTGAAATTGTGAAATATCCATCACGTACCAAGTGAAATTAATTATTTCAAAGAACTGCTACATATCTCCTCACTCATAATTACTTTAAAAAATTTCCTTATGTCTTTCAACATCCTCAATACTCCAGGGGTTATGATCACATAAAATATACGCTGGTGAGGAAAGTGTATGTGATTGTAACCCCTGGAGTATCAAGGATGGTCTTTCAACCAAGGAAAAGGTTTTAAGTTCTGTTACATGACTGAGACAAATCATATTTAAAATTTTTAGAGTGTATTTGTCTTCCACTTCATGATGTCCAGCTTTAAATTGTTGACAGTAATTTGAGAGGACTGGTAAATGTAATTTGTCCTGACTACTGTGTTCTGGTAATATCTTATGATGTGTAATGATAAACATATTTCTATAATGGTCCTTGAATGGCCCTTTCAGTCAATCACCCATGGAGCCCTATAGGACCCTGACTTGTAATACGTACCCACTGTCTGACATGTAGTTATAAGTCTGCTATTGGAGATAACACCAAACTCCTGGGGAAAGAAAAGCAACAGAATTTTTGTTTTAATACAGAAATTCTTCATTTCTTTATATGATTGACAATAAACAAATCTAATTTGATGATTTATAGAAAGTCATTAACTTTCCCTCAGGATCCTTACTTCAACTTATTCTCAGTTTATGTAACTCTGGTAAATACTAGACGCAATATACAACTCGGCTAGAGAGAATACGTGTAACCCTGGTAAATACTAGCCACAATATACCACTCAGCTAGAGAGAATACATGTAACCCTGGTAAATACTAGACGCAATATACAACTCGGCTAGAGAGAATACATGTAACCCTGGTAAATACTAGTCACAATATACCACTCGGCTAGAGAGAATACATGTAACCCTGGTAAATACTAGCCACATTATACTGCTCGGCTAGAGAGAATACATGTTAACCCTGGTAAATACTAGCCACAATATACAACTCGGCTAGAGAGAATACATGTAACCCTGGTAAATACTAGCCACAATATACAACTCGGCTAGAGAGAATACATGTAACCCTGGTAAATACTAGCCACAATATACAACTCGGCTAGAGAGAATACATGTAACCCTGGTAAATACTAGCCACAATATACCACTCGGCTAGAGAGAATACATGTAACCCTGGTAAATACTAGCCACAATATACAACTCGGCTAGAGAGAATACATGTAACCCTGGTAAATACTAGACGCAATATACAACTCGGCTAGAGAGAATACATGTAACCCTGGTAAATACTAGACGCAATATACAACTCGGCTAGAGAGAATACGTGTAACCCTGGTAAATACTAGCCACAATATACAACTCGGCTAGAGAGAATACATGTAACCCTGGTAAATACTAGCCACAATATACCGCTCAGCTAGAGAGAATACGTGTAACCCTGGTAAATACTAGCCACAATATACCGCTCGGCTAGAGAGAATACATGTAACCCTGGTAAAGACTAACCACAATATACAACTCGGCTAGAGAGAATACATGTAACCCTGGTAAAGACTAACCACAATATACAACTCGGCTAGAGAGAATACATGTAACCCTGGTAAATACTAGCCACAATATACAACTCGGCTAGAGAGAATACATGTAACCCTGGTAAATACTAGCCACAATATACCACTAGGCTAGAGAGAATACATGTAACCCTGGTAAATACTAGCCACAATATACAACTCGGCTAGAGAGAATACATGTAACCCTGGTAAATACTAGCCACAATATACCGCTCAGCTAGAGAGAATACATGTAACCCTGGTAAATACTAGCCACAATATACCGCTCAGCTAGAGAGAATACATGTAACTCTGGTAAAGACTAGCCACAATATACAACTCGGCTAGAGAGAATACATGTAACCCTGGTAAATACTAGCCACAATATACCACTCGGCTAGAGAGAATACATGTAACCCTGGTAAATACTAACCACAATATACCGCTCGGCTAGAGAGAATACATGTAACCCTGGTAAATACTAGCCACAATATACAACTCGGCTAGAGAGAATACATGTAACCCTGGTAAATACTAGCCACAATATACAACTCGGCTAGAGAGAATACATGTAACCCTGGTAAATACTAGCCACAATATACAACTCGGCTAGAGAGAATACATGTAACCCTGGTAAATACTAGCCACAATATACAACTCGGCTAGAGAGAATACATGTAACTCTGGTAAAGACTAGCCACAATATACAACTCGGCTAGAGAGAATACATGTAACCCTGGTAAATACTAGCCACAATATACAACTCGGCTAGAGAGAATACATGTAACCCTGGTAAATACTAGCCACAATATACAACTCGGCTAGAGAGAATACATGTAACCCTGGTAAATACTAGCCACAATATACAACTCGGCTAGAGAGAATACATGTAACCCTGGTAAATACTAGCCACAATATACAACTCGGCTAGAGAGAATACAAGTAACCCTGGTAAAGACTAGCCACAATATACAACTCGGCTAGAGAGAATACATGTAACCCTGGTAAATACTAGCCACAATATACAACTCGGCTAGAGAGAATACATGTAACCCTGGTAAATACTAGCCACAATATACTGCTCAGCTAGAGAGAATACATGTAACCCTGGTAAATACTAGCCACAATATACCGCTCAGCTAGAGAGAATACATGTAACCCTGGTAAATACTAGCCACAATATACAATTCGGCTAGAGAGAATACATGTAACCCTGGTAAATACTAGCCACAATATACAACTCGGCTAGAGAGAATACATGTAACTCTGGTAAAGACTAGCCACAATATACAACTCGGCTAGAGAGAATACATGTAACCCTGGTAAATACTAGCCACAATATACAATTCGGCTAGAGAGAATACATGTAACCCTGGTAAATACTAGCCACAATATACAACTCGGCTAGAGAGAATACATGTAACCCTGGTAAAGACTAGCCACAATATACAACTCGGCTAGAGAGAATACATGTAACCCTGGTAAATACTAGCCACAATATACAACTCGGCTAGAGAGAATACATGTAACCCTGGTAAATACTAGACGCAATATACCACTCTGCTAGAGAGAATACATGTAACCCTGGTAAATACTAGCCACAATATACAACTCGGCTAGAGAGAATACATGTAACCCTGGTAAATACTAGCCACAATATACAACTCGGCTAGAGAGAATACATGTAACCCTGGTAAATACTAGACGCAATATACCACTCTGCTAGAGAGAATACATGTAACCCTGGTAAATACTAGACGCAATATACCACTCTGCTAGAGAGAATACATGTAACCCTGGTAAATACTAGCCACAATATACCACTCGGCTAGAGAGAATACATGTAACCCTGGTAAATACTAGCCACAATATACAACTCGGCTAGAGAGAATACATGTAACCCTGGTAAATACTAGCCACAATATACCGCTCAGCAAGAGAGAATACATGTAACCCTGGTAAATACTAGCCACAATATACAACTCGGCTAGAGAGAATACATGTAACCCTGGTAAATACTAGCCACAATATACAACTCGGCTAGAGAGAATACATGTAACCCTGGTAAATACTAGCCACAATATACAACTCGGCTAGAGAGAATACATGTAACCCTGGTAAGTACTAGCCACAATATACCGCTCAGCAAGAGAGAATACATGTAACCCTGGTAAATACTTGACGCAATATACCGCTTGGCTAGAGATAATATAACCCTGCTAAATACTAGCCGCAATATACCATCGGCTAGAGAGATCTAATTCTCTTAAACTCAATCGGTTGAGCGTAAGACTGGTAAGCCAGAGGTATGGGGTTCTATCCCTAGTGGAGGCAGTGATATAAATTTAATTAATTAAGGCTAGCACGCCGTTACAAATACACAGACCTATATGTGTAAATGTGCTAATTCCATCATCAATTTATATTTCTGGCCAATATCATGTCAAAATGATGGTTACTCATGACTGCATACTATGGTATCCTACTGGGTATTTAAGATTTTCGAAAAAAAAAAAAAGATAGAAAAACAACATAAATTGTAGCATGGGTCTAGATAAATAAACAAAATAATTGCAAGCATCTACCCAAAATATCTTACTCAATGGATGGCAACTGCTACATCTTGCTCTTGTGTGTAATTGGTATAGATCCCCTTAGATCAAATTATATACATGTATCTTCAAAGTGATAGGGATAGGTGGTATCATTGTACATAATTATACTTACTTCAACTTTTGAGGCCAGAAATATACAGGTAGGTGCCATTAGCCATGGATCTATACATTTTAGAGAATTTCTGAAAATAACAAATATATGAATATTAACAGTAACTGATTTTATACATTCTCTTAATTGCTTTCCACTGGTCATCTTTTTTGTCAAATTTATCAGAAAATGTTTATTTTACAAATTTGTCATTTATTTTTTTCATTCCTTTCAAGCTATCAAAATTTTAAAGGTTGGAAATCTTTGGAAACATCCTTAATCTACCACACAACAACAGGGTAATGTTTATACATAATATCTTAGTAAATTTTTTCTCTTGAATTGAACAAAGAGCATAGATATTCATAAAATTTATTTTACACTGGTCCCTGCAGGTGAATATCCTTTAAACAAACATACAAAATAATTAGCGTTCTTTCATTCTGAGAATTTGTCTTTCATTTTTTAATAAATTCTCTTTAAAACATCACACATCAGGAATCTGAAACATGACTTATCCGCCACACTACTACATTGTGATGTTAACATAATATATTTTACAATCTCTTCTCTAAAGCCAAGACCATCAATATGCCCCACCTAAGATTAAAATTCTGTCTATAGCTACATTACACTATAAATGACCAGCTGCCACACCATTTCCAACTCTGGTAATTAAATATACATGTGTGTTAACAAACTATTACACTGTAGTTGTACGGCAGATCCTAATTATAAATATTTCAGATTAATATGGAAAGATAATGTGAAAAATAATACAACTGACCTGGAATAAAACCGTTTGAAGTATACTGTCGCCGTGGCGATGACCTGTTGTCGCAGTTTGAGTTGTTCCCCCAGAGACTGAATGACTAAAACAAAATATCTAGCCTTAAATCTAACGTAAAGGATAGAAATACAAGATAAATCAACTAAAACAAAATATAGAAGACATTTGAAGTTAATTAAAATGCAAATTTGATCTTACCCAGTATTTTTTCCTTTCTATGGTATAATGAGATTAAGATCTCGCTCTTTATTTTGATATACAATTTCTTGCATTCTTTATTAAATTAATAGGCCTACCATCAATAAGCACAAATATCATGCATTCTTAATTGAATTATTAGGCCTACCATCAATAAGCACAAATATCCTAAGTGTGCAGACTTAGTGGATAACACTGTATTATTGCCGACCATATTTTGTGTAAAATGATACCTACAGTTCGCAAAAAATATAAGAATCTTCTGGTATTCCTCTTCACTTAGAACTTTGAGATCCTGTTGTCTCTCACGTAATAGATCTTGTTTGTCCAACAACCACTGCTGGCTGTAACAGGAGAAAAACAATTTAATTATATCATTACAATGAAGATTGTTCATCGCAATATACCGCTCAGCTATAGAGATCTTCTCTATAGCTTGGTGGGTTGAGCATAAGACTGGTAAGCCAGAGGTCCAGGGTTCGATCCCTGGTAGTGATTAAAATTTAATTATGCGTTCGGTTACATTAGCACAGAGGTACGTATACGTGGGAATTATGCTTAACATTGCTTGTGAAAGCATTACTGTAAATCCTAGATACTCAACCACAAGTTCAATCTTGGAGGAGGAGTATATGTAACCCAGGGAAATACTGGCTGCAATTAATACACTGCTTCTTTTCAGTTCAAATGGTCATTAGCATATATTAAGGCAGAGGTCCTGAGTTTGATCCCTAGTGAAGGCAGTGTTTTAAATTTATCATATGCTTCGTTACATTTACACATGGACTGGCAGTGAAACAACGTATAACTTAGATGGAGCATCTTCTAGCAAAGGTGAAATTTGTGTATAACACAAGTATAATTAGATATATGTATTGGGGTAAGTGAAGACTTTAACTCAGATTTGGGAACCAATGGTAATTGTTGATCCACTGTTTAAGTAAGCACCACAAGTTAACAAGTTAGTAGTCTAGTGCACGAATATTAGCTTCTTCTGTATAAATTCATTAATATAATAAACAAGAAAAGTAGAATGCTGTTTTGAGTCTGTGCAGTCATGGCTGACATTCAGACTACTCTCCACTAGAACATGAGTTTGAGACATGCTGGCTGTGTGGATGATCAGGCTTGGGAGAATCACCGACGTGTGTATAATATGCAAAGTCGTCATTACTCCAACAATGTTAGATGTTTTACACTGCGAGATACTTTTGACAGGCACGGTCAAGTCGGCAAAATTATATCTGATAGAAAAAGAGCCGACCAGCGGCCTCTTATGTTATAGGAGTAAGTTGCATATGCCAATAGGGGGTTAGATTTATTCCTAAAAATAGCCAAAAGTTTATTAAACCTAACTTTTTAAAAACGTTTTTCCAGGTAGTCATGATACATCATACTAATGCAAAACAAAATTGTTTGCTCATTGAAAAGTACCAAAAATTAATGTAATACTTCCGGTATAGAAACACCACTTTCTTTCTTTTCCTCCATCAACTGATAATAAACATATAAAACATATAACATATAATATATATATCGTTACATGTATTATAAATACAACTATACCACTAAGATTATTTATAATATTTATGATAACGGAAGTACGGAAATGACCTGTATAGGCTTAGCCTGTTGTCTAGTTGTCCAATCCATTTTTATATCTAAATTCTATCTCTATTATAAAATATTGTATATAAATTAATTCAAATGCTTGATTGAATAAAATATTTTGAAATGAAAAACACCACTTTCTAAGCAGAGACTAATATACTAATTATAGGTCTCTGTTTTAAGTAACCAACGTTTTCAGTTATCTTTTTGTAACCTTGTTGTTTATTAATGTGACTTTAAATATATTGCAAAAAATACTGATTAGTAAGCGATTTTTGGCATTTCGAGTAACACATCCATACTCCAACCTTGAGTATTTAGACAAGTTGGTGGTTTTCCCTGATGAGTCTGTTTGGCTAGTTGTTAACCCGTGGGTTTTCCATCCACATCATTTGTTCAACTACAGTCGCCAAAAGCTCGACTGGGTTTAGGCTGATTATTGACTTTATAAACGACGTTAAATGAATGTTATTTTCATTGTTTTTCCAATCTACAGATAACAAGGATCAGAAGAATATTAAATTTATTAGTCTATAGGCCTAGCCTATTGACAGATGAGGATTGTGACTAGACTAACGCAATCATTCATGATCAGTCGATGATGCGTTACAATACGGCGATTTAATTCCAGTTATACTCACTAATGAGAGCTATGCCAGAAACTTCCAGCCATGTCTGAACCCAGAAGGATCCTAAGTACACCGTGATATACTTTTTATCATGATTTGACTCCTGTAAAGTCCTTGTTTATCCCTTTGTTTAGCCGGCAAATTCGCTCCTCTTACTCTGAGGATTACCGGAAATGAAGGGAAATTCTTGTTCTACGCATGCGTAGATATTTTCCGCCAAGACTTTTCTTAAAATAGATATGTAAACATCGTACCACGTGTTAGGGGGAGACCACTGTAGAAGATGCTATTTGAACTTTATAGCACCAGGTTTTTCATTATTACAGAACTATTTATTATTATCATTTGAATTTCAGTAAATGATACAAAGCTATCTATTATTAAAATAAATCAGTAAACATAGTTTTGTAGCCTAAAATCAATACATTGAACTAGTTAAAAAACACTAATTGATCATTATAAAAAACAAATCTGAGAAAGCAAGGACATGATATATCCATGGAGAAAGGGATAATAAATACAACAATGCCATACTGAATATATTCAGAACAAAAATTCACGGGTCTCTTCGTAGACGAGTCCAGAGATACGTTTGACACCACCTCGGCGAGCCAGACGACGGATTGCGGGATACCAGCCTGGTCTTTGATTTTATCTTGATATTTACCTTTGATCGGAGGACATGAATTTTGGTGAGGGTACAAGGAGCTAGTCTGTATCCTGTCAAAACTTGTGACTATGATTTACACAGTTGTATACGTGACATGCCATAATAGATCTTTATCACATATAATAGGTTAAACTCATTCTCTTTTTTCAGAACTCCAACTGAGGTCACACGTACATTGATGTATTATCTGGTAACACAAACAATTGGGAATTGGTATATATGTTGTTTGAATTGTCTAACATTTTATCAATAGCTATATGGTCAATAGTAATGCTTGTTAAAAAAAATGTTGCAGGCCATAAAAATCCTTACTTCAATATGCTCTTCCTCTTATCTTCCATTTAAAACCCACCAGGAATGTACATTTAATGATTTTTGAAATTTCAGCCAGTTCCGCCTCTTAGGCCCCTGTGGTTTTAGGACTATAGGATTCACAATTTTTATTGACATTTGTCCATAGGCGGTTTCTACAAAATTTCATTGAAATTGTTTCAGGGGTTCTGAGAATAAGTTGAAAATCTAAATTGTTTATCAATGCAGTCAACAGACAAAAGGCGATTAGAATAGATCGATTGAGACTTCTTTTTTCATGCATTTCTGTCCCTATCGAAATCAGTAAAGAATTACGGAAATGCGTTGGCAAAAAATATGGCAAAACACATGAACAACAATACCCCATCAGGCGGAGGAAAACAAACTGAAGAACTTTGGACCGAAAAGATCTACATGGCGACTTGGGAACTCGCAATCCATTTCTCTTCTACAGATCTGATTCTGGGTCGTCTTAGTCATCAGATTGCTTCAACAGTTTGTGTACATGTATTCATCGCTATTCCAGATAGTCTCAACATGGTAATCATTAATTTAGTAATGTAACAATATTGTCTGTCTCTATGGTAATGTAACAATACTGTCTGTGTCTATGGTAATGTAATAATATTGTCAGTCTCCATGGTAATGAAACAATATTGTCGGTCTCCAAGGTAATGTAACAATACTGTCTGTCTCCAAGGTAATGTAACAATACTGTCTGTCTCCAAGGTAATGTAACAATACTGTCTGTCTCCATGGTAATGTAACAATACTGTCTGTCTCCATGGTAATGTAACAATACTGTCTGTCTCCATGGTAATGTAACAATACTGTCGGTCTCCATGGTAATGTAACAATACTGTCTGTCTCCAAGGTAATGTAACAATACTGTCTGTCTCCAAGGTAATGTAACAATACTGTCTGTCTCCATGGTAATGTAACTACTGTCCGTCTCCATGGTAATGTAACAATACTGTCTGTCTCCATGGTAATGTAACAATACTGTCCGTCTCCATGGTAATGTAATAATACTGTCCGTCTCCATGGTAATGTAACAATACTGTCGGTCTCCATGGTAATGTAACTACTGTCTGTCTCCATGGTAATGTAACAATACTGTCCGTCTCCATGGTAATGTAACAATACTGTCTGTCTCCATGGTAATGTAACAATACTGTCCGTCTCCATGGTAATGTAATAATACTGTCCGTCTCCATGGTAATGTAACAATACTGTCGGTCTCCATGGTAATGTAACTACTGTCTGTCTCCATGGTAATGTAACAATACTGTCCGTCTCCATGGTAATGCCACAGTACTGTCTGTCTTCATGGTAATGTAACAATACTGTCTGTCTCCAAGGTAATGTAACTACTGTCCGTCTCCATGGCAATGCCACAGTACTGTCTGTCTCCATGGTAATGTAACAATACTGTCAGTCTCCATAGTAATGTAACAATACTGTCCGTCTCCATGGTAATGTAACAATACTGCCGGTCTCCATGGTAATGTAACAATACTGTCGGTCTCCATGGTAATGTAACAATACTATCAAGTCTCCATGGTAATGAAAGAATACCATAAAGTCTCCATGGTAATGTAACAATACTGTCGGTCTCCATGGTTATGTAACAATACTATCAAGTCTCCATGGTAATGTAACAATACTGCCGGTCTCCATGGTAATGTAACAATACTATCAAGTCTCCATGGTAATGTAACAATACTGTCGGTCTCCATGGTAATGTAACAATACTGTCTGTCTCCATGGTAATGTAACAATACTGTCTGTCTCCATGGTAATGTAACTACTGTCGGTCTCCATGGTAATGTAACAATACTGTCCGTCTCCATGGTAATGTAACAATACTATCCGTCTCCATGGTAATGTAACAATACTGTCCGTCTCCATGGTAATGTAACAATACTGTCCGTCTCCATGGTAATGTAACAATACTGTCCGTCTCCATGGTAATGTAACAATACTGTCCGTCTCCATGGTAATGTAACAATACTGTCGGTCTCCATGGTAATGAAAGAATACCATAAAGTCTCCATGGTAATGAAAGAATACCATAAAGTCTCCATGGTAATGTAACAATACTAACGAGTCTCCATGGTAATGTAACAATACTGTCGGTCTCCATGGTAATGTAACAATACTGTCTGTCTCCATGGTAATGTAACAATACTGTCTGTCTCCATGGTAATGTAACTACTGTCGGTCTCCATGGTAATGTAACAATACTGTCGGTCTCCATGGTAATGAAAGAATACCATAAAGTCTCCATGGTAATGAAAGAATACCATAAAGTCTCCATGGTAATGTAACAATACTAACGAGTCTCCATGGTAATGTAACAATACTAACGAGTCTCCATGGTAATTTAAGTGCTCCAGTCTTCATGGAAATTTAGTTGCGTAGTAAGTTTCCATGGCGATTTTGTGAATACTGTCTTCTACATAGTGATTTAGTAATACAATCAGTTTGCAGGGTGATTTAGCAATAACTAAACAACAATAACATATGATAATTGATTTATTTGAAATAAATTTTGTGAAATCCAACCTGACCATAGAAATGGTCATTTTTAACAACTAACAATGGTTACTGGGTGAAGGCATTTCAAGCAACAAAGTGTTGCAGTTTCACCAGCTTTAAGATAATATTTAATTATTAGTGTCTCTTACCCAGTATGATTTACCTCCCTTGTATATACTGAGTTGGCAGTAAATCTACTGTAACCAACTCTAAGGGACCTCAATATAACCAGCCAATACGACAGAGACTCCACTTTATATTTTCCTACACAGCCTTCCTTGACCATGGTCGTTCTAAAATTGATGACTTAAATCAACATAACATTTATATTTCAGCACAGATTTTCCGATCAGGACCAAAAATACATAGGATTGGTTAAAAATAAAACACACTCAACTTTCATGAATGATATCATTCACAAACAATAATAGAAAATACATCTGTACTAAAAACAAATAAGCGATTTATATAAACAATGACTTCAACCTACTTATATAGCAAACACTTTGTACATCATAGTTATCCTACAAAGTTTTTTCAATGATACGTGCAAGTGTAGGAGAATACATTTAACCTCTATAGACAGCAGTGGCTGGTATGTTAGGTAGCACAACTCGTTCCCTGCAAATCCAGATATCCCTACTCTACAACCAATCACTTTACAAGGTTTTATACAGAAAAATAACACTGACCTGGTCATTGTCATGTCTGTGTTTTTTCACAACATCGTAAATGCAGTACTCCATGATATGGTAAAAATCTTTTGAAATGGCTGAATAGGATTGTGACTTCATGAGACAATGACAAAATAAAACAGCAATCTTACCGATTTAAATGCGTGTCTGCCGTGATAACATAACACTGACGTAATCACTCGCCATTCACAGACCTTGTGAGCAATACAAAAAAAAAAATCAATGAAAACATCTACAAAATGCTGAGAAAATCTTGTTCAGTTTAAGAAATTAATGAAATGCTGCCATATAATTTTTTGTTTGCGTAAATGTTTTCTTGTCATCCTCTAAGTTAAGAGATTCTTATTTCCAAATTTAGAAATTTGAACATTGGATTACTTTGTTACATGGACCAATAGAAACATGTATACTTTGATTCTCCATCTACTTACACAGCATAACAATACACAATGGCTCGACAGAATGGAAAATTAACCCCAGGGTCCGAACCCTTCATCCCATTCTGGGTCCAGAAGGAAAGATTAGCCGCAGTATCCAATCCCGATACCCTTACTACCGATTACAATAGGAAGTGATCTAGGGATCAGAAACTGGGGTAAATTTTTCATTCTGGGTCGTAAGAACGTTTTAATCCCGTGCGTAACAGTCAGAGTGAAAAACAACATAATAACAGTAGTTTTGAACACATCATTAATTGCACCAGGAAGATCAGTAGATCACTAGTCACACAATTACAACATTATAGTTAGGCTACACGACATCAGTTGTCATAACCCTTCCTGGTTGTCAAAAGGAAATGTACAGGTAACGGTGTGGTGACTGCTATACTTTTAATTACAGACTTAACTATAGTATCTACAGCAATACCTCACATATTAAACAGAAATTATCAAATTAGGAGAAAAGTACTCTATTTAGAGGGTACACATTTGGGTAACTCACTCAAACAGATATATATCTTACAGTAACAAGATTAGGCACTGCCATGGTAACAAGTATCAACAACACACAGATTCAGAAGCATCCGCTTTTTTTTAGTGTGGTCCTTTTTAACTGTAATGCTCAAAACAATGAGTTACACAATGTTAAATTTAAGTATTAAAAAAAATTCTCTGATTCCAATTGAAATTCTACGAGTAGAAGACTAGTAAATAAATCTTAACTTAATATATGATAACGTAAATGTAAGTAAGGATTCCAGTTGACCCTTAAGGTTTTCGTAACTTCTGATTTTCAAGTTATAACATATGCCAAATAAACATGTCCTTTCAAAACCAAAACTCTGAACTCATTTTTGTGAAGCTAAAAACATATCCTCAAGGGTCTACTGTCAGAAAGCACTGTGTTAAAGTATTGTGCTTTTTTTATAATTACTTCATAACACATTTCATTTGCTTAATTTCTTTAAAACATCAGTTTAACTTGCAGTCTGAGACATTTTTCTACACAAAGTGATATGTCTGTCTTTTATACTTTTCAGAGCTGTACTAAATGCTCCAGTTTGTGTTTCCTCTTTGTACCTGGACTCGTGTGCTCAACACAATCATCACTCCTCTACATTGTCGGGAAACTTCTAGGGCTTGGTATTAAAAGTATGTCACTTTCTACACAGGCTGATGTATCTGTAGCTGGAGACAATGTGTATATACTGTAGTCAGCAGTCACAAGATGCAGGAACTATTTACACATGGTCGATATCTCTCATTCCTTCAACAAATTCACCACATTCATCCATCAACAATTCAAAACCTCTCAGTCACTATCATCTTCTTTCATTTTCTTGTGTTTCTTTTTCTTCTTTTTCTTTTTCTCTGATGATGCCTGTCAGAATTAGAACAAACAGTTATTAGAAACATAAATATAATTCTGACATACTTCAGCCAGATAAACCTACAAAGTTTACAAGATTAAAGTTCATACACATATTTTTTTCTTTATTCCAAGATAGCTTTTTACTTTACTCCTACAGATTTCCCCTTGAATAGCTATGACAGAATGAAATTGTGGAACAAACTCTAATTTATTGCAAAGTTGCGAATGAAAGCTATAGAATATCAGTCCAGACAACAGACTTAAATATCTATATATTGTATACCTCTGTCATTGATGTTTCTGCTGGGGTTTCGTCGTCTTCATCCTGTTCCTTCTTCTTCTTTTTCTTCTTCTTCTTGTCTTTCGAGTTAGGTGTTTCGGGGGAAGGTGTTGCTGGTGTTTTTGGGGTGGGAGGTTCACTCTCATCCGAGCTGCTAGTGTCCAGCTTTCTCTACAAATCAAACCATAGACATAAACACAAGAAGAGAAGAAACACAGCTTTGATGGCCCGATTTGGTCTGTGGGCAGGTAAAAATTGGCAGTTACTTGCCCAATAAGCAAGTGGAAAATTTCTTGTAACATTCATCTTTTCCTTTGTTTTATGCTAACAATTCAGTTGAATTAGACCACTTCTTGCCAGAACTTTTTAAATGAACTTTCCAAGACCATTGATGCTAAAATTTTATTTGCCCTTAACATAGTGGTAATGAGCTATCAGACAGCTGTCCTATAATATAAATATGTTCTTCAAACAAATTCTACTCATCTGTATGTGTAGATATGTCCCTTACCTTGTTTGACTGAACAGGTGTCGACGGGGTAGCGTCACCTGCACCATCTGGTTTCTCTTTCTTCATAGTACTATAAAAACCAACAGGTCTAAAGTTAGTCGGGTTCAGAGTTTTACTGTAGAACATCACCTTTTTCATAAACAATTATATGTATGTTCTTTTACAATACATATATGATTAACACGTCCCGACATAGACGACAATGTAACAGAGAGTATAATTAATTAAATTTATTTCATTGCCTCCAACAGGAAACTAACCCAGGATGTCTGGATAACAAGATTCATGCTGAACAAAGATAAGTTTTTACTAGCCAAATAGCATATTGCAGCCAATATTTAGCAGGGTTACACTCACACTGGTTTTCAGTATACAATACACTTGTTTACATTAATAACTTTACCTGTAATCATGGTAAGAACTGATCCAGCCTTTAGGAGTCTTTTCGTTTGGTTTTCCATGTTTGTCTAGCAAGCCTTCTGCCTTCATTTTCTGTTTCTTACTTGACTGTAATAAGGAGACAACACAAAATATTAACACATCATACAATTGACAGTGATAAATCAGCAAAATCAAAAGACATCAAATTTGTACAGCACATCATGATGAAAGCCTGAATGCTGGATTTATTGCCACTTGGTCATTCTATATTCAAACTAATATAAACACCTGTTTTTACATATGGAGGTACTGGCTTGAGTTGAAAACATAATGTATAGTGTGAATGTCAATTTCCATAAATACCTATTCTGTATGATGGTAACTCTGTGAGCCAACTCCAATTGAGTATGAAGACTATTTTCAAACAGGTTTTTACTACTTTTTACTTATTCTCCACGGTCCTCTTATCGCTTTGCAGCACAAAGAAAATGATACCATTTGAACACTCTGCCCTACTTATATTACATGTACATTTATACTGCTGCTAAAACATTGTAAAAGCAAAGCAGAACTCAGATTAAATGCATACTTAAGTTCTGTACCAGGCAGTTTTAACCATGAAAGGAAGTGAATCATTTCCATGGCTTGAATCTGCTGGGATTAATGTTGCTATCACTCAGTTCCATAACCATGAATGTAATTATCATGACACGGTAAAAGCTAGATAGCGATGTGTGGACAGGATGTAATGCCAATATTGGAATACATATTAATATAATTATGTATGGAAGGCAGACAAGCAAACAAGATAACCATTTTTCTTATAATTTTTTTTTTTATTCCTACAGTGAAAAGTCCCTATTTCAACCAGGCGACAGTTCCCAAATTTGTCAGGAAAAACTTTGCTACTTACTACAGGTCCGAGCTTCCACTTCCTTGGATAAGTGTCCCTCTCCATAATAACACGTTTAATTTTAGCCACAATACCATGGTCACAAGTCGACATCACAGCAGTTGTCATCTGAGCAATTGCTACAAAAACATTTCATTGTCAGGTCAACGAAACAATCTATACAAGAACTCTTCTTATACATGTATATTTTCCTTAAACTTGAAAGTTTCAGAGACACTTTAGCAAAGAATAACTCTTTCATACTGTTCAAACTTTAGCAAAGAATAACTCTTTCATACTGTTCAAAACCCAGACTATTCCTGCATCTTCATACACTGATCCATCGATTGATACTGTGATTCATACAAATATACATACCCAGAGCAACAGCCTCGCCCTTGGTTGTAATGATCACGATCTCATCATTGATTTCGATGCCGTCCTCATATCGGAGTACTCCTGGCAACATAATCTTCGCCCCATAACACACAGCATTGACCTGTTATAACACAAACAAGCTAACCATGAAGTAAAAACTATAACAACAGTAAAAGTTCAGGTTAAATCTATGATAAAATGAAGTATACAATTGTCATGTCTGAAATGAATGTACCGATATGGAGCAAAATCAGAGACAGAATTATATATCGGTATCTGGACCACTGAAATTGGCCATGATCCTGTGGGATAGGCATACGCAACGAGAAAACATACTAGCATAAAATAAGAAAATATACCATAATTAATAATTATAAATAATATAACCGTATACCAAATCCACAAATATCTGGTATTCCCACCAGGATTTTTACACATTCTACCATATCAGATATAGCCCAATTAGTGGCCTGTAAAACTTACAGCTGTGTCCTTCATTATGATGCGTTTATGGGAGGTGAGGAGAGCCTCCAGCGGTTTGATGATACGGCGTAGATAAGTTTCATCCTTGTGGTTATCGTACATCCACTGGGCGTCCAGGACGTCGTGCATGGTCACTAATCCCTCCTGACAAAACAAGGGCATTGTTTTGTGACTGTATAGTTCTCAATTTATGAATGAAAATTTTGCTGAATTTGGGAAAAACATTACCCAAATAAGACACAGATGAAACGGACTTTTTCACCAAGTCTTCTTACTAATATGAACTGTTCATTTTCAAATTTAATGTTACACAAAAACATTCAATTAAGTATAACAGTTGATCAATGGAAGCAATGTTTATTATCGAAGCAATTAAATGAATGACTTAAGGAGTTTTAAAACAATTGTAGGTTTCATCTGCAGCAATCTTAATACAAAGCCAATGTTTTGTTTTGTTGTCATGCTATATGGGGACAGTATGTAGCTAGGTTGTTATGATGTATGCTATTGATATGGTTGTAAAGTAATATAACAAGTTTATAAGATCATACAATGCATAATACTATCTTATCTTAAATTGAAATAATATTATACTCTAATGCAATATTTATATTACATAACGCAGTAAATACAACGTATGTTACATATTGTCATAATGCTGTAATACAATTTATGTGTTATGAGCGACATTGTGATATAGCATATGTGTGTAGGTAGGGTACAGACTGTAGTACACACCTTTTCTGACTGAATGCCTGACCGCACACGCCGGAGCTCCTGCATCTGACCTCCGACCCCAAGGAAAAGTCCAAGGTGGACACACATGGTTCTAATGTATGTGCCGGCCTCACAGCTTACCCAGAAAATACCTGAGTAAGATACGAAATAGCACGCGGTTTATATCTCAGCTTTATGACTGCTGGGTAATGGTAGCATTACTATATCCTCCATAAACTGTCTAAGAACTTTACTTCATTTTCAATATGAATTTTTGAAAATTAAAGTCATTCAACTTGACAAAATTTTTGTCAGTTAGTTTATAACACTACATACCCATGCCTTTCTCTTTGTCATACTCCAGCATGTTACACTCGTAAACTGTTCTTATCCTCAACTGTCTCTTGACAGCTGATATCAATGGAGGTCTTTGGAACAAAGCTCCTGTCAGCATCTCCAGTTTCTGTAGAACAAAACATTTACAGCATGGTTATCATTTCTCATAATTGACGCACATGCCTGAAGTGTAAAGTTAAAAAAATTGTAATAAGCATATACAAGTATTGATCAAATTAAAATATATTACCCGAGAGGATTCCACTATTGGGCAGGAAACAAAATTCAGGATCACTGGTCCTTCGGGAAAGTTTGGGTTCAAAAGTACTTGTCCAAAGGTGGGATATTATGGTCCAATTAAACTGAATCATTACTATCTTCAATTTACTTTAAGGACAGGTTAAGATTACATGAAACTTTGCATTTGTCTATCAGGCAAGTAGTCACTATTTATATCTACAAGCCCACAGACCACATCTACTGGCCCTGGGTTTTTTCTCACCCAATGGCTGTCCTAGAAATTGAAGGTAATTTTCTAAAGTGTGTATTTGATAACTAGTTTATAAGTTCTTTTGTGAAGACTTCATAAGAAAATTGATAATCTTTTATAATGCTTTGAAGCAATTTAGCAAAAGTTGGTTTGGTTTGGTTTATTTTGTTTAACGTCCTATTAACATCTAAGGTCATTAAAAAGTTATATAGTGCATCTCTTGTAGAATGTCTTTACCTGCTCTATATTAACTATTTTTCTAAGCCACTAGACAATATGGCTGAATTTCACATCACATATCTTGTATCTACTTCTACTTCTATTTCTGTTTTTTTTTTTATTTCCAAAGCATATCATGGCATGATTTATCTCATCTAAAGTAAGTTCTATGCCTTTGTGAGAATGTGTGAGTGTTGTGGACTTACCTGACAGACTAACCGCTCGTCCGCCACAGGACTGTGAAGGCGGAAAATACACACATATTCCTTCCCAGCTCCCTGTTGAGACTTGACCAATCGTGTGGCTCTTTGTATGCAGACAATAAGACAGCCTGTTACTTTTGGATCAAGTGTCCCGCTGTGTCCGGTTTTCTCTACTCGAAGAATACGTTTGATCCAAGCCACAACCTCATGTGATGAAGGGTTAGCTGGTTTATCCAAATTGAAAAATCCACTCCTGAAAAGAAATAAAGACATTTTGAATTGAAATATTATAAAAGTTACGAAAATAGCCTGATTTGCAACTGATAATGCAGCGATTAAGGTGTTCCAACACTTTATCACTAGCCTCTGGGTTGGGAGTTTGAAACCCATGTGGGGCAGTTGTCTGGAATTGTAAGACCGTAGGCCCGTGGTTTTTCTCTGGCTTTCCTCCACCTCAAAAACCTTGTACATCTTAAATGTCCCTGGCTGTTAATATGATGTTAAACAAAATAAACCAAATGCAAGTATTATTGGCTAGAAAATAGGTCCAGACCACTGAATCTGGACTGAAGAGTTAGCTAGCTAACATAATACCAATTTTTATTAATGTTTGGGTTCAAGAGAGTAATATAACCTACCTAACATAATCATCGATTGGTCTCTTCAGGGGAGAGCACCCTGTTGGAATAGGTGTGTAATGGGCTGTCCTCACATTGAGCTTGTCGACATTCTGGAACAAAAATAACACATAAAGGATAAATAATTATGACAGATTCATACTAATTTCCATTACTTTTAAACACTATTGTTTTTTATCAGACAGCATACAAGTAATTCCAATGTATGAGTCAATCACAACAATGCTCTTATCTCCACTAAAAATGGCAATTTTTTCTTCTTTTTAATTGCAACGTCTTCTTTAGTCCTGTAAAATTGACCACACTTTGAGAATATGAACGGGTTGAAAATTCTATTCAGTTGTAAACAGTCATCTGATGTAGGGAAAAGATGATACTGTTAAAAGTTTTATCAGAGATCAAGACAAATTGACACAAACATACAGTCTACTATAGATCTGGTACCAGCTATGGGAGTAAATCACAATGATAAATATTTATCATTTTCTACAACTTAAAGTCTATTATGTTTTCACCTACCTTCAACAGTAGTGGCCATTGTGAGGAGTCTAACTTGTCAACTTTTGCTGATGGCTGCAGCAGGAAGCTTTCGGAGTGCTGCACATCCTGGAAATAAAAATCATAAAACATGGTAAAACAATGTTGAAATAAATCATTTGTCCATCTACCAAACATTTTCTGGACTGTAAGGAGAAAACTTATATATAGGCTATGCCTACATTATTATTTTGCAGCAATTACAATTAGTACAATAAAATTTGCTGAAATGAAATGTAAATTTCAAGAAGAATACTAGAAAATAATATATTTGTAGTACAATTTCTACCTGACACATCATTTACTCGCCTAATTGCAATGTAAAAGTTGCTAATTGGCAGCTTTTATTTTGTTTAATATTTATTGGTAAACTATGTATACTCAGTAACAGCTATCTTTACACTGATCATAAATTATACATATATAAACTCTTTATAAATACACATAAAAAAATAATAAAAAAAATACTTACAGCCAAACTCTGCGATTTCTTTTTCTTTTTATCTGAAAGAAATAGTTCAGATGTGACTTATAAGGCAATACAAACTTATACACTTGATAGTATCCTGTATCAACATTTTCCACCATGCAAAAACACAAGACTGATGATCACAGGGGCATGTCTAGACTTATATAAAAAGAAATAGCCAGAAATCCTTATATATATGAAAACGAGGGAAATGAATATATACAGATGTAATGATGTTGCTTTTGTCATAATTCTGGATTTAGTGATACCGTAGTTGTCGGCTACATATCCATATTATTTTGTAATTTCATTCTGTAGGTCGAATTGTTAGAGAGGATATTTGACGGCCCAAAGTCGAACCAAGTCAGAATAACATTTTGATAAATAAATATTTAAGTCTTTCTTTTTCACAATATTTTATATGATGTATAATCATGATTTGTGATAATGAAATATGTAGATGTCAGAAGACATTTAGGCCACTCAAATAGCATTGCATGAATTTACTAATTTTAATGTGCATGCAAACATTGCAAATAAAATTTAAGCCTAGTTTTATGTGGCCTAAACAACATGATAGACACTGCTAAATAGTCCGATTATAATGTGAGCAAGTTACAGTAGCATTTGGCCAGTATAATCTATGTAACTTAGAAATAATAAAAAGGAAATTCTGATGCGATTGTTAACCGATCATCAGTTGGTTGCAGACAACCGATTTTACTGATTAATCGATTATGGTTTTCAACCGATATGACATCACTAATATAGGTATTTCTGGCTATTTTGTAATATAACACTATAGCTAGACATGCCCCTGTTGACTGATGGATATAATTGTTTAATTACAAATGTTACTACCATTACACTTTAGCTTCATAATGTTTTAATGAAATGCACAATGAATGTATTTTCAAAGGAAGTTGCATTGGCAGAGATATGCTTTTTTTGTTGTTATGAATCAAAATAACATAATATGTATTTTACAACCAAGAGAGAAACAAATCTTCCAGATTGAGATATTCCTATCAGAACAAGCCCTGCTCAGTTAATTACAAGCCCTGCTCAATTAATTTGTGCTGTGGTTCATCTATTAGGCTTCTAGAATATGTCTAGAGACTAGTACTGTTGGAACACAGGGACTTAGCAGAAATTCTGCAGGAATCAAGATGTGTCTTAAAGAAGTCAAAAGCTGATATCAACAACTATGCAAGTATATACCATTGGGATGATTACTCCTCTAAGAGACATATACCATGATACAAGTCTCTGCTCCTCTGAAGAGCAAACTTTGATGAAATTCATTTGAAAAAAATATCATTACTCCTTTTTCATATTTTAAGGGTTGCAATTTGCAAGTCTCAATGGAAAGTGACATCTTTTGATTTGAAACCCTTTTTTTTGTTTCAAACGTATAAAATGACATTTTGTATTTCTATTTCAAACCATCCTGATTTTGAGTAAGTTATTTATTACTCAAAATAGGAACTGTTATTCAAATGCGCCAATATATCATCGGTAATAATTGCACTTGTATCCTGGAGTTCACATCCAATAACTGTATGCTATAGTATACGTATCGAATAATTACTGGATACAAGTGCGTACATTAGGCCTAGCTTCGAATACAATGAAATATTTACGTGTAAGAAAATATCAGGATGTTTAAGTTCAACGGTTCAGACCATTTCATATTATAATTGCATAGTAACATGGTTCTGTGTCTAATCAGAGGCGCTCGCACATATCATGCATATCAATGATATTGGATTTTAACTATGGGTGCTAATTCCCAGATACTAATGTAAACACGTGGTGGCGACAGATTATTGTAAAACTAAAATTGGTCTCGAATTAATCATCAGTTCAGATTCTACGCTAGCGACAATATTGATTTATATCTTCTTTTCACGTGAATCTGTGTAATGGGTGCATTTTTTTGCTGTCAGTTGTGCAATCATAAATAAGTGTTTAACGTTTTCTCAATGCCGCTTACCGTTGTCCGCCATTTTTCTTGAAAACACGTGTGAATTTAAATACCTTTTAGTAATGATAAAATCTGAGGTGTCACGGATGTGTCAAATCGAAGAAGATGAACCTAGAGAACTCCCGAGTATATAATATATGCATGCGCACGCATACCCGTATTTATTTCCGGAAACATGGTCTGCAGACATGATATATTTGCTTGCGATGCAGATCTTATTTGAAGGTTTTTCAGGGTGAGGAAGAGACTTTTCATTTTTGACAGTAGTTGGATATAATTTAAATAACGTTATGATATTTTTATTTGGTGACGGTTGATGTCTACTAGGTACATGCGTATGTTAATTGTTTCCTGATTTGGTCTGGAGATTGGACGCGGGAAAATTTCTCAGATGCTGCATCAAGTAAGCATGCAGCACGTACACGAGCAAGGATTTGGTAGGTCCGACAAAATATCTGCAGAGGTTGGCGAATGCTTCCACTATTTTCAAGAATGGTAGACATTTTGTGTTTTCATGATTGGATTTTAAATCTCATCTGTTTAATGTCTACCGCATATTGAAATTCAACAGGACCACTTTCAAATTTCAGACGGACCGTTGGAGAGTAGACGTGAGTGAAGGAAACAATGGGCGTACATGGTCTTTGGCAGCTGATTCAATCTACTGGAAAGCCAGTCTCTCTCTTGTCCCTCGGAAGGCAAAATACTATCAATCGGTATCCTTTGTCGTACACACTATAACTTTTAATGAACTATGGATTGTATTTGCTTCCACTGGTTGAGAATATTTTTGGATGAACATTTAAGAAAATGACGAATAATAAGAAGCCAAGTTTCCTCTGGCCCTGACACCAGACTTTCATATTTTGACAGATGTCTGTTGTAGGTCCTGAGCACACTACATATGTTGTAGCTCAAGTTATATATTAGTAGCTGTATAGTTAGTGATATGGAAGGTTTTTCAGCATTCAGACTTCTTAACAACTTGCGATGAGCTGTAATGGAAAATGGCTGGGTTTCAATGATGGTGTTTACATTAGTTATTAAATTTTAACAGAACTAAATGAGTGCTTTTGGTTTAATAAATAAATAAAAAAGAAATGTCTGTAGTTTGTCATACCAAATGTATTTTATCTTTATCGAAATCTTAGCTACACCAAATAGTGTCTGGGAATTCCATGGTACTTATAGTAATGTACTTCCTAAATTGAATTTGACATCTATCTCGGCAGAACGTCCAAGTCTAGTGTCGGGCCAGAGGAAACTTGGGATATGTAATATAAAGAATAGGTATGAACACTTGCATACTTGAATCGTGTATCTTTTGATACTTTAGAACATTAATAAATACAGTCAAACCTCTATGATTCGAACTTCAAACTTTTTGCTTGGTCCTGAATTTCCTCACTATATAATGCTACTAACGAACCTATGTATGATTCAAATTTGTATAAATCGAAGTTTTCGATGTATCAAACTTTTTTTCATGGCCCGTAAGCTATGAAATTATAGGTAATTGACATCTCATGATTCGAACAAAAAATTTACCTGTACTGACCACTGGACAGGTGTTTGTCGTGACCCCCACGGCAAGATTTCACACCTCTCCCCCGAATGCCCTGACTGACAATAGGGATAACGATAGCGTGTGTTGTCACTCTCGTTCATGGGGCTAATTAATAATCAGACCAAATTGATAGATACAAGGTGTATTTAGAAGCCATGACATTAAATAACTCCGGTATAACATTTCGGTAGTCGTCTCTGATGAATCTCCGCTGCCATTGAAATCAACGGTCAGTGAGTAAATTTTACAGAACATTAAAACAAGCGGACCAATTTTAAACACAAAATATTTGCGATGTCTTCACTCATATTCAAAGTGTCACGTTTTAAACTTATACATTATTCGAAGTTTTTCTGTTAGTCCCTTGAACTTCGAAACATCGATGTTTGACTGTATATGTGGAAATTATGTGCTATAGTGAATCTAGATCCCAGTATACATGCATCCATTATAATTGATAATTCCTAACCTCATGATCATGTGTGTTGTACAATTTCCACTAGCATTTGAACATGTGTCAGTGTGCACAAGTATACATAGATATCTATGGGGATAAGGTAATATTACGCTGTAAAATTGTAAATCAAAGTGGCTAGTAAAGCAAATATGTTCAGATGAATTCCTTGACGGGTATTTCATTAAGATGTGAGTTTATGGCTCCACCATGCAGTCAAGGGAATGAGAGATAAGGATGGAAATCCTCTTCCAAATGCACATCTTCAGGTCCTCTTTTCTCGGATCTGTAAGCTCCTATTCTACAAGATTAAACCAGTCTTCGTCTTTGATGGCGGTGTTCCGGTATTGAAGAAGCAAACACTGGTGAGCTATATATTTGTGTATAAATGATTTGCGATTCTTTCTGAACAATTTTTGAACAATTTTTATTGCACAATCTCTTAATTTAATTTAATTTTGTTTCAAAGGATGCAATATCAGGCATATTCTTGTGAATGGATTGACATTAAATTAAGAGATTAAATATAAATGAAAGAAAGATATGTGAAACATAATATGTATACTCAAATTATCCCCTTTAATATATAGGTAATGGAATGTATGAACTTATTTCTATGAGACACCCTATATACACTTCTGACATTGAAGATTGATCATGAGACACCCTGTATACACTTCTGACAAGACTATAAAACACCCTGTATACACTTCTGACAAGACTATAAAACACCCTGTATACACTTCTGACAAGACTATAAAACACCCTGTATACACTTCTGACAAGACTATAAAACACCCTGTATACACTTCTGACAAGACTATAAAACACCCTGTATACACTTCTGACAAGATTATAAAACACCCTGTATACACTTCTGACAAGAGTATAAAACACCCTGTATACACTTCTGACAAGAGTATAAAACACCCTGTATACACTTCTGACAAGAGTATAAAACACCCTGTATACACTTCTGACAAGATTATGGAACACCCTTTATACACTTCTGACAAGATTATGGAACACCCTGTATACACTTCTGACAAGATTATGGAACACCCTGTATACACTTCTGACAAGATTATGGAACACCCTGTATACACTTCTGACAAGATTATGGAACACCCTGTATACACTTCTGACAAGATTATGGAACACCCTTTATACACTTCTGACAAGATTATGGAACACCCTGTATACACTTCTGACAAGATTATGGAACACCCTGTATACACTTCTGACAAGATTATGGAACACCCTGTATACACTTCTGACAAGACTATAAAACACCCTGTATACACTTCTGACAAGATTATGGAACACCCTGTATACACTTCTGACAAGACTATAAAACACTCTGTATACATGTACACTTCTGACAAGATTATGGAACACCCTGTATACACTTCTGACAAGACTATAAAACACCCTGTATACACTTCTGACAAGCTTAAAGACTACACAGGACAGCATGACAGTAGTACCTTAAGATGTGTTAATTACAACTTATTTTCTTGGCAAATAATATTTGTATATTAAATACTTGTTGTTAGGGATGGGTATTGCCACCTTTTTCAATATTACGATATATTGCAATATTTGACCTGATATTGCAATATATTGCGATATATTGCAGAAATTATTTGCTAGCCTGAATATAAAAACAGAAGACAAGGGTATGTAGCAATAACTTTAATAGACTTCCACAAGTCATTAAACAAAACAAAACAAGGGTAAACATAGCATATTATGCTTTGAAAAAAATAAATTTTGAGATCACAGGTAAGTACAAAATGGACTAGATTCTAAAAAAAAACCTAACAAATCTCGGTTTGTTTATAAATCACAACTGACCAATGTCCATAGAATCATACTTTTGTAGTATCACACAAGTATGTATACATATTTATTTACTTATGGCCTACATCATCATAAGTAAGTCCACTGATGTATATTGTTTATTTTAAAATGAGTAAAGTGACTAACTGTGCCAACACAAGTAGAATTTACAACTGGCAGTTTTTTTTAAGAAATATCAGCATGTCAACAGTGCTTGCTTTTAGATTTGCCCTTTGGCTTGAAACTATATCCCCAGCAGTACTAAATACCCTTTCTGAGGGAACACTTGTACTTGGGATACATAGTAGTTGTTTTGCAGCACAAGAGAGAAGAGGAAACAGATTCTGATTTTCCTTCCACCATTGCAGTGGGCTACTTTCAAGGGTTGGAGAAGGCAGATCTTTATATTTCTGCACTTCAATTTCAGCCCTTTGTAATGGACTTTTTACATTTTCCACTTTGGTGACAAACACATCTCCAAGTAAATCATTTAAAAATGATTCTTGTTTTGCCTTTTTGGGGGTTGATGGTATATCGATGGTGGAAGGAACAGATTCAACTGCTGACTGATTTTCCTGTTTAGGTAAAGAGGGTAAAGGGGGAAGAGTGTCTACATGTCTTTCACCTTGAATTTCAACATTAGGGACTATAGACTCTGAAAGTGCCCCTGGCTCTTTTTTTATCATCATATTCAGACACTGAGGGTTCAGGGAAGCAAGATCTTTCACAAGATCATTGTAAACAGTGAATCTTCTTTCTTCCTCAAGATAAGGCAGTGCCTTAAACCTGGGATCAAGCACAGTGGCTTTCATTAACAAGCTGTTTGCAGATGGATGAGCTTTCTCATCATACCTATTTTCTAGGTCACCAACTATAGCTGCCTTTAAAGAGACAATGGCAGTAGTTTCCCCAGTCACTGATGTTTTATAGACACTTACAAGTTTGTGGTGAAGGGGCAGAATTATTGAAATTGTTGGACTTTTTTCATTGCACAGCATGGTGGTAGCCTGTTTTAGTGGTTTCATTGCCTCCATTACTTTTTCAGCAAGGCTTATTTCTTCATCAGACAGAAACTTTAAGTCTTTGTCTTTGTTTGCCAGAGACATGAGAGTTGCTACAACTGCAACCTGCATTTCGAGATAACGTTCTAGCATGTCAAATGCACTGTTCCATCTGGTTGGAACATCAATGACCAATTTGTGATTTGGCAGATTTAGATTTGTAGCTTGAGTTTGCAAGCGAGCAGCTGCCACTGTGCTGCGATGAAAAAAGCCAACAATTTTCCTAATTTTTGCTAACAGGTTTGAAACAGCTTTAACTCTAAGCCCTTTTTGGGCTGCTAAGTTCAGTGTGTGAGCAAAGCATCCAAGGTGAAGATCACAACCAAGCACTTCAGCTGCCTTCTTCATATTACTGGCATTGTCAGACACTAGGTACAATGGCTCTTCTTTGATACCCCATTCTGCAATAGCTTCCTTCAAAAATTCTGCAATGTTTACTCCTACAACAAAAAGGTCAACAAACAGTTAAGACCTACATTATTTGTAAGTCAACCTTCAAATAACATCTGAGCAATAGCTTTTATTTTAATTTTTAATAATAAATATGGAAATGTGCAATGCCTCCTTTTAGCTTTATCTGACCATCACATGTTTTACAGTATATTATATTTATATTTTTAATAATTTTTACTTTTTTACATTTTAGACTTAAATTATCAAAGTTTCAATTTTAGAAGATTCACATTTTTAAATTTATTAATTTCTAATATGATGTATTCTAAATTTCTACTGAAATGTTTTTATTCAACTTACCTGTGTGGCTTTCTGGCATACATCTTGTCATCAACACATAGTTCACCATCTGCCATTCATTGTTTATATGGGTTGAGGTTATGGTAATGTAACTTTCTGTGGCTCTTGATGTCCACCCATCAGTTGTGATGGCAACCTAAAATTTTGTTAATTTCTTTTTGAAAATCAAGTAATTTGATTAGTTTCTTCTTTAATTTGAATGAAATAAAAACAATTTAAAATAATATAAATTTAACACTAGATCACATTTTATTTTGATACAATATACATTATTAATTTATTATATTCCATAATTCATCAAATACTTTTAATTTTATTTTCAAAAATTAAAATCTGGAATTAAATATTTATGATCATGTAATTTCCATTTTAAAAAATAATTTCACCTGATCAGCCCTTTGGAGTTCTCCTTTCACAACACCCTTTACTTGTTCGTATTTTTTTGGAATTGCAATTTGTGAAAAATGCTTCCGACCTGGAACTTTGTACCTTGGATCTAATGTGTGTAGCATCTTCCTGAAACAGTCTGTGTCAACTGTTTTAAATGGCCTCATGTCATTAATAAGGAAATTGGTAATGGTTTCCGTTATTTCTGTTGCACGTCTTGAGCCTGGAGGATATGGCGTTTTATTTGCTATTACTGTTGGCAAGGTACACTGAGACGTCTTTCTGTCGTGAACTTGAGTTTCCTTTGTAGTAGAAGCTAAGCCACTGGAACCAGATTGTTGTGTATTTTTACTGTCAGTGTCGTCATTACTACGCTCACGTAGATTTGGATGACGGGCTCTGATATGGGACGACAGATTTGTCGTTCCACCTGAGTATTTAACAGATGCCATGCACATCCTACAAACGGCAACATTTTCAACAAGCTTGCCTTCAATTTTTTTCAGTCCAAAATGTTCCCAAACCGTTGATTTTGCTTTTCGGTTGGTCACAATATCAAACTTGTTTTTCTCCGCCATGCTTGACGGATGTTTGAAAGCATATAATAAAGGTAGAAAAAATGGCGGACAAAATTCCGGATTTCGTAAAATTGTGCTATAGATGAATATTTCTCTCACGAACAGTTCACGGCCGGATCATTATTTTTTACAAACCGTGAAACGATCTTTTAGAAGAAGAAATAATTAGATTTTAAACTACATTTATTAAATAATTTTCGGGGAGATAATATCTTTTTTAATCCTACCGGAACGTAGCATTATAGTCTTCAGCTGGTTTTAAATTTAGTATAGGTTAAGATACTTCCTGTTATGTTTTTTTCCGGTTGACGCGAACATGCCAAGTGAAAAAAACGATGTCCTTTTACGATGTACTTTCGTTATGTAAGTGTTTAAAAATAAAGTGAAAATACCGGTATTTAAAAAAAATATCGCGATATATCATCGCCGACAATAATACCGCAATAACCGGTATTGCCGGTAATATTGCACACCACTACTTGTTGTACATTCTTTCTTTAGGTTGGTTGGAAGCTTAAATTGATAAATATATGAATTCATAAATCTTTAATAACCGCAAAAAGATTGATGATACATGCACACAATTTGCTTTAATTTTAGTTTTATTGGTAATATTTCAAATTTGCTGGATTAAAGTAACAAATTCTATACCATTAGTTGATAATTCATTAAAAGTTAAATAAAATCTGTTCTAGAGATATTGATGCATAATATAATCTCATGTTTTGAATGGAATGCATATGAATAAGAATGAAATTGTCTTCTATTTCCGAGAGAGCTGTCGTGAGGCAGGGTACAATGCATATGTATCTCATTCAGCGAGAACACGTTGACGAGTGAACACCTGTGCTAGTTTGGCTGTAATTTTGTTATAAATATTTGTCGAGGATTGAATCCAAATATTTGTTGAAGATTGAATACAATGGAATGTTAAGGGCATGGATATTCTGGTGAGAGAGGGGCATGTTTCCTAGTTTTGTAAATCTCTGTCAATGTAAAGAAACTAAGCACTAGGCATGGTTGAGTCATTGAAATTTGAGATTTTGTGTTATATCTTGTCATGAGTATGTTGATGGTGAAGGCATGATACATTGTTACAGAACAGTTTTTGATGCTAATGAAAATATCAAATTTCTAATTAATAGATATCAAGAAGAGAAAATCGGGAATTGGCAGAACAGGAAAGTACAAAAACAAATCAAAAGTTGCTTCAAAATTTGATGAAAAGTCAAGCTGTGAAGGAAGTTCTAGGAGATGATGCAGGTCCATCAACCAGTCAACCATCAGCATCCAATAAGCCCAGGGATATGTTTGATTTGCCTCCCTTACCTGTTGAATTTCTAAGGTAAAATACAAAATCCAGTTCAGGTTTGATTCTTATCAAAGACCTAAGATTACTATCACTTTCTTTTTCTTACACTTTTTAATTCCTTCAAGTCTGGAAAATTATTTTATATTTTTATTATGGACAACATTAACACTTAAGAACAGAACACAACAGGGATACTGCTTCTGGACTCACCACATTGACCTTACAGGGCAGGAAGAAAATTTTCTGGATCACTGGTCCTTTGGGCAAGTTTAGGTTCAAAAGGTGAAACAGTGGTCCAATTAAACTGAATTAGTAGAATCTTCAATTACTCAATTACAATTTTGAGAAATTTGCACTTGCCAATCAGGCAAGTAGTCGCCAATATTTACTTGCTAAGAGACCAAATCTACTGGCCCTGGGTTTTTTCTCGCCCTGCCTCACCAAAGATCCATGATTGTAAACTTTTACTTTGCTTAAGAGATGATTATACAATTATATTTACAGAATGCAGGAAGAGTACAGTGGTTGGGATGAAAGCGTTTCTGCACAGGAAGTCCTTGCTGTATGTACTACTGACTGGTAATGTTAAAGGGGAACAAATATCGTACAGAAACAAGTGAAAAAAGGCTACAATAAAATCTTCTTGATCAATGACTTTATGGTGTGTTTAGCAGTGTAATTTGTTTGCTCATATAATATTCATCATAAAGGAAACACTTAATAATTTGATAAATTTGTTAGTTTGTTAAACTGTTACAATGATCATTATGGCAACTGTAGGCTTGAAGTTTTACTTTGTGAATATATATATATGCCCTTCAGCTGATTCCCAACACAAAATTTGTCTTGCTGGCAAATAGTCCTATAAACCCATACATATTGGAATCAATGTGTGATTGTGTGTGTGATTCTTATGTATTTGTGTATTAAAAATGTCTTTAAAAATGAAATAAATATAAAAAAAAAAAAATTCAAAACCATACCAATTTATATATAAATAAATTATTTATTGACAAACATTTGGGAGACAAGCTATGCTGTTGTAGATTAAATGAAGATATTAAACACAAATGTAATTGCTTTTGGACATATTTCTTCAATTTTTTGACAACATATCCTAATGAGAGTTGTCTCCCTTGAAAAATGTGGACCAGTATAAATTGTCTATTGTGAAAAAAAAAAAAACAACCTATAAACTAAATAAGCGATTGTTGTAATTAATGTATTAATTTGACTGGTAATGTATGATGGGGTGGATAAGATAATGGAAGGAGGGCTGTAATTGGTGTGTTGTGAGGCTGGCAGTATCTGCTGACTTTGGTAACCCTTTAACTTGTAACAGTGCTGTCTCTATCACATAAGTAGGCGAGAACCCATGTGGTAATCGGTTGGCTGTGGGGGTGGGGGGGGGGGGGGGGGGGGGGGGGGGGGGGACTGTGTCGGTGAGATTAACTACAACAGTCACCACATACAGCTGCAAAAATCTAAACTTTAATTTTTTTTTGTAGAATATATACTGCCTTTATTTATGCCTTCATAGTTGTCGGTGAGATTAACTACAACAGTCACCACATACAGCTGTAAAAATCTAAACTTCAATTTTTTTTTGTGGAATATATACTGCCTTTATTTATGCCTTCATAGTTGTTAATATTAATATGTGTAGGTTCAAAAACGTAGATTTAGTCCAAGAAATAGAATAGCTAGTTCGGAGACAAATGCATTTTGTGCTTACAGAGCACATTGTAGGTAAACATTGCATTGAACAACCAAATTTGAACAAGATTCAAAATGGCCAATCTGCAGCGATTTATTTGCTTGGACAATTATGGTCTGGTGAGTGTCTGTTGTAAATAGCTCTCGGTTGTCCAGCAATTTTTCTTAGGAAAAAAAACCCCATCTCCGATTGGATAAATTTTGATCAAATTCAGTATGGACTGTCCTTATGACCTGGAAGTCGAAATTGTAAGGAGGTGTTATTCTATGTTGTGTTCTTGTTGATTGGTAACATCGATTCAAATCATCAATTATGAAATTTCATTATGGATTAACTAGCTAAAATATTGCAATTTTCCATAGATTTCTGTTACTGTCTATCTGAAGATGACTCCCTATATCTAAATTTGTTTGTAATTTAATAGGAGGATGAATTAGACGAGATAGATATTGACTCGGCAGACTTCTCCAGCTTGCCGTCGGAGTTACAACACGAAATTCTCACAACTATGAAAGAGCAACGTAAATACAACTTGTCCACAAAGATGGATTTGCCAGAGGTAATTTTGATTTCATAAATCTATTCACAACTGCAGTCAGTCACTGCAACTTCCTTTGTTGGTTTAAATGGACAAATGTTTGATTTTGTATTGTTTAACATCTGATAAACATTTGGGGTAATTTAACGACGTTGGACGTGAGGGATGACATATCCATGGCTCATAAATTATTCGTCATGATGTTGAAAAAAGAAAAGAAAAGAATTTTAAGAAATTACAATGAAATATTAGTATAAAAATTCATGGATGTTTTTTACTTTTTCAGGATTCCCTTGATTTTTCCAGTTATCAAATGGCAAAAATTCTTAAACAGAATAAGCTGGCTGCAAAGATTGAGCAAGTTCGGAAAGATATGAATGCTCCATCCAAGTCTGAAATAAGCTTGACACTTGGAGATGATTATTACAGCGAATCGGTGATAGAGTCTCGGCGAGTTGTCTCTGAGGACAAATCTCATTTTGTTCTGATCAAAGGAACAGGCAAGAAGCGACGAGAGGAGGAGTTGGACAAAGCAAAGAAGTATGAAGAGGAGTTACATCAAGCAGAGCTACGAGCAGTACAGGAGGAAGAAGAAAAGGCTAGAAATGCAAAAGACATTGTTTTAAATGAAAGTAACAAAGTAGTTGGAAAGGCAGTAGATATGAAGGAGGCAGCGTCAACTGAAGTAATCATGGATTTAAAAACATTGAACACTCAACAAACAAAACAGTTGTCTCCAGATAAAATTGAAACTGAATCAGAAAGCAATCACGGAATCGGAATGAAAACTGCAGAACAGGAAGTGAATGAGAAACCAGCGGACAAACGGACAGAAATGTCTGGTGACAAGGACAGAAGTAGTATTTTAAGTGAAGTGTTGAACATGAAAAACAAACTACTGCAAAAAATTTCTGCTGATGAAGTCAATGTGTCAGAATCTTGTGATAATGGTAGACCTATTAATGTTAATGAGTCTGAATCTACACGCACACGTAATCCGTGTCTAGCCACGGAGCAATGCTCGCGCTTAAATGAACAAACTATAGCAGCCGATATTGATATCAAAGGTGATGCCCAACCTTCCACAAGTCGAAGAGAAAAAGAAATAAGTTTTGTCGAAAACACCAAACCTTCCAAAAGTTCTGAAGAAAATGAAGATACATCTGTAGAAATCTGCAATCCGTCCAGTAGTACAGCAGAAAAGGAAAGTATTTTTGTTGAACATTCTGAACCGTCCACCAGCAAGGATAACTATAGTGGTCATGTTGTAGTTTCAAGTGATGATGACGTAGTAGTGAAGAGGAGAAGACTGGGTTCTGACGTTACAAACCAACAGGAGGCTTCTGTTGCTGGCAAGGATAGCAGTTCTGAAGGTACAGCCATTTAGCTGTGACCCTTAAAACATTAACAGGGAATGAAGAGGGTGAATGTGATGGCCTTGTGGCAACTTAAATCTTAGATGTAGAACGACATATACGTTGTATGGAACATATATTTTTTAGAGTGTTTAGGTCCAATGAAGAAAACAAACTCGGGGATATTGAAAAATTTAAAAGAAATCCTTACAACTTGAAACTCGACTTGCATGAAAACTAACATTGTCAAGAAAATGTGGGTATGGGTACCAGTATTAATAGAATAAAAAGTGTTGTACAAAAACCCAATAACTTTAGTGTGTAATTTCATCAGTTGCAATTCCAAGTTGAGAATATTGAAGTACATGTCTAAACATTTTCTAATTTATAGATGAAGGATTCATAGAGATCTCCATAGACACAAAAAAGAATAGTGCTCCAGATGACCTTTTTCCTGCCTCCATGTTTATGAGTGGAGCTAGTGAGGATAAACATACTGCACCAGCTTCTCCACCGGAGGTACAGATACTGATCCCTCCCTCACTGCCTGAGGAACAGATAATTAACCCTCCCTCTTCCACACAGGAAGTGTTCTCGAAGGAGGAGGAACTAGGCATGGTGACTGCAGATGGGCAGCTGATGGAGACGGCGTCCAGTGATTTTCAGGAACCAAATCCATTTCACGATTTTACAGAGGTCAGAATTGGTGTTGTCTATGAACAATTAATTTGATAGTTAATGGAAAAGGAAACCAAATATTACAATTAATTATCTGCATGTATATTGAATAACTGGAAGTTTGTGGTATCCCTTCACTTTCCATTTTGATGGCAAAATTATATTATTTCTTTTAATTTGTCTGAAAGGAAACTATAAAAATACACTGTTGTTATTTTGTGACTTTTAAAGTTCATGGTTTACCTTGCAAATTCTAGACCAGCGTTTCTAGCAATATTTGACAATGATTAATGCCTTTCATATCGGTGCTAATAATTTGTTGTATGTTTAGTAAAGTACTGAATATGTTTTGCAGGAAGATTTGCTTGAGTATAAGGAAGATCTTGAAGTTGAAAGCAGAAATTTGCAGCAAGAACGTGGCAAACAAGACCGCCTGGCAACTAATATCACAGACCAGATGTACCTCGAGGCCCAGGTATACATTGTATAGGTGTACACTAACAATTTATAATAGTCTTGTCTGTTATGTTCACTTTGCCATAAATGGAACATCTGTTCAGAAACATAAGTTTGCATCAATATATTTTATATATATTCATTTCATATCTTGAACAATGTAATTTGTGATCTCCATTGCTCAACTTTTTTGGGTCCAACCACCTAGTAAGGAATTATTTAAGACTCTGCCATCTTTATATGATAAACAACTCTGCCCTTCTCTCCTGTATTCCTATCGTTAAAATTGGAAGGAATAGTGTCGGAGATGCTTCAATATCTTTTGATATGCTTGGTAAGAGTAAGGCGTATTCGATCTTCATGCTGAGTACATAATTCAGTTGTATGGTACCACGGTCAGTGCTGTTATAGAAAAACTTTATCTTTTTCAAATTTTAAACATTTTGTGTAACTTCAAATAAAGTTTTAGTTCAAGTTTTCTGCCTCAATAAATTAAAGCAATATTGGGATTCTCAAAACATTTCTGTAAATAGCACTTACGGGCAATAACTTAGGGAAGGCTTATAACTTAGAGGGAAGGTTTATAACTTAGAGGGAAGGAAAGGCTTATAACTTAGAGGGAAGGCTTATAACTTAGGGCTAAAGAAGGGACACTGATAATATTGTTAATTGCAATATCAAAATATTTTAACTTATTGATATTTGAAATTTTGATGGACAGGAGCTGCTGCAGATGTTTGGCATTCCCTATGTTGTCAGTCCAATGGAGGCAGAGGCGCAGTGTGCATTCATGGATTTCACAAATCAGACACAAGGATCTATTACTGACGATAGTGATGTCTGGTTGTTTGGCGGGAATCGTGTCTACAAAAACTTTTTCAACCAGGCCAAACATGTTGAATTTTTCCAGAGGACCAATATAGATAATCAATTAGGTAGTGCTTGAGTTCTGATTATTGTGTCTTGTGTATCCATTGTAATGAATAAGAACAAAATAGTGTAGAGCTAACTTCAAAACAGCATTTTATCCAGAGTTATTTTGGAGCCTGATGGCCCATATCATCTTTTTTTCTAGGTCATTGGTCAAAGCTAGTTAAATTGTCAGAAGTCGCTCGAAACATTTGAAAAAATATTTCGGCTTAGACTTTCACAATAAACTGTAAATTACTTACATTTTTGTGTCACCTTCCAGCTGATGTCGAAAAGGGGCTATATAGGGGTTGCTTTTCCGACAGCAGCATAAACGTTCAGGTTTTGTGTTAAGCTCTGTGTTCTAGCATTGGTAGAAGAGCCTACTACACTGAAAATATTTAATGGATTTCTGCATTTTGGGGGTAAAAATCTCTAATTTCTGGACTTTAAATTATCAAAATTATTCATTAGTCTCATCAGATATATCCATGAATACTCATGTAAAATGCTAATGATATTGACAAAGGGGGATGGTGACACATAATTCTTGTTTTATAATATTATCTTGTCTTATATGAATACAACTATCACAGAAACTATTCATACATGCAAGATATAACATACATTTATAGTTGTATCTGTTTAAGTTATTGAAATTGGAGGTAGAATTAGTATCTACATATACGTATACGTATATGGGCAAAATCATATAATCTACATTACGCGTCAGTAATTTTATTTGATAAATGTCTCGCTTATCATTGTACATAATATGTAGCATCTTGGTAATTATAAGAATAGAGCTTTACATTCTCTGTTACAGGGTTGTGTCGAGAAAAGATGATCAATATTGCCTTGCTGTGTGGTAGTGACTACACCCTAGGTATACAAAAGGTTGGTCCTGTGACCGCCCTTGAGATCTTGGCAGAGTTTCCAGGGGAAGGAATCCAGGGGCTCGCCAACTTCAAGTAAGGAGTTCAGGAAACTTTTGCAGTGGTTTTCCTACATGTATAATATTTATTTGGGTCTGAATATAGAACCCATTGCCAGTTTATATTGGTAATTTTTTCCAATTATGTTATCAAAATTTTAAATTAAAATCTGGTATTTTATGAATGACCGGCTACAGATCTCATACAGATAGTTCAATAGAGGCGTGTTAGTGAGCCACTGAGCCCAGATCATAGGTTTATGTAATTAGTATGGATCACTAACAGATAGTTCAATAGAGGTGTACATGGTCATAGGTTCATTTGATTAGTACAGATAACAAAGAAATAGTTCTATAGAGGTGCTAATGAGCCCTGATCATAGGTTCGTGTAATGAGTACAGATCGCAGAAATGTGTCCTTGATTAAATTGGTATATATCTAACAAAAGAAAGAACATATTATGACAACATTGTAGTCTCTTTACAGACTTGTTGGACATGCTTATAAACAGAGCATTCATATCTAGGTATTAGTGGTGTAATGACTCACCAATGTATCAGTGTATTGAATCGCAGAGTGGTGCATCGATGCATCGTCTATTCTTGATTTGTGTCGTGATACTTGAAAATTTGTAGTTATCTCCCTTGACCAACGTTAGCTTACGTTTTGTAGTAAACAACATGGCCGACGAGGCCGTTCCAGCGGCTTATAAAGCTGCCTGTTGGAGTTCTTTCAAATCTAAATTATCTAAATTCAAGAACTCTTTGTGGGAAACGGACAAAACATGTTTTTCTAACAAATGTAGACAAAGACTAATATTCCGAAAATACCACAAACACAAACATGACTACTGCACAATAGAATACTAGATATCTGATAGGTCATCAGATTCTCATATATCATGATACATATCGTATCCTGACCCCTGTATCGCAATAGGAATTGTATCGCTACCCATTTTGCGATAGCGATACAAAGCTCTACTAGGTAGTGCATCATCATTACTAGGACAAACAGAGCTGGAACCTTTTTTTTTCAAGATTTAACCAATTCTGTGCTGTTAGAAGACTTGTGATTACTGCTGATGGATTCTGGGATTGTTTCAGGTCTTGGTGATTACTTCTGATGGATTCTGGGATTGTTTTAGGTCTTGGTGATTACTTCTGATGGATTCCGGGATTGTTTCAGGTCTTGGTGATTACTTCTGATGGATTCTGGGATTGTTTTAGGACTTGGTGATTACTTCTGATGGATTCTGGGATTGTTTCAGGTCTTGGTGGGAGGAAGCGAGACATAGAAAAGGCAAGGACACCAAGATCAGGAATAAACTAAGACAACTGGATATCCATGAAGGTGACTTTACACATTTATTATCCTTTGTTTTAGACAGAACCATTCTAAAAAAAATGGATTTTTTTTCCAATTTATATCTGAAAGTAGTTGTTGATTTTGTTAGGAAAAATTGGTTTCCTGTGACTTTATTGGTCTGGCAGTGGTTTATGAATTACCCCTGTAATTAAATAGTTATAAAAATACGCTTCACATTATAGTTCATCTACTTTTTGAGCTTGGTCTGTTTCCATGTATACATGTATCTGCATAAATTTGTAATTTGTGTTACCATAATATAATTGCCAGTTTGTGGATCCATATGTACCCTCCTAAATTCCTGATGCTATCATTTAAATAATCATAAGTACCCTCCTGTGTTCCTGACGTCTAAATAGTCATAGCAAATTGGAATTAATTTCAGCTGACATGCCCTCTCAAAATTAATCGTTTTCACTGGGTGTTTAAAATCTGCATCTAACCTTGTCATCTTGAAATCTAGTAAAAATTCAGGTCCAACAGTAAAAAGCTGTATAAAATGTATTTGGCTACCTTGAATATAAGCATTGTTCCATTTGTGTTGATAGGATTTCCCAGTGAAGCAGTTGTAGAGGCTTACTTCAACCCAAAGATAGACGAGTCGAAGGATGCCTTCTCCTGGTCACGACCTGACCTTGACCTTCTCAGAGAGTATCCTTTCCTGGAAATTTCCACCGAAAAACTAAAATCTTTAACAAATACCAGTTTTGGTTCGATCCTGTGTGTGTGCGCATTCATTTGTCAGATTTTGGGTAAACCTTACATTAAGATCAATTTCTTGAGTCAAAACTTCACATTGAGGTTAATTTCTTGGGTCAAAACTTCATATTGAGGTGAATTTTTTCAGATCAAAACTTCACATTGAGGTCAATTTCTCTGGTCATAACTTCAAATTTAGGACAATTTATCGGGTCAAAACTTCACATTGAGGTCAATTTCTCGGGTCAAAACTTCATTTTGAGGTCAATTTCTCGGGTCAAAACTTCACATTAAGGTCAATTTCTCGGATCAAAACTTCACATTGAGGTCAATTTCTCCGGTCAAAACTTCATTTTGAGGTCAATTTCTCGGGTCAAAACTTCATATTGAGGTGAATTTTTCGGATCAAAACTTCACATTGAGGTCAGTTTCTCAGGTCAGTAATGACTTCATTCCAGGATTTTGATGATCTTTTATTTAGAATCTTTTCAGGTGTTCAAATTGATATTACAGATTTAGTATTGGTGTATTTTATTATTATTTACCTGTTATGAATTGTTATGAATTTCATTAGAGGCCAATATGTAGTGTTAGAAATCTCATTTCTGCAAATTGATAAAATTTACTCCGTATTGAATTTGAAATTTAACATATTAACATTTGTATCCTGAACTTGAATTAGTTACGCTAGAGAAAAAATTGGCTGGGGAAAGGAGAAGGTGGATGAAAATCTCCTTCCTGTGATGAAGAAGATTAATGAAAAGCAGGTCAGTAACTCTTATGAATTATTACCAAATTGAGTTAAAAGGACTTTGTATGAATTATTACTGTGAACTGGATCATTAGGGATAATGCTGCAGAAAAAAATGTCTTCATTGGACCCTACAATAACTCTTAAGTCTTAATACAAACAAGCAAAACAGGAAAAATATTTATAAATATATTGTATCCTTTTCAGAGCCAGGGAAGAATTGACAAATTTTTTCAACCAGAGACATTCTTAGAATCAAAAAAGACACAAAGCTCTCGTGTCAAACAGGCTTTATCAAAGTTAACAAGTTCCTCAACATCTGACCAAACTTCTGAACTTTCCCAAACTGAGGCAAGGGAGGCTCATATACAAAAAGCAAAAGAAGCTATGGCAGAAAGAAGGAAAAAAATGAAAGGTAAAGAAGTTGCTACAAGTCAAAGGTCAAAGGGTAAAGGTAAAGGTAAAGGAAAGGGCAAAGGCAAGTTGAAAGGTGAAATGAAGAAGAATGAAGGTAAGCGGTCTAAGTTAATTATTAAGGATGTTGAGCTGTCGGAGAGTAGCTCAAGTGACGAAGTGGACAGTGCATCTAAACCCATGGTTAGCAGTTCAGCTAAAGTTGCAATCCAGGTGAAGAGAGATGATTTGAAATCTCTTTCCTGTCTGGAACCAGGAGGATTTTGCCGAGATGATGAAGATACAAGTGAGACTATTGAACAAAAACTGAAATCTTACTTTGATCGCATCGAGAAAGGATTCGTAGGAAAAACTGATATGAAACAAAGTGATAGAAAGACAAAAGAACAGAGGGGTAAACAATCCTCTCATCCTGTTGATAAGGAAGCGTCTTCTTCAAGAGTTTCACGGAAGTCTAAAACTAAAGCTCAATCAAACTTAGCCAGGATTAACATCTCTGACAGGTCGTCTGATAGTGATTATTGATGTAGACAAGTTGTCTGACCTGATCTGTATCTAATACGGAGTTATAACTTAATGGTAAATATGATTATTGTTGGATTGTGATTGGACCCAAATATAATGATGTAATTACCAAAATATATCTAGTAAATGTCAAAATCATTCTCAGGAAATAATTTTGTATTTGTTATGTTCAGGTCCGACAATTTAAAACATTTAAGATTCTTAATTAAGTTTTTAATTTTGTTTACAATATTTTCATTTCAATTATTCACAAAAAGTTCGACTTCAAATATTAATTTGTGAAAAAGAAGTAATGTTGATTTATAAAAAAGAAGTTTTATTTAGAGTTCATTTGATATTTGTTAATTTAGTTGATGAAAATTGTTTTGAAAAGTTTGTGATCAAAATTAAAATGCATGCATGCATGATTATGTTTCTGTTTTGATTGGTTATTATTTATTGGTTATTATTTATTATTTAATTTATCTCACCTGAGTACAATGAAATTTTGGTGGTGAACCCAGGGATCAATATTACATTATAAAGCATTTTACTGTGATGTTTATTTCTTTCAGAGGTGAAATAATTTCCTATACAAATTTAAATTCCATGGCTTCATTAGATGTTAATGAAGTCACCAGACATTCATTTCATATGAATACCTGAAAGAATTTGCTCATATCCTGATGAATATGAACCGATTTAGAATATTCCTGGAGTGTAAGTTTATGTGTAACAGATCATCATCATGTGATGCTAAGTTATGTTCCATGAATGGGTATCGTCTGTCTTTGAAACCATTTAAAATACACACACAATACATTTTCATGAAGATATAAGTAGTTAGCTCATTTTGATTTATAGGTTTCAGCAGATTTTGAAATGGGTTTCAACTGATTGTGATAAAAATTTCAACTGATTTTGAGAAAAGGTTTCAATTGATTTTGAAATAGGTTGAAACAGATTTTGAAATAGGTTTAAAAAGATTTTGAAATAGCAACTGATTTTGAAAGATTCAAGAATACACATCACAATATTTCATGATTTAGATATGAAGTCGAATATTATTGGGGACTTGCAATTGTTTGTTAGTGACAGTATAGGTGCATTGGTAGACTTTTTTAAGAATTTTCCATGTAGGCTGACTGGCAATAGTTTCACGGGTACCCGCACTTACATAAATCAACAGACAATATCCTTTATCTTTTAAAATTTACATTGTAATAGATGGAACAGGTATTTTTCATTTTATCAAGACACACACCACCTGTCAAAATCATATACACAAAATACCCAAAATGCATACAATTGAAATATATTTTTGCCTATACAAAATTCGAATGAACTTACTGGTTGTTGTTTAAAAACGAAATGGTACAGTGGCATGCATTTTAGATGATTAATCAATGCAAGTCTCTTTCCATGTAGGTATTTTACAGATGTCCGAAGATTCATCATGGTCATATATTTCCTGTATTTCATAATACATTTGGGAGATGAACATGAATTATAGAAACAGTTTACTGGTGCACCACAAATCTTTCCCAAGGTTTCCCTAGTTTCATTCTGGTTAATTATTATACCCCCGCAACGAAGTTAGGGGGGTATACTGGAATCAGGTTGTCTGTCCGTCCGTCCGTCCGTCCGTCCGTCTGTAGACGCATTTTGTCCGGACAACTCCTCCTAAACCGATGGGCCAATTCCGAAACTTCACACAAATATTAATGATCATGTGTACATGTGCATGCCACTTTATTTTTCTCAAAATTATGGTTGCTATGGCAACCGGTCACTATAAACAGGTTTTCTGATAAGAACCATAACTTTTAAGTTTGTCCGGACAACTCCTCCTAAACCGAAGGGCCGATTTCAAAGAAACTTCACACAAATATAGAGGACCATGTGTAGATGTGCATGCCACTTTTTTTTCAAAATTATGGTTGCTATGGCAACTGGTCACTATATTACTGGGTTATCTTAGTTAGCCTCTAATTAACAGTTCCAATTCACCATTAACTCGTGCAGATTGCGGGGGTATTAGTCAGCCATCCTGGCGACAGTTATAGTTGATATTTGTTGAAAGGTACATCAATGCTATATTATAATACTGGGACAGGCTGTGTGCCTGTTGTTGGGGGCTGTGTGTCCATAGTGAAGGGCACGGTTTCTGTTGAGACTGGTAATGTGTCCTTAGTGACAGGGTGAATGTCGTCAATTACTGGCAGAGTGTCTGCAGCGACAGACTGTGCTTCCACATTGGTGGTAGAGACGGGCACTGTTTCAATACTATGAATAATAATATCTAGTCTTATGATGGCAATATCCAGTCTAATGATGGCAATATCCAGTCTTATGATGGCAATATCTAGTCTTATGATGACAATATCCAGTCTAATGATGGCAATATCCAGTCTTATGTTGGCAATATCCAGTCTAATGATGGCAATATCCAGTCTTATGATGGCAATATCCAGTCTAATGATGGCAATATCCAGTCTTATGATGGCAATATCTAGTCTTATGTTGGCAATATCCAGTCTTATGATTGCAATATCAAGTCTTATGTTGGCAATATCCAGTCTTATGATGGCAATATTCAGTCTTGTGATGGCAATATCCAGTCTTGTGATGGCAATATTCAGTCTTGTGATGGCAATATCCAGTCTTATGATGGTAATATAAAGTCTTGTTGGCAATATCCAGTCTTGTGACTGCAATATCCAATCTTGTGATGGCAATATCCAGTCTTGTGACGGCAATATCCAGTCTTGTGATGGCAATATCCAGTCTAATGATGGCAATATCCAGTCTAATGATGGCAATATCAAGTCTAATGATGGCAATATCCAGTCTTATGATGGTAATATCCAGTCTTATGGTGGCAATATCCAGTCTTATGATGGCAATATCAAGTCTTATGATGGCAATATCAAGTCTTATGATGGCAATATCAAGTCTTATGATGGTAATATCCATTTTGAACCAATCTAACAATCATACAATTTTGTAGAAACTCAAAATGAAATAAAGAAGATACATCATAGGTTCATACCGAATAAAAGTGTCCAAGTGAAACAGGTCAAAACCAAGATAGTGAAACATAAATGTCTAATTTCTCTTCATTTCTTTCTGCCTTGTGGAAATCAATGCCCTCAATTTGGACCACAGCACAATGTTTGTGTCTGTAAGCTTTTCTCCTTACAGTTTTGTACACCTTAGATGATAAGTTTTCACATAATGTATTAAAAAACAAAACTTATTTTCCCTTTTCCACACATCTTAGTCACTGTCTGATTGTCCATTAGCTTGTTATAATCCAGAATGCAGTTTGGCTTCTGGATTGGGGCCCATGTGTTGCGGCAGGGACTTTCCTGGGTATTTTGGGAATCGCCAAAAATCATCAAATTGGGAAAATTACGTCGTAAAAGGGGGTAATTGGGAAAATTTGTAAAACTTTCTGTATTACAAAATAAACAACTTTAACACCAATTAATACTGTTTTGATGTTTTAATCACTGATATTACACTTGTACAATGTACTTTACAGGGACAAGTGCCGATCTTTTGCAAGTTTGAAGTTTTGAACAAGTTCTAATTCATATTCCGTCAGGGTACTGGCTCCCTCTATGTTAATGCGCATTATTGCATTAATTGACTTGCAACTCAATCTGCTGCGCATTGGGGTTTTTAGCAAAGCCATTTGGCTAAAGCTCCTCTCCACTGAGGCCGTTGATGCTGGAATAATGTTCACCAGGTACAGAAGCTTGCACATCATTGGAAAAGATTCTTGGAGTACAGGATCCCCAGAGACTTTTAAAAACATTGACAGCAGATTGTTAACCTGGTCACCCTCATTACTATTGGAAGGCTGTGGATTTCTGGCTTTCATTCTGTAAAAAAATTATTTCATGATTTTTGCAAAAATTCTGCAATGTGCAATACATGTATGATTATGGATCATGTCAATGAACAAATGATTTAATTAAATTAATTTTATATTAGCCTATACAAAATATTTTTGAAGTGATGTAGCAAATACAGAACTACTTTATTTCAGATTAATAAACCTTTAGTGAAGATCAGGTTCATAGTCTTTATTAATCAAACTCAGCAGTAAAGTCTTTGGTAGTTCAGGAAATTTATTATCATATGAAGAGTTATTGTAATGAAATGATGTTGATTATACTTAATTATTAATCTTTTTTATTTTTTTAACTTTCCTATTCGATTAGTACTGACCTTTTCATGATTTTGATTTGATGCTTGAAGGCACAGTATTCAGCTTCAGTTGCATCTGGATCAAGATCCCTCTCACATCTTGTCACATGACCTTGGAAAATGTCCTCTCCAGGTTCCCCATAGTGTCCACAAAGTACAGTCAATGCCTCCTAAGGTAAAAAAAACTTAAGTCAATAAACAGAAAATGTCTAGGATGAGTCGAGGTAACTGCGTTTAATTATGATTAACATTTTAATACTTGTCAAAACAGCTGTGAATGTCTGACTTATTGTTAATGATTATATTAATAATGAATCAAAAACTATCATTGAAGGATCAGTTATTGTATTTAAATTGAACAAGGACTGTGTTGGTCTCCAATAAATAAAGATTTAAAAAATCAACAAGTTCAATTCTTTCTAATTCTAGAGCATAACTGGAGTGAATATAGGCCTACTTGATATTTATAGTACCTTTCCATGGTTTTGAAGATCAACAGCACTGGCATTGGCTTCGATCATACTAGGATCCAGAGCCTTCCGAAAAGCATCAAACACAGGGTGCATGTAGAAAGCATCATTGATTTCTCCAATCAAACTGTCTATAAATGGAACAGCAACATCTTTAATAAATGCTTTGATGTCAAGGTTCTCAAGGTGACCTCTGTGACGCCTTTGCAGATCAGTTCTTTCATTGATGATGAGAAGCAACTCTGAAAGACGACTGACATATAACTGATCCCCAATCTGATTGTTCTCTTGAAATTCAAGATAAGTCTCTTTAATGACTTCCAGGTCAGTTACTGTTGCTTTCACTTTCTCTTCCACATTGCACAGTACAACATCTGTTTTCTGGAGGTAGAGGCTGAGATGGTTCAGTGGTTTCAACACATCACTCAACACGCAGATCATGGCAACAACATTTTTCTGTACAAGAATAGATCTCAATCCAAATACCTCTGGTTCACGTTTTTGTTGGTATATTTGGTCCAGAGCATCAAGCACCGACTCGTACCTCTCAATAAACCTTACGCATGCTTTGCCATGTGACAACCACCTAGTTGTAGCAGCCCTGATCAACATCAACTTGTCCATGCCATATACAACTTGAACATCTTGCAGCACAGCAAACCTTTGCGGGGAGTACTTGAACAATTTCCATATCGCAAGTAAAGCCTCATCTACCTCAACAAGTAAAGGAAATGTTTTCATCAAATGTTTAAGGCAGAGGGCAAGGCGATGACAGCGACAGTTGATGTACAGGCTCTTTGGTGCATAGTTCCTAAATCGTCTTTGAAGACCTACAAAATTGGAAATGAAATGTTTCAGATATGTAGAAAAATATTGATAAATGAGCATGTATACTATTTAACAATATTTACAATATAATTTAAATAATCAATTAATATTTCAACACAGTCATAGTGACAGAGTGAATCCCACTGTAACTAATAATAATAAATTATTAACTTGATCATGGAGACAGTTTGAGGATATAGGCAGTAATCTTAAAAGTGCTCATCTTTGACTTAATCTAATGTTGTTGTTTTTATTTCTCTTTCTCATGTTATTATTTTTACAAGTTCATTTTTTATTGAATAGTATACTTACCAGTACGAATGCCACTCATCGAGTTGGTGCCATCAAAGGCAACAAACCGACATTTTTCAATGGGTATCCCTTTTGCTATGAGAAAACCGTGGAGGACATCCATCAGGGTGGCACTGTCTGTCTTTTGAACTTCAACCAAACCCATGAAGTGGTCTGTGAAATTGGAGTGACTTTCATGGTACCAGCGGCAAAACACAGATAATTGTGTTTTGTTGGCCTCGTCGGTGCTCTCATCAGCTAGCAAACTGTAAAATGGGGCTTTGCGTAGAGAGTCCAGTAGGCTTTGCTCAATGTTCTCCCCTATTAATTCAATTAATTCTGTGGCAGTTTTAACTGATAGGTAAGTAGCCTGTGGTGGTGCGATTTCAATATGCCTGGCAATATCCTCTACACCTAAACTTGCAACAAATCTCACAAAATCTTCAAAATTTGTTTGGGCCCATTTCTTCCTGATGATAAAGTATATTGATTGAAACAGTTTTTTCAACACACTTGCATTCCTTTCTTTTTCAGCTTTAAGATCAGACTCATTTTTCATTGACAACTGTTCCAGTACAGACATTTTTTGTTTCAAACCAATTTTCACTTTCACTTCTGCATTTATTTTGGATGCCTTCAGATGTGGGGTACTGTTTGCATGCTTATCTAATAATCGAGATGGATGTGTACCCAATGTCTCAAGGCCTGGGGAGATAAATGGAGACGTAACACTTATCACACTCATAGAGCTTGAATCTGAACAGTTACTGCCATATGTTAATTCACACAACTTACAAAGGTATCCTTTTTCCGAGGTGTGGTAAAGCCAAGGATAGTTGACAGTATATCTGTTCATGTCAAATCGCCGCCGATCTATGTTACTGTGAGCTGGCTTAAAATCAATCTCGGCCCGTGTCTCCCTGAGTTGAACTTTCTTTTGAAGTGGCGTGGTAGTCGTGGAGGCAACCATAGCGACTGGAGTCTGTACAGCTACTTCCACTGAAACTGTTTCACTTTGTTTGCAGATATTTGCGCCGTCGCTATCGCCAGTAACGGATTTTATTTCATCACACAATTTGTTAATGTTATTATCACCGACGTCAGTCGGTTTGCACTCTGTCTCGTCATTACTTGGTGCATCGACACTAACATCAAGTTTTTGTCGTTTTGAAAAAAACGCTGATATAAGCGTCGAACTTGGCTTATTTTTCGGAACCTTCCTCACATAATACTTCCCGTTGTGAGACATTTTGTTTCTAGCGGATACATCATTTGAACGCTTGTAAATAACAATACTATGTTCCTTTCTTATTCAAACGCTCAAGCGATACAGATTTCGGTGATTTATAACAAACAAAACGAAAGTAATAAAATCCGGATTTGAGAAAATCGGCAGCAAGATTGGGATTTTTTTTTTCCGGATTGGGAATTTTTATTGTTTTTTCTAATTGGGAACGGTGCCGATATTCGGTACCATTTATATAGGCAGGAAAGTCCCTGTGCGGTCAACTTTTCCGTGAACATTGACAAATCTGGCGTCATGAATGGACGAACACATGAGCACGTCTCTCTTGTCTTTCCATTTGAGGACTTGCAGAGTTCCATTGTTGACTGCAACATGTTCCCCTTTCTTCAGCTTTATTTCTTTCACCTCAACTGGAACACCTTTGCGGTTTGCATGCGTAGTGCCACATGCATTGGTCTGTTTCTGCCGAAGATCGTGAAAAAGGACTGGCGAGGTGTAGTAATTGTCTACATATAGTTTGTGTCCTTTACCAAGGTAGGGGTTCATCAGCCTCATGACCAAGTCATAAATTTTCCCTTTAGGAGATGGTTGGTCATCTGTTCCGTGATAGATTTCAAACTTTGAACAGTATCCATTGCCCGAGTCACAAAGCATGAAAAATTTGACCCCAAACTTGTCAGGTTTGTCTGGCATGTAGACTCTGAAGGACAGGTTTCCTCTCCATGCAACCATTCCCTCATCGATTGCAAGATTCTCTCCAGGTGTGTACAGACTGTAAAATTTCTGCTGGAAATGTGTAACTATTTTTCTAACTTTAAAAATTGGATCATATCCATCTTGTCCACAAGGAATGAAGTTGTCATTGTTGTTCAGATGTAGTAATGACAACACAAGTAGGAACTTATTCCTAGGCATAATCCTTCGAAAACTTGGGGTTTCCAATAGTTCATCTTTTGTCCAATAATCTTGGAGATCCTGGTGTTGAACAAGACCCGTGGCAATAATGATCACGACAAATCTTTGTATGTCGTCCTTGTCAACGTTGGCCCATTTCCGGAAACGAGACTGGGGTTTCAGGTTGGCTCCGTGGGGAAAAGCAAGAAATCCTGAGCGTATTTGTTAATTTCTTCTACTAAAGTATCTAGAAAATAATCGTCCAAATACAATTTGACAAAATCAACCATCTCAACATCGTCATCCAGTTCTACATTGATTTTTCTCTCGCCTCGAAATTGAAGATCGTCGAGTGTCAGCCTGTCAGGTTTCCTTGAACCCACGTGTCTTCAAAACGGCACGTTTATCGAATCTTCATTTAGAAATATTTCAGCAAATAAATCTCTGTATTCTTCATCAACTTCCTCTAAAATCGCATTCCCATCGTGTATATCATCGACCGCCGCCATGTTGTAACAATAGTACACAAAGGCACAATATGCGGTCGGAATATCGTTTCTAAATTGAGAAAGGAATTTTCTTTTTAACCAATGAGAGTTTAGTATATCGGGGAAATACCTCCTGTGACGTCATACAGGCTCCGGCTGAATATAATCCTATTTTTTCATTGGTTAATATACGACGAAAACAACATGTCGGCGAAGTCGATATAGTGAGGACCGGCAGGCTAAAGTAAGCTATACGGGACTCATTTTATCGACGACCGGCAGGCAGTGGAGGCTGTACGGGGCCTCACTATATCGAGGACCGGCAGGACAAGGGTTAAGAGTTAATAACATCATTCATTACTGCACCAGTAAGTGAACACTGACCAGTGTTTTTTAAATGTTTAACTGTGTATGACTTGATGGCTGCCACAACTCCTGCTGGTAAGGCACTTGTTTTCTCTGTTGCTTTGTTGTTGTCGGCAGAATGCTGTCCTTGGCACTTGACACTGCCATGTTTTCTTTAGTATAAACAAATTCCCTACCTTCCAAACAAATATTCACACTGAAAAGTTTATCAAAACTATAATGTTCCGTGAAATATTTCTATAAGCATACATTGTAAAAATGAAGTACAATTATCTCTTAATTTTCAACTCGTATAAAACAATCCATTTGTAATTGTCATCTGGATTTCTTGGGCAACAAGCTTGTTGTAAAGCACTGCGGGCAGTTACACATTTGGAATTAACATTGTTCATTACTGCATCAGTGATTGAACACTGGCCAGTGTTTTTTTTTCAAATGTTTCACTGTATATGATTTTATTGCGGCTACAACTATAGCTGGTAAGGCACATGTTTTCTCCGTTGCTTTGTTGTTGTCTCCTTTCTAAACGTATATAACTGTCCTGAAGAGTAGAGACGCTGTCAGCCAAACTTGTAACAAGATCTACTAAAGTACACGTCTGTGAAGCGTCGTTCTCCTGCGTTAAGTCTATTGAGCTGAGTAGTACATGTGCTCTAGTAGTATTGTGGACGCCATCTTGCCGCACTGCATTATGGGATCGCGCACCTCCTGACCTTGAAACCTCCTTGGCTTGTTTTAATTTCCTAACTAAGCTCATGCGTCTCTCATTCGTCCTGTGAGGAACGTTCAATGCAGATAACTCCTCTCTCAAGCGAGCAATTGTCCAATTCTCAAGTAATTCGGGATCGTAGGGTCTATGACACCTCATAGTCCCCTTTTTGAGTTTTATCCTATGACTTGCAACCCAAGAAAAAGCGATTATGTGAAGTAAAAATTTTGATGTTAGCTAATAGATAATAGAATCTAAAATTAGAACTCTGTGGATGGGGGGAAAACTGGTGTTGCCCCTGCGAACCTGGTTTAACCCGATAGTTGTAAAAAATCTAATGTACTTGAGAGTTGCTATCCTACTCTAAAGATGCCCTTTTCTACTTTAGGTAGTTCTTTTTGACTGTTTGGACACCTTGGCTGTTACATTGGTCCGTGATAGTCCTGGAAACTTTGTTTGCAAGACAGCGAGGAAAATGTCGTAAAGCCGACCATCAAATTTGGGTGTGGCAGCACAATAACTGTTTGCCCTCTGTCCTGACAGACTGTGCGATACAATATAATCTACTGGAAACAGAGCCAGTAATATGGTGTGCACACACGTATAAAGATCATCTTTGTGGCATGCCATATCCTTCAAGTCACTTAATGTGTGGTGACCATTGTATGTCTGTATGTCTGTTGATGATGATGACGATGATGTTTGTTCCGTTGTCTTTGTTGTACAAAAGTCATTCTCCAGTAGTGCTCCCAAAAGGCAGAAATTAAAAAAAAATAACTTCAAGATATTTGACTTATTACAACTTTTCTAGAATATGTGTTGCTTTAGCTTTCAACTCTGAAGTGATGAATATAACTGGCACAGTAGTTTTTAAGAAAAATATAATAACAATATGGTGTCACGTACAAACTGTTGTGTCCCATTTCATTACAATTTTGGTAAATAAAATCAACAAGAATAAGAATACACATTTACTCTATTCAAAGCTTACCTATATTGAATTACAAATAGAAGCATTGGCCTGATTGACCGATATCGTGGACAGCAGGATCTTCAATTTGTTGGACGCCATAACGTATGTTACACCCCATGTGAGAAGTTATATTGATCAGTCATGGAAAGTTATAATTTCCAACTGATGCTGTTTTTACACCTCCTGTTTTCCAACCAGCTTTATGTATATTTGCATCAACATTTTGTTTACGCTTGAAGAATAGAAATTGTTAGTTTTGTTATTGAGCTACTTGAACTTTAAAAAAAAAAAAAAAATCTTTATATTGCTTGTTTTTTGTAAGTTATTCCAAATTCAGGTGATGAAAAATGTCCAGTGGTAGAAAAACACTTTTTTTTTATGTAAATTTTTTATCACTTTTGTCCAGGTTTTATGTACAAGCTATGCACACTATTTACAACAGTTTTATAATATTGTTTTACTTATGGTATGCCTCAAAACATAGTACACACAAGTGTACCCCACACCCCGTGCACTCCCATTTGACATCAGATCGTTTCTTGTTATGAGAGCAATGGCAACATCTCCCGCGCTTAGCACTTTCTTTTGGTCAGTGTCCAACTCCATTGGGATCCATGTTTGAGATGTGCTTCCTCTTTTTTGTGATCCTAAAGCCACCGATTAGTTGTGTTATAACGAGGAATCTTGACAAGAGTTGTTCTTCTTAATTTCTTTATTCATGTTCTTCTTATACAAGTTCTGACTTCGTCTCCTGATGTTCCGTGCTGATCTCCTTCACTCAGACTTTCCTGTCACTCTTATCTCAAACACTTGTACTTCCTCGAAGACACCGATTAGTTGTTTCGCCAAGTTCATCCAGAAACTGAGTAGGGATATCTGTCCTTACAGCGACCAGTTTTGGTGGTATGGAGACTCTTTCATGAGAATGAATGAATTGGCGAAAATACCGACTGCCGCTTATATGCATAAAAAAATTCCAAAATATCAAAAAAATTAAATTGATTTAACACTTTCGTCACTGAATAAATTGCATGATGGGTATTGTGGCCCTAAGAAAATATGCACGTGGCTTTTCCTGGCCTGAATTAATTTACGATTATTGACGTTCAATTTGACATTTATTTTTAAAAGCACGTTTTTGAGAGAAATGCATTGCAGAATTGATGATACAGACGCACATAAGTAAACAGGATTATCGAGAATATCTTATAGATTTAATACGCGTGAAAAATACAGTCGAAAACAACAAATTGGCTTGTGACTTGCCTAGCTACCTTGCGTATAATTCTAGCGGAGAACACGATTCCAAATTTGGGAATGTGTACTTTCGTTTTGCAGCGCGATCAAAACGTACATTCGTCATGGAAACAAGTATCATATTATACTTTTAAAAACGAGATTTACAAATCTAACGATTGGATATTGTTTTTGGAAACCGCTCTGTACAGTCAGCGGTAGCATGCAGTACCAACAGCAAATCTCGATCTTGGTTGTTAGCCGCCATTTTGACGACGCGGTTCCAACATCAAGAAGGATAACTCTCGCCGCAACGAAAACTTAGGAAGCAAAATACAGTTTGAATGTGCTCTTCTAACATTTAATATAAACGAGGGGAAAAGAAAATGAAAACAATACAATGAACAACACAGTGAATTAAGTGTTAAACGCTTGCATCAAGGGTAGGTAGTCACTTGCAAGCATGAAAGGGCAACCTTTTTCTTTGTTTTTTGTTGGGTTTTTTTTTCATTTTTTTTAACAAGTTGTGTTTTCAAATACATGATTTTTTTTTATATTTTGATGCAATATTACAAAAACGCATTTTCGTAAGACTTTTTTTCTTTTGTTTTTTTTTTCTTCAATTTTTCTTCCTTTCTTTTAATTCGTTTTTCTTGTTTTCATTATTTTTTAATTTTCATAATGAGGTACAATGTAAATGATATTCATTGCTTGCAACTTAGTAGTTCAAGCAAATTAATACTGTCAGAAAAATGAAATGTTCAGCAAAATATTGACTGATTTATCCTGCTGTCTCTTTGTGCAACACATGTAACAAACATGATACCATGACCGAGATACAAACTTGTCCCAGGTAGGGTCAGACAATCCTTTCTTGAGGTGAATTTATCAACCAGTCCCCATATGATGCTTTATGTAAACTGCAGGAATGACAACTATTGCTTGCCCTGTCCAGGAAGGTTGTTGGTACATTGAAGGAACACCTGATAAGAGTTCAGCTTTTATGATTAATTAAATACTGCAGGTTTTGATCTGCCTTGTTTACACCACCAATATGGGAAATGTAGCCTGTTATTAGTTCTGGGCAAGATATATTTCCCTGGCAAACTTGTCATCTTCTTGTTTAATAATCTGTGAGTCTGTTTATACCTCTGTGGCAGGTTCGATATGAAAAGTAGAGAGTGCAGTGACACATTTTTTTGTCTTTCCATACAACAGATACCAATGGGCCTTTTTTGTACAATATCATCTGGCCTTTTCTGCATGATATCCCTTGGTAGATCATGGCAGTTGGACCTTAATTACTATAGACCTTACTGTACAACAGTCATAGGTGTTCTCATTCAAAGTGATGTTAATAAGAGTCATCCTGGTATACACCAGTCCCCTGTAAACATTTCTTCACAACACTGGCTAGAGTTCCTTCTGCATGATGGCATCTTCCTCCAGTTAATTTATTATGAACACACCAGAAAATGTCATTATAATATAGGGATTTATTTGTTATGAGTGGATACATTTTGAGTGTTAATAATTTTTTATCTTTGCACTATAATTGTGATTGGGACAGCATTACATATGCACCTTTATGGATGTTGTATGAAGTTTGAGATATACATGTATTCACAATGAGTACAACTCAGTATGAATTTAATAAAAAAAAATGTGTATTCAAAAAGTGCAAGTACATGTAGGAGCAAAAATACCATAATCAGCTGATAATATTGTATCTGATGAACTTTTGAAGTAGTCAATTCATTACCATAAAGTTTTACTGACAGCCTGGTCCATGACCACACTCAATGCCATACAAAGACACAGGAAAGCTTTCATTTAACAACACTAACAGCCTTTCAAGGCGGCCCTTCCGAGGTTGCTTGCAATTTTGTTTTATTCCGGATTTGTCACTTGTGTCAATTTCGAATTTGCAGTGTTGAGCATATAATTCCGATCTCCTCTATCAGTGTATCAATTAATACCTGATCTAAAAACAATGTCAGATAATCCACTGACTCCTTATCTTAAGTCAAGGACCTAGTGTTTCCCCTTGATGTAAAAATATGTCGTAGCCTTCTCTCAAAATAATCGAAGCCGTAGACATTTTCAGATTTTGACAGCACGCAAAATAACTACATGACAACAAAGATCGCTACTTTATTGGTAGATATAATACTTTTCCATGATTGTAACGAGAATGTAAAAAACGATATGAATTACAAGTTCAAAATCTTTTAAAAAATCACGCAATTAAATATAAACCAAATCGTGAATACGTATCAATCGACGTTACTCACATGTGTGTGTTTATAGAGCCATCTTGGATAAGATATGGTCATGTGATCATGATCTGTGTTACTAAAATTAGAATACTCGGTCTTCTGTTTGTGTTAAAAATCCAAATTATTAGCTCGTTTTCCCGATAAAGTATCAACAGAAATACAATGAAACATACATATAAAACCATGCAAGTAGTTTTGGAACCGTGTCTTTGATAGATGGTGGAGATTTGATCATAAAAGCTAGCGAGTTGGCAGACACTGCCGCGCCGCTGACGTGATACACCAGTGGTTCATTTAATTAATCAAACGTATCGTTGTTTCTGTGTTTTTAATTCACGAATATGTTAACCATTTGTACAAAACGTCAATATAAATACATATTGCAAACTGTCCTGAACATTCCCAGCTTTATTACACAGGACAAAAAACTAGATTCGTTATATATTTTTTCGGGAATCGGTTGTTTACTCGCTCCCGTCTGACCGGAAGTTCTCGAGAGCAGAAGTTTAAAACAAGTTGGACATTATACGTAAATTTAGACATCTAAAGTTGTGTTACGTATTGTTAATTTCATTATTTATTGCCAAACATTATCTCATTCAAGTAAGAATCAGTCATGATTATTTAAATCGCTGTATCATCACTTCAAAAAAATGCAGAAAAAAATCTACTTCCGTGATGCATTAATGCATCATTCGGCCCCGGCACGGTGATGCATTAATGCATCATTCGGCCCCGGCCCGGTGATGCATTAATGCATCATCAGGGCTTAAAGGGTTAAGGATATTTTTGTGATTTTCCCGTAATAAAAGTTTTATGAAATGTGTTTCAACTGACATATTGATTTGACACGATGTACAACATTATCTAATCGTTGGTTCACACTTCGTCATTACAGGTTATGTTCGATGCATCAATATCGACATTTAGTTATTATCCGGACCATATCAGTAGCGTTGTGCAGAAGAATTACTGAATGAAATATTTATATGCCTCATCTTTTGGTGCTTTCTTGGGTGGTTGTTCAGCCTGTATATTGTCTGTTCTTCTAGCATTGGAATTATGTTGTACAGCACTACTTGACGGTAAATCGTCAGTCTCATTATTAACAAGATCTTCCTCGGAAGCATTATTCACGTGAGGTAATCTTTCATAGTTCGTTGATTGGGTTCCTCTATTCACATTGTCCAAGTAGAGATTGCGTAATGCCGTTTTGGTCATACCAATAAATGAGCCGTAAATTCCTAAATTTTCCAGTTCACTTTTTAGTCTTTGGATAGTCCAATTTTTTGGGTTGTAAGAGTCCCAAGGCGTATTATTTGATCGGCTCCTGCGTTTGCTTGATGAAGTGTTGTCCTGCCTTGTCGATGCCATCGTCTTGGGTTTTGGGGGGGGGGGGAAGGGTCAGAACAAAGTGGTTTCAGCAACTGTTATTAAACAATCCACAGTCGGCAAACTTCTCAAATAGAGAGAATCACAAATGCTGAAGTTGTACCATAAGAAATATCCATGATTTAACTTCGTAGATGTTAGATGAGTGGTTATTAAATTGCTGATTAAAGCGCTGCCTTAGCCATTCCCCACTAAAACAAAAGATGCTTGCCAAATTCTGTTGACCAATCGAATCACTTATTGACCTGGGCCTGCCCGGCCCCGATACTGTATATCATAACCGTAAACAAACTGGCCCTACTTGGGCCTATCTATATTGTATCACTCTGAATAAGTCAATATGCCTCACAAGTACTTCTTGATAATTATAAAGATCAAGGTTTATTAATATATGAATTAATAAACATAGACTTATGATTTGTCAGTTTAAACTTAGCTTATATACATAAGCTTCATTTATTCACAAGCAATTATATGTAATATATTGAAATGCATCACATGCTTAAGTTTGGAATAAAAATAATCTGTCAAAATCAACATTTCCTTACAGACTGTAATGAGCATTCTTATTTTCCTGTCCAAATGTTATGACCATCATGCAAATGGCTGTTTTTCTACTTAAAGAACTGAATATTGACAAAAATAAATGGGCAAATCTATAACAAAAAAAATGAAAATGAATGGTTTGTAATTGATATGGAAGACAAGTCAAATTAATGCATGAAAGCCCCATTCCGGGAAAGTTTGTTTAATATTTATTATTTTCTACAGAAAACATTCCTAACAAAGGAAAAAAATAATAAAAAATTAAAATTCGTCGTATTTATGGAATTATTAACGGAATTCCATCGAAACGCTAAAATTTCTAGTGGTGAATGAGATATGGTAATTTCATATGTTAATGAGATAAAGCGCCACCTACCGGAGACCTATTATCGAGAAGCAATATGGCGTCCAAAACAAAAACGCCAAAGCTCGTTCGAAAAAAAAACCTAAGTGACTCTGAAAAAAAACGCAGGAAACAGCGGTATGCAATGGAGCAGAAGCAAATAACACTTTGAAAGGAGCATACCCGTTGGAGAGCTCTGAGGGAAGAACTGAGTCTGAAATCTGACGAGAAATTGGCGTCGATCGTGCTCGATCACTGGTAAGTGAAAGTGAAAGTGGTAGCGTAGAAGGAAAAAAGACCATTTCAGCCGCAGTGATCGCTTTATTGTTGTCAAACATTTGTATGTAATAGCTAGCATCGAATATCTAATTGTCTGCAAGAAAAGAAGTGCATGATTCAGTGAGAAAAAGTACGTTTTACTTACCGAGACGTTGCTGTCAGAACTCGCCATGCTGCACACGTTTGTTTTGGGTATCATACAGCCTCGTTTGCGATTTCTCTTCATTACCATACTATTTTGGGAGTTTATATATAGATATGTACGCTCGGAATATCCCGCGATTAATTAACTAATTAATTAGTATTCAACTCTAAAAATACGACGAAACAACATGTAAATAAGCATTATATGCACACAGAAAAGTTTATTTATGAACATTGCTTCCCGGAATGGGGCTTTAAATGTTTCGTTTTCCTGTCTTCATGACACCCGTCACTGCAAATCCAGTCGTAAAAAATGTCCTAAGAAATGTTCGCTTATATCCCAGGCGTATAATGGATAGCCCAAATCTATAAATTGAATACATGTACTTACGATTGAAACTCACATGGATCTAGCACTAGTAGCAGTTCCTCGTTAAATCAACTTGGGTCGTGTAAACTAATTTGGTTTGGTTTGTTTTTGCTTAACGTCCTATTAACAGCCAGGGTCATTTAAGGACGTGCCAGGTTTTGAAGGTGGAGGAAAGCTGGAGTACCCGGAGAAAAACCACCGGCCTACGGTCAGTATCTGGCAACTGCCCCACGTAGGTTTCGAACTCGCTACCCAGAGGTGGAGGGCTAGTGTTAAAGTGTCGGGACACCTCGGCCACCGCGGCCCCCTAATCGGTGATGAATTCATTATCAAAACCCTGAAACACGAAGTAATCAAGTATTAATATTAACATATCTAGGCCCCTACTCACAATTATATAATAGGAAACGTTGTTGGAACATGCAGAAGACGAAATAGATTTCAGGTGAAAATGAGCATTTGTCGACAAAAACAACAAGAAAGCTGATATTCTTTCGCCACTTACTGACAGATAGTCGATCTTCTTCAGTTAGGCAAGAAAATATATTTCGTTTTTAGGCTATTCTATATCAAAATCGTTTTTGTTTATATTTCTTCTGTAAATAAACATCCGGTGAAATTCAAACATGGCTATCAGACTTCCCGCTAAAATCTCGCTGTTTGTTGCATCATGGGATAAAAGCAAATTCTGTCGGAAATCTACTGTATCGATTTCATTCTTTTTTTACTTGTTTTTGTATATTCTACATTCTTTTCTTCTATTGTGCCATACTTTTGGTATTACTACTGTAGCATTTAAAGCTTGCACATTGCACAAGAAGATTGCACGAAGCGAACTCGTCAAATCTCGGTTGATTCCGTAAACCGAAGTAAACAAACGAGGTCATGGCCCCGAGGTCATAGGTGAACCGACCGATAATTTGATATACAGGTAATCTGACACAGTTATTAGCCTCGTCAGTACCTGTTATGTAATTCAGATGTTTTGTTTAGATGAAGGTAGCACCTCTGATCTGATCGTAGTGAAAGGCAGTCAAGCTTGACAAGATAAATTGTTATAATTAACGCCTCGGGCATTATGTAGTCTAAGAGGGGCAATATGTGTACAGGTGAGACGGGAGGTACACAGGTAGCTCCAATAAACAATAAAGCTAGGTATGATTACAGTCGACTCTCGCTTATGTTAATTAACACCACTGGTGAAATTAACTTTCGGTGCGATGTTAAGCATATATCCTGATCACTTTGTTAGCTTAACATACGGGTTTCAAGATTTAGTTTAAACTTCGCTATATCGGTAAAATTATTTATGATAGATCTTGGTGTTGCAGTTATTCAAGCCGTCTACTATATCAATTAAAATATTTATGATAGATCTTGGTGTTGCAGTTATTCAAGCCGTCTACTATATCAATTAAAATATTTGATAGATCTTGGTATTGGTCTTGATTTTTAGGTCATCTGACCCGAAGGGTCAGGATGACCTATAGTCATCAAGTTCCACCAGTGGGATTGAGCTGAAACTTACCTGAAATGATGCTGGGATGGTCCTGACCAAGTGTTGTTATTTTTCGGGTCCGGCTGAATTCCAAGATGGCCGCCACAGCCGCCATTTTGAAAACACATTTTAAACTTCTTCTCAAGTTCCACCTGTGCTGTTGGGCTGAAACTTGCCAGAAATGATCCTGAGATGATCCCGACCAAGTGTTGTTATTTTTCGGGTTGGTCCGAAATCCAAGATGGTCGCCATAGCCGCCATCTTGAAAAACACATTTTAAACTTCTTCTCAAGTTCCACCAGTGCTATTGAGCTAAAACTTACCAGAAATGATCCTGAGATGATCCCCACCAAGTGTTGTTATTTTTCGGGTCGATCTGAAATCCAAGATGGCCGCCATAGCCGCCATCTTGAAAAACACATTTTAAACTTCTTCTCAAGTTCCACCAGTGCTGTTGGGCTGAAACTTGCCTGAAATGATCCTGTTATGATCCCGACCAAGTGTTGTTATTTTTCGGGTCGGTCTGAAATCCAACATGGCCACCATAGCCGCCATCTTGAAAAACACATTTTAAACTTCTTCTCAAGTTCCACCAGTGCTATTGAGCTGAAACTTGCCTGAAGTTGAACAGCACTGTTTAGGTTCCTTAGCGCTTGTAGTACTAGTACTACTTTGAGTTTCATGACTAGCTCCGAATTTTGATAATTTGAATTGACGTTTCTTGCCTTTCTTCTTGGTTTCTTTTGATTTATACAAACTACCACTCCTTTTCTTTTCAATTTCCTCCTCCTTTGAATGAGTTATATTGCCACTTTCTTCCCTAGCGTTACCTTCAGATCTATTGTTATTAGCAATTCCCTCCCTCAAGTTATTGCTACTGTCTGTATCCTCGCTGAAGTTATTTCTATTACCAGTTTTAATTTCTTCTCTCAAGTTATTTCTATTGTCCATTTCGTCAGTTGAGTTAGCTCTACTGCCGATTACCTCCCTCAAGTTTATTAGCTCACCTGGTACGCCATACCGTGGCGTCCGTCGTCTGTCGTCCGTCCGTCCGTCCGTCCGTCCGTCAACAATTGACTTCTTCTTCATAACCGCTGATCAGAATTTAATCAAATTTGGTCAGAAGCATCCCTATGGGAAGGGGACTCAAAATTGTACAAATGATGGGGCTGGCCCCCCAGGGGCCTGAGGGGCGGGGTCAAAAGGGGTCAATTTGGCTATATTGATATAAACGACTTCTTCTTTGAAACCGAGCAATGGATATCGCTCATATTTGCCTGGTAGCATCACTAGTAGTCAGCTTTTGCACATCTTTGTAATTAATTTTTTAACATTTCCTTTGTTAACTGGTTAGCAAACTTCACATTTCCACCACATAGCTTCCCAACAGGATGTTCACAGTTGATTATCTTGTAGTCTTTTACTATCCCAAGATAGAGGTAACCATCTGCCCACTCCATCATTGCTAAATAGGCATCATCTTTCATCATGGCTTTGCTGTTGCTCTGACTGGCCTGCAGAAATAGAAGGGGTCACGATATTTTAGCATACATAGTGATATGGATCTTAACATACATACATACATACATACATGCAACAGGTAGCCTTTGGTCTCTGCAGACATAATCATAATCAGTCAGGGATATAACAAGTAATTAAAGTTTAGAACTCGTACAAGTTACTATAAAGTAAGTATTGACATCCTTTGGAAGTTACTTCCCTGGATCTCTGATAACTTAAAGGAAAATAATCTGATAACTTGAGTGAGTTATTCAGGTGTTTTGAGAAATGAAAAAAATTGACCACGGGAAAAACTTGCTCAGAAATTTTTTGAATTCATTTAAACTTAATACTATAGTTTCTATCAAATTTTGTTTAAGCAGGATGTGTGATGTTTTTAAAATGCGATAATTTCTACATATTATAATTATCCAAAGTATTAAAAATCATTTTACAAATAGGCCGATAACTTGTACAAGTTATAATCCTGACCGACTGATGACACGTATGTGCGATAAGTTTTCTATATGTTGCCTAGATACTGGCCATAACTCATGTTAATTTTAGAGTGTCAGCTCACAGAAGTGTCAGGCTGCAGCCAGACAATACGGCCCAATCCAGTCACCACAATCAACTATTAACACCAAGCACACCAATTGTTCCTCTGTATTGTTTAATGCTGTTTTGGGAACATATTGCCAATTTCAAGTCTTGGGCATGACCGAAATCATTGAGGAAGATTTGTTTATTGCCTGATCAACACAAGATCAGTCATTTACAGACATAGCAGTTTGACATGGTGGAGGAAAAGTTTTTTTTAGCTGAAACTTGTCATAGCTGTAACGTTTTTGCTAATCATCCGATTTTGTTGAAATTTGGTATAACCGTACGAATTTCATTGCATGGAAACAAAATTTCAACATTGTCCGATTTCGTTCAAATTTGGCAATTTATGTAACTAAATAGACAACTACGAATTCAACCCATGGCATAAATGTTCAGCAGAACTTGCTGTGCAATCACAAAAATTCTAGTTGTTTTTGCATTGATATTTCATTTTCATCTTATTTTAAATACCTGTTTCTTTGGGGACGGCCTCGAAGCATTGCATTCAGCAGACTAATAATAAAAAAGAAAAGCAAATGAGTTAAAGTCTAGTTACACATATATTAAAACTATCACAACCCTAGGGAGGAGGGGATTGGTTTATTGTCGGATCAACAGTTGGTCACAGAAAACAATGGTCATAGACCTTAAGCAGTCAGGGGTGTAACTTATTTAAGTTACAAAACTTTATAACTTCAATAAATTATGTTTAAGTATTTCAATAACCTTTTCAAAAAAAAAATCGGACATTGTGCTCAGATAGAAATTGTACACAAACTATTAGATTAAGTTCAGTTGATTACAAATATTCTTTCAGCAAGTCTGTACAAATTGTCAAAACTATTAAATTTAGGATTTTATTTGTAACTTATACAAGTTACAAAATCTTCTATCAAAAAATATTTTGTAACTTATACAAGTTACAATTCAAATAAATGCTAAATTTTAACAGTTTTGACAATTTTTACAGATTTGCTCAGAAAATATTTGAACTTCATGAACAATTCATGAATTGTTCATGAACGTTAAATGGAACATCCGAGTTCATAAAGTCTAGTTCATGAACTAAAGTATTCATGAACAGTTCACGAACAATTCACGAACAATTCATGAACAGTTCACGAACAATTCATGAATAGTTCACGAACAATTCACGAATAGTTCATGAAATAGTTCATGAACAATTCATGAATAGTTCACGAACAATTCATGATTAGTTTATAAACGATTTGGGAATTGTTCACTAACAAACTATTTATAAATTGTTTACTGAAATTAAGTCTAATATTTACACTGACACCAAAATTAATGTCGGGTAAAAAACAATAGATTTTAAATAAGAAAATGAAGTTCAGAAAAATGTTAACATTAATATACATACCGGGCCAGTTTTAATACAAATAAACAAAAATACAGCTTAAATCACGAAATGAAATTCAAAATGAATTGCCCTTTAATGGGCAAGCACACAATCTTTTAATATGGCCCAAGTTTGAAAATCTCCAGAAAATGGAAGGGAGAAAAAAGATCCATTTCAATGACTGAATGAGTTCATTGTTTGTTTTTTCTCCTTTCCATTTTCTGGAGATTTTCAAACTTTTTGAAAAACTGCTGGCTCTGAAGTCCAGTTTTTTCAGCGACTGCCCTGGTCAAAATGTCAAACTTTTCAAAATTAAGTGCTGGGCGACTCAGTGCCGCCTCGCCACTCTGGGCAGATCTTTTGCCCGTCCTTGAACAATTGATAAGTTCGTCTCTAGTGAAACATGCCTGGGCCATTTTGCGAGTTACTTCCATCACATTCGAATTCGAAGTATTTATGGCCGATTTCATCAATTCTTCTATTGTTGGTGGCAGTTTTAGAGTTTCCGAATCCGGTTCTTCTTGTAGTGGAGCTTGTTGTGGAGTTTCTTGTTGCGATGTTTGTTGTGGGGTTTCTTGTTGTGGGGCGCGTCGTGGGGTTTCTTGCAGTGGTAATGACCCACGTAAATGCAAAATCACCTGAAGCTCTGATATACTAAGTAATTAGAAGATACAATGTAGATGTTGCATCTACATGCCAAATGCATCATTTATGATCAATTTAAACATGATGTATGGAAGACTCATTTGACAGAACAGAAATACATCAAAAAAACCTCACATTGGAACAAAAAACAACATACTCAAAAATTCACGTGGAAATCTCTCCAAAAAAGTTGTATTATATAATCCAAACAATTGAAAAGCCGTTAGAGAAGCGGAACTACAAAACATGATAAGTCTCATAAGGATCCATTGAAAAGTGTATGAGAAGAAAAGTCCGGACAAAAATGAAAGAAGAAAGTATTAAATGATCTGCAGACAGACCAAGGCACTGTAAACTAGTTTTTGTCAACTGTATTATTCACTGTGAAGTTTTACTTTATCGCCTTTCCGTTTTTACAAGATTGTCAAACATCTTTTTGATTGTCTCCCTGCTGATGGAGCATTTCACAAGCAGGACCTGCTCCACCAGTTTCAGTTTCTCTGCGTCAAGTGGGGGCCTTGCTGTTCCAGGTGAATAAAAAGGTTTTTCTCCAGTCCTTGAACAAGACAAAAAGGTCCTGTCTCGAAAACACAGTTAAGGAAACTCGTCTTACACATTCGCTGATTTCCCTTTCGCCCTAGGAACCAATATGTTGAACAGACTTTAAAAGACTGTCAACTGTCATTGTTGTGGAGGTTGAAGTTGATGGTGTTTGGGCTAATTCAGTGCCAGAGGCGGAGGAACTATTCTCTGCAGTACTGTTTCTAGAAGAAAGCTCTGCGAACTTTCTTTTCAAAGGCTTAAGGGAGGACCTCAAATCTTTCACCTTCCTTTCAAGCTGGTCCACCCTCTCCTCCAGCCTTGGGCTGCCACTGGAAAGAAAAAAAGATAAAAGTTAAAAACATACAAAATAAATAATTGTTAAAAACATACAAAATAAATAATTAACCTTCATATCTATTTCAAAATACTTTTATGTGTTTACACTATCTTAAAGTTCTGCAGATCACTGATAATATAATGCTTAGATATGCTTAGAACTAAAGCAGTTCTTAACCTGTTCAAGAACTAAAGTTCAAGAACATGGTACATTATTTTGATAAGAACAGTTCTTGATGTTCTTGAACTGTTCCAGATCTCTGTTTCGCAGGGGTGGTGTCCTTAGTTGGGGCTGCTGTGTTTCCTTGGCCCTCTTTCAGCTGTACCATTATGGCATGGACAAAGTCCTGCTCCCCAGAGTCTCCCGCTGCTGGTCCTGATCCACTGACCTCCTCCTGACGGAAGCTTAAAACCCGAAGGTTCTGCTGACTCAGTATCCATATCTTGCGTCATGAAGGACACCCTTGCTGCTCTGCAAATAAGCTTTTGCTGCCCGATAGGGCTATCCCTGCCATGGATTCTACTGAGGTAAACCCCATTTTTGTTAAAATGTCCAGCCCCAAACAGAAAAAACTAGCTATTTACTTGCTCGTCAAAATAGCTCGCAGCAAGCTAGTCGCACGCTGCTTTCACTACCTAGTCACTAGCAAGTATTTGGAACCTTTTTACGCGCTTAAAACTAGCTTGCGAACTAAAACACTGCATGATGATTATTACCAATTAGCTCGCAACTAGCTCGCGACTAGCTAGTGACAAGCTCGAGACTAGCTAGTGACAAGCTCGCGACTAGCCTGCAACTAGCATGTGGCATTAGCTCTCAGCACACATACATTAACCTGCATGAGTCCTGATGTAACACATGCCTCCTTACCCTGCGAAAATATGCAAGGATATCCCCGGATAATCAACAGTAATCCAAGTCTTGTGATATCCATAGAATATCTGTAAGGATTTCTCTGGATTTCACAAGATTTAATCCCTGGATAACCCACAACGGTATTGGAACAGGATATCTAGGAATATCTAGGGAAAAATCCAGGGTGGAGAGTCTGGATTTTTTCCTGGATATTCCAAGATTTCCAGTTCCAATACCGTCATGGGTTATCCAGAGATTAGTCTGGACTCAACAGAGATGAGGAAAGTCTGGATTTCCCTGGATATTCCAAGATATCCTGTTCCTTAAATCTTGTAAAATCCAGAGAAATCCTCACGGATATCTATGGATATTACAAGACTTATACAATGGATTAATCTGGATTAGTGAAGACAATTCTAGACTAGTCTAGACTAATCCAGACTGGTTTTATACACAACACAAACAATTGATAAAAGGTACACAAAAATTTATTGTTCAAAACCTTGCAACTTGTTCAGGTTTACAATAATAAATTTTTTGGCATTCTCAGGGGCTGCTCTGTTATTACTACAATACACTAAGAGCTAACATATAACATCATTATTTACAACAAAATACTTGTTAAATGATAATATAAGAAATTTAAAGAAATCAAAGTCGTGGGGTGATCCCCGAGCTTGAGCGATCCCAAGCTTACCGACTAAGACAGGAGTGGGGCGATCCCCGAGCTTAGGCGACCCTAAGCTGGTGGCTTGGGACAAGATTGGGGCGATCCCCAGGGACTCGAGCGATCTCGAGCTAAGAGTAGGAGATTGAAGCAATCCCAAGAACCTCGAGTGATCTCGAGTAAAGAGTCGGTAGCTAGAATGTCTAGGTAAGAACGTGATTTACGGGGCGACCCCCAACAGGCTTTACACCGACTAGACTTAAACTAGCTGGACAAACTCCTCAATTAAGCCACCTACACCTTAACATATACATATATATACTGAACCTGTTAAATGCTTAAAAAAGATAACTACAAAACAACTATACCTAATATATACATAATGAATGGGGGTAAAAAATTCCCCGAATATAAGTCCAAATCGAAGGAAGTTATATAAAACAAAGATGTAACAGAGTGAGAGCCCCCAAGAATAATGTATGGATATAGTCAATTCACAGAATTAATCTATACGTATACACTGATCATGAAGTGTAGTAGATTGTACACCAGTACCTAACTAGTACTTTTTCAAGTATTCAACTTATTTTGTGCCTGTTTAATGGTGGATGGATGAGTATGAATATAACGCTTAAAGCAATCAGACTTCCATCTACCTAAGACCTGAAGAATGTGACCTTCAACTCCCGCAGCTGCTCCAGAGGTACATGCGCCTATCCTAAAGGAATGACCACTGAAAGATTTATCATTGTAACCTAATCTGTTCAGAACTTCTTTCAAGTAAGTCAAAAACGTAGACCTAGAAAGAGACTTGTTACTGACTTCATTCTCTAGAAATAAAGGAGCATCGGAATTTGCACCTTGTCTATGTCTCAAAGTTAAAAACCGACACATGGTATCAACAGGGCGCAGGGGTTCATTTTCAAAAATTGCAATATTAACACCTTGACCAAAGGGATCTGTTTTCGAGTGTCTCAGTAATAAAAGGAATTTTGACTGATCCTTTTCCACTTTAACATCACTAAGCTTCACAAAACTATCGGTGAAAGATTTACAAGTAATTTCTCCACAACGTAAAAAACCATAAAATGCTGTTTTAAATGCAACCGATAACATCAAGTCTAAAATGGAGGGCAGTACATAGGTTTTGTAAGATTGGAAAAGTAATAGGAAGGCGTTTTTGAGTTACATTCAAATTACCTTGAGTTCTCCTAATAGCTCGCAACATGTATGGCAAACGTAATAGATTGACAAAAGGGTCACCAAGACCCTGCTTAACATAGTGAAAACGTATACCAGCTAAGTATAGTTTAATGGTATCAAAACGAAGGTGCAGAGATTCTTGGCAAAAAGTTACAAAAAACATCAGAATGTCTTCGGTAATGGCCGGTAGAGTTCCTGGAAGCCACAGTGCCACTAAACGTTGTATGGCTAAAAAAGTCAAAAAACATGACAGAGCAGACTTGTAGGTAGCCAAGGTCGCCTTACTTAGAGAATTGTCCCACCACTGAGAGAAGTCATACTTCAATCCAACAATATTTCCTGAAAAGGGAGGCAGGGTGTTGCTTCTACGTCTGCATGTGGTGCCAAAACTCTGAACCTGGTCATCTGCCAACGAGAAAGAGCATCAGCAATACAATTCCTAGTACCAGCTATGTGTTTAGCATGGATGACAAAATTGTATTTAGCTGCTTGTAAAGTTAGTCGTCTCATGAGTTTCATAATACTGGCTACCTTTGATCTCCCTTTACATATTATTTCTACCGTAGACATATTGTCACAATGAAAAAGAATTCTTTTGCGCGACCACAGATGCCCCCACAAAACACATGCCATCACTATAGGGTATAGTTCGAAAAGTGCCATAGAAGTTCGTTCTTGAGTCAATTCTGGAGGGAAATGATCCTGAAACCAACTTCCTCGGTGAAAACCTCCAAAAGAAGTTGGTGTAACATCAGTAAATATCTCCAAGTCAGCAGCTAGGGTAATGTTGTCGTCCAGGAAGAATGACACACCATTCCAGGATAAAAGAAAAGATAACCACATGGCTAGATCTGAACGCACCGCTGAGTTTAGGTGAACATGGTAATGTAGTTCAGTGACCGAGGTAGATAATTTAATGAGATGCGAGACAAAAGAACGACCAGGGCGTATTACCCTGCTGGCAAAATTCATGTGCCCTAAGAGACTCAAAAGTTCACGTTTTGTACAAGTTTTTCTTAAAGAAAAAGACTCCAAAATGTCACGAATTCTATTCACTTTCTCCATAGGAAGCCGTGCCTCCATATTGTTTGAGTCAAGACACACGCCTAAGTATTCTAAGCACGTACAAGGTCCTTCCGTTTTGTGCATAGCAATAGGTATACTTAGTTTATGGAATATGGCCATGAACTTCTCCATAGTAGCATTAGCATCTACATGAGGTGGTTCTAAAACTAGGAAGTCATCCAGTAAATGTAAGACATTGTCAATTTTGTTAACATTTTGCGCGATCCAGCAGATAGCCTGGGAAAGACTGTCGAAGATTTTGGGGCTTGATCTGCTACCGAACACTAGTCTAACAAAGAAATAAAATTTATGGTTCCAAGAAACTCCATGTAGAGGCCACAACTCCGGTTTGATCGGCATTAGTTTGAAGGCATCAGAAATATCTGTTTTCATCAGCCAAGTTCCCTTCCCGAGCTTTTTGATTAGATTAATAGCATCATCAATCTTAACATATTGTAAGGAATGACTATCTTTGTCTATTAGACTGTTCAGACTCGGATTTTCAGGGTCATTGTGAGGAGCAGACATATCCACAATTAAACGTTTCTTTTTCGAGTATTTATGCTCTGCAACACCGATGGGGTTGATTCTACTATTTAAAAATGGAATGGAATCAAATGGTCCTAATAAAAAACCTTTCTGCAGTTCTTTCTGTAATAAACCTTCAACAGTGTCTGGATCCTTTAGTGCTGATACTAAATTCTTACACTGAAAACTTTGAGTTGGTAGATTTAGGAATCCTGTATCAAAACCAGAAGTCAATCCGTTTAATAAAGTTGACACAAATTTAGAGTCTGGGTGGTATTGAAGGTCTTTTCTCAGTGCTGCTATGCAGATAGGTGTTGTGGCCACAAGGTTTATCATCTTTTCCTGTTTTGATATCCAGTCTGTTCTAAAGGGCAGTCTTTTTTCGCGTGACTGTTCTTACAGGTAATGCAGACATGTAGTTTGTTACACGATGTAACTGAACATCCCCTCTCCCCATTAAAATTGTTACAGATTTCTTTGTTACTATGAAAGATTCTGGGTCTCCCATGGGTGTCAGTCTTGCGGCTATTGGCATCTTTATGTATAGCTTTCTCGGACGTGGAAAGATTGAGATGTGGTCCATTTTGCAGAGGGGACGATGGACAAAAAGTAGACAAATGTAGAGAGCTACTACAATAAACACACACATGAGACTGACGGTTTGTAAAAATGTTGCTGAACAAAGTGTTGTCTCTCACAGACCAGTCTACGCACACGTTATTGCACCGTAGATATGCCGCAGCACGCATAGAAAATTGACAGTGATATTCATAGAACCCTGCCCCTGGAAAGCGGGAAGCCATATCGATAATGTCCCTTTCGTACATGTCCAACTCAACTCTTCTGTGGGGAAAAGTATCGCACATCACATGCTTATAAGATCCAAATGCCTGTATGAATTCACCAAGACTCAAAACACGACTAAGTCTATGATCTGGTTTTGTCTCTGGATTGTTATTATCACCCGAACCTCGAAAATATGGTATTAGTAGCGCAGCAAGATTCACGTCCCTACCTGTTATGATGTTGTTTCTTAACTGCGGGGATACAGTTTCTACCAACGGAAGTGTATGAGCTGCGTAACCAAAAGTAGTACGTGTTGCGCTTGTGATATTACCTCGCAGTTGTTCAGCACTTCCAGCAGCTGCCGATGGTGAACTCGGTATATTGTTGAATGCACTGTAAGCCGAAGAAAGCGTAAACTCCGGCGATGTTGCCGAACTTGCTGTGGTAACGGTAGATACATGTGTGTCTTGATTAACGAAGGGCGTTCCTGGGTTAATCGCATTATTAACCGTATAATTTCTGTCCTGGATGGTGTTCCCTGTTGTAGTAGGGACGGTCGATTGCAATTTTTGCTCCAAATTGTCCACTTTACTGTTCAACAACGACACTGACTGGGACAACGAAGATAGAACTGCAACCATGTTGTTGATATCATGGGGGCCGCCATCTTGGTTGACGTCACCCAAGGAATCATGGGATCGCGCACCTTGGCTAGAAGGGAAGTGACGCGTCCCTGACCTAGTTTCGTTGGCACTGTTATCGTTGGCTCCATTTCCTCTCAACAGCCTCACAAGGGCAAAACGTCGCACATGATTAGGAAAATTAATTCCACGGTCTCTACACGAAGCTTTCAAGCGTGCAATCGTCCAGTTTTCGAGAAGTTCTGGATCGTACGGCGTCGATCTTTTGTTAAGCCTCTTCTTAGGCGCCATGTTATTAAAACGAAACTTACAAGTAGATAGAGTCCGTATGAGGAAAAAACACGAGGTAAATACTATCACACAGATGAATTTCCTCACCATAAAACATGGTTACAAACGTTTTTAAACATGGTCACAAATCTTTCGAGTCCAAACACGGAAAGTCCCAAATTCAAACAGCTCCGATGATGTCGGTGATAAACAAAGAAAATCCTTGACACAAAATGTAAACACAAACACGTGTTAAAGTTAAAACCCCGCAAAAAACGGGAGCAGCAGCGATGTGAAAATGCATACACAGTTGAACACGATGGTATGAAAGGCAGGAATGACGTAATTACAGTAGAAATGTTCCAAGAAAGAGAAACGAAAAACACAGCTGCTGGATCAACTCTGAAAAACTTACTGACCTTCTGCAGCTTCAATTGGGGTTACCCCTTTAACGATCAATTGACCATTGGTCAATTGGGTCACGTGATGAGGGAAGAGGTTATAGGTCACGTGATAAGGGAGGAGGTTAAACTTAATAGCAGGCGACAACGGTTGTGTAGTGTACAAACAAATATTTAGGTGAACCTAAATAAACATTTTAATTTAATTGATTGCAAAAAATATGTAAATGCACAAGTGAATGCATGTTGTAATAAAACACTAATTCTGTACACACACAAATCTATCCATAATCAAACAGAAAACAAAAGCAACATGCTGATTCTATAATATTCATGTAAGATTTATATTTCATTTGAGTACCCCAATGCCTTTACCAGTTGAATACAGACAGATTTTACCACTGGCATTCCAATTTATAGTTGGATACAGCACATTCCAAATTCAACACAAGACTGAGCTGAAGAGTACCTTTTCTGATACAGAAATTAAAATAAAAAAGCAGAATGCTTACTTCATATTTTGTACATAATTAAAACAAGGAGATGACATCCACAATTGATTTATCTTTATTTATTCTATGTAATATATGATCTTTAACAGTAAAGTGGACCATAAATTCTTGAAGATGTTCCATAAATTAAAACCTTTGAGGAAATGTCTACTATATGATCACAAGTTTGGTCAAAGTTTATTATCACATAATTGGGGACCTGTTATCCAACGAATTCCTTCTGTAATATATCTGCCTTTGTCAAAAATATGATATATATACGGTATACTTCTGGCATCCTATCCATGCACACACACTTCATCTTCAAGATTCATAATAATGTTTCTACATTATCATCAACAGTTATTTGACAGCAAGTTAGACCTCTGTACATCAGTACTTTTAATAATCAGTCCCTGTGTCTTTCAGTTCACTTCATTTGTCTTTGACTGTTGGACTTGCTAGCTTTTAAGCCATAAAACTGGTCAGACTCCTCTAGTATACGATGAAAACGTATGTAGACTGGACATAGAAACCTGAAAATACATGAAATTCTATGATATAACAATTTGTATTAGCAGGGCATCCAGTTGACCCTTGACTTCTTGCAATTTCAGAAGTCAAATCACAATTTCTGAACAATCTGAAGGGTCAAAACATATGTCAAATAGACATGTCCCTCCAAACTCAAGAGTCAGATCTCAATTTTGGGAGTCAAAAACATACCCTCAGGGGTCAACTGGATGCCCTGTATTACCATCAACTGGTGTAAGTGTGATAATGTGATTGCAAAAGAATACAATTATAATAATTGAACAACAATTATCTAATATTGATTAAATCATCTTGACAAAACATGATCAGATGTGAATGAAAACTTAAAGTAGTATCTTAATTATTAAGATCTTAATATAGATACCGATGAACTCATTTAGTAGAAATATGGGGGAAAAAACGTGCACAAAAACGATCTAGGCCAGCATGATCATCCTACAGGTTTTTAATCTAAATCAATGATTTTGAATTCAGAAATAAACTACGTCACGCCAGAATGTGAAATGGATGCACATAAAAATGCGTCCTTAATTTAATTTGACCCCTTATGTGTGTCAACAAACACCGTACCGCACGTGTGTACTCGCTGTCGGTATATGTGCAAGTGAATCTAGATCGGCTGTACGTGCATGGCCTGTAATTTCCGGTGAATACATGACTAAAACTCAAAAACAATAAAGACCACTCCTATGAAGTTAATATACATACTCATAATTAAATGGTGTAACAGGATCGAATGGTATGTAGCTATATACTCAGTAGGCCTACTGACAGGTGACACTGACAGCCGACGACAAAATTCAATTTCAAATAGAATATTGTAAACTTACTGCACAAAGATTTCCTTTGATAATTGCACACCATAAACATCAAGAACGGTGAAATTGTTTTTCCATTAGTCGATCTTCTTCAGCACAACATGTTCAGTCTAAAACGTGATTTGTTTAAACGCAAAATACCGTCTTCTAGTCCTTTGTTTCTTCCCGAAGTTCCCGCTAAAATCTCGCTTCCGGTAAGCTTATACGGAATCTGTTCAAAATCTAAATCCAGTCGATGTTATTCGTGTTTAATATTCTCGATTTTGTTGTTTTATTGCCTTATTTTTTTAAAAGATTACTTCTACAAACATATGAACATAACATGCTTGTACAAGCCACAATATGCATAAAGTTACAAACGTATTTTCCTAAGCGGCCCTAAAGTCCAATCGGGCCGCTTATGCCATTTATTTTGCACATCAGCTGTGTACAGGCGAGACTCGCCTACGTACACAGGTAATGCAATCAAGCATGGTCATACGATATATATATATCATTCGACTGTTGCTAATTAATGAACGCTCCTGATGCGAAGTATTTTGTTTTTAGCACGCGGACACATACATCTAGACTTTACGGCATTGTAATGTTTTAACACACGTGGACTGTTCACATTACGATAATGATTACGTAACGTGTTGATAGTTGTTTAATCTGATCGGACGGGTTTGTATTATACTATATGTCAATTAAATGAGTTAAATCAGTTGCAGATATTTTTTTTTTGATATTTTTATTTCCACTGTTTTGTAATTTTATTTTTTATTTATTATTTATTTTTTTGCTGTAAATTTACGTGAAAAAAACACTTGACTTTTGTCAGATGCATTAGTTCAGTTATTAACGGTATATAACAGAAAGGAGTTTTGTACAATTGATCACATCGAACATGATGCAGTTTTCTTACAGGAGGTCTGAAATTGATTTTGGTACCAATTTTTTTAAATGATCTATTGAAAACTTTTTTAGTGAATTTGAATGAGCTGACATCCATGATACATGTATAAGCTTATATATACTTGAGTATATTGTAACTTGCACATCTTTTCAGTTACATGAATTAAACAAATGTTGAATAAATTTAACAGTTAATCTTATTCTAAGTAGTAGTTTTTATTTGGCAATTTGCTGCCTCTTTCAAAAGTGTTATAATTACAAAAGAGGAATTGAAAGATGGTTTAATAGTTTACCTTTCTAGAGATGTTTATTTTACAGACAGAATATTAGAAGGAAGTTTTAGGCATGCTCATGTTGAATATATATAATTGGTAAACTATACATCCAAGTTTTGTAAGTATGAAAACCTTCAAATTTAGTGATAACAAATTAGCTTGTTGCGAGCATAACAGAAAATGACTAGCTATTTGTGAATAAACAGAAAAGTGACTAGCTTGCAACTAGCTCGCGCAAGCTCATGACTAGCTCATTGCAGAATGAGACAAGCTCGCAAAATGATCGCTGAAATCTTTGCAAGCTAGTACTACCATACCATGCACATATTTCGAGCTAATTGCGAGCTTGATAGCTTCAAACTAGCTAGTCTCTAGCTTGTTTCTAGCTAGTGACCAGCATGTATTTTTGTAAGGGTACTTCTTTTCGCAACATGCCAGTACTCACCACAATGGTGACATTGTTCCCTTTCCTTACTGTCCTGCTTCCTGTCTGTTTGCACACTGTTCACAGGTTTGAGTCCATCCAGTAACTTTTTGTTTAATAAAGGTGTTTTGACATATTTGGTTTCCAGAATAAATAACAACAAAATAAACAAATAAATGTAATCATAAGATCTATACAAATTGTCAGATGTCATTGCGCGACGTTAGTCGTCCATCAACATTTGCTTCAAATCGCAACTTGTCAAAAAGTTCTTATTAGATTTTGACCAAATTTGGTCCTTGGCAGACGGGGAACATCTGGTTGAATCGTGGTATGGATTCAGCTTCTGGCAAATATCATCAGATTGTTGTCCTCCATGCTTTCTGTTAAAAAACAAAAACAAAAAAAACCCACAAACTTTTCAGTTATTACATGTTCCTTTTTTTTAGTTTCCTTATCTTGTCGTTGACGCTTTTTACAATCCTGCCCCAATCCTGCTCTGCCTTTCCTGGTGCCGGGAGGAACTGTGTGAATATGTAAGCTGAAAAATACGATAAACAAAAAATATGTTATTTGGAAACAAAAACTATTGAAGTACTCAAATTTTCACTATATTGTTGATGCCATGAATTAAAACCATATGAAAATTGTGTGGTCTCCTTATTAACAGGGTTAGCACGGGCCTTGAGAAAGCCTTGAATTTCACCTTGGGCCTTGAAAAGCCTTGAATTTCATTCTGGGCCTTGAAAAGCCTTGAAAATTGGTTTACAGCCTTGAAAAAGCCTTGAATCTTAAGGTTTCATTGAAACCCTGGCCACTGATCATTTGGATTCAACTTTGTCTATGACGCCTCTCCTACAGACGTTTATGATTTCAAAGTCAAGTTGTATTTTGATAGTGGATAGTTATAATTTGCTTTTTTGTTTTCTTGTTCCCTTTCAATTTTACTTAGATGATGCGTAAAATGGGCCTTGAATATTTAATTAAGACATTGAAAAAGGCTTGAAATGGCCTTGAATTTGGTTTGACATAAACTGTATGAACCCTGATTAAATGTGTATAGTTACATCTCCATGCTTTATTCCTGTATTCTGGCATTAGTGTTTTGCCATGCTGGTTGTTGCCATATACGGTTGTTAGCTCACCTGGACCAAAGGTCCGGTGAGCTTATGTCATGGCGCAGCGTCCGTCGTCCGTCCGTCGTCCGTCCGTCCGTCCGTCCGTCAACATTTGCTTCAAATCACTACTAGTCAAAAAGTTCTTATTGGATTTTGACCAAATTTGGCCAGAAACATCCTTGGCAGAAGGGGAACAGATTTTGCATAAATGGTGACTCTGACCCCCGAGGGGCCAAAGGGGCGGGGCCCAATAGGGGAAATAGAGGTAATTCCTTTAAATCGCTACTAGTCATAAAGTTATGAATGGATTTGAACCCAATTTGGTGAGAAACTTCCTTTGGGGAAGGGGAACATATTTTGCATAAATGGTGGCTCTGACCCCCGAGGGGCCAAAGGGGCGGGGCCCAATATGGGAAATAGAGGTAATTCCTTTAAATCGCTACTAGTCATAAAGTTATGAATGGATTTGAACCCAATTTGGTGAGAAACTTCCTTTTGGGAAGGGGAACATATTTGCATAAATGGTGGCTCTGACCCCCGAGGGGCCAAAGGGGCGGGGCCCAATATGGGAAATAGAGGTAATTCCTTTAAATCGCTACTAGTTATTAAGTTATGAATGGATTTGAACCCAATTTGGTCTGAAACATCCTTGGGGGAAGGGGAACAGATTTTGCATAAATGGTGACTCTGACCCCCGAGGGGCCAAAGGGGCTGGGCTCAATAGGGGAAATAGAGGTAATTCCTTTAAATCGCTACTAGTCATAAAGTTATGAATGGATTTGAACCCAATTTGGTCTGAAACATCCTTGGGGGAAGGGGAACAGATTTTGCATAAATGGTGACTCTGACCCCCGAGGGGCCAAAGGGGCTGGGCCCAATATGGGAAATGGAGGTAATTCATTTAAATCGCTACTAGTTATTAAGTTATGAATGGATTTGAACCCAAAATGGTCAGAAACTTCCTTTGGGGAAGGGGAACAGATTTTGCATAAATGGTGACTCTGACCCCCGAGGGGCCAAAGGGGCGGGGCCCAATAGGGGAAATAGAGGTAATTCCTTGAAATCGCTACTAGTCATAAAGTTATGAATGGATTTAACCCAATTTGGTCAGAAACATCCTGGCAGAAGGGGAACAGATTTTGCATAAATGGTGGCTCTGACCCCAAAGGGGCCAAAGGGGCGGGGCCCAATACAGGAAATAGAGGTAATTCCTTTGAATCGCTACTAGTCATAAAGTTATGAATGGATTTGAACCCAATTTGGTCAGAAACATGCTTGGGGGGAGGGGAACAGATTTTGCATAAATGGTGACTCTGACCCCCGAGGGGCCCAATAGGGGAAATAGAGGTAATTCCTTTAAATCGCTACTAGTTATTAAGTTATGAATGGATTTGAACCCAATTTGGTCAGAAACATCCTTGGAGGAAGGGGAACAGATTTTGCATAAATGGTGACTCTGACCCCAAAGGGGCCAAAGGGGCGGGGCCCCATAGGGGAAATAGAGGTAATTCCTTTAAATTGCTACTAGTAATAAAGTGATGAATGCATGCTCTAAAAACAATTCTTGAGGACTTTCATACCTTAGATAGTCTGGACTTCATTAATCTTTATAGCAGTTCCGATTCCCACACTATAACCATATATAGCATTGTTTGAGATTTACAAATAAAACAAATTGAATATGAACATTATTTTGACATTTGGTCTAATTCAACCAGGTGAGCGATACAGGCCCCATGGGCCTCTTGTATTTTGTATTCTAAAATAATATACAACTGTTAGCACACATTGATAATTCTAAAATATCTTAGATATTAAGATTTGACAATTTTTTATGTTTTGAGTAGAATATTTCAATACACTGAACTGCATCCTGTAGTAAGATACACTGTACACAGGAACACAACACTCTCCAACTGAAAATAAATTAAAAATTTTTTTTTTTATTATAAATAGTTTAATAAAATGTAAAATTGAATGTTGAATATTTTTAATAGTACAGTCTAATATGCCTTATAAATGAAGCATGACCAACAACGTGTACACAATCACAGGCACCGGCAGATCACGACCACGTGGAGTGAGAAAACAAAACACACACGTGAAGGAAACAGACATTAGCAAATTTCAATACGCAGATATTGTCATGATACAAATTGAATTTTAATAGTAAGTACTTACCATGAAGTTAACAAAAATAACGTTGCATCGAACTCGATAATCACTAGACGATACGTGTGGACTGCACACACACCACCGTATACATAATCCACATGCCCAATATAAACCGGAAACGTAAGCATGGCGGGTAATACAACGATACGGTCGTCGGATAAGCGGATTTAAAAAAAAACAACACAAAAACAGTGTAATATATTTTTTATTTTTATTTTTTAGGCATAGTCAATAGATATATAAGGTACAGTACACAATATGGAAACTAGTAAATTAAATTAGTGTGTGAATGAAGTATGACGAGTGAGAGCCCTTTTTTGAGAGGACAAATATTGTAATGTGTATTGCTATAAATCTGAGTAAATAAAATGTTTGTTTGAAAAAAAAAAAGAAAAAAAAATTACATACCAATAAAAATCACTTCATTATTTGCTCTGAAAATTCAATTCAATAGCATTATTTTTTTTAAAGTACTTAAAAACACAATGAAACAACCCCCCCCCCCCATATGCTATCCTACTCTTAAAGATGCCCTTTTCTGCTTTAGGTATTTTTTTTGGACTGTTTGGACACCTTGGATGTTACAGTGGTCCTTGATAGTCCTGGAAACTTTGGTAAAGCCGATCATCAAATTTGGGTGTGGCAGCACAGTGACTATTTACCCTCTGTCCTGTCACACTATGCGATATTAAATAATCAACAGGAAATAGAGCCAGTAATATGGTGTGCACACACGTATAAAGATCATCTTTTTGGCACACCATATCCTTCAAGTCACTTAATGTGTGGTGACCTTTGTATGTCTGTATGTCTGTTGATGATGATGACGATGATGTTTGTTCTGTTGTCTTTGTTGTATAAAAGTCATTCTCCAGTAGTGCTCCCAAAAGGCGGAAATTTAAAAAAAAATTAACTTAAAGATATTTGACTTATTACAACTTTTCTAGAATATGTGTTGCTTTTAGCTTTCAACTCTGAAGTGATGAATATAACTGGCACAGTAGTTTTTAAGAAAAATATAATAACAATATGGTGTCACGTACAAACTGTTGTGTCCCTTTTCATTACAATTTTGGTAAAAAAAATCAACAAGAATAAGAATACACATTTACTCTATTCAAAGCTTACCTATATTGAATTAGAAATAAAAGCATTGGCCTGTTTACTCTATTCAAAGCTTACCTATATTGAATTAGAAATAAAAGCATTGGCCTGATTGACCGATATCGTGGACAGCAGGATCTTCAATTTGTTTGACGCCATAACGTACGTTACACCCCATGTGAGAAGTTATATTGATCAGTCATGGAAAGTCATAATTTCCAACTGAACACAGCTTAGAATGCTATACCTATGGAGATTCATAGCTACAACAGTTGGTACAGATAACATCTAAAACAACCAGCATATAGGGCATATAACATGCCATAACGTGCATTACGGGGACACAAAAATTAATGATGACCAAATAAAATACTATAAAATTATAAATTCATGGAAAATTGTGTTGTTAACATGAAGAAAGTCAACTGTTAAATGTCTCAAAAGAGATTGATTCATGTGTGATCTGTTGACATCCTTCAACTGGGCATCTATAATATGAAACAATTGGGTGTATTGTGGCTTGTTCTTATGACCAGTGAGCTCTTTGCACCTCATCTTGGAAATTACAGGTATAGTTCTCTGTAAAGTCCCATCACAAATAGACACCATTTTTCTGGGATATTAGTATTTCAAATTGTGGAATCTGCCACCGTGCATTCCCAAGATGTTTGGCATAAAGTTTCTCCCACGATCTGACACCCAAAGATTTAGGGGCACCATATCTGCAGATTATCTCCCTGTACAAGATGTCGGCTATCTCGTTGGCCTCTCGAGTTTTCAAAGGGAATGCTTCCACAAAACGAGAGTAACTATCGACACAACAGTATATACTAATATTTCTCTTTAATTGGCTTTGAGGTCCCAGAATATCCATGTGCCATCGTTCAAAGGTGTTAACAGTTGGCAGAGGATGAAGAGGTGCTCTATGGTTTACTGGTGGCTGTTTTGCTCTCTGACATGCCAAGCAAGAGGACACATTCATGTATATGTGTATACATCCTAGGCCAGTAGTATCGTGATGACACAATATTGTAAGTCCTATCAAAGCCTTGATGTGCTCCTCCTGTCAGGGCGTCATGGCAATGTTTCATCACTTCGCGTCACATTGATGTGGGAATCGCTAATTGTTTCCTCACTCTAATGTCCTTCGTTAGTTTCCTGACTCGATAATCCCATAAACATATAATAAAAGTTGTAGAGTTTGTATTAAATATTAATATTAGAATAAAATATAAAGTGTTTTTACCTTTTTATCTTGTTTTTTTTTTTTACAATTTAATCCCATTTTCTTGTCCTTTGTTCCAAAATCACCATAGAAAATTGTTAGTGATATCTATATTTATTATTTGTTATTAGTATTCACAAATCATCATAATTGGGTTTTTTTTATTTCACAAAACCTCTACCTTTTCACTGATTCTTATGGTACTCTTCGAAACATTTTACACAAAGATGAGCAGCACAACCTGAACACTCCCATTTCACATCTGACCGCTTTCGGTTTTTTGAGCAGTTTTTACATCTGCCTCTTTTGACACTCTCTTTTGGCCAATGACCTATGCCATGTAGATCTTTATTGGAGACTCTTCTTCGCTTTCGTGCCATTCTGTAGTTACCAATAAGTAGTTTGGCCAACTTCATTCTGAAGTCGAGAAGAGATCTCTCTTTCCTACGACCAGACTTCGTCTCCAGTTGGTGATTCGATGGTGGGCTATTCAAATTGCCCTGCGTCCGTGGTCCGTGGTCCGTCCGTCCCTCCGTCCGTAAACAATTCTTGTTATCGCTATTTCTCAGAAAGTGCTGAAGGGATCTTTCTCAAATTTCATATGTAGGTTCCCCTTGGTGCCTAGTTATGCATATTGCATTTTGAGACCAATTGGAAAACAACATGGCCGACAGGCAACCATCTTGGATTTTGACAATTGAAGATTGTTATCGCTATTTCTCAGAAAGTACTGAAGGGATCTTTCTCAAATTTCATATATAACTTCCCCTTGTTTGAAAAGTACTAGAGGGATGTTTCTCAATTTACACAGATTAGTAAAAGGAAGGGAAAAATAGAGAAAAGATCAATCTGACATGGAACCTATAAAGATCGTTCAATGGTGGGCGCCAAGATCCCTCTGGGATATCTTGTTTAAAAATGGACAGTTTTTACAATTTTTTGCCCAACTTACAACAGCTTTGCATGGGGATGCTTATTGCCAAGTTTGGTTGAAATTGGTCCAGTGGTTCTTTAGAAGTTGGAAGTAGTTCAATTGAAAAGTTTACAGACAGAGAGACAAAAAAACAGACAAAAGCAGATCCCTATAGCTCCTTTGAGCTTTCAGCTTAGGCAAGCAGTGGGTGTCATAAATTTCCCATATCCTCTGCAGTACAATTACATAGTTTATGTACTGCATGGTCAGATCTGTATTAAGTACACATATAACTAATAAACTGTAGAGCTGAAGGATTTACCTTCTAGAGACATGTCATCCAAAGATTTTCCTGCACATTTTTGGGCTTGTCCTTCATCTGTGGCTATTAGCAATTTACTGACTTTTGCCAATTCAAGCGTCTGCTCTTGAAGTCTATAGTTATCTTGTGGACTGAAATGCTGTGTCCCATGTGGTTGGCCAGCCACTCAAGGTCGGTGTTAACATTAAGATCCATCACCTGTCAAATAGATGGAAAAGTGTGAATATATTTTTTAAATTGTATGAAAAATTTTGTGACATGAAATAAGAGCGGCTATTCAAGGATAAAAAATGTGTTGTTTCACATTTTACATGTCTCTTTGAAGGTAGTCAGTTACTGGCAATAGGATTTACAAATGGGCAAGTATAGCTAAAAGATGCCTTGTAAATTTACTTACTTTCACAGAAATTAAAATAATTTATATGTAAATATTGTTTTGATGAACCAAAATCCAATGAATTTACCCGAGAGACAGTGGCCACATATTAGTGGTGGTTATCAGATCAGGTCTCACTAAGTTTGCACTTAAAAAAGAAGTTGTATACTTTAAATCATCCCAGCCTTTTAGATAGCCTGTAGTTGTACTTGGTGCAGCAAAGAGGTACTTGTTTGTTAGATTTAAAGCTGTTCTTGTTTCGACAAGAATGTCAATGGCATTCCTCCCCTTTTGAAACGATTATGAATAATTCATGAACATTCATGAATAGTTCATGAATTATTCATGAACAAAATTCATGAATATTCTTGATTTATTCATGAATATTTTCATGAAATTCATGAACTTAAAACTTCATGAACATTTTTTTCAAATTATGTTCATGAATATTCATGAATTATGTAAGTAAGTTTTTCATTCATGAAATCATCATAGTTCATGAATGTTCATGAACTTTTTTCATTCATGACAATTCATTAGTTCATGAATATTCATGAACTTAAAACTTCATGAACATTTTTTTCAAATTATGTTCATGAATAAAATCATCATATTTCATGAATATTCATGAACTATTCTATTCATGATAATTCATGATTAATTCATGAGTTATGAACTTATTTCATCAAAGTTTGTCATGAACTGCATCACTATGCATGTTTGACAATAGACTGTAGTCCTTCCATTAAAAATTGCATTCAAATGGATCCATCACTTGTTTCAAAATTCATAACTGCTTGAAATGAGTATATTTACACAATCATTTGGATGGGAAATCCTTTTAATATTCTTCAGATAAGAGTGATTTATTTTCATTATTGCATTAATTCTCATTGCACATATGATGTGTGTTTGAACAATTAAGTTAAATGGGCAATGCAATTTAAGAAATGCCAAAGCTATTTGAATATTATGTGCACTATGTAAATTTAGGTCACATGCATGGTGATTGATTTTAAGTTAATTCTTACCTATAAACAGGTTGACATATTTCCAGAGTTGAATATTTCATTTCCTGGTAGTGTTGTATTGATCATGAAGCAGGTATGAAAGATAAATACTTGCCTTCATTTGTAAAATAACATGTTATTCATCTCTGTGAGAAAACCCTCATGGCTGCCATGTATTGGAACTCTCCTGTTAGAAGTTTTCGGGCGTGAAAAAATTTGGCGGGAAAATACCTCATGCCTAACAGCTTGCTATGCCTATAAATAGTTTAAGCAGTTAGCAATGATATTTCGGATTCTGTTACGACAAATGAAATGCTACAAAGCGATGTATGCAACATGAAAATCGGTTGGATATCTATCAAAATATCGCCAAAAACCCATTCATGAAATGAACAGACAGTACTAGTAATAGGATCATTTAAAGGAGTATATGTATTATCAGGCTTATTTGAGCCCATGTTTTCCTGAAATTTAAATTATGATTTATTTCAATGGGACCATTATAAAATCATAATAGAATATCAGGCTACCATGAAAATAACATCCTTTTACACATTTGTGTCCTCACTTCTAGTGCTGTGACGTCACAAAATAGTGGTTTTCACCTTTCTCGTCATTTTCCTCCATTTCCATGCAATTTTTCAGCATAAATGGTCTGAGGAAAGTATGAGCACACGGAAGTACTACTAAGATATTTTGCACAAATATGTGTAATGGTAAGGTCACATTCTGTGAAAATATCTTAATGGTACTTTTGTGTGCTCATATTTAACTTCAATGAAAACTAGCTGCAAAATACCCATTTTCTATCGATTTTGACAAAAAATGACGTGAAACCCCAAGTTGGTGATGTCATAATGGAAATATGTGACGTCATAGACTCTTTAAATTAGTGGATGTATTCTATGAGAAGATGTATCTGAAGATAGAATACATAGATATTGAAGCTTTTGGTGAACTTTTTAACCAAATAACCCCGATAGTACATACGCTCCTTTGGGCACTTTTGCAAGTATATAAACATACATACATCTGTTGCTGTTATGCAAATTTTAACCACATATTTCTGGAACCCCATATTCCGTGGTAAGACATACTTATTTATAACGGTTACAAATACGTTAGAAATTTAAATTAATCAATTAGGAATTGTAGTTAATAAAACAAAAAGGTACATGGGACTGAAAGGCCCAGAAGTTAAGTGGTACATGTATAAGTTCGTAACAGATTTATTTAACATGATTCAAGGCATTTTCAAGGACTTCACAAGGCCTTTTTGTGTTTTTCAATGCAATATAAAAAAAACCCACAGAAAATAGCAAAAATACCCAATTTATGTCAAGAAAATATGCAATTAACATGATTTTTCCTTTTCGGACACAAAAATGACTATGTAATTAACAGAAGTTTCTTAACAAAGATAAAGAAGGAATTTTTTTACACAAATAAGCGGATTATGCATATTAGGATCATGTGAATAAGTGGAGTCCACTGTACACCATATTAATAATTTGAATCAATAGCAGAGATGCCTACATTTTGAAACTAAAATCGGAGCGGAGGATTTGGAGGGGCAAAATTGGTCATTTTGACCGAAGTTCAGAGCAGAATTTGGCTTGCATTTATATGTAAATGGCATGTTAAGCAAAATAATGCCATGGATCATTATACCAATATGTTTTATACCATGATACATACTTATTACAAGATTGTACATTTCACCATTTTCCATTGAAGAAGGGTTCCAAATGAATGCCATAGAATATTAAGTGGTCGTGCTAACATTGACATTTGAAAGGGAAGACCTTTTCCATGAAACAAATTTAAAAAAATAAATAAAATAGATGTCAATTTAATCAAAGGACTTTAAAACAAGAATTTCACCTTGCAGATATTGCAGTTAAATATCTACCTGACACCAGAACTCAGAATCAAATCTATCCATTGTAGGGTTATTAGTCCCCTGCTGTTTGAAAAACGGGGGGACTATAGGTTCCCTTATGAATTTGCAGCATGATCACAGCATAGATGCAGTATGAATGCAGCATGGAATTGCAGCATGAATGAAGCATGACTGCAGCATGGTGCCTAATTTACCTCACTATATATTCTTACTAGTTAAAGCATGATTGCAGCATGTTTCAATTATGCAAATTATGCTGGGATCATGCTGCATTTATGCTTTAAGGAAGCATGGCCGCAGCATGATCCCAGCATGGTCTGTGAAGCATGATCCCAGCATGGTCTGCAGCATGATCCCAGCATGGTTTGCAGCATGATGCCAGCATGGTCTGCAGCATGATCCCAGCATGGTCTGCAGCATGATGCCAGCATGGTTTGCAGCATGATCCCAGCATGGTCTGCAGCATGATCCCAGCATGTTTCAATTATGCAAATTATGCTGGGATCATGCTTCAATCATGCTTCATGGCAGCATGGTTTACAAAATCAATGAAAATCATGCAATAAAAACTTGAAGAATAATTTTGTATTACATTTTATTTGGTAATTAACATGGTATAAAACTTTTCATACAGGCTGTTTTTTCTAGTTCAAACATTTAAAACTTATCAATGAAATGAGAATGTGACAAAACAAATTTTAATTCTAATTTACCCATGGTACTTATTTTATTTGCCTCTTATATTCTTTTTCTCAAAACTTCCATCACATACACAACACAGCTATCTTTTTCTAGTACAATTTTCAAATACAACTAATATCAATTCATCCTAGCTAGAAGTGGTTTGTTTCAACAAAAATAGTCAGCAAGATATACAAGTTCAATGTCAGTACATACTACAGTATGTATTTATAATTTTGTTTTTTTTTCTCTAAAATAGTAGGAAAATAGTACAAAATAATATTTTCCAGCAGAGTTATAGTAGGATATGTATACATTTTGTCACCGACGCACAAGACTGATTTCAGACAGTATACATAGTTTCCTCGAAGTAGCCCAGATGTACTGGAAACTGTTTTCACGTGTGTCCTAAACAAAAACAAGCAACAGTCGAAGACTTCTTCTATCGAATTTAACATTATTTCTAATAAACTGTGAAAAGATTATCATTATTTTGGAATCAATTCTAAATACTGACTAAATGAAATGTTGATTGACAATTTGAACAATGGTGTGTTGTTTGATGTAGCACGTACTGTAGTGATATATCTCTGTCACTGTCCCTGGGGATTTCAATACAACCAAGCTTGAGACGACTATATTATATTTTTTGCTAGTAAAACAAATAACTAACAAGGATTTTTAGATTATATACGGTACATGATTTTTTTAGCCCACCATCATCAGATGGTGGGCTATTCAAATCGCCCTGCGTCCGTGGTCCGTCGTCCGTCCGTCCGTCCGTCCCTCCGTCCCTCCGTCCGTCCGTCCCTCCGTCCGTAAACAATTCTTGTTATTGCTATTTCTCAGAAAGTATTGAAAGGATCTTTCTCAAATTTCATATGTAGGTTCCCCTTGGTGCCTAGTTATGCATATTGCATTTTTAGACCAATCGGAAAACAAAATGGCCGACAGGCAGCCATCTTGGATTTTGACAATTGAAGTTTGTTATCTCTATTTCTGAGAAAGTACTGAAGGGATCTTTCTCAAATTTCATATGAAGGTTCCCCTTGGTGCCTAGTTATGCATATTGCGGTTTTAGACCAATCGGATAACAACATGGCCGACAGGCAGCCATCTTGGATTTTGACAATTGAAGTTTGTTATCGCTATTTCTCAGAAAGTACTGAAAGGATCTTTCTCAAATTTCATATGTAGGTTCCCCTTGGTGCCTAGTTATGCATATTGCATACTGAATGGATCTTTCTCAAATTTCATATGAAGGTTCCCCTTGGTGCCTAGTTATGCATATTGCGTTTTTAGACCAATCGGATAACAACATGGCCGACAGGCAGCCATCTTGGATTTTGACAATTGAAGTTTGTTATCGCTATTTTTGAGAAAGGACTGAAGGGATCTTTCTCAAATTTCATATGTAGGTTCCCCTTGGTGCCTAGTTATGCATATTGCATTTTGAGACCAATCGGCAAACAAAATGGCCGACAGGCAGCCATCTTGGATTTTGACAATTGAAGTTTGTTATCGCTATTTCTGAGAAAGTACTGAATGGATCTTTCTCAAATTTCATATGAAGGTTCCCCTTGGTGCCTAGTTATGCATATTGCGTTTTGAGACCAATCGGATAACAACATGGCTGACAGGCAGCCATCTTGGATTTTGACAATTGAAGTTTGTTATCTCTGTTTTTGAGAAAGTACTGAAGGGATCTTTCTCAAATTTCATATGTAGGTTCCCCTTGGTGCCTAGTTATGCATATTGCGATTTGAGACCAATCGGATAACAACATGGCCGACAGGCAGCCATCTTGGATTTTGACAATTGATGTTTGTTATCACTATTTCTGAGAAAGTACTGAAGGGATCTTTCTCAAATTTCATATGTAGGTTCCCCTTGGTGCCTAGTTATGCATATTGCGATTTGAGACAAATCGGAAAACAACATGGCCGACAGGCAGCCATCATGGATTTTGACAATTGATGATTGTTATCACTATTTCTGAGAAAGTACTGAATGGATCTTTCTCAAATTTCATATGAAGGTTCCCCTTGGTGCCTAGTTATGCATATTGCGTTTTTAGACCAATCGGATAACAACATGGCCGACAGGCAGCCATCTTGGATTTTGACAATTGAAGTTTATTATCGCTATTTCTGAGAAAGTACTGAAGGGATCTTTCTGAAATTTCATATGTAAGTTTCCCTTGGTGCCTAGTTATGCATATTGCGTTTTGAAACCAATCTGAAAACAACATGGCCGACAGGCAGCCATCTTGGATTTTGACAATTGAAGTTTATTATCGCTATTTCTGAGAAAGTACTGAAGGGATCTTTCTCAAATTTCATATGGAGGTTCCCCTTAATGCCTCGTTATGCTTATTGCATTTTGAGATCAATTGGAAAACAATATGGCCGACAGACCGCCATCTTGGATTTTGACAATTGAAGTTTGTTATCTCTATTTCTCAAAGTACTGAATGGATCTTTCTCAAATTTCATAAGTAGGTTCCCCTTGGTCACTTGCATTGCATTTTTGGACCAGTCTGTCCGGAAAACAACCTGGCAAACAAAGAGCCATTATCGTTAAATCTCAAATTTCTTATATAGCTAGGATTCCCTTGTTTGAAAAGTACTGGAGGGATGTCTAAATTTGCACAGATTAGTAAAATGAAGGGAAAAGTAGAGAAAAGATCAATCTGACATGGAACCTATGAAGATCATTCAATGGTGGGCGCCAAGATCCCTCTGGGATCTCTTGTTTTGTATATATATTAATGTTTACACTTTTATTATGAAAGGAAATGTTGTATACCTCGACAGATAACATATCTCGAATAATCTTAATTAATGTGAAACATAAACTTCTTAATTTCTCTTCATCCTTTCTGCTTTGTGTTAAGTCAATGCCATCAATTTGGACCACAATGCATGCGGTGTTCCTCATTCCAGAATGTACTGCATGAAGACTCAGTCTCTGTTGGAAGAAAGAAAGACTTTTAGAATATTCTTTTATTTCAAAATTAGAATAATTGTCAAGTTTTTGAAGATAATGTATGTATTTAACTGATGTACTTTTCATGATCACTTTGCTATCATTTTCATTATGTTTGCTTTGGAAGCCTTTTTATCAAGAAAATTTAAGCCAGCCACACAAAGCTACAAAATAAAACTTGCCAGGATGACTTAATTATTAATTAAATCAAGCTACTCCCGAATTCTCCATCAGTTCATATCAATGTGAAACTGCAATATACTATACATAAAACAATGTTACTTACTTATAATTCATCTTAATTCACCTATTTCATTTAATCGTTTCAATTTGATGCAATAATCTGCAAACATCGATCCTCAAAAGAATGTGGAGGTAAAGATCTTTCACGAAACGGTCATTATCCAAAACACAAATTTTCCTCACCATTGTTTGTGAATACGTATGTACGTCATAATCATAACAAGGGTTGTGTGAGTGGGGAAAAAATGCAATTTAAGTCGGGCCGAAGATCGTTAATAATAAATAAATGAAATTGAAAACTTACGATTGTAACACATGGATCGGTACTGCGTTTCCTTCGGCCGTGTAATCTGTGATAAATTAATCATCAAAACCCTGAAAAATAAATAATTAGGTATTATTGATATGAATAGATCTATATCAAATTCATCGTCGTATAATGTGAAACGATGTCAGAACGTGAAGAAGATTATATAATTAAAACTTACCCGGTCTCGTAACGATGTTTGTCGGTAAAAATATGCATCGGTCGTCAAAAACAACGAGAAAGCTGATATTCATTCGTCGGTAACTTGAAGTAAGTCGATCTTCTTCAGTAAGACGGGAAACAAACTTCGTTTTTAGGCTATCGTCGTGTTTGTTTATACTTTTCTTCTGGAAATAAACATCCGGTGAATTCAAACATGGCTATCAGACTTCCCGCTAAACTCGTGTGTGTTGCATCATGGGATAAATATTTTACTGCCAGAGATTAACACGATTCATTTTTACTTGTGCGTGTTTTTTTATTCTAAATCATAAACTTCTATTGTGTCATACTTTTAAGATAAATATTACAGTATTTAATACTTGCATCGTGCACATTTAGATCGCACGAGCTCGAGGAGCACTCTCGTCACATCTCGGGAGCAAGGTAAACAAACGAGGTCATAGGTGAACCGAACGATAAACATGTAATCTGACCAGAGGTTTTGGCCTCGTCTGTCATACGCCTATTGTTTAATATGGATGTATTTTCAGACGAGGAACCGACCAATGCACGTTTTCTTTTTATGTTCACGATTTCAAATAATTCAGATTAAAGTATGGGAATATATCGTCTGTTGTTAGTAAACTCATGTCGAGGTCGAGATCATCACAGCGCTTAACTTCAATATACGTTTTACAAGGAAGCGTCCGAGTGACAACATAAGTTCGACACATGTTTATTGGAGTTTATAGCGATGAATGTTGTGTCAAACACGACGTGATTTCGTATGCTATTATCAGATGTAATCTTAACACCGCATATATCCAGAAAGTATGCGGTACAAAGACAAAGAGCAGGTGATTTTAATCTTATTTGATTGAATTAAAAGCGATATTCCAAGCACATGTGTAACTGTTGGTAGAGTGACCCCGATTTTGTTTTGGCGATCATGTTACATGTATGGCTACCTGGTAGTAAGCTGGTGCATGGTAAATGCCAACGTCTTGGTTTATGTCAGTGTTTGGATAAAGTGACTGATTCTATCTCCGATAAAAAGTGTATAATCGAAGCAAAAGTCAATATACTGGTTCTTCAAAAAACGATCTAAACTCTGAAAATTTGAATGAAATTTTTATAGGGATGAGTTTTAAGTCGAATGTACTAACTTGCAACATTCATCAATGTTTAAGTTAATTCCTTCTGAGATAGAACTACAAGTGAAAGCTGACAAAATATCACATTTAAAAGCTGTGAACCGTTATACTAACAAAGAACATACTTATAAACGAAATACTTAATTAAAATAATTGTTATTGAATTTTAAATAAATATGTGTGGTACTGATCAAGTATAAAAAGGAAATTCTGCAACACAAACATGTTTTTAAAAATTATTTTGTTATCACCATTGATACCTGGAAATTTTCTATATTTTATTTAAAATTAAAAAAAAAGATACTAAAATATCTAATACCAACTTTTGTTAATTTTCTGTATCTTATTTTATTAATTAATAATTGTTTAGGTTAATCTTGGTACCTGGGAAATTTGGTCCTAGATTTTGGATCCTCGCTTGGACCTACATTTCACCCACAGAAATTTTGTGATGTCCGAACAAAGGAATGCCCTTTTAAGCTAATACAGAATGGCCAAGCATATACACATTTCAACTTCAACAGTCATGTTAATACATGAAAGAATGGTGCAGTTCATTAAATTAACTAAGTTAATACAGCATAATTGCAGCATGGTACAGTTTGTATCTAAAATGGCAAAGTTAATACAGCATGGTTGCAGCATGGTACAGATCCTATTTAAAATGCCAAAGTTATTGCAGCATGGTTGCAGCATGATGCATTTCATATGATAAATTTACTAAGTCCACACAGCATGATTGCAGCATGATATAATTCGATATCCAAACTGTCAAAGTTATTGCAGCATGGTTGCAGCATGGTACATATCCTGTCTAAAATGACAAAGTTATTGCAGCATGGTTGCAGCATGATAGAGTTCAGATATTCAATTACCTCAATTTTTAAAGCATGGTTGCAGTACATGCTGTACAGAAGCATGGTACCATGCTGCTATGCAGCACATGCTGCAATCATGCTGTGAAACTAGCAGCATGATGCCAGCATAAAAGCAGCATGATTGCAGCATATGCTGCATTGCAGTCCATGCTGCAAATTGATAAGGGTTTACCCTCCGTCCGTCTGTCTGTCTGTCCGTCTGTCCGTCTGTCCGTCTGTCTGTCTGTCACGCAATAGTTGTCCGGACAACTCCTTCTAAAGTACTACTCCGATTTTAATGAGACTTGGTATACATGATCAGTATAACATGTAGTTGTGTATCCCACATTTTTTTTCAGAAAAATCATTTTTCAAAATGGCTGCTGGCTTCTCATTGGTTGCGGCTTGTCCGGACAACTCCTCCTAAAGTACTACTCCGATTTTAACGAAACTTGGTATACGTGATCAGTATAACACGTAGTTTAAATAAACGGAAATAAATAGTTGCACTCCTGGTTCAGGCAGGGGACTTTGTATTGCTGTTGCAATACTCGCCATCCTTGTTTAACTTTGAGAAGTTTGTTGACAACTTGCTTTTTTTTTTTCCATATTTCTTGTTGATAAATCGCCCATGTCTGATATTTAATGGCTTTCCATTCTCTCTTTCCCAAAATGCCTGTGCTTTTGGCTAAAGCTAGTAGACAATCCCTCTTGGTTGGAGGTTTTCTGCTGTTTCTAACACTTTGCAGAAGATGTTTTTCCAGGACCGCTTTTTCTTTCTCCGTCCATACTGTTCTCCTTGTCATCTTTTCCTTCTCTTTGTTCTTACTTTTCCCTATATATAGAATTAGAGTTATTAGAAAGTGCATCGTGTAAAAATACTATCAGTTTGGTCAAGCGATCATCCTTCATACCATGTAGCTTAAAAAGAGCTAGAAAACTAAAGTCTAACAGAAAGGACCCCCCGCTAAGTTGACCTTAACCGATGGCAAACTATATCGGGTAATATGTAAATATTGATCAATAAGAGGCCTCCATTTTGTTACCATATGGCAACCAAACTTTAATTTCACTTTCAGGTATATCGACGATGTGTTGTCTATAAACAACAACAGGTTTGCTGACCACGTCGATCGTATATATCCTCCTGAACTTGAAATAAAGGACACAACAGACTCCTCTACATCAGCTGCTTACCTCGATCTCTACTTAAACTTCGACCAACATGGACAGCTTACTACAGAGATATACGACAAACGTGACGATTTCAATTTTCCGATCGTGAACTTTCCATTTCTTGATAGTAACATCCCTGCTTCTCCTACCTATGGTGTTTACATGTCGCAGTTGATTCGTTATTCTAGAGCTTGCTCTGGATATCGTGATTTTCGCGATCGATGTCGACTGCTGACAAGAATAAAAAAAACAAATCTCTCGGTCTTCGAAAGATCTCAAACATTGCATTGTTTTGCATCAAAGGGTATAAATACCCAAAAAGCCTTAGGCTTAAACATGAAATATAGTACGTTGAAAATAACATGGCATCATACTAATATTGAATGCAATATTGCATTAAATAAACACATACAATGTAACATTTCACATTTTCCTCTGCACTATATCTGAGGTTACTTATCATTGAGAGTTCCCTAATACTTCCATAGTACTATGTAAAAGGTCAGGATTTCTTATTCCAATACATGACCTTGATGACATTGATTATATTTATTTAAAATCATCCATACAAATGAAACAGGTCCTAATTTTATCTTTTTTAATGAAAAATAGTCGTAACAAACATTTGTTTGTATATCTTAAATTGCCACTTAAATGTCAAACACAGGTGTTTCCCTGGATTAAATTAAGATGAGTTATTTTGGAGAGTGAATGGAATTATTACTGGGAAACAGAAGAAACGTTAGAATAAACTTTGAGGATTTTGCCACAAAGGCAAAGACTGACGGTGATTGAGAAATAAGGATTCAAGCTAAATGTTCAAAGGGAATTCGCTAGAAAATTATTTAAATTTTGTGAGGAGAAAATTGTATGTACTAAATGTCTTAACTCATTCAGAGCACCCAATTAACATTTGCTGATATAAGTACATATACAGTACATCATTGGATGCAAAACAAATGTACGTAGATAATTCTATCCTAGGTTCTTCCCAGAAAAGGAATTAATTCAACCGAGTCATTTCATCGTCACAAGTAAATAAAAGTAAAGTAAAACACCAAAAACGGCACACTCTTCATTATTGGAATCAAAACATTTCTTGACGTACATAACATAGATTTAGTTCCGCAAAGAAGATGCGTGCAAAAGCTTCCATCTTTTTTTTTCTGATGTTGCTGTGTCAGGTTCCAAACGTAATACTTAATGCACTTCCAGCCTCTTTTTTCGAACATTGTTTTCACAAAAGTGTTTTTCCTTATCCCTAATAACACATCATTTTTTGTTGGAGGCTTATTTGATGTAATACATGGATGAAATATGCGCTTAAGGATTTCAGTGTCGGCTTTGGTCCAGGGCACCCTGTTTGTTTTCTTTCTTTCTTTTTCCAATGAAGGCTCTGAAATTAACATCCATGATTTCGATTTTGGCGCTGAATCAAGAGTGTGATACTCAATGGTTTTTCCGCCAATTTATACACATATAAGAATTCAAACAGCAACCAATGAAAATAATGGGCGTATTCTAGATACTACACCTTTTTTTTCTTTTTTCTTAAATATAAATATATATATAGTGCTATTATACAATTATTGCCCTTGTTCCGGGTTGACATGAATATTTGACCACCCGAGAGGTGTCATGTCACCCGAGGGCGTAGCCCGAGGGTGACATGACACCTCAAGGGTGGGCAAATATTCATGTCAACTCGGAACAAGGGCAGTAATTGTTTTATTATACCGAAAAAAACATAAGTGAATTAATTTTGGTATCAATAAGTTTATTTATTGCTATCAACAGTTTTTAAGAAAAGTTTTTAAGAGGTACCCCATCGTCTTTCTGGACCCGCATAAAATTCTCCCAGTTGAACTTTCAATGTATGGACGTCGAAGTTTTCACAATCCTTGGTCTAGGCCTACCTGTTGCAGATAGGAAATGTCTAAAGGAATCCACGGCCACATTGATGACCCTTTTGGTGTTTTTAGAATCCTTTTCTTGAAATAATTTCGCCAATTCCTCCTCTGTTGGCAGACGATAGTGTCCGCCGGCAGCCATTGTTGTTGTCAAGCAGAATACTCGGAACTTCTCTGATTCGACTACTTTTGAAGACGTTACGGAAGAGAGTTCCGAGTTGGGGCTCACGAGAGGGTGACATAACGATTTTGGAGGGCTCACGAGAGGGTGACATGATATTCAGAGGGTGAGATGATGTTTCGAAAGCGACAGCAAGTCAATAATGAATTATTTGGAAAGTTGTGGTTGACATAACGAATGTTTTTAATCACGTGACATGGTTTTCACTAATCAGAAGCTGTGATACAAGTCTGAGGTATAATAAATACTTATATATAGTATGACATATACGGTTAAAGTTAGTAATATCGGTTAAACTTAGTAATATTGATAGTACAGATAGAAATATGTTGAATTTTCGAAGCAAATCTGATTCTTTATCAACACACAAAAAACCCACAAACAAGTAACATGATATACCACGATAAGATACAGTACGAGTCATTCAATGAAACATGTTGCATGTTTGAATGCTGTGTGACTAACGCCTTACATATTCATACTTGATAAGTTGATTTTCTTTGTTATCCTAATGTCCTCATTCTCTATAATCCTTGCTGTTTCCCCCGTAACATCCACAGCATCAGAAACAATTTTGACACATACCACTAGGTCTTTAGTTGTTCTGTCATAGTGACCATATAATTTTAACTTTTTGCCATCGATAGTGTTATCCTTCTTTAAACTGAAGAATATGTCAACTGGTGTTATCCTTGTTCTGGTGTCCTCCATTTTAAATTGGTGAATGAAGTGATAGTTAAAGCTTATTGTATTATATGACACCTCTCAAACCAATATAAAAAGAATAGATTATATGTTGGATGTATACAACAGTGTTATAAGGTATTGGACCAGAAAACTCACCATGAATGATGAAGATGAACTCTGTCAGCAGCCTCTGCTCGTCTGCCCTATACATAAATATCTTCACATGGAATGACATTTGTCCCATTGTTCTGATAATTTTTACAGTACTGTAAATGCTACAGTTATCACTGATTTGCTCAGGAACAGCAAATCTTAATGTGTTGTTTGCATTCAAACCAAGATCCATGTTATAAGCACACAATACACTGAAAAAATATTTTGTGAGTTGTTGATTTGTATACTCCAGAAATCTTTAGATGATTAATGGGAAGTTGAAATTGTCTACATCTGGTTATATATACGAAATGGTGGAATTGGTAGGGAAAACAACTATTATCTCTCCATATCATACAATGATGGTGTTGTGACTGAACTTTACACTATTATTCTAGGTAAGTCTGAACTCTTGATATATACATTTAAAGTATCTATAGATGGTGAAAGTGTCTAGATCTGACTACATAATATTCATCACTCTTCATATTGCGCAACAGTATACAAAACTGGTTATTAACTGTTGGTAAACCTTCTCCAATACAATGGATTGTTCTAGCTTGTTAAAAACTATGTTAAACACTCCCTCTTTTATATACTTTCAGAACTGATCTATAGGGTTGTGGTCGGTAGGATTAATGTGGGGTTAGATATAAGGTTCGCCTATAGAGCTCGTAGGATACCTCGTAGGGCACCTGTAGGACACCTCTATAGGACTCATAGGGCTGATATAGGGCTCATAGAATACATATAGGGCACATATAGGACTCATAGGGCTGGTAGGGCACCTATAGGGCTCGTAGGGCTTGGCACCATCAAAACCATACTACGTATTATTGGGAAACAGAAGAAACGTTAGAATAAACATTGAGGATTTTGCCACAAAGGCAAAGACTGACGGTGATGGAGACATAAGGATTCAAGCTATATGTTCAAGCTAAATGTTCAAAGGGAATTCGCTAGAAAATTATTTAAATTTTGTGAGGAGAAAATTGTATGTACTAAATGTCTTAACTCATTCAGAGCACCAATTAACATTTGCTGATATAAGTACATATACAGTACATCATTGGATGCAAAACAAATGTACGTAGAAAATTCTATCCTAGGTTCTTCCCAGAAAAGGAATTAATTCAACCGAGTCATTTCATCGTCACAAGTGAATAAAAGTAAAGTAAAACCCCAAAAACGGCACACTCTTCATTATTGGAATCAAAACATTTCTTGACGTACATAACATAGATTTAGTTCCGCAAAGAAGATGCGTGCAAAAGCTTCCATCTTTTTTTTTCTGATGCTGCTGTGTCAGGTCCCAAACGTAATACTTAATGCACTTCCAGCCTCTTTTTTCGAACATTGTTTTCACAGAAGTGTTTTTCCTTGTCCCTAATAACACATCATTTTTTGTTGGAGGCTTATTTGATGTAATACATGGATGAAATATGCGCTTAAGGATTTCAGTGTCAGCTTTGGTCCAGGGCACCCTGTTTGTTTTCTTTCTTTCTTTTTCCGATGAAGGCTCTGAAATTAAAACAAAATATATATCGGTATATGAAAATATTCATTTGCTGATCTATTGCAGGGTCATAAAAATACATTTTATACCACAATATGTGGGTGTTATTCAACTCTCAGTGTATCAAATAATCACTTAATGCAACTGTTGAATAAGTATATAAGTACATTTTGTTTATAAAAACACAACAAACAAGCAAAGTTAAGTTAAAGAGTGTATTGTTGATATTCGTAAAAAACATACATAATGACAATTCAAATACTGAACAAGTAATACTGAGAATATCAAACCTGCTGAAAAGCAGTATAAACATATCACTGCACACAATTAAACTTTAACATTTTAACATAATTCACAAATAAAAATAAGATATTTTTGCCTTCAGGGCTGTCTTAGCTGCTGTATGAAATTTAACCAGCAATCAAATTCTATGAGTAAACCTTACCAGCGAAAATAAGCGAAAGATCTCGCAAGGGAAATCATAGGGCTGGTGAATGAAATATGATAAGTTGACAGGTCAACAGGTGCATATATATAAGGGGAACCGAGCAAAATCCTGTGTGACCGATGCATACAATACAAGTTGAGTACATAGCCAGGCGAGTCCTGAATTCTAATGAAGAACCAGGCGAGATATGGTCCTGCACTAAGTACGTTGTAAATGTATGGTACGTATAACTGGAGCATCAATACGCGTTGAATACATAGCCAGGCGAGTCCTGAATTCTACTGGAGAACCAGGCGAGGTATGGTCCTGCACTAAGTACAGTCAAACCTGTCTATAAAGGCCATCCAAGGGAAGCAACAAAAGTGCCCTTTATAGACAGGTGCCCTTTATATAGAGGTTCCATTCATACTGTGAAATTTGATCACCAGTAGCCCTTTATAAAGTATAACAAGCTATAAAATAAGGTTCACATTTTATTACAGTATTAAATAAATACATATATACAGCACCATTTTATACTATTGCTCAACATAAAAATTACATTTGATTAAAAAACAGTAACAATTCTGTAAAACATTTACCAAACTTAAGATAGTGCTAATGTAAAATGTTACATAAAACACTACTCATTGATCACAGTTAATTTCACAGCACTATTTGTTTACCCAATCAATGTATCAATATTGCACCAATTCTAATCAATAAATACACTACATACTGCATCATATTATAAAACATAAAAAATACTTGTTGTAACATTTCATGAAAATGTAACATTAAAACAAAATACATGTACTAAAAAATATATCATCTAGTGTGTACAGGAGGATGTACAGGAGGACAGTTTATACAATCAAGGAAAGATGATTACTTCTGAAGAAAGAAGTCGGATATCTTAGACTGCTGTACTAGTCCTTCTACATTATCCATTCTCATTTCAAGTAGACACTCATCAACTCCCATGACATGATTTAACATTTTGGATTTTCCCTGAGAAATGGCTAGTGCTCGCAATCGCTTGATATAGAACTCGCCCTCACAAATTGAGCAGGGTTTATCTTCATCATCTCCTTGCTCATCATCACCATCATCATCACTGAGTGCTGGATCATCTACAGTTATATCCTGCAGTATGTCTTTGGCATCCTTGTTCCAGTCGGTGAGAGCTAGGTCACAGGTGGCCATCGATTGGTCAATCGCGACCAAATCTTTAAAGTCACAGTCGAACAAGTCCCTAGACAAAGCAAGCACTGACAGAGGAACATCATCATCATTGTCGTCATCATTATCATCATCGTCATGTATGCGTTGTTGAGATTCTGAAAACCCACATTTTATAAAACACTTTGTGATGGTTGTCACATCGACTTCCTTCCACGCACTGTCAATCCAATAAATGGCCTGAAGTAAAGTTATGTCCTTCAAAAGCTGTGTACCACATTTTGTTTTGTCCTTGTCCATGGCACGAATAACATGTTTTAACTGTCGCTTCCTGTACTTGAGCTTCAACGTTTGTATAATCCCTTGGTCCATCGGTTGGCACTTGGACGTGGTGTTTGCCGGGAAAAAAACAAGCTTCACGTTGCTGGGCTGGATCTTCGGATGTGAGGGGGCATTGTCCAGAAATAGAAGAATGTTCCTGCAACACACAAAATAATTTTGATAAACACCTGATTACTTAAAATCAGAAAAAAATAGACACAAGATATATAATTGCTGCTAATGAAAGTAAACAGAAGGTGCTCCTTAGATTTCAGGAACAATTTACAACATTGAAAACTAAATGTAACATTTTATTAACTTACCGGTTTTGGCGTTTCATTTTTCTGTTGACTTGATTGAGCCATCCGTCGAAGAGTGAGGAGTTCATCCAAGCCTTCCGGTTGTTGCGATATATGACGGGTAGTGTCTCCGGTTTGATTTTATTGAAACATCTCGGCTGCTTGGCTTTTTTGATAACAAGAGCTGGTAGTTTTTCTCCTTTCAAACTTGAACACAGAGCCACTGTTATCCTCTCCTTACTGCGCTTCCCCCCAGCACACTCTTCTCCTTTTACTTTTAATGTGTTCTTCGTGCTGTCTCTATAAAACAGACCTGTTTCGTCCATGTTGAAAATATCATTGTCGGAATATCCATCACATATTATAGGTAACTTTGCTCTCCAATTGTCCACAACACTGTTATCTACATCCCCTCTTTCCCCGCTCATTGTTCCAAACACAATATTATGCCGTGATTTAAACGAATCCAACCATCCATTTGAAGCCTTGAATGTAGTGTTACCAAAGTCTGATGCAAAATCCAGTGCCTTTTGTTTTAACAGTGGCCCACTAAGATTAACACGGCGCGAGGAAGCGTCTTTAAAAAATTCCCACACAAGGTTATTTATTTCCTCATTGCCCGTAGGCCGCCTTTGTCGTTTCCTCTCGGGGGCAACATTGTCCTCCAGATCAGCGAGGTTTTCCGATTTTTGTTTTAAAATCCTATCGATTTGAGTTTTGCCAACACCATACTTCTCGGCAATTTTGCGAGAACTAGTATGAAATTTCTCCGATTCTCTGATGACTTGCAATCGTTGCTCGTGGGTTAAAGCGACCCGCCGTTTCGTCGACATCTTGCATCAATTGGTGAACTGCAGATCACTGATCACTTCCTAGTTTCAGTAAACAACCTCGTTCTCGATAATTGAACGATATCCGGATCCCGTGGGATTTGTTTTATTTGTCTCAAACTATATTTATGTATCAAATACTATCAGATTCCTACTGTAACTTTTAATTACTGAATAAAACTTAAAAACACACAACATGCATACGTTTATTCAGACAAATCATTTATCAAATAATTACTCGCTTCAAGATGAAGGTGAAGGCCGCGTCACAGTCGCCATTGCGTTAGGAAGTGTGCTCTGCAGTCGGAGATGTAATCAATAAAAAGACCACTGAAAATACCTTTTGTGGGTTTTCACCCGCAAACACACTGCCTCGGGACAATATATACAGACTTATATGCCACAATCACGGTTAGTACATGTATTTATATGTACCTATTCAACAAACATACAGACACGCTCGATTGACTTCCGGAGCTTACCTGTGTCTCGGTGAATGGCGATGTTTTTACAGTACCATTGATCAAGATATTATGGTCTACTGATTTTCCAAGAGGAAATTAGCCTCGACTTTTGTGCCCGTTATAAACAAGTTTGTTTATATTTTTGCTGAGAATAAGGTGCCCGCTGCCCGCGTTGAGCAGGTCCCGCTATATAGAGGTTCAATAAAGAGTAAAACTTGACGGGGGGAATTGAAAGTGCCCGTTATAGACAGGTGCCCGCTATATAGAGGTGCCCGTTAACACAGGTTTGACTGTATGTTGTAATTGTATGGTATAGATTTAATATACGAAGAGTGTAATAATGCCAACCCAATGACTTGGGGCTAAAAGGACCAAATTGAACATGCGCAGCATGAGAAAGCCCCAAAGGAATATATAAACTATATAAAGGTAAAGTAAATAAAGGGAGTATACTATATAAATTGTAATGAACATAAGTCAAATTTTTTAAAGGAAATAATATCAGGATATATATATCAGTGAACACATAGAAATATGACTAGAGCAGCAAAAAAACATGGTTAACATAGAGAGATAATTGCTAAGGTCAATATCCTGAGGTCATAGACCGTTGGGCCTGTCGAATCGAACTTGTGGAGGTACGAATATACCTTTGGTAGCAGTCAGATAACCATCGGCCTAACGTCTTAATGAGGTGGTCCTCTACTTGAGAGGTAGTGGCAGAGGTGGCGGCACCAATGCGGAATGAATGACCACTATACGTACTGTCATTGAGACCCAATCGAGAAAGGATAACTCGTAAATTTGTGATAAATGTATTACGTGTCAAAGGTATTGCATTATCAGTGATAAAGAACAGAGATCTTGGATTGTCTGATGGTATTCTAAGTGAAGTCCTAGCAACCATATACTGATCGAGGGCTAGATATGGGCAAACACATTTGCTGGTACTAAATAGCACCGAAGAAATGCCTTTCCGAAATGGGTCACATTTGGAGACTTTGGGACGGTTATGTTTGTCTGCTTTGGTCTGTTCTTGTTTACCACGTGTGTGTGTTTGCTCACATCGAGCGGTAGAATGTTCAACACTTCTACATATTCCACAGGTAATCGGACGACGGCCAGCAACAACACTATCGTAAATGTCTTTGTCCCGGACTCCCCATTTAATCTTAAAAGTTCTCTAGCTCGATATATTGGGCAGCCTTAGCGGAGAATAAGCGGTGGTATTCGTTAAAAGCTGCTATACGGTGCATGTTATTTAATCTAATGACGATTGCTTCATATCTATCTAGTTCTTCCCGTCTGCTGGGGAAAGCCTCTGTCACGATTCACTTGTAAATACCAAAGGCGGTTACGAACTCGGCGATAGACAGTTCTTGTTTCGGGCGTTTCCCTACCGAATCTGACAGGCATGGTTCGGCACCCGGGGATAGAAGGGCGCAGAGGTTAACATCCTTACCTTGTATGATCTTCTTTCTAAGGTTTGGAGAGACAATGTCTATTTGGGGGAGAAGAAAGGCTGGAACTCCATCTCTGTCGGCGTGATGGCGTAAGGTGTCCAAAACACTGCCGGATAGTCTATCTGTAGATTCTCCTCGGCGAATACGTTGTAGATTGCCGTAAGCTGATTGCATATCAAAGGCTGATTCTGACGGTTTGTCCTTTGACTCCTGGATGGTTTTGAGTGTCATTTCCATGATTGTGAGTGTTCTCTCTAGTAGAGTTTCACTGGGCGCGGCCATGTTGGTTCTACTTTCGGAATTACTCCGCGTGGCAGTGACGCGACAATCTGAAGGAGAGGTGCGGGCCGCATCACTCCTAACAGTGTGGAGAGAAATAGATGGCTCGTCATCCGCGTCGAAATCAAGTTCGTCGCACTGCGGCATACTCACAGCTGCTCCACTACGATTCTGATCGTTAGAACTAATAAAATCCGAAGGCACACTGTCGTCCCGCGAATTTAGCACTTCGTTTAGAACAGGCTCTCTTCGTCTTCTAGATCTCCGTGATTCCGAGTCTGACGATGGCGTCAGTGTCCGAGTTTCATGCTGATGAGATACGTTCGATAAATTGTCTTTGCACATTTGAATAAGCGCGGCTCTTGTAATCGAAGCATGATTAACGACAATTCCCTTCTTAGCATTAGTTCATCACGTAACTTTTTAACGGTCCAGTTGGCTGGATGTTGTCGTCGTAAGGATGACTTCGAGTAGCCTTACTTTGGGCGCCATTGTGAAACAAAAACACGTGAACCTCGACGTATGTAAACACTAGACTAGCACATGTTTAAAGTCTCGACGAAAACACAAATGAAGTCGGAAAAGTTCTGGTAACAATCCATGAATAAGGAAACTTGTAGACTTGATGATAGTAGATGAGAATGGATAACCGACAGCAACTGACCGATAAACACACATGATCGAGATGTCAACACTTCAGCAGCGCATCTCAAGAGTGATTTAAATATAGCGGAACTCATTAATATGCATAATCTAAAACGAGGTTGGCTAATTGTAGCCTACGTACCCTCGACATATAAATGAATAAGAAGTTAATTGCTGATGTAAACATGAAATTATGTTTTATAAACCAAGTTTAATAATAATATTATTAAACAATAATAAACATATTGCACAGAAACCTATATTTACCTTATGTAAAAAGCTCATTGAAATAGTCACAGGTATTTAATGACATGCAGAATAGCATATTTCTGTATCCTTCTAGTATGTAAAATTGAGAACTACTAACCTGAGTCCTGCTGGTTAGGCTCCACCTCTGGATCTGGAACATCTTCAATTTCTGTAAATGGTAATCAAAATTTCAAAATATATATCAGTCATTTCTTTATATTCCATTTTAAATCGATATATAATGATTCTACTGTATACCTGGAACAGTTTTGTTTTTGAAAAATAAAACTAGGACCACAAAAATAAATAGTGCTTTCGTCTTTGCATTGCCAGACAATATACACATATACCAAATTTCATGCATTAGTGGATGGGACGGACATGGGTAACACAATATGTCACCCCTATGTCCAATTGAGAGAACTACTAACCTGTTGGTCAAACTTCTGACTTTTTCTTCATGTCATGTACGCCACATATCTTGCACTTTCGCTTGTGAAAGGGACCAGTTTTTTCACACAACTGGTCCCTTTCAGTATTGACAGCCATATTTGTCGTTGATTCTGCATTCTGGAAAGTTAAGTTTGTCGCTCATTTTGTTGACAGCATTAGTGGATGGGACGGACATGGGTAACACAATATGTCACTCCTATGTCCAATTGAGAGAACTACTAACCTGAGTCCTGTTGGTTAGGCTCCACTTCTGGAACATCTTCAATTTCTGTAAATGGCAATCAAAATTTCAAAATATATAGGCATTTCTTAATATTCATTTCGCATCGATATACAATCTGTATTCCTGGAACAGTTGTTTTTAAAAATAAAACTAGGACTGTCCTTAACCCTTTCCCACATGTAAGCGCCTCTGGACGCCTTTACCCCTTGCCACATGTAAGCGCATCTCGACGCCTCTGCATTATCTCCATGTAAGCGCTTCTCGACGCCTCTACGTTATCTCAATGTAAGCGCCTCTCGACGCCATGCCGGTTCGGTAAACTTAGACATGGAAAATCCCGTGATTGAGAGCGACACCTATCTGGAAATCCCTGATACTATTTTAAGAAGATATCAATGCATCGACCAATCAGATTTGTACACGTCATTCATACGAAAGTTTTTGAATAAATTAACCTAGAAAGTGTGAGTCATGAGTGTAGAAAAGTGTGACAACAACGAGGCGTGATGGCGGCTGTGGCTACGATTTTGCGCGACATTTTTGACGACGATGATGATAATTTAGAGTTCGATGGCTTTGAACCTGAATACATTGAGTCAGATATTGATCTTAACGATGTTCTAAATGAACTGTCAACAGATAACGAGTCCGAAAATGAGGACGAACGGCGACTAGTTGTACCGCCGCCATTAGGTAATGTTGACAGATTTTTCGCCGATCACAGTAAATGATTTTGTTAGGGAAACGGGGCCAGAACTTCCAGAAACTTTAGATGTTGATACTGCAAGTCCCATTGATTATTTCTACCTTTTCTTCAATGAGAATCAGTTTCCACCATAGCTCGACACACTAATAACTACGCTCGCCGGCATTTGAAAAACGAAGGTAGATTTGACCCAAAATGGTCGGATACACATTCCTTCGTCGCGACATCGGATATAAAATATTCTAGGCTTAAGCCTGAACTGTTGAAATATTCTTGTGAAAACTTTGAAAATTCAGTTTGTTTCATTTGGGAGTTAATGTTGAATCATTTCATGTACAGGAATTCAATGAATTATAAATTACATTGTCAAAATATTTTGAATTTTTTCTGTTCTGTTTGTATACAGCTGATTTCGTGGTTATGTGTTGTTGGTTTTATAAAGAAAATAGCACAGAATTAAAATTTAAGAAATTCTGAACATAATTGTAACTTACCGGTACTAAAAATGTCTAAAACAACTATTTCACTTTCAAAATTAGGTTTAGAAAAATTTATCAAAACAAAGCTTGATTTCTCAAAAACTGCCATTGAGATGGTGTATGTATATTTCAGTCAGCGCAATAATGTTGCATTGCAACAATGTATCTTTGCACTATTGGCACAGAGTGCTGAAGTGTTATATAACCTGCATGTGGCAAAGGGTTAAGACATCGATGCGCACGATATTAGTTCTACAAATTTTCTTGAACTTTGGATAATATTTAGATTTTGAACAATTCGCTTATCGAAGGCCAGAACATGGCTGCCATTGTGTTTTTTTCCCACAAAAATAAATACTGCTTTTGTCTTTGTATTGCCAGACAATATACATAACAAATTTCATGCAAATCAGACAATATATGAATTTGATAAATCAGAAGTCTCTAATTGGTGGCTTTCTTAAATTGAAAATCTTTTTTTGTTTATAATGAGTGCCTTCATATTTATAATCATCCCTACTATAAAATTTCATAGGAATCCATGAAATAGAACAAAAGTTACCACAGGATTACCCTTGCAGCCATCTTGAAAGTTTGTACTCCTAATAAAGGGGAAAGGTGCCCATCTATAGACACCATGCTCATCATATAAATAAAGTTTGATGACAATCACATTGGTAGTTATTTAGATCGGATTATTATATTGAAGAGGACATGACACGATGTGATGAGGTGGATGGGACGGACATGGGTAACACAATATGTCACCCCTATGTCCAATTGAGAGAACTACAATTAGCGAATGTCCGATGATTTCTTCCCTGGTGTATAATTTCTTAAACAGAACCTTCGCTCCCTTGGAGAAATTTGTCTCCTGACTTATCAGGCTTCTAAGCTGATCCTGAAGTCATACAGATAATATACACATGGAAAAAAGTCTAAAGCATGAACATAACGTATAAAATAATGAAGTATATTGATTGGAACTGGTTTGATTTCAGTGATCTGTCAATGAAAATATTGATCCAGAAGTTGACATCTAAAAATAAAATTTTCTAAGATGTAATGTTTACATTAAATTCTGTCAAGGTTTTTTCCTCGTGATATGAGGCCAGAAATTATTATAATCAACATATATAAATAAAATAAAACCAAATAAACAAACCTTTGAGAATGCCGTAACTGGTCATTCCTATCCACGCCATTCATGTATTTGTTATAGGTATAGGCAGAGTGAGGTTGAGTTAACTGTAAGTTGTTTCTTCCATTTCGACGGGTTACGGCTACGTCCTCAGTTGGGTCACTGAGAGTACTAAGAAAGGCGACGGGTTTTTTGTCTTGCCAGACAGCAGCGGTCAGGTTTCTTCGTTGACGAACTTCCGACTGGCCCCTCCTCATTTTAAGTCGTTTTAAATCATCAGGAAATCCCTTTCGATTCATACGTACTGTTCCACAGGCGTACATATGTTTTGCTAACAAGTCCTCTAGCAACTTCACACTTGTGAAGTAGTTATCAAAAAACACCCAGAAATTTTTGAATCATAGTTCCCTACATAACTTTATGACAACATCATGTCCAAGACCATTTTCAGATGGACGTGCATTGTTCTTCCCAAGATAAACATTGAGGTCGCACAGGAAAGCTGTCTCCGAATCACAACGCATCCAAACTTTTATCCCTCTTTTGATAGGCTTTGCAGGTAGATATTGCTAATAGGAAAGCCTGCCTGTCCATTTTATCATTGCTTCATCAACACTGGCATACTTACTTGGGTTGTCAGATTGTTTGAAGTAGAGTTTAGCCATGTCTACCACTGGTCTGACCTTGTACAATTTATCATTTTCACGTGCTTCTACAGTCTCTCCCCTCCTATTGCTCACATGGAAATATTCTGTTATTTTTTCATATCTACAAACTGTCATAACAGATTTCATGCCTTCATTTCCAATGAAATTATCTTTAGACCAATAATGTTTATAAGAAGGAAGCTGATTAACACCCATTAAAATGTTCATGCCTAGGTACGCATGCATCTCGTTTTCAGTAATGTCGTACCAGTATGGGTCTTGTTTATCGGCCTGTTCACACTTCCATGCAGCGTAATCATTGGTGTGTCTCACAAAATCAGATATGATATCAGGATTGAAAACAAGGTCTAAGTAATCTTTGGGTGTGGCAGTATTTAAATCAAAAGTTTCAGGCAAATTTGGGCCAGATTCATGCGTAAATGGCTGGATAAATATATCGTGAATTCTGGTCTCTTCATCCATTCCTCCGGCCCTGGTTGATTATCATTATCGGAACTATTATCACTGGATCGATCTATACTAGAGTCACTACTATATATTTACATTCCTAATGTGGTTTGCTGATATGAACATACCAAGTGAAAACAACAAACATATGACCATGAATACACTATGAAAGCCGTATGAAAACATTGTCTCTCGTGCTGATTTTCCACACATAACAGCTAGCTACTGGTATTCTTAGCCGCAATGAAAATTTAAAAAATCTATTCAATCCATATATACATTGGGTATCTCACATCTGATCCTACCTCAGAAAATCCCTCAAACTCCAATTCATCCGAATCTGAACTGAAATATTCATGCAGGATCGTAACGTTGTTTGGCAGGTCCGCCATTTTTGTGTACTTTCGTTTTAGGTAGTGTTTCTACAGTATTATATGAGATAATCTTATGAATATACGTCATCAGCGTCTAAAACATGTTAACCAATCATCGCCCGATATGTTGATGTAAGAGAGCCTCGATGTAAACGATCTCAGAATAGACAAGAGTCATAATGCAGTTCTGAGGAAATCCATTTCATGGCGTCGGAATACGTCTCTGCGGAAATATGTACGTGTGTCAAAATGCGTTTGTGCGGAAATAATGGTAGTGCGTCAAAATGTGCTTGTGAGTGGTAAAGAGTTAAAGTAAGTTTGGATCTCTTCCTCCTCGTTTGCGCTCCATTTCTGCCTGGAAAGTCTGTTTTTTTTTGAAAATGGTGGCCTGTCTTCTACCTCAGAGTCAGACTCTGATTCCTTCTCGTCAAACATAACACTTTCATCCTCAACTTCTTCTAGCACACTGAATTCTGCAGAACTGAAACAGAACCGTGGATTTTTAAAGTTTGACCGGCTTAATCATCACTTTAATTTAGAAAATATTTCAAATCAATATTTACCTTCACAATATTGCAATTAATTCTCAGGTATCACATCTAGTTATTTACTTATTTATTAAATACCTACTTGTCTGTTGGATCTTGCCCATCGTCCTGAAGTTTGTCCTGAACACCTTCCAAGAGAATGTCTGAAAAGAAAACAATGCACAAAATGTGAACATTTATGAAAGATCACAGATTGTCCTCAGTAAGGTCTCGGGTATGATGTCAATAAAGAATGCCATTGGAACTTCAAATCATCATGGAAAAAAAGTATGACAGCTTCAAAAGAATTCTGTTATGCTTGTTTAATATGTATGCATACTGGTTTCAAGTTTTTTCCCCCTCCAAATAGCAGTTACTTGAATAGATTTTAAAAGTGAACACTGAAACTTTTGTCTCATTTAGATTTACCCACAACAAAATTTGTGACTGACCAATGAGGTTAGGAATAGGCGTATCTTTGTTGCAGCTGGTGTATTCAAGAAGTGTTTTGCAAACACATTTTTCAAAAAAGAGTGAAGGAAAAAATGGTGACATGTACACATGAGAAATTTATATTTCCACTTTGGGAACAGATCAGCTCTAGTACTACATGTAATTAGTCACCTTTAGTAACTTCTTGTTTGTCAAAAATAGAATTTTAGTGGTGATAGAATTTATTTTAATTGGAAAATCCAAAAAATTTAGAAAATACGTTATTGTTCAAAAACAACAAAAAAGATTTATTTATTATTAAAAAAATCTTTTAATTGGCCAGATCAAAATTACATCCCAATTGTATACACTACTGCAAATCAATTATGAATTATTTCCAGAACAATGAAATAGCTTAATTTGATTTTTTATTTAAATTACTTTTTTTATGTATTTTTTATTTACAGTATATGGGAAGTTTTGGGTCCTGGACAGTTGTGAATCTAAATGATTGATAATAAGATCCACTACACCTAAAAATGACAGTTCACTTTATTTTTCTCTTGGTACAAATAATTTTAGCACAATTACATAATGCAAGACTTGCAGTAGCCCAGATTTTTGTATCGCACTCAGACCTCATAGAAGACGCCCCTGGCATCTCGTTTTAGAGCAAAATTATGGATCTACAACAGCAAATGGTTTAGATATATATCAAAGAATTTTAATGAAAAAAACACTGATCATAAAAGAAATGATGTCTACCACAGATTATTTATGATTTATGATTAAATGTCAGCCATTGATGTAGTGGATGGATATTTGAAAAAAACACTCAGTATTTACTGAAATTTCATTAAAATTTCTTAATTTTATCCAATGTTTGTTATTTAGCTTACACATATTATATAGATCTTCATTGTGTGTGATATGTTAGATGACACCCATCTTTGCATAAATGCACATTGCACACCCTACATCCGAATACAGTCTCCTTCCTTTCCTTTCTGCTCAAATGAACTCTGCACCGTCTTCTAGTAGGAAGACGCACATATTCGTGGCCAGCGTAGTTTTCATTGTTTTGCACTTGTTGTAACACCTCTGCTGATTTTCGCTTTCTACCACTGAAACCCGCAATGAGTTCATGCCCAAGTTCACAACGGAAATCAGGTGACTGTTAAGGCCCGTTGGGCCTCTTGTTTATGTTATGGAGATATAACACAAAAAAACAGAGTGTACTCTAAATAAACCGTGAATATTGTAAAAAATAGACATGTAAATAGATCTCTCTTGAGACATCATGATTAGGAATGTTCCATAATCAGCACCTGAAGTCCTACATGCAGTAGGGTTAAAATAACAACAATAACTAAATAATATTTTTCTTATATCAAAACTGACTTTTTGCATTTGATGAGTGGTGGGGCCTCTGGAAAACTTCGCAGTTTGCCACCATGCAATTGGTTCTGGCAAAGCCCTTACGTACCATATTCATCTCCCGAAGATTGTTCCTCATCGTCACTCATGATAGATAATTGGTCGTTGTTTCTGTGGTCGTTGTTTCTGATGTCACTAAGGGCGAGGTCCTCGCGGAGGAGGTCTATGTAGTCCTTGGGTAGTTCCGGGATGATGTCAGTAGGGGTAGGTGTTTCCAGTTCTCTTGTTCCTTTTGCAGCAATAGTTCTAGATTTGGCATTCTGCAGTTGTTCTTTAGTAAGCGCTTTGAATGGTTTCTTGATGGTAGGTTTCCGAGATCTTTTCGTGTAGACACACCGGGCCAATGTTGTATCATGGGTGTTTCGCCTTTAAGTGCCTTACGTAATTGTCATCTCTCACGTAAGTTTTCTTGCAAATCTAACACCATACCAGGTAGATATGTTTGCGTGTACTGTGTTGACATGCTTCCATAATGTCCTCACAGATGCATATCTGTTGCCGCATAGTATGCATGGAATGCTAATAGTGATCCATTTGCGTTGATTCACTGGAGTGTGTTTAACATTCACCATGCTATAATTAGGACACGATGTTTAATCCATCCAGTTGCTAAGACATCTAGATGTAACATTACATGACATATGTTTCTACAAAAAAGTAAATAAAAACATCAAATTAATAATTTGCTCTTGAAACTATTTTGTTGTTTGTGTTGTCAACGACACCACCTAACTGCTTCTGGTATAATATGGCTGTTCAACTGAACTTACAATATAATAATTGTTATACCTTTCTGTAACTGCATTAATAGAAGTGTAAACAAAATTAAGCTTGTTGTTGTTGCAGGTACAGACAGAAAATAATACAGTCTTTAATGACTACAAATATGAATTACAGAGGAGCCAGCTTTTTTGCATATCCCTTATTTGAATAAACCGCCCAGTACAAATCATCCCGTTAAAATTGCTTTCATCTCTGATAAAGTTACAGGTGTCCAAATGCCTTTCTCACCGCCATGTTGCCGTTTCGTATCGGCATTCATATTTGTGAAATTGACGATGGATTCAAACAGTTCGTCGCTGTAGAACAGTTGAAAATAGTTTAATGCTGTTGCAGATGTGTCGAACACATGAGTTGGCCCCACTCTCTCACCGTAATTGACAGTATTTCTCCTAGTATTCACCTTGACCCAATCGTTTTCGTCATATGTTTTTCCTTCGTAGATTTCATCCGCCTCAAACCTGTCAAATTCCCCCTCTGAATCACTACTATCTCCCATAATGTCATGCCATTCCCTCATTAGTTCTTCTCTCTCTCTTCGATTTATGTTCAATAAGTCAAAATTTTGAAGGTTTTGCAGTAATTCGTCACCAGAGAAGTCCGATTATTCATCGGACACTGCCATTTTGAATGCAAATTTATTCTATTTTCACTTTCGGGAAACCTGCTTCAAACATAGGGAAAATCATCAGTGTCGTCCTTGCTTTGTTACTTTGTTTGTAACCTTGGACTCGTCATCCATAGTTTTGACTTTTGACTCCAAATTGTCCCCAAATAGGAACTCGGTGATGGGGTTGTCCGCATTACAAAGACTTTTGTAATCGGGATGAAGGGATGGCTTTAGTTGATATCTGCGTCGGAACGACAGGTCTGTTAACCCGACCTGCAGGGCTAGATAAGTGTCATTAGCCAAGTCCCTGACTCTAGTTACATCCTCAGGCAGCCAAAGCGACAAAACTGTCACTGGGAGACTTGTCTCCGTTCCCCGAATTACGTGGTAAGTTGTTGAGGTCAGATAACAAGTCGGTATCACTGATAAGTCCGTTGTTATCGTTGTTATCCTTGTCCGAATCCGAATCTGAAATGTCCTCAACAGCGGTATTGGCGGTGTGACATCGGGAACTAACATCCATGAACATTGGTGCAAACCCATCTGATCCACGCATAAAATTCTGCATGGCCATGTTCTGCAGAAACAAGTTTTGTATCGTCAGAAAGTCCATGTTATTGTTTACATGTCCCTCGTGCTGTTGGGCGGAAGTGGAAGTGGAATGTGACGCCGGCACAGAAGCCGGTCTGGATATTGAACCTCGCGCCGGCGCAGAAGCCTGACTGGATAAACTAGGTTCCTCATTTACATAATTTATGTCCGAATGTGATGATGGAGCCACGCCCCCAACATGGCCGACGGGCACACTAATGTTCTCGACTGTGGCAGTGAACATTTCACTTGCGGGAGTGGTATCGCCCAGATTTGGGTCGAGAGGGATTAGAAAATTGTCCCTGGTATTGGTCGGCTTTACGCCCGATCCAGATGACGAGGATTAACTGTCCGTGACTGAGTCACCTGCCCGAATTGGTGCAGTCGCCATTTTGTAACGCTCGAACAGAGCGGAGTCAACACAAACACTCGACCCGTAAATGTGAGAGTTCAAGGATGACACCCACACATCCGTCGATCTCAGAACCGATCGGAACACTTCAGAAAACTGGCGATATGAAGTGTGAGTAAATCCGAGTTGTACACAGTTCAAATAAACACAAAACGTAGAGAGAAAAGAAAAGTCTGTAAATCCGAATCAGTGAAAATCGAGTACTGAATCACGTGATCATCGACGTCATCTCATTTGAATACTAAGTATGATATAATTGATGAGTGAAAATTACTGTAGTCAGGAGATAAGTACGCTTTTTCGGTCTGTAGTGGTGAAAGAGTTAATTGCATAAAATTCTCAGGTCCCGATTTTTTTCTTCTTAATCTTTGAATTTTAATCCCATGTATTTCCATCGACTAGAACGTCGGTCGACTCCCGCTTATATGCATATAAAAAAAAAATAAAAAATTAAAAAAATGAATTCATTTTAGGGTATTTTTGTGATTTTCCCGTAATAAAAGTTTTATGAAAAGTGTTTTAACTTGCATATTGATTTGACACGATGTTCAACATTATCTAATCATTGGTTCACATTTCGTCATTACAGGTTATGTTCGATGCTTTGATATCAACATTTAGTTATTATCCAGATCATATCCGTAGTATTGTGCAGAAGAATTACTGAATAAAATATTTACGTTCCTCATCTTTTGATGAGATTTGTTTATTTATTATAGCATCAATCCAAACCTGTGTTCTGTGCACTTGAACACTCGCTGGGGCATGTTGCGATCGCCATGATTGTTTACTAGGCGCGTTGCATTGTGGGGGCATATGTGTAATGAACGACAACTCTTTGTGTATGCGCCATTTTCCAAAACAAACCCAAACAACAATACGCATGTCACTGTCATTTAAGACAGTCTGTTGCTTCAGCAGTTAATCATCTATGATCAAACATATACTCATAGCAGGAACACAATGCATCTTGAGACGATAATGAATGTTAATTGAGAGTGAATGACTGTGATATCGGACCCAGAGTGACAAGTAGTAAACAATGAAGTGTATGCAAATATTTTTATTGTTTTTCGTATTTATTATTTTATTTTTAATTAAAAAAAAATTAATATATTTTTAATGCAAATAGCGTAAACAATCATATAGGGCCCATTTTGAGTACCTATCTGACGATCTATACATGTGTAACAGAACACAACAAAGGCTGGTCAAAGCGAGATTCCTCCTAACAGTCTGTGACAATTCTGGTCATTCAAGCAGCTTGCTGAGATCTACCAATTCTTTCAACAAAAAGTTTTTAAACTTAGCAATGTCTTCTGTCAATGATAAAATATTTGGTTCATTAGACTTTCTTTCGGAAATACTTTGAAGAGCATGGCTGCTGACTTTCTCTGCCCATTCTGCCTCATGCAACATCATTTATTCCTCAGCTTGTTTTTTTGCTTTCATTGTCATCATCCCTGAGAGCTTGACCACAGGCGCTTGCATAGAAAATATGACTTTCAATTTTGTTTTGATATGACAGTGGTATGTGTAATCTGTTAAGTACAAGGTTGGCAACAACGCCATGAGCGAAACGGCACCCCATCTCACTTCAATCGACTAAAAAACACATTTATTCAAACTGACACGGCGCACACTATATGCGACCGTCATCAGAAAACATTCATCTTTAACCTACCGTGTCACTCAATACAAATTGTTACATCCAAAACACAATAATCCGTGAAAACATCGCCGACTTCCTCGCTCAGAACGCCATTTCTCAAACGGCTCCCTGAGCCTGTCCAGATTCTTCATTTACATACGGGGTTCAAAGGTCATGCGATTATATAATCGACTGTCACCAGGTGCACTTTTTGGGGTCATCTCAGCATTTACTTTCTTTTGTCTTCCCTGTTTTGCTTTTCAGCTGGTGGTTTGGCAACTCTTTCATCATTATACCCCCGCAACGAAGTTAGGGGGGTATACTGGAATCAGGTTGTCCGTCCGTCTGTCTGTAGACACATTTTGTCCAGACAACTCCTCCTAAACCGATGGGCCGATTCCAATGAAACTTCACACACATATTAACCCTTTAAACACTATAGAACTTTCTATAGTAACTACCCTTCAACACTAAGTAACTTTCATTAATTTATTAGTTTAATGAGTAGTTATTTCAAAATGTTGCTTAACTTTTATTTATGGACAGATTTTGACATATGACATACCAAAATGATCATAGTTACCTCAAGAATAAGTAACAACATACCGTAAATTGCTAAGTACAGGTGTCAAACAGGTAAACAACAGGTAATATTTTTGATATATTTCAATTATCATTGATTAAAATATGTTTTTGCACATGGTTGGGGAAAAGTTTGTCATAGAAGTATGACCAAATAACAAAGAATGTCTCTTTGCTTAATTACCATATTCACTTTCCATTACAGGTGAGGGGAAAGGTAAACATACAGGTGTGTCATAGAGTTTGTTTTGGAAAGCTGAAAAATAAAAGAGTATACAAAAATCCTTTTGCCATTGATTTGAGTTCTTATTTTGTAAACTATGAAAACAGGATCAAGCACATGAAATTTACTGACCCATATGATGTTAATTATAGCCAGGTAGGTACAGGTAAGCACAGGTGCGACATCAAAACTCGTTAAGACTTACCAAGTCATATTTACTGCCAATAATACACTTTTTGATGGTAGTCTTTGTAGAAGGAGCTGCAGGCATTACAGCAGAGTGCTACATCACACTTTTGGCATGCCATTGTTGTTTTTGTTCTCTTGAATGGATTGTCCTTCACTGAGATACCTGGGTGGCTGGACATGTAGTTCTTGTGTTTCTTATTACAAACAACACACAAGCGATCAGATCCTCCTGTTGGAGTAGGCCAATGGTCTTTACAGTCAAGTCTATAATCTCCTCATTCTGTGCTGATCTGGGCCTTTTACATCTCTTGGTATTCCTGAAGTTCCCAACCAGAGAGTGGGCAAGCTCAGTCTTGAAGGCAAGAAGGCCACGCTTCCTTGTGTTTGCCATATTGTGGTCAATGACATGACTCTCAATCACATATGCGTTGTACACAGAACATTCCCTCAACTTGAATTCCACTTTTCGATACCATCTCATTGACTTCTTTTCTTTCTATACTCTTGTCATTTGATCCAGCTTGTCCACACCGCCCATGTACTGAGCATATGCGGCCTGAGTAGGTGTTGACTTCAGGTCCGCATGTGTGCCGTCCTTGTTTGTCCTTCGTGTCGTCAGGCGGGCATCTTCTGGGGCATGGAATGTTGAGAGGTAATAGACAAGTCTATTATCCTTCCACTAGGTAGCAAGTAGATTGTCATGCATTAGCCAGTCAAAGTCCCCACGGGGAATTTTCTTCGCATCTGCTTTTTTCACAACCAATTTCTGGGGGTACCCCTTGCGGTTGGTACGACAGGTACCATATAGATATGTCTTTCTCGTAAACAAGTAATCCGCAAGTAGAGGGCTGGTATAAAAATTGTCAGTATAAATCACATGTCCCTTCATTTCCAGAAACTTTGTTAGTTCTATGACAACTTGGGATGACAAACCAATAGCCCTGTTTACTACAGCAGCATTTTTCCCAATGTACAACTCAAAATTCAAACAGTAGGCAGTAATAGCATCGGCCGCTGTCCACACCTTTATCCCAAACTTTACAGGTTTGTCTTTCATGTATTGCTTGATACCCAGTCGTCCTTTGAAAGGAACCATGCTTTCATCAACAGTTATTTCTTTGTTTGGTTTGTACTCTTTTCCAAATGTTTCACGGCAATGATCAATAAAAAATTTCAGCTTGTGTAGTTTATCTCTACCCTGAACCTCACCTGTGTCGTCACTGAAGTGCAGGTACCTCTTTATTTGAACAAAATGATCTCGTGACATAATCTGTCCAAAATTTGACCCAATAAGCCATGAATCACAGGTTTCATTCCAATAAAGTTCATCTGTCTGAAATTTCATAATATCCATCAACAACAGAAGTCCGTAAAACGCCTTCAATTCACTCAACGTGATATCCGTCCACATACCTTTGTGAGTGACGTCGGCAGCTCGCTTCGTGTTTGCATTTAGATTGGTAAAATCCACGATTTTCTGGAAAACATTGTCAGAATGAAAAAGTTGAAAATATTCTAAAGCTGTTGTCAATGTATCAAACACTCTAGAAATCGTAAGAAATCAATCGCAACAAGACATAGGATAGGTGGTTCTTGGGTTTATTTGGAAGGTCGACCGGTTTCGCCCTGAACTAGGGCTTCTTCAGGACAATTTTTTCACAAGATTTTTACCCCTAAAGTACTAAAAATGTGGGCCCATGTTCTATTATTGATGACGTCTATACAATAGTGACGTAATGTACAATGTTATCATGTGACCGGTAACGGTTGTCTAGAAGGTTATTATGTACACAATGCAAATGATAGTATCAATGTTCTTTCGCTGCTTAGTATTTGCTAAACATATATGCAAATTCGGGCCCACTTTTAAATTATTCAAAATATAAAGCATGTAACAATAATACAATAAAGTTAAAAATGAAAATAGAATTATAAAATTATGACAGATCAAAAGTTCTATAGTTCAAATGTTTGTTTCATCAAGGCACACCGTGGTGTCTGATGTAGATTTGTAGTTCAGAGTTTTGTAGTCTACAAATTCTCCCTCCGATTGGTTAGGGGATGAAGCCGTGCTGCAGGTGTCACTATCCGACAGTTGAAGGTCTGCTTTGAGCATTTCCATAGCAGTCTCTACAATAGGTCTGCATTTCATGTGAGCCGGTCCCACGGTACCTCTTCCGTCGGCCGGTCTTACTCTAAATTTCACCTGATCTAATTGTGATTTTGATAATGCTTCAAATGGACGTTTGTCCCCTGGTATTTTCGCATCCAATTTAGTGGTGTCCTTTGTTACCTCTGGCTCGATCCCGTATCCTGGGTGTTGTTGTCTCTGATGCCTTGTGTAGCTTTCCATTCTGCCGTATGATTTTTTGCATAACTTGCATTTATACCACGTTTTTACAGGTCCGTGTTTGATACTGGCGTGCCTCCGTAGAGATTTTAGCGATGCATAACTATTTCCGCATCTAATACACGGAATGCGTATTTTAGTCCGAATAATTGTTTTCTTGGCCGGTAGATGATTCTTCTTAACTGGAGTTAGTTTGGTGTTTGCCATTTATGTGATGATGTTTAATCCTTCGGGCTGTGCGGTTCTCAATATTCTAATCCAACTCTTCCGTGCGGAGTCGATGGTTTATACTTTCGACGTTAGCTAACAGTCCCGTAACTGTGACGTCAAGGACATTGTGGTCGGGCGACGTGAAATGTCCCGCCACGGGTTTATCCGGGTGTTTGTGAATAATACTGTAAAGGTGATTTCGGATGCGTGTGTTGATGGTGGTGGATGTTTGTCCGATATATTGTATCCCACATTTTTTACATGTAATCAAATAAACTGCGTTTATACTTTGACAAGTTATGTGTCCCTTGACTTTGTATGACTTTTTTGTAATGTGACTAGTGAATTTAGTGGTTTTTTCCATGTGTATGCATACGCGGCAGTTTTTCCCACACAGTTCACTGCCCGAGTTAGTCGTGACGCGATTGATGTCACTTCTAACTTCTATAACGAATAACCGTATGTACATGCATATCCTTTATTTGGTACAATCAACCAATGAACGCCAGCGCTATATTTAGGTATTACCTGAGACCGGTATTCCAGTCTGCAGTGTTGAAAGGAGTTATCTCCCGTAGACCGGTATACCGGCCGGCAGTGTTGAAAGGGTTAATGATCATGTGTAGATGTGCATGTCACTTTTTTTCTTCTTTCTTTTTTATTATCGTTGCTATGGCAACTGGTCACTATAAACAGGTTTTCTGATAAGAACCATAACTTTAAGTTTGTCTGTACAACTCCTCCTAATCCGAAGGGCTCATTTCAATGAAACTTCACACAAATATTAATGATCATGTGTAGATGTGCATGCCACTTTATTTTTCTCAAAATTATGGTTGCTATGGCAACTGGTCACTATTAACAGGTTTTACGATCAGAACCATAACTTTAAGTTGTCCGGACAACTCCACCTAAACTAAATGGCCAATTTCAATGAAACTTCACACAAATATAGAGGACCATGTGTAGATGTGCATGCCACTTTTTTTAGCCCACCATCATCAGATGGTGGGCTGTTCAAATCGCCCTGCGTCCTTGGTCCGTCGTCCGTCCCTCCGTCCGTCCGTAAACAATTCTTGTTATCGCTATTTCTGAGAAAGTACTGAAGGGATCTTTCTCAAATTTCATATGAAGGTTCCCCTTGGTGCCTAGTTATGCATATTGCATTTTGAGACCAATCGGATAACAACATGGCCGACAGGCAGCCATCTTGGATTTTGACAATTGAAGTTTGTTATCGCTATTTCTGAGAAAGTACTGAAGGAATCTTTCTCAAATTTCATATGTAGGTTCCCCTTGGTGACTAGTTATGCCTATTGCGATTTGAGACCAATCGGAAAACAAAATGGCCGACAGGCAGCCATCTTGGATTTTGACAATTGAAGTTTGTTATCGCTATTTCTGAGAAAGTACTGAAGGGATCTTTCTCAAATTTCATATGAAGGTTCCTCTTGGTGCCTAGTTATGCATATTGCATTTTGAGACCAATCGGATAACAACATGGCCGACAGGCAGCCATCTTGGATTTTGACAATTGAAGTTTGTTATCGCTATTTCTGAGAAAGTACTGAAGGGATCTTTCTCAAATTTCATATGAAGGTTCCCCTTGGTGCCTAGTTATGCATATTGCATTTTGAGACCAATCGGATAACAACATGGCCGACAGGCAGCCATCTTGTATTTTGACAATTGAAGTTTGTTATCGCTATTTCTGAGAAAGTACTGAAGGGATCTTTCTCAAATTTCATATGAAGGTTCCCCTTGGTGCCTAGTTATGCATATTGCGTTTTGAGACAAATCGGATAACAAAATGACCGACAGGCAGCCATCTTGGATTTTGACAATTGAAGTTTGTTATCGCTATTTCTCAGAAAGTACTGAAGGGATCTTTCTCAAATTTCGTATGAAGGTTCCCCTTGGTGCCTAGTTATGCATATTGCGATTTGAGACCAATCGGAAAACAACATGGCCGACAGGCAGCCATCTTGGATTTTGACAATTGAAGTTTGTTATCACTATTTCTGAGAAAGTACTGAATGGATCTTTCTGAAATTTCATATGTAGGTTTCCCTTGGTGCCTAGTTATGCATATTGCTTTTTGAGACCAATCCGAAAACAACATGGCCGACAGGCAGCCATCTTGGATTTTGACAATTGAAGTTTGTTATCGCTATTTCTGACAATGTACTGAATGGATCTTTCTGAAATTTCATATGTAGGTTTCCCTTGGTGCCTAGTTATGCATATTGCGTTTTGAGACCAATCAGAAAACAACATGGCCGACAGGTAGCCATCTTGGATTTTGACAATTGAAGTTTGTTATCGCTATTTCTGAGAAAGTACTGAATGGATCTTTCTGAAATTTCATATGGAGGTTCCCCTTGGTGCGTCGTTATGCTAATTGCATTTTGAGATCAATTGGAAAACAATATGGCCGACAGACCGACATCTTGGATTTTGACAATTGAAGGTTGTTATCTCTATTTCTCAAAGTACTGAATGGATCTTTCTCAAATTTCATAAGCAGGTTCCCCTTGGTCCCTTGTATTGCATTTTTGGACCAGTCTGTCCTGAAAACAACCTGGCAAACAAACAGCCATTATCGTTAAATCTCAAATTTCTTATATAGCTAGGATTCCCTTATTTGAAAAGTACTGGAGAGATGTCTCAATTTGCACAGATTAGTAAAATGAAGGGAAAAGTAGAGAAAAGATCAATCTGACATGGAACCTATGAAGATCATTCAATGGTGGGCGCCAAGATCCCTCTGGGATCTCTTGTTTTTTTTTCAAAATTATGGTTGCTATGGCAACTGGTCACTATATTACTAGATTATCTTAACCTCTAATTAACCGTTCCAATTCACCATTGACTTGTGCAGATTGCGGGGGTATTAGTCAGCCATCCTGGCGACAGTTCTAGTTAATTTTAGATTCCTCAGCAACATGAATTACAACCTTAAATTTGGCTCTTCTTGGGGGCGGGCTACTCACCATGTTGTATACATTTACTAAAATATAACCATAACTTCATATTAAAAACGCATGATCCAATTAATTAATTTTGATATACCTGTAAAGGTAGTTATTACCAGGTGACCCTTGATCAGGAGTTGTTGCTTCCTGACCCTCATTGTTAAGGCTGGCCAACACAGTCTGTGTAATGGCAGGAATTGCGGCTGTGATGCATGACTGCATCATTGCCATCAGATCGGTGGGTGGTTCTGTTGAACTAGTACCAGCTTGTGACGTAGTAGATTGTTGTTCTGGAGTGGCCACTACCTGTACACGGCGTCGTTTTCTGGGAGGCCTGGAATCCATATCCTATATGAGCTGGTTAACTACCACTGTAAATAAAAGAACTGTTTCTAAATGCTACACACATGTAACTACCTAAATACCATATACACATGCCCTAGCCACTTACGTGGCGCAAAAAGAAATACCATAAACTGGGATCTATAGCAGTAATTTAAAGTGCTCTCGATAAGGGCCGTATATTAGTGATCCCTGATATATTCAATATAGATATAAGATTGAGCCTTGTTGACAAATATAGCTGTTACCCCCACATACGTGTAACAAACTCGAAGAATATTGGCTCTATTATGAATTATTGTCAGTGGCATTTATATAGACATAAATTATAATCGCTACATGTCTGCTTGCCATTGAATACAATAACATTACAAACCTAGTGAGTAAGAATGAGACTGACAAATCAGTCATAAGCGGGGATAAAAAAATATGAAATGGGAATCAAAATCCCATCCAAACCGTACAGCGCATGTGTTATTAAATTGCAATGGTATGAAAAATGGGCTAAATCTAATAATTAGTACAAATTCTCAGTCATACTGCAAAATACTTATTGCTAACTATACAGACAAACCACACTATTGGGTCAAAGCCGTACTGAACACGAGATTGTATTTTGCCGGTGAAAAAACACTCAAATTATGTTGAATTTTCACTTAAAATGAACTTGAGTGTAATGACAGTGTACTATAATTGCAAATTTAAAGCAAAATTCACATAGTACGAAAACAATTCCACCATTGGCATAATAAACCGCAAAATACCTGTATTTCCAATATGGAATTACTAATACATTTACAGTACCAGTGTATATATGGCATATCTATATACCATGGATATGTCTGTATATTAACTGAGTGAATAAATGACTGGAAAATAGCCCATTTCACCTTATAAACACTTACACAGCAGGTTTACAGGACCCCGGCCTAAAATTAAAAAGTCACATGTACAGTTACCCAGAACTAGTAATTTATCTTGTCCTGACATATCACTGTATAAGTACATATATCCTAGCTTGAACTATTTATCTGCTTCAAGATAGACGCTCTAATGTTTTTAAAATACTTCCATTGGCCATGGTCTGAAAAATGGACGCCATCTGCACACAATGTGTCCTGTCCCTCTTTCATTCCCCTAAGTTTCCAGTACTGAAAATGGGGCAACTCTGATATGTGTTCTTTCAGAGACTGGTTTGCTGCTCTCACTTTACTATTGTAATCTGGGACTGGAATACTTCTGGTAGTTAAACGCGGTAACAATTGTAACACAGTAATTTTCTCCACCGCAAAGTTGTTCTGGCACATTGTCAAAAAAGTAATAAAACGAAGAACTGTTTCTTCTACCGAGGCAGGCGAATCCATATCGTTACCTCCGATATGGCAGATAACGTGAGTGGGTCGAAGTTGATCCATCTCGTACCAAAATCAAAATAAATGTTGTTGTTCTGAAACACGACCTCCACTTATTCCTAGGAAGCTCAGAAAGCTTTGAAAATCGGAGAGTCTGTTACGATGCACAAAATCTGCAAAACGCTTAACATGCGAGCTGCCCACCACTAAAACAGGCATATTCTCAGATTGTTTACTTGTTCTATTTATAGACCCGCACTTGAAAATAAAGGAGTTGTAGGCTGGAACCACCCCAGATATTTCAAGAGTCGTACGCCGTACAGACACCAAACAGTTTATGCACCGATCATATTAAAACGTTAATAATAAATACGAAGCGTGTAACGACAACAACGGTTACTTGGATCTGGATGTTTCTGCTGTGACTTGCTGTGGCGCCAAGCTGGACAATGCCCAGTGGACGGAGCTGACTTTTCCCTTACTGTTTCACAATATTCCCACGTTGGTCGGTTACAACTAGGTTCCGATAGTAAAAACTTTACCACACCAAAAAACGGATCAGCAATAAAGTTCTCGAAACGTGGCCTTTTGATGAAAAATATGGGAAAAACAGCTACCAATTACAAACGCATGCACTGCAGATTTTCACTGTAAACAAACTGCCTGCGCATGCGTGTCTCAACAAAATTATTGGTAATCGGAAAATACGAGTTACCTCCCTTCTCCTGAAAATACTGGTAATCGGCAAATACGAGTTACCTCCCTTCTCCTGAAAATACACTTAATTCACATTGATCATCGCTAAAAACATTTATGTTAAGTAACATAAATTAGCCTATATAATGGTACGTTAACCGAACCAACATAAAAACCGAACCAGTGTTACTTTACAGATTTCCTTACCCAAATAGTACACTCTGTACCGACCATGAACATCAGTTTGCGAGTCAAGTTTGTAGTTGTTCTGCTGGATCTTAGGGGCAGTAGTCTAGATATTTGGGCAAAAGTGAGTAGTATGTGCTGTACTGTTACAGCGTTGACAGCTGTTAGGCTTCAAATTGGCAAAAATATTGCAAAAGAGAGTGCTATTTCTGATGGACCAGTCTACCAGGATATTTTGATATCTCAAATGTGCTGCAGCCCTCTTGGAAAATTGGCAGTGGTATTCATAGAATCCTTTGCCGTTATAACGCGTAGCCATGTCTATGATATCTCTCTCGTAGAGGTCCATCTCTACCCTCCTAGAAGGGTGTACGGAACACAAGATAATCTTGTAAATCCCAAAGGCTTGGATGAATTCACCAATGTTTAACGATCTGGTATATTGTGGCTCGGGCTTATCTGATGAGGATAGAGATGGACCGTTGATCTAAGGGATCAACAAGCTAGTAAGATTAACATCCTTACCCTTAATTATTTGTTTCCTGATGTTTGGAGAGATTATCTCTATGAGTGGCAGGAATTCTGCCGCATATCCATATGCTGTCCTCACGTAAGGCGACGAGAGCGACGGCGATTGTCCGGTCGATGTCCCGTTAAACGCCGTCATCGCCGTGTGAATGGTGAACGATTGTTATTCAGCTTGAGGCTCACTTCCGGCAGCCGCAGACACTGGCCTGATAATATGCACGTCTGGATTTATACGTGAATGGCTTGCCGATCCAACCTGTGTTTCGTTCCCGCTGGAGTTGATGACAATGCTTCAACTTTATCTGTAAGCTGTACTACGTTTGCTTGTAAAGAAGCTACAGTCTGTGTTAATGACTCAACTATGCCAGCTTTACCGCCATTGTTATTTATCACTGATGCATCTTGGGATCGCGCACCTTGCCTGGTGGAGCTAGCCGAGATGATGTCACTGTTCAAAACATTAGTTTCGTATGATTTGGCCTGTGTTTCCTTGAAAAGTTTGACCAGATCTGCATGCTTGTAATGTGTAGGTGGTGTAACTCCCATTTTACTCAGTTCTTCTTTAAGTTTTGAAACGAGCCAGTCCTCTGGCCGAGACATTTCGTATGGAACGCTTCGCCGAGACACGCAACGCTTAGGCGCCATGGCACTTGATGATGTTGAGTACAAAGTCTATCGATCAATTATGATGCTCATTCAGTTCCCTCGACACACTCACCAATAAAGTCCGGTAACCAATATCCTAGAATCACATCCAATTCGATACATAATCAAATGATTGCTAGCGGGTCCCACTACGAACACATCACAGTCGACTGACGTAACACAATTTTGTAACAAAATGTCCGCTGGCAAAGAAAGGAAGCTGATGCTGCTGGACAATCATAAAACAATCTTAAACCGTGAATAAATATCACTTATGGCGTCAAACTTCTTGTTATTTTGTCGAATTCCGTTTTCTCGTTTACCTTTTGCAAACATGACTTGGACATCAGATCGTTATTGAAGTGACTAAGTGAAAGAAACTTTATCGTGACTGTATATCGGCAAAACTACACCAAATTACAAGTAACATAACGAAACATTACATATATATTTACATGTATTGACCAGTCTCCACACTAAACTGATGAGCGACAGAGCGAAGTTATAATGATTATATAATGTTGACAAATATTGACCAAACTTTTCACCAAAAATGATAACTCGCTTAATTCGAACACTCGGATAACTCGAAGTTTTTTCGTGGTCCCGTCGACTTCGAGTTAACGAAGTTCCACTGTACTTGTATAAATTACATGTGCTGTCCCTTTCACAATTCCAATTTTAACTGTTCTATTATATTTACTTGGCTCTCATTGGTTGATTCTGCTCACGTGTTATCTACGACTCTACTAAATTTGCATATACGCAAAGATGTAAACAAACCACTGTCTATTCATCTAGTAAGCCACTATCTATATTCTAATATACCTGATCAGACTAATAGAAGAATTTGATAATAGAAATAACCTGTTAGTTGATAACCAGTAGCTAGCAATATATATTTATATATGTTGTGTATAAACTCAAATTAAACAAATTTCCATTGATAAGGGTTAACTGTTTTATCAGATGGTACTTTATCAATAACGGTAATTGGGGTATCCTTAGTACTAGGTGCTAATTCCGTCGCAGCCTCTGTCAGTAGAATAAGGCAGTCATAATTTATTAAGGTTTAAATTCAGTAAGCAAGAGATCCTTTTTGGTAAACTGGGTAAACAATAGTGCAAAATCTAATTGTAAAGCACCACACATATAAACAGTGTAAAAGGTGGCGTGTTATACATAGAAAGTGTTGAGAAACTGAGGTTCTCTAATTCTTAATTTAAATGTAGCAGGCTTTATAATTTCTGTCGTGATCACATGATTTCGAGATAGTGTCAGGTCTAGTTGAATTCTGTATATTCCATACTTTGTTTTACATAAAACTTTTTGTTTATTATGAATCAATCCTGTACAAGAAGTGAGAAAGTGTGAGTGATTTTTTTCTGTCTTTGTATATTGCATACTACATAAATATGTGATTTATACTCTGTGTACAAAATAGGTACAGTTGATTACTCCGTCATTTAAGCCCAAATTGCTCGAGAAGAATAATACAACTCTAGTATAAAGGATATGTACCTTTATTAGGGAGACCAGATGAACAAGATAAGGATGTAAAACATATAAACATATTTAGCTAGAAATATGTATGATTAAAAAAGTATGTTTACATTCAACAAGTATAATCAATCATATATATATAACAAACATATTACACAATAATTTTGGCCCTTGGGAATATTTCTAAGCTGCTTCCATATGATTGTAAAGAGTAGAGCTCGAGCTCGAGTCTGACCATGATATTTGGAGACTCGCAAAGAAAACAGACCTTCCACGATCAACCGACTGGAACAGGGATGTTCTACGAGTTAAGGGGATGGCACCACTTCCTAGAACAGGGATGTTCTACTGTAGGGGGACAGGGATGTCCTATATCTGGCGAGGTGAGTGGTGCCATCTGTAACCTGTGTGGTTACCATAGAAGTCAATTGATAGTAGAGTATAGTGTCTACTGATAACTACATTTAACTATGAATTTTAATTATATCATGTTTTGAAAGAATATTATGACTTTGGCAAAACCAAGGACTTCCCTTTAATAAAAGGGTAAAAATTAAAAAATTAAAAAAAACTATGCATAGGTGTCTAGATGGATCGAATGCTGTACCTGTTTTAACTGTAAACTCTCCACAGCGTAGGAAACCAAAGTAAGCTATGGTACACGCACATTCTAGCATGATATCAGTAAACGGAGAGAACACACCTCGTCGCAAGCACACACATCTTAAGGAGGATATCTCCTGTAACAGGCAAACGAGTTGTGGTGTTTGATCCTTGGTAGCGTTTGATGGACGTGAGGATAAGAGCCAAGCGGGGAAGTGGTTTAGTTCCTAGGCTGTCTAACGGAGACCACACATTCTGCTGGAGGTACTTAAAGCGGATGCCGTTGAGGTATAGTTTAATAGTTGAATGCTGAAGGTTTAAGAATTTGAAACAGTGTGTCACGAAATAGATGAAAATATCCTCCGAAATGGGCGGGAGGCCTGTTTTTATGTTATGTAGTGCCATAAACTTCCCAAAGTGTTCATATCCACATAAACTTCCCAAAGTGTTCATATCCAGTATGATAAACTGTACGTGTGCTTGGTGCTATAGCCCCTGACAATAGGTTCCTGACAGTAGAGTTCAACTCCAGATGACTTCAGAGTACAAAGGGCACTGGTGGGGCTTGAGATCCGCTTGAGGTGCCAGGTTCCTGAACCGTCGTATCTGTAGACGAGAAAGAGAATCACTTATAGAGTTACAATTCCCTGGGACATGTTTACTCCGGAAATTAAAGTTATGTATACAAGCACACCAGGTCAATTTTCGCATAAGCTCCATGATATAGAGGTATTTTGAACGTCCTTTATTCACGATAGCTACTGTAGCTTCATTATCACACCAGAAAACTATCTGCTGTTTAGCCCATAGACTCCCCCACAAGATAGCTGCCACTACGATGGGGTATAGTTCTTTATACGCGATAGACAATGAAGTTTCCTTAACCTCAGGGATGTCTGACGGCCATGGAGATGAAAACCATTTTCCACGGAAATATCCTCCGAAACTTATAGTAGCCGATGCATCTGTATAGAGGTCAAGTTCATGGCTTGTAATGAGGTGTATGTTGTAGAACATATTCACGCCATTCCATTGCTGAAGAAAAGTCAGCCAAAACCTGAGGTCGGTACGACACTCTTTTGTGAGGTAAACAAAATCATGTAGTGCTTTGACAGTAGTAGAAAGGTTTATTAAGTATGAAACAAACGGCCGTCCTGGTAATATAATGCGTGAAGCAAAGTTCAGGTGACCTAAAAGTTGAAGTAACTGCCTTTTTGTACACACAGATTTTCCCAGTAATTCTCTAATACCATCACAGATACGCTGTACTTTATCTGCTGGAAGTCTGGCTTCCATTCTTCCCGAGTCGAGGACGATACCTAAGTATTCCAGGCATGTAGTAGGACCCACGGTTTTCTTGGTTGACAGTGGTATGTTAAGTCTTTTAAATATTGTTGTCATTACAGCCATATTCCTTTCTGCGATGCTATCAGGTTTGTCGATAAAAAGTCATCTAGCAGATGCAGAATGTGTTGAACTTTGTAGTTATGTGTGGCTATATAACAGATTGCTTGTGATAGGGTGTCGAAAATCTTGGGGCTAGAACGACAACCGAAGGTTAATCTCACATAGAAATAGTAAGCTGAATCCCATTTAATGCAGAAAAGGGGCCATTGGGAAGGTCTAATAGGACAAATCTTGAAAGCGTCTGCAATGTCGAATTTACACAGCCATGCTCCTATCCCTTATGAATTTGCAGCATGATCACAGCATAGATGCAGTATGAATGCAGCATGGAATTGCAGCATGAATGAAGCATGGCTGCAGCATGGTGCCTAATTTACCTCACTATATATTCTTACTAGTTAAAGCATGATTGCAGCATGTTTCAATTATGCAAATTATGCTGGGATCATGCTGCATTTATGCTTTAAAGAAGCATGGCCGCAGCATGATCCCAGCATGGTCTGTGAAGCATGATCCCAGCATGGTCTGCAGCATGATGCCAGCATGGTTTGCAGCATGATCCCAGCATGGTCTGCAGCATGATCCCAGCATGTTTCAATTATGCAAATTATGCTGGGATCATGCTTCAATCATGCTTCATGGCAGCATGGTTTACAAAATCAATGAAAATCATGCAATAAAAACTTGAAGAATACTTCTGTATTACATTTTATTTGGTAATTAACATGGTATAAAACTTTTCATACAGGCTGTTTTTTCTAGTTCAAACATTTAAAACTTATCAATGAAATGAGAATGTGACAAAACAAATTTTAATTCTAATTTACCCATGGTACTTATTTTATTTGCCTCTTATATTCTTTTCCTCAAAACTTCCATCACATACACAACACAGCTATCTTTTTCTAGTACAATTTTCAAATACAACTAATATCAATTCATCCTAGCTAGAAGTGGTTTGTTTCAACAAAAATAGTCAACAAGATATACAAGTTCAATGTCAGTACATACTACAGTATGTATTTATAATTCTGTTTTTTTTTTCTAAAATAGTAGGAAAATAGTACAAAATAATATTTTCCAGCAGAGTTAAAGTAGGATATGTATACATTTTGTCAACGACGCACAAGACTGATTTCAGACAGTATACGTAGTTTCCTCGAAGTAGCCCAGATGTACTGAAACTGTTTCCATGTGCGTCCGTGAACTTAAATTAATAAAATAAACAAAAACAAGCAACAGTTGAAGACTTCTTCTATCGAATTTAACATTATTTCTAATAAACTGTGAAAAGATTATCATAATTTTGGAATCAATTCTAAATACTGACTAAATGAAATGTTGATTGACAATTTGAACAATGGTGTGTTGTTTGATGTAGCACGTGCTGTAGTGATATATCTCGGTCACTGTCCCCGGGGATTTCAATACAACCAAGCTTGAGACGACTATATTATATTTTTTGCTAGTACAACAAATAACTAACAAGGATTTTTAGATTATATACATGATTTTTTTTGTATATATATTAATGTTTACACTTTTATTATGAAAGGAAATGTTGTATACCTCGACAGATAACATATCTCGAATAATCTTAATTAATGTGAAACATAAACTTCTTAATTTCTCTTCATTCCTTTCTGCTTTATGTTAAGTCAATGCCATCAATTTGGACCACAATGCATGCGGTGTACGTCCCTCATTCCAGAATGTACTGCATGCATGCAGACTCAGTCTCTGTTGGAAGAAAGAAAAAAATTTAGAATATTATTTTATTTCAAAATTAGAATAATTGTCAAGTTTTGGAGATAATGTATGTATTTAACTGATGTACTTTTCATGATCACTTTCTATCATTTACATTATGTTTTCTTTGGAAGCGTTTTTATCAAGAAAATTTAAGCCAGCCACACAAAGCTACAAAATAAAACTTGCCAGGATGACTTAATTATTAATTAAATCAAGCTACTCCCGAATTCTCCATCAGTTCATATCAATGTGAAACTGCAATATACTATACATAAAACAATGTTACTTACTTAACATCTTAATTCACCTCTTTCATTTAATCGTTTCAATTTGATGCAATAATCTGCAAACATCGATCCTCAAAAGAATGTGGAGGTAAAGATCTTTCCCGAAAGGTTTCATTATCCAAAACACAAATTTTCCTCACCATTGCTTGTGAATACGTATGTACGTCATAATCATAACAAGGGTTGTGTGAGTGGGGAAAAAATGCAATTTAAGTCGGGCCGAAGATCGTTAATAATAAATAAATAAAATTGAAAACTTACGATTGTAACACATGGATCGGTAGTGCGTTTCCTTCAGCCGTGTAATCTGTGATAAATTAATCATCAAAATCCTGAAAAATAAATAATTAGGTATTATTGATATGAATAGATCTAGATTCTATATCAAATTCATCGTCGTATAATGTGAAACGATGTCAGAACGTGAAGAAGATTATATAATTAAAACTTACCCTGTCTCGTAACGATGTTTGTCGGTAAAAATATGCATCGGTCGTCAAAAACAACGAGAAAGCTGATATGCTTTCGTCGGTAACTTGAAGTAAGTCGATCTTCTTCAGTAAGACGGGAAACAAACTTCGTTTTTAGGCTATCGTCGTGTTTGTTTATACTTTTCTTCTGGAAATAAACATCCGGTGAATTCAAACATGGCTATCGGACTTCCCGCTAAACTCGTGTGTGTTGCATCATGGGATAAATATTTTACTGCCAGAGATTAACACGATTCATTTTTACTTGTGCGTGTTTTTTATTCTGAATCATAAACTTCTATTGTGTCATACTTTTAAGATAAATATTACAGTATTTAATACTTGCATCGTGCACATTTAGATCGCACGAGCTCGAGGAGCACTCTCGTCACATCTCGGGAGCAAGGTAAACAAACGAGGTCATAGGTGAACCGAACGATAAACATGTAATCTGACCAGAGGTTTTGGCCTCGTCTTTCATACGCCTATTATTTAATATGGATGTATTTTCAGACGAGGAACCGACCAATTCACGTTTTCTTTTTATGTTCACGATTTCAAATAATTCAGATTAAAGTACGGGAATATCGTCTGTTGTTAGTAAACTCATGTCGAGGTCGAGATCATCACAGCGCTTAACTTCAATATACGTTTTACAAGGAAGCGTCCGAGTGACAACATAAGTTTTACAAGGAAGCGTCCGAGTGACAACATAAGTTCGACACATGTTTATTGGAGTTTATAGCGATGAATGTTGTGTCGAACACAACGTGATTTCGTATGCTATTATCAGATGTAATCTTAAAACCGCATATATCCAGAAAGTATGCGATACAAAGACAAAGAGCAGGTGATTTTAATCTTATTTGATTGAATTAAAAAGCGATATTCCAAGCACATGTGTAACTGTTGGTAGAGTGACCCCGATTTTGTTTTGGCGAACATGATCAGACTGATGATACCTGTATGGCTAACTGGTAGTAAGCTGGTGCATAGTAAATGGCAACGTCTTGGTTTATGTCAGTGTTTGGATAAAGTGACTGATTCTATCTCCGATAAAAAGTGTATAATCGAAGCAAAAGTCAATATACTGGTTCTTCAAAAAACGATCTAAACTCTGAAAATTTGAATGAAATTTTTATAGGGATGAGTGTTAAGTCGTCACACGAATGTTTAAGTTAATTCCTTCTGAGATAGAACTACAAGTGAAAGCTGACAAAATATCACATTTAAAAGCTGTGAACCGTTATACTAACAAAGAACATACTTATAAACGAAAAACTTAATTAAAATAATTGATATTGAATTTTAAATAAATATATGTGGTACTGATCAAGTATAAAAAGGAAATTCTGCAACACAAACATGTTTTTAAAAATTATTTTGTTATCACCATTGATACCTGGAAATTTTCTATATTTTATTTAAAATTAAAAAAAAGATACTAAAATATCTAATACCAACTTTTGTTAATTTTCTGTATCTTATTTTATTAATCAATAATTGTTTAGGTTAATCTTGGTACCTGGGAAATTTGGTCCTAGATTTTGGATCCTCGCTTGGACCTACAGTACATTTCACCCACAGAAATTTTGTGATGTCCGAACAAAGGAATGCCCTTTTAAGCTAATACAGAATGGCCAAGCATATACACATTTCAACTTAAATAATTCATGTTAATACATGAAAGAATGGTGCAGTTCATTAAATCAACTAAGTTAATACAGCATAATTGCAGCATGGTACAGTTTGTATCTAAAATGGCAAAGTTAATACAGCATGGTTGCAGCATGGTACAGATCCTATCTAAAATTCCAAAGTTATTGCAGCATGGTTGCAGCATGATGCATTTCATATGATAAATTTACTAAGTCCACACAGCATGATTGCAGCATGATATAATTCGATGTCCAAACTGGCAAAGTTATTGCAGCATGGTACATATCCTGTCTAAAATGACAAAGTTATTGCAGCATGGTTGCAGCATGATACAATTCATATGATAAATTTACCAAGTCCACACAGCATGATTGCAGCATGATATGATTTGATATCCAAACTGGCAAAGTTATTGCAGCATGGTTGCAGCATGATACAGTGCATATGATAAATTAACTAAGTCGACAAAGCATGATTGCAGCATGGTAGAGTTCAGATATTCAATTACCTCAATTTTTAAAGCATGGTTGCAGTACATGCTGTACAGAAGCATGGTACCATGCTGCTATGCAGCACATGCTGCAATCATGCTGTGAAACTAGCAGCATGATGCCAGCATAAAAGCAGCATGATTGCAGCATATGCTGCATTGCAGTCCATGCTGCAAATTGATAAGGGTATGCCACAGGTGGAGATAATACGTATGGTGTCGTCAACTTTGACATAGGACATAGAACAGGAGTCTTTGTCAATAGTCTCATTTACACTGATCCCCAAGTCATTGTGTGGGGCTGACAGATCCAGGATTAGACGTTCTTTCCCAGAGTACTTCCCTATACTAACTCCGAACGGGCTTACTCTGTATTCTTTAAATAGCAGTTCTGCGAAAGGACCATACAAAAATCCCTTCTGACATTCGTCGTTTATTAGTCGTATATAACACTGCCAGGCCGAGTCCTTGCTGATAAGTTATTTTTACATTCTATACTTCCGTGACAAAGAATGTCCGATGGTGAGATTTTAGTGTCAAAGCCATCTTTAAGTCCATTACAGAGATAAGAAACAAACTTTATATCGCAATGAAATGACAGTTCGTGTTCTAAATTGCTGATATTGACCGGGGTAGATGCTTTCCAGATGTAAGGGTTTGTAAGGCTGTTACGTTGGGTTGCAGGGATTAATAGTCAATTCTCCGAGTTCTTCCCTCTGTAGCTAGAACTTGTATTCGTGTTAGTTTTCTTTTTTGGACAGAGAACAGCGCCATGGCCCTGGTTCTTACACATAGTACATACGTGTAGTAAAGGACAATGGTTCCTGAAACAGCCCTGGGAGCCATTGAAATTATTACAGATTTCTTTCCCTTCGAAGAAATTCCTATGTCTCCCCTGTTTGTCTAGTTTCTCTTTGTTTAGAGTTATGTTCAAAGCCTGCTCCGGATTAGATCTATCCTGAAAACTCCTCAATGGGCAAAATTGTGTAGTATGGTCTATCATATGGCAGGACTGACATGCCTTGACCTCTACACCTGCACTGACTAGGGATAGCAGATCTCTGTCTCGTTTGCTCCAGTCTACTTTGATGTGTCTCTCTCTCAATATAGCTGCTGCTTTAGCGCTAAACATTTTGTGGTAATCATAAAACCTTGTGTGGTAGTAATTTGAAATATCAATGATGTCCTCCTGATATGCATCGAGCTCTACCTGACGTTCCGGATATGTGTTACACATAACGCGTTTATATTTGCCGAAAGCTTTTATAAACTCTTGGATTGTTAATTGACGGTTCAGTCGGGGGTCTGGCTTGCTCATGAGGTTGAATTCTACATTGTCTGTAACAACGGTATGATTTTGTGGGCAATCATAGTTAGGGATAAGTAGAGACGCGAGGTTGACATCCTTACCTTCTGTTATTTGCCGCTGTAAAGATGGGGAAACTATATCCACTGCCGTTATTGAATCCGAACGTATGCCCGGACTACTCACGGTTGTCTGTGGGCCCAAAAACGTGTGTATCCAGTGAATTTTCTGATGTATTCGAGGCATACCAATTCCCGAGGCTGAAGTTTTGCCTTTTGTCTCCTTTCTCAGCAGTCAAATGTCTTACCGTACGTGTCCTGAAGGGATGAAAAACACTGTCACATTGTTCAGAGTTGATAGGAGGGCCGCCATGTTGTTTGTATCACTTCCGGAAATACTTCCTGGCGCATTGATATGTGTTGAAGTTGGCGTCGTTGGTAGTGCTTGGGTGTCGGAAGTAACTGTGTTAGTGCGCAAAGGAAATGTAGGTCTTTTGTTTTCGACGTACCACAATTTCAGTGTAGCCTTGGAAATACTTCCTCGGGGTACCCTGATTCCACAGTCTTCCCACAGTTTCTCTTTTAGTTCAGCAACTGTCCAGTTTCCTGGATTATTCATGTCCCATGAACTAGAAGCATCTCGGTATGGATGATGGCGGGCGCGCACACTATCCAAGTAATCTTGCCCTTCCATGTTATTGTTTATATCATCACGCTCTGTTAAGTTCACGTGGCCTTCGTGTTCCTGTTCAGAGGGAGCAGGCCTACGGTCTGTAGCCAATCTATGATGTCGAGCAGGTCTAGGCATAGTGAATGGATTAACGTTGGGAAACACAATTAAAGATGTCTATTGTCTATCTAGATTTACGGACGCCATTGTGAATTTTCTCGTCGCGAACGGTGAATACAAATTCTTCAGTAAACATGTGCACCAATTAAGAGTACTAACGATGACATTAATAGTACTCCAGTAACATCAGTTTCTTAGGAAGCACTGTAGGTAGGGATAAATCCAGTTCGGTCGTGAGTAATAAGGAATAAATTTGTATAAAGATACAAAACACGCCAGCCTCACAGAAGGAAATTTTACAACTGAAGCGGACTACTAATTTAAAAGCCAGGTCACGTGGTTGAGAGGTTTATCGTGATTGGTTGGCTTATAATTACTAGGGTCACATACATATACATATTCATTAGCATGTACACTGGTCTCTGCTCCCAATCGATGCTGGTAAACAATAAACCGAAATATCTGGAGTAATCTGGGCTCATATACATAAAGTTGGATACCAATCATGCCAATTTATAAATGTAAGTAAGTTACAGAGAAACACTGTTTAGGCACACAATTTATAAACACAATTATATGAATTCATATAATTCATAAAAATGCAATAAAAAGTTTTCAGGAGAGAAAAAAAACCACTTACCCTCTGGGTTTTGCTTGGCAATCAGCAGATCTGAGAATGTTTTTTCCAAACATTTTTTAGAGACTTGTGATTCATTGCCACCAAAAGAAGTTCCAAGTTTTTGTCAACCAAATAATCAATGCATCATTTAGAAAATAAGGAGAAAAACATTTAATCAACAAAATTCCCACCTGATCTATATTGGAGAAATTAATTCAGACCGTTGTCTCATCCTGTTGCATCATTATTGAATCAAAAGTTGAAACACAATAAAATAACGTTGTCGACTGTTTATTAACTACATGTGCCTCTATATACAAAATAGTGTTGGGCAATTGAACCAGCTCTTTCTAGTACTTAAGGCCTAACTACGCGATAAATTATTAGCATTACACTTGCTAACTCTTTAAAAAGTTGGCAAATATTTGTCTATTTTGTTAAAAATTACGCTTTCAGTTGCAGCTCTTCGTTTCCTTTTTAAAAACTGTGCAGATTTAAATAAGAATACTCTTTGATTTCACTATTTTCAGCATATTTCGACGATATTGTTAAATAATATTGGCGTTGTTTCTGAATTTTGTAATTTAACGATGCTCAGAGTCCGGGGGTATTTTGTTAATACAACATTACTGTAAGTTATTTCATTTCTAGACATACTGTTACGACAATTTTATCAATCACTAAACCATTACAATAATACACTATCGATATTTCAGTAACTTACGTCCAACAGCTCTGATAATAAATGGCCAGTCGCCTGGACATCCCGGGTATTTACTGATCCCAGTATCTCCCACTTCGTAGTCATTCCACTGCTTCTTTGGCTGGATGATATTACCCAGACGATGAATTGATAACTTGTGACCATCTGTTGGCCATTCCATGATAGCAAACAAGTTCTGTGTTGACATTGTGAAAGGACTGATGGCGTTGGATAAGTGATAATGAAAAGCATGATGCTGAATCCTCGAATGATAAAAGGGTCGAGTTTTGTGCTTCCCGTTCGTATGTGATCTCCAGCTGAGACTCTGTTTTGTTTTCTTCATAATGCACGGTTCGAAAAGAATAGTAAATCGGCTGTCCATAGATGATCGCAGTCAAATCATAATGGGCAGTTTTTAAAATTCCAGTGGAATTCCATTGAAATTATCTGTGTGGCAGGTAATGGAAACGAATTCCTGCTAGGTAGAGTTTGATTGTGTTAAACCGTAAGCCTAGTTTATGATGACAATATGACACAAAGTATATGAGAGTGTCACCAGACAACTGCGGAAGTTGTCCCACAAAAATAATACCCCATAACGCAGCGAAACACAAGTGCTGAATAGCTACCATGTAAGTCTGTGCTGTTTTAGGGCTGACCGAAACTTCCCACTAATGATTCACTTTGACTGTCATAGTGTCATCAGGCTGGAAGGAGCCAAGCATGGTGTAGGGTGATTATCTGTCCCAGCAAAATCCAATGTTAATTTCCTCATGGGCTTCATAATAATATTTACTTTTGATCTACCACGATTGATAATTACCACTGGTGACATGTTATCACAATGAAATAGTATTCGACTAGTTGTCGGGGGCAGTGTTGTTTTTTGCCTATTGGTGGATATTTGCTGTACACAATGTCCTGGGATGTTCCTTCTGGCACGACAAACATACATGGATATTCTAACATTGCAATCCAAAGCATCCTGTCTCATTATAATTGCCTGGTAGAACTTCTTAATTCCCCCCAATCGATCTGTTTTCTGACCTGGATGTGTGTTTGCATTAGAGGAAGTGACATTTTTGACAGAAACCTGCAGTTACAGATGCTGTAACTCACAGGCTTGAGGTTTGCAAAAATGTTGCAGTATAGAGCATTGTTTCTGATGGACCAATCTACTCTAACAGTTTGGTAAATCAGATGTGCGGAAGTTTTGGCACTAAATTGTTTGTGATGTTCGTAAAAACCTGACCCACCGTATCTGGACGCCCAACTTCGCTAGCCAAGGGTGTTCAATACGATACTCTCCTATTCACCCTTGGCGGATCTCACGACAAAACCGAAGTTCCCGCTGCTACATTTTGATTGGATGCGGTTAGATTTAACCGACCAATTAAAACGCGCGTTGTAAATGTACACAACAAAGATGGCGGCGCCCACGGAGACATGTCGTGTGTGTCACAATCAGCTGCCAGCGAAGTCGAGAAGAATTATATTTGGCCCTACATTTAATGTTTTCGACCAGCTTAGTCAAGTGATAGGGTATGTTGCTCTCCAAACCGATGGTAAAAGTAAATATGTATGTGGATTCTGTTTTACAAAATTAAACAAATTGTCAAAAATCGACTTCGATCTCGTAACAAAATTGGAAACGCTGAAGAATGAAAAACAGAAACTTGTTTCAGAACTCAGAGACAAATATCTGACAAATATGCCACAAACACAAACACCTAAAAGTTTAAAGCGAACTAAGCCTCTGCAGCACACTCCAACACCAAGGAAATCAAAAAAGGCTCTGTGGACTACACCTTCACGTTCTACGCATGCTGTACAAACAGCGCCTGCTTCGACACCTAAAACGTCAAAGCCAGCTATAACCGGTGTGAAAGTTAAACTGTTTACACCATCAAAGATCAAGGTATGTATTAAATAATTACAATAGAAATAGACATTTTAAGATTTTACTTTTTCGGTACGTTACAGAGGCTTAGTTTGGGATTCTGAGTAGGGACTGTACATCAATAACCCCGATTTTTTTTATAAGGTTTTAGAATGTATCTGAATACTTAATTTATAGTGTAGTGATTTTTAACTGATATCATATGTTACTCAGAATCATAAACCGAGTACCGGTGACAACTAAATTGAACTATGTCCTTCATAATGTAAATTGCAGGTAACGAGATATTTTTTTTATGAATATCGTATAGTACACTACAGGAATAATATAATTGAAGGGACCTTCAATTAAGTTTTCTCCTTTCCCAATGCTTTATCTAACTAAGCAAATGCCTTATTATTTTCAGGTGTTGTACAGAATCAAGGACAAGGTCAGGTCAAAAGTATTGAGGGAAAAGGGTTCCATCGCAATGGTTAAAAGTATCATGTATGGTAAACCAGGAGCAGCCAAGTGTGTGTATTCAGCCCTCCAACAACCAATCAGAAAATGTGTTTTGAGAGACATTCAGAAAGAAATTTCTAAATTAACTTCAACATTAAATCTGTCATTATTTAGAAGAATAGACCACAAGAATCTGACATCATTTTCCTTTGAAAACATCATCACTGAAGTAAAGATATGGGCACCATTTTTTCATAACCTTATATCAACCCTGGTAAAGAACTCATCAATTGGAGAAGCAGTAGTGTCCGCTCTTATTCTGAAATTCCATAATACACACATGACAGCCTTCCATCATGTGATCGGACAGGTACTGGACCATTGTGGTGCCACTGATGAGGTTAGTGGATTGTAAATGCTATATAAAGGTTGTCATTTCACACTACTATGCAATATAATTATACTGATGCACTTACATGACATGACATGACACTTTCAAATTAAGTATTTTGAAAATATTTTCATATTTTAATCAATGTAGTGCCTCTATATATATCAAGTTAGTTCTTTAGAACTAAATAATACAAATGAAAAGAAAATACCTCTAATTTTTTTTCATCATTTGTGACTTTGTCTATTTTTGTTTACTTTCAGTGTATTGCAGTGCTGAACAGACTAGGTGTGTGTGTATCCACATCAGCAATGTCAAAAATGAAGTCAAAGCTACAGGATCACCAAAGTAAACAAATTGAAGACTTGTTAATCAAGGAGAAAATTGAGTTAGAGTGCAATGGTATGTATTAAAATTGGAGTTGTGAATCACAGGAATGGCATGATTTTTAAAAAAAATTTCAACTAGATATACATAAGTATTCTAGTACAATGAATATGTGTATTTCTAATATTTCATTTGATATTTTCTCAGATTCTCAATTTTATAGGATACAAGCAATTTATATTACTTCCAGTATCTCATTTCTTATATCAGATTTAATCAGACTGGCCTAATTATTTACATATAATTAATGTATACACTTTTTATCAATTCTAGGGCAAATTCAATTAGTAAATTAATGCTTTAAAAAGTTAAAACGTTCCTTGTAAAACTATAAAAACAGAGTTTTGTATTTTATAACATCCTTATCTATAATAAATATTGTTTTTGTTTGACATTGTCACTAATAATTTTCATATATTTTATGTTTTTTTAACTTAACTGATATAATACATTCATGCATTAATGTTTAATATGCTGTCTTTTGATTTAGAACCTGCTCATCATGCTGTAGAGAAGCAGACTGACACAAGGGAGACACAAGAGGCACAGCTTGCAGTTGAGAAGGCATCTGGTAGGAGCAAGTCTAGTGATATAATAGGGGATAACATAGATATTACCAGAAGTGTGTCAAAAATGACCAAAGAAAAACGTCGGCAGAGCTGGCACTGGTTTTTACTGGTTGGTGTTGAAAAACGCATTTCTAATCCTGATCTTTCCGACATTGCACCAGCTGACATCAGTCTCCTAGAAAACTCCAAGTTTATTCCAAGTTTGGAAGAATGTCAGTCATTGGAGGAGAGATTTATATTTCATATCATGAGGGTTCTGGTTAAGCATGTAAATCATCTGAAGAGATATGAATGCTGTGTGCCAAAGTATCTTCAACACCCATTTATGAAGGAATCTTCCCAGAAATCTAATTTTGTCATATTAGACTTGTTAGATAAAAGTGAGAACAAAACAGAAGACATGATCAGTATTTTAGAGCATATCCATAACAGATATATCCCACACGATGCTGAATCTTCTGTCATAAAAAAGAAAGTGTTTGGTGGTGATGTGCTAACAAATGAGCGTGCATACTGGGCTCAGTTAGCAATGTTGAACAGTCCAAGTGATTTTGAGAAACTTGCAGGAGTTGTGCATAGGCCTGAGGGACTTCATAGAATGATGAATCTCCTTTTGGTAATCCTGTTGAAGTCAAACCAGTTCATTGTTCAAGTTACAAGGCATGTTTTACAATTTTCAAGTTATTAGGTAGATGTAGATTAGAATTCAGAATGCCATATAATTTTGAAATAAGTTCAATTTTCTTGCATACTTTTTAGAAACTGTTTTGATTCACATACCTGGGTGTTTGAATCTTCCCGATTGAGAACATGTCACAGATGTATCGGGTAAATCAGCAGTTATAATGAATCCTAATCAAACAAAATAAAAATGGAAACATTAAAAAAAAATCCATACAAATTATTTGTTAGTTTGCCAAGTTGGTCACCCTGGGAATAGCCAGCGTCACTTTAGGGAGGATATGTTCTCTGTAGTAGCTGGTTGCTACCTCACTGAACAACATACAGGAAGCCTTTCTCTGTCTCAATTACCCTTTTTCAGAAAAATGTCTTGATGAAATTCTAAATATCTCTTATTTTGTAAACAAATGCTGAAAACTTACCAAATGAATCTTGTATGAAAATGATATCATAATAAATAGGGTTACAATTCACCTTTAGAGAAGATCTCTCCATAATTTTTCCAGGGATTAAATGAACACCCTTGTGATGTTGATCTCTTTATTGACTTTAACAATCTGTGTTTGCATTAAGTTTTATTTTTTACTGCATGCAAGTTCATGGTGTTAATTTTTGGGTCTATACTACAAAACCAGTGTTGAGTCTTGCATGTCCTGTTCCGTACTAACACTGCTTCCCTAATATTGATATATAAACAGTCATAATCTGGTTTTCATTAATTATGTCAAGAAATCAATCTTTTCTTTTTTGTTTCTTAGTTCAACATTAACTCAATAGTAAAAGTGTTCTGCAAAATATAAAATGTTGTATTTTTCTTGTGATACAAATGTATTTAGTAATACTTTCTTTTAATATCATCATTAATTCTTTAAATAAATGCTTGATAAAGTTGTAAGGTTAATGGTAATAGACTTTTTCTTTGGTTTATAATAGAAATCTGTATGAAAAGCGTTCTTCTTTTAACTTTTTTTCATTTTTATTGTATTTCAATTGATCTACCAGATCTTTTACAACAAGTCATCAGCAACTGATCAAGGAACTCTAGCAAACCTGAGGAATGTCATCAACCGTATTGATGTCCAAGGTGCAGAAAGTGTCATTGACAAGTACAGGTAATCATAAAAATGAATTTTAAAAAAGTTAGAAAAGTGAATTTCAACTTCAATAATATTTCAATCATAAACTTTCTCTACATTTATCCGTAAAATTGTAAAGTAGAAAATCATGTTCAGTTAGTTAATGTGCAAGTTGGAAACTCTTTATGTTTTCATAACTTGAAATTAAATGTGACTTATGTTCTAGGGCTCACTTTTCATTTATGGATGATGTCCTTGACTCTTACATTGTGGCAGCCTGTATGCATCTTTTGGGTCAAAGTGAGATGGAAGCCGAACCCAACAGGAAACAACCATTGTTTGCTATTGTGGATGACCATACCCGATACAAATTTTTGTATCAGATATCAAAAGATATTTTGTACAAGTACATCAAAGTAGAAAACAGTTGAGTGCATTTCTTATAAAAAGTTGAATTTTAATTTTTAATTAATTTAAGAAAATTATTTAATACAAATGCAATATGAAGATATCTGGAGAAGATATTCTCTACAAGTTGTTCAAGTTTTAATGTTATTTGAAAAAAATAGTGTAGAATGCTATAAAAAAATCTTGCAAGTTTTTCATTTATTGAAAAACAAATCAAATATCTTAACCATGGAAAACAAATATTAATCAATTTTACTTTTCTGAGAGATGGATCATTTCTTAAAATGTACAATTTGTAAAGCTACATTTATATTGTGAATTTTAATTCATAATTGCAGACCTGGAAATGGTTAATGCACAGTATTCAGAGCTGAACGTCCAAAATGATGCACTAAAAGACATGTTCGATCATGTAGGAAACAGGTACGAGTGCGTGGAATGCAACAAAATTTTCAAGAAAGTTGGGTTCTTGAAAAGACATCTTAGCAGGGAACATGAATGGACATTTGGAGTGGACAGACAGGATGGTCATTCACCTGATCACATCGCCCTGTACAGAGCTTCCTTTATGAAGTGTGCATTGCTGTTGCGGGACATTGAGGATGCCTATAAAATGGGGGATGGTGACAGAATTACAGAAACAGCCAAATTCCAACTACTGCTATCTAATGTTGGGAGGCATACAAAATATCAACTCTGGCTGTTCAAGTTTTTGGCCTATATCTATGGAATTCTTTCACCAAGAATGTCGTTTGAATATAAATGGAACTGTACATCCAACTTACATGGTGGCATAGGACATAACATACCAAATGACAACCTTGTTGAACTGCAAGTGCAAGCAATCAAGAAAAAAGTGCAAGCACAGGGTTCCAATGCAACCTATGAAAGTGCAAGAAAAGCTGCACTCACTGTCCAAGTACAAGATGCTATAAAGCAAAATATAGCAAATCAAGGCCATGCAAAAAAGTCTGGAACAAAAAGACCTGTAGTTTCAAAAGCTGGCGATGTTAGTCTTATAGTTGAAAAATTAATTAAGGCAGGTATTATGGAGAACATTCCTGGACGTGAATTCCACTCATTCCGTGGCTTTAAGGACATTTATTCAAGGGTAAAGGTCCAAGACTTTCATACTTGGGTAACACGTGCCAAAGAACGCCTTTCAGTTGAAGGATTGCATTAGATGCATGATGGCATCACTATTCCATTTTAGGAATGTCATAGTATTAGCAAAGTATAAGACTTTTGACACTTTGTATTTCAAAGTACATCCATGTACTGTTTGATCTCTCCTGTGGTCTCTATGATGAAATGTTACACCTGTCATCATGAAAATGTTTATTCATCTCTGTTAAAGAAATTTTCCATAAAATACAAAACGAAAAGTTGACATCTATACTTCATGTAATATATTTAATGCAGACAAATATATACTGGCCATATATAAGATAATCCAAATTACAGGTAATACTTTGTACTCAGTCTCATATAGTTTGTACATATAATCTTGAGTCATGTTGCATGATTGTCTATTTCTGGTCCAATTACATGAAATTGTAATTAAAAGTAAAATTATATTAAAACAACAGGTAGAATTATAAAGTAGTGAATCATTCACTTACATTCATACTTTGTCAAGATTAATACTTTTTTTTTTGTAAGAATTTCCAACTTTCTACCATTGTCTAAACTTGTATCCATACATTTCCAATGCAACAACACATAAATTCTGTTGTCGATTTAACCGATAATAAAATGTAGTGTTGGGAGCAAGTCCTGTTGTTTTGCAATTCATTATAATTAAAATTTGTTCTTTTTTCAACAATTTAGAAATAAATGCTGTGACGACTAGTAATATACAATTTATATTTTGCCATAATATGACTCCCGACTGTGTACAGAAAAAAAGTAGAACAAATGAATTTTCTTGATGCTTTGTACATATTATAAAAACAAGTACTATGACAAAAGTCTCACTAATCAGCATCATCATCTGAAACTTCATCACTCATCGAGAGCATATTGTACATCTCGGTGTCACCAGTTACAGTATTTATAACTGTCATAATCTCCACAGCGACTTCAAACGACCAAACTGGAAACATTTTCAAAACGTCAGATGTTGTAAAAATTTTATGACAGCTTGACACAACGTCTTCAATGACCTGGTCAGTTATTCCATGCAGTATTTCTGATTTCATCACAATGTTGCTTAGATCCGATTCAAGTGAATACTTTAACACAGAAAGTTTATGTTTCAGTATTTTCTTGTCTTCATCTGTCACATCTCTCTCCATTTCAACATCTTCATCCTCGATATCGTCATGAACTGTGAACACTTTATGGATGTCGGGGCAGGATTCCTCACCACAATCGCATTGTTTCTCACAAACATCACAACATTTATGTTTAGGTGTAATAGGTGCATGTGCAGTCACGTATGAATCACACAGTGTTTTATGCCTGCATGTGACATCATCTTTTACAAGTTTTACTAGTTCACCCTCCACTCTACCTAGATGTCCTTTGTGCAGCTTATACAAAACAAGTTCATTGCTGTATCCTCCATCGCGACCAGCTCGACCCATTTGCTGCACAAAAGTGTCCATTTCTCTTGGCAAGCCATAGTGGATAATGTTGTTCACATCATGAAAATTCACCCCCATACCAGCCGAATTCGTACAAATCAGAACTCTGATATTACCACTTTCTGACATGTCTTTTCTAATTTGTTCCTTGATTTTATCATTTGTTTTGCTATGGTACATTTCAAAATGATTACGCAGCTGTCCAACATGTTTAAGAAAAGTTAAATACACCTTAGAAACATTTGCTATGCTTTCACAAAAGATCACATGCCTGGGAAACGCTATTGTTTTTCTTTGAAAGTCATCAATCAAGAATTTGAACACATTTGAAAGATCATCATTGTTAGGGATACAGATGGTGGTGATCTTTATGTTCGGTCTGTCTGGAGAATCGACAACAATGTCTGATTCTGATCTGAAGCATAGACTTTTCATGATTCTTCTTCTTTCTGTTGGTCCTGCAGTTGCAGTCAGAGCAAGGATCTGAACCTTGTTGCACAGGGACCTTAATTCTCCAATCCTCGAGAAACTACCTCGAAAAGGTCCTTCCTTGTCTGTACCTTGGCCCCTTTAATTTAAAGAATATTTAACATTTAGCATGGTTTGTTTATAGACAATTAACAAGACATTCCAATAGACTATTTTTTTTTTTCTTTTTTTCTTTTTCAAATCGATGAACTATTGTGATGAAGTTGAAATAAGACATAATTTGTATTTCATTCTCTGCTTCAATTATAATAAATTGATAAGTTTTCAGGAAACCTCACACCTAATTATGAAGTGCTACATATATTAATAGTTTCTAAACTTACCACTTTATTACGGTATGTGCTTCATCTACAACTATAAGACCAAGTTTGCTTTGGTAGGGTTCAGTTGTTAGCATAGCTCGCCATGTTGTGTCTTCCACTAACTGTTCCGCGCTGCCAAATATGAAATCAAAATGTCCAGCTAAAATAGCATCGTTGTCGCCGTTGCTCTTGCCGATATACGTGGCCTTAAATCCTAGTTCATTGAGACGACGACACTGTTCGTCCATGATACTAACAAGAGGCGCAACCACAAGCACAATTTTCCCTTCGTTTAACAGTGGATAACTTTCATAAGCCAACGATTTTCCGCTCCCAGTTCTTGTCCCGACAAAAACGTCTTTCCCTTCATTAACTGAACTGATTGCTCGTATCTGTGTCGACCTAAGCTGTTGTATTTTAAATTTGTTGCACACAATTTCTTGTTGCTGAAAGGGCGCGGCCATTTTCTCAGTTCATTGTTCAATAGTACGAGCATTCTGATTGGTCGGGCGTTACGTAAATGAAAGGGACGCAACTGTGATTATCCAGCAGGTGGCGCAGTACGGGAACTTCGGTTTTGTCGTGAGATCCGCCAAGGGTGAATAGGAGAGTATCGTATTGAACACCCTTGGCTAGCGAAGTTGCTGGACGCCATGTCGATAATATCACACCCATAGAGGTCAAGCTAATCTCGTTGGTCCAGTTTTCTGGGAGATCGAGATCGTAAGGCACAGAACAATATGATTGTCTGGTTCCCCTTTGTTTGGGTCCCATGTCGCTGCTACGGCTGCTGACTTCAGTCTGCTAATTCTGTGTCTAACTCCGTCCCAAATTGGCAAATTAAACCAAAAAAATTAAATAATATACAATTGGAAAGAGATATTATAATTTATAAAACATAATATTTTAATCAAGATTGTTTTTGCTTTTTGACACAAACGTAAGTTTGAGTCTATGTCAGCGCTTTTGAGGTGTAGCTGACAAAATCTACGATGCCCTCTGGCGGATACTGCCTTGGCCAATCTAACCGTTGCTTTACAGTAACTCCGTAATGCTATGCAGTAAATATTTGTAAATATCGTAAATATTCACGATAAAAAATGACATAGTAAAGTTCAGCTATAAAAAAATTACCTTTTGTTTTGTTGACACAAACGTAGACACAAACGTAAGTTTGAGTCTATGTCAGCGCTTTTGAGGGCTCTGGCGGATACTGCTGTTGGCCAATCTAAACGTTGCTTTACAGTAACTCCGTAATGTTATGCAGTAAATATTTGTTTAACTTCACGATAAAAAATGACATACAGTGAAGTTCAGCTATTAAAAAAATCACCTTTTGTTTTGTTGTATTTTAAAAGCTGACAGGACAATGTGTTTTTTTTTGGCATTTTCGTTCGCTCTGACACAACTTCCACTGCCACTTCACAATCATATTCTATCGCAAGTCAAATGCAACACTGCAGTTTCGTTAGATATATGACAAAACAACAGAACCTCACAAATAGATAGTTTTCAAAGTATTTAATTTAAGTATGTTCTGTCGATGATACGTAAGAATATTTTTCCGCGTTGAACGCATTAGATTTCACGCGGAATGATACAATCGACTTTTCGCTGGCGCCATATTGCTGCTTACCTGTGACCCGGAAGAAAAATCTACTAACATCACGCTGAATTTTCATCATCGACATCTATGTGTTTTTTTTCTTTGGTGGCATGTTACTGAATGGGTTATAATATTGATAAAGTTTCGTCGGAATATCGTTGTTATTTTGTACATTGAAAAATCACTCATCCAGCATCCGATTTTGTCCGCCATCTTTCAGTAATGTAAACAATAATAAAAGAAAGAGTAGGTGATCAAACCCAACTTTGAATGTCATTTTCTCACTGAAATATTAACTTGCATGTGATTGATGTAGTCTGCAGATGGTTAGATTATATAGATGTTTTTTTACGAAAGAAAAAAAGTTGTCTATTCATCATGACAATATCACAACAACGGCAGTCGAGTACCATACGCATGTTTGCAAATAAAAAGTTAAATAAATTCTCACTGAATAGGGTTTCGAAATGTCAAATGGACTTGTGAATATTAATATTGACTTCGGATCTATTGATTATATCCTACGTAATGCACATGAAGTTTTTCGTTTACAGAACGCGTACCGCATTAACGTGGCTGTCTGCATGCAGATGTAGACGTCACTGAAAATTTCATCTCTAATTATAGCGACTGATGGTTTTTTTTAATATTCGTGATGGTTTAAAAAAAATAGAAAATGATCTATCATTATCATTTGAAATATTACATAACAGTCGAAGCATATTATAAAAAAGAAAGGGGTCTACGATGTACATCTACATCGACCTTTATTATATGTTTGGTGGAGTTTTGAACGCTTCAGGGACGGTTAAAGGGCAGTAACTCTTTAGAAAACACCATTTTTCATGGAAATGTACTGATTGCTAAATTTAACCAGAGATATTTAAAGGCAGTGGAAATGTTATATTCCTACATCTGCGGTTTTTTCTGTCTTAAATCATTTCAGCTTCTGAATTAAATTAACCTTTAAACTAATGCACAGTAAAGTATTGATAAATCAATGCAAATAATTTATTATCACTTAGATTTATTATTATTATTTAATCTTTTTTTCTTTACAACACTAGTACATATTATTTGAGAAGAACAGCAAAAATTACTAAGTTCATTATTCTTCTAAACAACAAAAATTTGTAAAACTTTTTTGTGTTGTGCATATATCCTATTGTGAAATAACTTGGCATGACTAAAGATAATAGTATTGTCTTGATGACTGTTACATACTATATCATAGGTTGAATTAAATAATTATTTTCTTCTTGTCAATTATGGTAAATGGTGAAAACACATTTTTTTCATTTAAATTGTTAAGTCGGTTTAATGTTCAAATTCAGATTAATTTAATTAAAGCAACTATTAATAATGTATATATGTGTTAACTTTTCTGACAAAGTCTTCAAGTAACCTGATTATATTTGACAGAGAATCAAAATAAGTAATTTTGTTGTTAAGAATAGTGGGCTTAGCCATTTACAACTGTTTAGATTCTACTTAATAAGGTTTGATTTTTAACATTTTGGCAAATTTATCTTATCAATATCCAATTTAGTTTTAAAGATAAGCAGTACTTCCATTTTTATGAAAATAAAAATTACTTCAGTGTTCTAATAATTTAAACACATGAACAATTGAAAGAAATACATTTGTATGAAAAGCATTCATAATGGACTTTGAAGAATGCTACTACATGTACAGTTCATCCAGTTTGGGCATTCGAACTACATTTTCATCTGACAGATGCTGCAGATTAAAAAAAAACCTCTGATTTTGAAATCGATGATATCAATACATATAGCTACATTCACATCTCACTAACATTAATTAACATGATATATATACCATAAATACATATATATATGTATCATGCAGTTACAGTTATGTATATGGTACATATACTATTGCGGAGAATATTTGATGCAATGTACATAAGTGAAAAACAAAATTCCACTTCAAATTGATTTGAACTGTACATGTGAATGAATGTGTTTTTGTTGTATAGATGATTTGTAGCTACACAGTATGGAGTGTAAACATATAACGTAGAGTGCTATATGAAAATCATGTTCACTCTTAAGAAACTGTCTCAAGTCTGAGCCGATATGAGCATGTAATTCTAAGTTTTGAATATAGTGCTTAGTTTAATGTGCCCGTCGTGATGGTATACCCTGCCCTGTCTACATCCGCATTCTACGCTTCCAGAGTCTGTTTATCAGACCCAGGTGTTTTTAACCCACCATCATCAGATGGTGGGCTATTCAAATCGCCCTGCGTCAGTGGTCCGTCCGTCCCTCCATCCGTAAACAATTCTTGTTATCGCTATTTCTCAAAGTACTGAAGGGATCTTCTAAAATTTCATAGGTTTCTCTTGGTTTCTAGTTATGCATATTGCATTTTGAGACCAATCGGAAAACAATATGGCCGACAGGCAGCCATCTTAGGTTTTGACAATTGAAGTTTGTTATTGCTATTTCTCAGAAAGCACTGAATTGATCTTTCTCAAATTTCATATGTAGGTTCCTCTTGGTGCTAACATTAGTTATGCATATTGCATTTTGAGACCAATCGGAAAACAATAAGGCCGATAGGCAGCCATCTTTGATTTTGTCAATTGAAGTTTGTTATCACTATTTCTCAGAAAGTGTTGACGGGATCTTTTTCAAATTTCATAAGTAGGTTCCCCTCGGTGCCTAGTTATGCATATTGCGTTTTGAGACTAATCGGGAAACAACATGGCCGACAGGCAGCCATCTTGGATTTGGACAATTGAAGTTTGTTATCGCAATTTCTCAAAAAGTGCTGAAGGGATCTTTCTAAAATTTGATATGTAGGTTTCCCTTGGTGGGTGGTTATGCATAATGCATTTTGAGACCAATCGGAAAACAATATGGCCGACAGGCAGCCATCTTAGGTTTTGACAATTGAAGTTTGTTATTGCTATTTCTCAGAAAGCACTGAATTGATCTTTCTCAAATTTCATATGTAGGTTCCTCTTGGTGCTTACATTAATTATGCATATTGCATTTTGAGACCAATCGGAAAACAATATGGCCGACAGGCAGCCATCTTGGATTTGGACAATTGAAGTTTGTTATCACTATTTCTCAGAAAGTGCTGAAGGGATCTTTCTCAAATTTTATATGTAGGTTCCGCTCGGTGCCTAGTTATGGATATTGCATTTTGAGACTAATCGGAAAACAACATGGCCGACAGGCAGCCATATTGTATTTTGACAATTGAAGTTTGTTATCGCTATTTTACAGAAGGCACTGAAGGGATAGAACAATCTGCCACAAAATATCATTCAAAACCTTGACATAACATCATTCAAACCAGGGCTCGCACACACGATAAAATCCTAAAACAATCACACAAATGTTTTTAACCTGAGCTCTCTCTTATCTAAAAGCTGGTAGCTAGATGGGGCGCTACATCAAATGTATAAATATTTTTTCAAATGCTAATGATAATGATAATTTGTGAAGCGCTTATAGGCATGGGATCCTCAAAAGTTTGAAAAGAAAGGCCTCATTAATTTTACAGGTAATCTAGGACCTTCATATTACATCTACAACTACGTATACATTAACCCATTGAAGATGTCAAATAAGATTACCCGAGTACCTATTCTGAAAATTAGCTGCCAAGACGCACTTGCAATCAAAAGTAGATATGGATTTCTTTTCTTGCCAATATTTTGTCCTAGTCCTAATCAGGTATTGGTGATGTTCCATACAAAGTTGACCATGTCCCCACTAAACAAAAGCAGTTAAAATAATTTGTTTTCGTTTGTGTCTTCAGTACTTTCAGTACTTTGATTCTCATTTTATTGTTGAGGGACACAACAGTTTTTCTCCACCTTCCCTCCATTTGCTCAAGTGATTCCCGCCATCCTGGAGAAAGATGTATGCTGCAAAAGAACCATGATTTGATATATTAATTGAACTTAAATTTAAAAGAATGTTTATTTTATTGATATAGGATGTGGTATCGCTATGATTTGTTATTTTTCAACAAGTACTTGTTTTGTACACATTGCACATTTTGCGTTACTTCCGGCTTGGAAATTTTTGGAAATTTCTTTTTGGCGCATCTCTTCAAAGAAGAGTGAGAGCTTATGTTGTCACTCTGGCATAGGCGTCCTGCTCACCAGAGTTTCCTGCTGCTGGTCCCGATCCATTGGCCTCCCCCTCCTGACGCCGATTCAAATTCGGAGATTCTGCTGACTCAGTATCCATATCTTGCGTCAGGAAGGACGCCCTTGCTGCCCTGCAAATTAGCTTTTGCTGCCCGATAGGGATAGCCGTTTTTTTCATGTCATCCATGGCTATCCCTGCCATGGATTCCACTGAGGTAAACCCCATTTTCGTTAAAATATCCAGCGCCTGTCCAGAGATCTTCTTTCTGGCTGCCCATTGCGTGAGTTGGGACAGGTTGTTCTGAATTTCGTCTTTGTCCTCCATGACTTACAGAACTATCCAAATATTTAGTAAAGAAAAAAAAAGATGTGAATTTTAATATACAGAGGAGCCCACTTATTTGCATATCGCTTATTTGAATATCCAGCTTATTTGCATAAAATTATCAGGTCCTGATTTTTTTCTTCCTTATCTTTGTATTTTAATCCCGTGTATTTGCATCGACTAAAACACCGACTCCCGCTTATATGCATATAAAAATTCCAAAAAATCGGGGGAAAAAAATTGGTTTTAGGGTATTTTTGCTGTAATAAAAGTTTTATGAAAAGTTTTTGAACTTGCATATTGATTTGACACGATGTACAACGTTATCTAATCATTAGTTCCCACTTCGTCAAAACAGGTTATGTTCGATGCATCGATATCAACATTTAGTTATTATCCAGACCATATCAGTAGCATTGTGCAGAAGAATTACTGAATAAAATATGTATATGCCTCATCTTTTGATGAGATTTGTTTATTTATTATAGCATCGATCCAAACCTGTGTTCTGTACACTTGAACACTCGCTGAGGCAGGTTGCGATCGCCATGATTGTTTACTAGGCGCATTGCATTGTGGGGGCATATGTGTAATGAACGACAACTCTTTGTGTGTGTTTTCCAAAACAGACCCAAACAACAATACACATGTCACGGTCATTTAAGACAGTCTATTGCTTCAGCAGTTCATCATCTATGATCAAACAACAAATATACTCATAGCAGGAACACAACGCATCTCGAGACGATAATGAATCTTAATTGAAACGATGACATTGTACATCGTAGGCCTAATGCCAACCCACGCGTGTATGACCGCTGTCGGACCCAGCGACGACGAAGTGTATGCAAATATTGTATTTGTACATTTACAAAGAATAACAACCCATGTATTTCGTATTTACTCTTATATTTTAAATTGGTTTTTTTTTAAATATATTTTTAATGCAAATAACGTAAACAGCGCCCATTTTGAGTACCTACCTGACGATCTACATGTGTATAAGAGGGGCCAAAACCCAACTCCGCCTATACGAAATTTAATACTCCGGTTATTTGCATATTTTGTGATGGAAAAAGGGCTATGCAAATAAGCGGGTTGCTCTGTACTACATCAAACAATTCATAAAATGTCTGTATTGTATCATGTTTGTATTGTCAATATTTGCTCAGATATCGAATGTAAACTGTTACTTACCACATTCTGCGGTGATGGTTGCCCTCATGGAAGGGCACAGTAGATTTATTTGATGCCTGACCACTTACACTGTGACTACAGATGTTAGTAAAGTGTGAACACAGTCAAACACTTTGTCACTGTGGCACACAGAGTCCTCCAGTTCCTCGGTTGTCTTTCGGTTATACAGGCCTGGGACTGTTATACAGGCCTAGCACTGTTATACAGGCCTAGCACTGTTATACAGGCCTAGCACTGTTATACAGGCCTAGCACATGTACAGCAACCTCTTCTCCCTGGGACTGTTCTAAGTTATACAGCCCTAGCACATGTACAGCAACCTCTTCTCCCTGGGACTGTTCTCCAGACATTTGATGAGTCTGCGGAGACGAGGAAACTGAATGGTCATTAATTGCTGGTGGTGGAAACACTTTTTCTTCTTTTCTAGGTCCCTCACACGTTGCTTAAGTTTTTGGAATTTTTCCAATAAATCAGAAAATTCCTTCCGAGTTACATATGCATTCCTGTGGAGAAATACATTGATAAAAAATTTTCAAATATGGCAATAGAAAATATAGATTTATATTTATTATAATATCTTACATTTTAGCCATCGTGCTTCGTCCGTCGCCGTCCGCCGACAGTAAACTTCTCACATTTCAATCTTTTTCTCAAGTTCCACCGGTTGGATTAAGCTGAAACTTGCCAGAAATGATCCTGAGATGGTCCTGACCAAGTGTTGTTATTTTTCGGGTCGGTCTGAAATCCAAGATGGACGCCATCTTGAAAAACACCTTTTAAACTTCATCTCAAGTTCCACCAGTGCTATTGAGCTGAAACTTGCCTGAAATGATCCTGATATGGTCCCTAAATTTGTTAACATTACCAGCATTGGATGACAGCTTAATGGTATACACATGTTGGCCCTGACTAACCCTAGGGGCTGATGGGCGGGGCCAAAAAAGTCAGTTAAATTAACTGAAATATTTCAAATCTCAGGTGACCGTTAAGGCCCATGGGCCTTTTGTTGACTTGTTTGTTGGATTTGTATTGGAATTCATTCTAACCTGGTTAACATTATATAAAGTAGAATCAATTACTCTTCATAGCTGGAGAGAGAGCTACAAAGCGGATGCATAGTTTAAAGAACTTCTTTGTTTGACATGTCGGTCATCTCATCAGCTATGATGATTCACAGAATTATCCTACCGAAGATTCTGCGTTATCTTGTTATGGATCTGTTCGCCATGCAATTGTGTAACTTCGTTTTGGACGTCTTGTCTTACATTTCGTCTGGAATCAGACAGATGATTCTTTGGGGTGTAATCATTTTAAGCGAGCAATTCTAGAATAGCAAGAAAATTGCCTTTGTTTTTGTTATATGGTTGATACATTGCCCAGCACTGAAACTTAATAGATTGCCATTCTCGAAAGTCCAAAGCAGCATTCTTCATTTTAACCTTCATTATGTCAATTTTCTTTTCTTTTTTTTCTTTTTTTTCTCTACTTTTTTCTACGATAGGCAATAACTACTTACATAGACAGCCTTCTCTTCAGCAGTCTGTCAAATATCATCGGATTGTTGTCCTCCATGCTTTCTGTAAACAAAAACAAAACTTTTTCTTTTCAGTTTTTATATATCCCTTTTTTTTTCTTTTTTTTTTTTTTTTTTTCTTATCTTGTCGTTGAAGCCTTTTTTTTACAATCCTGCCCCAATCCTGTTCTGCCTTTCCTGGTGCCGGGAGGAACTGTGCGAATATGTAAGCTGAAAAATACGATAAACAAAAAATATCTTTTTTATTCAGAAACAAAAATTATTAAAGTGCTCTAATTTTAACTATATTGTTGATGCCATGAATTAAAACCATCTGAAAATTGTGTGATCTCCTTATTAAATGTGATAGAAAATCAGATAATTTACTCATTCTTTTTTGAAGAGTTACATTTACAACAAATGAACATTAAAAATGTATAGTTACATCTCCATGCTTTCCTCCTGTATTCTGGCATTAGTGTCTTGCCATGCTGGTTGTTGCCATATACAGTTGTATTGGCAACCTCTTCTTCAAACAGGACAAACTCAACAAGATTTAAGGCTAACTTCTTTAGTTTTTAACCCTTTTTCTAATCTTATTGTTCATTGACATAACTATTTTACTCCACTTCGCCTCAAATTCTTCTGCTGAAATGGAGCCACATCTTGCCATAATATGTGCTAAAAGACAATTAAAAACAAAAGTCAAATGGCTGTTAATTTAAGACTGATTTGTCTAATGTTGACTGCTACAAAATAACAACTTAGCTGATATACTTATATCCCAAAGATTGCAGTGATCACAATCTTTTGTGAAAGATACAGAAATTTATCATGAAGATTTTCTGGGATAAGATTTTGAAAATCTTACATTTCAAAGCACCAACTTTCTCGTCATCCATCGGTTTTTTGTTGTGCTGTATGTTCCCGTAGATGGTTGTACATTTCATTTCTTCTTCGGATATGAGGAATTCAGTCAGGTTCAGGCACAACTTTTGGTTGGTCTTCGCAGTCTTGTGAGCCCTATCAAAATCCTTCCGTCGAAGCCTTACCCCGAACCTGGCTTGTCCAAGGTAAACCAGAAAGAAGAATTGTTTGTATAAACAACTATAAAGAAACATGAGGGAACAAAAAAAAAACAACAGCATATACAGGTATGTATTACATGAAAAGATTAAAACATCATCTTTAAATGATTGGCTGCCATATCTTGCACGTCATCTAAATGAATAAAAAGTGCAAAAATGCATAATGTTACTCAGATTACAGATTTACCATCATAGCTTCGTGTAAGTTCATGTTGGTGTGATGGCTCATCTGAAAATCAGAAAGATATCTATTGATGTAGTCATGAATGATAACAATTCTATAGGATGTCATATACATATGACCACAAAAATGTTTTCTTTTAAGATACAAGAAGTTGCAAAGAAAAACGAAATGACAAACTTTACCTCCAGCTTTAGAAAAGACTACATTATCTTATGGAGGCATTAAGTACACCATACCCTGCTTCCAGTACACTTAATTATGCATGCACAAGCTGTATACACATTTAAGGAATTCATCTGCACGTCAAAGAATTATGCTGTTGTTGTGAAATTCCAAAATGCAAAATTCAAACTGACCCAGGAGGATAAAGGAGCTATCGCCAACACACAAATGTTGGAATTCAATAGACTTTGTGAACATACTGTTATATTAGTGTCTGAGGCAACAGAGTGCTTAATTATCCCAGTAGAAAAAATTGTAACAAAATGGAATGACACCTAAAGGGCTGATAATGGGTGGTTTTCCGAAACTTCGATATAGTTGCCTTCGTTTATTTCCTTACAGATTTAGATAGCGGCCTTGTGAAACAAAGGACTGCCCGGCTGGGCAGACCTATGGTTTTCTAAACAAACTGTGGCGATAGTAGCTGTGGGATCAATTATATCAAAACCATTTTGTATGCCATGTAAAAGATATTCCTTATCAGGGTCGTTCACCAACTCTTCAGACCAAGCGGTAATTTAAGCGATGATGACTGCTTTCCTACTGCGGGTTTTTTTGCCTGGCTATGTTCTACTTTTTTTGCCTGGCTATGTTCTACAGCCGAGTGTTTCTTGACACACCCAGGAATAGCACAACAGTGTTCAAATTTGCACACTTCAAACTGACAGCCTGACCTACTATTGAATTTCTTACAGATTTCTTTACCCTGGGGGTTTAAATTTGAAAAGGGGGTTCCGCTACCACCTGACGAGTGAGGTGTTGACGTCACTGGTTTTTTACGATGCTGATGCTGGAATTGGGGTCTTAACCTCCGGTACTCCACAGATAAATGGCTAACTGAAGTTCCCCAATGAAAATTATGGACGTTTTGCAACCGCCGGTACTCCCTGTCATACAAATACACCGAGACTAACTCGTAGCTCGTGACCAACAGATAAATCATCGAAGTGTACGACAGGTAGTCAAAAATCTGACTCTCTGGCAATACACCTTTCGTAACTAACGTGTGTAGTATGGCTAAGTTAGCAGTAGACCATTGGCTAAGAGTTACTAATTCTAATTTCGGTTTAGCTGGGGCAGCTCTACAAACAATTTGAAATTCTAATCTATCAGAAACTACACTCTTAGACATATGGGTCCCCCCAACATTTATGAAATCTACTATGTCTAAATTGGGATTGCTTAAGGCCCTCCTGCTGTGAGGGATTTTATGTACACTTGCGGATCTTGCAACGAGAACCCACCTTCAATATTTGGTGCCCTATCCTCATTCCTGCGCGGAGTCTGCTGCTCCTGTCCTTGCCGCAATTGATTCAGAATTGTTCGCATGAGCTCATCGTCTCCTTGCGTCTCGCTTCCGGCAACTTCGGGAACAACATGGCCGACATTGTTCCGTCCCGCTCCACTAGCAACCAACGTTTCACCTCCGTCCCTATTACATCCTTCATCAAAAGTTGTCTTCAAGGCTTTTTCTAATGATTTTGTTTGACCGAGATTTAGCTTAAGCTTTTTCACAGGGTCTGGATCCAAGCAAACTAATGCCTCCAGTGATGTGAAACTGGCCGAAACAATGGCCACCGCTGTATCAGCAGGTTATTTTTTTGCCGCTGCCGACTTTTTTACGGCATCAATATCCTGTGATAGGTCTTCCATTTTGATACATGTTTATAACAATTGATAGTATTGTCCACGCCTAACACGAAAACCATAGATTTGCTGGTATGATTCTGGGTCGCAGAAAATGCATCCTTCGCAACAGTCACCGGTGCCTATTAAATCTTTAAACTGCTGAAATAATAGCGTAATTACTGCCGAGGTGTTCAGAGTATGACTGTAACGGTCAGCGCTGTCTATTAAATCGGATAACACTACCAAACTTCATACCATTAATTGCCCATGAAAAAGACATGAATGCAAACCATTAATATGGCATTAAAATGTAGAAAGACATATTCTTCAGCTATGACAGTGTCACAAAAACATAAGTTAATATTGTGGTCAAATGGTTTGTTAACTGTGAATTCCCCACATCTTAAAAAAAAGCTACAATACATGCTGTTTCTAACATCAAATCTTCAAAATGTTGAGGAATCTTGCGCAGGTACACACACGTCTTTTAGAATGTTAAAAGTAATAGGATAGCGTGGCCTGCTTACTTTAACTCGCGCACGTTAACACCTCAATACTGCCTGCATGCAACTCAAGTTCTCGTTCTTAGGATACAGGATATTGTTCTTTAGACACATAGATCGTATTCCACATAAGTACAGTTTGCTAGTAGAATATGATACATTACAACTGTAACAGTAAGCCACAAAATGTACCGGCACATCCTCTGTAACACATATGTCTGGCATTATGACACTGGTGATAATCCCGGTCATCAATAGGAATTGTAAGAACTTATTGAATCCAGTCCTGTAGGCTTGTCTAGTGTTGGGTGCCGTGGCTGACTCCCAAAGTTCTTCCACGACTGGTCCTAGTCCCAAATGACTTCTGAAGTCTGTGGTACTCTGCATGTCAGGAGGTTGGCTTCTGGGACAAGCTGTCTGAACCGGGTCATCTGTAAACGAGACAAGGAATCAGCTATCACTTTTCCTGGTACATGTTTAGCTGACACTACAAACATGTTAATAGCTGCACAAATAGTCAAACGTCTCATTAAAGTCATGATATTCAAAGCCTTAGACCTCCCCTTGCGCAATATAGCTACGGTAGCGGTAGTCTGGGATCGTCCGATTCGTTCAAATGTATATTGATACCTCTGTAACGTTCTTCTGGCCGATCGATCTGACTATTGGGAATCAATAACGATGCCTGGTTCACATATCACCCTTCGAGTATTTTCTTTCTGTTAGCGTTTGATATGATATCAACGAAAGGAATGCTATCTGAGGGTATACCTAAACTGGAGTACCCACCTGTCGTATTGATGTTCTCGCACGATTGCTGCCTCATCGACTCGTAGGCCGTTGTAAGGTTGAATCCCGCATTGGTAATTGTATCCGGATTGTCTTTACTGCCAATCAACTGTATGACATTTGCCGAAGCCCCAAGATAGTCTGTTGCATACTCTGCATGGACGTCAGCATGCTGGAAATTACACTGGGCGCCGCCATATTGTTTTCACTTGTTTCCGGTAATTCTGTATTGCGCATGGGCTGTGAATCACACGGCCTGTGTCCTTCCGCCCAGCCCCTGCTTGCTACGGGGCTCTGTCAAGCTATTTCAGCCGCATCGCAAAGTAGTTCCACATAATTAGTCCCCTGCCATTTGAAAAACGGGGGGACTATAGGTTTACCCTCCGTCCGTCTGTCTGTCCGTCTGTCTGTCTGTCCGTCCGTCAGGCCGTCCGTCCATCCGTCCGTCTGTCTGTCTGTCACGCAATAGTTGTCCGGACAACTCCTCCTAAAGTACTACTCCGATTTTAATGAAACTTGGTATACATGATCAGTATAACATGTAGTTGTGCATCTCACATTTTTTTTTTCCAAAAACCAATTTTCAAAATGGCTGCCGACTTCTCATTGGTTGAGACTTGTCCGGACAACTCCTCCTGAAGTACTACTCCGATTTTAATGAAACATGGTATACATGATCAGTATAACATGTAGTTGTGCATCCTATATTTTTTTTCTTTAAAAATTCATTTTTCAAAATGGCTGCCGGCTTTTCATTGGTTGAGGCTTGTCCGGACAACTTCTCCTAAAGTACTACTCCGATTTTAATGAAACTTGGTATACATGATCAGTATAACATGCAGTTGTGCATGCCACATTTTGTTTTTCGAAAAACCAATTTTCAAAATGGCCGCCGACTTTTCATTGGTTGAGACTTGTCCGGACAACTCCTCCTCAAGTACTACTCCGATTTTAACGAAACTTGGTATACATGATCAGTATAACATATAGTTGTGCATCCCACTTTTTTTTCCCCCGAAAAACCAATTTTCAAAATGGCCGCCAACTTCTCATTGGTTGAGACTTGTCCGGACAACTCCTCCTAAAGTACTACTCCGATTTTAACGAAACTTGGTATACATGATCAGTATCACATGTAGTTTGCATCCCAATTTTTCTTTTCGAAATAAAACATTTTTCAAAATGGCCGCCCGCTTCTCATTGGTTGAGGCGTGTCCGGACAATCCTAAAGTACTACTCTGATTTTAACGAAACTTGGTATACGTGATCAGTATAACACGTAGTTTAAAAAATGGGAAATAAATAGTTGCACTCCTGGATAAGGCAGGGGACTTTGTATTGCTGCTGCAATACTATCCATCCTTGTTTCTCTTGTTCTCTGTCTGATTGGTATAACCGCTGTCACTTTGAACTTTTATTAATTAATTAATTAATTAAAAGATTAAGAAAATTCAGCTATTTGAGGACTGCTGTTGTAAATACATTTTTTCTTCCTTCTTACAATCGATAATAAAGTCCCAAACCCTCCAATTGACTATTAAGATATCTTCTCCCATATACTTCTTTAATTATTCATCAATGAAGAGCTTTCACGCTTTAACACAAAATTACTATTTCATTTCAAAAACAAATACATGTTAAACCTTGTTATCTTGATAAAATTCAGCAGATCTATGGTTGAACTTTCCCAAGCTACACAAGTATTGATGCCAGTAACATTAGCATGGACGTTATTTTATATTTCAGGCTATTTTTCGATTAAAAAGTCTTCCAGTTATAAAAGTTCACGTTAACAATTTGCAAGGACAAGATTCAGGTGCATGTTAAGAAGAGGTTAACAGTTACAAATATTTTTCTACTACCAACAATAACACTACCAAAAGCATTTTAGTCCTCTCGCCTCTCACGGCATCCAACAAGCCTTGGGCTCCCCCTGGGAGTTGTAGGCACGTCCCCTATTAGATGTTTGGCTACATGTACATGTGGTGTTGATGCTTGTGGCTGGTTTGAACTCCCTTTTCTTGGGGTTGAAAACATCTGCCCATTCGTAATCGTATCTGCTGTAGTAACAAAACTTCACCAATGGGAATTATTTGTACATCAAATAGCAAGTATAAAAACAAAAACAGTTGTCACCACAATCTTTGTTCATATTATAGCGATACTACCAGTGTCTTCCGTAACAGATAGCTCAGTTTGGTAAGCGTACAGCTAGTGTTTGGATGGTCCTAGGTTTGATCACTGGTCTAGCCCCATCAAATAGTATCAAAAAAAAAAAAAATTGTAACCACAATCTTTTTCTCAGTTTTTGAATTTGGGAGCTTTCCCAGTGACACTATGGGAGATTATATAGTCTTCAGGGAAAAGTTTAAGCAATATAATCCAGACGGCAGTATAAAGATTGTCAATATGACTGATGGAGTCTGCAAGTGTCTCGTAAGAATGTCCATTGTAAGGGCTGGTGTCTTGTGTTGGTGTTGGTGGCTGTGATGCTGCTGCTGTTGTTGATGAGGATGAGGATGGTCTTGGAGATAGTGTCGATGGTTCTGGGAGTGGTGATAAAATCTCTGGTAGTGTAGGGAGCGGTGGCAGTGTTTTGGTCTGGGGCTGTCGCTGTTCCATTTCCCGGATTTTGGGGTCTGGGTCTGTCGCTGTTCCATTTCCCAGATTTTGGGGTCTGGGTCTGTCGCTGTTCCATTTCCCGGATTTTGGGGTCTGGGTCTGTCGCTGTTCCATTTCCCGGATTTTGGGGTCTGGGTCTCGCTGTTCCATTTCCCGGATTTTGGGGTCAGGGGCTGTCGCTGTTCAATTTCCCAGATTTTCCTCCCGAGCCTTTTTACTTCTTCCTTGAGTTCATTGAACTCTCTTCTGCTTACAAAACTGAAATAAATGAGATATTGTATACTGTGAGTACCTAGACATTGGACCAGAGGCTTCATTATTGTATTGATTTGCTGTAACATATTGGCTTTTTTTTAAATACATGTTTTAATGTGCTTGAATAGACTTAATCTAATATCATGTAATCTGGCCAATTAGAAACACTGAGTTACTGGACATGGTCCAATCAATTACCCAAGAGATTTTGCTTTAACACATGCAAACCTTTTATCACAAGTCATCAAGAATGTAAAATTGGTTAACTACACAGGAACTATATCCTAAACTACATTTCAAAATGCATGAACTTACTCCTTATGGTGTCTTTTGGTCGTGAAATACAGCTTCCACATGCTTTAAGACATCACAATGGACAAAAGTACTGAATTTCTTGTTATGACGTCAAAATGAACACAAATAATTAACCTAACCGCTAATTGAAAGGTAAACCTTGAGAACCTTCTTTTGATTAGTTGCAGTTCTCTTTTGTGCAAGGGGAAAAGTCAAATATAGGTGTGTCAAGTGGTTAGAGGTTTCCCCGAGGATTCAAGACAATCAGACTCCAGCTGAGGTATCCCTCTCAATTCAATGTACCCATGAAAGATTCCATTATACCTTAGGAAATTACATCTATATAAACATCCCATCTAGATTGCCAAAGATGACCTACAACCCGAACTGTAGGAATGCTTTGATATTGATACCGGTATATTCCATGTATGCCTTATGGCATGTATCGTAAATAAGTATTGACAATATCACATACATTAAATGCTTGGTTATTTAAGTAAAATACCACTGGTCCATAATAAATATTTAAATTAACCTATTTCATGCAAATATTGTTTATTGCGACACTTAATGAATGGTCCAAATCAAAAGCTAGCATCTTGAGTAAAATTCTATGTAGTACATGATGAACAGTGACAAGTGTGTCAATTAAGCAAAAATAATCTTACTAGGTTCAGCCTGAATGTTTTTAGGCTCTTCACAAGAGGATGCCAGAGATCCTGTGATAGCTGGGGTTTCGATGGTCTGTAAACTGCTGCAGGCAGATACATCAACATCTAAAAAAACAGATTAAAGTTACAATTAAATACTGTAACAAGTGTTTTTGCCATATAACTAAATACTGATGACTTTCCCAAAATACTATGCATACTATTTATAACATTAATCATACCTCTGTACAAGTTTTATTCACAAATGAGAATTCTCTTATTCTGAGTTAAAATGGTTGAAACCGAGCACTAAAGTTCAAAATATACTTGCTTTTGTTCTGTTTTCGTTTCTTAGGTGTTTCAGCAACATCACTTTCTTTGCTTTCCTTGTTACATGTGTCTGCAAAAATAAATTGTTAATAATTGGAATGACATTCTGATTTCAAATGATGTGCGTGTCAGTTAAAAATAACCATATACAAGGGAAAATGTTGACTAGCTGTCCTATTTAACCCACACTTTTTTCACACTAAATGGAAGAAAATAAGTGCCTAAGTAGGTCTAAAACCCATTTCCAGATAAGAGGCTGTTATCATTACTTATTACCAACTAAACACCTTCATGTAAACCACCTCAGGAGATGTGTTCTGCTTGACATATTTTTCTTGTTACTTTTGACTGTTTTTTAAGCATGGTCATCTCTAATCCATTAGTGTACTTACTGTGTGTCTGTTTCCTTTTCTTAGGCGACTTCAATTGACATTCTGCAAAAATTTGAAAAAAAAGACTACATGTAATTCATTATTTTACATTGATGGAATGTAATAAAGCCTCAAAATCATAAATATGACGTCACTGCAGAGAAAATTGTAGTGAGGTGTTAAATATTGACGCATTCCAATGTCTTTCGTTACCATATTAGGCTAAAAATGGAGGCATGTGGCGTAGTGGTTAACGCACTTGACTCGTAACCGGGGGGACCCGTTCTTGTGAACGATTTGGGAAGCCTGACGTCATAATTCGTTTAAAACAACCAAAAGCTACGACGAATTCATCTAGAGTGAGGTTTCTTTGCAATTGTTCATCGGTGTCTTTAGAACGTTTGTTGGGCTCAAAATTTGGAATTAATAACGTGTTCAGGTTTATATCTTTGCCTGCTAGAATTTGGATTCTGACGTCTGGGTGTACCATATCGGGTATGGAAATTGATGCTGCTTGAATACCAGTAGATGAAAAGTTAGCTGACTGACCTGAGGCTGATGGTTGACTTCCTGGCGGAGATGTAGTCGGTGCTGGAGCTATATGAGCTTGTGTCTCATAAGCTGATTGTAGCGTGAACTCTTGTGGGTTAGAGCTTGTTGCTGTTGATTTGGCAAATTGTTTCATCGTTTCCATCGATTGTTGACACAATTTGATGGTATTCAGCAGCATGGTCTCCATGTTGTGAATGTTGATCCCGGAAGCGGATGTACTCTGCGAAGTCTGGGCTTGCGCATTGGAGACCATGCGGGATGCAGGCGCGCTCTTCTCGGCAGGGACCTCAGCAGAGGTAGTCCTGAAAGTTGCGTCAGATTCTAATGGAATCAGTTGACTTTCCCGATCGCTGTGGGTGTCATCACTGCTAACTAAATCAGTCGTAGCAGATTGTTCCCTGTTAGGCCTAGTGTCAATTTCACTGTTAGCGACAGTTCTCGTAACGTTTCTGGCTCTTGATCTGTTTGTGTTTCTGACGTTGTCGTCATATATCTTCTGCAATTCTTTGTGGTTAAGATTGCCAGATATTATGATTCCTGCTTCTTTAAGTGCTTCCTTCAAATCACTGTTAGTCAAATATGTCTGGGAAGATGTCTCATTTTGGTTTAATCGACGTCTTTTTCTTGCCTGTCGTTCCGCCATTTTGAAAAATCTCCAGCACCAAAATTTTCCGTGAAATTAAACTCTTCAGGAACACACGTGTGACGCACATATGTTGAAATAAGTCCATAAAAAGTCATTTTAGTCTAGTGTTAGATCCCAGGAAAAACGTAATGTTCATGTAAGAAGCAAAAACTGATACACTACTAAGTTAAAAGACTGAGCTAAAAACACACAGCTTCAGCAACATAAGTCAGCCTAGGAATGAAAGCGAGGCTAAGTAAACAATGTCAATGAATGAGTAAGGGGAGATAACCCCTACAAGAAAGGCGTAGAAGTTTTGTGTTTTATAAACCATGATTATTAATTAACATAATCGTAAAATATCTAGCATTTTCCAAAGATTGCAGTGATCACAATTTTTTGTGAAAGATACAGAAATTTATCATGATGATTTTCTGGGATAAAATTTTGAAAATCTTACATTTCAAAGCACCAACGTTCTTGTCATCCATCGGTTTTTTGTTGTGCTGTATGTTCCCGTAGATGGTTGTACATTTCATTTCTTCTTTCGATATGAGGAATTCAATCAGGTTCAGGCACAACTTTTGGTTGGTCTTCGCAGTCTTGTTAGCCCTTTCAAAATCCTCCCGTCGAAGCCGAACCTGGCTTGTCCAAGTTAAACCAGATCTGTCAAGAAGAATTGTTTGTATAAACAACTATAAAGAAACATGAAGGTTTAGCTGTATCTGTCTCCTTATGTTTAGCAATGGTTTCAATATATCTTAACAATTTTCAAGTTAACATTGTGATAATAAGTCCCTCAGAGGTAAAGGACCAGACCCACCCTTCAGACCCTCTCCATTTGTACAATTTTGGAAAACCTTCCATCATAGGATATATTATATGCTTTCAGTCAATTTTTGAAGAAGAAAAAAATCAAATTAATGAAGCAGAGATCACCTTTGTCATTTGGAACATGTACCAAAGATAAAAATGCAGTAATATCAAAATAAACATGCATATGTATCTTTCAAAGTGAATATTCCCTATAGAAAAAAATCACTGGATTTCCACTGGCTTTCCACTGGCTTTTCCGTGGAAAGTCGGTGGTAAACCAGTGGAGAATACACTGTTTTTCCAGTGGAAAAGTGTCAAAGTTTACCACTGGATTTCCACTAGTAAAAGTAGAATATTGGCTGGGTTTTTTTTTTTATATATATATAATTCAACAGTGATGAACAAAAAAATTACTCACCATGTGAAATCACGGGAATAAACAATTAGAAATTGAAGCAGTTCTGATCAAATTGTGAATTCTTCCCAGACCCTTTTCTATGTTCATTTTTTTTTTTTTTTTTTTTACCTTCTGAATATACAAGACACGAGATATTATACCGTAAATATTCGGGTATAGTGCGCACTCGCGTATAATGCCCAGGTACGTTTTTGAGGTTCATTTTCAAAAAAAAAAAAAAAAAAAATTTCAATATTCATCTGAGCGGTAGATGAATTCTAAGCATAAGATGATAGGAATTTGTATCTTATGAAAGCTTATTTACCATATTTAATTGGAATCATCGGTCAGATTTGACACATTGGATTGACAGGTTGTTTACATTATACCGCGACAGGCCTAGTCAGCTTGCAAATTGTAGCGGTCCCATCTACGCTGTTGTACAAACAAAATAATTAATCCTACCCTCAATTACCTTGTGGTTTTCACGCAGGTATGATCTCTTGTGGTATCTGTCCACGAACATACAAAGCTAATTAAGGTCAATTTATAACAAGATTGACTAGTAAGCTGACTGCTACGTAATGTAACACAGGCCGCCATTTTGTATACAGTACGGAAACAAGTCTGCTGTCGTTGTGCTGGTCACAACTTTTATATCAATGAATTAACATGTGTAATGGATAAATCTACAGTGCAGACGATAAATAAGAGTACCCCGGTAGTTTTCACAGTCAGATCGTATTTTATATGGCCAGTTGGTCAGTGACTGCCGCACGAGATCAAGGCATTAGTGTTACCCTTGCCTAATTGCGCATGCGTGCTGTTGCAGCTTCCGTAAATAAACAAGTTGAACGTTATCAGTTTCTGGCAGCACTCTGGATTTATAAGATGATTAATTTAGAAGTATGAAATAACTAAGTACTGCTATATCATTTCAAGTTTTGTTTGATGTTAATTGAGATGTTATACATCGTTTTGGACCTGAATACGGGAACATGCTCAAGTGAGATCGTATGTGTACGAAACATGTGGCTCACGATCGACTTAGATAAATCTACGTAATTTGCTGATAAATAAACAATTTCAAGGAATAAAACATCTAAATAACTATTCATTTCTTTGATTATTTGTTAACTGTTACTTTCTAAATGCTTTGTATATGTTATATATATATAAGTATTAAATCAATCCTTCTGTGAAACGATCACAAATCTCGGTCAAATCACATTCATTCTGACTGGGAAAAGGCTTGTACTTGCGTATAGTGCGCAGTGGTCTTTTTCACTTGTCAATTTTTGAAAAAAAGTGTGCACTATACGCGAATATTTACGGTAATTTAGGAAATATATAATATTTTAATCAATTAAGATTGCATGTTCTTGCTTGAATTTCTTTTCCTCATTTTTAGCTCACCTGGACCGAAGGTCCGGTGAGCTTATGCCATGGTGCGGCGTCCGTCGTCCGTCCGTCGTCCGTCGTCTGTCGTCCGTCGTCCGTCCGTCAACATTTGCTTCAAATCGCTACTAGTCAAAAAGTTCTTATTGGATTTTGACCAAATTTGGTCAGAAACATCCTTGGCAGAAGGGGATAAGATTTTGCATAAATGGTGACTCTGACCCCCAAGGGGCCTGAGGGGCGGGGCCCAATAGGGGAAATTGAGGCAATTCCTTTAAATCACTACTAGTCATAAAGTTAGGAATGGATTTGAACCCAATTTGGTCAGAAACATCCTTTGGGGAAGGGGAACAGATTTTGCATAAATGGTGACTCTGACCCCCAAGGGGCCAAAAGGGCGTGGCCTAATGGGGAAATAGAGGTAATTCCTTCAAATCGCTACTAGTCATAAAGTTATAAATGGATTTGAACCCAATTTGGTCAGAAACATTCTTATGTGAAGGGGAACAGATTTTGCATAAATGGTGACTCTGACCCCCAAGGGGCCAAAGGGGTGGGCCTAATGGGGAAATAGAGGTAATTCCTTTAAATCGCTACTAGTCATAAAGTTATGAATGGTTTTTAACACAATTTAATAAGAAACATCCTTTGGGAAAGGGGAACAGATTTTGGATAAATGGTGACTCTGACCCCCAAGGGGCCAAACGGGCGGGGCCTAAGGGGGAAATGGAGGTAATTCCTTTAAATCGCTACTAGTCATAAAGTTATGAATGGATTTAAACCCAAATTGGTCAGAAGCATGTGAAGGGGAACAGATTTTGCATAAATGGTGACTCTGACCCCCGAGGGGCCAAAGGGGCGGGGCCCCATATGGGGAATAGAGGTAATTCCTTTAAATCGCTACTAGTCATAAATTTATTAATGGATTTAAACCCAATTTAGTAAGAAACGTTCTTTGGGGAAGGGGAACAGATTTTGCATAAATGGTGACTCTGACCCCCAAGTGGCCAAAGGGGCGGGGCCTAATGGGGAAATAGAGGTAATTCCTTAAAATTGCTACTAGTCATAAAGTTATGAATGGATTTGAACCCAATTTGGTAAGAAACATTCTTGGGGGAAGGGGAACAGATTTTGCATAAATGGTGACTCTGACCCCCGAGGGGCAAAAGGAGTGGGGCCCCATATGGGAAAGAAAAGTAATTCCTTTAAATCACTACTAGTCATGAAGTTATAAATGCATGTTGTAAACTCATGGAGTCTGGACTTCATTATTTCTTTAAAGCAGTTGGGATCCCCACGCTATAACCATATATAGCATTGATTGAGGTTAACAAACAAAAGGAATTGAACATGAACATTATTTTGACATTTGGTCAAATCCAACCAGGTGAGCGATACAGGCCCCATGGGCCTCTTGTATTATTGAGGGATATACAACGATCTTCCTCCACCTTCCCTCCATTTGCTCCCCCGTCCCGCCATCCTGGAGAAGATGTATGCTGCAAAATTATACTGCTGAACAAACCTTGCCGCAAGTTAACCCTCCTGCTTATTATATATACAATTTACATATATATATTAAGTTGTACATTTATAACATTTTACATGATAATTCCCTTTAAAAAGCATTATAAGCCACGTAGGACATCACAACAATATATAATAATCTGACGGTTGGATTTGGAGTTAAAGAAAAGTTGGAGAAGATGTATGCTGCAAAAGAACCATGAATTGATTTATTAATTGAATTGAATTTATTATAGGAACAGGTTTAATTATCTTGCTTTTAATTACAATTACACAGCAGAAGGAAATTAAATTATAGTGCATATCTCTCAATTCAATGTACCCATGAAAGATTCCATTATACCTTAGGAAATTACATCTATATAAACATCCCATCTAGATTGCCAAAGATGACTGTAGGAATGCTTTGATATTGATACCGGTATATTCCATGTATGCCTTATGGCATGTATCATAAATAAGTATTGACAATATCACATACATTAAATGCTTGGTTATTTAAGTAAAATATCACTGGTCCATAATAGATATTTAAATTAACCTATTTCATGCAAATATTGTTTATTGCGACACTTAATGAATGGTCCAAATCAAAATCTAGCATCTTGAGTAAAATTCTATGCACTACATGATGAATAGTGACAAGTGTGTCAATTAAGCAAAAATAATCTTACTAGGTTCAGCCTGAATGTTTTTAGGCTCTTCACAAGAAGATGCCGAATATCCTGTGATAGCTGGGGTTTCGATGGTCTGTAAACTGCTGCAGGCAGATACATCAACATCTACATCTAAAAAAAAACAGATTAAAGTTACAACTAAATACTGTAACAAGTGTTTTTGCCATATAACTAAATACTGATGACTTTCCCAAAATACAATGCATACTATTTATAACATTAATCATACCTCTGTACAAGTTTTATTCACAAATGAGAATTCTCTTATTCTGAGTTAAAATGGTTGAAACCGAGCACTAAAGTTCAAAATATACTTGCTTTTGTTCTGTTTTCGTTTCTTAGGTGTTTCAGCAACATCACTTTCTTTACTTTCCTTGTTACATGTGCCTGCAAAAATAAATTGTTTATAATTGGAATGACATTCTGATTTCAAATGATGTGCGTGTCAGTTAAAAATAACCGTATACAAGGAAAAATGTTGACTAGCGGTCCTATTTAACCCACACTTTTTTCACACTAAATGGAAGAAAATACCTGCCTAAGTAGGTCTAAAACCCATTTCCAGATAAGAGGCTGTTATCATTACTTATTACCAACTAAACACCTTAAATATGACGACACTGCAGAGAAAATTGTAGTGAGGTGTTAAATATTGATGCATTCCAATGTCTTTCGTTACCATATTAGGCTAAAAATGGAGGCATGTGGCGTAGTGGTTAACGCACTTGACTTTAAAATTCAATGACTTTCAAGGTACTGTACGAACCATGAAATCACTCTCCTTAACACTACACTCTCAGCCCCCTGTCAAATTCAACTCCGTAGACCATGGTTAACCATGGTTAAACCATGGTAAACCATTGCCCAGGAACCATGGTTAACTATGGTTAACCATGGTTTTGACAATTATGTTAAATGGCTGACCATGGTTAACCATGGTAAACCATGGTCAATCAACCATGGTTAACCATGACCAATCAACCATGGTTAAACCATGGTAAACCATTGCCCAGGAACCATGGTTAACTATGGTTAACCATGGTTTTGACAATTATGTTAAATGGCTGACCATGGTTAACCATGGTAAACCATGGTCAATCAACCATGGTTAACCATGACCAATCAACCATGGTTAACCATGGTCAATGTTTAAACCATGGTTAGATTCAAACCATGCTTAACCATGGTTAATCAACCATGGTCAAGTACAGTTAACCATAGCATGCAATTGAGCAAGCATGGCAAGTGATTGCTCATAACCATGGTTTTGATCTAAACCCTGCTTGACCATGGTTTATCAACCCTGCTTGGACATGGCTAACAATGGTTAATATGTGTATGCAAAAGTCATGGGGACACAGTAGCAGTATTCACATATTTTGAACAAAAAATGACATATATATATATAAAGAAATGTCAACTATATTTCTTTCATCATCATTATAAAGGCAATATTGTTCAATGGACTTTTAGATAATTAATATATTGCTGAGATTTTCATCACAATCATACAGACGGAATTGGCAAATAAAAATAATCATGAATAAAAAGCATTTATCTGCACATTTGTTAAACCCACGATTACCAATCGTTTGACTAGATCTATCATAAATGTCAATTAAGAAGTATACATTCCAGAACTACTGGCGATCTTGTAACAGGAGAACCGAAGGGTGAAAAATATAAACACCTATCCATTGCCAAAGAGAAATGAATACAAATATATAGAGATGAAACATTATCAAATTAAATTGTTACTGAATACAAAAATAAATGAACCAAATACTTCTCAGAAAAACAACTGCAAACAACATGAATATTCACAAATGCAGATATTAGACATAAAATCAAATACTGAAATTTAAAAAAAATTGAATCAAAATCCTGCTCAGATAGAACAATACAATATAGTTAATACATATCAAAGTCAACCAAGTTACATGCACTGATCAGCTAGTAAATGGACTAACAATTGTACACAGGACTTAATTGTCATATAATATATACTCCTCTCAACATTTTGAGACATACAAAAAGACAACATGGCGAACTACAAAAAAAAAAAGACTTTATACATGATAAATGTTTCCTTAAAAACAATATGCATGATACTATACTGAACCAAGAAGATCTCAAAACAAACTCATTGCTTTACAGGTGCTTTTCAAGTCAGCAATCTCTAGAATTAAAAGTTCTATAAGAATTTTCCTACAGTTTTGAATGAAACGTGAAAAGCGCTTATTCCAAAGTAAATCTGTACTGAAATTCTTAAATATTGCAACAGATTTTCAAGCTTTTGGATTATAAGCCAGAAACCAACACGTTAAATTATGTTATTTTTGGGATAAATGTTCTCACTTACTAATATAACAATGCCATAGACCAAAATTACCGAAGGCTTACAATGTTTTGAATAGTGTAACTAAAATTAAAACTTAAAAAAATTGATTATTTTTGGTTACAAAACTTGAAAAGTAACTTAAAGCATTGATATATGATGTGTTTTCACTACGATTTGTTTTTTTTCAGCAAGTACTTTTTTTGCACACATTGCACTTTCTGTGTTATTTCCGGCTTGGAAATTTTTGGGAATTTTTTTTTCAAAATTGCCACCATAGCTTCATAAAGGCGGCCATCAAACTTTGGTTTAGGCATGGTAGATTTGTTCGACGCCTGGCCACTTACACTGTGACTACAGATGTAGTCTACAGTGTACAACTGTGTTAGTAAAGTATGAACACAGTCAAACACTTAATCACTGAGGCACACAGAGTCCTCCAGTTCCTCATATGTCTTTCCATTATACAGCCCTAGCACATGTACAGCAACCTCTTCTTCCTGGGAATGTTGTTGGGGATGTTGCTGGAACTCTTCTCCAGACATTTGAGGAGTCTGTGGAAAGGAGGACACCGAATGGTCTTTTACTGCTGCTGGTGGGAACACTTTCTTTGTTTTTTCTAGGTCCCTCACCCGTGTTTGAGTTTTTGGAATTTTTCCAATAAATCTGTAAACTCCTTTCGAGTTACATATTCATTCCTGTGGAGAAATACATTGATGAAAAATATTCAAATATGGCAATAGAAAATATAGATTAATATTTACTATAATATCTTACAATTTATCTTTTCCAAATGATGCATAATATAAATATATATATATATCTTAATTTTTCTTATTTTAATGATTGTGTGTATAAATTATAAAAAAAGAAAGAAATCAAAGGCCTACATAATGATGGACTTCTGCACAGAGTGAATTTTCTGTCACATCTTTAGCCGAATTGTTTGGAAATTTATTTTTCAAAAAGAAATATGCTAAAAAGCCTACTGTCAAATGAGGGATTCTTTTCCGTCTTAGAATTTGCAGCTTTCCCAGAGACACTATGAGAAATAATGTAGTCCTCTGGAAAAAGTAACAAAAGTAGAATCTGGACAGCAACATAAAGTGTGATGGAGTCTGCTAGTGTCTCGTAAGAATGTCCATTGTAAGGTCTGGTGTTGGTGGCTGTGATGCTGCTGCTGTTGTTGATGAGGATCTATTTTGATTTTTGAACGTCCATATTTATCTGTGTCCTTCGAGCTCGAGCCTTGTGATGAACCATTATGTTGTTGCTATGCAAACTTGCCAAAAGCAGTAATAAATTCGGAAATTATCAGTGATTTGTTTAGTCTGATCTTCACTGTCGTTCATGTTGATATATATGCCCCTACGCTGGTGTTTTTCTGATCGTTCTGTGTCGTATTTCGGTATGAAGAGCGAGGCCAAATTAACGTAACGACCTTCCAGAATTTTCTTTTTATTTGCGTCGGACACAATATCGAGATGGGGGATACTTTCAGAAGATATACCACAAGCTGTGTACCCACCTTGTACCCTGTCAGGTTGTGAGCTTCCCTCTGTGTCGTCGCGGCATATGCTGTTGATAGGTTGTAACCGGATTCTGGTGTGTCCTGTCTCGCTTGTGTTCCTCGTGGTCGTCTCGCGACCCGATCAATGTCATGACAGTTTGTTGCAGACCCATGACGGTCTATTGCATGCTCTGCATAGACGCCAGCATACTTTGAATTACCTCTGTATTTTGAGTGCTGGGCGCCACCATGTTGTTTTCACTTTGGGCAGTCGTTTCCGGTGGGCGCGTATTACTACGCGATAGTGGCAGACTTGTTAGCGTGCTCCTAGTGTGTTGCGATGTAGTCCGCCATCTGTCCTTGCAGGGTCGGGCCCATGATTGTTCTTGGTTTCAGTCCTTTGCATAGGGTAAGCAATCAGACCATCCATGTTGTGCACGTCCACATTCTTGGGCTGGGAGTTTGTCTTACTCGTGTTGACCGAGTGGGATCGTCTCGCGCTGCGTCCCGAGTTCTCTATATACATGTTTTTTAAACCTGTTTTGGTGATGCCCGTATTAGGCGCAAAAATCCCGATTTTTTCCAGTTCTGCCCTTAATTGCGACACTGTCCAATTCGCAGGGTTTTAGGAGTCCCATGGGTTGTTTCTGGTTGTAGATCTGGATCTATGGCTAGCCATGATAGGAGCTAAATCAACAGTTCAGAATCCCTCCTGGACTACCACACGCAAACTCAATTAAAGCGCAATGGTAGGGAAACGAAACACATCTCTTTGGAAATAAAATTTTGTCCTGTTAAGTCCAGGGTCCTGGAATATTGGAGAGTTCCGACAGACCTATTCACAATTCATGTTCAATATTGCATACATGAACAAAGGGTTGTTTAGAAAGTTTTTGTTGATGACTATGCAAGTCCTTGTGATTCACACAGTAGAGTAGTATCTTCTTTCACAGCATGACGTCCTTCTGCATTATAACACCGTTAAGATAGTAAATTGCTATCAAGATTTTCTTTTAGACAAATTTTGAGACGTCTATGCTCGTGAAGCTGTGAACACAATGGCTACATCAAAGTTATTTCTGTAAATACTAGATAAAAAAGAAGTTAATCTTTAAAAATATCCTATAACTTTCTGATTTCATCTACTGCTATATAAGTATTTCAAACAGGTGAGGTATATCTATTTGTTCATTTAAACCTGGCTTATTTACATAAGCCTCAAAAAAATTGAATAGTAAATAAACCCAGATGTTGTGCAACAATCATATATAGATTCCTTAGTGTTTTGAGAAAAAAAAGGAATGTCAGATTCTACTTACATGTTGCCTCAAAAATGATTTTCCAAAATGTTTTAAAGTGTTATAAATTAATTGATATCGGAGTATCGCAATGCTTTGGCTAGTTAATAGAATATTTAATTCTCATCTAATTTTTGACCTCTCATTAATATATTATGAGGTTTTTTTCCCCTCAATTTTATTTGATCCTTAAAGGGACATCACGGTAAAAACGTTGTAATTTTCAATGAATGTACGTGTTTTGTTCCTTTCCAGTTATATTTCTGTGCTGTCCCAATGTTCACAGTCGATCCTCATGTCCAGCTTGACCACTTGATTTAGTTGGGAATCCCCCTCTAAATTTAGCGCGGAAATTATTTTTAAATCATCACGTAACTGTTTTGAAATCGAGGCAACACAAACACACGATAGTTTACAAGGCGATTTGGATTAGTTGGACAACGATATTATACAGTGGTTTAAATGTTAAATAACACGTTCTGTATATATTCCGGCACATATATTTATGTGTAAATAAGTGTAAACACCGTACATATAGTATAGTGACAGTAGCGATGTACTGGTACAGACTGTATAAATATTATCGAGTTTGTGTAAATATTACCGAGATTGTCATGACCTACTATCAAACAATCAAGCAGAATACGAGCGGCGTCCGTATTACTGCTGGTTTCATGTTTGAACTGTTACAATCTATTGTACTGCTTCCCCAGTTTAATTCTAGGATTGTGTTTGACCCATTTTCCAATTATTCTCTTCATTGCGGAAGCTGTTATCGTTTTCAACCGCAGTCGATTCACATTGGAAGCCATTTTTGTTTTCAGGTGTTTTAGTGTGTTGTGCGCATGCGTGTTATCGTATATGTCACAAAATTTGCATATTCAGACTATTGATCAACGAATTGTGATAACCTTTTTATAATTAATAATTGATGTTTTTTATATACATATATCATCAAATTCGAATGGTTATTGTTCATAAGGATATTTTTTTTAAAGATATACCCAATAATATGAAAAAATACAAAATAAAAATTGGTTTACCGTGATGTCCCTTTAAGAATTGTTGAATGGAAACAATTTTATAAAATAAACAAAAAATTGCTGAAAGCCAAAAATCTCAAAACAGACCGGGATGAGAATCCAGTTATTGATGACCGAAAATATATGGCAGGGCAGGTTTCCAAAATAATTTACTGACCCAGTTGAAATTTATTTACTTTTTTTTTCATGATGGACAAAAAGAAATATGCCAAAAAGCCTACTGTCAAATGAGGGATTCTTTTCCGTCTTAGAATTTGAAGCTTTCCCAGAGACACTTTGAGAGGACATATGTTGTCAAATGTTCTAAAATATTTTCTTCTTAACAAGGAGGCCTAGAGGCCTTATGTTGGGAATGTTACATGCTGGGATTAAAGTGTAAAGGGATGACCTTGACTTACTTAGAGTCACAGGAGTCAAAAATTGTTTTATAAAAAAGTAAAGTATAAAGTAAGTAAATTCTTTTTTTTAAAAAAACCAAAGGGGTTAGAGTGATGACATTTGAAACCGATACGCTGACATGAATGATTATCAGCCTCTAGACCACTGATATTCAAATGATTGACCTTATTATGATATGATATATTACATCATAACTCGAGCGATCATCAAGGTCAAAGATGCTTCATGTTAAACCCATTTCTTACATTAATGCCAGGTGAGCGATATAGGCCCATTGGGCCTCTTGTTTCATGATGGACTTCTGCACAGAGTGAATTTTTTCTGTTACATCTTTAGCCGAATTGTTTGGAAATTTATTTTTCAAAAAGAAATATGCCAAAAAAGCCTACTGTCAAATGAGGGATTCTTTTCCGTCTTAGAATTTGCAGCTTTCCCAGAGACACTATGAGAAATAATGTAGTCCTCTGGAAAAAGCAACAAAAGTAGAATCCGGACAGCAACATAAAGTGTGTCAGTGTGGCTTATCGAGTCTTGGAGATGGGGGGAAAATTGTGTCCATTAAATGTTTCTGTGTCAGTATTTGGTGTGGCCTGTAGTGTTGTTGCTATGGCCTGTAGTGTTGTTGCTATGGCCTGTAGTGTTGTTGCTATGGCCTGTAGCGTGTTGGTGTGGCCTGTAGTGTTGTTGGTGTGGCCTGTAGTGTTGTTGCTATGGTCTGTAGTGTTGTTGCTATGGTCTGTAGTGTTGTTGGTGTGGCCTGTAGTGTTGTTGGTGTGGCCTGTTGTGTTGTTGCTATGGCCTGTAGTGTTGTTGCTATGGCCTGTAGTGTTGTTGGTGTGGCCTGTAGTGTAGTTTGTGTGGCCTGTAGTGTTGTTGGTGTGGCCTGTAGTGTTGTTGCTATGGTCTGTAGTGTTGTTGCTATGGCCTGTACTGTTGTTGGTGTGGCCTGTATTGTTGTTTCTGTGGCCTGTAGTGTTGTTGCTGTGGCCTGTAGTGTTGTTGCTGTGGCCTGTACTGTTGTTGCTGTGGCCTGTAGTGTTGTTGGTGTGGCCTGTATTGTTGTTTCTGTGGCCTGTACTGTTGTTGCTATGGCCTGTAGTTTTGTTGCTATGGCCTGTAATGTTGTTGCTATGGCCTGTACTGTTGTTGGTGTAGAGGAGCGTGCTGGTGTAGTTGTTTCAGAGTGTGTGGAGGTGGTCGAGTGTGTCAGTGTATTTGTTGCGGTGAATGTAAAACAACGTGTTGGTGTTTTATGTATGGGTGTAGTTGAGCCTATATCGGGAAGTGGTCCTGCAGTTTTGGAAGCTGTCTGTTTTCTTTTCTTTTTTTTCTTTCTAGGTCTCTAATCCTGTTCTTCAATTGTCTCATCTCCTTTTTTGTTTCCTCTTGGAATTTCAAGCATCCATCACATCTGAAATTAAAAACAAATGTAAAGTTTTACTTTTGAATTCTATTTTTAGGTCATCTGAGACGAAGTCTCAAGTGACCTATTATTCTAATCGCCTTTTGGTAGCACACTACAGTAGGACAGCCTGGCCATGGGCAATTTTTTTGTTAAGCATATAACTCCTGTATTATGATATGCATAAAAAATGAAAAATAAATGTACACTATAATTGGTATATTCAGTATGAAGAAGTACATACAGGTTTCACATTTGTTAAAACAAAAATTAATAAATTGGTTCCGGATTTTAAATTTCCGGATTTTCCGCAAGTGTGTTTACACAGGAAATTTAGTTTTGCCTACAGCGAAAAATGGATGCCCACAGTAAAGGTGAGATAGCGGAAAAACTTAATTTACAACATATGTCAAAACAAGATTAATTCTGTCTTTGGGATAGAGATATTTAATTTTAAATAGGTTTCAGAAAAAAAATTGTGTAGAGAATTGTGGTATTTTGGGTCAAATATCATAATATTTTGCAATTTTTGAGCATTTTTTAAGCTGTTACCATGGTATTCACAGCTCTAAAAATCACAGAAAATATCAGTTAACTTATCCTTCAGAGCTGTATTAAAATTGCAAATGTTATACAGATTACAAATATATATACTTTATTAGAGTTTATATGTAGGGTTAACTGGCAATGTTTACATATATAAGACATGTGTCATATTTTTTCAAAATTGGGCATTTTTACTGTACACTGCTACCTTTGTCCGTCGTCCGTCTGTAAACAATTTACATTTTCAACTTCTTTTCCAAAACTGCTTGGCCAAATTCAATGAAATTTGGCAAAAAGCATCTATGGCTGAAGGTCAACCAAAATTGTCAATTATATGGTCCCCAGGGCAGGTTTCCAAAATAATTTACTGACCCAGTTGAAATTTATTTACTTTTTTTTTCATGATGGACAAAAAGAAATATGCCAAAAAGCCTACTGTCAAATGAGGGATTCTTTTCCGTCTTAGAATTTGAAGCTTTCCCAGAGACACTTTGAGAGGACATATGTTGTCAAATGTTCTAAAATATTTTCTTCTTAACAAGGAGGCCTAGAGGCCTTATGTTGGGATTGTTACATGCTGGGATTAAAGTGTAAAGGGATGACCTTGACTTACTTAGAGTCACAGGAGTCAAAAATTGTTTTATAAAAAAGTAAAGTATAAAGTAAGTAAATTCTTTTTTAAAAAAAACCCAAAAGGGTTAGAGTGATGACATTTGATACCGATACGCTGACATGAATGATTATCAGCCTCTAGACCACTGATATTCAAATGATTGACCTTATTATGATATGATATATTACATCATAACTCGAGCGATCATCAAGGTCAAAGATGCTTCATGTTAAACCCATTTCTTACATTAATGCCAGGTGAGCGATATAGGCCCATTGGGCCTCTTGTTTCATGATGGACTTCTGCACAGAGTGAATTTTCTGTCACATCTTTAGCCGAATTGTTTGGAAATTTATTTTTCAAAAAGAAATATGCCAAAAAAGCCTACTGTCAAATGAGGGATTCTTTTCCGTCTTAGAATTTGAAGCTTTCCCAGAGACACTTTGAGAGGACATATGTTGTCAAATGTTCTAAAATATTTTCTTCTTAACAAGGAGGCCTAGAGGCCTTATGTTGGGATTGTTACATGCTGGGATTAAAGTGTAAAGGGATGACCTTGACTTACTTAGAGTCACAGGAGTCAAAAATTGTTTTATAAAAAAGTAAAGTATAAAGTAAGTAAATTCTTTTTTAAAAAAAACCCAAAAGGGTTAGAGTGATGACATTTGATACCGATACGCTGACATGAATGATTATCAGCCTCTAGACCACTGATATTCAAATGATTGACCTTATTATGATATGATATATTACATCATAACTCGAGCGATCATCAAGGTCAAAGATGCTTCATGTTAAACCCATTTCTTACATTAATGCCAGGTGAGCGATATAGGCCCATTGGGCCTCTTGTTTCATGATGGACTTCTGCACAGAGTGAATTTTCTGTCACATCTTTAGCCGAATTGTTTGGAAATTTATTTTTCAAAAAGAAATATGCCAAAAAAGCCTACTGTCAAATGAGGGATTCTTTTCCGTCTTAGAATTTGCAGCTTTCCCAGAGACACTATGAGAAATAATGTAGTCCTCTGGAAAAAGTAACAAAAGTAGAATCTGGACAGCAACATAAAGTGTGTCTGTGTGGCTTATCGAGTCTTGGAGATGGGGGGAAAAGTGTGTCCATTAAATGTTTCTGTGTCAGTATTTGGTGTGGCCTGTAGTGTTGTTGCTATGGCCTGTAGTGTTGTTGCTATGGCCTGTAGTGTTGTTGCTGTGGCCTGTAGTGTTGTTGCTATGGCCTCTAGTGTTGTTGGTGTGGCCTGTAGTGTTGTTGGTGTGGCCTGTAGTGTTGTTGGTGTGGCCTGTAGTGTTGTTGCTATGGTCTGTAGTGTTGTTGCTGTGGCCTGTACTGTTGTTGTTGTGGCCTGTAGTGTTGTTGGTGTGGCCTGTAGTGTTGTTGCTGTGGCCTGTAGTGTTGTTGGTGTGGTCTGTAGTGTTGTTGCTATGGCCTCTAGTGTTGTTGCTGTGGCCTGTAGTGTTGTTGGTGTGGCCTGTAGTGTTGTTGCTATGGCCTGTAGTGTTGTTGCTATGGCCTCTAGTGTTGTTGGTGTGGCCTGTAGTGTTGTTGGTGTGGCCTGTAGTGTTGTTGGTGTGGCCTGTAGTGTTGTTGCTATGGTCTGTAGTGTTGTTGCTGTGGCCTGTACTGTTGTTGTTGTGGCCTGTAGTGTTGTTGGTGTGGCCTGTAGTGTTGTTGCTGTGGCCTGTAGTGTTGTTGGTGTGGTCTGTAGTGTTGTTGCTATGGCCTCTAGTGTTGTTGCTGTGGCCTGTAGTGTTGTTGGTGTGGCCTGTAGTGTTGTTGCTATGGCCTCTAGTGTTGTTGCTGTGGCCTGTAGTGTTGTTGGTGTGGCCTGTAGTGTTGTTGGTGTGGCCTGTAGTGTTGTTGCTATGGCCTGTAGTGTTGTTGCTGTGGTCTGTAGTGTTGTTGCTATGGCCTCTAGTGTTGTTGCTGTGGCCTGTAGTGTTGTTGGTGTGGCCTGTAGTGTTGTTGCTATGGCCTCTAGTGTTGTTGCTGTGGCCTCTAGTGTTGTTGGTGTGGCCTGTAGTGTTGTTGGTGTGGCCTGTAGTGTTGTTGGTGTGGCCTGTAGTGTTGTTGCTGTGGCCTGTAGTGTTGTTGGTGTGGCCTGTAGTGTTGTTGGTGTGGCCTGTAGTGTTGTTGCTATGGCCTGTAGTGTTGTTGCTATGGCCTGTAGTGTTGTTGCTGTGGCCTGTAGTGTTGTTGCTGTGGCCTGTAGTGTTGTTGCTATGGCCTGTAGTGTTGTTGCTATGGCCTGTAGTGTTGTTGGTGTGGCCTGTACTGTTGTTGCTGTGGCCTGTAGTGTTGTTGCTATGGCCTGTAGCATGTTGGTGTGGCCTGTAGTGTTGTTGGTGTGGCCTGTAGTGTTGTTGGTGTGGCCTGTAGTGTTGTTGCTATGGCCTCTAGTGTTGTTGCTGTGGCCTGTAATGTTGTTGCTGTGGCCTGTGGTGTTGTTGCTGTGGCCTGTACTGTTGTTGCTGTGGCCTGTACTGTTGTTGCTATGGTCTGTAGCATGTTGCTATGGCCTGTAGTGTTGTTGCTGTGGCCTGTAGTGTTGTTGCTGTGGCCTGTAGCATGTTGGTGTGGCCTGTACTGTTGTTGCTGTGGCCTGTACTGTTGTTGGTGTAGAGGAGCGTGCTGGTGTAGTTGTTTCAGAGTGTGTGGAGGTGGTTGAGTGTGTCGGTGTATTTGTTGCAGTGAATGTTAAACAACGTGTTGGTGTTTCATGTATGGATGTAGTTGAGCCTATATCGGGAAGTGGTCCTGCAGTTTTGGAAGCTGTCTGTTTTCTTTTCTTTTTTTTCTTTCTAGGTCTCTAATCCTGTTCTTCAATTGTCTCATCTCCTTTTTCGTTTCCTCTTGGAATTTCAAGCATCCATCACATCTGAAATTTAAAACAAATGTAAAGTTTTACTTTTGAATTCTATTTTTAGGTCACCTGAGACGAAGTCTCAAGTGACCTATTATTCTAATCGCCTTTTGTCCGTCGTCCGTCTGTAAACAATTTACATTTTCAACTTCTTTTCCAAAACCACTTGGCCAAATTCAATGAAATTTGACAAAAAGCATCTATGGCTGAAGGTCAACCAAAATTGTCAATTATATGGTCCCCACCCCACAGGGGCCTGAGGGTTGGGGCCAAAAAGGGGTCAAATTGACTAAAACTTCATAATCTTCTTCTCTACTCTCAGATATGGTGGAATCAAACATTCTTCATAGATGGAAGGGTCTTATGGTGCTTTACCAAAATTGTGAATTTCATGACCCCTGGGTCTCACATTTGCCCCTAGGGAGGGGAAAACATTATTATAGTTTATATAGGGAAATCATATTTGGGTTCCCCTTGGTCCCTCATATTGCATTTTAGGAACAATCTGAAAACAACATGGCCAACCCAAACAGAAAAAACTAGCTATTTACTTGCTCGTCAAAATAGCTCGCAGCAAGCTAGTCGCACGCTGCTTTCACTACCTAGTCACTAGCAAGTATTTGGAACCTTTTTACGCGCTTAAAACTAGCTTGCGAACTAAAACACTGCACGATGATTATTACCAATTAGCTCGCAACTAGCTAGAGACTAGCTAGTGACAAGCTCGCGAATAGCTAGTGACAAGCTCGAGACTAGCTAGTGACAAGCTCGCGACTAGCTAGTGACAAGCTCGCGACTAGCCTGCAACTAGCATGTGGCATTAGCTCTCAGCACACATACATTAACCTGCATGAGTCCTGATGTAACACATGCCTCCTTACCCTGCGAAAATATGCAAGGATATCCCCGGATAATCAACAGTAATCCAAGTCTTGTGATATCCATAGAATATCTGTAAGGATTTCTCTGGATTTCACAAGATTTAATCCCTGGATAACCCACAACGGTATTGGAACAGGATATCTAGGAATATCTAGGGAAAAATCCAGGGTGGAGAGTCTGGATTTTTTCCTGGATATTCCAAGATTTCCAGTTCCAATACCGTCATGGGTTATCCAGAGATTAGTCTGGACTCAACAGAGATGAGGAAAGTCTGGATTTCCCTGGATATTCCAAGATATCCTGTTCCTTAAATCTTGTAAAATCCAGAGAAATCCTCACGGATATCTATGGATATTACAAGACTTATACAATGGATTAATCTGGATTAGTGAAGACAATTCTAGACTAGTCTAGACTAATCCAGACTGGTTTTAATTTAATTGATTGCAAAAAATATGTAAATGCAAAAGTGAATGCATGTTGTAATAAAACACTAATTCTGTACACACACAAATCTATCCATAATCAAACAGAAAACAAAAGCAACATGCTGATTCTATAATATTCATGTAAGATTTATATTTCATTTGAGTACCCCAATGCCTTTACCAGTTGAATACAGACAGATTTTACCACTGGCATTCCAATTTATAGTTGGATACAGCACATTCCAAATTCAACACAAGACTGAGCTGAAGAGTACCTTTTCTGATACAGAAATTAAAATAAAAAAGCAGAATGCTTACTTCATATTTTGTACATAATTAAAACAAGGAGATGACATCCACAATTGATTTATCTTTATTTATTCTATGTAATATATGATCTTTAACAGTAAAGTGGACCATAAATTCTTGAAGATGTTCCATAAATTAAAACCTTTGAGGAAATGTCTACTATATGATCACAAGTTTGGTCAAAGTTTATTATCACATAATTGGGGACCTGTTATCCAGCGAATTCCTTGTGTAATATTATATCTGCCTTTGTCAAAAATATGATATATATACGGTATACTTCTGGCATCCTATCCATGCACACACACTTCATCTTCAAGATTCATAATAATGTTTCTACATTATCATCAACAGTTATTTGACAGCAAGTTAGACCTCTGTACATCAGTACTTTTAATAATCAGTCCCTGTGTCTTTCAGTTCACTTCATTTGTCTTTGACTGTTGGACTTGCTAGCTTTTAAGCCATAAAACTGGTCAGACTCCTAGTATACGATGAAAACGTATGTAGACTGGACATAGAAACCTGAAAATACATGAAATTCTATGATATAACAATTTGTATTAGCAGGGCATCCAGTTGACCCTTGACTTCTTGCAATTTCAGAAGTCAGATCACAATTTCTGAACAATCTGAAGGGTCAAAACATATGTCAAATAGACATGTCCCTTCAAACTCAAGAGTCAGATCTCAATTTTGGGCGTCAAAAACATACCCTCAGGGGTCAACTGGATGCCCTGTATTAGCATCAACTGGTGTAAGTGTGATAATGTGATTGCAAAAGAATACAATTATAATAATTGAACAACAATTATCTAATATTGATTAAATCATCTTGACAAAACATGATCAGGTGTGAATGAAAACTTAAAGCAGTATCTTAATTATTAAGATCTTAATATAGATACCGATGAACTCATTTAGTAGAAATATGGAGGGAAAAACGCGCACAAAAACGATCTAGGCCAGCATGATCATCCTACAGGTTTTTAATCTAAATCAATGATTTTGAATTCAGAAATAAACTACGTCACGCCAGAATGTGAAATGGATGCACATAAAAATGCGTCCTTAATTTAATTTGACCCCTTATGTGTGTCAACAAACACCGTACCGCACGTGTGTACTCGCTGTCGGTATATGTGCAAGTGAATCTAAATCGGCTGTACGTGCATGGCCTGTGATTACCGGTGAATACATGACTAAAACTCAAAAACAATAAAGACCACTCCTATGAAGTTAATATAAATACTCATAATTAAATGGTGTAACAGGATCGAATGGTATGTAGCTATATACTCAGTAAGCCTACTGACAGGTGACACTGACAGCCGACGACAAAATTCAATTTCAAATAGAATATTGTAAACTTACTGCACAAAGATTTCCTTTGATAATTGCACACCATAAACATCAAGAACGGTGAAATTGTTTTTCCATTAGTCGATCTTCTTCAGCACAACATGTTCAGTCTAAAACGTGATTTGTTTAAAACGCAAAATACCGTCTTCTAGTCCTCTGTTTCTTCCCGAAGTTCCCGCTAAAATCTCGCTTCCGGTAAGCTTATACGGAAGCTGTTCAAAATCTAAATCCAGTCGATGTTATTCGTGTTTAATATTCTCGATTTTGTTGTTTTATTGCCTTATTTTTTTAAAAGATTACTTCTACAAACATATGAACATAACATGCTTGTACAAGCCACAATATGCATAACGTTACAAACGTATTTTCCTAAGCGGCCCTAAAGTCCAATCGGGCCGCTTATGCCATTTATTTTGCACATCAGCTGTGTACAGGCGAGACTCGCCTACGTACACAGGTAATGCAATCAAGCATGGTCATACGATATATATATATCATTCGACTGTTGCTAATTAATGAACGCTCCTGATGCGAAGTATTTTGTTTTTAGCACGCGGACACATACATCTAGACTTTACGGCATTGTAATGTTTTAACACACGTGGACTGTTCACATTACAATAATGATTACGTAACGTGTTGATAGTTGTTTAATCTGATCGGACGGGTTTGTATTATACTATATGTCAATTAAATGAGTTAAATCAGTTGCAGATATTTTTTTTGATATTTTTATTTCCACTGTTTTGTAATTTTATTTTTTATTTACTATTTATTTTTTTGCTGTAAATTTACGTGAAAAAAACACTTGACTTTTGTCAGATGCATTAGTTCAGTTATTAACGGTATATAACAGAAAGGAGTTTTGTACAATTGATCACATCGAACATGATGCAGTTTTCTTACATGAGGTCTGAAATTGATTTTGGTACCAATTTTTTAAATGATCTATTGAAAACTTTTTTAGTGAATTTGAATGAGCTGACATCCATGATACATGTATAAGCTTATATATACTTGAGTATATTGTAACTTGCACATCTTTTCAGTTACATGAATTAAACAAATGTTGAATAAATTTAACAGTTAATCTTATTCTAAGTAGTAGTTTTTATTTGGCAATTTGCTGCCTCTTTCAAAAGTGTTATAATTACAAAAGAGGAATTGAAAGATGGTTTAATAGTTTACCTTTCTAGAGAGGTTTATTTTACAGACAGAATATTAGAAGGAAGTTTTAGGCATGCTCATGTTGAATATATATAATTGGTAAACTATACATCCAAGTTTTGTAAGTATGAAAACCTTCAAATTTAGTGATAACAAATTAGCTTGTTGCGAGCATAACAGAAAATGACTAGCTATTTGTGAATAAACAGAAAAGTGACTAGCTTGCAACTAGCTCGCGCAAGCTCGTGACTAGCTCATTGCAGAATGAGACAAGCTTGCAAAATGATCGCTGAAATCTTTGCAAGCTAGTACTACCATACCATGCACATATTTCGAGCTAATTGCGAGCTTGATAGCTCAAACTAGCTAGTCTCTAGCTTGTTTCTAGCTAGTGACCAGCATGTATTTTTGTAAGGGAACAGACAGTCATTATCGCTTAATTTCAAATTTCATATATAGGGTCCCCTTGTTTGAAAAGTACTGGAGGGATGTTTCTCAATTTACACAGATTAGTAAGAGGAAGGGACAAATAGAGAAAAGATCAATCTGACATGGAACCTATAATGATCATTCAATGGTGGACGCCAAGATCCCTCTGAGATCTCTTGTTTGCTTTTTCTAGAGGGTTCCTAAAAATCTCAGCTAAAACCTTCGGTGATGAACCTTCAAGATAGAAAAACATAAAGCAATTAAAAAGCTAGAATTATGTCAGTATTACAAGAAAGCCACTCCTGCCTCCAACTTGAAGGCGTTGATATTATTTGCGGGTTCAGCTTGGTCATAGTGATATGTAGGAATTGACTCAGAAAATATGTATTGAAGAAAAGATAAGTATTAAAGATATTGTAACGATGATTAATTTTACGTGCCAGAAGCATATTCATTTGTTGAAATTGTCTAATTCGTGGAAATCGTCTGGCTCATGCCAGTTGTTTACATTGACAACAAAATGGTGGACTTAAATTTACTTTATATATATACATTCTGTTGACAAGAAAAATAAAACACTCCACCAATTAATTTCTATTGTGTACAAATCACACTAATTCATATGCAGTGGAAAGAAATAGGAAGAAAAGTTTCTTTTTTTCTTAATTTACTACATCAAACAATTCAGAAAATGTTTGTATTGTCAATATACTCATATCAAATGTAAAATGTTACTTACCATATTCTGCGGTGATGGTTGCCCTCATGGAAGGGCACAGTAGATTTATTTGATGCCTGACCACTTACACTGTGACCATACAGATGTTAGTAAAGTGTGAACAGAGTCAAACACTTTGTCACTGTGGCACACAGAGTCCTCCAGTTCCTCGGTTGTCTTAAAGTTATACAGGCCTAGCACTGCAACCTCTTCTTCCTGGGACTGTTCTAAGTTATACAGGCCTAGCACTGCAACCTCTTCTCCCTAGGACTGTTCTAAGTTATACAGGCCTAGCACTGCAACCTCTTCTTCCTGGGAATGTTGCTGGGACTCTTCTCCAGACATTTGAGGAGACTGTGGAAAGGAGGACACCGAATGGTCTTTTACTGCTGCTGGTGGGAACACTTTCTTTGTTTTTTCTAGGTCCCTCACCCGTTGTTTGAGTTTTTGGAATTTTTCCAATAAATCTGTAAACTCCTTTCGAGTTACATATGCATTCCTGTGGAGAAATACATTGATAAAACATTTTCAAATATGGCAATAGAAAATATAGATTTATATTTACTATAATCTCTTACAATTTATCTTTTCCAAATGATGCATAATATAAATATATATATATATCTTAATTCTTCTTATTTTAATGGTTGTGTGTATAAATCATAAAAAAAGAAATCCAAGGCCTACATAATGATGATAATAATGATGGACTTCTGTACATGTGCGTTGTTAAGTTAAGTTGAGTCATCCATCAATACGCCTAGCGTCTGTGTACAATGAAATCACTACAGCACGGAACTTAGTTTAAGCTCGTGGTCCAATATGAAATTTTTGTGTTTAAAAAGATTATAAGAAAGTTTTATATATTACCTGATTTCTTCAGGATCATGGCCGGATATTGTTTCCCCTGGTATGTTGCCATCACTTCATCTCATCCTCAATCCTCATACTCCTTTCGTGGAGATTTTATTGCTGTGAATCTTATAATTGTCATAAGAGACTCCAAAACCCAGTTGACTAAAATAAACATTTCTATAAATCTTGCGAAATTACAAACAGCGAGTGCATGCAGGTTCTCAATAACCTTCCCTTTGTCGCAAACACGCTCCCTCTAAAAGGTCTGTACGGTATTGGACCCGCCAAAAACGTACGCCAATCGGAGCGCGTTTTTGAGAAACGTATCTGATTCTGACCAATCAGGGAGCACAAGACATCGTGCAGTTGGCGCTGCATACAAGATGGCTGCCGCTGTATCCCATTGTGTTAAATGAAACAACAGAAATTTTAGTGAAACAAGTTGATTAATTTCAAATCTTCCGAGGAACACCAGCTTCGCTGAGAGCATAATGGACAAGGTTTCATGGACTAGATTTATCATCGTGCCAGAATCTGTTTCAGTGCTATGTTTAAGTGAAACACTACAGTTACGTACAACTTACACTACCAAACTAGTCACCATTAACTGGCAATGAAAATCGCATGAACACAAACCATTAAATAGCCATGAATGCCAACCATCAATTTGCCATTAAAACGTGCAATATTAATGGTGTCTTTAAAGGGAATATTAACGGGTAACCCATTAAATCAATTGATGGTGATGGGCATCAAATGTTAACATTAATGGCCATAACATTAGCCATTAAAAGAAATAGTATGGCCATTAAAGGGATTTGTCTTAATGGCTTTTTAATGACCAGTAAAATTGGTTTAATTGGCATTAGTACCACCATATCCGGTTTAATGACCATTAAAGCACCATTAAAACGTCAAATATTAATGGCCATTAAGTCATGTCCAATATTAATGGCCACATTTAATGGGTATTTGTAAAGATGAAATTTCGTAATGGCCATTATTACAATAGTTGGTTCTGAATGTTAATGGCCATTAAATCTATTTCTTAACGGTCTGCATTTGTTTCATAAATGCCCATTAATTTTCTTTTAATGGCCTGAATGCACATTATAAATTCAATCAAAGCTATAATCTAATTAGAAATTAGATAATTACAAACAAAAAAACAAAAAATGTAATCATTTGTATATACATAAGTGTCTGGAAGCAAGAAATTTAGTTCAAACATACTGAAAAAGGCATAAAAGTGGAGTAATTGATTGAAGATGGGAAGTCAAATATTGATAATTTCAGTGTGTGATATAGTTTTGTAAGAACACTTTCCGCTGAAGTTGCATTTATTTATATTTGTTTTTATTTTTTGGTCATTCATTTCATTAAAAGTGTGATGTACATGTATTGCATTTTTGTATATTTTATGATAACTTTGGGGATGTCATTGATACATATATATGCACCAATACACAGTGCAATAGGGAAAGTTTCAGTTACTTTACATAACATGCAATGTACATTTTGTGTTTGATCATAATATATATATAACATTATATTGATGTTGCAGGTGTCAAGATACTTTTCCTTTTCCAGCCACAACTGAATTTGTCAAAGAATAAACAGTTTGCTGATTCAATCAAAGGCGTTGTAATATTTTGATTTATTTTTATCAAACATCAACAATCTTGAAATTTTCAAAACATTTTTTAAAAATTTTGAAACTGTTATGATCAAAGACAGGTACATATATATGGCATGGCAGTAAAGGCACCAAGACACCAACTTAAACATGAAATAGAAGAAAATTAAAGCAAAAACAATATTTCAATGTAAAAAATGTTTTATAAGACGATATTAAAAAAATGCAATGTTCACAACTATAGGTATAAGATCTGAGAAAGATCCAAAGTGAAACAGTTTCTGGGAATTTTTAGTATCAAGATTTCTCCTATTATGACAGATCAGACTATATCTATAACCCAAAATGCATGACCGTTTGATCATGATGTAATCGAAAAACTTATTTCAGTGATGGGTCATTTCACCTGTCTTATATACATTTGTATATGGTCATCTATGCAAAAAAAATTAAAAAATCTTTGTACTGGTACTTTTTAACATTCCATTACTTGATCAGAACAAAACAAAAAACTCTACACAAGACTAGCTATATCATTATTTTTGAAGCAAACATTTAACATAGAATCTGATAGCATTAATGACAAAAGAAATCTGTTCAAAATTCCTTACTTTTGGAGAACAACTGATAAAAATGAATTTTTTTTTTTTGACCACTAAGACAATATTAGAATTTTTCACTTACTTTGGTCAAAAATGTGCAGATACCTCTATAAAACGGTAAATATTTCTTGAGAATTATAATCAAAAACAAAAGATCCCACTTCAGAGGTATATTATCGATATCTCTGTCCAAAAACATGTGCAAAATGTTTTGATTATGCCAGATACTTCACCACAGCTGTTTTCAGTTCTGCAATGAATTGTTTTTGGTTGTCAATCTTAATACTGTAGTTCTTTTTCCCTGTAATTTTGTATGAATTTCTTGGTGGCTCCCATACAAGAAAGTCAAAGTCTGGGTTTTCCTGAACATCCCTTGGGTTGATAGTAATCATTGCATTTTCTATCTGACCATCTGAAGAACTAAGTTTGAAATTTGATCCTTTCACATCCATGATTTGTATTTATACAATAACACAAGTCACATTAGCTCTAAAAGTTACATTTATTGAAAAGCTCTACTTTCATGTATCAACACATTATATTTTTTTGGCATTCTTGGCGGCTACTCTGTAGGATTATTCCTTAAGGTGGGCCGCGTCTCGGGCTACTTGTTGAAAACTACCTGCTGCCGCCGCCGCTGACGAATGCGATCTCTCCATAGTGTTAATTCTCTGCTGGATTAGATTAATGTCTGATCTCATTGAAGACAGAGAATCTGTCAAACGTGCGGTCAAAGTATCCGACAACTGTGAAATGGCTGACAGGACGCCATCTTGTTGACTATTTCTGATGTTATTGTTTGAAGAGTTCCACATCCGCCCAGGGTCACTGTCCGTTACGGATGACTGGTTTCCTTCGGTAGACTCATTCCCACGAGAATTAAAACTTGCTTCTTTGAACATTGTGATCATTTGTGATTTTTTCATGGCACTATTGACTGTCACACCAAGCTTAACTAGTTCTTCGCGTAGTTTCTTGTTGGTCCAATTTTCCGGGAGATCGAGATCAAAAGGCACAGCACGAGTAGATTTTCTGGTTCCCCTTTGTTTGGGTCCCATGTCGCTGCTACGGCTGCTGACTTCGGTCTGTGTTTAACTGTGTCCCAAATTGTTATATTTAACCGAAAAATAGTCCAAACATGTGAAAGTTCTTCCAATATGCTATGTAGATTATCAAATTATTGATCCACTCACAACGAAATGACGGGGAAGACTACGTAAGCCCCTACGAACGGTCCGAAATAGCTGTTCTTGAAAGTTTAAAAGTTCGCAAAACTATCTTGCAGGATAGCAGATCATCGTGAAGATACGTAGTGATTCTAAATTGTCTGTATAAACAAGTAGTCTGTGTAGAAAACACTGGAAGTAATGTTAATCGTGTAAAACACAGTCGTCAAAAGAAACATGAACGTAATTCCACCAGCCTCCTCAACTGCTAGACAAAGACTGAAATTAGCGTCACCTAAACTCTTGACCATTGGTCACTATAGTCACGTGATTACTAACAACATACTTAATATTCATGCATAATGACATCATCTAATTACTGCTGAACAAACGTTACCGAAGGTTAACTCTCCTGCTTATTATATATAAAACCTATTTACATAGATATATGAAGTTGTACATTTGTAACATTAACATGAAACTTCCCTTCCAAAAAGCATTCTAAGCCCCGTAGGACCTTACAATATATAATAATCTGACGTTAGGGTTGGAGTTAAAGGAACTCAAGATTGTAGAGGACATGTGCTTGTATAAACTTAAATTAACACAAAATTTAAATCTATTGGTTTTTTACAACTCAAAACTTTGTTGTTAGAATCCAATAGGATTCCAACATAAACTTCTCCAGCTGTCCACTCCATCAACACAAGCTTAACATCACTTTCTTCACTTTCAGGTGCTACTGTTGCATTGTTCTTTCCCTGAAGTTTTGTTTCCATCATCTTTAGGTTTTCTTCTTTGTTTCCTTTTTTCTGAACTTTTTTGATTATGCTGTCTTCATTGTTAAGCAACTGCAGTCTGTCCTTTCTCCATAGAAATTTTTGATGAATACTGATATCAGCAAAAGAACCATCACCATCATAAAGCTGAATAGAAGAAAGATCTCCAATTTGGTGGTTTTTTGACAAAAGGCAAACTTCTGCAAATATAGAGTTTGTGCACGACACAAGAATCCCTTTTCCAACATTAACATCATCTCTGGATTTAATATAGACTTGGAATCCATTAGAAATTTCACTAGAAAATAATGGCCGCACAACTTTTTTGGCATTTGATTTCTTTCTATATTTTCCATCACTATCAACACCTTTTGGCGAATTCTGTGATTTGGAGATCTTTTTTCCTGATACAGGGGTTTACTATAATATCTTACAATTTATCTTTTCCAAATGATGCATAATATAAATATATATATATATATCTTAATTTTTGCTTATTTTAATGGTTGTATGTATAAATCATAAAAAAAAGAAATCAAAGGCCTACATAATGATGGACTTCTGCACAGAGTGAATTTTCTGTCACATCTTTAGCCGAATTGTTTGGAAATTTATTTTTCAAAAAGAAATATGCCAAAAAGCCTACTGTCAAATGAGGGATTCTTTTCCGTCTTAGAATTTGCAGCTTTCCCAGAGACACTATGAGAAATAATGTAGTCCTCTGGAAAAAGTAACAAAAGTAGAATCTGGACAGCAACATAAAGTGTGATGGAGTCTGCTAGTGTCTCGTAAGAATGTCCATTGTAAGGTCTGGTGTTGGTGGCTGTGATGCTGCTGCTGTTGTTGATGAGGATCTATTTTGATTTTTGGACGTCCATATTTATCTGTGTCCTTCGAGCTCGAGCCTTGTGATGAACCATTATGTTGTTGCTATGCAAACTTGCCAAAAGCAGTAATAAATTTCGGAAATTATCAGCGATTTGTTTAGTCTGATCTTCACTGTCGTTCATGTTGATATATATGCCCCTACGCTGGTGTTTTTCTGATCGTTCTGTGTCGTATTTCGGTATGAAGAGCGAGGCCACATTAACGTAACGACCCTCCAGAATTTTCTTTTTATTTGCGTCGGACACAATATCGAGATGGGGGATACTTTCAGAAGATATACCACAAGCTTTGTACCCTGTCAGGTTGTGAGCTTCCCTCTGTGTCACGTCTCATCGTGGCGTATGCTGTTGATAGGTTGTAACCGGATTCTGGTGTGTCCTGTCTTGCTTGTGTTCCTCGTTGGTCGTCTCGCGACCCGATCAATGTCATGACAGTTTGTTGCAGACCCATGACGGTCTATTGCATGCTCTGCATAGACGCCAGCATACTTTGAATTACCTCTGTATTTTGAGTGCTGGGTGCAACCATGTTGTTTTCACTTTGGGCAGTCGTTTCCGGTGGGCACGTATTACTACGCGATAGTGGCAGACTTGTTAGCGTGCTCCTAGTGTGTCGTGATGTAGTCCGCCATCTGTCCTTGCAGGGTCTGGCCCATGATTGTTCGTGGTTTCAGTCCCTTGCATAGGGTAAGCAATCAGACCATCCATGTTGTGCACGTCCACATTCTCGGGCTGGGAGTTTGTCTTACTCGTGTTGACCGAGTGGGATCGTCTCGCGCTGCGTCCCGAGTTCTCTATATACATGTTTTTTAAACCTGTTTTGGTGATGCCTGTATTAGGCGCAAAAATCCCGATTTTTTCCAGTTCTGCCCTTAATTGCGACACTGTCCAATTGACACTGTCCAATTCGCAGGGTTTGAGGAGTCCCATGGGTTGTTTCTGGTTGTAGATCTGGATCTATGGCTAGCCATGATAGGAGCTAAATCAACAGTTCAGAATCCCTCCTGGACTACCACACGCAAACTCAATTAAAGTGCAATAGTAGGGAAACGAAACACATCTCTTTGGAAATAAAATTTTGTCCTGTTAAGTCCAGGGTCCTGGAATATTGGAGAGTTCCGACAGACCTATTCACAATTCATGTTCAATATTCCATACATAAACAAAGGGTTGTTTAGAAAGTTTTTGTCGATGACTATGCAAGTCCTTGTGATTCACACAGTAGAGTAGTATCTTCGTTCACAGCATGACGTCCTTCTGCATTATGACACCGTTAAGATAGTAAATTGCTATCAAGACTTTTTTTTAGACAAATTTTGAGACGTCTATGCTCGTGAAGCTGTGAACACAATGGCTACATCTAAGTATTTCTGTAAATACTAGATCTAAAAGAAGTTAATCTTTAAAAATATCCTATAACTTTCTGATTTCATCTACTTCTATATAAGTATTTCAAACAGGTGAGGTATATCTATATTTGTTCATTTAAACCTGGCTTATTTTCATAAGCCTCAAAAAAATTGAATAGTAAATAAACCCAGATGTTGTGCAACAATCATATATACAGTAGTCCCCCGTTAAACCGCCACCTTTTGTCCAATGCCGATTTTGGCGGTATAACGGGGGTGGCGGTTAACAACGGGGTTTCAGTAGGACGGCAATACATTATAAGTATAATTATAACGTTGCTAGAGTCTAGTCAAGTAACAGTCTCGCAAACGTAACGTCATGTTAATAAATCTATTTACAAATTCATTTCAATTTGAAAAAAAAAGGTCCAAAGTGGGTTGCTTTTTTTGGATAATTTTGGTCTTCAAGTCATAATTTGCCAGTGAACGATCGGGAAGCATGCAGTAAAATAATCCGGTCTCGTCGACATTGGACACATCTTTCAAGTCATAACTTTCCATAGCGGCTATCGCCCTTTGTCTGCCATCTTTAATCAAATTGGTGTCAACACCTGCGCTCTCTCCGGAAATAACATGTGATGTGATTTCATGGCGATTTTTAAAACGATTTAGCCACCCGTTTGAATATTGGAAGTCAGTTATTCCAAGTTCATGGCCGAATCGACGGGCCTTTTCCTTAAGAATCTCTTGTTGAGAACATTTTGGATGAGTCCCGGCATATTCTCTGATATCTCGTTTCTGTCCCAAGCTGAGTAGGGTGCGTGTTTTCTTTGGTGTGTCCATTTCAATAATGAAAAGCAAACTGGACAAACAACCACAAAACACATTCAAATATTCATTTGAGTAGTATTTACTTTGTACTCAAGGAAACTTACCTGTGTACACCTGTATGTGTGGATTATACACGCATGACTGACGACTTGACGGACACGTGAGTGACAGTAAAAACGTAAACAATGGCGATAATTTCGGGGGATATGGCAGTTTGGTATTTGAAATTAGTTGGCGGATGGCGATATGCGGGGGATGGCGATATTAACGGGGTTTTATATAGCAGGGAAATCCGTTCCTAACAAAATTGTGGCGGTATGCAGGGTGGCATTTGAAACGGGGGGGGCGGTATACCGGGGGACTACTGTAGATTCCTTAGTGTTTTGAGAAAAAAAAGGAATGTCAGATTCTACTTACATGTTGCCTCAAAAATTATTTTCCAAAATGTTTTAAAGTGTTATAAATTAATAGATATCGGAGTATCTGATTTAAATATTATGAGGGTTTTTTCCCCTCAATTTTATTTGTTCCTTAAGAATTGTTGAATGGAAACAATTTGATAAAATAAACAAAAAAATTGCTGAAAGCCAAAAATATCAAAACAGACCGGGATGAGAATCCAGTTATTGATGACCGAAAATATATGGCAGGGCAGGTTTCCAAAATAATTTACTGACCCAGTTGAAATTTATTTACTTTTTTTTTTCATGAACTTCTGCACAGAGTGAATTTTTTCTGTCACATCTTTAGCCGAATTGTTTGGAAATTTATTTTTCAAAAAGAAATATGCCAAAAAAGCCTACTGTCAAATGAGGGATTCTTTTCCGTCTTAGAATTTGAAGCTTTCCCAGAGACACTTTGAGAGGACATATGTTGTCAAATGTTCTAAAATATTTTCTTCTTAACAAGGAGGCCTAGAGGCCTTATGTTGGGAATGTTACATGCTGGGATTAAAGTGTAAAGGGATGACCTTGACTTATGTTATAATGAGGAATCTTGACAAGAGTTGTTCTTCTTAATTTCTTTATTCATGTTCTTCTTATACAAGTTCTGACTTCGTCTCCTGATTTTCCGTGCTGATCTCCTCTCACTCAGACTTTCCTGTCACTCTTATCTAAACCACTTGTACTTCCTCGAAGACACCCTTCCAAATCTTACTCTCAGAAAGCGTTCATCCTTTTCATGTTAAACTCACATGGGACTCATTCCTATCTTACTAATGAACTATAATGTCACACATATCCTTACACACATCATAATCACCAGCTTTCTGTACTCTATTACCTTAAACTTCTAAAATAATAATAACCTTTACCATATTAAAGTTATCAAACTTTAAGTATCAAAAACATGTCATATGTATGTTATAAAAGCCACTTAAATGATTGCTATTCATTTATCTTCTATCATATTTTAAATCTGATTGTATCATATAAACTACACTAAAATATCCTAACTAAGGATACATCATACATCATTCTAAACTTATTATGACTAATTTAATGAAGCATTTAATATTGTATAAAAACACATCTGTTCTCTGTACATGTCTGGTCACTTTCCCTCTCACAGACACTGACCTCACACTGACCACTACACATTTCCTTATCTCTGACCTCGCATGCATCACTTGCTCTCTACTTCACTTGCTCTCTTTTGGCTAACTAATTAATGAAATGTTCAAATACTCTACTACACTTAGAGTCACAGGAGTCAAAAATAGTTTTATAAAAAAGTAAAGTATAAAGTAAGTAAATTCTTTTAAAAAAAAAAAAAAAATGGTTAGAGTGATGACATTTGATACCGATATGCTGAGATGAATGATTATCAGTCTCTAGACCACTGATATTCAAATGATTGACCTTATTATGATATGATATTACATCATAACTCGAGCGATCATCAAGGTCAAAGATGCTTCATGTTAAACCCATTTCTTACATTAATGCCAGGTGAGCGATATAGGCTCATTGGGCCTCTTGTTTCATGATGGACTTCTGCACAGAGTGAATTTTTTCTGTCACATCTTTAGCCGAATTGTTTGGAAATTTATTTTTCAAAAAGAAATATGCTAAAAAGCCTACTGTCAAATGAGGGATTCTTTTCCGTCTTAGAATTTGCAGCTTTCCCAGAGACACTATGAGAAATAATGTAGTCCTCTGGAAAAAGTAACAAAAGTAGAATCTGGACAGCAACATAAAGTGTGTCTGTGTGGCTTATCGAGTCTTGGAGATGGGGGGAAAAGTGTGTCCATTAAATGTTTCTGTGTCAGTATTTGGTGTGGCCTGTAGTGTTGTTGCTATGGCCTGTAGTGTTGTTGCTATGGCCTGTAGTGTTGTTGCTATGGCCTGTAGTGTTGTTGCTATGGCCTGTAGTGTTGTTGCTGTGGCCTGTAGTGTTGTTGGTGTGGCCTGTAGTGTTGTTGCTATGGCCTGTAGTGTTGTTGGTGTGGCCTGTAGTGTTGTTGCTATGGTCTGTAGTGTTGTTGCTATGGCCTGTAATGTTGTTGCTATGGCCTGTAATGTTGTTGGTGTGGCCTGTAATGTTGTTGCCGTGGCCTGTACTGTTGTTGGTGTGGCCTGTAGTGTTGTTGCTATGGCCTGTAGTGTTGTTGCTATGGCCTGTAATGTTGTTGCTATGGCCTGTAATGTTGTTGGTGTGGCCTGTAATGTTGTTGCTGTGGCCTGTACTGTTGTTGCTGTGGCCTGTAATGTTGTTGCTATGGCCTGTAATGTTGTTGCTATGGCCTGTAATGTTGTTGGTGTGGCCTGTAGTGTTGTTGCTATGGCCTGTAGTGTTGTTGCTATGGCCTGTAATGTTGTTGCTATGGCCTGTAGTGTTGTTGCTGTGGTCTGTACTGTTGTTGGTGTGGTCTGTAGTGTTGTTGCTATGGCCTGTAGTGTTGTTGCTGTGGTCTGTAGTGTTGTTGGTGTGGTCTGTAGTGTTGTTGCTATGGCCTGTAGTGTTGTTGGTGTGGCCTGTAGTGTTGTTGCTATGGCCTGTACTGTTGTTACTGTGGCCTCTAGTGTTGTTGCTGTGGCCTGTAGTGTTGTTGCTATGGCCTGTAGTGTTGTTGCTATGGTCTGTAGTGTTGTTGGTGTGGCCTGTACTGTTGTTGGTGTGGCCTGTAGTGTTGTTGGTGTGGCCTGTAGTGTTGTTGCTGTGGCCTCTAGTGTTGTTGCTGTGGCCTGTAGTGTTGTTGCTATGGCCTGTAGTGTTGGTGTGGCCTGTAATGTTGTTGGTGTGGCCTGTAATGTTGTTGGTGTGGCCTGTTGTGTTGTTGCTATGGCCTGTAGTGTTGTTGCTATGGCCTGTGGTGTTGTGGCTGTGGCCTGTGGTGTTGTTGCTGTGGCCTGTAGTGTTGTTGCTATGGCCTGTAGTGTTGTTGCTGTGGCCTGTAGTGTTGTTGCTGTGGCCTGTAGTGTTGTTGCTATGGCCTGTAGTGTTGTTGCTATGGCCTGTAGCATGTTGGTGTGGCCTGTAGTGTTGTTGCTATGGCCTGTAGTGTTGTTGCTATGGTCTGTAGTGTTGTTGCTATGGCCTGTACTGTTGTTGCTGTGGCCTGTACTGTTGTTGCTGTGGCCTGTAATGTTGTTGGTGTAGAGGAGCACACTGGTGTAGTTGTTTCAGAGTATGTGGAGGTAGTTGAGTGTGTCGGTGTATTTGTTGCGGTGAAAGTAAAACAACGTGTTGGGTGTTTTATGTATGGGTGTAGTTGAGCCTATATCAGGAAGCGGTCCTGCAGTTTTGGAAGCTGTCTGTTTTCTTATTTTTTTTCTTGGTCTCTAATCCTGTTCTTAAATTGTCTCATCTCCTTTTTCGTGTCCTCTTTAATCCCGCACTTTGTAGGCTTCAAGGGAACGCACTATTTAAATCTAGTCTCCCAGTGTAAGCAATCATTGCCTCATCAATTGATGTTTCACAATGTGGTGAATAAACAGTTTTGCACTTCTGCCTTGCATCTTCTAAAACTGACCTTATGTGAGCAAACTTACCAACCTGTTGCAATTACAGCACTTATTCCGTATCCAAGCAATATTGGACTCCTGACTGAGGACCTTCTGGTTAAGATGCCAGACCTCCTGTTCCAACCTCTGTATCCTGCTTGTGCAGCTACATTGGTTAGTTGTTCTTCAAACTGCATAAAACAAAGAGGGAAATCAGATAGATTTTCTCTACTACTTAAAAATTTAAATAAAGTAAATAATGTATACATTTAAGAATTATATTTAAGATAACATCATTATTAGTTGGAAAAGTCTCTGAATGCCCCTGCTCCAATGCAATTTAGTTTAATAGTACATGCCTTTTTTTTTTTTTTTTTTTTTTAATGCCTATTGTATTGTTGACCTCTTGTTCCTTATAAGAAAATAATCAAATACTTTGATTTACATCAAAGAATGTCGTTTACATTGTTCTTATAGAAGAACATGTTGCCAGTTTTAATAATTTTCTCACTTTCCATCTCCTCGTCTATCAATGTATCCAGGCCTCTCTTCAAATGGATCGAGGTTGATGTTTCACGTCTGTGATGTAAATGCTAAATCTTCACAATATTTTAATTAAAACAGAGTCAAGAATAATACAAATACCTCATCAGGGTAGATAATGATAAGTAATATTGGTATAACGTATTTTAACAGCAAGCACTGATAAGAAAACTACAGATACTTTATGCGAAACTAAGTAATATTGGTATAACGTATTTTAACAGCAAGCACTGATAAGAAAACTACAGATCCTTTATGTGAAACTGACATATAAAAACAAGAATTGCTTCATTTTCAAGTTGATGGAGCTCTGTTAATTCAAGTTCTGCTACTGTTGCTGCAGCTGACTTTCTAAGGGTTTACTCATTCTTTTCTTCTCAAATTGTTGCAAAAAACTCCTGATAAGATTGACAGTATGAACTTTTGAGTCGCAAAACTCTTACAAGTACATTTCATGAATGAATAAGCACATTGTGAACAGGAAAGATGTTTCTTTCCAACATACATCTTCTTTCTTAAAGAGTCGGAGAAGTTTTTTTGGCTGCTTTTGAATAGTCCTGTATTCCTTGACACAGGGATTTCAGTTAGTCCTGTAAAAAAAAGTTACCAAGTTAATAATTGGTATTGATCATTTTGTAGTGCATGAATATATGTAGACTTGAATTTCATTGTTTTATTTTCACGAAATACACACAATTGTAGTAAAAACAGTTATCATTATGTGTAATTGAGAATAAGCTTACTTGCCCATCATGAAGGTGGGCTTAAATTATTAAAATACAGTTGTTACTTTTCTTTAACTGTACAGGTATACTGGGGCCTCAGCAAACAGTGCATCGGGTTGGTCCCAACACCTTGGGAATGAATTTTGACTGTTAACTGATCAGGCATTAATAGAAGGATACAAATTCCTTCAACTAAGAAGCTGTAATGTTTAAGATATACCTTTGGAAGGTGGTTGATTAAACAGGTGATACTGTAATACAACAGCCAAGATGTAAACTCTGATGATTTCCATTTTGAGAACTGTGATAGCCGTCTTTGTTTCCTATTAATTAGGTATGGTACACGTAAACCTTTCAGCTGTTTATCAATCAATGGTACCTTGTGACCAGTAAGATAATCTTCTTTGAAACAAGTACCATCGGTATAAAGATGAATAAGGCGTTTAGTTATACCTTCCAGACAAGCATGCATATAACCGATGACAATGCTATCTACTGGAAAAAATGTCTTGGAGATATCCAATAGCAGACCTATCATTAAATCGTTTGTTTGTCAACACTGCTTCTTCAATATTCTTGTGAATGCTGTTCATGGTCCGTTTTTTAAGCTGAAATTTCAAGATAAGGAAATGCACAGGCATGACCTTTACCACTTTTTACAACCTTTCCAGGGTTTTCACAGTATAATTATGCAGCTGTATGCTTTTCAGTGCTCGTCAGATTCTTTGTAGAGATTGATATTTATATTCCTCTGTCCTATCAGTCTCGTGTCTGGGATTTAGTACAAAGGCTAAACTGACATATTTACCCTTTACGTTTCTTACAATTGGTGTCTGAAACCACAGTAGTATGAGGAATGATTGCCAAGGCTACACCCTCTGAAAGAGCAATAGGGCTCCGGTCTGAGTTATATTCATCGGATCCAGCCTCTTTGGGGGAGTTCATTATATATTCATTAACTACCTGTTGTTATCTGTCTCTGCTACTCATTGTACCGCAGCAACAAAGTTGTTTTTTTAGGGGGAGGGGGGATACTGATTCCAATCTGGTCACTATTAACAGGTTTTTCTTTTTGTTCTGCAATTTTTTCATATTTTTTTTTACTAACAAGTGACTGATGCAGAGTGGGAATGGGGGTAGATTAACCCAGTTGAAAAATCTCCATGGAGATTTATATCTCCGTGGAAATTCCGCGGAATATTGCGGAATCTCCGTGGAATCTCCACGGAAAACAAAATATTCAAAATTCTCCGCAGAATTTCCGCGGAGAATATATAAAACTCCGCGGAAAGTCAATGGAGATTATGGAGAATTTGGACTTAGAATTTTTTTCTTATGGAGATCATGCGGAGAATGTGGACTTTGAAAATTTAAGGCACGGAGATTCACGGAGATTGTGGACTTAGAATATTTTGAGCACAGAGATTGTGGACTTATTTTTAGTATGAAAATTAAACGAAAACATTTTCTTGATATAAATTAATTTGTATTTCAGAATTTCAATGTTTACTAAATACATTTTGCAATGAAACCTCAACGCATTCAGAAAAATTAATTTCAATTGATATAAATGTATATATATAGTAAACATAAATTGCAAAAAATGAAAATGTGATTTTAGTTCGTACCACATGAACTGCTGCAATTATGACAAGCGGCCAATGGGCCTGTATCCTTAACACATTTGACCCTGTAACAGTGAAAGTGGGTCAAGGTCATTTATTTGAACAACCTTGGCAGCCCTTCATTCCAACATGCTACTGACCTATGTGGCCTTGGAAGTAGACCAAGGTCATTCATTTGAACAAATGTGATAGCCTATTATCCCACTAAGCTATATAGCTACTCTGACATTGAAATGCATCAATTAATCTTTCATTGACACCCGATTTCTTTGAAATTGTTTTCCTCAAAAAATCTTTTAGTAGCCCTTCAGGAAGACATTCATTCTCCATCTCCAGTCTCTTTTGTGCTTGCAAAGCCCAGAATACCTGACTACACACATTCTTCTTTCCATGGATGTTCTTCAATATATCTCCATTGGCAGATTCAAATCCAAAGCAGGAATAAGCCCAGAGGGGACCCCATTTTCTGACACAATCTGGGAGATTAGACAAATTATGTACATTGAGTCCCACAAAGTTTTCCCCGTATAAATCAGAAGCATGTTTGTAGAAAGTGTTGAGGAGGGTCTCTGACAAAGCTATGTCTTCTTCCGTTACATTATTCTGAAGAAGGATATGAATTCCCTCAACCAGACAACTGTAATGCTTTAGATATACATCTGGGAGTTTGTTGACCAAGCAAGGAATACTGTAATACAACAGCCAAGATCTGAACTCGGATGACTTCCATTTTAAGTAGTGTGAAAGACGTCTTGGTTTCCTGTTGATGAGGTATGGTACGTGTAAAGACTTCAGATGTTTGTCAATCAAAGGTACTTTGTGGCCGATGAAATATTCCTCTTTGAAACTGGTTCCATCTGTGAAGAGACGAATAAGGCGTTTGGTTATGCCAGCAAGACAAGCATGCATGTAGTCGATTACTATGTTGTCTACAGGAGAAAACCCTGAAGACATCCAATAGCACACCTTCCATTAAACCCCTTCACAGTTTTGTCTGACAACACTGCTTCTTCAATATCTTTTGAGATACTTTCTGGGTTCCTTTTTTGGGCAGGACTTTCAAGATAGGGAAATGCACGGGCATGTCCTTTTCCACTTTTGACACCCTTCCCTGGATTTTCACAATATATACAGCTGTAGGCTCCATTGTGGTGTGTTGTATTTAGAACACATGCTCTAGCTGGTAAATCCATTGTCCCAACGACGACTTTAGCACAACACAGTATATCCTGGCCTTCAATGTTCAGATGTACACCTTGCAGTTCCAACAGGTTTATGTCACGTACAAACTGTCCCATGAAGATGTTCATCACAGGCTTAGATGAGCCTTGCCATATTCCCCATATGATGAGATTTTTCATAAGGAATCTTTCTCTTGGTGGAATTTCATTTATAGCCAGATAGATTGGCCATAGAGAAACATTTGTTAACTTGAATAAACTAACACCATCCGTGTTAAATGTTAGAGTGATGTTAGTATTGCTTTTGTCCAAAAATCCTCCTTCTACAGTCGATTCTTCTTGTATTCTAATCCTGATGTTATGTCAACAATGGGCGAGGACGTTGTTATCGGCCGCGTGAGTTCATCAAGGATCTTCTGCATAATACCTTTCCGTTCTAGTATTTCCTTGATTTGCTTCTTAATATCTCCCACAACAAAGTAGTTGGCGTTCGATCGTAAACATCCACATCCTGGCGTTATGCATCTTTTTGTTGTATTGCCATCATCCGGAAAAGTCCTGCCACAAACACTACAATATTCAAAGTTCTTCAGGTAATCCTTGTCAAATCCCAACTTCTTTTTTAAGTCATTCACATTTCCTTCACATAAACTTTTGTCTGGGATATGAAGTTTGATCAAGTCTAGAACATTGTTAAGTACAGTGCATTCCACTTAATCGGGTAACGCTTAATCGGGTATTTCGTTTAATTGGGTAAAATTTTAAAAACCAAAACCATTTTCTCTTAAATCATGTTAAAAAAATTCGTTTAATTGGGTTGGAAAAGTCGTATTTTTCGGTTATTCGAATAGAACAATCGGGACAAAAAATAGAAATGCTCCGATTTTCACGAAAGTCATCGCGTATTTCTTTAAGTTTTAGACATTTATCAACAAATAGTGTAATTTTGATGGTTCAAATGTCAAAAAACAGTTAAATATTACCTTAAACGGTAATGTTATGTCGGGGTTTTGTCATGTTCAGAACTGTGTTGTTGTTGATTCTGCCTCGTGTGGTTTTTCCCCAACAGGAAGTCGACTAAGAATTGTGGGTAAAATTAAATGTTATTTTTAGAGTCAGCAGCAGGCAAAACGTAATGGGGTTTTAAAAGCATAATTAAGCGACTAGACAATTAAACTTTTACGTCTGGGATGTAAAATCTTCGAAGCAAAAACCAAAACAATAGGTTTTCACCTGGGTCTGATATTGCTACAGATCGATTGATATCACCGCTTACTGTATGTGGCGAATCCAAAGTGAGGGGTTCGCCACGGGGAAATGTGACGACACCGATACACAGGTGAGTTAAAAATCAGTAGCGAGCAGTAAAATGACAGACGCCCGACGTTAGCTCATAATTCCTATTCAGGTTAGGATTAGAACTGGTTAATAAAAACATTACATTGGATTTCGTGTTGTTTTATCAGTGACTGCCAGTGTCAAGTTTGTATAAATTTATACCACAGGAAACGACCTAAATAAACTCGGTTTCTCCGATCTCTGTGCTTTGGTAATTGGAAATAATATGGAATATTTTAAACTTCAAAGCGAACATAAGAATGTCTCTATGATAAACATAAATGATTTTAGATGTAATTGTCGGCGAGTCCTTAGATCGTATGTCAAATTAGGAACACACGGATGAAACAGGGATGTATGACCCCCCGATTTGAGGTGCTACGATTGTACTGTGCCGCGAATAAGAAAATCATTAAGGTTTTGTTATTTTAATACACACATTTTTATACAATTAGTAATAGTAATCTGACAATTTGACATCAGTAAAAGCACAAACAAAAACACCGTTTATTAACAATAATAACGCAAATATTTTCATCCAAAATCGACCCAAGTCTGACTACCATTACGGACCAAATCCAAGATGGCGACGTGCATTTCGGCTTATCGGGTAAGTCGGTTAATCGGGTAAAAAGTCCCCGCAAATAGGCAACCCGATTAAGCGGAATGCACTGTACTAAGCTACTTAGATTCCCAGATGTAGCAAGCGCATTTACTGCTAGCAAATGTTCATAATGGGTTATATTTGATTTGAACACCTCACTTGAAGGGGGCAAAACAAACAATGGTGGGCTTTGGAAAGAATGTAACTCTGAATTGATATCGTCTTCATTGTCAGAATCGGAATCTATCGACCATCCTTCACTGGAATCGCCATTACTTTCATTCTCGCAAATATCCATGGTGTTTTCCAACATCAAGTCATTGATCTCTTCTGAGGAACTATCTAGGGAGACATTTCTATCTATATCTTGTGAACAACCAGCACAAGAGATTTGTGAATTACCAGCACAAGAGAGGGATTCACTCAGCTCAGCATCATCTATTTCAGTATGTTCTGCTAAGTTGAGTTGTTTTTTCCTAGAAAGACAAAACATTTTGTTATAAAGTGCTGAAATGTGGAACCAAAACATTAGTTTTCTTATTGCTGTTGCATACCAGGCAAAACAGTTCTCAAAATTCAAAATAAATCTAGTTATAAATACTATTAACAATGACCTTGCTTTTGACTTAGAAGGTTGAACCACAAGCTTATAGTTATACAAGAGATGATGTGAAAAGTCAACACACTGTAGAGCTATTATGTTGTCTACTGTAACTTTGTCAGATCACTATTTATCACATAACTGGCCTGTTCTGCCATGTAATACGACCATGTCATAAATATTGTATTACACATGTGTAATAACACTATTGTGACGTCATATATAAATGACGTCACACGATTGTCTCGGTAATAAGAAGCGCAACATCCGAGTTGAAATTAGCCTGTCTTATATAGGGGAAACATAGATGTTTTACGCTTGTTTTTTCATAAATATGAGTTATGTGATAAACAGAATCTTACACTTGTGTCAATGTAATATGGAATTTATTAAACTCATTAAATAATTTCATATGTCACTCGCCAAAAGGCTCGTGACATATCAAATTACATGTATTGAACTCGTTTACGGTTTAATAAATTCCATATTACATCGCCACTCATATCAGATCCTGTATATATATATATATATAAACTTGACGCTTATTGCTATGGTATACAAAACATTGACTTTCTATAAACCAGGTGTCGCAAAGCAATAATAATCAACCGAACAAAACTCAAAATACTGTGCGGAATATGCCAGAAATCAATTTTTTATTTATAGTAAGGGCTATTCCAGTAAAACATCTACGTCACCCCAGGACTCCAGGTTTTGTTTTAAAAGGGGGAACCACCCATAGAATTTAATAATTTGCATAAGAATAATAGACATATATATATATTAGGAATGGGGGTATTTGTCAGCCATCCTGGAGAGTTCCAGTTAAGTTTCAGCAATGTTTGTCTAGTTGTTGTGTCTGCTTTTTTGGATAGTGTCCTGACAGGCAACACGGGTTTAGCATCTATCTTTGTCTTAATTGGTCTGCATTTCAATCAGGTTGCTTCAAAGTTTTAGATTTAACAGAGGACTCCTCTTTGCTTGAGGTGTCATCCTCCTACCAGCTACTACTTCAGGCTTTTCTTCTGTTGCAACTGGTGTACTGGTAGCATTTTGTTACTCTGACCTGAATCAACATTAGCGAACACATGCATTTCATTAAGTTTGATAATTTCCTGAATTTTTGGTTCCATTGATTTAACACTTTTGTAGTTCCTTTTCTTGGGCTGTGATTCATAGCTCGTTCACCTCCTCGGACACTACAAAGGTAGCACAGCAACTCTTTGTTGCCTATTTTAGAAATTGCAGGCCATATCCAGAGAGAGAAGAAATATAAAAAGTATTCTCCAGTTTTTGCTTTCAAGTCCAGCAAATTTTTTTTTAGATGAAAGCAGATAATCCTATATCTAAGAATAATATTCTTGTAATGAAAGTTTAAAAAAAAAATGCTATGCAAAAATAGAGGGGTTTGACTGAATGTTGAGGGAGATCCAGTCATTATCTATGATAGAGTCAATTTCCTTTTCTGTGAGGAAAGAAGAGACTGGGGACTGACTGAGTAAATCACTCAACTCTTCATTGCCAAAAGCATATAGATCAGCATTCCCTAGTGGCCACAAATGAAAGTCCAGGATTAGCAACTGTGGTCTGGCTTCAAAGATATCCAACCTCTTTTAAATGTAGAGATGGTGTTGTCAATCAACATCATGAGATCGTCTGTATCCACATAGTGAAATTGTCTGCAATGTGGGGTTGACAGTTTCAGACCTTGAATTGTCTGCAATGCGGGGTTGACAGTTTCAGACCGTCAAATGTTCTGACTTGAACATCACTCCCCTCTTGAAAGGCCTTCATATTTTTGCCTATGTCTTCATTTTTGTTAGTGCACATGTCAGAATTTTGTTTTATCTCATCATTATACTGTAAGTTCACACTTTTTATTAATTCATTAATTTGTTGTTTGTGAGGTAAATCTTGAATCTTTCAAAATCAGTACCTTAACTTTACTTAAGCCATAACTCTTTAGCCATGTCAGTACTAAATTACACCTGACAATACCAGAATATAGAAGAATGAGGTACAATCAAGAAATTATATTGCCAGTGCTGCAGTAGTAACATATCTACGTAAACTTTCATCAACATGTCATTCATAAATTGAGTTGATGTAAAGTAAATGCATTTAAAAATCTGATTTCTGCTTTAAACGGTTTACATGGGTCACACAGAAATGAAGTGGTCTTAGATTTTGGTACTTGCCAGAAAAAGTCTTTGGGTTCAGCAACATGCCTTCAATTTCTGGAAATTAGGCATACATGCCTTAAAAAGTCTTTAAATTCATGTTTTTGGTGTTTGAATTTATTTTTTTTCTACAATTCTCACAAAAAGAAATTTTCCAAGTGTCTGTGTTATTGTCTATTTTAGCTAGTTTAATATGTACAATGGTAGTATTACAATATTGTTGATGTGATAGTATACTTTATATTGTTATGTAACTGTTGAAATTTCACCAAACTTTGATAGTGCCCATCGAAATTCCAGGAAAAATCTTGGAATTTGATGACTCAAAATCTTCTTGAACCCTGTATTGATAAACTGTTTGATAGAAAATGACAGAAGTTTCCTCAGGAAAAAAAATGATATTCTATTACAGTTAGCCAGTAGACTGTAACAGTACACTAACCAATTTTTTGTATTATAAGTGGATTTGATCATTGTATTATCATAGATGTGCCCATATCATGGAACTTTTTACAAATATATATATGTCACATTACAATGCTATATGTGTCAGGTGTGTTAAGAACTAAAAGCATATGCTACCTCAGACACTAAACCTGTTTTTTGTGATCAGAGTAATATAAAATTAAGTGTCCTTGCAATGGATATACAATTGTACATCGAAATAATAAAAACACAAACTATAATATCACATCACAAGCGCTTTCACTTACTTTCAGAAAGTAAGTGAAAGCGCTTGTGATGTGATATTATGGTTTGTGTTTTTATTGTTTTAAAATATGTATATTTTAATGCATTATACCTGTGATTTATGTTAGAGTTAAGGTTATATGCTACCTTACACACTATATGACTTAAATCAAATTAAGGATATATTTTACAAAATGTTATATGATAAACTGCATGTACTTGTGGTTTGTATGCAATCATTAAGAACATTGCTATGTTACAAATGTGCGATGTTACAATGTGTGTTCCCTTGATAGAGTTACTTTGTTTCAATGTATTATCTGAGGAGAGTCACTTTGTAACATTGTATTCTCTGAGGAGAGTCTCTTTGTTTCAATGTATCCTCTGAGGAGAGTCACTTTGTAACATTGTATTCTCTGAGGAGAGTCTCTTTGTTTCAATGTATCCTCTGAGGAGAGTCTCTTTGTTTCAATGTATTCTCTGAGGAGAGTCTCTTTGTTTCAATGTATCCTCTGAGGAGAGTCTCTTTGTTTCAATGTATTCTCTGAGGAGAGTAACTTTGTTTCAATGTGTTCTCTGTAGAGAGTAATTTTGTTTTAATGTATTCTCTGAAGAAAGTCACTTTGTTTTCAATGTATCTCTGAGGAGAGTCACTTTGTTTAAATGTATTATCTGAAGAGTCACTTTGTTTCAATGTATTCTCTGAAGAGAGTAACTTTGTTTCAATGTATTCTCCGAGGAGAGTCACTTTGTAACATTGTATTCTCTGAGGTGAGTCACTTTGTTTCAATGTATTATCTGAGGAGAGTCTCTTTGTTTCAATGTATTATCTGAGGAGATTCACTTTGTTTCAATGTATTCTCTGAGGAGAGTTGCTTTGTAACAATATATTCTCTGAGGAGAGTTGCTTTGTAACAATGTATTCTCTGAGGAGAGTAACTTTGTTTCAATGTGTTCTCTGAGGAGAGTAACTTTGTTTAAATGTATTCTCTGAGGAGAGTTACTTTGTTTCAATGTATTATCTGAAGAAAGTCTCTTTGTTTCAATGTATCTCTGAGGAGAGTCACTTTGTAACATTGTATTCTCTGAGGAGAGTCTCTTTGTTTCAATGTATTCTCTGAAGAGAGTAACTTTGTTTCAATTTATTCTCTGAAGAGAGTCACTTTGTAACAATGTATTCTCTGAGGAGAGTCACTTTGTAACAATGTGTTTTCTGTAGAGAGTAATTTTGTTTCAATGTATTCTCTGATGAGAGTCAAGTTGTTTCAATGTATTATCTGAAGAGAGTCACTGTGTTTCAATGTATTCTCTGAGGAGAGTCTCTTTGTAACAATGTGTTCTCTGTAGAGAGTCACTTTGTTTCAATGCAAGCTGATTTGAAGAGTTGCCTTTAGTTACCTGGTAAGCTAGAAGAGTTATTTAGTTTTAGTGTGAACTCAGAGTATTATTGTTATATTGTGTCAGGCTCTGAACAGTGTAACTTTGTTACATTGTGTCAGGCTCTGAACAGTGTCATTTTGTTACATTGTGTCAAGCTCTGAACAGTGTAACTTTGTTACATTGTGTCAAGCTCTGAACAGTGTAACTTTGTTACATTGTGTCATGCTCTGAACAGTAACTTTGTTACATTGTGTCAGGCTCTGAACAGTGTCATTTGTTACATTGTGTCAAGCTCTGAACAGTGTAACTTTGTTACATTGTGTCAAGCTCTGAACAGTGTAACTTTGTTACATTGTGTCAGGCTCTGAACAGTGTCATTTGTTACATTGTGTCAAGCTCTGAACAGTGTAACTTTGTTACATTGTGTCAAGCTCTGAACAGTGTCACTTTGTTACATTGTGTCATGCTGTGGGAGTGTCATTTTGTTACATTGTGAGTGTAACTTTATTTTTTTCTCAAGAGAATTACTTAGGTTTTCTATGAGATGTTTATTTTATTGATATTAATGATTGTTTGGTTTTCAAAATATTTTTATTAAATTTGTATCAACCAGAGTATATTTACATTTTATCTGGATGGTTATATGTAATTAATAGTAATTTTAAGATACATTTTGATGCAAAACTTTGCTGATGACTGACTTTGTACACCATTATAAATTTAATAACCTCACTACAGATTGATAAAATCACATGTTGTGAATATTGCAGTTTAAAAGTATGATATTTTTCTTTTGATCAAAAGCTTTATCATGAAATAATTATTGTTAAAGCTTGCTTGTTCACAAATATTTATTTTTTTAATGATTGGGAGAATGTTATTGTTTCTTGAAAAGAAAGATTTTATAGATATAAATCGAACGCTTTGTTGTTTGGCATGTAGTTATTTCAATGTTTCAATTGAATTATAGATTGTTTATAAAGGATCTTACAAAAGTGGCTGTGTAATATGGAATTTATTAAACAAATTCAATAATTTGAATTATCTAAAAAGTCTAATAAAATCCATAATACTAAGCAACAAGTGTAAGCTTCTTTCTGAGAATATTTAAGTCAAAACTTCCAAGTTCATATTTATAGAAAACAGAAAAAACAGTCTAATAAAATCCATAATACTAAGCAACAAGTGTAAGCTTCTTTCTGAGAATATTTAAGTCAAAACTTCCAAGTTCATATTTATAGAAAACAGAAAAATTTCACAATACATTTTTTTCTCAGCAGAGACAATCCTGTCGGGTCACATTTACTGTGATGTCATAATTATTCATGGCATTATAATAGTGGTGTTAGCATGTGTCTTACATTATTTATGACATTATAAATAGTGGTATTACACATGTGTCTTACAATATTTGTGACTTGGTCATATATGGCTTGATAAAAACATGTCGGTTATGTGATAAAATGTAATAAGTTATATTTATTTATTTATTTAAATAAAATTTGAAATGGTACTATACTTGTGTTTGTTGGATGTGTATGACTTCTTTAAAGAACTTTATACATTAAATTATAACAAAGAGCAGTAGAAAAGAGATCATCTTTAACTGACTATTGTAATGTAACACCGAATTGGCGTTGTTCGATTTGAAGGAGATTCGAAAAGGTGAAATCATGGATTAAACCAACACACACAGCTACATGTGGTAAATGATCTTACAGCATGGTGCAGTGTTTTTGGTCCAGGAGCATGCCAAAATAAAGGTATGTTCAAGTGAATTTATTTTGACTTACTTTGAAGGTTACATGACCAAATAGGTAAAAAGATCTTAAAATGGCATCAAGTAGATGCCAATTATGTTTGGCCATCACCATTTAGAGAGAGATCAAAAGCTGCAAGAATAATTAGGTTTTTTCTAATGAGTGATCATGTCCTGCTTTCATGGTGACCTTGGAAAAATGGCTTGAAATCTTGCTGCAAAAGGTTGATGAGCAGGAGAGCTAGATATGGGGTCATTATTAGTATGCTGGAATAAAGACCTGTCACACTTGTTTGACCTTGAAAGGTCACATGGGTTAAATTTGTTAAGCATGTTCCTGCTGAATAGCCTATATTCTAAGGCCAATGATTTACTAGAATGAAAGGATATAGAGGTTCATATCTACATAAATGACTTAAAGTTGCCACATCATCAATATGACTACATTACTCACAAAATGCAGAAAAGATGGTATGCTTAATTTTGAAATATATATCTAATGGACACCCAACTTATATATAACAAGGACGTAGTCATCAAGATCCCCCGCCCGTGCAAATATTGTAGTGTATTACATGTAATTAAAGTGGGCGACATGCAGAAAACATGAAACACATGACATCGTATTGAGATTAATTACACGTATTTGTGTTCGGTCATCCAGTTCCTGGAAACTTAAGTCGAGATAATTAATAACCAAGTCTACCAAGCAAGTCTCGTCAAATTCCTATCATTCCTTAAAAAGATATTGTGCGAAAAGCAATCAACCAATCAGCAGCAGCCTCGTTAGATATGTGCGGAATGTGACGATAATCTTAAATTGGGCGAAGGGTTTAGGTAATAAGTCTACCAAGCAAGTTTCATCAAAATCCAATGAGTCCGTCAAAAGATATCGCGTGGAAAGCAATCAGCCAATCAGATAACAGCAGGCTTATTAAATATGTTCGGAATATGACGATAATCGAACTTGAGCTAGGGGTTCAGGTAAAAAGTCTGCAAAGCAATTTTCATCAAAATCCGATGATTCCTCCAAAAGATATCGCGCGGAAAGCAATCATCCGATCGGCAGCCTCATTAAGTATGCGTGGAATATGACGATCATCGAACATGAGGGAGGGATTAAGGTAATAAGTCTACCAAGCAAGTTTCATCGAGATCTGACCATTCCTTCAAAAGATATCGTGGGGGAAAGCAATCGGATCACAACAGTCTCATTAAATATGCGCGAAATATGACGATAATTGAACAGGAGCGAGGGGTTTAGGTCATTAGTCTACCAAGCAAGTTTCATCGAGATCTGACCATTCCTTCAAAAGATATCGTGGGGGAAAGCAATCGGATCACAACAGTCTCATTAAATATGCGCGAAATATGACGATAATTGAACTTTAGCGAGGGGTTTAGGTCATTAGTCTACCAAGCAAGTTTCATCAAGATCTGTCCATTCCTTCAAAAGATATTGTGCGGAAAGCTTATTTGGCCAGACGGACGAACGAAACACATTTGTATATCCCCGCCGAACTTCGTTGGGCGGGGAATGATGAATGTGAATACCAGAAGTAAAGCACCAAAGACTTTTTTTGAAAGCCATTAATTATCTCTCCGCTTGAGAAGAGGAAATTAGATTCTTGAGGAAGGCACTAATCTGAATTATGTAAGTTTTGATATTGCATTGACATATTTGAAGGCTTGGTCTTGATTTTTAGGTGCTGTATAACAGCAACCGTAACGGTCATCGCCAAATTTCAATAGAACAAATTCATTCGGAACTCTCGGGGAATAAAAAATGTCGCTTGTTTCAATGATAAATCCCGATGAGTTCAGGATTGGATCGGAAATAATTTTTCCCAAGAAACAACACACTAGACAATCTTGTCTCCTTCCGCGAAGTATTTTTTGTGATTAACTAATATGATTCACGCTTTTATATGTTTGAAGACAGTTGTTGAATTTAAATAAATTATAGAAAAACAGCTTAAATCGTACACAATGACCTGTTTTATCGCCTAGTATTCCGAACTATTTTCTGTCAAATATTACGCTCGCTTCCTGGTTTGTGCGAGGGGAGGTAACTCTTATACACTCTATAGTGGATGCGACATTGGAAAGTCACTACGAGCTTTGGAGTTGAAAATATGGCCCTTGGTCATCGAATACTGTTTTTAGTCTCGGGATTTTCCGATTGAAAATCGATAAGTGATATATGCGATTGTTTTTACATTCGATACTTAAAATGAAAAAAGAATACTTCCGATTGGTTCGTCATTTCCGAGAAATAGGCCACACAAAAATGGCCGTGCTGGTTGAGTTGGTTGAAGTGATTATAAGGCGAAACCTAACGCTAGCTTCTTTCTGCAACAGAGATACAAAAATGTACAATATCAATAAAGAGGTTGCGTGTTTTAAATCAGTTGATAGTGAAAGGTTTGCACAAAGTACAGTACATAAACATGAACGTGTGATTCAACAAGTCACCAGAACAGATACGGTAGACCAATCCATCGGTCGGCAACAAATTTCCGAGACGAGTTTCTTTTAACGAAAGTTGTCAGATCTCTTATCAGGAAACATATCAGTTATTGCACGGAGGGGGAATAGGCAGTAAAATGGGGACAATTTAAAAACCCGGGGACCAAAATGAACTGGGAGAGTAATTCACAGAAATCTAATATATAGGGAATTGTGATGTGGTTTATCAGGAAATATGACGGACATTACGGATAAATCGATCTAAGAATTAAACTTAATCATTGTATGTTGGGTTCAAACACGTAATTCTTCACAACTTTAATGCAACCACGACCCTTTTAAAGTAAATACAATTCTTTAAAATGACACAAGATAATCATCAGTAAAACATTCGGGAATGCACTTAGAAACAATAAAAATGTTTTCTTTCTATATGCCATTTTATATTTATTTATGTAATATTTGCGTTTCTGCTGTATTTCAATACCTCATGCACAGCACTTATAAGTGACCTCGACAATTTAATTTTATTTACCGTATCTACACTTGTACTTAGAAGTTAAAGTTAACTTTGAACAGCTTAGGAATGTTCCTCCGATGGTCCTAATAACTCTACCTTATTAAGTGTATTACACATGTTCACAATGATTTGTTATTTTATTACCTCCATGTATTGGCCTGTGAACAGATAGGGTCATTTTGAGGCAGGGTCTTCATGTAGTAGTTAGTGACTACCTCACTGAACAATTTAGGTGAGGACCGTCGCATGCCATTCAGAGCAGTTATGGTAAGGTGTCTTGCCCAAGAACACAACCACAGCACTCGCCATTCCATTTACCGTGTAACACAAACTGTCACGGGTGAGGATTGAAATCAGGTACTGACTATAACAGTTTAAGTTAATAAAATGATTAAGTTTTGACAAATGACAATTCAATTATTTCAGTACAAGTGACTATTTTATTGGACACAATAACTCAGCATTACAAGTATACATTGACACTGATATGTACAACAGGACCCAGATCAAGAGGATACACAGCATTTCTAGTATATACATAGAACGTATCGGTTTAATTCTAACCAAGTTTACAGGATTTCAGCAAATCACAAATTTCACTCCAGGATAACAACCGACCCGTTGCTCACACTGTCTTTGGTTTTATTTGATAATGCCAGCAGTTTTTGAAAATCCCCAGTTTAACAATGAAATTCCATGTGACAGCTATTATTTACATAAGAGGTAATGCATGTTTTGTTGTAATGATATTAAGGATAGAACTTCACACTCTTTAACGGGATGAGTTGTTTTTTGGGGGGTTTTTTCCATAAAAAGTGGTTAAAAATCGTATTGAAATAAAAAAAAAAAAAAAAAAAGATATAATTATTCAGTATTCAAATGAATTTTTTTTTTTTTTAAACAAGATATACATATATGTAATTGATAAACATGACAGTATGTACTGTACTATAGTTATTATGCTTTGACATAAGCTCCAAAGTAGAAAATGATCGTGATTATACCGAAGGCAGTGGTAGTGATAAAGAGGAACATATCAAAAAACTCCTTCACATCGGACACCGTAATTTGGTCTCTTTCGTTATCATGGTCTAATGAAACATTATCGAAACTTTTCACCGAGACATCATCGGAAGTCTTTCCAAAATTTGTGTCATCCACTGATGCGTCACAATTTTCTTTTAATTTTTCTACCTGACTGGTTTTGTTACTTGAACAACTCTTACAGCTAAATCTTTTAAAAAACCTTTTCAAACTGACAATCCATGCTGGAAATCCATCGAGGGATTGCACTAAATCTAATTTGAGTGTGTATAAAGAAAGCAGTAGAAGTCCAGAGCAGGCGAAGAGTGACAGGGTGACAAAAAAGGATATGCCTGGCACTGGCTCCGACACTTGTGGGATACTATCTGAAATCAAGCTCAAGTAGAGTGTTAGTGCCAGTAACATTGAAATAGCATATGAAGTCCTCTCGCCGGAAGAGATGGGTATCAGGAAAGTGGCCGACGTAATAGTTATGAGTATGACGATCGGTAAGACTAAAGATACAATGAAATATGTTGATCTTCTTTGGAGTGTCAAGCTAATGTGAAGTGCTGATATTACTGGCTCATACACTGAGGTTTGTTTCACTAATGTCGAAACGATTTCCCATTCCCCATTTGGTCTGGCATACTGTAAGAAAAGTGTACTGCTCAGAAAGGTCAGATACAACTCCGAAGGAGAGAACCCCCAAGGGGAGATAATAAATGTACAAGTCTGAGTGTCAGTCGGAAAGTGTGTTATGTCAACCCGACATGAAGATTTCACTAATTTTCCAGGAAGCCACTGTACGTTTCCATTTGACTCCACAATGACAGGAAAGTTTGGACCAGTAAATGACTCAAGTTCATCAGCTGTTGTCAGCAAATATATCTTTGGACACCAGACATAGGATGGCAGCAGAGTGTGTGTAGTCAGTCCGCCGTAAGAGCTGGGAGTCCATGATAGTCTGTGATCAGTCCAATGCAGGGAGAGGACGAAGTTTATCTCAATAACCCCAGATACATCATCAAGTTCAAGTATATTAATGAGGAATACGCCTGCGCTTACGTTTAACGTATCTGTGTGGTTGGTGATTGGCCTGTGGTTGACCGAGTAATTTGTGAACAAATCGGTCTGTAGTTGAACAACGTCATCCAAGGTTGCACTTCTTACACCATACTGTGATACAATCGTGCCAATGATTATTAAAAATAGAAGATATTTCCAGTAGTGCTCCATTTCTATCTTCAATATCTTCGTGTCACCCTCAGTGTTCCTGAAAACACAAAAAAATAACACAATCTGTACCAATTGTGCTTTAAAACCTAAACATGACCACCAACACAGTACAATACAGCTGTTCAAACTCCATTTGTTCTATTCATATACCCTATACATACTAACAATGTGCAAACTACATATGTTTAAAATATACCCGTACAAACTACACCTGCTATAACTTTACCTGTAAAAACTACAAACGTATTATCTCCATCTGTTCAAATTATACCAATAAAAAAATCATGTACAAACTATACCTTTAAAAACTTCACCCGTACAAACTCTACATGATGTACTTATAAAACTACATCTGTACAAATTCATACGAAAACCAAAAACCATACCTCTTCAATGTTTAATAACTAGTGTTTTCTAATATTGGTCGTGTTATTCCCAAGTCTATTCACATTCATACTCTCCAACCTGGAGAAAATGTTTCATTTCATGTCTTGAAATCACACCTGTACAAGCTACAACTATTGAAATTATACTTCAACAAAACCTCTGTTACATCTTTAACTATATTTGTTCAAACCACACTTGCACCAACCACACCTCTACGAACTGTACTGTACAAATCACACCTCTACGAACTGTACCTGTTCAGCTACACCTGTGCAAACCACGACTCTACGAACCACACCTGTACAAACCACGACTCTACGAACTATACCTGTACAAACCACGACTCTACGAACTATACCTGTACAAACCACGACTCTACGAACTATACCTGTACAAACCACACCTGTACAAACCACGACTCTACGAACCACACATGTACTAACCACACATGTACAAACCACGACTCTACGAACTATACCTGTACAAACCACGACTCTACGAACTATACCTGTACAAACCACGACTCTACGAACTATACCTGTACTAACCACACCTGTACTAACCACACCTGTACAAACCACACATGTACTAACCACACCTGTACTAACCACACCTGTACTAACCACACATGTACAAACCACACCTGTACTAACCACAACTCTACGAACCACACCTGTACAAACCACACATGTACTAACCACACCTGTACAAACCACACATGTACTAACCACACCTGTACCAACCACGACTCTACGAACTATACCTGTACAAACCACACATGTGCTAACCACACCTGTACAAAACACACATGTGCTAACCACACCTGTACAAACCACACATGTACAAACCACGACTCAACGAACTATACCTGTACAAACCACACATGTGCTAACCACACCTGTACAAACCACACCTGTACTAACCACACCTGTCTAAACTATACATGTACAAACCACGTCTGTACAAACTATACATGTACAAACCACACCTCTACAAACCACACCTGTACAAAACACACCTCTACAATCCATACGGGTACAAACCAGGTATTGTAGTACTTTGTCATTATGAGCGATTGACAACGAACGAATCAAAGTAATTTGTTGCATGTAATTTTCCCTTTCGTACGCAGAATGCTGCTTTCTGATTTTTTTCCAGGCTTCGATTAAGTAAGCATTCAATTTGCAATTGGTTTTTCTTTCATACCAGCAACGAGTTAAACCTTTTTTCCCATAAAATGATGTAGAGTGTTTAAATACTAATGGCACAAAGCGCTGAAATACTTTAACTTTGAAAGTCGTACTTTAATATTTGGAATCTGGTACAGATATTATTTTAAGCAAGATATTTTCCCTACATTACAAGTGTGAAATACTGTCATGACAACTGTAATAAATGTGTATAACTGTTATATCTAAAAAGAAATCTGTTCTTACCGTTTCCATCCAAGATTTCGGAGCGGACAGCTTTATTAATGAGCAAGTATACCTATTTCTATTAATACACCCGCTAATCCACTTGCGATATGTTGACCCGCTAATGGAGTCTAGGATTAAGTGTTTTCATAACGTTAAGTCCTATATACTTGTGACTAGGTAAGTACCGACCCCCACGATTTAAGAACCAGAAACAATGAAACGAAAGGTCATAATAGAAGGTGAGAATTCAGAACGTAAGTCAGTTATTTTGTAGTAAACAACGAAAACTATATGAACAAATCCAATTTTATTCTGCTTTATTAGCTGTTTTGTGGTCGTGAACACAATAGAAATAACAATAACATGTATACACAATACTTGATTAAACTGGACGCAAAGTCCGTCTTCCTTAGCCCACAAATAAATCTAAAGTAGTTCCAATACGTCACCAACTCTATCACATTCAATCTTAACAGCTATACTACGTGACTTCGGTATTCCTTTGCTGCTATTTCTTTCCCTTTCAAGAAACGTCTTTAAATTTGTGTTGGCCTTTTCTATATTCTTAACACGCATATATTTTGAAATCCGGTTAGATAATTGATAACTGGTGTGAAAGTTATATAGAAACAATTGCACACCACAAAATCGATTTCATATCTGTCGTACATTATTTAATGTCTTTAAAACAGCATAAAAGGCATTAACGATAATCAATTACAGACATCAAGCCAATATATCAAATGGTTTATATGCAAACTTCCATCCGGGCCAAGACATAGAATAATAATATTAAGATAACTTGCTTCGTAATTCTTGTAATTAATCGTAAAACGGTATAAACTACAGTAACACTATATAATTCTGTCTGTATTTAAAGTTATAGTTTGGTAATCGCGAGCGTTCTGATTTGCCACCTCGGCTTAATTCATAAATCACATATATTATTTAACTCTTATCGTTCCAATTTGTCACTTTAATTGTTCCTCGTATTTTCGTGTTCACCTCAACTTTCACCTTACACGATAAAAGCACGCTAAGGTCACGGGTGCTACCATTCGTTACATAACCGAATCATTACGTTAGTTTTATTTCAGTGACCTTAAGCTTAGTACACATGTACTGATGTAGTTTACATACAAGTTTACCTGTCAAGGGTAGGTGCCAATCATCTAGCCTAATTTCAGGTTACCATGGTGTTTGGCAATATTATTTTGTGAAGATGATAGGAAATCTGCACTATTATACATTCAAACTGCTTCAGCAACCACCTGAATTAAGCGACTGCCTCTCGTATTTGACCGTATTTTCCTCCCACAGTTGTATACTATATGATCCTCCTGAATTAACCGAACACCTGTCGGACGCGACAATGACAATTATTTCTGTATCTCAAATATCAAAAAGCGAATTTTTGATATCACAATAATTAGTTAGAGTAGAAGATGGGAGCGAGAGGGAAGGATATGAAGGAATGCTCTGACTACATCAAACATGGGAAGTCCACTAATTGATTTTAAACATCGCTACTTTGATGACAAAATGTTCAGCGGTTTAAACATTTTTTTTTCTAAAATGGAGTTTAATTGGATCCGCTAGTACACTGCCTTAAGATGAAAACGTTTATCCGTCCAATCTATTTAGGAAAATTAAACACAGAGAAACTGCAACGTCTTAAGAGTTGGTCGAATAAGAAGGAGCTCTTGTCAGCACAGAGCTTACACGAACAACACTTTTATACAATGAAACTAGTTATTTATCTGTATGTAAAAGAAGATATGCTCATCAAAAACAACAGACAGTACCGACATAACGAAACCGTAAACTCACAATCGATGAAACGGGGCAATGTTGAACGAATTGATAGATTTGCAGAGAGACTTCTGCAGACGTACCAGGATGATAAGACCAGGGGTTTCAGAAGGGTAAGCGTCCTCTGTGTCATCCTTCACATCTGCCATACAAATCTAGGTCACGACGACACCTACCATATAAATCTAGGTCACGACGACACCCACCATACAAATCTAGGTCACGACGACACCCGTCTTACAAATCTGGGTCACGAAGACACCCGCCTTACAAATCTAGGTCACGGCGACACCTACCATATAAATCTAGGTCACGACGACACCCACCATACAAATCTAGGTCGCGACGACACCCGTCTTACAAATCTAGGTCACGACGACACCCGTCTTACAAATCTAGGTCACGAAGACACCCGCCTTACAAATCTAGGTCACGAAGACACCCACCATACAAATCTAGGTCGCGACGACACCCACCATACAAATATAGGTCGCGACGATACCCGCCTTACAAATCTAGGTCACGAAAACACCCGCCTTGCAAATCTAGGTCACGACGACACCCGCCTTACAAATCTAGGTCACGACGACACCCGCCTTACAAATCTAGGTCACGAAGACACCCGCCTTACAAATCTAGGTCACGACGACACCCGCCTTACAAATCTAGGTTATGTCGCATTCTCAAAATGAGAGCTAGAGTTGGGACAACTGAACCACTATTCACATCAGCAAGCATGGAACACGTATGACTTCAGATCGCCCAAGGATTTAGAATATTTCCAACTTAGATCAATATATCAACCATAAAACATTCCCGTGGTCTTCATCAACGTGTGTCTTCATCAACGTGTCTTCATCAACGTGTATCTTCATCAACGTGTATCTTCATCGTGTGTCTTCATCAACGTGTGTCTTCATCAACGTGTGTCTTCCGAAATCTTGTTACGTTTATCCCTTCATAGACGACTTGTTTCATCGTAATAATGGAGGGGAGCCCTTAGATATCAAATCTACTAGGACATGTAAACACATTAAGTACCAGAAGCGTATTATTACCTTCTTTTAAATTGTTCATGATAAAAACCCTCCCCAAGCTGATGGATCAGTTCATCCCTACATGAACTGTTACCCTCTTCCTCCTCTTCGTCTCATTGTATTGTTTGATGTTCCATTATGAACAATTCGGTTATACTCTTTCAATTACAACGCTTATGTCAGAGTGAAATAATTCACACTACCTATTTTCCTCAATGACATCCATGTGAGCATTGCCTCGTGTGGTTCTGATGAAGATCGTGATCACGTCTGTTGCCAATTCATCTCGCTACATGATATACGGCTGATGAATGACTCTGCCCTGAATGATACTATTCCATTAGATATCAATACTTTTATCCATGGATGTCCAGGACGTGATGCCATTATAAACATTTCTATCCTGGAGATGTACATTATCTTTATATTTAATATGTATACAAAAAAACATGATTCAGATTATTTCATTTTGTCTTGTGTAACATGGCGAAGGACAGAAGTTTTTATTTATACCGTGATGTAGGTATTTTGTTTATAACTTTGAGGAGAGTGTTTTCCTGGGATTTGTCTGTTTTCATGTCTAAATCTTACACTGAACCGAAGAAAGATAATATCATTTACTTGATTTATTATAGTCAAACAAGGTTTTTTTCACAGAGAAACATTCGCTTTAACACCAAACACGAGTAATAAATACGCCATCATATTGAAGAGTTTTAAGGTCATCGGAGATAGTCATTCTAAATTGTAAATTATATGGTTGCAACCCCCAGGGGACTGAGAAACGGGACCAAAATGCGTCAAATTGGCTGAAATTTAAACAAAAAAATCTTCTCAAGGCCCATATTAGGTAGAATATTTATAGGTGGAAGAGTCTTGAGGTGCTTTACACAAATTGTGAATTTTATGACCCTGGGGTCTCACGTTTGCCTCTATAGAGGGGATAAACTTAACTATAGTTTGCATAGGGAGGTCACACTTATGACTATCATTTGTTGAATTTCTATTGGAATTAAATTTAACTTGGTTATAATTAGCAGATTTTGAAGGCAGTTTGATGGTATATAAATGTTGACCCGTCTGACCTCCGGGGGCTGATGGGCGGGACCAAAAAAGAACAAATTGATAGAAATATTTCAAGACTCAGATGACATATAAGGCCCATGGGCCTCTTGTTAAATACAAACTCGTTCCTTTCAAATTAATTTTACCCATATAGCTAGGGAGAATCTCTAAATGAAGACATTTTGATATTCCGGAAAATATTATAATAATAAAAAAATAAATTAAAAAAAAAAGTGCATTTTAAGCGCTTCACGAACACTTTGATGACATTTTTTTTACATTTATTTCGTAATAATTTCCTGACCAATGACCCGTGTACACCGTCACGTATTGGACCAATGGGACAAGTATCGTTCTGTATTTCCAACCTTGTTATATCCCACGTGTTGACCTTGGATAGTAAAACAAATGCCGTAAGACATTGATAAAGTACTAAATCACAGTCCTCGGAACCAATGACGTGTGTTTTGACCCGTGATTTAATCCGCTTTCACGAGTGCCCTGCTGTTAAGGTCGATGTAAATGGTAAGATATACACCATACTATATGTGTAATCGTTTTCTGTAAGCAGCCGGGTAGTCGGGGACGTTTGATGGTACCCAGTGCATGGTGTGTGAGGGGAAATTAGGTAAGTGTATCCTCAACTACAAATGTAGTTCAGTCCCGGTGTAAAATGTATGATTATGTATTGTTCTTCAGATCCTAGAAAATAAATCGTTTACTTAAACGCACGTATATCCATCTCGGCAAACAACCGCGCCGTTCTCAATATGCACACGTGTTCAATCTGCACTAGGGTTTGTCTTGACAGAAGCTTGCTCTGCTTACATTATGTACTTGTTTTCAAAAACATGGACGTAAACCACACAGACATGTCGAAGACTGGTACTCGCTGTTTAAACATTGCAGTCAAACCCCGAACCGGCCAATATTTGGTTGAAGCTGTCCCGCGTTTAACCTGCATGTAAGATAATAGGTTGTGTATTTCCACAGAAACTTCCAGAAGTATCTAATATCGCGGAGGTGTACTGTAGAAAGCCGACAGGACATTGTTGGGGATCCCATTAAAATAGATCTTTGATAAATTTTCGACTTGAATGTATCTCGGCTGCCTTCTTAGGCAATATATAAAAGCATGGGAAATTGTCAATATATCAAAACGAACCAGTACTCGAGTCTTCGGTTTTGTCAGGACATATTATAAGTGTCTGGAGCGAAGCCGATTCAATACCAGTAGAATTCAGCTTTGCTCAGATTTGCCACTTAAAACATTTGATCATGTACATAAATCACCCATTTTTATTTCAGTTTAGGCAAGGGAAAATGTATACTAAGTGATACTCTGAGGAAACAACTCCTGCTACAAATCATTTCATTCAGCCATTTGACAATATGTGTATTTTTTCCATTACAGTTGCAATTTGTGAGGAAAGAATTATCATCTAATCTCTGGTCTCGCTATGAAGCCTGTTGCAGAACTTCTGGTCGTACTTGCATCACTAATGGTGATCTGTCCGCATCTGACTGTTGCCGCTACGTTGGATGATACCAGGAATTTAGAGACATTTCTGTTTGCAAACTATTCCAAAGTACCGAGACCTGTCTATAACCAGAGCGAGGTTTTACGTGTAGGGGTTGATGTTTACCTTTTGTCAATCATTCAGCTTGACGCAGTGGCCAGCTCCATTGAAATAAGTATTGCAGCAGCGCTAGCGTGGCATGACTCACAATTGACGTGGGATCCAAATGACTATGGCGGCCTGACAACCTACACTGTGGATCCCGCCAATATCTGGTACCCGGGGATTTTCATAATATCCACAGCTGACGAACTTGAAACAATATCGAAAACAGATTTCCATGCAGATATTAGTTCAACTGGAAATGTTTCTTGGGTCGTGGGTAAATTAATTTTATCATCCTGTGACGTGGATATGACCCAGTTTCCCATGGACACACAGGTATGTGATATAATATTAATGCCCTGGGGATATGGGGCGAATGAAGTGGCACTTTACGCATTAGTTAATACCATGAATATGGCTTTTGTTAGTCCCAATGGGGAGTGGAACATCGACAAGACACTGGTTACCGAAATAGATACATACAAACCAAACTCGTCTGCATTGACTGTCCAGTTGACTCTAAGCAGGAAATCAACATATTTTATCATGTCGTTGATTCTACCAATGAATCTACTCGGTTTCCTAACCCCATTTGTCTTCTTCATCCCAGCCTCCTCTGGAGATAGGATTTCCTATTCTGTCACCATGTTTTTATCACTGGCTGTATACATGACAATTGTTACAGACGACATTCCGAAAGTGTCCGAACCCATGGCCGGAATAACCTATTACACCTTGGTGACTCTGATAGTCAGCTCTGCAATAGTGCTTTTGGCGATTGTATCAGTACGATTCGAAGCCATCGATGACGTAGACAAGTTTCCAAAATATATTGTCCGAGCCGTCAAATGGCTAGCCACGAGATGCAGGAAAACCCGACGAAGGGCCAAGATAGAGGACGGCACTGATAAAAAAAAAGATGGCAACTATGACGAAAACGGGACAGAAATAAAGGTTACCAAGGAGACCATTATGAAATACACAGACATATTCCTTTTTATTGTCACGATGACTACGCCTATTATAATTAATATTATTTTTCTAGCAGTTTATGCTTCGTAATGTAGAAATTCCTGTCGATTGGTCTATAAAGTATTCACATGTTCTAACTGAAGCTGGAATAAGGGAAACACATTAAGAACAGTGAATAGTTTCAGAATATCACTGGTCGACAGTGAGTTGTGTTACCCCTCCTACGTACATTCATCATAATTATATTTCATTGAAACGTCTTAATGTTAATATATACAATCATCACGGTCCTTTTGGAGGTGAGACATTAATGTTGTGCAGTCAAGGAAGTAAAATAATTATTGTTATAATTACTGTTTGATTGGTGAAGATGCATTGTCTTGAATTGCACTGTCGTTGAGAGGTACGGTATATGTCGATTTTTAATTCTACTTGATAACTCCACTTATAATTAAAATTCTGAGCTGAGAGGTATGTATGATGTGCGTGAAAATGATCTCCTCGTACGTGAGAACACTATATTGTTCTTTAATTTTACTTATTGAGTATGTGTATGTGTTTTGAAACCTGGAAAAAATAGTTTTCTTTTTTTATATAAATTTATACATATACTTTTTTGCTAAGATTTTGACTTCACTATTTTGGCCATGTTTTCATAAATAATAATAAAGAGTTTACCATCTATTCTCGTACATAAAAATGTCTTTTTATTTTATAACTTTATATACAGGTATGAAAAAAAATAATTGGCCTCTGAAATTACAATTTATATTGTGGAGTACAGCCGAGATTGTTTCACTAAAAATGCTCCTTTACAGTTGCCAAATACAAACGGCAGTCACACTGACTTTATACCTTTATACGAATATGATATGCGAAGAATGACTAGAGTTACATATTCAAATAATGGAACTGTTTCCTTTTCTGATGTTAAGTTACCTCGGGTAACCTATTACTCATACACTTTCTTTTCATGCTTATCGAGAGCAATCGATGGTCACTGTCCGTCTTGTTCATTGTAGTGGTTGACGCTATAGGTGGCGTGTCTCATATAGTACACATTTGTGTAAAGTCAAAATAATGTATGTATCTGTAAACCCAATACACTAGTTGTATGTGTAAACTCAATTCATTATGTGTATATGTAAAGCCAATGTAGTAAGTATGTGTACAGCCAACATAGTATGTATGTATAAAGCCAATATAATACGTATTGTGTAACACCAATATAATACGTATTGTGTAACACCAATATAATACGTATTGTGTAACACCAATATAGTATGTATGTATAAAGCCAATATAATACGTATGTCTAACCCCAATATAATACGTATTGTGTAACACCAATATAATATGTATTGTGTAACACCAATATAATATGTATTGTGTAACACCAATATAATACGTATTGTGTAACACCAATATAATATGTATGTGTAACACCAAAATAATACGTATTGTGTAACACCAATATAATACGTATTGTGTAACACCAATATAATACGTATTGTGTAACACCAATATAATACGTATTGTGTAACACCAATATAATACGTATTGTGTAACACCAATATAATACGTATTGTGTAACACCAATATAGTATGTATGTATAAAGCCAATATAATACGTATGTCTAACCCCAATATAATACGTATTGTGTAACACCAATATAATATGTATTGTGTAACACCAATATAATATGTATTGTGTAACACCAATATAATACGTATTGTGTAACACCAATATAATATGTATGTGTAACACCAAAATAATACGTATTGTGTAACACCAATATAATACGTATTGTGTAACACCAATATAATACGTATTGTGTAACACCAATATAATACGTATTGTGTAACACCAATATAATACGTATTGTGTAACACCAATATAATACATATGTGTAACACCAATATAATATGTATGTGTAAAGCAAATATATAATGTTAAATTTCTATGTAGTGGTTTGGTTTTTTTATTGATTGTCAAAAGTGATTAAACGAAGGTTTACATGTCAGACATAGTGATCATTTAATAAAACAGATAACGAAGGTTTACATGTCAGACATAGTGATCATTTAATAAAACATACAACAAAGGTTTACATGTCAGACATAGTGATCATTTAATAAAACAGACAACAAAGGTTTACATGTCAGACATAACGATCATTTAATAAAACATACAACAAAGGTTTACATGTCAGACATAGTGATCATTTAATAAAACATACAACAAAGGTTTACATGTCAGACATAGTGATCATTTAATAAAACAGATAACAAAGGTTTACATGTCAGACATAGTGATCATTTAATAAAACAGATAACAAAGGTTTACATGTCAGACATAGTGATCATTTAATAAAACATACAACAAAGGTTTACATGTCAGACATAGTGATCATTTAATAAAACAGATAACAAAGGTTTACATGTCAGACATAGTGATCATTTAATAAAACAGATAACAAAGGTTTACATGTCAGACATAGTGATCATTTAATAAAACAGACAACAAAGGTTTACATGTCAGACATGGCGATCATTTAATAAAACAGATAACAATGCCTGACCATGTTATCCTTCGTTGTCATTATATAATTACTGCAGTGTTTTGTTGACATATATTATTTCGGCTAAAGCAACCTTCACGTCTATTCATTTTGTAACACTTCTGTCTTGTGATATGGCGATGTTCATCATGACGATAATCACATCTAGCACTTAACTGTCGCTAAAAAGATCATTTCCCATTTCATATGTGATATGACAATGTTCATCATGTTGATAATCACATGTAGCTCTTAGATGACGCTAAAAAGATCATTTCCCATTTCTTACGCTTATCCAAACCTTGTACAGAATAAAGAAAGTTTCTTGTATCGTACATTAAGGGACATTGTTAAATTTCAGTATTTCCGGTGACTATTGTGAACAAATGGACTCGTTCAAATGGAAATGAATAAATGTAATTTTATATCTGTATCATTCAATGTTTCTTTCATCATTAGTGTTCATTCGCCCGTACCCAGGGTATCGTCGCTGTTTACTGAGCATTACACGCATGCGTGCACTGAGGGTATGTGTAAACTTGTAGGGACGAACGTGGCAGTTTTAAGTGGATTCTGGACATCTATACACCAATACAGATTCCTCGTGTGGCTATACCACGGAATATTACCAATATATAAAGGGTTGAAAACACGTAAGTAAGGCGTCGTAATTTAATGAATTCAAACCAGTCCTAAATTCCAGCTTATAGATTTATGTACAGTAACACCTGCAACCAAACGTCGCCAAACAGAGACTGTTCTTTGATTTTTCAGACGATGGCGATGACGGCAACGTCGCCAAGATATATCACTTTAAAGTTATGGCGTATAGATACATTGGGCAAACACAAAAGTCGTATTGTAAACAAACTGGCCATGTAATCCAAGTAACAAGTCTTAAATATCAGTGTCATTTCATTGGTTACTCGTACTGCACTTAGTGGAAATATAAGATACTGACAATGATGATGTACAAGAAAACGTTATGTAGTCTATAGTCTATATATCTGACATTGTGTTTAGAATCAGGCAATATATCACATGTCTCTGATTTAATTAAACCCTGCGCTGTGCCGAATAACATTTTATGCCAGTTAGATTTGCTTGCTTTCTCTCTGGAGTTATTATTGTACGGAAGAGACACGGAGGGAAAACATAATTTTACGGTGCCGCTTCTGTATAAGAATTCTTTTCTTTTCTATTGATAAACTCAAGTTAAGGGACACGATGGGTCATGGATATGGGCATATCTGTTGCATAATCCGATAGCTTGCCCTTGATTTGTCGCTCTGCGGTCGAGTGCCGTGTGCATACGAATTACTTACTTTACGCGATACATGTTTCACTTTGGGAACTCGAAAATAATTAAAACACAGACCACATGTAAACACGAACTAAAAGACACCAAGTACTTTTAGTGTGAGTTCGGAGCACTTGTGTAAACTATATGGTTCCATATGAAATGAGTGTATACCAAACATGCAGGTGAATTGCATCTCTAAATCCAAGTAGTTGTTCCGGTTTATATGCTACGATAGGAAAGAGATAAGTCAGGGTAGTCTTCTTTGTCAATTAAGCTACCTCGTTGTCATCACGTGCCGCGTCCTCGTGCGTGTAATGTTATTCTTCTGCGTCATCACAATACATATATGTTTAGATGGGTGAATGATTTAAGCTTGATTTAATTGAGGGTTATATCAGTTTTAAATATTCACGAATCAGTTCAATGAAAAGGGACATCAGCTCTCATAGCACATAAAATAAGGAACTTTCCTGCTGTCGATAAACTTAGGTTTTCGTACAAATTTTAGTTTGTCGGTAAATAGAATGTATTCATACAGTACAGGTATACCAAAGGAGTCAGAGAAAACATATACACAGACAAGCTATCTCGGAGTAAACTTGACCTGAAATTGACCCGAATTCGAGATGAAATGGTCCTGAAATTGACATGAAATGTTTTCAGGTCAAATTCAGATCAATTTCAGGTCAAATTCAGGTCAAATTCAGGTCAAATTCAAATCAATTTCAGGTCAAATTCATATCAAATTCAGGTCGATTTCAGGTCAATTTCTTGACATACATAACCTATTTTGTCAGGTCAATTTGACCTGAAAACTTTCACACGAAATTTACTTGAGTTGACATTTAGATTATTATGCCTGTTGAAGCTTATCGATAGAACGCTTTTCTTGTCCGCTCTGAAACTGTATTCTACAATTGAAATAGATCCTTTCACAAGTCGACCGCCTAACCATTTAAATGCCGTCTTTAAATTCGAAAAAGTGAGCTGAAGCAGTTAGAACAATCGTCAGCCAACTGTCCAGAACAATCGTCCGTCAGCCAACTGTCCAGAGAACTGTTAGAACAATCGTCAGCCAACTGTCCAGAACATTCGTCAGCCAACTGTCCAGAGAACTGTTAGAACAATCGTCAGCCAACTGTCCAGAACAATCGTCAGCCAACTGTCCAGAGAACTGTCCAGAACAATCGTCAGCCAACTGTCCAGAGAACTGTTAGAACAATCGTCAGCCAACTGTCCAGAACAATCGTCAGCCAACTGTCCAGAGAACTGTCCAGAACAATCGCCAGCCAACTGTCCAGAGAACTGTTAGAACAATCGTCAGCCAACTGTCCAGAACAATCGTCAGCCAACTGTCCAGAGAACTGTTAGAACAATAGTCAGCCAACTGTCCAGAGAACTGTTAGAACAATCGTCAGCCAACTGTCCAGAGAACTGTTAGAACAATCGTCAGCCAACTGTCCAGAACAATCGTCAGCCAACTGTCCAGAGAACTGTTAGAACAATCGTCAGCCAACTGTCCAGAACAATCGTCAGCCAACTGTCCAGAGAACTGTTAGAACAATAGTCAGCCAACTGTCCAGAGAACTGTTAGAACAATCGTCAGCCAACTGTCCAGAGAACTGTCCAGAACAATCGTCAGCCAACTGTCCAGAGAACTGTTAGAACAATCGTCAGCCAACTGTCCAGAACAATCGTCAGCCAACTGTCCAGAGAACTGTTAGAACAATAGTCAGCCAACTGTCCAGAGAACTGTTAGAACAATCGTCAGCCAACTGTCCAGAGAACTGTTAGAACAATCGTCAGCCAACTGTCCAGAACAATCGTCAGCCAACTGTCCAGAGAACTGTTAGAACCATCGTCAGCCAACTGTCCAGAACAATCGTCAGCCAACTGTCCAGAGAACTGTTAGAACAATAGTCAGCCAACTGTCCAGAGAACTGTTAGAACAATAGTCAGCCAACTGTCCAGAGAACTGTTAGAACAATCGTCAGCCAACTGTCCAGAACAATCGTCAGCCAACTGTCCAGAGAACTGTTAGAACAATAGTCAGCCAACTGTCCAGAGAACTGTTAGAACAATCGTCAGCCAACTGTCCAGAGAACTGTCCAGAACAATCGTCAGCCAACTGACCAGAGAACTGTTAGAACAATCGTCAGCCAACTGTCCAGAGAACTGTTAGAACAATCGTCAGCCAACTGTCCAGAACAATCGTCAGCCAACTGTCCAGAGAACTGTTAGAACAATCGTCAGCCAACTGTCCAGAGAACTGTTAGAACAATCGTCAGCCAACTGTCCAGAGAACTGTTAGAACAATCGTCAGCCAACTGCCCAGAGAACTGTTAGAACAATCGTCAGCCAACTGTCCAGAGAACTGTTAGAACAATCGTCAGCCAACTGTCCAGAACAATCGTCAGCCAACTGTCCAGAGAACTACTTTTACATTAACCTTTTCCGATCGTGGCCATAGCGCCTAACGAACGACTCCATTGATCCACAAGACACACCGAGTACTTAGTGTGTTTCGGTGTGGTACAGAAATGACAAGGAGTTAAAACAGGTTTTGCGGATATAAGATTACATGTATTTAGAACATAGCAATTAACATCAAACCTGTACTGAGTAGTTGTATTTTACTTTCATGTAAACAATGTCTTATGTATGATATGCCAGTATTTGAGAAACATTTAATTAATTGATATTATGAAATTACAATATTAATAATTTATAACTTATTAAAGATACAATAATTAAACTACTTTAAAAGTCAAACATGTATGTACAGAAATAAATATTGAAATAAACATTTCATATGTTCAAAGTCATCATCTCAGCTCAGAAAATGAATGCATTGTCATCCCCACGTGAAGTAAAATTTGTAAACGCAATACTAAACCTAATGCTTACATTACTTTTCTAGCACATTAGGAGGATGTAATTCGACTCCGACGACATCAATGTATCGCTATAAATGTTTATAACAACCAGTTTATACCACACGCCTGACACGGTGAGCTTTGAATAAGACTACTTTTTATCACGTGATTCACGGCGTTTTGATTGGCTGACACGTCGAGGCCACTTCACGCAGTAGCTGAAATGAAAGTGGTTCACATTTTATTTTGACGATATTATTGAATATATATTTCTAACAGTTACTGATTTGAAGATCATAGATTTGTTAATTACCTGTTATAGTTGTAATTAATTATGAAAATGTCAGTTCTGCATATCAATTAGCGGCATTTCAACACAGGTTATATACTTACGCCCAGATTGGTAAACCCTGTTTACAAAACAGGTCAATTCATCCCAGGAATAGCTTTTTATTGTGCCAGAAACAAGTCACACAAAATCGTGCTTATCGAGTTATTTTTCAAAAGTTATTAAAACTTTCACTCAAAAAAGGCTCATGACTTTTGAGTGGAAGAATTGCCATATAGAATAGCCGCTTTATATATTCATGTCGACAGATAAAATACATCAAACCAACCACTCGTACCAAATTTTATAATGGGAGCTGACCCATAGGAGTTGCTGGTCGTTGTCCCGACATACTTAGGTGTCGATAAGACGTTAAACGATTTGAATCAATGCTAACGGCTCCAGAGGTAAACCAGGATCTCAGTCAAGTCTTATATAGGACGTGTATATAGAGGTTACACAGCCAGTGTGATATCTAAGGAGAGTGAACGAAATACCATATACAACAACCATGAATTTGTGTGACCTGTTGCAATAACAATAGAAAAGTAATTGTATGGACGAATTGACATGGTATGTTCCAGCTTGTGTTCTTTTCACAATATCAGACGAGGCGTATGGAAACGACCTAAAGTGAAATGCCGCTTATCAATATGCAAAACTGACAACTTCAGAAATGTATGCAGTCATTACAATGCATTGTTAACCATAACAAATTATGAGCAAGATTATCCTTTTTCAAAGCAATAATTTGATAGAAATCCTCAGGAAAATTAATTATCACAAAACAACTTCGAACTACTTTTGTGCGTCATCATTTGTGTGACCCCGTGAAGCGACGGTCAAGTGTAAGCCAATCAAATGCATTGAACCACGTGATTAATAAATAGTCCTGGTCAAAGGTCACCGTGTCAAGCAATGAAAACAGGTAAATGGTTTATTCCACGTGTCTACAGCCGTGTGTGTACTTCTGTCATTACTTATTTTGCTCCGAAGTTCTTGATTTTATTTTTGTGGTAGATGTACAAATGTACTAGTACATACTATACAAATAAGTCACTGGAAAGTATACTTCCTTGTAATTTATGATATTGTCTAAACTAGGGCATTTGTGATTTCCTTCTTCAAAACGTGACTTTATGTTCAAAAACCTCACCCTGGATTTATCAACCTTCCTTAACTAAGGATATCACTTTACTTAGGATATCATTTAACTTAGGACATCACTTAACTTAGGATATCCTTTAACTTAGGACATGACTTAACTTAGGACATCATTTAAAATTAAAATGTTCCCCGTGAAGTAACATTAGTTTAGGATACATGTACATACTGTAACGCTTTCCAGTGGAGAATATTAAGTCAAGGGACTGATTAACGTTACAGAGCAATAACACAAAACAGCCATACTGTCTCCGTAAACCACGAATTGTTAAATAGTATTACGTCTCTGAATGGCCCTGTCTCACGCGGGAACGACGGTATACAAAACTTACATAAATACGCGTATGAACTCAGTTATATGATAAGCTCATATCTAGTTTTCTGTAAATGTCTGACTTTCATAATTTGTAGGAAATATAACTCATCGTATGCTTACATAATTATAATGTTGTTTGTCTTTACTTTAAACATATTTTATTTACACATATTTGCAAATAGGATTTGGCACAAGTTATTATTGTTGTTTGTCATGCAAATGACAGCAATATTTTAAATATCAACTAAATCTATATGCTTAATATTTCAATTTCTACTCAATTTTGACTCAATGAAACTACCAAACTTAATCTGTTTCATTTGCTCATGAATTTGACCAGATTAACACCGATCAGTGCGTATGAATACATGGTTAAAATCCTTCCGCGGACGAATTTAACTTTTTCTACATTGCTGTTATAAGCATCGAATAATTATTAAAATTATCAAATTTATAATGTATTATTGTATTTTATGAAAGACCAGATATGCTAAATACTTTTATTTTGACGAAGTAATACTGTTTTTCAATCCTAAAATAGCGGACTATTTTACTCGACCGACTAGACATGCACAATCCGGAACTCCTCGAGCCTTTCCGCATTTAGACTTGCACAAGCTACAAGATATTAATATCTAGACCGACTTTTTTATTCGAGAAAAAAAACCAATTGAAATATAAGGATTGAATCTAGATTTGGTCGATTTCATGGGGTCATGAATTGAGTTGCTCTTGAGACAAATCATTAAATTTGTCTCAAGAGCAACTCAATTCATGACCCCATGAACTCGACCAAATCAAGATTCAATCCTTAAATGCACGTATTATTGTTATGGTTTTGATTAACATTCGTGTTTGTTGAATATTAGATATTTCTGACCGTATCACCATGCAAGATTCACACGAGGACGTGGAAATCGATTTATTGAATAATGAGGTGAAGAGACGTCCGAGCGCCGAGGTCCCGCCCCAGCGGGATGTGTGGTCCCGGAAAATCGAGTACCTGTTGTCGCTGGATCGGTTACACAGTCGGACTGGGCAGTGTGTGGAGGTTCCCCTACCTATGTATGAAAAATGGTGGAGGTTTGTAACCACCTACTTTTATGTTTACAGTATTTTACCTTTCATAAAAAGCATGAATTTTGTGAGAAATGGAATGTTGGATATTTAGACATTAAATACAGAATAGACTGTTATTATGTTACCAATCAATTAGCAAATCCGGAAGTTTGGCGATAGAAAGGGGTGATACATGTTATTGGTAAATGATCCAGTAAACAAAGTGCACCACTAAGCTGGCACGCAGTTGAAGAATGGATTCGGAATTTGGTTTGGGCTCCGCTTATTTATGTGACATTTGGCACTTCGTTTTGTGTATTCGTAAGCTATCTAAAAACCTCATCATTCCTGAACTGTTATAAAGATACTTGTTGAAACACGTCACGATTCCTTGAATATATAACTACCTGTGCGTTTTACATCGTCGACATCCAAGGGTTCTCTAAATTATACCTTCCTTCGGTGAACCATTGGTATGTACCGTGAACACATCGACAGCAGCACCTAACATGTCGGTTGGCGTAAGTCTGAGAATTGTCAACAAGTTAAGTCAGTATACGTTGATACAGGTTTTTCTGAAACCATATCACTGTGACCAAACTTTTTCATTTGACTTTTTTTTTTAAAGGAGTAATGCAAACTTGATGTCCCTGCGAAAAAAATTGCTTCACCCCACCTTTCTTCTATTTTCTGATGTCCTTCTTCATTCAAACTTATCCAACTGCTTTATATTCGTAATTATAAAAAGAGCTATATAACGTCGGAAAGTATTTGTAATCAAGCTGGTTAATGCAGTTGAGATTCCAACCTGTGGTGTTTATCTCTAGTTATACCTATTGTCTGGCCCATCCCATAACTATTCTTACAAATTGTTAATTGCTGTTGAAAATAAAAATAATGTTTTTATGTACTTATCTTAGCTATATCTATTGCTGTGTCCATCCACTGACGACTCTTATAAATCGTATACATTCCTATCACTAGTTACGTCCATCTCCTAACCTACATGTTGTATATATGTTGTTAAAATAGATGTTTCTATTGAACTTATAGGAGCGTTCCTCATCCCGTTTACGTTCTTCATGATAACCTGTGGATTCCCCCTATACTATCTCGAACTGTTACTGGGTCAGTTCTCCGGGAAAAGTCCAATGGTCGTCTGGAATATATGTCCTCTTCTCAAAGGTAAGTGTTGGTTTTCGGTAACACCTGTTCATGTATGTTAATGAGGTATATATTATATAGGATCAACCCCAGGACCTTAGAGTACTAGTCTGACGATCTAGTCAATGAAGCATTACAGTAGTCAGTAGGAAGCCATTAGTATTTTACTTATCGTAAATAGGTGCAACCACTCCAATATATTATAAAAGGTATACCATTGGTCGCCAATTTTAATGTGAAATGCGAATAAAATGTGTTCTTAAATGCTTTGAAGGAAATAGTATCACCATTTTAGTAATGCTAGCTTGACTTGGTTGTCACTTCAGCTCCTTTCAACACGAGGGCGTTCCATTATTTCACTCTCTTAATAAACATTAAATTTAAACACTTAAATAGATCATTCGGCCCAGACGCAACTAGAGTTATTTTGCCACTGTCCATCCTGGTCACTCAATTGACCAATGTCTCAAGTGACCAATGTAAAATATAAATATATCATTAGTTGAATATCTGGCCTATACTTTAGTATAATAAGAAAAAACGTGCTTCAATGGCATACCCCATTATACTATAGATGTTAATATACATGTGCATATACCGTAACGTTAATGAAATGTCCATTTGTGATTTTTGTGTATGGAGTTATTTCATTGTCATTCATACTCTAAAAAAAATCTCGACCCCGAAGGAATGTAGACATATAATTTACGTGATGGATATATTTTTGCTTACATCATGTTTTATTTCTCCCCATCTACCACCATGAAGTATTTTTCTCCCAAGTGAGTTTCATTTTGTTTGTATACTGTTTCGTTGCCTCAGTGTACAAAACATATATGTTGTATACGATACCACCTGTTTACAACCTCGTAAAAATAGTATAAATTGTCACAGGCAAATTACCAGATGAGCGTGACACTGCAGTAACCGAAACGTCATTCTATAATCACACACTTGTTGTGATATGTCTTTCTACTTCAATTAACATGAGTGTCATTTTCATTCGAAGAATTGTTTTCTGACATAAGATATAATTAAAATGACCAGGGGCATCAATATTTTTTATAACAAGAAGCTTGGTGGACCTGTATATCACACCTGGATATGGTGAAATTTTGAATATTGGAAAACATTCTACATTTCTACACAAGAAGGCCTTCGAAGAATTGGCTTTATTTCCCATTCCAGGCCAGTACCCACCGTATTTACAAAATTAGTTCTCCTTGTGCATCCTTTCCTTTTTGGTGCCGCCCCTCAGGACCCTAAGGGACCAAGCCCACTGTTAGTACAAAATAGGTTCTCCTTCACCTAAGGATGCTTCAGAACAAACAGGGATGAACTCCTTCATTTCTACAGAAGAAGAAGGTTTTTAAAGCAATTGCAATATCCTTCAGACATAGGACAGACCAACCGTTTATACACAATTGGTTCCCATTAAGTCAAATATTGGCCGAATCATTTCATTCATACGGTAGAAGAAGGATTTAACACAGTTTGGTGCATATTTCATCTGTTTATCAAAACCCATCAGGCCAGGCCTACCGTTTATACAAAATCTTCTTCGCCCAAGGAAGCTCCATACTACGACACGGCAAAAGCTTATCAGTCCTTCCGGCCAGATAAGCTAAATCTGTCGTGTGCTATAATGCGTGTGAAAATATTAAAATTGCATATATCAAAACATATATCAAAACAGGTATCAAAACATATATCAAAACAGATATTAAAACATATATCAAAACAGATATCAAAACATATATCAAAACAGATATTAAAACATATATCAAAACAGATATCAAAACAGATATCAAAACATATATCAAAACAAGTGTTGTCTTCACAGTGAAGCGACATTTAACTATAGTTAAGTATGTATGACAGGCAGAGACACATGTTTTATAGAAATGAAAAGTACTTGATCACTTGATATTTTTGTAGAATTTTAGATCCTTCAAATATCATACTTTCTTTAAGGCCAGATTAACATTTGTAAGACTTTCGTTTTCCGGCAATGGGAGTTGTGACTTTTTCGTGAATTTAGTTTTCAGTTAACTCACTAGTAAGTGAATGATTTCATTATTTTTCATATCGACCAAGGTTTCAAATCATCAATACAATGGTAGATAAAATGAAATACAAGATGTGACCGTGAACTAGTCTATAACAGAGGTAGACAACGTGACAAAACTAGGACAGTCATCGCATTCTTCATGTCTTGCTGGGCGTTTAAGCGAAATTTGATTCTGTCAAAGCGAATACACCTGTTGGTATACAAGGAAGTCTATCCTATGGTCCAATTATCAAGTGTAATTTCCACCACAGTAAATAACACCAATGAAAAGCGTGAACATAAATCACGTGTTATCTACTGTCCCTCACCATCGTTACAGATCAAAGTTACCTTGCCGATAACTATCGCTCGTTTTTCGTATCAGCAGGATAAAATTGATATTTTCTACTTTTCTTATTTAGTAAAATTTCTGTCAGTACCACACCCATGAAACGAAAAGTGTTTCAGATTTTAAATATTAAAAAGAAATTAAACCATACATTCGTTCAGACGGAACAAAATTCGGCTATGTTACATCACGTAACGCATGCGCGGAGGTGTTGTCTACGACGTCTAAGTAGTCTGAAGCGGAACGGAGCAGATAAAATCAGCAAGAAAAGGGGCAATATTTGAAGCAATAAAGCGAATGACTTTGGCACTTTGTAGATGGAATTATATTATCGTAGCTTAAATTGATTTGATTGGAAAGATAAAGCAATGTTTCCACATACGGACATGCACTTAGGGATATATCTACCATATAGACATGTAACCGGGGATATATTTACCATATAGACATGTAACTAGGGATATATCTACCATATAGACATGTAACTAGGGATATATCTACCATATAGAATGTAATCGGGGATATATCTACCATATAGACATGTAACTAGGGATATATCTACCATATAGACATGTAACTAGGGATATATCTACCATATAGACATGTAACTGGGATATATCTACCATATAGAATGTAATCGGGGATATATCTACCATATAGACATGTAACTAGGGATATGTCTACCATATAGACATGTAACGGGGATATATCTACCATATAGACATGTAACGGGGATATATCTACCATATAGACATGTAACTAGGGATAAATCTACCATATAGACATGTAACTAGGGATATATCTACCATATAGACATGTAACTAGGGATATATCTACCATATAGACATGTAACCTGGGATATATCTACCATATAGACATGTAACTAGGGATATATCTACCATATAGACATGTAACCGGGGATATATCTACCATATAGACATGTAACCGGGGATATATCTACCATATAGACATGTAACTAGGGATATATCTACCATATAGACATGTAACTAGGGATATATCTACCATATAGACATGTAACTAGGGATATATCTACCATATAGACATGTAACCGGGGATATATCTACCATATAGACATGTAACTAGGGATATATCTACCATATAGACATGTAACTAGGGATATATCTACCATATAGACATGTAACCGGGGATGTATCTACCATATAGACATGTAACTAGGGATATGTCTACCATATAGACATGTAACGGCTATATATCTACCATATAGACATGTAACGGGGATATATCTACCATATAGACATGTAACTAGGGATATATCTACCATATAGACATGTAATCAGGGATGTATCTACCATATAGACATGTAACGGGGATATATCTACCATATAGACATGTAACCGGGGATATATCTACCATATAGACATGTAATCGGGGATATATCTACCATATAGACATGTAACTAGGGATATATCTACCATATAGACATGTAACTAGGGATATTTCTACCATATAGACATGTAACCGGGGATATATCTACCATATAGACATGTAACTAGGGATATGTCTACCATATAGACATGTAACGGCTATATATCTACCATATAGACATGTAACGGGGATATATCTACCATATAGACATGTAACTAGGGATATATCTACCATATAGACATGTAATCAGGGATATATCTACCATATAGACATGTAACGGGGATATATCTACCATATAGACATGTAACCGGGGATATATCTACCATATAGACATGTAATCGGGGAGATATCTACCATATAGACATGTAACCGGGGATATATCTACCATATAGACATATAACTAGGGATATATCTACCATATAGACATGTAACGGGGGTATATCTACCATATAGACATGTGACTAGGGATATATCTACCATATAGACATGTAACTAGGGATATATCTACCATATAGACATGTTACTAGGGATATATCTACCATATAGACATGTAACCGGGGATATATCTACCATATATACATGTAACTAGGGATATATCTACCATATAGACATGTAACTAGGGATATATCTACCATATAGACATGTAACGGGAATATATCTACCATATAGACATGTAACGGGGATATATCTACCATATAGACATGTAACTAGGGATATATCTACCATATAGACATGTAACTAGGGATATATCTACCATATAGACATGTAACTAGTGATATACCTACCATATAGACATGTAACTAGGGATATATCTACCATATAGACATGTAACCGGGGATATATCTACCGTAGTAAAACTTTTGAAATTCTGTGTTAATAATTTCTCCGTCAGCAATCGATATCTGAAATCGTGAAAATTAAAACATACCCTTGATATGGAATCATCTGAGACATGTAAACACCTCTGGCAGGGGATGCAAAGATGCTGCTATCTAGAAATGGAAAATTAACGATTAGCAAATTGAAATCATCATATTTATCATTAAACGTAGTAGTAACCTCATCCGTGTTGGTTAAGTTGTAAGTAAAGATCATAGTATACCCGTTAGGAAATGATATTTTCAAGATGGTGGACCAGGAGAAGTTGGGCTTACACTTTAAGCTACAAAATCATTTATTTACAAGTACACTCTGACAGAGACAAGTACAAAATCTAACTCGGAAATACATCTTAGCGTATATTACAGTATTTGTTTACTGCTGTTTATTTCATAAGCAACAGTCAGTGATTCATTCTCAAACGTTGGATGAACTGTTGAACTCGGCATCGAGGCGTGATTTGCCGTGAACTTTCTCAAATTAAATTATTTAAACAGTGTTATGCCCATCTTCATTGTCAGAAAGTTCTCCATAAAAACTCACTTTAACGCAATGTGATGTTTGACGACAGAAAACATGACTTTGTTTACGATACGGACTAGACTTATTAGAAATTTTGACAGTAAATCTTATGGATTGTTTAAAAAAAATATGATGCAATTTGCTTTTTTAATGTGTACAAGTTAATGCATGCTGCTTCTTGGCACTTGACGCACTTTTTTTATTTTCGAAATCGCTGAAATTTTGTGAATTACTTAAGATAAGTTAATGGCGCGAAAAATGTGACGTCACAATACGACAATTGACGTTGCGTATTGATTTGAGAAAAAGAATCCCATTTAAAACCAGTAAAATTGTACATAAAACATGTTTTAAATTAGAAAATCATTTTAAAAAATTAATTATAAGCGTTGATGTCAATTATTATATAATAACTAAAAAAAATGTCATCAATGCTTAAATGAAATTGGAAACAGCCTGCATTTTATAACGTACTTAACGGGCCGTAAAATGTAAAGGATGACGGACAAACGGGTACGTTATGTACTCACTACACGACTACAATGTACCTACACACTAACACAACATCCCAGTATGAATATTGTATATACATGTATATCCTTGTAATATAGGAAGGATGAACGTGAAAGGTGACTGCTCGACCCTAATCCCCATTCGTCGGATTGTGCTCTCGTTACACCTCATGAATCCGCAATATGCCATAGACATGACTCTGCTGTTGGTGAATTAATTAGCCATGTCGGGGGAAAAAACCCCACAATCAAATAATTTGCATAATCTAAGTCTTTTGAAGTTCATTTTTGAATAAGAATATATTTCTTATGTTACGTCAATTTTAACCATTGGTTGTTTGGCAGATAACGCCGCTGTCACTTTAAAGATTGTTATTTTCTATTTTTTGCTTCTGTAATAGCAAAAGCCTGAGCATGTGAACATATATCGCTCGCCTGGTTTATCATAATCGTTTTACTTGTGCATGTATAATTTCTAATTTTTATTTCCGATGTTATCACACAAAACATCTAGCTTTGGCATCTTTAACGAATTATGGACACGTGAAGTATGATTAGGAATTCCATTGTAAGTCAGATCCAAGAGAATGTTTAACGCAATCCTTAACGATAACAAGCTTGTGTGACTATCATTGTAGCCTATTATAGCAACACTCGTGAAACTCAGCAAAACATTAAGTGTCATCAAGCTGTTAAAATCTCGCCGTTTTATGATGTCTATATTTCCCCCATACTCTCGACACTGTTATCATACTTTTTGAGGGAAAATATATGGAATGTTCTCATGTCATCTTGTCGTTTATACATAGCACATATTAATGACTACATTGAAAGACTTTTGTAACTACATTGTATGAAGCTGTTTTCAATGCAACAAAACACCGAAATTTCTTGTTAATAAAGACAGTCTTCATATACATGTATGTAGTATGTGGACACTTTCGGACAGGGGGAAAGGCCCTACAGTGACAAAAGGATACTGGACATACATGGGGTTTTACATTGGTATATTCTGTATGGTACGACTATTGTCATTAAATGGAAAAAAACTTTTAATCCGGAAACAAAAAAATCCACATATCTTAAATAGGCAATAGATTTCATTGCAATTCATATTCAAAATCGTCAATTGCAGGCCTAGGGGTACTTGATGGTGTTCGTGTCTATGGTCGTCCCGTGGTATATCGGCGTGGTTCTAGCCTGGGTGCTCTACTACCTCGGGTATTCATTTTCGACAAACTTACCCTGGTCTTCGTGTGACAACGACTGGAACACAGACAGATGTGTGGTGTTGAGGACGGCTGGCGGTGTATTACCCAACTCAACCAACTTAACAAATCTCTACGATACAAACCTCACGGTGATTCCAGCTAACATCTCCGTAGCTGGAGAAATAGGGAACTTTCAAACATCGGCGCTAGAATTCTGGAGGTTTGTTTTATGCGTGAATGTAATTGTGTAAAAAAGTATCTAAAACGCGTGTCCAAGTAATGCCAAATGTATTGAACTATATTGATAATCCCATATGGTTTATAAACTATATTTCCGGCATAGCGCATATAGCAGTCTCGAAAGGAACGGAATGTTCCTAAGATTTGTCGGTATTGGCGGAAAGGCCCGAGGTTATCCGATTGGGCCTACAGGCGAGTAGCTGCCATGTTTTTTTGTTTTGGAATTTTTTTATTTTCTTCCATACATGTGCATACATGTAGCTATACATAATATTGGTGTATATTTAATTGCAACAATTACACTTTTTCATACGCTTAATAAAAATTCGCTCATCAATACATGAAGTATACCTCAGATGCAGTTTCGTCACAATACATTAAATCGTGCAATCGTATAAAATGAATGTGTTCATCACGATTTCATATTATCTCATTGTGTAATGTGGCTGATAGAACATGCTCTTATATATATATATATATGTCAAGTAGTAATAACGACAGTACAGACAAGTAAATTGTCAAATTTTCGAGGCAATCTGCCCCTTTATCAAGACACAGGTAAATTACATACGATCACATATAGACATAATACATGGAACAGTTACACAAATATAGTAGGTATAAACAACAAAAAGTATCATAATGTTGTAAAAATGATCCCCCTCGGTCGATACTAAATTCGCCGAGGGCCTATTATGATTAATAAGGAAACATCTTTGGTGGTGAACAGATGCTAAAAGTAAATGAATGAATGAATGAATGAACAAATAAATAAATAAATAATATAACTTAAAGGTTTAACAGAAACCGCGATGCTTTTCTGTTAAACCTTTAAGTTATATTATTTATTTATTTATTTGTTCATTCATTCATTCATTCATTCATTCATTCATTTACTTTTAGCATCTGTACACCACCAAAGATGTTTCCTTATTAATCATAATAGGCCCTCGGCGAATTTAGTATCGACCGAGGGGGATCATTTTTACAACATTATGATACTTTTTGTTGTTTATACCTACTATATTTGTGTAACTGTTCCATGTATTATGTCTATATGTGATCGTATGTAATTTACCTGTGTCTTGATAAAGGGGCAGATTGCCTCGAAAATTTGACAATTTACTTGTCTGTACTGTCGTTATTACTACTTGACATATATCTATTTCTAGTAATACGCATCCAACATTTGTTTGTTAGGATCCAGTACCTATATTGGTTTATACCGTCGTTATTACTTACTAGACCCTATATATATATATATTTTTTTTTTTTTTTTTTGTGTTGTTATAGCTATTTGTGGTATACTTCAGGTAAGGATATGAGTAGCTGCCATGTTAGCAAACAGACTGTCGTATTTACACCAACAAATCAATTGTACATTTTTGTTATTTTTTGTGTGGTCCGGAAATGTGATTGAATGGTGGGTAGGTCAATTGAAAAAATATAGTAAGATTTGAAAGTATGACCTAGATTACCTGGTATGATTTATCATAAGTTATTTAGCTGTCAACATCGGAAACATGGCGGCCAAGTGGACGATAAAGTGGCATTATCTTCTAAGAACAAGTTCACAAAGAGAATAATAATCCGCATGTCGCAGAAAGAAAGGACAGGTGTCTTTCGGATTGGATTTCAGATGCTTTTCATTGATAACGTGAATTATTCAATTTAAAATGACGTCACGAACAATGACATGACCCCGATAGGTGGATACGTCCTATAAATGACGTCACGAACAAGGACGTGACCCCGACGATAGGTGGATATGTCCTCTAAATGACGTAACGAACAACGACATTACCACGATAGGTGGATACGTCCTCTAATGACTTCATGAACAATGACATGACCCCGATAGGTGGATACGTCCTATAAATGACGTCACGAACAAGGACATGACCCCGATAGGTGGATATGTCCTCTAAATGACGTCACGAACAATGACATGACCTCGATAGGTGGATACGTCCTATAAATGACGTCACGAACAAGAACATGACCCCGATAGGTGGATATGTCCTCTAAATGACGTCACGAACAACGACATTACCACGATAGGTGGATACGTCCTATAAATGACGTCACGAACCATAACATAACCCCGATAGGTCAACAATACTAATTGTAATATGGCTGGAGTGTTTCCTTAATTTTTTTATTGGCCAATTTCCTGTTTCCCTCACAAAGCTACCGAATACCAATATCATTTGGGTCGGTTATTCACACAGATATCAATCAGAAAGGATATTTAACCATCAAGATTTCGAACAGATCTGCAATCTTTGTCTCCAATCACGCAACGTGTTACTTTTAACAACAGCCAATCACCATGCTGGAAAATCACGCAACGTGTTACTTTTAACAACAGCCAATCACCATGCTGGAAACAAACGATTGTTTGACATCACTTTGCTTACAATAAGAAAGACGAGATACCCTAACAACGTTTCGCTACAATAAACGAAAAGGATTTACAAGATATTTTGAAGGAAAAAGACTTGCTGAACACCTGGAAAAATACCGCAACAAAACTTTTCGGCCATATTTAAGTGCCAAAGGTCAGTCTGCATGCCGACTTTGAAAACTTTAGTCAACATGATTTGGACAGGAGCATTGGGATGTTTTCATTCATTCGTTTTAGTTGGCCATATTACAAATCAGTTATTGCCTTTGGTTGGGCTGTACACGGGACTATACGGACCTGGTCAAGAGTTTGTTCGTCGAGGCCGCAGGATTTGATGAATACCCAAATGATATTGGTATTCGGTAACTTTGTGAGGGAAACAGGAAATTGACCAATGAAAATCAAGGAAACACCCCAGCCATATTACAATTAGTATTGTTGACCTATCGGGGTCATGTCATTATTCGTGACGTCATTTTAAGTTGAATCATTCACCTTATCAATAATAATTAATAATTAATAATTATCATTGTCTACTGTTAATTTCAGAAAAAAAATAAAGCTACCGAATACCAATATTATTTGGGTCGGTTATTTACACAGATATCTATCAGAAAGGATATTTAACCATCAAATGTTTTTTTTATCTAAGTTCTATGTCGTTGATCAAAATCAGTTTGTGTTAAAAAAATCCATAATCGCGTTGTCCTTTCTCTTTAAGCATACAACATACTGATCTTTACTCTTATGCTTAACAGGTACAAGGTCCTAAACATATCCAGCGGAATAGACAACTTGGGAAGCGTACAGTGGCACACAGTTCTCATGTTGCTTCTCGCCTACGCACTGTCATTTGCATGCATTGTAAAAGGCGTGAAATCTGTTGGCAAGGTAAGAAAGATTTAATGAACAGATACCATGGGAACATATCTGTTTACATCAGTCCGATATGAAGATGTTTATTTATACCAGGCTATAAAACGTCTACAGACATAAAAAATCGTGTTTTGTATAATATATAATCTTACTGGGTGGGATATCTGACAATAAAACTGCTAATATTGAACGGAACACATATCATGCAACACACAATGAGTTTGTTTGCTGGGTGTATATCCCCGGTAACAGCCAGTGTCATTTCGAGGCGCTGTCTCCTTTGAGAAGTTGATGCGCACTAGGTGTCTTGTTATACATGTACATTCGCAAATTCTTATTTTTTTGATACACCCATCAAGTGCGAGTAGCTTATTTTCGTTTTATGTTTTCGAGAATCATTTCTTGCTACCTTGAATTGATTCAAAACTATTATTAAATTTAAAAGTCTCATATCGCAATCAGGAAATGGTTCTCCTTATAAATGCATCACAATAAAAACCCAGACTTACTATAAATGATTAGTAAAACCCCAGACTTACTATAAATGATATCTTAAGGGGCATCTAAACAGCAAATCCAGTCAAAACATTGATATTTTACAGGCCTATAGATCTCCTTTAAGCCATATTTGTGTAATATTATTCTCAGCTGCCATTTGCATTTCAAGGTCAAAACAAAATAAGTGTTTATACGTACATACAGTAAAATCCGGTCAAACAAATGCTCCTACCCTGTGCTATAGACACTTGTGAACATAACAGCATGGCTATTTTTCAGGTTTGATAATTTGCGTGACTTAGAATTATTCCATGCCAAATCTTACCACAAAGTTACTCTACAGAAGAAACTGGTAGCATCTATAGCATATTATTTGTGATTGTAAGAAGCTACATGTCCAAACAAACATTTTGGTATATTACATGACATTTTTTGTGCAAATCTTAAGGTATTTATTCGTGTTTGAAATTCAACACTATTCTGCTATATAGATGACCCTTAATTAAGATCAAATCTTCTGTTCCAATGTATCAGTCCGAATGTTTATAAAGATTCTCCATTCCACTACTTGTCCATTTTGGCTTCCATACCTTTATACTTATAATTTATAGTTTACCACACTTTATAGTCAGATATGTCTTATTATACCTTTTCTGGACACTCACCCTTCGAACACTGCCATGACAGTTTGTACACTGCCATACCGGTTTGTACACTGCCATACCGGTTTGTACACTGCCGTACCGGTTTGTACACTGCCATACAGGTTTGTACACTGCCATACCGGTTTGTACACTGCCGTACCGGTTTGTACACTGTCATACAGGTTTGTACACGGCCATACCGGTTTGTACACTGCCATACAGGTTTATACACTGCCATATAGGTTTATACACTGCCATACCGGTTTGTACACTGTCATACCAGTTTGTACACTGCCACACTGGTTTGTACACTGCCGTACCGGTTTGTACACTGTCATACCCGTTAGTACACACACTGCCATGCCGGTTTGTACACTGCCATATCGGTTTGTACACTGTCATGCCGGTTTGTACACTGCCATACCGGTTTGTACACTGTCGTACCGGTTTGTACACTGTTATACCGGTTTGTACACTGTCATACCGGTTTGTACACTGTCATACCCGTTAGTACACACACTGTCATGCCGGTTTGTACACTGCCATACCGGTTTGTATACTACCATACCGGTTTGTACACTGTTATACCGGTTTGTACACTGTCATGCCGGTTTGTACGCTGCCATACCGGTTTGTTCACTGTCATACCGGTTTGTACACTGCCATACCGGTTTGTACACTGTCATACCGGTTTGTACAGTGCCATACCGGTTTGTACGCTGTCATACCGGTTTGTACACTGCCGTACCGGTTAATACACTGTCATACCGGTTTGTACACTGGCATACCGGTTTGTACATTGCCATACCCGTTAGTACACTGCCACACTGGCTTGTTCACTGCCATACCGGTTTGTACGCTGTCGTACCGGTTTGTACACTGTCATACCGGTTTGTACAGTGCCATACCGGTTTGTACGCTGTCATACCGGTTTGTACACTGCCGTACCGGTTAATACACTGTCATACCGGTTTGTACACTGGCATACCGGTTTGTACATTGCCATACCCGTTAGTACACTGCCACACTGGCTTGTTCACTGCCATACCGGTTTGTACACTGTCGTACCCGTTTGTACACTGTCATACCGGTTTGTACACTGTCATACCGGTTTGTACACTGTCATACAGGTTTGTACACTGTCATACCGGTTTGTACATTGCCATACCCGTTAGTACACTGCCACACTGGCTTGTTCATTGCCATTCCGGTTTGTACACTGTCATACCGGTTTGTTCATTGCAATACCGGTTTGTACACTGTCATACCCGTTAGTACACTGCCACACTGGCTTGTTCACTGCCATACCGGTTTGTACACTGTCATACCCGTTTGTACACTGCCATACCCGTTTGTACACTGTCGTACCGGTTATTACACTGCCATACTGGTTATTACACTGTCATACCGGTTTGGACACTGCCATACCGGTTATTACACTGTCATACCGGTTTGTACACTGCCATACCGGTTTGTACACTGCCATACCGGTTTGTACACTGCCATACCGGTTTGTACACTGTCATACCGGTTTGTACACTGCCATACCGGTTTGTACACTGTCATACCGGTTTGTACACTGCCATACCGGTTTGTACACTGTCATACCGGTTTGTACACTGCCATACCGGTTTGTACACTGTCATACCGGTTTGTACACTGCCATACCGGTTTGTACACTGTCATACCGGTTTGTTCATTGCCATACCGGTTTGTATACTGCCATACAGGTTTGTACACTGCCGTACCGGTTATTACACTGTCATACCGGTTTGTACACTACCATACCGGTTTGTACACTGTCATACCCGTTTGTACACTGTCGTACCGGTTATTACACTGCCATACCGGTTATTACACTGTCATACAGGTTTGTACACTGCCATACCGGTTATTACACTGTCATACCGGTTTGTACACTGCCATACCGGTTTGTACACTGCCATACCGGTTTGTACACTGTCATACCGGTTTGTACACTGTCATACCGGTTTGTACACTGTCATACCGGTTTGTACACTGTCATACCGGTTTGTACACTGCCATACCGGTTATTACACTGTCATACCGGTTTGTACACTGCCGTACCGGTTTGTACACTGCCGTACCGGTTTGTACACTGTCGTACCGGCTTGTACACTGCCATGCCGGTTTGTACACTGCCATACCGGTTTGTACACTGTCATACCGGTTTGTACACTGCCATACCGGTTTGTACATTGCCATACCCGTTTGTACACTGTCATACCGGTTTGTACACTGCCGTACCGGTTTGTACACTGTCATACCGGTTATTACACTGTCATACCGGTTTGTACACTGCCATACCGGTTTGTACACTGTCATACCGGTTTGTACACTGCCGTACCGGTTTGTACACTGTCATACCGGTTTGTACACTGCCATACCGGTTATTACACTGTCATACCGGTTTGTACACTGCCATACCGGTTTGTACACTGCCGTACCGGTTTGTACACTGTCGTACCGGCTTGTACACTGCCATGCCGGTTTGTACACTGCCATACCGGTTTGTACACTACCATACCGGTTTGTACACTGTCATACCGGTTTGTACATTGCCATACCCGTTTGTACACTGTCATACCGGTTTGTACACTGCCATACTGGTTTGTTCATTGCCATACCCGTTAGTACACTGTCATACAGGAGTGAGAATGTCCTGTTCTTTAAGACAATCCACGAGTCTCCTCCCATTGACCGTCTCATACTAGAGACCACGAACATTGGACGATAACTTCTCATGTGCATTCGCAGTGTTTAAATGAACGTCCTTGACCTTTTAAGGTTAGCTCTACTGATCTTGGCTTAAATTGACAGACTATTATCAATGAGATTGATAATAAATTTAATAATAAAATAATTTGATCCTATATTTTAAATCGACTAATAGAAGAAACTAGCCACAGCAATTTAACACCGCATCATGTGCTAAAAACAAAGAAATAATAGTTTAGATTGAAATACAATATAATACATATAGATAAAGAGAAATTTAATAAATCAGATGGCAATTTTTATAAAGTTGTAACCTCGTCAAGTTTCTGATTTTACAATTCTTCCTAATCAATTGTCAATCTTAGAATTAGTTTCCTCTTCCCGTCAACAATTTAGACTCTTTAACATCACTGAAGAGCCGCGAGAGGATTAAAGAGATGTATGTTGCAGTTTAATTCAACTTTGCAATTTTGTATATCACTCTCAATCTGTATTGATTGTATATCACTCTCAATCTGTATTGATTGTATATCACTCTCAATCTGTACTGATTGTATATCACTCTCAATCTGTATTGATTGTATATCACTCTCAATCTGTATTGATTGTATATCACTCTCAATCTGTATTGATTGTATATCACTCTCAATCTGTATTGATTGTATATCTCTCTCAATCTGTATTGATTGTATATCACTCTCAATCTGTATTGAAAGATGCCAGCTATGTTTCCTTGACCAACCCTTCATAATATGGTACTTTCTTATACGTCAATGAAATGGTACATTTTTATTTAACAGGTAGTTTACGTCACGGCCACGCTTCCCTACGTCCTGTTGACCGTCATCCTTGTTCGCAGTTTGACACTAGATGGCGCGGTAGATGGTATTATTTATTACATAAAACCAGACTTCAGCAGACTGATGCATTTTCAGGTAAACAAAGTTGACATTCTATGGTAAACAGAACTACCTGAATTAGTACTACGCGTGTTCATTGTCTTATGGGTTGACGGTGGTCTATACAATGATCATTTTTGGGTTGTTACGTATTATGGGTAGACTGTGGTTTTAAAATGTTCGTTTTTGGGCCGTTAAGTATTGTAGGTAGACTATGGTTTTAAAATGTTTGTTTTTTTTTTTTGGTTGTTAAATATTAAGTAGACTGTGGTTTTCAAAATGTTCATTCTTGGGTCGTTAAGTATTGTGGAATGACTAGTTAATAAAACGATCATTCTTTGGCTGTTGAGTGTTGTGAGTTACCTGTAGTTTATAAAATGATCATTTTTGGACTGTTACGTATTGCGGGTAGACTGTGGTTTAACAATCTGAATTTTTGGGTTGTCAGATACATGTCATGTATTGTGTATCTTTGTACAATCCTTTAATATCGTAATAATTTTGGATTTGGTAGATGTTGTTTTTCAAACGAAATCATGTTTTGAATTTCAGGTATACCTTTGTATATCAACATGTCCTTTGGGTGGTTTTGTAGGTATGTTCATGGTTTTTTCAGGTTTTTTTCAGCTATATTCAATTATTTTATGAATTTTATATATTGTATATAGGTATGATTTCAGTCTATAGATACACTTTTGTATAACACATGTTCGTTTTGATGTCTGTGATTCGATATTTATACATATGTTTTTTGTAGGTATTTTGATGTTTCTTACAGGTTTTTCAGCTATATTATAATCTTTTATTAGTTGTTTATATGGTATATATACATGATTTCTGTCTATTGATACACTATTGTATGATAATCTTCTTAATATCTGTGATTCAATATCTAAGTGTTTATTGTTTTGAAAATATTTCGTATCTTATAAACATCTTTAAGCTTTGGATGTATAACTTGGTATTTACCTGTTCCTACAGGTATGGTTCGAAGCCGCCCTACAGGTGTTTTATTCCTTGGGGCCTGCCTGGGGCGGGGTCATTACCATGGCCAGCTTTAACAAATTCCAGAACAAATGTTTGGGGTAAGTTAAAAAAATGTTTTACCGATAGGTACAAATGCTGTTCCTGAATAAATCTTACCAATTATTACTTCATACTTCGACTGTATACCATAGTAAGGTCTATAATCAACATCATAGTTAGATCATTATAATTGTACCACTAGTTTATATTACTGGGAAGTAGGTTTTAAAGTTGTCGGGAGGTTTCTGATGTTGTATCAGACCTTTAGAGATTTGATATAGGCCGACTGACATCAGAACTCTTGCCATAGTGAGAAGTTTGAAAAAAGTCCCGTGGTTTGTTTTCAACTAATATGTATTCAATATGAATAGCGGTACCTATGTTTATGTGACTCTCTATATATTTATGTGACGGGTGACAAAATTCTGTGTATTTATGTGTCTAGTGGCTTAATGATTCTTGTGACGCTATTCTGTATGTGTTCATGTTTGTAGTGACGTCATGCTGTACATTGTATGTGTTCATGTTTGTAGTGACGTCATGCTGTAGGTGTTCATGTTTGTAGTGACGCTATACTGTATGTGTTCATGTTTGTAGTGACGTTATGCTGTAGGTGTTCATGTTTGTAGTGACGTTATACTGTAGGTGTTCATGTCTGTAGTGACGCTATGCTGTAGGTGTTCATGTTTGTAGTGACGCTCTACGGTAGGTGTTCATGTTTGTAGTGACGCTATACTGTAGGTGTTCGTGTTTGTAGTGACGTTATGCTGTTCATGTTTGTAGTGACGTTATACTGTCGGTGTTCATGTTTGTAGTGACGTTATACTGTAGGTGTTCATGTTTGTAGTGACGTTATACTGTAGGTGTTTATGTTTGTAGTGACGTTATACTGTAGGTGTTCATGTTTGTAGTGACGTTATACTGTAGGTGTTCATGTTTGTAGTGACGCTATACTGTAGGTGTTCGTGTTTGTAGTGACGTTATACTGTACATGTTTATGTTTGTAGTGACGTTATACTGTAGGTGTTTATGTTTGTAGTGACGTTATACTGTACATGTTTATGTTTGTAGTGACGTTATACTGTAGGTGTTTATGTTTGTAGTGACGTTATGCTGTAGGTGTTTATGTTTGTAGTGACGTTATACTGTAGGTGTTTATGTTTGTAGTGACGTTATACTGTACATGTTTATGTTTGTAGTGACGTTATACTGTAGGTGTTTAAGTTTGTAGTGACGTTATGCTGTAGGTGTTCATGTTTGTAGTGACGTTATACTGTACATGTTTATGTTTGTAGTGACGCCATGCCGTGTTTATGTTTCTAGAGACGCTGTACTCTGTGTATTTATGGACATGTTTACGGCGTTTTACTGTGGATTTGTCGTCTTCTCAATCGTTGGATTCCTCGCTCATGAGTCGGGGATGAGAGTGGATGAGGTGGTGGAAGCAGGTATGTTTCGTCAGGGAAAACACTGGTTACAGAATTACAAAATGTTTAACACTGTATAGTTTATGTTTACGGCTGAAGTGAAATGATTATTTTATGATTGTTGTTTACCAAGGTCCGGGTTTGATATTCCTAACCTACCCAGAAGCCCTTGTACGACTTCCGTTTCCGCAACTTTGGTGTGTACTCTTCTTCGTCATGCTCGTGTTTGTCGGCATAGACAGTCAGGTAAGGCGCATCACATCCCTTAATTCATTTGTATATCTTTGATTTCATCTACACATCACTGATTCCATCTATACATCTCCAATTTCATCGTAATGATATAAAAAAGACGATATCCCACACGATATTGTCACAGGATATCTCATCGCATGGTATCCTCACTAGATATTCCAAAACATGATATCCCAACACACTATATCCAAACACAAGATATCCCAACACATGATATCCCAACATATGATATCCTCACACAATATTTCCCAACACACTATATCCAAACACAAGATATCCCAAAACACGATATCCCCACACGATATCTCAACAAGATATCCGCATACGATAATCCCAACAAGATATCCGCATACGATATCCCAACAAGATATCCGCATACGATATCCTTACATAATATCCACCTACGATATCCCCACACGATATTCTCACAGATGTCCTAACACGATAATCCAATACACGATATCACTACATGATCTTTTTACACTGTATCCAATGTAGCCTTTTTCTCTATGATAAGGAAAAATGTAAGTTGATCAAAGGGAATGGTGTTAATATACAGTGTATGTTGGTTATTGATTGTAATGTTAATATACAGTGTATATCGAGTGTGGTGTTAATATACAGTGTATGTTGGTTATTGATTGTAATGTTAATTAATACTGTTGGTTATATTGAGTGTGGTATTCATTAAGTGTTTGGTTTTTGAGAGTGGTGTTGATTGGCAGTGTTTGATTTTTGAGAATGGTGTTTATTAACAGTTTGGGTTATTGGAGACCGTCGTCAGTGGACTTGTTGATATGTACCCTAAGACACTGGGAAGACACAAGCTACCCCTTATCGGCGTGTTGTTCCTACTCTACGTACTCACCAGTCTGATTTTTGCGTCACAGGTAAATAAAAAAATCCGTTCTGACACTTTTAGAGGAGAGATGTGTTATATATATAAAGGTACCTGTTTAGAATTGCCCATCACATAAAAATCGATCATACCTTACAAAATGTGAAAGCGTATTTTTATACCCCCGCAACGAAGTTAGGGGGTGGGGGGTATACTGGAATCAGATTGTCTGTCCGTCCGTCCGTCCGTCTGTCTGTAGACACATTTTGTCCGGACAACTCCTCCTAAACTGATGGGCCGATTCCAATGAAACTTCACACACATATTAATGATTATGTGCAGATGTGCATGCCACTTTCTTTTTCTCAAAATTATGGTTGCTATGGCAACTGGTCACTATACACAGGTTTTCCGATAAGAACCATAACTTTAAGATTGTCCGGACAACTCCTCCTAAACCGAAGGGCCGATTTCAATGAAACTTCACACAAATATAGAGGACCATGTGTAGATGTGCATGCCACTTTCTTTTTCTCAAAATTATGGTTGCTATGGCAACTGGTCGCTATATTACTGGGTTATCTTAGTAAACCTCTAATTAAGAGTTCCAATTCACCATTGACTCGTGCAGATTGCGGGGGTATTAGTCAGCCATCCTGGCGACAGTTCTAGTTCTTGACAGTTTTCATAGAGGAAGGCAATGCTGAACGTTTCACAGACACGATTTATTTATCAACAAGACTAACTCAGGGTAAACGCCACATGATTAACGTCGTGGGTCACACTAACGAACTTATGAACTCATTCCTGAATACAAATATATTTTGTTTTAAACTACATGTATATATAAGGACAGGGAAGAATATTTAAATGTCAGACCAGAACCGCTCTGGGGTATCCCGATAAAGCGTTCATCTGACCAGGAGCATAGTGTTACTTTCAGACTACCCCGATAAAGCGTTCATCTGACCAGGAACGTAAAGTTATTTCCGTTTATTTGTAGGCTATAACTAAATATTGATGAACTCGTGATTTCATTGTTACCGTTAATAATATTTTGAGAATGGGAGAACAGTTTTAAAGTGTACTTGACATATCCGGTTCATTCATTTCAAAACAGTTTAAAATCTACCGGTTTTATTTTACCCAAATAATTGTTTTTTATGTGTCGGATGGTTTTTTTTTACATGATATTTTAATGCTGAATTATACACATGTTAATTGCCGTGAAAGTTATCATTAATTAACCATTGTTTATTTCCAGGCTGGGGTATACATTTTCCAGGTGATCGATTGGTACATCGCCTCCTACTGTATCTTCGTCGGCACACTTCTGGAGTGTGTCATTATTGGGTTTCTTTACGGTACGTGTTTATATGCCTATGATCATATTGTTACGTATAGCATAATTTCATGGTATGCCAACCTATTAATTTTAAGTGGCACAGTGAGAGAGGCGTCTATTTCAGTGAAAGGATAGCATGCTAACGTTTGATGTTCTTGTTCAATGCTGGAGTATCATATGTAGACGCCAATAAGTATATTTCGAATTATGGCTGTACCGATATATTGGGACAGTCCCTACATACATGTATAGCAAGTTCCCTGGCTCTAGTACAGTACAAACATTATGGTGAACAGATTGATATATATCATTACAAAGATTATTTATGATGTATACCAGCACCACGTACTATAGTCTGACAGTGTAAATCAGTGTACATTTAGCACCATGTACTGTAGTCTGACAGTGCAAAGCAGTGTACATTTAGCACCATGTACTATAGTCTGACAGTGTAAAGCAGTGTACATTTAGCACCATGTACTATAGTCTGACAGTGTCAAGCAGGGTACATTTAGTACCATGTACCATAGTCTGACAGTGTAAAGTAGTGTACATTTAGTACCATGTACTATAGTCTGACAGTGTAAAGCAGTGTACATTTAACACCATGTACTATAGTATGACAGTGTAAAGCAGTGTACATTTAGCACCACGTACTATAGTCTGACAGTGTAAAGTAGTGTACATTTAGCACCATGTACTTTAGTCTGACAGTATCAAGCAGTGTATATTTAGTACCATGTACTATAGTCTGACAGTGTAAATCAGTGTACATTTAGCACCACGTACTATAGTCTGACAGTGTAAATCAGTGTACATTTAGTACCATGTACTATAGTCTGACATTGTAAAGCAGTGTACATTTAGCATCATGTACTATAGTCTGACAGTGTTAAGTAGTGTACATTTAGCACCATTTACTATAGTATGACAGTGTAAATCAGTACATTTAGCACCATGTACTATAGTCTGACAGTGTAAATCAGTACATTTAGCACCATGTACTATAGTCTGACAGTGTAAAGCAGTGTACATTTAGTACCATGTACTGTAGTCTGACAGTGTAAAGCAGTGTACATTTAGTAACATGTACTATAGTATGACAGTGTAAATCAGTGTACATTTAGCACCATGTACTATAGTATGACAGTGTAAAGCAGTGTACATTTAGTACAATGTACTTTAGTCTGACAGTGTAAATCAGTGTACATTTAGCACCATGTACTATAGTCTGACAGTGTAAATCAGTGTACATTTAGCACCATGTACTATAGTCTGACAGTGTAAAGCAGTGTATATTTAGCACCATGTACTGTAGTCTGACAGTGTAAAGTAGTGTACATTTAGAACCACGTACTATAGTATGACAGGGTGAAGCAGTGTACATTTAGCACCATGTACTATAGTCTGACAGTGTAAAGTAGTGTACATTTAGTACCATGTACTACAGTATGACAGTGTAAAGCAGTGTACATTTAGCACCATGTACTATAGTCTGACAGTGTTAAGTAGTGTACATTTAGTACCATGTACTATAGTCTGACAGTGTAAAGTAGTGTACATTTAGCACCACGTACTATAGTCTGACAGTGTAAAGCAGTGTACATTTAGCACCATGTACTATAGTCTGACAGTGTAAAGCAGTGTACATTTAGCACCATGTACTATAGTCTGACAGTGTAAAGCAGTGTACATTTAGCACCATGTACTATAGTCTGACAGTGTAAAGCAGGGTACATTTAGCACCATGTACTATAGTATGACAGGGTGAAGCAGTGTACATTTAGTACCATGTACTATAGTATGACAGTGTAAAGTAGTGTACATTTAGTACCACGTACTATAGTGTGACAGTGTAAAGTAGTGTACATTTAGTACCATGTACTATAGTCTGACAGTGTAAAGCAGGGTACATTTAGCACCATGTACTATAGTATGACAGTGTAAAGCAGTGTACATTTAGCACCATGTACTATAGTCTGACAGTGTAAAGCAGTGTACATTTAGCACCATGTACTATAGTCTGACAGTGTAAAGCAGTGTACATTTAGTACCATGTACTGTAGTATGACAGGGTGAAGCAGTGTACATTTAGTACCATGTACTATAGTATGACAGTGTAAAGTAGTGTACATTTAGTACCACGTACTATAGTGTGACAGTGTAAAGTAGTGTACATTTAGTACCATGTACTATAGTCTGACAGTGTAAAGCAGGGTACATTTAGCACCATGTACTATAGTATGACAGGGTGAAGCAGTGTACATTTAGCACCATGTACTATAGTCTGACAGTGTAAAGTAGTGTACATTTAGTACCATGTACTACAGTATGACAGTGTAAAGCAGTGTACATTTAGCACCATGTACTATAGTCTGACAGTGTAAAGCAGTGTACATTTAGCACCGTGTACTATAGTCTGACAGTGTAAAGCAGTGTACATTTAGTACCACGTACTACAGTCTGACAGTGTAAAGCAGTGTACATTTAGCACCACGTACTATAGTCTGACGGTGTAAATCAGTGTACATTTAGCACCATGTACTATAGTATGACAGTGTAAATCAGTGTACATTTAGCACCATGTACTATAGTCTGACAGTGTAAAGCAGTGTACATTTAGTACCATGTACTATAGTCTGACAGTGTAAAGCAGTGTACATTTAGTACCATGTACCATAGTCTGACAGTGTAAAGTAGTGTACATTTAGCACCATGTACTATAGTCTGACAGTGTAAAGTAGTGTACATTGAGCTCCATGTACTTTAGTCTGACAGTGTAAAGCAGTGTACATTTAGCACCATGTACTATAGCCTGACAGTGTAAAGCAGGGTACATTTAGCACCACGTACTATAGTCTGACAGTGTAAAGCAGTGTACATTTAGTACCATGTACTATAGTCTGACAGTGTAAAGTAGTGGACATTTAGCACCATGTACTATAATCTGACAGTGTAAAGTAGTGTACATTTAGCACCATGTACTATAGTCTGACAGTGTAAAGTAGTGTACATTTAGTACCATGTACTGTAGTATGACAGTGTAAAGCAGTATACATTTAGTACCATGTACTATAGTCTGACAGTGTAGAACAGTGTACATTTAGCACCACGTACTATAGTCTGACAGTGTAAAGCAGTGTACATTTAGCACCATGTACTATAGTCTGACAGTGTAAAGCAGGGTACATTTAGCACCATGTACTATAGTCTGACAGTGTAAAGCAGTGTACATTTAGTACCATGTACTATAGTCTGACAGTGTAAATCAGTGTACATTTAGCACCATGTACTATAGTCTGACAGTGTAAAGTAGTGTACATTTAACACCATGTACTATAGTCTGACAGTGTAAAGCAGTGTACATTTAGCACCATGTACTGTAGTCTGACAGTGTAAAGCAGTGTACATTTAGTACCATGTACTATAGTCTGACAGTGTAAAGCAGTGTACATTTAGCACATGTACTATAGTCTGACAGTGTAAAGCAGGGTACATTTAGTACCATTTACTATAGTCTGACAGTGTAAAGCAGTGTACATTTAGTACCATGTACTATAGTCTGACAGTGTAAATCAGTGTACATTTAGTACCATGTACTGGAGTCTGACAGTGTAAAGCAGTGTACATTGAGCTCCATGTACTATAATCTGACAGTGTCAAGCAGTGTACATTTAGCACCATGTACTATAGTATGACAGTGTAAAGCAGTGTACATTGAGCTCCATGTACTCTAGTTTGACGATGTGTCAGGGTTATAGCTTAATACTGGAGCAATTCGCACGACAATAAAAGTGTACATTTTCATAAGGCAGCATTTGTATGGTTTGTTTTGACTTTCGTAGTTATCTTATAGCTTTATCTGAAATCTTTAGAGCACATTTATTGGTAAAGAGAGTTCTTTATAGCAATGTTATTTAATTTTGGAATAATTTTATTGTTTAAGAGACATTTTAATGTTTGTTAAATTGCAATATGGTTTTGAGATGACATCTTCCTTTCTTAATTAATTAAATTTTTAAGTAAATTAAAAATTAAATGCCATTACTATTAAAATATTAGTATGAATTTCAAGCAGACCTATATCAACTTAAATCATATATTAGATAAAGTATTTTATATCTAACACAGGGGAAGTTGCCATGTTGACAGTTATGATAGAATTGAAACGTGTCACGCGCACATATTACTTATGTCCTATGATATACAGCATTTGCTCTGCTTTATTTTACCTTGAAAAGCTTTAAGTTTTGTTAGGGGGAAGAAATTGGTGCAACTTTACTATTTTTTGGAGTTGTCCTCCCTTGATACTTATTGATAATGTTTTGTAATTGTCACAGCGACAGTAACCGGGTGTGGTCGAAGTTCAATTACACATAATCTAAACACAGTATATGACACGCACGTGCTATTTTTATTTTGAAGGTGCTGAGAGATTTAGTCGAGACGTAGAACTAATGACGGGACGACCAGTACACCTACTGATCCGATGGTCATGGCTGCTCGTCGTACCGTTTGCAATGTGTGTACGTATCAAAGGAACAGCTGAGCCGACTTACAAATTTTAAATTGAACACCACTAGGAACGATAATGTTATCACTCCTAATTAAAACAACAACACAAAATAAACAAGCAAAGATTACCGACATAATAACGAAACCATAATTCATTAGAGTTTATTAGTGTCAAGGCAAAAATATAACCTTAAAAACCTTAATTTAAACTGAAAACCGCTTAAATTAGTACAGAATATATAACAAATATATAGATTTACGCCGAGACCTAAAAAAGTCAATGATAAAAATACCAGGTGTTCCGGAGAAGTAAGCGTCTTCTTCCTCATTGACGACACCCGACATATCATTCTATGTCACATTGGAGATGGTTTTACAGTTTTATGTTTCAAAGATAACGAGTTATTTTTGTCCCCATTGCAATATTGCAATTGCGTGCTTGAAAACATACTTTTTTGACGATGACAAGCCATTGTAAGATTTTGTTTAGATATACTCATTCAATCGGCTTATTTTACAGTACATTGTATGTACTTTTGGTTTAACATTGACATAATCGTAACACTGTTTATCCAATATGGCGGTGTGGACATTTTATAATCATGAATCTAAGCCTCATTAATTGTGTTTCTCTATTTGAGCAGATTTCTCTTATTCTTGTTATAACCAACATGACCAGTCCATCTTCCAAGGAATACACATACCCAGACTACATTGGAATTGTGGGTAATATGATTGGCATCCTGCCAATTCTGCCTATACCAGTATTCATGTTTTCTCAGATTCTGACTACGCCCGGAACCCTCACACAGGTAAATAACTGGCCTTACACAGGTAAATAACTGGCCTTACACAGGTAAATAACTGGTAGTACCGTTATCGTTATAGTCAGCATGTCGTAAAACTCATTGTCATATTTGTTATATTGGTTACTAGTATGTAATCACAGAACGTAGCTATTGTATTACAAAACATTGTTAAGGTATGCCCCCAACCCATCGGCTGTGAAGCTATCGCTGAAACGAAGGGAGGTAACTCTGATAGATCAGAAATGAAACGAAGGAAATAACTCTGATAGGTCAGACTAGGTTTCTAGTTATCTAGAGGATGTGGCTGTTTTATAGGTCGTTTTTCTATTTTTACTGACCACTGGCAACCAAAATCACCTGGAAAATTTAAGGTGGTGATAAAATGATAGTTTGTCTTTTAATTCATCACAATATGGTTTATACCTACTGTACCATATGGTATAACAAGTCCAATGGGTTAGCACAAGTTATGAGTTTCACACAAATATTACCTCAAGTATAATGTTAATAAAATATATAAACTATATTCCATTATTTGATAGCCTTAGTGTTATTGTGTATTTTAACCGCGTGAGTTTAGATGACGATTTTCTGTATTGTAGCTACAGTTCATTGTCTTTTACCATTGTGCTGTTCGAGTACATTTACGATCATTATTATTACTCAGTTTTACTTCTTATGTGACGAAAAAAATGGGGGAAAAACAAAAACACACACATACAAATATGTTTACTGGCTGATTTTTTTTTTGTTCCAGAGAATCAAGACCCTAGTGCGACCGTCCGCCGACTGGGGTCCGAACGATACGACAGAACGGGAGAGATACAAAGTGTATAGATATAGCGGCAATGTGTGGCAAAATATGGTGGTGAATCTATTAGGACAACGTCAACACAAATAAACACACGGCCTACATCACGTACAGTTCGTACTTCCATTCATGTCGGCTTTAATTCTGATTTAATTTCGTGTGCATTTTGTTATTTGAAAAGGAAGAAAGTATTCATGTTTTTCACATTGCAGTACATCGCGTAACATAATACTCCATCTTGTTTTTATGTTACCATAACAATATGTCACTATAACAATACATCACCATAACAATACATCACTATAACAATACATCACTATAGCAATACATCACCATAACAATACATCACTATAGCAATACATCACCATACCAATACATCACTATAACCATGCATTACTATAACAATACATCACAACAATACATCACGATAACAATAGATCACGATAACAATAGATCACGATAACAATACATCACTATAACAATATGTCACTATAACAATACATCACGATAACAATACATCACTATAACAATACATCACTATAACAATATGTCACTATAACAATACATCACCATAACAATACATCTCTATAACATTACATCACCATAACAATACATCACTATAACAATACATCACCATAACAATACGTCACTATAACAATACATAACTATAACAATAGATCACGATAACAATACATCACCATAACAATATGTCACCATAACAATATGTCACCATAACAATATGTCACCATAACAATACATCACCATAACAAAAGATAACTATAACAATAGATCACTATAACAATACATCACCATAACAATACATCACTATAACAATACATCACTATAACAATACATCACCATAACAATACATCACTATAACAATACATCACTATAACAATACATCACCATAACAATAAATCACTATAACAATAGATCACTATAACAATAGATCACTATAACAATAGATCATTATAACAATACATCACCATAACCATACATCACCATAACAATATGTCACCATAACAATACATCACCATAACAATACATCACTATAACAATAGATCACCATAACAATACATCACTATAACAATATATCACCATAACAATACATCACTATAACAATAGATCACGATAACAGTACATCACCATAACAATATGTCACCATAACAATATGTCACCATAACAATACATCACCATAACAATACATCACTATAACAATAGATCACTATAACAATAGATCACTATAACAATACATCACCATAACAATACATCACCATAACAATATGTCACTATAACAATAGATCACCATAACAATGCATCTCTATAACAATAGATCACTATAACAATACATCACTATAACAATACATCACTATAACAATACATCACCATAACAATGCATCTCTATAACAATACATCACTATAACAATACATCACCATAACAATACATCACTATAACAATACATCACTATAACAATACATCACTTTAACAATAGATCACCATAACAATATGTCACCATAACAATAGATCACCATAACAATAGATCACTATAACAATATGTCACTATAACAATACATCACTATAACAATACATCACTATAACAATACATCACTTTAACAATACATCACCATAACAATATGTCACCATAACAATACATCACCATAACAATACATCACCATAACAATAGATAACTTTAACAATACATCACTTTAACAATACATCACTTAAACAATAGATCACCATAACAATATGTCACCATAACAATACATCACCATAACAATACATCACTATAACAATACATCACTATAACAATACATCACCATAACAATACATCACTATAACAATACATCACTATAACAATACATCACTATAACACTACATCACATAAACAATACATCACCAAACTAAACACACATAACATACATCACTTAACAATAGATCACCATAACAATATGTCACCATAACAATAGATCACCATAACAATATGTCACCATAACAATAGATCACCATAACAATACATCACTGAACAAACATCACGTAAACAAGACATCACCAAACAAGAGACAACAAAACACAACAATCACCAAACAAGACATCACAGAACAATACATCACGGAACAAGACAGCACGGAAAAGACAGCACCAGAACAAGACAGCACGTAAACAAGACATCAGATAACCAATACATCACTAAACAATACATGCACCATAACAAGAATCACAAGAACAATACATCACGATAACAATACATCACATAACAATAATCACCATAACAATATGTCACATAACAAGTACAGCATCAAAAAACCATAACAAGAGCACCATAAACAAGAAGCACTAACAAGAACACAAACAAAGTCACATAACAAGTACATCACTAACAAACATCACTAAACAAACACCAGAACAAGCACGTATGAACAATACATCACCAGAACAATACATCACGAAACAAACACACGAAAGATAACAACTAACAAGACAGTACAAAAATACAGCACGTAGAACAATACAACAACAATACAGCACCAAACAATAACACCAGAACAATCACATCATAACAATACATCACTATAACAATACATCACCATAACAATTCATCACCATAACAATACATCAATATAACAATACATCACGATAACAATACATCACCATAACAATACATCACCATAACAATATGTCACTATAACAATACATCACCATAACAATATGTCACTATAACAATACATCACCATAACAATACATCACTATAACAATACATCACCATAACAATATGTCACCATAACAATACATCACCATAACAATACATCACTATAACAATACATCACCATAACGATATGCACAGAACAATACATCACCAGAACCATACAGCACGAGAACAAGACACACGGAACAAACAGCACGGTAACAAGACATCACCAAACAAGACATCACTATAACAATACATCACTATAACAATACATCACCATAACAATATGTCACCATAACAATACATCACCATAACAATACATCACTATAACAATACATCACTTTAACAATACATCACTTTAACAATACATCACCATAACAATACATCACCATAACAATACATCACGATAACAATACATCACTATAACAATACATCACTTTAACAATATGTCACTATAACAATACATCACCATAACAATACATCACCATAACAATATGTCACCATAACAATACATCACCATAACAATACATCACTATAACAATACATCACTATAACAATATATCACTATAACAATACATCAATATAACAATACATCACCATAACAATACATCACCATAACAATACATCACTATAACAATACATCACCATAACAATATGTCACTATAACAATACATCACCATAGCAATACATCACTATAACAATACATCACCATAACAATATGTCACTATAACAATACATCACCATAACAATACATCACTATAACAGTACATCACCATAACAATACATCACCATAACAATACATCACTATAACAATACATCACTATAACAATACATCACCATAACAATACATCACCATAACAATACATCACCATAACAATACATCACCATAACAATACATCACTATAACAATACATCACCATAACAATACATCACTATAACAATACATCACTATAACAATACATCACCATAACAATACATCACCATAACAATACATCACCATAACAATACATCACTATAACAGTACATCACCATAACAATATGTCACCATAACAATAGATCACCATAACAATACATCACTATAACAATACATCACCATAACAATATATCACCATAACAATACATCACCATAACAATACATCACCATAACAATACATCACTATAACAATACATCACCATAACAATACATCACTATAACAATACATCACCATAACAATACATCACCATAACAATACATCACTATAACAATACATCACCATAACAATACATCACCATAACAATACATCACTATAACAATACATCACTATAACAATATGTCACCATAACAATACATCACCATAACAATACATCACCATAACAATACATCACCATAACAATACATCACTATAACAATACATCTCTATAACAATATAATAGAACCATGTTCTTGACATATTTTCTTTGTGCGATGAAATTGTCAATTTGTATTTGAAATATCTTGTTTCTCATGCCGTCCTCACTATCTACCGAGGAAGGCAGAGTAGCAATTCCCTTGATTGTATATATATATATTTTTCTTCTTCATAATTGTAGCAAATTTGAGTTTTTAAAAGCTCTGAACAAAAGTACATATTACTTCAACCACATACCTACAACACTAATGCCCGTGTTCTGACTACCTGGTATTCCAAATAATACAGAAACTGTCGAAAAATAAACTTTAAGAAATGATTTTTTAAAGATAATTCTTTGAAATAAATTCAAGAAGGATTTTATCCCGTATCAATTGTTCCAATTCATAAATGAGCCTTACTTATCGGAGGACATTCATACTAAAGATAGGACAAAGTTTCCGTTTTCTCACTACAAAAAAGTACACATTTTGGAGTCTAACACCTTAACTCGGAAAAGAAAAATATTTGAAGGCATCAAACGGTGGAACCACTGTAAATTTGTGTGTTTAGTTACATGACGTACATGTATCTGGCAATCAGATCTACTCACTCTCGTTGTCCTCAGAATTAAAATGCCTAATACAGTTTGAAATATGTTTCAGTCTGAGATGGTCTGATCTTTATAAATATTTCTTTTTCCTTGCACATCTCTTAAAACTAGATTAAGATAAAATATTTGGGGTGCAACTATCTATGAAAATAGGGAAATGTTTTTGTAATCATCTTTCTCAAACCCTCATATTTGGTGAATGGTGGATGAAAGTCACAGGTAATACAGGCATCATTGTATGTATATACAATCCTCCTTCTAAAATCTATTTCCTATGGACTAAGAAATTCGCCTATAAATTTCAGCACCAAAAGTGCCAATAAGTCAGCCTTCCTCAAACAATGTTGGACACCTCTTGTAAAACATGAGCCCGAATGGAAGATGTGTTATCAAGTAGTCTCCTTTTCCAGCTAAGTTTGAGGACCCCGAGTGTATCATATAAACACATCTTCTCTCTTTCTTTGAATTATTTGCTTCCTTGGGAGCCGCGGGGGCCGAGTGGTTAAGGTTCCCGACACTTTATCACTAGTCCCTCCACCTCTGGGTTGCGAGTTCGAAACCTACGTGGGGCAGTTGCCAGGTACTGACCGTAGGCCGGTGTTTTTTTTCTCCGGGTACTCCGGCTTTCCACCACCTCCAAAACCTGGCACGTCCTTAAATGACCCTGGCTGTTAATAGGACGTTAAACAAAAACAAACCAAGCCGCTTTGCTCAACGTATAACTTCGGTATATTCTTAGTTTTTGGATAAGGGATGATTATAAACAAGTGTACAAGCTCAGATATAGCCAAAGAGTTAATGACTGTTATGCGACCTATAAGTGTCAAACATCCTTTCGACCAGTTTTAAGAAAACTATCTATCCCATTAATCTTATCCTCGTTATTGAAGTCAATCTAATTTGATTGATTTGCTGGTTGCGCATGGCCATCATTTTGAGCATACCTCGGTGAAAATAACATTGACGTCATTAACAATGCCATTGTAGACTTCTTGTGCAAAATACTGTGGTTTCTTCATTGACCAATCAGATGCCACGTTTCATATACTACTATTTTTCACACCGACATAAAACTAGACTGGCCTTGTTACGTCGAAATTTAAAACGAAGTATCTGATTGGTTGACATTCATCTTTATGCCTTATTGATAAAACGGTTCGAAATTAAAATCAACCTTCAGGTTATCTATTTATATATCTTTGTATTTCAAGATTAATTTTAAGAAGTAGAAGAAATAATGAATTGATTTATCTATGATTTAATCGAAAACCAATGTCAAATATTTTGTGTTTTATGTAAAGTTAGCTCTTTGGTTTAACAATAATGCAATACACATCTGGCCAACCAGTATTTATGATGAAGTGTAAATATAACAATGGTACAGCGGATTTTCACTCCGAAAATAAACAATAGTGTAAACTCACAATCTGGTCTAAAACACAACAATGGGTGGACATATCCACTATTAATGGTGGCGTTGTTCTTTATCTATTTAGTCAAAAAGAGGCATTCTTGTGATTATGAACAGAAAAGCTATGCTACAAGAAAGAAATTGCGTCATACCGTTGTTAAGTTTTAATTTTGGTTAAACCAGTGCTGGAACAAAGTGAAAGGAACTGTCCGTACGGCCTTGATGGCGGCTTGTCATGATGGTAATGTATCGCGGTGTTGTATGTACGTATGTGTTCTAAATGAGGGAGCATTCCATGGCCGGTGTCCTAGTCATTTGTATTCTATAAATAACGTAATTACGTACGTGTTGATAGTTGTAGTGTTTAAGGACACACCAGATTAAATGTGTTGTATAGAAATAGAATTATTTCCCTTACCACGTGGACAGTGATCCAGAGGCCCAGTGAGGGGTATCGATAGTCTGAAGAAAATGTGTAAAATATCCATTAATCGAGAGATAGATACCTGTAACTTTTCCATTATACAATTTTAAACTATCATTTCTTTTCGATTTTAGCTTAAATTTTTAAAATATGATTTGCTCTCCCCTAAAAACAATGAGAATTGCACATAGACGTAAACCTAACAATATTACAATGCATCATATGATTATTTTATCCGATGAATTTCGTGGGTATTATTTTTAGTAAATATTTTCCAAGAGCTGCGATGTATTCCATTTATGTTGATTATACGAAATAAATGTACAACGAACGTTTGGTTGACTTGTGTGAATGTCTTCTCATCATTATATGTGTTATAACTCTTTTCTAACACTTACTTTAAAGATAGGAAAGTCAAGATTGAACTCTGAATTTTTTCACATCCCTTTAATTGCGTTTTAGTTGAGTTTGAAAATAATTACCTTACGCGAAACTTGGGAAAAGTGGCAGGCGAAGGGTCCTCAAACAGTGGATACGAGGGCAAAGTGGCAGGCGATAGGGTCATCATATAGTGGACACGACGGCAAAGTGGCAGGCAAAAGGGTCATCATATAGTGGACACGAGGGCAAAGTGGCAGGCGAAAGGTCCTCAAACTGGATACAAGGAAAAGTGGCAGGCGAAGGGTCCTCAAACAGTGGATACAAGGAAAAGTGGCAGGCGAAGGGTCTTCAAACAGTGGATACGAGGAAAAGTGGCAGGCGAAGGGTCCTCAAACAGTGGACACGAGGGCAAAGTGGCAGGCGAAAGGGTCATCATATAGTGGACACGAGGGCAAAGTGGCAGGCGAAAGGGTCATCATATAGTGGACACGAGGGCAAAGTGGCAGGCGAAATGGTCATCATATAGTGGACACGAGGGCAAAGTGGCAGGCGAAAGGGTCATCATATAGTGGACACGAGGGCAAAGTGGCAGGCGAAATGGTCATCATATAGTGGACACGAGGGCAAAGTGGCAGGCGAAAGGGTCATCATATAGTGGAAACGAGGGCAAAGTGGCAGGCGAAAGGGTCATCATATAGTGGACACGAGGGCAAAGTGGCAGGCGAAAGGGTTATATAGTGGAAACGAGGGCAAAGTGGCAGGCGAAAGGGTCATCATATAGTGGACACGAGGGCAAAGTGGCAGGCGAAAGGGTCATCATATAGTGGACACGAGGTTTGTTTGTCCTCGTTTATCGAGTTTGAGTTAGAATTACGACCTGTTTTGTCCTCGTTTATCGAGTTTGAGTTAGAATTACGACCTGTTTTGTCCTCGTTTATCGAGTTTAAGTTATAATTACGTCTCGTTTTGTCCTCGTTTATCGAGTTTGAGTTAGAATTACGACATGTTTTATCCTCGTTTATCGAGTTTGAGTTAGAATTACGTCATGTTTTGTCCTCGTTTAACGAGTTTGAGTTAGAATTACGACATGTTTTGTCCTCGTTTATCGAGTTTGAGTTAGAATTACGTCTCGTTTTGTCCTCGTTTATCGAGTTTGAGTTAGAATTACGTCTCGTTTTGTCCTCGTTTATCCAGTTTGAGTTAGAATTACGACCTGTTTTGTCCTCGTTTAACGAGTTTGAGTTAGAATTACGACATGTTTTGTCCTCGGTTATCGAGTTTGAGTTAGAATTACGACATGTTTTGTCCTCGTTTATCGAGTTTGAGTTAGAATTACGTCTTGTTTTGTCCTCGTTTATCGAGTTTGAGTTAGAATTACGACCTATTTGTCCTCGTTTATCGAGTTTGAGTTAGAATTACGACCTATTTGTCCTCGTTTATCGCGTTTTGAGTTAGAATTACGTCTTGTTTTGTCCTCGTATTGAGTTTGAGTTAGAATTACACCTTGTTTTGTCCTCGTTTATCGAGTTTGAGTTAGAATTACGACCTGTTTTGTCCTCGTTTATCGCGTTTTGAGTTAGAATTACGTCTTGTTTTGTCCACGTATTGAGTTTGAGTTAGAATTACGACCTATTTGTCCTCGTTTATCGCGTTTTGAGTTAGAATTACGTCTCGTTTTGTCCTCGTTTATCCAGTTTGAGTTAGAATTACGACCTGTTTTGTCCTCGTTTAACGAGTTTGAGTTAGAATTACGACATGTTTTGTCCTCGTTTATCGAGTTTGAGTTAGAATTACGACCTATTTGTCCTCGTTTATCGCGTTTTGAGTTAGAATTACGTCTCGTTTTGTCCTCGTTTATCGAGTTTGAGTTAGAATTACGACCTGTTTTGTCCTCGTTTAACGAGTTTGAGTTAGAATTACGACATGTTTTGTCCTCGTTTATCGAGTTTAAGTTAGAATTACGTCATGTTTTGTCCTCGTTTATCGAGTTTAAGTTAGAATTACGTCTCGTTTTGTCCTCGTTTAACGAGTTTGAGTTAGAATTACGACCTGTTTTGTCCTCGTTTAACGAGTTTGAGTTAGAATTACGTCTCGTTTTGTCCTCGTTTATCGAGTTTGAGTTAGAATTACGACCTGTTTTGTCCTCGTTTAACGAGTTTGAGTTAGAATTACGTCTTGTTTTGTCCTCGTTTATCGAGTTTAAGTTAGAATTACGGCCTATTTGTCCTCGTTTATCGCGTTTTGAGTTAGAATTACGACCTGTTTTGTCCTCGTTTATCGAGTTTGAGTTAGAATTACGGCTTGTTTTGTCCTCTTACATGGAGTTTGTCGGTAGGTTATTAGTCCTCAATGTTGGCTGTAATGTAAGACTTATACAAGCTTTGTTAACATAAAACTTGTTAGGCGATGGTTTAGCCCCCAAACTGTTTGAAGTAACGCAAATGCTTTTTATGAGAACGATTGAAGAACAGACATACAAGTCCATATAACCCAAGGGCATTGATTACATGATAGATACGGACATGTCGGATAATGTATAAAAACTGTCATAGATACGCCACGTGTAGGATAATGTATAAAAACTGTCATAGTCATTAGGCACGTGTCGGATAATGTATAGCAACTGCCTCAGATACGGCACGTGTCGGCTAATGTATAGCAACTGCCTTAGATACGGCACGTGTCGGGTAATGTATAAAAACTGTCATAGTCATTAGGCACGTGTCGGATAATGTATAGCAACTGCCTCAGATACGGCACGTGTCGGCTAATGTATAGCAACTGCCTTAGATACGGCACGTGTCGGATAATGTTTAACAACTGTCATAGACACGGCACGTGTCGGACAATGTATAAACTGTCGTAGATACGGCACGTGTCGGATAATGTATAAACTGTCATAAATACGGCACGTGTCGGATAATGTATAACAACTGTCATAGATACGGCACGTGTCGGATAATGTATAACAACTGTCATAGATACGGCACGTGTCGGATAATGTATAAACTGTCGTAGATACGGCACGTGTCGGATAATGTATAAACAAAAACTGTCATAGATACGGCACGTGTCTGGTAATGTATAAACTGCCTTAGATACGGCACGTGTCGGATAATGTATAAACTGTCATAAATACGGCACGTGTCGGATAATGTATAAAAACTGTCGTAGATATGGCACGTGTCGGATAATGTATAACAACTGTCATAGATACGGCACGTGTCGGATAATGTATAAACTGTCGTAGATACGGCACGTGTCGGATAATGTATAAACTGACATAGATACGGCACGTGTTGGATAATGTATAAACTGTCATAGATACGGCACGTGTCGGATAATGTATAAACTGTCGTAGATACGGCACGTGTCGGATAATGTATAAACTGACATAGATACGGCACGTGTTGGATAATGTATAAACTGTCATAGATACGGCACGTGTCGGATAATGTATAAACTGTCGTAGATACGGCACGTGTCGGATAATGTATAACAACTGTCATAGACACGACACGTGTCGGCTAATGTATAAACTGTCGTAGATATGGCACGTGTCGGATAATGTATAACAACTGTCATAGATACGGCACGTGTGGGATAATGTATAAACTGTCGCAGATACGGCACGTGTCGGATAATGTATAAACTGACATAGATACGGCACGTGTTGGATAATGTATAAACTGTCATAGATACGGCACGTGTCGGATAATGTATAAAAACTGTCGTAGATATGGCACGTGTCGGATAATGTATAACAACTGTCATAGATACGGCACGTGTCGGATAATGTATAAACTGTCGTAGATACGGCACGTGTCGGATAATGTATAAACTGACATAGATACGGCACGTGTTGGATAATGTATAAACTGTCATAGATACGGCACGTGTCGGATAATGTATAAACTGTCGTAGATATGGCACGTGTCGGATAATGTATAACAACTGTCATAGACACGACACGTGTCGGATAATGTATAAACTGCCTCAGATACGGCACGTGTCGGATAATGTATAACAACTGTCATAGACACGGCACGTGTCGGACAATGTATAAAAAACTGTCATATATTCGGCACGTGTCGGATAATGTATAAAAACTGTCATAGATACGGCACGTGTCGGACAATGTATAAAAACTGTCATAGATAAGGCACGTATCCGATAATGTATAGAAACTGTCATAGATACGGCACGTGTCGGACAATGTATAAAAACTGTCATAGACACGGCACGTGTCGGATAATGTATAACAACTGTCATAGATACGGCACGTGTCGGATAATGTATAACAACTGTCATAGATACGGCACGTGTCGGATAATGTATAAAAACTGTCGTAGATACGGCACGTGTCGGATAATGTATAAACTGTCATAGATACGGCACGTGTCAGATAATGTATAAACTGTCATACATACGGCACGTGTCGGATAATGTATAAAAACTGTCGTAGATACGGCACGTGTCGGGTAATGAATAAACTGTCATAGATACGGCACGTGTCGGGTAATGTATAAACTGTCATAGATACGGCACGTGTCGGATTATGTATAAAAACTGTCATAGATACGGCACGTGTCGGATAATGTATAAAATCTGTCGTAGATACGGCACGTGTCGGGTAATGTATAAAAACTGTCGTAGATACGGCACGTGTCGGATAATGTATAAACTGTCATAGATACGGCACGTGTCGGATAATGTATTAACTGTCGTAGATACGGCACGTGTCGGGTAATGTATAAACTGTCATAGATACGGCACGTGTCGGATAATGTATAAAAACTGTCGTAGATATGGCACGTGTCGGATAATGTATAACAACTGTCATAGATACGGCACGTGTCGGATAATGTATAAACTGTCGTAGATACGGCACGTATCGGATAATGTATAAACTGACATAGATACGGCACGTGTTGGATAATGTATAAACTGTCATAGATACGGCACGTGTCGGATAATGTATAAACTGTCGTAGATACGGCACGTGTCGGATAATGTATAACAACTGTCATAGACACGACACGTGTCGGATAATGTATAAACTGCCTCAGATACGGCACGTGTCGGATAATGTATAACAACTGTCATAGACACGGCACGTGTCGGACAATGTATAAAAAACTGTCATATATTCGGCACGTGTCGGATAATGTATAAAAACTGTCATAGATACGGCACGTGTCGGACAATGTATAAAAACTGTCATAGATAAGGCACGTATCCGATAATGTATAGAAACTGTCATAGATACGGCACGTGTCGGACAATGTATAAAAACTGTCATAGACACGGCACGTGTCGGATAATGTATAACAACTGTCATAGATACGGCACGTGTCGGATAATGTATAACAACTGTCATAGATACGGCACGTGTCGGATAATGTATAAAAACTGTCGTAGATACGGCACGTGTCGGATAATGTATAAACTGTCATAAATACGGCACGTGTCGGATAATGTATAAAAACTGTCGTAGATACGGCCCGTGTCGGGTAATGAATAAACTGTCATAGATACGGCACGTGTCGGGTAATGTATAAACTGTCATAGATACGGCACGTGTCGGATTATGTATAAAAACTGTCATAGATACGGCACGTGTCAGATAATGTATAAAATCTGTCGTAGATACGGCACGTGTCGGGTAATGTATAAAAACTGTCGTAGATACGGCACGTGTCGGATAATGTATAACAACTGTCATAGATACGGCACGTGTCGGATAATGTATAAACTGTCGTAGATACGGCACGTGTCGGGTAATGTATAAACTGTCATAGATACGGCACGTGTCGGATAATGTATAAACTGTCATAAATACGGTACATAGATCAGATATACGTTCAATAACATTTTACGCTGGAGGAGCAGGATCGAGAAAATGAAAATTTATGACAGGAAAATAGAAAGTGCCACGCCCACAATACAAATCACGATACAATCCATTACAAACAGAATAATTACAATCAAACAAGGACATCAAAGCCGTTCGAACCACAGAATCTACAACAACAGTATAGTATATCCCAAATACCTACAACACAAACTAGGAGGTCAAAATGTCTATAATATAACATAGGTACCCCAAATACCTACAACACAAACTAGGAAATCACCAAGGTATAAATCAGGCCACACAATTTTGCGCATATGATCGAAATATAATAGTTTGCAAACTATCAATCATGTATTTTTGAGTGAAATTAGACATGAAATAATTCATACCGGTAGTCTGTCAATTGATTATACAGTTAATATATGTGGATTGTATCATTGAATTCATTAATAGTTTAACTTGTGGTTTTAGTGAATGTCTCGTTTATTGATATTTGAAGTCTGTTTGTCAATGCAGTGAGTAGTTCGTTAAGGTTAATACGCATGTCTCACCAAGTCGTGTGTGATCGGTATATATATATCACATCCGGTACATCAACGGCTGTAAATGTATCAATATCTTACAGACTTTAGGTGTCATATGTTTCTTACTGTATGGATTGATAGTACTATAGGTAACAAAGACCAGTGTCGACATACATCATGAATAACAAATAACCTGATCTAGAGAAATAAGTTTTTGAGCATTAAAAGCAATATCCAGATTGCCGCAGTAGGAGTTGAATCATCCAGCCTTGTGTCCCGGAGCGGTGTCCGGACTGTGAGGAGTTGAATTATCCAGCCTTGTGTTCTCGGAGCGGTGTCCGGACTGTGAGGAGTTGAATTATCCAGCCTTGTGTTCCGGAGCGGTGTCCGGACTGTGAGGAGTTGAATTATCCAGCCTTGTGTTCTCGGAGCGGTGTCCGGACTGTGAGGAGTTGAATTATCCAGCCTTGTGTTCTCAGAGCGGTGTCCGGACTGTGAGGAGTTGAATTATCCAGCCTTGTGTTCTCGGAGCGGTGTCCGGACTGTGAGGAGTTGAATTATCCAGCCTTGTGTCCCGGAGCGGTGTCCGGACTGTGAGGAGTTGAATTATCCAGGCTTGTGTTCTCGGAGCGGTGTCCGGACTGTGAGGAGTTGAATTATCCAGCCTTGTGTCCCGGAGCGGTGTCCGGACTGTGAGGAGTTGAATTATCCAGCCTTGTGTTCTCGGAGCGGTGTCCGGACTGTGAGGAGTTGAATTATCCAGCCTTGTGTCCCGGAGCGGTGTCCGGACTGTGAGGAGTTAAATTATCCAGCCTTGTGTTCTCAGAGCGGTGTCCGGACTGTGAGGGGTTGAATTATCCAGCCTTGTGTCCCGGAGCGGTGTCCGGACTGTGAGGAGTTGAATTATCCAGCCTTGTGTTCTCGGAGCGGTGTCCGGATTTCAAGGTGTTGAATTATCTCACCCTTAGTCCACCTGAGCAATGTCCGCCTGTGAGATGTTGAACAAACCGCCTGCCGTATCTCGAGCAGTATGAGGTTGTGAGTTGTTGAATTTTCCCGCCTTGGGTCCCCTTGGCACTGTCTGGACTTAAAGATGTTGTGATATCCCGCCTTGGGCCCCCTGGGCAATGTCCGGATAGTTAGGTGTTACGATATCCCGCCTTGGGCCTCCCTACGTCCGTGATGAATGGTACCTGTCTTTGTCTGTCATGTCCAGGATTGAGACCGTCGGGATCACTGCTGCACACTTTCACTCCAGTGAGATGATTCTAGTGTGGTGTAAGATCTACAGTTCCCATGTAGTGTCCGCTCCTCCGTTCTGACCGGACCGTCCGAGATACGTCCGGAACTCCAGGAGTATGAGGACACGTTGTCTTCCCCGCCGTCTTCTGACTAAACCTCGCTGGTGGATTGTTTTAATTTCTGTGTGTATACTTCTCTTTCTTTTCTTCGCCCTCGGTAAGTGTGTATTTTTTATTTACATAGATTTGATACAACTACAGTGTACTAGTACATATCACGTGTGTGTGGATGACATAGACTAGACTTTACTTGATGGATACCTAACTAACAACACCCGATAAATACAATTACTTTAATTCTTTACAATTAAATATATTTATCATTTTATCCCATACGTATGTAAACAATACTTGTTATGGTTAACAAACTTTCTCTATAAAACAATGCTATGGATGTGTACGATTCACAAACAACAGTATTAGGTTTCACGTATGAACTCGTATTAAATTATATTTTTTTGGGGTCACAAAATGATAATGAAATAACGTAAAATACGAGAATTTAGACGTAAAGCCAGTTTGACTTTAAAAATTCAAAGTGAAACGCATAATTGCTACAATACTAACATTAGTCTTCTGATCCGATAGGATACTCAGCTCATTTCAATTTCATAAGATGTCGAATGAACCAAAAAAGTTTCATTTTACCACAAATAAAAAAATAAAATAAAAAAAAGAGATATTTTTGTCAGTAGGAAATGTCTATATATCAGGCAAAGTGAACGTGTCAGTCTGTATTTACATCATACATTTTTTTCTTATAAGTTATATAATAATTGAATGTTAACGCGATCTATCATTACGTAACGTAAAGTGATAAGAGTATGAACTGTAAATAGAATATTTCAATGTACAGTCATATATTCACACTGTACCTGATTGTAAGTACACATCCAAAATGCGCACTTTTCCATGCAGCGATTTTACATATTACAAGTGGGGACTTCATGTAGATTTAATTTTTATGAAAATTTATGCATGCAAGTATTTTATGAGTTACAGTAGTATAATGCTTACCAGCTATTGTGTGACATACAGTATACACCGTGTTATCAACCCCTCGTATGTAGATGTCTTACTTATTACATATGTATAGCAGTGAATAATTACTGCAGAGCTGTCTCAGATTTGAAGACATTTTTTATGTATATATGTATTTGAGAGAGAAATGAATTAATATAACGAATAACTTTATATTATAACTAGTCCCAGTGAAATTATATGCAATCAAAAACATTATCCAGTTTCGAAATAGCTAAAAGCAATCACTTGCAGAATTTGGGAGTTTTCATCCATGGCTTCTATTAAGATTCTATTGGAGATACCAAAAAAAGCCTAGATTTGTTACCCCCCCCCCCCGAATTAAATCACTTGGGATCTTAACCATCTGCTTTCTATCTTAGTTTTCCTATCAATCCTTTTTTCGTATTTTTTCGTTTTTCCTAAAAATTTGTATCTCTTCGTTTTTCCTGTCTTTTTTTTTTCTATTTTTTCCTGTCTTTCATGTTTTTTTAAAAATTTTTTTTTTTAAATCTTCCCTGTTTTCCTTTTTCTCTATATTTCCTATCTGCTTTGTCTTGATGTCCTTTGTTTTCTCCTACTGATGTCTCCTTGACACCCGTCCCCTGATGACCTTGGCTTTTGCGAGGGCGTTAAACCCATAAAAACGGCAGTTTTCGTATAAAACACCGTTTTACCTATATCGCGCACCAGATACTTGTTATGAGAAATTCTTAGACTCGCGCCTTTAACACCAAAGGAAATGACCATCAACATCATATATAATACTACCATTAATTATAACCTCTTGAATTGTATTCGGAAGAAACGTTGTATTCTAAACACCTGCAGTTGTCCATCAATTAATCAAAATGTGCAAACAATTAAAATCTTGTTTCCGGTATGTAATATATAATAATATATTCACACTGCTACCTCTTCTCTGAGAGGTTTGGTGCCGAGATATGTTGTCGCGTAGCCTTAAATGCTGTGTTACAGTGTGAGACTGGCAAATAAACAAACGTGAATACACCCCAAGCCCTACTCTCTATCACTTAAACGAAAATACTAAGATTACTTTCTGTTGCCTTCAGCTAATGTCAGCGGTGTTACTAAAGTACGGAAGCCGAATGGGACCAATGAAAACAATACACTTAGTTGGTCTCATTAAAAAATATTAAAACAAATCTTTTATATACTAGATCTCGTATATACGACTAAGAAACTCTTATATATGAGATTTTTATGACTTCAAATGATCTTTTTGTACCCCTGTGGACATTTATATTACAGTTTTACCCTTTATTTTAAGTCTCTTGTTGTTATATGGCGATTGTGAAGTTTAGATTTTGTGTAATCTAAATCGCGTTGTTCACTATTTGGAGTATAGGGTTGACAAGATTGTGGGACTGATCTTTGACCAACGTGACAACTTGACCGAAGGTGAAGTTTAAAGACATGTCTATAGACATCATATTTTAGGATTTATTAAAGGTTCGAAGATATTGGCTGCTAACTTGGGATGACTGCCTTAAAGCGTTTTGGTGGCACTGTGTAATTCAGAACCTGTTTTTTTGTGTGTGATTGATGAGATATTTTCTTTACTGTTGTCGAACATTATAACTTATATCCCCAGGGACAAAACAAACCGATAAAGTTTACATCATTTATCCAACTGTCAATAGATGTTTTTTGGAGATCAAGCTTCAGAGATGAGCATGATGCCATTAGAAATAGGGAGTATTTAACGCTAAATGATATAAAATATCCGTGTATGTTATACACCATATAACAATGGGCCATTGGCAGTGTGGTATTGTCATGGTATATAAAGTATATATCACGCGTACAGTTACCGTATTGTGACATCACAGACACATTATGACAAGCTATTGTCTATGTGATCTGCAATAAATCTTACGGAATGTCATACTCGAAATCCATTGTAACGATCTCTATCACAAAATATCGTGGTTACTGTCTCCATCAGTAGAGATGGTGGTCACTGTCTCCATCAGTAGAGATGGTGGTTACTGTCTCCATCAGTAGAGATAGTGGTTACTGTCTCCATCAGTAGATATGAGGGTAACTGTTTCCATCAGTAGAGATGGTGGTTACTGTCTCCATCAGTAGAGATGGTGGTTACTGTCTCCATCAGTAGAGATTGTGGTTACTGTCTCCATCAGTAGAGATGGTGGTTACTGTCTCCATCAGTAGAGATGGTGGTTACTGTTTCCATCAGTAGAGATGGTGGTTACTGTCTCCATCAGTAGAGATTGTGGTTACTGTCTCCATCAGTAGAGATGGTGGTTACTGTCTCCATCAGTAGAGATGGTGGTTACTGTCTCCATCAGTAGAGATGGTGGTTACTGTCTCCATCAGTAGAGATGGTGGTCACTGTCCCCATCAGTAGAGATGGTGGTTACCGTCTCCATCAGTAGAGATGGTGGTTACTGTCTCCATCAGTAGAGATGGTGGTTACCGTCTCCATCAGTAGATATGAGGGTAACTGTCTCAATCAGTAGAGATGGTGGTTACTGTCTCCATCAGTTGAGACGGTGGTTACTTTCCCCATCAGTAGAGACGGTGGTTACTGTATCCATCAGTAGAGATGGTGGTTACTGTCTCCATCAGTAGAGATGGTGGTTACTGTCTCCATCAGTAGATATGGTGGTTACTGTCTTCATCATTAGAGATGGTGGCTACTGTCTCCATCAGTAGAGATGGTGGTTACTGTCTCCATCAGTAGAGATGGTGGTTACTGTCTCCATCAGTAGAAAGAGTAGTTACTGTCTCCATCAGTAGAGGTGGTGGTTACTTTCTCCATCAGTAGATATCGGGGTTACCGTCCCCATCAGTAGAGATGGTGGTCACTGTCTCCATCGGTAGAGATGGTGGTTACTGTCTCCATCAGTAGAGATGGTGGTTACTGTCTCCATCAGTAGAGATGTTGGTTACTGTCTCCATCAGTAGATATTGTGGTTACTGTCTCCATCAGTAGAGATGGTGGATACTGTCTCCATCAGTAGATATGATGGTTACTGTCTCCATCAGTAGAGATGATGGTTACTGTCTCCATCAGTAGAGATAGTGGTTACTGTCTCCATCAGTAGAGATGGTGGTTACTGTCTCCATCAGTAGCGATGGTGGTTACTGTCTCCATCAGTAGAGATAGTGGTTACTGTCTCCATCAGTAGAGATAGTGGTTACTGTCTCCATCAGTAGAGATAGTGGTTACTGTCTCCATTAGTAGAGATAGTGGTTACTGTCTCCATCAGTAGAGATGGTGGTTACTGTCTCCATCAGTAGCGATGGTGGTTACTGTCTCCATCAGTAGAGATAGTGGTTACTGTCTCCATCAGTAGAGATAGTGGTTACTGTCTCCATCAGTAGAGATAGTGGTTACTGTCTCCATTAGTAGAGATAGTGGTTACTGTCTCCATCAGTAGAGATAGTGGTTACTGTCTCCATCAGTAGAGATGGTGGTTACTGTCTCCATCAGTAGAGATAGTAGTTACTGTCTCCATCAGTAGAGACGGTGGTTACTGTCTCCATCAGTAGAGGTAGTGGTTACTGTCTCCATCAGTAGAGACGGTGGTTACTTTCCCCATCAGTTGAGACGGTGGTTACTTTCCCCATCAGTAGAGACGGTGGTTACTGTATCCATCAGTAGAGATGGTGGTTACTGTCTCCATCAGTAGAGATGGTGGTTACTGTCTTCATCATTAGAGATGGTGGTCACTGTCTGCATCAGTAGAGAAGGTGGTTACTGTCTTCATCATTAGAGATGGTGGTTACTGTCTCCATCAGTAGAGATGGTGGTTACTGTCTCCATCAGTAGAAAGAGTAGTTACTGTCTCCATCAGTAGAGGTGGTGGTTACTGTCTCCATCAGTAGAGATGGTGGTTACTGTCTCCATCAGTAGAAAGAGTAGTTACTGTCTCCATCAGTAGAGGTGGTGGTTACTTTCTCCATCAGTAGATATCGGGGTTACCGTCCCCATCAGTAGAGATGGTGGTCACTGTCTCCATCAGTAGAGATGGTGGTTACTGTCTCCATCAGTAGAGATGGTGGTTACTGTCTCCATCAGTAGAGATGTTGGTTACTGTCTCCATCAGTAGAGATTGTGGTTACTGTCTCCATCAGTAGAGATGGTGGTTACCGTCTCCATCAGTAGATATGAGGGTAACTGTCTCAATCAGTAGAGATGGTTGTTACTGTCTCCATCAGTAGAGATGGTGGTTACTGTCTCCATCAGTAGAGATGATGGTTACTGTCTCCATCAGTAGAGATAGTGGTTACTGTCTCTATCAGTAGAGATGGCGGTTACTGTCTCCATCAGTAGAGATGATGGTTACTGTCTCCATCAGTAGAGATGGCGGTTACTGTCTCCATCAGTAGAGATGGTGGTTACTGTCTCCATCAGTAGAGATGGTTGTTACTGTCTCCATCAGTAGAGATGGTGGTTACTGTCTCCATCAGTAGAGATGGTGGTTACTGTCTCCATCAGTAGAGATAGTGGTTACTGTCTCCATCAGTAGAGATGGTGGTTACTGTCTCCATCAGTAGAGATTGTGGTTACTGTCTCCATCAGTAGAGATGGTGGTTACTGTCTCCATCAGTAGAGATTGTGGTTACTGTCTCCCTCAGTAGAGATGGTGGTTACTGTCTCCATCAGTAGAGATTGTGGTTACTGTCTCCATCAGTAGAGATTGTGGTTACTGTCTCCCTCAGTAGAGATGGTGGTTACTGTCTCCATCAGTAGAGATTGTGGTTACTGTCTCCATCAGTAGAGATTGTGGTTACTGTCTCTATCAGTAGAGATGGTGGTTACTGTCTCCATCAGTAGAGATTGTGGTTACTGTCTCCATCAGTAGAGATGGTGGTCACTGTCTCCATCAGTAGAGATGGTAGTAACTGTCTCCATCAGTAGAGATGGTGGTTACTGTCTCCATCAGTAGAGATGGTGGTCACTGTCTCCATCAGTAGAGATGGTGGTCACTGTCTCCATCAGTAGAGATGGTGGATACTGTCTCCATCAGTAGAGATGGTGGTTACTGTCTCCATCAGTAGAGATAGTGGTTACTGTCTCCATCAATAGAGATTGTGGTTACTGTCGCCATCAGTAGAGATGGTGGTTACTGTCTCCATCAGTAGAGATGGTGGTCACTGTCTCCATCAGTAGAGATGGTGGTTACTGTCTCCATCAGTAGAGATGGTGGTTACTGTCTCCATCAGTAGAGATGGTGGTCACTGTCTCCATCAGTAGAGATGGTGGTTACTGTCTCCATCAGTAGAGATGGCGGTTACTGTCTCCATCAGTAGAGATGATGGTCACTGTCTCCATCAGTAGAGATGGTGGTTACTGTCTCCATCAGTAGAGATGGTGGTCACTGTCTCCATCAGTAGATATGGTGGTTACTGTCTCCATCAGTAGGGATGGTGGTTACTGTCTCCATCAGTAGAGATGGTGGTTACTGTCTCCATCAGTAGAGATGATGGTCACTGTCTCCATCAGTGGAGACGGTGGTTACTGTCTCCATCAGTAGAGATGGTGGTCACTGTCTCCATCAGTAGAGATGGTGGTCACTGTCTCCATCAGTAGAGATGGTGGTTACTGTCTCCATCAGTAGAGATGGTGGTTACTGTCTCCATCAGTAGAGATTGTGGTTACTGTCTCCATCAGTAGAGATGGTGGTTACTGTCTCCATCAGTAGAGATTGTGGTCACTGTCTCCATCAGTAGAGATGGTGGTCACTGTCTCCATCAGTAGAGATTGTGGTAACTGTCTCCATCAGTAGAGATTGTGGTTACTGTCTCCATCAGTAGAGATGGTGGTTACTGTCTCCATCAGTAGAGATTGTGGTTACTGTCTCCATCAGTAGAGATGGTGGTTACTGTCTCCATCAGTAGAGATCGCGGTAAAGGTATATATCAGATACAACACCTGTAATTGATGATGGCGATGGTGTACAATGTTGCCCGAGTTTTTTCTGGCCCTGACACCATTTCTCCATACATAATGTCGAGGCCAGAGGAAACTCGGGCTACATTGTACAGTTATAATACTGTAGTAGTCTATCTTACAGTTATAATACTGTAGTAGTCTATCATACAGTTATAACACTGTAGTAGTAATGTGGAACTCCATTTGGAAAAGATAATCTAGAAACTAAAATGGCCATCGTCCTTGAGTGATGTTAATCATGTTACGAGTTCTCACCTATTTTAATTCATCCTCCGTGCCTGATAAACGAGACACCATCTTCTCTCATTAATAACAGCGAAGCTTCGTGACCAGAATTACGTAGTTTTAGAGGGAACAGTAAGTTAAAGTGAATTACGACTAAACCCAATTGGTGCCATCAATCCTCACACCTGTAATATTCACACCTGAACCAATTAGTCCCGTGATCCTAATTACCTATCCACAAAAACAAAGGTCCAGGGCATAACGAAACTATAGAGCTGTCTGATTTCTCCCATGAGATTCCAACAAATAAGCTGAAACCTTACTGCATCCTTTTCCGCAAATATTCGAAAGAGAATTTGAATAACTCACATTAGGTGTTAAATATGAAAAAGGGGGATTAGCATTTGTATCGCGAACGCTTTAAATATACATCAGTGCGTGTCGTCGATGAAAAAGACGCTTATACTTGCGGAACACCTGTTCCTCTACATGTAAATCAATATTGTTGATATTTTGCCGTCGTTTTATCGAATTAGACTGACAGTTTCCTTTGCATGTCGACTTTCTCAGTTCGTATGTATTATACTCGTTAAGGCCACACGGATCGGTACTGGTCACCTGTATGTGGTATACTCGTTAAGGCCACACGGATCGGTACTGGTCACCTGTATGTGGTATACTCGTTAAGGCCACACGGATCGGTACTGGTCACCTGTATGTATTATACTCGTTAAGGCCACACGGATCGGTACTGGTCACCTGTATGTGGTATACTCGTTAAGGCCACACGGATCGGTACTGGTCACCTGTATGTATTATACTCGTTAAGGCCACACGGATCGGTACTGGTCACCTGTATGTATTATACTCGTTAAGGCCACACGGATCGGTACTGGTCACCTGTATGTATTATACTCGTTAAGGCCACACGGATCGGTACTGGTCACCTGTATGTGGTATACTCGTTAAGGCCACACGGATCGGTACTGGTCACCTGTATGTATTATACTCGTTAAGGCCACACGGATCGGTACTGGTCACCTGTATGTGGTATACTCGTTAAGGCCACACGGATCGGTACTGGTCACCTGTATGTATTATACTCGTTAAGGCCACACGGATCGGTACTGGTCACCTGTATGTGGTATACTCGTTAAGGCCACACGGATCGGTACTGGTCACCTGTATGTATTATACTCGTTAAGGCCACACGGATCGGTACTGGTCACCTGTATGTGGTATACTCGTTAAGGCCACACGGATCGGTACTGGTCACCTGTATGTGGTATACTCGTTAAGGCCACACGGATCGGTACTGGTCACCTGTATGTGGTATACTCGTGAAGGCCACAGGGGCCTGTACTGGTCATACTTCGTTTGTGCTTGTGTCCATTACACATTAGCTGGTATATATAGAATACAACTGGTGATTGCTACCTTTATGCCCCTGTCACACTTGACCGGATTGGTGTACCGGACATCAACGGATAGAAATTTTTGTTATCCGGTGGTATACGGTGGCAAAGTTGTCAGTCCGGTAGAAATCCAAACTGACGACGTACTTGCACCGAATATGGAACGGATAAAACGTACCAATAACGAACATGTAACGTATGGCTACCGTACTACCAACCGGGTGTCTCCGAATGAGTAACGAACAACAAACGAACATGAACCGGTGAATCAGGACGTGTACAGGATGCATTCCGGACAAACCGAACACCTAACGGACATTAACGCGCACGTGCAGAAAAAAACAAGATATATGCATTTCTCCGGCGATCAGTTGTCAAAAAGTTACAGTGCTGACTGCCTCGCCAAAATGCCTCGCGGTAGAAAAATAAATAAAAACGTTCCTGCAAAAGCGCAAGACACAGACACAGAAGATGTGGGAAAGGTACTGGTGAAGGTCCATCTGAACATTGTTCATATGCATTTCTGCCTGCAGCAAGGCGGCCCTAAACTGCACAGAAACTTTAGTCTGACATTCCATGCTGACAACTGTCTGTGAATCTAATTTGGAAGCTTCCAAGAACCTTTTTATATGCCTGCGATAATTAATCAGTTTCTGTCGGTAGTCAGTTCCTCCCCCTGTAGGTATCCTGTAGGTATTCTGTATTCATCCGTTCTGTGCGTGTTATCCGTTTTCAATCCGTTTGTCTATTCGTCGTGTCCGGTGTTAATCCTGCAAGTATCCTGTGTTTGTCCGTTATGTGTCCGTTATGTGTTCGTTATGTGTCCGCTGAAGGTCCGGTTTATGCGTGGCGTATGCGTTCCAAGTTCCATCAACGGACTGGGTAACGCATGCCCCCCCGTACACCTACCGCATATTAACGAACAATGACAGGATATATACAGGACAAAACGGACATGCACAGGACAGCCAACGAATATTCTTATCCGTTACTGTCCGTTTCAAGTTTTGTGCATGCACAAAACTTTCCAACGGATACCACCGGACGCACCGTACATCACCTGACATGAAACGAATGAACCGAGCATAAAACGGACATAAAACGGATATTGACGAACATCACCGGATATCCAAAAACGTTATCCGTTTCACGTCCGGTGGCCCAATCCGGTAAAGTGTGACAGGGGCATTAGGTAACGTACTAGTAAGGTAGTAGTAAGGTAATCACTATATTATAATTAGACTATGGACCGCTGATCACGTGACAGATGTACGTGTTACGCATGTGACATGGTTTATGCTCAGGTCAGCCATAAAATTGTCGCTTTATACAAACGTCATGGTGATTTGGTTGATTAGGTTAATGCTCGCTGTACACGTAGAACAATCAGCTTATAGCAATATTCCTGTGTACTATTAGTTGCTATGGCCACGTATAACGTCATAAATTTCCATGGTAGCGCGTTGCATCACAATTTGGTATTCAGACACTTAACGTCAGATTTAGTTTACTTATAGCCTCGTGAAGTATGTATGTGTTATTTATATCTTCCATGTCGCCAAATAGTCCTATTGATTTCCTGGTTTGGTTAATTTCCTTGAAACAACATAAGTACGTGTCGTGTGACATGTGCAGGCCAGTGTCTATGGCAAGGGGTTGGATGCCTCCGAACACCTACAGATATTGTCATATGAAGGCGAGTGGCCATGATTAGGGTTTAGTTCGTGCTGGTGTTGAGGTATCCCAATACTTATGCTATGACCTCGACCTGGGTTTAGTTTGTGATGTGTTGAGCCCTCCCAACACCTAAGGCTATGACGTCATGTGGCCATGAATAGGGTTTAGTTTGTGATGGTGTTGAGACCTCCCAACACCTAAGGCTATGACGTCATGTGGCCATGAGTAAGGTTTAGTTTGTGATGGTATTGAGACCTCCCAACACCCAAGGCTATGACGTCATGTGGCCACGACCTGGGTTTAGTTTGTGATGGTGTTGAGACCTCCCAACACCCAAGGCTATGACGTCATGTGGCCATGAGTAAGGTTTAGTTTGTGATGGTGTTGAGACCTCCCAACACCCAAGGCTATGACGTCATGTGGCCATGAGTAAGGTTTAGTTTGTGATGGTGTTGAGACCTCCCAACATCCAAGGCTATGACGTCATGTGGCCATGAGTAAGGTTTAGTTTGTGATGGTGTTGAGACCTCCCAACACCCAAGGCTATGACGTCATGTGGCCATGAGTAGGGTTTAGTTTGTGATGGTGTTGAGACCTCCCAACACCGAAGGCTATGACGTCGAGTGGCCACGAGTAAGGATTTGTTTGTTTCTAGATCTGCAGTCTTCTAACACTTCAGATTACATGGATCAAAGTGTCAGCGGTGGGGCAACACCAAAACGGTAGAATATATAAATGAAAACTAAAACTAGAGAGTTTAATTGTTTCAGATAAATTTTATTCTCCATTATCACGCAAATTATCCTTCTGTCAGCTTAAAAATGTCTCAGTCTTACCAGTAGAGTGCTTAATTATGTGTAGACACAAATCACAAGGAAAGTTAATCTGGTATATCCCCCGGGGGCAGCCTGTTAACTACAATGATAACTGTAGCGATGATAGACTATCACACAGTTTTTGTTTTATGTAAGACAAGTTGTGATCGCCAAAGGCTTGATCATATAATCTCTAGCTGTCAGCAATGTGCATCATAACTCAGGAATGTCATAATCATTTCAAAAAAAAGAAATTAAGAGCGATTAATTTTGAAATCATTAGTTCATGTTGGCATTAAACCTCGACAGGTGCTCGGAGATGAATTGCTATATGATGTATCCAGTTAAGTACGTACATTTATTTGTAAGTAATTTTTCTTGTAAATGAGGATAAACCCAAGCACAAACAAGCAAAAACATCACGTAAATATATCATAAGTTTTTTTTTATTAAATAATGCATTTTATTTTCCTTAACTACATGTATACGCATAAGCTATAATATACAGTTACTGTACGGGTGTGAGGGAAATAGCACTTTTATTATCCACCGAAACATCAAGTATTTCCCGATGCGAAGCCTTCGCCCCAGGATATAATTAATGTCAAGGGGAACAATAAAAGTGCTATTTCCAGAAATGCATATACAATAACTGTTTTATTATACCTGCATTTAAATTATTCAATCTCTCGAACCAGTGTTCATATCCTTAGCGCTGTCTTTTACAGAAACAATCATCTCCTTGCTGTAGTATTCACTCGAACAACTTTAATAAACAAACTGTGTCAGCTTTGTCTTGGTCTCAAAAACGCTTTCGGACTTTAATAATGTTACGAGGTGTGGCGGTAGAGACGATCCGAAGAGATATGACAAATGCATTATGCATTCAGAATGAACGAAGAAAAAAAATCCGTGAAAGTTTGAATGTCGTTTAAATAGCTCCTTCCGGGAAAATGGCACTTTTCATTATTAACCCGGTTGATGACATTTTGGAGGATGTGTTTCAAATAGCATTTCTATTGTCAACTTTTTATACAGTGTAAAATAAGGAAAAGTATACTAATCTGAACTATTACACGGCTAAAATGAATATTGCACGGTCACGTGCGAACTATTGAACACCGCGTAACGTTTCGGGATTTAGTCCTTCCCATTCAAGCGTCTAAGTCAGTCAGATGTCAACAATGCCAGACGACAGTCATGGCGACTTCTAAGCCTACATAGAAGTTGAGATTTCAGTGATTCTAACCGTGTTTAAGCGATTATGTAATTAAACAAGTATATTATGGGTGTCTGTGCAATAGTCCAGAATATTCAACCCTCGGTACTGGTAAGCAACCGCAGTTTTATTGCCTATTGTCAGTACCTCATATCAAATATTCTGGACACTTGCACAGACACCCATGATATATTTATATAATATGCACTTCGTTACATAGGACTCAAAATTACAACAATAAAGTCAAACAACGAGCGAAAACAGAGAAATAAATATACCTGTGAATGAATATATGAATCTTAATTTTATGGTTCTAAAGCAATATTCATCCAGATAACAGAGGATCAAAGACAATCTAGTCATACAAAACACAAAGAAAAATATGTAAATCAGGTGTGAATTACGGTTTTATTTCACTTTAATTGATATTAACGTTTTAACAATTCTGATTTTGTAATTTTGAAGTTAACATTTGTTTATGCAGGTATAGAAGAATTTCCTGATGACCGTCAAAAAGGTTATGGCATGTCATCATTCACTGGCCTTAATTTGGACGGGGTGCCATTAAAACCTTTCGAAATTGTCTATTTAAAAACTTCAGATTCCTTTTCTTCCTTCTGACTAATTCGAGGCCGCGACAGCTCGGTTGGTTAGAGCGCCGGCCACGACAGCTGGGGCCACGGTGGCCGAGTGGTTAAGATGTACAGATATTCATCACTAGCCCTTCACCTCTGGGTTGCGAGTTCGAAACCTACGTTTCCTGGTATTGACCGTAGGCTGGCGGTTTTCTCCAGGTACTCCGGCTTTCTGCCACCTCTTAAACCTGTTGCGTCCTAAGTTACACTGGCTGTTAAAAGGACGTTGAACCAAATAAACCAATACATGTAATCCAATTCACGTAACCTCAGGTGAAGATCAGAGGTGTGTAATTCGACGGTCCCTACCCGTGTCGGCTTGTGTTTTTCGGGAAGATGAGAAATAGGCCGATCTGAGCTGTCATGGCTGTGTCCTTGGCCAAAATACTTTGCCTAATTACTCTGGATGGCATGCGACTGGCCTCCCGTATGTTGTTCATTGAGGTAGTCACCAACTACTCCAAGGAAACTCCGCCTCAAAATGACCATAGCTATTAACGGGGCGATCAACACAGCAAACAATCAGAACAAATCTACATGTAGCTTATTCATCGCTGTTTAAATCATATAATGAACGTTGATGTTTGGACATTTAAAAAAAAAAAAATTCTACGACAATGTTATCAATTTTCATTATTTTGAGTCTGGAATAAAAACGAATTATACTTTTTTCTTATTAAGAGATTATTTTCACTATCAAATTTTAAACTTTGAAATTCAGTATTGTCCGATAGTTGAAAAGTCAAACAAAACCATGTAGAGTCATAAACATGTGTCTTGACACGTTGCAGAAGATTTACACACTTGTAATTTCTTAATGAAACCCCGGTGGATTTTGTCGTATACATCTTAAACATACGAATATTTCATTGCAATAAAACGTTTCTCCTGAGGTTCCCTGAGGTTTTGGTGTACTCAGAATTTGTATTTCATTTCATGTACATGTTTGGTGGAAGGTTAAGGTGTTTGATGTTTCAATGCCATAGACACCAGCCCCAGTAATCCCGTGTGGAGGGTTAAGGTGGTAGATGTTTCAATACCAGACACAAGCCCCAGTTATCCCATGTGGAGGTTAATGTGGTAGACGTTTCCAGACCCAATAATCCCCTGTGGAGGTTAAGGTGGTAGATGTTTTAATGCCATGTACACCAGACCCAATAATCCCCTGTGGAGGGTTAAGGTGGTAGATGTTACATGCCATAGACACCGGACCCGGTGTATCGTTGTTCACCAGTAGTTGCCTCGATAAGTCATATATTTGGCGTTTTTACTAATTTAGTTACATGTGTTATAATCTATAGAATTGATAATTGAAACCAGAATGATATAGGATTTGGTATAAAAGCTGTATTATGATAGCTTATTAAAAATTAAATGAATCAGATTGATATCAAATGTGTCAGATCAATATTATATATCTATTTTGATTGAATCACAAGAATCATTTTACCTACTGCCAAGTCTGAACAAGTATATCTTACTTCTGTCATGCATGTACTCTATGCTTGGATATCTGGCCACAATTTCATTAATATTTCTTCACCGAAGGAAATTATCTTAATCATAATCGTCCATAGGAAACATTATATCTACGGCATGTTCCCTAACTAACATGTTTTTCCTCAAATCTAATCATGCTTCCCTATAGAATGTTTTTAATCTTGCACGAATCCGGGGATGGTTCCTTATAACAGATGGGTGTTTGAGTCCACCATCTATCGAGGTCTGAACCAATATAACAATAACATTAGGGAATGCCCTACCATTTCTCAGACAAGCAAACCGTGAATACGTTATACCAACTTACTGACACTACATGTATCTCTCAGACAACCAAACCGTGAATACGTTATACCAACTTACTGACACAATCTCTCAGACAACCAAACCGTGAATACGTCATACCAACTTACTGACACACTCTCTCAGACAACCAAACCGTGAATACGTCATACCAACTTACTGACACTCTCTCTCAGACAACCAAACCGTGAATACGTTATACCAACTTACTGACACAATCTCTCAGACAACCAAACCGTGAATACGTTATACCAACTTACTGACACTCTCTCTCAGACAACCAAACCGTGAATACGTCATACCAACTTACTGACACTCTCTCTCAGACAACCAAACCGTGAATACGTTATACCAACTTACTGACACTCTCTCTCAGACAACCAATCCGTGAATACGTTATACCAACTTACTGACACTACCTCTCAGACAACCAAACCAGTGAATACGTTATACCAACTGACCGACACTATCTCTCAGACAACCAAACCGTGAATACGTTATACCAACTTACTGACACAATCTCTCAGACAACCAAACCGTGAATACGTTATACCAACTTACTGACACAATCTCTCAGACAACCAAACCGTGAATACGTTATACCAACTTACTAACACACTCTCTCAGACAACCAATCCGTGAATACGTCATACCAACTTACTGACTCTCTCTCTCAGACAACCAAACCGTGAATACGTTATACCAACTTACTGACACTATCTCTCAGACAACCAAACCGTGAATACGTCATACCAACTTACTGACAATATCTCTCAGACAACCAAACCGTGAATACGTTATACCAACTTACTGACACAATCTCTCAGACAACTAAACCGTGAATACAGTTATACCAACTTACTGACAATATCTCTCAGACAACCAAACCGTGAATACGTCATACCAACTGACCGACACTATCTCTCAGACAACCAAACTGTGAATACGTCATACCAACTTACTGACACAATCTCTCAGACAACTAAACCGTGAATACGTTATACCGACTTACTGACACAATCTCTCAGACAACCAAACCGTGAATACGTTATACCAACTTACTGACACAATCTCTCAGACAACCAAACCGTGAATACGTTATACCAACTTACTGACACTATCTCTCAGACAACCAAACCGTGAATACGTTATTCCACCTTACTGACACTCTCTCTCAGACAACCAAACCGTGAATACGTTATACCAACTTACTGACACAATCGCTCAGACAACCAAACCGTGAATACGTTATTCCACCTTACTGACACTATCTCTCAGACAACCAAACCGTGAATACGTTATACCAACTTACTGACACAATCTCTCAGACAACCAAACCGTGAATACGTTATACCAACTTACTGACACTATCTCTCAGACAACCAAACCGTGAATACGTTATACCAACTTACTGACACAATCTCTCAGACAACCAAACCGTGAATACGTCATACCAACTTACTGACACTCTCTCTCAGACAACTAAACCGTGAATACGTTATTCCAACTCACTTACACTATCTCTCAGATAACCAAACCGTGAATACATTATACCAACTTACTGACACTCTCTCTCAGACAACTAAACCGTGAATACGTTATACCAACTCACTTACACTATCTCTCAGACAACCAAACCGTTAATTCGTTATACCGACTTACTGACAATATCTCTCAGACAACAAAACCGTTAATACGTTATACCGACTTACTGACACTATCTCTCAGACAACCAAACCGTGAATACGTTATACCGACTTACTGACACTCTCTCTCAGACAACTAAACCGTGAATACGTTATACCAACTTACTGACACAATCTCTCAGACAACCAAACCGTGAATACGTTATACCGACTTACTGACACTCTCTCTCAGACAACCAAACCGTTAATTCGTTATACCGACTTACTGACAATATCTCTCAGACAACCAAACCGTTCATACGTTATACCGACTTACTGACACTATCTCTCAGACAACCAAACCGTGAATACGTTATACCAACTTACTGACACACTCTCTCAGACAACCAAACCGTTCATACGTTATACCGACTTACTGACACTATCTCTCAGACAACCAAACCGTGAATACGTTATACCGACTTACTGACAATATCTCTCTGACAACTTAACCGTCAATAAACGAAACTCAGTAAAAATAAAAACAAAATCACTTGATATTAGGCGATACCTCCAACTATTGAACAACAAACTCCATATTTAACAAATATGTGCTTGTCTGGTATGAAGGGTTAAATACGGTGTATGGCAGCTCTATAATTACATGCATGTTCGCAGATGTAAATACTGCAGTTAATATGAATAAATTTACATGTTAATTAATTACCGTGTAATTGCGGTATAAATCGCGTCGTAATTAAATCTACTATGGTAATGAGACGCGTATGATTGATGGATCCTTGGATTGGGGACTCACAACATATACACAAAATACTGTCTACATCATAATAGTTCTAATAACTGCCCTGTTGTCTGTAAATATACCACCAGTCATCATGAGCTTTAAAATTTTCCTTTTCTTTTGATTTGTTTGTGAATGAGATAGCGAGAATGCTTACATTGGTAGTTGAGTCTGGTGATCAGTTTTTCGAGAAGATAGACTCTTGGCAACATACTGTGCCTCTCTCCTGGCCGATTAGTCTATTATTCCCATACCAAACTTATTTCTATGAGGAACGTGTAAATCAAGGACTTGACCGATCTGTAAATTTAACCTTCAGACGCGATGCCTTTCAGTCAGTGGTTTTGGCTGTAGATATGATTTTTCTCCGAATGAACTTGAAACCAGTTGCATCAGTGATATCATTCGCTAACATCGATCCTTATTCACAACTTTACAAACAAGGTCAGCTGCCGCTAACCTCGACTCTTGCTCGCAACTTAACCAACAGGGTCAGTTTTCGCTAACCTCAATCCTTACTCACAACGTAACCTTCGCTAACCTCGATCCTTACTCACAACTTAACTTTCGCTAACCTCGATCCTTACTCTGAACGTAACAAAACAGCGTCAGCTTTCTCTAAGCCCTATATCAATGCTATAATAGTTACATTGCAGCATATTCCATACAAACAGATGAATCTGAGCAAATGCTCCATACTATCATAAACACTTTTAGTACCTATTCGGATAGTGAAATTATGTTTTAATTATGATATAAGGTATCTTGTTTGTAGAAGTCGTAAGATTTTATTCAAAACATCACCTCAACCAATTATTTAAAAAGTAGTTGAATTATAAAGGAAAGTTGTCCAGATTGAGGAAGTCGTCTCAATCGTATAGTGAAAAAAGTAATATATTAAAATGATAATGGGACATTTACAAGATAATGTAATTAATTAGACGCCTACCATAAGCAGTAATGTAAAAGCCTCATAAAGATTGGGACACGAATAGGTCTACTACACTGTAGATATACCTCAGAAGACAAATTGTCCATATTACAACCTATTGTAAACCTATCTGATAACGAGATGTTCTAGTTGGTATATTGAACTTCATCTTCTGAGAAATTCTGGGTGAAAGCAAGACAACACTTTGCACTAATTCAAGTCAAATTCTAAGACTGTAAACAACCTGTTTTGCCCCCTCCAAATAAACCCACGGCAACAAAAAAAAACAAAAAAAAAAAAACAAACCCAAAATGCAAAAAGCAAGACGTTGGTAAAATTATAAGGAGACCCTTGAAAAAATTAAAGAGAATAAGATCGCAAGAGTAAGGGTATTCTGCTTCATCGACGTTACCAACCATACCAATCTAGGTCACGACAACACCCACCATACAAATCTAGGTCACGGCAACATCCGCCATACAAACCTAGGTCACGACAACACCCGCCAAACAAATCTAGGTCAGGACGACAACCACGACGACACACCGTCATACCAATCTAGGTCACGACACTTCCGTCATACAAATCTAGGTCACGACAACACCCGCCATACAAATCTAGGTCACGACAACACCCGCCATACAAATCTAGGTCACGACAACACCCGTCATACCAATCTAGGTCACGACGACACCCGTCATACAAATATAGGTCACGACGTTACCAACCATACAAATCTAGGTCACGACAACACCCATCATACAAATCTAGGTTACCACAACACCCGCCATACAAATCTAGGTCACGACAACACCCGTCATACAAATCTAGGTCACGACAACACCCGTCATACAAATCTAGGTCACGACAACACCCGTCATACAAATCTAGGTTACCACAACACCCGCCATACAAATCTAGGTCACGACAACACCCGTCATACAAATCTAGGTCACGACAACACCCGTCATACAAATCTAGGTCACGACAACACCCGTCATACAAATCTATACTAAAACCATTCGAATTTGTAGTCAGATGAGAATTTTACCAATGATGGATTTATCTTTGCCACCAATTTTTTTGATCAGTGTTTTAATCCAATTGATACATATCTCGGTTCCCATTTGACCTAGATTTACACAGTGTAACAGAAGACGAGTACCTTTCCGGAGCATCTGGTATTTATTTTTGGTGTCATAGTGTTCCCTATCTAAAACCTTTTTTGACCGTTACACGTCGATATTTATTTTTTGGTGTCATAGTGTTCCCTATCTAAAACCTTTTTTGACCGTTACACCTATCTTATGAAATATACATTCATAAAATTAGAAATTTTTCAAGTTATTAAGTCAAAATCAATTTATATAAGCTACAATTTACGACTAGGATCAAAGAATTCAGGGCTTTTTGTAGACATATTCTTTGCAATCTATTTTATGACCAAAATCACGTAGTAGATGATTTATTTTAAAAGTGAAGTCACTGTTTCAAAATTGTATTCTTTTGAAACTGTTGAATGAAGTATCGAGTATTCTGACGAGCTGGGATTAAGTTTGCTCCAACAGTGTGAGAGGATAAAATAGGCGAGAAACTTATGACGAGTCGCCGTGTAACCCCTTACTGCCTAAGGCGGATTTTCAAAGTTACATCAAACAGCTAAATCACATTTAAGTGTTTAACGGACACATTACCTTTTTCCCTTGAATCCTTAATTACATCCACAAATATAGCTCTTAAAGACAAACAATCACGATTTTTTTGCATTTCCATGCTTTATTCCGGTAACAACTTAAAAACTTTAAAATGGCGGTCCGGTAAATACAAAAAGGAATAAATATCCAAAACAAAACGAAAAGCTATTTTCTTTGTACTTTATATTTTTTCCGCTTGATACACATGTTCCGTATTTTTTACAACCAATGCCGCCATGTTCGAAATAGGTCACTTGAAGCGGTGGAATGACGTAATTAAGTGTTTTATGTTAAAGTATCATTAATTTGGTGTGGATTAGTAATTGGACTGTTTAAATAGGATACATAATACCTAAACTGTAACACATCGTTGTCATCAAGTTTAGGTTTATAGATACTGATAGTATTGTCTCAATCTTTCCGTCCTGACAGGCGGAACTTGCACAGGGTAAAATACAGTATATGGTTCGGTTGCTAAAGGTCGATTGGCGTCAGAACCAAAAAATAGCCAGACACCTTTAGCTAGCAGAAGTAGGACTATAATGAGTAGCTTGTTGTGGTGGTTTTACGTCTACTTCACTCTTTATATCTATATATAGGTATATATCAGTTTAGATGAACATTGAGATACGATGTTGACTACGTGAGTTTCACCTGTTGGGCATATTCACTCACCACCAGTAAGTAAGTAAGTAAGTGAGAACGTTTTTTTTACTATTTGACTCGGAGACATGTACATATAATGTAAGGACATGACCTATTTCAGCCCGTGCCCCGGGGCCCGTCAGCTAACTGACAGATAACCAGATACATATACATTTTACATATTTATTCTTTTGGTCTCGTCTAAAGGTGTCAGCTTATGTTTATTGCACTGACCACAAGGACATCAGCGGAACAAACTGACCATAGCGAGCTGTATATTTATAAATCACACTGACCCGTCGATCCCACCACATACATATATATATATATCAAACACACTTCGACACGGAGTCCCTATATTTTAAAGCCGTAGGAGCTACGATATCCATGTGAGAAAATATATGTCCAGTTTGGATAGGAATTAGAAAAATATCTCTGACGAGTTCCTAATAAGAATGGCTGTACTGTATCTCTCTCTCTCTATAGCGCTAACATATTGTGTCTTCCAGACAATCCTTCGAGTTCCCTCCTTTGTCTCCTATAGGAATTTTAGGCCTTGTGGACCACTGACGATCCATAGAAGGAAGACGCCGCCTAATGTAGCAGTTTTGTTTGTTTGGACCGAGACAGCATCCGTTTTTCTTAGGATGCCAATATATTTTGTCTTCTGTACAAGCTTTCGAACTTCCTCCTTTGCCTCTTATAGGAACATGTTGACCAGTGGCGCGGTCTAGAAGGAAGAAACTGCTTCATGATGCATCATCCCTTTCAGTAAAGGTGTCAACATATTTTGTCTTCTGTACAATCCTTCAAGTTTCCTTCTTTGTCTCTTATAGGCATTCTAGGCCTTTTGACCACTGACGAGTCATAGAAGGAAGAAATCGCTTTATGTTCCAGTTTTTTGTTTGGACCGAGACAGGTATCTACGCTTCAGCGGTTTAACATCACTGAAGGGCCAAAAAAAGGACGAAAAAGCTGTATGATATCTCTAACATCACTGACGAGTCCTAAAAAGAAGAAACAGCTTGATGATGTAGTTATAATATTTTTTCGCTAGCTCTACTCTCAGTTTGTATTGTATTGTGCTTATGGCTAACCTATCGAACCAGCCAAGTATATTATCACACTTAGATTGTATCTAAAACCTTCGGATCCAACTGTTTTTTTGGCACGAATATTCATCAGGTTTATCAATTGGTATGAAACGCAAATGGCAGACAAAGTACCTGTATCCTAGCCGCGAACAATCAACAACAAACCCGTAAAAATAACCGTCGATGTAGACTTTCTGAAAAGTGGTATGTCGCAGTAATCAACATCATAACGCTTTGAAAATGATCGTAGAAGCAAATATTTGTTTATATATTTTTCTCCCCATATTCATACATTTCATTTTGTTGAGTGTTGGCCTTTTGGATAGTTCTGTTTTTTGTCACCTTGTTTGGTATATTGCTTTCAGAACAACACCAATGTATAAGCTTATGGCTTTTAGATAGAAGGACATTCATGTACAAATGTGTATTTTTGTTTCTTCATATGAAGGCTACATCAATTCAATATTCCCTCAGCTCCATGAGCAAGGAGGCAAGAAGGTCTTCTGTCCAAGAGAAAATATACATCATACTGTTTCGTAGTTCTCGGTCTCGTCAGTGATGTTAGAGATATCATACAGCTGTTTCGTCATTCTAGACCTCGTCAGTGATGCTAGGGACATCATACAGCTGTTTGGTCGCCCTAGACCTCGTCAGTGGTGCTAGGGACATCATACAGCTGTTTGGTCTTTCTTGAACTCGTCAGTGATGCTAGGGACATCATACAGATGTTTGGTCGCCCTAGAACTCGTCAGTGATGCTAGGGACATCATGCAGCTGTTTTGTCCTTCTATGTCTCGTCTGTGATGTTAGAGACACAATACAGCTGTTTCGTTCTCTTTGGTTAGTGATGCCTAAATTGTCCATACCAAAGTGACCGCTGACGTGTTGAATGCTCACCGACACCTGTTTGCTCTGTAACATAATACATGTTTTATATATGTTCATGAATCATGTATCATTTTCATTCTCAGAATGGATTTTAAATCTGCCCTCCTTTCGAACTTACTTTCACGTGATTCCCCGCCACAGGAGTGATTGCCTGTTTTCGACGTGCCTTGTACCTGATCACAGGGACACGACATACTATAGTAGTGATGGATATGTGCAATACTATATCTGTCCCCTTTGGTCGGTATGGAAATGACATGTGAGAATGAGCGTTGATTTGAGGATGATTTACGGTCGCCAGTGGAACTTTAGACATACAATATTGGGTCTGATTTCGCTCCCTGCCTAACAGGACACTACTGAAAGTATACATTTAGACAAGGTGCAGACACAGACAAGACATGCATGTGCGATAATCTAGTCATAATTGTCGCCTGTTGTCCCAAAACGTACTAGAACCCATTAACAGACCCGAAGCCAGGTAGACAAGACAAACACTCGTATATACCTGTACATTAATTATTAAGCTAATATTCACTCTTAACGGTCGAGGTAAAGCACGTAACGAGTTCTTTACGGGAGCCCGGGGCCAGGTCACATGATCTCGCGTTACGGCATAGACATACGTAAGAAATTATCACGTCCCTTGGTTTTTATGGTGGCAACAGGTGAAAACTAGGTGGAGAAGTCCGGAGGGAGTAAGGTTCACTCGTTATCTATGTATAATATACAGCCTAGTCAGCGAGACGGTTGTCATCTATGATGTAGTAATTAAGGTCTCTTGTAACCATATAGTGAATCGTGGTTCCTATACAAATGAATTCGCCAATAAAGAAACTGATAAAATGTACATATATGTTGTTTCATATTGTACATCTCCTAAAGACATTCCACGGTTCCGCTTCACAACACAGACAACTGAGTGTAGATGAAATTGTTATCAAAAATGAAAGATTTCGTGAATGCCATGATGACAAATTGCGTAATTAGATCGACAGGGACGGTCCATACTGCAGGTATGCAGTTATGATGCTCCAAATCATATGGACATGTACATAAACGTTTTGCAGGTAAAATCTGTAGCCTAGCTAGCTGATAATGTGTAACGTGACGTGGTGTACTATATCACTGACTTGACCTCATCCCGTTTGTGGAAATGCATGTTTTTGTTAAAGATATGACAATACAGACATATGGACAGATATAAGCCATTGTTATTTCAATGCTTCCCCTGAGATCGAACCCATGACCCTTGCCATACTGGACTAATGCATCGCTGAACGAATTTGAGAAGTTAGCTAGTATTTACAGTGTATCTTTGTGATACACTCTCCCTCTAGGACAGAACTCGCCCTCGAGTTGTTCTAGTTATCTTTGTGTCAATATTTCCCTACAGCTCGTATCTACCGGGGATGACAACCACGGCGAACATAGATCTGCCATCCGAAGGCTGTAATCCCAATTTGGAGTGGTCCGGACGTTGGCAGCAATGGCTTCGTTCTATTTACCGCTTACGTGACGCCTTCCAATACTATATCATATACATCAACTACAATGTTCTCTGACGGTTACTGTTTCAGATAATTAGACAAAAAGTGGGGACGGATGTAGCAGTGATTGATGGATAATAAGTGTGTTGATGTGTGTACGAGTATTGAGATTTGCTGCGGTCATTATCGTTTATGACATTAACTTAATGGTGATGGATGGTTCATACACCAACAGCATACGTCTTACTCATATACCTCGTGAAGTTGGTGTAATCGGATTGGTTACTTACCAGAACCACACAAATTTCGCTCCAATATTTTACAAATCTATATCAAAATTAAAAAGGTTTTTACCACAATAGGTGGGTGTTATTTCCCAAGGCATGATGTCACCGTTACAAATGTTGAATAACAAATAATTCATAAATTAAAAAAATTGAAAACAAATCAATAAACTCTCAACTTGTTTTGGTTGGTTAACAAGCTGACCTTTGGCCGGGACTGTTTTTAATCACATGGTTCAATGCGTTTTGATTGGCTAACACTTGAAGGCCGCCTCATGGGGTTGCAAAAATGGGGACACAACAATTTCACACAAAGTATTTCCAAATTGTTTTGTGATGACTCATTTTTGATATAGATTTCTATCAAATTATGGCTTTGAAAAATAGTAAACTTGGTAGTTAGTTGTTATGCTAAACAATAGATTGTAATATCTGTACACCTTTATGAAAATGGCAGTTTTGCATACTAATAAGCGGCATTTCACTTTACAAGATGTAGGTCATATCCTTACACCATACCTGATACTGTAAAAATAACAGACGTTGACACAAAACAGGTCAATTCATCCTCAGACTATTTAAGATTACTCGTTGTGTAACCTCGATATATCTAGGTTTTGTGACGTAAAAAGATTACAAAAAAAAAAAAAAAATGGAGGATGAGTTTAGAAATAGATACATTGTATAGTGCGTAACCTGCCTCTCCGTGGAGTATGTGATCTGATGGTGACAAGGATTGCTTGTAATGAAATCCAAGAGATAGAATGTTCATTAAGTATCCTCTATACTCCAAGGTAGACATTCACCTACGATCACTGAAACCGATGCCCGATACTCAAGGGGTTACGTTCACCTTCGATATTTAAACCGATCCCCGATATCCAGGGGTTACGTTCACCTTCGATCACTGCACCCCTGACAGATGTTATAGCAAAGTTAAAGGCACACGACTAGTTTTTTATAAGCTCATGAAAAAATCCTGACCAATTGCTTTGTTGGTGTATTTCTTTTGAAAATTACACAGAAGAAAAACGACCAAGTTCAAATTCAGTCAATTTAACGGTCAATTTAACGGTATACCGACCTCAAGATTTTTTTTCATTGACATAAAAGGATTAAATTGGTCTTTTTTTTTGTTTTAAACACAAGATAACGGTGACTAATTGCCTTCAATGTGCTATGATATATTCCAGGCGGTGTGAACTTAGAAGTCAAAACAGAACACCGGATAAGGTATACGTGGTAACATGAAATAAAAGACAGTAACACTAACTGAAATTAATGTCAGTTGACTTTGTCAAAAGAATTATAAACACATTCTTGTTTTTAATCAGCTGATGATACCAGTAACAGTTTGTCGCGGTATTTGACGAGGCCATCTTTGTGAGGAGCACTTCTTTGTAGTCGTAATTGGGAGTCAATGTACGACTACAAAGACGTGCTCGTTATCTGTGTTTAAACATCGGTATATATACACTTTAACCACCATTTAACTTTGGATTAGTACATAAACCTCGAATTCCTTAGCAGTAAATAATTAATACCTGATGTCACGCACCCTGCACCTAAATAGGACCCGTCCGCGATGCTGGGAGTCAATAGTGTGGAATTTCAAAGCGTTAAGAAAATTGAATTAGACCTAAATAAATGTTAAACAATTGAACAAGATGTGCACTAACTCCATATTTAACAGTCAAATTGTGATATTCATCATTAGTGCAAATACGTGTGTATTCATTATAATGATTATACTGTACAGCCATCTGCCACCGAACCTTTTGGACTAGTTTATGTTTATTATGTATTCATTTGCATATTTTAAAATTAATATGACTCCAAAACAGTATATTTAAGGAAAATATGACACTCATTTGACGTTTATGGAGATATTTACAAATTAAATATATGAACCTCAAAAAGGCATATATTCCTAGCTTCTATATACATGCTATAATATAAAAACCATAGGTCCTCCTCGTGCAAGCACTATAACAGCGTTTTGGATATTAAATCCAAAATGTTTACCCGCCCAATGGCCTTTAGAGGGGGAAGAGCCAGTCACGAAATGGCGTTATTATTGACGAGAGTGCAATCATGTCAGAAAATGCTTCCGTGTGTGACGCAACGTCTTCTAACATGTTATTGTTTATTTTAATCTCGAACTAATAATAGTTTACTTTTTCCAAGCTTCAAAATTGATAATTGATAACTGATACATGATAACTGAAAACTGATGATTATTTTTCATAATTCGATGGCAAATAAGACACGCCATCAATTAAAACAAACCTTTGGAAATGACGACAACATGTTACATTGTATCAATATGTTACATTGTATCAACATGTTACATTGTATCAATATGTTACATGGTATCAACATGTTACATTGTATCAGTATGTTACATTGTATCAATGTGTTAAACAATGCAAATCGTTGTCATCAAATATGTCATGAACATGTTCCTCTACTGGACTTAAACATCTATCTATATATAATGTAAAATAAAAGGCGCAATCTATGTCAGTTGTAACAGGTATGATATTCTAGGAATTCCATCCATCATTGATGACAGTGTACTTAATGTATCGTGTTTTCTATCAGCTGATACGACCAAACAACAACACCATAACACTAACAAAGTTATAGCGATCGTCTTACCACTCGGAAACACCTGTACACAAATATACCTGTTGTCCATTAGTCAGCCTTGATGACGTATCTTACCTACGAGATTGATTTGTTTACAACAACATGTAAACAATGACCACGTGACACATGCTCTGAACATGCTGGACTCTCTCGTGCAGAAGGATCTGTGGTAATAGCATGGAACATTTATAGGCGTTGTTTGCTTCGTCCTTTAATGACCGCAGCTGTTGGTAGGCCGTTAAACAATATAAAACTAAACACATTTTGTCTATCAGCTACTATCAAATATTCTGAAATAGCAAGTACATAGAAAAATAATAATAATAAAAAAAACAAAAACAAAAACACCCGCGCAAGCCCATTCTCCATCAGAATCAATTTAAGGGTCCTAGTATTAAATAATACCAATCATAATACAGGATTCAATTCTGGGTTTTTGTTTTTGTAGAAATTGTTAATGATATAAAAAGCGTTAAGAATCACCCGATTCCTTCTTCTAACGGGATATTGGATAAGCCATGAATTGCTAATATATCTGTTGTTTATCACCGTAAACAACTAGTTATGTTGTCCTCTTGCTGGAGAAAGGCACACGAATAGAAGTTTGACGTTTTAGGAGGGAACGCCTCCTCGGTCGTCATGTCTATGGAATTTTTACAAGGGCAGTCTGGTGTACATGAAATGTGATCGATCAGAACCTGTTGGGAATGAAAGAAATATGATGTATAAGCGATGTGTTAGGATAATCTACAATTCAGTTTTCGGGAAAGTTGGTGTCAAAAGAAACGTTAATTGTTCCTCTTCTACAGCGGGGATGACTAAGTTACTGGTTTGACTACTAACTTGTATGTCAGTAGAAAAAACCTCCATATCTTTATATCGTTTACTTAGAACGCTTGCGTTCCAAACAATTCAGATGTGTCAACATCTCCGACATAGTATCACGCCGTCAGTATCAGAGACATCATCGCACGACCGCGAAATCTATTGTTCGTACTCGTGACAGACACAATTATTTTGATCTATATCATTGTGCAATATCAGGTTACAATCGTTCTGTCATACTTTTTCGATACTTCTTGGTATTTTGGTAGTTCCGTTGCCATAGCACTTTCAGTTTTTACCGAAGTTTGACCTAGATTTGAATGATGGAATACTTCAATGAAAATAAAGACGCTGATCCTCCCAAAACACCTAGCCTTAATATCGTTATACATTTGTCGTGTGTCCATATGTAACATTTTTATGTTCTACCTGTGTTTACTGGGTTTGGAATTATAATAATAGTTTCATTTACACATCACTTTTCTTATCCACGATACATGAGATAAAGGTTTCAGAACTGATACCAAATTCAGTATTTTGGAAATACATCCTCTACACGTTAAATTTTTGTAACATCAGTCATCACCAATGTACCTGCTAACTAAATGTGACACATTGAGGACATAGTAATCATTGTGATTTGTCGCGTGATTTACGTTGATGACATTATAATGAGGGGATCACTAATTGTATATGATGAACTGACAGCTACATATACATCACACGGACATCTATTACCGCCGTACTGGTCCACTAATTAATTGAACTAGTTTCAGCTGTCATCGGTATTCAATATGGTAGTTAAATTCGTCACGTGCTTAACGTAATGATGTTATCAACGCATACTTACGTCAAATCTAGTTCACTTATAGTTCAATGTAAAAGGAAACCTTCAAAGCAGGAATGCAATACAGAATACTTACAACGACTACCCAAACACCTTCAGGATCAGAAAAACCCTAAAAATCTGTCCATATAGCAAAGACATGTCCAATAACACCAGCGAATACATCCTGAATACAATCTGCATAATTAGACACAATATTGATGTTATGAACGGGGTTGTTGACAATTATGTACATGTTATGACAGTTAACATCCAATTCGGTGTTCAAGATTGTATGAACAATGACAATGGTTGGCCGAGTTGATAATTTCATATACTGCCGAACTTTGGTTTTTTGAGTCCGGCGTGTGTTTCCATGACAGCATGAAATGTAGATATCTTACGGGACATACGTATCCATAGCTGGCGCTTTGGAAAACACTATAGCAATGCGGTGCATGTGCGCGACATCTTGTCTGCTAACTTTGCCGTTATAGTCAATGGATTTTCGTCAAGTGTCTGAGATTGCAAAGGAAACTAATTGCAAGCGAAATAAATTCGGTGTATTTAGGAATTGATAGGTGCATGTGCTGAATAATAATAAGAAATACATCCGTTTTTCCTATTAATAAAGATAGATTTCATAATTGTTAGAATTCAGGATAGAAGGTAGCAATCTGAATGTTCATGACTTTGTAATTAAGTGTTTTATGTATAGTTTGGGTAACGAAGCCGTTGGTAGATGATTAAGTATGATTTAGAAGTTTTAGGTAAAGAATTATAAGTTAGATAATCAAATATGAAAAATGCATTAACGTTTGATATGGGATAATCTCGGAAGAGGAACAATGTGCGTATATTTAACCCATGCCATGAATTGGAATAATGACAGGTAGATCCATATCTACCTCTAAGGTTAAAATGTATGTGTAAATAGCTTAATGAAGTTATTATATGTAATGGTAAGCACACTGTGGCTGAAGCATAACACAATACAGAGTTGTCGAAGCTTTGAACAATACAATTGGTCTGGAAATATTATAATTCGAACCCTCTTGTAATATCTTACGAGTATTACAAATCTTAGTAATGTGCTTTTTCAATACAAATTCCTTCGAAATATAATGTAATAATTGGTATCTACCACTTTTTAGGTTTAAGGTATCGCACATCCTTGCGACGTTTGAATATACAATTTCCCTATTACAAATTTAAATAGAATACAAATATATTAAGATAGAATAATATATCAATAATACTTAGCATTACAAACTTACCGATTATTATCAAGCTATTTATCTACGATAACCTTATCTATAGATTTAATATAATATGTAATGGTGATATTATGTGTACTTATCGATCCTACTTAATTTTTTCCAGATTTTAGCATAACCTACGACGGTGTGTCAGTTGAACCAGTCACCCGTGTTAACCGGATATCAAACATTTACCAGGTATGTATGTATTGACAATATCCACCAGGGCCTAGTTATTCAAAAGGTGATTAGCTTAACCACTTGATTACTGAAAATCTCATTTCTCCTTTACTTCAAATCGTGTGTTTGTATAGTCTTCAAAATAAGCAGGCATGAAGAGACTGATGAGTGTTATATTTTCAGAAAATTTTGTAAAAGAAATTTTACCAGAAATTATTTTATCAAATAAATTTTACAAGAAATTATTTTATCAGGATTTAATTATTTTTATTAAACTGTGATTAGCCAATCAGCTTTTCAACAACTTGGCCCATGGCGATCTGTACTTTTATGATTCTTTATGAAATGGGGTAAAAATCAATATACAGTAACTAGACAGATGATAACGATAAAGAAAAATAATAATAAAGACAGTGTTGGGTTTGGTTGATGTTGCAAAGATGATGCACGTTCAAAAATCACATTTTTAAAAATAAGATGTCATAATACATTTAACACGGTGCTATTCAGAAGTTTTTATTTTATACAATGTCTGCTCATTACTTTTCCAGAGGGAGAAATGTATTATCTTTTGGAGGAAATATCTCTAAGAATGTTGAAAGACAATTTTCCATTTGCTGTCTTTCTACGCTTCAACGAGTCACTTGAATATATTCTTCTAAGTAGTAGTATCTTGCTGAGTAGCACAATAAGCGTCAAAATGTTGATAAATAGCAGCTAATGCTTCTTTAGCAGGGATGTCCTTACTTCTAGATATTCTATGACGTATATGTTTGATTGCTGGGTTTATTTAAGGGTCATTTTGAGACGGGGTCGCCTTTTAGTATTTGTTTACTACCTCACTTAACAACATACAGGAAGCTCGTCGTATGCGATCCAGTGCAATGAGGGAAATGTGTCTTGCCCAAAGACAGGCCCTATTTCTCAAATAATGCAACCTATATGTTATTTACCTTTTTGTGGCAAATCTAAATATAACATGACCGATCTATTGCTAGATTCATTTTTATGAAATATTTTTTATGAAATATTGCAGACATCATCGTATCAACATGTGGCTAGCAGATTTAGGCAAAGAAATGACGTGTTACGTGATGGCTGCCAAACCTTGAAGCAGTATTACGCAGTTCAGGACTCTGAGGCCGCAGTCAAAGAACACCTGGTGGTGGACAGTAAGAACCAGATAACCTACTGTGCTATTGAAAAGATTGGATGCACATTCTGGAAGAGAGTGTTTCAAATCCTCAGCGGTTGGCAGAATGTATCGGACCCTTTTCGAATAAAGGGTATTCACGCATACGAAGGGTATCAAACAGCCAAGCGGTTACCTTTCGATAAAATTTATAACATACTTGTGCATTCCACAAAGTTTATGTTTGTGCGAGAGCCCTTTGAAAGGCTTCTCTCAGGGTACGTGGATAAATTGTATTCACCGAACGCAGCTTACTGGAATTTCATTGGCCGATATATTGTTACTAGGTTCCGCGAGAATCCAACCAATCACAGCGCCGAGTGCGGTCATGACATCACATTCCAGGAATTTGTAGAGTATTTCATATATTCACAGAGCACTAACGAACACAGAGACGCACATTTTGTTCCGAGCTTTGAACACTGTCGCCCGTGTGAAATAGAGTACGATTACATCGGCAAGATGGAAACATTTAAAGAAGACACTTTTCATATACTAAAGACACTTAATTTAGAAAAAATTGTGAAATTTAGCAATTTTCAGAACGAGACTGAAACAGACGCCATTATAGACACAGTCGACTATGTCTACTCCATGCGTCGTCCGATACAGAAATGTATGACTCTGACTCAGGCCCTGTTTCGGGCTTGGAGGAAGTTACAAATTAGAGGTATTATAAGCAAACACATCAAATTTCCTTACCCAATGAATTACGCTGAAAATATTCATCCCAATGAGTTTAAAAGACTTTTACTTGATGCGCATGCGATGTCAGGAGATCGAGAATTGCGTAAGAAGAACAGACAGGAAGCTCTTCTTGAGGCATACAGTAACCTGACTCCAGTCACCATGGACAGGCTAAAGGAGGCGCTTTATGTGGACGCGGTCCTCTTTGGATATGATGTGTATCCCGACAAACTCAGAAATATCGGAAAGAGAAAGTCCAGAAATGACGGGTTTACGTATTTTAAGTTATAGCCATGATTATATGCATAATTTCAGTGTGTATGTTTGATGTCTGTAAAAAGATGTGTTTGTTAGATTCAGTTGAAATACCGGCCAGTCATGAATAAACCGTTGAAACCAAACATCGTTGGTGATTTCAACCTTACAGAAAACTATATACTAGTAGTAGCGATTCAGACAGATAGCAAATGAATGTAATAATTCAAAGCACTGGCCGTGTATGGGTATAAGACATATGTAATTAATACGCTGGGTTTACTTCTAAAGGAATGTGTAAGAGAAAAGATGAGTTATCCTTGGAATACTAATTATGTATGTATGAATACGAGACGACATTAGCTACATGTAATGGATAAACTGCTGTATGAATGCCATCACATTCTATCAGAATGATATTTTATGGGAGTGTGATCATAGCCTATTCTATGTGACAGCAAAACATTTGACATGTGCTACATTGTATGCATAATTCCGTCGATGTTTTGTCTATGTATAGATAATGTGTCCAAGGACCTCCCTCGTGTATATCGTTAGGATCTGTTACGTATTTCTTTACTGATACGATAATGTATACATCCTTATTGTTGAATATCCATATGCTAACGTATTGGTCCTTACTGTTGAATATTCATATGATGATGTATTCGTCTTTCCTATTGAGTATTTATATGAGGATATATTCGTCCTTACTGTTGAATATTCATATGATAATGTATTCGTCCTTACTGTTGAATATTCATATGATAATGTATTCGTCCTTACTGTTGAATATTCATATGATGTTATCATCCTAACTGTTGAATTTTTATAATGTAATCGTCCTTATTTTTAAATATTCATATGAGCATGTATTTGTCCTAGCTGTCGATTATTCTTTTAAAGGAAATATTCATCCTTACTGTTGAATATCAATATGAGGATTTATGCGTCCATATTATTGAATATTCATATGATAATATTTACATTTTCACTTCGCTCCGCCTCAATGAACATAGTAAACTCAGATCACTTCATTTCCCGTTGAAGATTTTGGGTCGCGTGCTTCTGTGAGTGTTCTGAGAGACGAATCACTTTCTTGCCGGCGTGTGAATACATTCACTGAGTTTACAATGGCGATCGAGTTCTGTACCGCCTCAGACTTGAATGCACTTTCACTTTGTGAATTGTGTAACATTGTTATAAACGTATATGAACACAAGTGGAATAGCCGCTTTATGTGCTAATAAAAATGCCAGTATAATGCAGACAGTTTAGAAAACAGGATCTGACAGAACACTGACACTCTCGATAGCACCGAGCTCATTACCTACGTAGCGCAGTAGGTCTAACGTTAGCTGTATCTCGAATGCCATGCTTAATACCATTTCAGTGGTCACAGAAAACAAAGCTCAATTTAAACACTATTTAACAACACAAAACAGACTGGTAGCAGAAGTATGCTTTATCGAGAACAGGGACACATTATTGTCGTAATTTGACTAAATCTAAACATATGAAGGACACAAGTTCCCGGCCGTCGAATACCGCCAATTTTCAAATCAATGTTTCTTTACTTACTATTATCAGAATTTACATCCCAAAACGCCAGTGTGACAATGAAATCCAATATTTCAAGAACACCATGTACATCACCAGCTAACCTGCGACTAAAATCCACATCGTTACACTTTTTCTCGAGCTCTGAATATCCCGGCTATTAGACTGCATCACATGATTTTTTTAACCGAGTCCCTGTGTCTCGAGTGACCAAATCACACACATACTATACTGTCAACATTGCACTTTAAATTCGTATTCATATGGGTATTGCTAAGTTTTAATTATACAATATCATAAATATTTGTTATAAATGAATATTTTACCTTGAAAATATCGTATCTATGTGTATCAACATCGTAATAATCAAAACGTGTATGGCACTATATTTTGTGTTGCCTTGGCGACGAGAATAGTTGACTGTCTGCTGTTCCACTACTGTGCACACATGTACGATAAGTATAACAATGTTACAAAGTGACGCACTTACGTCACACTGTTGCGACCGAATTTTGCAATCTGGTGGCGAAGTTTTAAATTTGGTTAACGTAAATATAAGGATTGATTGTCAATTTTGCTGCTTGCATGGACTGATGAAGGGAAGTGAACCTCGCGCAAATGGTACATGAACTGCTTCGCAGTTCACTTCATTTGCACGAGGTTCACTTCCCTTCATCAGTCCATGCAAGCAACAAAATTGACAATCAATCCTTAAATGTATTCGTCCTTACTGTTGAATATTAATATGATGTTTTCGTCCTTACTGTTGAATATTCATTCCATATGTATGCCTTCTTACTGTTGAATTTTCATAATGTATTCGTCCTTAATTTTGAATATTCATATGAGGATGTAGTTGTCTTTACTGTTGATTATTCATATGAGGATATATTCACCCTTATTGTTGAATAGCAATATGAGGATGTATGTGCCCCAACTGTTGAATATTCATATGATAATGTATGCGCCCCAACTGTTGAATATTCATATGATAATGTATTCGTCCAGTTTAATATTGGTATTGTATTATCACTCCTGGAATGTATATTCAAGGACAAGTAACAACAAGATGTTTATATGTGATCCAGCTAATTGTCTATGTGTATTACTTATTCGCTGTTTGCGGCGATATTCAAACACGTGTTGTAAATACATTACAGTAATCGTAGTTGTATCTATACATGAAGGTAACAAATAAATAATATCAATGTTCAGGGTTCTATATTTTCAAACGTTTATTAAAACCGCGAGCATGGGAACTTTTAAAAATAAAACCCTTGCAGTATAAAGATTGGTCGTTATTGGTATTGAATAAAGATGTACGTCATAAAGTTGAAATGGAAATGCTTTATTTCGTTGAGATTTAAATCAACTGCTAAAATACTGCAGTTTATAACATTACATCTGTAAAACTCATTATTTTACTTATGTATATAGATGTAACAATCAACCAAACAAAATTCGAAAAATATGTCTTCAAAGGGATTATGTATTTTTTCAAAATACCAAGAAGTCTGATATATTTTTGTATATGTTCAAAAGAGATGGCAAAATATGACTTAGCAGTAACTGTTGGACATTATGTACAATGTGTGGTATTTCCGCATTACATAATGAGTCTCATGAATAATTGTACCTAAATGCTTCTTATACGTCATTTCATGGAAAGGAAAGTATGGTCAATTTAATGTTAATGAAATCAACGATTGTCTGTAAAAATAGTTTACTTCGATGATAATCTTATATAGATGACAGAAATCACATGATTACGATACCAGCCTTGTTGTGAGGTCGTAACGTCACAACATTATTAGATATTACCAGTAACATAGAACACTGGTGTTGTGTCATAACACTGCATACTTGTAAGATGAATATCTGTCACGCCTAGTCCTGTTTTATATTGCAATTAAAATAAAAATTAATGAATTAATAAACTTGTTAATTTAAATTGTATCATAATTTATATCAACGCATACAAAATGGTCATGTGAACACAGAATTGTGCGGAAGAGAAAGTTTATTTATTGAAGATTTTATCAACTCTATATGTGCAAGATATTTTAAGTACGTACTTTATGAGGCGCCTGAAGTCTTGGGGTTAAAAGATCAGGCTGAGCAGTTCTGCTGATGGTTCAGTACGACGCTAATTGGTTGATACTACCCTTTTTTTTATCGTTGTTTGCATTGCTGTTTGCATATGTTATCATGGACCAAATGAAAATGTTTAAGTGAACATATTTGTTGAGTTATATGTTGTAATAGACAAGAACTAGACCACATTTCAGCTTCAAGTTGTGCTTGCCTTTCTTCATGGCGGAGCAGCTTACCTTTACACAATGCTGAAATTTCAAAAGAACCCTGTTGTTAAATTAAATTAACCCGTTCAAGGCGAACACACCAAAACAGTTTATTGTAGACAGACGGATGCATGCATAGTTTTGGGTTTGTTTCGCTGGTGTTCTTTTATACACAACGAGGTTATTTAGGACGGCTGGATGGATGATGGATGATAAGCAACGGCACCGTGTTGTCACTACAGAATAGAGCTAACACAATGCCTTCCATTTTCGCCAGGAATAAATCTTAACAAATAACAACGATATCAAGGTTTAATTATAGCAATATAAATGCCTCCATTTTGTCAACGGAGGTTATCTATGATGAAACAGGATGACTCAACGTCCCTCAGAACCGCTACATGCATGTTCCTGAATACACAAGACGAAAATAAGATCAACCAAAGGGTTCCATTCAAGAACATGGCTTGTTTATCTATGTAATCTGTACATAGACATACGTTAATATCCATTAACACTTTGAAAAAAAGGCTAATCATGATATATATTGGACATATAAGAAACCCCAGTTTACTGTAATACCCCCCGTATCACCATTCCGTTATAGGACTTAAATCATTAACAGTAGTGATGGCAATGATACAGGTTAGACATACCACCCTTGACCACACCGGTCAGGCATACCACCCATGATCACACCGATTAGGCATACCACCCTTGACCAAACCGATTGGGAATACCACCCTTGACCACACCGATTAGGAATAACAACCTTTACCACACTGGTTAGGCATACCACCCATACCACACCGATTAGGCATTCCACCCTTTGCCATACCGATTAGGTAAACTTCCCTTGACCACACCGATCAGGCATACCACCCTGGACTACGACGATTAGGCATACCACTCTTGACCTCACCGATTAGGCATACCACCATTGACCACATGGTTAGAAGGGATGTCCGCACATGATTTCGTAAATGAGACGAAGACCAAGGGACAAAAAATGATGAGTTTAGTACACACCCACACCGGACAGGATTTGGTTAACGACACGCAGACAAAAGTACGGAAAAGGATAACTTTAATACACACCAACTCAGCACAAGATTTCGTTAATGAGACGCAGACAAAAGGAGAGAAAAGGATCATTTTAATACACACCAACTCTGGACAGGATTTTGTTAACGATAGGCGGACAAAGAGAAGGATGATTTCAATACAGCCAACTTATCTCCTGACAGGATTCTGTAAATGCCACGCAGACAAAGGTAAAGAAAAAGATAATTTAATACACACAAACTCCGGACAGAATTTTGTAAATGCCACGCAGACAAAGGTAAAGAAAAAGGAAAATTTTAATACACACTAACTCCGGACAGGATTTTGTAAAGGAGCTGCAGACAAAAGGAGAGAAATGGATAATCTTAATACACACCAACTCCGGACAGGATTTTGTAAAGGAGCTGCAGACAAAAACAGAGAAATGGATAATTTTAATACACACCAACTCCGGAAAGTATTTTGTAAATGCCAAGCAGACACAAGTAGGAAAATGATGATTTCAGAACACACCAGCTCCAGACAGGATTTTGTAAATGCCACGCAGACAAAGGTACCGAAAAGTATCATTTTAATACACACCAACTCCGGACAGGATTTTTTTTAAAGGAGCCAGAGACAAAAGGACAGGATAGTGTGATTTAAGTACACATCATCTCAGGATAGGATTTTGTAAATGCAGAGCAGACAAAAGTACAGAAAAGGGTGATTTTAGTACAAAACAACTCCGGACAAGATTTCGTAAATTATACGCAGACAAAAGGAGAGAAAAGGGTGAATTTAATCAGCGGGATGAGCAATGACGCCTTGATGACACACTTGCCAGGACGGGAAAGGTATAATGGTCACCTGTCCGACCATGTGCGTTTTCTTCAGGTATTCCGGTTTCCTCATATAGTTAGACCCTTGACCTCTTGCATAAGTTTTTTCGCTATTCTAATGAATTAAACAAATACAGAAACAAGGGCGTACGACCCCTAAAGAAACAAGTGCTTACGACTCCTAAAGAAAAGTGCTTACGACCCTGGCCGAGACCATCTTCGCTAGCCAAGGCTTCTGATTACGTTACACTCCACGAACCCTTGGCGGATATAGGCGTCAGTTCTGGCCCTCTAGCGGTGATTCGAAATTACCACCTTTCACGCATGAAATTTTCGACCAATCAAAACAAGCGTTACCGATTTACTTCATCGGTGATGTTTACAAACACACATCGAGGTTTGGTGTCATTTCGATGAGATATGTGATCAATGACTTATATGAATTGATCAAACACTGCGAATGTTCCCCCAAAGATTGTGATTTTTTTGTATTTACGTAAAAAGCCATGACATAGTCGGCAATGTAGCTCTGTACTGGGTGCCGGATTTTTTGTTTACTGCGAAACCAAGCCAGAATGTAAAACGCGATTTGATTGGGTGCCCTGGGATTCCAGGGCGCGACGGTTTGAACACGACTATATCCGCCAAGGGTTCGTGGAGTGTAACGTAATCAGAAGCCTTGGCTAGCGAAGATGGGCCGAGACATACCAGAGTCTTTTTAAATGGTAGTTTCTACTCCTGCTTAGCGCTCAGCATATTAGGAGTGGGACGACTGGTTCGCCCGTTGTCAGTATAGATAGTATGTGACCGGGTGGGGTGTCCTGCTGGGTGTTTTCGGCAGTATGCTTCAGTGAGAATGCACTATAAATCGGCAAAAGTTATCATAAGGAGACTTAACACAAACATACCACAGCCTCCCAAAACCCACATACGCACTCACCACACGCATGTATACCGCACGCAAGGGAAGCCGTCCTTAAATGACCTTAGCTGCTGATAGGACGTTAAACAAATAAAACAAAACCAAACAAAACCCCTAAAAAAGTAGGTGCTTACGACCCCCTAAAGTAACAAGTGTTTACGACCCTTAAGTAACAAGTGTTTACGACCCCTAAAGTAACAAGTGTTTACGACCCTAAAGTAACAACTGCTAACGACCCCTAAAGTAACAACTGCTTACGACCCCTAAAGTAACAACTGCTAACGACGCCTAAAGTAACAACTGCTTACGACCCCTAAAGTAACAACTGCTAACGACCCCTAAAGTAACAACTGCTAACGACCCTAAAGTAACAAGTGTTTACGACCCCTAAAGTAACAACTGCTAACGACCCCTAAATTAACAACTGCTTACGACCCCTAAAGTAACAACTGCTAACGACCCCTAAAGTAACAACTGCTAACGACCCCTAAAGTAACAAGTGTTTTCGACCCTAAAGTAACAACTGCTAACGACGCCTAAAGTAACAAGTGTTTACGACCCCTTAAGTAACAACTGCTAACGACCCCTAAAGTAACAACTGCTTACGACCCCTAAAATAACAAGTGTTTACGACCCCTAAAGTAACAACTGCTAACGACCCCTAAAGTAACAACTGCTAACGACCCTAAAGTAACAAGTGTTTACGACCCCTAAAGTAACAACTGCTAACGACCCCTAAATTAACAACTGCTTACGACCCCTAAAGTAACAACTGCTAACGACCCCTAAAGTAACAACTGCTAACGACCCCTAAAGTAACAAGTGTTTTCGACCCTAAAGTAACAACTGCTAACGACCCCTAAAGTAACAAGTGTTTACGACCCTAAAGGAACAACTGCTAACGACGTCTAAAGTAACAAGTGTTTACGACCCCTAAAGTAACAACTGCTAACGACCCCTAAAGTAACAAGTGTTTACGACCCTAAAGTAACAAGTGTTTACGACCCTAAAGTAACAAGTGTTTACGACCCTAAAGTAACAAGTGTTTACGACCTCTAAAGTAACAAGTGTTTACGACCCTGAAGTAGTAGTAGGGGCCGCGGTGGCCGAGTGGTTAAGGTGTCCCGACACTTTAACACTAGCCCTCCACCTCTGGGTTGCGAGTTCGAAACCTACGTGGGGCAGTTGCCAGGTACTGACCGTAGGCCGGTGGTTTTTCTCCGGGTACTCCGGCTTTCCTCTACCTCCAAACCTGGCACGTCCTTAAATGACCCTGGCTGTTAATAGGACGTTAAACAAAAACAAACCAAACAAACCAAACCCCTAAAGTAACAACTGCTAACGACCCCTAAAGTAACAAGTGTTTACGACCCTAAAGTAACAAGTGTTTACGACCCTAAAGTAACAAGTGTTTACGACCCTAAAGTAACAAGTGTTTACGACCCTGAAGTAACAAGTGTTTACGACCCCTACAGTAACAAGTGTTTACGACCCTAAAGTAACAAGTGTTTACGACCCTAAAGTAACAAGTGTTTACGACCCCTAAAGTAACAAGTGTTTACGACCCTAAAGTAACAAGTGTTTACGACCCCTAAAGTAACAAGTGTTTACCACCCTGAAGTAACAAGTGTTTACGACCCTACAGTAACAAGTGTTTACCACCCTGAAGTAACAAGTGTTTACGACCCTAAAGTAACAAGTGTTTACGACCCCTAAAGTAACAAGTGTTTACCACCCTGAAGTAACAAGTGTTTACGACCCTACAGTAACAAGTGTTTACGACCCCTAAAGTAACAAGTGTTTACCACCCTGAAGTAACAAGTGTTTACGACCCTACAGTAACAAGTGTTTACGATCCTAAAGTAACAAGTGTTTACGACCCTAAAGTAACAAGTGTTTACGACCCCTAAAGTAACAAGTGTTTACGACCCCTAAAGTAACAAGTATTTACGACCCCTAAAGTAACAACTGCTAATGATCCCTAAAGTAACAATTGCTAACTACCCCTAAAGTAACAAGTGTTTACGACCCTAAAGTAACAAGTGTTTACGACCCCTGAAGTATCAACTGCTTATGACACTAAAGAAACAAATAACCAATCAATTTGATAAATGACAGTGAAACTCCATACATGTTTCCACATTGGAACATGAGAACATAATCTGATGGTTGTGTTATTGCTCACTTTTCGTTCAACGGCGGCGAACTACAACAATTAATGAAGTTGTCTATTCTGCTGTCTCATCAGCGTCATTTAAACGCTTTTCTAACACATGTATCATAGAGTAGATGTCATACCATATAATGTCATGCGACATGGTTAGGACAAAACTATTTATCAAATGCGAATTGTTATTAGCAAATTAAATATATAATACGAATTCACTGTCAAACCGATATTCCTGGCTTGTGTGTATTGCATAACATTAACAAATCATGGTCATTCCTCGTCTACTTATTTGCATATTTTGACATTGAGTAAATACTTTTTTATCCTGTAACTAGCCTGTTCTGCCACGCGATACATCCATGCAATAATCTTATGGTGACGTCATAAAAATGACGTTAAATATTTGGGTTTTAACTTAACCAGGTATTTATTTTCTAGTTTAGGTAACGTGATCAGAAAAATCTTGCACCGGTGCTACAAGTATACTTCTGATATTTTAAACATGAAATCAACACCAACTTCTATTTTCGTGGTTGATACGCCAACGACAGATCGAGGACACAGGAAAACATATTCCTACTTTTGAAATATAACGTTCAAAGTATGTGCAGGAAGGATTAGCAAAAATAAAACGACACAAACTCGTTTTCATACAAAAATTATTTTTATTGAATATGACACTCGTTTTAATAGCAAAATTATTTTAACTGAATATGACAAAGTGGGAATTTACAAAACATTTGATGTGATCCAATATCACGGTACAGTAGAAACCCTTGATTAACTCATGAAGAGTGATATAAATCTGACTTCCCTCCACACGAACATTTTATAATGCCAACTTTTTGTCAAACACTATCATAAGCACCATAGTCAAATAGCATAGTGATCTGTTAGATGCACACTTCATGTAGAAAAAAAATATAACCTGCAAGGTGTTATCAAATCTCGGAAAATGAAGTAAGCATCTTTATTCTGTAACAGAATATCGTCAATGTATTGATATTTACAATGTTACAGAATTATACGCTGACACACCGATAAACATCCATTATAATTATCATATTTCCAAACATCATTTACTACTTGGCAAGTATCCATAGTAACATTTGTGGTAGTATATGTGAGGCGTTATTTGTAAATTTGTAAATAACGAGTATGCAATAATTATAACATTTGGTGGCATAATGAAGAAAACACTAATCATTTTCATGAGTATCTATAAATAGGATAAATAGTACTGATTTGTTCAACATTTTATATCAGTTACATATTTCAATACATTATATATTAATGATAACAAAAACGTGTTCAACAACAAAGATAGAAAACACTTCATAACTTGATGAGAACAGCTTTGAATACGTTATACTAGTAAACACTAACCACGTCCTACTGACATGGCTACACAGTGTCTCTTCACCGAGCCAGTCTGAAAGTCTCCCGGGTACAATCTATAAATAATAACCTCCATTGCATACATATGGTGTTTTACGTCCATCATTGTCTCAGATCATAGTGGTTTTAAATGTAGAGCATTTATGACGTTCATACAGTTCCCCAACACGTGATTACTATCACTCGTTAACGCAGCGAAATTAACCCCAGGAGCATTAGCACCGCAAGTTAGAAATAACGTAAAATTTCAAAGAGAGTAGAGTAGATATACTTATCATATTTTATAACAAAAACCAACAATGAACACAAAATGCACATGCTGACTAATAAATACTTCCCTACGTGTGATGTTCTCATACCATGTTGCCCAAGGAATGAACATTCCATTGATGTTTAAAATAATACAAAAACGGGGTTCAAATGTATTTTCTATTTTCGTGAATGGGATATAGGGATTCAGAATAAAACACCAAAGGTAACCCATTCAAGTTAGGTAAGACCCTAGGCGTAATCTCACAAACTACATGTACGTTTAACTATGAAATTAAGAAAGTACATATAAATGCATTACGAACAGCAAATCTGTTCGTGAACAATGAGGATGAATACGTTTGTTTAACAAATCTATAAGAATCGAAAGGTTATCGTATTTACATATAAACCAATTGTGCTTGATTGATACATTTATGACAGTATAACTCGCATAAAACTACACCAAAGACATGCTAGACATGCTATTAACATCCAGGACATAGTTTGTCCTTTCGACAAAAATATGGAAGTCGGAAATTATTTAATTAACGAACATCTACATACACCACTTAACTGTGAAGTTTTCATCGATCATGGGACAATTCACGTGTAATGGAAATAAGGAAAGTGTAACTAAGAATACACTGCGCGTGTTTTCAGATGCTATACCGAAATCGTTGTCAACATTCCACAATCTAAACTGGGAAACAAAAAATACTATAAAAACGTATTAACTTCACTCAAATTAAAAAACTAAAAAACTACTTGATTGAGTTTCCTCAAAAACCTGTTAATCATTGACCGATAATTTACCAAAAACTTTGGAGAATAGATCATTTATACGGAAAAGGTCAGAATTGGAGCAAGGCTGTTTATTTTATCGAAACAACGAGACTATATTGCAACTTTCCCGCATTACTACTACGAAAGGCTTATCACAGTATGTTTCAATTGTAATTTTATTCTGTTTATTTTGTTTTGGTTTATATTGTTTACCTATTTACAGAAGACTAGCGATAAAGTACCCGCGAATGTAACTATTTGGTGGAAAATATATCGTATCATTATTAATACCCGCATCTTATACCACTGTGCCACATCGCGATCGGCGTTCTGAAAAAGAACGTTGCGCAGTGATGGTCGGCCCGATACCCTGACATGATCATAGTGACAAGTCGTCAATTAGATGATAGGAAAACCTGGATTGCTTTGTATATATATACATGGATGCGAATTATACACGTATCATAAATATTCCCCACAGTACAACTACGACAAGAAATTCACTTATTGATAATATGTTTAGTCTAAACCGGATTCGCAGACTATATATTGCAGAGTCTAGTTTTGTATCATTACATAAACAATATAATCATTTCCTGATGCAAAATTTGTAAAATGCTAAATTTCACGCAGTTATGTAATTCCTTCGCTATCACGTCATTGCATTGTAATTTTAGACTACACCTTTAATGTAAGACATTTCAAAGAAAGTGTTTTTGACTATTTTTGAAGTAAAACTCGCCTTCACATTAATGTTCAAATCCTCTGTTAGCCCTTTTCAATTCAACCGATTATTGATGAGTTCAGGAACGTCGAGCTTATGCCTCAGTAGTCCAGTTCATTTTATTTTCCAATTCGAAATCTGACCGATCCATTCTCCATACCAGAATAAACTGGTAGAACATTGTCAAGTGTGTATTACTATCGATTTTGAGCTGATCATCCTCTACTTATTTCCTCTTCCAGTTATTCTGCCATCGTGGGGCCCTCGAGAAGAAAATTAATCTCGCTCGCAGTTGTAATTGTAACTGACACAATTTCGTAAAACGTTTAATTTCACAAAAAAAAGCATCATATATTATGCATGAAATGAGTTCAGGTGTTGTCGGACCGTGTCTTACTTACATGACCAATTGATATTTTTTCCTGTAGAGTTATTAGCACTGTTTCAACACCCGCCAAGAGCCAAAAAAGCTAACGCTTCACAGCGGACCCGAATGAAGCTGACGCCAATTTACACAGAGTATATTTACTTGTATGAAAAAGAAGCGGGACCTTGAAATAGGGCCGGATTACGGAATAGACAGACTTTGGAATAGGGCCGGATTACGGAATAGACAGACTTTGGAATAGGGCCGGATTACGGAATAGACAGAGTCTGGAATAGGCGAGTAAAACGAAATAAAGAAAGAAATTTTCGGGACCAAATTATTCGACCGGTTTAGACAAAGATCAAGATTATATTAAGGCCTGTTTGGACAAGGTCCACTGTATATACAAAACGTATATAATAATAATAACAACAATACACTACTTACACAATGAAGCCGAATATATATAATATACAATGGGTATAAGTATTGTATTAAAATTAACGTGGATCATAGACAGCACACAACGGCAACATATGTTTTGAATATTTAGGGATAGATAAGATATGTATTAATATGCTGTAAAAGTTTCAAAACCAATATCAAAAACAATCAGTAAATAAGGTACAGACACATTGTAGACTTTACTCTTGCTTACAGTTTAAGCGAAAACGATATTATATAATATAAACAATTGAGTAGATATAATTTGTATCAGTACATGCAAAACGGCAACATAGCACTATTAAGGAATTAAATTAAGCGGTTAAGTATTTGGCCATCTTGCAAAACCTACATGTAAATTTTTATATGAAGCCGGTACAAGAGTAACTGACAATTGGTTGCAATACAGCAATATAGAATATACTATTAAATCACTGACAAGGATGAAAACAAATTTTGAAACACTGTCGAGGTGACGCCTTTGATGTTGGAAGCATTTCTGAAAAATTTGTGTCTACGGCATAAATACGCAAAATATTGCATAGAAAATAAGTTATATACATTTTAACGCTGTCAACTGGCAGAGTGATTATTATAAAGTGAGTGTCAAGTAAATATACATTAAATAAATCATTCTTCTGAAATAAATATAGTTTGCGATAACCACGATCTTGCTCATTGAGAAATACACTGATAAAGATAGTTTTGAAGTTAATTTGTTTAAAGAGCTTGTATAAACATGGGAGTTGAAAAAGATGTGAACTGTTAAAAAATCGATATTTAAGAGTACATTTTTAAAGAGAAAATTTTGATGGAAATAACAGATTTATCAAAAAGTGACACGAAACAAATAGTTTTAAAATGTCAAAAATGTATGTGTTGGAGACAATAAAAACCACATCTACCATATCAACAGCAGAAATCACTTTTGGATGTGACATCAATGCACGCAATGAATGATGGGATATCTGCTTGCAAAACGACACAAGCATCAAAACGTTTTGATAAACTAATACATTTCTTCCGTGCAAAATAATCAAATTGTCAAGACATAAGACAAGGTCATGATATTGGTTTAGAGATTATGCGTTTGAAATATGACGTAATTATGAATGTCAGATTATAAAGACGAGGCAAGCGTAAGAACAGCGATGATATTAAAATTCATAATTTAGCACATCTGAAATATAATGATATAAAAAGTATGAATTTATAATTTAATTTACAAATTATGAATAAACAAAAATGTGGTTATATTTCAAATATTGTCAACTTAAAGAAATTTCATCAAAAATGAATAATAAGAACGTCTGTATGATATGTTTATTAACAAGCAATTAAACAGAGGTTTTACTCATACCAATTAGGAATGTTTCACTTCAATTCCTAAAACTACTTAATCATGGTATACTTCTAAAATGATAGCTACTCCTGACGACCTCAGCGTATTAATACGTAATGGTCATTTTGAAATGAAAATGTTTTACCTCGTTTAAACTGTTACTGGTATGTAGTCGGAGGGAATGGTCATTAAAAGGGCCATTTTCAGAGTATAGACACTCAGATGATATCAAATGCTAAATGAGAGAAAGGGAGAGAAAGGGAAAATGGAAGGGATAAATATCACCTACATATATATATATATATATATATATATTTGTAAAACAAATCCCAAGCAAACAATGAAAAAACACTATAGATGGATTTCTTCAATATATGCCTAAAGTTTATCCCGCCATCAACTGTGAAATTGAAATGTCCCCGCTCGTCGAAAAGATACCTTAATAGCTGGTGTGCGATATGTCCGAATACGATATTTTTAGATGGATAGTTTACTTATTTTGCCACCATTTCAGTGGAGTGTTGACCATTAAAAAAGATATTATTGGAGAATTCAAGTTAAATATTATGCTTTTTCTGGTGAACAAACCGAATCTCGAGAAAGTTCAATTTTGAATTGCATGATAATCTGTTCGACATATGTAAACCAGACATTGCATAGCAATATTGCCATAGCCATTCAATGAGCCTAAAAGCAGAAGAGGAAGTAATAGATTGTATAATAATGTTTTGCCTGAAATCAAAACCCCAACAATGTGGTCCTCAAAAAATAAGTATTCCTTTATGTTTTATTTGAATTATCCTCTTATCTAATTGATCAACCGGTCTTTCGAATGTTTGTCAAACAAATAAGTTTAGGAATTCAATTCGATACCTAACTTTAAACAAAATAAAGTTATTTAAATCCTGTAGACAACAATACCTGAAATATATATAATCATATTATCATACTAATAAGTCTATATACTTTATATCCCGTGAGTGCACAGGGCCTAGTGCTCGATAGTTGAACCCATCACCCGTCACCTCTAGTAATACTAGTACTCCCAGTACTTGTACCATACGTTCGGTTTAGGTAACTACTACCAAGTCTTCCCCACAACTATAGTTATCCTCCGTATGCCTTTGTCCATAGTTCCGTGGCCTGGCGATCATTTCCCACTCAGTAGGGAGTTGTCTCTTCTTCCGGTTGGTGATACTCCTTGATCCCCGAGCCGCGACTGATTCTCTTCAGGAAGGCAGCCTGACAAAGAAACATGTTACCCATCAGTAGAATATAAAAATACATACTGGGCCAATTTAGATCATACCATGCCTCCCGAATAACAATGTTCTGGTGATAGTGAGATTTTAAGGCTGTAGATAAGGAGTATCGACCCTTTCACGATTAATCAGCAGAATCGTTCAATATTCACATAATGAGTATGCAATAAGGTAAAGATGAATTATCAATATACAGTCTGATATATCATATATTTCTAGGGAAAGATAACCAAATACGACTATTTTTATTAAAATTTCATATCTCTTACAAATTGTTTAGTATGACTTAGTTCGGGATGTAGAACAATAATAAATTTAGAAAGCCAACAAGTATTTAATTTATCACAACATTTATAAAACTACCGAATCAAAGTGGATTTTTAGTAAGTGCCGTTATGTAAATACATACACGACATATTTTTTCAAGTAAACAAAATAACAAAATTAAAACAAATACACTAATCATTTTTACTTCATTTTTGCTAATTTCTACCTTGTCTTTATTTCATGTATCGAGGAAAAAATCAAATAACTAAAAACAAATTTCAGGTGGATAACGTCTTACAAAAGTCTATTTAAAGTCTAATAATAAAATAAATGTAAATCACCAATGCCTTTATCGATAAACATATATAATCATCAATATCAATGTTTAATTACGAAAACGACCATGCCGACTTGTACCTGTATATATATTATCACGTGCGGATTTAAATCTCAACGAAAAAGTATATTGTAGCTTTGCATGCATGAATAGGTGATACGATGGAGCGTAACGTGCTTGACAACAGAAATAGTTACATGTACATACATTCAAGTGTAATAGACACTCAACTCGTGAGGTTGACATTCAAAATACATTTCCCCATAATCGTCAATTATATAGAACATCATATGACCTTCTATATCATTTATCATTATTACATATATTTTTTCCAGTAGGATACACACGTGATTACTTTTTTACAGACTCTAACCCGAGTCTTTGTTTTTGTTTATCATGTTTTCATACATCGCATTTCCTAATAATAACTGGACACTGACCCAGGTGGTTGTTATCGTCCTTGTACATGAACATAGAAGTGTCTCCTATAAAATAAGCATTAAAAGTGGACTGCCCGATTAACGATATGGAAATGGCAACACAAAAATACAATAGAAACATATTTTCATGACAATGGGCCCAAAAAACAGTTTATGGTAAAGGGTCCATAACTTATGGCAAACGATCGAGAATTTATGACAAAAGGCCGAGAAAACATTTTAAGGCAAAGGATCTTGAAATTATTTCTATGACTAAAGGTCGAGAATTTTTTCATTTCATGTGAAATTTTATGAAACGAGTCTTAAAATGTTTTTATTTAAACGAGCCTTGGCATAACTTGCAATTTGACAGGTTTTCAAATCGAAATGTGAAGGACTTAATCAAACGCAGCCGGTCATTTTGTTGTGCCATCCACAGTTCATGACGTCACATCTTTGTCCATATTATCAGGTCACGATCAATTTCAAACTAGCACAGTCAATGGATAACAGCCAAATTCACTGGATAAAAAGGCCGTTTATGTGATTAAACATTCTTTTTGACAAATGGTCGAAAATACTTAAAACTACCCATAGAAATGTTTTCCATGAAACTGTATCAAACAGGATATTTGACATGTCCATGATTTGTAAATATGAAAAAAATATCGTTTGATTATAGATGAATTGTTACCATGTTTAAATGAACAAAACGCATCCAACGGTAAAATGATAAATAAGGGATATCAAATGATCTGGTCAGACATTTATGTAGTCATGCGATAAAATTAAGATACAACAGTTTAATGAAAGAAATTGCATTCTAGTGTATCGACAGAGCACCTGTTTCCAGCATTTTCTAATTCTAGAGCTGTACAATTATGTATAAGCATAGTAATTAGATGAACAAGCTGTGCATAAAATCAGTGTAAATTTCATGCTGGTTTAAAACATGTTACGGTCTCTTGCGACATTTGCCAAAAAAGTTAAGGAAACGTATATATAAATAGTTTATGCACCTATTGCAGTGCCTCGAATAATATTGAGCAGGAAAGCAAAGCGTACATTAAATGTCTTTAAACTTTTTATAACAGTGCCTAGAATGGGAACAAAACGTGTATCACTGTGCTGACACAAGATATGATACTACAAGCATTCAGTTATAAACACCAGAAATTAAGAAATGGCAAAAACAGAAATCTTTACAACGTATTAGTATAATAAGCTTGATTAAATTTTATGAAACCAATGACCTTAATTTAAATGTCATACTGAAACCCTGATAAAAAGCATCAAATGTTAGTTTTGATGACCTGGACTATCCAATTAACCAGACACACAATTAAATAGAGAATACTATATACATATACATGTATTTGATGACTTGAATTTAAACCGTTATTCAAAGTCATAGGAGACAAGATATGTAGTTAAAAATATATTCATTGTCTAGCTCTCATGGAAACGACCCTCAAGTTGAATAAATGAATTTAACAAATGCTTTACATTGTTTTGTTTCACTGTCATAATCGTAATTAAGAAGATACTGACGATTGGTTTCCTCCAATTCGTTAGTATCGTACCGATAATGATTACTTGTCGATTTTCAACATAGAAATATCGCATTTCTTACGTAATATTCCAGATAGACAAAAGTTTCAAACTTTTAAATTGAAAAAGTCGATGAGATAAGAACAGAGATTTTATAATTTAATATTTAACAACGAAGAAATAGATGTTAAACATCAGATCAGTAAAAACTGGGTGGATTTTCCCAAATAAGTGTATCATTCGTAATATATATAGGGAAGAATCTATTACTTTGTAACCAGAAGTAGACAACACTATTGCAATATCAAGAAATAATGACGTGTGGCGAGAAAGCTTATGGATTCGTTATTATTATGTATTCTTTGCTGCTATTTGCACTATTAAATTTGGGAAAACATATACTTCACTACATCATTAGTGTAATATCGCTCCCTTTTTTGTAAAAAATACTTTTCTGAAGTGTAACACAAAGTATACATTTTATCTAATGTGAATAACAGCGAAGAAATAGAAGCATTGGTATCAATGTGAGAAAATCGTAAAATGAGGAGATTTAGAACTCAATATTTTCAGGAGTCTACTTGATAATTTAATGAAAGAAGTGCAAGTTAGTACCGGACTTGGCCTTGTCCTTGGAATTAGGTTTGGCGTGATTACGTCAGTCGGGAGTAGGACACGTTAGAAAACCTAGGCTGAGGGGAATCAGCATTCAGGGGAGAGGAGGGTGTGTCCTGGGAGTACAGGGCCACGGGATACTCCCTCACCCGAGGGGCCTGGTGGTGGCTAAGAAAGGCCATCTGAAGTGAAAGACAGTTCTGGTTATATAGTGTGAAAGAAACCCCACCAAAGGTTACCATGGAGTTGTCAACATTTTTAATACCCTTTCTTTTCTTTATTAAAACGAACGCGGAATACAGAGACAATAATATTTTACAGAAGACATAATATACATGTCGTTTGATCATCTACTTTATTTCTCTAGTTTTTAAAAGATTATTCCCTTTTTCCATTTCGAGAAAATATTTGTAATGAACAAATATTAAATTTTCGACATTGTATCTATTTAAACAACAGATAAATTATATCCATTTATAAACCAACTCCATAGTAAAAAGTGCATAGAAAAATATGAAGTGCAACGATAATGACCCGATGCATCGAGAATGTAAATCATTATCAAACAGATGAACTCCAATATTGTATTCCATACTTTCTAAGATGCTTTGAAAACCACCAATGTAACAGGCCATTATCATATCACTCCTTTTGTGAAGCTAAACTGCTGTAAATAAAAATATCATTAACGTGGACATGTATGCAGTTGGATGTTGTTACTTAACTTTTCGTCAATGAGTATCAATTTTAAACACATATTTCTCTGGTGTCATCGCTCTTAATTCTATATATTCGCAATGATCAGTAAAGATTTTCCGAAAAAAATAATTTTACATCCCGAGAAATGTTCTTTTTCACAGCATACAAAGAAGCATTTTACAAATGTTGTGGGCATTAACATTTGAAGTTTGAGCCTACTTACATCAAATTCAATTTTGGTTTAGATAAATAATTAATGAATCGGGATTAACATTACTTTCATACAAAATTACCGTAAAATACCTAGAAGCAAAGGAATGATAGAGTTGACAAGTTACCAAAAAGACTATTTCCACAACATATTCAGCCAGTTACAAAGTAAAATGCCTTAGTTATCAAATAAGATTTTCAGTATTCATTTTCAACTTTGTTAGATACAGAAATATTAATAACACAATATGTAAGATATAAACATGATTTACATAAAAGCAATATACACTGATATAGGTTCTTATCTACACCATTTAGATTTTGAAATGCTTTCATCGAGAGTCCAAGGTCTAACCTAACATCTATACAAGTACATTTGACCCAAAATGTATGCATTGTTCTGTCATTGCCCTTCACCTATGCCATGCCGTCAAGCCTACATCTCTAACTACATAAACAAGCATACATTACTAAAGTATACATGTGCTAGCAGGGAAAGGATATACATCATTAACAATTTTCAGTGAAAGTTGGTACAAATTACTACTTATCATGTTCGTACTTTGCAGGTGTTTGGGTAGGAGGGTGAATGGGCTGCTTAAACAAGACGTCCTGTATACCTCATCTTGATATTTCAACAATCATGGCAAAATGTTTGAATGCATGATAATATTACAATTATTTCCCCATTTTCGGTTCTGTCTCCTGGTATCGAGGGGACAATTTCTGATTCATATGAAATTTGCTAACAAAAAATCTCATGATTACAGTGCATATTCTTTTCTTATTGTGCTCTGGCAATACAGCCGTCATCGTTTTATGTACACAAAATTAAGAGCCTTTAGCTAAAAGAAAATAACCCTAGAACAATTGTAAAATTTCCTTCGTCTTTAGGACAGGACCATCTGAAAAACAATTTTACTCTAATAGTACTCAAACGTAGTCCAAACCGATGAAATCAGCAGGCAAACTGTTAAAGACACCATTGAAGGACAGACGTGTGACGGAGGTTTTGTATTTTTTTCAATAAGTATACACTGGAACTTAATATGGTTATATAGAGAAAATCCACAGGTTCAAGCTATTGACCTCATCGTTTTCCATGTCTGAACCACAGCCTTGTTGGTGAAGGCGAGTGTGCCCTCCACTTTGCACCCACAATCCCCGACACCAACCAAACTACTTATAAGAAGACAGGTGGTACTGTACCCGTTTGAATGACAATGACTTGATCAAACATCTGATATTAAAAATTTAGCATCAGTTCACAACAAAAACCCATGAGACTTGAAATGTTTTATTGCATCTTTTCCCCCATCTGAGCGATACAGAGAGAACATCCGATGTCTCAATCGATACATCCCAGACCTATTTGGACCATGTCTGCTCATACAATTACGATGCACTTGCCCCTTACACTGTGTTAGAGGTGGGTCAACATAAGGTTAGAGAGCGATGATTCGGCACGCAAGTGATTTCTGGCAGCTTGAGCACTGATTGATGAGTCTACCATGAGTATCTAAGGTATGGATGCAGTTTCTGCAGCAGTCATGAATCTAATGCACAGGTGAAACAATCAAATCGTCATGTCTTGTCATGCTGTCGATGTAGCAGCAGTTTACTATGACCATCAATAAACATGTTATTGCTCTATTATCCCTTGTAATTTAGTGTTCAGCGTGGCATCTTAGCCAATGGAAAAAAACAAAATGTCTGTAAAGAAAATTACTGTGGCTAAACCCAAAGTCTCTCCGTTGGAATGATTGATTGAAAATAATCAGGCCTAGGTCAATGTGGTCACTTGATTTTAAGGAAGCTTACAAAGCTAGACCATGACTTCATCATGCTTGACTGATTTTAAGGTACAATGTACACTGTAGATTGTCAAGAAAGGAAATCCTCCTTACTATCATTACCGATGAAATTGTTCTGCAAGGGAAAACTTCGAGCTTATTTTTTGTCAGGTATTTTTATAACCTTGTAATGGAAATAGATCACAGAGATGTCAAATGATGATGAAACAGTCAGCGGAATCATGTTTAAACAATGCTAGTTACACAGTGGGTTCAGGTTTATATCCGATTCACATATTGTGTTTTATAAAATAACACGAATCGCTTCACAATGAAATGAGAGGAAATGACAATTCATAGAGCACAAATAAAACCTCCGTAAATAAAAAGTATAAAAATGGCTAATTTATGTTACCTTACTAACTCAGTCTTAGCGGGAATTGCCCTTTAGCCTTGTAATATGATATGTCTGTTCTGAGAGCGAAAGGTCACTAGTTCGAGACCCAGCGTGGGCTGGGTATTTTTTCACTACTCCTTCCTACATAAACTACAAAAAACACGACTCTGGAGCAACATATCAACTAAACAAAATATGAAAGAACTGTGAAGTCACTACCTTTTTTTCTTATTTGTACAAGTCACGTCAACTCATTTCTCATTTGCTTCATAACAGTCACTTCCTTTAATGAAAATAACTTTATAGTCGCGCTTACAAAAAGACCCCCACTACATTATACAGGGATGTAATGTTTGTATAATACCCCTCTGTATCTTAAATCGTTGTTTGTGATTAATTCCCTTATTAATGCTTCCTAGCAGATATAGTGTCATTCCTCTTCCATTTATTTCACATAATTACTTTCGTAAAGGATCGTTCTCCATCAAAACAGTGCGTGCGTCAAATTTACCTCATCTAGCTTCATGATGTCTTTTGTCAACCCCTCCCTTCATAGTTTACAACATTGTGTGAAGTCCTGTACACTATACATCAAAAAAGTACATGTGTCAGGTCTCTTTCTTAATACTTAATCATAGACCTTCAGAGTTTAGCTTGTGAGAAGTCGTGATGTCTATACATCAGAAACAGCACGTGTGAAGTCTCCTTACTGTCAGATTGTCGTAATTCAACATTTCCAATGCAAGAAATGTTGACTTGCCTACTCATGTGGTTTGAAACATAAGTAAACTGTGTGTGGTCAAGTTGTCTTCAGGTCTCTGTACTTTGTACTGTCCATTTAACCCTAGCCACGCAAACACCAAAACTCAAGATAACAATACCTTACATACTGAAGAACATTGTATGGTCAAATTGTCCTGATCAAACATTAAAAAGTAAGTATTTATCGTACAAATGTATCATGTCTACTCCCCTGGTTTAACAGTATCGTGTCTACTCTCCTGGTTTATCAGTATCATGTCGACTATCCTGGTTTAACAGTATCATGTCTACTGTCCTGGTTTAACAGTATCATGTCTACTGTCCTGGTTTAACAGTATCATGTCTACTCTCCTGGTTTAACAGTATCATGTCTACTGTCCTGGTTTAACAGTATCATGTCTACTGTCCTGGTTTAACAGTATCATGTCTACTCTCCTGGTTTAACAGTATCGTGTCTACTGTCCTGGTTTAACAGTGTCATGTCTACTGTCCTGGTTTAACAGTATCATGTCTACTGTCCTAGTTTAACAGTATCCTGTCTACTATCCTGGTTTAACCGTATAATGTCTACTCTCCAGGTTTAACAGTATGATGTATACTCTCCTGGTTTAACAGTATCATGTCTAATCTCCTGGTTTAACAGTATCGTGTCTTCTCTCCTGGTTTATCAGTATCATGTCGACTATCCTGGTTTAACAGTATCATGTCTACTGTCCTGGTTTAACAGTATCATAACTACTCTCCTGGTTTAACAGTATCGTGTCTACTGTCCTGGTTTAACAGTGTCATGTCTACTGTCCTGGTTTAACAGTATCATGTCTACTGTCCTAGTTTAACAGTATCCTGTCTACTATCCTGGTTTAACCGTATAATGTCTACTCTCCAGGTTTAACAGTATGATGTATACTCTCCTGGTTTAACAGTATCATGTCTAATCTCCTGGTTTAACAGTATCGTGTCTTCTCTCCTGGTTTAACAGTATCATGTCTACACTCCTGGTTTAACAGTATCATGTCTACTGTCCTGGTTTAACAGTATCGTGTCTACTGTCCTGGTTTAACAGTATCATGTCTACTGTCCTAGTTTAACAGTATCCTGTCTACTCTCCTGGTTTAACAGTAGCATGTCTACTCTCCTGGTTTAACAGTATGATGTCTACTGTCCTGGTTTAACAGTATCATGTCTACTCTCCTGGTTTAACAGTATCGTGTCTACTCTCCTGGTTTAACAGTATCATTTCTACTCTCCTGGTTTAACAGTATCGTGTCTACTCTCCTGGTTTAACAGTATCGTGTCTACTCTCCTGGTTAAATAGTATCGTGTCTACTGTCCTGGTTTAACAGTATCATGTCTACTGTCCTGGTTTAACAGTATCATGTCCACTGTCCTGGTTTAACAGTATCATGTCTACCCTCCTGGTTTAACAGTATCATGTCTACTCTCCTGGTTTAACAGTATCGTGTCTACTCTCCTAGTTTAATAGTATCGTGTCTACTGTCCTAGTTTAACAGTATCATGTCTACTGTCCTTGTTTAACAGTATCATGTCTACTGTCCTAGTTTAACAGTATCGTGTCTACTCTCCTGGTTTAACAGTATCATGTCTACTGTCCTGGTTTAACAGTATGATGTATACTCTCCTGGTTTAACAGTATCGTATCTACTCTCCTGGTTTAACAGTATCATGTCTACTGTCCTAGTTTAACAGAATCGTGTCTACTGTCCTAGTTTAACAGCATAATGTCTACTCTCCTGGTTTAACAGTATCATGTCTACTGTCCTGGTTTAACAGTATAATGTCTACTGTCCTGGTTTAACAGTATCATGTCTACTGTCCTGGTTTAACAGTATCATGTCTACTCTCCTAGTTTAACAGTATCGTGTCTACTATCCTAGTTTAACAGTATCGTGTCTACTGTCCTAGTTTAACAGTATCATGTCTACTGTCCTAGTTTAACAGTATCGTGTGTACTGTCCTGGTTTAACAGTATCATGTCTACTCTCCTGGTTTAACAGTATCATGTCTACTCTCCTGGTTTAACAGTATCATGTCTACTGTCCTGGTTTAACAGTATCATGTCTACTGTCCTGGTTTAACAGTATCATGTCTACCCTCCTGGTTTAACAGTATTGTGTCTACTCTCCTGGTTTAACAGTATCATGTCTACTCTCCTGGTTTAACAGTATCATGTCTACTCTCCTGGTTTAACAGTATCATGTCTACTGTCCTGGTTTAACAGTATCATGTCAACTGTCCTGGTTTAACAGTATCATGTCTACTGTCCAGGTTTAACAGTATCATGTCGACTATCCTGGTTTAACAGTATCGTGTCTACTGTCCTGGTTTAACAGTATCATGTCTACTGTCCTTGTTTAACAGTATCATGTCTACTGTCCTTGTTTAACAGTATCATGTCTACTGTCCTGGTTTAACAGTATCATGTCTACTCTCCTGGTTTAACAGTATCATGTCTACTGTCCTGGTTTAACAGTATCATGTCTACTGTCCTGGTTTAACAGTATCATGTCTACTGTCCTTGTTTAACAGTATCATGTCTACTGTCCTGGTTTAACAGTATCATGTCTACTCTCCTGGTTTAACAGTATCGTGTCTACTGTCCTGGTTTAACAGTATCATGTCTACTGTCCTGGTTTAACAGTATCATGTCTACTCTCCTGGTTTAACAGTATCATGTCTACTGTCCTGGTTTAACAGTATCATGTCTACTGTCCTGGTTTAACAGTATCATGTCTACTGTCCTTGTTTAACAGTATCATGTCTACTCTCCTGGTTTAACAGTATAATGTCTACTGTCCTGGTTTAACAGTATCATGTCTACTCTCCTGGTTTAACAGTATCATGTCTACTGTCCTAGTTTAACAGTATAATGTCTACTGTCCTGGTTTAACAGTATCATGTCTACTCTCCTGGTTTAACAGTATCATGTCTACTGTCCTAGTTTAACAGTATCATGTCTACTGTCCTGGTTTATCAGTATCATGTCTACTGTCCTGGTTTAACAGTACCATATCTACTGTCCTGGTTTAACAGTATCATGTCTACTGTCCTGGTTTAACAGTATCATGTCTACTGTCCTGGTTTAACAGTATCGTGTCTACTGTCCTGGTTTAACAGTATCATGTCTACTGTCCTAGTTTAACAGTATCATGTCTACTCTCCTAGTTTAACAGTATCATGTCTACTCTCCTGGTTTAACAGTATCATGTCTACTCTCCTGGTTTAACAGTATCATGTCTACTGTCCTGGTTTAACAGTATCATGTCTACTGTCCTGTTTTAACAGTATCATGTCTACTGTCCTGGTTTAACAGTATCATGTCTACTGTCCTGGTTTAACAGTATCATGTCTACTGTCCTGGTTTAACAGTATCATGTCTACTGTCCTGGTTTAACAGTATCATGTCTACTGTCCTGGTTTAACAGTATAATGTCTACTGTCCTGGTTTAACAGTATCATGTCTACTGTCCTGGTTTAACAGTATCATGTCTACTCTCCTAGTTTAACAGTATCGTGTCTACTATCCTAGTTTAACAGTATCGTGTCTACTGTCCTAGTTTAACAGTATCATGTCTACTGTCCTAGTTTAACAGTATCGTGTGTACTGTCCTGGTTTAACAGTATCATGTCTACTCTACTGGTTTAACAGTATCATGTCTACTGTCCTGGTTTATCAGTATCATGTCGACTATCCTGGTTTAACAGTATCATGTCTACTGTCCTGGTTTAACAGTATCATGTCTACTCTCCTGGTTTAACAGTATCATGTCTACTGTCCTGGTTTAACAGTATCATGTCTACTGTCCTGGTTTAACAGTATCATGTCTACTGTCCTTGTTTAACAGTATCATGTCTACTCTCCTGGTTTAACAGTATAATGTCTACTGTCCTGGTTTAACAGTATCATGTCTACTCTCCTGGTTTAACAGTATCATGTCTACTCTCCTGGTTTAACAGTATCATGTCTACCCTCCTGGTTTAACAGTATCATGTCTACTGTCCTGGTTTAACAGTATCATATCTACTGTCCTGGTTTAACAGTATCGTGTCTACTCTCCTGGTTTAACAGTATCGTGTCTACTGTCCTGGTTTAACAGTATCATATCTACTGTCCTGGTTTAACAGTATCGTGTCTACTCTCCTGGTTTAACAGTATCGTGTCTACTGTCCTGGTTTAACAGTATCATGTCTACTGTCCTAGTTTAACAGTATCGTGTGTACTGTCCTGGTTTAACAATATCATGTCTACTCTACTGGTTTAACAGTATCATGTCTACTGTCCTGGTTTAACAGTATCATGTCTACTGTCCTGGTTTAACAGTATCATGTCTACTGTCCAGGTTTAACAGTATCATGTCTACTGTCCTTGTTTAACAGTATCATGTCTACTCTCCTGGTTTAACAGTATAATGTCTACTGTCCTGGTTTAACAGTATCATGTCTACTGTCCTGGTTTAACAGTATCATGTCTACTGTCCTGGTTTAACAGTATCATGTCTACTCTACTGGTTTAACAGTATCATGTCTACCCTCCTGGTTTAACAGTATCATGTCTACCCTCCTGGTTTAACAGTATCATGTCTACTGTCCTGGTTTAACAGTATCGTGTCTACTCTCCTGGTTTAACAGTATCATGTCTACCCTCCTGGTTTAACAGTATCATGTCTACTGTCCTGGTTTAACAGTATCATGTCTACTGTCCTGGTTTAACAGTATCATGTCTACTGTCCAGGTTTAACAGTATCATGTCTACTGTCCTGGTTTAACAGTATCATGTCTACTGTCCTGGTTTAACAGTATCATGTCTACTGTCCTGGTTTAACAGTATAATGTCTACTGTCCTGGTTTAACAGTATCATGTCTACCCTCCTGGTTTAACAGTATCATGTCTACCCTCCTGGTTTAACAGTATCATGTCTACCCTCCTGGTTTAACAGTATCATGTCTACTGTCCTGGTTTAACAGTATAATGTCTACTGTCCTGGTTTAACAGTATCATGTCTACCCTCCTGGTTTAACAGTATCATGTCTACCCTCCTGGTTTAACAGTATCATGTCTACCCTCCTGGTTTAACAGTATCATGTCTACTGTCCTGGTTTAACAGTATAATGTCTACCCTCCTGGTTTAACAGTATCATGTCGACTCTCCTGGTTTAACAGTATCATGTCTACTGTCCTGGTTTAACAGTATCATGTCTACCCTCCTGGTTTAACAGTATCATGTCTACTCTCCTGGTTTAACAGTATAATGTCTACTCTCCTGGTTTAACAGTATCATGTCTACTCTCCTGGTTTAACAGTATCATGTGCACTGTCTTGGTTTAACAGTATCATGTCTACTCTCCTGGTTTAACAGTATAATGTCTACTGTCCTGGTTTAACAGTATCATGTCTACTGTCTTGGTTTAACAGTATCATGTCTACTATCCTGGTTTAACAGTATAATGTCTACTCTCCTGGTTTAACAGTATCATGTCTACTGTCCTGGTTTAACAGTACCATATCTACTGTCCTGGTTTAACAGTATCATGTCTACTGTCCTGTTTTAACAGTATAATGTCTACTCTCTTGGTTTAACAGTATCATGTCTACTGTCCTGGTTTAACAGTATCGTGTCTACTGTCCTAGTTTAACAGTATCGTGTCTACTGTCCTAGTTTAACAGTATCATGTCTACTGTCCTGGTTTAACAGTATCATGTCTACTGTCCTGGTTTAACAGTATCGTGTCTACTGTCCTAGTTTAACAGTATCATGTCTACTGTCCTGGTTTAACAGTATCATGTCTACTCTCCTGGGTTAACAGTATCATGTCTACCCTCCTGGTTTAACAGTATCGTGTCTACTGTCCTGTTTTAACAGTATCATGTCTACTGTCCTGGTTTAACAGTATCATGTCTACTGTCCTGGTTTAACAGTATAATGTCTACTCTCCTGGTTTAACAGTATCATGTCTACTGTCCTGGTTTAACAGTATCGTGTCTACTGTCCTGGTTTAACAGTATCGTGTCTACTGTCCTGGTTTAACAGTATCATGTCTACTGTCCTGGTTTAACAGTATCATGTCTACTGTCCTGGTTTAACAGTATAATGTCTACTCTCCTGGTTTAACAGTATCATATCTACTGTCCTGGTTTAACAGTATCGTGTCTACTGTCCTGGTTTAACAGTATCGTGTCTACTGTCCTGGTTTAACAGTATCATGTCTACTGTCCTGGTTTAACAGTATCATGTCTACTCTCCTGGTTTAACAGTATCATGTCTACTGTCCTGGTTTAACAGTATCATGCCTACCCTCCTGGTTTAACAGTATCATGTCTACTCTCCTGGTTTAACAGTATCATGTCTACTGTCCTGGTTTAACAGTATCGTGGCTACTCTCCTGGTTTATCAGTATCATGTCTACTCTCCTGATTTAACAGTTTCGTGTCTACTGTCCTGGTTTAACAGTATCATGTCTACGGTCCTGGTTTAACAGTATCATGTCTACCCTCCTGGTTTAACAGTATCATGTCTACTGTCCTGGTTTAACAGTATCGTGTCTACTGTCCTGGTTTAACAGTATAATGTCTACTCTCCTGGTTTAACAGTATCGTGTCTACTGTCCTGGTTTAACAGTATCATGTCTACTGTCCTGGTTTAACAGTATCATGTCTACTGTCCTGGTTTAACAGTATCATGCCTACCCTCCTGGTTTAACAGTATCATGTCTACTGTCCTGGTTTAACAGTAACATGTCTACTTTTCTGGTTTAACAGTATCATGTCTACTCTCCTGGTTTAACAGTATCATGTCTACTGTCCTGGTTTAACAGTATCATGTCTACTGTCCTGGTTTAACAGTATAATGTCTACTGTCCTGGTTTAACAGTAACATGTCTACTTTTCTGGTTTAACAGTATCATGTCTACTGTCCTGGTTTAACAGTATCATGTCTACTGTCCTGGTTTAACAGTATAGTGTCTACTGTCCTGGTTTAACAGTATCGTGTCTACTGTCCTGGTTTAACAGTATCATGTCTACTCTCCTGGTTTAACAGTATCATGTCTACTCTCCTGGTTTAACAGTATCATGTCTACTCTCCTGGTTTAACAGTATCATGTGCACTGTCTTGGTTTAACAGTATCATGTCTACTCTCCTGGTTTAACAGTATAATGTCTACTGTCCTGGTTTAACAGTATGATGTCTACTGTCCTGGTTTAACAGTATCATGTCTACTGTCCTGGTTTAACAGTTTAATGTCTACTGTCCTGGTTTAACAGTATCATGTCTACTGTCCTGGTTTAACAGTATAATGTCTACTGTCCTGGTTTAACAGTATCATGTCTACTGTCTTGGTTTAACAGTATCATGTCTACTCTCCTGGTTTAACAGTATCGTGTCTACTGTCCTGGTTTAACAGTATCATGTGCACTGTCTTGGTTTAACAGTATCATGTCTACTCTCCTGGTTTAACAGTATAATGTCTACTGTCCTGGTTTAACAGTATCATGTCTACTGTCTTGGTTTAACAGTATCATGTCTACTCTCCTGGTTTAACAGTATAATGTCTACTGTCTTGGTTTAACAGTATCATGTCTACTGTCCTGGTTTAACAGTATCATGTCTACTCTCCTGGTTTAACAGTATCATGTCTACTGTCCTGGTTTAACAGTATCATGTCTACTGTCCTGGTTTAACAGTATAATGTCTACTCTCCTGGTTTAACAGTATCATGTCTACTGTCCTGGTTTAACAGTATCGTGTCTACTGTCCTGGTTTAACAGTATCATGTCTACTGTCCTGGTTTAACAGTATCGTGTCTACTCTCCTGGTTTAACAGTATAATGTCTACTCTCCTGGTTTATCAGTATCATGTCTACTGTCCTGGTTTAACAGTATCATGTCTACCCTCCTGGTTTAACAGTATAATGTCTACTCTCCTTGTTTAACAGTATCATGTCTACTGTCCTGGTTTAACAGTAGCATATCTACTGTCCTGGTTTAACAGTATCATATCTACTGTCCTGGTTTAACAGTATCATGTCTACTGTCCTGGTTTAACAGTATCATGTCTACTGTCCTGGTTTAACAGTATCATGTCTACTGTCCTGGTTTAACAGTATCATGTCGACTATCCTGGTTTAACAGTATCATGTCTACTGTCCTGGTTTAACAGTATCATGTCTACTGTCCTGGTTTAACAGTATCATGTCTACTGTCCTGTTTTAACAGTATCATGTCTACTGTCCTGGTTTAACAGTAGCATATCTACTGTCCTGGTTTAACAGTATCATGTCTACTGTCCTGTTTTAACAGTATAATGTCTACTGTCCTGGTTTAACAGTATCATGTCTACTGTCTTGGTTTAACAGTATCATGTCTACCCTCCTGGTTTAACAGTATAATGTCTACTCTCCTTGTTTAACAGTATCATGTCTACTGTCCTGGTTTAACAGTACCATATCTACTGTCCTGGTTTAACAGTATCATGTCTACTGTCCTGTTTTAACAGTATAATGTCTACTCTCTTGGTTTAACAGTATCATGTCTACTGTCCTGGTTTAACAGTATCGTGTCTACTGTCCTAGTTTAACAGTATCGTGTCTACTGTCCTGGTTTAACAGTATCATGTCTACCCTCCTGGTTTAACAGTATCATGTCTACTGTCCTAGTTTAACAGTATCATGTCTACTGTCCTTGTTTAACAGTATCATGTCTACTGTCCTGGTTTAACAGTATCGTGTCTACTGTCCTGGTTTAACAGTATCGTGTCTACTCTCCTGGTTTAACAGTATCATGTCTACCCTCCTGGTTTAACAGTATCATGTCTACTGTCCTAGTTTAACAGTATCATGTCTACTGTCCTTGTTTAACAGTATCATGTCTACTGTCCTAGTTTAACAGTATCGTGTCTACTGTCCTGGTTTAACAGTATCATGTCTACCCTCCTGGTTTAACAGTATCATGTCTACTGTCCTAGTTTAACAGTATCATGTCTACTGTCCTTGTTTAACAGTATCATGTCTACTGTCCTGGTTTAACAGTATCGTGTCTACTGTCCTGGTTTAACAGTATCGTGTCTACTCTCCTGGTTTAACAGTATCATGTCTACCCTCCTGGTTTAACAGTATCATGTCTACTGTCCTAGTTTAACAGTATCATGTCTACTGTCCTAGTTTAACAGTATCATATCTACTCTCCTAGTTTAACAGTATCATGTCTACCCTCCTGGTTTAACAGTATCATGTCTACTGTCCTAGTTTAACAGTATCATGTCTACTGTCCTTGTTTAACAGTATCATGTCTACCCTCCTGGTTTAACAGTATCATGTCTACCCTCCTGGTTTAACAGTATCATGTCTACTGTCCTGGTTTAACAGTATCATGTCTACTGTCCTGGTTTAACAGTATGATGTCTACTGTCCTAGTTTAACAGTATCATGTCTACTGTCCTAGTTTAACAGTATCATGTCTACTGTCCTGGTTTAACAGTATAATGTCTACTCTCCTGGTTTAACAGTATAATGTCTACTGTCCTGGTTTAACAGTATCATATCTACTGTCCTTGTTTAACAGTATCATGTCTACCCTCCTGGTTTAACAGTATAATGTCTACTCTCCTTGTTTAACAGTATCATGTCTACTGTCCTGGTTTAACAGTAGCATATCTACTGTCCTGGTTTAACAGTATCATATCTACTGTCCTGGTTTAACAGTATCATGTCTACTGTCCTAGTTTAACAGTATCATGTCTACTGTCCTGGTTTAACAGTATCGTGTCTACTGTCCTGGTTTAACAGTATCATGTCTACTGTCTTGGTTTAACAGTATCATGTCTACCCTCCTGGTTTAACAGTATCGTGTCTACTGTCCTGGTTTAACAGTATGATGTCTACTCTCCTGGTTTAACAGTATCATGTCTACTCTCCTTGTTTAACAGTATCATGTCTACTGTCCTGGTTTAACAGTATCATGTCTACTCTCCTGGTTTAACAGTATAATGTCTACTCTCTTGGTTTAACAGTATCATGTCTACTGTCCTGGTTTAACAGTATCGTGTCTACTGTCCTAGTTTAACAGTATCGTGTCTACTGTCCTGGTTTAACAGTATCATGTCTACTGTCCTAGTTTAACAGTATCGTGTCAACTGTCCTAGTTTAACAGTATCGTGTCTACTGTCCTAGTTTAACAGTACCGTGTCTACTGTCCTAGTTTAACAGTATCATGTCTACTGTCCTGGTTTAACAGTATCGTGTCTACTGTCCTAGTTTAACAGTATCGTGTCTACTGTCCTAGTTTAACAGTATCATGTCTACTGTCCTGGTTTAACAGTATCATGTCTACTGTCCTGGTTTAACAGTATCATGTCTACTGTCCTGGTTTAACAGTATCGTGTCTACTGTCCTAGTTTAACAGTATCCTGTCTACTGTCCTGGTTTAACAGTATCATGTCTACTGTCCTAGTTTAACAGTATCATGTCTACTGTCCTGGTTTAACAGTATGATGTCTACTGTCCTAGTTTAACAGTATCGTGTCTACTCTCCTGGTTTAACAGTATCATGTCTACCCTCCTGGTTTAACAGTATCATGTCTACCCTCCTGGTTTAACAGTATCATGTCTACTGTCCTGGTTTAACAGTATCGTGTCTACTGTCCTGGTTTAACAGTATCATATCTACTCTCCTAGTTTAACAGTATCATGTCTACCCTCCTGGTTTAACAGTATCATGTCTACTGTCCTGGTTTAACAGTATCGTGTCTACTGTCCTAGTTTAACAGTATCCTGTCTACTGTCCTGGTTTAACAGTATCATGTCTACTGTCCTAGTTTAACAGTATCATGTCTACTGTCCTGGTTTAACAGTATGATGTCTACTGTCCTAGTTTAACAGTATCGTGTCTACTCTCCTGGTTTAACAGTATCATGTCTACCCTCCTGGTTTAACAGTATCATGTCTACCCTCCTGGTTTAACAGTATCATGTCTACTGTCCTGGTTTAACAGTATCGTGTCTACTGTCCTGGTTTAACAGTATCATATCTACTCTCCTAGTTTAACAGTATCATGTCTACCCTCCTGGTTTAACAGTATCATGTCTACTGTCCTGGTTTAACAGTATCATATCTACTCTCCTGGTTTAACAGTATCATGTCTACTGTCCTGGTTTAACAGTATCATGTCTACTGTCCTGGTTTAACAGTATAATGTCTACTCCCCTGGTTTAACAGTATCATGTCTACTGTCCTAGTTTAACAGTATCATGTCTACTGTCCTGGTTTAACAGTATCATGTCTACTGTCCTGGTTTAACAGTATCATGTCTACTGTCCTGGTTTAACAGTATCATGTCTACTCTCCTAGTTTAACAGTATCATGTCACCTTTACATATATGAAACAATGAAGTGCCTATTTGACTGATTTATACTGATTTATACATAAATACTGTGTGTGGTCAAAATATCTTCATTTCTTTGTGTTCTATATTGTTTTCTGTAATATTATAAAGTAAGCAGTCCCCTTTATATCCAGTAAGAATACTGTATGTGTTAAAATTGTCTGCAGTTAATTACAATTCAGACATTCATTGTTTCCAGCCTCTAACATAAGTTACAATACAATTGTTGTATCCATCCCGCGCCCTAACAAGCGTAACACATGTCAATCACCAGTATACACATGACATTAATATCAATTAGATTTCAAGTGTCACAGAACTATGTTTCTGATAATAACGATAATACCTCAGGCTATATGTCCGTCAGAAGTTCAAAGCAGTTTTTTCACAAACTTCACAGGGTGATTCCGTGGTTGATTGAGATGGAATCAATCGATCACACGCTATGACACTACTCACAATAACGTCACATCAAATTTTATGGGAAGAACATTGATGATGGCGAAAAGGTTTCACAACATCCTTACAATTTGTTAGTTGTTGAAAAATTGGAGAAAAATAAGCAAACATTGGGCCTGTCACAGCCAAGTGCTGGCCAGCCAAACTCTTACACAAGGGTTGAGATATTCCTGTCAAGGGTACAACTTTAATCATGTTAAATTCTGTTAGTTAACATTTTAGTAAAGTTATCACCTGTACAGAGATGATTTTAACTTTGATTTACACCTAAGGTCAATATGCTTTATATTTGTAGCCTTTAAATAAAACAGCCTTGATCATCACAGTCAAACATATCTCGATATCTGTACAACAACATGCAGACTTTTTCAGGTTGGTAAGGATGTATGTGAAAAGACATTTCAAGAACAAAAATAACTATAATGGTTGTGATATACGAACACGTATTTTAGAACATGTTAACTCAATGCTGCTGATGCATAGCCACAGATGGGTACTAACTCTAAACCACAGAACCTGACATGTTTTAGCTGATGTCACAGTTATTATAGGTGTCATGATAACTCTCTGTATACAGAAGTATTGGGAACTTGATTTGGTACTAGATGGTACCCAATCTCTCTTCATCCCTTTAAAAATACCTTTATTGAAACCAATTAAGTTTGTGTTGATGACAAACAGTTTTTAGGAAGATTATCATTTTACTTATTTGGTCAGTGACAACGAATATATATTGTATATATATATATATATATAGACCCAAACAGTGAAGATATTGTCACATTCATTCTATTTGGATGTCATCTTTGTTGGGATTTAGTCATCCATGGATGTGTCCACATGACCTTTTGATCTGACAGGTGACTGGAGCTAGACCAATACCTACCTGACAGGTGACTGGAGCTGGACCAATACCTACCTGACAGGTGACTGGAGCTGGACCAATACCTACCTGACAGGTGACTGATGCTGGACCAATTCATACCTGACAGGTGACTGGAGCTGGACCAATACCTACCTGACAGGTGACTGGAGCTGGACCAGTACCTACCTGACAGGTGACTGGAGCTGGACCAATTCATACCTGACAGGTGACTGGAGCTGGACCAATACGTACCTGACAGGTGACTGGAGCTGGACCAATACCTACCTGACAGGTGACTGGAGCTGGACCAATACCTACCTGACAGGTGACTGGAGCTGGACCAATACGTACCTGACAGGTGACTGGAGCTGGACCAATACCTACCTGACAGGTGACTGGAGCTGGACCAATTCATACCTGACAGGTGACTGGAGCTGGACCAATACCTACCTGACAGGTGACTGGAGCTGGACCAGTACCTACCTGACAGGTGACTGGAGCTGGACCAATACCTACCTGACAGGTGACTGATGCTGGACCAATACCTACCTGACAGGTGACTGATGCTGGACCAATACCTACCTGACAGGTGACTGATGCTGGAGCAATACCTACCTGACAGGTGACTGGAGCTGGACCAGTACCTACCTGACAGGTGACTGGAGCTGGACCAATACCTACCTGACAGGTGACTGGAGCTGGACCAATACCTACCAGACAGGTGACTGGAGCTGGACCAATACCTACCTGACAGGTGACTGGAGCTGGACCAATACCTACCTGACAGGTGACTGGAGCTAGACCAATACCTACCTGACAGGTGACTGATGCTGGACCAATACCTACCAGACAGGTGACTGGAGCTGGACCAGTACCTACCTGACAGGTGACTGGAGCTGGACCAATACCTACCTGACAGGTGACTGGAGCTGGACCAATACCTACCTGACAGGTCTCAGTAATCTCAAGACAAACTGATGTGAAGGGGAGATTTTTAATAAGATTATTTTCAGGTGTGTTTTGTCCTTAAAGCTCAGTCTATTGTAATTAATGCAGGTGGTTGCAAAATAAAAAAATAACAACCGAAATGGCTTTAATTTTGAAAGGCTTTCCAAAATGGAGATCTTCAGATTTTGTTCTGTTTTAACCCTTTGACAGATATGTAATATTAAAGAGTTCTAGATGAAAATATGCATAGTGAATGGCTGTCAAATAGAACATATTAAAACCTATAAATCTCTTGAAAAATCTGCAATACCAGACATTCAAGACTATAACAAATATCTGACACACTTCCTTATGAAAATTACAAAGTGTCTATTTGAACTGAGTTCAGTTACATGCAATAAACAAAAGGAATACTCGTGAATATTCAACATCTGCATACACCTGCCATTTATGTCTAAGTGACAATGTTAAGACAGAAATATGATTTTTTGAATGACATGTCTGCTCTTATACATGAACATATTGGGGACAGGAATATCACAAGGGTGGAGAAATATATGACAATCAGATGCCACATTATATGCATTTAGACTCACTGTATATAATTATTACAAGACCTTTCAAGACATTCTGCCTCCGGGACAGACAGGTAAAATACGTTCACTGAATATAAAGGATCGTTGCCCTGAATTCAGAGAAGAACAAATCAATAGATAATTTGTCCCATCACAGATCTGAGTATAAAATCAGTGAATAAGACATCTTCATGAATAATTTTTGAAATGTTTTAATTTGATGCTTGACACACTTTGTATGTAATATCAGCATCAATTTATCAATTTTCTGGAGATCTACAGTTACCTAAATAATGCCATTGAATTGTCAATTTTTAGCTAACATATTTGGAATAATGTCATTTTTAGAGACTTTCAAGCCCGCAGACCAGGATTCATGGACTTTTCAGGGCCACAGACCAGGATTCAAGGACTTTCAAGGTCACAGAGGAGGATTCATGGACTTTCAAGGTCACAGAGGAGGATTCATGGACTTTCAAGGTCACAGACCAGGATCCAAGACTTCTTTAAGGCCACAGAGGAGGATTCAAGACTTTTCAAGGTCACAGAGGAGGATTCATGGACTTTCAAGGTCACAGAGGAGGATTCAAGACTTTTCAAGGTCACAGAGGAGGATTCATGGACTTTCAAGGTCACAGAGGAGGATTCAAGACTTTTCAAGGTCACAGAGGAGGATTCATGGACTTTCAAGGTCACAGAGGAGGATTCATGGACTTTCATGGCCACAGACCGGAATCAAAGAACCTTGACCAGGATCCAAGACTTCTTTAAGGCCACAGACAGGACTTTTCATGACCACTTAACCTTAATATCACCCTGATTAAGTTTGATTACATATGTAACAAAAAGAGGAACATGTACAGTATTTGAATACTGTCTGGTCCAGACAAATTGTCCACCATTATTTATATTTGGTCTACCTCGACAAACAACTTACCCTAAAGGGGGATGTACATATACCCTTAGTCAGTTTAACAATCATTCCATAGTTGGGCAAATAACAGTAAGAACAAGACGTCAGTTATTCATTGTTATAATGAAACAATGACATGTACTGAAACACTGACGAGGACCCTGATGGAAAATTTGGAGGAAATCAATGGATATTGATCATTAATAGAATCGTTTACCCTCTTGAGCGGGAGACTGTTAATTCTCAACCCAAGGGGGAAGATAATTAAGCTGCCAAACACTGGGCAAGCCTCGTGTTTGGCAACTTAATTATCTTACCCTGAGGGTTCGGATTCCCCTGTCTCACTTCCATGGTGGTGAATGATTATTTTTCTCTTACCCTGTTTACCCTCTTATACATCTAATATGTACATTACATTGATGCAAGGAAATGTTGATGTGACGTGAATGAAGTGTCAATGTGACGTCATTGTATTGTCACGGTGATGTCATGGTATTGTTGATAAGACGAAATGGAATTGTTCAGAATGTGCAAAGTACATGTAGCCTGTCTCAACCTAGGGTGAGATAAGAAAATCTCACACCAGTAAAATTGTGGGTATCTCTGTCCTGAGTAAGAGAAAATCCTATCAAGAGAGGTTAGATAATTGGCTCAGGTTGATACATTTCAGTAGCCTCCACAGATATTTATAGATAACAGTAATTATATACAATACATCAGCACTATTAGGATACAGAGAAAATGAATACAAAAATGTAAGCATTATTTTTAGTTAGATTTTAGTCACAGAAGTTCTATAAGTATAACCACCACGGAATAACAAACAGATATAGGGTGATGACATTTCAATGTATAGCAGCAATGCTAAGGGTTTGTATTACAACAAATAAACTTGACAATCTCAGTCAATGTTAGTATTGACGTCAACATAGGTAGCTTAGGATTAGTTTTGGAATTCTAAGTCAAATCAAATATTTGATTTCTTATATCGTCATGTAATAAGCATTGATCATTGAAATGTCATTCAAGTCTAGAGGACTGATGACAGTGAGATCTGAGAACATATAGCCAGCATCCTACAGGATAAATATAGACTAAACCATATAGAAACTTTGGTGTAACATAATTGGAGTTATCTCCCCTTACCCAAACCATTTAAAGGTTTATCAGCATGATACAACAAATGATAAATTGTATGCAAAGAAGGACAAATGTCTAAATGTTCTATGATGTAGATGGAAAGTAAAAACGTAGGTCAGAGTGACCTATTTATGGCATATGACACACTGCCTCACCTTGGTGAACCTATGCCCTAAGTAAGATTTTCCAGTCTTAAGTAGTGTGTAGGAGACAGAGCCTGGAAAATAGTAAGTGCTGAAGGATGGAAGGATGAGGATGGAAGGACAGTGGAAAGATAGATAGGCACAATGAAAACTAGTCCTCTGTCTGGTTCTAGTGAGGGACTAATAATGTATTATATGATAAGTCCTGCAGCATATATATTGGTTGTATGGGTACGTGTTTGTATTTAATATTGGAAAGGATTGATATTGGTTTGGCCTGATCTCCAATCCAATTAAAATGTAAATAAATCAACTATCTTTTTTTGGAAGAGGACATTCTTAGGGTCAGGTATGCTAACAGAAGATCTCTGGAAGGACTTTTAATCTTACAATCTTCTGTTGTAAAATTGTGAGACAAAACTAAAATTTTTGGGTCTGGACATGGGATAGTAATATTTATATTTCTCAAGATCCACTTTAAAAAAGAAGTTCCTGAAATATGAACATCCAACCCTCCAACAAAACGTATATTGGAACCATGAAGTGTTGGTTAAAAAATGATTTTAGCATTTGTTAACCAAGTCATATTGTCATTCAAGCAGGCAACAGATATTTGTACATAAACCTCATTTCACACCATAACTCTGTAACATACAGACAAATACCACTACTACCCATCACCATTAGCACCAATGCCATTAGTGTACAGACTTAGTCAGACTTACTTTGATTTGAGATGGGGTAAGGCGACTGAATGTTTCTCTGTCCAGTCCAAATACTATAGCATTGACAGCACCTACAAACACAGTATAGGGAACATCAGACAAAGCCTATATAAGTCATCTCCTAAACAAAGCCAGAACGGTAGTTATTTTTACACAACATATTAACAGTAAATATTGTAAATATCATAATATATTAGTTATCTCTCCAACCCATCAAACAAAGTGCAAGTATTTAAGTAAATCTACCAGTTTCAGCTATGTTTTGTGATATACATTGTAAAAGATATCAATTAGTTTCAATTATCAATACAAATTTATATTAATTACTTATTAAATGAAAATGTGAACAAGAAATCTAATATGTCCTGCAAAGAATAGCAAAATATAAATAATTCTTAAATAATTGTACCTTTATAGTTGTAGATGTACATGGAAACACTTACTCTACACTAATTGTAGGTACGTTAAGGGATATCTCAATTAAGGTTCAAAACTGTCCAATAGTGTGACAGAATGTAGACTCTATATTTACCTTGTAAAGGGGAAGACAGGGCAGAAAGTACCATCAGTGGAAATACAGGATTTTCTGGTGATACAGCATTCTGTATTCTAGAAAATGAAACAGAAATTTGACAATGAAACAATACCACACGTTAGAATTTTTTATATTTAGGAATATGTGAAAACTATATTTATGTACATATATATCTAATATTTGATATCAAGTCTACTTGCAAATCCTTCAAAAGATATCATTTGTCCAGAAATGATAATAATAAAACCTCTTACATTATTGATATGGTTTGTGTACTTTTTTTATCAAGCTTTCTTATTGGTCAATATTATAGTTATTTGTGTTAAGTTCTGTGTTCTCATTGGTGCTTGGCTATCATTAAAATGTAATAGACAGCATCTGCAGGTGAAAATTTGATTGGGGGATCGGCTGTAGTTACCTGTTAATTAGCGGGAATATGGACACAGCCAGATATATACAAGGGTAGGCACGTAGTGGTTTGATGTCCTCTTTCATCAGTTCCTTATGATGTTCTGTATCGGGATCATACGTCCCTTGCCAGGACGAAGCCTGAGGTAAACAAATAATTATATATAAAATGTATTGATCTCTAATAATCACAGCTCTGTTTACTGTATACTATATCAGGGATTGAAAGTGACAAAACATTTAATGCGGTATAAGTTAGTAACAACAAAACATTGAGTTAAAAACAGTTTGACTTCAGTTATTAACACATGGTATAACATAATTCACCAACAATCGTGCAATATAAATGAACAACTGCTTGAGTATCCTTTTCTGATTACACAACTGGTATCTTAGCAACCACATTTTAAATAATCGAAAAATTGGGTATTTACATATGTAAGTCTCTGCTTAAAAATCCTGATAATTAAAACACTTGAGTTCTGGTCCATCTACGTACCTTTCTGGTGAGTATATAGGTGATGTATATGTACACAACAAACAGACAAAATATCGTCAGGAAAAGTGGGCCATACCATCTGCAAGTAAATGATTTAAATGTATGTAATTTTTAAAACAAATTACTCTGTGATATAGAAATATCAATTAGTAAAACATTTTGCGAACTCTACCTGGTATTCCAATGCCTGTTCCAGAAATTTATTTGTGTAGCTTACTTTATAAATGAATTTGATTTGTAAATCAGAATAAAAATAAAGATTCAAAATGCGTGTATCAGATCGAGATTCTATAAGGCCATACTTACATTCCTACCCTCCAGTGCCAATTGTCCTCAATCCAGCTACGGAAAATAAAACATGGTCATCATTGTTCATTAGACACAAAATGAAAACAAACATTAAGAGATGATTAATACTAATACATTGTGTATCTCTATATAGGAGGTGGGAGATCCAACGTCTGTGTAAACAGTTCGGTATGGTTCTGTGTTACCCAGCCGACGGATTCCACAAGGAATACAAGAGTGCAGCCATAAAATTGAGTAGTCAAGGGATAAATATGACCATAACAACGTCGTGCTGGGTGGATCAGCTTTAATCAAATAGTTGACCAGTTTCGACACTTAGGCATGTTATCATCAGAACAAATTTATAGTGCCTCTCTGTTATAATGGCATCAATAATCTGTTACATCGCTTTATAACCAACTGAAGTAATAATCAACTAATATACTCACAGTAAACAAAATGGTGTATGTTAACTGTGTATACTTTACTGAAGTCAATTTAGAAGCTAGCAAATAAATGATATACAATCATGTATCGTTTATGGAGAGACAAACATTCCAGTATGATGCCTTAATAACTTTAAAACAGGTCCTTCTGAAGAGTTTGTATTGTTCTAATATATATAGAAAGATATGAATTGTTGAGGTTAGTTTTACTCACCACCAAGCTCCTGCAGGGCCGTAGTGATTCCCTATAAATGGCAGGCAAGACAGGAGTAGGGGAAGGCCCCAACATAGCACATGATATGCCCTGTAAATACAATAGATAGTTAGGCCCCAACACAGCACATGATATGCCCTGTAAATACAAAAGATAGTTAGGCCCCAACACAGCACATGATATACTGTAAATCACTTATATTTCGAGTGGGATTTATTTTCGCGTTAATTCGCGAGGAGAGTCAAACGCGAATTCAAATCCCTCGCAAATTTTTGTATAAGAATGACAAAAGTACTAAGTGGCGTCCATTTTGAATCTACCGTAATCTTTAGTTGGTGAGCAAACATCGCCGTTAAAGTAATGATAGAGATATATATTATATACTTATATCAGAGTGTGTTTTTATATCACAAAACACCAAAATTTCACACACAAAACCGCCACTGAAAACTGATATGGTGGTTGAACTCGGACTTAATTAACTTCTAGACGACGTTTTACATGTAGTTAATTAAAGTACAATAGGTACGGTCCTGAGGATCCCGAATGGTCACCCGGAATACGTCCTACTTTTTTACCCACGCTGTTGTAAGTTATGTAAGGTTTCATGTATATATAGCACGTACTTCACATCGCTTGATTCTCGAAAAGATATTTACCATAACAAAGTTGAAATCAAACAAATCATTTATTTAATTCAAGCATTCAGAGCAAATAATCGCCTGGAGTATAAATTATTCACAATAGACTGTCCCGAGAACTGTTCATCGGTATCACTGTATACACACGTACGTTAATTACAATGTACGTTAACTCACAACCTATTGTAGTCCCGTCATCTTCCAGCCATTCTTAATGAGCCGTGGGTTTTGTTCAATGTCTGACACCGCCTCTGTAAGCCATTTAGCATTTATACAGGTAAGGTAAATACAATTCAGTATGTCCAGACACCGATATCACATGATTGAATCACATGACTTTTCTTGTACCGTCACATGACTCTCATCAACAAAATGGCTACCAACATGGAAATATCACCGACCTGTTAACGTCATTCGCGAATTTAAAGTCATTTTGAGATCAGAATTCGCGAAATTATGTATTTGCGAATAAGTCAAATTAGGTGAGTTCGCGAAATTAAGTACCAGCGAAATATAAGTGATTTACAGAACCCTAAACACAACAGACAATTAAGCTCTAATACAAATTAAGACTAACCGTGTTAAGTATAAGTTACAATGTAGGCCCCAACACAGCATATGAAATAGTCCACATTTGAAAAGCTACCTTATGTACATTGGAGCAGCAGTAGCTGAATATTACTGTTAATTTTATCACAAACTAACAGATTTTTGATTTCCACATTTTTCAATATTCATATATCTAAAACATCATAATGTAAAGCATCACTCACCACTCGAACGACTCCTTTGTGATCATCTTGATGACATTGAGGTAGAGGTTAAAGGTTATACAGCAAACCCACAACAGCACTGTCCAGTCTGTAACACAAAATATACCAAAAGGTTATACAGCAAACCCACAACAGCACTGTCCAGTCTGTAACACAAAATATACCAAAAGGTTATACAGCAAACCCACAACAGCACTGTCCAGTCTACAACACAAAATATACCAAAAGGTTATACAGCAAACCCACAACAGCACTGTCCAGTCTGTGACACAAAATATACCAAAAGGTTATACAGCAAACCCACAACAGCACCGTCCAGTCTGTAACACAAAATATACCAAAAGGTTATACAGCAAACCCACAACAGCACTGTCCAGTCTGTGACACAAAATATACCAAAAGGTTATACAGCAAACCCACAACAGCACTGTCCAGTCTGTGACACAAAATATACCAAAAGGTTATACAGCAAACCCACAACAGCACTGTCCAGTCTGTGACACAAAATATACCAAAAGGTTATACAGCAAACCCACAACAGCACCGTCCAGTCTGTAACACAAAATATACCAAAAGGTTATACAGCAAACCCACAACAGCACCGTCCAGTCTGTAACACAAAATATACCAAAAGGTTATACAGCAAACCCACAACAGCACCGTCCAGTCTGTAACACAAAATATACCAAAAGGTTATACAGCAAACCCACAACAGCACCGTCCAGTCTGTAACACAAAATATACCAAAAGGTTATACAGCAAACCCACAACAGCACCGTCCAGTCTGTAACACAAAATATACCAAAAGGTTATACAGCAAACCCACAACAGCACTGTCCAGTCTGTAACACAAAATATACCAAAAGGTTATACAGCAAACCCACAACAGCACTGTCCAGTCTGTAACACAAAATATACCAAAAGGTTATACAGCAAACCCACAACAGCACCGTCCAGTCTGTAACACAAAATATACCAAAAGGTTATACAGCAAACCCACAACAGCACTGTCCAGTCTGTAACACAAAATATACCAAAAGGTTATACAGCAAACCCACAACAGCACTGTCCAGTCTGTGACACAAAATATACCAAAAGTTTATACAGCAAACCCACAACAGCACTGTCCAGTCTGTAACACAAAATATACCAAAAGGTTATACAGCAAACCCACAACAGCACCGTCCAGTCTGTAACACAAAATATACCAAAAGGTTATACAGCAAACCCACAACAGCACCGTCCAGTCTGTAACACAAAATATACCAAAAGGTTATACAGCAAACCCACAACAGCACCGTCCAGTCTACAACACAAAATATACCAAAAGGTTATACAGCAAACCCACAACAGCACTGTCCAGTCTGTAACACAAAATATACCAAAAGGTTATACAGCAAACCCACAACAGCACCGTCCAGTCTACAACACAAAATATACCAAAAGGTTATACAGCAAACCCACAACAGCACTGTCCAGTCTGTAACACAAAATATACCTCGTAAGAAATCAATCGCAACAAGCCATAGGATAGGTGGTTCTTGGGTTTATTTGGAAGGTCGACCGGTTTCGCCCTGAACTAGGGCTTCTTCAGGACAATTTTTTCACAAGATTTTTACCCCTAAAGTACTAAAAATGTGGGCCCATGTTCTATTATTGATGACGTCTATACAATAGTGACGTAATGTACAATGTTATCATGTGACCGGTAACGGTTGTCTAGAAGGTTACTATGTACACAATGCAAATGATAGTATCAATGTTCTTTCGCTGCTTAGTATTTGCTAAACATATATGCAAATTCGGGCCCACTTTTAAATTATTCAAAATATAAAGCATGTAACAATAATACAATAAAGTTAAAAATGAAAATAGAATTATAAAATTATGACAGATCAAAAGTTCTATAGTTCAAATGTTTGTTTCATCAAGGCACACCGTGGTGTCTGATGTAGATTTGTAGTTCAGAGTTTTGTAGTCTACAAATTCTCCCTCCGATTGGTTAGGGGATGAAGCCGTGCTGCAGGTGTCACTATCCGACAGTTGAAGGTCTGCTTTGAGCATTTCCATAACAGTCTCTACAATAGGTCTGCATTTCATGTGAGCCGGTCCCACGGTACCTCTTCCGTCGGCCGGTCTTACTCTAAATTTCACCTGATCTAATTGTGATTTTGATAATGCTTCAAATGGACGTTTGTCCCCTGGTATTTTCGCATCCAATTTAGTGGTGTCCTTTGTTACCTCTGGCTCGATCCCGTATCCTGGGTGTTGTTGTCTCTGATGCCTTGTGTAGCTTTCCATTCTGCCGTATGATTTTTTGCATAACTTGCATTTATACCACGTTTTTACAGGTCCGTGTTTGATACTGGCGTGCCTCCGTAGAGATTTTAGCGATGCATAACTATTTCCTTACCTTATTTATTACATTTTACCAGTGACATATCACAAAATATACCTTATACATTTCATTTTACCAGTGACATATCACAAAATATACCTTATACATTTCATTTTACCAGTGACATATCACAAAATATACCTTATACATTTCATTTTACCAGTGACATATCACAAAATATACCTTATACATTTCATTTTACCAGTGACATATCACAAAATATACCTTATACATTTCATTTTACCAGTGACATATCACAAAATATACCTTATACATTTCATTTTACCAGTGACATATCACAAAATATACCTTATACATTTCATTTTACCAGTGACATATCACAATTATAAGATTTCCAGCCATAACTTCAGAGTTATTTCCCTGGTTTTTCAATTATATTTTTTGGGGGGAGGGGAAGGGACCTTGTTCTGGAAAAGGAACGGGAATCACTCTGAATATGCCAGTATATATTTAGATGTAAATCTGTGTTTCATTCTACTCTATCAATACAGTACATGTAAAGCTGTTTTGTTAACTTGTCCCAAAATGTCATCCATATACCATTTCTATCCAAACTTGTAAATCATTGACAATCCTAATGTGATCTATATTAGCTTTAAAGAATCTATATATGGGCCATAAACAACAACAGTTACACATACAGTACCCTGATTGGCATGAAACAGCTAAATGTAAATTAAATTATGAAGAAATAAGCCTTTGTCATATGGAGATGGTGTTTATATCAGCCATTATATACAGTAATGAATTTCTCATCAGTCATAGTTGATATGTTTGTCTTCTCTTAAATTTCATCCAGGTATCCTATTGTTACAAATATCTGTAAAAACTACCCTAGTCAAGGATCACTGGATTCAAAATGATAACTTTCAGAAATTACACAAAAAACTTTATTAAGCACTACAATAATTATAATCTACAAATAAGTTTCTATCATGTCAGTTTTGTTATTCACCCGACAAATAATTATCAATATTTGAAATGGTTGAGAGGCTTGTGATATGTTTTTGTTTTAAACTACAGACATAAAAACACAGTTACGAATATGTATACCTACCAAAGAATGTCATCCACCAAGCTTGGAAGTCACACAACGGTCCATCAGGTCTCAGGCCTCCCTGTAACAGTAGATAGTAGTTGTTGTTAACAGTATTAGTGCAGGGTTGGTGTGATCTGTCATGTGCCGTAGATCATGAGTTCGAGGCCTGGTCAGGGCACGAGTCAAAAAGTTGTCTTCCTTCGTCATTTGTGTTGCTATATATATATGTGCCGTAGATCGTGAGTTCGAGGCCCGGTCATATATACAATGTATATTTATTTTTCTTGTTTTTACCTCTTATAAAGCATCTATAAAAATAGAATTATGCCCTACAAGAATGAAGATCTTCATGTTTTGATATCTGGTTTTAAAAAGAATATATGAATGTTCATCATCAGGGATGAAAATTTATAAATCTTATTTAGATTTCAAAGCAAATCATTGCTAATACCACTAACTATGGGGCTTTATATATATCTGTGGATTTTAAATTAAATAATATGTTTTATTTATTAGTCATTAGATACTATATAAACTATTTATACATTACCATGAGATAGGAGATAGAATTCAACAGGGCACCAATACTCAGGTAGAGGATTAGTCGCTAAAAACAAGAAACACAGTATATTGCTACTTCAAATATAGTTTTCATTCTTCAAATTTGAAATATCTTTGGAGACTGAAATAAAGTTATTGTGATGTTTGCTTTCCATAAAATAGTTTATTTAACATTAATTCAATAATAATTACATAATTAAAACAAGAACAAATTAAATTCAATTAAATTGAACAATAAACAGAAGGGGAAAAGATCAGATTAAAACACCAAAGAAATTTCCATAAGGTAAAAATATATGTTGAAATAAAATTCTTACTTGAGAAAAAGCTGCATATTTTTTAAAGAGCCAGATCACAGCTATCATGAAGGTACTGAAAAAAACAGTATTTTTATTATTGGAGTGGTCTCCCTTGGTAACATCTTTACTATTATTATAAAATTTTTGTTCTGCATTGATTTTTCTGAATTCTTAACTAAAAGAAAATTCTCTGACAAATTACATGTTCAGGATAAACAATTAAGTTTATGAGTTGAGATTTTTAATGTTTGTAATTGTAACCTCAATCACATCTGGGCATGACCAAGTTAACAATCTGCACTGTATACAATGAACATCGCATGTTGTAAGAAGTACAACTACATTCTAGATGACACAGATTTCAATTTACTGCAAGCTAATATCCCCAATCATGACTTTACTCCACAAGTGAAAATAATCAATACTTTGGCGTAGAAGCAAGTGCCAAGTCTGTAATTTTCTTAACGACTTGATTCGGTTCATACATAAATAATGGAAACTCACACTCTCATGCACATGTAGCATGCATGCCTCAGTAAACGATGATCACTCTGTCACTCTACGGACAATACCCCTAACTGCGACAAATGCTCGTCAATTATTTATTTTTTACTTGAGGCTGTCAGTAAAACAATTTCTTTGATGAAACACTGGAATTTCCTTAGAGACAGGAATATCCACTTGCAGATAATGTCATAGTGTTGAGATGTGACAGGGTTGTAGAAATTCAACACTAAACTTTAATTATATCTCACAAATTACAAATACGTAGTTCTGAAGCTGTCACCCAATACGGGCATCACCAAGTCTGGCTATATAACATTACATCTCTGTCTGATTGTTAATAAAGTAACATCTTTTGTATATGCATATGTGTATCATAGGAACATATGTGTGAGAAAGATTTAGGGATCGATCTGGGAAAAGATTTAGGAATTTACTGTTTTTGATGAAAATCTCATTGAAATTTTCAGAATATATTTTATACAAATGTATAAGAGAATCTGATCATGATCTGCTTTCTCCAAACCCTTGAAATTCTCCAATAACATTTCCCCTGCAATTATAGTATGCAATATACATATAGATATATATGTCAAGTAGTAATAACGACAGTACAGACAAGTAAATTGTCGAATTTTCGAGGCAATCTGCCCCTTTATCAAGATATATATATATATATCAATGTTTTTCTGGGTATTTTGGGAAAACACAATTGATTCTGTGGTTTTCCCGAAAGTTTTGATCTATAGAAACAATTGGGAACTTTAAATATTTTTTTGGAAAAAAAAGGATAAAAATTAATTATGAAAAGGGTTGTTTTGTGTACCTAGTTATATAGCCAGGATAAACAAATACACTGTCGGTCCTTTAGAGGACTTTTACTCACCATCCAACCAAGGATAGAGTACCAGTTGTCTGTCTTATTTACTCACCATCCAACCAAGGATAGAGCACCAGTTGCCTGTCTTATTTACTCACCATCCAACCAAGGATAGAGTACCAGTTGTCTGTCTTATCGCAATCAAAACATCCTGAAATAATGATAAAAACATACAAATCTGACCAAAATGTCTACTGTCTGGTATTGGGATCAGAGGAAACTTTGGCTAGTATTACCTGATATAATGATAATAAATCTTTATCTATTAAGGGTAATATGTTTTAAAAGTACATTACTAATCTTCAACAGGGCCCTCCTAAAACTACAAAATTACAAGTACATAGCATATCCATCATTAAAACACACACTAGAAAATTGAAAAATTAAAAAAAGTTGTGTTGTAGCTATATAGTTCTAAGATACCTCTGTGCTTCATAAGAATATTGACTGATACATTGGTACTTTGATATTCAGCCATGTTGCCTTGGCTCAGGTACAACTAGTACTGTAGCCTGCGTTTCCTGTGGCCCTGACATCTTTCATAGGGATATATATTGTCAGGCTCAGACGAAACTCAGGCTTGTACAGTACAACTGTACATGTACATCTCAGTATTTAGAATGCCATGCCTGAATTCAGATATTTATTTTTGATAGTCTAGACACATTTAATTTGTTTATTTTTTTTTTATCATTTTTCACATGTGACACTGATTGATTACGTCTAAGTATAAAATAATAATACTTTCATTTCATTACATTATTGAAGTACAACCGATTTATTAAAGACAAAAGTTTGAATGAATCCAGGTCCAAATGTTGAGATATCCACCGATAACATGTATATCATCAAATTCCTAGGGACATAAAAAATGCAACATTTCTCAGAACAACTTTTCCAAAATAATGGCAGGTAGATGTGTCCATTTTTTACTGTACAGATAGTACAGAACAGCATATAGCATCTAGTCTGTTTACATTATTTTGAACATGTACAAAAACCTGTAATACTAAATGGTATAAGTCAATTTTACTATATATAAATATATATGATGAACCAACCTAAATCTGCATTCATAAGCAAAACGCAATTACCAAAAATAGATCATCGAATTATATTTTACGCTAGGTATTTACATTGTACATGTACAATGTATAATTAAACAATGACTCATTGTCAGGTATATATTGCTCTTTATTATTATATCTCAATGTATGCTTACAGGAAAGAACCCTCCCTATCCTATAATTTTTTGCATTATACACATGCATTTTATTTACTTCCTCGAAAGGACTGACGAGCGGGACGGAAGTAACATTGTAACAGACAGTACCTGTAAATTGTAATAATGTATCTAGGAAAGGGGAGTACCGTACTGGTGGAACTTGACGACACAGGTTGGTGTGAACTAGGTAGAATAGATACGGACGTTTTTAACTTAACTATGCGTGCCCATTACTAAACATGAACTTACACAATGTTCAGGTTTGTCCGGAAACAACGGACAGTCAGTGTCCGAAGCATTCATCGTTGATACTGCCGACGTCATCCTCCTCCGCCAATGTTGACAAACATGAACTGGCACCTATTTTATCTCCGCCACAGAAGAGCGTCTATTTTAAACCCTGACTAATTCGGTCGTCAACACAGCGTGACGCAAGTGCGTGCGTAACTTATTGGCAGCAATGTTTGGCTCGGAGTCTCACTCAGCGATAAACAAAAAAATGTAACTATAGACGATATTTAAATTTTGATCAAAATCATATTTGCTGAATCCTGAGTAAAACACAAGATAAAATATAGTCTCTTGTTGAAGACATTGCAATATTTCGAAATAATATTATTTCGAAATTGTATACATTGTACGTCATATCCCGGATGTGTCGGTTAAAGTAATTACTTTTCAGTCATTTCACATCAGTAACCTAGTTATTTTATAATATGGTAATAAAATATCAAATACCTGGTGTAAGTCCTGAAAACCTGGGAATGATCAGGGACCAGTTTCATCAACGTTCCTTATTTACGCCAAGATTTTTACCTAAATCCAATAACGCTTTCTTATGGGCAATAAGTAGGTTAAGGATTTCCTTAAGTTAGGAATATTGACGAAACCGGCGTCAGGTTATTATTACGTGTTAAATGATTAAAAAAATACAAATACAAGAACTGTACTCCACATATATCTGTTTAGAAAACAACCCCCTGTCTATTCACGTTTTAGCTCCTGCGACATAAATCATGATTATGTTTAAATGTACACATACATTTTTTTGTATGTATTGATTAATTGCATTACCATAAAAATAAATCTTAATACTTAACGTGTCGATATACACTGACAATGCGGTGACAATACGTGTGTATAGTGGAACACAGGGGCATAACAATTTGTTACAGTAACTAATTAATAGGACTATGAATTCTATGTATGGTAATCCAAAATTCTTCCAATAAGTTATTTGTTTTGTGCTCTTTATTTTTTTCATAGAAATAAAAAAAAGAAGAAGATACAAACGTTTTGGAAATCATGTATCAACATATTTGAAAATGGCGAACATGTTTCATCTGTAATTAAAAAAACCCTACACAAAGCGTATCAAACAAAAATATTTTTGACTTTGTATTTGATTATATTGTTGATTCAAAAAGGTTCTAATTTCATCTTATAACACACACACCTCCCCCCCCCCCCCCCCCCTCCCACACCTTCACTCTCTTTGCTTTACCACTTTCCCTCTATACTCATCCTTCCTCTCCACCTCATCTTCTTTATGTTATGGAATGTATGTGTGCGTGAGAGAGCGTGTGTTATGATTACGTCGTGTACATACTGTATTGTTTTATGTGTTGAGGAGAGCATCTCGTAGCCCTAGGGCTGTTTGTGATCCTCATTAAACAAATAAAGAATTAGAACAAGCGTATCATACACAGAAAACTATAATAAAATACTGAATAATGGAATAAAAAAAGTGTTTGTCAACAAACGGACTCACCAATGACCATGAACTACATTGTTTTGATGCATAATTACCAAGCAATGCTGTCATCATTTGTCATTACAATAACTGTCGATAGGACGCTAAGCACTATGTAAACAAACCGATCAACATAATGAGCCCAAACATTGATCGTGACGTGTAACCTTATGTATCATATTATCGCTTTGAATAGTGTTAAGTGGATGAAATTATAGATTAGTTACTTTATTAGTTAGTTAGGTAGTTAGTGTAGTTAGTTACAAGTTAGTTACTGGTTTACTGCCTATAGTTACGTAGCCAGTTAGTTAGTTAGTGTAGTTAGTTACAAGTTAGTTACTGGTTTGCTGCCTATAGTTACGTAGCCAGTTAGTTAGTTAGTGTAGTTAGTTACAAGTTAGTTACTGGTTTACTGCCTACAAAATAATCACAGTTGGGATGAACAACAAATATAGTTTTCCTGCAGACCAGGCAACACTGGAGGCCATCAAAAAGAAACACTCCATGTTTCGAAAGGCGGCATCAAGTAAAGACATGGAAGTTAGAAACCAGTATAATAAAGCTAGAAATAAAGTAAGGAAATTAACCCGTAATTCAAGGAAAGAGTATGAAAAAAACATTGCATTAAAAGCCAAAACGGATCCTAAAGCAGTTTGGAATTATATCAAATCTAAATCAACAACAAAGTTAGAAATCGGAGATTTGTATACAAAGACCAACGACAAAACCTCAACAAAAGTATCATCAGATATAGGGAAAGCGAATATACTCTGTAAATTCTTCAGTAGTGTATTTGTAAAGGAAGAAGATGAAGTAACTCCACAACTAAACCAACGGGAAGTTATTGAGGAAATGACAACTCTGAATATTACAAGGGAGAAAGTATTTAAACTACTGATCAACCAAAACCCGGAAAAGTCACCTGAACTGGACGAACTCCATCCAATGTTTCTCAAAAATACTGCCTCGTCATTATCAGGGCCTTTAACAACAATATTCAATCAATCACTATCAACAGGAACTCTACCAGACGATTGGAAAAAAGCCCGTGTGTGTGCTATCCATAAGAAAGGCGATAGAAGTGAAGCAGGCAACTACAGACCAGTCAGTATAACATAGTGGTATGCAAAATTCTGGAGACATTAATAAGGGAACATTTAACCAAATTCATGAGATCTAACAAATATTTTTCGGATAAACAATATGGATTTATATCTGGAAGATCAACAAGTCTTCAGCTTTTGGAGGTTTTGGATATATGGACAGAAGCCCTGGATAAAGGACAGGCTGTAGATTGTATTTACATGGATTACCAGAAGGCATTCGATACAGTTCCACACAATAGACTCCTCAATAAACTAAATTCATACAACTTCTCCAACCAAATAATCTCTTGGATAGCAAAATTCTTAAAAGGTAGACAACAAAAAGTAACTGTGAATGGTGCAGACTCTGACTGGACCGAAGTCACATCAGGAATTCCTCAAGGCTCAGTGCTAGGACCATTAATGTTTGTCATCTTCGTAAATGACCTCCCTGAAACAGTTCAATCGGATATGTACCTTTTTGCAGACGATACCAAAGTATTCAAAATAATAAAAAGCGAGCACGACAGTGCAGAGCTTCAAAAGGATCTGGACACAATGTGTAAGTGGAGTGATACATGGCTACTAAGATGCACCCAGACAAATGCAAACAGATGAGAATAGGCAAGGGAAAAGGAAGAGGACATGATGAACCCGAACCGGACTATCATCTCAACGGGAAATACCTGCAGAAAACCAAACAAGAGAGGGACATAGGAGTAATCATCGACTCCGAGCTTTCGTTTGACGAACATATATCTGAAAAAGTTAAGAAAGCGAACTCTATGTTTGCACTCATCAGAAGGACTTTCCAGTTTATGGACACCAGGTCTTTTATCCCATTATATAAATGTCTGGTAAGATCCCAACTGGACTACGCTAGTCCTGTGTGGGCACCTCACTTACCAAAACACATTGACAAGATAGAAGGGGTTCAAAGAAGAGCAACCAAGTGTCTCCCGGGAATGAAGGAATTGACCTACAGCGAGAGGCTGGAAAAACTCAAACTACCAACATTGGCATTCAGAAGAATTAGAGGAGATATGATAGAACTGTACAAAATAATAAGCGAAATGTATGATAAAGAATGTTATAATGGTATCATGTTATGGAAGGATGCTGCTGAACGCAACAGTACCAGAGGACATACCAAAAAAATATTCCCTAGACTATCCACAAATACGCTAAGAAAAAAACTACTTTTCAAACAGAACAGTGTCAATCTGGAATGAATTGCCAGAACAGGTTATATCAGCATTAAATGTAAACTCCTTCAAAAACAAGCTAGACGATCACTGGAAAAACCAAGAACTTTTCTTTAATTACAAAGCATCAATTAAATCATAAACAATGTACAGTAGACCGGACAGAAGTACTATATCAATCTCATGTATTATTTTGAGTCTGGTATAGAGGACTTTAAAAGTCCTGAACCAGATATAAACTTATCTTATCTTAGCTTATTTACTTAGTTAGTGTAGTTAGTTACAAGTTAGTTACTGGTTTACTGCATATATTTACTTAGTTATTTAGTTAGTGTAGTAAGTTACAAATTAGCTACTAGTTAGCTACTAGTTTACTGCCTATATTTACTTAGCTAGTTAGTTAGTTAATGTAGTTAGTTACAAGTTAGCTTTTAGTTTACTGCCTATATTTACTTAGCTAGTTAGATAATTAGTTAATGTAGTTAGTTACAAGTTACTGGGGAGTAGTTCTTGGTTTACTGCCTACATGTCTCATTGATAGTTTATGTAAATAACAATACAATGTGTTTACCATTGCACAGGAAACCTTTCCCGTCAATATTGAATTGTACTGTATATGATTCAATTATGAATGTGTGCACTTTAATTGTGGTATAATGATTTGAAGCCAGGGACATTATATGTAAATGTCCCTGTTTGAAACATAGATATTTTGTACGCATGTGTATCACACCCATAAACGCGTTAAATATAACAAGTTGTACAGGCGATACTTGTGTATAACCTTATGAAAAGCATTTCGTTCCGCCCCAGTGGTGTCCATGCAGTGCCCGTAGAATACTTTCAGGGTATTTAAACGGGAAGATAGTTGTGTGTTGATCACCTATAGTTACAGGTATTTACAACAGGTAGATCATTCACGACGTCGTGGTGACATGATGACCGCGTAAAGAACAGGCCATAGTCGGACAGACAAGTTACAGGTGAGATATATGTAGATAAAATAATGTATATTTGTGATAAGGGTGTAGTACAGGTGTGTACTGCAGTTCACGGCTGCATAAACAACAACGTCAACAGTACAGCTCTGGTATACGTGTGTGAACAGTGTGGCCACTCCCAGGTACGATCGGTGTCCCAGTACCTGATCTAGACCTAACAAATATTGACCGGTCTTCATTAGTACCTTCACATATACGTACTGGTATATATAACTATGTATTGGCCTGTGATCAGGTGAGGAATTAACCGCGTACGATGTCGCTATTGCAAAGTGTACCCCACTCCACCCTGAAATCTGATCGCGTGGAAAAAAAATGCTTCCGGTTCAGTGACCGGTTTCGCAATATGAGGAGTCGGAATTTTCTGACATGGAGAAATAATAGGTGTTCGTCCCAAATGGGTAACATCATGAATGGTATGATACATGTAGAACTGTATCCCCATTGGTCCTCAGGTACTACACGTGTAGTGCACATGTATCGTGACACAGCTGTGTGTTCCTACCCTACAATGTTTACATACACGTGTGATTAACATAATGTATAGATGGCTTTAATATTGAAAATATTTTGATTTTTATTATACGGACGTCTTCCACAGAAAGAGAGAGATCGAGAGGGGTGGGGGTACGCGGTGGCGGTGGTGGTGGTGGTGGGTGGGGGGGGGGGGGGGGGGGATGGGGGGGATGGGTGGGGTGGGTGAGGTGGGGGGGGGGGGGGGGGGGCAGTGTGTGTGTGTGTGTGGGGGGGGGGGGGGGGGGGGGGGGGGGGGGGGGGACTAATTCAACAATATTAGTATACATACCGGCTATTCTTCAATGCAAATAGATGTGTTTTGGTGTATTTTTCGAACATGTACAGTGCCTATGGGTTTATGGCGTATCGCAAACAGGAGGATATCGACAAATCCATAAAATGGGGGAAAATAGCTATAAATTTTACATAGAAATAATTGTTAAAGCAATGTGAAAAATGTGAGCATGTGTTCCGGAAGATTAAGCGCCTTCTGCTGTGGTCCTGTGATGTCATGTTCTCAATATTAGAGACGGTGAAGGTAAATGTGTAAATAAACTAGATAGAAACCACTTTAAACAAACTATTGACAATGACTACATAATCTAAACAAGTTTTGGAAAGATACATTAATTAAACGAAATGAATTCAGTGATATTTCTATTTATGTGTTAATGGACTTAAAATCAATCTCCAGATCAAAAAGTTAGGTTTAGATGTACCGATATTGTGACGTTCGTGTTTTATTTTTCTGTATTCCATCTCTTCTCGTATCAAGTTTGGCTCTTTAACCTGCCCGTATGAATATGTACGTTATTTCACACCTTCTAACTTTAATTGACCGCCACAGAAATTTAAATGGTTTGTCGTATCATTCTACATTAGAATGAATTGAAGAAGTAAAAATAAAATCTTACATTTAAATGTTTCTGTAATTAACAATCAACCCATGTGATCAACAAAAAAATTCAATGCTTAAATAATTTATGAGTGAAAGTCATTAATAACGAATTCAAATCGTGTAAATTTTCTAAAAGTTAAAAATAATACCACGATGTTATATTTGTATTGATATAAATAGCCTAGATCGTGATATTGGATAATAGCCGGTATCTTCACAATAGGACACGCTAGGAACACAGGAAACTGGAAATCTGATGAAAACAGCGGTCAATACGTTAGTCTCATCTCGTCAAACCGGTCTGCAGCTAAATATGTAGTATAGGTGTTTGTTTTCAAAACAGAAAATATCTACCTGTTGCAGTACACGTTATACCGGGAACATGTTTACAATGTAAGATATAAATACGTAATTACGACGTAGCCTGTAAAACGTGATCATCCTTCACTTTTATCATCAGAGCATACATTCATTTCAGAATATTTTATGGTGCAGATCTTAGCATAAAGGGAGTTGGGTAACAGGCGAAGCCGATACCAGCCTGCTCTCCGAACAGTACATACATATTATGTCAAAAGAGCCCAATACATATCCTCATAGTTATACACTGGGTACGTAAAGTTGAACGATATCATCATAACAATTACCGGTTAATCTATCAGATAATCTATCAGATAATCTATCAGATAATATATCGGATAATCATTTGGTCTCTCAATGTTTATTATTGAAAAAAAAACAAAAAAATGGACATGAGAAAAGACATAAGTATCAATCAGCTGGATGATAATGGATAATCAACAAATCTAATATACACTATAACCCACTAAAGATTGTAGACTAGTAGACCAAAATTTATCACCTGGTTTCGAATAGTTCTAAATAAGGTCCAAGAGGAAGGTCTATTTTGCTAATTTTGCTTTAGAATGCTGTCAATTTCTTTGGGGTATTTTCAGTCCGAGTTTTGTACATGTATTACCGCAGTGACATTAGTATTTCGTGAAATATCTGAAATACAAGTGTTATTTATGACCATCTCATGCAGTGTGTTTTTCACACGTGCAGTGTTACATTTCCAACCTTAGTTTTCCTGGCGACATTAGTAGTACAGTAGTACATTGTACCATGATTTTACACGACTGTAACTGCTTTGGTGGCGGTCCAGCTACGATGTCTGTTATCAAAACATTTATTTTTCCACTTTATATACTATTCCCTGATCAAACATAAAGGACACCTTCACTATTGATATCTTGTTATGAGTTTCATTTTCTAAATATGCGGAACAAGTACAACCGTATATTGCAATGGACACTACTGGGGAGTGAAAAACAAAGCCAAGGCCAAGATAAAGATTATTGAATTTCTCGGTGACAGTATCTTTGTTGTGTTGGGAGACAATGTCTCCCAATTTTTCGTTTGGTAAAGACGTATTCCCAACATAGATGTTTTCTGGTAGATTAAGGTTAAAACTCACAGGAGAGGTTTAGGGATCGATATCATAATCTCACTGGGAACATTTCCTATCAGATTCAAATTCATTTTATCATCTTTTCTCATACTGATATGATGTAAAGAGAAAAACTATTAACAATATAATATATACAATTAAAGTAGTGTTCGTAGTTGAAACACGGCACTGTTTCACAACAAAACATTTTCATTTCTTATCAAGGAGAACAGATCCATTTTCCATGTTAACTTATTTTTTGTCCATATTTTGCCCGAGTTTTATAGATAACGAGCTAGTTTACCTATCGGTATTTCCCGGAAGTTCTCAGGAAAGTAACTTTTTCATTGTAGTATGTCCGTCCTTCAGATCAGCTATATCATTATTCCTGTTCCTTGACTTTGTGGAGCTATTTTGTTGTGTCAGGTCTGATATGTGTCATATTTTGCAAGTGCCCTTAGCTGTTAAACATTTTGTCTTCGTATTTTGACACTGGTTTATGTTGTATTATTTTTCGAAATATTATCCGACTCCCGAATGTTAAAAATGCGGGCGTATGTCAGTTGATTAAAACTTACTGTTTCATATCCGTGATCCGACTCTATAGCGAAGACAGATCTAGTCTATTTCATATTAAGTTCATAATCTACATAGTATTGTTGTTTTGAAATTCTGTATATTACGGAACAGATATATTTTAAAGATACCATTCAAGTAAAACTGATGCTGTTTTGAACAGTATATTGAACAGAGAGCGAGTGATGTTGTATTGAATAATGAGCGAGTGACGTTGTATTGAACAGAGAGCGAGTTATGTTGTATTGAACAGAGAGCGAGTGATGTTGTATTGAACAGAGAGCGAGTGATGTTGTATTGAACAGAGAGCGAGTTATGTTGTATTGAACAGAGAGCGAGTGATGTTGTATTGAACAGAGAGCGAGTGATGTATTGAACAGAGAGCGAGTGATATTGTATTGAACAGAGAGCGAGTGATGTTATATTGAACAGAGAGCGAGTTATGTTGTATTGAACAGAGAGCGAGTTGTATTGTATTGAACAGAGAGCGAGTTATGTTGTATTGAACAGAGAGCGAGTTATGTTGTATTGAACAGAGAGCGAGTGATGTTGTATTGAACAGAGAGCGAGTGATGTTGTATTGAACAGAGAGCGAGTGATATTGTATTGAACAGAGAGCGAGTGATGTTGTATTGAACAGAGAGCGAGTGATGTATTGAACAGAGAGCGAGTGATGTTGTATTGAACAGAGAGCGAGTGATGTTATATTGAACAGAGAGCGAGTTATGTTGTATTGAACAGAGAGCGAGTTGTATTGTATTGAACAGAGAGCGAGTTATGTTGTATTGAACAGAGAGCGAGTTATGTTGTATTGAACAGAGAGCGAGTTATGTTGTATTGAACAGAGAGCGAGTGATGTTGTATTGAACAGAGAGCGAGTGATGTTGTATTGAACAGAGAGCGAGTGATATTGTATTGAACAGAGAGCGAGTGATGTTGTATTGAACAGAGAGCGAGTTATGTTGTATTGAACAGAGAGCGAGTTGTATTGTATTGAACAGAGAGCGAGTTATGTTGTATTGAACAGAGAGCGAGTTATGTTGTATTGAACAGAGAGCGAGTTATGTTGTATTGAACAGAGAGCGAGCTATGTTGTATTGAACAGAGAGCGAGTGATGTTGTATTGAACAGAGAGCGAGTGATGTTGTATTGAACAGAGAGCGAGTGATGTTGTATTGGAACAGAGAGCGAGTGATGTTGTATTGAACAGAGGGCGAGTTATGTTGTATTGAACAGAGAGCGAGTGATGTTGTATTGAACAGAGAGCGAGTTATGTTATATTGAACAGAGAGCGAGTGATGTTGTATTGAACAGAGAGCGAATGATGTTATATTGAACAGAGAGCGAGTGATGTTGTATTGAACAGAGAGCGAGTGATGTTGTATTGAACAGAGAGCGAGTGATGTTATATTGAACAGAGAGCGAGTGATGTTATATTGAACAGAGAGCGAGTGATATTGTATTGAACAGAGAGCGAGTGATGTTGTATTGAACAGAGAGCGAACTATGTTGTATTGAATAGAGAGCGAGTGTGCTGTATTGAACAGAGAGCGAGTGATGTTGTATTGAACAGAGAGCGAGTGATGTTATATTGCACAGAGAGCGGGTGATGTTGTATTGCACGGAGAGCGAATGATATTGTATATTGAACAGAGAGCGAGTTATGTTGTATTGAACAGAGAGCGAATTATTTTGTATTGAACAGAGAGCGAGTGACGTTGTATTGAACAGAGAGCGAGTGATGTTGTATTGAACAGAGAGCGAGTGATGTTATATTGAACAGAGAGCGAGTGATGTTATATTGAACAGAGAGCGAGTGATGTTGTATTGAACAGAGGGCGAGTTATGTTGTATTGAACAGAGAGCGAGTGATGTTATATTGAACAGAGAGCGAGTTATGTTGTATTGAACAGAGGGCGAGTTATGTTATATTGAACAGAGAGCGAGTTATGTTGTATTGAACAGAGGGCGAGTTATGTTGTATTGAACAGAGAGCGAGTTATGTTGTATTGAACAGAGAGCGAGTGATGTTGTATTGAACAGAGAGCGAGTTATGTTGTATTGAACAGAGAGCGAGTGATGTTGTATTGAACAGAGAGCGAGTGACGTTATATTGAACAGAGAGCGAGTGATGTTGTATTGAACAGAGGGCGAGTTACGTTGTATTGAACAGAGAGCGAGTGACGTTGTATTGAACAGAGAGCGAGTTATGTTGTATTGAACAGAGAGCGAGTGACGTTGTATTGAACAGAGAGCGAGTGACGTTGTATTGAACAGAGAGCGAGTGACGTTGTATTGAACAGCGAGCGAGTGACGTTGTATTGAACAGAGAGCGAGTGACGTTGTATTGAACAGAGAGCGAGTGACGTTGAATTGAACAGAGAGCGAGTGATGTTGTATTGAACAGAGAGCGAGTGATGTTATATTGAACAGAGAGCGAGTGATGTTGTATTGAACAGAGGGCGAGTTACGTTGTATTGAACAGAGAGCGAGTGACGTTGTATTGAACAGAGAGCGAGTTATGTTGTATTGAACAGAGAGCGAGTGACGTATTGAACAGAGAGCGAGTGATGTTGTATTGAACAGAGAGCGAGTGACGTTGTATTGAACAGAGAGCGAGTGACGTTGTATTGAACAGAGAGCGAGTGACGTTGTATTGAACAGAGAGCGAGTGACGTTGTATTGAACAGAGAGCGAGTTATGTTGTATTGAACAGAGAGCGAGTGATGTTGTATTGAACAGAGAGTGAGTGACGTTGTATTGAACAGAGAGCGAGTGATATTGTATTGAACAGAGAGCGAGTTATGTTGTATTGAACAGAGAGCGAGTTATATTGTATTGAACAGAGAGCGAGTTATGTTGTATTGAACAGAGAGCGAGTATGTTATATTGAACAGAGAGCGAGTTATGTTGTATTGAACAGAGAGCGAGCTATGATGTATTGAACAGAGAGCGAGCTATGTTGTATTGAACAGAGAGCGAGTGATGTTGTATTGAACAGAGAGCGAGTTATATTGTATTGAAGAGATAGCGAGTTATGTTGTATTGAACAGAGAGCGAGTGATGTTGTATTGAACAGAGGGCGAGTTACGTTGTATTGAACAGAGAGCGAGTGACGTTGTATTGAACAGAGAGCGAGTGATGTATTGAACAGAGAGCGAGTGATGTTGTATTGAACAGAGAGCGAGTTATGTTATATTGAACAGAGAGCGAGTTATGTTGTATTGAACAGAGAGCGAGTTATGTTGTATTGAACAGAGGGCGAGTTATGTTGTATTGAACAGAGAGCGAGTTATGTTGTATTGAACAGAGAGCGAGTGATGTTGTATTGAACAGAGAGCGAGTTATGTTGTATTGAACAGAGAGCGAGTGATGTTGTATTGAACAGAGAGCGAGTGATGTTATATTGAACAGAGAGCGAGTGATGTTGTATTGAACAGAGGGCGAGTTACGTTGTATTGAACAGAGAGCGAGTGACGTTGTATTGAACAGAGAGCGAGTTATGTTGTATTGAACAGAGAGCGAGTGACGTTGTATTGAACAGAGAGCGAGTGATGTTGTATTGAACAGAGAGCGAGTGACGTTGTATTGAACAGAGAGCGAGTGACGTTGTATTAAACAGAGCGAGTGACGTTGTATTGAACAGAGAGCAAGTGACGTTGTATTGAACAGAGAGCGAGTGACGTTGTATTGAACAGAGAGCGAGTGACGTTGTATTGAACAGAGAGCGAGTGATGTTGTATTGAACAGAGAGTGAGTGACGTTGTATTGAACAGAGAGCGAGTGATGTTGTATTGAACAGAGAGCGAGTTATGTTGTATTGAACAGAGAGCGAGTTATATTGTATTGAACAGAGAGCGAGTTATGTTGTATTGAACAGAGAGCGAGTTATGTTATATTGAACAGAGAGCGAGTTATGTTGTATTGAACAGAGAGCGAGCTATGATGTATTGAACAGAGAGCGAGCTATGTTGTATTGAACAGAGAGCGAGTGATGTTGTATTGAACAGAGAGCGAGTTATATTGTATTGAACAGATAGCGAGTTATGTTGTATTGAACAGAGAGCGAGTGATGTTGTATTGAACAGAGAGCGAGTGATGTTGTATTGAATAATGAGCGAGGGACGTTGTATTGAACAGAGACTGTTGTAGACATGTTGTGTATTACTTGTATCCGTTGTTATTGTACTGCCTTAGTTTCCCGTCCCTCACAAAGACTTTTTATTTTTCTATAAAGATATAAGTACTATTAGCATTAGCCAAGGTAAACCTGATACAATACATGTTGACTCTTGGTGTTTACCTATCCGTGGGTGTTAAAACCACATTGGCCGATTGCCTACAATTTATGTTATTATGTTAGGGATCTTACCAATTAACTGGGATACCTGTAGAAACCCCGGATCTGACCAACTAACCCGAAAACATGTAGGAATCATGGGATCTTACTAATTAATCCGAATATCTGTAGGAAACCCGCGGCCTAACCAATTTATCCGAATATCTGTAGGAAACCCGTGGTCTAACCAATTAATCCGAATATATGTAGGAAACCCGTGGTCTAACCAATTAATCCGAATATATGTAGGAAACCCGCGGCCTAACCAATTAATCCGAATATCTGTAGGAAACCCGTGGCCTAACCAATTAATCCGAATATCTGTAGGAAACCCGTGGCCTAACCAATTAATCCGAATATCTGTAGGAAACCCGTGGCCTAACCAATTAATCCGAATATCTGTAGGAAACCCGAGGTCTTATCAATTAATGCGAATACTGTGGGAAACCCGGGTCTCGTACCAATTAACCCCAATATCTGTAGGGAACCAATTATTACCCCATTAATCAGTAGTTTCCCTATTCATTGTGTATCGCCCGGACAAACCATTTATCTGTTTTGGTTTAAGTGGGGCCATACTGAATGGGTTTACGACCACCCCTGTTAGGGTTGGATGGCTGTCTATATTAACTCTCAAACTTTTGTTACATTATGTATCATTGGTGCTGTTAGAAGTATGAAAGGTCCTGTATATTAATTATACCAAACAGAGCTATACACATTAGGACAATATCATGGGTGACGTAAAGTCAACCTTGAACGATTCATTGAGGACCAACAGAAATAAAATAAGCTCTAGTACTAATCCAACCAACATGTAGAAAACAACCTTGAACGATTCTTTAAAGACCGACATCATTAAATAAACTCTAGTACTAATACAGCTAACATGTACATGTATATATATTGAAACACACAACTTTAAAGCGATTTATTAATATCACGAGAGGTCAAGTCTAAGGTGTATCCTAAGGAAAGTGTTCCAGTAATATACATGTCGAGGACGTCGTGTGGGGTGGTGGGAGGCGAGACTTTTCATGTTTTTTTTTTTTTTTTTTTAAATGATCCCATATCCAAATATTTATGAAGTTGGTTAAATTATAGAGTTACTGTGCCTCCACCCCAATATTCATGGTTTGTTGAGGTTGATTTAGATTTTCCTAACCCCTATTAAGGGTTTCCCCACTTTTGACCCCAACATCACTGACGAGTACTAGAAGCTGTATAGTGCAGTTTACATTATTTATTCTACATTTGATTATCTATTCCTGAATTCTTATCTAAATGTACTGCTCCACACACTGGCCTATCTTGTTCACAATCCCTTATGTAGAACACACTCATGGTTTTGGCAAATATTATACATACAAAATGTACGTGTACCTGTATATCTTAAATAAACCAGGTAAAAATAAACAATGTCCTTAACGCGTGATGTATTATTGAAGGTCTAAGGTTATATCGGTACTACAGTAGGTAGCACAGGTTAGTGAATGTATGGTCTACCTGAAACCTACAAAATTATCTTGTTAAGTAAATGTATGGTCTACCAGAAACCCACACAATTATTTTATGTGTTGTGAATGTATGGTCTACCAGAAACCTACAAAAAATATCTTGTTAAGTAAATGTATGGCCTACCAGAAACCTACACAATTATCTTGTGTGTAGTAATGTATGGTCTACCAGAAACCTACAAAATTATCTTATGTAGTGAATGTATGGTCTACCAGAAACCTACGAAATTATCTTGTTAAGTAAATGTATGGCCTACCAGAAACCTACAAAATTATCTTGTTAAGTAAATGTATGGCCTACCAGAAACCTACAAAATTATCTTGTTAAGTGAATGTATGGTCTACCAGAAACCGACAAAATTATCTTGTGTGTAGTAATGTATGGTCTACCAGAAAACTACAAAATTATCTTATGTAGTGAATGTATGGTCTACCAGAAACCTACAAAATTATCTTGTTAAGTGAATGTATGGTCTACCAGAAACCTACAAAGTTATCTTATGTAGTGGATGTATGGTCTACCAGAAACCTACACAATTATCTTGTGTGTAGTAATGTATGGTCTACCAGAAACCTACAAAATTATCTTGTTAAGTAAATGTATGGTCTACCAGAAACCTACAAAATTATCTTATGTGTAGTGAATGTATGGTCTACCAGAAACCTACAAAATTATCTGATGTGAGTAAATGTATGGTTTACCAGAAACCTACACAATTATCTTGTGTAGTAAATGTATGGTCTACCAGAAACCTACACAATTATCTTGTGTAGTAAATGTATGGTCTACCAGAAACCTACACAATTACCTTATGTGTAGTAAATGTATGGTCTACCAGAAACCTACAAAATTATCTTATGTGTAGTAAATGTATGGTCTACCAGAAACCTACAAAATTATCTTATGTGTAGTAAATGTATGGTCTACCAGAAACCTACAAAATTATCTTATGTGTATTTTTTTATTTAGTTTAATATTAACACTGAACTTTAGTACGTATTTTACATGTATAAGTTTATAAGGACCCATCATACGTTCTGTAGACTTTGGTAGTTATATTTACTGCTGTTACACGTTAGGTACATACTGAGTCTACTCTCCTCTAAACCTTTATAACTTACTGAACCAGCACAAAGCCAATCCGAAATGTATTAAAATTATTCGCCTGTGAAACGAAAATGACTAAAGATTTTTGCAGATCAGATGTTTATATGTGAATAGTTTCTCTCTTATTTATATAATTCGGTAAATCAAAAATCTCAGTGGAAGATGACAAATGTTCACCCAGTTGTTATGTGGCACAACCGTAAATGGATCATGCTGTCGAAAGGGCAGACATGTTTTTGTGACTAAGTTGGCTATACTGTCAGAGTGGGGTTCTATACCTCAACGTTAAGTTGACTATACTGTTTGAGTGGGGTACTATAATTCAGCTCTAAGTTGACTATACTGTCGGAGTGCGGTACTATAATTCAGCGTTAAGTTGACTAAACTGTCAGAGTGGAGTACTATAATTCAGCATTAAGTTGACTATACTGTCGGAGTGGGGTACTATACCTCAACGTTAAGTTGACTATACTGTCGGAGTGGGTACTATAACTCAGAGTTAAGTTGAATATACTGTCAGAGTGGAGTACTATAATTCAGCATTAAGTTGACTATACTGTCGGAGTGGGGCACTATAACTCAGCGTTTGAGTGGGGTACTATAACTAAGCGTTAAGTTGACTAAACTGTCGGAGTGGGGTACTTTAACTCAGTGTTAAGTTGTCTATACTGTCGGAGTGGGGTACTATATCTCAGCGTTAAGTTGACTATACTATCAGAGTGGAGTACTATAATTCAGCATTAAGTTGACTATACTGTCGGAGTGGGGTACTATACCTCAACGTTAAGTTGACTATACTGTCGGAGTGGGGTACTTTAACTCAGTGTTAAGTTGTCTATACTGTCGGAGTGGGGTACTATATCTCAGCGTTAAGTTGACTATACTATCAGAGTGGGGTGCTTTAACTCAGTGTTAAGTTGTCTATACTGTCGGAGTCGGGTACTATATCTCAGAGTTAAGTTGACTATACTCTCGGAGTAGGGTACTATAACTCAGAGTTAAGTTGACTATACTCTCGGAGTAGGGTACTATAACTCAGAGTTAAGTTGAATATACTGTTTGAGTGGGGTACTATAGGTCAGCGTTAAGTTGACTATACTGTCGGATTAGGGTAATATAACTCAGAGTTAAGTTGAATATACTGTTTGAGTGGGGTACTATAGGTCAGCGTTAAGTTGACTATACTATCAGAGTGGGGTACTATAGCTCAGCGTTAAGTTGACTAAACTGTCAGAGTGGGGTACTATGTATCAGCGTTAAGTTGACTATACTGTCAGAGTGGGGTACTATAACTCAGCGTTAAGTTGACTCTACTACATGTATGCATTGTGTACTACAACTCAGCCTTAAGTTGACTAAACTGCCAGAAGGGTAGATATGTGTTGTGTATTGATATAAGCTATTGATTTTTCGTTGGGCCAAGGTCTGTTGACTGTGGTAGATTACCAATCAATGACAGCTCTTTACCCTAGATGTTTGGTGACAACGAACCACATATGATGTGGAAATACCTGGACTATAGTAGTGTATAGGAGTTTGTTGAGTTACTGACGATCCAGGTAAGGTGTAGATATTAATAAGGTAGACATATAACAGGTGATAATGTACTGAAGGATATACACGTAGATCGAAAACACCGCGAAAACGGAACAATGTGTGTACATAGTATACGTGTCATGCAGTCATATGTGATGTTTTTGTTAACGAAATATATTGTGAAATATGTTTGAATTCGTTATTTCGAATTATGAATTCTATGAATGGTTTCTAGCGTTTGGGGTTTGTGTTTAAGGAAATCGTCGTAAAACGTGTACATACACGTATACACAGAATCCGCGTAAACAATGCTGTTGCTATGGTAACGTTTTCTGTGTTTCTCCTACCGGATGAAACATTGCACACGATTTCGTATCATAAGATGTTTTGTGAAAATATGAAGATGGTGTCCACAAACGCCTGTCTGTTTCTGGTTTAATAACAAACTACATACATACATATACATTATCGTGACGGTGCTTGTTCTCAGAAAATGTATTTGACTTTTATCTACTTTTGATATTCAAACATTTTAAGGATAAACAATGCTATAATGTTGTAGTACAGTTAACCATACTTGGTGTGTACTTTCTATATCTACAATATATACAGGTATAACAGTCACGAGTGTACACACAATACCTTTTCTCCGTATAACGATTTACCCAGTCAGACATTTAAAAGGCCGACAATAGATCCTGGTCAGGGACATTTCGTCACGTACATACTGTAAAGTATTCCACTTATTCAATTCTAAAATAATTTGATCTATTATCTATAAAGTGTACATATTTATAGGTCGGGTTTCTTTAGAGTGTATATATATGGTTATACATTGGCTATTGTTATACATTGGCTATTGTTATATACATTGGCTATTGTTATACATTTTTAATGAATTATGAAATCACGTGTGTGTGTTTTAAGAGGTATGTACAGTACAACTAGATTATGCAGAGATTACACATTTAAAGCACGGGTGTTGTTAATTTGTTTACCAAACTACATGATTAGTATGCTGTACATTCATTTACAATTACAATTTATTTTTCCTTGACATTCCAGGGAATGCGTTCAATTAAAACACATATCTATTGTCATAATTTTTATATATCGTTCGATGTGAACATATCGCATACGTATTGGTACCAATTTGATGACGTCACGAATTCATTAGCGCAAATGGATTTTATATTTTTGTCTTTTAAAAATGTTTATTATTAAGTTTATATTGCTTGGTTCCATTCTTTGCTTGTACCTGCTCCCCCCATTGCATGATCGTAGGAGGCGACTAAATTCGGGATCTTATCTTTTCTCTTCTTTCTGAACAACTTTCTTCTTCCTAATGTCTCCCTTGACAATGCCTCACTTTTGGCCTTTAGTTGAGCGTTCGCCGCTGTGAGGAAGGCTTTGGGTTCTGTCCCCAAGCCGAGACATACCAGAGTCTTTAAAAATGGTAGTTGCTACTCCTGCTTAGCGCTCAGCATATTTGGAGTGAGACGACTGGTTCGGTCGTTGTCAGTATAATGTGACCGGGTGGAGTGTGCTGTTGGGTGTCTTCGGCATTATGCTTCAGTGAGGTAGCACTATAAATCGGCAGAAGTTCCGGCCTATCACAAGGAGACTTAACACGAACATACCGCAGCCTCCCAAAACACACATTCGCACTCGCCACACGCATGCATGTCGCACGCACGGGAGGCCGTCCTTAAATGAACAAAATAAACCAAACCAAACTGCTTGACTGAAGATATAGTAACTGTTGGATTTCAAAGGTGTAATTCAGAGTGCTCAGAGATCACTAGTTTATGACTGTCAACAGGTGTTCATCTGATTTGAATACGGAGGCACCAAGGTCTAGTGGTAGAACGCAGGGCTACGTGACCGGAGGGTCGCTAGTTCGAGTCCCGGTACCGGCGTTGTGTTCTATCCTTGAACAAGATACTTTACTGCGTTGTGCTCCAGTCGACTCAGCAGATGTATGTAAATGAGAGCGTGGTAGGACAATGGATAGCCCGAGTTTCCTCTGGCCCTGGCACCATGTGTAGGGGCCCTAAACCAGACATGGTGTCAGGACCAGAGGAAACTTGGGCTAGGCAGTGGAAGAAGTGTCGTGCGTAAGCTGTTAGCACCAGAATGGCAGCTCCGGGTGTAAACTCCCCAGGGAGTTGAGAAAGACGTTGGCTGGCTGCTAAAGGATCAATAACCTCAAATGATAATTTGTGAACCGCTTTGAGACGGCTATGTTGCTGTGATATAGTGGTATATATAACTCCAAATCATTATTGTTATTAATTACTTACTTTACATTACATATCACCTTCTAAAGATGTGTTCTCCATGCCCACCACATCAAAACGTAAAATATCGCGTGTAGTTTCTGAGAATTTATACGGTGTATTTCATCATGCTACCGTAATAAAATGAAGATTGTCTCAAACGTGTCAATGTAAGCTTTGAATAGACAGTCGGCGAAGAAATCAAGATAACATAAAACGCTTAAACTGCTTACGATCCTTGATAAATCTGTGTGGTCCAATGGAGGATTAGTGAATGTCTGATAACAGTAACATTGTCAATTTATTACGAAATCATCGTTTTATTACTTACATTTTGTTGTATTTTATAGCACAATATACATTTACGTTATATTCGTTTCTTACGTGTTTTCTTTTCTTTACAGAGGTGGAATATATAACTGGACTGAACTGTAGGACCTTGCTGATATCTAAGTGCCAAGTTGAGTGAAAATTTATAGTAATCCACCATGGAAGATCCGCGCGTGAAACTGGTGATTGATAGAAGTTATGAATTCCTGCGACGCCATCTGGTGGTGACGGTCACCCTGATCGACCGGTTGTATGATGCTGACATAATCAACAACTACACACGACACGCCCTCATCGTAAGTATTCCTTTTCTTTTAGATTATCACTGATGCATTGGCTTTACCCGGATTTGACCTAGATTTGTATGGTGGGTGTGGTCGTGACCTAGATTTGTATGATGAGTGTGGTCGTGACCTAGATTTGTATGGTTGGTGTCGTCGTGACCTAGATTTGTCTGATGGGTGTCGTCGTGACCTAGATTTGTCTGATGGGTGTCGTCGTGACCTAGATTTGTATGGTGGGTGTCGTCGTGACCTATATTTGTATGGTGGGTGTCGTCGTGACCTAAATTTGTATGGTGGGTGTCGCCGTGACCTATATTTGTATGGTGGGTGTCGTCGATGAAGCAAAAACGCTTAATCTTTCGGAGCACCTGGTCTTAAATTCCTTGTCCTTTTTAAGAGTTTCTATGCAAATCTCTATTTTTGCTCTTAATTTGCCCACGTTTCATTGATTTTTTAGTTGATTTGTGGTTTCGTTATTATGTCAAAATTCTGTTCTATCTTTGTATGAAGTCATTATAATAAAGTTCTCAAACAAACGAAACAATTTTGAATAGTTAAAGAAAAACAGATTTCGAGATTCCCCTCCCCCTCCCCCACCTCAAATATGATTTATGTACTGATCGATTGAGACAACTCGTGTTGTCCCAAAATTAAGTGGAAACTACATTATATTTTATTGGCCCATTTAAATACGATACATACATGTACATTATGTATATGAAATATATGCTAAGATGTTGTTGTCAACATCATACTGAATCATTTTATCCTGTATTCCGACTACAACTGTAACATACATTTGACACATGCTCGTTGGTTTTTGACCTAATATCTTATAATTGACATTTTGTAGTGTTATACTTTAACTTGATTTGTTTTATTTTTCTTTTTCACATTTAAGTTCAATTTTTTTTGTAAATGCAGTCTTATTGACGAACGTGTTATCTGTTATTATATACTAATTTCATACATGACCTCTAACTGTGAGGTTGTGCCACCTTAAGTGTCGCTATTGCGATGTCATTATGACTCTAAAGACTTTCACATTTGAGACATTCAAACTTTTCCCCATATAATAGGACTCTGATATGGTTAGATCACAAACATGTACATATGCCTGACCTCTAGCCTTATATATTACAGGGCCAATCCGATCAAGCACAGATAGCAACCCTAATAGGCATACTGCGCGTGAGAAGCCTAGGGATGTTCCGGAAGTTCATCACAATCCTAAGACTATGTAACGACGGCTGGATCGCGGACTCTCTCCTCAACACCCCAATACAGGAAGCTTGGGGTAAAGGCGCAGGCAGGACTCTCGGAAAGGAAACGAGCATGCGTGCTTACGTGGAACAGCCAGTGTCTTTAGACATTACTGGATTGGCAGATGCGTATGTTTGCAAGAGAGATGCAACGCCAAGTCTACAACACAGACGGGATGTTGACCTTGTCGAAAAATACTCCCTATCTAAACCTTATATGTCCGACATGGAACTTTTACCCTATCGGTCATACATTCCCGCAATTCCGGCTAGGGTCAACTCCCCGTATCTGACGTCACAGATAGTGTCCTCTGATTACTTCGCACCCGTGCGCCAACCTTTAGCCTACCAGAACAGATATGCCTATGACGATTTGGCGAGAGTTCCCCGTCACGTAGAGGAGGTTCACAAAACCTTACAGGCCCAGCGCGTGGGGGCAAGCAAGGCCCTGGCGGATCTGAGACGGGAGGAGTTGGAAATGAAGAGCGCTCTGGAATCCAATGTTCGGGATCAGAACAATCTTTATCACAACCAGCGGCTTTTGTCAGATCTTGATCATCGGCTTCATCAAATTGAGACTGACGCTGGTAGATTGAAGCTCGGCCCCATCTCGAATACAAGGGTCAGCTACAAGGTAGAGCCAGTCATTTCAACGCCGTGGGCTTACAAAACCTATCGGTACTAATGTAGACTGGACACATAGCTTTACAATCGACATGTTTTTACCGGTTATCTCTGCATTCTGAATATGTGTAGCCGACCAAATATGTTAACCCCAGTTTCACAAACGTGTCTTTATCTACAGAAATCCATTACTTTGTATAATTGGAAAACATTCATTTGATTAAAGAAAGCTTTTTCACTGGAAAACATTATTTGTATATAAAGTAATTTTCTTTAACCTTAGAAATGATTGCGTTTGATTTCTTAAATGAAGAAAATATACTGCAACTAACACCAAGGTAATCTCGAAATTGTTTCACGGGGAAATATTGGTCCAGTTTTTACAGAACTATTGCTTAAGTTCCAGAAAATTTTCTTATCTATTTGCTTATATTACGATTCTACCTTTCTTTTATCAGTAATTTGTTTTGCAGAACTTCAGAAATATTTTCCTTTTGGAAAGTCACGAAAAGTTATTCATTAACATTTTAACATTTCTGATACTGGGTACAATAATCTACTGATAACCTGTTTAAACATGTCATCTTGATGGTTTTTAATAGTTTTTTTATTCCCTGTGGTATAAAGTATTTTAACTCTGTAGATTAGTTATCTATAAAGAGTTAGTTGTCTTATTTAGAGACACGACAATAGATGATCAAACAATTAATGTATATACTCTATTTCTTCTACAATCAATATATATACAACATGTAGCAGATCCACGGCTTTGTCCTTTGACAAGCGTGGTTAGTAAATTTATACCATGACTTATTGAAATGGAATACTCCTCAAAATACTATTTTTGTAATTTATTTTATCATTTTTAAAATATGTTAGTAGATTAATAGAAATAAGAATTCTGCCATCTCTCATTCTCATGATCAGATATAAAACATGTTATCATCTGAATATCCCATAGATCACGTGACTTACATAAGATATGTTATTAATGTAACTTAATATCCCATAGATCACGTGACTTACATTAGATATGTTATTAATGTACCTTAATATCCCGTAGATCACGTGACTTACATAAGATATGTTATTAATGTATCTTATTATCCCATAGATCACGTGACTTACATAAGATATGTTATTAATGTATCTTAATATCCCGTAGATCACGTGACGTACATAAGATATGTTATTAATGTACCTTAATATTCCAAAGATCACGTGACTTACATATATGTAATAATCTTTAAATCCCCACGATCACGTGACTAACATAGGAAACATGTAATCATATTTATATACCCTTGATAAAATTACTTATATAAGATATGTATAATAGGATTTTATGTTTTATTTCATGTTAACTGTGCTTGTATGTATTCCAATTGCTAACTGGTATACATTTTTATTAGAATATCCGTACTTTTGAGGCATGAAAGCGACAGTGGCATATATGCTGTGTACCTACACATATATATATAGTATAGCTAGATAGTAGGGAATTTCCGTCCGTCATCAGCTGTGAATACTGGTCCTCGGCTTGATCCATTTAATCTATCAACCAATCGTCATATACATGTATACTAGTTTACTAACTTTCGGGGAAATCAGCCTTAAACCCTAATTTGAACCAGGTTGAAATGGTTGGATTTTTAATATGTAACTTTGTTAATATAAAACTATAATTTTACACAAAACATGTTTTGTTTGAATAGTTTTGATAGTTTTGAAGATTTTAGCCTACAATTTACAGAAAATAAGTAGAGTCAAATGTATGATATTAATGATTCAAGATTTATTGAGAATTTGAATTTAATTGCAAAACTTACATTCAGTATGTTGTTTTTCTTCTAAGTTGTTTGAGGATAAGATATAATGCCTGACATAAAGTAAGTAATGTCTTTACTTCTCATCCTTACAATGACACATGACAAAATAGCAGACGAATTGTATATCAAGCTACGTTAAATCATTTGTTACAACCGAACAGTATCAGTACCACTTTTCATGTATTTCGGAAAACTGTAATACATAAGCACATGTATCTAGATCGCTCTTTTATATTGACTAGCTTTAAACTTTAAACTAGAATAGATTTATATCTACCTCAAGCTTGGCCTGAACATTCCTTCAATAATGATATATATTATATATATAAGTTCAGGTAAACTCCGTCAACGTTTTTGTTTTATCATAAAAGAATACAGTTTATATGAAACAGTTACAAAACACAAGATGCGCTTGGTAATCAATTCATGAAACAAAATATAAAATATTGTGGAAAGTATTTCCAAATACCACCAAAAGATCTAAATAAACATGAAGTAAGTTTAGTAACAAAATAAAAATGGTGTCATGAACTAAAACAGTTAAATTGTTCCCATCTAGATATTAAAGATAAGATAGTACGATATGACATCTTTCACCTCTAACGACATATGGAGTAGCAGCTTCAAATGTGAACCTTGTCCCGTGTGTGTTAACGAAGCCGCCGATACACCGTGTCATCAATAAAATCATAGTACAGGAAAAGTATGTTGTTTTAGAGTCATCCTGTTGCTATACCCTTGTTTGTGAGATAACTTGTTTGTAAACTTTTGTATGATGTTGTTACATTGTAACATCCATATCCAGTGGGTATATAATGTACATTGTAAAATCCATATCCAGTGGGTAGATCATGTAATTGTGACATCCATATCCAGTTGGTATATCTTGTCTATGTTAATCCATCATTACCAGTCTTTAATTGCGATAACATTACATTTGTTACTGTTTTTTCTAAACAACACGTATTTTGTTATCTTTTTCCCCTGTATAAATAAAGATTTTCCCTTTAATTATAAATGACTTCTATGTGATTTTTACACCAATGTCTTGTGTTTGTTTAAAAACAAAGGAACCCTAGTCATGCCATCTCGTACAGATCTGGAAGTCAGAAACATATGTTACAATCTTGCATTGAAATTGTTGTTCAAAATTATGATTATGGAAGGAAAATCTTACGGTTATGGAAAGCACGGAAAGCAGTTTCAAAATCAAAACACAAAACCACGTAAATGGTTTGCTAGGTTTATCGCCCTGTGAACAGTCAGATATTTTTTAGGCGGGGTCGCCTTGTAGTAGTTAGTGACTACCTCAGTGAACAACATACCCATCGCATGCCATCCAGAGCAATAAGGGTAAAGTGTCTTACCCAAGGACACAACCACGACAGCACTGGCCGGCCCATTTCTCAGCTTGTCGAGAAACAAACCGACACGGGTAGGGAGCGTCGAACAACGAACCTCGGATCTTCACTCGAGGTTATTGATTGGAAATAACTAACACACTGAAGCATATATAACATGAGCGACATTCAATCCAAGGAAAAGATTCTAGTTATATCTATATTAGATCATTCACAGGTATAAAACAGAGAGTTGGAACACATTCACTATAAATTCTTCGGGTGGTCGGGTAACACACTGGTAACACATTTGCCTTTCATCTAGGCGGCCGGGGTTTGATTCCCAGAATGGACGTGAAAAGGTACGGGGTCACATACCCGGCCGCATCGGCTTTCCCTGGGTACTCCGGTTTCCAACTAAGTTAGACCCCTCGCGCACTTCCATCCGGGCCAACAAGCGTGATTAATATAACTTGATATAACTTGTTTCGCAATTGCCATAAAATAAATAAAAGAATAAAGTTTACAAATTCTACAGCATTGATGGGCAAATCAAATGCATTGTACATGGATAGTTGTACTGAAGGAGTGTGTCACCATATCTGTTCAAAAGGCTTACTATCTATTTCCTCGTTACTGCGAGAGCGGGCTGAAGTTAGCAGCGGATACGTTATTCGGTATTGGGGATTCGAATAACGAATCGGCTGCTGGGGATTCGATTCAGAGACGATAAACCCCACACAAGAAAGAAAATCTTGGCAATAGATTCGAACTAGAATCCCATTATTGTTGTTTAATTACAAAGTAATTATATCATTGTAATACCCGCAAATTGCCATTTTCGTAATTTGTGATAAAATACGTCAATTAAACATCAAGGACTGAACCACAATACGCTATTGGCAGCAAATTCGTTATTCGAATTACAAAACGAAAATGTAAAATCGAATCTCCAATCATAGTTTATCAGAAAAATACCAATGAAACATAAGAAATTGAATCCCCAATCTGCTGCTGACAGCGGATTAGTTATTGGCAGCGGATTCGTTATTCGAATCCACAATCATATATTATAAGAAAGAATATTAATATGTATAACCGAATCCCCAATCCACTGCTGCAGCGGATTTGTTTTTTGAATCCAATTGTCTAAATGTCAATAAATAAAAAGAAATATCATTTGAACATAAAAAACTGAATCCCCAATGCGCTGCTGGCATCCCCAATTACGAATAACGAATCCACTGCTAACTTCAGCCCGCTCATTGCAAGTGAAGAAAGGATAAAGACCTTAAGCTTTGAAAAAGGTACGGTAGGTATCAAATCTTGTTCTATTCCCTCGTGAATGACACTGAAGCAAGTCACAATTACGCAAGATGATTGTTGTTTTTTTTTTTTATATTTATTTTACATTTATCAATAATCGTTCTCATTCGTTAGAACATATTCAATGTGTGGATTACTCTATTTAAAGAACAAGATTTTTTATGATATAGGGCATCAAAATTTACAATCTAATTCTTAAGTTAGATCACATGTCATACGAATATCGCCCTTTTAAAAATAGTGCAAAAAAATACTTGCACAGACAGGAAAAAATCCAGTGGTTTTTTTGCACAAATCTAAAGCTGAGCAATGTAATACATGCATACTAAATGAGGTAATTTCATCTGTTTTAAAATATATGTCGTCCTTTTCTTGAAACCACGAGTCAGTGTCAGACGGCGGTTCTAGAGCGTTTTGTGTTGAAAGAACGTCGATGTGATGATTTGAACCTACGTCAATAAAAACGTGATGATAATATATATAAAAAAAAAAAAGAAGACAGATTTGACAATTTAGATTGTTTGTTGCATATTTAAGAAATTCACACTTGTCAGTGTTGTATCGCCATACATCAGCTAATCATATTTACGTTTCGTAGGACGTTGCTGTAAGTATGCAGACACGGGACATCAACTATTAATACATGGTGTCGAAACTGGATGCATTGTTATATAGTTTGGTCAACAATTATTGGGTAAATGTACCAGTATATAAAATTATATTTATGTTCAATTATAAATCATTTTGAACGATTTTAGCGTGTAAGATTGTGATTTATCAAACGTGTCGGGAACATAGATTGTTTTAAATCTCATAACTGGCTTTGAAAATACATAGAATCAGTACCCAGTGTCACAACAATGACTGCGATCAATCGATATCCACTGTGTATTGCTCAGTGATATTTCTACCTGCTGAACAATCATACCAGACATCAGCACACCTGTATGAACCCCCTTATAGACACAGGTACACGTATGGAGAAATACACAATTACTAACAACATGGCTTGTCCATTCACCCACGACCAAATCGGATCTAAAAAGTAAAAACATGGTCTAACCCGGAAGATCGCTTGGAACTTGTAGCGCCATTTTGCCTTGGAACTTAGAAGCAGACGACAGAGTAAATAAATATGGCGGGTAATGATAGCATAGACAATTCCACGGAGTACTGTTTGTTGTTTCCACGGACGCCACATTATTGTGTAAGTATAAATCGTTCATGTGTATGTGGGTATGTATGTGTGTAATGTTATACTTACTACTCATTGTCGACTCGTGTTTAGGGTTTTACCGGGTGTGTTACTTATAAACGTGTATTTATATTTATCGATATTACTATTGACTCTACACGGTATGTCTACAAACGGTCTAGGAAGCTGGGAATCAAATCGGTTCAATCTGCCTCCTTTCTTAGATTGATTTAGATACAACGATGTAGATACGAAGATATACAGTTAAGTTTAGAGTTTCAATGATTGGTGATATGATGCAGAAACAGGAAGATATACCTACCCATACAGATGATAGATACATGTTAATGCTTGCTTCTATAGCCGCCAATACGGCCCTTTATTTATATGATGTGATGTCATCTGTTGATGTTGAGTATTCTATCATTATAGGTCTTTATTCTGAACCCTTTACTTCAAATTATAATTGTGTTGTAAAGCATGATACCAATAATAATAATAACATTTATATTTCTGACGTCTTGATACTCGTACAAACATAAGAAATGTAAATAGGAATCCAGAATAATGAAGAGAAATGTCCCAGACACTGAAAACCTTCATGTCTTACTAGCAAAATGATGTAATAAATTATTTCATGTTCGATAAAACCAGACTCTCTGTATCATGTGTGATAAAACCAGACTCTCTGTATCATGTGTGATAAAACCAGACTCTCTGTATCATGTGTGATAAAACCAGACTCTCTGTATCATGTGTGATAACACCAGACTCTCTGTATCATGTGTGATAACACCAGACTCTCTGTATCATGTGTGATAAAACCAGACTCTCTGTATCATGTGTGATAAAACCAGACTATCTCTGTATCATGTGTGATAAAACCAGACTCTCTGTATCATGTGTGATAAAACCAGACTCTCTGTATCATGTGTGATAAAACCAGACTCTCTGTATCATGTGTGATAAAACCAGACTATCTCTGTATCATGTGTGATAAAACCAGACTCTCTGTATCATGTTCGATAACACCAGACTCTCTGTATCATGTTCGATAACACCAGACTATCTCTGTATCATGTGTGATAAAACCAGACTCTCTCTGTATCATGTTCCATAAAACCAGACTCTCTGTATTATGTTCGATAACACCAGACTATCTCTGTATCATGTGTGATAAAACCAGACTCTCTCTGTATCATGTTCGATAAAACCAGACTCTCTGTATCATGTTCGATAACACCAGACTCTCTGTATCATGTTCGATAACACCAGACTATCTCTGTATCATGTGTGATAACACCAGACTATCTCTGTATCATGTTCGATAACACCAGACTCTCTGTATCATATTCGATAACACCAGACTCTCTGTATCATGTGTGATAACACCAGACTCTCTGTATCATGTTCGATAACACCAGACTCTCTGTATCATGTTCGATAACACCAGACTATCTCTGTATCATGTTCAATAACACCAGACTCTCTCTGTGTCATGTTTGATAACACCAGACTCTCTGTATCATGTTCGATAAAACCAGACTCTCTGTATCATGTTCGATAACACCAGACTCTCTGTATCATGTTCGATAACACCAGACTCTCTGTATCATGTTCGATAACACCAGACTCTCTGTATCATGTTCGATAACATCAGACTCTCTGTATCATGTTCGATAACACCAGACTCTCTGTATCATGTTCGATAACACCAGACTCTCTGTATCATGTTCGATAACACCAGACTCTCTGTATCATGTTCGATAACACCAGACTATCTCTGTATCATGTGTGATAACACCAGACTATCTCTGTATCATGTTCGATAACACCAGACTCTCTGTATCATATTCGATAACACCAGACTCTCTGTATCATGTGTGATAACACCAGACTCTCTGTATCATGTTCGATAACACCAGACTCTCTGTATCATGTTCGATAACACCAGACTATCTCTGTATCATGTTCAATAACACCAGACTCTCTCTGTGTCATGTTTGATAACACCAGACTATCTCTGTATCATGTTGTATAACACCAGACTATCTGTATCATGTTCGATAACACCAGACTCTCTGTATCATGTTCGATAACACCAGACTCTCTCTGTATCATGTTTGATAACACCAGACTCTCTGTATCATGTTCGATAACACCAGACTCTCTGTATCATGTTTGATAACACCAGACTCTCTGTATCATGTTATATAACACCAGACTCTCTGTATCATGTTATATTACACCAGACTCTCTGTATCATGTGTGATAACACCAGACTCTCTGTATCATGTTCGATAACACCAGATTATCTCTGTATCATGTTCGATAACACCAGACTCTCTGTATCATGTTCGATAAAACCAGACTATCTCTGTATCATGTTCGATAACACCAGACTCTCTCTGTATCATGTTCGATAACACCAGACTATCTCTGTATCATGTTCAATAACACCAGACTCTCTCTGTGTCATGTTTGATAACACCAGACTATCTCTGTATCATGTTGTATAACACCAGACTATCTGTATCATGTTCGATAACACCAGACTCTCTGTATCATGTTCGATAACACCAGACTCTCTCTGTATCATGTTTGATAACACCAGACTCTCTGTTTCATGTTCGATAACACCAGACTCTCTGTATCATGTTTGATAACACCAGACTATCTCTGTATCATGTTCGATAACATCAGACTCTCTGTATCATGTTCGATAACACCAGACTCTCTCTGTATCATGTTCGATAACACCAGACTCTCTGTATCATGTTCGATAACACCAGACTATCTCTGTATCATGTTTGATAACACCAGACTCTCTGTATCATGTTCGATAACACCAGACTATCTCTGTATCATGTTCGATAACACCAGACTCTCTGTATCATGTTCGATAACACCAGACTATCTCTGTATCATGTTTGATAACACCAGACTATCTCTGTATCATGTTCGATAACACTAGACTCTCTGTATCATGTTCGATAACACCAGACTCTCTGTATCATGTTCGATAACACCAGACTATCTCTGTATCATGTTTGATAACACCAGACTATCTCTGTATCATGTTCGATAACACTAGACTCTCTGTATCATGTTCGATAACACCTGACTCTCTGTATCATGCTCGATAACATCAGACTATCTGTATCATGTTCGATAACACCAGACTATCTCTGTATCATGTTCGATAACACTAGACTCTCTGTATCATGTTCGATAACACCAGACTCTCTGTATCATGTTCGATAACACCAGACTATCTCTGTATCATGTTTGATAACATCAGACTCTCTGTATCATGTTCGATAACACCAGACTATCTCTGTATCATGTTCGATAACATCAGGCTCTCTGTATCATGTTCGATAACACCAGACTCTCTATATCATGTTTGATAACACCAGACTCTCTGTATCATGTTCGATAACACCAGACTATCTCTGTATCATGTTCGATAACACCAGACTCTCTCTGTATCATGTTTGATAACACCAGACTATCTCTGTATCATGTTTGATAACACCAGACTCTCTCTGTATCATGTTTGATAACACCAGACTATCTCTGTATCATGTTCGATAACACCAGACTCTCTCTGTATCATGTTCGATAACACCAGACTCTCTCTGTATCATGTTCGATAACATCAGACTCTCTGTATCATGTTCGATAACACCAGACTCTCTCTGTATCATGTTCGATAACACCAGTCTCTCTGTATCATGTTCGATAACACCAGACTATCTCTGTATCATGTTTGATAACACCAGACTCTCTGTATCATGTTCGATAACACCAGACTATCTCTGTATCATGTTCGATAACACCAGACTCTCTGTATCATGTTCGATAACACCAGACTATCTCTGTATCATGTTTGATAACACCAGACTATCTCTGTATCATGTTCGATAACACTAGACTCTCTGTATCATGTTCGATAACACCAGACTCTCTGTATCATGTTCGATAACACCAGACTATCTCTGTATCATGTTTGATAACACCAGACTATCTCTGTATCATGTTCGATAACACTAGACTCTCTGTATCATGTTCGATAACACCAGACTCTCTGTATCATGTTCGATAACATCAGACTATCTGTATCATGTTCGATAACACCAGACTATCTCTGTATCATGTTCGATAACACTAGACTCTCTGTATCATGTTCGATAACACCAGACTCTCTGTATCATGTTCGATAACACCAGACTATCTCTGTATCATGTTTGATAACATCAGACTCTCTGTATCATGTTCGATAACACCAGACTATCTCTGTATCATGTTCGATAACATCAGGCTCTCTGTATCATGTTCGATAACACCAGACTCTCTGTATCATGTTTGATAACACCAGACTCTCTGTATCATGTTCGATAACACCAGACTATCTCTGTATCATGTTCGATAACACCAGACTCTCTCTGTATCATGTTTGATAACACCAGACTATCTCTGTATCATGTTTGATAACACCAGACTATCTCTGTATCATGTTCGATAACACCAGACTCTCTGTATCATGTTCGATAAAACCAGACTCTCTGTATCATGTTCGATAACACTAGACTCTCTGTATCATGTTCGATAATACCAGACTCTCTGTATCATGTTTGATAACACCAGACTATCTCTGTATCATGTTTGATAACACCAGACTCTCTCTGTATCATGTTTGATAACACCAGACTATCTCTGTATCATGTTCGATAACACCAGACTCTCTCTGTATCATGTTCGATAACACCAGACTCTCTGTATCATGTTTGATAACATCAGACTCTCTGTATCATGTTCGATAACATCAGACTCTCTGTATCATGTTCGATAACACCAGACTCTCTCTGTATCATGTTCGATAACACCAGTCTCTCTGTATCATGTTCGATAACACCAGACTATCTCTGTATCATGTTCGATAACACCAGACTCTCTGTATCATGTTCGATAACACCAGACTATCTCTGTATCATGTTTGATAACACCAGACTCTCTGTATCATGTTCGATAACACCAGACTATCTCTGTATCATGTTCGATAACACCAGACTCTCTGTATCATGTTCGATAACACCAGACTCTCTGTATCATGTTCGATAACATCAGACTATCTGTATCATGTTCGATAACACCAGACTATCTCTGTATCATGTTCGATAACACCAGACTATCTGTATCATGTTCGATAACACCAGACTATCTCTGTATCATGTTCGATAACACCAGACTCTCTGTATCATGTTCGATAACACTAGACTCTCTGTATCATGTTCGATAACACCAGACTCTCTGTATCATGTTCGATAACACCAGACTCTCTGTATCATGTTCGATAACACCAGACTATCTCTGTATCATGTTCGATAACACTAGACTCTCTGTATCATGTTCGATAACACCAGACTCTCTGTATCATGTTCGATAACACCAGACTATCTGTATCATGTTCGATAACACCAGACTATCTCTGTATCATGTTCGATAACACTAGACTCTCTGTATCATGTTCGATAACACCAGACTCTCTGTATCATGTTCGATAACACCAGACTATCTCTGTATCATGTTGATAACACCAGACTCTCTGTATCATGTTCGATAACACCAGACTATCTCTGTATCATGTTCGATAACACCAGACTCTCTGTATCATGTTCGATAACACCAGACTATCTCTGTATCATGTTTGATAACACCAGACTATCTCTGTATTATGTTCGATAACACTTGACTCTCTGTATCATGTTCGATAACACCAGACTCTCTGTATCATGTTCGATAACACCAGACTATCTCTGTATCATGTTTGATAACACCAGACTATCTCTGTATCATGTTCGATAACACTAGACTCTCTGTATCATGTTCGATAACACCAGACTCTCTGTATCATGTTCGATAACATCAGACTATCTGTATCATGTTCGATAACACCAGACTATCTCTGTATCATGTTCGATAACACTAGACTCTCTGTATCATGTTCGATAACACCAGACTCTCTGTATCATGTTCGATAACACCAGACTATCTCTGTATCATGTTCGATAACACTAGACTCTCTGTATCATGTTCGATAACACCAGACTCTCTGTATCATGTTCGATAACACCAGACTATCTCTGTATCATGTTTGATAACACCAGACTATCTCTGTATCATGTTCGATAACACTAGACTCTCTGTATCATGTTCGATAACACCAGACTCTCTGTATCATGTTCGATAACATCAGACTATCTGTATCATGTTCGATAACACCAGACTATCTCTGTATCATGTTCGATAACACTAGACTCTCTGTATCATGTTCGATAACACCAGACTCTCTGTATCATGTTCGATAACACCAGACTATCTCTGTATCATGTTTGATAACATCAGACTCTCTGTATCATGTTCGATAACACCAGACTATCTCTGTATCATGTTCGATAACATCAGGCTCTCTGTATCATGTTCGATAACACCAGACTCTCTGTATCATGTTTGATAACACCAGACTCTCTGTATCATGTTCGATAACATCGGACTCTCTGTATCATGTTCGATAACACCAGACTCTCTCTGTATCATGTTATATAACACCAGACTATCTCTGTATCATGTTCGATAACACCAGACTCTCTCTGTATCATGTTTGATAACACCAGACTATCTCTGTATCATGTTTGATAACACCAGACTATCTCTGTATCATGTTGGATAACACCAGACTCTCTCTGTATCATGTTTGATAACACCAGACTCTCTCTGTATCATGTTTGATAACACCAGACTATCTCTGTATCATGTTCGATAACACCAGACTCTCTCTGTATCATGTTCGATAACACCAGACTCTCTGTATCATGTTTGATAACATCAGACTCTCTGTATCATGTTCGATAACACCAGACTATCTCTGTATCATGTTCGATAACATCAGACTCTCTGTATCATGTTCGATAACACCAGACTCTCTCTGTATCATGTTCGATAACATCAGTCTCTCTGTATCATGTTCGATAACACCAGACTATCTCTGTATCATGTTTGATAACACCAGACTCTCTGTATCATGTTCGATAACACCAGACTATCTCTGTATCATGTTCGATAACACCAGACTCTCTGTATCATGTTCGATAACACCAGACTATCTCTGTATCATGTTTGATAACACCAGACTATCTCTGTATCATGTTCGATAACACTTGACTCTCTGTATCATGTTCGATAACACCAGACTCTCTGTATCATGTTCGATAACACCAGACTATCTCTGTATCATGTTTGATAACACCAGACTATCTCTGTATCATGTTCGATAACACTAGACTATCTGTATCATGTTCGATAACACCAGACTCTCTGTATCATGTTCGATAACATCAGACTATCTGTATCATGTTCGATAACACCAGACTATCTCTGTATCATGTTCGATAACACTAGACTCTCTGTATCATGTTTGATAACACCAGACTCTCTGTATCATGTTCGATAACACCAGACTATCTCTGTATCATGTTTGATAACATCAGACTCTCTGTATCATGTTCGATAACACCAGACTATCTCTGTATCATGTTCGATAACATCAGACTCTCTGTATCATGTTCGATAACACCAGACTCTCTGTATCATGTTTGATAACACCAGACTCTCTGTATCATGTTCGATAACACCAGACTATCTCTGTATCATGTTCGATAACACCAGACTCTCTGTATCATGTTCGATAACACCAGACTCTCTGTATCATGTTCGATAACACCAGACTCTCTGTATCATGTTCGATAACACCAGACTATCTCTGTATCATGTTCGATAACACCAGACTATCTCTGTATCATGTTTGATAACACCAGACTATCTCTGTATCATGTTTGATAAAACCAGTCTCTCTCTGTATCATGTTCGATAACACCAGACTCTCTAAATCATGTTATATAACACCAAAATCTCTCTGTATCATGTTCGATAACACCAGACTATCTCTGTATCATGTTCGATAACACCAGACTCTCTGTATCATGTTTGATAACATCAGACTCTCTGTATTATTTTTGATAACACCAGACTCTCTAATCATTTGTTCTATTGTATTGAGCAATGTACACAGCATTTTCCATTCCATGCTTTATATAACGGTTAATATATTTGTTACTAGGACATACTGATCTACACTAGAGGTATTTCTGGAGGTCTGTCCCTCCTGGGAAGGTAAGCGAACACTTCCGTAAACAATGACAGCATATTTCCGCTATCTTGTTATTTAAACTCATATTACCGTAACAAGACCATGATGATTTGTTGCGACAACTACTGGAAAAAAACCCATAAATCTATAAATAACTTTTATATCTAAAATTGATTAAGTGTCGTTAGTAATGACACAACTTTTACAAAAATCCTTTTAAAAAAATGACACCACTGTTCAGCTGCCAAGCCACGCATAATGATTTCCATCTTATTTCCATTGATGATAGTATTAAATCTGAGCAGTTATTTCCGTTAACAGGTGATACTGTTTATTTATTTATTGAACTTTTTACGTCCATTTTTACTAAGGCATCCTTGTGTTTATACATTACAGTTCCCTTGTTCTCTCTATAACATGGCTGTTCCGGAAGTACGCAGCGTTTGTACAGGTAAAGTAACAAAGTTAGTCATCTAAAAATGTTTTCTACAACTACACTGCTGAATTACATCCGCATAACTAAAACTTATTTATTAAGTGATATATGAACCTAAAATTAGACGGCTGGTTGCAAGGTTACCATTTCAAATAAAATATGCATATAACATTATTGTATTATAACTAAATAAAGATTTATTTTCCTGTATTGCATCCGCATAACTATAAACCTATTATAAAGTGGTATATGAACCTAAAATTAGACGGCTGGTTGCTAGGTTACCATTTCAAATAAAAAAATATGCATATAACATTATTATCATAACTAAATAACGATTTATTTTCCAGTATTGAGATAAGTTTATTCATTTTTTATTTGTTTCAGAGGATGATCATTTATCTGAGCATTTCTGCTTTCTTCCACGCCATTTCGTTCATGATGGTAATCAATGCCTAATTTATATAATATCAATCTATACATATTATTACGACAACTGAATTGTTTCTTCACGTTTTGTCCCGCTATCAATTATCTTTCTTACAAAGACGAAATAACTGTATAATGTCTTGTATTCAGTATGACATTTACTCCTTTACTATATGAAAACTTAAATATGTAATCAAATGTTGTATCATTGACATTTATTTTTAAGAATTTTTAAGAAAAACAAATTAAACCTAGTACATAATTAGCAATATTTTTATTATAATCTTAATAAGATCTACGGATTTTGCTATGTATTTGAACAGGGAGGTGTTTATCCCTTGGGATCTGCCTGTGTGTTTAAAGGTTTCTGGGTTACGTATTTCCGTAAGTATGCATAGACACATTGATCTCCGTGTTAATCACACCAGCATGTCAACAGAACATGTATTATTACGTATCTGACATAAGATCAAAATACATTAGCTCCTGAACATTCTTTATGTTAATTAAAGAGACACTCACGTCGTCTGATTTTTAACCTGCCAGCAATGTCAATATCATGAGCGGATATCATCGTTGAACTCACTTTAGTTATACAAGTGAATTAAAAACATATCTTGGACACACATCCTGGCATATTTTGACACTTCTATGCATATTAAAGAAATTGACGGGTCATATCAGTATGAAACGGCTGTATCTATTACTAAAATAATAATAGGCGTTCTTCATTTGAGTAGTTTTTGTACAGCCCTGAGGGTTTAGATTACACTGATGAAATATGATTGACAAACTAGAGAAAATTACATATACTAGTAGTTAAAAGGGATATATGAGCATATGGACATCAGTGAACTTAAGGCAAACTCCCTTATGAGTAAAACGCTTTAGACTCAGGCAAGCATAAAGTGACTCAAGTACATCTTGTTACTAAAACGTTCCCATGCTTTACCAACATCTTCAATCAACTTTGTGATTCGTATAAATCAATTTTGATACAAAAGAAATGCATTTGGTACATCTGATAGCATTAGCCGTGTTAAAGAATTTGTATCTGTCACTGAATCGCTGCAATTATTATTCCGTGGCGTTATCATCCGTCCCTCGTTTCAGACTGGGCGGTATTATTATGGGACGTACACATCACATGTAATCTCTATAGAAACGTCGTCAAGATGGAATCACTGGAGAAGTTTGAAAAGTGAGTAAATAAGTACAATCTCAAGCGTCACCTTAGTAGAGACTTAGTGTGTTGATTTTCTCAAAATGGCCATTTCGGTATGTTTATCTTAATATTGTGTTATGCATATTTTTGTTCATTAAGACTTATATTAGATATTCCTAAAGATCCGATTTCCTACTTTCTGTTTCCCTATAGAATATTCTGTCTAAACTGTTGGGGAATACCGTTGGTGATTGCCATCGTTCCTCTCGCAGCTGGGAGGTACGGACCTGCGGGGGCTTGGTGGTAGGTATTATAGTGTTTCCCTGACTACTGAGTTTTGGTTTGGTATTTTCGGTTTTATATTCCATACTATTATCGGTCTTTCCTCTGCCTCATTAATATTAATTGATATATTGTATCCAAGTTCGGACTTAATAAGTCTCCTGATTTAATATGACATTTCTGCAATATATATTGACATGGAGTATTAACACTTTATCAAGGCGTTGCACAATATATCAAAAAAATCTTTCGAGTCAGTTCTTTTCCGCAATCTATTGGCGGAGTGTTATTAAATGCCAGACTTAAGAAGTTATTTTCCGCGATCTGTTGGTGGAATGTTTTAAAGTGCCACGTAATGGTTTTGCCAAAATTTGAGGATTTTTCGAAAAAAAAACAAATATTTTATTTTCTAAAAGAATCTTAAAGAGTGAGTTTTCGGAAAATTTTAATTGTGAATTGCATTGATTAGACTGCTATGTAACCGCTTTATTATGTTTGTCTAGTAAATCTTGTCACGTTTTGATATAACCACCTACATTTACCTGGCAGGTGTCGTCGTTACAGCATAAGACGCCTAGCTTTCTGAAACTCACGGCAATTGTATTTCTTCAATAGCAACATTATAAAAAAATCTTTATTTTGTTAATATTTTCTCTCTCAGGTTTGGAATTAAATATAAAGTTTGGGTTACTAGTTGGTATTTTTGGTTTATAACTTATCTAATAATTAATTTCTGAGACATTTTATTTTATTTTGAAAGATAAAGTTTAAATGCTGTTTCTTAATTGGTCAGTGCATTGTTTATTTACAGTTGGATTGTTGACGAGTGGGATTTGGTGAGACTTTTCATGTAAGTATGTTATCTCCGTTGATAGATAACAATACTCGTCTGTATACAACATATTTGGTGCAGGCTTTACCGAAATCCTAAGGCTTAAATAATAAAGCAATACTGCGACACCTCCCCCGAAAAAAAACGTGATTATACCAAAAAGGTTGAAGGAAAAACGATGCATTTTAAAAGTATGCTATGGAATGAACAGTCATTTTCTCATTAAATTTGTTTCCTTTCTTGCCTCTAAAAAGAGAGAACCCAGATGAAGATGATTACCTTCAAGGTTTAATGAATAACGTGATAAACTGATTTTTTCAGTATAGATGGTCACCTGATGTAGATGATATAACAGTAGTCTGCATTCCCTTACATCATTTCCTATTACAATTTTCATGTTAGCTTCTGTAGCTTTGACTGTAATGTAAGTAATACCACAATGGGATGTGAAATTATCTATTTTAATTGAAATCATTAAATATTGTTGATACCGCATGTGAAGTCATTTAACATTTCAAACTTAGTGTTGATATTCTCTCTTTGTCTGTAGGTGGTACATCCCGCTCTTTCTCGGGATATTCTTCATGATCACCGTCTACCTGTTTATAGTCATCACATTGAACAGGAAGGTAGGCAACTTACAAACGTAATGTGTGGTTTTCTTCTTGACAGTAAAATATAAAGTTTTTAATAAAGCCAACAACTACACGTTAGTATTTATCAGTGGTATTCATATTAACTAGTTATTCTAGAAATTTAATCGCTAAATGGCACTATTAATTTCTCTCTCAACCAATGTTGTGAAAAAGTCACCAAACCAAAATCTATGTATAATTTTACCAGTAAATATAAACAAATTTAACCACTCTATTCAACAGGCTTCCACGTGGCATGGAACCTATGACCCGGATGTCGAACAGAAGAAGGCACGGATGCGTAACGATATAACCGCCTTACGTTTCTATCCTTTGGTGTTCTTACTCATCAATATAATCCCACTGATAAACAGGTAATCCAATGTCTAGGTACTTTTATGAGCAACATCTCTATATATAGGACACAAACAATTCTCCTTGTAATATTCTTATTGTGTAGGCTGACGCCAATCGTATGTTGTACATTTGATAATTGTTTACAGTTCCGGTTATTACCGTTACCATGGATATTCCCCTGTATAGTTATCGGTTGGGTATTTATGGGACAGGTTTCATTTGAATATTGGTAGTGCAATGCAGTCCATAACCAAATGGTTTTTCTCAAACACTATTAATCCAGCAAAAAAGTTAGATATAGTTACTTAAGTTACATGTACCTATAGAAAAAAAATATCAGTTCAAACCTAAACAACGGCAGTATACTTAACTGAAATGATTTAAAATCAATGTATATTTTAATTCTAAGACATATACGTACCTGTGGACAAGTAAGTCATTGAATTAAATACAGACATACCTATATACAAAAAGTATTGATACCACAGAGGTGATGGCAGAAACTCGAGATAAGTGCGATAGCCTCTTAATTTGATTAAAAACCCATAAAAATTCGAGACATATTTTTTTGCAATAACATCTATCATCATAGATATTTAAAATTATTAACAAATATTTGTGTGTGTGATGAAAAGTGTATTTTCTATTCATATAGGAATAATACTGACAAAAGTTTGCTTTTAACATTGTACCAGTGTAGATAAGGACGAACAAGTTAATAGTATTTCAAAATATGAATTCACCTATGGATACAGCATAAGTCGTGAAACCAATTTGATTCAGAAATTTAAATAGAGTCTAAATATTCAGACCTTTTGCATCACTGACGAGTCTTTGGAATACGAAACAGCTGTATGATGTCCCTAACATCACTGTTGAGTCCTTGAAATACGAAACAGCTGTCGTGTATAATTCAGTTTACTTCAGTTTGGCTCTACTGTATGTTACTCTAAGATTGTATTGAAAGTTACTGGTATCTCGTGTGTACAGTCTGAAATATTGGTGTCCAGGGTATCATATTTGTATCATTATTCATCAAGTTTTTATCTTTATTATAATATGTACTACATATTTACGTTTCTGCATCAGGATACAAAATGTTACACAGGAGGGCAAGCCTGTATTCGGACTGATCCTCGGACAGTGTATTACAGCCCCTCTACAAGGTAATTACATTGGACCCACTAAGAGTAAATAATTCAATGAATTAAAAAAAAACCAATTCTATGCAAATTGTAAATTGTTATTACATGTTCATTATATGTTTATCTACAAAAAAAGCTTTAAAATTAAAGGATTTCTTATCCAAATGCCCGGATAACTGCAGTTTCATGTTAATCCATACATACGAAGGGAGTTAACTCTTACAAATCAAGTCTTTTAAGAACAGCATAACAAAATTTTATGTAAGATTCCAAACAGTGCCGTTGTCGCCTATGTAATGATTATTTTGAAAATATGGCTTAACCCTATTAATTTTACCCAGATTTGTATGACGGGTGTCATCGTGACCCAGATTTGTATGTCGGGTTTCGTCGTGACCCAGATTTGTATGACAGGTGACGTCATATCAGCAGAAGACGTTTTCTCTTCGGAACACCTGGTCTTGTTTTTCAAAAGCGTTTTACTTTTGTTCATATTTTGCCCTCGATTTATCAATTTTGAGTTAATTACGGTTTTGTTATAAGTATCTGTTATTTCTTGTTCTTGATGTTTTGAGCAAATATAACTTCTTCATTCTGGAATGTGTGCTCTATCTGAACGGAACATGTCAGCATTCGTCTACACGTGGTAAATTTAATTTAGACAAAACCTTTAGTCGTTTTTTATGTGTATTTACCTCTCCTGAACAGGTATTTGTTCTTACACGAAAACGTGACTACCTTCTCGAAATTAGAAGTCTAGTAAACATTCCGAATACTTCTAATTCATTCATCGTAAGAATTCATTAATTATATATGACATATGTGTTTAACAGAAAAAAGTAAACTTAGTTCCCTGTTAATGTTTTGTTTTATCAACTACCTTATTTCAAACAATTGCATCAATGAACTTATTTTGTTGATAAATATAATGGTATACATTTCATTTCAGGTGCATTGAATGCAATGATATTTGGTGCTGACAAAGATACAATGAGCCAACTCACATGGCCCAGTATAAAGGTGATTATTGAGTCAATTAACCTGGTTAAGTACCAATATATGATGCATCAGATGTTCTTTTCCCCACAAGTCCTTTCCTGCAACAAACGAAGTATATAAAGGATACATGTACTGTTGTAATAAAGCCCATGCGTACCTTAACTAGTGCAACTTTTAAGTACTACAAATGTAAAAGAGTTAAATCTGTTGAGTAAGTTTGTTTACGCTGCTAATAATTTGAGGAAATCTTTAAAGAGGCATGCCTTCGTTCGAACTCAAGATGTGAGTTGTTATACAGTAACTTATAAGATTTATAAATAAAAGAAGTTTACACTCATATTTATGACTAACTGTAATGTAATGCTGTTGTCCATTTCCCATTAATAATTATAGTGATTTCTGCTGTGACAGATTGCAATCTAATTATTAGACTTGTAATTTCCGTTCCTCTACGATACACTGCAATACAATATCTAACAACTCCCCGTGGCAGGTCATCTCGGCATGATCCTTGAGCTTCAAATATAAGCAAATGCAAACTGGTCAATGACGTCATCAGTCAGCCAATGACAAACGGTCTACTATACGAGCCTTCTCTTGAGTCTCCTTAGCATTTACGACCCAATTCAGCGCTAGATTTGAAATACGCAAAATTTCACAAACATTATTGGTAGATCATCTTCATGGCTACAGTAATAAAAAAGTTGATAATCCTCTAGACGTTACACTGAAAGAAGAACAGAAAACGATTATACATTGTCTAAGACGGACTGTGTTGCCAACTGGATTTCGAAAATCGTCACCGTACACGTTATTCTCTGTTAAGCTATTGGTTTCCCACGACACTGTTGCCTTCCCTGTCTCTCTTTCTCGTACGGGTAAGGAAAAAACACACAGGCAACACACATTTCTAAAACTATAAATTCGAGGTATTCTCGGTGAGATGGAGTGGACGAAGCCATATTGTTTACCGTCGCTATCGACCATCGGAATACCTCGGGAACGTTACGTAAATATTTATACTTCCGAAGAGTGAAATCACACCGAAAATTTCATTCAATCGCGCTGATTGGCTGTGCTCAAAGGTCACACTTAGATGACATCCTACGGGATGTTGTTAGATCTTGTATTGCAGTGTATAGTAGAGGAGCAGAAATTACAAGTCTAATTTTAATTATATTATTTTTTAGCGTGTATATCAGTTATATCTACTCCCATTACAGATTGCCTTCCAATCAAGATTTAAGAGGAAAGCACTAATTCGGGAATATGTGATAGAAGAGGAAATAACTGTCTCATCACCAGGTGGCAGCACCAACAACGCCATAGAGGTCGTCATGGATACTCATATATAGCGTCATGGCCATGTTAACGGTTTTTGTTTTTGTTTTAAGTACAAAAGTATTATAGACAGTATCGATTGATATTCAAACAAACTACACGTGTATGTCATCGGGTATACGTGTTCTTCTTTCTCTTTGCAGTTCATAGAAAGAATCAACTTAGCAGTTTTTAAAACGCAGAACCGCACTCTGGCATTATCGAAAAAGTCGTATTACTTTGCAATGGACCATCAGAACACTTTAAAGGTGGTGATAAACATATGGCATTATTAGAATAACCAAACAGCCACCAATTTACGAGTGTGCCATATCGGTATGTTTTTACATGAAAATCACGGGAAGTTTTCCCCTAATGTTTTTTTTTTTCCAATTACACTGATATATAAATGTATTGTGCTAGGGACACAGAAATGAATAGCATAATGTGAATTAAGTCAGATATAGAATGTCGCTAGCTAGCTGTTTCATCCTTCGAGGGATCATCAGTGATGCTTACGTCAAAAATTGGCAATCCAGCAGGGAAGTCAGGACAAATGGATTTAGACCAGTGTTGTAGTGTAATGAAATTATAGGGGTGCGAGAGTACGTATTGATCCTATTTTATATTTAATGGCATTACAAAGACAATACTCGCAGATAATACATGCATGATATTATGTTCAGAAAATACAGGTTCTTTCATCGAAACCATTAGTTGATCGAGGGTCTGCGACAATTGTTTTGTATTGAAACTTTTCCTTATATATTTTTTATATATTAGTATTTAGACTTATATCATCCCACTGCAATGCATTGATAATGCAATATGTTTTGTGAGAACATATCTCCGTTTGGACACGTGACCACTATTATCACATTTTACCAATGAGATATCGAAAATAATTCATTCTATAAAAGTTGTTTTTTCACTAGTGAAACTATCACTTTTTTATTTGACCAATCAGAAAACTGCTTACAAACGACACTGGGGGAAATTGAAAGCTTACTCGGTATATTTTGTTATAAAAATGTGATAAACAGTATGTCTACCAGTATCTTCGGTAATACCAAATATATTACACTCGTGTGGCTAATATCTTGATAAATAACCAAACATCAGCCCCATTCGTGAAACATATTGGTATAACTGAAGACACAGTTATATATCCTCTATGGCATTCTGATCTATCAGAGTTTCTTCCCTTCGTTTCATTCTGATTTATCAGAGATTCTTCCCTTCGTTTCATTCTGATCTATCAGAGTGACTTTCCTTCGTTTCACTTAAAACTGTTTTTTCATAGTTACAATGCTTCAAAAGCTGACATTTTTCAATGCGCATAATGTGTTTCACAGTGTTTAGCTACAAAATGACACAATGCTATTGTTATAAACTACAAAGATAACTTGACTCCCACCTCAAGTATACATATTTATATATTGTAATATTATACACGTTATAACTATAATGTGCCTTGTATGAGTGTGCATGTTTGAACGTAATTGATGTTTATCGTAAATGGTGGTGTGGTCCTATGACACGGATTTGTATTACAGACAAAGGGACACTATAAGCGTGTTAGTAATATCATTGCGTGTGATGTGTAATATGTAATGTGTAATGTGAGCGCCAACAATGATGAGCCTGTTATAAGTGAACGCATTTAAACGTTCAACTGTGTTAACATTTACCTGTGTTAGTACATAGCGTGTGAACATTTACCTGTATTAGTACATATGTAGTGTGTGAACATTTACCTGTGTTAGTAGTAAGTGAATATTTACACGAGTTAGCATTGTGTGGATATTTACACGTGTTAGCAGTGTGTGAATATTTACACGTGCTAGTAGTAAGTGAAATTTACATGTTAGTAGTTTGTGAACGTTTACACGTATTAATAGTGTGTGAATATTTTCACGTGTTAGTAGTTTGTGAACATTAACACGTGCTATTAACCTTCAGACATGATGTTAATGAACACAAAACACAGTTGTGTCGTCCTTCTAGGACTCGTAAGTGATGTGAATGACATCTTACAGCTGTTTGGTTCTTCCAGGACTCGTCAATGATCAATATTAATGACATCATACAGCTGTTTCGTCCTCTTAGGACTCGTCATACAGTGATGCTAGGGACACACAGCTATTTCGCCCTACTAGGCCTCATCAGTGATGTTAATGACATCATACAGCTGTTTCGTCCTTTAAGGAATCGTCAGTGATGTTAAATACATCAAACAGCTGTTGCGTCCTTTTAGGAATCGTCAGTGATGTTAGTGATATCATACATCTGTTTCGCCCTTCTACGAATTATCATACAGTGATGCTAGGGACATTACAAAAATGTTTCGCCCTTCTAGGACTCATCAGTGATGCGATGGACATCACATAGCTGTTTCGTCCTTCTATGACCCGTCAGTGATGCTAGGAACATCATTCAGCTGTTTCGTCCTTCTAGGTATCGTCAGTGAGGTTTTGACATCACAGCTTTTTCGTCCTTCTAGGACTCGTCAGTGACACTAGGGACACCAGACAGCTGTTCCATCCTTCTATGACTCGTCAGTGATGCTAGGGACACCAGACAGCTGTTTCGTCCTTCTATTACTCGTCAGTGACATCACATGGCTGTGTCCACTCCATAAACTGTGATACTTTATTCTTTATATCTTCTGAAACAAAATATCACTCCATGGAGCAGACACTTTATCAATACATTACGATGTAACTAGATATCCATTACAATATTGTCAGAACAGGCTTAAGAGATATAAAACATTATATATATATGCAATTCAATTAAGCATTGAACTGTTTTTGTATGGTATTTATGATATATTTGAATGCCAGAGCTTTGCAAGCAAACAACGAAATGTGCGTGCGTTAGCACATTATGATTTGTTTACTTGCAAAGCTCTGGCATTCAAGTAGATCATAACTACCATACAAAAACAGTTCAACGCTTATATTTACATTCCTTTTACTGAAAAAAAAATTTAATGCTATGATTCATATTTAAAATTCATAATTCCCGCCTTACCGACAGTCAGCAGATTTTTGTCAGTCGTTGGAACAGCCAGAACATAGTTGCGTGCTTTTTGGCAAGCAAGATAGTACATGGAAAATTAAAAGAAAAAACTCAATTTTGTTAATCATTTTATTATCAACGTAATGCGCAAATGGCATATTTTTAATAACAAATTAATGTAGACAAAATAATTAGTCGTTAAACTGAATTATAAACAATGTTTATTGGATATTATAGTTTCGGTTTGTGTTGTAATAATACACTGATAAGAACGTACATAAATGCCAGAGCTCTCAAACAGACTATATAGTGACAATGCCAGACAAATGTAAATATCTAAATTTAAATTATGATTGTTATACAAGTATACATATATACACATATGAATGATGTATAAATAAACCACAACTTGAAATATAGCTTATATTTTAAGTTACCTTCTGCCGGTTTGATCAGTTCTTGCCAAACCCGATAAGGGGAAATTACTCCGTTATCCTTGTCACATATTTTTTTTTTATATAATTATGACAAACTCTTATTGTGTAACCTTTGTATTGTTGAATATGAACTATCCAAACTAATGATTATCATATAAAGAATATTCCCTTGATTCGCTTAATGAGTGTTAATGTCAGACATATGATATTCCATATCTCTGTAAGTAAAACAATTCCTACACCTATATGGGAAAATGTATCGGTAAGACAATTCCTACATCTGCGAAAATATTTATTAAAATATATTAGTTTAACGACAGTAGTCAATGCTAGTGAAACAATTCCTACACTTTTTTCCTCTCGCAGGAGGGCTTTCTCTCGTCATTCATCTTTCTCGACATTGATTTTACTTTCATGTATCATAATTTCATATTCTTTATATTGATATAAATATTGTCAATCACGATGGTATTCATTTCCGTGTTAAAAAAACCTTTAACAGTATTTCAATGAAACTGTATTATAAAAACAGTTCCTACTCCATCGAATCTTAATAGGAAACTGTATTACGGAAAAACATTTCCTAATCACGTGATTGAAAATTTGAAATGTATTACAGAAACCATTACTACACCTGCAATAGAAACAGGGAAATGTATTACGGAAACAGTTCCTACACTTGCGGGTATTAACAGGACAACTATCACGTGTTATTTTTTTTTATTTATTTTGTATCTCTCTGGACATCTTGTTCACGTGCGGTATTGAATGTGGGTGATTTCATCACTCATAAAAGCAATTGTTGAAGATCGCTTTAACACACAACACTATCGCTGCCCCTTAAGTATAAAACCAAGCTGAAATCCCCAATACTTTACAGAGGCTGGGAGTTGGGAGTGTGTTGATGTGTATTCTATAAGTCTTATTGTAATCCTTTACTGTGCCATCTCAATGTTATGGGCTGAACAACATGTTTTTAGACGAATCATTTTTACAATATATTTAAAGACGCTTCTTCATGGATAAATAATCTAAGATACAACCTTACAATTGTTGATAAATTCGTAAAATAATGTCGAATGACTTATAAAAGCGTTACACGACCATCTGTGTTGGATCCAGTGTGCCTGATCAGGGTTTCAGTGGAGTCGAATGGAAAAGCCTTCACATGCAGACTACATTATAAGCTCCTCAATCACCATCAGCTTTTTTTGTCAGGGGTTCCTTAAGGAGTCAAAGAAGTGGACGGATAAAACGTCAGCAGTACATCTATAAAATGTCGATAGCAACTTGTCTCCTTTTTCTTTGTCTGGATTGTTCATGATTATATTGCAATGATTTCCAAACCATTCTTATTAAAATGACATCACATCAATCATTAATAGTCAATTAAGCGAATTAACGATTCGTCCGGACAGACACGTAACCAGCAGTGGTGGGTTATTCTAAGATTCCAGTAGATATGCTTTGAAATGAATAAACGGAAGGAAAATTGATCATCGCGTGGTAAAATGTTCCTTGGGAATTTTGTCACTGTGTAGTACTGTATGGAACAGGTGTATTGAAAATCAATTAGGTAAATTAATTAGGTAACATCAATAAGGTTTAAATAAATTAGGTACAATAAATTAGGTAAAAACAATTAGGTAAAAACAATTAGGTAAAAACAATTAGGTAGAATTAATAAGGATATCTTGAAAGCTTTAATGAAGGGGAAACTTCCATAGCAATAGCCTCATCACAGTGTGTAGTAATATAGATATAGCAATAGATCGGACCCCCTTTATCTGATAACGAAAAGGACATGAATATCAATTTGAAGGTAAATAAGTTACTAAAATAATGATAACAATAAATTATCTTAAAAGATTGTTCAAAAGACGCACAGGATATTAACAACTTTCACTATAAATTGAAACTGATGCAGTAGAGCCAACAATTGATTAAAACTAACAACTAACTATTGTTTCATATTTGAGAAAAGTGCAAGCCTTTCGGAATGGTGGAACAGTTGTGTTGCCATTACTGATAGTATATATTTCCCTGTTGATAAATCCGACTTTATAGAGTTCAGAATTTCTGTTTTGTTTATCCTTACGGACAAACGTAAGTAGTATTTTATTTGCCATATATTTGATTTTTAAGACGTGTCCAAGCTTGTTGGAAAAGGTCATCAGGCTTGCCATATCTTCTTATGTAAGTCCGTCGGGAGTAATTACAAAACTAATAGGATTAATTCAAAGTTAAGCAGAAGTACAAATGAGCTTGACTCGTCAACTATTTAAAAATGTCATTCACCTGTATTTATAACAACGCTAAAACAGAATGTTTGTTGACTTCTTGCAGCCTGCGCTTTCTAACAAAACAGGGATACTGGCAAAATGATGCGATTAATACAAAAATAAAGGAGGCCACATATGTCGTAAAAGGAACTAAACATATTCAGAGTACATTTTAAAGCCATTGTTTTCACTTAAAAAGTCTTTTGTACAATTACAGAACACCGACTCCCCTCAGTTGGCCCCTTCTAAACGTCATCACTCTCAACATGTCATTATCATCACGTGTAATGTGCTTCTCCCTGCCAACACAAAGTGTCCCCTTATTTATGGTGGGTAGTCTTGCATATGTCAGCTGTACTGTAATTTGTAAACAAAACTCCGCCACCTCCTGCCGACAATGTGTCGTGATCGACATGTCTAGAATCATGTGATGGCAACTGGTGATTTGTCACCATTCGTGTAACACCATTAGTGTGAGCAACATTTCAAGAACTCCATATTAAGAATGGAACATGCAATTGTATAATTTATCTTAATTTGAAATTGAAGAACGATGACGCTATCTTCATCTTATCAGCACCATATTATCTCCTTATTCTATGCACGCATATCTTCATGAGGACAATCCCATCCTATTTTGAGGTATTGGTTTGGTGTTGTATTATTATACAGTTAAAGTATGTGGTTGTTGGATATAGCAAGTTTCTGATGTCCCGAGACCATGTCTATTGTAATACCCCACTTCCAGGAGCCTGAGAAATACCCCACTCCCAGGGCCTTAGTGATACCCCACACCCAGGGCCTTTGCGATACCCACACACCCAGGGCCTAAGTGATACCCCACACCCAGGGCCTTAGTGATACCCCACACCTAGGGGCCTTTGCGATACCCACACGCCCAGGGCCTTTGCGATACCCTACACTCAGGGCCTTAGTGATACCCCATACCCAGGGGCCTTTGTGATAGCCCCACTCCCAGGGCCTTAGTGATACCCACACACACAGGGGCCTTTGTGATACTCCACACTCAGGGCCTTAGTGATACCCCACACCCAAGGGGATTTTGTGATACCCCACTCCCAGGGGCCTTAGAAATAGGCATTGTCAAGGGACACCAGAAACTTGCTATATCTCTCAACCACATACTTTAACCGTTTTATTATACCGATACAAACTGGAGAAATTTTTTTAATAGATTTTCTTTAAAACTATAAGCTGGGAAACAAGCTTCCATGTGATTGTCCCAGCCACCATTTTGATACACTGTAGCTAAGGGGCCAAGGAATAATATGCCTCTATTCATTCAAAGCAGGGAACATTATTTCAAATATTTCCCATAACAAAACTCAATTTTCATTGAGGTAGTCATCATCTGCTACATGGGATATACCACCTGAAGTTCAGCGTAAAATTTTCTTTATAACTGATCGCATTCGGCAGACTGACAACTGTTAATCTCATCAATTGTTTTGTCCCTTGCCTCCAAATAATGCACCAACACTGCCACTGAAACCTTCACTGTTTTCCTAGTGCTGTTTGAATCTTTTTCTTCAAATAGGGACTTCAAATCACTTTCATCTAGCTCCGAAAATCTTGACAGCGCCAGTTTAGTTGACCGGTCGTCTGCAAGTAGGCTCCGCCCACTTGGCTACACTTGTTACTAACGTCATCTTCGGAAACAAGCTCCGCCCACCTCGCGTCTGATTGGCTCGGCGGAAATACCCGAAGATGCAGGTGTGTGTTAGCTCAGGGGTGAGCTAGTGACTAACGCACAGGACTAGCGCACAGCAAAGCGAGGTTAAACAAAAAGGAGGGAAGTAGTCTATTTAACAAGTTAACTTTTATATAAAATAAATAAAGAAGAGGTATGATAATTAACGTCCTATCAACAGCTATGGCCATTTAAGGACGGCATCCACTTGTGCGAGATGCCTGTGTGTATTGGGAGACTGCGATATATTCATGTTTATCTCCTTGTTAGAGCTCGGAACAGATGACGACTTTATACTGCTACCTCACTGAAGCATACTGCCAAATACATCCAGCAGGACAACCCACCCGGTTGTGAGAATATGTGTTCAATCAGCACGTAATCACTGTAGAGGTAAAATCCCTTTAACACTTTGGAGTACTGTTATCGACACCCTTCGTGTGGTGTTACGTCCTCTGTTATAATGGGAAATAGACACCACACAAACACTCATTATTCCACGGAATAGCAGATAGGGTTGTCAGCTCCTCGTTTTAACTTTGAAATATCAATATCTGTTGTTTTAATAAGATACCTTACGTAACCGTCCGTTTTCAGTAGTATTGTCATGATATAAATGTTATACTGAATTATGCTACCATTGTTGTAGACCAAACAGGTGTTATGTTGATTTAGCTTATCCGTAGAATCGTTATCTTGGAAGAGAGTTATGGCCAATCACAGAAAGACTAGAATGGGCGTCATTAATCAAAATGGTGTGGTCTTGTTAACAAATGATGCTTATTTTTACCTAGAGATATTTCATTTTAATGCTTGTAATTATTTTTCCAATTAATATATAACCTCTATCGAAATCAAATTGCAGATACACGTATTCCTGTCGACGACAACCAGTTAGGTGAATTGCTTTTTATGACAGGTATGTGAAAGCGAAAATTATTCTCCTTTCGTTAATGATCGATTCGACCCCAACTTTTTTGAGAGCTTTAATTGATTACATTGTATTCTAATTCATGTTAGTCCAATCTTTTTCTTCTTCTCTTTTTTTTTTTTTTTGTAATTTATATTTTATTCAGTTAAACATATATTATCAACAAACACAAGACATCTACATTTTATGGTCATTCACACCTTTCAGCACTGATGTGTATTTCTATTATAATTTACTACGCACAAGCTTACACACACACATACACACCAACACACCCCCATTCTCGCCCCCCAGAGTCTGCTAAGCTACGCAAGCTACGCTATACCACCGTACTGACCGAGTGACATATGAAACGAAGGGAAGTAACTCTGATGAATGAGAATGACACACCCCACGCAAACACCTTCCCACACACATGAATGTTCTAGTACATATACATACATGTACACAATACTATACACATATACATGTTCATACGTACTACATATAGTCATATACTAACTATTGCATATGACAATGAGCACACATGCTTTACTACACATACATGTACTATTTTGATATCCATCCATTGGCATGTACACACAGCACTTACATGAAAACATATCCACATACCGCACCTACTAAAACTCAAATATACCCATACAAGTGCACACATACTACACATGTTGTATATATTATTGTATACATACATATATAAGAAAATGCATATTAAACACACATTCTGTTTCTATTATCCTGCTATTCATCCATGTACAGACAAACAGACAGACATACACACAGCCAGACAGATACATAAACCAACACCAACCTACTTAGACAGAAAGATACAGACAGACTTAACAGAGACACAGACATATACAGAAAGACTGACAGACATACACACAGACAGACAGATACATAGACTAACAACACCAACCTACTTAGACAAAAAGACACAGACAGACTAAACAGAGACACAGACATATACAAATAAACTGACAGACATATACAGACAAACAGATACATAGACTAACACCAACCTACTTAGACCGAAAGACACAGACAGACTAAACAGAGACACAGACATACAGACAGTATTGACATACATAAATAGAAAGATAAATAGACAAAACAGGGAGAGAAAGGGGAAGGAAAAATCACAATATATTATCAGAGCAACAAAGCAAAATTATTGACCAGTTTAGTGTTTTAGAGCCTAGGAGACATGTCAGTTAAATATATTATGAAATGAAAGCTATAACCTAATTAATTTTTCCCATTTTAGCCATTCGTTTCTAAATCTCTCCTTATACATACCTCCTTTGCTATAAGCTACACATCTTTGTATATTAAAATAGTCCTGTATAGTATTTATTAAAGCATTTAAATTTAAGGACTTATGCAGACAGCGCATTATATATATGTACTGTTTAATTACAATGAGAATTTCATTATCAATTTTACCATTTACATTTTGTGTGAGAAGACCAAATAAAAATGATTCTTTATTAAAACCAAAAGGAATAAGGAGTGTATCTAAAAGAGTTTCAAAGCTAAGAAGAAGATTTTGAACCTCCTTCTTCTTCTCTTTGTCAGGTACGTATATACCGATGACAAATTTAGAATGTTTTATTCATTTCTTGGTCAGACAGAATTGTATGTCGTACACCCATATCACGTCGCCTCTCAGACAACTGTGTTTACATGTTGAAATATCTCCTAACTATAGACAGATCTGACTGTCTGTTTGAGAACATATTGCCGTCGGAAGCTCTATAGGTAGGCAGATCTGGTGTTATGTTTGAGAACATATTGCCGCCCTAAGCTATGTGTCTCCCTTAATGCTTACCCTCATCGCTGCTGGGAAGACACAAAACCGCGATCAATGGAAACGATTAGGATGGTAAAATATGATTGCTTATCTGTTAACAAAATAAGTATATATATATATATATATATATACACCACCAAGGAAATAATACTGTAGCAACAGTAGAAACAAGAAAATTGTCAAAAAGGAGCCCCCAGAGGTTTTGTACGATAATTGGCGCTCTGTGACTCTAATCAACAAGGCCCCTGAGACTGGGGTATCACAAAAGCCTCTGGGTGAGGGGTATCACTAAAGCCCCTGGGTGTGGGGTATCACTAAGGCCCCTGAGTGTGGGGTATCACTAAGGTCCCTGGGTGTGGGGTATCATAAAGGCCCCTGAGAGTGAGGCATTACTAAGGCCCCTGGGAGTTGGGTATCACTAAGGCCCCTCGGAGTGGGGTATCACTAAGGCCCCTGGGAGTGGGTATCACTAAAGCCCTGGGAGTGGGGTATCATTAAGTCCCCTGGGAGTGGGGTATCGCTAAGACCCCTGGGAGTGGGGTATCACTAAGGTATCTGGGAGTGGGGAATAACTAAAACCCATGTGAGTAGGGTATTACATAATGTACTAAGGCTCCTGGGAATTGGGTATGACTAAGGCCCCTTGGAGTGGGGTATCACTAAGGCCCCTGAGTGTTGGGTATGACTAAGGCCCCCCGGGGTAGGGTATGCCTAAAGCCCCTGGGAGTGGGGTATCAATAAGGCCCCTGGGAGTGGGGTATCACTAAGGCCCCTGGGAGTGGGGTATAACTAAGGCCCCTGAGTGTGGGGTATCACTAAGGCCCTGGGAGTGGGGTATCACTAAGGCCCCTGAGTGTTGGGTATGACTAAGGCCCCCCGGGGTAGGGTATGCCTAAGGCCCCTGGGAGTGGGGTATCACTAAGGCCCTGGGAGTGGGGTATTACTAAGACCCCTTGGAGTGGGGTATCATTAAGACCCCTGGGAGTGGGGTATCACTAAGGCCCTGGGAGTTGGGTATCACTAAGGCCCCTCGAAGTAGGGTATCATATTAAGACCCCTGGGAGTTGGGTATCACTAAGGCCCCTGGGAGTGGGGTATCAGTAAGACCCCTGAGTGTGGGGTATCACTAAGGCCCCTGGGAGTGGGGTATAACTAACTTACTGAGTGTATATTTCTAACCAGCCTCCTATAATCATTGCTATCATGTTTGACGAGAATTTTGATTTTGTTTTGAAGTAGTTTGTTAAATCCGAGGCTTTAACATTAACAGTAACATTTCTGTGTTACCTACTTCAATTTTTACCTCGAGCTTTTCTGACTACACACTTAATGTTGTATTTGAAACAGCATACTACAACTTCAGGTGACCTTAAGGTAACCCGTGAAAAATATGTTTTTTAGACACCACAAAGTTGCATAATATGTAAAGAATAATATCAAATATTGAACCTGTATTTCCGATGTTCCCTTCGGTCAGTCAGTTTACATAAGACTTCGGCGTCCAACCTACCGAAGGGATCAGCACTACCGAAACAATATTTGATTGACAACAATATCTGCTTATGTTAACCGGCACCAAGGCACCATCCATGTACGAACCATCTATTTGGATTATATAAACACCTTTGATCGCATAGGTATAACAAATTAGATATAATAGAATTACGACAGGAAATTTGTCTATGTAACCTTCGCATCAGCGTTACATAGCGATACTTTGTGTGCTATAATAATAATCTAATAATATTTATAGAACATGCTGTCATGGCACCTATCAAAGTTAAAACAGAAGGTTGTCGATATAACACAAAAAATATATTTATAGAATATACTGTCATGGCATCTATCAAAGTTAAAACAGAATGTTGTCGATATAATAAAAAAAAATATATTTATAGAATATACTGTCATGGCACCTATCCAAGTCAAAACAGAAGGTTGTCAATATTTATAGAACATACTGTCATGACGACCATCCAAGTTAGAACAGAAGGTTGTCAATATAATCTAAAGATATTTATAGAACATACTGTCATGGCGACCATCGAAGTTAAAACAGAAGGTTGTCAATATAATCTAAAAATATGTATAGAATATACGGTCATGGCGACCATCCAAGTTATAACAGAAGGTTGTCAATATAATCTAAAGATATTTCGGATATAAATGTTCGTACGGGTTTTCAATAAATATACATTTGTTGTAGTGTTCTGTTTAATAAAACATCGAATGTCTTTATCAAATTTTAAAAGCGTTTAGTACGCTATATCACGGATGTTACACAATAAAAGGAGTCCGATTTTCGTGGCAAACCTCACTACACAATAGGTATAGATATTCCCATGGCGCATTAATATTCGTGCCGCATAATCATACATCATTTGTGTTCCTCCGCGAGCACTTAATTGAATAGTTAAATAAACAAATTAACCGTAAGGATTGTCTCCCCTGGGATGCGCACGCAGCACAGCGATGTGTCTTCGTGATGTTATGTCCTATATCATGTAGCAGCTATCAACTCCGATCGATTTCTGTAAATTTCAACTCATATTTTGTGCCGGTACAGAGCACCGTTGACCTTCGCCTGGTTGGACTACTCGGACTATCTATGTACTAGCTTGATTTCTTAACAGAAAAACATGACCCTTCCAAGGGGTTTGAATATTTCCCACTACATGATTTAACGGACGACCAAATCTGTCTGATTTCCTGTATCTGTTACATTGAAATACGGCATCAGTTCCTATTGTTCGCTTTATTGCTAACATTTTCATTATATTTTCGTTAATATCGGTGTGGCTCTAGAGGTAATATTTCTCGAAAATACATATGTCATATTGTTCTGATACGGCCAGGGTACATCAGAGCTGTTCTTCAGAAATCAGCCATCGGAGATAGGGAACTTCCGCCGGGCGTTAGGGAGCATCAACATGGCGTTAGGGAACTTCCGCCGGGCGTTAGGGAGCATCAACATGTCGTTAGGGATTCTCCACCAGGCGTTATGGAAACTCCGCCGAGCTTTACGAAACCTCCGTCGGGAGTGAGGGGCCCTACGCCAGGCGTTAGTATTTGGAGCTTCCACCGGACGTTCGGGTTCCGCCTGGCGTTGGGAGCCTCCACCGAGCGTTCGAGAGTGCTAACTAACACAGCTTTTGCATGGTGGTATCTGAGAATTCAATGCTTGGTGAGGTGAATACAAATTAGTCTTGCTTTGAGTGGTGATTTATCATTTACCAAACATGGCGGTTAATGCCAAAAATGAATTGCCTAGTCAACCAAGTCACGAAATCCCTGGGTTGATTTACTCTCAAAGCATGGCTAAAGTGGCTCAGATACGCATGCGTCAATAATTGTTTCCGTATTCATATTCCACGGCTGCATACTAACATATATCTTACCGTAATGTAATAACATGATATCGCTGTACAGTTAGAACATATTGATTCGCTTTCGTTTGTCGTATTAGCGTTAAATAACACCGAAAATGAATGCTGTCAAGAAATAAATTGACTTGATAAACCTATTTGTATTCATGCAGCGAGAATTTCATCAAGAGAGACAGAAATGCCTATTCATGTATGTGATGATAACACCTTCAAAATAAAACACTCTTGATTAGGTATAAACCTAATTTTATATGATAAGAATAATAACCTAAGTCTAAACCTAAATATAATAACCTAAGTTTACTAGTAGTATACATCATTAATACGAGTAAACAAAAACAATGTGTGCTATCACAAACATACATGTTTATGTATAGATACATCAACAGTGTAATAATACCCATTGTACGAATTACTGCCAGTTTTAACTCCCATTTTATGCTCTAACAATTGATTAATCCTGAGATTTCTGACGTGTTAAGTTTCATATGAGGTATTAAGTAGCAATTACAATGCATTAAACATGATATTGAGTCTATTTATGACAAAATAATTGTTTAGACTGACAAGTGAAAGGCGTTAAGTATGTAAATAACAAGATGGAAATTCTTCTTAACGATTGGATCCTTTACAGTCATCTAAATAGCATACCAGTGATATTTTCGCAAGCCTATAAATTACTACCCTGATGTAATTAAGCAGCTAAAGTGATAAATTGTTAGTATGAATCATGACTATCCATGGACCTTGCTTTAGATATTTCGGCAAAACATTTGAAAAAAAATCATGTAGATCGCCTATATTGCGAAACATTACTAAGCCGTTATAGTACACAATTGGGGCAATTGTTTGACAGGATTTGACTTGATAACAGCATCAACATATGGAAATGAAAATGGCGGTTGAAAATTATATCACATAAAAAATGTAAATATGACACATAGGGACGTATTTCAATTAATACAAATACTCCTATTTAGATGACACATCTGGAATTTCTTTTAGATACGAAAAGATGATGAAACCGGTACATGGTAACATTCTTTTCGTTCGTTAATGTCTTGTACTCGTTTCTTTGTCTTGCTTCTCCTGTTGTTTTCTCTTGAACCTTCTCGTCATCATGTGATTCTGATTGTGGTGCGGACTTCACACCCCGGACGAACAAACACTTAAAATTCTGTGATGATCTTAGCGGTCAAAAGACCATATCGTCAATATGTTACACTGAGCAAATATGAGGAATTAGGACGAGTCAAGCAATGAGCATATCATCAATGTTATATCGTGATTTGTCTTCACGGTACAGCTGTGTAGTCATGTAGATGACACGGATTCACTCTGTTATGCACCTAATCAATTCAAATTGGTCTTTATTTAAGGGAAACCTGAGCAGACAAACACATGTAAATTTCAACCTAGTCTGGACCATCTGTCCTCAATAACCACTGTTTAAAGCTGCATATTACATAATGTGGACAAATGTTATCACACGTTTCACGTTCATGTTTGTACATCATAATATCTCATTTTTGTACATCATAATATCTCATTTTTGTACATCATAATATCTCATTTTTGTACATCGTAATATCTCATGTTTGTACATCATAATATCTCATGTTTGTACATCATAATATCTCATTTTTGTACATCATAACATCTCTTTTTTGTACATCGTAATATCTCTTTTTTCATCATCATAATATCTCATTTTTTACATCGTAATATCTCATTTTTGTACATCATAACATCTATTTTTTGTACATCGTAATATCTCTTTTTTTGTACATCATAACATCTTATTTTTGTACATCATAACATCTCTTTTTTGTATATCATAACATCTCTTTTTGTACATCATAATATCTTTTTTTTGTACATCATAATATCTCTTTTGTACATCATAATATCTCATTTTGTATATCATAACATCTCTTTTTTGTACATCGTAATATCTCTTTTTTGTATATCATAACATCTCTTTTTTGTACATCATAATATCTCTTTTTTGTATATCATAACATCTCTTTTTTGTACATCATAATATCTCATTTTGTACATCATAATATCTCTATTATGTACATCATAATATCTCTTTTTTTGTACATCATAATATCTCATTTTTGTACATCATAATATATCTTTTATGTACATTATAATATCTCTTTTTTTAATCTCTCCTCTCCTAACCCTGTCGGTTTAGAATAGGCACGTTCATTTATAACGTAAAGCTTCTATAAATAAAAATATTCTACAGTGAAAGAAGAGAATTCAACAGTTTTATGAAAGCTGATGAGGCCGTACGGACCAATTATGTTTCTATCAAATATCTATCGAGATATACAAAATGTAGGCCGACAAATTCCGGATAAGTAAATAAGGCCGTTCCGAACTTGTGATTATAGCGCCATTAAATCGTCTAGACAGCACTATATTAGTATTAGTTATGGCCATCAGTTCACACCTCTAGCGACGAGCGGAGTGTTATGGCCGGTCCTAACACCTCTCTGATCAGGTGTTCTTGTCAGTCTCTGTATAAACTGCTGGGATAGCGTTCCGATCTATCATAGACTCTTATATTGATACAACCTCACAGTCATAATGTGTATTTAATGTAAGTAAGTGTAGTTTGATATCTGATTCCGGGAAGGTTTGGCTTTGGTAACTTCACGACAGGTTTTGTTTACAGCAGCCAATATTCAAATAACCAAGGTCGTAACCATAGTGTTAAGGTAGCCACTTGATTGTAATATAACGAAATATCTATTATTTATATAAACAAAATTGGAGATATTTTCTTTTATGTTTGATTTGATTTAAACTATTTTATTTGTCAAAACACAGAAAGTTGGATCTTTTCCGTGAAAAAAGATATCTTTGGCAAACAAAATCACGAATAAATCCACGTCAATCATGGATGTTTGGTGTCAATATTCTGTTGTTATGACTTTACATGGCGTGGGTATACCATACCTATCCTCGTCTTTCTTAGAGGGAAATTGTGTCAACGTATACTGTCCCATGATATAGCTTTACCTGACCATATATGTCCTTGTCTTTGTGAGAAAGCAATTGTTAGGACAATTGGAGCTAGAATGTAGCCAATGTATTAAAGACAACATAATGTCCCACTTAACTACTACAAGTACTGGTACAATAATTGATACCACCATTAAAAAGTCTACCAACACCGTCAAGTGCACTCTACCGCTGCCGAAACAATCAACCCATTCACTGCTATGTCCGCTAGACAATGTCTAGACTTAAAATACAGCTTCATGGAACTGCAATATCATTTTCTCCGAAACGTACGCGAGCATAAAAGGCGATTTGTAGGATTGTATCTGTTCAGAATTGGTTTTTGGTCTTTTGTATGCAATCTGCCTGTCTTTGGTAATTACCCTAAGTTCCGGCACTAAAGAAATGATGCTATTGAAGTCGGCACTCAGGTCTCAGGTAATGTCTTTGTGTTAATGATAATATTCTTCAAAGAACAATGTATAGTTAGTAAGACATGTAGGCCATGTTAGAAGGCACATTATTCACAGTTGTTCGCCAAACTTCATTGACAAGTAAATAAGTTAAACTATTTATGATAAAGTAAGGTTATTTATATATATTAATCCTGACTGTTAGAAGTGTCCACTCATTTCTCTAACATACATCGATGGCCTATCGAGGGATCGTCAACGTGGTCGTTTCACATATCAGCTAGTGATAAGACACCTTAAAAAGTTTGACATCAAGTTCGAAAATAGTGTGACGAGATGGTAAAAATGAAATAGAATCAAATAAGCCTACGAGAGGGTATGATGTTCTGTAGTTGAAACGACTACGCTTTGGTGTCAGGACTCGGACTACTTATGTCAGTGCTAGTACGCTTCACATTAGTCATTAGTCTGATGCAGATGATAGTGTAGTCATCCAAACAACCTACTCTTCAATATCGTATTTGTTGTGTTATATGACTTCTATCTTTTTTGTGATTTCTGATTATTAATTATACCAGGAAACCATCTAGGATTTAAAGTCCTCCGGAAAAGAAAAGTTAATGCCATTGTTCCTACGAAAGACTTTCCGATAGTGTCAATTTGTTTAACATTAAAATATCATGGATTTCATTTACCAAATATGAAGATGGAAATGGTATAAAACACTGAATTATTATGTAATATTCCAGGAGTAATACATAAATATTATTGTCTCTTCAAATATATCTCTTAATCGCGGAGGATTTAACAAAACAGGTAGAGGAAGTATGAGGCCTGAACACCAACTGATCGTCTCCATTGATTATGTTATAATTGAAGGTCCCCCAGACGAGGTTCGGCGGGGAGGGGTGTGAATAACTCAATGTTCATTCCATAAGGAGGTATTCTGAGGTGTTGACTCTATCCAAAATCGATAAAAGAACGCCATTTTCTGTACCGGTCTCGGGTTGGATCGACGACTGGAGCCCGTCATTATCGGATATGTTTGAATACCAATCTACTGTATTTCGTTTGTTCCAAATTCAATTAGAAACCAAAAAGCACCTTACCTACAGACGTCTATTTATCTCGTATATGACTACATTAACGGTATACTTTGTATGCCAAATACCATCTCATCTATTTGTACGGTCGGCAGTGTCAAATCTAATTTTCGAATTATCATCTTACCGATATTCCAAAAGTGGACTTAATGCCGCTGGGTGGGTAATGAGGACGCCAGGCAGAGGTAGCGAACATATCGCCGAGGGTGCCTGGGTTCCCTTGTGTAGATTTCGATATGTAGGGGACACACATTCCATCTTTTAGAATTTACCAAATACATACATTTCATGGGAAGTACTTTGCAGGAAATTCCAGGAAACGCGTCAGTACTTTGGGCAGTGTTTTAAGTGTACTATTGTAAAGTGGTCAGTGTAGGGTAAGTCTGGACCACATTCGGACATTTTCGGAGCCATCTAAAAATAATATCGAAAAAAAAAGATAGGTAAAACGTTGGCATGATACATGAGTTATAATAAATACAATAACATGATTTAAAAACAACAACAATGTATAGAATACGAACGGATGTAGTGAGCGTAGCAAGGCGTCAATCGACACGTTTTCCTTCTCCTAGATGTATGAATATTGCGGCCAAACACACGAAGGCTCAATATACATATGTACGTTATTGATTTAAAAGGTGAATTTTATATAAAATTGTTAACCTTTCTCTTCTTGACAATTCGACAGTAATTTCCCTTGCCAACAAAATTCCCTTTCCTACAGCACAAACTCTTTCACCTTGACTCATATTCCTCATACGTTTTTATTTTGGTTTCAAATTGTTTTTATTCTTCAGCAATATCGTCGCGATGCCATGGTCTTTACTCTGGGTTTACCCCTCTTCCAGCAAGTAAAATATTCTATAGGTGTGGAAAATTCCATTACGGTTTTGATATCACAAAAGCTTCATGTTTCTTTAAAGTCCGTTTTTACCTGTCCGGATCAATTAGAGTATCTTATTATCTGTTAATGCCACTCATACATTATTTATTTAACAGATAAGCATTAATGTATATTAATAAATATATAAATATATCTTTCATTTCAAGTAATTTGTTTGCACGTTTGGTATAATCCACTTAGATATCAGAGACTTGAAGAGTGAAGGAAGAGATTCCGCGGCGCTGGTTAAACTGTTGTTTCATTATCTGTTTTATTTCCCAAAGGAACGGCTTATACATAATTTATACGCTACTAATACCTCTGAAAAGGTTTGGTTACTGTGTTACAATATGCTTTAAAACAATATGGATTTATTGCAGAAAGTAATTTTCCTTTCCGCCACCTCCGAGAGTTTAAATGTTTGTAAATAATAATAAAATGAAATATAAGTCGACATCAATTAACCGATTCTACTGTTTTTGACATATACATATAAATAATTTGTCTGTGAACTTCAGGAATAGCCGAGAGGTACAGTATGTTTAAGTATGGAAGCTCTGAGGAGCTGTAATTTCATCCTCTCTGGTTCTATATTTTATTTCGGAAAAAATCACTTTTTGTTGGCGTATGGATTATGTTTGAAATGCACACAATATCTATTGTTTGATAAATGAAATTTTAACAATGTCACTCATTAAATAAGTAAATTCTACTCACGTGTATCTTTCGACCACTACCTGGTGGTCTTCTTCAGCCCTACCTGTGGTCAGTCAGGGGCCACAGAGACAAATCTGGTGTGTGGGATTCAGTCACGTGACCCATATCTATTGTGTTCTAGTTGTCAGTACGATCCATGTTCTTGGTTGAAATCGCTGCTCCAGTCATCTTCCTCTGGAAACTACCCTTCATACATCCTGGCCCCTCCAACCTGTATGATAAATTTACCCTATACCTTCTATACTCAGCCAATAGCCTAGGTAATGACCTAGATGATCAGAAAAGGATAGCTTGTAACCTTCATTTTATTTGCTTACCTTTATGATTTTTAAGGCCACTACACAGATTGTGCATTATATATTTCTTTTAGAAAAGGCATTTGATTGATAAAACACCCGATTTAATTTCACACATATTAACCTTTTTTTTTTACTAAAATCAGTCTCCAGTCTACACATACCTGTGTGCAGACAAAGTGTAGTGGATCGTAGAAAACGAAGAAAATGTCCACTCTGATGTAAGGTAATCATACATAACATATCCCGACAACTGTTCCATGGTATTAGAGATAACACCATCCCTTCCTCCTCCCCCCCCCCCCCCCAAGCCTTGTCATATTCAAGAATAACTTTTTGATTCATTTACTACAATTGATGTTTTCCATCAGATCATTAAAATCCTTTCTAAATACAGACACAAGCAGATTTTCATTTGTCGATGTAGCTCCTCGAAAATCCTTCACATTAAAGCATACTATATATATATTATTTAACTGATATGTCAAAACACTTTAAATTGATGGTGGTTGTAAATTTAAAATTTCGGATAAAATGTGATAAAGAGTATTCCCATGCTTAAGTCTGGCTATACCAGTACCACCGTTAGGTGTTAACCGGAGACTCTCTTCCCATACCAATATCTCCTGGTTATTTAATCCGTCTGCAATTCATTTAAAATACTTTATATTTCGTGAAATATCTCACTCAATCAAATGACTGAAAATCTCTATTGAAAGTTTACATTTATCAAACGTTATTTAAATTTCCCAGAGGATTGATTTTACGTAGGCCCTTTTCCATTTTAATGATATTAGTATGACAGAAGTACGAATAACCTACAGGGTAACGAACTGTATTAATCTAATCGAGTTTGGAGATTGGAGCCATGCTTTCTCTACTCAGATATCCGAATCGGGTATACTGTTTATTACGATTGTCCTTCATCAATTAGAGTTGTCTGCTCGTTAAATGGAATTATTTCAGTTGGTGAATTGAGTGTGAATATTTGTCGTCCATCAAGGAATTTGACACAAATATATATTGTACGCGACAGCCTAGTCGACAGATTGATCAGTAGTTGATAGGGTTTTATACTTATAATAGAATTGCACAAATTATTCTGTCCAAATCTGGTGATTTCTTCGTCTGTTCATGTTAATAACAAATATAAACTGTACAAATGGTATATCTATTTTTCACAGTTCCATTTACCATTCGCTTTGTGAAAGAGCTGTATCGAGAATCAAAACGTTACAGTTAACCTTGCATTCTTTAAAGCAGCTACAACTGTAAAAATCACTGTTCGACAATGTCATTATGTGTAATATTTTCAAAAAATATTTCATATAACTAAGAATTCTCCTTAATTACGGAAATCAAAAGTGTCCGCAATTCTGTTTTGTAAATAATTAAATGAGTGCGAAACTAATTAGGTAAGTAGATTAACCTGTGTTCTTACAGTGAGAACATTTCTGTAACGGACTATAACTCCCTATCAACAAACCTTAAAATGTAAATAGAGGTTACACCACGAGTGGTTGTTCGATATGGAATTTATTTCACACGAGTAAGTTATTTTAAAAATAACTTACGAGTGGGAAATAAATTCCATATCCAACAATTTCGAGTCGTGTGACCTGTTTCTACCACAATAATATCGGCTTGAATCAAAGGGAAACGTGGCCAAAGTGTACCGGTGACGTCCGGGACCCGATGATGTGACGTCATTAGATTATTGATGACGTCAATAACAATTGCAGCTTGGGTCAAAGTTCACCGTGTTAGCCAATCGAAATGCGTACAGAGTTTATACCACGTGTGGTATAAACAGATTGTTAATCAACAGCTGTAATGATTAACTGATGGTCTGAGAGTTGAATAACACAGGGTATTGTGGTAGAAATAGAGGTTACACAACGAGTGGTTGTTGGATATGGAATTTATTTCACACGAGTAAGTTATTTTTTAAAAGTTACAAAAGACACGAGCTTTAGCGAGTGTTTTTTGCAACTTTTAAAACATAACTTACGAGTGTGAAATAAATTCCATATCCAACAATTTCGAGTCGTGTGACCTGTTTCTACCACAATAATATCGGTTTGAATCAAAGGGAAACGTGGCCAAGTATAATTTCGCGTATGCAAATAAAGTGTGCCGGTGACGTCCGGGACCCGGTGATGTGACGTCATTAGATTATTGATGACGTCAATAACAATTGCAGCTTGGGTCAAAGTTCACCGTGTTAGCCAATCAAAATGCGTACAGAGTTTATACCACGTGTGGTATAAACAGATTGTTAATCAACAGCTGTAATGATTAACTGATGGTCTGAGAGTTGAATAACACGGGGTATTGTGGTAGAAATACATGTATCGGTGTAAGGAATGATTCTTGTTTTTTTTATCGTAATTGTTGTATAAACTGCTTTTTTTACAGAAAGTTTAACATGATGCATTTAAGATATCTGTAAAACAAATGCAGTTTTCACACCAATAAATGATAAAAAACAAGTATTATTCCTTAATTATGTCGGTATTATTTGTTATCATTGATAGATGTTAGCTAGACTATACAGCAATACAAACGTAAAACACGATTTAGATTAAATAGCATATGCCGAAAAATATCAACGAGCAAATATTAAGGGATGGAATTCTTGCAAATTACGTTTGTAAATATTTTTCTATGAACTCGACTGGGCAGGTGTTCTTACGGCGAACTATAAACCACGGTGAGATGATTTATAAGGTACATGTATCTCGTCATTCCTCTCAACTTAACTCTTAAATCGCATATTGCTATGAAAACCCCCACAACAGAGTATGGGAAATCTAAGGTATTATTATAACCGACAGATAAATTTACTACACTAATCTTAAACTCAACAATTCAACATGCGACTGCTTAATTTAGAGACTGTTTAATTAATTGGCTTTGTCTAATTCGGAGAGACAGCACAGTTTCCAATTAGAATTCAATTTAATTAATGTTTCCAATTGTGTAACTCATTACAAGGTTCAATTCCCAGAGGACTTTTGAATAGTTTCCTCGGAAATTGGGAATAAATATTGAAAATACATTTCCGTGAGCGAAGCAGCAGGCTATCACCGTTTGGTGGTAAAAAACCAAGGCTACCTTGCCTTCGTATTCTAGGACAGTGAACTACATGAAAAATACATGTTCAGCAATCAGGCGTTTGGTGGTATTACAAACTATTAAAGTCATTATCTAAAGGAACTGGTACTTGTCCAGGTCATTGTTCATCCTACCACAGCACCATAGACTTGTTAGAGTCTGTAATACCGTATGTCGTTTAAAGTATTTGTAATATTCATCATATATCTAATTGTCATATTAAGTCATAGGGTTTACAATATTCACGGGAAACACATATGTCCTGTTTTTTAAGGGAAACTACTCTCAAGTTTAATGAATTAATTTTTAAAAATGTCTTACATGTACATTGTTTTCAGTGTCATAATTGTAATTAAGGAGGATAATTGCTTTACGCAAACTCATTATTAAAACAGACGATATTTTGTGAGATAATATCGCAGTTTCTAAGATGTTAATGAAATGACCTTTAGTATCTAGCCATGGAATATTCTATATCGATATAGTAGGAGGACATCATCGGATGGCGGAGCTTGATATTCAAAGCTTGAAAAGGTCTTCACAGTGTGTTCATTGTGTAGGGGAGAGGAGATGTGTTCTGGAATATTTCAGAGTTTAAAAAACAAACAAACTGAAAGAGTAGGGAACAAAAGGCTTTGTGGTGATGAAAGAACGTGTATTAATACGTACACCTGTTTCATGTTTATAGCCTATAGCATAACTTTTCCACGACCATGTCGAAATAATCGTCGAACATCTCGCAACACATCCCAATCCCCCAACCGCCGCCTTATGCCAACATTATCCCTATGGTTTGCTTATTTATCACTACTGACTTTAAATAAAGTTTCTCCTATCTTTATTTATATAAGTAGTCTGTAAGTCGATTATTTGTACCGGTGATAAATACAACGTTAACACAGTTGGTATACTATGATACACGGTTAACAATGTATTTGATATTTTAAGGCAAAGCAAATTCTCAAATGAACTTATTTAAAAGTCACGCATAAATTCATTACCTCATTTTTTTTTTTTACAGAAAGACAATAACCGACCATATGCTGTCATAGTCTGCCATGATTTTCCTCCGACGAAAAATGCCTATCCTCAGAATGGCCCTACACAGCCCCGACATATCTCACATAGATCATCAGAAAACATCACAGCCCTCGAACTGACCGCGCCCAGTTGATAACAGCATTGAAAGAAAATATAACCTTGATGCGATCGAATAAACACTCTTATAAGTTCAATACAAAAGTGAATCCATGCAGGAATTCGTGCAAGAGGTGCCCACACCAGGTACGGATGTGTCAATCAAATGAGTGTACAGGTGGGTCCGACTCGAAGTGACTACTGACAACATAAGTGACAGAAGTGACTACTGACAACATAAGTGACAGAAGTGACTACTGACAACAGAAGTGACTACTGACAAAAGTGACAGAAGTGACTACTGACAACATAAGTGACTACTGACAACATAAGTGACAGAAGTGACTACTGACAACATAAGTGACAGAAGTGACAACTGACAACATAAGTGACAGAAGTGACTACTGACAACATAAGTGACAGAAGTGACTACTGACAACAGAAGTGACTACTGACAACATAAGTGACAGAAGTGACTACTGACAACATAAGTGACTACTGACAACATAAGTGACTACTGACAACATAAGTGACAGAAGTGACTACTGACAACATAAGTGACAGAAGTGACTACTGACAACATAAGTGACAGAAGTGACTACTGACAACATAGATGACTACTGACAACATAAGTGACAGAAGTGACTACTGACAACATAAGTGACTACTGACAACATAAGTGACAGAAGTGACTACTGACAACATAAGTGACAGAAGTGACTACTGACAACATAAGTGACAGAAGTGACTACTGACAACATAAGTGACAGAAGTGACTACTGACAACATAGATGCCTACTGACAACATAAGTGACAGAAATGACTACTGACAACATAAGTGACTACTGACAACATAAGTGACAGAAGTGACTACTGACAACATAAGTGACAGAAGTGACTACTGACAACAGAAGTGACTACTGACAACATAAGTGACAGAAGTGACTACTGACAACAGAAGTGACTACTGACAACATTAGTGACAGAAGTGACTACTGACAACATAAGTGACAGAAGTGACTACTGACAACATAAGTGACAGAAGTGACTACTGACAACATAAGTGACAGAAATGACTACTGACAACATAAGTGACTACTGACAACATAAGTGACAGAAGTGACTACTGACAACATAAGTGACATAAGTGACTACTGACAACATCAGTTACATTACACAGACTTTTTATTTACATTATCAGTAAGAGTAGACTTGTTCCGTTATGTTGATATCAGACTTTGTACATTCAGGTGATCATAAGTTGTTAATTACATAATTTAATTATGCGGTTCTATTTTTGCCGAGTATACATGAGTCACCAATAATTACATCCTGTATTACATTACCCTGAATGGAATTGTTTCTAAAGAAATGTCAAAAGACGGAGAAAATTATCTGTAGAAGTCTTTCTAATGAAGAGTGTTTGGTTTCATAAGGAATGTTTGTTGAAATGTCAGATAGAATGTTTTGGGTTACTATGTAACAAACCAACAGCAGGACGCTAATGCAAGTCTGTTCACGAAATTGACGATGAAAGCTATTTTTACCGCCCTCCCTCCTCCTGCATACTGGAACGTTAACGTAAAATACTCAATGATTAATTCTTAAGCCACTTTCTAATTTTGCTCTTTTAGATAAAGATCTATCCAACTAGCTCAATCAGCTGATCTTTACCTTATATTTTTTCTAGCTTCCCTATGTTGGGTCGAAGGTAAGAAGCAACTGTGCGATGCAAAAATGATCCCACAAATAGCCTGAACCGACAAAGACGTCATACTACTTACCTCCGGTCAGAGATCATTATCTGGGTTTTATAGCATGATTTGAGATTGGTAACACTTCGGTTTCCTGACGACCCAATTCTTGCAAGTAACATGTATATAGTTCGATGTCCGTATGACCGAGTTACGCCAACTAGAAATACAACAGTAGAGTTCTGGTTACCATAGACTTACAACAATATAGTCCTGCTTACTATATACTTACAACAGTACATTCCTGGTTACCATAGCCTTACAACAGAAGAGTTCTGGTTACCATATATTTACAACAGTAGAGTTCTGGTTACCATACACTTTCATCAGTAGAGTTCTGGTTACCATACATTTACAACAGTTGAGTTCTGGTTACCATACATTTACAACAGTAGAGTTCTGGTTACCATACATTTACAACAGTAGAGTTCTGGTTACCATACATTTACAACAGTTGAGTTCTGGTTACCATACATTTACAACAGTAGAGTTCTGGTTACCATACATTTACAACAGTAGAGTTCTGGTTACCATACATTTACAACAGTAGAGTTCTGGTTACCATACATTTACAACAGTTGAGTTCTGGTTACCATACATTTACAACAGTAGAGTTCTGGTTACCATACACTTTCATCAGTAGAGTTCTGGTTAGCATACACTTTCATCAGTAGAGTCCTGGTTTCTATAGACTTACATCAGTACGGGTCTGGTTACCATAGACTTACATCAGTACGGGTCTGGTTACCATAGACTTACATCAGTACGGGTCTGGTTACCATAGACTTACATCAGTACGGGTCTGGTTACCATAGACTTACATCAGTACGGGTCTGGTTACCATAGACTTACATCAGTACGGGTCTGGTTACCATAGACTTACAACAGTACGGGTCTGGTTACCATAGACTTACATCAGTACGGGTCTGGTTACCATAGACTTACATCAGTACGGGTCTGGTTACCATAGGCTTACATCAGTACCGGTCTGGTTACCATAGACTTACATCAGTACGGGTCTGGTTACCATAGACTTACAACAGTAGAGTTATGGTTACCATATACTTACATCAGTACGGGTCTGGTTACCATAGACTTACACCAGTACGGGTCTGGTTACCATAGACTTACATCAGTACGGGTCTGGTTACCATAGACTTACATCAGTACGGGTCTGGTTACCATAGACTTACAACAGTAGAGTTATGGTTACCATATACTTACATCAGTACAGTCCTGACTACCATAGACTTACATCAGTACAGTCCTGACTACCATAGACTTACATCAGTACAGTCCTGACTACCATAGACTTACATCAGTACAGTCCTGACTACCGTGGACTAACAACATTACAGTCGTTGTTACCATACGCTGCTTTTATGTCAAAAGTTGAGGTCAAAGGTCAAACAAACTGAAATAGAAATAAGTAAAGTTAATTAAAGCGTCACAGACTCAGGTGTGTGGTAGATGTGGACAATGTAATGTATATCGTTGTCCTATATATCTAGTACAGACATATTATTCCCCTTGGATGATATCTGAAGGAAATTGTTGCAGGCCCAGATTATTTTTTATTTCTTTTAGTTTATACAACAAAACGCTTCATCAAACTCATGGAAATACATGTTTATATATGTTTTACTCCCCATTAGACATATTTGCTGACGCTCGAAATCTTAGGAAAATGGTCTTTTGACTGCAAAATGTGACCGAAGGAAAATGTTTGTAAACAATGATTTTCACTCACCGTCCAGATAAAAACAGCTTCAGTAAACTGTTGGAAGTATGCTTTACTCCCTAAAATAAGGCAGTGTAAAGTGTCAGGAAAATGGTCTTTGACATCCTTAGACTTCAAAATGTGACCGAAGGAAAATGTTTGTAAACAATGATTTATACCCATTGTCCAGATACAAACAGCTTCAGTAAACTGTTGGAAATATGCTTTACTCCATAAAATAAGGCAGTGTAAAGTGTCAGGAAAATGGTCTTTGACATCCTTAGACTTCAAAATGTGACCGAAGGAAATGTTTGTAAACAATGATTTATACCCATTGTCCAGATACAAACAGCTTCAGTACTTTGAAGCATGATTTACTCCACAAAATAAGGCAGAGTAAAGTGTCTCCTGAAATCTCAGAAAAGTGTTCTTTGACATCCTTTGACTGCAACTATCACTGCTAAACGATTATGGATCTGTTTCTAGCAACAAGCCTGCATTGTATAGTTATACTTAAAACCCCTTTACACAATTAGTTTCTCTTAATTGTTATCTGGCAAGGTTAAATATTTCTTTGAAACCCCTTGAAAACCGTTTAGACCTGTTAGGATGATGTACTGGTGCAGTGTCATTGCTCTAAGTTCCCTAATTACGTGTTCATGGTGAGTACATCATTCGTGGAAATTAGTATCAAGCGACGGAAATTGTTGTCTGTTACAGAATAGTAAATTCTGTTCCTAGTTTGTTTCAGAGTGATCTTTGACTGAGGAATGATTGTTCTGGCGTATAACGTTCGCCTAACACGCACAGACATTCTGTAATGATGGAAGCATTCCCAAGCGGGAACCATTTTTTTTATGTATTTTCATACTAACGATCCATGTGCGATTTTTTGTTATGTTAGTTATTGTAATGAGGGAAACATTCATCAATAGGGGAACAATATTCTTAAAAGTGTTCTAATATTTCTTATTTTCTCATTGATCTGATCGTTGTTTCAGTTGTGTGTTTTGCCATCATTGTTTGTATTTATCTTGTCGTTATCGTATTTGTAATTGAATTGCTTAAACTGATTCTGAATCATTGAGATAATATTCTATAGCGTACCTATGAGAAGAATATTATAAATGTCATCACATATTTTAAAGCTAACGCTGAAGGTGTGTATATGTTAACCAAAATCATCGAAGAACACCGACATAATAACGAAATAATTCAAACTCCAAAGCTGGTGAAAAATTTAAACAAAACATATAGATTTACATGAAGACTCTTGGACTAGTTAGTGACTTAATACTATAAATGCTGACAATAAGAGCTTTAAATAAAGGGTTGTGTTAGGTACAATGACGTCAGAGTGAAACTATGAAATATTACATGTGTGATAGGTAGTCTTAATTCTAACGTTATAATTAATATAACATATAACACATGTAATATTTCATAGTTTCACTTTGACGTCATTGTACCTAACACAACCCTTCGCCGACCTAAACACATTGTGTGGTTTAACAGAGAAATCGATTGTAATTTGATTGTGTTGGAGGTGATGAAAACCACCCCACTTAAAAAACGCCACCGCAATCACTTCAAGTAAAGAAAAGAAAATGCTTTCCAATTAGCAAATGCTATATTTTAAGTATGCCTATTGAATCATGAAAGATGGAAGTTTTCATTAAATTGAAGTAGCTTCTCAATATATTTTTGGAATAAATTGTATTTGTATTGAACAACCTGTGTCATATATATATATTATCTTTCAGCTGACTAATAATGATAGATATATTTCCTCTAACGTTATTACCAGGATTAATTTCTAGTTCTACATATCTGTCCAATAAATCCTTTGTCTTTTTTAACTTTTTTTTTTTTGTAAAAGTGGTTTGTCATTTATATCAGCTGACATAAATAGCAATCAAATTATAGCACATTTAAAATTAAAATCGTTTTGAAATATTTTCAGTTCGAATGTACTTTTTTTTAAAAGTTTTATTCATTGGATACCAAGTCGGATAGATTACTAGCTTAGTCTTGCGTACATCTAGGAGATATATTTTGATAAAGGCATTTCAACACACGTGTAATCTGGTAATGTAATGTAAATATGTGAACTACACATTAAATCAATGGACGTCATGACGCGGCTTCCTTATATACAGAGATGAAATATTTAAAAAGATCTTTACCGTTATTTCCATTAAGATGTGGATGTACGATTGTTCGCTAAGTTCTTGGATTTGCAATGAAACCATATTAACACATCATTTCGCCGTTGCTGATAGTAGTATTTATTTTTGTAGAATTTATGAGCGATGATGTTCAAAATATTTAGCATTTCTTTTGTAGAATCTGGTATGTTGGTTCTCAAACATCATGGATTCGGTGTAGAAACTGTGAAAGAAGTTGTTCAACATCACATTTTATTTATACAAACTTTGAACGAGATTGTTTAGTTTCCTTTGTAGAAACTAGGAACGAGATTGATGAACATCAAATACTTTGCTTTTCTTTCTTTATAATCATTATAAGTATACTGTGTCGCTATCACAATCTTTGTAATATATATTTGTGGAGAGGGCTTTTATAAGTTGTTATAAACTTGTGCCAATCCATTAGTGTCTACACAATTAAATGCGTTCAAATCAAATCAAAGACTTATTCGTACAAACCGGGAATGATGATTGTTCAACATCACAGTTTTCATTGTACAAACTAGGAAAGAGGTTGTTCGATCGTAGGTATCAAAATTATTCATTCAGTCCTCCACAGCTAATAATCCTGTTATTATCGGAGATGCGAGTATATGCGCCTGGAGGTTGACTCATCTTTGTTAATTAATGGTGTTTACAGGAGAAGATGTCCACTTTATCTGGACAGGCGCTAGACAATGGTGACTATCATCACAAGGTCAGAAAATAATTCCTTTTATTGATTTCTCAAGTCCCACTACACTGGCAAATTATCTTTGTTAAACCAGAGCCAAGTCCTACTACATTGGCAAACATATATGTGTTAAACCATATGTTAAGTATATTAGTCCTACTACACAGGACAATATTTCACACATGTGAATAAATAATCAGATTGTATAAAGGTAAGTCTGAATATCTCATTACCTTGATACATGTACCATTACAAACTACCTTGATACGAAACTTTCAGTAAACTCTTTGAATTGCCATTCTCAAAAAATTCCAGTACAAGCCTCCATACATTTGTACATTAATTGACCTCCACTTCAGCCCCACCGACAACAATGGTCAATGGAAATGGAATCCTTGGCTGTATTTAAGATTCCATATCTCCAATGCCAATTCCAATGGGATATTCCGAATGACACTCGGAAGCCGTGACCCTTCTGAACCAATAATGGGATCAATTCATCACTAATGCCTGCTGTCTGTTGAGGTTATGATCTCTCGCCAGATTCCTAATTCTACACGACGTTCGGAATCCCTTTCGTCACATTAGTTATATCTCGTCACAACATGGATTCCGAATTAATTCTTATCGTTCTATGTATAACATAAACCATCAGACTTGTGATTTGATTGTTATACGTGTGGTTGTCTGGAGTGTTTTAACATATAAATATTAGTTGCAACATTGCCATAGTTTATTGGTGTACGCGTCTATAGTTTGGAGTGTTTTAACATATAAATGTTAGTTGTAATATTGTCATAGTTTATTTTGTACGCGTCTGTAGTCTGGAGTGTTTTAACATATAAATATTAGTTGTAATATTGTCATAGTTTATTTTGTACACGTCTGAGTCTGAAGTGTTTTAACATATAAATATTAGTTGTAATATTTCCATAGTTTATTTTGTACGCGTCTGTAGTCAAGAGTGTTTTAACAAATAAATATTAGTTGTAATATTGCCATATTTTGTTGTTGTACACGTCTGAGTCTGAAGTGTTTTAACATATAAATATAAGTCGTAATATTGCCATAGTTTATCGAAATATTTGCTGTAGGTACATGTTCCAACTGTATTGCTATATTACGAGGAAATTCAATTTTCCATTAAATGAAGTTAAAACACTTGGACTTGGAATTGCTTTGTTCTATAAACTATGTGTTTTGAATGGTTATTTCATTTTCTTTTTAATCTAAATCATATGATGTACCGACAACCTTTGTGCTTGAAGTATCAACGTAAAAAGAATCACTAAAAGCTAACTACTCTTTGTCATAGATTCGCGCAAAGATTAGCGACCGCTTACGTTGAAGTGACACTACGATGCGCTTAGAAGATTTACACAATTGATTAAAAACTTGATTGAAATCATGGTTATCCCGTAAGTGTTATTATATTCTGAGAATGACTTTATAACTAGACAAGTCTTATAATGTATCGGAGTCAATGTAAAACACATACTGATTAAGATGGAGCTATCGTTTCTCAGCGACAAGCGGGTGAAAACAATCCTTCCATGGAGATTTCCGAAATGTAAGGTTTTGTCACAAGACTTCGTCAAACAAAAGCTATACCGTCGTTCATTCACATTGGACTGGAACCATAATAAATCTAGATGTTTGAGAATCATGTCATAGCCAGTAATGTCAAGCCCAGTAGACAAGTGGGACAGGACCAGAAGCAGTGTTATTCAGGACGCTGTGAGAAGAGCCGTCAAATTGAGATACTGTTACATTTGTGTAAAGGTATCACGCAGGCCAATCAACCAATTAGCAAGTGTTTAGTAAGAGAATCAAGGTTCTCATGTCCATGGTATTTTGAGCGATTTGTTTGGATGTATTGGTGACGTATATCCTATATATATCTTAAATATATATTATATTCCAAATTGTAAAGATGTACTGATTTTGTGGTAACGAGGTGGATACACACAGGTGTAAAACATCATACTCCATTAATGCGACAATGCTGTATTAAGGGGTAGTGGTTGTTCTGGAGTCACTGTGAATCTTCTGACTCTGCAATGACAAACTCAAAAGATGAAATGACATCAGATCATGTCGAAAGTGAAGCAGAGACAAAGAGCTTCGAATACGAGGAGCTTGTAACTGGCCTTCATTTTCTCGTTCTTAATCAAAGGGACATGAGTAAATTTTTCTTTTAGATTTTGCTATCATTGCATTGATTTTGAATGAAGACTACGATTTTTAACACGTGCGTATGTTTGTGTTGTTATTGATGAAGTTTGTATCTAGCTTGTAGGGGTTCCTAACAGCCTCGACCTAGTTCTAAACAAATGCCTCACGTTTTAACGTACGAACTGTCAAAGCAGCCATCATAATTCAATCACACAAAAATGTGTTTTGCCTGTATTTTTAAAGCATATGTTGATTTTTTAGCCAGAAGGGGGTAGGCGCGTAGGCTTCCAAGGTCAGAGAGAACACATATTGTAAAACGTTTTGCATTAATATTGCTTTGATTCATCAAGGGGAAGTTTTTAAATAAATCACATTGGACTATAGTCAGGAACTGGTTTGTAAAGAGATCATCAGGGACTGGTTTATAAATAGATCATCATTGACTGGTTTATAGATAGATCATCATTTACTGGTTTATAAAAAAAAGATCACAAGGGGTTGGTTTGTAAAGAGATCATCAGGGACTGGTTAATAAATAGATCACCAGGGACTGGTTTATACATAGATCACCAGGGACTGGTTTATAAATAGATCCTCAGGGACTGGTTTATACATAGATCACCAGGGACTGGTTTATACATAGATCACCAGGGACTGGTTAATAAATAGATCACCAGGGACTGGTTTATACATAGACCACCAGGGACTGGTTTATACATAGATCACCAGGGACTGGTTTATACATAGATCCTCAGGGACTGGTTTATAAATAGATCACCAGTGACTGGTTTATACATAGATCACCAGGGACTGGTTTATACATAGACCACCAGGGACTGGTTTATACATAGATCACCAGGGACTGGTTTATACATAGATCACCAGGGGCTGATTTATACATAGATCACCAGGGGCTGGTTTATACATAGATCACCAGGGGCTGGTTTATACATAGATCACCAGGGACTGGTTTATACATAGATCACCAGGGGCTGGTTTATACATAGACCACCAGGGACTGGTTTATACATAGATCACCAGGGACTGGTTTATAAATAGATCCTCAGGGACTGGTTTATACATAAACCACCAGGGACTGGTTTATACATAGATCATCAGGGACTGGTTTATACATAGATCACTAGGGACTGGTTTATACATAGACCACCAGGGACTGGTTTATACATAGATCACCAGGGACTGGTTTATAAATAGATCCTCAGGGACTGGTTTATACATAAACCACCAGGGACTGGTTTATACATAGATCCTCAGGGACTGGTTTGTACATAGATCACCAGGGACTGGTTTATACATAGATCACCAGGGACTGGTTTATACATAGATCATCAGGGACTGGTTTATACATAGATCACCAGGGACTGGTATATAAATAGATCACCAGGGACTGGTTTATACATAGATCACCAGGGACTTGTATATCCATAGACCACCAGGGACTGGTTTATACATAGATCATCAGGGACTGGTTTATACATAGATCATCAGGGACTGGTTTTGAAATAGATCCTCAGGGACTGGTTAATAGATAGATCCTCAGGGACTGGTTTATAAATAGATCACCAGGGACTGGTTTATACATAGATGATCAGGGACTGGTTTATACATAGACCACCAGGGACTGGTTTATACATAGATCCTCAGGGACTGGTTTATAAATAGATCCTCAGGGACTGGTTTTTAAATAGATCCTCAGGGACTGGTTTTTAAATAGATCCTCAGGGACTGGTTTATAAATAGATCATCAGGGACTGGTTTATACATAGATCACCAGGGACGGGTTTATAAATAGATCACCAGTGACTGGTTTATAAATAGATCACCAGGGACGGGTTTATAAATAGATCACCAGGAACTGGCTTTTAAATAGATCATCAAGGACAAGTTTATAAATAAATATTTGAGGACTGGTTTATAAATAGATCCTTAGTGGTTAGTTTATAAATAAAAAAAATGAGGACTGGTTTATAAATAGTATGGTCATTCAAAACAAGTCAGTGTACTATGTCAAATAATGATGACAGCTGACAAATCTAGATTTAAACGCATACAGACGACGACGACAGCTGACAGATGTAAACACAAGCATTCAACGATGACAGTTGATAGATGTAAACACAATTGCAAGCATACGACGATGACAGCTGACAAATGTAAACACATACAGATGACAATTACAGCTGATAGATGTGAACACATGCAGACGACGATGACAGCTGATATTTAAACGCATTCAGACGATGATGACAGCTTACAGATGTAAACACATTCAAACGACGATGACAGCTGATAGATGTAAATGTAAACGCAAGCATACGATGATGACAGCTGACAGATGTAAATGTAAACACAAGCATACAACGATGACAGCTGACAGATGTAAATGTAAACGCAAGCATACGATGATGACAGCTGACAGATGTAAATGTAAACCTAAGCATACGACGATGACAGCTGACAGATGTAAATGTAAACACAAGCATACGACGATGACAGCTGACAGATGTAAATGTAAACACAAGCATACAACGATGGCAACTGACAGATGTAAATGTAAACACAAGCATACGACGATGGCAACTGACAGATGTAAATGTAAACACAAGCATACAACGATGACAACTGACAGACATAAACGTATGTATGGTATGAATTCACGAGTGTTAGATTCTGTTTATCACATAATTTTTTTTTTTTTGAGTTTACATTGTATTCAATTACATGACATTGTGCCAAAATCTTAACGGCTTCATACTCCTACATTTACATCCACAACAAAATCAAAAGTCAGAGCAAAATATTTCCTACCTTCCCTAATATCTGAAAACTTGATTTCAATGTCAGTATTTGTTATTGTTATTCCTTCCATTGTTGTCTTGTTGTAAATTACATATAGTTAGGTAATAAGTGTAATTTTACTCTCGCTTTATTGTAATACTAAATGGAAGCTTGATAATGCTAATATTGGGATAATATGAATAAGAATGGATAAATTAATGTAATATAAATCGTAATAATATATGGTATAACTATATATTTTGTATTTCTTGTTTAGTGCTACATATTAAATTATTTTTGACAAAGATACGTAAATTTTTTTTTTAATGTTTTTTTTTTTTTTTTTTAGGTTCAAACAATTTTATTAAAAAAAAGACAACATTTTACAAAAAAATTGTCCACACGCAGGAGGAGACTCATTCGCCATACACTATCAAAACACACTTACACATCATTATATTTGTTATTATTTTCTTCAATACTAATTATATTTTACCAGTAATATAAATAAAAATATTTCCTGATATCTGTTTTCTCTACTAGATTGTAATATTATTCCGAGTCAAAAAAGTGTTTGAAGGATTCTAATCTGCGTTAGTAGGAGGTTTGCAGTTTGACATATAACGGTGAAATTTCAATCTAGTGAATGTACTGAATAAAGCTGTTGAAAAGGAAAGAAAAACGACCAACAGATAGGATAACAGACCACACTCACAGAATCACATAATTCATATTAACGATAATGAAATAAAACTCGAACTTCATTATATTTAAATGACAAAAGCTTCATTGACCATGTCGGATCGTATGTACCCTGTATCTCTGTGGAGATTAAGCCAGACTCGTCAGCCGCTCACTCTTTACTTACAATGTAACCACCAGAGACAGTTTACAATTAAGCGTCACGATTTCAATTTCTAAATTGTTAATTTTCCGTTTCTTCAAACTTGCATCCCTGATTTGCCTACTCCTGGGTTTTGACATGTCTCCGTTGATTCAGGAACCTCTTCAGGTTATCACGATTTCCATGATAGATATCAATTACTGACGGCAAATTAACAACAAAAGGTTTGGAGAAATGCAGGTTGTCTTAAATGACTGTCAATTTGTCATCAATATGATCAAGTTATATCAATCGTAGGTCTCTTGATTCTCACTACTCTACATGACACGATAGACCCCTGTTGGCCTTTTAATTCTCACTACTCTATCTAACACCATAGGGCCCTGTTGGTCTCTTGATTCTCACCACTCTACATAACACGATAGGGCCCTGTTAACCTCTTGATTCTCACTACTCTACATAACACGATAGGGCCCTGTTGACATCTTGATTCTCACTACTCTATCTAACACGACAGGGCCCTGTTGACCTCTTGATTCTCACTACTCTACCTAACACGACAGGGCCCTGTTGACGGCTTTATTCTCTCTACTCTACCTAACACGATAGGACATGTTGACCTCTTGATTCTCACTACTCTACATAACACGATAGGGCACTGTTGACCTCTTGATTCTCACTACTCTACATAACACGATAGGGTCCTGTTGACGGCTTTATTCTCACTACTCTACCTAACACGATAGGGCACTGTTGACCTCTTGATTCTCACTACTCTACATAACACGATAGGGCACTGTTGACCTCTTGATTCTCACTACTCTACATAACACGATAGGGCACTGTTGATCTCTTGATTCTCACTACTCTACATAACACGATAGGGTCCTGTTGATGGCTTGATTCTCACTACTCTACATAACACGATAGGGCACTGTTGACCTCTTGATTCTCACTACTCTACATAACACGATAGGGCACTGTTGACCTCTTGATTCTCACTACTCTACATAACACGATAGGGCACTGTTGACCTCTTGATTCTCACTACTCTACATAACACGATAGGGTCCTGTTGATCTCTTGATTCTCACTACTTTACATAACACGATAGGGCCCTGTTGACGGCTTTATTCTCACTACTCTACATAACACGATAGGGCCATGTTGACCTCTTGATTATCACAACTTTACATAACACGATAGGGCCCTGTTGACGGCTTTATTCTCACTACTCTACCTAACACGATAGGGTCCTGTTGACCTCTTGATTCTCACAACTTTACATAACACGATAGGGCCCTATCGACCTCTTGATTCTCACTACTCTACATAACACGATAGAGGCCTGTTGATGGCTTGATTCTCACTATTCTACATAACACGATAGGGTCCTGTTGGCATCTTGATCCTCACTATTCTACATAACACGATAAGGTCCTGTTGACATCTTGATTCTCACTACTCTATATAACACGATAGGGCCCTGTTGACGGCTTTATTATCATTACTCTACATAACACGATAGAGCCCTGTTGGTCTCTTGATTCTCACTGCTCTACATAACACGATAGGGCCCTGTTGACCTCTTGATTCTCACTACTCTACATAACACGATAGGGCCCTGTTGACCTCTTGATTCTCACAACTCTACATAACACGACAGGGTCCTGTTGACCTCCTGATTCTCACTACTCTACCTAACACGATAGGGCCCTATCGACCTCTTGATTCTCACTACTCTACATAACAAGATAGGGCCCTATCGACCTCTTGATTCTCACTACTCTACCTAACACGATAGGGCCCTATCGACCTCTTGATTCTCACTACTCTACATAACACGATAGGGACCTATCGACCTCTTGATTCTCACAACTCTACATAACACGACAGGGCCCTGTTGACGGCTTTATTCTCACAACTCTACACAACACGATAGGGCCATGTTGACCTCTTGATTCTCACAACTCTACCTAACATGATAGGGTCCTATCGACCTCTTGATTCTCACTACTCTACATAACACGATAGGGCCCTGTTGACCTCTTGATTCTCACAACTCTACATAACAAGATAGGGCCCTGTTGACGGCTTTATTCTCACTACTCTACCTAACACGATAGGGTCCTGTTGACCCCTTGATTCTCACAACTCTACATAACACGATAGGACATGTTGATCTCTTGATTCTCACTACTTTACATAACACGATAGGGCCCTATCGACCTCTTGATTCTCACTACTCTACATAACACGATAGAGGCCTGTTGATGGCTTGATTCTCACTACTCTACATAACACGATAGGGCCCTGTTGACCTCTTGATTCTCACAACTCTACCTAACACGATAGGGCCCTGTTAACCTCTTGATTCTCACTACTTTACATAACACGATAGGGCCCTGTTGATGGCTTGATTCTCACTACTCTACATAACACGATAGGGTCCTGTTGACCTCTTGAGTCTCACTACTCTACATAACACGATAGGGCCCTGTTGACCTCTTGATTCTCACAACTCTACATAACACAATAGGGCCCTATTGACCTCTTGATTCTCACTACTCTACATAACACGATATGGCCATATTGACCTTTTGATTTGCACTACTCTACATAACACGATAGGGCCCTATTGACCTCTTGATTCTCACTACTCTACATAACACGATAGGGCCCTATCGACCTCTTGATTCTCACTACTCTACATAACACGATAGGGCCCTGTTGACCTCTTGTCACCAGCCTGGGTCCTAGTACGTTCTGTATCGGTTGGAATGTCACTGTTTAATGTAACAGGAACACCTAGGGTTGGATATGGTATGGTCAAACTGACCATACTTAACACCTCTTGACCAATGAATGATCGATGTTAAAACATCGACCAGTTCTCGGTATGTCAGCGCATGTAATTCTTCTATATCTCATAACCTGTCCCTCGGGACTGGTCTCGTCTGTAACTCCTCCCGTGGGGGCGATATGGTATATGTCCACGTCGGAATGGCGAGGCCGACAGATCAACGTGCTACGATTAAAAACAGTTCAGAACGAAACGAAGCTTAAATATATTCAAATGTTATACATAAATTGTGTTTATTTAGAATTAAGGAAGACAGAACAGACACTTGCGGCACTGGAGGAAACTGAAAACGGGAATCTCAATCTATAAATGCAAATATCTGGGAATACTTATCTCACGGCTTCCGGTTCTTAACGACGTAACCACCTCAAACACCAGTCGAAATTCATTTTGTGTTGTTACAGTGTTAATGTGCACTATTGTTACCCTAGGCACAAACCCGATGTATGTCGTAAATTTCATTTTGATACGACTGAAATAAGGCACTAGCTTTAGAAGATAAATACATATTAAAGAAATTAAAAAAACAAAACAAAAAACCTACAATTTGTCAAAACAAACCCGAAAAAAAAAAAACGTGACTATGTCCGGTAGATGAAATTTAAAGTCAAATTCAAGATGAAACACCTGTATTTGATGTAAGTGATTATAATTGAATTAATTTCAACATTTATATGTATGTAAAAAGGTATATGTTATTGTAACGATAGTTTGGTCTGATATCCTCAATATATATAATAAAAACTAGGTCCCTCCGATGTGGGGGCCGCGATGGCCGAGTGGTTAAGGTGAACCGACACTTTATCACTAGCCCTCCACCTCTGGGTTGCGAGTTCGAAACCTACGTGGGGCAGTTGCCAGGTACTGACCGTAGGCCGGTGGTTTTTCTCCGGGTACTCCGGCTTTCCTCCAACTCCAAAACCTGGCACGTCCTTAAATGACCCTGGCTGTTAGGACGTCAAACAAAAAAAAAAAAAAACTCCGATGTGTACATTTCTAATGTAAATAACTGTGATATAATCAACAGCGAAAGCGACAATTCGGACAAAGGTGAAATTTTCTAACTTTAAGAATACAAATATGGGTTTCTCGATTATTTCCTTATTACTGAATACATTTTGATGAGGTTTGGTTGTCCTTTCATAAACGCTGTTTGCGTGATTACCGTTTCCTGATCCAAGTCAGTAGCGTGTGTGCCAACCCCTGACATCAGTCGCTGCTCTTACTCTCCTTAACATTGACCACATCAAAGTGTTTTTTGCCCTCTGAGGGATATTATTCCACTTCTAAATAAGGGCCTGCGTGAGTTGAGCGACATTATATGGGAAGATGGCGCGCTTCCTAACCCCTGTCTAGCTCGTCCCACAAATGCTCGATTGTGGACATATCAGGACTGTATAGTGGCCAAACAAAAGAACTGGAAAGCTGTTTAGACCAAGAAAGTTACGACAAAATCTAGCAACATTGGGTCTCGCGTTGTCCTACTGCAACGTAATATTACGTTGATGGAATAGAGGCAGAACGTGTGGTCTCAAGACCTGATCCCGATATCTTACTGCTGTAAGATTACCATCGATAACCACGAGAGGCGTTTTCACCCTTGAGATATCCCTGCCCATACCATAACAGACCCGCATTCATTTCCGTTACGCAAGCGTCAGAATATCGCTCAACATGACGTCGATAGACTCCAATGGGCCAAAAAAACCAATTAGGTGCACGTGCAAGCAGGCCACTGCATTCGACGTAGGCGTCGCCTGTGCGAGCCAACACAGGGACGTCGTGGCCTTAAATGGAACTTCCGCAACCGTTTTCTTACAGTTCTTGGATATACTTGCCGACCATGAGTGCCGGCAACTTGACGTGCCGTCGCCGTCGCCGTCTGATATCAGTTACGGAGGTGCGAGAGGCGTATGCCTCTATCTTGACCTCGCTACGTAATACACGGGCATCCGCTCCTGGGACGGTCACCTAATCTCCCTATGACTCCGAGACGCCCAACTAAACCGGATATTGTTGTCTATGTGCATCATATTGCTGGGCTTCATGCCATTGCGAATGCCTTTGCATTATCAGAGCAATGGCCCTACCCCTATCGAATTTACTCAATCGCAGCATTTCGCTGTTCAATCGCTTCGAAAAGAAATGTTGTGTAACTGAATGTTCCAATGTTCGATTTGTAATGACTAACCAGCACATGTTGTGCAAGACTACCACGAATGCACGCTTCCTTGAAAAATCTGCTGAAAACATGCAGTGTAGAGTGGGGCTTACGGTCGACTGAATTTACCGGAGAACATTTTCACGGCGGACGGAGTTAGCTTAGTGTGAAATATTGAATTTAGACAACAAGTCTAAATGTTTTATGAGAAAACCCGAACTTGCATATCTTTTTTCCGCTTGGAAAGTATAGAACCGTCTGTTGGACTTTCACCTTATTTAGATGCAACAGGAAATATAGTTCTATAAGTCAGATGTACAACTGACACGTGAATAACATCATGTGGGCGAGAGGCACAGGTGAACTGTATTTGTGTGTGTGTTTTGGAGGCTGCGATATGTTCGTGTTTATCTCCTTGTGAAAGTGCGGAACTAATGCCGACTTTATAGTGCAATCTCACTGAAACATACTGCCGAAGACATCAAGCAGGTCATATTATACTGACAACGGGTGAAGAAGTCTTCCCGCTCCCAAAAACGCTGAGCGCTAAGCAGACGCTCAACTTAAGGCCAAAAAGGGAGACACTATGAAGAATAATGTAGAAGAGAAAAGAAAAGATCAGTGTGACAATTTATATACAAGAAAAAAGAAAAAAGCCTAACGAAGACATGAAATTGCCATATCAGCAGAAATATATGTACAGTATCTTCCATCCAGTCAGCCTTTATTTCCGTATTACACAACACGCTATATATAGGCAGTTTAACTTAAAGAGTTTCCAGGGTTTTCAGCAAATATTGCTTTCTTTAAGCTGACCACAGGGAAAATATTTAGAACTGACAATGGTTTAAAAGTCATTAGAAGGAGTTGAGAACGACCAGAAATTCCACCTCTTTTGTGGATCATCCCTAAAGTATGCAAGTAAAAAGCACTACAACCCTCTGTGTCGAAAATGAAGTGGTTACAGCACGTTTTATCAAATATGACTGATATCAATTTATGTCATAGGAGTTTGTGTCCATTAATATTTCATATATATTTGGATCAAATTGGGATTTGTCTTGTATGTTTCTATCGTTAAGATTTTCTTCGAATAATGGACTATGTCTCGAGGGATTCCGAGAAACGTTAAGACTACCGGAGTCTTTCCATTGCTGCTATCTACTCTATATTGGTATCTGGATTTAATGACATGGGCCAATGCTATAGTACAGTAGATCATACCGCAATGGTACATCGTGTGAAATCCGCTGTAAGACATTGTTGACCTATATACTTTAATGTTGGACATCGGTGAAGACAGAGTCCTACCGCAATAAATCATTGTGTTTGGGAATGAAGACGAATGCTGACTTTTTAGACTATATAGCTTTACGGCCCAATACCATCGACATTTACAGTAGGTGTATCGTAAACAGTTAGAAAAAACACTATACAGGACTCCGTGTTACCGATAAACCACAGTAAATCTGTTCAGTAAAGCTAATTCCTCAAAGGCTACATGTACGTTGTCATGGATACAGGTATTTCGACAGACCAATTTTAAGGTTTGAAGATTAAAAGATGACCTTGCTAGAAAATATTGCTTCCTTTGTCTCTGCTAAGAAATAAGAAAAAGGCCATACCAAAGTGCTTATGTTGAAGACGAAGGAGGCTCATTAACACATTTAGAAAGTCGAATTTGTCAACAATAGAGTAAATCTTATCGATATAAGGGATATCCTTCTCGATATCTGTGTGCCTGTCGAAACAAACAAAAAACCGATTCCCCCATTCCATATATCTCTCTGTCGAAACTGAAATTACCGCCAGAGCTGCAATGTCTGGCTCAAGACTTATGTCAGGCGTCAACAGAGGTGTTAGCTAAAGGTCGTGTATGAATATTTGTACTAATCCTATAACATTGTCTGTAGAAAATAGTACACCACCTTACCCCTCCCAAATACCTGTCTGTGGAAACTAACATACCACCGTACCCCTCCCATATACCTGTCTGTGTAAACTAACATACCACCGTATCCCCCTCCCATATATCTGTCTGTGGACACTAACATACCACTGTATCCCCTCCCATATATCTGTCTGTGGACACTAACATACCACTGTATCCCCCTCCCATATATCTGTCTGTGGACACTAACATACCACTGTATCCCCCTCCCATATATCTGTCTGTGGACACTAACATACCACTGTATCCCCCTCCCATATATCTGTCTGTGTAAACTAACATACCACCGTATCCCCTCCCATATATCTGTCTGTGTAAACTAACATACCACTGTATCCCCCTCCCATATATCTGTGTGTGTACACTAACATACCATTGTATCCCCCTCCCATATATCTGTCTGTGGACACTAACATACCACCGTATCCCCTCCCATATATCTGTCTGTGGACACTAACATACCACTGTATCCCCTCCCATATATCTGTCTGTGTAAACTAACATACCACTGTATCCCCTCCCATATATCTGTCTGTGTAAACTAACATACCACTGTATCCCCCTCCCATATATCTGTCTGTGGACACTAACATACCACTGTATCCCCTCCCATATATCTGTCTGTGTAAACTAACATACCACCGTATCCCCCTCCCATATATCTGTCTGTGTACACTAACATACCACTGTATCCCCTCCCATATATCTGTCTGTGTAAACTAACATACCACCGTATCCCCCTCCCATATATCTGTCTGTGTAAACTAACATACCACTGTATCCCCTCCCATATATCTGTCTGTGGACACTAACATACCACTGTATCCCCCTCCCATATATCTGTCTGTGGACACTAACATACCACTGTATCCCCCTCCCATATATCTGTATGTAAACTAACATACCACCGTATCCCCTCCCATATATGTCTGTGTAAAATAACATACCACTGTATCCCCTCCCATATATCTGTCCGTGGAAACTAACATACCACTGTACCCCCCTCCCATATATCTGTCTGTGTAAACTAACATACCACTGTATCCCCCTCCCATATATCTGTCTGTGTAAACTAACATACCACTGTATCCCCCTCCCATATATCTGTCTGTGGACACTAACATACCACTGTATCCCCCTCCCATATATCTGTCTGTGTAAACTAACATACCACTGTATCCCCTCCCATATATCTGTCTGTGTAAACTAACATACCACTGTATCCCCCTCCCATATATCTGTCTGTGGACACTAACATATCACTGTATCCCCCTCCCATATATCTGTCTGTGTAAAATAACAAACCACTGTACCCCCCTCCCATATATCTGTCTGTGGACACTAACATATCACTGTTTCCCCTCCCATATACCTGTCTGTGGAAACTAACATACCACTGTATCCCCCTCCCATATATCTGTCTGTGGACTCTAACATACCACTGTATCGCCCTTCCCTGCAGGTAGGGCGTAAGAATTGTACCTGCTGCCCCCATTGCATGATCGTAAGAGGCGACTAAATGTCTCCCTTGACAGTGCCTCACTTTTGGCCTTTGGTTGAGCGTTCGCCCCTGTGAGGAAGGCTTTGGGTTCTGTCTCCTGGCCGAGACATACCAGAGTCTTTAAAAATGGTAGTTACTACTCTTGCTTAGCGCTCGGCATATTTGGAGTGGGACGACTGGTTCGCTCGTTGTCAGTATAATGTGACCGGGTGAGGTGTCCTGCAGGGTGTCTTCGGCGGTATGCTTCAGTAAGGTAGCACTATAAATCGGCAAAAGTTCCGGCCTATCACAAGGAGACTTAACACGAACATACCGCAGCCTCCCAAAACACACATACGCACTCACCACACGCATGCATGTCGCACGCACGGGAGGCCGTCCTTAAATGACCTTAGCTGTTAATAGGACGTTAAACAAAATAAACCAAAGCAAACCAAACTGTATACCCCTCCCATATATATGCGTACTTTAATTCTGAAGTACTCCAGTAGTGTTAAATTGAAGATAATTTAGGTATGTGAATTCAGGTCAGGAGAAACATCGAAAACCAATTTTTGAATAATTCATTTCTAAACATACAAATGTGGATTCTGTATGAAAACTAATTAAAAGTAGCTTTGGATAATTAAATGAAAATAAAACCTTGCAGTTTAATGTATCACGTGACGTAGAACCAGACCAGGCATCAAATAGTTCGTTACGACTAGAAATCCATTAAAATATAGCCTCAAACCGAACATTTCGTAACGCGGTGTTTATAAGCAATGCTTCCATCAGCGTCTCACGTCCTGTACATCTGCATCACTACCTCCTAATATGATTATCTCAATTCAGAACTCGACAGCTTCAATAGCGGTTTAATTGCTGCAGGTGTTATAAGGTAAGTATGCCTAAGCCAGTTTTTCAAACGAAATAAATGGATCTGCCCAGAGTCATTGCCGCAATGATATTAGTGACTATGTTGTGTTTTTGTAGAGAATACATACCCTGGCTAATAGAGGAATGGCTGTTTAATTGGTTTCCATTTTAGGCACTGTTACGGAAATGCATATTTTTCTGAATAACGTAAAGTATCATTAACCCATCACAAAATATTAACCGCCTCATATACAGAGCTAACAACCGGTATTATTTGTACTCAAAGCTCAGAGCTCTTAAAACGGAATTTTCCTCAGTCTCAAAAAATATACTTTCAGCTCTTAGGCTCTTATACCGGAATTTTATTTTTTAGAAAAGTGTCTACTTGACGAGGGCTCTAAATGTCTATTTCACGAGATCTGTTCATTACATCCTGTTTGTCAAAATGTCTATTTCACGAGGGCTCTTTATTCCATCCAGCATGTGGAAATGTCTATTTCACGAGAGCTGTTCATTACATCCTGTTTGTCAAAATGTCTATTTCACGAGGGTTGTTTATTACATACTGTTTGTGAAAATGTCTATTTCACGAGAGCTGTTCATTACATCCTGTTTGTGAAAATGTCTATTTCACGAGAGCTGTTCATTACATCCTGTTTGTGAAAATGTCTATTTCACGAGGGTTGTTTATTACATCCTGTGTGTAGAAATGTCTATTTCACGAGGGCTGTTCATTACATCCTGTGTGTGGAAATGTTTATTTCACGAGGGCTGTTCATTTTATCAAGTATGTGGAAATGTATATTTCACGAGGGCTGTTCATCACATCCTGTGTGTTGAAGTGTATATTTCACGAGGGAAGTTGGATTGGAAAGACCGCATGAGCGGGAGAGTGCGCGGACAGTACATTGTATGTACATTTGAAGGTTGTATAGCTAAGGGACAGGTACCAAAGGAAGTTGAAAGAATACACACGTTAATTGGTGCCGTGACTGGATGCAAAACGTGTGAATTGAAAAAAATAACAACATCTACATAAATTGACGCTGAAGTATCGATGTATTCAGTATATGAAGAAAGTGAAAGTACTAAAAGACGTATGGTATCTATACCATGGAAAAGCCCACGGAGGGGATTTTATGATTAATTAGACTTGACTAAAGTGACACTTTACAGCCGACTAAAACCTAGACGACCAGACCGGTTTTGGAGAAGACTGAAGTACCAAAAGCTGAAAAAGGAGCACCAGCATCATAAGTATCTACGAAACAGCAGCATCAGTTAATGAACAACTAATTAGACATATGTTTCCCTCTATTCATTCTGGGGTCTGGGGACAGATCCGAAGCGACACTGGTATTTATCAGCTGTCGTCCCTGGTATTCATTAGCTGTCGTCCCTGGTATTTACTGTATCAGCTATCGTCCCTGGTATTTACTGTACCAGCTGTCGTCCATAGTATTCATCAGCTATCGTCCTTGGTATTCATCAGCTATTGTCCATAGTATTCATCAGCTATCGTCCCTGGTATTTATCAGCTGTCGTCCCTGGTATTCATCAGCTGTCGTCCTTGGTATTCATCAGCTATCGTCCCTGGTATTTATCAGCTGTCGTCCCTGGTATTCATCAGCTGTTGTCCCTGGTATTCATTAGCTATCGTCCCTGGTATTTACTGTACCAGCTGTCGTCCCTAGTATTCATCAGCTATCGTCCTTGGTATTCATCAGCTGTCGTCCTTGGTATTCATCAGCTGTCGTCCTTGGTATTCATCAGCTATCGTCCCTGGTATCTATCAGCTGTCGTCCCTGATATCTATCAGCTGTCGTCCCTGGTATTTATCAGCTGTCGTCCCTGGTATTCATCAGCTGTCGTCCTTGGTATTCATCAGCTGTCGTCCCTGATATCTATCAGCTATCGTCCCTGATATCTATCAGCTATCGTCCCTGGTATTTATCAGCTGTCGTCCCTGGTATTCATCAGCTGTCGTCCTTGGTATTCATCAGCTATCGTCCCTGGTATTTATCAGCTGTCGTCCCTGATATCTATCAGCTGTCGTCCCTGGTATTTATCAGCTGTCGTCCCTGGTATTCATCAGCTGTCGTCCTTGGTATTCATCAGCTATCGTCCCTGGTATTCATCAGCTGTCGTCCCTATCGTATTTATCAGGTTTCGACCTCGATAGTTTTCACTTTTCGAGCACGGTATTTATCAGCAATCATCACATGCCCTTCTAGACAGGTCAACGCTCAACTACAGGCCCGGGGACAGAACCGAAAGCCTCTCACAGGAGCAAACGCTCAACTAAAGTCCAGAGGATATAACTCATAACCTTCCTCACAGTGACAAACGTTCAACTAAAGACCATGGGACAACACCAAAAGCCTTCCTCACAGGAGAAAACGCTCAACTAAAGGCCAGACGTGTTGTACAAGTATCACCGCAGACATTGGAAAGGGGAAGTTGTCTAGAAGAAGCAGAAAAGATGATTACCAAATTTAGTCGCCTCTTTCCATCGTGCAATGAGGGCAGCATATGCAATTATCGCGCCCTACCTGCAGGACTATTATACCTTTTGTACCATAAAATATTTTGAACTATACAACACTGTGAAAATAATATCAACATGGCTTGATCAAATGTATCCAGTAAGTACAGTACAGACAAAATAGGAAATATTTCATTTGTTGATTATCCTTCCCATGGCCAACATATCGTTCATAAAAAATACATTGGATTTCTGTCTGTATTTCGTCTGCAGTATTCTCTTCCAGGAAGACCAGGTATAGTTCTACATGTATCAGTGTGTCCATTTCCTGAATAATTCAATAAAATGCCTGATTGAATAGTATTATAAATCTAATAGTTTATGGAATGAATACGCTACGTTAAGCATGAACTGTAGAGAGATTAAGTTTTTATGACATTCCCCGGATAAATAAAACGATATTAGAATCCAACATCAGAAACATGTGTTATGTAATTCAATTTACTAAAACCGGTCTTCGGACCAGGTTATCCGGAATCACCGTATATGTCACTCTAATTCAGATGTAAATGGTACAATTGTACACCGCCTGTAGTCCTTGTCAGCGTAATTGTTTTACTGTGTGAAAAGGTATAGAGAGAAACGAAACCGAAATCTACTGGGCAGACAAAAACCCAGTCTGATAGATAATGATCAATAAACTGTGGAGGGATTTCCATGACAGGTATTTTAGGATTATCATATTTGCGTATTTTGATACTGATCTATGTCCGTCTTTGGGTTCTTTTTTGGTTCCTAGAGCGATTGGCGTTTCCACATTTTGTTCCGACTTTCATCACGTTTGATGTTTCCGCTCTGTCAATTTTTGTCAGGTTGTTTCAGCTTTAGTTATTTTTGAAGTTCCACACTAATATCAGTTTTATCATATTTGTTGTGATTTTCAGCACGTGTGTAAGACATTTCAGAGCCTTTATCAGTTGTTTGATATATATTTGCGTTGGAATAATATCACGTTCAAAATCAATTTCATGAAAGCTTTTGTTGGATTGGTTGAACATCGCAATTCATATTTGAATTACTTTATGGACTGTTGGGAAATTGGATGTGGTTTTGACAAAGATGTGAAGTATTTGTGTACAAACCAACACAATAACCAAATTCATTTATGTACTTCTGCAGTTGTTTGATATTTTGTCCCGGTTATATCGATTTTGAGATAGAATTACGGTCTCGTGTTTATGTTGATATTATCTGTTGTTGTTGTTGTTGTTGTTGTTGTTGTTGTTGTTGTTGTCGTCTTACGTGTACCACTTTTAAAGGCCAATCGGTGCACTGGAAAGTATAAGGATATGCCGTTTATTTAGGTTTTTAATTGCTATCACAATATATTGCAAGATATCTATTTATCATTTTATTTGATTTATAAAGAAGATATAGATGGATGATCTTTATTTCCCCATTTCAGGAGATTACAGTTAATCGAATAGGTATAAAATATATAAGTATCTTGACAGCAAGCAATCTTTATTAGGAAATCAACTTAATTAATTCATAAAAATTTCACAATTTGGTAAACAATAGGATCGTACATACTGTACAACACGTCATTTCACTATACAGTGGAACCGTGCCATTACAATAGATTGGCGTCACCATTTGTCGCCCAATAGACACGTTGTAAACGCGATTAACGAGCAGTTTAATGACGTCGAAATTTTAGCCTCGGACATTTTACAGTAGGAAATAGGGAGAGAAGATAAATCGATCAATCCTGGTAAGAAGACAGGGGAATCACAGCCCAAGGGATACGATTTTGAGGTTCTGTTCTTTGCAAAGCCGGCTTTTACTAATCCTCCAGATCGGATTTAACTGTGCATGTCACACAGCGAATAATGTACATGTAGGTCTGTCTGTACAAAACGACATTATACCACAATATCTGTCGGGTGACGTAGTCTATTATAGTAGATATAGCATTGTTTATCTTGGTATTGTGAATGTATCAGTACAGTTAGGAATTGAACTTGTAATGGAACATTTTGTTGTGATGTAGTTAACCTGATGAAAAGATAAAACAGTTTGAACGAGAGTGTACAATGTACATAGGTTCTAGTATAATGGTCGAGCATGTACGTCCACAGCAATAACACAAGCTCGCAGTAATACACATTAAACCGAGTTTGCCGTATCATGCCCCCTAATTGAAACTAAGTACATTATAAGGACTGAATTGTACTGAATATGGTACGATTCGTGAATTTCGTATCTAAAGTCGAGAACTCGCGCTGTCATCTTCTGTTAATGCTGACGTGAACTCTGCCATCGTCTTCACCCTTTTTTCAGTGATGTTGTCTGACTGTGTAGCGGTGATATTGATCTTTACTGATTTTAACGACGAAGGTGTGTTCCTGCTCCTGAGCAGCATTTGAAGCGGTCAGATAAAATGTGTATATCTGATGTTGGTTTCAAACTCATTTTACTTGATTGTTTAGGCCTTTTATTTCCTCTACAGCGTGGCCCTGGTTATACAAGTTAGTTTTAAATGTATCTTAAGTACGGGATGAATTTAAATTGACTAATTTCCTCTCAGCGCCTATAAGTAAGGTATTCAGATTGAGCGGTGACAAATTACTGTATTCAGGTTAGGTAGACGTACAATGCAGCGTGCTAAAACTATATTCCGAGAGTACGCACTTTTGTCAGATAAACGCGAAATAAGCGGAAACAAAAATAAACGGACGCGATGAGCCATCGTAATTAAGTGTTATTTGTGGAGATGACATTTTGTAAAATGTTCTATTGACACAGATATAATGATGTAAGCATCATCTCTTAAATTATGACATAACTACGCATGTGCAAAGATATATGCGGATACGTAGTCACCCACGACTTTGTGTTTAGTTTAAAGACAAATATCTCCTACACTGTTATTATCCCTCTGAAATTATTGTTAATGTACCTACTACGGTTAGATCAGATGGAATCGTCTACTCTATCATAACTACTACGGTTAGATGACACAGAATCGTCTACTCTATCATAACTACTACGGTTAGATGACACAGAATCGTCTACTCCATCATAACTACTACGGTTAGATGATATAGAATCGTTTACTCTATCATAACTACTACGGTTAGATGACACAGAATCGTCTACTCTATCATAACTACTACGGTTAGATCAGATAGAATCGTCTACTCTATCATAACTACTACGGTTAGATGGCACAGAATCGTCTACTCTATCATAACTACTACGGTTAGATCAGATAGAATCGTCTACTCTATCATAACTACTACGGTTAGATGACACAGAATCGTCTACTTTATCATAACTACTACGGCTAGATGACACAGGATCGTCTACTCTATCATAACTACTACGGTTATATGATATAGAATCGTCTACTCTATCATAACTACTACGGTTAGATGATATAGAATCGTCTACTCTATCATAACTACTACGGTTAGATGAGATAGAATCGTCTACTCTATCATAACTACTACGGTTAGATGACGCAGAATCGTCTACTCTATCATAACTACTACGGTTAGATGATGCAGAATCGTCTACTCTATCATAACTACTACGGTTAGATGATATAGAATCGTCTACTCTATCATAAATACTACGGTTAGATGACACAGAATCGTCTACTCTATCATAACTACTACGGTTAGATGACACAGAATCGTTTACTCTATCATAACTACTACGGTTAGATGACACAGAATCGTCTACTCTATCATAACTACTACGGTTAGATGACACAGAATCGTCTACTCTATCATAACTACTACGGTTAGATGACACAGAATCGTCTACTCTATCATAACTACTACGGTTAAATGACACAGAATCGTCTACTTTATCATAACTATTACGGTTAGATGAGATAGAATCGTCTACTCTATCATAAATACTACGGTTAGATGACACAGAATCGTCTACTCTATCATAACTACTACGGTTAGATGACACAGAATCGTCTACTCTATCATAACTACTACGGTTAGATGACACAGAATTGTCTACTCTATCATAACTACTACGGTTAGATGACACAGAATCGTCTACTCTATCATAACTACTACGGCTAGATGACACAGAATCGTCTACTCTATCATAACTACTACGGTTAGATGACACAGAATCGTCTACTCTATCATAACTACTACGGTTAGATGATATAGAATCGTCTACTCTATCATAACTACTACGGTTAGATGACACATAATCGTCTACTCTATCATCATTACTATCGTTCGATGATATAGAATCGTCTACTCTATCATAACCACGACGGTTAGATGATATAGAATCGTCTACTCTATCATAACTACTACGGTTAGATGATATAGAATCGTCTACTCTATCATAACTACTACGGTTAGATGAGATAGAATCGTCTACTCTATCATAACTACTACGGTTAGATGACACAGAATCGTCTACTCTATCATAACTACTACGGTTAGATGACACAGAATCGTCTACTCTATCATAACTACTACGGTTAGATGACACAGATTCGTCTATTCTATCATAACTACTACGGTTAGATGACACAGAATCGTCTACTCTATCATAACTACTACGGTTAGATGATATAGAATCGTCTACTCTATCATAACTACTACGGTTAGATGATATAGAATCGTCTACTCTATCATAACTACTACGGTTAGATGACACAGAATCGTCTATTCTATCATAACTACTACGGTTATATGATATAGAATCGTCTACTCTATCATAACTACTACGGTTAGATGAGATAGAATCGTCTACTCTATCATAACTACTACGGCTAGATGACACAGAATCGTCTACTCTATCATAACTACTACGGTTAGATGACACAGAATCGTCTACTCTATCATAACTACTACGGTTAGATGATGCAGAATCGTCTACTCTATCATAACTACTACGGTTAGATGATATAGAATCGTCTACTCTATCATAACTACTACGGTTAGATGACACAGAATCGTCTACTCTATCATAACTACTACGGTTAGATGACACAGAATCGTCTACTCTATCATAACTACTACGGTTAGATGACACAGAATCGTCTACTCTATCATAACTACTACGGTTAGATGACACAGAATTGTCTACTCTATCATAACTACTACGGTTAGATGACACAGAATCGTCTACTCTATCATAACTACTACGGCTAGATGACACAGAATCGTCTACTCTATCATAACTACTACGGTTAGATGACACAGAATCGTCTACTCTATCATAACTACTACGGTTAGATGATATAGAATCGTCTACTCTATCATAACTACTACGGTTAGATGACACAGAATCGTCTACTCTATCATCATTACTATCGTTCGATGATATAGAATCGTCTACTCTATCATAACCACGACGGTTAGATGATATAGAATCGTCTACTCTATCATAACTACTACGGTTAGATGATATAGAATCGTCTACTCTATCATAACTACTACGGTTAGATGAGATAGAATCGTCTACTCTATCATAACTACTACGGTTAGATGACACAGAATCGTCTACTCTATCATAACTACTACGGTTAGATGACACAGAATCGTCTACTCTATCATAACTACTACGGTTAGATGACACAGATTCGTCTATTCTATCATAACTACTACGGTTAGATGACACAGAATCGTCTACTCTATCATAACTACTACGGTTAGATGATATAGAATCGTCTACTCTATCATAACTACTACGGTTAGATGATATAGAATCGTCTACTCTATCATAACTACTACGGTTAGATGACACAGAATCGTCTATTCTATCATAACTACTACGGTTATATGATATAGAATCGTCTACTCTATCATAACTGCTACGGTTAGATGAGATAGAATCGTCTACTCTATCATAACTACTACGGCTAGATGACACAGAATCGTCTACTCTATCATAACTACTACGGTTAGATGACACAGAATCGTCTACTCTATCATAACTACTACGGTTAGATGATGCAGAATCGTCTACTCTATCATAACTACTACGGTTAGATGATATAGAATCGTCTACTCTATCATAACTACTACGGTTAGATGACACAGAATCGTCTACTCTATCATAACTACTACGGTTAGATGACACAGAATCGTCTACTCTATCATCATTACTACCGTTCGATGATATAGAATCGTCTACTCTATCATAACCACTACGGTTAGATGATATAGAATCGTCTACTCTATCATAACTACTACGGTTAGATGATATAGAATCGTCTACTCTATCATAACTACTACGGTTAGATGACACAGAATCGTCTACTCTATCATAACTACTACGGTAAGATGATATAGAATCGTCTACTCTATCATAACTACTACGGTTAGATGATATAGAATTGTCTACTCTATCATAACTACTACGGTCAGATGACACAGAATCGTCTACTCTATCATAACCACTACGGTTAGATGACACAGAATCGTCAACTCCATCATAACTACTACGGTTATATGATATAGAATCGTCTACTCTATCATAACCACTACGGTTAGATGATATAGAATCGTCTACTCTATCATAACTATTACGGTTAGATGACACAGAATCGTCTACTCTATCATAACTACTACGGTTAGATGACATAGAATCGTCTACTCTATCATAACTACTACGGTTAGATGACACAGAATCGTCTACTCTATCATAACTACTACGGTTAGATGAGATAGAATCGTCTACTCTATCATAACTACTACGGTTAGATGACACAGAATCGTCTACTCTATCATAACTACTACGGTTAGATGATATAGAATCGTCTACTCTATCATAACTACTACGGTTAGATGATATAGAATCGTCTACTCTATCATAACTACTACGGTTAGATGACACAGAATCGTCTACTCTATCATAACTACTACGGTTAGATGACACAGAATCGTCTACTCTATCATAACTACTACGGTTAGATGACACAGAATCGTCTACTCTATCATAACTACTACGGTTAGATGACACAGAATCGTCTACTCTATCATAACTACTACGGTTAGATGACACAGAATCGCTACTCTATCATAACTACTAAGGTTAGATGACACAGAATCGTCTACTCTATCATAACTACTACGGTTAGATGACACAGAATCGTCTACTTTATCATAACTACTACGGTTAGATGAGATAGAATCGTCTACTCTATCATAACTACTACGGTTAGATGACACAGAATTGTCTACTCTATCATAACTACTACGGTTAGATGACACAGAATCGTCTACTCTATCATAACTACTACGGTTAGATGACACAGAATCGTCTACTCTATCATAACTACTACGGTTAGATGACACAGAATCGTCTACTCTGTCATAACTACTACGGTTAGATGACACTGAATCGTCTACTCTATCATAACTACTACGGTTAGATGACACAGAATCGTCTACTCTATCATAACTACTACGGTTAGATGACACAGAATCGTCTACTCTATAATAACTACTACGGTTAGATGATATAGAATCGTCTACTCTATCATAACTACTACGGTCAGATGACACAGAATCGTCTACTCTATCATCATTACTACCGTTCGATGATATAGAATCGTCTACTCTATCATAACCACTACGGTTAGATGATATAGAATCGTCTACTCTATCATAATTACTACGGTTAGATGACACAGAATCGTCTACTCTATCATAACTACTACGGTTAGATGACACAGAATCGTCTACTCTATCATCATTACTACCGTTCGATGATATAGAATCGTCTACTCTATCATAACCACTACGGTTAGATGATATAGAATCGTCTACTCTATCATAATTACTACGGTTAGATGACACAGAATCGTCTACTCTATCATAACTATTACGGTTAGATGACACAGAATCGTCTACTCCATCATAACTACTACGGTTATATGATATAGAATCGTCTACTCTATCATAACCACTACGGTTAGATGATATAGAATCGTCTACTCTATCATAACTACTACGGTTAGATGATATAGAATCGTCTACTCTATCATAACTACTACGGTTAGATGATATAGAATCGTCTACTCTATCATAACTACTACGGTTAGATGACACAGAATCGTCTATTCTATCATAACTACTACGGTTATATGATATAGAATCGTCTACTCTATCATAACTACTACGGTTAGATGAGATAGAATCGTCTACTCTATCATAACTACTACGGTTAGATGACACAGAATCGTCTACTCTATCATAACTACAACGGTTAGATGATGCATAATCGTCTACTCTATCATAACTACTACGGTTAGATGATATAGAATCGTCTACTCTATCATAACTACTACGGTTAGATGACACAGAATCGTCTACTCTATCATAACTACTACGGTTAGATGACACAGAATCGTCTACTCTATCATAACTACTACGGTTAGATGACACAGAATCGTCTACTCTATCATAACTACTACGGTTAGATGACACAGAATCGTCTACTCTATCATAACTACTACGGTTAGATGACACAGAATCGTCTACTTTATCATAACTACTACGGTTAGATGAGATAGAATCGTCTATTCTATCATAACTACTACGGTTAGATGACACAGAATCGTCTACTCTATCATAACTACTACGGTTAGATGACACAGAATCGTCTACTCTATCATAACTACTACGGTTAGATGACACAGAATTGTCTACTCTATCATAACTACTACGGTTAGATGACACAGAATCGTTTACTCTATCATAACTACTACGGTTAGATGACACAGAATCGTCTACTCTATCATAACTACTACGGTTAGATGACACTGAATCGTCTACTCTATCATAACTACTACGGTTAGATGATATAGAATCGTCTACTCTATCATAACTACTACGGTCAGATGACACAGAATCGTCTACTCTATCATCATTACTACCGTTCGATGATATAGAATCGTCTACTCTATCATAACCACTACGGTTAGATGATATAGAATCGTCTACTTTATCATAATTACTACGGTTAGATGACACAGAATCGTCTACTCTATCATAACTACTACGGTTAGATGACACAGAATCGTCTACTCTATCATCATTACTACCGTTCGATGATATAGAATCGTCTACTCTATCATAACCACTACGGTTAGATGATATAGAATCGTCTACTCTATCATAACTACTACGGTAAGATGATATAGAATCGTCTACTCTATCATAACTACTACGGTTAGATGATATAGAATCGTCTACTCTATCATAACTACTACGGTTAGATGACACAGAATCGTCTACTCTATCATAACTACTACGGTAAGATGATATAGAATCGTCTACTCTATCATAACTACTACGGTTAGATGACACAGAATCGTCTACTCTATCATAACTACTACGGTTAGATGACACAGAATCGTCTACTCTATCATAACTACTACGGTTAGATGATATAGAATTGTCTACTCTATCATAACTACTACGGTTAGATGACACAGAATCGTCTACTCTATCATAACCACTACGGTTAGATGACACAGAATCGTCAACTCCATCATAACTACTACGGTTATATGATATAGAATTGTCTACTCTATCATAACCACTTCGGTTAGATGATATAGAATCGTCTACTCTATCATAACTACTACGGTTAGATGACACAGAATCGTCTACTCTATCATAACTACTACGGTTAGATGACATAGAATCGTCTACTCTATCATAACTACTACGGTTAGATGACACAGAATCGTCTACTCTATCATAACTACTACGGTTAGATGAGATAGAATCGTCTACTCTATAATAACTACTACGGTTAGATGACACAGAATCGTCTACTCTATCATAACTACTACGGTTAGATGATATAGAATCGTCTACTCTATCATAACTACTACGGTTAGATGATATAGAATCGTCTACTCTATCATAACTACTACGGTTAGATGACACAGAATCGTCTACTCTATCATAACTACTACGGTTAGATGACACAGAATCGTCTACTCTATCATAACTACTACGGTTAGATGACACAGAATCGTCTACTCTATCATAACTACTACGGTTAGATGACACAGAATCGTCTACTCTATCATAACTACTACGGTTAGATGACACAGAATCGTCTACTCTATCATAACTACTAAGGTTAGATGTCACAGAATCGTCTACTCTATCATAACTACTACGGTTAGATGACACAGAATCGTCTACTTTATCATAACTACTACGGTTAGATGAGATAGAATCGTCTACTCTATCATAACTACTACGGTTAGATGTCACAGAATTGTCTACTCTATCATAACTACTACGGTTAGATGACACAGAATCGTTTACTCTATCATAACTACTACGGTTAGATGACACAGAATCGTCTACTCTATCATAACTACTACGGTTAGATGACACAGAATCGTCTACTCTATCATAACTACTACGGTTAGATGACACAGAATCGTCTACTCTATCATAACTACTACGGTTAGATGACACAGAATCGTCTACTCTATCATAACTACTACGGTTAGATGACACAGAATCGTCTACTCTATAATAACTACTACGGTTAGATGATATAGAATCGTCTACTCTATCATAACTACTACGGTCAGATGACACAGAATCGTCTACTCTATCATCATTACTACCGTTCGATGATATAGAATCGTCTACTCTATCATAACCACTACGGTTAGATGATATAGAATCGTCTACTCTATCATAATTACTACGGTTAGATGACACAGAATCGTCTACTCTATCATAACTACTACGGTTAGATGACACAGAATCGTCTACTCTATCATCATTACTACCGTTCGATGATATAGAATCGTCTACTCTATCATAACCACTACGGTTAGATGATATAGAATCGTCTACTCTATCATAATTACTACGGTTAGATGACGCAGAATCGTCTACTCTATCATAACTATTACGGTTAGATGACACAGAATCGTCTACTCCATCATAACTACTACGGTTATATGATATAGAATCGTCAACTCTATCATAACCACTACGGTTAGATGATATAGAATCGTCTACTCTATCATAACTACTACGGTTAGATGACACAGAATCGTCTACTCTATCATAACTACTACGGTTAGATCAGATAGAATCGTCTACTCTATCATAACTACTACGGTTAGATGACACAGAATCGTCTACTCTATCATAACTACTACGGTTATATGATATAGAATCGTCTACTCTATCATAACTACTACGGTTAGATGACACAGAATCGTCTACTCTATCATAACTACTACGGTTAGATGAGATAGAATCGTCTACTCTATCATAACTACTACGGTTAGATGACACAGAATCGTCTACTCTATCATAACCACTACGGTTAACGGTAGATGACACAGAATCGTCTACTCTATCATAACTACTACGGTTAGATGACACAGAATCGTCTACTCTATCATAACTACTACGGTTAGATGATATAAAATCGTCTTCTTCATCATAATTACGACGTCGAACGTTTTCACAAATTTAAAAGCGACTAACCTGTCGGTCGATTGCACGGTAAAGTATATGTTTGTATATATTACTGTTGCGTCTACTAGACACGGTCACGGACGGTCCATTACCTCGGGTGGTGGCGATATACCGGAAATGGTCTGGAGAAGAGATTAAGTTACGTAACTGTTGTCGTCTGGACCCGTTAATGTCGCCGTATCGATGGATTCAGGTCCTAATGTAAAGGAATAGACGCGCTAATCTAGAGGGCAGTTAAGTGAAACATCTAACCCAAGTGTTCAAATCGAAACCTGTAATTTGTCAGGCTTATCTTACTCGAGTGAGACCGAAGTATCCGTTGTCGTATGACAGATCAGCTATACTAAGACACAGTAAAAAACCTGTGTGCCTCAAACAGATGAAATATTAATTTAAACACTTTCATGGTGACTAATGCCGTCACTGTTTTATGCTTCGTCAGCTACGCCTGTAACAGGTATAAAATCCCAGCAGTTAATCCCATCTTGTGTTGTGGAATCATTCTATCTGTTCAGCATTTTACCTTCCCCCACTCCCCCTCCTTTTTTTTTTTACAAAATCTTTTTTTTTTCTTTTTTTTTGTGAAGCTGAAAAACATTACAAAACAATAACAACTAAAGCCAGTACAATATGATCACACAGGTACAAAAAGTAAGCAATTAAAAAAAATTTGAACAGGGTAGATTACATAATGTGTACATGTATTTCAATGATGACATAATACAAATTGTACATGTACGAAATGTAGTATATTAAGTGTAAAGACATACATAATTTCCTGTTATATCGGAGATACGTTTTGTAATCTTTAGAATTACGAAACAAAATTTTGAATTATTTGTGTTTATTGATTTTCTCTGCTATTCTTTTTTTTGAACAAATGTTTCCTGTAAAACGCAAATAGTTTGTATTTTACTACACTTACAAGCTTAAGCACACAATGCTTGCCGTTTGATCAACACATAGGGGATCTAGTGTTGACAAGTGACATGTAGCGATTTAAATAAATAACAATCTCACACAAAACAGCAAAACGAATTTAGATACTTCAAATCGTGAAGAATATCCGCACGGGAATGATCTGGTGGAACACTATATTTGGCATGTTTATCAATGCATGTTGTAAAAGGTAAAAGTTCTAAAGATAAGTTGTTTGTAGAATATACACAGGCTATATGTTTTAGAGATCGTTATCGATATGTAGAAAATGCTTATTTATCTATTTTGCTACCAATCCTCGAACACGCAACGACAGCACACATACATGTATGGTGATGTTGAGATTCTGTTAAGAAATCATCAAGTTGTACACAAACTTAGCATGGAAGTCTAGTGTCAACACAGCCAACATAATTTATGTCTGCTGTCAGCAAAGTAAGCATGGAAGTCCACTCTCTGTACAGTAAACATGAAAGTCCACTCTCTGTACAGTAAACATGGAAGTCCACTCTCTGTACAGTAAACATGGAAGTCCACACTCTGTACAGTAACCTTGGAAGTCCACACTCTGTACAGTAAACATGGAAGTCCACTCTCTGTACAGTAAACATGGAAGTCCACACTCTGTACAGTAAACATGGAAGTCCACACTCTGTACAGTAAACATGGAAGTCCACTCTCTGTACAGTAAACATGGAAGTCCACTCTATGTACAGTAACCATGGAAGTCCACTATCTGTACAGTAAACATGGAAGTCCACTCTGTGTACAGTAACCAGGTAAGTCCACTCTTTGTACAGTAACCATGGAAGTCCACTCTCTGTACAGTAAACATGGAAGTCCACTCTCTGTACAGTAAACATGGAAGTCCACTCTTTGTACAGTAAACATGGAAGTCCACTCTCTGTACAGTAACCATGGAAGTCCACTCTCTGTACAGTAAACATGAAAGTCCACTCTCTGTACAGTAAACATGGAAGTCCACTCTCTGTATAGTAAACATGGAAGTCCACACTCTGTACAGTAAACATGGAAGTCCACTCTTTGTACAGTAAACATGGATGTCCACTATCTGTACAGTAACCATGGAAGTCCACACTCTGTACAGTAAACATGGAAGTCCACTCTCTGTACAGTAAACATGGAAGTCCACACTCTGTACAGTAAACATGAAAGTCCACTCTCTGTACAGTAAACATGGAAGTCCACTCTCTGTACAGTAAACATGGAAGTCCACTCTCTGTACAGTAAACATGGAAGTCCACTCTCTGTACAGTAAACATGGACGTCCACTCTCTGTACAGTAAACATGGAAGTCCACTCTCTGTACAGTAACCATGGAAGTCCACTCTCTGTACAGTAAACATGGAAGTCCACTCTCTGTACAGTAAACATGGAAGTCCACTCTCTGTACAGTAAACATGGAAGTCCACTCTCTGTACAGTAAACATGGAAGCCAGCTGTCATCACAGTAACCATGGAAGTCCGCTGTCATCACAGTAACCATGACGGTCCTTTGTCATCACAGTAACCATGACAGTCCGCTGTTATCACAGTAACCATGACAGTCCGCTGTTATCACAGTAACCATGGAAGTCCGCTGTCATCACAGTAACCATGACAGTCCGCTGTTATCACAGTAACCATGGAAGTCCGCTGTCATCACAGTAACCATGGCGGTCCGCTGTCACCACAGTAACCACGATTTTGACACATCCAAGTGTTAAATTGCAAACAATACATATTAAAAATACCCATTGTATTGTTGTTGGTTTTCACACTTTTGTACCTTCATCACTTATTAAATGGATCCAACTGTACGTAAGTGACTGCATTTAAATTTTAAATGGATTTTAACAGCATACGTTCGCGGAACTCGTTTCTTCAACGCGCAATAAAATTTCTGGTAGTGACAGTAAAATTGTTTCCGGCAAAGGAAGAGCAGTCGTTTTTTAATTGGCGAGTAAAGTTAAATGTTTTATGCTCTGTATTGGTAAGTACCTGTATGTTAATCTATATTTCACGAGCGCAAACATGCCAGGGAGCTAACACCAAGTTTAATTAAATTCTCGAATACCGATAATGTTTGGTAAAGTGTTCACACACACATATATATATCTTTATTTATCTATTTTTTTTTTTTTTACATATTTAACTTTCTGAAGGAAGCCTACCGGAAATGAGATAGCTGGTGTTAATAATATATGTAGCAAATGATTCTGTATTTCCGGAACTCATTCTGCCCTCTATATTGACGGTACAGTCTTTCCAGTTATATCCATTTCCGTTTCCGCCCTATTACTGTACACATGCTATCTTTGTTCATAATAAGAATAATATCATTCGAATCATGAATAATTTCAGAATTCTACCTTTGCATATTTGTCACATTTGTCACATTTGTTTCGTTATTTATATTTAAAACGTTCTTAAAAATACCTCCTATCGACAGGGTAAATCTGAGGTGACATTGAAGTATTCTGCACTTCGCATGATCTCAGTGACGTCTTCTGAAAAGCCATGTATAACATCAACACCATACCACGTCGACCACGGGAAGGACACCTGTGCCCCTTTGGGTAGTCACTAGTATTTGATCTTATTACCGATCTCACCAAACATGATGTTACTAGAACGTCGATCATTTCGTCCTGCCTTATAAGGGTATTCACTAGTTGTCAATAAAATCTACACCATTATCGTGTGTCGCCATTCGCATTTCATAAAAAAGATAGGTTTCATGTTTGGAATGCGGAATGGTAGTGTACGGAGCTGTAAAAATCAAATTCTCTAACAGCAAAGACGTTTTAAGAAACAGATGTTGAAGGTGGAGGTATTCAACATTACATTGATTCCACTTGTGAAGTAAACAGTATCCCAGTATGGCTGATTCCCTGACTTTATAGTACTATGAATGACAGTAACAAGTTTTGATAATGGTTCACTTGAGCAATGGTTAACTGGTTAGTTTCATTGAATATCGAAACATGAAGCAGTTGACAAGATTATAGCGTAGGTTTTATAGTTCGATCAGTAGAAATTATAGGGAACCTTATCTGACTATTATTTTCCCATTTTCTCTTTTATTTTCCCATCAACTCTATTATTTCCCTTTATCTGTATTATTTCCCATTATTTCTATTATTTTCACTTGTCTATATTATTTCCCTCTATCTGTATTATTTCCAATCATCCCTTTTATTTCCCCATTTTCTCTATTATTTCCCATTATTTCTATTATTTTCCCATTATTTTTATTATTTCGCATTATCTGTTTTATTTCCACTTGTCTATATTATTTCCCATTATCTCTATTAAACTGCATTATTTCTATTATTTTTCCATTTTCTCTACTATTTCCATTTGTCTCTATTATTGCCCTATTATCTATATTATTTCCCATTATTAGTCCCCTGCCGTTTGAAAAACGGGGGTACTATAGGTTTACCCTCCGTCCGTCCGTCCTTCCGTTTGTCAGTCTGTCTGTCTGTCTGTCACGCAATAGTTGGCCGGACAACTCCTCCTAAAGTACTACTCCGATCTTAACGAAACTCGGTATACATAATCAGTATAACATGTAGTTGTGCATCCAACATTTGTTTTTTTCGAAAAACCATTTTTCAAAAAAAAAAAAAAAAAAAAATGGGAAATGAATAGGTGCACTTCTAGCTCAAGCAGGATAGTATTGCAGGATAGTATTGCTGTTGCAATACTATCCATCCTTGTTTCTATTATTTCCCCATCATCTCTGTTTTCACATAACCGTTGAATTGCGATGTGTTATGAAACCATGCACAAGCTATATGTTGATCATTTTGTCAAACGGCGCAGAGTTAATAAGGCCTACGCACTTTCTGAAATTTTAAAATAAAAGGATTGTATAAAATAAACATGCATTATTTTCCCATTGTATTAATTGTTTTGTTATAAGGGGGGGGGGGGGGGGGGGGGGGCAACTTCGAGTAAGTGTGTGTATGTGTATCGGAAGGGTAACAGTGTGGGATTGTTACGTCAGTAAAAAACAAAAAAAACCAAAAAACAGCCCTTCACAATAGATCAACTACTCGTCTACTATGACCTTGGGATTTTTTTCAGAAAGACATAACTATAAATGGCGGCATTGACTTTTGCAGAGAAGGAAGAAACGATCGCCTGGCAAACGTTTATGACTGAACACCTTTCTCTAATAAATATTAGGCCTCTCATATCAATCGTTAAATGTAAAGCATTTTTGAAATGACCTTGAAATGTCAGCAATATATATTTGGTGGAATTTTATATAATCCACAGAGAATGCCAACGTTAAAACAAAATCCATATTCTAAAACAAAATCCATATTCTAAAGCAAAATTCATATTCTAAAGCAAAATTCATATTCTAAAGCAAAATTCATAAAACGAGAGCAAACTACGAATAAGAAGCATAGATTTATATGGGGACCATTGAAAAGGTACATTGTACAAGAAGACTATAACCAGATACTCCGGAAGAGTAAGCGTCTTCTGGTTCATAGACGACATCGGCCATACAAACCGGGTTCTTCTTTTTATGGTTACACAATCACCATCATAAGGTTGATGATTATGACTATCGGTAAATTGTATAACGTATCGGGCCTGTGTAATTTGTCGGAGGAGTATTTACAGTTAAGTTATACTCTCAAAATGAGAACTAGGGTGGTGACAACGGAACCACCAGGCATATTAACTTTTTATTTGTACAAAGGTTTTGTTGCCACAGCCGTATTGAACACAATTTATAATATACCTTGATAGTGCTAGGTACAATAAGGAGTTTCACGTCAACTGTCCAGCTTTACTGTGTAACGGATCGGATTATCTTTTACCTGTGTAACTATATTTTATCAAATCATAATTCAAAACCAGAAGTTTCCAAGATTACATCAACACTAGGAAATATCGTTTGTATCGATGCTACAATTTTCTATCGTATGTGGACTTGTAAGGGTGTCAGGTAGCGGAGTCTTTCCGAGACAACTTCTCAATATCCATGAAATATTGATAAATCCTGTAGACTTTAAGACGTATCCCTGTGTGCGTATAAGTGTATTTACATACTGATATACATGTTTTCTCCGGAGAGGGTGTCACTGATAATGGACTGTTTCGACAGACTTAGGTGGTATATTATGTCACAACATGGACATGTTCTCCAGACAAAATAGCACCAAGAACACGTCGATGGAAGACGAACGTGTTTGGTGATAGAGAGCGGAGATGGCCGGGGATACAACAGCGTCCACTTAATTTTTGCTCTGCCAACCGAGAGAAGATAAAAGAGTCGACCAATCCTATTGTCGATACTGTCAGCTTAATATGGTCTCATTTAGACACATTTAACATGCATGTTTATATTTAAATTTCAAAAGTTAAGAAACAAACATAGGAAAATGACTGTTTCAGCAAACGTTTACTCTTTAAATAAAAACTATTTCATTTTTTTCTATCTTCATATGCTGGTGTCATTGAGAACGAAAGCTTTCTAGGGACAATATGCCACAGACATCTAAATAACCCTCTAGTGGCAGGCTCATCAGCCAAGAGGATGGTACCAGGTGGACGGATATTTAGGATTATTGTAATAGCGGTTGTTGACGCGAGGACAGCGTTGATGATGGCCCGCACCGTTTACCCCCAAATTACTGATACTTCCGGAGCAAACCTTGTTAACTTCCTCTGGAGTTCTGATCCCTGGGTTTTAGGATAATTCGTTTAGCATTGTCTTCATGTGATGCATATATTCGTATCTTCTCTTCTCAGACTTACAGGGAATTGACTCGTAAAACACAATATTATAATAGAGGGATGTGTTCATCGATTAGTGAAACGTTGAATTGACAGCAACGCTAGGTCGAGTTTCATTATATATACACACACCACTCAAACAGCACCGCTTATAAACACTACAACACGTCCTTCTGTATCAGTCGAGCACGTGTAGGCACGCGGAACACATTCAGTCCGGACATACCAACATACTAGTACTAACGACATGTACCGACAGATCGGACAAAGTGGAATACATCATGATACAGTCAAACCCTGCACCACTACTTCAAAAGAACTTTCAAACGGCATTCTATCTGTTTGCCGTATAAGAGGCTTATAATTGCCTTTGTTTTCCATAAACAGTTTGTGGTGTGTTCTGGTTGTCGAGTTTTCATTTTAAGAGGATTTGTGTTTCATGATTTTTGGTTCAATAGTTTTTTTTTTTATCACCGACTAGTCTATGATGCTGATAACAACTGTCGAGGGAGTTCAGGACAATCCGAAGTGGCTTGGTTTGAATGATTTACCAATGATTCCCAAAGCTTGGTGATGATAGATGTTACCTGGAGATTTAAGCCTCAAGCTTTATGCCATTAGGGAGATTGCTAGAAATGATTGCATGCCTGGTGAGGAATAATTCATCATACAACACACATATATAATCGTTGCGCCACAAGAGGCCTTGATACTTGAAGATAACTTCTTCATTTTTAAGGATTTTTCTTTCTCAATTGCAGTTTCTATACTGGGACTAACCAAGGACGTTTATATTCGGTTGTTAGAATCCTAAGTCAATACACCGAGCAGTTTATCCCACTCCAAGTACAGAGTAAGTATAACTGTTTTAAATATTTAGGAACACTCATTGTTTCTTAGAAACCAGACTGTAGGATTGGAACTAAGATTATAGATATAGCAGTACAAGGGGCAAGGATAATAATGATATACCTATCAGTAGATGGAAACGAACCAGCATAGGTGATAACAGTGTATTATGTATTATTTGATATTTAAGCTACACTTGTATTCAACATTGTCGGTCAGTTGTATATATGTGCTTGGATTCCAATACAATGAAGAATGGTTCGAGTTTACAAATAAAACCCAACTTTGAATATTTACGTTTTTCCATACACTGTTCTATATATAGTTTAATTCACCAATATTATGCACTCTTTTAAATAACTCTATCTTCTCCATCAATTTAATTTATCATCTAAAGTCATAATATGATACGTCAAAGAAACTAATGGCACCATTTTAGATGATTCCATCGACTCCATAAATCTAATTTATAATCTAAAGTCGAGCGAGTTTTTACAATGATCAGGGGATCGGAACTGAAGCGAGGTGTGCTATGTTGCTATGAAGATAGGCTCGAAAGTATCATAAAACCTTTATTGATTCAATTTCATATTATCCATTAATTAATCTATCCCGCTATCGATTAATGTAAAGTTCTCTATCTGTATCAAGTTCTACTACTAGGTACTAACCAGGTTATCCCACTATCCATTAATCCAGTTTTTCTACTGTAAACTGATTCAGTTACCGAATTATTTCTAATCAGTTCCACCTACTTCATACTAAGTACTGCTTCGTTTTTTAATAGCCCTACTGTTCCTCTACTCAAGTTGCAGTTGCCCCATCATATTTTAATTCAGTTGCCCTCAGTATATTTGCAATATACTTGCCCCAGTATATATTTAACCCAGTTCTTCACTATATTTTAATACATTTGCTCCAAGACATTTTAATCCAGTTGTCCCACTGTATTTTAAATACATTTGCTCCAAGACATTTTAATCCAGTTGTCCCACTGTATTTTAAATACATTTGCTCCAAGACATTTTAATCCAGTTGTCCCACTTCATGTATATGTTAAATCCAATTACACCACAATATTTTTATCCAGTTTTTTCACCATACGAGACTCACAACTTATCAATCAGCCCTCGTATCTTTAATTCAATTGCTCCATATTTTAATCGTTGCTGAATTATCTTACATGTTAAGCCAAGTTGCTCTATTATCTTTTAATGCAGTGTTCTTCAAGCCTAGTTACCCCCACAGTACTCTAAACAGATTCTACTCCTAAAGTCACTGACGAGTCCAGAAAGGGACAGCATTTAGCTTTCTTGACTCGTCAATGACGATAGCGACACCATACAGCTGTTTTGTCCTTTCTAGACTCGTCAGTGACATTAGAGACACCAAACAGCTGTTTGGTCCTTTCTGGACTCGTCAGTGACGATAGCGACATCATACAGCTGTTTGGTCCTTTCTGGACTCGTCAGTGACATTAGAGACACCAAACAGTTGTTTGGTCCTTTATGGACTCGTCAGTGACGTTAGCGACATCATACAGCTGTTTCCTCCTTTCTGGACTCGTCAGTGACGTTAGCGACATCATACAGCTGTTTGGTCCTTTCTGGACTCGTCAGTGACGTTAGCGACATCATACAGCTGTTTGGTCCTTTCTGGACTCGTCAGTGACGTTAGCGACATCATACAGCTGTTTGGTCCTTTCTGGACTCGTCAGTGACGTTAGCGACATCATACAGCTGTTTGGTCCTTTCTGGACTCGTCAGTGACGATAGCGACATCATACAGCTGTTTGGTCCTTTCTGGACTCGTCAGTGACATTAGAGACACCAGTTAGTGTAAATGCGTTTTTGTTTTGCTGTTTTTCCACTAATTATGAATGGAAAATGGTGCAATAAACTTAAATATAACGATGAAAAATAAAGTGTTCTGAAATATCTTGAAGAATCGAATGAAAAAACCCGATGTTACTGGGGAACTATATCATGTTTATTCCGGTAGTTGATCACTTTTCCAGCCGGAATCAGGAATTAAGCGATTCCATTAATTACCCGGTTTTTACATCTATTTGTATGACGCCGAAAACAAAAATGCCGATTTGATTTTTTGATAACAAGAAAAAAAAACCACAGGTTAAAATGTAAATATAAGGGTTAATTCTTGTTTTTAATCGTTTACTGGTGCTTAAGATAATTTTGTTTTTCACTGATAATACAACATGACGCACTAATGTGCGCTATTTAAAATATCTGTATAGAAAGAAGTTTACCCAGCAGTAGACAATGAAAAAACAAATTCCTTAATTATTTTTTTATTTCGATATATATATTAGGAAAACACTCACAATTTTATGTCTCGCGCCCTGACCGGGCCTCGGACCCGCGTTCTACGGCACCTAATCGACCAGCCAGAAATACCCGCAGCGTATCCCACTGCACAACGTCAACGTTCTTTATATAGACTCGAATTCACAATCTGACCAATGACATGCATATACGCCATGAACCATTTATATGCCGATAGCCTTAAAAGTCGATAAATTTAACCAATCTATTTTTAAACAAGGTCGAGCTCAACTGTAAACAGGAGATGAAGAGAATTGCTTCCTTGAAATGAGCACAAAAAACAACCAAACACCTTTGAGATAGAAATAAAGTAAAAAGGGAGACTTTAACCAATTTATATAGACAGACATGCAGAGTTGGTCTAGTGTCAAATTATATAGACAGACATGCAGAGTTGGTCTAGTGTCAAATTATATAGACAGACATGCAGAGTTGGTCTAGTGTCAATTATATAGACAGACATGCAGAGTTGGTCTAGTGTCAATTATATAGACAGACATGCAGAGTTGGTCTAGTGTCAATTATATAGACAGACATGCAGAGTTGGTCTAGTGTCAATTATAAAGACAGACATGCAGAGTTGGTCTAGTGTCAAATTATATAGACAGACATGCAGAGTTGGTCTAGTGTCAATTATAAAGACAGACATACAGAGTTGGTCTCGTGTCAATTATATAGACAGACATACAGAGTTGGTCTAGTGTCAATTATATAGACAGACATGCAGAGTTGGTCTAGTGTCAAATTATATAGACAGACATGCAGAGTTGGTCTAGTGTCAATTATATAGACAGACATTCAGAGTTGGTCTAGTGTCAATTATATAGACAGACATGCAGAGTTGGTCTAGTGTCAATTATATAGACAGACATGCAGAGTTGGTCTAGTGTCAATTATAAAGACAGACATACAGAGTTGGTCTAGTGTCAATTATATAGACAGACATGCAGAGTTGGTCTAGTGTCAATTATATAGACAGACATGCAGAGTTGGTCTAGTGTCAATTATATAGACAGACATGCAGAGTTGGTCTAGTGTCAATTATATAGACAGACATGCAGAGTTGGTCTAGTGTCAATTATATAGACAGACATGCAGAGTTGGTCTAGTGTCAATTATATAGACAGACATGCAGAGTTGGTCTAGTGTCAATTATATAGACAGACATGCAGAGTTGGTCTAGTGTCAAATTATATAGACAGACATGCAGAGTTGGTCTAGTGTCAATTATATAGACAGACATGCAGAGTTGGTCTAGTGTCAATTATATAGACAGACATGCAGAGTTGGTCTAGTGTCAATTATATAGACAGACATACAGAGTTGGTCTAGTGTCAAATTATATAGACAGACATGCAGAGTTGGTCTAGTGTCAAATTATATAGACAGACATACAGAGTTGGTCTAGTGTCAATTATAAAGACAGACATACAGAGTTGGTCTAGTGTCAATTATATAGACAGACATGCAGAGTTGGTCTAGTGTCAAATTATATAGACAGACATGCAGAGTTGGTCTAGTGTCAAATTATATAGACAGACATGCAGAGTTGGTCTAGTGTCAAATTATATAGACAGACATACAGAGTTGGTCTAGTGTCAATTATAAAGACAGACAGGCAGAGTTGGTCTAGTGTCAAATTATAAAGACAGACATGCAGAGTTGGTCTAGTGTCAATTATAAAGACAGACATGCAGAGTTGGTCTAGTGTCAATTATAAAGACAGACATGCAGAGTTGGTCTAGTGTCAATTATAAAGACAGACATGCAGAGTTGGTCTAGTGTCAAATTATATAGACAGACATGCAGAGTTGGTCTAGTGTCAATTATAAAGACAGACATGCAGAGTTGGTCTAGTGTCAATTATATAGACAGACATGCAGAGTTGGTCTCGAGTCAAATTATATAGACAGACATGCAGAGTTGGTCTAGTGTCAAATTATATAGACAGACATGCAGAGTTGGTCTAGTGTCAAATTATATAGACAGACATGCAGAGTTGGTCTCGAGTCAAATCATATAGACAGACATGCAGAGTTGGTCTAGTGTCAAATTATATAGACAGACATGCAGAGTTGGTCTAGTGTCAATTATATAGACAGACATGCAGAGTTGGTCTAGTGTCAATTATATAGACAGACATGCAGAGTTGGTCTCGTGTCAATTATAAAGACAGACATGCAGAGTTGGTCTCGTGTCAAATTATAAAGACAGACATGCAGAGTTGGTCTAGTGTCAATTATAAAGACAGACATGCAGAGTTGGTCTCGAGTCAAATCATAGAAAGAACAGTATGTACCATCACTGATGGATACCATTAATTTTGTAGCATACTGACAAAATACCTACTGACAAATAGCATACTGACAAATGACTTACTGGCAAATATCATACTGACAAATAGCATACTGACAAAATACCTACTGGCAAATAGCATACTGACAAATAGCATATTGACAAATGACATACTGACAAATAGCATACTGACAAATAGCATATTGACAAATGACATACTGACAAATAGCATACTGACAAATAGCATACTGACAAAATACCTACTGACAAATATCATACTGACAAATAGCATACTGACAAATGACTTACTGGCAAATAGCATACTGACAAATAGCATACAGACAAAAGACATACCTACAAATGACTAACAAATTAACTACTGATATACTAACAAATTACTTATTGACAAATGACATTATGACAACTGACCAACTGACAAAGTACTTACTGATAAACGGCGTACTGACAAAGGGCGTAATGGAAAATAACATTCTAACAAATGCCTTACTAACAAATGACGTAATGACAAAAGGCATATTGACAAATGGAAAAATAGAATACATATTTGTCTTAATTGTCATTTCTAAAATTGGGTCACTGTGACCTACTTTTTGAGTATGGGTTATTATTTTTTTCGATTGATTTTATTTTCAAAATATCTATGCATCATTATTATGAAGAACGATTCCAAATATATCATTAAGTTTCGTCAAAACTGAGTCAATATGGAAATTGATCACCCGCTTTACCCCCTCATAACTCGAAATAGTCTCTCACCTGACCTTAGTTTGATGTCATATCATGACCACCTAACCTGAAGGTATTTCTTTTTGTGCAAAAAAGATCAAACTTATCGGCTATAGCCACCAGAGGGCCAAATTGGCACCCCTCTTTGGGATCTTATTTCATGTTTTCTAAGCAACTTTTTTTGTCCTTGACAGTGCCTCAGTAAATAGACCAATATTTGTCATAAAATAATCTGGAATCCGTATACATATACCACTTTTTCGTATACTAAAACACATTACACAGCATACCTCCCTCCTCTTATTGGAGTTCATTTCCACCAGCCTTTGATGTTAATTAAGATGTTGTACTGGATAGATAGTATGCAGACCACTGTAAATGCCCCATTTTCATATACAATGTAGATCGTCTTCCTCTAACCATTTGAGCGTTTGCCCCTGAAGCTCTGGGTTCTTTCCCTTGAAAAGACATACCAGAGTCTCTACAAATGGTATTCCCGACTCATGCTTAGTGCTCAGCATTTTAGGGAGTGGGACGACTGGTTGGTCTGTTGGCAGTATTATGTGACCGGACGGGGCATTATGCTGATGTCTTCGTCAGTATGCTTCAGCGAGGTAGCACTATAAAGTCGGCATCAGTTCCGTACTACTCCTGCCTACCACAACACGCTCATAATCACCCCGTGCATGCATTACGTACACATGCAGAGGAGGCCGTCCTTAAATATCAAAAGCTGTTGATAGGATGTTATACAATAATAATCTTATTCCAAGAACGAAGGATTCTCAAGTTGACAAGTACGAAGTTTGCCTAGTGATCAGCAACGTTGGAGTAGTAAGCTTTCCTCAAATTTAGAGATCCGCCGTCCTCATCTCGAAGTGGGCGAAACAATGTTTTTCTCTCCCTCCCTACCTTTGTGCCAGTACATGGAACCCGTACAGGAGCGGGGAAATATGTCTGCTGTATGTCACTGTATGTCACTGTAGTCACTGTATGTCACTGTATGTCACTGTATGTCATGGGAGGCGACTAAAATGAATTCTATATTTTTTAATAATAATTCGATATCATATCTCGACAATTTGTATAAGGGACAGGTGTAAGGGAATCAAAAGCGGTTACATTTCCGCTCTTAAGTTTTCATGAATTAGAAAGTGTATAAGGGAGAAGCACAATATTTTCGCTGGATTTTAATATATTGCACTACACGTCCAGCAGACAGAGTTTCTTCTAAAGGTCAATGTCGTTTACAATACGTATCGTCGGTCAAAGAAGACAGTTACACATATTGTCAATTCGCAGCCAAATAGCAAAGGTAAGAAATGACATATTGGTCATCATTCTGGTTTGTTATAGTTTGTATACCACAAACAAATGCCATTCTATGAAGGTATGACATTTCTTAAAGGTTAATTTTACAAAGTAATTGTAGTTACTGTATTAAACACTGGTGACATTTATTAAGTTTCCTCTATTTTGTAATGCAGATCTTATCACATAAAATGGGCTAACAACGCCAGGCTTTAAATGATTGCCACTTAACGAGATAATAGTGCACAGTATCCATGCACGTGCGCGCGCGATGTACGAAGCAGCTTTAGGGAGATCGTGAACTAGATTACATTAATTATTTACAATCTTGTTTCAGCGAAATATTATGGATTTTACGCATCCAACATTGGGGTATTAAATAATACTACCGATGAACGGACTCTTAAATGAAATCCATTTAACAGTCTTAATTTAATCGGCATTGTCCTAGGTGATTTACCAGTATAGTGTAGGATTAAGGTACATCCCACACCAAAGCCTTCAGACCCGCCGGTCAGTGTCCGATATACAAAACAATTTATTAGTGACTTTTAGTCTGACGAGGTAACTTTTTAATGGAAAGTAGTTTGTGGGAGCCTATTTAACATGCAGAAGCTTTATACCAGATTGTTGTTACGTTGATTTTGATTGGCTAGTAGAGAACACGCTGTAATAACACGTATGACAAATCTAATCCGAGGGATCGTGTTTGTCACACAGCATACCAACCAAATATACCGCAATTAATGAATGTATGGTTATAAACATTTTATTTAGATCTTTTGGGTTTAACCTCTCGATGTGAGAGAAAATATCGAGTGTTGATGGCTGTGTAGGGGGCACCACCGCTGTATGAGAGAAAATATCGGGTGTTGATAGTTGTGTAGGGGGGTACCGCCGTAGGAGAGAAAATATCGGGTGGTGTTGGTTGTGTAGGGGGTACCTCCGCTGTAGGAGAGAAAATATCGAGTGTTGATGGTTGTGTAGGGGGTACCTCCGCTGTATGAGAGAAAATATCGGGTGTTGATAGTTGTGTAGGGGGGCACCGCCGTAGGAGAGAAAATATCGGGTGGTGTTGGTTGTGTAGGGGGGCAACGCCGCTGTAGGAGAGAAAATATCGGGTGTTGTTGGTTGTGTAGGGGGCACCGCCGCTGTATGAGAGACGACATGTGGAACGCGGGCAGGAAATCAACTTCGGTTTCAATATTTTGAAAATGAAAATACTATACTCCACCCGAGATATGTGATAACTGTATTGTTTTAAGCACACCCTAATCGAGATATCTCAGTTTCGAATAAAATACCATGTTAAAAGCCCTGACTATAAAGCTTATGTACGCTTTTCTAGCACCCCTACGCTGTATCGATGTAGTATTCAGAAACTTTCTCATAATTCCCTGTCAATGTTTATGTCGATGCTATATAAAAGTATTCATTTTATCGCGGGGTTCTATATCCAGTTCTCAAGGACAGATACAAATTTGATATAAATCAAGTTTTATGGGGTCCAGGGGAGCGATATCATACACAATTATAATCGGGATACTTCTACTTTAACACATGCTCGGGTTACTGCGGGCACTGAACATTTCCTTCAATCATTATGCATTTTAAAACATATCCCGATCTCTTCGTCCAGAAATGACGAAAATTTTTCGGTAAATGAATTGAAAATCTCTCTTTGTAATTATTTCTGAAAAATTAAAACTCCAATACGTCATTATGCGCTCGTTATGTGTCTGATTTGTGTGAACCGCTTGAAAGCTGCTTCAATTCTGCGTAATATAATGACTGGCAACATGGGGTAGCTTCTATTTCGAAGGCTACATGACGCTGGATTAAACTAGTCTCTGGGTCATTTGTAAATTTTAACACAGGTAGAGCGTTTGTTCATCGGCCCCGGAGTTTTTCTTTGGTCATTATGCATGTCTTAAGAGAAAAAGCACAAAATCTGAATTTCTGTGTCTAAAAGAAATGTCAGTAAAGGAGGTGTAAAATGCCCCCCTTGTTCTCACCAGTCCAACATTTATTATGTCCTAGACCAATGTATCTCCGATTTCAGATCGGTAAAGGTCGTTTCATGGAGATTTGTTTAGATTTGATGACGCCATAGCTTCCGGTATATCGATACCAAGACATGAAGTCATCAGGGTCTTCTTTAAATAGCATTATTTAATACGTCTTAATGTCACTATCATTATTCATTTCTCCATTCTCTCGTTGTACGTTACGTACCCTGTAGCTTTGTGTATGATTTCCCTTTTCTATGTAAGGTGGCCATAGACTCCTAGGATATCTTTGGACTAAAGGCCTACCATTGGTTGCCCAAATTTTAAGCATTTTCGAGAACATTTTGAATGAAGACAATTAACTATGTGTCATTTAATTCAAACTTTTCTAGATGTACTTAAGTATTCAAGTAAGATATACATAGAAAAAGTGTTTCAGAAATAAGCGGTAGACACTTATATAAATCTGTCTCCTTAATTGAATGTAAATGGCAGCATTGTAAACTAATAATGATGTTTAAATGAATCAGCTCATATATGGAGGTACTCTGATGGAGGAATGGAAATATTTATAGCACAAGGGAGATGGCGAGGAGGGATGATTGATAAGGAAAGGGAAATGTTCAACAAGGTAGTGACACGCCAATATAGTCAAGATAACAATAGTAAGAATGGTTAATATGTCACTTAGATATCCCACCAACTAGTGACACGCCGATAGAGTCCAGATAACAATAGTAGGAATGGTTAATATGTCGGTTAGATATCCCACCAACTAGTGACGCGCCGATAGAGTCTAGATAACAATAGTAGGGATGGTTAATATGTCGGTTAGATATCCCACCAACTAGTGACGCGCCGATAGAGTCTAGATAACAATAGTAGGAATGGTTTATAATAAACATGAATCTGCAATATCATAATTCATTAGTATTCTCTGTTAGTCCGTATTTCTATTGACTAAACTTTTCAAGGTTGTTTGCAAAGGCAAATAAGCGAAACAGTCATCTTGTCTAATGTTACTGTATTTGGAACCATGTAAAAAATAATGTTCATCAGTTTCATTAAATACTCTGCAACTTAGCAACGGAGATTTGAAAGTTTTTTCCTGAATAAATGGTCATTAAGGGAGCTACATTCCATACGCAATCTAACATGGTAGAGTTGTCTGGTTCCAGACGAATAAAATGTTACCACCGAAGTAGAGTGAGCCTTTAAATGCAGTTTGTGTCTAGAAAGAGTGAGGTCGTTTTTGATAGTTGGAAGGTTATTCCAAAGAGGAATTGTTGAAGGCATGAAAGACATTTTGTAAGAATTCGTTTAAATCATATTAGGAGGACGTTATTTAAGGATTGAATAAAGTTATGTTAAGGTGTATGGGAGTATAAACCTCAATAGGTCTTGAGACAAATTTTATGAACTGCGAAGTAGTTCATAATAAATTTGTTTCAAGACCTATTGAGGTTTATACCACCATACACCTCAACATAACTTTATTCAATCCTTATATTAATATTATTTTGATATTTTTGTAAAATATTTTGTCCTTGACAAGTAGGGACTTGTGCAAGTCTACCACGTAACTTGCCGAAATGTATGTACGTCATCACTCTTCGTCTACATATGGTTATTACTTTCAGGATTTCTTTCGTTAGCAAACTTAATAACGAATTAAAACAAATATTATTTTTAATGGAATTTATTTCATATAAATATGATCACTTTTGAAAAGGAATTAAAAAATATAGTCCAAGCTCGACAAATGTATTCCTACGCCAGACTTGATATAGTTAAGACTTGAGTTATCTGTGGTAGGTTCATTGAGTCTGAATTAAATGGAACTATAAATATAAGTTACAATTAGGAGGACTTTATTAGTTTCTCTACTGTTATAACCATGTATACTGGAATGTTTTTGAAGGAGGATATTTTGTAAATGAGGCGGTGATTTCTTATGAACCATTTTAATGAAATTAGATAATTTGTATGATGGTTTTTCTTCTAGTTTTAATAAGTGACTCCCAACCTGTCTCTTTATGTAGTTGTAGCCTGTTTAGTCGTGCCTGTAGCCCTGGCTGTTAATAGGACGTTAAACAAAATCAACCAAACCAAACCAAAACCTTTCACACTGGCTGTTAATAGGAGGTTAAACAAACCAAACCAAACCAAACCTGTCACCCTGGCTGTTAATAGGACGTTAAACAAAATCAACCAAACCAAACCAAAACCTTTCACACTGGCTGTTAATAGGAGGTTAAACAAACCAAACCAAACCAAACCTGTCACCCTGGCTGTTAATAGGAGGTTAAACAAACCAAACCAAGCTTGTCACCCTGGCTGTTAATAGGACGTTAAACAAACCAAACCAAACCAAACCTGTCACCCTGGCTGTTAATAGGAGGTTAAACAAACCAAACCAAACCAAACCTGTCACCCTGGCTGTTAATAGGAGGTTAAACAAACCAAACCAAACCTGTCACCCTGGCTGTTAATAGGAGGTTAAACAAACCAAACCAAACCAAACCTGTCACCCTGGCTGTTAATAGGAGGTTAAACAAACCAAACCAAACCAAACCTGTCACCCTGTCTGTTAATAGGAGGTTAAACAAACCAAACCAAACCAAACCTGTCACCCTGTCTGTTAATAGGAGGTTAAACAAACCAAACCAAACCAAACCTGTCACCCTGTCTGTTAATAGGAGGTTAAACAAACCAAACCAAACCAAACCTGTCACCCTGGCTGTTAATAGGAGGATAAACAAACCAAACCAAACCAAACCTGTCACCCTGGCTGTTAATAGGAGGTTAAACAAACCAAACCAAACCAAACCTTTCACACTGGCTGTTGATAGGAGGATAAACAAACCAAACCAAACCAAACCTGTCACCCTGGCTGTTAATAGGAGGTTAAACAAACCAAACCAAACCAAACCTTTCACACTGGCTGTTGATAGGAGGATAAACAAACCAAACCAAACCAAACCTGTCACCCTGGCTGTTAATAGGAGGTTAAACAAACCAAACCAAACCAAACCTGTCACCCTGGCTGTTAATAGGACGTTAAACAAACCAAACCAAACCAAACCTTTCACACTGGCTGTTGATAGGAGGATAAACAAACCAAACCAAACCAAACCTGTCACCCTGGCTGTTAATAGGAGGTTAAACAAACCAAACCAAACCAAACCTGTCACCCTGGCTGTTAATAGGAGGTTAAACAAACCAAACCAAACCTGTCACCCTGGCTGTTAATAGGAGGTTAAACAAACCAAACCAAACCAAACCTGTCACCCTGGCTGTTAATAGGAGGTTAAACAAACCAAACCAAACCTGTCACCCTGGCTGTTAATAGGACGTTAAACAAACCAAACCAAACCAAACCTGTCACCCTGGCTGTTAATAGGAGGTTAAACAAACCAAACCAAACCAAACCTGTCACCCTGGCTGTTAATAGGAGGTTAAACAAACCAAACCAAACCTGTCACCCTGGCTGTTAATAGGAGGTTAAACAAACCAAACCAAACCAAACCTGTCACCCTGGCTGTTAATAGGAGGTTAAACAAACCAAACCAAACCAAACCTGTCACCCTGGCTGTTAATAGGAGGTTAAACAAACCAAACCAAACCAAACCTTTCACACTGGCTGTTGATAGGAGGATAAACAAACCAAACCAAACCTGTCACCCTGGCTGTTAATAGGAGGTTAAACAAACCAAACCAAACCTGTCACTACTGTCTGTTGATAGGAGGATAAACAAACCAAACCAAACCAAACCTGTCACCCTGGCTGTTAATAGGAGGTTAAACAAACCAAACCAAACCAAACCTGTCACCCTGGCTGTTAATAGGACGGTTAAACAAACCAAACCAAACCAAACCTGTCACCCTGGCTGTTGATAGGAGGATAAACAAACCAAACCAAACCAAACCTGTCACCCTGGCTGTTAATAGGAGGTTAAACAAACCAAACCAAACCAAACCTGTCACCCTGGCTGTTAATAGGAGGTTAAACAAACCAAACTAACCCAAAACCTGTCACTCTGTCTGTTAATAGGAGGTTAAACAAACCAAACCAAACTTGTCACCCTGGCTGTCAATAGGATGTTAAACAAACTAAACCAAACTAAACCAACCAAACCAAACCCTGTCCCAATACATGTCACTTCTAGTTGGATATCTTCTACGATTTGTATCTGGACATTTGTCATAATATCTCCCTATTCGAAGATTTGACGGATGTAGAAATAAATCATGTTTTGTTGAGAGATAAGCGATCAATTGTAAATTTCAATGCACGAAATAAATTAAGATGTTTAAAGACTTATTCAAACATTGTCCATGTGGACAGCCAAGTCACCAGTATTGATATAAAGTACACCCGTTTGAAACACGTGTATGGTAGGATTAAGTGTTTCATCTGGATGCACCTTAGCCCAGAGATAAACAAATACATTACACTTTAATGAAATGCGTATTATTTGACATGTTATCAAATTCTTGTATCCTATCGAGACTGTGGATTTATTGCTCACTGAGTGCGTTTGTTTGTACAGTGCCCTGTCTTCGAGCCTGACAGAGAACATATGTGGTATATTTGGGGCGATCGTGGGGATATAAAACGATATGAATAACCATTGAATTTTCACTAGGTTAAGCAATAGAAAGGTCCCGAGGAAACTATGGCAAGAATTGATCGCTGTGATCATAAACTCTTATGCAGAATCCTTCTCACTCGGGGGAAATTATGAACCAACAGGCGGCGACGAGGAGATATAGATAAGGACAGGGTCTTAGATACGGGGAGGGATAGTGAGTGAACGAGATGGTTACAGGGACAGGATAGGGAGAGGCGAGAGGGTACAGTTACAGGATAGGGAGGGGACGAGGGGGTCGAGGGGGTCGAGGGACAGGACAGGGAGGGGGCGAGGGGGTACAGTTACAGGATAAGGAGGGGGGCGAGGGGTACAGTTACAGGGACAGGATAGGGAGGGGACGAGGGGGTCGAGGGGTTCGAGGGACAGGATAGTGAGGGGGCGAGGGGGTACAGTTACAGGATAGGGAGGGGACGAGGGGGTACAGGGGCATGATAGGGAGGGGGCGAGGTGAAGTATAGGGACAGGATAGGGAGGGGCGCGGGGGTACAGTTACAGGATAGGGAGGGAAAGAGGGGGTACAGGGGCATGATAGGGAGGGGGCGAGGTGAAGTATAGGGACAGGATAGGGAGGGGCGAGGGGGTACAGTTACAGGATAGGGAGGGGACGAGGGGTACAGTTACAGGGACAGGATAGGGAGGGGACGAGGGGGTCGAGGGGTTCGAGGGACAGGATAGTGAGGGGGCGAGGGGGTACAGTTACAGGATAGGGAGGGGACGAGGGGGTACAGGGGCATGATAGGGAGGGGGCGAGGTGAAGTATAGGGACAGGATAGGGAGGGGCGAGGGGGTACAGTTACAGGATAGGGAGGGAAAGAGGGGGTACAGGGCATGATAGGGAGGGGGCGAGGTGAAGTATAGGGACAGGATAGGGAGGGGCGAGGGGGTACAGTTACAGGATAGGGAGGGAAAGAGGGGGTACAGGGGCAGGATAGGGAGGGGGCGAGGTGAAGTATAGGGACAGGATAGGGAGGGGGCGAGAGGGTATAGTTACAGGATGAGGAGGGGACGAGGGGTACAGTTACAGGATAGGGAGGGGCGAGGGGGTACAGTTACAGGATAGGGAGGGGCGAGAGGCGAGGGGGTCGAGGGACAGGACAGGGAGGGGGCGAGGGGTACAGTTACAGGATAGAGAGAGGAAGAGGGGGTACAGTTACAGGATAGAGAGAGGAAGAGGGTGTACAGTTACAAGATAGGGAGAGGACGATGGGGTACAGTTACAGGATAGGGAGGGAACGAGGTGAAGTATAGGGACAGGATAGGGAGGGGACGAGGGGGTCGAGGGACAGGATAGAGAGGGGACGAGGAGATAGAGATAAGAACAGGATTGACGGAGAGGATTGGGGTACAGAGGGCAGGATGAGGGAACGAGGGGGAGGGAGTAGGAGGGGAAGGTATGTAGGGAGGGACGAGGAGTCTGGGGACAATAGGAGGTGAGATTGGGAAATGGACAGGATAATAAGGGGACGAGGGAGAGTAGAGGGTAAGGAGGGTATATTGGGAATAGAGTGGGTAGCATAGTAATTAAGAGGGCGAGGGGAAGTATTGGACATAATAGCCAGAGGACGAGGGGGTAGAAGAGAAGGTAGGGAGGGGACGATTGGGAGTAGAGGAGACGGGGTAATATGTGGACGAGGGGTAGTAGAGGGGGCAGAATAGTGAGGGGATGATAAATGAAGGGGGCAGACTAGCGATGGGATGGGGATGAAGGGCAGGATAGGGAGAGGACGAGGGGGAGTAGAGAGGGCAGAATAGCGAGGGGACGATGGGGAGTAGAGGAGGAGACAGGGTAATATGTGGACGACGGGGGAGTAGAAGGGGCAGAATAGCGAGGGGATGGGGGATGGAGGGACAGGATAGGGAGAGGACGAGGGGGAGTAGAGGGGACAGGGAAGAGAGAGGATCTTAAAGGATCTACGTTTTCAAAGAAGCCACTCAGACAAGTGCTGAGGTCAATAGGAAGTACAGATACATCATTTTATGTCTACATTTAGGAAATATATATTGAAAAGATATGTGTGAACCATTTCTGCACGACATGAATATCCCTTAACATGAAATGCCTTCCATTGCTTTAAAATTATATTATCCAATGGTATAAGAATTAACAATAGAAGATAATTATTCGATTTCTTATTAGGACAGAAATTCATCTGACGAAACTTATCTACTAAAGTTGAACTAAGATCCTTGCCTATAAGAATTTTAACAGGGAATCAATACTCTGCCACATACATACCCAGTGTCGCTATCACCCATCTAACACGATCCATGTACATTGTACGTACAAATGTATGTATAATATATTTGGTAAAACGGAATTCGTAAAAGACAAACAAATTATTTCGTTAAAAATCCCCCTTTTGGGATGCATTACACTGGTCTACAAATATACAAAGCGACTTTTTATGCGGTAGTCATTATAAAAATGGTTTCTGAAGTCTGTGCGAAATTCCTTGGGGCATCAAATTAAAGTTGGATCGGGCCAGTTTTTCTTTCCGACGATAGAGAATCCATTTACTTGTACAAGCTCTTCCTTCAGGACTGTGGTCGTGAGTTATTAGATTATCTCAGTCTGGTCTTTAAACTTAAATGTACCACGGCAGAAGTAATTTGTCCAAAGAAAATTGCCTCGGAAAATCGGATTTTATTTTGTTTTCTATTTTGTTTCAGAAAATATATGTGATTGTTTGTACTAGCTAAACACACCATACCTGGCTCCATGTATACACACACTGTATCTCCTTGTCTCCCGCATCTCCATACAAAAACACGCCAGACGATACGAGAAAGGCCCTCTAAAGATTCCCAGCCCGGATAACCGCGTGCCTAATTACCGTATTGTACGTCTACCTAGGACAAAAGTACTTATTAATGTTTGTTGTGATATCATCAAACAAAACAGAATTCAGTATATCAAAACTTGGCGCTGTCGGTACCGTATATACCCTAAAACGGTGATACCGTATATACCCTAAAACGGTGATACCGTATATACCCTAAAACGGTGATGCCGTATATACCCTAAAACGGTGATGCCGTATATACCCTAAAACGGTGATGCCGTATATACCCTAAAACGGTGATGCCGTATATACCCTAAAACGGTGATGCCGTATATACCCTAAAACGGTGATGCCGTATATACCCTAAAACGGTGATGCCGTATATACCCTAAAACGGTGATACCGTATATACCCTAAAACGATGATACCGTATATACCCTAAAACGGTGATACCGTATATACCCTAAAACGGTGATGCCGTATTTGGTAAAGGTTAAACCCGTATAACCCCATGATAACCTGCTATAAACACGGAACATCACTTACTCTGTATATCTCTGCTACTTTAACTTTATGACAAATGTTCTCCACTCTTCATCTCCCTGCTCCCGGTGATGACAAATGATTTTGAAACAGTTCTGCGTCACCAAATGACATATGACGGCATGTGGGTTTATTTGTGTGTTTTGGTTTTTGCAGATTCAAGTGTGTCGTTTGCTAGATATTGTTTTTCCATGACTTGCCTTATTTTATTTTACGCTGTAAGGTTGTGTACCAATGTTACACATGAAAGGTTCATGCTTTAAGTGTCCCAGTCGTTAATTTTGCGTATTACCGTGGGCAGCCGATTACATACAACTACCTATGACCACATTGTCCATTTTGTCAGTTTTACTCAAGGAAGACTATCTCCATGTTTGTTAATATATAAACCCATATAACTATTTTCAGTCGCCATGTCTTGTCACTAGAGTCCATTTGAAGTGCGCATGTCCATTGAATAAGATCTTAGAAATTTTAAACATAGTTATAAAAATAAATAAGTGATTTTTCAGGAATTGTTCGGTTTCTATGACATCATTGTTGACGTCATGTTGTCCTATATCTTTCCAGGTCTGATGACGTCACGTCGTCCTTTTGCCAGGAGTCGAATTGTTGGAGATCTGCCAGTGCTGACGAACATGGACAAACGTTACGTGAAGGTGTCGATATTCCTGCTCCCGTTCGTTCTGTACACTGCGGTGATGTTAAAGATGCTAGACAATGCTTGCCAAACGGAGATACTCCGGAAACACGCCACTCCTCCCGACGTGTTCCCACGGGAACAAAGTCATAACTCTACACTCTTACTACACTCGGTATTAAGAAAATACGAAGCCATAGACAGACAGAGAACCAAGCTATCAGAGATGCTAAACAAACTCTTATCGGATGAATCCCCCGAAGCTCTCGCCTCCAATGATCTCGCGGTGCGATACTTCAACACCAGGAATTTGCGAGATTTGAAAGGTTTTGATAAAATCGGCAGTAAAATTGAACAGCCGATTGTAACAAAAGCTAAGTATGTATTCAACTGTACAAACATTCATCAGATTAAGTTAATAAAGAAAGTCGGACACGGCGTTTCAAAACAAGCATTCCTTGGAAAGTTCAAAGGTCAACCAGTGGCGGTAAAAATGGTAACACGTCATCAAAAAGAGGTGCGACAGTGTTTGGAGGGCATTCGTGAAAAGGGTATGGAATGGGACACATTCCAGCGGTCCAGGTGTTTCGTATTTCCAACGATGAAACTAATGAAAGAAATATTACTACTAGAACAACTTGATCATCCGGGCTTTGTTCAGTTGCTAGGTTACTGTGTTCGTAGTGAGGAGAGCGACAGTACAGACATGTCGGAACATGGGGTGGTGGCTATATACGAATACGGAGAAAGATTCGTGTTGGATAATCTTCAGTTTTTACCGATGAAGGCTAAACTTCGTAGGGCTGTTAATTTAGCTAAATTTTTATATTATTTAGAGTATTCGCCGTTAGGATCTCTTCGCATCAAGGATTTTAAAGAAGGTCATTTTTTATTAGTGAATTCTTCTTTAAAGATGATTGACCTTGACGATGTAGATAATATCGAACCTTCCTGTGATATATATTCAGACAGTGATCATATGACTGAAAATCCTAAAATTCATTATCGCACGTGTGAATACGATATTCAGTGTCAAATGGGATTATGTATCGGTTATAATGCAAAACAGAATTTGAAATCTATGAATAGACTGTTCTTTAAAAGACTGTTATACCCTTCATCATACCCCTCTACTATTGTCGAGTCTTTATCACATGTCAACACACGTCTTGAAATGCTCAGCATCACTGCGCTAGAACTGATAGAGTTTCTGGAGGAGTCCCTATCACACCTATAGACACAAACAAATGGCGACCGATTGTATAAATCTAATTACTATAGATCTGCAATCAGCCGAGTCGAGAAGAGATGAGAATTTTATATAATTACCTTTGTAGTAGAACATTGTTAGCCTGCTGGAAGACGTCGGACCCTGTTGCGGTAACGATCCGGTATCGACTGTTGTATCTTTCCTATATACTGAGGAGAATAACTTTTTTCCTCATGAGTCATACACATTACAAACTCGTCGGCAAAATTCTTACCTGTCTGTAAAATCGTCTCTGAATATAACATATGCATCTGTGGTTGTAATTCATAGAGGAGACTAATGTGAATCAATTACAGAGGCGACTGATGTGAATCATTGTGGATAATATTGAATTTGTTGTAAAGAAATTCCTAAATGCAATATTCATAATCATATACCGACATTCGTATAATGTAAACAAATAGTATTTGTAACAAAATAGCCTTGATATTACATCCAATATATATAACAAATCTTACATGTTATATATCGCATTTTAGTTGTTCAGCGAACAGAATGTTCAACTTAAGTCAAGATGATTTCATTTAATTTTTTTCGGCACCACTTTTCACATTAAATTTCACTACATTTTTACTACGTACACATCTTTTGTTTGCTTGTGATTGTCAGTGACGGAGATTTTAGAAGATCACAAATTGGCTGGAAGGTCCCGTATGGGATTATGACAACTCGTAGTGATTAAGAGCCTAATTGGTCTAGTTTGATCATTTTTTATATTTCAGTAGTGGATAAAAGGCCCCGATTCCACCTGCGGTCTGGGTTTTATCCACTGGTTTACGATGGCAAAATTGTTCTTCAGACACTGGTAAAAACTGAGATGGTCAATGAACCGCTATTAACCAGAGCTATGTGTCTCAATTAATGTTTCACCTGAATATTCCGGATTAGTGTTCATTCATTACATTGGATACTTCTTCACACATGGTATTCAATTTATTTTTTCGCCATCAACAGAATCTTGTTAATATTAAATATATATGCTATAAAGAGAATACCGCCCGTAAATGTGGTCGGAATTACCAACTCAGCATCAATACGACCATGCGTTCCAGACAGACACACGTCTTCTGCATCGATGACTTCGTCACATTGAATATACAATATCTATAGACGAAGGGATACCATGTGAATAACTATGTTGTGCATGGTTATGTGGTTAGGTTATGTTGAAAATCAGATGCACTCATCGTAAAATGATCAGTTCTATAGACATCTTATATTTCTTGTTAAACAACTGCTTTGCCTTAGACGAAGATTGTATCGCCTTGAGAGTCATACTGTTTACAATATTTGTGTTAGGACTCACACTTTTGGTTGATTAGGAGGAAAAGTGATACGTTAGTGTTTTGGAACATCAAGTAGCGTGTAGTTTTAACGTTCTTTAAAAATAGCAGGGGAATATTGACACCGGAATTCCAACTAAAACATGATAAAACTAGGGTAAAATATCAACAAATAAAAGTTCCCACAGATATCCTGAAAAACAAGTGTTCCGGAAACTTCTAATTCATCGACGAGACACGCCGTGCAAGATCTATACTCTTTCATCTCCAGGTTATTTGATGTTCTCCAAAGACATAATCGGGGTTGTGACAACAGAACGACCCTAAATATCAAGACATGAAACACACTAAACTTAATATCTAAAAATGATGTCATAAGATTATATTTCTGTCCGGAATCCTAGTATATCAAGATATTGATCGTAATGAAAAGAACTCTTTGAATATCGAATCTACTGTGGCTTGAACATGTTACTATCAAGAAATGAAAAGTTCACAATAGAGAAACGCTTAAGACACAGCTTAGTGGTTTGGTTAATAAAAATTACCTAAAGTAGGCAGTTGATAAGTAAGAGTCTACTGTACTTGTCGACTATTTGCATGAGATTATAACGGATTACTTTGCATTTCAGAAATATCATAGACTATATCCCTTATAAGTTAGGTAGAGTGGATCGTCCCTAACCCTCTGTCTAATGCTGTGTGAGTATACATGGAATGATATCAACCACCAGAGACTGAAATAGACTCGCAGGAGCTGTTAGAAATCAGCCAACTTTGAATACTATCAAAAACTCTTTACAGCTAATCACAACTGTCCTCCGTTATTTTTTAACCACGGACACCGTCATCTTAATATTCTACTTAAAAAGCTAAGATACAATTGCAGTATATTAAACAATGATTTCTATCGTGTAAATTTGACTGATTTTTCTTCTTGTGTTTATAGTTATTCCCGTGAAAATTCTTTATAACATCATAAGAAATGATATGTTTATTAAGTAACGTCGGTATGATCAGCCATACTATCTTGATACGCTTTTGCATGGTAATGTTGATCTAACATTAGAAGAAAATGAAAATATTTTTGAAACTGTCAAATATTTAATTTAATATGGTCTCGAAGAGAAGGTGATATTACCACATACACTATCCTCTTACTCACAGTCTTTCTATATAACCTACCAATCCTATCACAATCTTTTCTGAAACATCGTATCACAAGCGATATTAACCATATATAATGCATATTTTGTTTATGTTTCTCTACATTTAATATATTTGAAAATTAGAAAATAATCGAAACTGAATTTCTGTCAAGTACAAAGAAACGATACCAAGAAGGAACACGAGTGTACATTAGAAAAAGATGACCAGGTATGACAATTTACATGGACAAATTGAACAGAGAAAGTAGCTGGAGTGTATAGCTAGTATGTACTAGGCAGGTATATTACAATTTATATATTATGCAATAGATTGTTGCAAATGATAAGAATAGCTTTATGATATCAGTGATATTTCCCTTCACTTCCAATCTGTCTCTTCTTTCACTCCACTGATTTCCAAATTCGTTTCAATGTATGTAATGTACGGATATGTCTATTGTTGCTGTCACATTGCTGACGTAAATTGTGGAGGAGTGGGCTTCTATAAGGTGTAATAACGTGTGCCCTATTAACTTCTTGATTGATTCTAAGATGAGTAATACTCTACAGTGTATGCAAATATAAATATGTACCCACTGTTAAGTACTCCATACTGAGTTTTATCAATAGTACATAAATTTTGAGTGAAATGTTGCTTTGATACACTTTATAGCATAAACAAAATATACATTGGTCCAATATAAAATGTTTTGCAGTGAAAATATCTTTCTCAAACTGGTTTAAAATTGGGGTTAACGTGCCTCCCCTTCTATAGTTTGACCTTTGTAAAGGCCTAGTTTCATTTTCGAAGCTTCCTGTCTGGATTTTCACACGTTTGTCTCCTATAAATGTAGAAGAACGAAAAAAAATTATGCTACAGAGTAATTACCGTCGACCCAAACGGCCAACTCGTTTGGCCAGGTGGAGTACTGCATAAATATTTACATTTGTATCGACCAATCAAAATGCTTCTTTAAAAAACAAGCAAAAATAGAAACGGTATACCAAGATTCGATTTGTCGACTATCTAAAATCTTGTCAAACAAACCAAAGAACATATAAAACGACGTTTCTGATTGGTCGTATTTTCTTAAGCCATTTTCTTCCAATCAGATTACTGAATTTTATTCATGAATAACTCATGAATACGAGACTTTTGGTTCCAGTGTCCCAAAGGGATCGGTCGGATCTCCAATAACGACAGATCACGTGAGTACCGACGATGTAAATAAATATGCCAGTCTCGATTCGGTGAATATAAAACACTAATATTTTGATTGGTCAAAACCTATTGAATGTCTGAAGTGTGTTGTGCAACAACAACATATCATCTAAGCAAGCATGGATCGTCTTTATCAAGATGATACATGTATTTTGTCATAATGAATTGTTTACTTAGTCTCTATATACTTTTAAGTCCTGAATCTGAAACTTAAAATACAACATGTACACATGCAAAACTTCAAAGCATTTCCCCCTAATTCGTCGAAATTGTCCTGTGTTTTCCATTTAATTGAAAGTGTTACTGTATACTTTTGAAATGTATCGAACGTTTGTCACAATCTAACCACATATCTGAGGGCAATCCCCATCAGCTTATCTTGTGTCACTTTATATCGTTATCATAGGATTCATCCTGATTAAATGGCCAGCTAAGGGAGTTATATATGTATTATTGTCGTCCTCTGTAGATGGCTCTAAGTTGACATTCTATCCGAGTAAATGCGGTTGTCCAGAGTGTAACTTCATCACATATTTCCAGGGATTCACCGCGTGCTTCTAAATTTGATATATTTGGACTCAATCACTATTTCCATAATGCATTGATTGAGTAAAAGGTCTCGTTGCGTCAATCAAATAAAGTGTTGGGATAGCTGTATCATATAAAATATCGATATTTAAAAAGAAACAAAATCGACCTGAAGGATACTAAAACAGATCAACGAATCATATAAATAAATAAGATATTGTATATCAGGCGATCTACAGTTTCTGTGCAATCTTCTGCTTGAATACATGCATAGGTATTTTGGTAAAGCTAAATTAAGTCACAACATGATAAAATATACAATTTCCTTTAAGTATGTTTTAGTATTTCTACACTCCTGAAACATTAAAACTTAAAATCAAGGACAATTATACTCTTCAACATCAACCGCTTACGTCGATGTTCACTTAAAACGTAACGAGCAGGGAAAGTGGCTACAACTGAACTGTATGATAAAAGTGATGACGTCACATTTCATTAATAAATAGATATCTGTATTCTTTACCTACAACTAAACTGTATGATACAAGGGTGATGACGTCACATTCCATTTCTAGATAGATATCTGTATCCGTTACCCTCAGCGTTCCATTCCCATGTCCCAGCTGATTTGATATTCCAGGGTTTATTCCCCTAATAACGATTTCCATGACAGATGTCCAATTCTGACGGAGAATTGAGGTAGATGATGAAAACCAAAACGTTTAAAGTCGTCATCATGATCCAGTTTGAACTATTCTGTTTCCTTATGTGGTATGAAGTCAGACATGTTTGATGCTTGTTGATATGCCTAGTGGTCCGATTGTCGTCACCTTCACTCTCATTAAAGCTGGTGACTTAACACGGATTTGACCTAGATTTGTATGGCGGGTGTCGTCGTGACCTAGATTTGTATGGCAGATGTCGTCGTGACCTAGGTTTGTATGGAGGGTGTCGTCGTGACCTAAATTCTAAAGCGGGTGTCGTTGATCAATCAGAAGACGCTTACTCCTACGGGGCACCCGGTCTCATTGTACTTTTTCTGAAGTCTAAACGCAATCTGTATTTCATTTATATTTTGCCCTCATTTCATCGTTTTACCTTTGACTTATATTTTCGTTATTTTGTCGGTATTGAAGAAAATTATAGAATTTCTAGTTCAAATGGTTTCATATTTATGCTACTTTAGAAACAATTCCATTCACCCTAAGATCAATGAATTATCATAAAAGCGTATGGAGGTTTTCAGAAACACACACACGCACACACACCATAACACACATAAATACTTGATAATTGAATTACCAAAAGCTATAAACCTATTGGAGTCAAATAAATTTAGAACTGTCTGTAAGAGGGCATCTGGTACAACAGTCGAATAATTAAAACCATGATAATTAAATCAACAATAACCAAACGGGCCCTCACATACTGTGAGGTGACAGATGACTGCGGACGTGTAGGGCTGTACAGGAAGTCAGGGGAATATAAAGAAGTTTACTCGCTAACTGTGATATAAAATCAGCGTACAAAAGGAAACGTGAAGATGCTGTCAGGGACATTTACAAAGATAACCTTCACGCTGGTGGCCGGAAATACAAAGTAAACTGTTTTGTTTATATTTTTGTTTCGTCTTATTGATTTTGAGTCAAGAGTACGGGTTTGTTACTACAGTGGTAATCTCGGTGGTTTTGAGAAAGCAATTGGATGGAAAAACACAAAACAAAACAAAACAAAACCGTTAAATTAATACACTCAATCCTTTAGCGTTTCTGGGATACTTGTTTGGGCTAGATCGATGCTATTTTTGGAGTTAATTCGATTCACTTGTTTTGGTTGGTTCAAATGACTGTTTGGGTTAGTTCAATTCACTTGTTTGGGTAAGCTCGATTCACTTGTTTGGGTTAGTTCGATAAACTTGTTTGAGTTAGTTCGGTCGTATTTGTCGGGCTTGTTCGATCGCATTGTTTGGAATAGTTTAATCACATTGTTCGGGTTAGTTCAATACTATTGTTTGGGTAAATGTGATCCTTTTATTTGAGCTACATGTATTTTGATTCTATTGTTTGGGCTATTTCGATCCTATTGTTTGATTTAGTTCGATCATATTTTTGTTTGATCCTATCATTTGGGCTATATCGATCATATTGTTAGAGTTAGATCGATCATATTATTTGAGTTATTTTCATCCTATTATTTGGGCTATTTCGATCCTATTGTTTGAGTTATTTTCATCCTATTATTTGGGCTATTTCGATCCTATTGTTTGAGTTATTTTCATCCTATTATTTGGGCTATTTCGATCCTATTGTTAGAGTTAGATAGATCACATTATTTAATAGAATGTAGTTGGCATATTATCCTTAACATCAAAGTAAGTACTGTCATAGAAATCAGAATACATCACAAAAATACCTTCTAGATTGTCTTCCAGTCCCCAGGAATTTGTCCAGAATTCCCCTGTTAATTTTTACTCTAGTTTATTTCCCTTTAGTTTGAATCCATGATGCCAATATTATCAAACTCAATTTCATCACAACTGTGATATTCTAGCGACAGAAACAAGTCTAGGTGGGGACTCCCTGTGGACCACCTACAGTTTATATGTGGTTCAAACTGCAGAAGTAGAACAGACATCGAAGAGGCGTTACGTGAGCTGTAATGGTCAATTACACCAGCCATCGTTTAACATGGAGTGACATCAATGGATACCTAATTCACTTCCATCACAATTATATCATGAAATTGTATAAGGGAATCCGACACCTTAAAATATGTCCACAGAAAGGTGAGAGAGTATTCATATTTTATATACAGCAAGGCACCATCAATCTCGTGAAGCTATTTTTATCCCGGTCATATTATCAAAGCAACTCTTGTTGTTCCATTTTAGAGCAAAATCGAATTTACGCCCGCCAAAGTATTTTATGTGAATGAAGAGCATCTGTATCAGTTTTGTATTCGCGGACTTTTGTAATATTTCCATATAAGTCTGTATGGTACCTTTAAGTGGTGATTTATAGTATAGGCACTTGAATATTGTTTAACGTCTAAACAACATTTAAGGTCATTTAAGGACGGACTCCCCTGTGTGTGGTGTATGTGTGTGGTGTATGTGTGTGGTGTATGTATGTGTGTTCTGTGATGCTGCAATATATTGCTGATTTGTCACCTTGTGATAGAACGGAACTGACTTTATAGTGCTACCGTCACTGAAGTATTCTACCCATCAGGACACCCCACCGATAACATTAGACTGACAAATAGTCGTCACACTAAAATGCTGAGCGGTAAGCGGGAGTAGCTATTACAATTTCATTTCTATAGACTCTTGTATGTCTCGGCTAGGGGACAGAACCCAAAACCTTCCTCACAGGGGCGAACGCTCAACTAAAGGTCAGGTGACAGAACCCAAAGCCTTCCTCACAGGGGCGAACGCTCAACTAAAGGTCAGGTGACAGAACTCAAAGCCTTCCTCACAGGGGCGAACGGTCAACTAAAGGCTGAAAGTGAGATAGTGTCTAGGGAGGCATTATGTAGAATTATGCTAGAAAGGAAGAGTAAAGATCAGAATTTAGTCGCCTCTTACGATATTCTAATGGGGTCGGCAGGTACAATTCTTAGACGGTACCAGCAGAGGGCGGCATTGCGGAGAAGTGGGATGCTGAGTAGATTTCATGTTTGACAGTTGTGTAGGATATATAACCGGAAGTTGAGGAGTAATGGGATGTTGTGTAGGGTATGTACATTTGACAATGCAGTGGGGGTATTTAACCGGAAGTTGAGGAGTAGCGAGATGTTGCGTTTGGTACATGTTTAACAATGCAGTGGGGGATATATAACTCGACGTTGAGGGCTGGTGGGATGTTGCGTTGGTACATGTTTGACAATACTATGTGGAGATATAAAACCGGAAGTAGAGGGTAATGGAATGTGTGTTAGATGTGTTGTAGTTATATACACAGAAACCTCGCTACACTCTTGAAGAGGAGTTAATTTGCAGGAAGTTTAGGAATGATTGATTTCTCAAAAAGGACATCAAATAACCAGCATATAGGGACAATGTCAGAGTAAGTATCAGACTGATGGAACTAAAGTGCCGGAAATACGTTTATCGTTGAAAATAAAATTTTCGAAAAGGTAAACTGATTAACTTGGGTTACCATATACATGGATATTGTGCTGTGGCAATCCTTGTACATTTGAAGGAGAGCACACGAACACTGACTTACCGCAGTTAATATCTCCACAGGGATGTATATAATTATTCAATATAGATTGTATTGTTCTCGTTCTGAAGCTGACATACCACTCCTTTAACCAGGTCATATGGTTGACAATCAAAAGTTGAAGAAAATGCCGTTTATGTAATTATGAAACGGACATCATTTTCTACTCGTTTAATTTTCAGTGAAGATTCTTATTGCTTTTTAAAAATTCTTTTCTGGAAAATTGCGAAAATAGAAACCCTTTAAAACATCCACCTTCACTAAAATCTGAGGACTGATATGACATTTACTCGTTTTGTTTTCAACCCTTAAATGTCGTTGTTTGCTTATCAACAAGGAATGTTATCATTATACTGTATACATATACAGTTCGTCTGCTCTCACTGCACTGAAAGGGTTAAATGATCATCAAACTTAATTATCAACGTTATATTCGAACAATATGAAGTGAAACTCATTGTTTATCGGGCCATGTCTTAATTCTGTTTAGGCCTTCATGATGTGGACTGTCAGTTTTAATACCGACGATACCTACTTTTATATGAAACATACATGTATATAGCACGTATCTGAAAATGCTGCTTCAAAAATCAGCCCAAAAGGAAGGGAATGGATGCTGACGCTGTCCTCTACTGTAGCTTATTACCATTCAGAAATCAACCAAATCGTCGATGAGTAAAGGGACACGGATCACGCTAGGGTGTGTCATATCCGTCTTAATTTTAGTTGATGTGTTGGTATAAACCTTATATATATGTGTAAGGTCATCAGTAAACTGTCAGACCTAACTAGCCTCCCATCATAGTATATCGAGATTCCTAATCGGAAAGAGTGGAACTCTTGAATACAGAAATAAAACTTTGGGAAAGCAAAATAAATCTAAGCAAAAGTCAAAATTATACAAGAGCTGTTTGCACTAACCAATGATCTAACCAATTTGGTAAAATTGACAATTAGTGGTGTGACAGGGCCATAACATACGTGTGTATAGTCCAAGTCAGTTCCACTTTTCTTAAAAGACATTTTCTTGGCCACACCAGCTGCAACCTTTCAATAACAGACATACATTGTATCTTACAAAAGGTCACAGACTGTTTAATGTAATTCACACCCCTGGGGCTGGAGAAACATTGTTAGATAGAGGAAATAATAATGCAAGGACGAACATGGTTTTAACGAGGGGAAATAGCGGAGAGGTTAAGATCCACATCTCAATTACGACACGGCTCTGTTTTTGTATAATGCTTTTTGGCATCTCTTGTAAAACCCATTCACTATTTGTTTAAATCATTTCAAAAACGGATTGGTCCGTTTAAATCTTGAGACTTTGGAGATAGCACAGAAGATGTTCCCGTTTTGAATGGCGTAACACACACGTGGGAACCCATATGGAAGATTTTGACACGGGGGATCTCGTAAACTTACACTTAATGTCTGAGAATCACGTGACTACAACTGTCCCCGGGGACATTATTTACAGTCACATCAGTCACGTGATCACACGAGATAACGCGAGATAACACGTCGTTCGTCATGTCCTGGTTGTCATCCACACTCTCGCAGATGTTTTAGCAGTAAATTTATAGTCTGTTACGGCTTGTCTGACGGAATTGGTCCCTAACCCAGGTCTTCTTAATGCTGCCTTTTCATCTGTACATAGGGATGTCAGGTTTTACAGTAAAACTATATTGACGTATAAAACAAACCGTAATTATAACGAAAACAGATCAAACGAGCACAGGATATGAAACAGAGATATAATTATATGGAAACCATTGGGAAAGTGTAAGGGGAACAGGACCTGGTGCTCCTGACGGGCAACCGTCTTCAGCTTTAATCAGCCTAAGTCGTCGTTTATTTCGTACGGGTTGCTAAAACTAATCATTTGACGCATTGGTTACATCAACCTATAAATTACATGTACAGTATGTTGTTTGAGAGCCATTACAAAACATAATACTATGCTTAAATGTTGTTATTATCATAGTGCTCATTCTAAAAATTTTCATCACTAATTAATTATGTTAATGAAATGATTTTAATTATGATTTAACAACACAGTTTTGCATAATTTGGACTTGTAGCAGTTACACGTTTAAAATCATTTTATATGAAGGTGAATTGTAAATGTTAAACATAACATTACATATCACACAGACTAGAAATATCATCCATTTTGAAAAACCAATTTTCGTGTTACGAGCGACTTGAAATCATGTAACGTAGTCGTTTAACGATATTTCTCTTGAACCCAATCACATTGTGAAACGTAGCGAGAAATTAACCATCGCTCCTACGATAAATAGTTTATAATTAATCCAAGAATGATATGGTGTAATACATTCTCCATGCCGGATTTACTCCACTCTATAGAAAAGTACAAACAGAAGATTGCGAGGAACGACAGTTCTATAGTAATTATCTATCAAGGGCTGTTATAATGACGATAGATTGGCACGTGAACCGGAAACGATAATATGAATTGCCGCGTGAACCGGAAATGATAATATGATTGAGGTAAAACTCTTATGATGACCGCCTGAAGGATGAAATATTTGTATTGGTGCGGGTTTTTACTCATTATTTCGACTTATACTCTATCTGTGACTTATACTCTATCTGTGACTTATAACATATCTGTGACTTATACTCTATCTGTGACTTATACCCTATCTGTGACTTATACCCTATCTGTGACTTATACCCTATCTGTGACTTATACTCTATCTGTGACTTATACTCTATCTGTGACTTATACCCTATCTGTGACTTATACTCTATCTGTGACTTATAATATATCTGTGACTTATACTCTATCTGTGACTTATACTCTATCTGTGACTTATACTCTGTCTGTGACTTATACTCTATCTGTGACTTATACTATATCTGTGACGTATACCCTATCTGTGACTTATACTCTATCTGTGACTTACACTCTATCTGTGACTTATACCCTATCTGTGACTTATACTCTATCTGTGACTTATACCCTATCTGTGACTTATACCCTATCTGTGACTTATACTCTATCTGTGACTGAATTCATATGTATAGGCGCTATTTATTGGTATGTCTTTGAAACAGTAAAATAATTGAAACACAAATGCCATACATTCCGTTGTCAGTTGTGTACTACATCCAGCAGATTGTAGAGACAGGTACAAATACGACATCTGGAAATACAATGTCAATGCTTGTAAACAAAGAATAAAGGCAACAATAGTTATGTGCTACATATAGTAATGTACTACACAACTTAATTAAAATTTGAAAATCATCATAGTATATTAGATATCTATATTACATAAGATGTATCGGGCACTAATATTCTCTGAACTCAAACTATAAATGTGGATGTCTTCGTATCAAAACTTGGACTGAAAGACACAGTTTCGGCATTAATATTACTATGAAACCATAATATGTTATCAAATGTAGAGGTTCTATCAAAATTTAATTTCTTCCCAGCATCGCAGGTAAATCTATGAATGTATATAATTCTTGACGTCCTTTCGAAATAAAATATTAAAAATTATGAAATTTGGTAAATAATAGGGCTATTTCACCTCTCCTGTTTTTTATTTGTTTTTGGTTTACTTATTTTATGTTTCCTCCAGCAGCTCCTGGGTATCAACACTTTAAGGATAAACAATACACTTTTGTATTGTTCCATCATCACTGATGGTTCCTAGATAGACAATACAGCTGTATGTTGTCCCTAACATCACTGACGATTCCTAGATAGACAGTATAGCTGTATATTGTCCCTAACATCACTGACGATTCCTAGATAGACAATACAGCTGTATATTGTCCCTAACATCACTGACAATTCCTAGATAGACAATACAGCTGTGTGTTGTTCCTGACATCACTGACGATTCCTAGATAGACAATACAGCTGTATATTGTCCCTAACATCACTGACAATTCCTAGATATACAATACAGTTGTGTGTTGTCCCAAACATCACTGACAGTTCCTAGATAGACAATACAGCTGCATGTTGTCCCTAGCATCACTGACGATTCCTAGATAGACAATACAGCTGTATGTTGTCCCTAACATCACTGATGAGTCCTAGATAGACAATACAGCTGTATGTTGTCCCTAACATCACTGATGAGTCCTAGATAGAAAATACAGTTGTACGTTGTCCCTAACATCACTGACAGTTCCTAGATATACAATACAGCTGTGTGTTGTCCCTAACATCACTGACGATTCCTATAGATAGACAATACAGCTGTGTGTTGTCCCTAACATCACAGACGATTCCTAGATAGACAATACAGCTGTATATTGTCCCTAACATCACTGACGATACCTAGATAGACAATACAGTTGTGTGTTGTGACTAGCATCACTGATGAGTCCTAGATAGACAATACAGCTGTATATTGTCCCTAACATCACTGACAGTTCCTAGATAGACAATACAGCTGTGTGTTGTGACTAACATCACTGACGATTCCTAGATAGACAATACAGCTGTATATTGTCCCTAACATCACTGACAGTTCCTAGATAGACAATACAGCTGTGTGTTGTGACTAACATCACTGACAGTTCCTAGATAGACAATACAGCTGCATGTTGTCCCTAGCATCACTGACGATTCCTAGATAGACAATACAGCTGTATGTTGTCCCTAACATCACTGATGAGTCCTAGATAGACAATACAGCTGTATGTTGTCCCTAACATCACTGATGAGTCCTAGATAGACAATACAGCTGTATGTTGTCCCTAACATCACTGATGAGTCCTAGATAGAAAATACAGTTGTACGTTGTCCCTAACATCACTGACAGTTCCTAGATATACAATACAGCTGTGTGTTGTCCCTAACATCACTGACGATTCCTATAGATAGACAATACAGCTGTGTGTTGTCCCTAACATCACAGACGATTCCTAGATAGACAATACAGCTGTATATTGTCCCTAACATCACTGACGATACCTAGATAGACAATACAGTTGTGTGTTGTGACTAGCATCACTGATGAGTCCTAGATAGACAATACAGCTGTATATTGTCCCTAACATCACTGACAGTTCCTAGATAGACAATACAGCTGTGTGTTGTGACTAACATCACTGACGATTCCTAGATAGACAATACAGCTGTATATTGTCCCTAACATCACTGACAGTTCCTAGATAGACAATACAGCTGTGTGTTGTGACTAACATCACTGACGATTCCTAGATAGACAATACAGTTGTATGTTGTCCCTAACATCACTGACGATACCTAGATAGACAATACAGCTGTATGTTGTCCCTAACATCACTGACGATTCCTAGATAGACAATACAGCGGTATGTTGTCTCTAACATCACTGACGATTCCTAGATAGACAATAAAGCGGTGTGCTGGTCCGAACATCACTGACGATACCTAGATAGACAAAACATGTGTATGTTGTGACTAACATCACTGACGATTCCTTGATAGACAGTATAGCTGTGTGTTGCAGTTCGTTTTTGTCTCCGTTGTATCTAATTATGTAATGGAAGGTTCTGATATATTTGTGTGCGAGTATGCTTTTATAATCTTCATGTATAAGAACCAGAAATAGCCTTCCCCTCCTCTGGGTTGCGAGTTCGAAACCTACGTGGGGCAGTTGCCAGGTACTGACTGTAGGCCGGTGGTTTTTCTCCGGGTACTCCGGCTTTCCTCCACCTCCAAAACCTGGCACGTCCTTAAATGACCCTGGCTGTTGATAGGACGTTTAACAAAAACAAACAAAATCCCCTCCTCCGTCTTCATCATCAACTCACCTTCCCAACTGTTTTTTTTTCAATCACGTTTGAACTCGTTATATGTAGGTACATGTATATCTATATATAAAACAATGTTTTAGTTATTCAACGATGTGTATTCGATCAAAAATAACATGTTATTTTAAATTGAAACTGTATTGGATTTCCGAACTTAAATTTGATGTATCTCAATATAACGTTTTAATGTTACAAATAAAATGAAACACTATGGATTTTCCTGGAATAACGTTCGAAAATAAATCGGCTAACCCTGTGAGGATAAACATAAACGAAATATAGTGGAAAGATAGTTCTGGGTTTAAATCAATGTTGATGTACATTAATTTTCTTTAAGTACAAATTTTCCACTGTGATTTACGGCGTTAGGGAGTCTGGTGTGGCATATACAAATCAAATTAAATCTGCATGAGACTGATCGTAAATATTAAGTAAATATATTGAACCATGGAGGGTAAATGTCCCTGTCTTGCGTTAATGTCAATTTCGTGTAGCTATGCCAGGGGTCTACATGTTGACATGAAGAAATGAGGAATAATCTAATACGACGTTTCTTTGTTGGGAAAACCTGATGCGGTTATGTAAGACTGGGTTCTACAAAGCTCTGGCATTTGAGTTTAAAATGTCTGAGGATGGGTGCCGATACTGACGTTTTTGATTCCATTCCTCTATTCAACATGTATCGAACTGTTATTGTATTTAATGCGAAATAGAAGGTAATAATACTTGGTAGCACGCGGGTTATGGTAATAAAATTGTACATAGATGACAATATTACAGGAGAAAAATGTCATATCCTAAAGGTCGTCTGTTGATTTTTCTCTAGCTGTATTTCCTCAGTTTTTCTCAGAAGAAATAAATATTATGAAAAAATATAATTATGGAAGTTACGAAACCACAATAGATTTTCTATATAATTTTGTTTTGAGGATATCTGATTTTGTTGATTTATTGTATCCTCAAATAGCGGGAAATGAAAGTTATTGGCATAGCCCATCATCACTATTCATGGTGTAAGGTGTGATATCAGCGGTAAGGTTGGTGTGGGTTAAGGATTTTAACGTTAATACAACATCCAGGGTCATGTGAGGACAGTTGTCAAGGAGACACCAATAGCCAGGGTCATATGAGGACGGGTGTCAAGGAGACACCAACATCCAGGGTCATATGAGGACGGGTGTCAAAGAGACACCAACAGCCAGGGTCATATGAGGACGGGTGTCAAAGAGACACCAACAGCCAGGGTCATATGAGGACGGGTGTCAAAGAGACACCAACAGCCAGGGTCATATGAGGACGGGTGTCAAAGAGACACCAACAGCCAGGGTCATATGAGGACGGGTGTCAAAGAGACACCAACAGCCAGGGTCATATGAGGACGGGTGTCAAAGAGACACCAATAGCCAGGGTCATGTTAGGACGGGTGTCAAGGAGACACCAACATCCAGGGTCATATGAGGACGGGTGTCAAAGAGACACCAATGGCACACAATTAGTCGCTTTCTACGACATACGGTGAGATACAGTAGATCCTGCATGGTACAGTGTTTTTGTTTAATGAATACTTCTATCTTTGGTTTCGGTTGAATCAGTGCACTATTTGGTGTCAGGCGTTGACTGTTTGAAATATAATTCTTAGATGTATTAAGGTGATAAACCATTCTAAACTGATTTGTTTACTATAATTGCTTTATGATATTCTACCCCTTTGATTCAGTTTTCAGTTTTACAAAAGACGGTTTAATTGTGGCGCATATGTGGGTTCATCCTTGAATATCACAAATGATGATTTTCGTTGAAGGAAAGGTCACCACGGTAAATATTCCGAAATCACATAAAACAATGGTACGCATATGGTTTTGTTTACATGTAGGAATCCTCTCCTAGTCGTTGTTACACAAAGGTCAGTAAATCTTCAATAGGCTTAAGGATTATTATATTAATAAATACTATTATTGTAGTAAAGTTTTAATTTTACGTGCCTGAATCGAAGTAGATTTACTTAAGGATAAAGGTTACGCGAAAATTACCCGTGTTTCGTTGTAGTTATACCCCGATAACCTAAACAAAATTGACAGTTAATAACAATACATTTATGGTTTTGCATGGAGTCTGTACGAGTGTTTGTACATGTGACTGAAACATGTAAGATAGTTGCCATATCGCCGACAGACGCACCAGCGCGGAACTAATAAAACGAGATCCAAATCTTCCTTATCGTCAGTTTCTATTTTCTTTTCGTTTTCATGTCAACATGAGTCCGTGTCACCTCCTTCTGGACGTCGGAAAGACTCATTACAAAATCCCGACATGTTTGTTAACGTTGAGTAGCTGACGTCACTTGATAGTGTACTTAGAGCATGTCCCTTTCTTTTAACATTTCCTTCCGTTATAGTTATGATTTGTTTTTGCGTTCTATTAAATTAATATTTCTGTATGTAAGTCTGCATATTTATGTGTTTGTGGCAGTGTCTTATTTGTGATACTTTTTATGTATAAAAATAGCAGCGTTAATCCCGGCTTGAGGTGGCGTACAAACGATATCATTTACACGCACGAGATGGACTAGCATTATTGGTGTATTATATTAGGGTAAGTAAATGCTGCATTGTGCGCGTAATGCAGGAACAGAAAATACAGAAAATAATGAAGCGATCCTCATATTTACACTTGGTAGCCCTGGCATTTCATAAACCATTTCAAAAATTAAATACCGCATAAACATCGCCTGAACAGCTGCGAGAACAGAACAGCAAAAGTATACCGGAAACACTGGGTGGCGCTCTTGGTGTTGTCAATGACGACAACAGTAAACAGAATAGTTCGAAGAGAACATAATTCAGCAAATGTTTTTCATTCATCTTTTTCTACTAGTTTTTAACTTTGAATAGTTTATGCATCTAAGTTTATCGTACCTGCGGTCTCGAGAGGTCGCATGTCCAAATCGTCATTCTCTCTCGGTAACTTTTTAATATTCTTATACTTTCCCGAACGCAATTCAGTGGAAAACTCAATATTTACAGTACTAGGTTTCTGTTCAGCCTGGCTGATGTAGAAAGTTCGGAGGCCGCAGCTGGATTTATGATGTCAATATAGATTACAGACGACAAAATTCCAATTTCGCGTCTGCTTGGAACGAGGTCGTTTTTTTGTTTAAAGTTTATATTTATTTTCATTTTTCCTCCAAAAATGTTTATTACTATTTTCTTAAAAATGGGTACTATGAAAATATGATATCATTCGTCATAGTTTACCTTTATTCCCTTGAATTATTTCTCTTACTTTCACGTCACATTGTCTCATTTCTATAGCCAGGTATCTTATTACAAATACATTGTTTGGTCTAATCATTCGATTTCACTCCGAGTTCTCGCAAGTTTTCTATCATCACTGTCTGAACTGAAATAAATATGTCTTTCGAGAAAGCTTTCTCACGACGTTTGTTGTCTCATTCTGCTAGTCTTTAAGTGGTATGTACAGTTACTATGGACACCTTCTGGACTCCAAACTCTTTAATAGCAGTCACATCAGGCAGAAAAAAAAATCATCAATTATGTATCAAACACGTTTTAAGGATGTTAATTACTCGACCAGTCCGAAAACAGTTAAATCTATTATTTCTTCCACTAATCATTCAAACAGGATTTTGTACAGATGGAGAGGATGTTCTTATTTGTATCACAGGCCAAGAACATGTCTCCGTTGAAGCTCCTGAAACAGACTCTTGGATATGTATAAAGGGAGATAGCTCCCTTACCACTTTTTCTTAAATGTGGCAGTATAGAGCGATGGTAAGCGGTGTCTAGTCCTACTGAATACTGTGTGGATATTGGAAATTTGTGTCTTTACACATCAGTAAGTTATGTAGATTACTTTTCAATTTAACAAATGGTATTGGGATTTTAATACCTGAGAATCAAATAAACTGAATAACAGGAGTTGTATACAAATTCTTCTCATTGGTTGTCAATATGCCAGTTTAACGTTGAACTTAGTTGATTTGAAACCTTCTTTAGACATGTATATAATAAATAAGCTAATGAACATTAATTTGCTTGTGTACTGAAATCGCATGCAAAAATCATTTAAATTAATTTAACAAGTGTAAATAAAACTTTACTCAAAACTCCAAAAACATGTCCCATCAAAAAACAAGTCCTACACTTGAAGCAATAATGAGCGCGTTTCCGTAGCTGTAGTGTTATTGTTGTCATGGTTACGGGTGATGTACTGTTATTGTTGTCATGGTTACGGATGATGCATTGTTATTGTGTTTATGGTTACGGGATTTCATATGACCGTCTTATAGGTGAATTAAAGGCTGAAACAAAGATGCTGGTTCTGCATGTAGGCGGAGTCGACACTTATTTGTGGATTGACGGAAGATCGTCTGACACGACAGGTTTCTTCCGAGGGGAATGATAAACAAGTAACATTCTATACATACCATCATCATTTTGGATAGTTAATGCTCAGCCCCTTTTGTGCTGTATTTCCCCCAGGTGGAGAATATTCGAGGATACTGTGGTTACACAAAGCCATAGTAAATCAGTTTTAGACATTTGAAAATTATAACTGTAGCTGTATTATAACTTGTGTTTTAAACTAAACGGTATCCGTTTAAGATATTAGGACAAGTGAGTCATATTATCGGCTGTGCGTGAGGACCTTCAAGCTTGGTGGTTATTTTCTTAACCAGGCATTAGTGTAGTTCAACCATTACACGTGACGCTACTGAAAGTGCACACGTAATATATCATTAAACTTGGTAATACTATCAGCAGTATTTAACGATAAATAATTTTATTCATAGATCAGAACCTTTTAGTATCTTAGATACTGTAGCTCAGAATATGTCATTTTGTGTTGTAATATGGCTAGCGCTTACGTAAATGAAAAGAGGCAATATAAAAGACGAAAACTACTTACGTATTATCTGATATTACACAAAATACTTTAAAGAAATCACGTGGCCCTGTCACATTGAAACGCAAGCAAGCGAATGCGGCTCGTCAGCACTAATCATAGGTAATTATAGGTTTAGTAGTTGTGGAAACTTTAATGTTACAAAATGGCGACACTAATTGGCTGCATTTTGCACATAAACTGTAGATTCACGTGTAAAGTTGAACCAAATTCCAAACGTAACCCTAACATTTAATTTGGACACATTTACAAACATTTCATGGTGTCTTGAGGACGGACGATGTTTAACTCGCCCCCTTATTATTCTCTTTTATATAAGGTGCTGATTTATTGGCGCAAAAGTCACTTAAAGACTGATATTCTGTATAAAAGTAATCGTGTTACAATGGTTCTATGCCATATATAGCCTTACTACATTATTAATAAATTCTCGTATATTAACGAATTCAATGTTTTGTTTAACTATACACAAAAATAGCTACTCTATTTACACGAAAGGTCAATGCCTTGGATATTTAAAGTATTTGATGTCAGTAAATGCTTGAGAGTGTTTACCATCATTTATATTAAATCCAGCTCATTGCCCCGTTACTTAGACGTATATACACCTGTATTTAGATATCGAATGACGACTGACATTGATGATAAAACCCTTTACCTGAATAATGATCCGTGCTCGGCGTAGGTCATAGTCAATCCGATACCATCTAGACACTTTAACATCCACTTAAAACCTTCAAATTATCTCACATACATGTATTATTTAATGTGTTTGACCTAGTCAATTTTGTCAAAAACGGATGGTGTATCACACCAGGTTGTCATGGTGACTTGACTAAATATGTTTTATCATGCGAAGGTTATATTTTCTATCTGTTTTTCCCAGTTAGGTTACAAGTATGACTCTGTACGCGTGAGTAATAACTATTGTGAACGGCTGGCTTTGAAAAAAAATATCCATGCGATACAATTTTATTTATACCGAAATAATTAATTTTTCTTTGTTTTCATGGTAAATACTCAAATGTGATTGGTAGAAAAATTCTTTTCATTCTTCTATGAAAGAAATTCCGAGAATGGCGCGAAAAATGTGACGTCACAATACGACAATTGACGTTGCGTATTGATTTGAGAAAAAGAATTTAAAACCAGTAAAATTGTACATAAAATATGTTTTAAAAAAATCATTTTCAAAAATTAATTATAAGCGTTGATGTCATTTTTCTTTTTAGTTTCATCGGGGTATGAAACAAACTTCAGTAAGAATCCGCTACGCGGATTCATACAGTTTGCAAACAAGATACATTACCCGATATCGATGAAACTAAAAAAATGACATCAATGCTTAAATGAACAAGAACAGCAGGGAAAAGAAGAGTTTGTAGTGTCCTAGATGGAGTTTTACATAGTGGACATTGTCAGTCAATCAATTTTGAAATATACATTTGTGTATATATGTCTTAAGATTAAATTGAATTGCAACGTCTGTTTTCTATGATGTGATAAGCCCTTCAATATAGTCAGAATCAAAGCACAAACAAGTCTGCCAGGAGAAGACAAACTTTGTCCGCGTGGGCATGTCAGAAAGGTGAATTGATACAAAAGAGGTAAGAGAAGTTGTTTCAGTATAAAGAAAACATTTCTGTAATGGGAAAGGATGAACTTTACATTGTTTCAGAAATCGTTATGTCAATAGACTGACATTTTAGAAGGCAGCACACGCCTCGTGCGCGATGGGTCCCTTTGCAGAACAATCTGCACAACATGCCGAGCGTTCGAGTTGTGCTAAAACCTAGAAAATATGGTAATGTTACCCATGGTGATTCATTTATAGTGGCCAAAACAAAGGTGTGCTAGTTTGAGACTGTCGTAAAAAAAAGCAAGGCCAGTGATTGTCAATCTGGTAAAGACCGCGAAAAGGGTTTATGTGTGAATTGTCAGATGCGATTCTGGTTTATCTCAGAATTAATTCCAGCAGTTGTTTCCCGGTCTTTGCCTTTTTTGGTTCAAACTAGTTTTTTTTTTAATTTCATTTGTGAGGTTATTCTGGTCTATCTCAATTACGTTTTCGTAATTTCACTATATCGGAGAAAGGTTTCGGGGTGTTTACAGAAGGTTTAAAACCTTTGAAAATGGAGGTTAAGTCCACACTTGATGTTTATTATGACCCTTTTTGTGTACACAGTGAATATGCTGCTTTGACAATATGAAGTACAGTGCTTCCATTATTATGCTGTTTAATGTTATATGCAGATACCTCTGATGGTCGTATGACGTAAGAACCACATGTTGATAAGGTATCTTCGACGTTCCGTTTGTTTCCCGATTAGTATAATTATATACGCTTTACACGTTCAGCATCGTGTTGTTCGTTGTAATTCCAAATCTGTTTGCAATTTTTTTTAAAGCCTCAGCGCGCGAAGCGCGCTCGGCAAAGATCGGCCGGAGGCCGGTCATTGCCGAGAGGCTTTTAATCTGTTTTTGCCCCTCTAAAACGGAAGTAACTGTAAACCGGAAATCGCGGTTTTCGAGATCTCGCGGGTTTTATGAATAAAAAATAAATAAACTGATTTCAAGTGCTAAAATCGAGAGAATTCCCATACAATAAATATTTTATAATACAATTAAATGCGTAGTTGAAGCTCTATAGAATTTTAGTAGAAATATCTGTCGGACACTTGGGAGTTGGTTCGAGATTAGGCCGGGAATCGACAAGGTGTCATGGTTGCCAAGTGGAAGCACACGCTCGGCGATAGAGAGGAGAGAGTTTGTTTTGCAACAATTTGAAAGGTAACTTCGTTTATAAGTGTTTATATTAGCTAATTTTGGTCTTCTTATGCAACTTACGTCTTTAAATAATGATATAATGGACTATTCTGGTAAGATAGAAGACTATATGTGCTGACTTAAACGTTCATTGATAAAGTTTATTGAATGAAGTGATACTGAACCAATCGTATTTATGTTTATATTACATACACTGTTCGGAAGGCTCAGTTGCGGTAATTTGAATATAGAATATTTATTGAAATAATAACTAGCAAGAAAGTGCGGAGAGTATGTTCATCCAGACTCTTTGTTAGATACAATTATTAATTACAATTTCTAACACTGACATGTACAATTCTTTTTAAATTGAAACTTCTCATTTGTGCATCACAGAATATTACTACTGGAGTTAACAGACGACAATTTCGTTGTCCCAGAAGATCTTGACTGTTGTTTTTGTTGCATTTTGGTGTATTGGAGAATGGATATCTAAATCGGGTATATTCTAGAGCAAATAACTTCATTTTCTATCAGCAACCAGCAGATTTGAATATTGAGTTTATAATACGTAGGGTTGCATCAATTGAAGAATTGACAACTTCCTCAATCTCGCGTTTATAAAAGTTGACTGATGTAATTATAAACTCACATAGTATTTTTGTAAAGATTGCTGCAGGCATCAACAATTGTTTACATAAATATCCAGTTGTTTCTAATAGAAATTTGCTTTAATCCATTCTGTAAATAGTTCTGATGGATTATACCTTATACATTTTTTTGCCAGTGGTTGTACATGTAGCTATTTGGACTTGATTTCTGTATGCAGATAGTTATAGTACTTTATCAAATGGATTTGTGCATATGCTGTTAAGGGATATGTAATATTGATAAATATTGTTGCTAATGAAAATTTGCCTTTATACTAGTTTTGATGGATGGTTATAATTTTAGCTAGTGAAAGTTTTATGATTGTCGAAATGAATTTTCGATAGTCTTATTTAAATGGATTGATTCAATGGCTTAATGGTTGTGCTGATGAAATTAGTTTATGAGGAAAGGAGGAATTATTTATATCTACTTGTGATAATTGCTTTCCATGAACCACACCATGCAAGAATCCTTGATAATTAGTAAATGAAGGTTTAGAACTTAAATACTTCTAAAGAGAGATAATTTGATGATTGACTACTTTCAGTTTCACTATTGTTTAGTCATTTTTAAAGGATAATGAATCAAAAGAGTAATTTTGCATCATTTGAAATTAATAGTTTTATCTTTAAACTATAACACACTTATATGCTTGTTAAGTCAAAAATGTTAATACTTGTATTTTGCAGATTCAACAAAAAAGAAAAGTAACTGTAATTACAGGATGGACATACACTTGAAGCCACAATGCTCATGAAGAAACATATATCAATGTTTAGATTTTGAGCTTCTTACAGCGTTCAGACTTGATACATACCTAACAGATTGATGTTAATCAGAAACTGAAAGAACATATGTATTTATGAAAGTATACAGGGAATTCCCCAAAATAATAACTGTGGCTGCTGGACCAAGTTTCTCTGAAAATTAGTCCGACAATGCCACGGCGGGTTTTACAGTCCATACACAATGGTGGAACGCCGCAAGCGTGGAACTGCAAAAAACACAGACAGATTCTGCCAAAAAAAGACACAAAAGTGTGTGGAATCGGCAAAACCCAAGTATTTTCTTACGAAAGGAAATACTTCATTGGAACTTAACGAGAGAAGAAAAAGGAATACACTCGAATTCCAATTTTTCCGGACGTCTACTTGATTGCTGGTTAGCTTTTGAACATTGTCAACTTCACCGATCTAAGATTTGTTCAATGTGTTGTATGCATATTGCTACATTATAGAATAAAGGATTTCAATGTTAACTATGTTTGTTTATTTTGTTCAGTTACCTGGATATTACGCGAATATTCTGTTAATATGTTTAAATGAAAGCATTATTAGGCAAAGTTTATGTATGCTCGATATGTAAACAACAGCCATGTGTGTAGTTTATATGCAGTCCACAATGGTATAGCCTGGGTCTCGGCTCCGTGACAAATCTCGCTATAAATATAAATGCGGCAAGTTATTTTTATACTCTGATGTCTCAAGGACTCCCTCGGTCAAGCTTTCAGGCCGATGGTCATTTTAATGTTGGTAGAGCGTGAATGAGCACCTTGGATTGCCATTAATACATGTGTGCAACTAGAGTTTTAGGTTGTTCGGGAGTCTATGTGGCTTTAAAGAAGTCAGAGTGTAGAAGGATACTAAAATTTTGAATGGTAAATATCCCATGAGATTAGTCATTAGTGATACATAAAACTACTACATGATTTACATGTCTTTGAAGTTTTTTTTTTTTTTTTTAATGAATCTATCCAGCAGCTTTGCTGCATTTTCTTGTTGAAAGTACCAACATAAGAGAACAACATATTTATGGTTGTGACCACTTATGTCTGGCGTATGTTGATTTGTCAGGTATAGAATTGTTGCAAAAGAAACATATTTGTATAACATTAATTTATAATGTATTTACTGATAAATATGATTTAAGATGATGGGCGATAGTTCCAGATACCCATGGTTCAATAACCTTCATTACACGTGTCAATGATCGATCCTAGGCCATCCAACGTAAAGGTACATCACGATCCTATTACATCTAATTTAACACATTAGTCAAAATTGTAAGGTCGATCACCATTTTGATTATTTCTGTCTTAACATGTTTTGTCCTTTGTACCGCTCGTCCGTTGCACGACCTGTCCTTTGAACCACTTGTCCGTTGCACGATATGTCCTTTGAACCACTTGTTCGTTGCACGATATGTCCTTTGAACCACTTGTCCGTTGCACGATCTGTCCTTTGTACCGCTCGTCCGTTGCACGATCTGTCCTTTGTACCGCTCGTCCGTTACACGATCTGTCCTTTGTACCAATTGTGCCTTCATTCTTTTTGCCAGTTAGACGATTTTGTTCTTCGATTTTTTTTGTTCCGGTGAACTGTTTGTACGCTTTTGTCAGTTTTTTTCCGTGGAACTGTTTGGCTGTTGTGATATATAATGTAGCTCTACCATACGATTGCATAAGTCAGCCATATAGTTGCACGATCTGTCCTTTGAACTACTTGTCCGTTGCACAATCTGTCCTTAGAACTACTTGTCCGTTGCACGATCTGTCCTTTGAACAGCTCGTCCGTTGCTCGATCTGTCCTTTGAACTACTTGTCCGTTGCACGATCTGTCCTTTGTACCGCTCGTCCGTTGCTCGATCTGTCCTTTGAACCACTTGTCCGTTGCACGATCTGTCCGTTGAACCACTTGTCCGTTACACGATCTGTCCTTTGTACCGCTTGTGCCTTCATTCTTTTTGCTAGTTAGACGATTTTGTCCTTCGAATTTTTTTGTTCCGGTGAACTGTTTGTACGCTTTTGTCAGTTTTTTTCCGTGGAACTGTTTGGCTGTTGTGGTATAATGTAGCTCTACCATACTATTGCATAAGTCAGCCATATAGGTTTTTGTATGAATCAACAGCACTTAGTGGTATAACATACAATCATTGATTTTTGTAGGTTAAGATGAAGTGTTTTCTAAATGTTAGAATGTATACAGTTTACAACAGTGTCGAGACAAGCTCTACCAACTTATAATAACTACTCCTATTGGCCAGGAGGAAAGCGCGGAAGGGGTCTTACTGTTTGAAAAATACTTCTTGTTTTCGGGAAGGTGACCCATGCCTTTCGCGTCCGACCGAGGAATCGAACCCCGGCCGCCTAAGTGAAAGGCAAGTTTGTAACCAATGTGTCACCCTACCAAACGTACAGGAGGTGTTGACCCGAGAGAAGTTATCATTCGTGGGGCGGGGAAGCCGAATTGATCATAACTGTTTAGTTATTTGATGCAAAACCATTATCAACATTCCCTTACTTAATAACATACAGAAACTAATTGAGCAATCTGAAACATAAATGTTTATTAGTAAAATCAGTAATAATCAAACAAAAAACATGAATTTTATGGATCGACAGTGACGTTAAATCATCCAAAATAATACGATATATATGAAATGATTTTTAAAATGGCGTCAAGAAGGTTGATCATATTATAAACGCACAGCTGAATCTGTTGTCCTTTTGATGTTTTTGCTGTCCTTATCAAAATGTTTTGTAAATCAGCATCGTTACATAGTCAAACAAACAAAACACAAGCAACAAGCAAACCAATTCACTATTTCTAAAACTACAATATCAAAATGTATTATACGGCCTGTTATGCTAATCAACTGGGCATTGGTCTGCGGATTTATTGTGACTACATATATTTCACCTTTCAGGTAAATGGATAATGTAGTATTCTCTTTTGACAATCATAGTGGACATACATACGATATTCGTGCTATAGTGATACATTTGTGTGTATTAACAACTCTATTACAAAGTACACTTTAGTACCATATTCAGTCCTATATTGAATTATCAAAGTACATTTTATTGGATCTATTTCTAAGGATTCTGGTCTGAAAACTAGCTAAGGTGATACATGTCCACAGGTACTCAATACTCATGCATGTCAATATTTTGTTTATATTTTTTGAATTATTATTTCGGTATTACGTCGGTATCCTGTGTTTTTATAGTACTACCACAAAGACACGTATGGATACCATACATATAGATAGGTAGGCTGACACCCCATCCGATCACATTATTCATACAAACCTTTTAAAAACTATTTATGGATACATCTATACTAAAAGGAAGATGACTAATGTGATATGACCACTTAAGTGGTTTTCATCTATATTGCTAAGATAGGATATTTGTAAATAAAAATGATTTTACATTAAATATCCAATAAATATTAATACAAATAACGTAAACAACATAATAAATATATAATGATTGTCAATGGATATACTATTTATAGTTTGAATTCTTTCACATCTTATTAATCTCTCGAGTCTGTCAGTACATCATACCACTCATCTTAAGAGCTGGTAGTGCTATATACCAGTCAGTGTACAGTACATCATACCACTGATCTTAAGAGCTGGTAGAGCTATATACCAGTCAGTGTACGGTACATCATACCACTCATCTTAAGAGCTGGTAGTGCTATATACCAGTCAGTGTACAGTACATCATACCACTGATCTAAAGAGCTGGTAGTGCTATATACCAGTCAGTATATTAAATTCATTGTCACCTCCCACCAGAGGTCGTCCGTTAGTCGGTCACTAATCTTCAACTGGTTTACGTCTTCTGTCCATGGTTTAAATACTCCAAATTATACTGCGGAGTTTGCCCTCAAGGGTAGTTAATATTAACCCTTAAATTAGCACAGACATCGATTAATAGAGGTTGATACCTATTTTCATTGAGAGCATCGGAGAGCTCCACCCAGTCACCGACGGTTCAACAACACGAATGATTGATATTGAGAACATCGGAGAGCTTCACCCAGTCACCGACGGTTCAACAAGTCGAATGCTTATTGTATGCTTTGTATTTTTGGAGTGAGATGACTGGTTCGCCCGTTGTGAACATGAAGTGACTGCGCGGGGTGTCCTAATGGATATCTTCGGTAGTATATTTCAGTGAGGTAGCACTATAAAGTCAGCATCGGTTGCGAGCTATCAAAATGAGACAAACACAATAACTTCCCAAAACACACAAATACACTACACTCATGCATCTTGTACATATAGAAGATCGTCCTTTAATGACCTTAGCTGTTGATAGGACGTTAAAATACTAAACTTAACCAAAAATCCTTTTAACAGAATACAAACGCATGCAATGACTCATTTTTTGAAATAGCGGATTGCAAAATTTTAGTAGTTTAAAGAATTTGAAACAAGAAATATCTTTAAAAAAGATAAACGGCATAGTTTTAATGCTGGTGATTATAATATAAAACCGCTGGGGAAATAAATTAACGAACTAATGTGTTTAGCATGGATAACAAAATTAGATCAGTCTGAATTATTTTTGGTGATACATAATAAGACTGCATTTGAATTAGGAATATGATTTTATTAATGTTTCATTTGAAAAGATACATCAACTTATTTAGCTTGCATTCAATCTTAACTTTCTTTCGTTTAGAACTGCATATCTGCATTTTGCATTTACCACTACGTTGACCAATCACATACTTCATCTTGACCAGTAACGCCACCTGTCTCGTCATATCCGGAGCCAAAAGAATATTATACGGCTATGCCGAAAAAGTAAAGGTACATTTCTGTATGTAACAACGTTTATTTTTTGCTAAGCCATCACTTTTGGTGATTGTGGAATGTATATAGCATACAACATAATTCATGGTTTACATATGGCGTCTAAACCGAAATGATCTCGTTTAAGCTGACATTTATCGGTTTATTGGATTTGAGCTGAAAGCCATTGACACGAAAGTATTACAAAATGTCACTCCTAACCACCATATACGTGTTTGAATATGTTTTACCCCGTGAACAGGTCAACAGAAACAACTTTGTTAAATAAGGGGTTTTAAAAGCTATTAAAGCACTATTAAGATGTATATCAAAATATAACAACCTCGCAGGTAAGTTGAATAAACAAACATTTCCATAAAATTGAAAATTTATCAAGAAAACATAAGACGTTATAAACTATGTTTTATTCAGTATTAGGGGGGATGTTTCGTGTAATGGCATGTTTTATGATATCCAAGCCAAACTTCAATATAACCTTGAACATCCTTCCATTTATCTCTAATTTGTTGTTTCATGTAAACTTCTGTCATCTTAAGAGACATCTACCGAATAATAAAGGTATGGTGTGAAGTTCACATGACGATTGGCCACTCATATTAGATATACACGAACATGTATACTCTTACATGTTTTATATATACTAGCGGAAAAAAGAAATGCAAGTACCATTTTTCAAATTTAACTTTAAAACGCGTGGTCTAGATTCAATTAGAATTCACACTGAGCTACTTCAGTGCACTTTGAAAATGTTCTTCAGTTACAATTCAGTTAACGGTGACCCAATTTGACGCTACATGCTTTCATCAAATTTTCCAAGAAAGCATGCATCCGGGGTACTCAAATGTGCTGGTAAATTATTACAAATGGTACATCGTAATAGTACAGATCAATTACACCTTTCTTTTCGAAGCGATTGTACAGCAAAATACCGCGATTGAGTGAAGTCGGTAAGGTAGACTCATTGCTCTAATAATACAGGGACATTTGCAACGTCATGTAGCCCAGCAATATGGCGTACATGAGGCAACAATATCCCGTTTAGTTGGGCGAGATTAGGTGACCGTCCCAGGAGCGGACGCCTGCGCATTACATCGCGACGTCAAGATAGAAGCATACCTCGCTTGCACCCAGTGTGTCCAAAAACGGTAAGGAATCAGTTGCAGTAGACTTATTAAAAGGCCGCGGCGTCCCAATGTTGGTCCGCCACTTACGCAGAGGCGACGGCTACATCGAATGCAGTGGCTGCTTGCACATGCATGTTATTGGTTTCGTTTGTCCGATTAGAGGTGCGTGGTATTCACTGACGAGTCTCGCTTTATGCTTTACAGGTCAGAGGGACGACAACATGTCTATTAAAGTCGTTGTGAGCAATAACCTGACGCTTGCTTAAATGAAACCGACATATTCGGGGGAGAGTCTGCTGTTGTATAGACAGGGATATCTCGAGGCGGGAAAACACCTCTCGTGGTTATCTATGGTAATCTTACAGCAGTAAGGTATCGGGATCAGGCCTTGAGGGGGCCACGGTGGCCGAGTGGTTAAGGTGTCCTGACACTTTAACGCTAGCCTTCCACCTCTGGGTTGCGAGTTCGAAACCTACGTGGGGCAGTTGCCAGGTACTGACCGTAGGCCGGTGGTTTTTCTCCGGGTACTCCGGCTTTCCTCCACCTCCAAACCTGGCACGTCCTTAAATGACCCTGGCTGTTAATAGGACGTTAAACAAAAACAAACCAAACCAAAGGATCAGGTCTTGAGACCACACGTTCTTCCTCTCATCAACGTGACTGCACGTGACAGCAGGACAACGCGAGACCCCATGTTGCTAGGTTTTGTTGGGACTTTCTGGCCCAAAACAACATTCTAATTATGACTGGCCACTATACAGTCCAGATACAAGTGTGTATGTCCACAATCGAACATTTATGGGTCGAGCTAGACAGGAGGGCTAAGAAGGGCGTCAACGTCCCATATGATTTCGCTCAACTCACACAGGCCTTTATTCGGGAATGGGATAACATTATTTAAAGGCAATAAACACCTTTACAACAAACAATTCAAAGACAACGCAATATTGTTGTAACTAGTATCTGTATTTACGAACTAACATAACCCAGAATGTCATTTAAGGCGTTGTGTCACGTTTATGTTAATTTCACAGTATACATACAATCATGATGGAAGTAATTAATGAACAAAAAGTTTAAATATCTGGTATACTAACAAAGTGCGTGTGATTAAGCACGACAATTAGATACAAAATTTAAATACCATCTACGATAAACATGTTTACTACTTCGTTGAATCAAGAAGTAGTTTTTTGAAACACCGAACCTACATCACTATATAGGCTAGACAATACTGCGTGGGTGGGTGGCGTTTACAACTTAAGTCCTTCCTCAACGTTGATCTATATATATAATTATTAGTATATTTTCTATATAACACGTGACAGTTCAGTTATACATGTTATTACAAAGTACAAGCTGACAGCTTGATTTTCTATTATTTTTAGTAATTGCTTTTGAATTTAAGATAATAAATGGCTGTTCTTCTCCATTCGATATCGGTACCTTAAAAATGTGTTTTTTTTCCTTTCGCCAAAATTCGCAATCAAAACCAACATACACCAAGAGAGTAATACAGATATCCCCTCTATTATAGGTCCAGCTACACTGCAGTTGTATATATTGTATATTGCCTATCAGTCAACACTACTTATACACTTGAGTTAAACTTTAAGATGACGACAAATGACATTTTGTCGCTCACGTCATTACGGATGTTACAGCCACCTCATTTTGCTATTTACTCATTGCTACGTAAGGAATGTTATGGTCAAAAGTGTCTACATTGGTAAAATGGATTGATTGCAATAAATCCTTGAAGGCTGTTGAGTGTTGTGCCCTACTGGTGAACGTCATATCCCCGTTAGTTGCCGTTACCCTCCATGCCATGTTAATTTGTTTCGGAAAGGTGGCATTGGTTTAGAATGTTCACGTGTACTTCGAGTCCTTTTACATAATCCAATATGCATAAGACACGAAATAAATTAGATTGTATATATTTTAACATTTGTTTTATCATTTTTATATTACTATGATCCTACGTAAAACAAAATGATGGAGATAAGAAAAGTTATCATCCCTTACCTGGAGTACCTTGATCACGTGATAGAGAAACCTCCAACCCTCGGGATGATATGCTTTATTGACTAACCAGAGGTTATGCTTTATTGAGTAACCAGAAGTTATGCTTTATTGACTAACCAGAGGTAATGCTTTATTGACTAACCAGAGGTTATGCTTTATTTACTAACCAGAGGTTATGCTTTATTTACTAACCAGAGGTTATGCTTAATTGAGTAACCAGAGGTTATGCTTTATTGACTAACCAGAGGTTATGCTTTATTGACTAACCAGAGGTTAAACTTTATTGACTAACCAGAGGTTATGCTTTATTGAAAAACCAGAGGTTTTGCTTTATTGACTAACCAGAGGTTATGCTTTATTGACTAACCAGAGGTCATGCTTTATTGACTAACCAGAGGTTATGCTTTATTGACTAACCAGAGGTTATGCTTTATTGAAAAACCAGAGGTTATGCTTTATTGACTAACCAGAGGTTATGCTTTATTGACTAACCAGAGGTTATGATTTATTGACTAACCAGAGGTTATGATTTATTGACTAACCAGAGGTTATGTTTTATTGACTAACCAGGGGTTATGCTTTATTGACTAACCAGAGGTTATGCTTTATCAAATAACCAGTGGTTGTGATTTATTGACTAACCAGAGGTTATGATTTATTGACTAACCAGAGGTTATACTTTATTGACCAACCAGAGGTTATGCTTTATTGAAAAGTAGGGGTTATGCTTTATTGAAAAACCAGGGGTTATGCCCTAGGGTTAAACATACAGGAATACCCCCCATTTGGGTTGGAGATGTCTTTGTCACACTCTCAAGGTAGGGGGATATAATGTTAATAAGTTAACTGTATTACAAATTGGTTTTAACATAATTATTTCAAACGCATTTCGTAACCAATACTCACAAGAATTAATATAGTAGCGATATTAACAAAACGACAAAAAAGATATCACATAAAGTCAAATAATGTTTGTTGGCTTAAGAAACAACATGTTTACACTTTCATGATGTTTAGGTTCCACTCGTGGTGTTATCGAATTCACGTGTTTGAGGCTAGTAACACGACTGTATTGATGTTTGTTCTCCGACAATCAACATGATTTCTGTAGTCATCAGTTTACAAGATGGCCAGGTCTAGTGACGTACATACACGACATACGTATGTATATAATTTTTGAAATTATAAAACCATTGACTTGGAACATTGAAATTCGTGTCGGTTAAACAAAATATATGAAGCATGATATCAAAAAGTTCAATTAAATTGCTTTTAAACTGTTTATTTTGAATTCTGCTGATTGAGGAAAAAAAGTCGTTATTTTGTTAATCATTCGCAATCTCAACGGTCCGCCAGACTTTCGTGATCTGATGACGGGTGTACTGTCAGCTGCGTGGGCTCCATGGATGAGCTTAGATTTGCATATATTTATATAAAGGCACCCGGATGCCGAATCCTCAGATCGAGTTGAGGACCCCGAGAAGCAGACAAGTCGTCATAGATCCGATCATCGAACCATAAACCGCCACGTAAGGTAAGCTTAAACTTAAATCGCTCTTTGCATTTTATTTTATTTTTTGCTACAATGGGATATATACATTATATATCAGCGATCCTTTTATGGTTTATATATATATATAATTAATGCAAAACGTTTTTATATCAAATCACTGAATGGGTTTACAAAGCTAAAAAAAAATCAGTATTATATTGCTCGAGTGAGTAATAGTATTTATTGTAGACATCAAGGTGCTTGCTAATTGAATGTGTTTTGCGCTTTGATAGAATGATACTTGAAAATGTTAAAACATGGTATATCGCATGAAATTCTTGTAATATGTGAAAATGTAGTATATCGCATGGAACTCTTGTAATATGTTAAAACATGGTTTATCGCATGGAACTCTTGTAATATGTTAAAATGTAGTATATCGCATGGAACTCTTGTAATATGTGAAAATGTAGTATATCGCATGGGACTCTTGTAATATGTGAAAATGTAGTATATCGCATGGGACTCTTGTAATATGTGAAAATGTAGTATATCGCATGGGACTCTTGCAATATATGAAAATGTCGTATATAGCGTATAAGTACAAACAACACACATTTGCCAATAAATATTTCGTTTACAAGAAATAATTAAATGTCAATTTTTGAATGATGATTGGTCGTAGTTACGTATATTGAAATTGATGTGTTATCTTTTTTTCTTTTTTTTTTTTTAACACCGTATCTTTAAAGCGAGTGGTTTATGAGGTTAATGTGGGGATTAAAATGGTCAGTTTAGCCCCTTACAGTAATTATATGGGACATAATCAAATGATTTAGTAACTGTATTTGACGTTTTCATTTCAGTCAATTATACATTGAAATTAATGAAAATAAATAAATAAATGATAGATATATAAACTTAACAATGAAAAGTCTTTACAATTTAACAAAAAAAATCAATTATTCATTGAAACGCCATTTTGAATAAATGAATAACTCATGAAAATGGATAAATGATGAATAGGTAAATAAATAAACTAAAAAATTGAAAGACTTTATAATTTAACAAACAAGTTAAAGTATTCATTGAAACGCCAGTGCAGATAGATAAACTAATAAAATAAATGAATAATTGATAAATAAATGAATCAACGAAAGATTTACAATTTAACAAAAAAGTTCTTGTTCGTGCTTTTTTTTTTTTTTTATTATTATTATTGGTTGATCTGCTGCCGTAATTACACTGTGACTGTTGACAGGGGATCGCGATGGCCCCAAAGGTCCTATTGGTGGCGATATTTTCGTACATCGCTATATATGGTGTTACGGCGAAGTCTACACTTACCGGATTCGAAGAAAAACTTGAAGAAATACTACAGGAACTCGTAAAAAATGAGAAAAGGACTGAGGCTGGAAATGAAATCGCAGCTGAAAAAGTAAAGAGTGATAAAAAGGCTTCCCCAGGTAAACGAGTATTCGACGGAATCAGTGGTATTGACGATATTACACCACAACTACTACAACTGGCTATGGATGAAGCGTTTAGACATTCCCGTGAAATTGTCGAAGAAGATGAAGCATTAAAGATGTTTTATTTTTATAGAGGTAAGCGAATGATTGATAAACCCAACGTCCCGAATTCCCCCATCGCGTTTGATTTTAATCCTTTTTTATAGGTGTATTTGTTGCCTAGTGGTACAACTTAGTAGCTTGGGATGTAACTTAGTAAACTGTGATTTAGGTCCTATAACAGTCATGTTGAAGTTACTTTTATTGAATGTAAGCTTATTACATGTATGTATCAATGTTTTAGATACTCGAGTGAAATCGAGAACTCCGATGAAACATTTTTAAACATCAAATATAGACATGTATATACATTAAAAAATATGTGAATCTCAGCTTTTTTATGTTAATGAAGTTCATGGGGAAATTTAATTAGGAGATATCAATAGGAAATGTGCTATTTCCTTCTTGATATGATGTCTGACGTGTTCGATGTATTCTGATATGCCTAGTGGTTCCATTTTAGATGAACCAGAAGAGGCTTACTCCTCTGGAACTCCTGGTTTCATTCCCTTTTGTACTTTATCAATATACTCCATGTAAATCTATGTTTTGTGTTTGTATGTTGTCCTTTTGTCGATTATGAATTTCGTTTAAATGTCGGTATTCTGTGTTCTTTCTTTTCCTATATTGACAGACTATGTGTCATACAATTTCCTTACAGGTGGCAACATTGTGTCCTTTGATACTACCAACAACATCATCCTCCTCAGTGAGAATGAATACGACCTTCTCGGCAGGGAGTATATAATTCTCGAAGTGCGGGCATGCAGCGATGCTTTAGTAGAACTACACCATTCTAACGGAGAGACATACCAAATCCACATCGGAGTCGGTGATAATTCTTCACTGTCTATCCATACGGCCATAGGGGAGGTGGCCAGCATTACACACACTTTCGCCGTGCTAGACTGTAACCATTATAGAAGATTCTTGATCAGCTGGGCCGCTAACCATATTGACGTTTTGCAAGAAGACGAGAACGTTGACGGGGTCGGCTGGAATGTCTTAATAGAATGGACAGATGATTCCAGTGATCAGCTTAGTATCAATGATATAGGATTCGGTACTTCGGGAAATGTTGAGGGGCACTGGAGAACCGTAAACAGAGGTAAAATGATTGATCTGCGAACCAGACATGTAATTCAAATATTCTTTCAAAGTGAGGTAATTAAATGAACATCTTTCTGTTTTAAATAGTCGTCTACATTGTCTTGTTTGCTGTTAAATAATGAAACGGGTCATAATACATACTTGATGCTCGTTTTACTATATTGAAAATTAAGGGGCTAGTGTATTTCTCCCCTCACTTTGGACTTTCACCACTGTCTACTAGGCAATTAAGCTTTGAACATCTTTGGCGAGTCCTAGAAGGATTAGAAAACTGCATGGCGTTCCCTAACATCTCTGACGAGCCCTGGTGCAGTTCAAATCATTTTGACTCTGCTATATCTAATTTTCAATTTATATTGAAATGTGGTAATGTCTTATATGCCCTCCGTACAATCATTTCAGGATCAGAACAAGCCATATCAACAGTAGATCAAGTAAACTTTGTACTACTGCAGGACGATGCATACAATTTTCCTTTGGTCCAAGAACCACACATGGTGTTTCAAGTTCAGACATGTGGCACTGCCAGGCTGGCGTTGAAGGAAGACGACGAGGATGACGGTCCACTATGGGAGATATCGTTTGAATCCGGGAGTACAGATCTAGAGGTTCAAATAAGACGGAGTGTAGGTAGAGGTATCAGATCAAGAGGAAACATACCTGTAACAGACTGTTCGGCTTCGCTGACGATTTTGGTGAGTTGGCGGAATAACTTTATACAGGTATTGCATCAGGAACAAGGTCGTTGGCTCTCCGTCATCAATTGGTTTGATGACCTTGGCAGAGATGTGTCCTATGTCGGAGTGTCTGGTGATGCCTCATGGGAATTCTATGATGACCATGAGATAGGTATGTTATATTACATCAGTTAATTTGATCCCGTTTCATTTTCTTGATTTACAATACCAGAAGTACATTTCTTATGTTTAAAGGGTTATTTATTTATTCGACATAGTAAAATAATATATATAAAAACAATAAGTATATAGATATTATCAGAACTTCAGTCAATAAACGTAAGGTGGCGAGAATAATCTATTTCAGGGGTAATGCTAATCAAATATCTGAATCAAACGTTAGGAATATTTATCTGTCAAAAACATAACACAACTCTAATGTAACCACAATTACTTTCTTTATGCGTTTGTTTTGATGAGGAATTCTCGATTATCCTGCGCGAAACATGTCATTCCTTTTTGCTACTAATTTGAGTTTCGAAATTGTTTGTTCTCGTGTTTTAGCATGCAACATATCTCCAATATCACAAATTAGTTTTTTGAAAATATTTGGTATGCTTTGCGTTTTGAATGCGAGGAACACAAGGGATTTTTCCTAGCGTCAAGTATTCGACTAATATTTTTCTTATTGTCTTTTGAATGTGTGGTTTATTTTCTGCTTATATTGTGAATGTGAGGTTTGTCCATGTACTATGAGTGTCGAGATTATTATTTCATCATTGTAATATGAGTGTCATGAATATTTTGTCCTTTTACTATGAGTGTCGGGATAATGTGTTCATGGTACTATCAGTGTCAGGGATGTTTTGTCCTTTTACTATGAATGTCAGGAATATATTTTTCCTTTTGATACGAGTGTCAGGTATATTTTGTCCTTCTACTTTGAGTGTCAGAGATATTTTGTACTTTTAAAATGAGTTTCAGGGATAAATGTCCTTTTACTATGAGTGTTGGGGATATTTGGTCCTTTATCTATAAATGTGAGGAATATTTTGTCCTTTTACTATGAGTGTCCGGGATAATTTCTCCTTTTACTATGAGTGTCAGGGATATTTTGTCATTTTACTTTGAGTGTCAGGAATATGTTGTTCTTTCACCAGAGTCGGGGATATTTATGTACTGTGAGTGCCCTTGATATCTTGTCCTTCTGTTGAATACGTATTGACCTTGTCTTTTAAATATTAGTCATGCTTTGGTCGATAAAACACAGGTATGTTTTGCCCTTGTATTATGACTATCAGTACTTTGACATTTCCCTGTAAATGCTTGTGTTATTTTAGCCATTTTTTAATAGTTATGGTACCTATGTTGTATAATACGGAATTTTAATTCTCAAGGCATAGATCTTGAGCCAGGAGACACAACCTCAGAAACAATGGCTGGACTGAATGACATTGAACCTAACCTGACGGAGCTGGAGATCGAGGAGAGGAGGGCAAATCTAGCCCTTTACGCACTGAAATATCTAATCGAGAAGTAAGGAATCGATAAGTAATATTTTAACTCCTATTAATCTTCGATATTTATCTGTCAAATGTGGGATAGATCTAGAAAATATGTTTACCTGTATTACATCAAGCCTGTAAGTCGCGTTATATTTTGTAGTATTCTATTATACTGTCGTTTGACCTAACGAAGTTTGATTGATATGTTGTGAGCCTCTTAGTGAAGGAGGTACTCATGGATGTTCTTGTTAAGTCCTACTATTCTCTGACTATATAGGGCCGTGTACCCAACGACTGGTCTCAATTGGTTAGTTTATATCGACGAGGCAGCACTCTAAAGTAAACAAGATAAGCGGTTTTTGCAAAATGGACAATATCGGTTAGGGTTAGGGTTAGGGTGAAAGAGTCTGTCATTGCCATGGCTGCCATTCAGGATGTGGCTTTAAACTGATTGAGAATCCGCCTTATCACCTGATCTCGCTCGATCAGACTTTCATCTGTTTCCAAAACTGAAAACAGCTATATCAGACACCCTAACCGTAACATGCAGTGGATGACTTTCTGAACTGCCAAGAAAAGGAGTTCTATGAAAGGGACATTGAGGCCCTTAAACACCGCTGGCAAAAGTGTATAGATACTGAAGGAGCTTATGTGGAAAATAATACAATATGTCCGGAAAAATTCAAATCCTTCAATATGAGTCTCATAACTTAACAATCAGCCCTCGTATCTTGCAAGAATGCAGTTTTTTGGGGGGGTTCACAGTTGTCGAAGATATTTGACGAATTCTAATTATTCCTGGTAAACAATTTCATTTTGGATTTGTCAGTGGCCCTATTAAGACTGTCGATGGATTGAAGGGGATCCCTGGATTTTCGGAAGCTTTTGAACAAGCTCAAATCGATGCTGATAGAAATGCTTGTAATGAAGAGAGAATTAGATGCATTGACTTTAGGAACTCGCCCTTCAGGACTATTGACGGAACATGTAACAATCTTATAAATCCAGCATTGGGCTCCCCGGGTACTTCTCAACGCAGACTTGTTGGAGCCATGTACGCCGATGGTATGTACCAACGTGTTTCGTTAAATTTAGGCTTGTCATACTAGGCCACGCATGTAAATTTGTATTAATGGACCACCGGCCTACGGTCATTACCAGGCAACTGCCCCACGTAGGTTTCGAGCTCGCAACCCAGAGGTGGAGGGCTAGTGATAAATTGTCGGGACACCTTATCTACTCGGCCACCTTAGCCTCAAAACAAGAGAGATTAGTATGAGTTGTTATTCACTGCAACTATCTTTTAGTACGCTTGCAAACTATTTTAATCGAGAAATTCATCTTAGTCTATGGGAGTAAGCATGTCTATGAGTAGTATATAATGAAGAAGACATGCTTATTTTCCTAAAGACAAACCACATATCAAACTACAAAACATATGTTAAATTTTGGGATTTCCCTTGTTTTTGTTTTTGTTTTAATTTTTTTTTTCAATTATTAAAAAGGAAGGAAGTGCTTGAATGTTAATATACCTTTACCATTATTATGCGTGCTTTTAAAAAGCTCATAAATAAAATAGAACTCTTAAAAGGTATCTAGGTAATTAGCTTATTTTATTGTCGCAACAGCATAACAAGTTATTTAGTTTTATTTTTCTTCTAATTTCTTCAGCATCCTTACTTTGGTTAAATTTATTATTTATCATTTGTTAAAAATGTTTACGTACTCGGTGTGTACGTTGTTACGTCTCCGGACAGCCCATACTGCTTTCCTTTATTGGCTGTTGATAAGCTCATCGAGGTTATGTAAGGACTAGCCAATGATTGGTCAACATCAATTTGGGCCCGCGTCCCCGTCCTCACTCAGCAGCCAACTTAGATGTATATAAAGAGCGAAAAAGAATTGTCGTTTTTTTTGCCATTTTTAAATCCAACCTTCTACCTACCCTTAAAGTTTATTTTAGCTATTTCAGCTGTTATACCTTATTTTCATGGAAGTAGCCTTTCATGTGTAAGGCGATTTTTGGCAACTCCACTTAGGCTAGACGATATTTTACTTTTCATTTATGTAGTTGTTGATTCTATTGTTTATGGAAGATAATTACGGTATGCTAAATGTTATCATTATCTGCATTTTTTTTATTGTTTTTTAAGTCATGGTTATGGTTATAACTGTAATGTATCGTCACCATTTTGGTGGACATTTTCGATCATATCTGTTGTCCGAGTTTCCTTGTTATGAGTGTAGAGCATAATGAGGATATGTAAAGGGTTTCTGTCTTTCTTTAGGAGTCAGTGCGTTCAAAGAAAACGGGGAAAATGATCAGAAACTTCCGACTGCAAGAGAAGTATCTGCTTTCGGAATGAGTGACGGTAGTGGCGAAGAACCAGCGGATGATCCTAACAGGACAATTATGATGGCAGTCATGGGCCAGTTTTATGATCACGACATCACCGAGACACCCATGGTTAAAGGTATTGACTGTGATGCTGTCCGACACGTCCGTTGCTCTATTTTTCTACTCCTGTGAGAAATACCATTTCAAATATCAAAAATGCACTGATAAGACACTCACAAACTGTGGACAAGAACAATTTTTAGGGAAACTGATCAACCGCTGATTTAAGGGTAAACCAACGCCTCAAACTCACTGTTTTAACAATGTGTCTTTAAGACATCCTTCTTACTATGATCAGATGTCTTAAGACTATGATATTGGAGCTTTATTTTGATCGAATGCCTCCCTTTATTCCATATTTTTGTAATATTATTCACAGCCACTCTTTGCTGTTCAAGGTCAAATAAGATTAAGTGTATATACGTACATAAAATCGAATCCAGTCAAAAATGCTCCTTTCGTGTACTATAGAAACTTTATTAATTTCCAGGTTAGATTATTTGTGTGACTTAGAATTAGTCCCGGCAACATCTTAGCACAACGAAACTCTATAGAAGAAACTATTAGCATCTACATCAAATTATTGGTGATTTTAATAATCGACAGGTTCTAAAAAACATAATCATTGATATATTATATCTTACTTTGAAGATATTAATTCGTATTTGAAATTCACCATTATTCTCCTATATGGATGACCCTAAATTTGGTTTTGTGATAAAATTGAGGTGCGCCAAACTGTCTGTTTACCTCAGGGATTAAACCGTTAACGTACATATAATTAGACACTGTCAGGTGATATACAGCAAGGATTCTAACCGATTGTATTGGACACTTTCTGTGAAAATAAGGACACACATTTTACATGTATTAGGAAAATAGGCCTTGATACAATAATGTTTATCTGAATTGGTAGAAATTATATTATAATCATTGTGTTTGTAGGTCATAAAGAGGCGACCATTGGATGTTGCTCTATCACAGACGCACTCGTTCGTAATAAAAGGTGAGGAAGTTATCGGGTTATCTATATAGAAAAGATCCTAAGTCGCTGACGAACAAAATATGATCGATTGAAAATAATGATAGACATTTTTATAAGATATAAAAAAAAATACATACTTTACGCTACTACCATCTTCTGAAAATTTGAGCCTCTCTGTATATCATCTATATCGTTTAACTTAAATTATATATGTTATTAATTAGATATCGATAGAGGTGTATGGATTCTCCATGCAAATCTATATAATTGTTGGTATTCTGTGTTATCGTACTCCGCCTCTATATTTGGTAAGTAGCTTTTGGCTTTTAGGACACTATCCTTATTTTTGTCATATGTTGGTTTTGATAAGGCACAATATCTATACAATGTTTGCCGTTTGCGTTTGTGTGACAAGCAGTGTATATGCTGTTGGCGATGTAGTATCTTAAAAATTGTACAAAATTCACTCTCCTGTTGATTTCATTGATAAATTAAATGATCTACCATAACTTTGATGACGTCATGATATACGGGGGAAATCATACTGTAATAATGGAACGTGTCATTTACCGACACAACGTAAACATGCATGCTGGTTTAGTTTAATTAATGATTGATGTGTGGGATTCACATGACTGTTAAAATATAATTAGATTTACACGTGAAAGGAAAAAACTTAAATGAGAATGAAATAAATACATTTATCATACGACTACCGTTATATACGGTGTCATAAACCCATCACATAAATTTTCTTTATTACACTAGTGTAATAACACCTTTCGCTACGCTGATTGGCTGGTTCCGTGAGAACTGTATTCATACGCGTGGGAACGACCTACTTCTTTTTACTACGACTCGTAAAAATGGCGACTAGTGCTTGTAAACTTTGAAAAAAATTAACTGAACGACAAATTGGTCTATCAACATAACATATTGTACAATCAAAGATAAAATCCAAGATGTAAACATCCTAAGTTTTTTAATTATATTTATACTATAAGATGTTAATTAGGCCTGGCAAACATCTATTTTATGACCCCTAGTAACATATTTCAACTCCGATAGAAAATTGCGGTTGCGTTGTCCGATGAGACATATCTAGTCTTATTTAATACATTATTATATACATTATTTAATAAAATCCTCATGAAAAACGGCAATGTAGTTTGTTACAACTTGCCTTCAACGGTTACTCAGAATAACATGCTGACACTGTCGTCGACAAACACGTGTATAATGTCAAAACAAACAACACTGCCAACAAATCGGCATCCAAAGTCGCTTTTCACGGCAGTCTGAACACAATGTTCAGTGGGAATATTCACGGTGGAACATTTCACATCTCCATAAACTCCCGCGAGGACGAGGATAAACACAAAGCAGTGAAAAGGCGCCGTACAATGGTTCTGAACGACAGCGACAGCGAATAGACATTTGTACAACGAAGCCTCCATTATCGCGCCAAGTGACGTCACGGCTTCGTCACATCAAAAACAGTCGCTCATGAACTTTCAAACTAAAATATTTTCCTCATTGTTTCAAACACCAAGGACAATTTATCTATTATAGATTAAATGAAAAAATGCTGAAATTTTGTTTTGAGACGTGTATTTAATAAAATGAATCCTTTTCAAGAGTCAGTTGTGTTAGAACTATTTCTTCTCTCGTCGGTATAATTGACCTACTTCGAAGGTTCGGGTAATTTGGTTGAGATGTGACGATTCAAGGCAAAAGAGAAAATCAGTTTTTGATGGGGATCGATGAAAGAAAACGTCATATGATAAAAAGAATCTGCCATTCGTTTCCCTTCATATTAGATTTATGATACTCGTTTAGAATTTTTTTTATTTTTGCTCGCCAGAGGCTCGCAAAAATACAAAATTCAAAACTCGTATCATAAATCTAATATGAAGGGAAACTCATGACAGATCCTCTATATGTGTTGTACTATAAATCTTATCTCTCAACTGACGGAAGTTTGCTTTTATCTATATACACACTGTAAATCACTAAACATTTTGAGGTTTTCATTTAATATAAGATTTGATGAACAAGTCTTACATGTTTTAATTTTTTGAAAGCCTTAGCGAGTTTCATAAAAATGGATATGAAATGAATACAAATTAAATTTTTTTTCCTAATCTATAAAAAAAATAATTTTGAAGTCAAATTGAGGAGCACTAAATTAAACAAAGGCAGCCATTTCGTTGCGCCATTTTCAATTCTCTGTCTAAACTTTGACGTCACTATTGATTTCTGACTGCCGCAGCCAATGAGAAACGTCTCATGGTATTTTACCTTTGTGACTTATGCAAAAATATCATATTGGTAAAATCACTGATTAAAAGACTGATTTTTTGATAGAAAAGATATTTGAAAGTGATAACTGTCCACGAATTATGGACATTTAATTGCTCATGTCTTAGAAATAAGAACATAACGTATGGTTATATACCTGTAAGCATTCTTACCTATTGAATATACAATGTAAATATTCGGTTGATCAGGATGCAGTGTAAAATCATTGAGATCGACCCTTTGACCGACCCTGCCTTCAGTCACACGTGTATGGCCTTTAGGAGATCCATACCAACCAGAACTACTAGAGGAGGAAGTTTATGCGAGCCAAGTAAGTCCAATTTCTCGCTCGAAAAAGTTGGCAATTGGTAACGGATTATGTCTATCCGTATTTATCTATCTAGATTATGACCTCGATTTCACTAATAACAGGGTCACTATCAGCACTATATACTGTATAGTATAACTTCGTCAAATAATGAATGACTGCTACTCAAATATTAGTTAGGGACAAATGACGATATTGAGCACTACTGTGTATGTGTAGTTCACGGCAGATACATGTACCTGGTTAAAAATCCGTATCCAGGTGAATATAATCGCCACGGAATCAAAAAACCGTGTTTGCGATTACTTTAATCTACTTGTAAGTATGTCGTTGCATTAATTAACACGGATGGTATGTACAAGTGTAGATGCAGTCGACATTTTTTTTTAACAAGAAACATATTACAGTGGCGTAGGAAGTCGTCAAAAAGTGGGGGGGCAAAATTTTTTTTAACCTTAAATTTTACACACTAAACAAATCGTATGCCATCTCCGCAAAATTAGCCAATAATTATCATTTCAACATCCCATGATAGTTTTGATAATTTATGTAGTACAAAATAAGTTCTTTACGCAAATCAGAATATATATATTAAATATAGCAAAACATGAATCACCAGGCCCGCCCATGGCGGGGGGGGGTCCAGTAATTTAGTAATAATGCGAGCGCCGTAGGCGCGAGACGATTTTTTTTTTTTGCGGGGTCCGAGGGGCCGCCCAGCGGGTCCAGGGCAGCGCCCTGATATGGGGTCAAGGGGGTCTAAGCCCTCCGCGAAAAATGAATATAGTACATTTCCAATAATTCGGGATCCGGCGCGGATCCAGGAGTTATCGAAAGGGGGGGTCCAGTAATTAAGTGATCATGCGAGCGCCGTAGGCGCGAGACGATTTTTTTTTCATTTTTGCGAGAGGTCTGGGGGTCGCCCAGCGGGTCCCAGGGTGGCGAAGCCCCCCTGTAGATCTGCAATCGAAAGGGGGGCCAGTAATTTAGTGATAAAGCGAGCGCCGTAGGCGCGAGCCGATTTTTTTTTTTTGTATTTCCTCGTACCTGTCGGTAATAAGTATCACTCTATTCACGTTAAAACCGCGCATTCTTCTTCATGTTGTGTTTCTGTCTTTTTTCTCATTATGAACTCAATTAACTTCACAAATTATCATCAACTTATTGAATCCATGTGATGAAGTTGAGCAAAATTTCTTATAAAGATATAAATATTGACTTACCAGGCTGTTGCACAGGTCTGAGGATTGATATACTAGTATAAAAGTCGGAATGTTCCGGATGTACAAGATAAAGTTTTTATCGTTGCCTTCAAGAAAACATTATCGGTTCGGAAATATACAGATATTTATCGAAATGAATATATAAATTCGCGTTTTATCCCCTGTTTTTAGATTTTGGATGTCAAAAAGTGGGGGGGGGCAAAAAGATATGTTTGCCCCCCCACTGAAAAAAGTGGGGGGGGGGGGGGGGCAATTGCCCCCCCTGCCCCCCCCCCCCCCCCCCCCCCCCCCCCCCGCTTCCTACGCCACTGTATTATGCAAAACACTGTATATTGATGACGGTGTCGTTTTGTTACCAGCTATTACGTAATACAGGTTTATGTAAATAGTGTCAGTGTCTGTGTTAGTGTTGTGACGTTTAATTAAGAAACAATGCTATATACATTTCATTGATACGCGCTTCCTTGGCTGTCTATCGGTTTGTTAAAATAACTAAACAGCCGAAGGAAGTTTGATAAACTTGTTTTTTGTGAAGTTTCTAGACTTGACAGCAATAAATATTTAAGCATAGATGATGGTGAAATATCACAGAGAATTCATAGCTTAGGCAATAATACAACGAGATATCCAGCAATCTTCTGAAAATGATTTTGAAATTGGCGCTTTAATAGACTTCTGAAAAAAACTAGGCGAATTATGTTATAATCTATCATTATTTTTTAATGAACCCATGCGTTTCAGACGTGCGGGAACAAGTGAATGATATCACCAGTTATGTCGACGGCTCGATGGTATATGGATCTACTGAGGAAGTTGCCCATCAGCTACGTACATTTGAAGATGGTGAGTTTGCATGAATCTATTTCAAACTATTAAAACCAAATATCGATTAAAGAGGTCGGCCAATATAACCAATATGGTTTGTAAGCAATTGAACCATGTTGTTCATGTTATATGTTATATATATATTAAAAGAAGGCGAAATTTCTTGTCTTAGCCAAATTAGAGTAATTAAGCAAACTTCTTACCTGTCAAAATTGTATTTTTCTGTAAGCATCTAATAAACATAAGTCATGTTATCCTTAATGTCATGTATGTAACACATATAAATGTTAATAGCTGCATATTAGTATGTTTTATTGTTAGATATTTTATTTTGTTGTCTCATAATGATCGCCAAACATTTGATGAATCTGTACTTGTTTACATGATCGAAGAAAAGGTATCTAACCGTAAGAAATAATGGGACACTACGGAATCCTACTTTAGGGAATATTCTAAGTACAGTTGTCGTTCCTTACCTATTTTTCAAAAGGGAGTCAATATGGCGACGATGAACAGAATGGTTATTTGTTATTTTATCAATAAGCGTCATGTTTCAATAGAAAATCATTTACATTTAATGCTCTAATGATATTAATAGTTCTGGTATAACGAGATGTATTAACATATGCTGTGTTTTTAGCCCACCATCATCAGATGGTTGGCTATTCAAATCGCCCTGCGTCCGTGGTCCGTCGTCCGTCCGTCCGTCCCTCCGTCCCTCCGTCCGTCCGTCCCTCCGTCCGTAAACAATTCTTGTTATCGCTATTTCTCAGAAAGTACTGAAAGAATCTTTCTCAAATTTCATATGTAGGTTCCCCTTGGTGCCTAGTTATGCATATTGCATTTTGAGACCAATCGGAAAACAAAATGGCCGACAGGCAGCCATCTTGGATTTTGACAATTGAAGTTTGTTATCGCTATTTCTGAGAAAGTACTATAAGGATCTTTCTCAAATTTCATATGTAGGTTCCCCTTGGTGCCTAGTTATGCATATTGCGTTTTTAGACCAATCGGATAACAACATGGCCGACAGGCAGCCATCTTGGATTTTGACAATTGAAGTTTGTTATCGCTATTTTTGAGAAAGTACTGAAGGGATCTTTCTCAAATTTCATATGTAGGTTCCCCTTGGTGCCTAGTTATGCATATTGCATTTTGAGACCAATCGGCAAACAAAATGGCCGACAGGCAGCCATCTTGGATTTTGACAATTGAAGTTTGTTATCGCTATTTCTGAGAAAGTACTGAATGGATCTTTCTCAAATTTCATATGAAGGTTCCCCTTGGTGACTAGTTATGCATATTGCGTTTTGAGACCAATCGGATAACAACATGGCCGACAGGCAGCCATCTTGGATTTTGACAATTGAAGTTTGTTATCTCAGTTTTTGAGAAAGTACTGAAGGGATCTTTCTGAAATTTCATATGTAGATTTCCCTTGGTGCCTAGTTATGCATATTGCGATTTGAGACCAATCTGAAAACAACATGGCCGACAGGCAGCCATCTTGGATTTTGACAATTGATGTTTGTTATCACTATTTCTGAGAAAGTACTGAATGGATCTTTCTGAAATTTCATATGTAGGTTTCCCTTGGTGCCTAGTTATGCATATTGCGTTTTGTGACCAATCCGAAAGCAACATGGCCGACAGGCAGCCATCTTGGATTTTGACAATTGAAGTTTGTTATCGCTATTTCTGAGAATGTACTGAAGGGATCTTTCTGAAATTTCATATGTAGATTTCCCTTGGTGCCTAGTTATGCATATTGCGATTTGAGACCAATCTGAAAACAACATGGCCGACAGGCAGCCATCTTGGATTTTGACAATTGATGTTTGTTATCACTATTTCTGAGAAAGTACTGAATGGATCTTTCTCAAATTTCATATGTAAGTTTCCCTTGGTGCCTAGTTATGCATATTGCGATTTGAGACCAATCTGAAAACAACATGGCCGACAGGCAGCCATCTTGGATTTTGACAATTGAAGTTTATTATCACTATTTCTGAGAAAGTACTGAAGGGATCTTTCTGAAATTTCATATGTAGGTTTCCCTTGGTGCCTAGTTATGCATATTGCGTTTTGAGACCAATCAGAAAACAACATGGCCGACAGGCAGCCATCTTGTATTTTGACAATTGAAGTTTGTTATCACTATTTCTGAGAAAGTACTGAATGGATCTTTCTGAAATTTCATATGTAAGTTTCCCTTGGTGCCTAGTTATGCATATTGCATTTTGAAACCAATCTGAAAACAACATGGCCGACAGGCAGCCATCTTGGATTTTGACAATTGAAGTTTATTATCGCTATTTCTGAGAAAGTACTGAAGGGATCTTTCTGAAATTTCATATGTAAGTTTCCCTTGGTGCCTAGTTATGCATATTGCGTTTTGAAACCAATCTGAAAACAACATGGCCGACAGGCAGCCATCTTGGATTTTGACAATTGAAGTTTATTATCGCTATTTCTGAAAAAGTACTGAAGGGATCTTTCTCAAATTTCATATGGAGGTTCCCCTTAATGCCTCGTTATGCTTATTGCATTTTGAGATCAATTGGAAAACAATATGGCCGACAGACCGCCATCTTGGATTTTGACAATTGAAGTTTGTTATCTCTATTTCTCAAAGTACTGAATGGATCTTTCTCAAATTTCATAAGTAGGTTCCCCTTGGTCACTTGCATTGCATTTTTGGACCAGTCTGTCCGGAAAACAACCTGGCAAACAAACAGCCATTATCGTTAAATCTCAAATTTCTTATATAGCTAGGATTCCCTTGTTTGAAAAGTACTGGAGGGATGTCTAAATTTGCACAGATTAGTAAAATGAAGGGAAAAGTAGAGAAAAGATCAATCTGACATGGAACCTATGAAGATCATTCAATGGTGGGCGCCAAGATCCCTCTGGGATCTCTTGTTATATATGTATTCCCTTTAGTGGATGAAAGGTCACCTAGAGCTATGTTGCATTACTTCATCATATTAGTCAACGTATCAAAATAATGACAACATGTAATATAAAATTTCTTCATTTTATGTAGGCAAATATTTTATTAACGATACTACAAACAAAGTTCGATACATCGAAAACTTCGATTGATAAAAATTCGAATCATACATAGGTTCGTTAGTAGTGTTATATAGGTAGAAAATTCGGGACCAAGCAAAAAGTTCGATACAGCGAGAAATTCGAATCAACGAAGTTCGAATCATCGAGGATTGCCTGTATTTTCTTGTTTATAATTATAAATAAAAGCAAAAAGTTTTAATTATTTTAATAGTTTAAATGCTAGTAAGGGCACTCGCAATATAGAATAAAAAAAACAGGTACGTTTTGCCTTTTCAGACGACTGTTTTAAACTCTTCAACAATTTTGAAGAACTTTATAATTCATAAAGAAAGTGTTCTTAATTACGTTTACTGTTAATTGGAACTTAAAGGAATCGCACAGCGGATGTTTCGTGTGCGGAAACGAAGCTTCGTGATTATGGCGTCAAATATGACGGCTTAACGATAGATACATGTAAATACAAAAATGCGACAAAGAGCTGGTTATGGTTTTTTTTGTACATATGAAGCATCGCAATTCATGCCGTACTCTGTTTCAGGTAAACTACTAGTAGCAGACAATGATCTACTTCCTGAGAATGACCCTTCGGGATGTATATTGAATGACCCGGATAACACTCATTGTTTTCTCGCAGGTTGGTTTTGTTATGCTTGAAGTAATAATTATCAGAATTTGTATATATGTACAAACCATGTGTTGAGTGTCATGATCGAAACTGTTTGAGAACGTTACTGGTTATAAGTTGAGAACATTGTTGGTTGATATTTGAGAACGTTACTGATTGTTATTTGAGAACATTATTGGTTGTAATTTGAGAACATTACTGACCTGTAGCTACTGACTATTACTTGTCGGGAATAGTTTGCATTTGTTTTACATTTGCATACATGTTTAAGTACACTTCACCTGGGGTCACTCGTACCCAAGAAAGGTAAACAAAACAGAAATTTGTTTCGTTCTAAATGAACATGCAGAAAAATGAGGATAAACAGAATACACAGCTAGTACATTTTTTTGTATATTACAGTTTGATATTGGCGCTCGACAAGGAAAGCCGGCATAGCCTTTTCATGTCGGTTTTCCTACGTCTCGCACCAAATAAATCCTGTATTGTAACATACTAACCACGCATTCTCTATATATTTGTATAGGGAGGATGCTGTATTTACATTGTTGCGATAGTACTATACTTATCTTTGCTGTCTTTGTGATTGTGTTTTTCAGGAGATATCAGATCGAATGAGAATCCAAATCTCATGGTAATCCATACCGCGTTTGTTCGTTACCACAATTTACTTTGTGACAAGCTTATCGAAAAGGGTGTTACAGGCGATGATCTGATCTACAACATTGCGAGGAAAATCATTGGCGGTATATTACAAAACATCCTGTATGGACATTGGCTACCTCATGTCATAGGCGACACTATGATGAACCAAACAGGACTGGCAGTCGGGTCTCCATTTACATACGATGAAACACTTGACCCAAGCATAATCCTTGAATTTAGTACGGCAGCCTTCAGGTAAATATACACATTATACACATTATATGTACATCTTAATGGTCACGGGTTCGAGTTATAAACAAAAGTCCAGTAGCTGGTCAGAAGGCAGTGATGATGTACTCGTCGGCGTCCTCACCTATCCTTTAACTAGTCAGAAGGCTGTGGTGATTTACTTTGTCAGCGTCACCTGAAGTTCCTTACCTAGTCAGAAAGCCGCGATGTTTTACTTCGTCGGCATCCTCTCCGGTAGCGCATTATGATTTGTTTGCATGCAAAGCTCTGGCATTCAAATAGATCATAAATACCATACAAAAACAGTTCAACGCTAATATTTACATTGCTTTTACTTTTTTTATTTTTTAAATGCTATAATTCATATTTATGATTCATAATTCCTGCCTTACCGACAGTCAGCAGATTTTTTGTCAATCGTTGGAACAGCCGGAACATGGTCGCGTGCTTTTTCGCAAATACATAGTACATGGAAATTTTTTGAAAAAAAACCCTCAATTTTGTTAATCATTTTATTATCAACGTAATGCGCAAATATAATAGTTTTTATAACAAATAATGTAGACAAAATAATTAGTCGTTAAACTTAATTATCCCGGTTTGTGTTGTATTAATACGCTGATAAGTGTAGCGTGTGATGGATGGCATTTAAACGAACATCAATGCCAGAGCTCTCAAACAGACTATATAGTGACTATGCCAGACAAATGTAAATATTCAAACGTATCGTTTACTTGCAGATACGGTCATACGCTGGTCCAGGGAGTTATCAAAAGAATGGGGAGCTGTTTCACGAGCAGATCAGAAACAGATCTGAAAGATACTTTTTTCAATCCAGAACTGGTTTTCTCTAGTGTAGATGACATCGCGAGGTCTTTCCACACCACTCATTGTAGTGCAGTTGACTCGTAAGTTTTTTCTGTACCTTAAATTATGTTTACATCAATGGAATACGTTCATATTTCATAGTAATTCATACAATCTTACTATGATTTGTTTGTCCACCAGTTAAAGAAAGTGTATACCGTAGGACACATCTGTTTTTTTCCCAATCTTCTACATGGATCCCATAGAGTATATTAAACTCATTAGGATCAGGAAAGTGAATAAAAAAGTTTTTGAAAACCTTGATGTATAAAGCAGCCATATCACTATCGGTTTTATATTTTGGAAACCAGGTTGTATGACCGAGCTATCAAACGCTATCGAATGTATGGTTTTGAAACCATGTTGTACAGGGTGTGACCTAGCTATAGGACGCTATCTAATGTGCCTACCATTCTACATTCGACTTATTGCATGACACTCATTTATCTCTCATTTTGTGTAATAGAGAACTCCCTGATGACTTGAAAGATCATCTTTTCGAAACCGAAACCGCATTGCCTAGTGATCTCAGTGCTTTAAACATACAGCGGGGCCGAGACCATGGCCTACCTGGCTATACTGCCTACCGTGTATGGGCAAGGTTGTCGGAACCAGCTGACTTCAGCGGGCTTACTGATCACACAACTCATTTTCAACAGCAACTTCAGGCAGTGTATAGGTAAGCATTTATTATTATTATTTTGTATTACGTATTTATTAACATGTCCATATCAACATTACTTTGCAATACCTATTAAGTAACATGTCCATACCAACATAATGTTGTACTACCTATTTATTTACATATGTATATTAACATTATTTTGTATTACCTATTTATCAACATTTCCATATCAACATTTCCATATTAACTTTGTATTACTTATTTATTAACATTTCTATATAAGCATTATTTTGTATTACCTATTTATTGACATGTCATTATTAACCTTATTTTGTATTACCTATTTTTAACATTATTTTGTATGGCCTATTCATTGATATGTATTAATATTATTTTGCATTGCCTATTCATTGACATTTCCATATGAAATTATTTTGTAGTACCTATTTATTGCCATGTCCATATTAACATTACTATATACGTACGTAATTTGACGAAATCATATTTCCAAATTGTAACAGAAAAGCGAATTGATTAATTGATGTACACTATAGCGATAGCATTTGGGAAGAAAATTAGTACAAGCACATGTTTATGTAAAGTTTTCAGTGCATAGGCGTGAAGTAAGTTTACCGCTATAACATGTGTACATTTAATGCTGTTGGTCAAAGTATGTTTATGCAAAAAGTACATAAAAGTGTAGATTTTTTTTTGAATATATAAGAAACTACAGGAACCTTTCTTATATGTTTAGCCTCTGTATTTCACAAAATATCGAATAGCAAGTAGAATGACAGAGTTATGACTTTTTGTAGACTTATTTCTTTGATCGTTGATTACGCTTCCATGTGCATGTTTACACAGATGCGTCATCGGGTTGTGCCATTCAATACGGTTTTGGTAAATGAGTACTGAGGACTGGAATACCAAAGTAATATACACAAGCACGTTCCAAAGTTACGCCTAAGTTTCACCGAACGCATACTCCGAGTTGTCCTAAATAATATAATGCTATACATTATCCATATGATCGGAGGCACAACTTAAACACAATTTAAGACTGCATGTCTAGATAATCTTTAAGGATAAACTTGAATATATATATTTTCATATTATCGAGAGATGGCCAAAAAAGTGTATTTATAAAAAAAAAACACGCGGTTTATAATGAGGTACACTCCAAGTTTTTGTTATATATGTCCAAATCAATACCAGGCTGTGGCATCCAATCAAAAGCGACGTAAGAAAGGTTGACGTCATTTTTGACGTTATGGGATGATAACATAAATTTTAAAGCCAATAGAAATGCTAGTTACAAGCGGTATTTTTTATTTCATTACTACCATAATATGTAAAGGGAAAGGAACCATACCAAAGCAGAGGTTAAAGGTCAATTTGACTAACCCTGCAAATCACAGAAAAATATAACTGAGATATAAATATCTTTATTTTTAGCAATGTGAAAGACATAGATTTGTTTGCCGGCGGCATGACCGAGACTGTCGACCCCGTCACCCATCTCGGACCTACCTTTACGGCAATCATAGCAGAACAGTTTCGACGATTGAAGTTTGGGGACCGGCATTTTTTTGAAAACACGGATGTTACAGGATTTACTTTAGGTAAAATAAAAATAACTTAAAAAATCCTAATAAGAATGTTACAAACCGTTTGTTATTTTTGTAGGCGCTTTGCATGTACATGTACTAAATAGATCCGCTTCTTTGTCTTTATACATGCATTTGATAGGTTCCCATCGTCACGTGACCCTCCGTTATCTCACACAAATCGTGCCAAGTGGCAGGATAATACCCTAGCCAGGTTTTTCATCAAAGAAAACACTAATTCAAAGTTTCGGTTATACGTTACCGGCTCGATCTTATTAATTCTATCATAGTATGTACAAATCATCACTCTTAGTAATCACCATATTATTTTTAGAATATATTATATATTTTCGATGCCATTCCCTATATAATCTGTAATAACATGTTTGTAGTAGGCACGTCGTTGTTTGTGACTATTTTTATGGGAGAAAACTGTTTCTGAAAGACTTCATGAAATTTAGATAAATTAAGATTTTGATATTTGAAATAATTGACGAGAGAGACAGAACATACAATGGCTGCCATTATAAAATCAGACATCTTTTAGGGAGACGTCGAGATCGTAAAGCAATGTGACTGTGATAATACAGTGTTAGCCAGTTTGAATCACATTAAGAGAACGTTTGGCCTCATGTTATGAGAATATAGTGTTGACCTGTATCCGTGTAAACGTCTGACGTTATTGTACCATACTCTTACTCTGTTTATGGGACTTCGTTTGTTTAAGTGTAGCCTAGCAACGATAGATTGGTAATTACATTATCATATTCTTCACTGAATATTACAGAACAAATCGAGGCCATCAAGGAGGTGACCCTTGGCAAGATTATGTGTCAAGTGTTTCAATTCATTTCCATTCAAAACGACGTCTTCGCTTTTCCGGGGTAAGTGTTGTTAGAAGTACATGTATGTCTCTTATGATATGTAAGTATGTTATCGGCGCTGTGGTAAGGACATTATTAGTATACATGTATACTGTCATTCTTTTATTGTCACACACATACTGGGGTATTAATATATGAGGGTTATTGTCACACACACACACTGGGGTATTAATATATTAGTGTTACTGTCACACACACACTGGGGTATTAATATATTAGGGTTACTGTCACACATACTGGGTATTAATATATTAGGGTTATTGTCACACACATACTGGGGTATTAATATATTAGGGTTACTCTCACACATACTTGGGTATTAATATATTAGGGTTACTGTCACACACATACTGGTGTATTAATATATTAGGTTTACTGTCACAAACACTGGGTATTAATATATTAGGGTTACTGTAACACATACTGGGGTATTAATATATTAGGGTTACTGTCACACATACTGAAGTACTAATATATTAGGGTTACTGTCACACATACTGAAGTACTAATATATTAGGGTTACTGTCACACATACTGAAGTACTAATATATTAGGGTTACTGTCACACATACTGAAGTACTAATATATTAGGGTTACTGTCACACATACTGAAGTACTAATATATGAGGGTAACTGTCACACATACTGAAGTACTAATATATTAGGGTTACTGTCACACATACTGAAGTACTAATATATTAGGGTTACTGTCACACATACTGAAGTACTAATATATTAGGGTTACTGTCATACATACTGAAGTACTAATATATTAGGGTTACTGTCACACATACTGGGGTATTAATATATTAGGGTTATTGTCACACATACACTGGGGTATTAATATATTAGGGTTACTGTCACACATACTGTTGTATTAATAGATTAGGGTTATTGTCACACACTGAGGTATTAATATATTAGGGTTATTGTCACCCACACACTGAAGTATTAATATATTAGGGTTATTGTCACACACACACTGGGGTATTAATATATTAGGGTTATTGTCACACACACACTGGGGTATAAATATATTAGGGTTACTGTCACACACACTGAGCTATTAATATATTAGGGTTACTGTCACACACACACTGGGGTATTAATATATTAGGGTTATTGTCACACACACTGGGGTATTAATATATTAGGGTTATTGTCACACACACACTGGGGTATAAATATATTATGGTTACTGTCACACACACTGGGCCATTAATATATCAGGGTTACTGTCACACACACTGAGCTATTAATATATTAGGGTTATTGTCACACACACACTGGGGTATTAATATATTAGGGTTATTGTCACACACTGAGGTATTAATAGATTAGGGTTATTGTCACCCACACACTGAAGTATTAATATATTAGGGTTATTGTCACACACTGGGTATTAATAGATTAGGGTTATTGTCACACACTGGGGTATTAATAAATTAGGGTTATTGTCACACACACTGAGCTATTAATATATTAGGGTTACTGTCACACACACACACTAGGGTATTAATATATTAGGGTTATTGCCACACACATACTGGGGTATTAATATGTTAGGGTTACTGCCACACACACTGGGTATTAACATATTAGGGTTATTGTCACACATACTGGGGTATTAATATATTAGAGCAAATGTCACACACACAATGAAGTATTAATATATTAGGGTTATTGTCACACACACTGGGGTATTAATATGTTAGGGTTATTGCCACACACACTGGGTATTAACATATTAGGGTTATTTTCACACACATACTGGGGTATTAATATATTAGAGCAAATGTCACACACACAATGAAGTATTAATATATTAGGGTTATTGTCACACACACTGGGGTATCAATATGTTAGGGCTATTGCCACACACACTGGGTATTAACATATTAGGGTTATTGTCACACACATACTGGGGTATTAATATATTAGAGCAAATGTCACACACACAATGAAGTATTAATATATTAGGGTTATTGTCACACACACACTGGGGTATTAATATATTAGGGTTATTGCCACACACACTGGGGTATTAATATATTAGGGTTACTGTCACACACACTGGGGTATTAATATAGTAGGGTTATTGCCACACACACACTGGGGTATTAATATATTAGGGTTATTGCCACACACACTGGGGTATTAATATATTAGGGTTATTGTCACACACATACTGGGGTATTAATATATTAGGGTTATTGCCACACACACACTGGGGTATTAATATATTGGGGTTATTGCCACACACACACTGGGGTATTAATATATTAGGGTTATTGTCACACACACACTGGGGTATTAATATATTAGGGTTACTGTCACACACATACTGGGGTATTAATATATTAGAGCAAATGTCACACACACAATAAAGTATTAATATATTAGGGTTATTGTCACACACACACTGGGGTATTAATATATTAGGGTTATTGCCACACACACTGGGGTATTAATATATTAGGGTTACTGTCACACACACTGGGGTATTAATATATTAGGGTTACTGTCACACACACACTGGTCTATTAATATATTAGGTTTACTGTCACAAACACTGGGTATTAATATATTAGGGTTACTGTAACACATACTTGGGTATTAATATATTAGGGTTACTGTCACACACACACTGGTCTATTAATATATTAGGTTTACTGTCACAAACACTGGGTATTAATATATTAGGGTTACTGTAACACATACTGGGGTATTAACATATTAGGGTTATTGTTACACACACACACTGGGGTATTAATATATTAGGGTTACTGTCACACATACTGAAGTACTAATATATTAGGGTTACGGTCACACACACACTGGGTATTAATATATTAGGGTTACTGTCACACACATACTGGGGTATTAATATATTAGGGTTATTGTCACACACCTACTGGTGTATTAATATATTAGGGTTACTGTCACACACACTGGGGTATTAATATATTAGGGTTATTGTCACACATACTGGGGTATTAATATATTAGGGTTATTGTCACAAACACACTGGGGTATTAATATATTAGGGTTACTGTCACACATACTGGGGTATTAATATATCAGGGTTACTGTCACACACACTGGGTATTAATATATTAGGGTTATTGTCACACATACTGGGGTATTAATATATGAGGGTTATTGTCACACACACTGGGACATTAATATATCAGGGTTACTGTCACTAACACTGGGGTATCAATATATTAGGGTTATTGTCATACACTGGGGTATTGATATATTAGGGTTATTGCCAAACACATACTGGGGTATTAATATATCGGGGCAACGATCACACATGCACATTGTATTCCGTTCTTTTTAGCCATACTTTAATATTATTACTTTGAGGTTTAATTAGCATCCGTGAAACTACATAAAAACTGAAAGTAAGTTATGTATGCATACCGTAAGTTCGAAATCTTATAATTATAATACTGATATATGAAGCGTGCTATTTAATTTATAAACCGTCGTTTATATTTCACAGGATTGAAGACTTAAAGTCTTGTGATGACTATCCAGAGCTCGACATCGATCTATTCATCAATATTGGTGAATAAAAAATGATGGAATTGGACAACCTTCAATACGAACAAAACCTTAGATATTGATAATTAACACTATTTAGTCATGTATGCTCTTAGAACATGTTTCATTGTAAAGACAGCTAAATGAAGACTAAAAAACGGACGAATGGAGAAATGAAGTGTATACACGAAATGGTAATTGATTGTTTTCGCTATTGATAAGTTACATTAGAAAGAAATATAACGAAGAACTATACTGATATTTGAAAAAAATATTAAGATACAATTTAGTTGGAAACCACGAAAGTCAACATGAATATTTCATAGGATACGAGTACAGAAACCCAGCATCCAAAAACTTTTCGCGTCGAAAAGGCACTATCAGGACCGGGAGCCAGTTATTATAGGAAGTTGGTTCCATAAAGAGCCAGCACCTCTCCTTCATGCTGGCATAGTAACAGGCGGAGTAATGTAGGCGGAAAACCAGTAACTGACTCACGCCGACCGAACACTGACTAAAGATGGCGAGACGAAATCTAGCAACAGGAGGAGTCGTGTAGGCGGTAAAACCAGTAACTGACTCACGCCCCGACAGAACATTGACTAAAGATGGCGAGACGAAATCTGGCAACAGGAGGAGTCATGTAGGCGGAAAACCAGTAACTGACTCACGCCCCGACAGAACATTGACTAAAGATGGCGAGACGAAATCTGGCAACAGGAGGGGTCGTGTAGGCGATAAACCAGTAACTAAAAAGCCGACAGACTGGCTTTAGTTGATGAGATGAAACCAAGCAAAAGGGAGACATGTAGGTAGTAATCCAGTAACTAACTATACTTCATAAACTTTATAACTTTATAAGCGTAAATGGAAACGTAGTATCCGTTAAAATGTAAAATATGATTTAATTTTTTTGCTGTCGTTAGACAATTGCAGCTGAAATCCGTAGCATTTTAACACAGGAATGTTAACGTACAGTACTGTAGTTCACTTCGGTCACAAGGAAGATACATGTATGTTTGGTGTTTTCTCCGGTGTAAATGGGTGTAAGTTTTCAAGTATTTAAGTTTGCTATCAATACTTGATGAATCAATTATTTGGCCATCATCTATAGAAGTGATGCTCATGCAAAAATATTTTCTCGTTTGAGCAGTGATCCTTCCTGATATGTTTTTTTGTATATCATCTTTATGGTAAAATCCTTTAACAAAGATTTCCTTATCAATAAACGACTGCTCCATTTATTCATTATTCAAAAGGAAATAATCAAACCATTTAAAAAAATAATCACGGGGATTAGATCTAGGTAAAAACACAGTACCATCACAGCAATACTCAATGTCTCTGTAAGGATTTTGTGTGACCGAACTATCGTACACGTGATCAAACTAGCCAATAGAATGACCAATACAACAGAACGGACCTAGATCAAACAGTGGCCAGTATACAACGTCAGCATACTTATTGTATGACCAGGTTATTGTGCTGGAAACATGTTTAAAATGCTATCTTCAGGCAGCGTTACTTAGTATTAGGCAGGTATATATTATATATCCAAACTAAATAGTAATGTTTTCAAGGTAGAATAAAAGTAGTTTGCATTCCATAGTTTGGGTTTTCTTATTTTTCAAACCATTGGATATTATATACGATTAACCATTAATATTGGATCAAAAATGCAGTATGCTGTACAGAGAGACAGTCACGGTTACAGTAAATGTGTGGAACACATTACATGTTACTTAATGACTGAATACATTGAGTACATTATAAAGGGCGAGTACTGTCAGGAACATATTACATTTTACTGAACGGTTGTACACTTTGAATATAATTCATTTGGGCATGTGCTGTCTGGAACATTACATTTTACTGAACGGTTGTACACTTTGAATAGAATACATTAGGGCGAGTACTGTCAGGAACATATTACATTTTACTGAACGGTTGTACACTTTGAATAGAATACATTAGGGCGAGTACTGTCAGGAACATATTACATTTTACTGAACGGTTGTACACTTTGAATAAAATACATTAGGGCGAGTACTGTCAGGAACATATCACATTTTACAGTTAGGGCGAGTGCTGTCTTGAACATTATATTCTACTGAACGATTGTACACTTTGAATAGAATGTCCGTTAGGACCAGTACATTACATTCTACTTAAAAATTGAATGACGCTTTTATTAGACTATGATATGACGAGTACTGTCATGAACACATTTCGTTAAATACTAAAAGAGTGTACCCTTTGAATAGAATACTTTAGGACAAATTATGTCTGGAACACATTACATGAATAGGTAACCAGTTTCAGTAGCATCTACATGTAAGTATACCTCAAATCTGATCTTCAGTATTCTGCTTTACTGTCCACCATCTCAACATGCGTTATTGTACTGGTTCTATGTTTGATCAGTTCTTTTCCGTTTTTAAATCAGAAAATGGGCAAGTTATATTGACAATATAAATGCGTTTCTCATCATTTTTATCTATATACGGACAATGTACTTATGAATAAACCTGGAAAAGATCAAATTGTCAAATTCCAAGATGGCTGTCTGTCGGCTGTTTTGTTGTCTCAAAACTTTCACAGGGGGCAAAAGGGAACTTCCATATATTAAATGAGACAGATTCATGATGTACTCTCAATCACAGGGGCTTGGCACGATTTTCCAAATGATAGTCTATATATATATGTATATATACATATATATATATATGGACTATCATTTGGAAAATCGTGCCAAGCCCCTGTGCTCTCAATAGATGATTTTCAATGTCCAAAAACCAAAATCAAGATGGTCGCTTGCTGGCCATTTGATTTTGTTTTTTCGATCAGGCTAGAAATTGAACATTTACATGTATAGCAGGATACCAAGAGGAACCTTCGAATGAAAATGGAGAAAGGTCCATGAAATAATCAACAAACTTTAAATTTTGAAATCAAAGATGGCTATCGTTCAGCATTTTCTCTCCTATTCTAAAGCCTTGAAGTGGAACATGTGCAACAAGCTACTGGGACCACAGGGAACCTGCTATTAAGATTTGATAAAGAGTAATGAAGTTCTCCTTTAGGTGATAATAACAAATTTAAAATGTCAAAATCGATGGCCACTTGCCTTCCACTTTGTTTATCTATGTCATTTATTTCAATTTGAACGCACAAAACACCAAGTCGAACTTCAAATGAAATTTAAAGAAAGTCAACTTCAGCTATTAAAATCCACCATAGCTATCGGTCAGCTATTGTGTTTCTTTAATCAGTCTCATATACATTTCGCATATCCAGGGAAAAAATCAACAGTTTTGTCTGAGAAATAGTGATAACTCACAAACGCCAAAATTATCTTATGTCAGCCATTTTGTTTCCTTGATCAGTCTCAAAATTGAAACAAGAGATCCCAGAGGGATCTTGGCGCCCACCATTGAATGATCTTTATAGGTTCCATGTCAGATTGATCTTTTCTCTACTTTTCCCTTCTAAGTCTTACTAATCTGTGTAAATTCAGAAACAGCCCTCTAGTACTTTTCAAACAAGGGGTACCTATATATAAAATTTAAGATTTAGCGATAACGGCTGTCTGTCCGCCATGTTGCTTTCGGATTGGTCCCAAAATGCAACACCAGGGACCAAGGGGAACCTACATATGAAATTTGAGAAAGATCCCTTCAGCACTTTCTTAGAAAGAGCGATAACAAGTTTCAATTGTCAAAATCTAAGATGGCTGCCTATCGGCCATGTTGTTTTCCGATTAGTCTCAAATTGCAATATGCATAACTAGGCACCGAGGGGAACCTACATATGAAATTTGAGAAAGATCCCTTCATTACTTTCTGAGAAATAGCGATAACAATCTTCAATTGTCAAAATCCAAGATGGCTGCCTGTCGGCCATGTTGTTTTCCGATTGGTCTCAAAATGCTTTATGCATAACTAGGCATCAAGGGGAACCTATATATGAAATTTAAGAAAGATCTCTTCAGTACATTCTGAGAAATAGCGATAACAAACTTCAATTGTCAAAATCCAAGATGGCTGCCTGTCGGCCATGTTGTTTTCCGATAGGTCTCAAAATGCTTAATGCATAACTAGGCACCAAGGGGAACCTACATATGAAATTTGAGAAAGATCACGTCAGTACATTCTGAGAAATAGCGATAACAAACTTCAATTGTCAAAATCCAAGATGGCTGCCTGTCGGCCATGTTGTTTTCCGCTTGGTCTCAAAATGCAATATGCATAACTAGGCACCAAAGGGAACCTACATATGAAATTTGAGAAAGATCCCTTCAGTACCTTCTGAGAATTAGCAATAACAAACTTCAATTGTCAAAATCCAAGATGGTTGACTGTCGGCCATGTTGTTTTGCGATTGGTCTCAAAATGCGTTATGCATAACTAGGCAGCAAGGGGAACCTAAATATGAAATTTGAGGAAGATCTCTTCAGTAATTTCTGAGAAATAGCGATAACAAACTTCAATTGTCAAAATCCAAGATGGCTGCCTGTCGGCCATGTTGTTTTCCGATAGGTCTCAAAATGCTTTAAGCATAACTAGGCACCAAGGGGAACCTACATATGAAATTTGAGAAAGATCCCTTTAGTACCTTCTGAGAAATAGCAATAACAAACTTCAATTGTCAAAATCCAAGATGGCTGCCTGTGGGCCATGTTGTTTTCCGATTGGTCTCAAAATGCAATATTCATAACTAGGCAGCAAGGGGAACCTACATATGAAATTTGAGGAAGATCTCTTCAGTACTTTCTGAGAAATAGCGATAACAAACTTCAATTGTCAAAATCCAAGATGGCTGCCTGTCGGCCATGTTGTTTTCCGATTGGTCTCAAAATGCAATATGCTTATCTAGGCAGCAAGGGGAACCTACATATGAAATTTGAGAAAGATCCCTTCAGTGCTTTCTGAGAAATAGCGATAACAAACTTCAATTGTCAAAATCCAAGATGGCTGCCTGTGGGCCATGTTGTTTTCCGATTGGTCTCAAAATGCAATATGCATAACTAAGCAGCAAGGGGAACCTACATATGAAATTTGAGAAAGATCCCTTCAGTACCTTCTGAGAAATAGCGATAACAAACTTCAATTGTCAAAATCCAAGATGGCTGCCTGTCGGCCAAGTTGTTTTCCGATTGGTCTCAAAATGCAATATGCATAACTAGGCAGCAAGGGGAACCTACATATGAAATTTGAGAAAGATCTCTTCAGTTATTTCTGAGAAATAGCGATAACAAACTTAAATTGTCAAAATCCAAGATGGCTGCCTGTCGGCCATGTTGTTTTCCGATTGGTCTCAAAATGCAATATGCATAACTAGGCAGCAAGGGGAACCTACATATGAAATTTGAGAAAGGTCCCTTCAGTACTTTCTCAGAAATAGCGATAACAATTTTCAATTGTCAAAATCCAAGATGGCTGCCTGTCGGCCATGTTGTTTTCCGATTGGTCTCAAAATGCAATATGCATAACTAGGCAGCAAGGGGAACCTACATATGAAATTTGAGAAAGATCCCTTCAGTACTTTCTGAGAAATAGCGATAACAAACTTCAATTGTCAAAATCCAAGATGGCTGCCTGTCGGCCATGTTGTTTTCCGTTAGGTCTCAAAATGCGATATGCATAACTAAGCACCAAGGGGAACCTACATATGAAATCTGAGAAAGATCCCTTCAGTACTTTCTGAGAAATAGCGATAACAAGAATTGTTTACGGACGGACGGAGGGACGGACGGACGGACGGACGACGGACCACGGACGCAGGGCGATTTGAATAGCCCACCATCTGATGATGGTGGGCTAAAAAAATAACCAAAATAACCCAAAAAAAAAAAAAAAAACAACCCAGTAGTGAAATAGCTGTTCTGGACACACGGCCACAGAGAGAGGTACATGTAGGCAAATCCATAAAACAAGACAATGCTTGTAAACATTTTGTTTTTGTTTGTTGGGTTTAATGCCCCATGAACAGCCTACAGGATATTTATAAGGCAGGGTCTCCTTGTAGCAGTTGGTGACTACCTCACTAACAACACATGGAAGGCCCATTACATGCAATCCACAGCATTCAGGGTAAAGTGTCTTGCACAAGGACACATGATCCTCAAATGAAGTTACGTGGCCAGCACTCTAACTGACGGAGCTATAACAGAACATACAGTACCAGAATATGTAACACATGAAGCACATTTTGTATATGGCGAATGTTTTATTTTTCAAACCCTTTTTTTTTTGCTATTCGGTTTCAAGATTTCATTGATAACAATGTATAGAAATATATGCTGCATTTCCAATGGTTTATAAGTCAATATATATGTAAATTCGTAAGTAAATTAATGTTTCTTTAACAAGAGGACAATAGGCCTTAACGTTCATCTGACTCTAAAGACCCTTGTACTATTGTAGTATACATATATATATATACTCAGTAGCGTGCAGTGGTACTGTTGGCCATGGCGGCCATCTTGGATTTTGGATAGACCAGAAAAAACAACCATTAATCAGGACCATCTCAAGATCATTGTAGCCAAGTTGGAGTTGAATGAAACTGGTGGAACTTAAGAAGTTTAAAATAAGTTTTACTCAGGAAAAGAATGAGAGTGTAATCATGTTAAAAAATGGTCGTCGAGGCTGCCATGTCAATGTTTTTATTAGGCCGATTTTTTTTTTCAAATGACCTAATAAAAGAGAGGTCACAAATTTCCAAATTTCAGAAAAATATCCCTTTTCTGTCCACTTACACAGGTGAAACAGTATCATAAATAAACACAGTAAACTGTTGTAGGATAATGAATTCATCAAGTACTGAACCTTTATCATCAAAGTGCCTCACATCATAGGAACAGCTACAAGTCTACATGCTGTCTGAATTAAATAAAAGAAAGATAAAATCATGTAATTATCATCCATGGACTCCTTAAACAAACCTCTTGAGATTGCCATATAAATCTAAGTTTTAATTAATACCTTGTGATGGATTTAGTCATCTGCTTTTTCTTGGTCATCTCTTACTGTCTGTTAATAAGAGTTACTTCCCTTCCATCAAATAACCCATACAATATATAGTCTAGTCAGGCATAGAATTTCTGTACTCCTCAATCAATCTTTTTTTTATCTATAAAATTTGTACAAAAGATACACTTAGACTTATGACTTATGTAATTATCTAAATCTTTAATACCATTATCAAGTGTAATATATATATATAATCATACATGAATCTTGAAACAAAATAAGAAATATATCAATTTTGTATTAATGTCAAAGTGATGTAATTGAACATATTTATATATTAATGCCACAAGCCAGATCTGACATCAGGTTGGTAATGGACTGATCTTTAGGAATGCATCAATTATTACTGTGGTCTATATTGTATATACATGTAGCTAAACTACTGTAGGCTGTCTTGACCAAAATCTGAAACCAAGTTACCATGAACTATAACTTGGATAAAAACTTACAATTTTGTACAGACAGGCTACCTATGGACTATATTTGAGAAAAAATGTAAGGGAAAATTGCAAATAATACTTTGGTAAAATTTCTTGCTACAAATTGATCACTTACCATTGCCATGATGATAAATTAATTTGATATGTTATGTGTAATTTTGAGAAATTAAAAAAAACATTTTGTGAGAATTTGTAATGTAACAATACAGAAAATCTGCTAACCAACAAATTTGATCAAAAACAGATGATATGTCATTCTCATTTCAACCAATCTGAAAATCCTCTATTTGAATTCAAGGGTAACCAATTGGTAAGGCCTTTGCTATTTGTCATGCGACCACAATTGTGACAATACACACTGACAGCATTATATATATATCTCCCTATTTAAATGCACTCGCAAGATGGATATATACTCAAGGTACATTCACATAGTCCACATAATGTAAATGTATAGGTATCTACTTGTACTGTGTTTCCATGTACCTGTCTTTCCAGGTTGTCACACAAGCACCAGTTTATAAGAGAAAGTCCTGGGTTTTGATACTGACTACTGGTACCTGCCAGCAGGTGCCCTTGTCGTCAGACAGTATCTTACTGATGTGGGATGAGTATACCACATCTGACGGGACTAACATGAACGGCTTCACAACATTTACACTTAATTCCTTTGTAGTGTAACCTCCCTTTATCAACTCCTCGGCTATGTTCACTAACACACTTCCCATTTCATTGTGACTAGTTTTACTTGCTGGATCTGCAGTAACATGGAACAGTTGGAGATAATTGATCAGGTACCTCTTGTGTCCATCCACGTAATGACAGACATCAAGAAATGCAAAGTCATATCCTGGAAATGTTGTTTTACCAGCCTTTTTCAGGTATAGCCAGACCCGAGTCCAATGGTCCAATTCACAATTTTCCCCTTCTTTACACGGAATGAAATCCATTAGTTCTTGCACAGTAGAGACTTCACCATGACTATTCACCTGAATAGCTGACATAGCAGGTGTATTAAACCATAGTCCACATTGTTTCCCCTCCATCTGATGAAACATAGTAAAGAGTCTGATATACTCCTCAAACAAACCACACGCAAAATGGTTCAAGGAAATGTTCGCCTTTTCACGTACTAATTTATAAGCCTCATGATAGACCTGTAACGCATTCTCCATGTGAATAATGACGACAACCAACTTCCAACATGTGGCGTAGGAGATTAACGTTAGCAAAGTTATAGGAATATTGGTCGTTTTCCAATTCAACATATCCAACTTTGAATTCAGACATCGTTGATACAGTGCATGATCTGTCATTGTTGTTTTGAACAAGAACAAACCAACTCAAAACTTTCTTCAGTGATGGAGCCGTTCCACACGATTTGATCTGTGATAACTTCAGGCTTAGATATTGCATTTGTTCTTGTGAGATGAGAAAGTTACTTGTTTTCAACACACTGTCATCGAGCCTCTGTCTTTGCTCCGATTTGTTCATTCTGAAAAACGAAGGCCACAAAATCCAGAACTCCTTATACAAACCAAGTTCTGAACTTTCCGTTTCAGTCAATCCATACAATGCTTGTAGTACCAGGTCATTTGGTTCCATGCCATCATGTTTGACGGCAGCTTCCAATTTATGTACACTCGCCTTCCAGATTCTATAACTTGCAGAAATCCCCGAAATACATTTAATATGGCTACAAAGTGTCTCTGAAGCCTCGCAATCCTGAAACAGATCTTTAATATCTTGCTCCTGTATGACCATATCTATTACTCTATAATGTATACGTTTAGAGTCCGATAGCTTTGTCCAGCCTCTGGGAGGCGGGTAATCCCCTGATGTGAAGAATGTGAACGGCAAACAATCACAAATATCTTCCTTTCTTTGCTTTTTAACTGTTAAGCATGAAGGATGCAGCACATTTGTGTTGATTTGGTCAAAGATTACACATTTCTGAGACATGTGGCGTTTCAATATACCTTCATATATGTCACTCCTAGCCACAGAATTATGCTGGAATTTCACTATACATGAACTACCATAGGCCAAGGCAAGGTAGTATGCTGTCGCCAGCGCTAAAGAACTTTTGCCAATACCTGGAGCACCATGGTATAAAACTGCCGCTAAATTAGATCCATCATGGAGAACTGTTAGTTGTTTCTTTAATGCTGCTCTGAATGCACAGTGTAGGACAATGGTATCTGATAGTAATTTACAAGTCCGATCAGTTTCCATCCTTGACCTGTAACAAAAAAAAAAAAAAATAAAATTTTTTACTAAAGGTAACCTGATGAAAATTTCGAAGTAGCGGTCCCCAGGAGAAACTGGCAGGCATTGAATTTTTGTGAAAAATAATATTAATCGGAAACTAGAATTGTCAGTCAAGGATTACTACATATATTACTAGTGATGCGATGATGATAAGATATAATCAATAAACTGATTAATTAACATCAACTGATCCAATAATCAATTGTAATTTTTCATAATCCATCATTGATGTTTTTCTGTGTTTTATATTAAACAAATTTCATAGCCTACTTAGAATAGAGAACTATAAAGACATTTCATTTATATCATTTATAAGTGAATCCTTCTTTTGGGAATCTGTTGAGATCTTAACATTGATGATCCGATGTAATCGGTTAGTGTCAATCCATTGATTTTCAATTATCATTTGATAATAGCCTACAGCAAAATAATCTATTAAAACAATTGCTTTTTTTATGTAATCGATTAGTGTCAATCAATTGATTTTCGATTATTAATTGATAATAGCCTACAGCAACATAATCCTTTAAAACGATTGGTTTTTTTTACCTGGGAATGAATAGGCCTATTTCCTCCCAAGCAAAGTTCTCCACAATTTTGATTTTGTACTAGCTTCACTCCATGTAGTTTGTTTTATTTTTTTTTCATACCTTTTTGACGTTATATTCTCTATTGATAAACAGTTATCATATTTGTTTTTCCGGCATAGCCGCATAATATTCTTTTGGCTCGGATATGACGTGACAGTTGGCGCTACTGGTCAAGATGAAGTATGGTATGTGATTGATCAATGTAGCGGTAAATGCAAAATGCAGATATGCAGTTAAAAACGAAACAAAGTTAAGATCGAATGCAAGCTGAATAAGTGGATGTTTCTTTTCAAATGACACATTAATAAAATTATATTCCTGAATTCAAATTCTTATTATCACCAAAAATGATTCAAACTGATATCATTTTGTTATCTTTTCTGAAATGCATTAGTTTGTGAATTTACTTCACCAGCAGTTTTACATTATAACCACCAGCATTAAAACTATGCCGTTTATCTTTTTTAAAGATATTTCTCGTTTACAATTAATTATGTTTAATAGTTAAAGTTAGGTGTAAATTGACATGTAACTCCTGTTCTCTATTTTATGAAAATTAAAGTAGAATTTTCACTTTCAGTTTTGAAAACAATCATCTATGTTGACATCTCTAATAGATTATACCGGGTATTTTCGATTAAATATTGATCATGATCGATAATTGGGACAACACTATGAATCCTAGATAAGTTAGGCACTGTTAAGTTAAATCTACCAATAAAATAATAAGACAGTAAATTAAGAATTTATTCATGTTGTATAGGAATTTTGAATACACAGTCATCTGATTATGTAATTGATTAACTACACTAAAATACCCATACAGGTGTTAATCCTTAACCTTTCAACCACCCAAAGGCCTTTATTTGTTAAAAGTTGCCATCATAATAGAACAGTTGTTCACCATGCATTCCTGGAAACCCTCCAATGTAAATTTCAGACAAAGGCAATTAGTATACCAATTAGAAGCATCTGTTCTCATTACCAGTGTAACAAGAGCTGTTGGAGAACAGCATAGCTCGTCTCGCAAATGTTTGTCAATAAATAATTAAAATATATTAATTGGAATGGTTTTGCAAATTGCATTAATAATATTTATATTGTTTACTTGATCAGATTATGTTTTGTGAATTCATGCAATTTTCAAAACCATACCAATTTATATACACACAGTCAAACCTGCTCTAACGGCCACCTTAAATAAGCGGCCACCTCCGTTAAGCGGCCAGTCTGTGGTTCGCCCGATGGAAAACACTATATAATGAACCTTAAATAAGCCGTCACCTGTCTATAGCGGCCAACGGCCACAAAAATCTGCCCTGAGTCGTTGTATCGTCCTGTATTAAGCGGCCATTTTGTCCGAAAGTACACAAAATATAAAGGAGATCTAGCCTTGTGGAAACATATGCATTTACATATACCAGGAATATCTTTTCAGAGGAACTAATTGAAAGTTTTACTTATATACACTCTGGCAGCCTACTACCTGTCTCGGGAATGACAATAACTTACATTGTTGCTTCCAGTCCAATGCCCGATTTGCATGTATGACATGTCAGTTTCTTGATCCACTTCACATCTTGTGTAGTAGTTTCCACAATTTCACACATTATTTCAGGACAAACTCTCTTGGAGGATGATCCGAATGGTGCTAACAAGTAAAAAAAACAGATAACACTAGGCAATGTAACATAGAGCAATTTTGTTCTCTTCATCTAAAGATACTATACTGAATAAATATGGTCAAAATCATACCTTCATCGATACAGAAATAGACAGGTTTAACAGTTTAACCTACATTATATTTCCAGGGCATCCAGTCAACCCTTGATTTTAAGCAATTTCAGAAGTAAAATCATTATTTTTCAGAAATCTGAAGGGTCAAAACAAAGTCAAATAGACCTCTTCAATCCCAGGAGATAACTTTCATTTTGAGGAGGGAAGACACATATTGTCAAGGAATTATCAGATGTACATGTCTTGATGTCTCTACCCTCTGTGGAGTCAAATCCACCATTTACACAAAAATGATTCTCTTTCTCCTGATGAAATTTAAACAAACTTCTGTTATAATTCTATCAATATATATATATTATATGACATCATCAAATCTGTTGTTTTGTCTGGCACACTATATTAAGTGTATTTTGGATGTCCTACAAAGTTCTTTACTAGCAGGTTTAAAAAATTATTGATCAAAGTAGCTACATTTGTATATATGTAAATATAAGTATATAAGTTAAGTTTAATTCTTGTTGAAGCTCATTTTCTGTCACCCTCTCCACTAAATTCAAAAGGACATACAATGAGAGTACATGATAACATTGTATGTGTATCCACATCTCACTAATTGACATAAAATGTTCAAATCAAATGCAGAATGCTAAAATTACATAACTGTTCATAAAAATTCATTAATAATGATACAACAGATAAAATTATAAGAACATTTCAAGTTCACCTTTGAGTCTTGACGTGATCTAGGTACACTGTATGTTTTGAGTCTTGACATGATCTGTAAGTACCTTGTATATATATATACCTGATTTAAAACATATTTCGTAGTAAAAGTGATTTGTTGCTACATGTTTGTAACATTTCCAAATTATATTTTGTAAATTGACAGAGCCTTGCATTCCTACATGTTAAACCAGGGACGTACATACATGTACAATGTATGTCCCTGATTAGACGTACATGTACTGTCTGTACTACATGGTACATTTGTAAATTATGGGTTCAGTTTTCAATAAATCATCTACACCTGTGTACAGTGTATAGAAGACCTCTCATACCTCAAAGTTTAAGAGAAAGATTATCATTTACATATTGATTATCTCAAACTTAACATCTAGCAAGAATTGGAAACCCGTGAAGTCAATCGAACAATGTGTCTCAAATCGAAAGTAGGCTAGCACATCATGATCATCCGACTGGTGTGAAAGTGAAAGTAGGAATACGAAACTACAGATACAGGTGCTAACGTTACGCGTTTTATATAGTGTTTGTATGATTATGAAACAGTTGTTCTTTGTGTATTTCGGTTTTGTTGAAGAGTCATGTACCTCCAAAATAAACTAGCTAATTTTGACCTGTAGACGAATGTAAATACCATAGGACTGTTGTAGTTAGCTGATCTGCATTCGAAGTGTGCTTGTCGTACATTTTGTAACATTGGACCTGGGCTTACTACCCTTAACTTCCAGCCTATATGTTATCTAATAGACATCTCAATGGTTTATTGGAACACTATAAATACCTACCGGTCATATTTTCCATTTGAATATGCGACATTTTCCCGCAACTAGTCGTACTTAGGCTACTATCTACCAGACGCAGAAAATGGCCTCGACCTTAGAACTCTCCCATAATGCATTGCAAGTTGAAGCGGTTCCCTTGAGTCTCGCGGTCCAAACGGTGGATCCCCTGGGCTGGAGTAGTTCGAATCGTTTATGAACCAAGACGGACCTGGTGATTTTTTTTGGTTCTCTTCTGGCCAGCTTTCACAAAGACTTTTAATGCCTGCATTAACATCTGCAGGTCCGTCAAAATATATGCCTAAAATATTATATTTAAACCAGAAGGGCCGGGTTGTCCGCACAAACGAACACGCCCCTGGCGTCTCTTACATTTTGAAACCAATCTGCTGTGGCAAATTGCATTAAAAGAGTGCATTTTCAAAAACAATCACGGAAAAAAGATTGCTATTAAATTTTCAGCACAGTCAAATATAACAATGGGGCCTAGTGTTTGATTAGCTCACGTACAAATTATACATGTAGAATTCTACTGTTTCTAGAGTACACAATGTATTTTAATTTTTCTAAACATATAACTTGTTGAGATTCTTTCCATAACATGAGTAAATGATCCTCTTTACTGGACTCAAAATTATACAATACATGTAGACTACATAATATATAAATTATCAAAGATGTACAACTGGTAATTCAGTTATATTAACTGTAAAGTTCCGTTGAATCTTCATATTGATAGAGTATAGTTTAGTCCGACTTTATGATTATAAAATGTAGCTTGGTTTTCCCAGATAAAAGTCTCTGGTTTTCCCAAAATTTACCTAGCCCATTTTTGCAACAGTTTGTATTTGGTGCGGATATCACAGATTCTGATAGAGGGATACAAATGCGTGCTGTTCTCACAGTGAAATAGTTTCTTCTTTGTGCTGGAGATATTCGTTGTGGAAACAGTCAATACAATTTTCCTTTTACACTGTGTTTGGTGACAACATATATTACCACATTTTATAGAGGTACAGTATTTCTTGTCGTATACTACGCTGATCATTCTTTAAACTCCAATCATGTCCCCGCGCATATACATGTACGCACGTATGTTGTTTTTTTTGTTTTTTTTTTAAATTTTTAACCTTTTCTCATAGACTACCATATTTTTTGTCGTTCGGGTATGCATCTTGTCGCTCAGTGTTAAACTGTATTGGTATGGTATCAGACCGCATTTCCATAGTCAAGTAGTGCGGCAGGTTTTAGTTGTAAAAAGTATTCAGTGATAACTTAACTCAGCTTCGCACCAGGGAGAATTTCCCTTCTGAGAATTTCCCGATTGAGGCACACTACTCTCTTTCCTGTTACATTTGGTACATGTACTCCTTCAGGATGCTACTGCCCCAATATCACGATCCTGTGTCTAATGTGGACTTGGGAAAGACGCCGATTAAAGGTTACATAAAATCAATATCTTGACCACTTTGTCAACATCTAGATCATGTGAGAGGAACAACACGGCTTTCGTGTACGGCGCTCATGTGAAGCCAACTCATTATTAGATGCTATGGCACGTTACCAAGACCCGGAGTGCCAAACTGATGTGATCCTCCTTGATTTTTCAAAAGCGTTCGACAAATAAATGTTCCTCATTCACGACTCCTATACAAACTGTGGGCCCTACTATGGGGTAAAAGGTACTACCATGCAGTTGATAAATGATTTTAATTTCCTGTCTCCTCGTCTGTTGTCCTTCACGGCCACACCTCAGAACCACTGAATGTCATCTCAGGGACCAGGGGAGCATTTCTCGGCCCCCCTGCTTTCATGACCTTATAGCAACGACCTCATCGATTCGACTCCGTTATTCGCTGATGACTATCTCCTTTACAGCAGCATTATATCACAGGACGTACAGATCCTACAACAGAACCTGACTTCTCTAGAATGGGAACATCGCTGGCAGATGCTTTCCCGGAGAAGTGCGCCATCATCAGGACCACTGGGAGGTGACAGTCAATACAAATTATGTACACCTTCCACCAGCTGCAGGTAGTCGACAGCGGTTAGTAACTAGGTGTGGCCATCAACATAGACCTGACACAGAACCATCACATACACTAGAGCGTCGACAAGGCATCACATACACTCGACTTACTCATGATCGAGGATGGTGAACACCAGAGATGAAAAGCACGTTGTATATTTCACTTGTTGGACCGACCCTGGAGATGTAAACCGTAATGAAATGACGATAAAATGGCATCAATAAGCTAAACCAAGTTTCTAGAGCTTCGGAGATATAAACTACGACCCCCATGTGCGTGAGGATCCTGTATCAGCTAATTCAAATGCTAAACAAAATCAGACAGGAGACTCGCTATCCAGAGGAAAGTAGAGGCTCAGACAGCGGAGAGCTAACCAGGAAGTCTCACAGAACGTCTTCTTCCCAAAAGGGAAAGGAACAAAATCCTAAATGAAGTAGTGGTATCAATCACAACCAGAAAGTGATGGCCAAAATGGACAATCAACTTCTTCTTCAACGGTTTAACATTCTGGCAAAACAATCGCCAAACCACAAACAAATAGCAACAGAAAGTATCTTTGCATTTTGTCCTACGGCGACCTGAAGATTTATTTTAAAGCAAAAATTCCCTCTGTTGCTACCTCTTTGTGCCAAACCTGTAGTCGGACTAGACTACATATGAACGGGTGACTCGACAGGTTAGGGCACCTTAAACCTTGTCGTCGATTTATTGATCTGATGAATTAAAAGTGAATTGAATATGTAATAATTCCAATTTTTTTTAATCCCATTATTCCATATATTTCAATAGTAACGATAATACATGATAATACACCTCCAAAATAACGGGTGAACTTTGTATTCATTACGCTAGAAGAGATCTCCATACATGAAAATCAGAATAAACTCTTTTGCATATATTTGCATTCCAGTTTTTACAGATAATCCCGATTTTCAATGTGTTTAAAATGTTTATATCTATTTCTGTGAATCATGACACCATCATGGATAGCTACTAGCCAAGCCAATGATTTGAATCAGTAAACACATGGTAACAGAAGCAAGAAATAAAATAAAAATAAAAATACAATACTAAAAGTAGAAATCATTTCCCAAAATAAAATCCATATTAACTTTGTTAGACCCCACATGAACATTAGGACAATAAGACATGCTCTGACTGAGATGAAGACCACTGAAGAAACTAAAATTTTAACAGGACGGACAGACAGACAGACAGACAGACACAAAGATAGACAGATTGACGCATCATAACATGCACTTTATATAAAAAAACATTCATATTGATAGCATTTTGATAAGGACATGGAATGATGGGAATAAGACACATGCTGGGCGTGTATGATATCCGTTATTAGGTTGCATGACAATGACTGGTGAGTAGGTAGTTTATGGTGACCTTATTTATTGTATATTGTATATTAAAAGTGAAGGTATTTAGTTTGTCCTATTTATATATTACCATATAACAACACTACAATATAGTGATATGTTAGCCTTGTTCTATTTTATTGAGGTTAGTGATGTAATGGTCACCGTTACACAGGTAGGATTGTGTATGATGTATACCACAACGCTTGCTAGGTGTGACATTTTTGTGAAGCAAGAATTTACTATATGGCTTCATTATGAAGATCTTAGTACATCATGCATGATATACATTTTACATTTACATGTACATCACATAATTGCAACTTTCTATAAATAATTTCTATTGTTTGTTGTCAAAGTTGTATTTTTTATAGCCTATAACATTTACATAGTTGTTAACTGGGAGCATATATTTGGTAAACGAATGGACAAAAATTTTTTTTTGTTTTTTTTTTTTTTTGTAATTCAGATAATTGATTCTCAAGAAATTCTATCTTATGAAATAATAAAAATACTCTATTGACGTATACTACATATAGACAAAGCATTCTCGAAAGTTTAACAAAATAAAGGTGACTATAATTAAATGCACAGTTTTATCTCCTTGAATAGGTCAAAGATAAGCTTTTCAACAAAGTGGCTGTTACCTTTTACTGTCCCTAACTATAAGTTAATAAGTCACAGTGCGAGAGTTTGGAATACATAAGAAAGCTTATGTGTCCGATCTCTGTTATCACACTTGTTTTTCTTTTTTTTTCTTTCTCTCTATTAAGCTTGAATACATCACCTTTCATTAAGCTTCTGTTATGTTATCAATGTTTCTAGAGTTGCTGTTATTGTGGCACAGTTGTCTGATTTCCATGTAGATTTTTTGTCATCGGCGTAACAATGAGACACGGAATGCTATAACGACAAATCCCCTCCGATTAATTTAGAACAATATTTTCGTGTATATGTTTTGGTCTGTGTTAATAGTGAAGGGAACTCTCCATTGATATGGTACATAATACGTATAGGTTTTGGTATTATAACTACTATACATCAGTCTATGTTTGTTTTATAGAATCTGTTACATTCTGCCTGCTGCTCCTAGGAGCATCTGGTAAGTATATATACTTTCAATTTGGTTAGACAATGAAGCCCGAAACATGCCATAAATTCAGTCCTCATCATTCAGGGTATGTTTTCGTGTCAAATCCCAATAATACAGGGTAAGGTTTCATGTCCAATCCCCATAATACAGGGTCATGTTTCGTGTCCAATCCCCATAATACAGGGTGAGGTTTCGTGTCCAGTCCCCATAATACAGGGTGAGGTTTCGTGTCCAATCCCCATAATACAGGATGAGGTTTCGTGTCCAATCCCCATAATACAGGATGAGGTTTCGTGTTCAATCCCCATAATGCAGGATGAGGTTTCGTGTCCAATCCCCATAATACAGGGTCAGGTTTCGTGTCCAATCCCCATAATACAGGGTGAGGTTTGGTGTCCAATCCCCATAATACAGGATGAGGTTTCGTGTCCAATCCCCATAATACAGGGTAAGGTTTCGTGTCCAATCCCCATAATACAGGGTCAGGTTTGGTGTCCAATCCCCATAATACAGGGTCAGATCTCGTGTCCAATCCCCATAATACAGGGTCATGTTTCGTGTCCAATCCCCATAATACAGGGTGAGGTTTGGTGTCCAATCCCCATTATACAGGGTCATGTTACGTGTCCAATCCCCATAATACAGGGTAAGGTTTCGTGTCCAATCCCCATAATACAGGATGAGGTTTCGTGTCCAATACCCATAATACAGGGTGAGGTTTCGTGTCCAATCCCCATAATACAGGGTCATGTTTCGTGTCCAATCCCCATAATACAGGGTGAGGTTTGGTGTCCAATCCCCATAATACAGGGTGAGGTTTGGTGTCCAATCCCCATAATACAGGGTGAGGTTTCGTGTCCAATCCCCATAATAAAGGGTAAGGTTTCGTGTCCAATCCACATAATACAGGGCAAGGTTTCGTGTCCAATCCCCATAATAAAGGGTGAGGTTTCGTGTCCAATCCCCATAATACAGGGTGAGGTTTCGTGTCCAATCCCCATAATACAGGGTGAGGTTTCGTGTCCAATCCCCATAATACAGGGTGAGGTTTCGTGTTCAATCCCCATAATACAGGGTGAGGTTTCGTGTCCAATCCCCATAATAAAGGGTGAGGTTTCGTGTCCAATCCCCATAATACAGGGTAAGGTTTCGTGTCCAATCCCCATAATACAGGGTCAGGTTTCGTGTCCAATCCCCATAATACAGGGTGAGGTTTCGTGTCCAATCCCCATAATACAGGGTGAGGTTTCGTGTCCAATCCCCATAATACAGGGTAAGGTTTCGTGTCCAATCCCCATAATACAGGGTAAGGTTTCGTGTCCAATCCCCATAATACAGGGCAAGGTTTCGTGTCCAATCCCCATAATACAGGGTAAGGTTTCGTGTCCAATCCCCATAATACAGGGTCAAGGTTTCGTGTCCAATCCCCATAATACAGGGTAAGGTTTCGTGTCCAATCCCCATAATACAGGGTAAGGTTTCGTGTCCAATCCCCATAATACAGGGTGAGGTTTCGTGTCCAATCCCCATAATACAGGGTAAGGTTTCGTGTCCAATCCCCATAATACAGGGTGAGGTTTCGTGTCCAATCCCCATAATACAGGGTGAGGTTTCGTGTCCAATCCCCATAATACAGGGTGAGGTTTCGTGTCCAATCCCCATAATACAGGATGAGGTTTCGTGTCCAATCCCCATAATACAGGATGAGGTTTCGTGTCCAATCCCCATAATACAGGGTCATGTTTCGTGTCCAATCCCCATAATACAGGGTGAGGTTTGGTGTCCAATCCCCATAATACAGGATGAGGTTTCGTGTCCAATCCCCATAATACAGGGTAAGGTTTCGTGTCCAATCCCCATAATACAGGGTCAGGTTTCGTGTCCAATCCCCATAATACAAGGTAAGGTTTCATGTCTAATCCCCATAATACAGGGTCATGTTTCGTGTCTAATCCCCATAATAAAGGGTAAGGTTTCGTGTCCAATCCCAATAATACAGGGTAAGGTTTCGTGTCCAATCCCAATAATACAGGGTAAGGTTTCGTGTACAATCGAAATAATACAGGGTAAGGTTTCGTGTACAATCGAAATAATACAGGGTAATTACGTGGCAGATTGGACAGAGGGGTAGAGCTATCAGAACTCGTCAGAGTATGTTTTTGCCTCCCTAAACGAGACTTTGTTAGCGACCTCCGTTTTTCAGTGACTTCTATGACGCTGGCCCCACAGACGCCACAATGTGTAGACCAGATAACTGATTGTGAGGTATACGGGACATCTGTCTGCCATACGTACAAGACGTGGGCCTTTGACAACTGTGCCCTGTATTGCGGATATTGTGGTAAGTGAATGAGATAACACAAGATGTACACGTGTACATGTCAGACTAAAATCAGTAAACGGATTGACGAGACATGATTATAAAACAGTACAATCCATGTACAAATTAGGGAGATAATTATATAAAATGTACCAAAATCTTGTACTCTATAAGAGTAACCATCCCATGCAAGTGATAAGATGTTATAGAGCACAGCAAATTTCATCAATAAAAATGTACATGTGTACATTGTTTAACAATGAATATAATCAGGTTATGTATGTAATATTATTTACCTATTTTTCCAAACAATATTTGTTTTTTTGACAGATTTAGATATTTAGAAGTTTTTTCAAATATCTAATTTTCAAGTAATATCCACACTCTGTATTCAAGTTATATATATATACAGTCTGTGTAGGTAAGTGTGTGTGGAAGTTGTCTTGTTGTCTTTGTTTCTTTCTGTATCATGTAATTACTTTATGTGGAAAATCTTAATACAAATGTCAAAAGTAAAAAAAAATAAAATAAAAATGAACATGTTTGTTAAAATAAAATAAATAAAATGCTTTACAGTTGCTTTTTCACTGTCCAGGTAATAATTTCTACTCCCCGCGTCTATTTTAAATGATTACACTCGTCAATTGGAGTCATTGTTGTAGGAAGACCCTAACCCTTTGTATAACAATAACAATGTTACCGTTTGTACTAATTTGATATTTGGGGTTTACTCCCCCCGTTATGCTCTCTCATTGTTCTTTTTTTATAATTTAAACGTCAATGTAGTGTTATTATCAGTGTTTCAAGTATCAGCATTGGTATTGAAGGTTTCGTGAAGACACCTCCTACCCTACCACTTACACTATCTAAAGGCTCATGCCATGACGCGTTGCCCCAGTGTAAAGGCTATGGCCAGGATGTGTGTAGCCAATTTACTGTATGGGCCCGGCAGAACTGTGCTAGCTACTGTGGCTTTTGTGGTAAGTATGTTGGGTGATTATGCGGTTCGTCTGGATAATAATTTCAGTGTTGTCATTTGGATAAGTCATATCATCGATCGATCGGCCCTACAGGTAGGGCTAAAGAATTGTATCTACTGCCCCCGATATATGATCCGAAGAGGTGACTAAACTTAGGATCTTATTTTTTCTCTTCTTTCTAACAACTTTATTCGCCCTTGTGAGAAAGGCTTCTGGTTCTATCCCCAAGCCGAGACATACCAGAGTCTATAAAATTGTAGTTGTCACTCCTGCTTGAGGACTGGTTTGCCGGTTGTCAGTATAATATAACCGAGTGGGGTGTCCTGCTGGGTGTCTTTGGCAATATGCTTTAGTGAGGTAGCACTATATAGGCCTAGTCGCCATCATTTCGCGTTATCACAAAGAGACAAACTCGAACATACCACAATCTCCCAAAACACAATACTGCACACATACATCTATTATACAGGAGAGGCTGTCCTTAAATGACCAAAGTTGTTGACATCACGTTAAACAATACAACACTAAACATGTCATCAAGAGTAGTGCACTAAGACGAAGCTTCTCGATAATAGTATCTTATACATTTCACTGTATAACATAACATGGACCTAGATGATTACCTCTACGAAAACAAGTATTACTTGTCTCGGATTTGAAGCTCAGAAGATACATGATACGAGACATTAGATACAGATTCTTCTCTGATGTATAGAGTCACATAGAGTCACATACTACACACTATTAACAGTGGATGGTCGGGTGGTATAGTGGTAACACGTTTGTCTTTGTTGTAAAACAAATAAAGTTTATCTTTGTCAAAAGGCCCAAAAATCTTTAGTTTATATTTTTTATCTTTCAAATCTAAAGTTAATAAATGATTGATTGGCATCCAAAAGATTTTATCGTACGAGGGATGATTGATATGTTGTGAGCCTCGTATTGAAGGAAGTACTCAAGGATGTTCATTTTAAGTCCTACTACTAAGTATTCTCTGAATATATAGGGCCGTGTACCCAAGGACTGGTCTCATTGGGGTTAGTTTATATCGACGAGGTAGCACTCTCAAGTAAACAAGACAAGCGGCTTTTGCAAACTTGACTAAATCGGTGAAAGAGCAGTGATCAAATATTTGCATAAAAAGATTTAATGATATCTATTGATATGGTAGCAACACTAGGGAAATTTGCCCCTTCATATGCTACAGTAAAAAAAGGTGGGTGGCGGAGTTTAAGCGCGGCCGACAGAACCTTGAGGATGACCCCCCGTCTTGGAAGGCCTGTCAATGTTGCGACCTTAAAAATGGTCAATACAGTTCATGATATTGTTATAACTGACAGACGAGTTACAGAAAGATATTAAGCAGTAGAGTTGGCATTTCATAGGAAAGAGTACATTCCATTCTGACCGAGGATCTTGCAATGAGAAAGCTTTCGTCCCCTTGGGTACTAGGACTTCTGACAGTTGATCAGAAGCACACCAGGCGCACATTATCGCGTGCTAATTTTTTTCAGAGATTTGTCACTATGGATGAAACATGGGTCAATAATTTTATCCCAGAGGCCAAACAACAATTGATTGAGCATCCGCCTTATTCACGTGATCTCGCTCCATCAGTCTTTCATCTATTTCCAAAACTGGAAGCAGCTATTTCAGGCACCCACTTTCAGTCCGATGATGACGTCAACATGCAGTGGATGACTCTCTGAACAGCCAAGAAAAGGAGTTCTTTAAAAGTGGCATTGAGGCCCTTAAACACCGCAGGCAACAGTGTATAGATACCGAAGGGGATTATGTTGAAAAATAATACAGTATGTCCGACAAAATTCAAATCCTTCAATATGAGGCCTTTTCATTTGCTACAATATGTCACTTTTTGTGCATTAATCGATCAATGTTAGGCATGTGTTATTAAATGCTTTATTTCCTGCTGTTGAATAGATATATTTTTATACCGTGGGTATCATTTTATGCATTCTGAGATTTCTAAGCACGGAATATTTTTATATTATAACTGTTTTTGCGTAGCTGTAGATATTTGATGATATAGCGACTATCGATGTAGGAGACTAGCACGCCTTCTTACATTCTAATTGCTTTTAATACAAAGGTTGATATCTAAGGTGATGTAGCGGCAATGAAGATTCAGTTTTTGGAGGCATTTAACATATCTTGTCATGCTATATTATAACTGTTTTAATAAAAAAAATGTTTATTTTCCAGATGATGAAGCGACTACCAAACTTCCTTTAGGTAATGTATGACATATCGAAAATATGCTTTGGATGCAGTTTATGCCGACTGTAATTTAGATGGAAATGAAAACTAAACTAATTAATTAATCTAATGGATAGAGTAGTTACTGCCTAGTAATGGATATATGATCTCTATCGGTATGTGAGGTGTTAGAAGTCATGTAATGTACCATATATATAACAATAAAATATTGTGTATATCAATTTGTGGCTACACTGCATTAGACAACATATTATGTGCAAAAATACTTTAATCTAAGATATAGAATGGTGAAATTTAGGCAAAAACTACTTATATTGGAGACCTGTCATCCTCCCAGATATTGTTGATCAATGGTGTGTTTACAACTCGCCCCAATCTCTGAACATAAAAAACATGTAAAGTGTTCATCTTCGTAGGTTTCTTTGTCTACGTACCATCATGCGTAAGACAGCCTTTGCATGTATAGGCTATTGCATGATTTTCAAGTGATAACGGATTTATAATGCCCGAGCGAGTGACGAGAAATCACGCAAGAAGTGACTTATTTTATACTTCCCACCTTGAACTTACCTGTGTGAGTAATTAGTACTCAGCCTTTATTTTTATCGGATATTATCCATAACACACGTAACTTCGGCAACGGACACTGTTTTGGATTAGGATGAGGATATGGAGAATTTTCTTTTTTATTTGTTTTGTTCATATGGGATGAATTTCTGGCTTTAGTTATATTTCAGAATAGAATATAATGGGGGATTTTGAAAAATTCTATGGTCTGAAATATTTGTATCGGTGCCATGCAGGGAATGTAAAAGGTACTTGTTGAAAGATTTTTATACATAAGGAAATATCTATCCATAAGGAATTCTAGTAATTTCCATTCGTATCTGTCAGGAAATTATATATTTGAATCTTTGATTTTTTGTATCACGAAAGGGCTCCTGAAAATTTTCAACTTTTCCAAGAAATGTTTTTTAAGTTAAGCAAATTTTATTCTGTAATTCAATTTTTTTTATCTGTATTGACTTCATCAGTACTTAACATATCAATTATTGATTATTGATTATCAAATGTATATATACTTTTATATTTGTCAACCATGGACTTTAAACCTTCTTCTTAATCGACTAATCATTGATTAATTCTCCTTACTTACATTATTTGTTATCACAGTCCACTGCCCATACACAACCCTTTCATGGTCATGTTATCATGATTGGCCATGAAACGGGATTATATGTGCAGTTGAGTGTGGTAAAAAGTGATTTATTGTCCATCTTATTCAATGTAAAAGGTAAGAAGTATGCAGTAAAAGTAAATACAATCACAGCAGGTATAAAAGAACTAAATCACGTGACTTTCCAGGTTTATTTACATTACTCTCATCAATAAAATGTGGGTGAATATAACGCTATCTGTTAACGATATAGGAGGACATGCCTCTAATAGCTCATCTGTCGCAAATAAGTTATTTGCAGTAATAGTGAAGTATTTCGTATATATATATAGGTTCTAATGGATGTTATTTCAACAACGTTGTTCATGCACATGGCGAAATGTGGCAGGAAGGGTGCGATTACCAATGTGAATGTTTAGACGGGAGCACAGGAAATTACACTTGTCGAGATTTGTAAGTTAATTATTATACCTACAATAGTCACAGTATCTCATCATATACCTATTCGTGACACATACTTATAGATAGTCTGTATATCACAAATATCATGTGGTGCCTTTTAGTGAAAAGAACCTTCAAATATTTACTTGATAATAGCAACAGTATATACCGAGCAATGAACGCAATGCTGCATCATACTGGTCAGTGATACTTGCTGTGAAAGCGTGACAATCCTAAAGGGAAGCTATGAAAGCGACAAAAAATCCCGAAACAATATATAACGAAATCATGATTTAAAATAAAAATCGATTTAACGAGGGAAAACAATAAACAAAGATTCAAATTTGCAATTCGACTCATAAAAACAGTATCAGGAGATTGAGAAAAGGTGTTCTGACAGTGGAAGCGTATTCAGCTTCATCGATGACACCCGAGTTAGGGTGGTGACAATGGAGCCATTTGGTAAATCAAGAAGCATCACACATGTCTGACTTCATATCTCATAACGATATAGGATATGTCTAATTATTACTTGACTCGCAATGTTAATGCAAATGAAGTATTTCTGACAATTTCAAAGGAATATTACGAGAAAACGTAACGAGCCGGTAGGTAGTCAAAAAAGTTGGTCGGCGCGGAACATTCCAATGCGTCCAAGCATTTAAATGAATATGATGAATCTTCTTTCTCATCATGATTGGCTTGGAAAATATACCCGCTACAGGACGATTTAAGGATAATCAGAGGGATTTCTTTATCTGATTAATAAGGTTATTCAGTTAATGAAGCAGTTGTTTCATGCCTTATTATTCAACAGCCAAATTATTATATATATATGTATAAATGTTTTGACTATTGACTAATAAGGCTCAAAAGTAACCAAAACATTGCTACAGCTCGTGTTTTTATAACTTTTGATGTATTAACGCTATATATAATACGACAACCACTCCCTGAGTAGCCTAGCTCTACATATATATATATTAATATATTTCCAACAAAAGTCCCCAATGATCCTTATCTATCCACAAGGTTTTGTTAAAAATGAACCTAGTTATACTCTTACCGTACTCTATATAGCCCTAATGAAAATTGGGGTACAAATAGAAACCACGTACTGTATTTGATTGCTCACATTTAACATTTTCAACTTTTAATTTTACATTTTACAGATGTCTGAAATGGAATCTTCCGTTGATGTGCCACCTAGAAGACCCCGCGCCTGGAAAATGCTGTAAAACGCCGTCATGCCCTTGCCATATTATGATTCAGTATCCCCCGTGGTATACCCCGGTGTAATAATTCTCTGGTACCAAGGTATGGATAATAAACATGAGCATGTTTTCTGTAGTTGTTATATTTGTAATGTCGAACAATGCCAAATTTTATTAACTAATTATTGAATTGTTTTATATTGTATTGAAAAAATGCAACATATTACAGAAATGTACCACCTCTCAATACAGATGAATGTCAGATACTAATGACTAATTTTAGGGCTGAATCTCGTCGATATATGGGACCACTCTCATATCCAAAAGACCCTTCCCCGCTGATCTAAACGACATCCCCAGCTTATCTAAAGGGCCACCATCCCCCCTGTTCTAAACGACATCCCCAGCTTATCTAAAGGGCCATCCTCCCCTCTCCCATCTAAATTATCTCTCCTCTCGTAATGTTTAAAAGTACCTGTTGTTTTAGCTTTAAAAACATATCCCTGAAGTAGTATGGTTATTCACTTCATTTTATTTTGAAGCAGTAGCGACAAGCGACATATTTCATGGTGAACCTCTATCAAAATAAATCCCGAATCTCCCGGTCTACAAATTTGGTATGGTTGCCACACGGCTACATAATCACGAATACCCCGGCCTACAGATTTGGTTTGGTATCCAAAAGGCTACCTAATCACGGATCCCTTGGCCTACAACTTTGGTGTGATTGCCAAAAGGCTACCTTATCACGAATCCCTTGGCCTACAACTTTGGTGTAGTTGCCAAATGACTACCTAATCCTGAATCTCCCGGCCTACAATTTTGGTGTGGTTTGTAAATGGCTTACTAACCACGAATCTCCCGGCCTACAACTTTGGTTGTGGTTTGTAAATGGCTTACTAACCACAAATATCCCGGCCTACTACTTTAGTGTGGACGCGGAGTGGCTTCCTAATCACAAGAACCCCAGGCATCTTCGCTAGCCAAGGCTTCTGATTACGTTACATTCCACGAACCTTTGGCAGATATAGCCATGTTTAAACTGTTGCGCCCTGGAATCCCAGGGCATCCAATCAAATCGCGTTTTACATTCAGGCTTGGTTTCGCAGTAAACAATAATTGCGGCGCCCAGTACAGAGCTTCCTTGTCGACTATGCCATGGCATTTTACCTAAATACAGAGACGTATAATCTTTGGGGAAACATTCACAGTGTTTGTTCAATTGATAGAAGTCATTGATCACATATCTCATCAAAATGACGCAAGCCTCCATGTGTGTCTGTAAACATCAACGATGGAGTACATCGGTAACGCTTGATTTCATGCATAAAGGGTGGTAGTTTTGAATCTCCGCTAGAGGGCCAGAACTGACGACTACATCTGACAAGGGTTCATGGAATGTAACGTAAGCAGAATTCTTGGCTAGCGAAGATGCCCCAGGCTACTGACGTCCGTTTTAGAGATGTATTTTCCATTGTAACATTTTTTGTAAGATGTTTTTACCTTGTGATGCACTCAATTTTCTGTATAAGACACAATATGTTTATGAAACATTGAGAACAATTCCAGAAAATATAATTGAACTTGGTATATTCTGCAGACGTATCACAAGGAGACAAATAGGAACATACCGCAAAACAACATCACACAATCACCACACGCAAGGATCTTGCACACAGCGGCCATCCTTAAATGCCAATAGCTTTTGATAGGACGTTAAACATTACAAAACCCAATAGATTACCTTTTGGGCTCATTTCGAATACCGTGATGTATAATAATGTTTTTGCTTCGTTTTTGATAAAGGTACTAAGCAGTTGGAATTTATCATAGTCGTGTATAAAGATCTTTTATATGATTCCAAAGTTTCATTTTTATCATGTATATACTGTAGTCTTTACGTGCATTGAGTATTTAAATTTATCATATAGGCACCCAAACCACCACCACCACCATCACCATCGCTAAAGTCCTGAGAACTGTAAATCACTTAGATTTTATTTTGCAAACTTACTTCTTCAAACATATTCGCGAATACATGATTTCTCGAACGCTGATCCAAAAATGACTTTGAATTCGCGAACGATGAGCTATTCGAGACATATACTCCTATATCAGTAAAAGATGCTTTGCTCGCTCACACATAATAGTACGGAAACAAAGTATACGAATTTGAATGTTCTACATGTTTTTTTTTATATTTGAAGAATGAAGTGAGTTGTTTTCAAGGTATTTAACATTAAAAAACTCAACATTGATTTACAATGTCTGGAGGATGACAGGTCTTCAATAAGCCAGACTTGTTTGTACAGTGTTTAAAACATTTCGCTTTGGTAGCATGTTTAAGGTTCATATCAATAGCAATTCCAGTGATATTGTACAAGCATATAAATCACTATTCTGATGCAATGAATCGGAAGTAACTTTATCAAATGTCAATATGTATCATGGCTATCCTTGGGTTCTTGCTTTTGACATAAAATTGTTAAGCTACCTGTTAATGTCGGCAAAACATGCGTAAAATGCAAGTTTCAGGAGAACACAGAAAGCTCATGTGGATTATACATATAGTACAAAATAATCATGTCATTATGCTCACAAGTGTCTATAGCAGGTAGTGCGAGCGTTTGTTTTACCAGATTTGACAGATTTCACAGGCTTGTAAAATATTACTGGATTTGTTGCTATCTATACGAATCTTAACTTGTTCTAGCATCTTTCCAACTCTATTTAATGTAGCTCCACCTCCGACCTGAGTTTTACATATGTCTATATTTAAAGGCAATATGTAGCAGGCAGATATGTTTCTGATTATGTGATATGGTATATATGAAATAAACGCAAATTTGTATGAAAACAAGTCATAATAACGACAAAATCAACATGGATGTCACTATAGTTGTTATTTCGTACAAAAAAAAACCGCGAAGGGTTTGAATTTGCGATTGACTTTCCTCGGGTATTAACACAAAATTAAATCCCACGCGAAATATTAATGATTTTCACTATTTTGTCTTTCATCTTATATATAAAAAGAACTTAAGGATGTATTCTATTTTCTCCTCTGATAAGCTCTATGATTGATGAGGTCTCATAGGAAAACAAAGGAAAGTCGACCAAGGGAGAGTTTCCAAATGTGTGTGCCAATAGTCTTTTGGCAGATCTTGCCACCAACTCAAGAAAGAAGAACAAAAAATCAATCATTAGCACATTTAATCCACAAATTTCAGCATGGTCTTCCTTGTGTTCCCATGTTCATGAAAGTTTACATCTGTATCGCTGTTCTTGCCTATCATTTTTATTGATACGAGTTGTTTTCTTTCAAATAGATATATTTTCTTATGGGTTCAAATTGCTAATAGAAGAGACAGAAATAAAACGTCTATTATAATATAAGAGTCGTTTTTCATTAATAAAAAAAAAACCACACAAAAAAAACAAACAAACAAAAACAAACAAAAACAAAAAACGAGGCATACATGTAATCAGTCAGAAATCCGAGTGCTGAAATGTTGTTCTATTGAAACATGATAAGTTAGCATATTTTACGTTTGGAATTGGATGAACAATATGAATATGGTTCATGTAGAACAAACTAAGCTATTTTGAAATCAGGTAATCTAATTGTATTCATTTGGTTTGTGTGTTGTACCAGCGTCTAAGGACCAAGATCAAAACATTTGAGGCATCGTATGGAAATCGTCATGACAATGCTAAACACTTGATTGTCCCTAGAAATCGTCATGACAATGCTAAACACTTGATTGTCCCTAGAAATCGTCATGACAATGCTAAACACTTGATTGTCCCTAGAAATCGTCCTGACAATGCTAAACACTTGATTGTCCCTAGAAATCGTCCTGACAATGCTAAACACTTGATTGTCCCTAGAAATCGTCCTGACAATGCTAAACACTTGATTGTCCCTAGAAATCGTCATGACAATGCTAAACACTTGATTGTCCCTAGAAATCGTCCTGACAATGCTAAACACTTGATTGTCCCTAGAAATCGTCCTGACAATGCTAAACACTTGATTGTCCCTAGAAATCGTCATGACAATGCTAAACCCTTGATTTTTAGACGGATTAGCAAATCAGATGCTAATGATAAATTCGCATTTAAATTGTTTGGTTTTCTGAAATTGTAGCAAATATAATATGTCAATTATATTTAATCAAGTGTTTTAAAACATGTTCAACCTTTTTATCTTTTTTATTTGAATTTTAAAAAGAGCATTCTTAGACAGTTCCCAGCAGATAATATAGCCTTCCTTCACCTCATACCGGTATGAGACTGTACACAACGTCTGTACGATACTGAAAAGTGTTAATAGATACTTAAGTATTCTGTTACGAAGGTTAAATTAGGTGTTGTGTAACCTGAGAAGGGTATTCGAGTCACAAAAGGGCACAGTGCGCGTAGTAATATCGCTGTAGTTTAGGTGCATTGACCCCTCCACCCGTCATAGTGTCCGTCATGATTAACCTGGCCAGTCGTTGTCTACCTGTACCGACTTGCTGACCCAAGGTTCCTTCCCACACGAGTTCACGGTAAGTCTCTCTATATATAATGTGTTATATATATAAATATATTATTATTAATATGTAAAGCGCCACATCGACTCTGGTAGATCGTATAGCTATGTGACAGTTAATGAATGAGTTTTTTGGACACTTATGACATAATTATGTATTTGTTGGCCTATGCTCCAGAGACCATTAAAACAGATAATCATTTTACAGACATTGTTGAAATTACAATTTAAAAAATCCATAACTTATAGAAACTTCAGTGAAACAATCACAAACAGTATGGTGTATTTTTTTTATATGATCATTAACGTAAAGCCAAAATTAAGATAGTAGATTTAACAAATCTAAATAATATCGCATTATATCAGAACTTCTCTAAAACTTTGTTGCGAGCAGTCACGTATGACAACTTTCACACAATAAGAGGATCAAGGCGCTTTGTATACATCAAACTGGGTCAACATAAAAGTTTTTTTTGTGATGTTTTGTTGTAATGTACAGGGATAGGTAACGATTAGCAGACTTCTATTGTACTGTGTGTATGCATATCTGTTTGTTGAAAACTGATTTATCGGAGGACAGGCCAGCGATCTTCAGCATCCTCGTCAGCCCTCTACAATTTGATAGATAGTATTTAACAAAAAATGTATTTATTTCATGTGTAACGAGTACAGGGATATAGTCGTTTTTGTCTTACCATTAAACCCCTGTAATTTTCAATGGACATTTACCGTCTGTATGTTTACTTAATCTACGAAGGATTGTACAACAGACACTCAAATAAAACATATAATTTGTTTTCTAAGGGAATACATACATATAACATCAACTGTAAGGGAATATGTAGCTGCAAAAAAAAAAAAATCCACTACGTCATACCACTTATCAACATTCCCAAATGTTCTAAGGCCGATAACCTTTACTGTGACGGCTGTTTGGAGAAGTTTCATATTTAATTTTCTACATAAAAGAAGGGACCGTTCGCTCACGTGCTCTTTGTACTGTCCTAAAAGGGATTCAGGTAAATGTTTACATCTGAATTGTTCAGTAGAATGCAATGTTTCAAATACTATTCATATAAATAACACAAATAACCTTGACCTGTTGTCAATGACAGTGTGGTCACAAGAGTAAATATAGCCGCATGGTTCAAAGGAATCGTTTCGGACTTTCCAGTACCGTCAATAGTTTGAGTCAGATTTTAATAGAAGTCTATAGTAACATTAATGTAGCAGTGATAAAGGGTCTGCGACCGCCGTTGACAACCTCGCTTAGTTAATAGAACGTTAGGGTCTCGGTCTATAATATGATAACATCTCCACTTAGTAAATAGAACGTAAGTGTCTCGGTTTACGATATGATAACATTCTCACTTAGTTAATGGAACGTTAGGATCTCGGTCTCCGATATCATAACATTTTCACTTATTTAATAGAACGTAGGGATCTTGGTCTACAATATGATAACATTCTCACTTAGTTAATAGAACGCGGGAGTCTCGGTCTACAATATGATAACATTCTCACTTAGTTAATAGAACGTTAGGATCTCGGTCTCCGATATGATAACATCCTCACTTAGTTAATAGAACGTTAAGTCTGTAAACGAGAGTCAAACGTAACACTAATACCACGTTCGTATTCATATTTTTTCGGTTCAAAGAGCTTATGCTCCAAAACGAAATTTACTTGTTTAACATAAAACACAAATGTACAGCCTGATTAAATAAAAATCAGTACTATTTATGACATACGGAAGAGAGCAAATTTAAGTGGAGGTTACAATGCCTCAGACGTCAGATGTGGAATTAAAACTGACCGCCATGCGTCCTAGAAATACCTGATTAAGTTTGTCTGATAATGGCATTTACAATATAGGCCAATGGTAGGCCCATTGTACCCTGTTTAGATGTAGATCTCAATTACATCAACAATAATAAATTTGTCATTCAATGCCCTCTAACTCTACAACATGGCAGGTTTTTTTTATGCATTCCAAGTGGTTACATAATTTTACTTTGTATAAACCGATAATACTTGCTCCAGTGGGTTGCACAAACATGTGTTGTCGTTTTTCGCTGCTTCTCCGTCTTATATATCGCTCCGCTCCGCCAACAGCACTGATTTTCACCATTTTCAATATTATCATAGAAGTAAATGGATTACTTCTCCCATATTCAGGTCTCCTGTTGGGTTCCATTGGGGCCTGAAAGGGATTGATTTACTATATCATCTAAGTTTTCAGTTAAACATGACTTTCATATTAATTAACATTCGGCTTTGTCTGTGTCACTACCTGCATAATACATTTAACTCTACACTAAATATTCACTTTATCTATAACTGCATGGCACGGCAGTTTAAAGACAGGTCAGGCGAAAGAGAAAAAAAGGTAAGCTGGATTGGTGCGTTTCACAATACGATTGTTTGAATAAAAAATTTGTACATTCACAAATATTTTCCCGCATTCTTTATGAAAAAAAGATTCGTAACATAATATTTTGTTTTGAATTTTAAGGATGATTTAATAAATACACTATCATATAGCATTGCTTTAACTTTCGCTTAAAGCCCGTCCCCCTAGTCCTGGATCGTTACATAAACGATACGTGACAATGTCATGACCAAATGCGTTTTTGTTGCCTTTAAAATCCTCCTCACTCGTTCAAAAAATTGCCGGTTCAAATTATAAATAGTGTTTCGCAGAATATAGACACCCTGGCGGGACACGGGTATAATACGAACAGCAGTTGTTTGTGATTGGAACAGGACTGTAGTGCAGTTGGTTAAGACCAGGGTAGGAGAGGTCACAGACACTGGCAGTGTAAAACGATACCCGGGACGCCATTATACTCTTCAGCGGATATAGACCTTTATACAACAGGTCACAGACGCTAGCCGCGTAAGCGACACCCACGCCATCTTTCTATTCTGGTGGGTATGTATGGATTGCAAAACCTATCTTATATGTATTTATTATATGCATTTGTCGTTTAATGAAATTCTTATTCTTTATATGATGTGTATTTGTCATTATATGATGTGTATTTGTCATTATATGATGTGCATTTGTCATTATATGATGTGTATTTGTCATTATATGATGTGCATTTGTCATTATATGATGTACATTTGTCATTATATGATGTGCATTTGTCATTATATGATGTGTATTTGTCATTATATGGTGTGTATTTGTCATTATATGATGTGTATTTGTCATTATATGATGTGTATTAGTCATTATATGACAACAAATACACATCATGTAATGACAAATACAAAACTGTATCTTTGAGGATGCAGTGTAGATATATATACGTATAATGCATCCCCAAAGTTACATTTGTGTTTTGTCATTACATGATGTGTATATGTCTGTTGTTTTGGCGTCAAACATTTCATACACAGCTGATGTTTTCGGTTTTGGCTGACAATTGGAAGAAAACCTACCTGCTGGGCCATCGGACACATATATATTATATACATTATATAAACTGGTCACGTATTCAGTGGAGGCCGGTGCGATTGCATAAGACAAATAAATATCAGTTTACGTCTCATATACTCATGTCCCCTTTTAACATTTAAATCTTAAAATATATCATCAAATTGTGAAAGAATCATCTCATATTAGTTTTCAACTTAGTTTGTCAGCATATGAAATCCTAATTTGTTCATATCTTGGCCTCGTGTTTTCGATTTTTGAGTAAGAATTACGATTTCGCTGGCATATCGGTATATTCTGTTTGTTCAATTAATGAAATTATAGATCACATGATGATTGATAGAAACACCAGCTTTTAAACTGTAGCATGTTACTGATGTATTTAGCAAATGTCCTCGGCAAATTTTACGTTTACTGTGAATCTTGAAATAGCCTGGACCTTCCAACCAAAGGAACCACTGAAAACGAACCGAATTGAAGTTCAGCGCAGTGGTTTCATTGGTTTAATCGATTTGGTAGTTTAACTTCTAAGTGACAGATCACCTACTTTGTATGGCATTAGGCGAAGTTATACAGGCAGAAAACTATTATCGACTTAACAAACTAAAATCACTTTTCTTCTTTATTTACAGCAATTTGGTGGAGATGTGTTTTTAATGTATCCTGACAAGAGTTTATTTGCCATTTTTATTGTATTCATTTATTTACATTTTTTGTCTCATAATATTATTTCCTATTTTCCTTTCTTTCAGATATTCTGAGAGAGAAGTTCTGTATCATTTCCGATATGTCTCTCCTAAAATGGGAAGATTACGTTGTGATGGTGGTGACAGTGATCGCATCTCTGGGTATCGGTCTGTTCCAGTCCCTCCGTACAGGGAGGATGAAAACCACTACTGAGTTCATCATGGGAGATTCTAAAATATCTTTTTTACCTGTTGCAATATCGTTGATGGTTTCGTATGAGTCGGGCATCATGATGCTAGGAGTTCCGGCGGAAGTGTACATATACGGTATGCAATGGGCAGTGGCATATATTGGGTTCTTCATAGCTGACATGACCAGTCGCCAAGTATTCGTGCCTGCCCTCAGGAAGTTAAATATTACCAGTGTGTATGAGGTAAATATGCATATATATTGACGATATTCTAATTGTATAATTTGTGGTGATAGTATATATTTTACCACTATATCTGGCATTATTACCTTATAGTGCATATCATCTAATCACTGCCAAAACTATCGTTGTATAACTTCACTCACGTTCAGTATTGAAAGTAACTGACAGGGAGATGTCTCATTTCAGTATTTGGAGCTCCGATTCAAGTCCCATGGCATCAGACTATTTGCCACAGTGTTAAGCATATTTTATGGGGTAAGTGTTTTCATGGTGTACTGATTTATCAAAGTCTTATTTCCGTTTTAGTTTAAATATGTATGTAATTTGTTATAGATAAAGTATGGCAACAATACTAAAATCATCATTCTTAAATAAGATCAATTGTTTTTTTAATTAAGATAAGCTTATTCAAAATAAGTCTGGTACTTGTTTATTTATTTATTTGTGTGTTTAATTCATGGATTTTAAACTTCATGAATTCCAGAGTATTAAATATGTGATCATCACAACCATAGTCTTCAGTCAGTCGCATAAATATTCAATAGATCTTGATTGTTGATAATAAGAAAAGTATAATAAGTTATAATCAGTATTACTGTATCATCGTCAAAGATTAATGAACGGAACTGATGTTCATGGGGGGTATAATTGCCATTATTCCGCGTTGACCTTAGAGACATTCATCTAGAGGACTATACCTGTTTAATGGTGAATTATACCAAGTAACACACGAACGTTTGTCCAATGATATTATTGTGAAAGAGAGTCGGTGTGGTATATGAATGAACTTTACATTCTTATAACGTATTTTTGTATCACATATATATTTAATATTATTTTTATGAAAACGAAATATCTACTTAACAGAATATTATGAAATATCAGCATTGCCTTTCTTCTAATCCAGATAAATTACTTTGGAACGGTCCTTTTCATGCCCGCAGTAACCCTTGAAGCTGGTATGTTATTAATAGATTATTAGTTGTTAATTTTATAATATAGTGTACCATCCAAATCCTGTAAATTGTGTAGAGATTGACAGAAAAGGCAGCCAAAACATCTCAAGAATAAAACGACCAAATACCCCTCAGTACATGTACCAATCAATAACTTTAATGTTATAACATTGTAATTATGATAGAGCTAAGTTATTGTCTTCATAATCTATGACAAGTTTTTCACCTGGTACAGGTAGTGTGCTTGTATGGTATTTCAAAAAAGGTCTGTTGAAAGAACAGCTACAACGTCTCGGCTTATATAACCGGAGGCTTTTGCAGAGATAAATATTAAAACCCAACTTTGGTGGGCTAGTTGTGATTTCGCGAAGAAATGCACTATTTTGCATAATGCACCACTCATATGTTTTTTTCTTTATTACTTCCTGTTTATAAATATACACAGCATACGAGATATCTATTGTAAACAACAGTGTTCGCCCAGCGTAATTGACGTATTCAAGTTACCATAGGACCCAGGTACACATTCCCCTCAGTTGATAAAGTGTGACAAATGTTTCTGGGAACACTGTTATCATTGTCTACCCTAATATGTTTTTTACGATTTATTTCATCCACATTTTCGTGCTGAAGCGAAATTGTATTGACAAATGGCAAGGAGGGTTACGAAACAATAGAAGTTACAAAACAATACAAATACCAGAAGCGATGTTTAAAAACCGTAATTGTTAATTAAGTTGTATAACCGTGGGAAATCACCAGCTCGTATGAAAATCTGTAGTTTCATTGATGGCACTTTGCTAGGGCTGTGTTACCTGTTTTTTTTATGTTCCATTGAACTGTAGAAATATGTAAGCAATAAACTCGATAGATTTGAGTTCTATTTGAGCTGGGTTAATTCTGTTTGAGCGGGATGAGTTTCTATTTGAGATGGGTGACTATCTATTGGAGCGGGATAAGTTTCCATTTGAACGGAATGAGTTTCTTTTTGAACGGAATGAGTTTCTATTTGAACGGAATGAGTTTTTATTTGAGCGGAATGGATTTCTATTTGAGCGGTATAAGTTTCTATTTGAGCGGTGTGACATTCTATTGGAGTGGGATGAGTTTCTATTTGAGGGGGATAAGTTTCTTTTTGAGCGGGATGAATTTCTATTTGAGTGGTATGAGTTTCTATTTGAGCGGAATGGATTGCTATTTGAGCGGTATGAGGTTCTATTTGAGCAGGATGAGTTTCTATTTGAGCGAGATGAGTTTCTATTTGAGCGAGATGAGTTTCTATTTGAGCGAGATGATGTTCTATTTGAGCGGTATGAGGTTCGCTTTGAGCGAGATGAGTTTCTTTTGAGCGAGATGAGGTTCTATTTGAGCAGGATGAGTTTCTATTTGAGCGAGATGAGTTTCTATTTGAGCGGGATGAGTTTCTATTTGAGCGGTATGAGGTTCTATTTGAGCGGTATGAGGTTCTATTTGAGCGGTATGAGGTTCTATTTGAGCAGGACGAGTTTCTATTTGAGCGGGAAGACACTGTTTGTCGCACACGTTATTCGGGATTTATTTAACTTTCTAATTGGCTGGTTTCCATTCCAGCTGTAATTAATTTGATTTTGTTTAGTTTAATTTGTTTTGAACAGAGATCTTGATATATTTCTATTTAAAATTACACTGTATAATCTACCATGGTGTTCCCAGTGGCAGGTATCCCGACATGGACGTCTATTGTTGGTCTCGAGATTGCCGTATTGGTGTACACTTTGATAGTAAGTCAATTAGTCCTTTTAACAGTATTGGTCACAATGTGATCGCCCGAATATTTAAGGTAGACACGACATGTCGTTTTTGTTTTCCTTACTTTAAATATGCACGGACAGTAATTCTTGCGATGTATGCGATCATATTAATACATTGAAATATATCGTTATTATCATGAGGTTAAAAGATTTTTTATATCTATCACCTCCTTGACTTCCAGGGCGGATTCAAGGCTGTCATCTGGTCAGATGTTATACAGGCCATCATCATGTTGACTGGGATATTGGCCGTACTTATTAAGGTAGTATGTTTTGGTATAGGCCCCATATAAACGTCATGTGAAATATTCTATATACTTACATTTTGTATTCAGCTAGTATGTGTTGGTATAGGCGCCACATAAACGTCATGTGAAATATTCTATATACTTACATTTTGTATTCAGCTAGTATGTGTTGGTATAGGCGCCACATAAACGTCACGTGAAATATTGGCCATATTTTTTTTAAGGTACTATGCTTTTTTATAGGCGCCATATAGACGTCATGTGAAATATTCGCCGTACTTATTAAACATATTTACCACTCTATGGCATTGCCACTATATAACCTTACGAACTGTAGGTGGGCGTTACCAGCGCATAACTGCCAACTGGCGTTTGAATATAACGGTAACACAGCCACGGGCCCGGCAAAATAAAAGAATGGAAAATAAATCTTCTGCCGGAGAAAATTGAATTTAAAAAGTGTAATATGCATCATCCTAATGTTTATATGTATTAAATATTAGTACTACATTTATAATAATTATCTCGTTTTCTATTATCTTACGCACTATTTTATTTTAGGCGGAACAACATGGTAGAACTGTTAACAGGCTAACAGCGGGGAATGGCGGGGGAATTAGAATTCCGTTAATGACAGTGTTTATTTTTAAATCGCAAGTGGTAAATAAAAGCATTGAACTGCCTTTCGTGCGCAATTATGGGCCGATGATGCCAGCTTTGTTCAATTGGCATTGTCAGCCCATAACTGCCAACTGATAGCAGGTCAATGCTTAAATGTTTTGGTATAGGCGCCACATAAACGTCATGTATACTACATGCCGTACTTAAAAGGTACAAATGTACTATGCTTCCTATAGGCGCCACATAAACATAATATTAACTATTCGCAGTACTGTTTGAGACACAATAGTCTATACAACTTAAGACAAAGGCATTGATCATCTATGAATAGGCATTTATAGAAGTTGGCATTTGGTTTTTAATGTTTGGATTTCTGTTACTCTGGTGAGGAGCGAGCTGCATGTCCAAATAAATGTGAAGAATGCTACATAAACCAGTATTTTATGTTATATATAAATCCTGATGTGGACGGGTGATTACTTAACTGGATTTAAAAATATTTATATAGGCCATTGTGACAGTGTAAATACAAAAGCTGATGTAACCCAGTGATACTAAAAGTGATAATATGGTCGTTGTCATTGTGTGATTACCATGTACAACAGGTGTCATTAACCGTAGGGTACAATTGCGGCAGGTGGCGTGGGGGAAACATGGAACGCTGTGTACGAATCTGGAAGAGTCAATTTATTTGAGTAAGCAGATATTTTATACCTACATTAAAGCATTCTAAGGGATGAAATCCAAATACATGTATGGCAAAAGAGATTTGATTAAATGTATACCAGCATTAAAACAAATTATATGCAGATCTTTAAATGAAGTTAAACGGTTAGTCTGTGATACTGTTAAGGTTTGGTGATACTCTCACTCTATGTCAATGTGTAGGTAGAGCTGACATGATACATGATCATATCATGTATGATTTCCATATTGAAGATTCGATCCCGACCCGACCCTGAGACAGTCGTTCTGGAGTCTAGTATTTGGAAGCTCGTTGAGGGGCTTGGCCACAGTTTTTATGCAAACATCCTTTCTGAGAATCAAGGCCACGCCGACTTTGAAATCAACAACCAAGTAAGTACAAATGTAACTAAATGTAATACTTACAGGGTTTGCCTTTATGTGTTTTGGCTTTGTGTCATTGTCTTAAGTGATGCAGAGACCTGATCATTTTAGGTCGTTTTAAACGATTTTCGTTTTGATTGTATACTCTGTTTCCTTGGTTGACATTAAATATAAACCTTCTTGCATGTTGAAACTGATGCGCCATGTCTATATCAGAATACATAGACAGTATCTTAAGATAAAAGCTGTATTTTTTGTATATTTGGGACAGAAAGACTAAAGTGGCTCGCCAAGGCTTGTCACTTTTGTCTTTCTTTGCCCTCGCCAAAATACAGACTTTATTCAAAGATACTTAAACGATAAGCTGTATGTTTGGCGAAAAATATCAAAATTATCAAACATATGCATTTTTAGTGAATTGACACACTTGCTAAAATTCTGAAATACTGGTGCATGGTATCCGTCACTGCCAAGTACAGCAAATATATATGTGGTGGGTGTATTCCGACAATGGATGTCAGTAGCAGGATAAAAATAAATATATAGTATTTATATTTATCAAAATAGGTACCAGTATAATCCAAACTAAAAACGAAACAAAAGCATTATAATGTATTACTTGTTATTATTAACTGGTTTATACATATCTATAATTTCAGTATGTACCTTGTTACTGCCTTCTCCTTCCTGTTTATCTCCTGGTTGGGAGTGTTAGAAGGAGCTGTTATGTTTGGTTACTTCCACAAAAAGGGCTGTGATCCACTGGAGTCGAAGCGATTGGATAATCAAAACCAGGTAAAGTTTTGTTTAGTATTTCTTAATGTTCTATCAATAGCTAAGGTCAGTTAAGGACAGCCTCCCATGTGTGCAAGCGTGTTGTGTATACGTGCGCCCCTCCCCCCCCCCCCCCCACACACACACTACCCCCCCCCCCCCCCCCCCCCCCCACACACACACCCACTCCACACCACACCCCATCCCAAACCCAACCCCACCCCATCACCAACACGGATACATTATACCGGCAACTGGGAACCAATCGTACTGCTCATAAAATTCTGACTGCGAAACAGAAGTAAAAATTCCATTTTTATAGACCCTGGTATGTCTCGTCAAGGGTGCAAAACACTCAACTAAAGGCCACACGTGACGCAATGTCAAGGAAGAAATTAAGAAGACGAAAGCGCACAAAATAAGTCGCCTCTTACAATACGCCCTACTAGCAGGGCAGTGAAAACTATGTGATGTGATTGTAATTACTGAATAGATACATAAAATATGGAATATTTATTGTGCATAAGCATTTGCGGCTTCCGTAATTGATATGGGACTACATGCATAATGAATTTATTTGTTATTATTGGATTTACTCGACTTCTATCTCTCCATATGTTGTACCAACAACAGTTTGCACCAGAACATCTTAAAGCAGGAAAGTACCTAGTAATTCCAATGATACATGGTACGTTGTATGAACAATCAGACATTCGTGTGAGTGTGTTTTCATTTACTACTTGTATATATTCAATTAATCATTATCACGTTCATTTATTTTGTAGTTGATCCCAGCTATGGTTGTAGACATATTCCATGACACACCTTGTATGCCAGGACTATTCTTAGCATCTCTATTTAGTGCTTCTCTTAGGTAAGATGGCTTCGCCTTTGGACCACACTCGGAAACCTAAAAGCACTGTCTGCGCGTGGAAACGATCTGATATCACTGTCCGCCCTCGGTAACACTCTGATATAATTGTCCGCCCTCAGTTACGGTCTGGTATCACTGTCCGCCCTCAGTTACAGTCTGGTATCACTGTCTGCCCTCGGTAACACTCTGATATAATTGTCCGCCCTCAGTTACAGTCTGGTATCACTGTCCGCCCTCAGTTACGGTCTGGTATCACTGTCCGCCCTCAGTTACGGTCTGATATCACTGTCTGCCCTCGGTAACACTCTGATATAATTGTCCGCCCTCAGTTACGATCTGACATCATTGTCCACCCTCAGTTACGGTCTGGTATCACTGTCCGCCCTCAGTTACGGTCTGGTATCACTGTCCGCCCTCAGTTACGGTCTGGTATCATTGTCCGCCCTCAGTTACGGTCTGGTATCACTGTCCGCCCTCGGTAACACTCTGATATAATTGTCCGCCCTCAGTTACAGTCTGGTATCACTGTCCGCCCTCAGTTACGATCTGACATCATTGTCCGCCCTCAGTTACGATCTGACATCATTGTCCGCCCTCAGTTACGGTCTGGTATCACTGTCCGCCCTCAGTTACGATCTGACATCATTGTCCGCCCTCAGTTACGGTCTGGTATCACTGTCCGCCCTCAGTTACGGTCTGGTATCACTGTCCGCCCTCAGTTACGGTCTGATATCACTGTCCGCCCTCGGTAACACTCTGATATAATTGTCCGCCATCGGTTACGGTCTGGTATCACTGTCCGCCCTCAATTACGGTCTGGTATCACTGTCCGCCCTCAATTACGGTCTGGTATCACTGTCCGCCCTCAATTACGGTCTGGTATCACTGTCCGCCCTCAATTACGGTCTGGTATCACTGTCCGCCCTCAATTACGGTCTGGTATCACTGTCCGCAGTCGGAAGACTCAGAAAAGAATGTCCTTAGCATTCTTCTTAGATGTTCCTATATTTCTCTCAGATTCGACTGTCGTTGGCACCCTTAATTCTCGAGAATATTCGCAGATCTATAGCGAGAATATACGGTGATCTATAACGAAGATGTACGGAGATCTATAACGAAGATATACGGAGATCTATAACGAAGATATACGGAGATCTATAACGAAGATATACGGAGATCTATAACGAAGATATACGGAGATCTATAACGAAGATATACGGAGATCTATAACGAAGATATACGGAGATCTATAACGAAGATATACGGAGATATATAACGAAGATATACGGAGATCTATAACGAAGATATACGGAGATATATAACGAAGATATACGGAGATCTATAACGAAGATATACGGAGATCTATAACGAAGATATACAGAGATCTATAGCGAGAATATACGGTGATCTATAACGAAGATATACGGAGATCTATAGCGAGAATATACGGAGATCTATAACGAAGATATACGGAGATCTATAGCGAGAATATACGGAGATCTATAACAAAGATATACGGAGATCTATAACGAAGATATACGGAGATCTACAACGAAGATATACGGAGATCTATAGCGAGAATATACGGAGATCTATAACGAAGATATACGGAGATCTATAACGAAGATATACGGAGATCTATAACGAAGATATACGGATATCTATAACGAAGATATACGGAGATCTATAATGAAGATATACGGAGATCTATAACGAAGAGATACGGAGATCTATAACGAAGAGATACGGTGATCTATAACGAAAATATACGGAGATATATAACGAAGAGATACGGTGATCTATAACGAAGATATACGGAGATCTATAACGAAGATATACGGAGATCTATAACGAAGATATACGGATATCTATCATGACGATACAGGGAAATGAAATTTATAACGAGATTATATGGAGATCTATATTGATGATATACGGAGATATAAAACGCGAATATACAGAAATCTATAGCGAGGATATAAGGAGATATTTGAAAATATATACGGAGCTACGATGATGGGATATACTTCGAAACTGTGTTGTATTATGTGATGAGAGTCAGAAAGTCTCAATTTTGAAAATCTTCACTATAAAATTGTCACTAATACAGTCAACATTAATGTTATAGGTCAGCGTTTTCGTTGATCGTTTACCCATCGTTCAACATGCCATAGTCTTTTTTTCATAATAAAAAGCACATGCAAAAGCAACATCGAGACATTAGGCGTAGATGAAAACGAAAAATACTATTTATTTTGTTAATTTATTTTCAGTACCATGTCGTCTTTGTTGAGTAGCATGTCAGCAGTATTTTGGGAAGATATTATAAAACCTCACACCAAACCTATGTCCGAAAGGCGAGGGATCATCATTACTCAACTGTCAAGTAAGTATTGTCGTATATCTACGTTATAATAAGGCCTGAAAATGTACTAGTATATATAAATCATTTAAAGTAGGATGGAAGTTACTTAGCTATGCTATGCTAGGCTACCATAGAATGATGAACAAGCATGTATATTTGGTTCCAAGCGCAAGTTCTATTGCAAACTATGGTTTCTATCGGCAGATATATATGACTGCTTATAGATTTTAACAGATGGACTGGCATATTGTTTAACCATAGTAGTACATGTATGATTGGTTGCAAAGCCGATCTAGACGATTTCTGTAGTGTGTAAACACAAAAGATCTATAACATTTCATAAACGGAACCAAACTCTTGGACGTGTGGTATGATCGAGCTTCACTAAAATGAAAAAATACTACAAAATCCATTGAATGATTTGTAATCTCTGTTGGATTTTTTTTTGATTATCATTTATTACAATGTTTGGTTCATTTTTTTTTCATGTAACACCAATTTAATTGGAACAGAATTTATGCTGTGTTTGTTTATTGTGTAAGCCTGTGTAATGTCGTTCAATTTCACATTAAAAAACTACTTAGGTCGAATATGCCTCTTGAACATGAATTCAAAGATACCTTGATGAACAACTCTATAATTATTTGAGGGCTAGCTTCAGGTCTGTTTGCTACAGTAAACGTTTTTGTTCATAAAATCTTTGAATCCCCTGACTCTTATATATATCGCACCTGATTCGATATTGAAACACCAGACCTGAATATATACAACACATGTTTAATTGACACCGCCAATGTATTACACGGGCAAAGTATCGTGAGACTAGATCACACCTGGTTATATTTGGCTAGATCATACCTGGTTATATTTGGCTAAGTCACATTTGATTATATTTGGCAAGGTCATGCCTGTTATATTCGGCTATATCATACCTGTCTTCATTTGGCTATGTCATACCTGATTATATTTGGCTAGATCATACCTGGTTATATTTGGCTAGATCATACCTGGTTATATTTGGCTAGATCATACCTGGCTTTATTTGGCTAGATCATACCTAGTTATATTTGGCTAGATCATACCTTATTATATTAAGCTAGATCACACCTGGTTATATTTGGCTAGATCATACCTTATTATATTAAGCTAGATCACACCTGGTTATATTTGGCTAGATCATACCTGGCTTTATTTGGCTAGATCATACCTAGTTATATTAAGCTAGATCACACCTGGTCATATTTAACTAGATCACACCTGGTTATATTTAACTAGATCATACCTGGTTATATTTGCCTAGATCATACCTGGATATATTTAGCTAGATCATACCTGGCTTTATTTTGCAGGTCAGAACTGGTTATATCTAGGTAGATCGCACCTGGTTATATTTGTTAAAATGTATTCCAATGTTGAGAAGTTGCACTATTTTCCTCAGTAATCCGTTTAACTGCTATTCTGCTTACACTTGAGTATTCTCCTGTTTGTTCAGTGTTTGTATTTGGCGTCATTGGCTGCCTGGTGGCTTTTGTTGTCTCTGGCCTAGATGGACCGGTGACACAAGTAAGTGACCAAAACGAGTATGTAATGGTGTAAAGATTGTTTATATGATAATAAGAATAACTTATAGAGTGATTTAAGCCATATTTATTTTTTTCATGCATAAGATTTAATTTTTACATTGAACACGTATATATATTCTTAAGTTTTAAATCTTAATTAAAATTCCCTTAGAAAGAAACCTTTCCCGAAACACGTATAAACGTGCTGATATAGGTGATATGAGGATGTGAGGTTTCATGATATGATGTAACATAATGTTTGTAGTAAACATGATTTAAAAAATTCAATGTCTACCGACAATATAGACATAAACAATTTGTATTTCTTTTCATTGTTGTGAAAAATTAAATAGCTATTCACAAATCAGCCGCCGATGTTTTCCCTGAATGAATACGGCAGATATCAAATATCAAAATTACGAGAGAGAAAATAAAAAGTTTCGTTCTAAAATCACAAAATAAACAAATCAAAGAATCAATCAATAAAACAAATGAAATATGCATTTGTCTTTGCAGATTTTCAACATTACCTCCGCAAGTCTGACGGGAGCTTTGACAGGCGTATTTGTTCTTGGGTTTATTATACCATGGGCAAATTCACTGGTATGATATCAACAGTCACCAGGACACCCAACATACATTCATATAGTAACCATTACTGATTCCACTTTGTTAATAGTATTGTTGTATATCGCATGCATGTTTTAAAGTCACTCCGGAAATGTCTCCTTTATAGTTGACGTTAATTAACGAGAAGTAAAGAAACTACTACTATATCATCATTACCCTCTCCTATGTACCCATACTACTGGTAGTATATAACAGGATAATATCAGGTTTAACATACGTTTAGGACACATTTGATTACTCTGACTTTCGTTTTTGGATTTCAAAATTTTGTTCCTAACATCCCTGACGAATACTATAATAGTGAAACGTCTGTGTCAATAAGTTATTTGGTTTGCCTTTGTATATTCTGACGTCCTTTATGGTCATTTAAAGATGTCCTTCAAAGTGTGTGAGATACATGCGTGTAATGAGCGTGTGAGTTCTTGGGGAAGCCTTATCCGTAGGGTGGTATCAAAAACGTATCGGGCATGGGGAAATGCATTATTTAACTGTATAAGAACGATATTTAGACCACTGTAGGACATTATTTTTAGAGATGTAACCAAGATAGAAAATAAAACATGAAAGAAAAATACCCCAGTCAGCAACTGTCTTGCTGTTAACATATAACTTGTTAAGTTGCTTGTTAATGTTTGCGAAGACTTCGTAAATTTGAAAACCAAATGGTTTTCAGAATTAACGTAACGACAAATAGATGTGTAAAGAGTGAAACCTTACATCGTGTCGAGAGCATGTCTCGTGGAGCGCATCGCGATTTGACGTCAAAGTAACACAGAAAATGCCGAGCTCTTCCGCAATGACGTTTACCAAAAGATCACTGTTTAGTCCGCAATGCTTGGATCTATCTGTACATTTCATATTACACGAGCTTTTATACAATTGTAATGTTTATTTATTGATTTTGATTAATGTACGATATAGACAGGAGTGTAAAACTTTATATATTGATAGGAGCATAGGACTAAGGCGTCGCTAAAAATTGTAATGGTTCTGCATAGAACTACCAATAAAGGAGGCTATGAAACCTGGATGGTCTGGAAATCGGTAGGGACAGTCTGGTGGAGGGAGGACATAACCATTTATTGGACAAACTTGTCTTCCTTTAGTACCATTTGTCTTCGTAAGGCAGCGCTCATTAATGAAATTAAATGTGATCGCGCAGTCTAGCGGAGAAAAAACAACTTCGACTACCAACCATTAAAACTCCGTCAGTCATCGCGCCATTTTCAAAAATGTAATAGTATACGTATATATATCCAATGCATTATCAAAGCATAGTCTAGTCATAAAAGTCCCAATTTTAATGTTTATATAGACGTTTGCCCCATGAAACTAACACAGTTCAAAGTATATACGTATGTAAAGAAAATAAACAGCTCACATTGTCCTCAATAAATCCACTGCTGCCAGTACGTTAATGTACCAATGGAATGAACCGATTTTCATAAAAATTGACATGAGTTATCTTTGCGCCACCATTTTCTTCTTTTTGTTTTTTTTAAACTTTACTTTGCTTTTCATGCCGATTTTCACACAGGGGAATAACTCTGACAAGTAGTACTCATAACGTAGGACTGACGTTCGATTGGAAATATTTTTTTCTCGGGAGATAATTACATCATTTCAGGAGTGTATCCTATTTATACAGTGATTCGGTACTATAGAGTTTTAATTCGCCTTATAAATGCCGTCATCGTCGAGGACGCATATCCAATATTGCTTGTCTATGCGAATTATTGGCACCCAAATGTGTGGATATTTTATCCAACCAATACATGAATGCCTCTTATAAAACCGTGTTGACGTTTTGCCTTTGACCTTTCTGGTCTTCCATACCACTTTAACATGCGTATAGGTACTGACTTTGGTATGCACCTACCTGCACGTTTAGGTCATGACTATAGTAGTAGACATACTTTTTTTTTTTTTTTTTTTTTTAGTATCCTATTCATTAACAGAAAGACATCAGAATAGTTGCCGGTTAGATGCTCGCACATATTATACAGAATTTTATAAACATGTTTAAGCTGCAATGAGCTTGTTAAATGTGCAGGTTATATAATACCCGATGCATCACAGTGTGCATTCAAATGAGCATATCGCATCATGTGATTTTTAATGATGTATACACACTGTAAGAAAAGAGAAATTATAACGTCGAGGAACTACTTTCGACTTGGTAGACATTTTATTAATGCAATCTCTCATGTCCGATATGTTTCGGCTACGGAAACGGATAAGGCTTCCGAAATAACTCTTTTTGAAAGCTGTGTTATATTCTCGTCTGTCTCCTTGTGATAGTGCAGAACTAATACCGAGTTGATCGATAGTGCTACCTCACTGTCGAAGATGTCCAGTAGGACACACTCGGTCACATTTATGGACATCGGGATGATAAGTCGTTCCACTCCCAAACATGCCGAACGCAATGTAGCTAAAATTAGACATAAGTATATGTACCAGAAATATGACAAAGTCTTATTCAAAGGAGCGAATGCTCAACTCGCGCCCAAAAGTGAGGCGTCGTCAAATTAGAATTAAATTAGGAGGGAGAAAGTAGCAAAGGAGAGAAAGTATCCCAAATTTAGTAGCTTGTTACGAATCATGCCATGGAGGCAGCAAGTACAATTCTTACATTGTATATACATGATTCGGCGTTCAATGTATATATTTATAGATTAGTTATTGACGTTTCTATTTACTATTGTTTTTTGTACAAGCCTTCCAACACCACCATGGAGTCTCTATCTATATTTTTGCCGTTGTTTAATCTTTTTGAGTTCGAGTTTCGTTATTATGCCGATGTTCTTTTTTTGGTTTGTATACCGTTTCATATACTGCATATGGGCATATTTTAACTGTTATGTTATCTTAGCGCTTATTCGCTTCAGACGTATAACGCTAAATTATCCTTGTGCTAATTGCACTTTCTAGGTACTGTTTTTATATAAAAATATTTTTGCGCGCCAACTCATCAATCCGCTTTTCTGTTTAAATTAGGAAATCCTCAAATGTGAGTGCGCCACATAAAGTTATGTACGTTTACAGTTTAAATTTCATTGGAATCCTCACAACATATCATTTGAAAGAATACTATGCAGCTATGGGTTTAACTAAATCACATCAATTATGATCTTTTCTATCACCGTTCAGGGAGCTATCGTAGGAGGACTGAGCAGTGTTTTATTCGTTGGATGGATCTCAGTAGGAAAATTCGTGTCTCCGGGTGTACGAGTTCATCCTAAATTAGAGCCCGCCCCGACGTTCAACTGCATATCCCCGAATGCCTCCTTCGCTCTGAATAGCACGATCCATGACAGTTTTACCAGTTCAATGTACCAAATGAATGTCACCACGCCGTCTGCGGAAATTCTGACGACACCGTAAGTTTAATGGGAAATGTACCCTAATACATGTATACATTAAAATTACAATACTAGAATTAACAATATTATAGCTTTGAATTATATATAGTACACAATATTATATGCTTGACTACTTCTTTCCTTCTGTTCTGTAAATAATAATAATGTATTCGTTAATTTATTATCGTATTCAATTTGTCATTTATGAATTTATTTTAACTGTGCTTTGAGTCAGGTAACAAAATGGTCTTGTTTTTAAAGTATAAATTATAGTTTGACATCATATTTACATTACCGGCATCAGTTTCGAAGAATCTAATTGGTGTTGTTGGTTTTGGCATAAAACAAATAATTTTGTAATGTAGTTTTATTATACAACGTTTATTCTATCTACAGAAGTGGCCTAGATGCACTGTATTCCCTTTCCTACATGTGGTTGGGCGCTATGGGTGTCCTCATTGTCGTCATAATCGGTGCAGTCGTCAGTCGTTTCAAAGGTAAATGTTTCATCGTAGGTAAACAAGCGTGTCATTGGATTGATTGGACATGGTTTGTTACAGATGGGTTTTCCACAGATTACTTTAGTGTTAGTAATATAATTCTTCACTAAGTAAATGCTTGCGGTTGATGATGATCAAATCAAAATAGCGAAGATGATAATGAGTAAGTGGTTCTAAATTATGGAGCCATGACAGCAGGGAAATAAAATCGAATTTTAGGATACATCACGGTTTTAAATTTTACTGATTTATAACGCAAAACCATAAATAAATCAATATACTTTTAACAGGCTAAAAATCGTCATAATATTATATTTCACTTTTTCGTATTAGAAATTACTGCGCATATCTACTAGCCAACGAAAACAACTTAATAAACAACGATGTCATTATTATGCTATCAGATGATATTGTATAAAAGATTGAGCTACATCCAATGCTTGTTACATCACATATCAAATGATTGATTTATGACAGACAATTGCATTTTGTCTTTATGTATTGATACAGTAATATTCCACTACCGATGATTTTATTATGATAAACACACTGAGAGGATATTTGAACGCTATCCGTGTTACCAGTCCTGTATATTGTTACAGTCCAGCCTACCGTTGATCCCGACCTTTTGGTTCCTGTTTGTGATGTACTATGTTGCTGCCTTCCGGAGTGGGCTCGGAAACGTTGCCGATACACCCCGGACTTTCCTAAGGAAGATTACGTAATACATCCGTTTAATTATGAATAGCTCATATTCTTAAACTTCAAAAAAGATCCTTTAACTTTACAATATATTTTTCATCGCAATATCTAATATAAAAGTAATGTAAATAGTGAATATATGAGTTATATCTATATTTATGAATATGTGATGTTTTATTCATGGTGTTGTGCATCAACATTTTAGTATTGCATTGTGTAGACTAAACCCATGTGTCCATAGTGAAGCCGGGACGACTAATTTGCTCGTTATCAATATAATGAGACCAGGTGGGGTTGTCTTGAAAGTTGTCTTTCGACAGTGTGTTTCACTGAGTACTATAAAGTCGGCATCAGTTCTGCGCTTTAAAAAAGAAATAGAGATAATAAAAACAAAAACAAAAACCAAACATACACATTATCACCACTCGAACGCAGGGGTCCTTAAATGATCATAGTTATTGATAGGACGTTAAACAATATAAAGCCGGAACCGATCCACTTATACGGAAATCCGTTGTGCCGATACATCTAATTGTATAATGTTCTATCTCTCCTAACACACCACATGCGCGCATCCCGCAAACAGGGGTCCTTAAATTACCATAGCTGTTGATTTGACATGAAACAATGCAAAACTGAAACCAATCCACTTATACGGAAATCCGTTGTGCCGACAATGTTAATTGTATGTCCCATCTCTCTTAACAGACCACATTGTAACGGAGTACCTTGCTTCAATATCAAACTTTTTACGCACAAGCATGTCAATATGAATAGAGCTCTAACTCCGCATAAATCTAACTCCACATAAATCTAACTCCACATAAATCTAACTCCACATAAATATAGCTCAACACGAATATAACTCCACATAAATATAACTCCACACGAATATAGCTCCTGATAAATACAACTCCACATAAATATAACTCCACACGAATATAGCTCCTGATAAATACAACTCCACATAAATATAACTCCACATAAATCTAACTCCACATAAATACAACTCCACACGTATGTAACTCCACATAAATATAACTCCACGCGAATATAACTCCACATAAATATAACTCCACATAAATATAACTCCACACGAATATAGCTCCACATAAATATAACTCCACACGAATATAACTCCACACGAATATAGCTCCACATAAATATAACTCCACACGAATATAACTCCACACAAATATAACTAAAAAAAATATAACTCAACGTGAATATACATGTAGCTCCACGCGAATATAACTCCATATTTTTGTTTCTTTTGCAGGATATGCACGAAGAGGAAAAACCATTTAATGATATGATTTCAAATGAACAGTCTGTGTAATCAAAACATTGATCTTCAGCAATATCTGCCTTTTTGTTCTATCTGATTATATATACTTATTGGAATCTGTTTGGTCTTTACAATGACCAACTTCATGTTGACAGTCACAATACCATGTAAAATTAAATGGTTAATCATTGTGTTTGTCTTCTGGGACATTGTCATAATCAAATCAATTTATAATCAATATGGCGTGTAGTATAAGGCCAATTTTACTGTAAAAAGTTTCTATAATCATAAATGATTATACATATTACAAGGCCCTGGCCCCGAAGACTGCTTTATTCCTTCTTAACATGGCAATGCATTTAAGGTAGGAAAATCATTAAAAAAAATATTCACCCGTTATACTTCTTTTTTTCTTTAAAATTTAATATATTAAACACTACACTGCCATTTGTCATCCATATACTTTCTATTCTTGATATTTGTTTTTTATTCGCTGGTGATATTTCAGCATACAGGTCTGTCTTCAGTAACAAGATAATGTATATATGATATAAATCATACTGGATATAGGTCTGTCTTCAATAACAAGATAATGTATACATAATATAAATCATACTGGATACATGTCTGTCTTCAGTAACAAGATAATGTATACATTATATAAACCATACTGGATATAGGTCTGTCTTCAGTAACAAGATAATGTATACATTATATAAATAATATTGGATACAGGTCTGTCTTCAGTAACAAGATAATGTATACATGATATAAATCATACTGGATATAGGTTTGTCTTCAGTAACAAGATAATGTATACATTATATAAATCATACTGGATACAGGTCTGTCTTCAGTAACAAGATAATGTATACATTATATAAATCATACTGGATACAGGTCTGTCTTCAGTAACAAGATAATGTATACATTATATAAATCAAACTAGATACAGGTCTGTCATCCTCGGTTCTAAAGACTGTTAGATATAATTCAGGTCTGAAGTTTGGTCTCCGTATTGGATGACGGCATGAAGTTTGTAAAATGTTTTGATCACTCATGTCCATGATAATGACATACAATAGTTTAGATAGTATACGTAAACCAATACGGGACATCTATGTATTATAATCTGTTACATAATGGATGTTTTGTTGTTAAAGTATTGAGGTATTCAAAGGATATATTTTTCTGTACCTAATATTATCATTCTGCTTATTTATATATATATATATATTTATTACATTTTTACCAGTGAAATATCAAAAATTATTCATTCTATAAAAGTGATATTTTTCACTAGTGAAAAATATCATATTTTTCACTAGTGGAAAATATCACTTTTGCTGATTTGACCAATCAAATTAATGATTAGAAAATACCAAAATAATTGACCTATCAGAAAGCCCGACATATATGTCAGCACCTAGAGTGGGGTAACTACTTTTTTGTTTACATTAGGCCTAGTAAGCATACGGGGTAGGTTTTTCGTTGATAAAAAATGTAATAAACAGAATATCTAACAGTGTCTTCAGTTATACCAAATATATTTCACTCGTGTGGCTAATATTTTGATATTTTTCACTCGTGCTGCGCTAATAAATATCAATTTCACGAGTGGGGCTAATATTTTGATATTTTTCACTCGTGCTGCGCACTCGTGAAAAATATCAAAATATTAGCCCCACTCGTGAAATATATTTGGTATTACTGAAGACACTGTTAGATATCCTCTATATATACATTTATCAATCAACTGCCATCCGCATTGGCGGAGTACATCTACCACATATACTTTTGCTGTATTCGGTAGTGACGAAAACAGCATCATTGCATGAGTGTCAGTTTGACTGATTTACTTCCAAGTGACAATAGTTTAATAGGTGAACATATTTCGAACATTGTTGATACCGTTTCACTTAAAAATGCTTATTATTGATGAGTGTTGCAGGATAAATAGAATACATCGTCGGTGTCTAAAATAAAAGCTGTATTTATGGCTCGGGACAGAAAGACATAAATGACTCACCAAAGGATCGCCACTTTTGTCTTTCTTTACACTCGCCAAAATACGGCTTATATTTTAAGACACGAACTTTGTATTCTCTCTATATATGTAACAAGCTGTGTAATTGAAATCCATAGAGTATTTATGTTTATAACTATGGAATAAACAACCTGTATATTATTCCACAGTGGTTATATATAAGTGTATATGTAAAGCTTGCTGTAGCCATGAAATGTTACTTAGGTGTTCCGTGGATTTCGGATCCATAATATTTACTTACGGGTGACGTACATGATACACTGATCCCATCAGTATTGGCAGCTTTTTTCTTCAAAAGTAAGTCTTTTAAAGAACTTACACTTAATGAAATGACTTAAACCCGATTATCAAAAATAGTACCTTTAGTAATAGTAATAAAGTGGTGAATCCTGGGTAATGTTTTGATGTTTCCTTCTTATACTCTATTAAAAAGCTTTGTGTCCACTTCAAGTTGTTACTCGAGTCTATAACCGTTTCACGCTTCAGTACTTTGAGATGGATGTAAATCAATCACGTGGTTAAGGATTGTAGCGATATATAAATTACATTAGTGTCAGCGGCCATTTGATATTATAATATTCTGGAGGATAAGCTGCTATGATGTATATTTATGATTAATGTTCCGGTAAGTAATAGAAAATTAAAGGTACACTGCAATGCGACCATATCCATTCTGACGGGAGCTTTGATATTCTATAACTGATGTGATCTACCCTGATGAATTTCCAGAATTTTGACATGAAAGTAAGAAAGGAATACACATTTCATATCCTTATTCCTCCTATAATATCCCCCTCCCATCACTCCATACAGTATTTATCAGACGGCTATCCTTATTTCTATCATATCCCCCTCCCATCACTCCATACAGTATTTATCAGACGGCTATCCTTATTTCTATCATATCCCCCTCCGATCACTCCATACAGTATTTATCAGACGGCTATCCTTATTTCTATAATATCCCCCTCCCATCACTCCATACAGTATTTATCAGACGGCTATCCTTATTTCTATCATATCCCCCTCCGATCACTCCATACAGTATTTATCAGACGGTTATCCTTATTTCTATCATATCCCCCCCCCCCCCCCCCCCACACTCCATACAGTATTTATCAGACGGCTATCCTTATTTATACAATATCCCCTCTCCGATCACTCCATACAGTATTTATCAGACGGCTATCCTTATTTATACAATATCCCCTCTCCGATCAATCCATAGAGTATTTATCAGACGGCTATCCTTATTTCTATCATATCCCCCTCCGATCACTCCATACAGTATTTATCAGACGGCTATCCTTATTTCTATAATAACCCCCTCCCATCACTCCATAGAGTATTTATCAGACGGTTATCCTTATTTCTATCATATCCCCCCCCCCCCCCCCCCCCCCACACTCCATACAGTATTTATCAGACGGCTATCCTTATTTATACAATATCCCCTCTCCGATCACTCCATACAGTATTTATCAGACGGCTATCCTTATTTATACAATATCCCCTCTCCGATCGCTCCATACAGTATTTATCAGACGGCTATCCTTATTTCTATCATATCCCCCTCCGATCACTCCATACAGTATTTATCAGACGGCTATCCTTATTTCTATAATAACCCCCTCCCATCACTCCATAGAGTATTTATCAGACGGCTATCCTTATTTCTATCATATCCCCCCTCCCATCACTCCATACAGTATTTATCAGACGGCTATCCTTATTTCTATAATAACCCCCTCCCATCACTCCATAGAGTATTTATCAGACGGCTATCCTTATTTCTATCATATCCCCCCTCCCATCACTCCATACAGTATTTATCAGACGGCTATCCTTATTTCTATAATAACCCCCTCCCATCACTCCATACAGTATTTATCAGACGGCTATCCTTATTTCTATCATATCCCCCCTCCCATCACTCCATACAGTATTTATCAGACGGCTATCCTTATTTCTATCATATCCCCCTCCGATCACTCCATACAGTATTTATCAGACGGCTATCCTTATTTCTATCATATCCCCCCTCCGATCGCTCCATACAGTATTTATCAGACGGCTATCCTTATTTCTATCATATCCCCCTCCGATCACTCCATACAGTATTTATCACACGGCTATCCTTATTTCTATCATATCCCCCTCCGATCACTCCATACAGTATTTATCAGACGGCTATCCTTATTTCTATCATATCCCCCCTCTCATCACTCCATACAGTATTTATCAGACGGCTATCCTTATTTCTATCATACCCCCTCCCATCATTCCATACAGTATTTATCAGACGGCTATCCTTATTTCTATCATATCCCCCTCCCATCACTCCATACAGTATTTATCAGACGGCTATCCTTATTTCTATCATATCCCCCCTCCCATCATTCCATACAGTATTTATCAGACGGCTATCCTTATTTCTATAATAACCCCCTCCCATCACTCCATAGAGTATTTATCAGACGGCTATCCTTATTTCTATCATATCCCCCCCTCCCATCACTCCATACAGTATTTATCAGACGGCTATCCTTATTTCTATAATAACCCCCTCCCATCACTCCATAGAGTATTTATCAGACGGCTATCCTTATTTCTATCATATCCCCCCTCCCATCACTCCATACAGTATTTATCAGACGGCTATCCTTATTTCTATAATAACCCCCTCCCATCACTCCATACAGTATTGATCAGACGGCTATCCTTATTTCTATCATATCCCCCCTCCCATCACTCCATACAGTATTTATCAGACGGCTATCCTTATTTCTATCATATCCCCCTCCGATCACTCCATACAGTATTTATCAGACGGCTATCCTTATTTCTATCATATCCCCCCTCCGATCACTCCATACAGTATTTATCAGACGGCTATCCTTATTTCTATCATATCCCCCTCCGATCACTCCATACAGTATTTATCAGACGGCTATCCTTATTTCTATCATATCCCCCCTCCGATCACTCCATACAGTATTTATCAGACGGCTATCCTTATTTCTATCATATCCCCCTACCATCACTCCATACAGTATTTATCAGACGGCTATCCTTATTTCTATCATATCCCCCTCCGATCACTCGATACCGTATTTATCAGACGGCTATCCTTATTTCTATCATATCCCCCCTCCCATCACTCCATACAGTATTTATCAGACGGCTATCCTTATTTATACAATATCCCCCTCCGATCACTCCATACAGTATTTATCAGACGGCTATCCTTATTTCTATCATATCCCCCTTCGATCACTCCATACAGTATTTATCAGACGGCTATCCTTATTTCTATCATATCCCCCTCCGATGAATCCATACAGTATTTTCAGACGGCTATCCTTATTTCTATCATATCCCCCTCCGATCAATCCACAGTATTTTCAGACGGCTATACTTATTTCTATCATATCCCCCTACCATCACTCCATACAGTATTTATCAGACGTCTATCCTTATTTCTATCATATCCCCCTCCGATCAATCCATACAGTATTTATCAGACGGCTATCCTTATTTCTATCATATCCCCCTCCCATTACTCCATACAGTATTTATCAGACAGCTATCCTTATTTCTATCATATCCCCCCCTCCCATCACTCCATACAGTATTTATCAGACAGCTATCCTTATTTCTATCATATCCCCCTTCCATCACTCCATACAGTATCTATCAGACAGCTATCCTTATTTCTATCATATCCCCCTCCCATTACTCCATACAGTATTTATCAGACAGCTATCCTTATTTCTATCATATCCCCCCTCCGATCACTCCATACAGTATCTATCAGACAGCTATCCTTATTTCTATCATATCCCCCTTCCATCACTCCATACAGTATTTATCAGACGGCTATCCTTATTTCTATCATATCCCCCTCCGATCACTCCATACAGTATTTATCAGACGGCTATCCTTATTTCTATCATATCCCCCTCCCATCATTCCATACAATATTTATCAGACGGCTATCCTTATTTCTATCATATCCCCCTCCCATCACTCCATACAGTATTTATCAGACGGCTATCCTTATTTATACAATATCCCCTCTCCGATCAATCCATAGAGTATTTATCAGACGGCTATCCTTATTTCTATCATATCCCCCTCCGATCACTCCATACAGTATTTATCAGACGGCTATCCTTATTTCTATAATAACCCCCTCCCATCACTCCATAGAGTATTTATCAGACGGCTATCCTTATTTCTATCATATCCCCCCTCCCATCACTCCATACAGTATTTATCAGACGGCTATCCTTATTTCTATAATAACCCCCTCCCATCACTCCATAGAGTATTTATCAGACGGCTATCCTTATTTCTATCATATCCCCCCTCCCATCACTCCATACAGTATTTATCAGACGGCTATCCTTATTTCTATAATAACCCCCTCCCATCACTCCATACAGTATTTATCAGACGGCTATCCTTATTTCTATCATATCCCCCCTCCCATCACTCCATACAGTATTTATCAGACGGCTATCCTTATTTCTATCATATCCCCCCTCCCATCACTCCATACAGTATTTATCAGACGGCTATCCTTATTTCTATCATATCCCCCTCCGATCACTCCATACAGTATTTATCAGACGGCTATCCTTATTTCTATCATATCCCCCCTCCCATCACTCCATACAGTATTTATCAGACGGCTATCCTTATTTCTATAATAACCCCCTCCCATCACTCCATAGAGTATTTATCAGACGGCTATCCTTATTTCTATCATATCCCCCCTCCCATCACTCCATACAGTATTTATCAGACGGCTATCCTTATTTCTATCATATCCCCCCTCTCATCACTCCATACAGTATTTATCAGACGGCTATCCTTATTTCTATCATACCCCCCTCCCATCATTCCATACAGTATTTATCAGACGGCTATCCTTATTTCTATCATATCCCCCTCCCATCACTCCATACAGTATTTATCAGACGGCTATCCTTATTTCTATCATATCCCCCCTCCCATCATTCCATACAGTATTTATCAGACGGCTATCCTTATTTCTATAATAACCCCCTCCCATCACTCCATAGAGTATTTATCAGACGGCTATCCTTATTTCTATCATATCCCCCCTCCCATCACTCCATACAGTATTTATCAGACGGCTATCCTTATTTCTATAATAACCCCCTCCCATCACTCCATAGAGTATTTATCAGACGGCTATCCTTATTTCTATCATATCCCCCCTCCCATCACTCCATACAGTATTTATCAGACGGCTATCCTTATTTCTATAATAACCCCCTCCCATCACTCCATACAGTATTGATCAGACGGCTATCCTTATTTCTATCATATCCCCCCTCCCATCACTCCATACAGTATTTATCAGACGGCTATCCTTATTTCTATCATATCCCCCTCCGATCACTCCATACAGTATTTATCAGACGGCTATCCTTATTTCTATCATATCCCCCCTCCGATCACTCCATACAGTATTTATCAGACGGCTATCCTTATTTCTATCATATCCCCCTCCGATCACTCCATACAGTATTTATCAGACGGCTATCCTTATTTCTATCATATCCCCCCTCCGATCGCTCCATACAGTATTTATCAGACGGCTATCCTTATTTCTATCATATCCCCCTCCCATCACTCCATACAGTATTTATCAGACGGCTATCCTTATTTCTATCATATCCCCCTCCGATCACTCGATACCGTATTTATCAGACGGCTATCCTTATTTCTATCATATCCCCCCTCCCATCACTCCATACAGTATTTATCAGACGGCTATCCTTATTTCTATCATATCCCCCTCCCATCACTCCATACAGTATTTATCAGATGGCTATCCTTATTTCTATCATAACCCCCCTCCCATCACTCCATACAGTATTTATCAGACGGCTATCCTTATTTATACAATATCCCCCTCCGATCACTCCATACAGTATTTATCAGACGGCTATCCTTATTTCTATCATATCCCCCTTCGATCACTCCATACAGTATTTATCAGACGGCTATCCTTATTTCTATCATATCCCCCTCCGATGAATCCATACAGTATTTATCAGACGGCTATCCTTATTTCTATCATATCCCCCTTCGATCACTCCATACAGTATTTATCAGACGGCTATCCTTATTTCTATCATATCCCCCTTCGATCACTCCATACAGTATTTATCAGACGGCTATCCTTATTTCTATCATATCCCCCCTCCGATCGCTCCATACAGTATTTATCAGACGGCTATCCTTATTTCTATCATATCCCCCTACCATCACTCCATACAGTATTTATCAGACGGCTATCCTTATTTCTATCATATCCCCCTCCGATCACTCGATACCGTATTTATCAGACGGCTATCCTTATTTCTATCATATCCCCCCTCCCATCACTCCATACAGTATTTATCAGACGGCTATCCTTATTTCTATCATATCCCCCTCCCATCACTCCATACAGTATTTATCAGATGGCTATCCTTATTTCTATCATAACCCCCTCCCATCACTCCATACAGTATTTATCAGACGGCTATCCTTATTTATACAATATCCCCCTCCGATCACTCCATACAGTATTTATCAGACGGCTATCCTTATTTCTATCATATCCCCCTTCGATCACTCCATACAGTATTTATCAGACGGCTATCCTTATTTCTATCATATCCCCCTCCGATGAATCCATACAGTATTTTCAGACGGCTATCCTTATTTCTATCATATCCCCCTCCGATCAATCCATACAGTATTTTCAGACGGCTATACTTATTTCTATCATATCCCCCTACCATCACTCCATAGAGTATTTATCAGACGTCTATCCTTATTTCTATCATATCCCCCTCCGATCAATCCATACAGTATTTATCAGACGGCTATCCTTATTTCTATCATATCCCCCTCCCATTACTCCATACAGTATTTATCAGACAGCTATCCTTATTTCTATCATATCCCCCCTCCCATCACTCCATACAGTATTTATCAGACAGCTATCCTTATTTCTATCATATCCCCCTTCCATCACTCCATACAGTATCTATCAGACAGCTATCCTTATTTCTATCATATCCCTCCTCCCATCACTCCATACAGTATTTATCAGACGGCTATCCTTATTTCTATCATATCCCCCTCCGATCACTCCATACAGTATTTATCAGACGGCTATGCTTAATTCTATCATATCCCCCTCCGATCAATCCATACAGTATGTATCAGACGACTATCCTTATTTATATCATATCCCCCTCCGATCAATCCATACAGTATTTATCAGACGGCTATCCTTATTTCTATCATATCCCCCCCCCCCCCCACCCTCCATCACTCCATACAGTATTTATCAGACGGCTATCCTTATTTCTATCATATCCCCCTCCCATCACTCCATACAGTATTTATCAGACGGCTATCCTTATTTCTATCATATCCCCCTCCCATCACTCCATACAGTATTTATCAGACGGCTATCCTTATTTCTATCATATCCCCCCCTCCCATCACTCCATACAGTATTTATCAGACGGCTATCCTTATTTCTACATATCCCCCTCCCATCACTCCATACAGTATTTATCAGACGGCTATCCTTATTCCTATCATATCCCCCTCCGATCACTCCATACAGTATTTATCAGACGGCTATCCTTATTTCTATCATATCCCCCCTCCCATCAATCCATACAGTATCTATCAGACGGCTATCCTTATTTCTATCATATCCCCCTCCCATCACTCCATACAGTATTTATCAGACGGCTATCCTTATTTCTATCATATCCCCCTCCGATCACTCCATACAGTATCTATCAGACGGCTATCCTTATTTCTATCATATCCCCCCTCCCATCACTCCATACAGTATTTATCAGACGGCTATCCTTATTTCTATCATATCCCCCTCCCATCACTCCATACAGTATTTATCAGATGGCTATCCTTATTTCTATCATATCCCCCTCCGATCACTCCATACAGTATTTATCAGACGGCTATCCTTATTTCTATCATATCCCCCTCCCATCACTCCATACAGTATTTATCAGACGGCTATCCTTATTTCTATCATATCCCCCTCCCATCACTCCATACAGTATTTATCAGACGGCTATCCTTATTTCTATCATATCCCCCCTCCGATCACTCCATACAGTATTTATCAGACGGCTATCCTTATTTCTATCATATCCCCCTCCCATCACTCCATACAGTATTTATCAGACGGCTATCCTTATTTCTATCATATCCCCCTCCCATCACTCCATACAGTATTTATCAGACGGCTATCCTTATTTCTATCATATCCCCCTCCATCACTCCATACAGTATTTATCAGACGGCTATCCTTATTTCTATCATATCCCCCTCCCATCACTCCATACAGTATTTATCAGACGGCTATCCTTATTTCTATCATATCCCCCTCCCATCACTCCATACAGTATTTATCAGACGGCTATCCTTATTTCTATCATATCCCCCTCCGATCACTCCATACAGTATTTATCAGACGGCTATCCTTATTTCTATCATATCCCCCCTCCCATCACTCCATACAGTATTTATCAGACGGCTATCCTTATTTCTATCATATCCCCCTCCCATCACTCCATACAGTATTTATCAGACGGCTATCCTTATTTCTATCATATCCCCCTCCGATCATTCCATACAGTATTTATCAGACGGCTATCCTTATTCCTATCATATCCCCCTCCCGATCACTCCATACAGTATTTATCAGACGGCTATCCTTATTTCTATCATATCCCCCCTCCGATCACTCCATACAGTATTTATCAGACGGCTATCCTTATTTCTATCATATCCCCTCCGATCACTCCATACAGTATTATCAGACGGCTATCCTTTTTCTCTATCATATCCCTCCATCATAATACAGTATTTATCAGAAGGCTATTCCTTATTTCTATCATATCCCCCTCGCATCAATTAAGACGCCTATATCAGTTATCTTCCCGTCTATGATTTTAAATTTCTTCATATCCCCCAGGATATTCCAACAGTATTATCAAGACGGCTTCCTTCACTTTTCATTTACGCCTCGCACACCATACAAATTTATCAGACGGCTAATCCATCTTTCTACTCATCCACCTTCCCATTTTCATATCTACAGTATTGTACCTCAGATTGGACCTATCACATTTTCTAATCATATCCCCTCCGATCTATCAATATACAGTATTATTTTAAATCTATTATCCAACAGTTTACGAGGTTTATTCCGTAAAAATTATAATCTATCAATAATCCCCTACACATTCTCCATACAGTATATCAGACGGCTATCCTTATTCTATCAAATCCCTCGTCTTTCCATACATTTCACTTATCAAGGATCCTTTTGCTATTCTTATACACAAAACAACGAACTATAGAGTTCATTTACATACCCAAACAACGATTACAGACGTACTTGTTATAATCCCTATACGACTAAAAACGGTTTTATAGAGGCTTCTATTAAAATCCCTCCATATCCTACAGTATTATCAGACTAACTCATTATTTCATATATAAGTATAAGCTACCTTATTTGTACTTCAATGCACCCCTCGAAAAATCCAACAGTATTTCAGTTTGAGAGGCTACCTCACTTCGATCTAGATCGATAGTGATACAGTATACGACGGTATCCCTATCTTAGTCCCCTCGATATCATCAGTATTTTAGAGGTAGACTAATTAAACCACATCCTACGTATTTCTAGAGGCTACTTCTATCTATTCCACTAATCATACAGTTTATGACTATTAACTTCTTCTACATTCCCCGTTATCATGATCATAAGTATTATCAGCGGTATCCTTATTTTCATATCCCCCCCCATCACTCCTACAGTATTTACAGGGTATCCTTTTTCTATATCCCCCTCCATCACTCCATACAGTATTTATCAGACGGTTCCTTTTTATCAATCCCTCCCCTCATTTCCCTAACCCCGGTTTTTACTTTTCTATTTATATCCCCCTTCATACCCCTATATTTATCACCTCCTTTTTCATCTATCCCCATTTCTATATAAGGGTTTTTCCTTCATTTCCCCCCCAATCATCAGTACTTTTCCATTTTCTCATTCCCCCCCCTACTAAAGAGAAAATTTTTTTTTCCCCCCAACACCCAATATTTCCCTTCTTTCTTTTCCTCGGGCATTCTTCAGTGGAAATCAAACTACATTAATTTTTGTTGTTTTGCCCAAAAGACCTTCCGTCAAAAACTTCCCCGTTTCCAGTTTTTAAATCCAAATCGAATGAATTTCAATAATTTTAAACCAAAGAATTCGGGATTTTTAATTTTTTTAACCAAAGTTTTCCGTTTGATGAATTTTAAAATATTCGTTATACAAAGGAGGGGTTTCCAACTATGTTAATATCCAAAAAGGGACGTGCCATTTACCGTTAAACACTTTTCATTTGACTGCATTGACAGCCAACACAAATTTATAACGGCCTAAGATGTCTAACATCTTTTCGTAACTCTCAACATTTACAACATTTTGAATTATCTGAAACGTGGGGCAGTTGCCAGGTACTGACCGTAGGCCGGTGGTTTTTCTCCGGGTACTCCGGCTTTCCTCCACCTCCAAAACCTGGCACGTCTTTAAATGACCCTGGCTGTTAATAGGACGTTAAACAAAAACAAAACAAAACAAAAACTGAAAGCTATTGGTTTGCACCACAAGATATGAGTAACCATAGCCACATTATTCATATAAAACTATATACATGAGTGTACCAATATACATATATTTTAAATTATTATAACATTTACGGTGTTGATTGGCCGATAAAAATGTAATAATTACAATAATCGGCCAACATATTGTTTCCTTTGTCAGACTGGTACTTGTTCCAGCTTTGTATTAGCAAAGTTCGTGCTTTCAGCGATACAGTTCACTATCAATGATCCGTTTGCCTGATTACGTTATAAAAAACGAACTAAAAATGCATGTAAAAGATAAAACGATTACAGATAATTGTTTCGCAATATAGCGGAACTAAAAACTGTTTTTAAGAAGGTTATTTAAAATGCCTTCTCCAATTGGTCTTCTAAAAATCATAGTTGAAAGTTATAACTAGCTTTATTTGTTACTTCAACACCACCGAAAAAAACAAAGTATTGTCATGGGTTTGAAGAGAGCTACTCTCAACCTTGAGCTAGATGATAGTGGACTAAGTAGAACCCCCTACTGTGTGAGCATTGAGTGGACTATTAAACCACACACTCTTTCTGCTATCTTTCAAGTTAAGTTTGTTTAACTTCCTAAGTTATCATGGATGAATCATCCTTAAAGTATTTAATCCAGGTGTTTCGTGCCAAGATAGTGTTTTGTGTCCTGTAAACAGTTACGTCATTTTGAAGGCATAGCTTTCATCTAAGTGTTGTGGTAAAATTGTATCGTCAGTTTGCGGCCGTCCATTATCAGGAGGGTACCTTAGTAACCCCGGCCTTACCCGTCAGTTTGTGGCCGTCCATTATCAGGAGGGTACTTTAGTAACCCCCGGCCTTACCCGTCAGTTTGCGGCCGTCCATTATCAGGAGGGTACTTTAGTAACCCCCGGCCTTACCCGTCAGTTTGCGGCCGTCCATTATCAGGAGGGTACTTTAGTAACCCCCGGCCTTACCCGTCAGTTTGCAGCCGTCCATTATCAGGAGGGTACTTTAGTAACCCCCGGCCTTACCCGTCAGTTTGCGGCCGTCCATTATCAGGAGGGTACTTTAGTAACCCCCGGCCTAACCCGTTAGTTTGCGGCCGTCCATTTTCAGGAGGGTACTTCAGTAACCCCCGGCCTTACCCGTCAGTTTGCGGCCGTCCATTTTCAGGAGGGTACTTTAGTAACCCCCGGCCTTACCCGTCAGTTTGTGGCCGTCCATTATCAGGAGGGTACTTTAGTAACCCCCGGCCTTACCCGTCAGTTTGCGGCCGTCCATTATCAGGAGGGTACTTTAGTAACCCCCGGCCTTACCCGTCAGTTTGCGGCCGTCCATTTTCTGGAGGGTACTTTAGTAACCCCCGGCCTTACCCGTCAGTTTGCAGCCGTCCATTATCAGGAGGGTACTTTAGTAACCCCCGGCCTAACCCGTCAGTTTGCGGCCGTCCATTATCAGGAGGGTACTTTAGTAACCCCCGGCCTAACCCGTCAGTTTGCGGCCGTCCATTTTCTGGAGGGTACTTTAGTAACCCCCGGCCTAACCCGTCAGTTTGCGGCCGTCCATTATCAGGAGGGTACTTTAGTAACCCCCGGCCTTACCCGTCAGTTTGCGGCCGTCCATTATCAGGAGGGTACTTTAGTAACCCCCGGCCTTACCCGTCAGTTTGCAGCCGTCCATTATCAGGAGGGTACTTTAGTAACCCCCGGCCTAACCCGTCAGTTTGCGGCCGTCCATTATCAGGAGGGTACTTTAGTAACCCCCGGCCTAACCCGTCAGTTTGCGGCCGTCCATTATCAGGAGGGTACTTTAGTAACCCCCGGCCTTACCCGTCAGTTTGCGGCCGTCCATTATCAGGAGGGTACTTTAGTAAACCCCGGCCTTACCCGTTAGTTTGCGGCCGTCCATTATCAGGAGGGTACTTTAGTAACCCCCGGCCTTACCCGTCAGTTTGTGGCCGTCCATTATCAGGAGGGTACTTTAGTAACCCCCGGCCTTACCCGTTAGTTTGCGGCCGTCCATTATCAGGAGGGTACTTTAGTAACCCCCGGCCTAACCCGTCAGTTTGCGGCCGTCCATTATCAGGAGGGTACTTTAGTAACCCCCGGCCTTACCCGTCAGTTTGCGGCCGTCCATTATCAGGAGGGTACTTCAGTAACCCCCGGCCTTACCCGTCAGTTTGCGGCCGTCCATTATCAGGAGGGTATTTTAGTAACCCCCGGCCTAACCCGTCAGTTTGCGGCCGTCCATTATCAGGAGGGTGCTTTAGTAACCCCCGGCCTTACCCGTCAGTTTGCGGCCGTCCATTATCAGGAGGGTACTTTAGTAACCCCCGGCCTTACCCGTCAGTTTACGGCCGTCCATTATCAGGAGGGTACTTTAGTAACCCCGGCCTTACCCGTCAGTTTGTGGCCGTCCATTATCAGGAGGGTACCTTAGTAACCCCCGGCCTTACCCGTCAGTTTGCGGCCGTCCATTTTCAGGAGGGTACTTTAGTAACCCCCGGCCTTACCCGTCAGTTTGTGGCCGTCCATTATCAGGAGGGTACTTTAGTAACCCCCGGCCTTACCCGTCAGTTTGTGGCCGTCCATTTTCTGGAGGGTACTTTAGTAACCCCCGGCCTTACCCGTCAGTTTGCGGCCGTCCATTTTCTGGAGGGTACTTTAGTAACCCCCGGCCTAACCCGTCAGTTTGCGGCCGTCCATTATCAGGAGGGTACTTTAGTAACCCCCGGCCTTACCCGTCAGTTTGCGGCCGTCCATTATCAGGAGGGTACTTTAGTAACCCCCGGCCTTACCCGTCAGTTTGCGGCCGTCCATTATCAGGAGGGTACTTTAGTAACCCCCGGCCTTACCCGTCAGTTTGCAGCCGTCCATTATCAGGAGGGTACTTTAGTAACCCCCGGCCTTACCCGTCAGTTTGCGGCCGTCCATTATCAGGAGGGTATTTTAGTAACCCCCGGCCTTACCCGTCAGTTTGCGGCCGTCCATTATCAGGAGGGTACTTTAGTAACCCCCGGCCTTACCCGTCAGTTTGTGGCCGTCCATTATCAGGAGGGTACTTTAGTAACCCCCGGCCTTACCCGTCAGTTTGTGGCCGTCCATTATTAGGAGGGTACTTTAGTAACCCCCGGCCTTACCCGTCAGTTTGCGGCCGTCCATTATCAGGAGGGTACTTTAGTAACCCCCGGCCTTACCCGTCAGTTTGCGACCGTCCATTTTCAGGAGGGTACTTTAGTAACCCGCCGCCTTACCCGTCAGTTTGCGGCCGTCCATTATCAGGAGGGTATTTTAGTAACCCCGGCCTTACCCGTCAGTTTGTGGCCGTCCATTATCAGGAGGGTACCTTAGTAACCCCGGCCTTACCCGTCAGTTTGCGGCCGTCCATTATCAGGAGGGTACTTTAGTAACCCCCGGCCTTACCCGTCAGTTTGCGGCCGTCCATTTTCAGGAGGGTACTTTAGTAACCCCGGCCTTACCCGTCAGTTTGTGGCCGTCCATTATCAGGAGGGTACTTTAGTAACCCCCGGCCTTACCCGTCAGTTTGCGGCCGTCCATTTTCAGGAGGGTACTTTAGTAACCCCGGCCTTACCCGTCAGTTTGTGGCCGTCCATTATCAGGAGGGTACTTTAGTAACCCCCGGCCTTACCCGTCAGTTTGCGGCCGTCCATTTTCAGGAGGGTACTTTAGTAACCCCCGGCCTTACCCGTCAGTTTGCGGCCGTCCATTATCAGGAGGGTACTTTAGTAACCCCCGGCCTTACCCGTCAGTTTGCGGCCGTCCATTATCAGGAGGGTACTTTAGTAACCCCGGCCTTACCCGTCAGTTTGCGGCCGTCCATTATCAGGAGGGTACTTTAGTAACCCCCGGCCTTACCCGTCAGTTTGCGGCCGTCCATTTTCAGGAGGGTACTTTAGTAGCCCCCGGCCTTACCCGTCAGTTTGCGGCCGTCCATTATCAGGAGGGTACTTTAGTAACCCCCGGCCTTACCCGTCAGTTTGCGGCCGTCCATTTTCAGGAGGGTACTTTAGTAACCCCCGGCCTTACCCGTCAGTTTGCGGCCGTCCATTATCAGGAGGGTACTTTAGTAACCCCCGGCCTTACCCGTCAGTTTGCGACCGTCCATTATCAGGAGGGTACTTTAGTAACCCCCGGCCTTACCCGTCAGTTTGCGGCCGTCCATTATCAGGAGGGTACCTTAGTAACCCCCGGCCTTACCCGTCAGTTTGCGGCCGTCCATTTTCAGGAGGGTACTTTAGTAACCCCCGGCCTTACCCGTCAGTTTGCGGCCGTCCATTATCAGGAGGGTACTTTAGTAACCCCCGGCCTTACCCGTCAGTTTGCGGCCGTCCATTTTCAGGAGGGTACTTTAGTAACCCCCGGCCTTACCTGTCAGTTTGCGGCCGTCCATTATCAGGAGGGTACTTTAGTAACCCCCGGCCTTACCCGTCAGTTTGCGGCCGTCCATTTTCAGGAGGGTACTTTAGTAACCCCCGGCCTTACCCTTCAGTTTGCGGCCGTCCATTATCATGAGGGTACCTTAGTAACCCCCGGCCTTACCCGTCAGTTTGCGGCCGTCCATTATCAGGAGGGTACTTTAGTAACCCCCGGCCTTACCCGTCAGTTTGCGGCCGTCCATTATCAGGAGGGTACGTTAGTAACCCGCGGCCTTACCCGTCAGTTTGTGGCCGTCCATTATCAGGAGGGTACTTTAGTAACACCCGGCCTTACCCGTCAGTTTGCGGCCGTCCATTATCAGGAGGGTACATTAGTAACCCGCGGCCTTACCCGTCAGTTTGCGGCCGTCCATTATCAGGAGGGTACTTTAGTAACCCGCGGCCTTACCCGTCAGTTTGCGGCCGTCCATTATCAGGAGGGTACTTTAGTAATCCTGGCCTTACCCGTCAGTTTGCGGCCGTCCATTATCAGGAGGGTACTTTAGTAACCCCGGCCTTACCCGTCAGTTTGCGGCCGTCCATTATCAGGAGGGTACCTTAGTAACCCCCGGCCTTACCCGTCAGTTTGCGGCCGTCCATTTTCTGGAGGGTACTTTAGTAACCCCCGGCCTTACCCGTCAGTTTGCGGCCGTCCATTTTCAGGAGGGTACTTTAGTAACCCCCGGCCTTACCCGTCAGTTTGTGGCCGTCCATTATCAGGAGGGTACTTTAGTAACCCGCGGCCTTACCCGTCAGTTTGCGGCCGTCCATTTTCAGGAGGGTACTTTAGTAACCCCCGGCCTTACCCGTCAGTTTGCGGCCGTCCATTTTCTGGAGGGTACTTTAGTAACCCCGGCCTTACCCGTCAGTTTGCGGCCGTCCATTATCAGGAGGGTACTTTAGTAACCCGCGGCCTTACCCGTCAGTTTGCGGCCGTCCATTATCAGGAGGGTACTTTAGTAACCCCCGGCCTTACCCGTCAGTTTGTGGCCGTCCATTATCAGGAGGGTACTTTAGTAACCCCCGGCCTTACCCGTCAGTTTGCGGCCGTCCATTTTCAGGAGGGTACTTTAGTAACCCCCGGCCTTACCCGTCAGGCTCACAAGACATCGTTCATCTCCAAGCATGACAACCCCGCTGCTTCTGGAAAACGGGTGAACCTTTGTTTAAAATAGAGCCCATTTGATTCCCCTTTGCGCTCTTAGATATTAGGTATGGTGGATGGTTTAAACGATGTCTTCTCATCTCCAGACCTGTTCCTTGATAAACTATACTTCCGGCGATCTAGTAAAATATCATCGCTGTCGATTTGGAATATAAAACGTCGGTCTGTACGTCGGCTGGTCTGCCTTGACATCCGTACACATATGGGACACTCTAGACGGACACACTAACCGGGGACACTCTAGACGGACACACTAACCGGAGACTCTCTAGACGGACACACCAACCGGGGACACTCTAGTCGGACACACCAACCGGGGACACTCTAGACGGACACACCAACCGGGGACACTCTGGACGGACACACCAACCGGGGACACTCTAGACGGACACACAAACCGGGGACACTCTAGTCGGACACACTAACCTGGGACACTCTAGTCGGACACACAATCCGGGACACTGTAGATGGACACACAAACCGGGGACACTGTAGATGGACACACTAACCTGGGACACTCTAGTCGGACACACCAACCGGAGACACTCTAGACGGACACACAAACCGGGGACACTCTAGTCGGACACACAAACCGGGGACACTGTAGATGGACACACTAACCTGGGACACTCTAGTCGGACACACCAACCGGGGACAATCTAGACGGACACACCAACCGGGGACACTCTAGACGGACACACCAACCGGGGACACTCTAGTCGGACACACTAACCGGGGACACTCTAGACGGACACACCAACCGGGGACACTCTAGACGGACACACCAACCGGGGACACTCTAGACGGACATACCAACCGCGGACACTCTAGACGGACACACTAGCCGGGGACACTCTAGACGGACACACCAACCGGGGACACTCTAGACGGACACACCAACCGGGGACACTCTAGACGGACACACCAACCGGGGACACTCTAGCCGGACACACAAACCGGGGACACTGTAGATGGACACACAAACCGGGGACACTGTAGATGGACACACTAACCTGGGTCACTCTAGACGGACACACCAACCGGGGGCACTCTAGTCGGACACACCAACCGGGGACACTCTAGTCGGACACACCAACCGGAGACACTCTAGACGGACACACAAACCGGGGACACTCTAGTCGGACACACCAACCGGGACACTCTTGACGGACACACCAACCGGGGACACTCTAGACGTACACACCAACCGGAGACACTCTAGACGGACACACCAACCGGGGACACTCTAGACCGACACACCAACCGGGGACACCCTAGACGGACACACCAACCGGGGACACTCTAGACTGACACACTTACCGGGGACAATGTAGACGGACACACTAACCGGGGACACTCTAGTCGGACACACTAACCGGGGACACTCTAGACGGACACACCAACCGGGGACAATGTAGACGGACACACTAACCGGGGACACTCTAGTCGGACACACTAACCGGGGACACTCTAGACGGACACACCAACCGGGGACACTCTAGACGGGCACACTAACCGGGGACACTCTAGACGGATTTGGTTTGTTTTTTGTTTAACGTCCTATTAACAGCCAGGGTCATTTAAGGACGTGCCAGGTTTGGCTGTGGAGGAAAGCCGGAGTACCCGGAGAAAAACCACCGGCCTACGGTCAGTACCTGGCAACTGCCCCACGTAGGTTTCGAACTCGCAACCCAGAGGTGGAGGGCTAGTGATAAAGTGTCGGGACACCTTAACCACTCGGCTACCGCGGCCCCTCTATAGACGGACACACTAACCGGGGACACTCTACACGGACACACCAACCATTTCAGCTATCTGGCCATCGGCGCTAATCCAAGTCCAGTATTTGTAACAGCCTATAGTGTGAATTTCAAGCCATGGCAGTGTCATCATTGTGATTAAAGTATACTTTATTCAATGTAATCAGGGCCCTTCTTAACATCATCAATTGTAAATAAAAGTATATGGCATTGGGAATTAATTGTTTCAGTAATACTCCAGACACCCTTATCTCTACAGTAATACAACTGTGGCGGTGGTAGATCAATTATAATTCGAATATACGAAATATAAACCTGAATATAAAATTCAAAACTTACCACCGATATCGGTAAATAAACTATATGGCCCTGGAATCGGATTAAGACTCAAATTATGAGGTTTTATTAATAAAATCACAGACAAATGTACTACATGTAAAAAGGCTTTGAAAAATACCAATGAAACTTTCAAAATTATCCATGGAATCTGTTCTCTTTATCTCCAAAATCTGGTGCAAATTAATAACAATGAACATCATTCTTTTAGAGATGGTAACAAGTCAAAGTACCAGCAGTAAGCTCTCATACCTTGCAGTGAAACTATGATCTTCCGCCAGATGCATGAAATGCTGTGGATGTTACGAGTTTAAATGAAAATTAGAATATCATTTTAATTAATTTTATGCAGGTCAGTGCAAAGTTATATGTTTCTGTTGTAAATAGTTATGGACTTTGTTTTAATGGGTATGAGCTTGTTTACAAACATTGCGCGGAAGGGTCAGCTGGGAACTGGAGGTGATGAGGTTTCGCGGAATGATACATCGAGAAAATTTTATCAAACAAAAACAAAAGGATTATTTGACTGGAAAATATTCTTAAATCTCAAGTCGCCCACCTCCATCCCCTTGCTACAACCTGTATTAAGATGATTACATACATACACCTCTAAATGATTATATTCTATTCTGTCTCTGGAAGAGACTAAAGTCCTCATTGTATTGGTTTTATATGTAGTAATTATGTGTTATTAAGTTAATTAACAGATATAGTAAAAAATATGTAATGGCATATTTCTGGTTCCCACCTAAGACCAAATGTTCTATATGTTTATGTTTGCTATGATGTCAAATGGAAATGATGACCATATCACAAATTGTCGGGTTTTTTTCTATCAATAAAACGACCATTTTCCATCTAATGAATGTGTTTGTTCACTTTATGGTTTACAACTATCATTGGTCTTACTAGCTCGCTCTTCTCACCAAGATCCTGTATAAGGGAAGGTGTGTATGTGTATAGTGTATGTGTATGTGTTAAGTGTATGTGTTAAGTGTGTGTGTATGTGTTAAGTTTATGTGTTAAGTGTGTGTGTTAAGTGTATGTGTTAAGTGTGTGTGTTAAGTGTATGTGTTAAGTGAGTGTGTATGTGTTAAGTTTATGTGTTAAGTGTGTGTGTTAAGTGTATGTGTTAAATGTGTGTGTTAAGTGTATGTGCATGTGTTAAGTTTATGTGTTAAGTGTGTGTGTTAAGTGTATGTGTTAAGTGTGTGTGTTAAGTGTATGTGCATGTGTTAAGTGTATGTGTTAAGTGTATGTGTTAAGTGTATTAAGTGTAGTATATGTGTTAAGTGTATGTATATGTAAGTGTATGTGTATGTGTTAAGTGTATGTGTATGTGTTAAGTGTATGTGTTAAGTATATGTGTATGTGTTAAGTGTATGTGTATGTGTTAAGTGTATGTGTATGTGTTAAGTGTATGTGTATGTGTTAAGTGTATGTGTTAAGTATATGTGTATGTGTTAAGTGTATATGCACGTTTTAAGTGTATGTGTATGTGTTAAGTGTATGTATTTACAGATGCTTTATATTCGAATGATATAGCACAGACATTTTAATTAATATCTATTTTAGTAGGCGGTATATCCTCAAGCTATATCATGACTTTACTTCCTTTACAGACAAATGTTATATAAACTGTATATGTTAAATCTATATCGATGTAGTAGGTGATATAATTGAATACATTTGATTTTTATGCCTCTTTCATATTCAAAATACTTCAGTATGGCCATGGTAAATGTACTATAAACATTTAAATTTAAATACGTGATATAATTAAATCAATATATATTCTAAAACTTCGTTTCTGTTTAAATGCTACATCATGAATATATCTTATTATGCTAATGTAACCCTGTTTTATGTATGTTTTATTTATTATGTCGATTTTAAAAGCTCGTCAAACAAGTTTGTGTTATCATGTTTTAGATATATCAACGTTATATAAAATTTACTTGAACTTGGACGATCTAGTACATATATATATATTTGCCAATATTGTGATAGTGCATAATTTGACGACACTCACCTTCTTGGGGACAGTGAAGTGCCCGTTGGAGCAGGATATACTGGCGTCTATCCGGGTCATAAAGGTAAATACCTACACATGTAGATGTAGTATACCGACAGACTTACTTACCAATACTTTAGATATCAAATATCATATGTCAATGCAGCCATATTAAACATCAAACAACCAATAAAGGTCTGAATACAGCAGATACCATACCTTATGTAGCAAACAATATAGCAATAAAAACTTTTTTTTCATAATCATTACCATGCACGTTGGAAAAGCGCACCATATTTTTAAAGAATTTCTTTGATTAAAATTAATAAATACCATCTTTTCGCAGTGGAGTGTACACTATAGATTGTGATACTTGTATTTGTTAATGGTAGGGTATATTTTAGCTTTCAGATGTTCACATATTGTGGTAGGTACTCAAAACTAAAACTCCTATACTTGCTTATACAAACTGTAACATGTTAGAATAAATTAAGAAGGATTCATTTATTTTTTCTCACAAAAATTGTCGCTACATTTTTGCTTGTGCACATGGTTGGAATTTAACGAATACTAGCATAATCACAGACACGACTTCATGTTTACTTTTGGGCCACTTTGGAAACTTCTCCTTCATGATATTATCACCAGTATAATAGTGATATACTAGACATTAAGGGGTGAGTATCAACCATCTACACACGAACGTTTAACGGTTTATCAACTGTCTGCATTTTCATAAATCCCGTTTCAATTTATTGATTTCCTAGTGTAAATTTCAAAGGTATGTGTAGTAAAGTATGCTTTGATTACAGGTAGCACCAGGTGGCTGACAACAGGTGGTAGCGTATGTATACAGAACTGGCTTGGTAATCGAATATTAGTTGATAACAGCTTCTGATGTCGAATTGTGATGTCACAATCATTTTACCAGCTAGACGTATATAGATCTATCGGAAAACCGAACAGCATTATTTCACACCACGCTTGTGAGTGTGACAATGTAATCTTTAATCGGGTATGACAAATGGCACGTGCTGGCAAAAATATAATGACGTCACGTCAACATTGCTACGTATTGCATTGTATATGTGAACAATTGGATCCTGCGTAAAACATATATGATGACCCCCTACTATCTGAGGACGTGACAGATAACAGATTTTTGATTGTTCACCCCTCGGCAGAGCCTCGTGTTTGACAACCAAGAATAGATCACCCCTCGACTCGTAGATTTCTCTATCACTTCCCCAATGTAGGGGAAGGTTCTATTAATCTCAACCCGAGCGTAAAAGTTTGGAGAGAGGTGGATCTAAAATTTACAATAAATGTTCGGTATCTAACCTCCAGGGTTGAGTTTCCTTGTCTCACTCCAATGGGAGGAAATGATTCTCTAATCGTGTCTGTCCTTTTATTACTGACATGGCGTAAATGTCGACATGGTGCCGTTTTTTTTGATTTGTTTTTGTTGCCAATATATTGTTGGCGTGTCATAATAAATTTGTTGCATATTATTGTAAAAGGGGAATATCTCCCTTTCCTCAAAGATTAATGAATACGTATATAGATCTGTTAAGGGTAGGAGAAAGAGGTTATAAACTGTAACACTAATTAGAGGATTGAAAACAAGAAACAATTAAGTGCTTCATGAGATACTGGAAAGCGTGTGATATACCTGGTCATGTGATATAGCTGATCATGTGATATACCTGGTCATGTGATATAGCTGACAATGCGGTATAGCTGATCATGTGATATACCTGACCATGTGATATAGCTGACAATATGATATAGCTTACAATGTGATATAGCTGATCATATGATATAGCTGACCATGTTACATAGCTGACAATATGATATAGCTGATCATGTGATATAGCTGACCATGAGATATACCTGATCATGTGATATAGCTGATCATGTGATATAGCTGATCATGTGATAAAGCTGATCGTGTGATATAGCTGATCATGTGATAAAGCTGATCATGTGATATAGCTGACCATGTGATATAGCTGATCATGTTACATAGCTGACAATATGATATAGCTGATCATGTGATAAAGCTGATCATATGATATAGCTGACCATGTTACATAGCTGACAATATGATATAGCTGATCATGTGATATAGCTGACCATGAGATATACCTGATCATGTGATATAGCTGATCAATGTGATAAAGTTGATCATGTGATAAAGCTGATCTTGTGATATAGCTGACCATGTGATAAAGCTGATCATGTGATATAGCTGATCATGTGATATAGCTGATCATGTGATAAAGCTGATCGTGTGATATAGCTGATCATGTGATAAACTGATCATGTGATATAGCTGACCGTGTGATAAAGCTGATCATGTGATATAGCTGATCATGTGATATAGCTGATCATGTGATATAGCTGATCATATGATATAGCTGATCGTGCGGTATAGCTGATCATGTGATATAGCTGATCATGTGATATAGCTGATCATGTGATATAGCTGATCGTGTGGTATAGCTGATCATGTGATAAAGCTGATCATGTGATATAGCTGACCGTGTGATAAAGCTGATCATGTGATATAGCTGATCATGTGATATAGCTGATCATGTGATATAGCTGATCGTGTGGTATAGCTGATCATGTGATATAGCTGATCATGTGATATAGCTGATCATGTGATATAGCTGATCGTGTGGTATAGCTGATCATGTGATATAGCTGATCATGTGATATAGCTGAGCATGTGATATAGCTGAGCATGCGATATAGCTGATCGTGCGATATAGCTGATCATGTGATATATCTGATCGTGCGATATAGCTGATCATGTGATATAGCTGATCGTGCGATATAGCTGATCATGTGATATAGCTGATCGTGCGATATAGCTGATCATGTGATATAGCTGATCGTGCGATATAGCTGATCATGTGATATAGCTGATCATGTGATATAGCTGATCATGTGATATAGCTGATCGTGTGATATAGCTGATCGTGCGATATAGCTGATCATGTGATATAGCTGATCATGCGATATAGCTGATCATGGTATATAGCTGATCATGTGATATAGCTGATCATCAAGAGAGAGAGAGAGAGAGCCCGGGGAAAAAATATGTTCATATGAAACAGTTTTATGAGTTCAATTATTGTGATTCAATTAACCGTTAAAATACACGGTATCATAAGATACTGCTCTACTCACCTGGTAAGATTATAATACAATACATGTAGAAGTATCCTTAATTCAAAAAGATAACCGACACAGTTTGCATTATTATTTTCGACAGTTCAATCAATAGGATAAGGGTTAATTCAAAAACCATCCAAATCGTCGTTTCAAACCACAGCGACTTATAGCAGATTCCCAATCCAAGGTGCATATACACTGCATCTATATACATATATGTAATCAATGTATGGAGAGTAGTAGTAACTCGAAAAAGGAAAACCGAACAAGTGTTTTTCTTTTGTTTTGTTTTTGTTTTGTGTGTTGATTCAAAAAAAATTGTTGATGATCATCAATCCAACTAGACTACGTTACGTAAAAGACTGTTTAATTATCCAAGGGAGTGTTAAAAAAAATTAAAAGAAGGTCAAGTATTGAACCAGTTATGACATAACGAATTCGAAAATATGTATACATGTATTAGATCAGACACTGTGAGCCCGGCCACTAATGGGTGGCTAATTATTCAAAGCAAACACAAATATTTGACACTTTTGGCGCTGTTAAATAAATTAAAAACTAAATTCATATGGCTTACTGTGACAGTACGATTCCCGTACCAAAGACGGGTCGTTGCATTATAACTTCACCAGTGTGGTACGGAAATCGTGCTGTAATAAAAATTGTAAATTAGCCAAGTATATTTTTTCACAAACATCGCCATATTGTAGGCATTCCTTTTCATATATATATTTTTATTCTAAAGCTACTTGGTCAGATTTTATTATGAACATAATTGAACAATAAAAAAAATAACTAGATTTGACCAATTTAACGTTACCTCTGCACTGTAATAAGTCTGTAGGCCTATTTATGACGTAGATTTCTTTCAAATTTAAAGCGTCTTCGTAACCCGGATTTTAGTTATTTTTGTTGTATTTTTCGAGCTCATTTTAAGAACACTGTCAAGCGAAAATTACAAAACTTTCGCAAATTTTAGGCTCTACTTTCCTGAAAGAAACGGTACCTTCGATACTTTGACTAACTTCAAAGAGAACAAAGGAATTATACTCAATGGCACCGAAGGTAAGTACAGGAGGCAGATCGATCACCCACATGTAGACCTAAGTCACATGTCATATTTCCATGCATAAAAGTGTACAGGGAAATTAATAACGATTAGCGTCTATGGGCTAGGCCTATGGCTAGTCATAACTATACACGAGATCTGTTTACAGCCTTACAGTTTATTACAATTTACAAATAACAGTCTTATTGTTAAATCGGAAACCAGAGTTCTTACAGAAAGACATGACCTTCATTTATATAATACCCACACATCCGGTAGGGGGATCGAACCACAGTAGTGTCGAGAACCCCTACGGAACCAGGACAGACTTATTTCATTCATTTTTACAAATTTTCAATTATTTTTACGCCTTTATTTTCAATTTATTTATTTATTCCATACACTAACACTACTGTAGTCGAAAATTGAACTAACACTTTTACCGACATTGTTTTACAAATACAGAAAAACGATGAATAAAACTGCAAAATGCAAATATCTAGATCTACTGTCCGGCATCATATCGCTGTCTTAAAAAAAGTATTCGGCCTACCGAACAGTGAAATTATATCTAGTTAGCATTTCTTCATACTTTTTTAAAATTTTTTTTAATGAAGAACGAAAGTTTTTCGTAACTCGATAATACTTTTAGCAGTATATATCTAACTTACCGTAGATCTATACAATCCCTAAACTTCCGGTCAACTTGAATTGTGCCGCTACGGACAGCTTTAAAATGAAACAAAAAAATACTAATTGTTTCCCAAAACTAGTCTTAGTTTAAAAAACGATTTCACTTACAGCAACTGAAAAAACAATACAACATGTCAGCTTTTTTTGGAGAAAGTCCGGAATTATATCGCCGTCCGGTAGGCTAACACGTGAAAAATTTCCCCTTTACTGTATGTACCGGGGTAAAATCTTTAAAGATATCTTAAAGCTGATCAGTGCACGGTTGTTAAAGACTGATTAGATCAATCACTTGATTAGTGAAAATCTCATTTTCCCCGTTACTTTAAAAACTATTTGTGTGTATTCCTAAAATAGACGAACAGGAAGAGACTGAGGAGTGTTTTAGTTTCGATTTCATCATGTTAGCTTTGTTAGAAAATGATCTTATCAAGATTTTAAAATTGTTGTTTTAAAAAAACTGTGAGTATAGTCTACACACCTATTTAAACAACTGGGCCCCGATAAATATTTTCAAATAAAAAATATGTCCGTCGGGTTCTGCATCAATAAAAATAACGGATTGAAAATGGCGAGTTTTTGTTGATGCATCTTGATTTGTAAATTAAACGGGAAACGACTGATAATTAACATATTCTATTCGATAATCAATAAGCTGACAGGAGGAGTCCCATATAGCTGTATTGAGTGTGTAGCCCAGACTGTTGATACACCTCAGTTGCACTAGAAATCTACGTTCTTTTGTGCATATTTAACTATTGGCTATTAACTGCAAACGTTCAAAGGCTGTACATACTGAAACACATCTAGTACACTAGGACGCTTTGTCACCTAAACCGTCATGTTTATCGTCGGAGCATATCTTTGCCTTACTCCTATAATTAGATATATGGATCGAACTGGTGTCAACAGTCGTATTGTTCAGAGAGAACAAAAACTTGGACCGAAACTCTTCTTCGCCTTCTTTGTATTCCACGTCGGATTTGTAAACTGCACCTGTGTACATCCCCACAATACACAAGTACATATATACACGTATACCGAAACTGTGATATTGAAAGAAAATCTACCCTGTCTTGACATGGCCGCTTGGAATAATATTGGTAGCAGCAACCTAATTGAACTCCTAAAGTCAGTCGCAATCTTTAACTTATTTTCACGTCACAGCTTACTTGCAATATCAGATGTCAAAGGCGTGAATCTAAGATGAAGATATCTGGAACTGAACCTGACAGATTTATTGATCCACGAACAGGTAAATATTGGAATAAAATTGACGTAACTGGCACGATGATATTAGTAATAGCATGAATAGTTAATAAGACAATGTCACAACTTGTGAGAATACGGGTTGCTCTGTCCAGGTGTGGTACTGTATATATATTATTGACCCACAACTCTGCAGCGTCCTCCGACTCTGTGATGTATTAGTCAGACAATCAGATTTATTGACGTAGATGAAGAGTTGACGGATGTGGCAGCTGTAGGGTATAGGACACACGTATAGCCGAGGACAGTCACATGAATACTCATTGTATATATATACACTCGTACATTCTGGTTGTGTGTGTATTGCTGTGGATGTTTACATCGTCAGACACTGTAAGTACATATTATATATTTATCTACAGTAGTGTATGTCTTCTTCCACCCGAATACAGGAACGGTAATGAAAAATTAAATCAATTATTTTGATAGATAAAACACGTATTCATCCGATATGTTGATTTATATAGGACATGTACCCTTGACGTAAAATTGGGCAGTGGTCTATACATTACTGGTGACACACACATCATACCTAGTTACATATGTCATTTACCATCAGTACCTGTTCATTTTATTGGTACACCTGGGGAAATATTTGTCTTTACAAGTTATGCCCAAACTCCACGCCCAGGTACCTGATGAGTTCGGAGTGAACTGTACCTGTAATTTGGAACATCTGAACAGTTTCAATCTAATTTCAGAATCTACCGACGGATATCTACGATCCCTGGTACAATGTAACTATATATTGATTTACACATAGCTATCGATCTGCTATTTGGTTACTGATCTCCAGTATCCTATTCAGTATATAAATTTACACACGTCCTCATGTGACTGACCCTGACAGTCATACTACCGTCACGATCTAGTAAACCACAGGTATGTAGGCCGATAAAAGGAGAATCAGGATGATTTCTTAATATTGAATCCTAAAGTCAATTACAAACCACCCCTGAGCTAATAGGGATCAGCATTCAGACTGTGTTTACTAGATTGAACTCTAATACACGTGTAGCTGTTTCTAAATATAAAACAGCCATGCCCACCTCGCTTTATTCATAAGTAATACTATATTGCCGAGCCTATAGGACCAGAAGTAAGGTATACTATATGGCGTTCAGCTGATTTAATGTTTTTCTTCTCACTATCACGTTACATCCCTGTAGCGCCGGTCTTTTCAAATTCATTGCCGTGACTCTCCAATCTATTCAATGTTAAATGCTTGTTAGTCAACCAGCGAACGCCATGATGAAATTCAACACTGCAGAGCGTTTGGAGAAAATTGTCGGTAGCATTTTATCGTATGAACTTTTTCTTGTTGAAAAAAAAAACAAAAAAACTTCAAAATACCCATTCATTGTTCCTTGTATCGCATGCGGCATCGGTTACAGATAATTATACTCTATATCATTACAAAGGAAAATAAAAACAATTTAATACAGCCACACAGGCCCGATCTACATTGAAAATGGAAGTATACTGTGCCAGTATTGGGGAACGAAAGTTGAATAAATGCAGTTGGTTGCTACTCCTGCTTAACGCTCAGCATTTTGGGAGTGGGACGACTGGTTCGTCCGTTGCCAGTATAATGTAACCGGGTGGGATGTCCTGCTGGGTGTCTTCGGCAGTATGTTTCAGTAAGATAGCACTATAAGTCAAAAGTTCTGGGCTATCACCAAGAGACTTAACACAAACATACCGCAGTATCCCAAAACACACATGCGCACTCACCATTACATGTCCTTATATGTTGATCGGACGTTAAACACAAATAAACCAAACCAAAGTTCACTCATCTGTCGTCTTTATCGTGTGAATCTTGTTAAAGATTCTGCTTGATTTTAAACTTAGAAACTTATAACGACTTTGGTTTGGTAATGCAGACCTTCCTGTTGTAGTACAATGTGTTTAAATGTGTGTACAGTTTCATCAAATCCAGCAATATATTTTGAGTTTTGTTGTTGTTGTTGTGAACTTGTACCTGGTATATCATCGTTATCATGTAATTGTAAATGTATGACGGGATAAGTCTCCAACAGGTTGTAATAGCTTGTGCCCAACCCTTGTTCATATCGATTTTTGGCAATAAAATATGTTTAGATTAAGGTACTGGAATTGAGGAAGTACCTCGTAATAACCATGTACATCCGTATGTACAATAGATGAACTATACAGCGTATTACGGGAACCCGGAAAATTACACGAAAATATCTACAATATTTAATAGTAATCTAAATAGGAAATCTAGTGATATCGGTGATCTTTTACAAGCCTATCAATCACTACTATGGTACAATTTGATGGAGGGTAATTTGGGTCATACTTTACCTGTTTTCTGAAATATAAACCGTAACACGATGAAAATTTAATCATAAAAGCATGTGTTTGGTTTGATGTGAAGTACTATTGATCCATATAATAAATATATAAAGAGCTCCTGTCAAGGTCCTGTGGTATGATAAACCCAGAACTTAATTATCTCCTAGCTTAATTTAACATAAGTAACTTGATCAGTATGCATCATGGCTGACCATATAGGCCTTGCTGTTGACATGTTATTTGTTGAGCTTTTTGTAAGTTTCAACAACACTTTCGAAAATGCATCATTCAAGGGGACACAATCAGCTCATTTGTACCATAAATATTTCACGAAATAACCATGCCGTTATACTCACAAGTAGCTATTACATACAATAGCAGAAATTGTCTGACGAGATTTGACTTATATATGAATAAACATCTAAACCTATTTTGATCTTGAAATGAAAATGGCGGATGTGATAATATTGAAATGAAAATGGCGGATGTGATAATATTATACAAATATGATATAGACAGAGGTATTTCAAACATCAAAAATACTCTTATTAGACACTCTGAACATTGATTAGGCCTTATTTGCGTAACTTATGCAATTGTTAGCTGCTACACTTTCATTATTTTCCAATTTACCAGTCTTTTGGTAATGACAACAGTTGCCCGTTTTTTCTCGACAGGAACCCACAGCGCTCATATTAGCAGTATATTGATTTCTGTGTAAATGTTATGGATGTTCTAATTCCTTATTGTGCATATAGGTAAAATTGTTTGTTTTACGCTTAAATTGCATATATCGCAATAATGTAAATGTTGACGTCATATTTGATCCATGGGTAATGTAGTTTGTACAATCTTGTGTTTTAATATCTACAGTTGAAACATAAACACGTGTAAATCTACAGTTGACACATAAACACGTGTAAATCTACAGTTGACACATACACACGTGTAAATCTACAGTTGACACATAAACACGTGTAAATTTACTGTTGATACATAAACACGTGTAAATCTACAGTTGACACATACACACGTGTAAATCTACAGTTGACACATACACACGTGTAAATCTACTGTTGACACATACACACGTGTAAATTTACAGCTGACACATACACACGTGTAAATCTACTGTTGACACATACACACGTGTAAATCTACTGTTGACACATACACACGTGTAAATCTACAGTTGACACATACACACGTGTAAATCTACTGTTGACACATACACACGTGTAAATTTACAGTTGACACATACACACGTGTAAATCTGCAGTTGACACATACACACGTGTAAATCTACAGTTGACACATACACACGTGTAAATCTACAGTTGACACATACACACGTGTAAATCTACTGTTGACACATAAACACATGTAAATCTGCAGTTGACACATACACACGTGTAAATCTACTATTGACACATACACACGTGTAAATCTACTATTGACACATAAACACGTGTAAATCTACTATTGACACATACACACGTGTAAATCTACTGTTGACACATAAACACGTGTAAATCTACAGTTGACACATAAAAACGTGTAAATCTACAGTTGACACATAAACACATGTAAATCTACAGTTGACACATACACACGTGTAAATCTACAGTTGACACATACACGCGTGTAAATCTGCAGTTGAAACATACACACGTGTAAATCTACTGTTGACACATAAACAAGTGTAAATCCCATTACTTGTATCGTTTGATTCAAACATTGCGTTACTGTAACAAATGGGCTGGATACGAGTTATTTCGTCACCATAATTTGGCATCAATTGTTATTTCATGAAGTGTAACAGTAGAACAGATACTAGAGGGTACATTTTTATATCACGATCAACTAAACTTTCACTGGATTCAATGTACTTCTGGACATTTCTGGTGTGTAGTGATTGTTTCTACTGACTGATTTTCATTTCAATATATCAACAGCAACATCCAGATTTAGATAATTAATATTTCAGATTAGAGTATGTCTTTACATATTATAACGAGGGCATATGAAAGATAAATGATAGCCATTATCATAAGGATTTCCACAAGTACGTTAAGAATTCTCAGTTAGATTTACTCAAAGGTCGTTTAAAGAACTGAACAAAGGTATATCACTAGAACTGGTACGGCAATGTTGTTTCGACATATGGTACAATGGCCGACCGTCTGGACGAGTCTAGGTGTACTATAGATACTTACGGACGACAATCTCTCTACAGATAGTACAGACAGGTCCTAACTAACGTCTTGTTAAGTCGCTGGTATCCTGTATCTCGACTGTATGTGTTTAACTGCACAAAAGGCATGTGCTATAAGATGACAGAGTCTTTAAAGAATATTTAATTGTCTTAAATTGTTAAAAACCGTTCGTGGTATTTTAAGGCCGTTTTTTCTGATGGTACTACGGTGTCATGAACATATCATTTTTATGGAAACAATAAAGCTTGCCTCATTATAGAGTAGTCTACAGAATTTCAGATGTTTTTTTTCACGCGCACAGTACTTCATGGGGATTGTTCATACATATTTTATACTGTTACCTCTATTCAGTGTGTGATAATAAGTCAGTTGACATATTGACGAAATCGTGCGATCTCTCTCTCTCTCTCTGTTCCGTACTTGCTCGATTAGCCATTGATTACTCTGTGTTGGCCATATAAATGCCATGTATTTCGTTTTCGACTATACCGACCAGTAGTATTTTTATTAATGTACATTTTAATTTGTGTTTTCAGGACTCATGGACTGGAACGTAATTGGATTTAACCGGAAGCGTCGAACCGGAAGAATAATCCCAACAGGAAGTGTGTGTTTGGATGCGAGTTTGTTGTAGCATATCTAGGCAATCGATGTGTGATGTGATGGAAGACCGGGTCAGCAGACATTATGATATATAGCAGAGAGCAATGATAACGGTATCGCGGTCGAATCCAAGTTCCTTCTACATAAAGCCAATAGTAGCGACGAGAAGGGAGGTAACTTTTGATGAGGGTTTTAACAAGATACAAGTATGTTCAAATCCGCGTGTTTCGTCCGTTACGGAGAACTAGACGGACGTTCTGTCTCGTGTTATGTACAGTGTTGTTATTCGGATTATTCACATTGTTATCGGACATATTCAACACATCCGATAGGTATCGGACGTTTTCTATGGTACCATACAGCGGTAACTTAAGTGAACTGAGGCGACAATCATTAGTAATAGGAGTCCCAAAAGGAGTTCCGAAACATGCCCATCAACACATCATCGTCCAATCAAAGCAGTATAGTCATACTAAAATTCAAACTCTTCTTGGACACGGCAAACTGAGACAACAGTCGCTAGTAATAGCAGCCCCAAAAGGAGTTCCGAAACATGCTCATCAACACATCACCGTCAAACCAAATCAGTATAATCATACTGGAAGCATTCAACCTCTTATCGGATACGGCAAACCCTTGTCGCCAAATTCAACCCAGCAGCTGAAATTATGGCCGAATATATCACACGTAGTTCAGGGAGAAGTACATCACGTGAACATCACATCACTGGATAGTCGTCCACGTAACACATCAACAGTGTCTAAAGAAAACGCTCCTAAACCAAGTATTAATTCCAAACCAAAATCTAAATATTTGTCGTATAAAGACAATTTCTCCTACCCTCTTGATATCAATCTAGTGGCTTTGGTGAATGATTCTCTAAATGGACTAAAGTTCACACAACACAAACCAATCAACCCGCACAATTTTTGGTATCTCCATAAACCGTATAATTGTAATTTCAAATTGAAAAAGAATGCAAGCAAGAACGTGCTTGTGTTGGTGAAGTCGTTTGCTGGTAACGTGGCGCAAAGGGTAGCGCTGCGGAAGTTATGGCAGGCCACCAACGATTCCAATATGAGACGGGCATTCATGCTCGGATACAGCCGAACACACCAGCTTGCCGTGGACAACGAAAGCAGAAAATATCATGACATCATACAGGAAAACTTTGTCGATAATTATATGAACAATACATTTAAAACCATCATGGCGTATAATTGGGCGACAAGGTACTGTCGCCGCGCGCATGTCATTCTCTTCCTAGACGACGACTACCTCGTAAACATGACTGTCATGGCGACCCACGTCAGGGCCACGTACAGGAATCAGAGTTCTGGACTTTACGCTGGAACGCTAGCAAAACATGCCCCGCCATACCGGGACAAGAATGAACGATGGTTCCTAACCTACAAACAGTACCCGTATGACGAATTCCCGCCCTATGTGGGCGGTGGTGCTTATGTTGTGTCGTTTGATGTAGCCAAACGGTTTAAATTTGCTTTTCCATATGTGCAATATATGGGTATTGACGACGTATTTTTGGGTATTGTGGCTCGAAAATTGGATATAAACCCAAAGAATGACCCATATCTCGATAGCCATAGTAAAATCACTATCGCAAAGGAGTGTTCCCACAACGCTACCGAACTACTCCACGGAGTATGTCCACTGCGCATGGCCAAAAAGAAAACGGTTCGGGTGGTCAAACGAGCCAAACATAGACCGGTCAACGCAGTGATCTTTGTTATATTCTTCGGGCTAGCAATAAGTACCATTGTACTGTTGACATGTTGTTTATCTGAATAATTGAATCAGATTAAATCAGATTTGTTTAAAAATATTTATGATTGTACGGGTCCTTTTTCATAACAAGGGTAAAGTTTGCCTGGTCATTCGATTTCTAACACAACAGTGTTCGAATATATATAAACTGCAAACTGTCTGAAGGCTTTCCAGTAAGTAATGCTTTGATCAGAGTGGCATAGAAACAGATTTGAAGTAACAGGTATTTGGAGATTTGTTTAAGTGCATGCATGAATTCTCAGAGAATTGCTCCTCAATAAAATTTATAGATAGAAATACAAAGGTTTGTTACATAAACACATGGAAATGCTTAAAATTTCTACACAATATTTGTATAAATTCGGAAAAAGCATTTTGTATACATTAAGTTAGTGATACAACCTTTCACGGGATTTAATGTACTTCTATACGTTCCAGAAAGTTGTGTTTGTTTCCACGGACAGATTTACTTTTCCTAGTAACAGTTAATGTATATCAAAATAATTCATAAATAATAGAATTGGTTTTGGTTTAATTCAAACCCAAGTCGGAATATACATGTTACTCTCATTTGGAAATATTTCAATATTACGGTTTTGGTGTTTCATGTTAAGATTTTACTGAATAGTAAACACTCCATGGGCACTATGTAACAGGCGAATATATATATATATAAGCCTTCTCCCCAGGATTGATTACCAATTAGTGTTTAAACTTACATTATGTAACTGCTACGCCACGGACTTCACAAACGACATTTGATATATCTGGGTTTTGCTACTGGCGTTCAACAAGGGGGCCCGTTTCCTTCACTCTTTTGATCGCATTCATATTTATGAATATAAATTGGTGATTCCCTGAACGCCTTCATTTTGAAATAGCACCCTACTGACTATGTATGTATAGTAGTTATAGTCTGTTCTAGTGGAGTCACCGAAGCTACCTGTGTTTTACCTGTGTATGTTACGTATTATGTGTACAAATGTACAATTTGACAATAATATCATGTACAACATGTACATTGTATTGTGATCTAGTGAAGTATTTTATTGAATGCAATAACACAAACGATTCCGGGTCAGTTTCCATCGACTCTTTGTATGGCTTTTAACAGTCACAATTAGAAGTATGAAGTATGATGTAACAGTTGAACCTCGCTATCTCGAACTAGCGGAGTCATGACAAAAACTTCGAGATATCCTGATTTTTAAAATAGTAAGCTAAAGTGGCTCACAAATAAACCCTACCCATAATTTCATACCCTACTTTTACACTAGGGGAGGGGGCTTACTTGAGAATGAATATGGTACTAAACTTTAACACTAGGGGAGGGGGCTTACTTGAGAATGAATATGGTACTAAACTTTTACACTAGGGGAGGGGGCTTACTTGAGAATGAATATGGTACTACAGTTTTACACTAAGGGAGGGGAGGGGGCTTATTTGAGGATGAATATGGTACTAAACTTTTACACAGGGGAGGGGGCTTACTTGAGAATGAATATGGTACTACAGTTTTACACTAAGGGAGGGGAGGGGGCTTATTTGAGGATGAATATGGTACTAAACTTTTACACAGGGGAGGGGGCTTACTTGAGAATGAATATGGTACTACAGTTTTACACTAAGGGAGGGGAGGGGGCTTATTTGAGGATGAATATGGTACTAAACTTTTACACTAGGGGAGGGGGCTTACTTGAGAATGAATATGGTACTAAACTTTTACACTAGGGGAGGGGGCTTACTTGAGAATGAATATGGTACTACAGTTTTACACTAAGGGAGGGGAGGGGGCTTATTTGAGGATGAATATGGTACTAAACTTTTACACTAGGGGAGGGGGCTTACTTGAGAATGAATATGGTACTAAACTTTTACACTAGGGGAGGGGGCTTACTTGAGAATGAATATGGTACTACAGTTTTACACTAAGGGAGGGGAGGGGGCTTATTTGAGGATGAATATGGTACTAAACTTTTACACTAGGGGAGGGGGCTTACTTGAGAATGAATATGGTACTAAACTTTTACACAGGGGAGGGGGCTTACTTGAGAATGAATATGGTACTACAGTTTTACACTAAAGGGGGGGGGGGGGGGGGGGGGTATTTGAGGATATATATGGTAAAAAATATATGCATGTAGGCAACACATGTATGGACAATTGCGTTCATAAATCCGTAACATACAATGAACGTTGTCATATTACTCATATTACACGTCCTATACCCAGTTATCGTAAGACACTTGTCTTATTTTCGACAAATGACGATTGGATATCCGATAATCAAACGTTCAGTGCCGTACCTCTGAAAACAAATTTAAATATTGACATTTCTATTGGTCTCTATAATGTCAATATTGAATAAAGTTTATGTTCAGAGTAACGGCTATGTGTGTTTAACTATTGATTGTCGGCTAGTTTATACATTATTTCTCTCATTAGCTGCATTCAGATGTTTTACAGCGTCTTTTCGTTAATATGAATAAAAACAATTACAAACTAGAATTTCTTGGTCAACATCACCTACAGCACACACAAGATCTGAATAATTTATGTTTTAAAATGTTGAAGCTAGTTCAAGCACAATGAGTTGGGTTTTTTCCCCAATTTAATATCAAAGTACTTCAAGTCTGACGCAAGTTACGAAATTCTCCATTATTTCACATTTGATTTCTGTGTCTTCGAAAAGGGGTCCAGATAATTTATTTGGAAAATCTTGACATCACTGCAAATATCGCCACCAAAGGCATTTTGGTAAATGGAAAAAGATGTGTAAATATTTTAACACTGATCCCAGTGACCTAGACAGTAGGTTAAGGTCATGCATATGACCAAATGCAGTAGTCATTCATACAAACACCCTACAGACCCAATATCATGACCTCGAGCCTATTGGTTAATTAGAAAAAGTAAGTTAAAGATTTGACTTTGCTGACCTTGACCTTTGTGATAACAAATTGGTAGCTATTCATCCAAGCGTGCTATAGGCCCAATATAATAATCCTAGGCCTCTTGGTCATTGAGAAGTTTGTTGGAATATTTTGATTAATTTGATTCCCATGAACTTAAATGTGATCAAGGTAATTCATTTCCATAACATAGCCAATCACCTAGGCACCCAACATAATAATGAAATATCAGGAATCTACACCTTAAGAAGAAGACTTTCAGACGGTATTTTTCCTTCTGTCTCTGAAGGTTGCTACATAAAAAGCACTTTCTAAAAACATATTTGAGAGGTTTATTAGAGAATTCCACGAATTTTTTTTTTTTTTTTTTTTGTCCTTTGTAAATCTATTTCAAATCATTTTTCCATTCAGTTATTTTTAACGAAGTACATACCTAAGAAATATATAATACGTTAACAAACTGCATATGCCTTCACATTCTTTGGCGATTGAAGACAAGCCGATATAGAAATATTTAGCAGAATATGATATTGTGCAACTTGTAAGTCGACTACTGAAGAAAAGGGGGGACTTCTGAATTATATCTAAAAAATGGAGACCCATAGCATTACTAAATGTAGACTACAAAATAGTTTCTTCTGTAATATCAAATAGATTATAGATAATTCTAGATACTCTTATAAGTGAAAAAAAAATGGTTTATTAAGGGAAGGTACATTGGAGAATGTACTATATTGTTAGATAATTTATTGGATTGTTCAGGAAAACAAAATTTCCCGGGTTTACTACTTGTTATACACCTACCGAAACTTTTCATTCTCTAGAAACCAATTTTATATTCGAAAGATTGTAATTTTGTAATCTATGATTTTGGTCCGTCAAATATCAAGTGGATTAAAACGTTTTATAATGACAATAGATGTTGTGTCGTAAAGAATTGTTTGAAATGGAATGGAGTGTATTTGAATTTAAATCCATTTTATTGCATAAACGATACACAAAAGGTAAGACGCAAGTTATCACAACTTCCCAATGTTCTCTCCGTAATACAGTCATACATATATGTAAACCTAGCAATGGCCAAATGATAATCAGCATATAATAATTCTATTATTGTATCTTAAACAAAGCAGCAAAATAACAGGTAAAAGGAAACAGGAAAGAAGGAAAGAAAGAACGAACTAAGAAAGAAAGAAAGAACGAACTAAAGAAAGAAAGAAAGAAGAGTACGGGGGTGTTAGACAAGGAGGCTCAATAAGCCCTCACATTTTATTTTCGCGTAGAATTGTTGTACAGCAATTAGATATAGTCCTAATATAACTGGTATAAATAAATAAACCCCAAACAACCCCACAACAATTTTGTTCCCATCCGATTTGGTATAATGATAATATTAAAATAGGTAGAAGTTCTGTTTCCTACAGACATTAGTGTCCAAAAGGAGTTGTTTCTATTTATGATCTTGTAGTAAGGAACTATTTTGTTTTTTGGAACATTCACAGATAAACACGATATCAGATTACCAAGACGTTAAACTTGCCGTACACCAGATGTTGGTGACTTATACAGATACATATATGTACTTCTACATTACTGCTGTGTTCTGTATAATATCTAAATTCAAAGTTTGTTTCATAGAACAAAAAATTCACTTTACTCGAGGTGTTCCAGTTGTTTCGTAATATGCTTTATGCACGATTTCAGAACCTTAACAGATTAACGCAATACCGTGTGTGTCGAAAGAAGAGAGAGAAAGGGCTATTAGCATGCTCCACATCGGAGTAAGGCAACGTGAGGTTGCAGGACGGTTTGATTTGAGTGTAGTCAAAAGTTCAGACTGACAGATTTGGAAGAGTAATGTGATGATCTGGAGTGACATATCCGGTGGAAATCGAACCAGATTAGTCATTACTCCTGTCGTCGTTCCGTTTTTACGGCATCAAGGAGATGGGTCATTTTTACAGCATGATATTGCGACATCCCACACCAGTCACGTGACTTAGACGTTTTTACAGCAGAACAATGTCCAAGTTTTGGATTGACCTGATTTGAACCTAATCGAGCACACCAGGGATGTCCTTGGAAAACGAGTACGGGGTCGGCCAAGCTCTCCCTCAAACTTACAGGAAATGGCACAGGCGTTGACGGAGGGTGGAATGCCATCCCGGTTCACACTATTCAATTATATACAGGCTCTTATCTATGCCGGTTCAAACCTTGATAACATTTCTTTATTTGTTGAAAATACAAAAAAAAAATACTATTCATAATTGTCAAAAACATTCAATGTTAAAAAATAAAAGTTCTTGTGTGTCAAAAGCCGTCTTGGCAATTTTTGTTGAAGAATATAAGATAAGAAATGTATTTCTTTAACTCGTACTCCACTTTTGTCTTGCTGTTTCTCATCCACATTGTGTGTTGTATGCAATACAAAAAAAAGTATGTAATAATTATGTACTCGTCGGTCGTAAGGCCTACAGTCAATACATTTAATTAAATTGGTGAACTGGAGGTACTATTTGGGACGTGGCAGCAAGCAAGGCCTCCCTAAGTTTAACTTACATTCTATCACAGACTTTCACTAACTAGCTAGCCAGGGATACAAGAGGTAGACCAGCATCAACGACTGTGAACCGGGTGTATGGACGATTGGATCTTCTTATGACAATGACAAGGATTTTATTATCGTAAACTTACAGTTTAGAGAACTACAAGTTGATAATATACAGACACATCCCAGACTGTATGTTTGTGGCGGAACGTTAACATTTCATAACGTTTGGAAAAATGATTTGACGTCAAAATTGATAAACTTTTAAAACGACTATTTCCCCAGAGAGAAAGTAGCTACACTATGGACATAATCAGTAACCGTATACTCAAGTATTATGATGTTAAAAAAGCGTCAGGTCCTGACGGTATTAGCCACAGAATGCTACAATTACTTTCAAGTGAAATTTCTATACCACTTTCTTTTATATTCAATTATTCTTTGTCATCTTGTATATTTCCTGAGAGCTGGAAAATTGCTCATGTCATGCCTATATTTAAGGCCAATGATGCAAGCATTGTCTCCAATTACAGACCTATCTCGCTGCTAAGTTGTATAGGTAAACTTTTTGAGCGTGTAGTATATAAGCATATCTACAATTTTTTAATCGAAAACGACCTTATTTATAAGTATCAGTCTGGATTCCTACCAAATCACTCCACAACACATCAACTTATTGAAATATATCATTCAGTCATTTCTTCCTTAGAAAATTATGAACATTCTATCTTAATTTTTTGTGATTTTTCTAAGGCATTTGACCGCGTGTGGCACAAAGGCCTCTTACATAAACTCGACAATTATGGTATCTCTGGACCTCTTCTTCGTTGGGTGGCTAGTTATCTTTCAAAAAGAAAACAAGCTGTATTTATCAATGATTCACTTTCCTCTCTTAAGCCTATAAATGCTGGTGTCCCCCAAGGGTCAGTTCTTGGTCCACTTTTCTTTCTACTATAACATAAATGATATTTCCTGTAATCTTTCATCTCTATCTAGGCTTTTCGCTGACGATACTTCTCTATCCTACGCGTCATATGACCTCAACCTTATTGAGACGGAGGCTAAACGGGACTTATTAAAACTTGAAATTTGGTCCAATGAATGGCTTATGTCCTTTAATCCTAATAAAACCGAGGCCCTCGTAATATCAACTAGACAACTTCCTTTTGTTCCGTCCTTTACATTCGACAATACCCCGATCAAAATAACAAACCACCATAAACACCTAGGAGTCATTCTTTCTGATGATTGTAAGTGGAACGTACATGTTGAATCTATAGTCAATAAAGTAACTAAATATATAGCCACCCTCCGTAAATTAAAACTTATCTTAAACAGGAACACATTAGAAAAAATGTACCTTACATATATACGACCATTACTTGAATATGCATGTGAAGTATGGGACAACTGCGGTACAACAAACTCATTGTTATTAGAAAAGATAAATCTAGAGGCCGCAAGAATAGTCACAGGGCTGCCCATATTCACAAAAAAAGAGTTCTTATATCTGGAAACCGGTTGGCTACCCCTTTCGAAGAGAAGAGATGCTCGGAAACTTTCCTTATTCTATTCTATAGTAAATAATCTGGCACCTACTTTTCTTATCGACCTACTACCAATGTATATTGGCAACATAGCTCCTTATAATTTACGAAATGCAGATTTATTTAGGGAACAACACTTTCGTCTACAACTATCAAATAACTCCTTCTTTCCTTCTACTTCAAAACTTTGGAATGATTTACATAGCACTATCAGAAACTCGCCTACCTTAAGTTCCTTCAAATCTAATCTAAAAAAATCTATGACAGTAAACAATATATATGACAAGCATTTTATCAGTTATGGTCCTCGAAAACTAAATATTCTACACAACAGAATAAGAAATCGAGCAAGTGCACTAAGCTATGATCTTTTTAGAGCCAATCTCGTTGATTCACCTGCTTGCCAATGTGGACATCCCTGTGAAGATTCCTATCATTTTTTCCTTAACTGTCCCCTGTATAACAACTTAAGAGGAACTCTTATTGCTGATTTAACCTGGTACGGTCCTGTTAATGTAAATATACTTTGCAATGGTGACACGAATATCTCCTCAACTGACAATATAAAAATGTGCAAAACTTCTTGAGTAGGTCGGGAAGATTCGACTAATCATCACTTCCTACCCCCCCCCCCCCCCCCCCCCCCTTCTTTTCATACTATTTTCCTATAATAAAAAAACTTAATCCAAAATGCTCCATTTATCCAGATAATATATAAAGGTGCAGTCATTTAACTTTATATGTACCTATCTCCTCCTCCTTCCCGCCACCCCCCTCTCTCTCTCTCTCTCTCTCTCTCTCTCTCTCTCTCTCTCTCTCTCTCCTCATTATATTTTCGTTTCTTTATCGAATTTCGGAATATTTGTATATGCCATCATGTGCCTATGTTATTGTTTATTATTTTGTTATTATTATGGGAGAAGTCGTTTATAAGTTGGAAAAACTTGCTGACTAATCCCTTTGTCATTATTATATGTCAATAAAATATGTTTAAACTAAACTATTATGAGTAAAACATGTTGAGACTGTTTTTGGTTTAACTCGCTATAAATCAGCATCCTATTAATGTTTGTTAAACATGCGCATTATTTTAAATTTATAATTATTAAAAACGGGCTGTATGTTCTATATATGTATGGCATGTTGTAAAATGTTCAATAATTGACAGTCCGTAACACTAATAGATTGGACGCCCGGAATATATCGCATTCATATGGAGATTCTAGGTTAACAACAATATTCATTTAGTTTAAATTATTTTATCCGTTGGCACATTTTTACCGTATGTGAAATGTATTTGAAATAAATATGTGTGAAATGTAGTGTTGCTTAATAGATACAAGAGTTTAAAAGGCATTGTTTTATACTGCTAGATTTACCTACAACCTCGTCAATGTCATAATTATGTTGATAGCTAACATAATGACCTGAAAGTATTAAGAGATTGCAGCGGAAATATTTCGGAGAAAACAAATCTCCGGAAGCTTTATTGTGTATATTATCTGGAAATTTTAGTTTGTTTTCAGCTGTGAGTTGCGAAGCGGTTACATCCGGTTTACAATCATTTCCACAAATTCTACTCATATTTTCCGCCAAGCGAAAGACCATATTAAAGCCCGACTGGTTATCCGATTGATTTCCGGCAATTCTCACTATAGGTATAATCTGTCTCATTTCCGTGTATATCAATTATAAGTTTAACATACTGTTCCACAAGGTTTCAGGGAAAATATCGTTGCACGTGTAAATATGAGTCAGTGAGAAATTTCTAGAACTCCTGTCGAATCTAGCAATATCTACAATAAATTATTGCCTGTTTTGTTCTTATTGCAACTATGGAATTAGAGCCAATCATAGAGGCAGGAGTTTCAACCAGACGTGCGTTATGTTCTGTAAAACAAAATGACTTGTTCGGCTAATTTGAAGTGATGGTAATATATGTTTTATAATAAAACGCCATTAACGTATTTTAAGAAAAACCTATAACTAAAACATCGACAGTTTAACTGTACTTTGAGATGCGTGGATCAATTACATGCAATTCTTGTATAATTCGCCTACAGATAAGTTTTCACAATTTTAGTCCGATTCTCCAAAACCATTTTTACCTTTGATGAATATCTCGTACAGATAACAAATACATTTGTACGATATCTTTCACATTAGCGGTTAAAAAAAAAAAGTCTATTGCTAAGTATCTCAATTTGTTTTTACAGTGATTTTCAAATTTTCGACAACAATTTCAGTGCTAAATTTAAGAGGTGGGGAATTGGTGGGGACTGACGTTTCTGCATTAAACGCCAATACCAATACCATCTTTCAGGTCCGTGCAAGTACCGAAATTTAATTTCTCATGCATCGATTGTTCGACTTTGTTGTCCGAATCCTTCAGAAATATTTCGACCCCCCCCCCCCCCCCGTTTTTTTTCACTTTGACACGATTTATGATTCTCAGTTCAGAGTTATAATGCTTGATGAAAGCGTGGCCATTTTTTACAAACGATGTCGACTTATTACCTGACGAATGCCTGCAAGTAAGGATCTTAGTTCTTTAGTGAACTTTTAAAGGATTGTACAGAAATGTTCTCAGTTACCGGTCAGCAAGGGCCAATCGTGTGGCTATATATATCCCCAATAATCATCAAGTCATCTGACCACATCATAGTGAAGAAATGAAAAGGTAAAGCATCCACTATCCATGATAACATATGCCTTTCATGATAAGACATTTAACATTACCATATTGGATGTCAAGTGACCGCTATCTGCTGTTATGGTTGTAACCTTGGGCAAGGCACTTCACCCTATTTGATGCGACAGGCCTCCATGTGTATTGTTCAGTGAGGTAGTCACTAACTACTACAAGAAGACCCCGCCTCAAAATGACCTTGTCTGTTGACAGGGCGATAAACCAAGCAAACAAACAGACCACCATGTCAACATTAACTCGCTTCCCAACTCACAGCTGAAGGTTATCTCAAATTATACACTGTGTATTTGCACATTTCTTGCTTTTGTACTAGCCAGTGCGACTGGACGACCTCTGTTCCAGAGAAAGATGCATCAATTTTATAGAGATTGATCGTCATGCGTAAACAACCTTAGCAGTACTCCTAGTGTCTCACATCAACATACCAGGTAAAGTGAGGACAATGTTTACTTAATCACATACATAACAGCACTGCAGGGTTCATACAGATTATGTGAAACCAAATTCAAGGCCTTTTCAAGGCTTTTTCAATGTCTTAATTAAATATTCAAGGCCCATTTTACCCATTTTCTAAGTCATCATGAGAGGGAACAAGAGAACAAAAAGGCAACTTATTACTATCAACTTGATCAAAATAAAATTTGATACGGTAATTATTTACATCTGTACGAGAGGCAGCATAAACAAAGTTGAAACCAAATTATCAGTGGCCAGGGTTTCACTTATCCTAATGAAAACTTGATATTCAAGGCTTTTTCAAGGCTGTAAACCAATTTTCAAGGTTTTTCAAGGCCCAGAATGAAATTCAAGGCTTTTCAAGCCCCAAGGTGAAATTCAAGGCTTTCTCAAGGCCCGTGCTAATCCTGCACTGGAAATGTCCAGCTACCTGGGATCAGTTCAATCAATATTCCTTAAATTCGTGGAATTTCTTACATTTAAAATTTCCCATAGGAAATCATTACAGAATTTAAGAGAGGTTTCCTAACTAAGATTTTCCTTAATTTCTATAATGCTTTCTTATGGAAAATTGTCATGATATCCCTAACATCACTGACAAGTCCTAGGACAATACAGCTGTATGATGTCCGTAACATCACTGATGAGTCCTAGAAGGACGATACAGCTGTATGATGTCCCTAACATCACTGATGAGTCCTAGAAGGACAATACAGCTGTATGATGTCCCTAACATCACTGACAAGTCCTAGAAGGACAATACAGCTGTGTGATGTCCCTAACATCACTGACAAGTCCTAGAAGGACAATACAGCTGTATGATGTCCCTAACATCACTGACAAGTCCTAGAAGGACAATACAGCTGTGTGATGTCCCTAACATCACTGACAAGTCCTAGAAGGATAATACAGCTGTGTGATGTCCCTAACATCACTGACGAGTCCTAGAAGGACCATGCAGCTGTGTGATGTCCCTAACATTACTAACGAGTCCAAGCAGGACAATACAGCTGTGTGATGTCCCTAACATCACTGACAAGTCCTAGAAGGACAATACAGCTGTGTGATGCCCCTAACATCACTAACAAGTCCTAGAGGCACAAAATAACTGTATGATGTCCCTAACATCACTGATGAGTCCTAGAAGGACGATACAGCTGTATGATGTCCCTAACATCACTAACGAGTCCTAGAAGGATGATACGACTGTATGATGAGGCTTTGTATTCAATATTTGGGGTATACAGGTACTGTATCGATTACTAAATTCATATTTACAGGTATGTTACACCTGTGTGAGGTTTACAACAATAACATTCTAAGTACAGATTAAATTGCATGGTTATTTATTTAGAAAAATGATACAAATACAAATGTAAAACTAAAGCTTCATACTACAATTGTTAGAATTTAGTTAATTGTTACAATTAGATATAAATGGTAGGAAAAAACACTGCCCTTAGTATATCAAATTCGGGCTAGGTAAACTAAAAGTATTACTCTCGTAACAGATCTGCTGCTTTTTGATTTTATTAAATCTTTTCAATAAACAAGACAAAATATATCACAATATACATAGATAATTAAGTTATAATATATACATCAAACATTGCACAATTACATCATTACACTAACATAATTATTCACATATAAATTGCAATCATTATAAAAATGACACAAACTTTTAAACATGCTGAATGAGCTACCTAGTGAACGGTAGCCAAAACAAGGGGAGGTAAGTAAATAGAGGTACATGTAATATTATATTGTCCTGATTCTTTTGTTTTTGTTTTTCTGTCTTGTTCCCATTGCTTAGACTTATTAGTGAAATCACAAAAATCAGTAACATCATAATAATAATGATAAAAAAAACCAAATGAAACTTTATTGAAAACTGAAAATGACATTAACATCCGTTATCGTGACCAATCTGAAATAGATGTTAAAAGTAACGGATTGTTTTCCCGTTTCTATTTTAGGGTATAAGGTGTTATCAAAACATAAGGTTAACTTCACATGCATTATTGCATGGTGACCATGATGATTTAGAGTAATGAATCTGCGGGCCTGTTTTATCCAATGATAATCAAGTCAGATATTGCCATATAACGAGATGATTATGGATGTTACAGGACAGTGATCCTGTAACCGTTACATTTTTTTTATCATTATTTTTTTTAAAAACATTGTTGGTAAATGAGTGCATAATGTTTAAACTATAATTCAAAAATTCAATTAATTATTAAGCAAATTTGGATTTTGAAAAATGAAAATGAAAAGAAATTAAGATTTTCTCACACCAAACATGGTGTTAGTAACAAATACAACACTGGCAACTTCACACTTATAATTTTCATTTCTGATCAAGTCTGATCAAGTCTGATCATAGAAATATAATAAACAATACCCCATGGATACCATATCACATACATTATCACAGAATGTCTAAGAGATACAACACCTTGGAATTAGTCAAAGGTCTTCTGTATTACAGAAACATCAATCGTACATATACATAGACTTTATAAATCTATTTTACAACAATTGCGAATCAGGTAGTCTATACAAAGAGGCCACAGCAAGAATACTGAAGTTTTGATAATAAAGTTATATCACTTCTGTTTGACGGCATGGTTAGATTACAGGGTACATAATAACAAAACAAAACAAAATGTGTTAAGTATGAATTTTACCTGAGTCAAGGTAATTCTCTTCTTTACCCTTCTGCATAACATTTCAACTTCACAAGAGAATTAAGGTCTCAAATGATAACTAACAACAAGAGGCCTAATAGGCATGTATCAGAAATATTTTGAGCAACCAAAAAGGGAGACAATCATGAGAAGATCTTTTCAGTTTCTTATTTCTACATTAAAGATAAAAATTTAACTGTCTCATTTTCATTCAAGATGAAGACTGATGTCTGTAACATAATGGTACCATTTTGCTGAAAAGATAGATGTTTGCAGTATTTCTAGTAGTGCTAAAAGTTCACAGCTTGTAGTATTTTCTTCTGCAATAATTTTTGGCAGCATTTACAACTTTGGTGTCGATTAAAGTCTGAGTATTTTTGTTGTTGTTGTTGTGAAGATGGTTAAAGCATTTAAGTGTGTAGAGAGATACAAGTTTGCAATACTTTCAGCTTTGGTAAAGATTGAAATTTTAATCATTTCCAGTTTTAGCAAACATTGAAGTTTGCGTCACTTTTAGCTCTGGTGAAGTTTGAAATATGCGTCATTTTCAGCTGTGATGTAGATGGAAGTTTGCAGCATTTTTTTCTGTAACTATTTTGACAACTTTTTCTGGCCGTCCACTCAAGCTCTTGGAGTAGGTGTCTAGGTTGACTCCCACACCTTTCAGACTGTTATAGTGCTCACTGGTCAGCTGATTCTTGGCACAAAGAGCCTACAATGGAAAAGATACAGGACATTAAATCTTACTCAACATCCAAAGTACACAGCCATGGCTTTTTAAAATAAAGATTTGGTACAGAGTAAAGTCGTATTGTTCAACTTTCATGGTTTGAAAGGAGATTACAAGAATATAATTATTTATCACTACTGATCATAACTGCCATGAAGAAAATACAATTTTATATACAACATGTCGCATGCCATCCAAAGCAATTAGGATAAGTGTATTGCCCAGGACACAACCACGACAGCACAGAATGGCCTGTAAATTGAATCATCATACTTCAAAATAAATAGAATTCAAGCAGTACTTGGTAGGCCATTGGACAGGCCCCTGGGACCTTTTCTGAAGCTTTAAAAACATCATGTGTAGATTTTTGTTTGTGGATAAAATGTATTGTTCCTGTAATAGATCCTTTATATGTGATATCAATAAGAACTCAAACCTCATTATCTCAAACTCACTAATAACTTCAAGACCCTGCTTAACTTGAAGTGAACATTCAGTTTTAGACAGTAAAATTCTACACAAAATATACTTGGTTATCTTGAACAGTGTTCCATGGCCCCCGGCGTGAAAATGAGATTAGACTGAACATTATATGTACAGAGTTAGTAAAGAATAACAATGATATATCACCTGTAGTTGGTAAACAATTACAATGATATCACCTGTAGTTGGTAAACAATAACAATGATATATCACCTGTAAACAATAACAATGATATATCACCTGTAAACAATAACAATGATATCACCTGTAAACAATAACAATGATATCACCTGTAAACAATAACAATGATATATCACCTGTAAACAATAACAATGATATATCACCTGTAAACAATAACAATGATATATCACCTGTAAACAATAACAATGATATATCACCTGTAAACAATAACAATGATATATCACCTGTAAACAATAACAATGATATCACCTGTAAACAATAACAATGATATCACCTGTAGTTGGTAAACAATAACAATGATATATCACCCGTAGTTGGTAAACAATAACAATGATATCACCTGTAAACAATAACAATGATATATCACCTGTAAACAATAACAATGATATATCACCTGTAAACAATAACAATGATATATCACCCGTAGTTGGTAAACAATAACAATGATATATCACCTGTAGTTTACACTGCTGGTCTGTTATCCACTGTCTGTTGCTCTCCTCAGCCTTGGCATACTCCAGGGCAAGTTTGTGTTTCCTTTGGTCCCTGAGGAGAGTGAAAGGATTTATGATAATACAATATAATATAATGTATAATATAATATAATATAATTTGCATATCTGCTAAGAATTTGATATCTACATTTGTATATGGTGTAAACTGGTGATGTGCGTGGTATTAATAAAGTGTAGGCTTTAGTTGACACCAGGATGGGGGGACGGGGGTTGGGATGTACGAGGGGTGTTCCAAAAATAATGTCACTTGCATCGGTGCTCATATAGCGGAAGTGCTTTTGTTCATTTTAATTTGCTCTGCCCTTCAAAATACTCTCCGCCAGCCAGAACACACCTTTTTAGCCGGTCAATCCATTTTTGGAAGCATTTTTCATACTCTTCAATGGGTACACCCATCAGACACTGATAAACAGCAGATCAAAGGGCATTTCTCGAATTGTATCTCCTTCCAAAAGTCGGACATACTTAAGTCCTGTTTTGGGGCGGCGACTTTTGTAGTAGTTCTTCAACTTTCTCAGAACAACGTTTTTATAGAACTTGCCTGTGACCGTTCTGCCTTTTGGCACCGGGATTTCATTTGAATAGCTGGACCCTTATTAGTGAAAAAAATAGCATACAAAACCTTCTTTACCGTTCGTATTCGTTTGGCAATACTTGGGTGTCTGGCATTTTTAGTGGCCCATATTCGGTTGGCAACCTTCCGCTTTGGTTCAAAATAATACACCCAGGTCTCATCACCAGTGACTATATTATCAAAAGCCTTTTTACTATATTTTGGGTACATTTTGAGAAGTTTTTTTGCCATTGTTACACGCGTCTTCTTTTGCTCATCCGTTAACAAATGGGGTATCCATCTTGCATTTATCTTTCTCACTTATAGGTGTTTCTTCAAAATTGCATGAACTCTTGCTAACGACAAGTTTGTCATTCGAGCCAATTGTCTTACGGTGAATCGAGCATCAGTTTTGAGGATATTTCGGATTTTTTCTATGTTACCTTTGGTCGTAGTTGTTGCAGGAAGACCTGGGTGAGCAGCATCTTTCAGTTGCTGCTGCCCAGCACTAAATTTACCTACCCACCTACAAACAGTCCTGTGAGACATTTGGCCCTCCCCATAAATGTCACACACCTCGCGGTGAATATCTACAGCCTTTATGCCGAGTAATGACCTACCTTTTATATAGGCCCTAATTTCAAGAACATTTTCAGCTCGTTTTCCTGTCATTTTGTGTCTAGCCTAACGAATAGGCTATGATACGATGTACACTGTACCGAGGCCAGTGAACGTGTGGACGAGATATTTACCTGTGTCACGAGCCAGTGATCACTCAATCGACACGAGGTGGTTTTGTGCATAAATTGCACGATTTCCACGAAATAAAGCACAGATGACATTATCTATGGAACACCCCTCGTACTGATAGCAAGAAGGCTGGCACACGGCTGAGCGGTAGTTGACCATTAAGGTCATTGGAACTGTCACTGATGAGTTGACCTTTAAGGTCATTGGAGCTGTCACTGTTACAGGGCTAGTCTCATGCAGGTACACCTACAAGTAATAAGTAGGGGGAGACCATTGGGGAGACCATTGTGTGGTTTGGGAGTGAAGGGAGTGAACTCACAGAGTGTGTTAAGGGCAGTCTCTAGTATTCTTGTCTGATGTGTATTAACTAAGGGTTTCTCTATCGCATTGTTTTGAACTATGCAGACCATGATGTTGTATATAAAGAGTAAAATAAACTTGTAAATAGAACTTTATTGTTTATCGATGTATTCTGGAAACCGCCTCCACATCACATCACAATTTAAAGACATGCATGGAAAAAAACCTCCAAACCAAATATTCCATTATAAAGAATTACATGCAGAACATTTTTAACTACTTTTTTTAAATACACAATTAACCATACTAATGAGATTATCTCAAATAGAGAGAAATTTTTATCAGAATGTAATATTGGTCCCCTCAATATGATTTTTTTTTTACTATATTTTGTAATTCACACCGTATGTACAACCACATCAAAACAATTATAAAACAATTTTCTATTTTATTTTGATTCAAGACTTACTTCTCCATTGTAAATTTGTGTTTCAAGGCATCTACTTCCAGTTTTTGTTCTGAAATAAATAACACAACAATGATATGTTTATGTGTAGGAAAAAAGGTACAGTACATAGTGTTTATTTTCTATGAATAACAAGGGCAGAGATTGCAATTTCCCAGCGTTCTCCCCTAAAAAAACCCAAAAAAACATGGGCCAGAAAAGTCACTTGATTTATGATTTTATAGAGATAGTTAATTCTTCTTTATTTTCAAAACATAATAACAACAAAAATATCTTAACCAATGTCTAGTATACAGATTGAAGACTGAAGGGTTTAATTATGGTTCTAGCAACTTTAAATTTCAAGAAATTGACAGAGTTATTACAAGTCAACTGGATTGAATATCAGGCGAATTCAATATGAATTCTCTCCAACGATGGTTTAAGTAACAGATTATGTAATATACAGATATCAAATTGGTTTATCAGATTTGAAATGAAATTATACAAATCCAACAATTAAGGGGAGGTAACTCATTCTATATACATTAACATATATCACACAATACAAATACAGCTATTATTTGATTATTATAAACATTTCATATCAACAACATGTCTGCCAGTTATTGACAGACATTGATGAAAAGTCCCTGGTTCTAAAGGAAATTGTTAATAGAATGCGAAATGCATTAGAGAATTTTTTTCCTTCCTAAGGGAGACAATCTGAAATGTGTCTACACTTACGTAGTTCTTTCCGTGATTTCTCACTCTCTAGTTTCATGTCAGTGAGCACTTGGTTCTGTTCCTCCTTTTCATACTAAAATGTATAACACAAATTCCAGGTAAAGGTCCTTCGATAACCAGGTTTGGACCAATAGGGGCTTACATAGGAAAAGTCTGTAATCAACCTATGAATATTCATATTCAAAATTAATGTTCCTTTTCATCAAAAAGGTAAATAATGGTTTTAACAAATATTTTAAACGACTTCAGAGCTACCAATCCTAATCAAATGAAGCAAAATACATATCATTTGTCAAAGGAATCGAAACATAAAAAACATAAAACTAAGAAACACTGTGTTTCAGAAGTATCAACTTACATTGATTTTGAGGTTGGTTCTTGTTTCTACAGCATTGTCGTGGAGTTGTTGAAGTTTGGCATGTGCATGGTAACCACGATATATCACCTTGGTGATTGTGTAACCAATACTTTTACTCCGCTCCATCAACTGTATGTAGTTCTCCAAATTATTTAACTCCCCGGCCTTCTCCATGAATTCTATATACCTAAAATCAAACAAAACTGCGGTATGTGAGAAACATAGATATTTTGTTTATACCTAACTTCATTTCAATGGAATCTCAGCAAAATTTCATTGGAACAAATTAAAGGTTTCATAAGTAAGGTAACATGGTAGTTACATGGTACATTAGAGGGGTACAGCTGTATAGACAGTGTAAAACAGTCTACTAAAGACATGAAGGTGGCCAATAACGTAACATTTTATATTTTCTTCAATAAAGGGACAAGTAAGGACACATCTTACTACCACAACTACACATCCTACTACCATAAATACACTACTACCATATTCTAGATTAAGCAACAACATGACATCATTTTGGCACTATGTTGATCTACATTACATACATGTTTTACACAACCCAGAAAACCTGTGATATAATTCAGCAACCATCATATATGGATGTTGTTCCTTTTACTGGTAAAATGATTATGTAACACAGATGGCATTCATATTAGCAATAAATACGATCTGATGACCACTCAGTAGTTAAGTACGTCTGCACTGTGGATAACTTACGTATAGAGTGATCCAAAGGCGACCACATCGGCACACACACAGCTGAAACAATAAAACGAGAACAATGAGCATAGTCATTGAGATTATAGAGCTACACAACAATTATAATACCTACTTATCTCCCCTTAATAAGGCAAAGACTGTAATGATTTACAGCTAAAATACGATAAAATGTATGATAATTGCTTAATATCCATTGTAATGTTATTGTAATGTTATTGTAATATTATTTCAATTGATTGTAATGTTATTGTAATGTTATTGTAATATTATTGTAATGTTATTGTAATGTTATTGTAATATTATTGTAATGTTATTGTAATATTATTTCAATTGATTGTAATGTTATTGTAATGTTATTGTAATATTATTGTAATGTTATTGTAATGTTATTGTAATATTATTTCAATTGATTGTAATGTTATTGTAATGTTATTGTAATATTATTGTAATGTTATTGTAATGTTATTGTAATATTATTGTAATGTTATTGTAATATTATTTCAATTGATTGTAATGTTATTGTAATGTTATTGTAATATTATTGTAATGTTATTGTAATGTTATTGTAATATTATTTCAATTGATTGTAATGTTATTGTAATGTTATTGTTATGTTATTGTAATATTATTGTAATGTTATTGTAATGTTATTGTAATATTATTGTAATGTTATTGTAATATTATTTCAATTGATTGTAATGCTATTGTAATGTTATTGTAATGTTACTGTAATATTATTGTAATGTTATTATAATATTATTGTAATATTATTGTAATGTTATTGTAATGTTATTGTAATATTATTGTAATGTTATTGTAATATTATTGTAATGTTATTGTAATGTTATTGCAATATTATTGTAATGTTATTGTAATATTATTGTAATATTATTGTAATGCCATTGTAATGTTATTGTAATGTTATTGTAATGCTATTGTAATATTATTGTAATGTTATTGTAATATTATTGTAATGCTATTGTAATATTACTGTAATGTTATTGTAATGTTATTGTAATGTTATTGTAATGTTATTGTAATATTATTGTAATGCTATTGTAATATTACTGTAATGTTATTGTAATGTTATTGTAATATTATTGTAATGTTATTGTAATGTTATTGTAACATTATTGTAATGTTATTGTAATATTATTGTAATATTATTGTAATGTTATTGTAATATTATTGTAATGTTATTGTAATATTATTGTAATGTTATTGTAATGCTATTGTAATGTCATTGTAATGTTATTGTAATATTATTGTAATGTTATTGTAATTGATTGTAATGTTATTGTAATATTATTGTAATGTTATTGTAATGTTATTGTTATGTTAGTGTAATGTTATTGTAATTGATTGTAATATCTATTGTAATGTTATTGTAATATTATTGTAATGTTAGTGTAATGTTATTGTAATGTTATTGTAATGTTATTGTAATTGATCGTAATGTTATTGTAATGTTATTGTAATATTACTGTAATGTTATTGTAATATTATTGTAATGTTATTGTAATGTTATTGTAATATTATTGTAATGTTATTGTAATGTTATTGTAATGTTAGTGTAATGTTATTGTAATTGATCGTAATGTTATTGTAATGTTATTGTAATATTATTGTAATGTTATTGTAATGTTATTGTAATGTTATTGTAATATTATTGTAATGTTATTGTAATATTATTGTAATGTTATTGTAATGTTATTGTAATGTTATTGTAATATTATTGTAATGTTATTGTAATGTTATTGTAATATTATTGTAATGTTATTGTAATGTTATTGTAATTGATCGTAATGTTATTGTAATGTTATTGTAATATCTATTGTAATATTATTGTAATGTTATTGTAATATTATTGTAATGTTATTGTAATGTTATTGTAATGTTATTGTAATTGATCGTAATGTTATTGTAATATTATTGTAATATTATTGTAATGTTATTGTAATATTATTGTAATGTTATTGTAATATTATTGTAATGTTATTGTAATGTTATTGTAATGTTAGTGTAATGTTATTGTAATTGATCGTAATGTTATTGTAATGTTATTGTAATATTATTGTAATGTTATTGTAATGTTATTGTAATGTTATTGTAATGCTATTGTAATGTTATTGTAATATTATTGTAATGTTATTGTAATGTTATTGTAATGCTATTGTAATGTTATTGTAATGTTATTGTAATGCTATTGTAATGTTATTGTAATATTATTGTAATATTATTGTAATGCTATTGTAATGCTATTGTAATGTTATTGTAATGTTATTGTAATTGATCGTAATGTTATTGTAATATTATTGTAATGTTATTGTAATATTATTGTAATATTATTGTAATGCTATTGTAATGTTATTGTAATGTTATTGTAATGTTATTGTAATTGATCGTGATGTTATTGTAATGCTATTGTAATGCTATTGTAATGCTATTGTAATTGATCGTAATGTTATTGTAATGTTATTGTAATATTATTGCAATCTGATATAGGATACTCACTTTATAAAATCTGCTATAGGATCTTTAGTGGCATTCAACTGTCAAAGAATACAATAGCCATAAAGTATAAACTGTTTGATCATTAATAACATATTCTGGTATGAACTGAGTTACCAGGGAATACAAACATTCCTGCCTGTTATCAACAGGCTCTGTTAAACATTAAATGTGAGAAGTCACTGTGATGTATCATCGGGTCATAGCTCTTAAAATCCAGAACCAAAGACTGCAATGTTATGATGAAATTGTCAAAAAAAATCAAATGTTTTTAATTTGTTTTGATAAATGATGATATAAAGAATGAAAGAGGAAATTATTACAGCAATTTGATCTGGTCAGTTCATGACAATATTGGAGTGATTGTTTGTTTTTGTTTAACATCCTATTAACAGCCAGGGTCATTTAAGGACGTGCCAGGTTTTGGTGGTGGAGGAAAGCCGGAATACCCGGAGAAAAACCACCAGCCTACGGTCAATACCTGGCAACTGCCCCACGTAGGTTTCGAACTCGCAACCCAGAGGTGGAGGGCTAGTGATAAAGTGTCAGGACACCTTAACCACTCGGCCACCGCAGCCCCGGTATATTGGAGTGACTTGTTATAATCAGGTAAATTAATTGACACTGAAACACTGTATATTCACTATATCAGATTTTATATCAATCACTCACCATTGTATCTATGTCTCTCAGTTCAAAACACAGCATGAGTTTGACTTTAATGGCAGCATCATCCTTCAATCTGACTTCATCCACCTATAGAAAGATACATTACAATGGTTACCTCCCCTTGTTAGATTACAATGGTTACCTCCCCTTGTCAAACTACAGTGGTTACCAATCTTGTCAGATTACAATGGTTACCTCCCCTTGACAGATAACAATTGTTACCTCTCATTTCAATGATTACCTCCCCTTATCAGATAACAATGATTACCGGTACCTATCCTTGGCAGATTACACTAGTTACCTCCCCTTGTTAGATTACACTAGTTACCTCCCCTTGTCAGATTACAATAATTACCTTCCCTTGTTAGATTACACTAGTTACCTCCCCTTGTCAGATTACACTGGTTACCCTTCTTGTCAGATTACACTAGTTACCTCCCCTTGTCAGATTACAATGGTTACCTCCCCTTGTCAGATTACAATAGTTACCTCCCCTTGTTAGATTACACTAGTTACCTCCCCTTGTCAGATTACAATGGTTACCTCCCCTTGTAAGATTACACTAGTTACCTCCCCTTGTCATATTACAATGGTTACCTCCACTTGTCAGATTACAATAGTTACCTCCCCTTGTCATATTACAATGGTTACCTCCCCTTGTCAGATTACAATAGTTACCTCCCCTTGTCATATTACAATAGTTACCTCCCCTTGTTATATTACACCAGGTTTCCTCTCCTTGTCAGAGTACAATGTTATAACACAATGGTTACCAACCTTGCCAAATTATAGTGGTTACCTCTCATTAAAATTGTTACCTCCACTTAACATATAACAATGGTTACCTCCCCTTGTCTTATTACAATGGTTGCCTCCCCTTGTCTGATTATAATGATTACCTCATTTACCACAAGCCCAATTCCAACATAGGGTGTTTAGTGAAAAGATGTGCCTGGACATATGATTTATTATTGAAATACAACTTGAAGCATTGTAACTCCCATGATACCTACGTTGTAATACAACTGGTCAGGAATAACCTTGAGTACATCAAAGTTCTGAATGCCTGGTACCACACGAGTTTTGTTGTTGGGGTCTGTACCATGCCATGAAAATGTGTGTAGCCTGAAAAATCAATTTAGATTGTTTGAATAATGGCCTTATTATATACAGATATTACAAGAATACAAATTACAACCTGTATTAAAAACACAACCAGTCCTTCATTGAATGATGTAACAAAAACTGTGGATGCCAAATTAAAACCCTTCATAAAATATTAATATGATTCTGTAAGACACAAAGGCAGTACATGTAATAAGTTTTCTGTCATTTGAGACTGAAGCAAGTTATATTAACGTATATTAATATCTCTTGTTGGCCAGGGTGGAAGCGCAGGAGGGGTCTTACTGTGGGAGGAAACTGGAGTACCCTGGGAAAACCCACGGGGTCGGGCAGGTGACCCCATACCTTTCCACGTACGATCGGGGAATCAAACCCCGGCCACCTCGGGGAAAGGCCAGTGTGTTATTACCACTGTACCAATGGACCAGCCATTTTGTTATCATTTCCCTACTTTCCATGGAATGACATATTGCAGACATCATTAATTACTTGAACTATTTTGAAACTGAAGCCAAAGAATTTTCATGTCTTGAGAAGCATGTGATTGTTTAAAGGAAGTGATGTTAATGATATGGGTTCTAGGGTATCTTTATATTTGTTTTTTACTACGCAATATTTATGATGAAATGCCTTGATTTCGAAGTACATTTTTTGTAGTTAAATATACTCAATAATTGCTTCAGCAATAATAATTTTATCACCTTATTTTGGAGACCTGTCACATGTTTACCACCCTGTTTGTTCATTACCAGTTGTATACATAACAGAGTGTTGATTCCGTCAGTACATCAAAAAGGCATACATTTTGTGGGTAGAAATTAAATGAGAAAAGAAGACTTTTATTTCATTAATTATACTGCGAGTTACTTTACAGATCTGGTATTGACACAAAGCTTATAATTTCGGAAAACCGGTAAAAATAGAAATTACTAAATATTTTCACGCAGACAAAAACTGAGGGAAAATACAAAGTAATCCATCTCTAAGTATGTATTAATCAAACAAACCATAAATATTTTAAACAAACCACAAATATTATAAACAAACCAAAAATATTATAAACAAACCAAATATATTGTTTTCTCAATGAAATCATGAAATACTACAAATACTACACTTGTTAGGTTGAATACAGTACTTACAGCCCTACGTTGGCAGGAGTTAAAAGGAAAAGATTGAATACCCAGCGTTAGTTTGCCTGAGGAGTGAAAAGGGCTGGGTTGAATACCTATCATTCACTTGCCTGAGGAGTGAAAAGGGTTGGGTTGAATACCTATCATTCACTTGCCTGAGGAGTGAAAAGGTTGGGTTGAATAAAGTACATATCATTCGTTTGCCTGAGGAGTGAAAAGGGCTGGGTTGAATACCTATCATTCACTTGCCTGAGGAGTGAAAAGGGTTGGGTTGAATACCTATCATTCACTTGCCTGAGGAGTGAAAAAGGTTGGGTTGAATAAAGTACATATCATTCGTTTGCCTGAGGAGTGAAAAGGGCTGGGTTGAATACCTATCATTCACTTGCCTGAGGAGTGAAAAGGGTTGGGTTGAATACCTATCATTCACTTGCCTGAGGAGTGAAAAGGGCTGGGTTGAATACCTATCATTCACTTGCCTGAGGAGTGAAAAGGGTTGGATTGAATACCTATCATTCACTTGCCTGAGGAGTGAAAAAGGTTGGGTTGAATAAAGTACATATCATTCGTTTGCCTGAGGAGTGAAAAGGGCTGGGTTGAATACCTACCATTTGTTTGCCTGAGGAGTGAAAAGGGCTGGGTTGAATACCTACCATTCGTTTGCCTGAGGAGTGAAAAGGGCTGGGTTGAATACCTACCATTCGTTTGCCTGAGGAGTGAAAAGGGCTGGGTTGAATACCTACCATTCGTTTGCCTGAGGAGTAAACAGAGTTGGACCAAATTGGATGTATCTGGTCACTTCTTTAGATATCTCCTCCTTTCGATACACAACCAGGGCCTCGTTGGCATCCAAGGATCTCATGTTGACAATGGTGATGGAATTATGTGCGATTGGATTCTTAAACATCACACATGGTCTGTCAACAAATATATTAATGTTTTGATAAATTTCTTGTCAAATCATATGTCAGAATTACAGTTTAAAATGACAGTTTATCTATCTAAGGATGGGTGTGGTATGAAGACAGATGTAGGTTTTATATAAGAGTTTGGGGACATATCTTCACAATAGAAATATATAATGATTGGTAGGTAGTTGAAGACAGAAAAGTTGCTTAATACACATTGTTTCAGTACATTAATAGTCAAAATGAAGTCTCAATTGGCCTTATGCTACCAGTCATAATTTTTTTTTCAACTCTCTTGGCAGCATACAACCAGAGCTGTCATTCAGACCTATCTCTCTGGAGAGCATACAACCAGAGCTGTCATTCAGACCTATCTCTCTGGAGAGCATACAACCAGAGCTGTCATTCAGACCTCGTCACTCTGAGGAGCATACAGGGGGTCTACAACCAGAGCTGTCATTCAGACCTCATCTCTCTGAGGAGCATACAACCAGAGCTGTCATTCATCAGACCAAACAGTTTGTACACAATATATATTCATTTACAGCTGAAACAACTGGAATACAATGATAGGACTCAAACTAGTGATCCTCTGATCACCGGTATTCTATGATTAGACCATGTCTCCACTTTATACCCCAAAGTGAAGAATGAAATATTGAAAGCTGGGTATATAACCATATATACAGCAAAGAAAACTTATCTTTGAAAATTATGTCAAGAAGTTTGTGGTGAGAATTCTATTAATATGTAGTAATATACTGACCCTTTCTTGTGCTCGACACGCCCATCTTTGTAACTGACCACTAGGTACTGTTTCTGGTCAGCAGCATGTCGTGTCAGCTTCTGAAACTTCTCTCTCCATAAGAACAACTGTATCCGAGAATAGTACAGAAACAGTAATTTAGTAGTACAAACATAGAGGTTAAATTGTTAATCACACTGTATACAGGCTACACACATTATCTACTCCAGACAAAATAAACCATAAGTTATATATAATATAATTAACATGAAGTAAATGCCAATTTTACAAACCTGTTGTGTTTGACCTACAAACGCCTCACCCTTCCATTTTTTAAAAACATTTTTTGTTCAGATAACGTCATCTTCAATAATTTTTAAAATGTCAGTTTTTAATTCGTCAGTTATCTTTTTTCAAGTCCATATGTGATGTTAGTGACAATAAAATTATATTTACTACTGTGTTGCATTATTTTGTACAATCTAATTAAAATGTAGATAGTCGTTCTCACTACGTTACATGAACATCTAACAACATCCCATAAGGGGTGTATTTTGTACAGATTACATGTTGTACAAATTAGAATGTATTTATATTATATAGATGTATTTACTGACATCATCTTACAATACATCCAAATCCTGCTTGATATATATTGTAATGTTACAAACCCTTTTAGGTCCATCTTCTATTCTCGCAGATCCTTCATGGTTATACACTAATGCCTGAAAATAGAAAGCCATGTGATAATGTAGATGTACATCTTATTGGAATATGAACTTTATTGTGTTTAAAGATGTAATGAATGCCACAGAGAAAAGTCAGCACACAAATAGAGCCACATGTCTGGTCTTACTGAAGTAATTCAGTAGTGTGTATGTTACCTGTAGTTAACGGACTAGGACATGGGAGTGACCATACATTAGGCCTAGAAAAAAAAATGTTGTGTTTCCCCTTTCCCGACCGACCCTAATTTTAGGCCACCGACCCTAATTTTTTTTTTTTTGAAATACTGAAAATCCGGAAATTTTCGTAAATTTAGCCCGTTTTCCGTTTTATTATTATACACACCCAAGTCTTATAAACGCTTGTATATGACGGGCACTGGTTTTAAAGCGTATTGATGACCTCGATGTTCAAAAAACATGGCGGCTTTTTGCACGCGGTCGTCTGTTTTGGCACTGACGATAAAAAAATGTAAACACATGGACGAAAAGCGAATTATGACATCACTGCCGCATACAACGCTATGTGGAGATATATTTTATAGATATCACGAAAAAATTGTAAAAGGTGATTGTGTTATATTGGGGAGGGAGGTTGTCGACTACCTTTGAGGTTGGACCAGGGCTGTCTGTTGGCGACGTTATGAATTTCAATGTGAAGAGCTTGGAATATCACTGTCGATTTGTGCTACTATTGTGGTGGTTGTGATGGGGAGGTTGATCAGGAATTAAAGAAACAATATAAAACTGTTCTGCCCGTGTGTCTAGAATGTCTCGAACATGAACAGCCTCCATGTTATCGTCCATACGGAAAAAAATCGAAGAGTGGAAACTCTCAATAAACTGCGTTTATAATGACATGGTTTTACTGTTCTGACTATTAATATGATGCTCCTATTTGAGATTATCTGAAAAAAGATAACAAACACTGCAAATAAAGTTTGATATACTTTTAATATCATTTTCATCTCCCAATACATTGCATTTCAAAATGAAGTTAGGTAGAAGAATGATCAAACACTGAAATATAATGATATTGAAATGATATATACAGCATATATAAATATTCAAATATGAACATTTGATTATTTATTTAAAAAAAAAGATAAAAAAAAAAAAATCCCTACCTACCTACCCTAATTTTTTGAGAGACGAAAGGGGAAACACAACATTTTTTTCCCTTGGCCTTAGTTACAACAATGGCCAGGTAACCAAGTAAGACCTGGAAACAGAAAGTATGTAATACATGGAATCAGCAGAAATTACTCTGGCTTCCACGGTCTGATGGTGAGTGAATCTAACCAGGAAAGGCAGACCTATTGATTCACAGTACCAAAATACATGTACATCCAGGCCCTGGTTTCATTAACTTAATGAAATTCACTTTAAACTTGTCCATATGGAAAACATTATTGGATTTGAGGAAGATAATTTAGCTAAGGAACTTCTCCCAAATTCTATAATGCTTTACTATGGAAAATTTAAGTTAAGGGATTGCCTTAAACCATGGAACATTCTGATGATTCATGAAACCTAAGCCTAATGTATCTAAACTGGCAGTACATTCTGTCAAGAGTTTATGCATCAAGAACGTGGAATGAATATTAAGTGTATATAAATGTTTCAATAGTTTTTTTCATAAACTTTCAAGTAATTACAATGACTGGTATGAGTGATATATATTACACTGGCATGGTTCAATGCCACTTTCAGTAACTATATATTACATTCAAAGTGTGTGTTATCTCCCCTACACTGGAAGTACACAGGAAGATATCCGAGAACTTATTCTGTACGATATTGATACATAATGTATAATATAAAGGCTACTTGGAATTATTTATATTACATACCCTAAATAAATTAATATAAATTCAAATCATCACAATTATAAACACTGCTTTACTATGATGTCGCTAGATTGTCACTAGATTGTCATATTAATCTAAATTCCTATATGTTCATGGACAGTTTTCACTTACAATGATGTGGTATCATCTCATGAAATTTAAGCGTGATATTGAATGTGGGTAGGAGGAAAACATCATAGATATACTATCCTTGGGGTATTTTTTTCTTTATCTATTGAAAAGTGAGACTGACACAGTAGATTTATTGGGGGTAAACTAGAACCATCTGATAACCACCGCAGATTGTTTTTATTTTTCTTGAGCACATAATATAATATCACCCATTATAGAGGAATCCATATGTATGTCTATTGTCTAACATGTGATAACTATATAATTTAACACAATTGTGAACCAAAACCACGTTCTCATAAATAACATAGCACTAAATACATGTATATACTGTGTTTTTTTTAACTTCATCATCCAGCATGATATTTTGCAAACAGTTAAACAGGTCAATGTGACTACACAGTGTTAATATACGGGTATACAGTCTGTCATCCAACATTTCTTTACATTAGTGAGTAGATGCAAAAGAATCCTAATGAAAGACTTGACTAGCTGATTATTTCCCCAGGGAAGCTTTTGGACAGAGAAAAGAAATAACAGCATTTTGTCTGGTGTGCTTAACGACAGAAATATGGTTTCCATGTTATTTGATATTTGTGGTTCATACAGGTTTTGAGTCATCAAATTCAAAGAGTTTTCTCTGTCCCTCGGTCATTAAATTTAAAGATTTTCCAAGATTTTTCAGGGGCTCTTCAATGTTTTAATTTTTTCTAGTTACATAGCAAAGTCTTGTGTGCTGTCACAATAACAATGTTGTAATCGTACAATCATTAAACACATTAAATTGGTTGAAAGACTTTTCCAGAAAAGTGCTGAAATTAAAGGCCTTTTCATGTAGGAACCATTCCTGTCATCAAGTTTAATTCGGTCAATAAAGAGGTGGTGGATCAGTCAAAAGAGATGAAAAAACAACAAAACCACTGGGACCGGTCGCTAGATCACTTGTCAATAAAGTGGTGTAGGGATTGGACCCTTTGGTTATTTCTTTTTCATACTGGACCATACGAACGTGTCAAGTACCTGTGCATATATCTATATCAACTTTGACATAATCCACAGTTAGAATAAAATTGATTTTAATCTGACCATCAACTGAAATATATGCTGTAATAAGAGGAAATTATCAAATCGGATCCGTATACAGGTACATCTATGGAGGAATACATTACCAAACATCGAAAAAGTGACAGCATGCGTGGGTGTATATATAGTCAATAGTTCAAACAGTGACGCAGATTGCTTCAGAAAGATCTTGACAAACTTTCACTTTGGGAGCAAAAGTTGGCCTTCCATTCAAGTAATTGCAATGTGTTATCTGCGATTAAAACCAATAACCCCACATACTTCTACAACTACATATGTACATGGGCACATAATTAGAGCAAGTTGATCGAGCAGAGTATTTAGGCATTGCCATCAAATCTGACCAAAAATTAGATTCCCATATCAATACCATCTGCTCAAAAGCAAATTCCACTCTTGGTTTTCTGAGGCGAAATCTCAAAATTGGCTCAACATCAGTCAAACTACAGGCATACAAATCACTACCATCATTAGAGTATGCCTGCACAGTATATGGGACCCACACACCCAATTCAACATAGACCAAATAGAAATGGTCCAACATAGGGCTGCACGCTACATCGTGCAATCAACGTGTCTGAAATGCTGGTCTACCTGAAATTGTGCCCCCTAGCAGACAGACGAAGAGATGCTCGTCAGACCATGGTGTATAATATCTTCAACAACAAAGTCGCCATAATGAAATCCGATAGGCTAATTCCTCTTACTAGGTATTCCAGACATAGTCATCAGCCTTTCAAATACACCATTCAAAAACCCCGAATACAAAAACATCATTTTTTCCAAAAACTACACAAGAGTGGAACAATTAACTACCATCAGACATTGTCTCCTGTCCCACCACAGACTCATTTAAATCGGCCATCTACCGTCACTTTAGAACACAGAATAGAGCCAAATATTTTATCCAATTTTTATCTTAAAATACGTAGAAAATCTTCTTCCTTTTCACTCCTCTCTGTCATATTTTCTTCAAATTGTTGAAGTTGGCCAGTACCATACGGCATATAGACATAGACATGGATATGATGAAGAAATGAGTCCAAGTAGAAATATTTCTAAAAATAACCAATTCTCCTTGACTTGACTAATGAGAAAAAAAATGAGTTTCCTTATGAAATACACGGTATTACAATACACCAACAAACTCTAAAACTTGATCAAGTTGATGACAGAATGTAACAGGTAATACATGTGTTCCGTTAGCGCCCGAGTTTCCTCTGGCAGGCCTGGCCTAGGGTTCCGTCTGATTCCGTCTCCGTCCCTCACAGTCACACAGGTAAATTTTCTCTTAGATACATCAAAGATAATTTCATATGGGAAAATCGTTGCCGAAATCCTTAAAGACTTTACCTGTTCACCGACATCCAACGTTTCCCACCCAACAGTCATGTTTTATGGCGATTTAGGCAACAGGGTCAATCATAATGCCTAAAAATATAAACAAATGTTTATTACTTCCGCTACATTCGATACTTTCGAGAGTTTACATAAAAATATAGGTAAGGCCATTCGGAATTCATAGTGGATGGTAAAAATCCACACCCAAAGTTTTTAACTAATGATGATTTGAAGTGCAGCAGATGCAGCCTAGTTATTGGGTAGATTTTAAAATGTATTCTGCTGGAAGGGGATATAAGTAACTATTTCGAGTCAAATTATTTTCCTCAGAATTTTTTAATTAAATAAAAGTAGATAAAAAAATTTACTCGTTCTAAATGATGCACTTCGACACGAATTCCTAACTGTCCTTAGTGTTAAACATTTCATACATGTACTTTAATCGGACACTCCGAAAACAATAATGATCACTTCTCTGTTCAAGTTCAGACTTACATAAGTCTATGTTCCAAGTGATTAATTACAAAAATGAGACATTCAAACGCTTGATAAAAAAATCTACCCTGACTTAAACAACACTTTCAGAAAACATAATACTGTATAGGCCTAAAGCAAATGTATGCAGCCTGTTTGTAACGTAAACAATTAAAAAAATTGCTTTTGTTGATCAATCAAAACTTCATCTGGAAAATACTAACACATCCTTACGAGGGTCGAGCGCCAAAGTAGGTACGTAATGTGGTTAGATTCTGTCAGAACGTTGGATGCCTGGACTAAAATAATCCAAAAATATCAGATGTCGAGCGAATCAATTTGCATCAGATTGGATTTATTATAATTTTGAAATGTAGCTAATTTGAGTGCAAACATATAGTAATTAGTACCATTTTCTATCTAGATGTACTGTACAGAGAGCACTTATGTGTAGAACGTGTTAGATTACTCGTGAAAGAGTGTTTTTTTTTTTTTTTTATTAAATACAGACTACAATCTAACCATGTTCTATTTTATGTATCTTCGAAATTAAAAGCGTACTGCGTAACCTTGAATTATGGATATCATATAAATAGAGTCACCGCTGTAGGTAGCTGTACTGTGGGATAAAGGTCATTTTACTCTGAAAACCTATATTGATTTAGTACATTGATGGTCTTTAGATACAAAAACAGGGATTGATAAATAACTAGTTGTAAAATCTGGAGAGGTCTACATTGTGGGGTCGATTTATCCAGTTAAAAATAGACCAGGCACATTTTCTAATTAGTCATTAGACTCAGGGTAAAAGCTGGGACGAACATGACTTTATATGTTAAATGGAGATTTTTCTTTCTCTATTCTTTGACAAGTGCTGTTCACACATACTTATATCTTTACGGAAAACACTTCCGGTTTTAATATTAAGTGACGTCACCTAAAGTAGGCAGGTATATTAGCACAGGTAAACTTTAATTTGAAGCAATCCTAGCGCGTATTTTTATCATTTTATCAACAAGTCATATGCTATGTAGAAACCGATCGGTCGTGTGTACATGTCGACCGTGTATTACATGAAATATACGTACAGGTGAGGAAAACAAAAAGCGGTGACGTCACAGACCGAGTGAGAGATCCGACAGGTTTCGCAGGGTGTGACCGGTACACAGGGAAATATACACCGCTGAAAAACATGGAGGACCTACCGGGATAACTTGCTTACAAAGTTCAACAGATATATTTAATAAGGTACGTATATACCAGTAATTACTCATCTCAGGTGTGAGAAACATCTCGTGGCGACCTTGGCGGTTCGTGAACTCGCCATTCAATAACTTGATTGACAAGTTTGGCCGCCATGACTTGTGTACATGTACATATTTTTTACAACAATATCCAGAAATAAACTAGACTGCTTTTCTATAGTATATTTTGGACTCGTGACAGTATATTATTGATGGTTTTGGACGTAAAATGAGTACACAAAGTTCTGGTAGCCATATGAAGGGCAGGAAGTGTGTAATATCACATGCACACATATGTACCCGTGTGTTCTGGTACGGGTGGATTACCCAATAGACGGGATATACCACATAGACTGGTGTGGACTCAGCCTCACGCGCACCTGTCATTAACAGGTAAAGGTATCCATACATATGACACTATAGACTATCTACAGTTGTACATTTTGAAAGTAGAAAAGTTTCTTTGGTTGAGGTTAAAAGATAAAAAGCTTATACATGTTATTTGACAGGTGAAAGGAAAGGGGGGGGGGGGGGGGGGGGGGGCTTGTGTTTTGTGAGGGTTTAAGAGAAGGATTGAGGAGATAACTGTGAGAATCAATGGAGTTTTTGGGGTGTTGTTATTAGGTTAAGGATATCAATGGGAAAAGTTTTTTATTTTTTTTTTTTGGGGGGGGGGGGGGGGGGGGACTTACCTCTTTGGTGTCAGATATATATATATATAAAATATAGATTCATGATATGATTTCTGTCATGAGGTATTGTGTACCATCAACAAACAATGGTACAGATATTAACTTACAGATTATATATAATTATAACTGGTAGGTATGATATATGGTATGTCTGTCCTCATGATCTGTATGATGTAGTATTCTGATATATTTGTATATATGACAATAATACTCCCAATTCTGCAGGAAGACCCACTTTTGACCTACAAGTGTACAATCAACTTGCACTGGAACACACCAGGCCTATTTCTGGATTCCCCAATATATCTAAAACAGAAGACAGTTGGAGAATAAAAACACCCCAGATCCTGCAGGGGGGCTCTGTAATAATAACTTGTACATGTAGTGAGGTGTAGAGAGCATACACATCATGAGTTGATTTGACAATTCCATGACAGTATAATAAGTATATAATAATGTACCTGACAGTATTATGTATATACCCTCCAGTATAATGTCATTATGTGTATGGTATATTCCTGCCGTATAAAATGAATACATTGCCAACTGGTATAACTTGTTAACGCCTTGCCATTGCTGTTGGGGTGAATCATTATACTAACAGCTGATCTTGTTAACACAACTCTGTCAAAATCAAGGTAACAACACAAAATTGACAGATTGATAAGTATCGGCATGTCCAACTGTCAGCATTTCACAATGAGAAACTTGATCCAGTCATTCTGTGGTAGCTAGGTAGACTTATGTAATTTTTTTGTATTACTGATCATGACCATAGCTAGGTAGACTTATGTATTACTGACCATAGCTAGGTAGACTTATGTATTACTGACCATAGCTAGGTAGACTTATGTATTACTGACCATAGCTAGGTAGACTTATGTATTACTGACCATAGCTAGGTAGACTATGTATTACTGACCATAGCTAGGTAGACTTATGTATTACTGACCAGTGACCATAGCTAGGTAGGACTATGTATATTACTGACCATAGCTAGGTATAGACCTCTTATGTATTACTAACCATAGCTAGGTAGACCTTAGTAGTACTGACCATAGCTAGGTAGACGTATGTATTTACTTACCATAGCTAGGTAGACTATGTATTTACTGACCATAGCTAGGTAGACTTATGTTATTACTGACCATAGCTAGGTAGACTTATGTATACTGACCATAGCTGGGTAGACTTATGTATTACTGACCATAGCTAGGTAGACTTCATGTATTACTGATCATATAGCTAGGTAGACTTATTATACTGACCATAGTTTACTTATGATCATGACCATAGCTAGGTAGACTATGTATTACTGACCATAGCTAGGTAGACTATGTATTACTGAACCATAGCTAGGTAGAACTTAGTAGTACTGACTCAGCTGACCATAGCTAGGTAGACTATGTTATTACTTGACCATAGCTAGGTTAGACGTTAGTATTACTGACCAGTGACCATAGCTAGGTAGACTATGTATTACTGACCATAGCTAGGTAGACGTATGTATTACTGACCATAGCTAGGTAGACTTAATGTAATACTGACCATAGCTAGGTAGACTTAATGTAATACTGACCATAGCTAGGTAGACTTAATGTAATACTGACCATAGCTAGGCAGACTTATGTATTACTGACCGTAGCTAGGTAGACTTATGTATTACTGACCAGTGACCATAGCTAGGTAGACTTATGTATTACTGACCATAGCTAGGTAGACTTATGTATTACTGACCAGTGACCATAGATAGGTAGACTTATGTATTACTGACCATAGCTAGGTAGACTTATGTATTACTGACCATAGCTAGGTAGACTTATGTAATACTGACCATAGCTAGGTAAACTTATGTATTACTGACCAGTGACCATAGCTAGGTAGACTTATGTATTACTGACCATAGCTAGGTAGACTATGTATTACTGACCATAGCTAGGTAGACTTATGTATTACTGACCATAGCTAGGTAGACTTATGTATTACTGACCATAGCAAGGTAGACTTATGTATTACTGACCATAGCTAGGTAGACTAATTTATTACTGACCATAGTTAGGTAGGTTTAGGTATATCTTGTATCTTGCATTCCTCAGGCATTTAACAATGTTTACAACTTGATTGTGCATACACCCTTTTATTACAAAACCTTAATTTTTACACATGAACTGTTACTGGAAAGTATATTAAATTCCTGAGAGATTGTCACTAGAAAATGTTTACAACATACATGTATTTCTGGTTTCCCAGCTTAGAATGAACTTGTGACTAAGACCCTGGATATTGTACAGTTAAACAAACTCGTATGTAAATTGATTTTGTAGAATGCATCACTGCACATAATGCATTATAATTTAACTTTAAAATTCCAAGAAATATGTAGTAATTTTTTTCTTTTTCCCAAATCATTATTTTTCTGCTTTGTTTTTATTTTCTATTTCTTGATATTTGAATCTTAAGTGTCTGAATTTCCAATTTAAGACTTTTACAAACTAGGATGCTTTAACTTATGTTTTACTGAAATTATTTGAATATAATTAAAAGATATTTTTTTCGAAAAGTGATTAGTCATACTATTCTGCAGTACCACATGTATATAATACCTACCTTTATTTACCTGACAGTGAAGAATCTGACTGTATCATCTGAACTTTAACCCCCCCTAAAGAGGGGAGATATAATCAAAGGGAAATGTTTCATTTATGTTCAACATGTAAGGTAACATAGAAAGAATCTAAATAGAGACATGGTTCTCTTCCAACCTTCCTAGCCCCCTCCCCTTCTAAGTCCCCCTCCCCTCCCATTCTCAGCCTCCTCCCCTCCCCTTCTTAGCCCCCCTCCTCTCCCCTTCCTACCCCCCTCCCCTCCTCGTCTTAGTCTCCCTCCCCTTAACAGCCCCCTCCCCTTCCTTAAGCCTTTTTCTCCCTTCCTAGCCTCTCTTCATCTTTTTCCCTTTTATAAAAATGACTCTAAAGTGCTTATGTTTGCTGTTTGTACACATACAACATAAAATGAATAAATAATTGTTACCTATTCCGCCCTCACCTAGTCCCACCCCCCACCCCCCACCCCCACAACATTTAAGAAACTAAAGAACTAAGAAAATATACACTTGTATTGTTTCTGTGTTTTTTTTACCTGTGAAGACACCTGTAGTTATATCTCCTCGTACTGGCCAATAAACTTAACGAGTATCAAGTTTGAATAATTTATCTTGGGTAGCTTGTTACGGAAGCAGCAAAAATCAATCTGACTTGTGTGTAACTCCTGCTGCCTCACAAACACACCGTGGACTTACAGGTAGGAGGGGCTTAATTTATATTATAGTGCATCTTCAAAATACATATTCTCTTCACCTTTTGAATGTCAATCACGACTCAAATGAGCCAAAGAGAAAAAGGATATCAAATATAGAACCATTGAATTTTGAAAATATTTTATGTTTTGTCTGATGCAATTTTGAAGTAGGTTTTCTACTCTCAATTAAGATAAATTTCCTGTTTGAAAAATGCTGTACAACTGGTCCTGTATGATAGTATTAGTACCCTCATCGAGATTATAATAGCTGTACATATTATGTAACATCCTAAATTATATCCATTTTACAAAAGGATATTTAGAATTGTTAGATTGATTTGTTTTATATAACCTAAAGGGTTTGGTCAAGTTGTTCTGTCGTTAGTTTAGATTTGCTGGTTTATCTGGTTTATCTTTTGATCCTTGATATCAGCACAGTTTAGTAGGGTGGGCCTCTGTAGATAACAGTCTTTGTATAGGTAAGTTTTATACTGACTTCCGGGTTACTTGTTGGTATTGTAAGTATGATCTTTTTGTTATTTGATAACAAATTAAAAAAAAACTTTTATGCATTTATAAAATGTATACATATTCATTTTGATTTTAGCCATGCTTCTGTTGAATTTTTTTTTTAAGTTAAGTGTAATTAACCTACCGTAGTAACTGCAGATATAGGTGAGGACTGGCCAGCACCCCCTAATATAAGTGTTTTGTTAAGCTAAATTGTAACACTAGGTTATCTCCCCCCTAGTTTGAAACTGAGAGTCAGACATATCCGAAACAAAAATCATAAAGTTCAATTTCATTTATGATATCAATATTGTAGAGATAGCTAGGGGCTGTCTAGTATAGGTGCATTAGGTTGTAACAAAACATTTGATACTTGCAAAATTTTGGTGCCAATTTTTTTTTATATTTGGGGAGCATCATATAATGCTAAATCTCACGGTTTTGAAATTTACAATTAACTATTACCTCGCAAATATACACAATGGAAATAATTACTGCTAAAATGTCATTTTGATAAGAAAAAACGTAATTTACCCAGTAAGTGTCAAACTGTTTTTTTTCTTTCTTTTTAAGAAAAATTCTACCATCAAAATTGAAGGACTTTTGCCACACAGTAGTCGTATATAACTTAGCTGTATCGCAAATATTTGCTGTACATAGAAAATATATACATGTATACCTACTGCACACTGTATGTGCTCACTGATTATCTTAGAATTCAGCATAAGGAGCTTTGTTTGGCAGTTTAATACCAGGAAGTGGTGAGTATATGAAGTTGTTTTCTATATCCTGTCATTATGTTAAGATTGTTTTGCAATAATCACTTTGCGTAAGCCACACCCTTACTTTAAATATTTTAAATGTATGTTCCTAGGTAATTTAAACAAACTACTTATATTCTCATTTAAATCAATCGTTGACCTGTTAAGGACGAGTCACTGTATGTTAATAAGTTAAAAAGGGTGTCAGGGACCAAATTGTGTCTAGCTGTAATGTTACTGAAATCTTTAGGATCTAGCATGTTGTACAGACAGTAGTGGATGGTATCTGTGGGCCTGAAGGGTATTAATGGTAGGAGTTTGGTGGAGACAGACACAAAACAGGGTGTGGCCTATCAGTTAGATACTATATATAGATATTACATATTCCACTGAAGTTTATTTTGTTTGTTTTTACCGAAGTTGAGTATTCATTTTGCAAACTAAAGCATTTCTGTTTATTTTTGAATGAACAGTCAATTGGAAATTCCATGATTTGTGGAAATTAGGGACAGATGTGTTGATACAATAGGTAACATACCTGAGGAATGTATACTTAGTCACTTTATTGTTATCTACCTGTGTCATACACCTGTAGAAAGTGACAGTGGACTCAATAGGTATCGGCCAAATGACCCGTGGAAGGCTACACTTGGCTGATCAGCATTTGATCCTATCGTCCAACATATTACACAGAGGTCAGAGTATTATGGGATGTATACCTGTCAATCCAGGTGTGTACAAGTAAATGTGTATTGATAAAACAATCTCAAGTTGTCTGAAAAAAACTACTCGTCACAATACATTATAAGCTGTCTGATGATATTGTTATTTAGCAGCTCCAGTAGATGGGACATATATAATAGTGTTATATTACTGTATGTATCCTTGAATAAGCCCCCTAAATATACCCTTGTGTAAAAGTTAAGGAACATATTTATCCTCAAATAAGCCCCCTCCCTTAGTGTAAAAGTTGAGGAACATATTCATCCTCAAATAAGCCCCCTACCCTAGTGTAAAAGTTAAGGTACATATTCATCCTCAAATAAGCCCCCTCCCCTAGTGTAAAAGTTGAGGAACATATTCATCCTCAAATAAGCCCCCTACCCTAGTGTAAAAGTTAAGGTACATATTCATCCTCAAATAAGCCCCCTCCCCTAGTGTAAAAGTTAAGGAACATATTTATCCTCAAATAAGCCCCCTCCCTTAGTGTAAAAGTTGAGGAACATATTAATCCTCAAATAAGCCCCCTCCCTTAGTGTAAAAGTTGAGGAACATATTCATCCTCAAATAAGCCCCCTACCCTAGTGTAAAAGTTAAGGTACATATTCATCCTCAAATAAGCCCCCTCCCCTAGTGTAAAAGTTAGGTACATATTCATCCTCAAATAAGCCCCCTCCCCTAGTGTAAAAGTTAAGGAACATATTTATCCTCAAATAAGCCCCCTCCCTTAGTGTAAAAGTTGAGGAACATATTAATCCTCAAATAAGCCCCCTACCCTCATGTAAAAGTTAAGGTACATATTTATCCTCAAATAAGCCCCCTACCCTCATGTAAAAGTTAAGGTACATATTTATCCTCAAATAAACCCCCTACCCTAGTGTAAAAGTTAAGGAACATATTCATCCTCAAATAGGCCCCCTACCCTAGTGTAAAATTTAAGGAACATATTTATCCTCAAATAAGCCCCCTACCCTCATGTAAAAGTTAAGGTACATATTTATCCTCAAATAAGCCCCCTCCCTTAGTGTAAAAGTTGAGGAACATATTAATCCTCAAATAAGCCCCCCCCCTTAGTGTAAAAGTTGAGGAATATATTTATCCTCAAATAAGCCCCCTACCCTAGTGTAAAAGTTAAGGAACATATTTATCCTTGAATAAGCCCCCCCTCCCCTAGTGTAAAAGGGGCTGTTACACTGGGTCTCATATAGGGGAGAAGGGATCATACAATATATCCTAGGGGTGTTATGTAAGCCTATGTGTCAATGCAGAGGTCATCTGAGGTCAATAGGTGATGTACAAACCCTGACCTGCACATTCATCACTATAATCACTCAACTGGACATTGATCTCCTTGTTTTACATGACTGCCTGATGGCCCTCTTTAACAGGACTGTCCCGACCTCTGATGGCATTGTTTGACCAATGGATGTATGATTGTTTAACTAGCTTTAATGTTCTTACGATATGTTTGGAGCAATAACTTGCAGGCCACTAATAAACAATATTACCTGTAAAAAGTTTTTTTATTGAAGATTTATTACTGTAAAAACTTTCAGTATTATAGTAATGAGAATATATTTGAAAATTCTACTGATAGTTTCAGTGAGGTACAGCTGGATAAAGATACCAAGACAACTGAGCAAAGAAATACATTATCTGGTCGTAAATAAGGCTGTCTAGTGATGTCATCAGTGTCTGGGCTCCGTGTAAAACATATTGATCAGACAGGTACAGTCAACATTGCCCAAAGCAACACCAGAGATGTTTGAAGTAGTACACAAGATAAATGCACTTTATTTCTTACTGATAAAAAAGGAAAAAATTCATTTCTTTTGAATTTTTTTCCTGATGTGACATAAACTCTCTGTTTCTCGTCCATGTATTTAGCACGTAATTTTAACTACGATGTACAACATTCCAGCTCTGGTGAATTATCTAGATCTGTGGACTGTTGCATCTGGCCCTCAAGTTTCATCAATGTTCCTTAACAAAAGGAAATTCTTTAACTTAATATTTTCCATAGGAAACCGTTATTCAGTGTTTTAAAAGGAAAAACCTTTGTTCAGAAACTTTCCTAAAAATTCTTTAATGCTTTTTCTATGGAATAATTTCTAAGTTTGTAAACTAAGGTGGAAACGTTTAGTATCATATTTATTCTGAAATAAGCCCCCTCCTTTAGTGTAAAAGTTAAGTACTGTATGGCCGTATTCATTGTCACATAATTATATAAGCCTCCCCTTTAGTGTAAAGTTTAGTACCGTATTCATTGTCGCATAATCCCTCCCCTTTAGTGTAAAAGTTTAGTACCATATTCATCCTCACATAAGCAGCTCCCTTAGTGTAAATGTTTTGTTCTGTATTTATCCTCATATAATTATTCCCTCCCTTTGTGTGAAAGTTTAGTACTGTATTCATCCTCAAATAAGCCCCTGACCTCTAGTGAAAAATTGAAGTATGAAGTTTGTGGAGGGCTTATTTGTGAACCATTTTTAGCTTACTATATTAAAAATTAAAGCTGATGCTCATGTAATTGCCTTATATTTTAGCTGTCATGCCCTTTCTCTACCCTTCTTAAGGCTAAAACCATTTAGAGGTTCCGTGCCCATTCCCTACCCTTCTTAAGGCTAAAACCATTTAGAGGTTCCGGAAGTGGAGGTGGCTCTTTTAAACAACAGTATGATCTTATTATATAATTATCGGGATTGGTAAATTCTTGAATTCCATGAATTATTATAATTAGACATAAAGAAGGCGGAATTTTATAATGACTTTAAAAGTCTTCTGGTCTATATGCCTTGGGTGATCAGATCAGTGTAACTGTATGTATAGATAGTGACTATATATAAATATATATATATGAAGCACCTACAGTCACATGTACACTTAGAGTTGGCTTGTCTTACTTCACTTAAAGTATTGATTAATTCAATCTATTTATTGAAGCCTGATGGTAGTTACAGAGAAATGCGGATAATTTTGGATTGGGTGAAACGTTTATTCACAGGTAATTCAAATATAGCCCACTCCTAGAGATCAGTCAAGGCCTGTGGACACTTAGGACATTTTCTAATTCACAACTTTCTGATGGACTGAATCATCAGGTCAGATAAGACAATATGGGACATTCTCACTATAAATACCCCATTTTCACGAAGTGGTGTCAGACTTTACAAGATTTGAGGATAAACAGGATGTGTCATTATAATGAAGTTTTCTTAAACAATTACTTAGTTGTTAATATTATGATCATTTATAAATATTCCTTTTAATTTGTTAAAAGTGGAGTAGATAAACATCAATTTGATATCATTGATTTAAAGCTGGTGAAGAATAAATCATTTAAAGTTAAATCAAGTGAAGATCCGAGGTGTGTCAATTATTCCAAATTCCCTACCCATGTCGGTTTGTGTTTCTCGGGAAGCTGATGAACAGGCTGGTCTGTGCATGTGCTGTCATGGTTATGTCTTTGGCGAGACACATTAGTCTTACTGTTCAGGATGGCATGCAACGGAGACTCTTGTATGTTGTCAAGTGAGGTAGTCACCAGCTACTACAAGGAGGCCTGCATCAAAATGATATTGGAAACCAGGAAACAAACAAACAATGACTAAACCATCAGATATCACTATCAGTTTTGATTTTTAACAATGGCTCAGATGGCGAGACTTATAAATGCATTTAAAGTCATGCTGAACTTGTTTTAAATCTCTATTGACAGTATAGAGTGTTTGGTTGGGGATACATTTATATATATATAAATGCACTTGATTTTCACCAAGATGACCAGGGTTTGGCGCCATGATTGAATGTGAAAAATATTGGATCACCTGCCAACGGCATGTATGTTCTGGTCTCTTCCTTCTTTGAGATCCCTTGAATACCTCTCAGTCTTGGCCTGGGATTTATTAAATTGATAAGATTGGTTTTTTTTGTGTACATGCTATATATACATGTATGTTGAACTTACTAAACTGTCAAATCTATTAAATCTGGTATGATATGAACCTTTACAATCAATTGTTAATTCTTTCAACAAGTTTTTTTAAATTCGATATGCAGGAGTCAAAGATTCTATTTATCACATAACTCATTTCATTTGTAAGACAACAAGCAAAAAATGTACCCTTAAGTTCATTACCTTGCAAGACTGGGAAACTACAACGGTACGTTATTCACCACGGAGGCAATTGCGAAATGTAATTCATTTATCATGAAACGTTATATAATTATTGGATCACACTTAATGTCTTACAGTATTATGACGGAGTTTAACAGGAGTGTATACAGTGTCCAGTTACATTATAAAATAATTAAAGTCTTGTAGTATATTTCTTAAGTTTTACTTGAGACGCTCTAGATCTGTACATATACCTGGTAGATATACCAGTATATTATCTACTTGCCATATCTCCATATTTGGGATTATCATGTGACATATCGTGTTTTATAGTAAACACTTGGAGATAACATCAGTTTACAGTGTGTGAAGATGTTTTATGGTATACCCTCTATGTGTTAGTTATTCTGAGGAGTATTAAAAGATATCTACATACTACCACCATATATATACAGTGTATGATTGTATACGTTGTAAATTCTCATCTATGATCTGGTATTGTGACCCATCCTGTCCAGGGTCATATCCTGTCCTCTCTGTCCAGTAGACATGTCCCATTGTGTCTGACCAATGTCTATGTCCCATCATGTCTGTCCATTAATGTCATGTCCCGTCCTGTCTGTCCAGTGTTGTGTTCTGTCCTGTCTGTCTAGTGTCCTGTTTGTCCTGTCTGTCCAGTGTCGTGTCTGTCCTGTCTGTCCAGTATCATGACCTGTCTCTCTGTCCAGTGTCATGTCCGTCCTCTCCATCCTGTATGTCTAGTCTCATGTCCGCCCTGTCTGTCCAGTGTCCTGTACTGTCTGTCCAGTGTCCTGTACTGTCTGTCCAGTGTCCTGTACTGTCTGTCCAGTGTCCTGTACTGTCTGTCCAGTGTTGTGTCCAGTCCTGTCTGTCCAGTGTCGTGTCCAGTCCTGTCTGTCCAGTGTCCTGTCCAGTGTCCTGTCCTGTCCAGTGTCCTGTCCAGTCCTGTCTGTCCAGTGTCTTGTCCAGTGTCCTGTCCAGTGTCCTGTCCAGTCCTGTCTATCCAGTCTGGTGTCCCTGATTCTGTCTCTCCAGTTTCATATCCCATCCTGTCTGTCCTGTGTTGTGTCCCATTCTGTCTGTCCTGTGTTGTGTCCCATTCTGTCTGTCCAGTTTCATGTCCCATTCTGTCTGTCCTGTGTTGTGTCCCATTCTGTCTGTCCTGTTGAGTTTCGTGTCCCATTCTGTCTGTCCAGTGTCATGTCCAGTACTGTCTATCCAGTCTGGTGTCCCATTTTGTCTGTCCACATGTATAAGAGCAATGGTGAATAATTAGTATACTGACAATGCTTGCCATATGTAGATAAACTATACCATTAGCACAATCAAATAGCAAAATTCTTCCAGTGTGAAAATCTCTAAAATAAGATAATCACTAAAATATATATGTTTGCAGTATGTTGAGTAATACATCATTATGAATCATAAAAACTAATAAATCTGATAGTTCAAAAGAAGAATTCTATTTATAAGGAAATCTGAATATCATGCAGGTATAGGTAAAATTGTAGAATAGATTTATTCAAGGTGCTAATCTTATGTTAATGCAGACTGCATAATGATACTTTGCATTACATTAATAAAACATTCAGTAATTTGACATAAGGCCAAATATGTAGTTAGTTTAGAGCTATAGTAAATTATTAGTTAAATATAGTCCGTAAATAAACAAGTTGAAAGTTAGACCTCTCCAATTTGGGCAAAGTTCTAGATTTATAAGGTTATTTATTTAAATATCATTTTAAGTTTCATTTGATGATAATTGTGTCGTGATAAGCGTATTGCAGATTCCTGAGTACCTAAATATAGCAAGTGATATGATGTGTGTGCGAAACAGGTGTGGCTTGATAAATTATAGATACACAATTTCAAGGAATTGAAATATATCAAAATAGCTATTTATTTTATATATTGTGCATTTGATATTTACTTACTAAATACTTTATTTATTCAAGTATTGAATCATAATCCTGTTGTTAAAGGAAACAAAGATAACCGATCTTGAATAACATTAATGATATCCATGTATCTGACCAGCAAGCTTAAAAAGTAAGGCTTGTATCTGTGTATGGTGTGCAGTCAATTTTTTTTATTGTCAATTTTTGATAAAAATATATATATATACACACAAGTTTATGGTAATTACAGAATATATATTGGGCTAGATACATTTCACAAGTTTGAAACTTGAAACATGAACAGTTTGCTATTTATTTTTCATTACTGTAATTTTCCTCAGTTATGTCCCTTTAATAATTTTCTGAGATTACTTTTGATACATGAGCTATTAGGGGCCAGGGTATACAGCTAAAGTTAGCTACAGGTTTACTAATACATGAGCTATTAAGGGCCAGGGTATACAGCTAAAGTTAGCTACAGGTTTACTAATACATGAGCTATTAGGGGCCAGGGTATACAGCTAAAGTTAGCTACAGGTTTACTAATACATGAGCTATTAGGGGCCAGGGTATACAGCTAAAGTTAGCTACTGGTTTACTAATACATGAGCTATTAGGGGCCAGGGTATACAGCTAAAGTTAGCTACAGGTTTACCACCTACATGACTCTGGCAGGAGGATACTATAGTGTGACTTGATGTAACATTGATAACTTTCTGGGTTATAAATCTACTGTATTAACTCCTGGCATGGGGTCTCAGACAAATTTGTAACCATGACTTTACTACATTATACTAGAGGAGTATCACCGGTATATTATTATAGGGGGAACTTAATGACATTGTTATATGAATCACTGCTGTAGATTTAAGTGTGAGTTTTGACAAAAACCAAAATGTATTGTTCATTCAATGACAATACAACTCGGTATTTAGAGATAATGCTTCGCCCGGATGTCTGTTTAGGTAGAATGTTATAACCCGGTATACACGCTCTATATACCACCAAATAATGGACCTGATTTTCCTGTTCATTATAACTCAGGTGTATAGAGACAACAATCATCAGGGGTTCAGACTTAAAGTGGTATGCAAGCTTCTGTTACATAACATGTACTGATTTCATAATGTTTAACAAATTTGAGATATCAAAGAGGAAATGAATGAGAACTTTACTGAAGGGTGGTCGACCGGGGGGGGGGGGGGGGGGGGGGGGGGGGGCGTAATTAAAAGGTGGAGTTTTTTATTTGTCTGGGGTCAGGCCGGTGCATGTGGGCCAGTGTTTTAAACTTTGTCATTGAATAAAACTAATATAAAAATTGATATGGTTACACATATTTAACTGTTAATATTGTTCCAAGTTTTAATGAAAATGAGGAGAGGGTCGAGGGGTCAGTTGAACTCCTGTAAAACCTCTCTGGATCTGCCACTGCAGAGGTTTGTAAGCCGAGGAAGGTCAACTAGAGGTGGAAGATGTTGGGGAGGATTACATATTAATTAGGACAATCTAATTAGGGAGGATCATTGGAAATAAGATCTGAGGTTGAAAGTATTGAGGAACGTCTAGTAAAGGGAGGCAACTTGGAGTGGACAGAAATGGTAGAGGAACTCCAAGATGTGAATATGAGCATGCTCTATTGATATATGGCATTTATATTCACAGTTGAGATATTGGCACATATGGGTTTCAGGGTCTCTAACACAGAAAGGTAAATAGGGGCGGTGATGTAACACGTACAGAGGTCTAAAGGCTAGGTTTGGAAGCGTGTATAGGTTAATAATGACTATGGAGGGCAGATTACGGTCATATGCATGCCAGACTTACTAAGTGTGTGTGAGCATACTGTGTATTGTTATGACGGGTCTCTGGAGAAAAGAACATGTTTGATATTCATTTCTAATACAAGATAAATGTCTGTTGTCGTGAACTTTGCTAGAGATGCCATATGGTCTTTGGAGTTTATATCCCTGAATGGTAATGTACTTTTTTATGGAATCAAATTTTGACAAAAAAGATTATGAGGTTAATACTGATAATTGTACATGCCGCCCTTATGAAGTCTATGAATATAACAATTGATCCAAATAGTATACACATAGATTAAGGCTACACAGTCATACACCAGACTTTGATGTCAATCACCAGTAGGTGTTTATCTCCCTGATCAATACCTGTATTATGTACCTGTAGTTACCTCCCTTGTTACATACAGGTGACAAAATCGTCTCGATGATATGTGGAGGTGAGATATAGCAGTACTACCTGTAAAATTTGGCAGACACACCTGGACTGGATGTCCTTATCTTGTATACATGCACATTACAGTGGAATTGAGTGCTGGGTGGAGTATTGTTTGATTACCCTGTATATAAGTGTAGGTGTATATGTGGGTTGGGCTATGTTTTGTACACCAATATACATGTATGTAACTACAACTAATTCGGTATTTCAACCAGCTTAGAGCTTTCATCATACATGCCATACCTCCCGGCGTGAGACAAAATCTCCCTTATTTTCAAGTCATTTATTTCCTCCCGGCAGGAGAGCCAAAATTCCCGTATTTTGTAATTCCCTCCGGTATTTTTGCCGACGCCATTTTTGTTTACAATTCAGTCTTTTTCTCGCGAGATTTGGCTAAATTTAGCGATCACGTGATCCATCTGTTCACGTGATCACTCAATCAAAATGGCGCCTGTTTGACACGGCTTTCACACGAAGCTCTGGCTAGTGTAATGTTTGCGCTAGAATATCTATCACCATGAAATAAAGGCAAGTCGTTTACAAACAACTTTAACCCCCTTAGCTAACAGACTTGAATCATGGTTTGTTTTCTTTTAGGACCATACTTTGATGATGATAATTGATACAGAGTCTCAGTCTGGTCAGACGCAAAATCACACGTGTTTTTCATTTACCATGTGTATCGTTGATCAGTGATAGCAAGATGAAATCCGATATTTTCTTTTAGAAAACTATCAAAATTAGCACATCTGTTGGTCGTTACAAAGTGGTCAATCATGGTGTTTACAATGACTGTACAGTCCATGACAGAGACAATATACAAAATCTAGAATGAACGTGATAAGATTTACTGCAGTCTCCTAACATTAACATCTTCCGTTCTCATAATTCATGTATACACTTGCACACTTGGAATATTTTTATATCTAAATGGTCCAACATAAGGTATCCCACAGGACATTTCATGGTGATTTTTACAACTGATGTGTTCCCTCAGAGTGGATCAAGCTTTCTATTTTTAAGAAAATCCAAACTGATAAATGAATAACTTGCTTGTCTTAATCTTTAGCTACATGTAATTATAATATACCCTTTTCAAATGATGTTATGCAATATGCATAAAGCTGTGAAACTTTTTGTGTTGCATAAAAAAAATCGGAAAAAAAATTCATATCATCAGAATCTGAATGTATACTTATTGCATTTTTTACCTTATACAACTTTTTGTTGTTTGCATATACAATATGATTAATATCTAAAATAAATACAAATATTCTTTATCACTTTCAAAATTAGTTAATTGCTAAAAAATTGAGTAAAAATGTTGATATTTATGTCGCGCACAAATCTCCCTTATTTTAGGCAAAATTCCCTTAAAATAATCATCAATCTCCCTTATTGGTCTCCCAAAAATATGGCATGTATGTTTCATGTATAAAATAAACACTTTTGTTCATGCCTTTGTAATGATGACATTTTTAAAATTCTGTAGTAGAGTGCCTTATATTGTACAGCACAATATGTCTGGATTTGAAGAATGTTCAGTCACACCTAATATATTTTCAAACCACTGGCAATTTTGTTATTGATTGCATGTAATTAGTAGGATAAAACAGAGGTAACAGCATTTATTCTGTTGATATATGGCCGTGATTTATATTCACAGTATAAATGAGCACACACCAATGCAGACTAACAGACCTTATATAAATACATGTCTATATATTATACAATTATGGCACTAGATTGTTTCTATGGATATGGTGACAAAAATATGTAGCGAAGATAACTAAATATCGGCTGTCACAGCCAGAAGCCGAGGTTGATATCGGCTGAGGCCGGAAACCGAGGTTGATATTGGTTATCTGAGCTCCATAAATCATATCTGTAAAACAACAAAGTGCCATTAACTGTTTTTATTACATTTCAGTATCAGAACACAGAATACTAAAGGTATGATCCCATGTCATATAATTTACTGCCCCTACCCTAGTATACCGTAATATTTAGTACAGCTACCACATCCTTGAAAATAAGGGAAACTAAAACGGATCGTGAGAGTAGAGAAAGGAACAGAATGTTTCAATAGAATGTAACATTTTTGGTTAAATAAAGTAAAGGAAAAACTTCCAGTGCCACTCAACTTTATACATATGTACATGTACACATTAGGTAATACATGTGTAGTACCTTACCTGTAATGCCTTATACAGGTGTGAATCATTGCCTTGTGTGTATCAAGGGGCTGTATATATGAAAGTGTAGGTTTGAGGATCAGATCAAAGATGTTATAAGACCCTGATGTTGGTAATAATATAGTTAATGTGAGAATTTATGATTATATAATTATAGGTATAAAATGTAAACATCCTGCTTGTCCTTTAGGTGCATTAAGGCTAATACAAGTACCAGCAATATAAGGCAAAGCCCACTTGTCACTTGTATAATATAAATGTTGTCGTTTCCATTGCAATAAAGAGGTTTGTGTGATATATATGACCCTATGCTCATTGGGGATCAACTGTAACAGAATTAAATTTGTTTATACGACCCTTAGTGATTATTTAGGATCAACGTTAATAGAATATGTAATGGTATGACCCCTCTGTCCTGATTGGGGGTCAGCCTTAAAGAGTTTTTTTAACATGATCATGTGGGGGTCAGCCTTAAAGGGTTTTTGTAACATGATCATGTGGGGATCAACCTTAAAGAGTTTTTGTAACATGATCATGTGGGGATCAGCCTTTAAGAGTTTTTGTAACATGATCATGTGGGGATCAGCCTTAAAGAGTTTTTGTAACATGATCATGTGGGGATCAGCCTTAAAGAGTTTTTGTAACATGATCATGTGGGGATCAGCCTTGAAGAGTTTTTGTAACATGATCATGTGGGGATCAGCTGCCTTAAAGAGTTTTTGTAACATGATCATGTGGGGATCAGCCTTAAAGAGTTTTTGTAACATGATCATGTGGGGATCAGCCTTTAAGAGTTTTTGTAACATGATCATGTGGGGATCAGCTTTAAAGAGTTTTTGTAACATGATCATGTGGGGATCAGCCTTGAAGAGTTTTTGTAACATGATCATGTGGGGATCAGCTGCCTTAAAGAGTTTTTGTAACATGATCATGTGGGGATCAGCTGCCTTAAAGAGTTTTTGTAACATGATCATGTGGGGATTAACCTTGAAGAGTTTTTGTAACATGATCATGTGGGGATCAGCTGCCTTAAAGAGTTTTTGTAACATGATCATGTGGGGATTAACCTTGAAGAGTTTTTGTAACATGATCATGTGGGGATCAGCCTTAAAGAGTTTTTGTAACATAATCATGTGGGGATCAGCCTTAAAGAGTTTTTGTAACATGATCATGTGGGGATTAACCTTGAAGAGTTTTTGTAACATGATCATGTGGGGATCAGCCTTAAAGAGTTTTTGTAACATGATCATGTGGGGATCAGCCTTAAAGAGTTTTTGTAACATGATCATGTGGGGATCAGCTGCCTTAAAGAGTTTTTGTAACATGATCATGTGGGGATCAACCTTAAAGAGTTTTTGTAACATGATCATGTGGGGATCAGCCTTAAAGAGTTTTTGTAACATGGCCATCTGTGCTGATTAGGGATCAACATTTTATGTGTAAGGTTCAGACAGTATTACATAACAGTCTACCTAACTGTATAAATGGGTACTGCCATGCAGGGAAGTAATCTTGTGATGCAGTACTGGCACCCTTCCAGGATGTTAAAATGACTTCAGTTGTTTGAATTACATTTATGTATACATTAGTAACATTTCGATCAGTAACACTTTGAACGGCGTATATATAAAATATCTGGCGATCTGGCGACGCATCAGAAGGTGCTATATCATTTTCCTGTCCTATAAAATGTCTGTTTATTTTTCTAAGATGTAGATGTTAACTGTAAACAATTTTATTTACACTTACATTGAACTGGAATCAATTCAGATGGTTGATATGACCATTTGGGATTGATCAATAGAGAGAGGTGTTTACCATTGTAGTGTACAGGTTAATGTGTCTGTATACAGGTAATATGGCCGACTATATACCGACTAGGGCTCACTGGGGTGATAACTACGGCTGTAATAGGTCTTTGATGACCAGGCTGTGGTTTGTACCACACTACACTATAATTGTCCCTCCCAAAGTCATGAAATTCATTGAGTCATACAGGTATAAAACATTGATGTCTTATTCACTGAGAATGGACAATACATGCAGATAATCATGCATCATAGCATGTAGTGTATTGCCAAAAAACTAACCTAAATCAGGTAGATATATGGTAAGGTAAACAGTCTGTCTCCTCATGTCTGTTTTGTACCAATGAGGATCACGCTCCAACATACACCGGTAAGTTCTATAAGAAAACTGATGGAATCAGGATATGACAATGGATGAGGAATAAGTTTGGTAACCTTGTAACAACTAGAAATGCTATACACCATGTAAGTTGATAACATTAACTTAACATTTCTAGGCTACCTGTTGATTCTTCAAACTTGATTATGTTATCATCTTGTCTCAATGAATTGTGTGGTATTGACATGGTTGTAATTTTCCTTTTTTTTCTGAAATGTTTGTTATGGCAGCGATCTCCCCTTTGTGTTCGTAATGCAGTTTTATATAGTCATTCCCCAGTATACCATGGTAATGTATTGTAACTTTATAATTTATATAAATTCATATTCAAAGGTGCAATATATTTGTGCATATATTATGTACAGTCTATTAAATGTAGTTAAGTTCCTAAACTACCATGTGACCAAACTTAATTTGTTCTTTGTGTAAAGACAGTTTAATTAATTGTAAATCATTTTATATTTGATACAAAGTTTTATAAATTCATATTAAACATCACCAGGATACATAATATTGTTTTACTGGATTGTGTATGTAAATGTAAACAGTGCACATTCAATAAACATGAATCAGTTTCTGCCAAATCAATAGGTAATTATATATAATGAGTTATTTAAATACATTATTACATACAATGTATGTAGACATTTTGTCAGACGTATCCATGGTGACACCGATTACCTTCCACAATTACAGCCTTATCCTCATGCACCACAATATCTGAGGCCTGAATAACGTTTGTTTATTATTTAATACCAGATTGAGGATATACAGAGCTATAGTGTTAACAGGTATCTTACCATTGTTGATATATTAATGCCACATTTTAAAGTTCATTACTGTTTAAATTAACATTTTGCAAGTTCAGTCACACATTGAGATAACAATAAAATTAATTATATCACATTTAGATGATTATGATTTTCAGGAGTTCTTTCAGTTCAAGTTAAACATACAAGAACAAACTTAATTACGTGATTTATAGGAGTTATCCTTTAAATCTAAGCCCACCCACTTTTTTGAGTGAAAGTGATATATATGTGTTGGGACCCCTGGGCTTATTACAGGATTAATATGGTATACGTACACCCTTTGTTTGGATGCTTAGAGTTGACAATGTAGTAAACGTTTATAACCTAATACTTTGTACCTTTGTTCAAAATTTAATTTACTAATATCGTGAAAATTTGAAAAGTTTTAATATGATATAATGTATAAATGCCAAACTTATCCTGCAATAAGCTCAGGAAGCCGTTACGTCGACTCAGAGTCAAGGGGTATATGTTAATACAGGAAACTGAATTACATTTGTTAGTAATACTACTACTAATTTTAATGAACAGCAATCAAATGATATCTAATTATGGCAGAGCTTATTTGCCTGTCATGGCCTTACCAGTATGTATCCTCAAACGAGCCCTCAGCTTCCATTAATGTACAAGTTTTTGAATATTAAGATTTGGGGAGGGCTTATTGATGAACCACTTTCAGCCTACTATATTGTAGTTGAGGATTCTGTGGGCAATAATTTAAGAGGCTATGCATTTGTAGATATCAATGTTTTGTAGTACGTCAATAAGGCTGGCTGCATCATTTTCGGCTTTGGCAGATTAAACATGTTGAATATTCATCCTAAGATACGCACTAAAATTAGGGTAAGGATTGTGGCTAGTGATGGCTAACAAAAACTCTTTAATAATTTAATGACTGATAGAGTTTTCACATCTTACACTGGTTTGATCTGCAAACTCACCATTACACTCAGCACAACATAAGCTAGCAGCAACCTTCTCGTTAGCCTAGATAATAAATATTGGATGATGTTGTCCTTGATTAGGTGGATTTAGGTGGATTTCTGGCAAACTTACCTGTACAGGTAGAACCTAACTCACCTGCAGTACAGATGAAGCAGATGTACCTTACCGATGTGAATACATGTTAATGAGCGGATTTTGTTTGTATTGCAGGCTGTGATGTAAATACTACCAGAACGTCATATAGATCGCAGAATTCATCTCCAAAATGGTTATCTTAGGAAAGGTGAGTCTAATACTACTGTTAATAAATACCTAAACATGATGACTATGTCTGCTTGGCTTTTGAACAGCCTGTCAGACTCTGTAACCTTTTATCCAAGGTCTGTGGAGTAAGACAGTTTTCGGTACTATATATAGATTACAATATATCAGGCCAGTAGTAAGGAGGCCTAAAGTGTAACCAAGCTCTCTCAGTCCCTGGCTTTAAAGACCACCTTCTCTATTTGAAAGAAATGTAGTTTTGTTAATATTTTGTTTTGAATTTTCATCGATAAATTGCACAATCCTAAGATGATTTTTTATAGCTGTAAGTAAGCCTTAATATTGATATAAATATAGTACCTACCTGAGCATCATTATCGGGTATAAAGATGAAGATGTTACAGTCTGTCCATCATTATCGGGTATAAAGATGAAGATGTTACCGTCTGTCCATCATTATCGGGTAAAAATGATAATGTTGATCTGATACTGCCTTAAATTTCACCGGATGTTTACATGTAGTTTTGCTCTGGTACTTGAGTTATCAGTAGCTGTGACATCTGTGACGTAAAGTGTCCACATGCAGATATTGAAATCCATTCCAGGTCTTCTTCTCTGTAAATCAATGGTCATGTTTTGTATTATGTTGAATTAAAAGCAATTGATTGAGTCTGCATCATTTCCCCAATCCAATCACAATCTCTCAAGCTGGTTCTGACAAAGTTCAACGAGACACTGCTGACTGGGCCCTTAATTCTTGTTTAAACATTGGTGATAAGTGTGGGGCCGGAGAACTGATAAGGCTCAGTTTACCGGCCTTAGTATCACGACAGACCGGCATAGGCTGACCTGATGGAAACGGTGGAATTCTAAAATCTCTGTATATGGTCAAAAGCGATAAGTTGTGTTGGATAGCTTTATGTCGTGTGTGTAGTGTTTGTGTATGTGATACTAGATTGGGTTTACCTAATACAACTCCCACATTCCAATATGGACACCAGTGACATTTTCTGTAGAATTAGCTATGGATGCTATATTTAATATACTGGTGTATTCGTTCTGATTAAGTGTCATATATTCCACAATGGTGAGCATATATCCTCACATGCAAGTGAGAGTAAGTATTTTTTATTTTTTCCTGTCAGAATTTTTGTTTCCGAAAATGAATTATGTTGATCCTTTATAATAATCACTCGGTGCTTGTATATGTGGTGTAGCTCCCATATGATGCTGTGTTTCTGTTTTATCAAGGTTTACAATTTTACTTCAGTGCATGTGTATTTTTTCAAGAAACATTGCTGAATATAAAAAGGGAAGTGGGAAATGTTGAAGCTTTCAGTAACACAGTTGACAATAGTTTGTATATTGATACAAAGATTTTTTTTCTTTGAAAGATTTTATAACGATTTGCTACTGCACTCTGATGAAAACTTGTTTCCTAATTATTCTTGTGACATATGATCATGACAATTAACAGTTAATATAAGCAAAAGTAGGACTTCAGTATACAGACATACATCTAACTATGTCATGTTTAATTTCACTTGCACACTCCACTGCCAACACATCTTATTGGATATGTCCCTTTCCTTTTGTCCACACCTGTATTGCTGCCTTCCCTGATATAATTTGAGCAATCCATACAAAGTTCTGAAATTACACTGGAGAGATTTATAGTTGGTAAAAAAACAATATGTAGAGATCTGATTTCTCAAAAACTTTGATTTTGTCTTTAAAAACAATGTCAGTACAAGTTTCAGCATGTTGTTAGAGATTTTGAAATTTGGGAACAGTTTCCAAAGATTGCATCTGATACATGTTTTGTATAATTAGGATGACCTATAGTAAATCGTTGTGCTTCGTCCGTCGTCGTGCACCGTGCGTAACACATTTCAAACTTCTTCTCAAGTTCTACCAGTTGGATTCAGCTTTTATATATAGTTACCTGAAATGATCTTGAGACGGTCCTGACCAAGTGTTGCAAGTTTTTGGTCTGAAATCCAAGATGGCCACCGTTGCAGCCATCTTGAAAAACACATTTTAAACTTCTTCCACTGGTGCCATTGAGCTAGAAACAGGTAAGGATGTTAAGGAAGGGGAGCCAACAAAGTGTTATTTTTTAGCTTTGTAAAAACTTTGACAATGCGGCAGCCACGGTGGCCATTTTGTAACATGATTGTGCTGTACAGAAGCATGGTACCATGCTGCTATGCAGCACATGCTGCAATCATGCTGTGAAACTAGCAGCATGATGCCAGCATAAAAGCAGCATGATTGCAGCATATGCTGCATTGCAGTCCATGCTGCAAATTGATAAGGGTATATGCATGTTTCATTTCGAGACTGTATGGAAGAACCAAATTACCAACATGTGGCTATCTCTGATTCTGAAATTAAATTAATTTGTTGTTACTTCGATTCAGTACTAGACAGATTTCATGCGCAGTACATTTTGCAGTTTTTAAGGTTCCTGATTGAGATTTATAGACTGATACATGTCACAGTTTTCCTATCCAAACAGCTAATTGTCATCGGGCCATCAGCAATGAGTCTCTGTTTATTCTGCGGGATCTGTATGTAGGTTTAGATTTACCTGTTAGTTAATTGTGCATGCTTCAATATGAGACCTGAATTGGATCAAAAGAAGTAGATAACGGTTGTGATACAGGTGGTCATCTTGCACTTTGACAGATATATAAGCCTGTTATCTATTTCTGAGAATTACTTAGTTGAGGGATTGATCTTTTCCTTTCATACCATTATCTCACACGTTCATATACCCTGTACCTAAGGACTACACCTAACCATGCAGTCATATCAATTGTGTACATTACCTTGCACATTCCATGCACAGACAAATAAAACCTGTATACATATATTATCTCTCCTGACCAATCTGGCCATATCTCTCACAAACCCTAGAATACATCTATTGACATAATTGTTACATAAAAATGGTAGCTGTTTTGAACCAGACAGGAATTTAAAGTCTCGAGTCTAATTTTATTTCTAGTCATCATTCCTATCAAGTGTCGAGTTTGTCTAAACCCTTAAAACTTTAAATAAGATAAATGACTAGATGTTGTCAGAATAACCTTGCACACCCCTGTATACAGGAACTCTGTCCTAACGGAGAATAGCAGCGCCTGTATGTGTAAACAAAAAAAAATCTTCTGTGATTCATTTTGGAGAATTGCCACCTGATAGTAATTAGGATTGTTCTAATTTTTACTTTGTGTAGCAAATGTAATTATGAGGAAAATAAGGAACATATTGCTCATGTAAAAAAAATAGCAGATTTCAAAATATTGGGAATTTTGAGGACTTGATTGGGAAAAATACACAAAATTGGGAATGGCCGATCGAGGCATGTATACCTACATATATGTATATGATATATATATATATATGTATCAGTGTTTGTGCAGCTGTACCTAATTAGCAGTGTTTTGTTTGTGCAATGGCTTGGTAGCAAATCCTGATATATATAGGGACAAATCCTGATATATATAGGGACATAAGTATATATACATGGTTGGTTGGTGGTAGAATTTTTTATAGTGATGGCGATAATTATTTGGCATATTTCACATGTCGGACACCAATACTCATGGTTTAAAGTGAAAATTCTAAACATCTTATCCATATTGTGTAACCTATACTTAGCATAAGATTAAGTTCTGCTGTAGATATACCTGGCCGGCCAGGTGAGTCTGACGAGGACACTGGGCCTCGTTAGTAACACCTGGTTAGCTCTGGCCTCCCAGCAGCTGCTGTGATTTGTGGACAGCTGTTGTGATTTGTGGACAGATGAGTTCCAGTAGTAGGGGGTAGCTATATGTAGTTACCTATATATACCTGTCATTGTCTTACCATATTTAATCTCAGGTAAACCCCCTTCTTCAATATAAATTAGGTTCAATATCAAATGATGTTGGAGAGGTCTAATTGTAAACCACCTTTATAGCTCACTACCAGTGTGTTAGATTTCTGATTCTTCAATAATGAAGGAAGAGGCTTATTTGTAGACAGGAGCTGATTTGTAGATATGATACCTATTTACCAGTCATCAGGAGCTTATTTGTGGATAAATACTGTATTTACCTGTCGTTAAGTGCTTATTTGTGGATAGATACTGTATTAACATGTCATTAGTGAGGTGCTTATTTGCAGACAGGAGCTTATTTGTAGATAAATACTGTATTTACCTGTCACCAGGAGCCTATTTGTGGGCAGGAGCTTATATTTATTTGCGGATAAATACTGTATTTACCTGTCATCAGGAGCCTATTTGTGAGCAGGAGATTATTTGTGGATAAATACTGTATTTACCTGTCATCAGGAGCCTATTTGTGGGCAGGAGATTATTTGTGGATAGATACTGTATTTATCTGTCATCAGATGCTTATTTTTGGACAGGAGGTTATTTGTGGATAAATACTGTATTTACCTGTCATCAGATGCTTATTTTTGGACAGGAGGTTATTTGTGGATAGAAACTGTATTTACCTGTCATCAGATGCTTATTTTTGGACAGGAGCTTATTTGTGGATAAATGCTGTATTTACCTGTCATCAGATGCTTATTTTTGGACAGGAGGTTATTTGTGGATAAATACTGTATTTACCTGTCATCAGATGCTTATTTTTGGACAGGAGGTTATTTGTGGATAGAAACTGTATTTACCTGTCATCAGATGCTTATTTTTGGACAGGAGCTTATTTGTGGATAAATGCTGTATTTACCTGTCATCAGATGCTTATTTTTGGACAGGAGGTTATTTGTGGATAGAAACTGTATTTACCTGTCATCAGTGAGGTGCTTATTTATGGAAAGGAGCTAATATTTGTGGATAAATACTGTATTTACCTGTCACCAGGAGCTTATTTGTGGACAGGAGGTTATTTGTGGACAGGAGGTTATTTGTGGATACATACTGTATTTACCTGTACATGTCATCAGATGCTTATTTGTGGACAGGAGCTTATTTGTGGATAAATACTGTATTTACCTGTCACCAGGGACCATTTTAGTCTTACTTCTCTCTCAATAAAAACTCTAGACCTAGCTCCTGACCTGTCTGTGACTTTCTTGTTTGAAGCAAATCATTCAAGTCTATTAATGTAATAATGAAGATGTTAAAACATGTTTTACATAGTCAAGGTGTTGTGTTATAGGTGTCTTTTATTTATAGGTTACTGTAGCCTCGGGATGAGGTCGAGAAACATGTTTTAATATAGAGAACTACTAATTACCTACAATGACTTCCCTTGAGCTATTTTATAGCCGTGTGTGTTATTGTATATGTCACCATTTTCATGTTGTATGTTTTATCCCTGATTTATATCCCCTCAAAGTTCAAGGTCACGGTGGTGACATGTAAAATAAAGTCTGTAGTTTGTTGGATCAGTATCAATGTAAAATTCAGGTGGAGAATATGTAAACAAATCTTTAGAATATAACCTTTTACATCAACAATTACTATGAAAATAAAAGTTTATAGGCCAGTTCTCAACTTATTCTGGATTGCTTATTATTTAGCTCTAAAGTATCTTGCTGGATGGATTGTTGCCATTTTTAAATGTCCAGAAGCAAGCCGAAGGCTACAGTAACATTACCACCCTGCTTGTAACATTTACTATATAGATTTGTAGATACAGAGCTGTATGAGAAAGCTCCACCCTCCACTGAGGCTATTAGTTCGATCCAGTCATGTGTAACCACAAGGAACGAGGAGACGTGTCTCTCGTTTTTCATAAAGACTGAATGAAAACCAATGATGCGGTGTAGATTTTTGTAGTTTTTTGCTAATATATCTGTTATACTACCTGTATATGATAACAACAGTTGTATGTGCATTCCTAAGTGTGACCATGCAAGTTTATATTGATATACCGTACATATGTGTACCATAGATATATACCGTACATATGTGTACCATAGATATACCGTACATACGGTATGTGTACCATAGATATACCGTACATATGTGTACCATAGATATACTGTACATATGTGTACCATAGATATACCGTACATATGTGTACCATAGATATACCGTACATATGTGTACCATAGATATACCGTACATATGTGTACCATAGATATACCGTACATATGTGTACCATAGATTTATATAGAGATTTAATACCAATGACAAAAGATGACAACCTTTATGAAAAGAAAAAAAGGCAAAAGAAATTTAGATAAATAAATAATTTGATAAAATTTATTTAAAGTAATGGTCTTAAAGTTTCCATTTCATATCAAAATTTTAAAATCGCCAAATATGTTATAAATTCTTTTACAATAACAAAGATAAATGAAATGTATATATTACGACAACACTTCTATATCTGGAAGGGGGTAATTATAATAAGCCCTATAGCTCTTCTTGAAATAACCTGAGTGGCCCACACCCAGTAAATATACAGTGAGTCAGATACGAGGCATGGATGCATATGTTCAATGGGAAAAATCATTTATGTTTTTTTTTTGTAAGTTTTGGATATTTTTCAGACAAACAGTATGGATTTAATTTCTTGTAATTAATTCTGTTATTTTTTTATTTTTTTTTTTTTAAATATTTCTAACCAGTTTTGGACTTTTTTTTATAGGAACAATCAATTACGAAGTCCAAAACAGATATATACATGTTCGTTAACTATCAAGCAAACAAAAAAATCATTGGATAGAGTCATGTGGGAGTATCATGCATCTGTTTGATGCACCCTTGAATTGTTCACCTTGAATATATGACCATTTAATGTCAGTCTCTGAACGTGCTAACACAACCCACACCGAAATAAAGTACAAAAAAAGCATGGGAAAAAAGTACTAAAAAAGCATAGAAAAAGTATGCTTTTTTTGACTCAATTTGGAACCGATATTCCAACACGGTTCCAAATTGAGTCAAAAAAAGTACTAAAGTACAAAAAAAGTCTAACAAAAGTATACCTTTAGTACATTTTATTGTTTTCATTAAGTACAGAAAAAGCACAAATATAGTACAGAAAAAGTACATTAAAAGTACAATAATAGTATAAAGTGCACAGGGCCAAATTGATGGTGTACTTTTTTTGTGCTTTTATACTTTTTTAGTACTTTTACAGGTAAGTCCATAAAGTACAAAAAAAGTACAAAAGTACAAAAAAAGTATGAAAATGGTACAGAAAAAGCAGGAAATTAGTACTGAAAAAGTAGGAAAAAAGTACCAATAAGGTAGGAAATTAGTACTGAAAAAGTAGTGGAAAAGTAGGGAAAAAGTACTAGAAAAGTAGGAAAATAGTACTAAAAAAGTAGGAAATTTGTACTGAAAAAGTATCAAAAAAGTAGGAAAATGGTACAGAAAAAGCAGGAAATTAGTACTGAAAAAGTAGGAAAAAAGTACCAATAAGGTAGGAAATTAGTACTGAAAAAGTAGTGGAAAAGTAGGAAAAAAGTACTAGAAAAGTAGGAAAATAGTACTAAAAAAGTAGGAAATTTGTACTGAAAAAGTATAAAAAAAAAGTACTGAAAAAGTAGGAAAAAATTACCAAAAAAAGGGACTTAATTTAATGGTGTAGGAAATTAGTTCTGAAAATATAGGAGATAAGCTTAAATGAGAATACTGCATGCTTAAACAATACATACATCAGTCCCATTCCAAGAGAAATGCACAATTGTATCAAGTGAAAACAAACATTGAAATACAAGATTAGTTATCCAATCACAATTCCACTGAGTATAATTTCATGCCATAGCAAAGTCTTGATCTAATAAGCTCGAAATTTGTTTAAGGGTGAGGTTAAGGATTTACAGATGGACATCTATGTATAAGGGCAATAACTTTTGATAAATTATTCTAATATTTTTTTCAAGCAGGAAAACACAATTTTATATCATGTGTATGTAGGAGATCCAGACAAAAAAAATATACTATTCTAAATAAAAGGGCAATAACATTTGTAAAAATTGTCGAATCAATTCCTCTTGAGGAAACACAACAAAAAAATGTAAATAAAAAACAATGCATAAATGCATACTGAATACAATGAAGTATGGTATATGCATAATGTTGCTTGCTTAAACTGGTCAAATCCAAGTAAGTGTGAATTCGAAAAATAAAATGTCTGATTCTCTTCATTCCTTTTTTGCTTTATGCGAATCATTGCCCTCAATTCGGACCACAATGCAATATCTTTAAGCTTTCCCTCACTTCAGAATGTACTGCATAATCTGTTGGAAGAAAGAGAAAATTTTAAAATATTTTTATATCAAAACTTAGAATAATTGTAAAGATTTGTTTAATATAAAAATGTAGATAATTTTCCTTATATATGCACCTGATCACTTTACTGTCATTTATTACATGCATGTCTGCTTGGAAGTCTTTTTATCAAGAAAAGCTAGCCACAGGTATACAAGTTTAAAGCTACAACATAAAACTTTTAATTATAAGGATAAGTACTTTAATAAAAATCAAGCTACTCCAGAATTCTCTGACAGTTTGTTTCATCTTAAATTATGCAACTAACTATCAAAATACTCCAAAACACAGATTTTTTTTATTCAATCATTTCTTGAGGTCATTTTTTTGTGAATTGATCATGATCATGACATACAACAAATTTTCAATGGATTTTATTGACTTCGTTTTTGAATGTATTTTCTTCAAATTCCATATACTATAGTAGACAATTATTAGCTCATTTACCGATATTTTTACATATATTCCCTAAAATAGATATACACATGTTGCCCGAAATGTGACGTTACTTTCGTTCTTATATTCTAACTTAAAAATGTCATTGCTATTTTTTTTGAAATTTTATGCAATATCTCTTGAAATCAACTACAGAAAATTCTGTAAATATTATCAGATGAATAAGCAAATAATTCTTTACATGTAAGTGAAATTTCAATAAATTCCATTGAAAAACGAAGTCATAAAAATTAATTGGAAATTTGTCAAAATGCATGAAATATGTAGTAAAGATATTACGAATTTACCGTTACGTGACAGAAATAAAAATGCAATATAACTACGTCGAAGTTCGTCAATAAAGAAATTAAATTCTTCTTGTTCTCAATATTTGGGTGCTATCAATCAGGATGCTTATAAAATCCCAGGCGTATGGTAGCATAAATCTGTAAATTGAATACTTACGATTGAAACACACGTGGATCTAGCAGTTCTTTGTTTATTAAACTCGGGCCGTGTAAACTGTAATCGGTGATGAATTCATTATGAAAACCCTGAAACACGAAGTAATCAAGTATTAATATTAACATGTGTAGGCCCCTATTCACCTATATAATGTGAAACGATGTAGGAACGTGCAGAAGACGAAATAGATTTAAATAATAAAATTGTAAACTTACCTGGTCGCGATATCTGTGATATTTTCGGGTGAAAATGAGCATTTGTCGCCAAAAACAACAAGAAAGCTGATATTCTTTGGCCACTTACTGACAGATAGTCGATCTTCTTCAGTTAGGCAAGAAAATGAATTTCGTTTTTAGGCTATTCTATATCAAAATCGTGTTTGTTTATGTTTCCTCCGTAGATAAACATCCGGTGAAATTCAAACATGGCTATCAGACTTCCCGCTAAAATCTCGCTGTTTGTTGCATCATGGGATAAAAAAAAAGTTTTGTCGGAGATCTACTGTATCGATTTCATTCTTTTATTACTTGTTTTTTTATATTCTACTTCCTTAACCTCTATTGTTCCATACTTTTGGTATTACTACTTCAGCATTTAAAGCTTGCACATTGCACAAAATGATCGCACGAAGCGAACTCGTCAAATCTCGGTAGATTCCGTAAACCGAAGTAAACAAACGAGATCACGGCCCCGAGGTCATAGGTGAACCGACCGATGGAAATCTGACACAGGTATAAGCCTCGTCAGTACCTGTTATGTAATCCGGATGTTTTGTTTAAATGAGGGTAGGCACCTGTGATCTGATCGTAGTGAAAGGCAGTCAAGCTTGACAATATAAATTGTTATAATTAACGCCGCGGGCATAAGACTTAGTCTAAGAGGGGCAATATGTGTACAGGTGAGACGGGAGGTACACAGGTAACTCCATAAACAATAAAGCTAGGTATGATTTGCCATTACAGTCGACCGTCGCTTATATTAATTAACACCACGGGTGAAATTAACTTTCGGTACGACGTTAAGCATATATCCTGATCGCTTTGTTAGCTTAACACACAGGTTTCAAGATTTAGTTTAAAACAGTTGAAATATTTTTGATCGATCTTGGTGTTGCAGTTATTCAAGCCGTCTACTATATCAATTAAAATATTTATGATAGATCTTGGTATTGATCTTGATTTTTGTATACAATAGAGTATTTTATTTGTACACACAACACTCCTACGAGATCATTCTACAACAGATTAGAGTACAGCTACATTGTGTCGTTGTCCGAATTATCGTACGATCTTGCTAAATAAATATCAGACAAATTAAAGTTTTCTTTTTGTGTTCACTTTCACCATTTCAATGAATGCGATGTAATTCTGATTTAAATACCGGAATATTGTTTTTTGATCATGCCTGTTTGTTGTCAGTCAAGCCATATCGAGATCGAGATCATCACAGCGCTTGACTTCAATATACGTTTTACAAAGAAGCGTCCGAGTGACTATATCAGTATTACACATGTTTATATGAGTATATCGGTGAATATTTTGACCGAACACGACGTGATTTCGGGTGCAATTATCAGATGTAATCTTAAAACCACGTATATCCAGCAAGTATATGATATGCAGACAAAGAGCAGGTGATTTTAATTTCATTTGAATGAATTAAAAGCGTATTACAGGCACGGGCACGGGCACATGTGTGTTCGTAGAGTGATCCCCGATCTGGTAGAGGTTAACGTTTGGATAAACGAAATGTTTTAAACTCCGTTAAAGAGTTTTTAATGAAAGCCAAAATACTGTTACTTCAAAGAACGATCTGGAACAAAATTTTTATAGAGCTAAGTTTTGACGTTCGTCATATGAACGTATAGTAACATTCATCAATGTGAAGTTTATTACTAAATCACCGTTAAAATATGTGAACCTTACTAACAAAGTACATTGAAGTGAAATACTTATGATAATAATTGTTGAATTTTAATTATTTTTAGATAAATTTCTGTGGTACTGATCAAAGTATGAAAAGTATTTTTTAGAACATAAAAAAGACAAAAAAAAACCAACAAAAAACGAGATCAAAAACATTTGATATTACCAAATGATAATTTTCTGTATCTTATTTGATAGATATTTGTTGTGGTTAATCCTGGGTATTATTTTTTTAGTCTTAGATTTGTAGTCGACTGAAAAAGTCCGATTTAATTTTGAAAATATTAATATGCTATAACCCCTCGCAATGTCTGAAAATATTCTAAGTCCATAATAAGTACAAAAAAAGCACAATGGCATTAGCTGAAAAATTCTAAGTCCCAAAAAAGTAGGAAAAAAGTACATCCATATTTTCACAATCTTTCAAAAAAAATCTAAGTCAGATTTTAGCACAAAAAAAGTACTCTGAAAAATTTCAGAGTCCAAATAAAGTACAGAAAAAGTACCCTGAAAAATTTCTAAGTCCAGAATAAGTACAAAAAAAGTACTCTGAAAAATTTCAGAGTCCAAATAAAGTACAGAAAAAGTACCCTGAAAAGTTTCTAAGTCCAGAAAAGTACAAAAAAAGTACTCTGAGAAATTTCAGAGTCCAAATTTAGTACAGAAAAAGTACTCTGAAAAATTTCTAAGTCCAGAAAAGTACAAAAAAAGTATACTTTTTTGGTACTTTTTCAAAAAAGTAGGAAAAAGTGTATACTTAAAGTAGCATAAAAGTATACTTTAGTGTGCTTTATTTCGGTATGGGAAATAATATTACCACTAGGGGGACCATGTGTGGCTTGAGCCCGAGACGAAGGGCGAGTTCACGGTGGCTATCGGAGCCAGGGTCAAGTTCCACGACTCTGGACGAGTACATGTTGTGGACGACGATGGAAATGAACACTGGCTGGATGGGAAACAGAAGATACGACACATGCACTCGCACTCGGTGGAAGGGGTGGATGACATGATAGGACTTGGTGATCTCAATGAGGCGGGAATCCTCCGTAATCTCTTTATACGCTACATGGACAATCTCATTTATGTAAGTATTGGTTTTGCCTCATGTTCCAACACTATATCCCGAAGAGGTCCTTGTATTACTTGGTTTATATTTCATGTCAACACTAACAGCTCATCTGCAGGAAAAAAAAATTACCGATTGGGAGTCACACGGTTGGAAATATTCTTAAGTTGCTTAGTTAAAACCTCAGTTTTACCCTTGTTTGGGATCTTACTGTTCTCAAGCCTAAAGATGTTTAACACTTATTCCTGATCCACCCCCTCGAGCTTCAGTGGTTGGTTTAACACTTATTCCTGATCCACCCCCTCGAGCTGCAGTGGTTGGTTTAACACTTATTCCTGATCCACCCCCTCGAGCTGCAGTGGTTGGTTTAACACTTATTCCTGATCCACCCCCTCGAGCTCCAGTGGTTGGTTTAACACTTATTCCTGATCCACCCCCTCGAGCTGCAGTGGTTGGTTTAACACTTATTCCTGATCCACCCCCTCGAGCTGCAGTGGTTGGTTTAACACTTATTCCTGATCCACCCCCTCGAGCTGCAGTGGTTGGTTTAACACTTATTCCTGATCCACCCCCTCGAGCTGCAGTGGTTGGTTTAACACTTATTCCTGATCCAACCCCTCGAGCTGCAGTGGTTGGTTTAACACTTATTCCTGATCCACCCCCTCGAGCTGCAGTGGTTGGTTTAACACTTATTCCTGATCCACCCCCTCGAGCTGCAGTGGTTGGTTTAACACTTATTCCTGATCCACCCCCTCGAGCTGCAGTGGTTGGTTTAACACTTATTCCTGATCCACCCCCTCGAGCTGCAGTGGTTGGTTTAACACTTATTCCTGATCCACCCCCTCGAGCTGCAGTGGTTGGACTGACTCTTTTGACTCTTTTTTGCTTTGAATTGGTCTGGGTATTGACCTCATTGGTATACAGTTCCATTCCTCATTCAGTTCTAGCCCAAAGGTAAAATCAATGTCCTACAGTGTTGTTTAATAATATCCCTGTGATTAAATGTTGTTTTCAGACTTACACTGGTTCAATTATGGTGGCTGTAAATCCGTACCAGATACTGCCCATCTACACAGCCGAACAGATCCAGACATACCGTGACAAAAAGATCGGCGAACGACCTCCTCATATATTTGCAATTGCCGACAATTCGTATTTCAACATGAGGCGTTACCAGAGAGACCAGTGTGTCATCATTAGGTAATGTTTAGGACATAGGAATATTGTCATCAGCTGATAAAACAGAGAGATTGTCAGAGTAACTGTAATATTGTAGTATAGTATTGCTGACATAGTAACACTAAAATTCTATAATTCTAACTAAAACTTGATGAAATCTCAGAAAAATGGAACAAAAAATATAGATTTTCACAGAGATCAATGAAAAAGTACAAATATAGTAAGACCAGGTGGTCAGGAAGGGTAAGCGTCTTCTACTTCTTTGACGATTCTTAGAATGGAAACTAGGGTGGTGATAACTAGCGTTGGGACGATAGAACCACTACCATATCAGCAAACATGTGTCAAATTAACTGATGGAGATGTGGGTCTCCATTTTACAATGATTATAAGAGTAGGAGTCTATAACTAACTTCACTGTGATGTAGCACGATGATTTCATTGAAATGGAGAGAGGACCAATTGTCAGTGGTAATAACTGCAGCCAATTGGTATTGGGAGATTTAAAAATTACTGTGATCGGTGTATTTTATCATTATAAGTGTTTCATTAATCTGTTGTAATTACAGTGGTGAATCTGGCGCCGGTAAGACCGAGAGTACCAAACTCATTTTACAGTTCCTGGCTGCCGTCAGTGGACAACACTCGTGGATAGAACAGCAGATCCTGGAGGCCAACCCTATCATGGAGGGTAAGTTGTCATTAATCAGGCTGTGGTTACAAAACTTGAAGGGTAAGTTGTCAGCATGGTTAATCAGGCTGTGGTTACAAAACTTGAAGGGTCCATATAATATTACTCTCATCATGTTTTGGTACGTTATTGTGATGGTAAGCTATAGTGAATAGAATGGAACAACCATTGTTTTGAACCGTTTCATCATATCTGAAAAATGTACATCGGGAAATACATAGATAGAATAAAAATATATCCAGTCTGAAATCAAGACTTTCATTCTAAAAGCCATACTAACCGGTGCTTGATAAGGACTGTGTTGAACACGAGACTAATTCAATTTGTTTATGTCATAGATAATACCATTACTCCGTAGAGTAAACTGTGTAATACAACATGGAGTCTTGCCACTCCTCCCCCCAGTTTTAGTGTGTAGATGAAGCCTCTAGCCATTTGCATCAAAGTTTTTATATGGTTTTCCTGCCATCAGTTTGTTTTTAGAAATTTTCTTAAGCTTCAAAACACTCCAAATTTCTATTTTCAAGAGAATTTATGATAATATTGGATCGATTAAGGAATTTTTCATTTATTAATCTATTATTTTTTTTCAGCTTTTGGAAATGCGAAAACGATACGGAATGACAACTCCAGTAGATTTGGTAAATACATAGACATTCACTTCAATGACAAGGGTTCAATTGAGGGAGCTAAAATAGAACAGTATCTATTGGAAAAGTCTCGTATTGTCACCCAGGCACATGACGAACGGAACTATCACATCTTCTATTGTATGTTGGCTGGGATGACACAGGAAGAGAAACGGATGCTGGACGTCGAAACTGCTAACGACTACTGGTACCTCACACAGGTATATATATAACATATACAGTCAAACCTGCTCTAACGACCCCCTGTATATAACGACTGCCTGTCTATAACGACCGGTTTTAAGATTCCCCGTGAGATTTTACTATATAACGACCCTCTGTATAGCGACTACCTGTCTAATGTGGCTAACGACCGGTGATTTCGGAACGGCGGTCGCTAATTTGTTTTCTATAGCGACCGATTTCTGTCAGCCATCTTCTGCTCTCGGCAGTCATCCCTCATAAAATCCCCGGAAAATTCAGACACATCGACCCTGGCTTGATTATACAAACAAAGGACCACCACAACCCTGGCCTGAGTATATAAACAAAAGACCCCTACCACCTGTTAGCCTTTAATTACTGTAGCTGCCCTGGCCTGGGGCTTGGTAAGAGAGGAGTCGGGTCACCATGCGTGTCGGTATTACATTACAACTGTGCACAGGTGGCTTCATTTGACACGGTCAGTTGATTTTGTGATTACCAGTCAGGATACAGGATACATCACTTCAATAACAAACACTGGTCATATCTGTCAACAAGATTTACTCACATGAAAGCCAATAATGCCTTTCTTAATCGTAGCTGTCGGTACTAGCGTTTGTACTGCCGCCATCTTTAATTAGTCAATACTAATAAAAAGTCGTAAACTGACACAAATATCCGGATTTCAATTTGGGTCAGAAAAAAAAATATTTTGGTTTTAAGAAGTAAGACTATAACACAAAATAATTAGTAGTAACACAAATATAATTAATTTATTAATGATTGTGTATTCTTTTTCTTTATTTATGAAAGAAAGGGAGATAATTTGATAGATACATATAGCATTATTTCAGAACAAAATATTAAAAAAAAATTATCCATAAGACCATTTTGAGTTATATTTTGTGTTTGGGTCCACAAATCATTAAATATTAAACCCTTCAGATTTATAAAGTTTATGCATTTATTTACCTTCTGACTGGTCTTCTGAATGCCCTGTTCAATGACAATTTATTTATGGCAGGTTTAAGTAAATTGGTTGGTGCAATAATTTTGACCTGTCTATAAAGGCAACCTGTCTATAGTGACCGTTTTTCTGCCTCCCCTTGGGCGGTCGCTATAGACAGGTTTGACTGTACGTACGTATGTATACAGATATAAGTATGTCTTTATACAGCCGTAGAGATCTAGACATTGGCACATCCTGGCACACAAGTTTAAATATACAAACATCTATACAGTTGAACCTCATTATCTTGAAGTATTTGGTTCAAAATATACTGAGTATTCAAAGTAAACGATTATGTTAACACTTAAACACTAGCCCTCCACCTCGATTATGTTAACACTTAAACACTAGCCCTCCACCTCGATTATGTTAACACTTAAACACTAGCCCTCCACCTCGATTATGTTAACATTTAAACACTAGCCCTCCACCTCGATTATGTTAACACTTAAACACTAGCCCTCCACCTCGATTATGTTAACACTTAAACACTAGCCCTCCACCTCTGGGTCGCAAGTTCGAAACCCATGTGAGTCAGATGCCTGGTACTGACGGTAGGCCGGTGTTTTTTTCTCCAGGTATTTCAGCTTTCCTCCACCTCTAAAACCTGGTACGTCCTTAAATGACCTTGGCTGTTAATACAACGTTAAACAAAATAAACCATTAAAAAAAGCATGTACATTGTCACATACGCATGTCCTCACACAAGTATATATATGTATACAGACATCCCCAGATACTTACCTCCTTACACCAAACATACAGTGCACAGGATTGTAAACCAATGGTATAATCATCCTTATTCACATTAACTTTTTACTGTGACAGGGTGGCAGTATCTACTGTGACGGCAGGGACGACACAAAAGAGTTTGCCGATATCCGGTCAGCCATGAAAGTTCTCATGTTCCACGACAAAGAAGTTTGGGAGATTCTCAAAGTGTTGGCCTCTTTACTACACATGGGGAACATCAAATACAATGGTAATCACACTACAGGGTGTAAAGTTTGTTGTTGTCTGGGGGACGACACCCAATCATAGTAGTATTAAATTGTCTAACTACAAGGTGTAAAGTTTGTTGTTGTCTGGGGGAGACACCCAATCATAGTAGTATTAAATTGTCTAACTACAAGGTGTAAAGTTTGTTGTTGTCTGGGGGAGACACCCAATCATAGTAGTATTAAATTGTCTAACTACAAGGTGTAATGTTTGTTGTTGTCTGGGGGACGACACAGATCATAGTAGTATTAAATTGTCTAACTACAAGGTGTAAAGTTTGTTGTTGTCTGGGGGACGACACAGATCATAGTAGTATTAAATTGTCTAACTACAAGGTGTAATGTTTGTTGTTGTCTGGGGGACGACACAGATCATAGTAGTATTAAATTGTCTTACTACAAGGTGTAATGTTTGTTGTTGTCTGGGGGACGACACAGATCATAGTAGTATTAAATTGTCTAACTACATGTCTGGGGGACGACACAGATCATAGTAGTATTAAATTGTCTAACTACAAGGTGTAATGTTTGTTGTTGTCTGGGGGAGACACCCAATCATAATAGTATTAAATTGTCTTACTACAAGAGTTACAGGATGGTGATTATCACTCACAGATCCCAACTTGGGGGCAGCATCAACTGACACAGAAGTTTGAGACTCTTTAAAAACTTCAGCTTTATACAAAAATAGTACATGTTCTTGTTTCACCTGTGTGAAGATGACTGAATATTAGCCTGGAATTCACTTTAAAAGTCTGTCAGGGTGTGCAGTCCCTTGCCTAATGACATTGGTATTCTGGGCAGAGTATATATTCCCCTAACTGTTCCAAAACTGTTGAAAAATAATTAATTTGAAAACAAATATTAGTAATTTTCTAACTAGGAATTGAAGTATTTCATATGTAAGACATTGTACACATTTGTAAGACATTGTATACATTTGTAAGCCATTGTACACATTTGTAAGACATTGTATACATTTGTAAGACATTGTATACATTTGTAAGACGTTGTACACATTTGTAAGACATTGTATACATTTGTAAGACATTGTATACATTTGTAAGACGTTGTACACATTTGTAAGACATTGTATACATTTGTAAGACATTGTATACATTTGTAAGACGTTGTACACATTTGTAAGACATTGTATACATTTGTAAGACATTGTATACATTCGTAAAACATTATACACATTTTTCATATATTTGCCTTCGTTTTTGCAGCCATTGAGATGGACAACATGGACGCCAGTGAAATCCAGGACATTCAGTCTGTTAACAAAGCTGCCAAATTAATGGAGGTAAGTCAAGGAGTCTGGCTGCTACAGAAAGTGAGCGAGTAATGAAATCTGCTGAGCAAGCAAATACATATATCTGCTGAACTAGTGAGTAATGAAATCTGCTGAATGAGCAATTAAAGAAATATGTGTTATAAGTAAAGAAATCTGCTCCAAACAAGTGGAGTGAGTGATGAAATCTGCTCCAAACAAGTGGAGTGAGTGATGAAATCTGCTCCAAACAAGTGGAGTGTGTAAGCAAATCTGCTGAATGAGTGAGTAAAGAAATCACTGAATGAGTGAGTAAAGAAATCACTGAATGAGTGAGAGGAATGAAATCGTGGTCACGCTGATACAAAGATAATAGTATTGTAGCGAATAATATGTAGTATATAGTTACAGTATCATATTTATAACTCCATACATACTAAACATTCTTACTTTGTCGACAGGTAAATTGGTAGTATATAATTACATTGATGAATTTGTACCTCATACATACTAAACATTCTTACTTTGTCGACAGGTAAATTGGTAGTATATAATTACATTGATGAATTTGTACCTCATACATACTAAACATTCTTACTTTGTCGACAGGTTAATTAGTAGTATATAATTACATTGATGAATTTGTACCTCATACATACTTAATATTCTCACCTTTTCGACAGGTTAATTGGTAGTATATAGCTACATTTATGAGTTTATACAGACATTCTAAAAACATGTATTTCCTTTTTGTTTACAGGTGCGAGCTCAGGATTTAATAGACGCTTTGACCTCAAGGTCAATTGTGACACAGGGTGAAATTGTAACAACAATGATGAGTGTTGAGAATTCTCAGGATGTGCGTGACGCCTTTGTTAAAGGAATATACGGCCGCATGTTTATCTGGATAGTCAAGAAAATTAACATTGCTATTTTTAAACAAAAGGAATCCCCCAAACATTTCAGGACATCTATAGGCGTGTTGGATATATTTGGGTTTGAAAGTTTTGACCACAACAGGTAAAATTACATTCTATTAATTCCAAGTATATAATTGAAATACTGATATTTCACTGAAGTTGATGTAATTTGAACACATTTGATTTAAAAAACATTGTGTTGGAAACAGAATTTTTTTTTGTGCAAGTAATATACTTAGGTGGGGCATCCCATTGTTCTTACAAGTAACATACTTAGGTGGGGCCATTGTTCTTACAAGTAACATACTTAGGTGGGGCCATTGTTCTTACAAGTAACATACTTAGGTGGGGTACCCCATTGTTCTTACAAGTAACATACTTAGGAGGGGCCATTGTTCTTACAAGTAACATACTTAGGTGGGGCATCCCATTGTTCTTACAAGTAACATACTTAGGTGGGACATCCCATTGTTCTTACAAGTAACATACTTAGGTGGGGCCATTGTTCTTACAAGTAACATACTTAGGTGGGGCATCCCATTGTTCTTACAAGTAACATACTTAGGTGGGGCCATTGTTCTTACAAGTAACATACTTAGGTGGGGCCATTGTTCTTACAAGTAACATACTTAGGTGGGGTACCCCATTGTTCTTACAAGTAACATACTTAGGTGGGGCCATTGTTCTTACAAGTAACATACTTAGGTGGGGCATCCCATTGTTCTTACAAGTAACATACTTAGGTGGGGCCATTGTTCTTACAAGTAACATACTTAGGTGGGACATCCCATTGTTCTTACAAGTAAAATACTTAGGTGGGGCCATTGTACTTACAAGTAACATACTTAGGTGGGGCCATTGTTCTTACAAGTAACATACTTAGGTGGGGCCATTGTTCTTACAAGTAACATACTTAGGTGGGGCATCCCATTGTTCTTACAAGTAACATACTTAGGTGGGGTATCCCATTGTTCTTACAAGTAACATATGTAGGTGGGGCATCCCGTTGTTCTTACAAGTAACATACTTAGGTGGGGCCATTGTTCTTACAAGTAACATACTTAGGTGGGGCCATTGTTCTTACAAGTAACATACTTAGGTGGGACATCCCATTGTTCTTACAAGTAACATACTTAGGTGGGGCCATTGTTCTTACAAGTAACATACTTAGGTGGGACATCCCATTGTTCTTACAAGTAAAATACTTAGGTGGGGCCATTGTTCTTACAAGTAACATACTTAGGTGGGGCCATTGTTCTTACAAGTAACATATGTAGGTGGGGCATCCCGTTGTTCTTACAAGTAACATACTTAGGTGGGACATCCCATTGTTCTTACAAGTAAAATACTTAGGTGGGGCCATTGTTCTTACAAGTAACATACTTAGGTGGGGCCATTGTTCTTACAAGTAACATATGTAGGTGGGGCATCCCATTGTTCTTACAAGTAACAAACTTAGGTGGGGCCATTGTTCTTACAAGTAACATACTTAGGTGGGACATCCCATTGTTCTTACAAGTAAAATACTTAGGTGGGGCCATTGTTCTTACAAGTAACATACTTAGGTGGGGCCATTGTTTTTACAAGTAACATACTTAGGTGGGGCATCCCTTTGTTCCTTGCTGCATCTAAAACAAAGAAGAGTTCGAAGAAAAGATTTCTGTTGTAAAATAACCTATTTCCATTTCAAACAATTTTTTATCCTGAAATGAAGGCCTGTGTAAAGTCGAAAGTGATTGTACACACTACATTTACATGTGATTTTATTTCTGTTATAGTTTTGAGCAGCTGTGTATAAACTATGCTAATGAAAACTTACAACAGTTCTTTGTACGACACATCTTCAAGCTAGAACAGGTAATTATGGTGTGGAAATATCTGGTACGCCAGTACTTTACTGAGACAGATTCCCACATATTAATGTTTATCTCGTCAAAATTGATATTCGTGTTTAAATGTAAAAATCTAGAACTTAAATATAATTTATACAGGCAGACTACAAAGGTTATTAAAAATAAATGACAATAACATTTTTACTTTGTTCTGTAAAATAGAATGTTCATCTTAAATTGTCCCCCGTTGAGGCAACTTGATTTTAACAGCATACCCTCAATGAATACATTATGATGATTATTTATCTACTTTCCAGGAAGAGTATGACAATGAAGGAATCAACTGGCAACATATTGAGTTTGTGGACAACCAAGAGGCCTTGGATATGATTGGTGCAAAGGCCATGAATATTATCTCATTGGTCGATGAAGAAAGTAAATTCCCCAAGGTATGATATTTAACACAACTTGATGGTACAGATATATTGAACTTGTTCACCCTTGTATAAGTATCTGTATATTTCTCTTAACTGGTGTTGAGAAGGTGCTTGCTGAGTACTGTAAGGTGGAAGGTAAGTTGCCCTATTCCTCTGATTCATAGTAACTATTTGTGAAGTTGTCCTATTCCTCTGATTCATAGTAACTATTTGTGAAGTTGTCCTATTCCTCTGATTCATAGTAACTATTTGTGAAGTTGTCCTATTCCTCTGATTCATAGTAACTATTTGTGAAGTTGTCCTATTCCTCTGATTCATAGGAACTATTTGTGAAGTTGTCCTATTCCTCTTATTCCTAGTAACTATTTGTGAAGTTGTCCTATTCCTCTGATGAAGAGGTAAAATAGATTGGGAAGCTTGCTCCATTAAAGGAAATGTCAAATCATTTGTGTTACCTTTGTGATATAGTTACTTCATTAATTTGCTGTTTTTTTGTCTGTAAAGAGGCCATAGTTACTTATGGATAATAACAGTTTGTAGTTACATTACTGACAAGGAGTCTAATCGGTTTAACTTTTTGTTACAGGGAACTGACCAGACTATGTTGGCCAAGCTCCACCAACAACATAAGGACAACAAAAACTATCTCCGCCCAAAGGCTGAAATAACTCATGTATTTGGTCTCAACCATTTTGCTGGGGTTGTCTTCTATGACGCCAAAGGTATAGTTGATTTCCTTGATGCCTCAGACTTTACTGATCAATGATATTATATTGTCAGTTACTTTGGTTGAGCAAGACATTGATTTCCACTTAAATGTAAATTTGTTTTATTATCAATGTGATTAATCTTGTGTAACAGGTAAGACTGTTTTGACCTTTCATTTGAATTTAAGTTAATTCTGACCTGAGAAAAAAAAATGTGTATTACATTTTAGTCCAATGTAACCTTGACTGATGACCCTTTGTATTACATTATTGTCCAATGTAACCTTGACTGATGACCTTTTGTGTTACATTATAGTCCAATGTAACCTTGACTGACGACCTTTTGTATTACGTTTTAGTCCAATGTAACCTTGACTCATGACCTTTTGTATTACATTATAGTCCAATGTAACCTTGACTGACGACCTTTTGTGTTACATTATAGTCCAATGTAACCTTGACTGATGACCTTTTGTGTTACATTATTGTCCAATGTAACCTTGACTGATGACCTTTTGTATTACGTTTTAGTCCAATGTAACCTTGACTGATGACCTTTTGTATTACGTTTTAGTCCAATGTAACCTTGACTGATGACCTTTTGTATTACGTTTTAGTCCAATGTAACCTTGACTGACGACCCTTTGTGTTACATTATAGTCCAATGTAACCTTGACTGATGACCTTTTGTATTACGTTTTAGTCCAATGTAACCTTGACTGATGACCTTTTGTATTACGTTTTAGTCCAATGTAACCTTGACTGATGACCTTTTGTATTACGTTTTAGTCCAATGTAACCTTGACTGATGACCTTTTGTATTACATTTTAGTCCAATGTAACCTTGACTGATGACCTATTGTAGTACGTTTTAGTCCAATGTAACCTTGACTGACGACCTTTTGTGTTACATTATAGTCCAATGTAACCTTGACTGATGACCTATTGTAGTACGTTTTAGTCCAATGTAACCTTGACTGACGACCTTTTGTGTTACATTATAGTCCAATGTAACCTTGACTGATGACCTATTGTATTACGTTTAAGTCCAATGTAACCTTGACTGACGACCTTTTGTGTTACATTTTAGTCCAATGTAACCTTGACTGATGACCTATTGTAGTACGTTTTAGTCCAATGTAACCTTGACTGACGACCTTTTGTATTACGTTTAAGTCAAATGTAACCTTGACTCATGACCTTTTGTATTTCGTTTTAGTCCAATGTAAACTTGACTGATGACCTTTTGTATTACGTTTTAGTCCAATGTAACCTTGACTCATGACCTTTTGTATTTCGTTTTAGTCCAATGTAAACTTGACGGATGACATTTTGTGTTACATTATAGTCCAATGTAAACTTGACTGATGACCTATTGTAGTACGTTTTAGTCCAATGTAACCTTGACTGACGACCTTTTGTATTACGTTTAAGTCAAATGTAACCTTGACTCATGACCTTTTGTATTTCGTTTTAGTCCAATGTAAACTTGACTGACGACCTTTTGTATTACGTTTTAGTCCAATGTAACCTTGACTCATGACCTTTTGTATTTCGTTTTAGTCCAATGTAACCTTGACGGATGACATTTTGTGTTACATTATAGTCCAATGTAACCTTGACTGATGACCTTTTGTGTTACATTTTAGTCCAATGTAACCTTGACTGATGACCTTTTGTATTACATTATAGTCCAATGTAACCTTGACTGATGACCTTTTGTGTTACGTTTTAGTCCAATGTAACCTTGACTGATGACCTTTTGTATTACATTTTAGTCCAATGTAACCTTGACTGACGACCCTTTGTGTTACATTATAGTCCAATGTAACCTTGACTGATGACCTTTTGTGTTACATTATAGTCCAATGTAACCTTGACTGACGACCTTTTGTATTACATTTTAGTCCAATATAACCTTGACTGACGACCCTTTGTGTTACATTATAGTCCAATGTAACCTTGACTGATGACCTTTTGTGTTACATTATAGTCCAATGTAACCTTGACTGACGACCTTTTGTGTTACGTTTTAGTCCAATGTAACCTTGACTGATGACCTTTGTGTTACGTTTTAGTCCAATGTAACCTTGACTGACGACCTTTTGTATTACGTTTTAGTCGAATGTAACCTTGACTGATGACCTTTAGTATTTCGTTTTAGTCCAATGTAACCTTGACTGATGACCTATTGTAGTACGTTTTAGTCCAATGTAACCTTGACTGACGACCCTTTGTGTTACATTATAGTCCAATGTAACCTTGACTGATGACCTTTTGTGTTACATTATAGTCCAATGTAACCATGACTGACGACCTTTTGTGTTACATTTTAGTCCAATGTAACCTTGACTGATGACCCTTTGTATTACGTTTTAGTCCAATGTAACCTTGACTGATGACCTTTTGTGTTACATTATTGTCCAATGTAACCTTGACTGACGACCTTTTGTGTTACATTATTGTCCAATGTAACCTTGACTGACGACCTTTTGTGTTACATTATAGTCCAATGTAACCTTGACTGACGACCTTTTGTGTTACATTATTGTCCAATGTAACCTTGACTGACGACCTTTTGTGTTACATTATAGTCCAATGTAACCTTGACTGACGACCTTTTGTGTTACATTATTGTCGAATGTAACCTTGACTGACGACCTTTTGTGTTACATTATTGTCCAATGTAACCTTGACTGATGACCCTTTGTGTTACATTATAGTCCAATGTAACCTTGACTGATGACCTTTTGTATTACGTTTTAGTCCAATGTAACCTTGACTGACGACCTTTTGTGTTACATTATAGTCCAATGTAACCTTGACTGACGACCTTTAGTATTTCGTTTTAGTCCAATGTAACCTTGACTGATGACCCTTTGTATTACATTATAGTCCAATGTAACCTTGACTGACGACCTTTTGTGTTACGTTTTAGTCCAATGTAACCTTGACTGATGACCTTTTGTATTACATTATAGTCCAATGTAACCTTTACTGATGACCTTTTGTATTACGTTTTAGTCTAATGTAACCTTGACTGATGACCTTTTGTATTACGTTTTAGTCCAATGTAACCTTGACTGATGACCTTTTGTATTACGTTTTAGTCCAATGTAACCTTGACGGATGACCCTTTGTATTACATTATAGTCCAATGTAACCTTGACTGATGACCTTTTGTGTTACATTATAGTCCAATGTAACCTTGACTGATGACCTTTTGTATTACATTTTAGTCCAATGTAACCTTGACTGACGACCTTTTGTGTTACATTATAGTCCAATGTAACCTTGACTGACGACCTTTTGTGTTACGTTTTAGTCCAATGTAACCTTGACTGATGACCTATTGTATTACGTTTTAGTCCAATGTAACCTTGACGGATGACCCTTTGTATTACATTATAGTCCAATGTAACCTTGACTAACGACCTTTTGTGTTACGTTTTAGTCCAATGTAACCTTGACTGATGACCCTTTGTATTACATTATAGTCCAATGTAACCTTGACTGATGACCTATTGTATTACATTTTAGTCCAATGTAACCTTGACTGACGACCCTTTGTGTTACATTATAGTCCAATGTAACCTTGACTGATGACCTTTTGTATTACGTTTTAGTCCAATGTAACCTTGACTGACGACCTTTTGTGTTACATTTTAGTCCAATGTAACCTTGACTGATGACCTATTGTATTACATTTTAGTCCAATGTAACCTTGACTGACGACCTTTTGTGTTACATTATAGTCCAATGTAACCTTGACTGACGACCTTTAGTATTTCGTTTTAGTCCAATGTAACCATGACTGACGACCTTTTGTATTACATTTTAGTCCAATGTAACCTTGACTGATGACCTTTTGTGTTACGTTTTAGTCCAATGTAACCTTGACTGATGACCTTTTGTAGTACGTTTTAGTCCAATGTAACCTTGACTGATGACCTTTTGTGTTACGTTTTAGTCAATGCAACCTTGACTATAACTTATTGTGTATTCTCACCTATTAATTTGATTTAATGACAGTGTCTGTTGAATGACCTTGACTGTTTATTATACGATGATGACTGTTTGACAGGTTTCCTGGAGAAGAACCGTGACACGTTCAGCCCAGATCTTCTACATTTGATACAGACCTCATCAAATCCCTTCCTGTCGGGGCTGTTTTCCCAGGATGTCTCCATGGTAACTATAACACCTGTGTAAACTGTCTAATGAATAATCACGATGGACAAACGTTAAGTCAGTGACTCAGGGTTTCGTTGTATATCAGTAAAAAGAGTATACTTTAGCCTCCCTAATAATTCATGCCTACCATACTTAATTACCAGAGACCAGTACAAGGGATATTAGTGATTATTTTTAAAGTACCTTGGCCTCATTAGGGATATTAAATATAAAGTGCATGATTATCAACATCATCATTTATTATAGAGGAACGATTTCCACCACAAAGGACATTTTGATGATTGAACTATATTTTTTAATTAAGGTCAGCTTTTTGAAAAGTGGCAAAATGGCCAAATGGATTGTTGATTGTCACTAGATTTTACTTCACTGCTGATTCAAAAGAGCCATATAATGTTTTCTTTTGGAAGATATTTTTGTTAAAAACTTTAACTTAAAGGTTTTGTAAATCACTAGAACAGACCCAGCATTAATTTTTCACAGAAGCATTTGCTTAAATTGTAATAGTAATTGGATCAGGTACATGTATTAAATAAGGACCAGATTTATTGTGTCCGACGTCGGCTAACGGATGTGTGTTTGATTGTAGGGAGCAGACACCAGGAAAAGGGCACCCACTCTAGGATCACAGTTCAAGAAATCACTGGAATTGTTGATGAAAACTCTCGGAGCATGTCAGCCATTCTTTGTCAGGTGTATCAAGCCAAATGAGCTCAAGAAACCACTGGTATGTCAATGATCTATAAAGTGTTTTATTCTCCCTGTTATTGGGGTGTAGATTATTTTTTACTAATTACTAAGTAAAAAATTACAGTTATGTAACAGTTTTAATTAGAATTGATATATTTTAATGACTATGTAAGTTTGAAAAGAATACCATTTTGTATTTAATATCAGATCATATTTCTCTAATCCTAATACCACTATTGATTAATTAATACACCTATGTATTGAAAAGTTCACAGTCTGTGGAAGACTATAACTAGAACATTTTAAAAATTCATTGCAAAATTTTAGCTCAGAAAGTTGAATTGGAAAATCCATACCACTGACAATTGCAACTTGATACATTGGAATAATTAGTTGAAAAAATGGCCAAACAATAGAATCATATACTGGTAGAGATTTCTATAATTCATACACCATCCTGATCACCTTTATTGATTTATCCTTTAGATTTTTGACCGCGAGCTGTGTTGTAAACAACTGCGTTACTCTGGAATGATGGAAACAATTCGAATCCGTCGAGCAGGATATCCCATCAGGCATCGTTTTGGTGACTTTGTGGATCGTTATCGTCTCTTGGCTCCAGGCATCGGGCCATCCCACAAGGAGAATTGTCGGCAGGCTTCTGAGAAAATTTGTGCTGCTGTCCTTGTTGGCAAGGATTACCAGATGGGAAAAACCAAAGTTTTCTTAAAGGTAATTCATTCTGGCACTAATTTTGTTTTATGGAAATCCAAAACGGAGACAACAGTGTGGTGTCATAATACTTTTGTTTATATAATCCAGTAGTTTATAGCATCATAACTCAGCCTCTGTTTTACAGTGAATAAAAACTTGTTGATTTTAGGTGTAATTTTGTCAAAAGGACACATTTCTGAGGCATGCAGTTTTCAATGTGTGAAATGTCCCCATGAAAATTTGAAAAAAAAAGAATGTTTACCATAACAGTAAGAAATCCATTAACAGATGTTTCACTGACCTCATGGTTGTTGGTCAAATATGAAACATATCATTGGTATATAATACAGGTTTTATCCTGTCATAAACTTCCAACTTAAATTAGGGGGAGGATCATGAAATAACACTTGAATTTACACTGAACTGCAACAGACATTGGCCAGGAGTATAAAGTGTTACCAGGGACCATTGTTACCAGGGACCATTGTTACCAGGGAACATTGTTACCAGGGACCATTGTCAGATACAGTACAATCTAGGATAAACTGTTTGAAATATAAGATGATTATCAACGTTATGATTTATACATTACAGGATGCCCAGGATGTGTATCTAGAACAACAGAGGGAGTTGGCTCTGACAGCTAAGATCCTCGTCCTACAGAAGACAATCCGTGCTTGGCACTGCAGACGGAAATTCCTCAAAATCAAGGCAGGCTCCATCCTCATACAGAAGATGTGGCGTCAGTACCTGGAGAGGAAACGCTTTGTCCTGGTCAGTACTCAGTGGTCAAACCTTAATATTCATCCTGGTCAGTACTCAGTGGTCAAACCTTAATCTTCATCCTGGTCAGTACTCTGTGGTCAAACCTTAATCTTCATCCTGGTCAGTACTCGGTTGTCAAACCTTAATCTTCATCCTGGTCAGTACTCTGTGGTCAAACCTTAATCTTCATCCTGGTCAGTACTCAGTGGTCAAACCTTAATATTCATCCTGGTCAGTACTCTGTGGTCAAACCTTAATCTTCATCCTGGTCAGTACTCTGTGGTCAAACCTTAATCTTCATCCTGGTCAGTACTCGGTTGTCAAACCTTAATCTTCATCCTGGTCAGTACTCTGTGGTCAAACCTTAATATTCATCCTGGTCAGTACTCAGTTGTCAAACCTTAATATTCATCCTGGTCAGTACTCTGTGGTCAAACCTTTATCTTCATCCTGGTCAGTACTCAGTTGTCAAACCTTAATATTCATCCTGGTCAGTACTCGGTGGTCAAACCTTAATCTTCATCCTGGTCAGTACTCAGTTGTCAAACTTTAATATTCATCCTGGTCAGTACTCTGTGGTCAAACCTTAATCTTCATCCTGGTCAGTACTCAGTTGTCAAACCTTAATCTTCATCCTGGTCAGTACTCTGTGGTCAAACCTTAATCTTCATCCTGGTCAGTACTAGGTGGTCAAACCTTAATATTCATCCTGGTCAGTACTCTGTGGTCAAACCTTAATGTTCATCCTGGTCAGTACTCTGTGGTCAAACCTTAATCTTCATCCTGGTCAGTTCTTGGTGGTCAAACCTTAATCTTCATCCTTGTCAGTACTCAGTTGTCAAACCTTAATATGATTAAAATTTGCTATTGATAAAGTCAAATTGGTTTGATGTCCATTAGGAAATCATGTTATCATAATCAAATGTTTTGTTATAACAGAACAGTGTTGGTATTCATTGCCTGGTTAAGGGATATGGCTAAAGATCAGGATTGAAGCTATTATAAGTGGTATAACTTAACATATGAATCGTGTATCTTAAGATGGTTGATACATGAACATGTAGGGTATGTTACGGAGACTGACAATTTTAATAATATTCTGGTGATTATTTATAGCACTTATATAATGTCTATATATATCAGGTAATGTGGGGTAAGTCCCTATTCTTCATTGAAATGACTTATATTTAATTTGCATTTTTAACCAATCAGATGAAACAAGGGTACATGCGTCTACAAGCAGTAGTGAGGTCACGCTTACTGACAGCACAGTTCAACCGTAAACGGGCTGTCATCATTGACTTGCAGGTAAGTTACTTTTCATCAGTGAACATCAGAACAAAGGTTAATTAGATAAATATTTTGTGAAATTTCGAAGATTATAAACTCAACATGCAATGTGTGAAGTTGTAGAGGAGATTTAACACATTCTATTATTATCAGGTGTGTATTGTGTTTAACACAAACTATACCCAAGTTTATTTTTGTAACAATAGCGTCGTTGCCGTGGTTACCTGGTGAGGAAGTGGACCATGCAGAGGATGATCTCCATTGTTAAGATTCAGGCTGTGGTCCGTGCCATGATTGCCAGGCGTAAATACAAACGCCAGAAGGTTGAGGTAATATCACACCCAAATGTTGACAGCAAGGCTATAGAGACAAAATCCAAATAAGGATTTCTTTTCATGTTAAAGTCCACATGACTTATGTCTAAGACAGAAATATATTGATAGCTGTACCGTGAGTTTATGTTAAGAAAAGGAATTAAATACTTTGAGAAATATAAAAATAAGATGATGAAATTTTACTAAGGGTTGTACTTTTCAGTGTAAGAGTTGTCTGCCCTTTTCCACAGTTTGATAATGTTAAATAATTGATGTAAACCTATCTCATTGACAGTACCACAACAAGATGGAACTGGAACATTTACGTAAGGAGGAAGAAGCCAAGCTGAAACGAAAAATGAATGACAAAAAGGCAAAAATAGAGGCAGAGCGATTATATCAGGTAATGAATTCATTAAATATAATAACAATTTTTTTTTTTTTCTGTTAAAAAATTAGCATATAGATAAATTGTCTTCCTCCATCATTTGTGTTTCTGTGTCAAATATTACACACAATGAATCATAATCACTTAACTACAATACTGTTGTTCATACATCTGAAGGATATATATATATATATAATTAAGGATAAGTATCCCCTTGTAATTAAAATCATATATTATAATATTGATTGTGTTCCAGGAAGAATGTAGCTATTAAACAACAATCATTAATTCCTCTTGTGAAAAAAATTCACTGTGTAAATGAAGTGCTGTGTATAACTGTTGATTTCACATTTTCAGGAACGTCTGCGCGAGATGGAGAGAAAAGTTGAAGAGGAGGAGAGCATGGAAAAGCACATGGCTATCCAGAAGAAAGAGCAGATTGAAATAGCTGAGAGGAGGAAGAATGAGCCCGTCAGTGATTCTAAACTGGTATGTCGAGTCTGTCAGTGACTATAAACTGGTATGTTGTGTCTGTCAGTGACTATAAACTGGTATGTCGAGTCTGTCAGTGACTATAAACTGGTATGTTGTGTCTGTCAGTGACTATAAACTGGTATGTTGTGTCTGTCAGTGACTATAAACTGGTATGGTTAGTCTGTCAGTGACTATAAACTGGTATGTTGTGTCTGTCAGTGACTATAAACTGGTATGTTGTGTCTGTCAGTGACTATAAACTGGTATGTTGTGTCTGTCAGTGACTATAAACTGGTATGTCGAGTCTGTCAGTGACTATAAACTGGTATGTTGTGTCTGTCAGTGACTATAAACTGGTATGTTGTGTCTGTCAGTGACTATAAACTGGTATGTCGAGTCTGTCAGTGACTATAAATTGGTATGTTGTGTCTGTCAGTGACTATAAACTGGTATATCTGACACGGTCACACCCTATTGTTGTCGTTGATGTTTTTCAACTTTTTACAGCAGGAAACTCGCTATTTTCCATAGCTGAAAACTGCTGTGTTTCTTTAAAATGAAAAACAACCCAAAATTCATCTTTGATCAGCCAGTTTAATGAGGATGAATTTCATATAAAGGAAATATGAAATAAACAAAACAAACTTTGAAAATTTATATATTGACTACTGGTAGTAATCTATCTTAAACTTACATTTCAGGTCGAAGAGATGTTTGGTTTCATCGATGGTAACAATGAAGAAGGCGCAGCTCCATATTCATTCAAAGTAAGCCAGCTATATATATATTGCACAAATAACAAATTAACAGTTTCAAACACAAAATGATACCATGTTTTGGGAAAATGATAAGTACCCCCATATTGCTGATAAAGGATGCTCTTACAGGACACTAATTGTGTAATATGAATTTTACAAAGAATTCAAGGCAAAAGACAAAAATGTACAACATCATAACATCCAATATGATTCCTCCCTCAGCACTAGTTCTAAAAAGGATATCAATTACTAGGACACTAAAATGACCCGAGTCATACCCTGACCTTGATATTTTTCAGGACTTGGAGGACAAGCGACGTCGTATCGCCCACGAGAATGGATTAGAGGACTACAGTAGTCTAATTGAGCCAGAACTGCCCGAGGATGATGAAGACCTGTCCGAGTATAAGTTCTCCAAGTTTGCCAGCATGTATTTCCAGGCCAATACCTCGCATACATTCATACGCAAAGCACTCCGGGAGCCCTTACTGCCAATGAAAAACGACGGAGACAAACTGGTAGGTATTGGTGATCTGTAGTACATCATCAACATTTATTTTATTTGCTTCAAAAATGTTTATAGTGTATTTTAATTGACTATTTTGAAAGTGTCTTATGATTATTTCATACAGCTATGTGGATGATTTTATTTTAGAATAATTGATCTTAATTGCTTCTCTATTTGACTAAATGTTCAGGTGATCCCTTTATAATTATAGTACATAGATCATCTAGATGTTTAGCATTTAAGATTTTCAGATGATTTGATATTTAACTGTATATCCTCAAATAAAATTTTTAAAAAAGTTCAGTTTGCTATTGCAAGAAAAAAATGAATGATCTGAGAATGATCTGATGATGATGTGATGATGATTTGATGGTAATTTGATGATGATGTGATGATAATTTGATGATGATTTGATGGTGACTTGATGGTGATCTTGTTTCAGGCGGCACTGGCTGTATGGATCACCATACTTGAGGTTTATGGGTGATCTACCAGAACCCAAGTACACTGCCATGGCAACAGACTCCAGGGTGAGTAAACTTATCTAATTGTGAAAAAAACAAAAACTTTCCTTGAATTTCTTATTGAAAGTCTGCTTTCAAATTTGTATTATTTCCTGAAGAATTAAATCCAATGCATTAGGCTAAATGCTAAATTATCATCATTCAGTCATTGATCAGAAATAAAAACCTTACTGATCTGTTCACATACAGATTAGCCAGGTAATGGCAAAATAATTGGGGAACTTCAATGAATTTGATATAGCAAGAGACATATTATCCATTTGGAGTTTTTAAAATTTAACATGATGGTAAATTAAATTATGTTTTAAATGCATACAGTGAGTTTGATTTTCTTAATGGCCCCATTACTTTGGAGATCATTACATGATATGGAGGACTTCCTATCATAATGACTATATACACTGTCGATATTCTGTTTTAAATGAGTTTTGATGTGTCTTATTTATATGACAGGATACAACTCCAGTCATGACGAAGATCTATTCAACACTGGGACGCAAATTTAACAAAAAGGATTTAGAGGAGGCACAAAGGATGGGACTGGATATTGTAAGTGTATCCTAGACTGTTAGTTATTGAGTTTTGATATATAAAATGTTCCAATGTGTAAGGATTGATGTATAGTTGATAGGTATTATTTTAAACTAAAATTTGTCAAGATATCGTGTATAATCTCTTTATTAAGTCATTGTGATCAGCTTGAGTTTTGATATATAAAATGTTTCGATACGTAAGGATTGATGTATAATTGATAGGTATTATTTTAAACTAAAATTTGTCAAGATATCGTGTATAATCTATTAAGTGATAGTGATCAGCTGTGTACTGTTAATTCCAGGAGAAGGAACCATACCCAATGGGAAGAGCTGGTAAACGAAGCATGAGGAAAAAACTTGTGTCCTTGACCTTAAAGAAGAAATCAAAGATCACAGAGGAAGTGACTCGTAAATTGATGCAGGACTTTGACGGTAGCTATGGCAGTAATGCCCTCCTGGAGGAACGCCCCACGTCAAACTTAGAAAAACTTCACCTCATCATTGGACATGGAATTCTCAGACCCGAACTTCGGTAAAATAATGTTTTTTTTATGTTAGTAGCATTAAATAGATAACTTACCTTCCCTACATATTGACGACCAATTATTGAATTGAGTAGAATATACTGTCTAAATACTTGTCAAAATTTCAAAATTTTAAGTTGAAAAATAAATTGGAATAGTCATAAAAAGTTGAGAGAAAAATGTAAGATTAAAAATGAAAAAAAAAATAAACAAAATCATAAAAATGTTTAAAAAGTACACAATCATTCTGTGTTTTGATTGACAGGGATGAAATTTACTGCCAGATTTGTAAGCAGCTGACTCAGAATCCGACCAAAAGCAGCCATGCTCGTGGCTGGATCCTGCTGTCCCTTTGCGTGGGCTGCTTCGCTCCTACAGACAAGGTGAGAGACAGGTCTGGTATCCAGGATGGCCTGTGTGGATCACCTGATGACAAAAATACCCTAATGCAATTTTATGATGTTCAAAACATATTAAAGTTTTTTGTTCAAAGTCTGATTTGCTTATTCCTAAGTTGACAGCTTATCATTTAGAGGTAAATTAAAGTTGATTTTAAATATGCTTAATCTTTTAGAGCAGTAATCCTGATCCTCCATCGAATGTCTGCTTCTATTTATAGTTTTTGAAGTATCTTCGGAACTTTATACATGAGGGTCCTCCAGGATATGCACCATACTGCGAGAGTCGTCTCCGTCGTACATTTGCAAACGGTACACGTAACCAGCCTCCCAGCTGGCTGGAGCTCCAGGCCACTAAGTCCAAGAAGCCTCTAATGCTTCCTATAACATTCATGGACGGCAACACCAAGACCCTCCTGGCTGACTCTGCCACCACAGCTAAGGAACTCTGTATGCAATTGTCTGAAAAGATTGTCCTCAAGGACCAGTTTGGGTTCTCCCTATATATTGCATTATTTGACAAGGTAAGATATTCTGGCACGATCAGATTTTTAACTGTACAGATTTTCAAGGTATTGGCACACGTGCCAAACTGTGATTAGTGCACTCATATCAATTTTAAATCGAATACCTTCAACACTAAAATAAAGTGACTGCTAAAATGTTAAAAAATTAAACTGGATTTGCTTAATTTGGTGATTGTCTCCCTTGTTTCAACTCGCCTGTATTATAATGATATACATACCAGGGCTCTGTGGCAGAGGGTGTTTAAAAAGTCGTTTGTACTTTTAAATGTAACATCTAGTAAAAATATTTTCTTTCTCTCTGACAAAAAAACTGAACTGGACCGAGGTGTTAATTACCTGTTGACATCTGAATCAATGTTTCTCAAAAAAGTATATTATCTAGATTGCCATGAAATTTGCTATATAATCAGTTCATAATATATAGGGTTTGTAATTCACTAATTAAGATTTTGAATACAATATTTGAGTGAATTACAATTTAGTCAAAATGGAAATAACAATTAAGATATAAACATGATTATATTACTTAGGAGATTCCTCTAGCACATTGACCCTTGTTGTAGGTGTCTTCTCTGGGTAGTGGTGGAGATCATGTGATGGACGCCATCTCCCAGTGTGAACAGTATGCTAAAGAGCAGGGTGCTCAGGAGAGAAATGCCCCATGGCGTCTGTTCTTCCGTAAGGAGATCTTCGCTCCATGGCACAATCCAGGAGAGGACGGAACAGCCAGTAACCTGATCTTCCAGCAAGTTGTACGTGGGATTAAGTTTGGAGAGTACCGCTGTGATAAGGTCAGTAGTGTTGGTGGATTTCTCTACAGAGGTAGATACGCATATTCATTAACCCTAATAATATGAAAAGGTGTATTATTGACCCTAATAATATGAAAAGGTGTATTATTGACCCTAATAATATGGTGTACACAGTAATATAAAAAATCATTCTCACGCGCAAAATGTTCAGGAATGTATGTCTTTCTTGGCCCATATTTATATTTATCTATACACGCTTCAACCGTTTAGCTTGTATTAAAATTTGCTTTATCATGATAACAGATATAATGACACGTTTTTTAGTACTGTAAAATGTTCTCTAAGAGGTCTGTGTGTATATTAGAAGAATATTTTGACTGGTTGTTTTATCGTTAAACTAATCAGTTGACCTTGTCTCCTCTAGGATGATGACCTTGCCATGATCGCCGCCCAGCAGTACTATATAGAGTATGGGTGTAATGCCAACCCAGAACGACTCCAGTCTCTACTGCCATCATATGTACCGGACAGCTCCCTTCAGAAACCAAATGCTGCGAGCTTTTGGATAAACATGATAATGACAAAGTTACGGATACCGTACTTTGAGAGAATCAAACCTATCAAGGTCAAAGAGGACATAGTCAGTTATGCAAAGTACAAGTGGCCGCTTTTGTTTTCACGTTTTTATGAGGCGTATAAGTTCGCGGGTCCGAGCTTGCCAAAGAACGATGTGATCATTGCTGTGAACTGGACAGGAGTGTATATTGTGGACGACCAGGAACAAGTGTTGTTAGAACTGTCCTTCCCAGAGATCACGGCCGTGTCCAGTAGCAGGTGAGGTGTATTAACCAAAGGGCGTTTAAGGGGACCGTGTGATGATGCACAAATTGTCCTGATTATCTTAATCAGGTATCATTCATCATTGTATGAAGTATTGTTACATGTTGTTTATTATTGCATTCAGTTGTGTTAGCAAGACATGTACTTGGAGTGATGAATTCTAGTACACTTTGTAGATATCCTTACAACAAAATGATGTGTTAGAACATGTATTTTTGGGAGTTTACATTCAGCTGTTGTATATTTATGATAGAAAATTTCACCTTTATAACAACATCATGTTTGTGATGACTGTCAAATTCTAAGTACATCACCTAGTGATTCATATTTGACCTTTGAGATTTAACTGTGACCTTTGTGATTACGGGAGAAATGTAGTAATTGGTAGGATATATAGTCGCCTATGACCTTTGTGATTACGGGAGAAATGTAGTAATTGGTAGGATATATAGTCACTTGTGACCTTTGTGATTACGGGAGAAATGTAGTAATTGGTAGGATATATAGTCACCTATGACCTTTGTGATTACGGGAGAAATGTAGTAATTGGTAGGATATATAGTCACCTATGACCTTTGTGATTATGGGAGAAATGTAGTAATTGGTAGGATATATAGTCACCTATGACCTTTGTGATTACGGGAGAAATGTAGTAATTGGTAGGATATATAGTCACTTGTGACCTTTGTGATTGCTAGGACGGGTAAGATGCATGGGCAGAGTTTCACACTGGCCACAGTGAAGGGAGATGAGTATACATTCACATCACCAAATGCAGAGGATATCCGTGACCTTGTTGTGACCTTCCTAGAGGGTTTGAAGAAACGCTCCAAATATGTGATTGCTCTACAGGACTACAAGTCTCCAGGTAAGTGTGCAGTAGGTACACTGGAAAATAAATATATTTTGTACATCATAGTGAAAAATGGTTGCTTTCTCATAGTTAAAGAATATCTGGTTATTTATTGTAAATTCAATAAGTTTTCTAGATGTGTGTAGATCGATTATGTTTTTGGGTACTTAATTTGTCTAGATTTAAACATTAACATGATTGTGATTTATTTTGAAAATTCGCAATCTGATCAAAAGTAAAGAAACAGCAGATACAGTTTCAGTATTTTTTACGATCTGAGCAGGTCCTGGCATTAGTCAATTCCAAGTCTACTTGATGAATTGAGGTGAATTTGGCAACTAGACTGTATCTATAGAGATATACTGTACTATTATATGAACAGAAGGGTTATAGATATGTAGTTCAGTAGTAATAATGTGTCTGGTGAATTGTGTTTACAGAGAAACAAAATGCCTCTGATGATGATACGTGTAAGGAACAGACTGTATAGGCTATCTGTAGTGTCTGATTAATGTGTCGCTCAAAATAATGTCTGGTGTGAAGACCGCAAATAATGTCTGGTGTGAAGACCGCAATTAATGTCTGGTGTGAAGACCGCAATTAATGTCTGGTGTGAAGACCCGCCTCTCCAATGTCTTCTCAATCTCTCATGCTAGAAAATAACATTTTGATAATCTTGATAACTTAATTAAAATTGTGATGTCACAAGTGTGTATTATCCCAAATAAATAACAGAGGTGAAGCATGAGATCAGATATAAATGTGAAATACAGTATGATATCATTGTATTTTGATATTTTAAATTGAACTATATATATCCTGTAGTACTGAAGGGCTTGGTTGTTGGAATGATATTTTATACAAAATACTGAATAGAGGAGATATTACTTGACAGTATTGTTTTGACGTGACAGAGAAGGCAGTTTTCCGTAGCTTCTGATGTTCAAGCTAAAGAATTCACAGTTAAAATATCAAAAATTCTTCTGGGTACTTTAAAATGATCAGAGTTAGTTAAAGTACTTAATGTTGAATTAAAATACAAACAAAAACGATAGTATTCTAGTACCAATAAAATCTTAACTGTGCAGACCCCATCTTCAGTTGCGTCCCTTTGATGGTATGTGCTTGAGTTAAAATCTGATAATACTATTTACTATAATTCTGTATATAACATGGACTAAATTTACATCTCAGTGATATAGAATATTTAAAATAGTGATAAAAGTACATTATCAGAATCAAGTTATGCTTACATATATAGCCCAAAAGGAAATGTCATCAGAAATCCTTTTATTCTCAGATAATGTTAAAATCAATTAAAACAGTTAAAAACCGGTATAAAAACAATTTTTCTGAATTGTTAAGAATTCATCCAATTTTCTGGTTTGCTGATGGGAATGATTGTGGAAGATATGGAAGAGGCAGTGTACTTACAAGCTAGTTTAGAATGGAGTTACATGCTTCTTAATTACTTGCTAGTCAATTAAAAATGCAAAATTCAGTTTTGTTTGTTGTGCTTAATTTATATTAAAGGTAACCCACTTCCCCAGTACTATGTTTATTTTAAGTTGGTTTACCTTAGATTTAATAAGGAACATCTAACTAAAATTCTGAAACTGTTTTGGTTTTGTAATTTGTTAATTTATTCATCTTTAGACTGTAAGGTATGGAATGATTTGGATCAAGGTTTTGTCTGTAATTGATGTAAAGGTTGCTAATCCATCTTGTGTTTAGATGATTTAACAATTCAATTTAGTTTGATTACAACCAAATTTGAAAAGTAGGTCACTGTGACTATATTTTGAGTTTCATTTCTTTGTTTATATTTTATAAACTTTAAATGTTAAAATTTAGATGTATAGCTTGTCATGTAGAATCAACTTTCTATATAGACATATACATATCAGTCATATCTTTTTTTCAATCCAATTTAATCGTTTTAAGTTAAAAGATTAGTGTGGTCGTACTGTTTGAGTATATACTTACATGCCGTATAGAATGAGGCTCAATTTGTAGGTGATGGGTCATCCTTCCTGGACTTCTCCAAAGGGGACCTTATTGTTCTGGACCAACAGAATGGGGAAACTGTGATGAACTCTGGCTGGTGTGTAGGGGAGAATGTCCGCACTGGTATAAAGGGAGACTTCCCAGCGGAGTGTGTGTATGTACTACCAACCATCAACAAACCACCTCCAGAAATCCTGGTACGTCTTCTCCGCATTTATATACAAATTACTAACAAAACTGTCCTCCAGTAATCCTGGTACGTCTTCTCTGTATTTATATACAAATTACTAACAAAACTGTCCTCCAGTAATCCTGGTACGTCTTCTCCTCATTTACATACAAATTACTAACAAAACAGTCCTCCAGTAATCCTGGTACGACTTCTCCTCATTTACATACACATTACTAACAAAACTGTCCTCCAGTAATCCTGGTACGTCTTCTCCTCATTTACATACAAATTACTAACAAAACTGTCCTCCAGTAATCCTGGTACGACTTCTCCTCATTTACATACACATTACTAACAAAACAGTCCTCCAGTAATCCTGGTACGACTTCTCCGCATTTATATACAAATTACTAACAAAACAGTCCTCCAGTAATCCTGGTACGACTTCTCTGTATTTATATACAAATTACTAACAAAACAGTCCTCCAGTAATCCTGGTACGACTTCTCCGTATTTATATACAAATTACTAACAAAACTGTCCTCCAGTAATCCTGGTACGACTTCTCTGTATTTACATACAAATTACTAACAAAACTGTCCTCCAGTAATCCTGGTACGTCTTCTCTGTATTTATATACAAATTACTAACAAAACAGTCCTCCAGTAATCCTGGTACGTCTTCTCTGTATTTATATACAAATTACTAACAAAACTGTCCTCCAGTAATCCTGGTACGTCTTCTCTGCATTTATATACAAATTACTAACAAAACAGTCCTCCAGAAATCCTAGTAAAACCATTTAAATGTATTGAGTGGGAATGTGAATCTCTCTACAACCTAAAAAAAATCATAACCTTATAAACCCTGCTTCTCATCACATAGATATCTCTGTTTCAACCATCAGTTATCTACCTCCTGTAATAAGTTATCTACCTCCAGTAATAAGTTATCTACCTCCTGTAATAAGTTATCTACCTCCTGTAATAAGTTATCTACCTCCTGAAATAAGTTATCTACCTCCTGAAATAAGTTATCTACCTCCTGTAATAAGTTATCTACCTCCTGTAATAAGTTATCTACCTCCTGAAATAAGTTATCTACCTCCAGTAATAAGTTATCTACCTCCTGTAATAAGTTATCTACCTCCTGAAATAAGTTATCTACCTCCTGAAATAAGTTATCTACCTCCTGAAATCCACAATTATAACAGAGTCACCTTTATAAAGACTTTCTACTTAGTCTGAACATTTGTGGTATTCCTTATAGAGTGACTTGTATCATTATAACACCTGTGTTTGTTGTTTCAGAATCTATTCCTTCAGTCTGGGGACCAAGCAGACAAGATGTTAGCTCCGTCCCAGGTGGAAACCCTGCCAGACCAAGGAGCTGATGTACCTTATACATTAGAGCACTACTCCTACGATCATTTCAGGTGTGTAGAGAGTTGTGATCATATCGGGTATGTACAGACTAATGATCATTACAGGTATGTACAGACTAATGATCATTACAGGTGTGTACAGACTAATGATCATTACAGGTATGTACAGACTAATGATCATATCAGGTATGTACAGACTAATGATCATTTCAGGTGTGTAGAGAGTTATGATCATTTCAGGTATGTAGAGAGTTATGATCATTTCAGGTGTGTACAGACTAATGATCATTTCAGATATGTAGAGAGTTATGATCATATCAGGTGTGTACAGACTAATGATCATATCAGGTGTGTAAAGACTAATGATCATTTCAGGTGTGTACAGACTAATGATAATTACAGGTGTGTGCAGACTAATGGTAATTACAGGTGTGTGCAGACTAATGATCATATCAGGTATGTACAGACTAATGCTCATTTCAGGTGTGTAGAGAGTTATGATCATTTCAGGTATGTAGAGAGTTATGATCATTTCAGGTGTGTACAGACTAATGATCATATCAGGTATGTAGAGAGTTATGATCATTACAGGTGTGTACAGACTAATGATAATTACAGGTGTGTGCAGACTAATGGTAATTACAGGTGTGTACAGACTAATGATCATTACAGGTGTGTGCAGACTAATGGTAATTACAGGTGTGTACAGACTTATGATCATTACAGGTATATACAGACTTATGAACATTACAGGTGTGTACAGACTAATGATCATTACAGGTATGTACAGACTAATGATCATTTCAGGTGTGTACAGACTAATGATCATTACAGGTATGTACAGACTAATGATCATTTCAGGTGTGTACAGACTAATGATCATTACAGGTATGTACAGACTAATGACCATTACAGGTATGTACAGACTAATGATCATTTCAGGTGTGTACATACTAATGATCATTACAGGTATGTACAGACTAATGATCATTTCAGGTGTGTACAGACTTATGATCATTTCAGGTGTGTAGACTAATGATCATTTCAGGTGTGTACAGACTTATGATCATTTCAGGTATGTACAGACTAATGATCATTTCAGGTGTGTACAGACTAATGATCATTTCAGGTGTGTACAGACTAATGATCATTACAGGTATGTAGACTAATGATCATTACAGGTATGTACAGACTAATGACCATTACAGGTATGTACAAACTAATGATCATTTCAGGTATGTACAGACTAATGATCATTACAGGTGTGTACAGACTTATGATCATTACAGTTGTGTACAGACTAATGATCATTTCAGTTGTGTACAGACTAATGATCATTTCAGTTGTGTACAGACTAATGACCATTACTGGTATCAAAGATATGTGGTTAGTTCTTGGACTTGAAGACCAGTTTATTTCAGCCAATTTTTGCTTTTCACTCTGATTAAAACAGTGTCACCTATGGTAAATATAATGTAAAGATTCATTTACTCTCAGGCCTCCTCCCAAACGTACCTTGTCGAAGACCCTGTCAACAGCACGTAAGAGACGCCCTGATGAGTTGTGGCGACACTCCAAGGAGCCAATCAAACAGCCGCTGCTCAAGAAACTGCTAGGAAAAGAGGAACTCTGCCAGGAGGCCTGCATGTGTTATCTAGATATCCTTTTATATTGCTCTGGAATCTACACTATAAAGCTTCTGGATAGCATCAACAACTATAAGGGTAGAACAGGTTGACTTTGAGGGTATAACCGAGGTTGACTATGAGGGTATAACTGTGGTTGTCTATGAGGGTATAACGGAGGTTGGCTATGAGGGTATAACTGTGGTTGTCTATGAGGGTATAACGGAGGTTGACTATGAGGGTGTAACTGTGGTTGTCTATGAGGGTATAGAGGGTGTAACCGAGGTTGACTATGAGGGTATAACTGAGGTTCAGACTATGAGGGTATACCTGAGATTGACTATGAGGGTATAACGGAGGTTGGCTATGAGGGTGTAACCGAGGTTGGCTATGAGGGTGTAACTGAGGTTGACTATGAGGGTTAACTGAGGTTGACTATGAGGGTATAACTGAGGTTGACTATGAGGGTTAACTGAGGTTGACTATGAGGGTTTAACTGAGGTTGACTATGAGGGTATAACTGTGGTTGACTTTGAGGGTTTAACTGAGGTTGACTATGAGGGTTTAACTGAGGTTGACTATGAGGGTATAACTGTGGTTGACTTTGAGGGTATAACTGAGGCTGACTAAGCAATAATGAAATAATTACACTCACCACCACATGGTTTGTCTGTAGTTGGAGGTAGGTCTGTCACATCTATAAGGCTAGTTAATAGCTTAGATTATAATGTCCATGGCTCTTACAACCTTCTCTGTGATGTACCATTCATGTGTACCTTGTACAGGATAAAAATCACCTTTCAATGTGTATAGAGAGTATGATTTTACTTCAAATTTAAGATCAAAACAATTTCAATGAAAATTAAATCATACTTCAAATTTAAGATTAAAACAATTTCGATGAAAATTAAGCCAAACCATTAAAAAGTTCTGTTTGGTAGTGATAGAATTTACAAAAGTATTTTTGGAAGGAAAGCATAACTAAATTGTATCTTAAGGTTTCCTTAACCTTTTCTACCTCTCCTGAAATACATGGGTGACCACCCTTCAAAACGAGGGCGGACAGCCAACGAACTCACAGATCAAATATATGAACCTCCTCTACGAAATGTAAGTATTATCAATTACATAAGTCTTAATTGACCTCTAAAACATTAAACAATTATGATTCATTATAATACAAATGTGTATCTAAACAACATCACAGATTTAGTGTTGAAAGTGATGATTCTAACGTGACAATTTTCAAAACTTAATCAACTAATTTATCTTATCAATAAATACAGTGGAGATTGAATATATCTTTGCTTTTAAATGTGATTACTTTACTGTATATGAATTTCACATAAGCCCTCCTCAAATTTGATTCATCTTAAGTGAAGAAATTGCTATATTTAATGCACTTGTTTGCCAATAATTTGCCGTAATCTGCCTTTGTCCTGATAATTGATGGTTTATATATATTTTCCAGGAACTTCTGCGTGATGAGGTTTATTGCCAAATGATTAAACAACTAACAAACAACAGAAATGAGTGAGTCATCCTGAATGTTTTATTTTATCTTTAAAACTCTTTGAATAAATTAGAGAAGGTATAGTTAATTGAGTGGAGTAAGTAAATTATGATCACTGAACTTAAGCACTTTTTCCTAATTTAAAATTTTAAAATCGATTATGGTGTTGAAATAGTATACTCGGGTTTAAAAAAAAATAAGTGAATTTAAAATTGTCTGTTTTGAAATGAAATTTTCTGAACTCTGCTTGACCACCTTGTTTGTTAATGCATTCTAATACCAAGCAGGCTTAGTTTGCCAAACACAGAATCCAGGTGTGAATTTAAATTATTTGATTTCTCTTTGACTAATATTGTTAAAAATCTGAAATTACTCTTTTTGGTTAAAGAGTGGAAAAGTAAGTTGATATGATATTATGTCCTTCAGAACCAGTGAAAGACGAGGATGGGAACTTGTGTGGTTAGCCACCGGATGTTTTGTCCCCAGTACCAATCTGCTGAAGGAAGTGATGCAGTTCCTTAGGTCCAGTCGCAGTCACATAGCACAAGATTGTATCAGTCGGATACAGAAAACACTCAGGTATACATTAAAACTATATCTGTCCAATCATTTTCAAATAAAATGTTATCCAGTAGTGGATAACAGCAATGTTTTATAGATATGTTGTTTTCACAATGTAACTTATTGCCCAGTTGGCATACATATTGACTATAAATTTCATTTGAAATAGTACAATTCTTATTTTCATTTTTGAAATATTATGCTGTCATAGAATATCTCATTTATCAAAATTGATATTTATTTGAAATCCTATTGGATATATGACTACAAAAATAAAACAGTGGCCTACCATTGGGGCATGCCAGGTGGTGGTATCCAAAGTGGTCAATTAAATATAGAAGTGTGCGATTGCGTTCATAGCTGATATGACTGCTTTCTGAAATCGGAAGCTTAACTTAGGGATTATGCCATGAAATTGGAAGCTTTACTTACTATTAGGAGCAATGCCATGCAAAATATGCAACAAAACAAAAGCAAAGCGAAAAAGAAAAGATAATTGGATGGACACATTACCACATTTGTCAGATAGGTAAATGTTACCATTGTTACTTAGATCATTTATCACAGTTCAGTTCTCTGGTCTTTGACCAGGTAAAATAATCTAATGACATTGTAACACCTGTGAGGGAATGACAGCTACATATTGTTTAGAGAAAATTGGATAAATGTCAGCTAATCTGGTGTACTATGCTACAGGAACGGTACGAGGAAGTACGCCCCTCATCAGGTCGAGGTGGAAGCCATACAACACAAAACCACACAAATCTTACACAAAGTCTACTTCCCCGACGACTCCGACGAGGTAAGGACTTGGTAGTTAGCATTCTGTCACTTAAATCTAGGTTTTATGTCAGATTCATTTTAAATATCATAAACAGTATAAAGTAACACCTTTTACTTGTGTCCTATACATTCCTTGACATCAAGCTCCTAATTTATGTAATCAAACCTTGAATCCCTGACTTCCATCTCTGCAGTACATTTCATGGTCCCATCTTCCCGATACTAGCTGTATTGTATAATTGTCAAATTCCTTTAATGATGCCAAATTTATACATGACAAATGGCGATTGCTTTCAGGCCTTTGAAGTGGAGTCAAGTACGAGAGCAAAGGATTTCTGTCAGAATATTGCCAACAAACTGAGGCTAAAATCATCAGAGGGCTTCAGCTTATTTGTGAAAATTGTTGACAAAGGTAACTCATACATTGTATTAGATATAAAATATTTGGCAAGTGTTTGGTGTTAAAAACATTTATATTAGAGAATTGATTTCTTTCTATTCAATTATGAAATAGCAGATTGTTTTATCATATTATTCCTGACGGAGTGTTATATTTTTCCATTGTATTCTTCACTGACGGAGTATGATATTTTTCCATTGTATTCCTCACTGATGGAGTATGATATTTTTTTCCATTGTATTAATCACTGACGAAGTATGATATTTTTTCTATTGTATTCATCACTGACGGAGTGCGATATTTTTTCCATTTTATTCCTCACTGACGGAGTATATTTTTCCATTGTATTCATCACTGATGGAGTATGATATTTTTCCAGTGATAAGTGTGCCGGAGGGAGACTTCTTCTTTGACTTTGTACGACATTTGACTGATTGGATCAGGAAAGCCAGACCAAGTCGAGATGGTAAGTAATGAATTTGGTCAGCAGTGACCTATTTACTGTAACAGGTACAACATATATGCTTCAGTACTCTGGAGGTATCCTCTCAACCTTCATTAATATTTTGATCCTGATTTGTTAATTTAAATCAATCCCATCCATATTCATCTATCACATCAACCCTTATAAATTCCGCAATTATTTTATGATTTACTGAACATTCTAACTTGTACAGGCACAGTGCCCCAGTTCACATACCAAGTGTTCTTTATGAAGAAGTTGTGGAGTAATACGGTTCCGGGTCGGGACATACAGGCTGACCGAATCTTCCACTACCATCAGGTACAACATTCGTCTCTAATGTTTTAGCTGTCGCCTCATAAAGTGCTTGAGATACATTTCACTGTCAATTTGCTCTCAAGCTTCAGAGGCTTTGAAAGCACATGAATTACATTACAGTTTCACTGGGGAAGTTATTGACGTGTATATCACTATTATCTTGGAGTTAAAGATGTTATACACACTGTATTACTGTGTTACAAGTTATCTTATTCACAAAAACACTTTTGATAACAATTTTCTATAAGTTTCCTCTCAGTCTGTCTTGTAAGTAAAACAGCATAAGTGGTTAAGAGTGTGTAATAAGGGGGATAACTCTTACATACTAACCGAGTAAAACCCTCAGATGTACGTTATTTTGATGTCATGAAATTACGAAGACTTTTGGCACAATACTGTACATACCATAATATCCCAGAAAAGTTTGAGTTTCAGGGTTTTTTAGTCAAGGTCAAGGTCACTGTTACTATATTTAGTGTAGGCTGGTATGAATCATATATATCTTTAGCAATACCCAGAATGCCTGTTTAATATATAAAACTATAAATGATTTGATTCCTTGGGTGTTTTTAGGAACTACCTAAACTGCTACGAGGATATCACAAGTGTAGTAAAGACGAAGCTGCTCAAATGGCGGCACTCATATACAGGGTCAAGATGGGCGACAACAAGAGTGCTCTGGCTAACATCCCGTAAGTAACACAGACTCCAGACAACAAGAGTGCTCTGGCTAACATCCCGTAAGTAACACTGACTCCAGACAACACGAGTGCTCTGGCTAACATCCCGTAAGTAACACTGACTCCAGACAACGCGAGTCCTCTGGCCAACATCCCGTAAGTAACACTGACTCCAGACAACGCGAGTCCTCTGGCCAACATCCCGTAAGTAACACTGACTCCAGACAACGCGAGTCCTCTGGCCAACATCCCGTAAGTAACACTGACTCCAGACAACGCGAGTCCTCTGGCCAACATCCCGTAAGTAACACTGACTCCAGACAACGCGAGTCCTCTGGCCAACATCCCGTAAGTAACACTGACTCCAGACAACGCGAGTCCTCTGGCCAACATCCCGTAAGTAACACTGACTCCAGACAACGCGAGTCCTCTGGCCAACATCCCGTAAGTAACACTGACTCCAGACAACGCGAGTCCTCTGGCCAACATCCCGTAAGTAACACTGACTCCAGACAACGCGAGTCCTCTGGCCAACATCCCGTAAGTAACACTGACTCCAGACAACGCGAGTCCTCTGGCCAACATCCCGTAAGTAACACTGACTCCAGACAACGCGAGTCCTCTGGCCAACATCCCGTAAGTAACACTGACTCCAGACAACGCGAGTCCTCTGGCCAACATCCCGTAAGTAACACTGACTCCAGACAACGCGAGTCCTCTGGCCAACATCCCGTAAGTAACACTGACTCCAGACAACACGAGTCCTCTGGCCAACATCCCGTAAGTAACACTGACTCCAGACAACACGAGTCCTCTGGCCAACATCCCGTAAGTAACACTGACTCCAGACAACACGAGTCCTCTGGCCAACATCCCGTAAGTAACACAGACTCCCGACAACAAGAGTCCTCTGGCCAACATCCCGTAAGTAACACTGACTCCAGACAACACGAGTCCTCTGGCCAACATCAGATCTAGGATAATGGGGACACGAAGTTTCCAAGACATTGATCAAGTATTTTATGCTTGAGTTCTCTTTCTGAGAGGTCTTACATTAAAATGGCTAGAATGTCAGGTACATGATGAACACTGCAGACACCTGGATTTATGATTACATAAGGGAGTAATTGATTATGTACCCAAACAAAGTTACATATAAGACATATCTTATTCATTTGATGTATTGACTGACTTAACCTCATTATGTGTTGGTTGTTTTTTACAGTCGAATGTTACGTGAGTTGATCCCATCAGATCTTGTGCGTGTTCAATCACCGGAGGACTGGAAGAGGGTAAGGTTTTATGGAGGGCTGAGAACTAATGGAATTTTAATTTTATATTTCCTGTACAGTGTTGTTTCACTTAGCTATGCTGTTCTTACAAACACCTGCAAATATAATGCTACACAGAAATGATGATTGTTCTAATGACAGGAATGCATCAAATGTTCATACAAGCTGATAATAGAATTAAAAAAGGGTTTTCACATCAAAATATTTACGCCACATGTGAAATCATGTCATGTGACCAGTTTTTACTGTATTTGTAGGCTATAGTGAACTACTTCAACCGTGATTCACAGCGAAGCATTGAGGACGCCAAGGTAGAATTCCTTAAAATTATTTACAAATGGCCTACGTTTGGATCAGCTTTCTTCGAAGTCAAGGTACGTGCTTGCATAGCCTTGTAACTACTTTAATCCTTTGTTTATTACTTATACTAATGGATACTGATTGTGTCTCTATTAATCAGTGGTTACTTCATGTAGTTGTGTCATTCTCAATATTTATACCATTGTGAAAATGTAACTAAGCTTTTTTACGATTTCGCCGTATTACCTTAATAATGAAAATAAATCAAACTAAAAAATCAGGAAAGAAATAGATCAGACATTTGTGTTGTAGGGAATTCTTCAGAAGTGTATAAAACTTACTGTGGTGATATTAATTATATTATTGACAATTATATTTCTGGAACACAGCAAGCAACAGAGCCCACATACCCAGATATCCTACTTATAGCTATCAACAAGAACGGAGTTAATCTCATCAACCAACAAACTAAGGTAAAGTTTGTCGGATAATATAAAGATGGGTTTTTTTTTGTTTTTTTTTGTTTATTTATATATATACATTTTATCTTTTACTGTCAAATCTATGAAAACTTAGATATTGTGAAACAGTATGCGGTAGTAGATATCTGCATGTAGTCATAGAATACAGTATATGTATAACTCTCATGTTATCGTTGGCTGTTTAGTTCGGTTTATTTTGTTTAAAGTCCTATTGACAGCCAGGGTCATTTAAGGATGTGCTATATTTTGGAGGTGGAGAAAAGCCAAAGTATCCGGAGTAAAAGCACCGGCCTATAATAAGTACCAGGCTACAGCTCCATTTGGGTTTCAAGTTTGCAACCCAGAGGTGGAGGGCTAGTGATAAAGTGTCGGGACACCTTAACCACTCGGTCACCGCGGCCCAATATTGTTGGTTTAAGGTTATAACCTTAATAACCTGGTCTGTGCCCAGATATTTTTACATTTATCTTCAGAAATTAAACACACCAATATATTGCTGTTATAGGATATCCTGGCCACTCACCCCTTCACTAAGATATCCAACTGGAGCAGTGGTAACACCTACTTCCACATGACCATCGGAAACCTTGTACGAGGAAGCAAGCTACTCTGTGAAACATCCCTGGTAAGACTTACATAATAGCACCAGACCATAATATCAACAATTTAATAACGTGAAACAAAGGAAGTTCTTAAATGGGTTTCCTTCTGAAGGAAAACAATTTCATAGAATAAAACTGGAAAATATTCCCTTTTACTGGGAAAAAAAATATGTAGAATTAATTTTTGAAAATATTTTGTTTTTCAGGGATACAAGATGGATGACCTTTTGACCTCATACATCAGCTTGATGTTGACGAGTATGAATCGTCAGAAACCTCCACGACACTGAAAACACCAACATTGTGTGTAGATTCTCTCTCACCAGTGAGGAAATATGACCAAGCTGTCTACTTCAAACACTGTAACAAAAGATGATGATGCTGGTATACATTTATATGTCAGCTGATTGTGTTTCCAAATTAAGAGGTCCAATCTCTTTAAATCCGAAGAACCTCTCCTTTACATTTATTTTGGACATAAGTACAAAACCAATCTTATTATTGTTTAAAGGAGAAATTATATTATGAAACGTCTTTAGTCCCTTTTCTCCCTATACGAAATGTAATTAATGTGTAATAGTAGTTCTTGCACGATTATATCTCGTCAACTGGAACTTACTATTCACATTCTTCATCCCACTTAGCCTTGTGATATATACACCATTGGCATGTACTTTACAGGACTGTAAGTGGCATATTAATGTATAGAAACCATTTTTACATCAATATATGTATACATGTTTTTGATATTGTTAGATTGATATGTTTTACTATCTTGGTCAGCCATACTACCAATAGTAACTAACAGTTACCAGCCATACTACCAATAGTAACTAACGGTTACCATCCATATCGCTATAGTAACCAAAGGTTACTGTCCACACTACCAATAGTAACTAACGGTTACCATTCATAGTGCTATAGTAACCAAGGGTTACCGTCCCCACTACCAATAGTAACTAATGGTTACCATCCATACTATCAATATGGTAACCAAGGGTTACCGTCCCCACTACCAATATAGTGACTAAGTGTTACAATCCATGCTACCAGTATAGTGACTAAGGGTTACAATCCACACTACCAATATAGTGACTAAGGGTTACAATCCACACTACCAATATAGTGACTAAGGGTTACAATCCACACTATCAATATGGTAACCAAGGGTTACCGTCCCCACTACCAATATAGTGACTAAGGGTTACAATTCATGCTACCAATATGGTAACCAAGGGTTACTGTCCCCACTACCAATATGGTAACCAAGGGTTACCTTCCCCTCTACCAATATGGTAACCAAGGGTTACCTTCCCCTCTACCAATATGGTAACCAAGGGTTACCTTCCCCTCTACCAATATGGTAACCAAGGGTTACAATCCATACTATATATACCTGAAAGTCAGGCCTGAATGCAAAGGGAATATAGATAACTTGTGTAATTGGATCACAAGATGTTGCTATGGTTGTAAGTGAAGCTGTTCATTGGTTATGAGTGAGGACGTTTCCATAGTTACAAATGAGGATGTTTCCATGGTTATAAGTGTGGATGTTTCCATGGTTACAAGTGACATAGTTACTGAGGTCTACTTACCTATGTATGTCTATGCAATACATAAAGGCTATAGAACCTGTTTACACTAATTAGTAGTCCCATCTGTATGAAATGTTGGATGTATATTTCAAATTAAGGGATAACAAAATAATTACTGCTATTTAATCTGTATATAAATTAAAATCATAATAAACATATGCGATATATATATATTTTAATTCAAAAGTTATATAAAAATCATGAGTATTTAATGTGAAATGAAAACCTTCAATAAATGTAACAGTGCAAGTGTGGCAAAGATTTAGACAAGAAATGATAAAATACAAATCTCGTCCTTTAAAGCATCATCTTTATATAATTTAGTTTGTTTGATTTTTTTTAGATTTGAGTGTTATTGTTGTCACCCTGTAAGTTCTGTTAAGGTTGAATTGCAAATGGCTATGATGAAATAAGTGCTATAGGGCTACACAATGGTGATGAACTCTGTAACAAGGTGTGTTGATGCCACTTGTACCGGTCCAGACAATACCCCATTAACTAACGTAAATGAATACTTACCGAAGAAAAACAGATTTTTTTTCAGATACACGAAAAAGTAGTGGTAAATCAATTCACATGTAGACTGATTAGAATAGATTACAAACTTATTCTGTTAGAGCCAGACTGCGGCAGAAAATATCGCCAAGTTTGTATCATTATTATTCTGATTTAAAACATCTTTTATCAGCTCTTCATTCAATTTTCAGTGCATTCTAGTTACATTTATTTACAATTGCATATGAATAAGCATATTCGCAAATTCCTCAAAGCAAAAACGTGTTCAATATTAATCAGAAGTATTGTTAAATAATTTTGTTTTACCCCAGTGTTGTATATATATATATATATGTATTCATGTTGATAGACTTCCTATATACATTTTACCACTGTGATACCTTAAAACTAACCACTATAATGTTGTAGACCACATTGTAGTTTAAACATATGGGAAATATGATATTCCAGTTATTTTTGTTTACTTATATCACATCCCTCAAACATTCATATGTACTTTTAGTATAGGTATTTAAAAGATGTAAACAGTTTCATACAATTGCATTTGTTTTTTAAGTTATATATAATGTTCGTTTGCTAAAGAAGTTCAAAAATTTGTCTTGCTTCAAAATTAACAAATTGTTTATCATCAGGTTGTGACAAAGTACCATTGATATGAATACACACGCGTGTATAACTAAATATATGTTTATACAAAAATTAAATATAGAGATTTATATACCCTTTATACTGTATCCATATGAACAAACCCATTGGTGTCAGTAGGGCAAAGATTGTTACCATTGGCTATTGGATATAATAATTCACTGATAGATATAACACGCTTCTATTGGTTGTTTAATAATGCGTGTTCCTATTGGTTGTTGAATACTGCCTGTTCTCATTGGCTGTTGAATTTAGCATACTCCCATTGGCTATTAAACCCTGTTCTCATTGGTTGCTGGGTATATCTTGTTTTTATTGGTCGATTACTGCCATTTTTCGGACACTCCAATTGTACTGATGAATACCGCTCCTTTTTTGTTGCACTTTTAATGGGTTTTTTTTGTCTGAAACATATTTTTTAAAATCCTATCTTTATCATTCCTAGCATACACAAGATAAGAATGTATACATATATATATATTCACTGAATTCTGATAAAGTGACTTTTTTTTTTACATTAACAGCAAGATTTATGATAATATCAAGTGCTGCACGCCTTTCACAACAGGATGTCTTTGTTTTCTATGGCGGGTTTCTATGATAGTGATTGTCAGTAATAACTGGTATAAATAGTAATATAACGGTATGAGAGCCACTTCCTCCTTCACCCCAGTAAAATGTACTTTATGATTGATCATGGTATTTATTTGCCCCTGTCTCATAACTTTTAATGCCTTTTGTCTCATAAGCAGATACATGACAAAAGTAGGATTTACATATATGCATGCTCACTACGGACATTCCAATCTATATATTTTCATGCTCAGAACCATCGTTTGCTCGACATTTGAATAATTCCTGCTCAACAAAACTTGCTTTAATGTTTCAGAACTACCATGATTCTATAAATATTGCATTGTGTTGTGTAATGAGAGTTTATTTAACCTCATCCTAACTTTTCATTATATCTAGAAAAATGGGAGAACTATTTAGGTGGTTCGCAACGTATGTTCATAGGGCATCAATAAATTAATCAATTTCGTATAAAATTCTTGAGTGACAATTAAAGTGATCAATTTGAAAGCAAATGGCAAAATATTTGTACATCCTTCCTGGAGTTTGTGATGTCTGGCACAGCAATTGTTCAAGGTATAGAAACACAGCAACTGGCCAAGGGTATAGAAACACAGCAACTGGCCAAGGGTATAGAAACACAGCAACTGGCCAAGGGTATAGAAACACAGCAACTGGCCAAGGGTATGTAGAAAACACAGCGTTTGACCAAGGGAATGAAATCTTCTGTCAAATAGAATTTCTTAAAGATATTTGTGAGTATAAGGCCTTTAACGTTTTATACAAGAATACCAAAAATTGACAGAAGTGATTTTGATACTGTGTACAGCTTTACTCCCTTAACTTACATTGATGTAAACCTTGTATTGAACCAAACGATCCATTCCCATCATCTGCATTATGCTTCATTCTAAGAAATAGTTTTTGTATGAAGGCTTTACCTAGTGCTCACGCCATGCTTTAATCTTTCCATAACGGCGAAACTTATGTGAACCACGTGACTGGGGTCATTTATTGTAAACCACGTGACTAATGCCAACTATTGTATATTATATAAATGATATGAAGTATTGCACGTCAGATCGGAGATGAAATTTCATTGTTTTATTTTTGTGTTTCATTTAAAAATCATATAGAAAGTCCATAGACAAAAGTGCATATATTTACTTTCCTTTGTGTATATAGATCTAGAATCATTTTGTTTCTAACACATGTTTGGAAATAGAGTTCAAATAACTCCCAAGAAACATTGTAGTATTTATATATTAGTACATAGAAATGAAGTGCTGGTTTTCACGAAAAAGTGAGATGTCATTCATTTTGATGCCACGTTATTTGTTGGATACACAACTGTCTTATATTGTCATCAGCCCTCGTGGTACGTCAGAATAAAAATAGACCATGCTACGGGACGGCCCATCGTAGATAGTTTTGAGGTGAAAATGAAAGCAAGTAATACCTTACAATGACCAAAGAAGACATTGTTTTCAGGAATGTTCTGTAGATTCAAAAGGATTTCAGGTTATAAAAAAATGAGTTTTCAGAAATATTCCATAGATTGAAAAGTGAGAAAACTTAGTAATATTGGAAGGGATTTTTCTGGAACATACCATAGAATATGTTAGATTATAGCAATATGAAAAGGGATTTTACGGGAACATTCCATAGAATTTGTAAGATTATAACAATATGAAAGCCGACGATAATCAATGTATAAGATGTGTTTCGCAAGAATCATGCCAAATCATTGTTGTAGCCACTCCCATGTTGTACTAATTACGATGGGTATTGCTATAGCCCCAACACATATAAAGGTATAGTATCACTCTGATCATTTACCGGGATTATATAATAAAAGTGTTTACCTGTATGGCAAAGCTATTAATATTTGAGATATATTTGCATATTCATGTAATTAAATATATATAATATATATATTGTAAACGACTAATTTAGCCTGTATGTTATAACTCTGTACTGTGGAACCTCGTATAAGCCTCAGTCCTCCAGATCGTTTTCCTAATATTTGGAATGTAATGTTGTGATTTCTTATCGGATAATCTAGAAAATATTGTTTTAACGGAATCACTTACGGAAATACAAGGCAGGGAGGTTCCACGGTACTGGCGTCTCCAGCCACAAAATGACTCTATACAGGTTGTGGTGACGTGCTGTACATGTTTAGCCAGCCAGAGTATCCCCTGTACCATATCGGTACAGGGCTTTGTTATGTTCCTAATGTAAGCCAGTTTTGTTCAGATGGTTGATATATTGACTTGGCAATTTGTAAAGTATATATCCAAATATACAAAATGTTTAAATGATTAAAAGGCAATAAGGCAGAACATTTGTCGTTTTGATGTTTTTTTTTCAACATTGTGCTACCATTGTATTTCCTGTTCACTGCGAGACTTGGAAATTGTATGAATCTATTGATCCCACTACGGAAGTATCCGTTTTAGTTTTGCGATATAATGTTGGGCATATTCGATGCTGTTAATGTATCTGACGCTTCCATTGTCTCCATCTATGCTTCAATTTACATGTATAGAACACGACATTACCAGGATTTGACATAAATTTACACGGTGTTGATGAAGTTCACTGTATTGGAATCGCCTCATCTCTCTGCATCTGGCCAACACCTAAACTTGTTGGCCAATTTAAATCAAGGTATAAACATATACATGTATTCAGACTTAAGGATTTATGCCCCCTTTATTCATCATCCTTTCCGGACCTCTTGTAACCTAGAGAACTGATTTCAAATAGTGACTCTTTATGCATTAAATTATTACTTTATTTTTAGCCCACCATCATCAGATGGTGGGCTATTCAAATCGCCCTGCGTCCGTGGTCCGTCGTCCGTCCGTCCGTCCGTCCCTCCGTCCGTCCGTCCGTCCGTCCCTCCGTCCCTCCGTCCGTAAACAATTCTTGTTATCGCTATTTCTCAGAAAGTACTGAAGGGATCTTTCTCAAATTTCATATTTAGGTTCCCCTTGGTGCCTAGTTATGCATATTGCATTTTGAGACCAATCTGAAAACAACATGGCCGACAGGCAGCCATCTTGGATTTTGACAATTGAAGTTTGTTATCGCTATTTCTCAGAAACTAATGAGGGGATCTTTCTGAAATTTCATATGTAGGTTCCCCTTGGTGCCTAGTTATGCATATTGCATTTTGAGACCAATCTGAAAACAACATGGCCGACAGGCAGCCATCTTGGATTTTGACAATTGAAGTTTGTTATCGCTATTTTTCAGAAACTAATAAGGGGATCTTTCTGAAATTTCATATGTAGGTCCCCCTCAGTGCCTAGTTATGCATATTGTATTTTGAGACTAATCGGAAAACAACATGGCCGACAGGCAGCCATCTTGGATTTTGACAATTGAAGTTTGTTATCACTATTTCTGAGAAAGCACTGAAGGGATCTTTCTCAAATTTCATATAAAGGTTCCTCTTGGTCCCTAGTTATGCATATTGCATTTTGAGACCAATTGGAAAACAACATGGCCGACAGGCAGCCATCTTGGATTTTGACAATTGAAGTTTGTTATCGCTATTTCTCAGAAACTAATGAAGGGATCTTTCTGAAATTTCATATGTAGGTTCCTCTCAGTGACTAGTTATGCACATTGAATTTTGAGACTAATCGGAAAACAACATGGCCGACAGGCAGCCATCTTGGATTTTGACAATTGAAGTTTGTTATCGCTATTTCTCAGAAACTTATGAAGGGATCTTTCTGAAATTTCATATAAAGGTTCCTCTTGGTGCCTCGTTATGCATATTGCATTTTGAGACCAATTGGAAAACAACATGGCCAACAGGCAGCCATCTTGGATTTTGACAATTGAAGTTTGTTATAGCTATTTCTCAGAAACTTATGAAGGGATCTTTCTGAAATTTCATATGTAGGTTTCCCTCGGTACCTAGTTATGCATATTGCATATTGAGACTAATCTGAAAACAACATGGCCGACAGGCAGCCATCTTGGATTTTGACAATTGAAGTTTGTTATAGCTATTTCTCAGAAACTTATGAAGGGATCTTTCTGAAATTTCAATTGTAGCTTTGCCTCGGCGCCTAGTTATGCATATTGGATTTTGAGACCAGTCAGAAAACAACCTGGCTGACAGGCAGCCATCTTGTATTTTGAAAATTGAAGTTTGTTATCGCTATTGTACAGAAGGTACTGAAGGGATTTTTCTGAAATTTCATATGTAGGTTCCCCTTGGTCCCTGGTATTGCATTTTGGGACCAATCGGAAAACAACATGGCCAACAGACAGCCATTATTGCTAAATCTTAAATTTTATATATAGGTTGCCCTTGTTTGAAAAGTACTAGAGGGCTGTTTCTGAATTTACACAGATTAGTAAGACTTAGAGGAAGGGAAAAGTAGAGAAAAGATCAATCTGACATGGAACCTATAAAGATTATTCAATGGTGGGCGCCAAGATCCCTCTGGGATCTCTTGTTATTGTTTTCATTCGGAATACATTTTTGTGATATTTGTCTTTTGTTGAAAAAAATGAGGCCTACCACTTTTGAAAAAAAAATTCTTCATAAACTATAATGCATTAAAGCCCCATACTCCCAAAGAAATGTACATAAATGTCTACATTTTGACCTCTTTACAGATTTCAGACTTTAATGTATACCTAACAAGTTATCGCGAATGAAAAATTGGAGGAAAATGTTTATTAGGAGAAATTCCCAAAAACAATAACTGGGTCCGACGGACCAAGTTTCTATGTCCCAAAATGCAACGTGCGGGTTATCAGTTAACAACAACAATGCCGAAAGCAATGTGTCTGCCAAAACACAGAAAGATTCTGGGGAAAAAAAACTTAACAGGGACTGGAATCGGCAAGACCTCAGGATTTTCTTAGGAAATGAAATGATTCGTTGGAACTTAGCAAGAGAAGAAAAAGAATAGAGTCGAATTCCGATTTTGCCGGACGTCTATTAGATTACTGTTTAGCTTTTCCGTATTCTTCGAACATTGTCAATTCCACCGATCTGAAGTTTAGTTGTATGTTTGTTTATATTGATAAGTTATTACGAGAATATTTTGCTAATATGTTCAAATGAAAGTATTATAAGGCAAGTTCACGTATACTCGATATGTAAACAACGACCATTTGCGTAGTTTATGCATATTGTACGTTGTTGTAGCCTGATTCTCGACTCCGCGACAAATCTTGCGATAAAGATAAATGCGGTGAGTTATTTTTATACACCGATGTCATAAGGATTCCCCCGGTCAAGCGTCCGGTCCAACGGCCATTTTAGGAAAGCAAAAACGTAACTAGAATTTTGCGGCTTTAATTTCAACAAAAAACTATAATGTATGTACCTTTAAACCATTAAAATTGTGCGTATCACTATATTTCACCGATTGGTGTCATGGTTACCAGAACGGAAATCAGATATGTAAAATTCATTTTGGCCATAAAAACTTATAAATCTGAAAATTGGTGGTTGGGAGTTAATCGATGAATTCGAATCGCCATGAACTTTTCTGTATTTAATTTGAATTTCATTGAGGAAATAAAGAGTTCCCATGAGCTGAAATGTCTTAGAACACCTACGTAAGAATCTAGTATATCCTGTATACCATACATGACCTAACGTATAGTCCCATACCTTACCCATGTGAAAAGTTGTATTTGGTCATTTAGAAACAAAGGATTAGTTAGTCAATTTTAAATGCATTCGCAAACCAATGTTCCTTCGGGGCTGTTCTGATAGGTCCTTCGACATATTGCGGTATGTAAGTGGACCAAGGAAATGCCATCGTTTGTTCCTATGGATATATACAATATGGTAGATTTAAGATGTGGTTGTTTGATGGGGAGAACGATTTTTACTAATTAAAAACACACAAATATAACACACGTTAAGAAATCAAATTTATAGTTACAAATATATATATAATAAACAAATGTAACAAAACTCTAATTTGTTCATGCTAAACATTTAACAGACCACACCCTTATATCAACGTTCTCCCTGTATATCCAGGGCTCTCACCGTATTGGGTTCGGTATCCTTGTAGAGGGAAACACGCACACTGTGCACATGCATGGGTGGTTGGTTAACCATTTGTTGTCAAATTCCCACGGAAAAAGCAGCATTCAGGGGGAAAAGTTGTTCCATGAATATTGTTTGTACCATCAAAGACGCCATCGCATTCATCTTTTTGTCTCCGAGATAGCCTGAGCTAAACCAATGACAATTGTCTATTTGTGTCCGAATGCCATCTACTTCACCACACATATATAGTGTAGCAACCAGCAGCGTACATATATACCCTCGTCTAAAATTAAGTGTTCACATTTATTTTACGATAACATATTTTTTACTCGCACTCTTCAATTTTGCACTAGATAACAAGCATTTAGTCATAGCAGCAGTTACTATATGTTTGTTTGCTGAGTTTATCGCCCCATGAACAGCCAGGGTCATGTGACTACCTCACTGAACAACATACGGGATGCCTGTCGCCTGCCATCCAGAGCAATTAGGGTAAAGTGTCTTGTCCAAGGACACAACCGCGACAGCACAGACTGGCCTGTTTCTCAGCTTCCCGATAAACACTTGTTAACCGTCACGAGTAAGGAGCGTCAAAACCACGCACTATATGAAGTTAGATTATTGTCCTCATTTGCCGCCTTTTAATCGCCCTAAATAAGATGATTGCTTTAATATATACACGTACAGTATCTACCACATATCATATTGACTAGAATTCCCACCTAGAACAGGCAGGCGTCATGTACTATCACCAGTTAAACAGACAACAAATACACGAAATCAACATACACCATCGCGGTCATATTTAAACATACATATATGTAGAGTAAATCACTGATATACTTTTGTATATGTTATGTATGCTGGTGTGTCGACCAGTGTAAAACGAATGCACAGAGACGGGGTTGAAAGTGGTGATGAGATACAAATCAATGCATGTATATTAAGTCATACTATTAAAAGCTAGATATCGCTTTCCGACCAAGAAGAGACAGTCGATCTATGAAGACCGTCCGGGCATTAGTGTCTAATACTTGGATAGCAGCTCGACAATAGCATGTTTATCAAACGCTATCTTAGTTGAGATGGTGGACGAAACAGGTCAACCACAGACTGTCAAACTCTATCTTGGTTGAGATGGTTGACGAAACAGCTCCACCAGAGTCTGTCAATCACACTCTATCTACATGTATGTGTAGATGGCTGACGAAACAGGTCAACCACAGACTGTCAAACTATCTTGGTTGAGATGGTTGACGAAACAGCTCCACCAGAGTCTGTCAATCACACTCTATCTACATGTAGGTGTAGATGGCTGACGAAACAGGTCGACCACAGACTGTCAAACTCATGGTGGTGATGGTGGACGGAACAGCTCGACAAGAGCCTGTCAAACTCTATCTTGGTGGAAATGGTTGACGAAACAGCTCAACCAGAGCATGTTGAAACGAATGAATGTAAATATTGTGATTAATAAACGATCTGTAGCTGTATAGTCTTGCTCAAGTCCTTGAATATGTATGTGTTTGTAAGAGCGATTCTGATTGGTTGATTCCATCCTGGCCGAGGGTATAAATAGAGGCTCCATCAGACGGGCAAGTCAGTTGTTCGGTTGTTCTCCAGCTTGCTCGGATGAAGGAAAACTCAGCGTTACAAAAAGGTAAATAAAGGTAAACAGTGACCGAGCTGAATAAGTTTGGGCCTAGCTGCATAAGTTAGGGTTGCACTGTTGTACCAGTATCACATATCGTTACAGGGTATCACAGTACAGGGCGACGTACTGTGTTACGGTGACTGTGACAGGTACCGAGACAAGTGTTTGCCGTGTTTTGGTAAACGGGTGACTTGGTCAAAGGGTGTCTCGGTAAAGGTACGCAGTCACGGTGTACGTGTGTCGCGGTCAAGTTGTCGTGATCACATAGTGTTGCGGTATAGGGTGTACGCAGTCACGGTGTACGTGTGTCGCGGTCAAGTTGTCGTGATCACCTAGTGTTGCGGTACAGGGTGTACGGGTGTAGGTACATTGTGATACAGTTGGTTTATCTAGGTAATAGGTTGTATTCAGGCTATCATAGTGTTAGATATTTACCAGGCGTAAATTAGGTAATTGTTACATATATATTGAAGTCAGGTAGACTAGCCATTGTTTTGTATATATTGTCGGCAATGTTTATGTTTTCTTACAACAGTTAGATATATATTGGGTCCAAGATGGAACTTGGTAACGGACTGTAGGCACGCAACCGTTACATAAATTGGTGGCAGCGTAGTGGGATCCAGTCACTGTTGTCAGAATATTGTTTTGTGTTATTTTAATTTCTACATGTTTGGTATAGTTTTCGTAGTAAGTTAGTTACGTTATTCAGTACAAGTACGTAGGTATAATCTGTTTATTGTGGTAGCGATATTTCATTTATATATCTCAAAATGGATAACATTGATTTAACCGGAGAGATCGCCGATTTAGATGCGAGGATAGCTGCATTAAAGGACACTAGCATTAGGTTAAAGTCACAGTCAACTCCTCTGTCTAGTAAACATAAGCAGGTGAAAGGTAGTGGACCTAGGGATTCTGGTTTGGATTCTACGTGGCCGTCTGGTAAAAGTGTTGGTTACAAAAACACTAGGGATACTATGTATATGGGTCCGCGGCCTTCGGTTAGGTTTGATGATGATACCAGTAACACACGCGCCCATGATGACGTTGGACTGGGGTCACGGAGTACAAAATACGAGGACTACGGGGATTCGTACTCCAGTCAACAGGGGTCCACACATGATAACCCTCGCACGGACAGAAATAATATCGACGACGGTGTTACCATACGGAGACGGAAAACAATTGACCATGAAAAGGAAATACGTGACGAAGCTGAGATTAGACCGAAACCCATGACTAATTACATGAAGCCAGCGACATACGATGGAACGGGTTCTTGGTTGGATTATCAGGCACATTTTGAAGCTTGTAGCAGTATCAACCACTGGACGGAGTCACAAAAAGGGTTATATCTCGCAGCGTCATTAAGGGGTCACGCACAGACTGTATTAGGTAACATGTCAAAAGACAAACCGTGTCAATATACCTCGTTAACATCAGCACTGGAGGCGCGATTTGCTCCGAAAAACCAAACAGAGCTATATCGTTCGATGTTGAAACAGAAGAGATTGGGACCATCAGAGACAATTCCTGAGCTAGGTGAAGGAATTAAAAGACTGACATATCTGGCTTACCCTACGGTTTCTCGAGATGTAGTAGAGATGATGGCTAAGGATAATTTCATTGATGCCCTACCCGATGGCGATATGCGACTGAGAATAAAACAGTCCAGACCAAAGTCACTGAATGAGGCTGTTGGTTTAGCTGTCGAGATAGAGTCGTTCTGTAAGGTGGAAAGGGATAGACGGGATGAAATGAAATATGTTAGATCTGCCTCGGGTGTAGACCCTGATCATAATCCCAATCACGGAGATGAGGCTATAGAGAACCTTACTAGTATGCTTGGGTCGTTACAGAAATCTATCAAGAAACTAGAGAAAGATATGCATGACTTAAAAGCATGTAAAACAGACACAACGAGGAAGCAAACAAAGGAATCGGACGGCACTCCCGATGACTCACAAAAGGGAAGGTACAATGTACAGTGTTACTTTTGTAAGGAATTTGGTCATATGAAGAGAAAATGTCGCAAATATCTAGCAACTTTGGCTAAGAATACGAACGATGACACCTCAAACGCCAGACACTTAAAATGTGTACAGGAATACAGTGGTGCTGAGTCGGGGCTTTTTGTACACTTGGATATCAATGGAGTCCAGGCGAAGTTTCTGATAGATACAGGCGCTACTGTGTCATTGGTGTCAAAACAGATATTCCGGGACATTGATAGTAAACAGAAAGTAAAGCTTCAGCCCATGACACGAGATATACTTGGAGCCAATGACTTGCCCATGGCTACAGTGGGTAAAGGACGCTTCCAGATAACTATAGACTCTTACAGCTGTGAGTGTATGGCAGTAGTAGTTGATATGAAGCTAGATGGAATTATAGGCTTAGACTTCCTGAAGGAAAGCAGAAGTGTTATCGACTGTGCTCAAGGGAAAATGAGGATTGGTCAGAAGGACAGCACATTGACTTGGCAGGGAACACTGGGATGTTACCGGGTTAGCATGAAAGAAACACTAAGTATAGCTCCGAGATCAGAGGTAATTTGTGAGGGAATTGTACAAGTTCCAGACAGCGAACAACTCCCAGACGACACATTTATCATGGAGTCAAGTGAGAGGTTCATGAAGAAAGGACAGGCTCTGGTTGCAAGGACCATTGTCAATGCAGGTGAAACGGTTCCTTTACGGCTACTCAACCCATCGGATCAAATGGTGAAAGTGTACCGTCATACACATGTCGGACGAATTAGCCCAGTTGATAAGGTACTGGACAATGATGAGTCTGAAATTGGACAAAAGTATCAAGAGTTACCGGACCATCTCGTACAGCTTTATGAAGAAGCTAAAGAGGAGCTTACACCGGAACAGGCAAAACAGGTCAGACAGCTTTTGTTGAGGACACAGGATCTATTTGCTAAATCTGATGATGATTTGGGACGAACGGACATGGTCAAGCATAAAATAGATACTCAGAATGCGAAGCCTATTAAACAACCTCCACGACGGTTTCCCCACCACGCAGCAGAGGAAGTGGATCAACAAGTGCAAAGTATGCTCGACAGAGGAATAATAGAGCCATCGTCTAGTCCATGGGCATCGGGTGTTGTGTTGGTGCAGAAAAAGGACGGAAGTCTTAGGTTCTGTGTGGACTACCGTGCCTTAAATAAAGTGACAGTCAAGGATGCGTACCCTTTGCCCCGAATTGGTGAATCATTGGACAGACTGTCGGGAGCAAAGTGGTTCTCGACATTGGATTTGTTTTCGGGATACTGGCAAGTGGAGATGGACGAGACTGATAAGCAAAAGACGGCATTTGTCACCAGAAGCGGATTTTACCATTTCAATGTTATGCCTTTCGGGCTTTGTAATAGTCCGGCAACATTTGAACGGCTGATGGAGACAGTGCTGGCCCAGCTGAATTGGGAGATATGCTTGGTGTACATTGATGACGTCATTGTCCTAGGGAAAACGTTTGGTGAAGCAATCGCTAATTTAGAAAAGGTTTTCAACAGATTGACCAAGGCAGGATTGAAACTCAAGGCGAAGAAATGCCATTTATTTCGTAAACAAGTGTTATTTCTCGGTTACATTGTTTCAGCAGATGGTATATCAACAGACCCAGAGAAGGTAAAAGCAGTAAGGGATTGGCCACTTCCTGTGACACAAACGGATGTCAGATCATTTCTAGGACTCTGTAGTTATTATAGGCGTTTCATTCACAAGTTTGCTGAGATAGCCAAACCCTTACACCAGCTGACGGAAAAAGGGACAGCTTTCACATGGACAGAAGGGTGTCAAGATGCATTCGACAGACTTAAGAAATGCTTGACCACAGCACCAATCCTAGCGTATCCAGATTTCACAAAACCATTCATCTTGGACACAGACGCAAGTCAGTTTGCTGTTGGTGGAGTGTTGTCATAGTGCATTGATGGTAAAGAACATGTTATAGCTTACAGTAGTAGGGCACTTAGCAAGAGTGAGAGGAAATACTGCGTGACACGGAAGGAGTTATTAGCAATGGTATACTGTATTAATCAGTACCGTCCATACCTGTACAAACACAAGTGCCTAGTACGAACGGATCATAGTGCGCTGAAGTGGCTGATGAGATTTAAAGAGCCAGAAGGACAATTAGCACGTTGGCTCGAGGTCATTTCAACATATGACTTAGATATTCAGCACAGAGCTGGAAAGCTACATCAAAACGCTGACGCTATGAGCCGAATTCCGTGTCACCAATGCGGATTCTATGAAGATTGGGAACGCGACCAGGAGGGAAAACAAGTTCTCGTGCGAACAGCCCAGAAAGATGACAAACCAAATATTGCGGTTGACAAACAAGAGGATGAAACAAACGCACTGCAGAAACAGCAATTGGCTGATAGTGACGTGAAACTCGTTGCCGATTGGGTGGAAAATGGGATCAAGCCCAATTCGGATTCCGTGAGGCGTCGAAGCACCGTGGTGAGGTCACTTGTCGCCCAATGGGATCAATTAACTATTGAGAATGGATTGTTATGCAGGCGTTGGGTAAACCAGTCCAAGCAGAAAAAGTGTCAAGTAGTCATACCATACGGAGAGAGACGAAACATCCTGGAGATGTGTCACGATTCGAGGACTAGTGGACATTTGGGAGTACACAAAACTCTAAGCCGTGTGAGACAGAGGTTCTATTGGCCTGGCTTACAAAGAGACGTACGTCAATACATTGCAGGATGCAAACATTGTACATGCAGGAAGGAATGTGCGAAACGGCGAGCACCTATGCAAATAGAGCCTACCGCATATCCTATGGAGAGACTAGCTACCGACATACTCGGACCCTTACCGGAATCAAGAAACGGTAACAGATACATTTTAGTGGTCAGTGACTACTTCTCTAAGTGGACCGAAGCATTTGCCATGCCAAATATGGAAGCTTCTACAGTTGCTGAGCTGATCGTGGAGGAGGTTATTGTCCGTTTTGGTGTACCAAACACTATTCACTCTGACCAGGGCCGACAATATGAAAGCAGACTCTTCCATGAAATGTGTCTGCTACTTGGCATCAAGAAAACAAGAACTACTCCATATCACCCGAAATCGGATGGTATGGTCGAGAGATTCAACCGTACTCTTGCAAGCATGCTTAGCGCGTATGTCCATGACTGCCAGGATGACTGGGATGAGCATTTGCCATACGTAATGATGGCATACCGGTCTACTGAGCAGGAAAGCACAGGGTTTACGCCAAATATGCTTATGTTAGGCAGAGAGGTTTCAACTCCGGTAGATTTGTTTTATGATGTCCCTAGTGAATCCAAACCAGTCTTCCATAGTCAATGGGCTTGGGAACTTAGAGATAGACTAGTAACCGCTCATAGGGTGGCTAGAGAAAACCTAGAAGGGGCAATGTTAAGGCAAAAACACTATCATGACCTGAAACTGAAATGGGATCATTATGAGAAAGGAGAGTTGGTTTATGTGTTTTTCCCTCAAAGGAAAGTTGGTAGGACGCCAAAGTTGATGAGTTTTTGGCAGGGTCCATTCAGGATAATTGATAAGGTGTCTGATGTTATCTACAAAGTTATCAGTGATGAAACTAAGAAGGAACATGTCATACACGTTGATAGAATGCGCAGATGTCAAGCACAGATTCTGAAGGGTGAAAGTGAGACTCCAGCAGGGCCAGATGTTATCGAAGCTGACGGTAACACAGTAGAGTTGGATGTTGATTATATTCCAGATCTTCCAGAAAGCACGAAAGGTCGTGTCAGGAGAAGACCAGTCTGGATGACTGACTATGTGCTTTAACATAAAGAAAATAATTATGTTCATTTATGTGTTGCAGGAAGATGCCTCAAGTTAAGACAACTCCTAGGAAGCCAGGTTTAGTGTGTCCACTGTGCTCGGAGAGACTCCCTTCTAATGAGGAATGGACAGCTCATTTAGTGAAGTGCGGTACAAATGCAGGAGATAAGAAAAAGTTTGAATGCGACCAATGCAACTTTGTCACAGAGAAGAATGTATGTCTGAAAAGACATGTGGAAAGGAAACATCCAATATGCAATGAACTGGATGAACAGGATCCAGGGAGTGTGCTAGACATACTGGGGTATGTGTCTGAAGATGAACCTGAACCTCCATCCAAGATATCCAAGCAAGGTGAGATGGTCACTATCAGAAAGCCGTGCCGCCCACAGCCGGTATATACACCAAGACAGCCAAGCATTCATAAGAACTCTGAACGTGTCTCAGATAGTGCTGCTACATCCGTCACAGGTAGTGCACGGGAGCAGGAGGTGCAGACCAGGGAGTTCGGGACCCAGTTGGGTAACATTAAAACTTTTGTGGACGCGGCCGTACAAACGAACCTTTTCAGTCACAGACGAACCGTAAAGACAACATCCACGTATATGGAGAATGGGAAGTCGGTGGTGAGAGTTGAAGAAGAGGAATGGTTCGATTAAGACAGTACATAAACTATTTTTGTTTCTGATGTTCACATTTGAAGTATATGGGGGAAAAAAAAAACAAAAAAAACTTTGATGTTTTGATTAATGTGCAATGCGGGACGCATTGAATCAGAGGCGTGGGTAATGAAACGAATGAATGTAAATATTGTGATTAATAAACGATCTGTAGCTGTATAGTCTTGCTCAAGTCCTTGAATATGTATGTGTTTGTAAGAGCGATTCTGATTGGTTGATTCCATCCTGGCCGAGGGTATAAATAGAGGCTCCATCAGACGGGCAAGTCAGTTGTTCGGTTGTTCTCCAGCTTGCTCGGATGAAGGAAAACTCAGCGTTACAAAAAGGTAAATAAAGGTAAACAGTGACCGAGCTGAATAAGTTTGGGCCTAGCTGCATAAGTTAGGGTTGCACTGTTGTACCAGTATCACATATCGTTACAGGGTATCACAGTACAGGGCGACGTACTGTGTTACGGTGACTGTGACAGGTACCGAGACAAGTGTTTGCCGTGTTTTGGTAAACGGGTGACTTGGTCAAAGGGTGTCTCGGTAAAGGTACGCAGTCACGGTGTACGTGTGTCGCGGTCAAGTTGTCGTGATCACATAGTGTTGCGGTATAGGGTGTACGCAGTCACGGTGTACGTGTGTCGCGGTCAAGTTGTCGTGATCACCTAGTGTTGCGGTACAGGGTGTACGGGTGTAGGTACATTGTGATACAGTTGGTTTATCTAGGTAATAGGTTGTATTCAGGCTATCATAGTGTTAGATATTTACCAGGCGTAAATTAGGTAATTGTTACATATATATTGAAGTCAGGTAGACTAGCCATTGTTTTGTATATATTGTCGGCAATGTTTATGTTTTCTTACAACAGTTAGATATATATTGGGTCCAAGATGGAACTTGGTAACGGACTGTAGGCACGCAACCGTTACAATGTCAATCAAACTCTGTCATGGTGGAGATGGCTGACGAAACAGGTCGACAACAGACTGTCAAACTCCATGTGGGTTGAGACGGTTGACGACACAGCTCGCCCAGAACCTGTCAATCAAACTGTATCTTGGTGGAAATGGTTGACGAAACAGCTCGCCCAGAACCTGTCAATCAAACTGTATCTTGGTGGAAATGGTTGACGAAACAGCTCGCCCAGAACCTGTCAATCAAACTGTATCTTGGTGGAAATGGTTGACGACACAGCTCGACCAAAGACTGTCAATCAAACTCTATTTTGGTGGATCTGGTTGACGAAACAGTTCGACTAGAACCTGTCAATCAAACTCTATTTTGGTGGAGATGGTTGACGAAACATTTTGACTAGAGTCTGTCAAATGCAATATGACGGATGCCCAATTTGACGAGACTCCACCAATGGCCTGTCTAATGGACTAAGACTTGGTTGATTGCGGAGACGAGACAGATCAGAACTACAGTCTGTGACACAGATAAAAATGTGCCGATGGTGGCGACACTGGAGGCTAACAACAAAGTCTCAGTAATCCATTCGTCCACTATGTCCTGCAGAACTCCCAGCGAAACTGGACCGATTCTCAATATGACGTCATGGAATTCCTTCACGTTGAACAGTTTTCCTACGAAGGACAAACAACAAAAATGAAATACAGACCCAATCGGCCATTTCTCTTGTCAGTTCGTTTTAATAACAAACGGGAAAAAAAGTTTAAATGTTGTAATAAGAATCGACGAGATTAAGATCTAAAACTGATTCACACGATACTACTGTATTAACAATGGAAAAACTACACTTTGGCCTATTTTTTGCTTACAAATCAGAATTAATTATCGTTACAAGATTTCTTACCTAATCTGCTCTCAGAAATATTGCGGAGTTCTTTGATCTTCAGTTCGCCAATCTTATACGCGCATGCGTGCCCTGGCCAAGCAAGGAATTGGTTGACATCACGAAGGAGCGTTTCCTTAGCAAGACCGGTGTGATTCATCATGTACTCCACAGCGTCATCCCTACTCCATCTGGAAAATAATCACATCAGCTAATGTGAGATACGTGAGCTCTAGAACTAACGTTAAAGAATGTGTTTATTCCTATATGGTAACATTAGTTAAGTAAGGTTAGACTAATAATCTCAGTTCCTCTACTATCCATGATAGTGCATCCTTGAAGTAAGAAATTACTAATCTAATTCATATAATTGGATTTTTTTATACAACATGTTCACAAAATACTACTATAACTACATATCTAGTCCAATGTGTGGAATGGACGAATCTAGGAGTAAAACGTAAACGTTATTGAAGGAAGTGATATATGATGAAGATGTATCGATGTAAAATATAATTATTAATGAAAAGTCCGAATACATTACCAACTATACAATATATGACTTTCATGAGTGGGGTATAATGACTAGGGAGTGATACTTGTGTTTTGAAAAAGTATCAAGTCCGTTAAATTTAACTTCTTAATCAAATGGTATCCACAATATTACATGAATAGTTGATTGTAATAGGTCACATCACAACAAATGACGGCATTACCTTTTATAACGTTCATAGTCAGACTTAAATTATGATAACATGTACATATTGTTGTACAGCTTGTTCTCGTCTGTAATAGTTGATGACCTTACCCATACGCATGTATTCCGGTATCCACAACCAATCGGCTGGCTCGAAACATCTCGAACACATAGCGTCCGAATCTTAAACAAAAACAAAAGAAAATGAAATGTAAAATTTCAATAGAATTTGAATAAATCTGGACCTCATACACATATAACTAGCAAGTTAGAATATCATAGTATATCCACTTTAACGTATTTTGACTTGTACAGTTCATGAATATGGTATGTAATTCGTTAATTAAGCAGTTATAGATAGTCTTGAATGATCTATTGTTAGAATTGAAGAAGAGAGGACTGTGAGAAATGGCGATATACGCCAACAGTGAGAAACACAGTAGAGTCTAGTCCCTCCATATTACAATGTAACGAGAAGTCAAAACTCACAGGTCATAGGTATTGTTGTACAGTCCCATTTCCTCGCCAAGGTATTCGCTGTAAAGAGCCCAGCCCTGAAACAATCACACAATCTACGTCGATTTTAACTTTCTCAACGAGGTGATTTCAAGTCATGACTATAGTGCTTACGTTTGATGAACGAAATTACTATATGCCTAACTTACACCAAACATTGTCGCTCTTACCGTTATCAGCATCTGACGTCTGACAATTTAGATCCATGATGTTTGCATATTGCTTAATTGTTTTGTAACAAGCATGTTCATTGGCTTAGAAATGATGTTATCAGGAAAGAACGTAAAATAATTACGTCGTTTATGATTGGCTGATACAGCCGCGTAATAATCTCTAAGAGAAAAAGAAAAAGTCCATCAACAAAAGCAGATTTCTGCAGGGATTTTGTTTATCAAATTGAATTATAAAGATTAACGTGAATACATTTTTCGTTATGGAGCTAATAAAAAAAATGAAAAAATAATATAATTGAATAAAAAAGAGTGTACTCTCATCATAAACTGCATTTTTTTAAAACTGCTGTATGATACCCTCCACTGACACGGTGTCCTTACATATCGTGCGGTATGATAATCACAACTAAGTTGTTTACCTCTATGTATGCTGTATAGGAAGGGTACATGAATGGAACGGCGTGCCACTCTCCAAATTTAATCCACTGTCGATACCTCGGTAGGTCTGGGACATTCGGGTAGATATCCTATTCGAACAATAGGAAGATATGTTAACAACAATTTCAAAATCTGTAATAAACGTAAGCAAGCTATATATTTTTTATTATAATAAGTTTGATATTGAGAGCACGTACATGTACCGAGCTATCTATGTAATCTAAATGCATTATCATTTAAAGAGACACTAAAAGACTGATATTTTTTTCTGGTCACAAACACACTATATAGGAATTAAAAATATGATGAAGCACTGACAGGTCTTTCATGGTTTCTAAAATCTTACTTTGGTTACTCAATATATGTCGGATGTATTTTCATCAAACCCTCAACATCTATAAAAAAGTGACAAAACCAATAGCTTCGGCTCTCAATTTGAGAACAAGACATTACTTACATCTGGCCTGCCAGTAGGGTTTAAGACATTAAGACATTTACCGTGCTTACCTGGAAGTGATGGCCTGGGTCAGCTTCGTGAAGGGAAAGGGGCATCATTATAAAGACTGGTCTAGAAAAGAACAGTAAAATAAATATAAACAAAGTGTACAGAACAATGAAGGGTTTCAGTAATTCCTAGCACTAGCCTCTGTTACAAAGACTTTGGAGTTTAATTGCATGCATGGGTACAATTCAAACATGACGCTTAGTATCTGCTCCACGCCATGTTCCGATTAAAAAATCACCAATACGAACAAAATGTACAATATTAATATCTTGAAATGAAAATAATACTTCTTGCACATATTGTTATGATTGTTGATAAATGATTAATAGCATTTATCACGTTAAGTGAATTCTCAATGGATGTAACATTTGATCAAATATTTCTTACTTTTTTTCCGCCATCAGAATGTTCACTCCAAATGTTCCATTGTTATAACCTCCCCAGGGAAATCTTGCCAACCTTGTTCCTTCAACTCTAAAAACATAGTTAATATTATCATTTAGTATTTGATAGAGGGCACACACAAACTTTCGCAAATCCGTTGGGTTGGCAGAGTTGTCAAAACAGGTCGAGAAAGTTCGGGTTAAAGAAATTAATTTATAACACGGATACAAGATGGAGAATTTGGCAAAATGTGGGTTATGGATAGAGGTTGGAAATAACACAAAGTAGCAACAAATATTAAAATGGTTTATTTTTAGATAAAAAGAGCTATAAAAATTATTTAAAACTTGGAATCGCCATTGATGCTAAGGGCTTAAAGTCCTAATACCTAGGGGATGCGATGAGAAAAAATTAAGATAGGTGGGAAAAATTAAAATCAAAATCTCTTTGATAAGTTATTCACGAAAAACAGTAACTGTTACATATATATATATCACTTTGTACACCTCAAATATTCCATCATATCATTATCGAAAAAAAATAAAAATATCTTTGATAAGTTATTCATGGAAAACGGTTGCTGTTAACGTACTTGTACACGTAAAATATTCCTACCGATTGGCTACCACATTCATTTTCATTAAAATAGGTAACGTGTTCTTCTGGTTGGTGAGTGTAAATGTGAATAGACTTTGGTATATATCACGACCAGGGTATGGTTTGAGTGGGACGTTTCAGTGACTGCACTGTCAACTTCATCAGACAAATAACCAGCAATAGACTTTGGTATACATCACAACAAGTTTATGATTTATGTTTGACGTTTCGTTGACTGCTCTGTCACCTTCATCAGACAAATATCACAACTAGTTGATGATTGATGAGTGTGACGTTTGGTATATGACAACCAGTTTATGATTTGAGTTTGACGTTTCGATGCCTACTCTGTCACATTCATCGGACGAAAAAAATCATATTGTCTTACGATAGAATAGACAAAATGTTGATTATATCTGATGAAGGTGACAGTGGAGTCACCAAAATCACGTTCAAGTCATACAATGGTTGTTATACATACTGCAGTCTATTTACATGTGTTTAATGTCACAACGAGTCCAGGGAGTTTGTTATAATCATTAAAAGGTACATTATTCACACTAAACGATTTAATTAAAATAACTTCGGTGTATATGATCTGGTGGGGACGTGGAGGCACACTATAAATGTGCGGTGTATACTGTAAACGTGGTTATTTTCGCGGGTGGTTAATTTCGCGATTTCGATACGTAAACTATACGCGCGGGGGTACTTTTCGCGATTGACCCACCTCGCGTAAATATCCCCGTTTACAGTATTTAGATATATCACGGAGCCAAAGTTACATCTTACCTGACAGGAACGTGCTCTATAGGTTTAAATATATCCCAGAGCCGAGGTTCTATCAGTTCATGGATGTTGTACTCATTCTCTGATAACAATTCATCCTATACGAATTAAAAATAAAATATGGTCTATTTGAGGAGTAGCAATTGGAATTACTGAACACAGGTATGTAATTCCACATTAGATTAAGATAACTATATCGTCTATTAAAAAAATATTACTGTTCATCTTTTATATTTATATTTTATTTGATAGCTTTATCTCTCACATTCTGTAACACAATTTGGTTCGAGTCAATGACGCACATGAAACAAATAAAGGATGTTATCCCGGGAAGAGACAAATAGATAGAGTAGACAAGAGGAAAGGAAAGGGAGGAAAACTAATGGAGAAAGAGAGAAATTAAGGAAAAACTAACTTTTATAAGAAAGAAAAAAATCAACCATTACTGCTGTTCTAATCGATAACATTTATGGCGTGGTAAATTTAAAGGTTCATTATTAAGTATTTTCAAATAATATTTCTGAACGGATCGTTAGGGAATAAAAAAATCAATTATTGATACATGACTGTAGTTATATACATAGATGTGGTAACAAACACAGCCTCTCTATACCTGTGTGAGATTGTACAATCCTGGCACAGTTTTAAGGCGGTTAAAGAATTCGGTCAATGTTCCATTAAACTCCAAGTTATCCATCACCTGTAATACCAAAGTCATTTAGGTTACGCCCCCAAAAAACTCACATCCAACCAATGAAAACGGCACTGACAAAACTAGATTTTAGTTACACTGTACGCTGTTCCGTATGTTGGTAATTGAATGTAAACATATGAATATTGTCATTAGTCGTATATAATAATATAAATAATTGTGTATTGGAAACGTACTGGGTTCTTGACACTATTAGTACATTCTAAGGTATCCATAGATTATTATCACAACACAATGATATACACAACACATGGTAATATGGATCACGGATCTCAGGAAAGTTAAATGAAATCATGTTTTCAAGATGGGTTTTGTAAGTTTAACGCGCAGCTAGGGAAAGAGGCCAATCGTTAAAAGAACTTCTTAATATTAACTAAAACAGCTGCTCAATCTTTAAAGCATTTAAGACGGAGCAATTACCTTGATCAATACCATAACACTAATTTGAAACTATAAGCGAGTGTGAAAACAGGTGGCAAATATGTCTTTGTTTAATTACTATGAAGCTTACACCAATGTAGTAAATGTTGGAAGCAGTTATTCCATACCTTTTGCATTTCTAGACGAATGCGTCCCACTTCCTTTAGCCCAATAGAATGCACCTCGGCAGCTGTTAGTGGTAGGCCTGTGTGGTATTTGATACACGCCTCGTAGTATTCAAGCCCTTGGGGTAGTGTCGCCACACCTGGATCAGGTCGTGTATTTGGCAGGTATTCCTAGGTACAGTTATTATGCATTAATGTCTATATGAAATTGTCTCGTGAAATGGAACTTAATCACAATATAAAGATGAAACACCTCAATTAGAGCCAATTTAACTAAAACGAGACCGAAATGCATGCATTCCTCGATGACAAGACCATACCAGATGTAAAATTGCAACATATTAAACAAGAGTTTCCTCTCTTTGCAACATACGCTGCCTTAAAAATTAAAAATTGACTGGTTCTTGGCCTTGGTTTAATTAGAGCTTCGCCCTGCTTTGGCCGGATTGCCTGCCTTAGAGCCGATTCTCCTGGTAGGCTGCACTCGTTCATACTAACTAATACAGTCCAGGGTCGCCATCTTGGTCAATTCAATAGAGGAAGTAATGTTATAAATAATGATGTGAAATATTGACCAAAGCATGCCTTACTAGATACTTATTGGTATATGAATGCTCAACAATAAAAATGACAGGATCGAAAGTCCTGAAATGTCATTGTATTTTCTAAGCAATATTCCCTATCCTCCGCTATCATAACCGAGAGCAACCATGGCGGAGATTAGCAAAACAGGATGAGAAACAGTCTTAAGAAAATGAAATACATCGATGTCCCCTTTCACAAGATATTCGAGTTACCGCATTTATTGATATATTGCCGATCGGTAAATATAATATTCCATCGGAAACATGCCTATCGACGTGTTGAGCCTTATCATAACATCGTATACACTGCCACAAGTGTGGTCACTGCTGCGTTTGACGTGATGTCACGAGTCCGAATCGACACGGCGGGATCTGAGATGGAAACAGTTTCCGTCAATATTCTATTGTATCAGCACAATGGTTATCACACGGAACAGAGTGGTATCTAAGCTGTCTCTATACAACATGGACCAAAATTATGTGTAAGACGTTTAACATGTTTTCCTATCAACATGATTTACGTTGAAGCGAATTCGTAAAACGTCGCGTAGGATTAAAAAAAAACAAAAACAACATCTGAACAACCAAATTGCCACTGCCAATGTATCAAAGGCTTTGCGTAGCGCATGGACGAACCAGAATGACCTCTCATAGAAACTTGCATTGTACCTACCCTTAAAACGATTATAGATGAGGCCATATTTAGATAGATAGAATAGATAGATTGTATGTATCAATTTCAACAGTTTTAAAAATCATGATCAAAGAATTTATTCTAAATCTTAGATGAAAAAATAGCAATCCTAGTAAAAACACTGCTTTGAAATATATATATTTCTATTTCTTTCCTGTACAAATCGTGTAGATATATTATATATACTAATGGTGATGAAAATACGTTAGTGAAATTGAAAATTATTTATTTTACAACAACTACAAAACAAGATAAATCAATTTGTATTAATCACGCTTGTTGGCCCGGACGTAAGCGCGCAAGAGGTCTTACGGAGGGAGGAAACCGGAGAACCCAGGTGAATCCCACTATGTCGGGCAGGTGACATCATACCTTTCATGGGAAGTTAGTTTTAGTAAACTTAATTAACATGAAGTGTGTTACTTACACCCATCAGGAATCTCCGAACATCCATTATCGTGTCTTGTAGCTGCTTCAACAGGTTAAACACTTCCTTTTGTTCATATCGCGGTCTAAACATTTAATGATAAATAATGTATAAATAGCATGAATGATTATTAAAAAACAATTAACTATTGATATAAAGTCAGATATAGAAATACACAGAATACAAACTAATAAATACAAAGTTAATGACATATAATTCCCCAGTTAGTTCTCAAATTCATAATTTATATCTAAATAAAATCTTTCACCGTTCATATTTTCTTACGGCGGAGAAAAACAAAACCACATCCGTTAGAGTGATACTTAGCTATAAGTGGTTTTTCAACTTTAATTTGTTATGTAGAATAAAAATAGCCTGTTTTAGCTTTTGACAAATCTAAACAGGAAAACAAGAATATTCATGGTAAGATAATTGATCTATGAAGTAATGTAATTTGCCATTAGGTGTCTCACATAGCATAAAATTCATCCTCATTCCGCAGTAACATCATCATGCTATTGAACCATTCATTCATCTCGTGTGTGCGCCCCTAAACAAAGAAGACAAGATAATATATAGAAACAGACATCAAACAAAAACAACTCTACAGATACGTTAGCGAAACCGTGAGATAGTATATCTACTGAGTCAGTTGTGTTCTGGAGAAACTTTAATAAACATGGCGTAAATAAGAACGTAAGAACGATTTATCATCGAATGAGAATATAACTAGATGTTTTTAGAAAGGTCAGTTGTTTACAATGGTTTATGCATAATGTCTGAATATTATACAGATGTTAGTGAAAACATACACGTAAGTAATTCGCCTAGCTCGCGCCATCAATAGGTGTTATGATATTTTGATCATGTAGCGTTGTATGTTTTTTTTATTGACCATCAATGAATTGTATTTCATATGTGAAATATGTTTTTTTTTCAGATAGAGTTCCTTCTTACATATGGATACCCGTTAATAGACACTGTCCTTTTCTTAACCTTATTGTGTTAATAGGATGTCAAACAACACCAAACCAGGCCTTATGTAAAGGTCCCCTCCTTAAATAATTTTATTTTTTTGATACCAAACTAAGATAACTCTCTAAACGTTTTATAGGGGCAACATACGCTCTTATGTACTTATACCTAATGTATAATGTCACAAATATATAATCACATTGGGATTTTCGATATAAACAAAGTGTAAGAGGTTTGTTATATAAATAACATATTTATAGTTACCATGGCATATTTATGATTTGTCCTTTTAAGATGTATGGCCCTCTTCATCAAGTTGATGAGATCTGTCGCCTAGGTACAAAACAAAAAAAAGCTTGATGTCATAGGTATTTTAAACGGGGTCCAAATGTGGAACCGTTACCACGCTTAAGATATAATTAGTTGTGTTCTGCTTACAAATAAAACAATGAATATCATCATTCCTCTGAATTTACTCTACGCTATAAAGGATATAGCCCGTTTGCTTTAATTCTCTTTCCATATATTTTACCAGCTATTTCCGCTAATTTGCTGATTTGTTCCGTAAGTTTCTGAAGATTCTAGACATGACAGTAAGTTTCTGAAGGTTCCAGACAAGGTAGTACGTATTTGAAGGCTTTACACATGAACTTCACAAATAATAAATGTTTAGGTTCTTTACCATAAAGCTGTATTACTACATAATCACAATCTTACGATTATCCCAACGTACCGATCACACACGATATACCCCGTTGTAAATATAACGACCCGTTTTTTTTTTGCCGAAACCTTTATAAATATAGACTCTTTCATGGCTTAATGTAACGTTTCCGTATATTATATCAGGTAAATACAGTTGGTGTAACACCATTGGACTCTTCATAATGTCAACATTGGGCCTAGCTGAGATGAACTAGTGTTTATATATTGTTGAGAGATTGTAAGCTTTCCGCTTCTGCCATTCTCGCCATGATTCAGTGTTTATTTGTATCTAAATAAATTCTAGCGATGTATACGTTTTAAACCAATAAAACATATCCATTAATAAGGGTATAAAGCTGTTAAGGTTTAGGACCTCCTAAACAAGTAGGTATTGAGAAACATGATAGTCACGATGTGTTTTTATATATAGCCATTTAATAAACTACTAATGACACCAGTACTGAACGTACAACAACCTGTGTTCTACCATTCTGCTCATTTCAATTTTCCCCATTTACCTGTTTTGGATAACCAGCGAATCGCCCCCGATATCGTTGAAAATGTTGCTGCAAACCTCCTTTAGGCAAGAACCAACTTCTACTTTTTGAATATAAGGACTCCATGACGTTGATGGGGTTAAGATTTCCAAATCTGAAACGAAACCTGGTGTGTCACTCAAAATAAAAGAGATGTTTGAGGGGATTTAACATAATTAAAAACTGATGCATTTTGTATCTTCTGTTTGCATTATTAAAAAAAATCATCTGTTTTCTTGTTTATTTTTCGCAGATGAACTTTTAAAAATATCTTCCCATCTGGCTGTGTAAAAAGCAAACACTTGGCTCGGATACGTCAGTTAAGACGTAAACATTTAAACGATGCGCCTGGTGTATCTCAAATCTGTTCATTAGCTACCATGGAGCCTCTGTAGGAGTTAGGTAAATGATTCAAAAAGTCCGATTTTTTATATATAAGTATTAAATTTCGTAAGAAGCTGGAAAGCACATGTTATTGGTTTACTAAGAATATTTTGATCTCAAAACGGGTACGTTTTGTTTTGTTATTTATCCTATGAAATTGGTTACTAAATGAACAACATTAAACATTTATTTCCCAAATGTTTGACTCTCTTAGTTATCAGTATGGATTGGAAATAATACCGTTAATTTCTGTGTGTTAACATTGAAATTGTACAAATTAATTACCGCAAATTTCTGAGTGTACCGTACATTTCTGAGTGTTAACATTAAAATTGTAAAACATAAATTACCGGAAATTTATGAGAGTGAATATTCGAATTTTACAAATCGATTGCCGCTAATTTCTTAGTGTACGCATTTAAATAGTACAAATCAATTCCTGTAAGTTTATGAGTGTACCCATTAAAATTGTAGAAATCAATTGCTGTTAATTTCTGAGTGTAAGCATTAAAATTGCACAAATTAAATCATTTCAATTGTTATATTTTCTCTTTCCGATCTTAATATCGATGGGTGAAGACTGTATATGTACAGAAATAATGCATTTTTACGTAGTAGAATAAACAAAAAAATCCTTTAGAAGAAACATGCTTTTAATACTTTCACACGGTCTGTTGTTGGCTATATGATTCGAAACTAGGAAAACCTGGTTGCATTTCGTGGTATATATGAACTGTCTTGGAATTAAAAACAAAAACCTTACAAATCATGTTATGTGAGTGAAATACAGCTGAAATATCTAACTTAATAGAAAAGTAATGTAGGAAATTATCATAGTAGGAAGCTATGAACAGACTATATTAGAGACACTAAACTTACTCTCGCCATCTGTAGCCCTCCAGAAATGTCTGTAAGTGGTCCATAATGATCGTGTACCGCATCTTGTGTTGTCTGGACAGCTTGTGTTTGGAGAGAGATTTAAGGTCAGCAACCATTTCTTCATTAGCAATCTGTGTACGACACGAAATACATTATAGATTCCGCATCATGATATAGTGTAAGATTAACTACTACCTTCTTTAATCAGATTGTTATTGTCTTATTATGTTTTTTTCGCGATTTCCGAATACAATTTTTTTTTTATGATCGACAATTATTTTCCGTATGATAATTCCCACCAAATGTACGTCGTTAATATATATACAATGTAGTTGATATGCTTGGTTTATCAGATTTTACCAGCCTGGTGTTGCTTGTGTACAGAAATCAATGCTTCTAAATACCTGTTCTTTTATTACATGTACATTTTCAACATTTGTTTCCCATTGTCTTGACGTAATCTTTTTTGTTCGCAAATAAATTTAGTAGTTGTTTTCCTCCAAATATTCCGAATTTGCTTGTTCAAAACCAACAAACAAAAGAATAGTACATATGTTTACATTTTAAAGTTGATGATCAACGTCACGTAATGAGTAAATCTTAAAACGATATTAATTCGGATGATGATCATAACCATTCTTATTTGATATATGACACATAAGCTCCGGCAAACTACAGGAAATACATGTTTACAAATCATTTGTTTAAGAACTAAGTCAACACCTTTATATATATTAATATGCATTTCATCCAAACGGCAATAATTAAAATGATAATGTTTATTAAACTTGTTTTAAACTTGTATTAAACTTAACCTTTCTCCTTGTGAATGCCTCCTGTGTGTATGATGTCAGATTTTGATCGTATACGTCACATCCGGTCACGGTAGCGAATTCTGGGTATTCCTGTAACACGTGCTCAAATAAGTGCTCTTCTATTGCCTCTAATCTCTCGTCCTCGGACATCGCCACTGCAACACAATAAAATATCCAGAAAAATGCACATGATTGGGTATTGGTTGTTTGACATCCTATTAACACAATAAGGTTATCTAAGGAGGGGACCTTCAAATAAGACTTGCTTTGATATTGTGTGACGTCCTATTAACACTAAGATTTTTTAAGGACATTTACAGAAGGCTTTAACGACCCATACGATATGTGTAACTAATTACATCAATACAACATTTGACATAACCATCGCTATCAGTGTCATATTGCAGATTGCATCAATGTATCTGCAACCACAACTGTATAAAACAATTTAGCTGAGGTGTGGTTGTAGGCCTCAAAACTGCAATTTTGATGTCATAAGTATAACCGATAATAAATGACAACAAAAATGACTAAAAATGGGTTGTACTTGTAGTTAGAATAAAGCCATGTTTGATGTCATACCAATATGATAAAATACTGTTTTTAATCGATGTTTGTGACACAAAAATTAAAAAGAAAAGTTTTGTCCAACAGAATCTTTGATTGCTTTCAATTCTTTTAGCCATTTATACAATTTGTCAAAATCTCGTTTGACTGCTCCAAGCGGGCTGTAATGCAGAATTAAAAAAAACAATGTTAGCTCTATTTCATTTTCAAAGTCTACATAGGTAAGGATTTAAATAGTTTGATGTCCGTTAATGTTGCTGATAATAATCAAAATTGAGTCTGTATTTGAGTTATTTCATAAACATAACTGTTTCGGTGTTTTGAATTCGGAGTTTTTGTTAGAACTCTACTAAAAAAGAAACAATTTCGCACATCGACATTTTGATTTTTATCAAAAGGAGGGATCAGTATTCATTAAAATAGATGAGTGCTGGGTGGTGGAATGAAACAAACTGAAAACGTTAAATGAGAAACCTCCATGTCGAGGGATAGGCTTTACCTGAACTCGCTTCCCCCTGAGGACAACATGTGTCGCTAATTAAGGTAATGTACTTCAACATACAGGATCATGTATCGTTAAAATCATATTTGCAAGGCTGCCAACAATTTGCTATTTTCAGAATAATCACTCTGTTGCTCCAACGGGGCCAGGGACGACTTTTATCTACCGGGAAATAATAAGTAAAAGTTGAAAAGGGAATATGTATTGAATTACCCTATATACTCGATCGGTAACTACTATAGTCTGATGAACAACTCCGTGTGATGGAGACAAACTCGCATCCCACTAAACATTGACCACAAATTATGATGAACTCTTCTGGTAAGATTTCTATGAAAAGCCATTCTAATCAAAAACAAGATAAATTCAACGCATTAAATCTTGACTATTTATCGTGTCAGACTTGTTAACTCTTGACTACTTATCGAGTCAGACTTGTTAACTCTTGACTACTTATCGAGTCAGACTTATTAACTCTTGACTATTTATCGAGTCAGACTTGTTAACTCTTGACTACTGATCGAGTCAGACTTGTTAACTCTTGACTACTGATCGAGTCAAACTTGTTAACTCTTGACTACTTATCGAGTCAAACTTGTTAACTCTTGACTACTGATCGAGTCAGACTTGTTAACTCTTGACTTCTTATCGAGTCAGACTTGTTAACTCTTGACTACTGATCGAGTCAAACTTGTTAACTCTTGACTACTGATCGAGTCAGACTTGTTAACTCTTGACTACTGATCGAGTCAGACTTGTTAACTCTTGACTACTTATCGAGTCAGACTTGTTAACTCTTGACTACTTATCTTGTCAGACTTGTTAACTCTTGACTACTTATCGAGTCAGACTTGTTAACTCTTGACTACTGATCGAGTCAGACTTGTTAACTCTTGACTACTTATCGAGTCAGACTTGTTAACTCTTGACTACTGATCGAGTCAGACTTGTTAACTCTTGACTTGTTATCGAGTCAGACTTGTGTTTAACACTTGGCTACTTATTAAAGTTATCACGGTTTTGACAAAAACGGCCTTTCATAGACGTATAATTAACTTTAGGCTACTTATCTAGTCAGACTTGCGATTAACGCTTGGCTACGTATCGAGTCATACTTATGATAATCGTTTGGCTGTCTATCGAGTCAATCATATCAAAATTTATGGTCCAGATGGACACGTCGATACGGGCGATATTCGCTTTATTCAAATGATAAGCTATGGGAGCTTTGTATGACCGAATTATCGAGAGACTCCTTCCATGGAATAGAATACGAATATCAAGATACTTATGGATTCTGTCGAAGATTATGTCAGAAAATGGCTAAAATGAGAGCTTACTGCATCGGATTCACTGCTAGCGTGGATTAATTCAGTATAATCCTAATTCTTAGAATAAGCAACTAACATTCTAAATGAAAACATAACAAGTCTGCGTTTATTGATCCCGATGTCAAACCCACACTAAAGGATACGACTAAGACCCATAAGATATACACCAAAGATGAACTGAGAATAGTACATTCTCTGATCGACAACATATTTGTTGAGTCTGGTGTCCAGATGTGCGCTCCTCTGTTGTTGGCAGACTTAAGAGCTTATCCAAACAGGTGATCTTGCAAAGTCCTTCAATTTCACCTATTGGGGTATATTGACGGTATGTCATAAACCACTTTATTGACCATGCCGATGGAATATTCCCTGTAGAGTATCAAGAATACTTTAGACTTTTCAATATCAGCCGCTTAACTAGATATTTTCGTACAACACGGCCAATAACGACATAATGCAACTTAGCTTTGCCATAAGCGTGATTATTTTAATTTTCCAAATTGTTAATATTCCATTTTTATACAGTAACATACCCGCTTACCCAACCTACGGTGTTTATATACCCCAGCTGATTCGATGTTAAAAGACATGTTCTCTTTATCACGACTTCCATGACAGATGTCGGCAACTTTCGGGGAAATTGACAACATAAGGTTTCGAGATAGGCATATTGATGAAGGGAAATATTCCGTCTCCTTGTACAACATAAAAACAGACGTGTTTGGGAAAAAAATCGTCATTGTGAAGAAATTACCAATGTTCGACATGAAGCAATGATGTTATTGAATAATAAAGTCATACATATCATTATGTATCTAAATAGCTTATACTCCTTTAATAGACTCAATCTTAATTGGGAAGCACACTAAACTACGAATTGTCAAATGAAGAAATTGAATATTTCAGACTAAAATGTATTGGTTAGAGTTCTTGAATAGATATGAAATACTAGTGACTCGTTTCAAAATTGTACAAATCTTGATGACACTTATGCATAAAAGACTATAGAATATGAGTAAAAATGAATTTTACTGAAAAATGGAAAATAGGAAAAAATCAGTAATTGATGACCGGAAATATATTGGTCACTAGATCTCACATATGTGTTACATATATTACTTCTAGCGATAATGATATTCTGTAGGACTATGATTTTCAAAGCATCTTATGAATGATAAAATAATAGACACGACTACCTGGTGGTCTTACCTTTCTTGTCGCCATATATCCCAGAATGTATGGTCAGTACCACAATTAATCCCAGAAAAATCTCCATCGCAAGGCTGGTCGTAGGGTCTCGGTGGGAGTCATGTTGTATTTATGATCAAACACAAACTTACAATTTCAGCTAGCAACATAGAGCATTTATCATGTTATCATTTAACAGGTCTTACCGGTTCATACAGTTATCTTCAAACTAATCTAACCCACAAAATCGTTTTTATCGTTGTCTTTTCATTGTTTACTAACAATAGAAATGTATTGTTTAGTATAAACAATTAAAATTACGAATAAAGTTTAAATCACCGATCTGGTTATGCTTCTGTATCTCCAGAAAATAGAAGAGGAAACATCCAGTATTGAGATATGATCACGTGACTTGGATTCTTCCCGGCTGTTACACAGCCAGTTTTCGGTCAGAATTCTGTGGGTAGACTCGTAAAATTAATACATATTAACACAGATTTACAATTAACAATATTTGAAAAATATACTATTTCTTAACCCTTATGTGCCCTTTAATTCTGATAATGATATAAACTGGATGACTTATCAAGCTGCAATGCAAGTTGACCTAGTTATCCAAAGTATTGTCTTCTTAACATCTCATTATGGAAACTGAATATCCATGGACGAAATGTTTTATAAAAATCGAAATATACTTGAATTTGCATTTTAGATGATCATTGATAGGTGTTGATTTCTTTTGTATGGTGTTATCATTTGCGATATTTTAATTTTAGCCTGAAGACGTACGGATCATTGGACCCCTGCTGGATTCGATCACTCCCCAATAAACATAGACCATGATAAACACAACTGGTCTGTGTAAACACAGAACGTATCTGCTACCTGGCATATATTGGCATATAATAAAACAATGTTTTCCCCCAAGATACATGTAAATAATTTCCAACTAGAAGGATTGCCAGGGTTGAGGGGCCTTTGGTTCAACCCCCTGTACAGTAAATGTCCTCAAACACTGGAGGGCTCTCATACTCTACTCGTCGTCTTTCATTCAGATTTGTTACAATCATAACACATTCCTAATTATATGTATTGTATCTTTAATATATATGTATTTGTTTATACAAAACAACTCTTATTTATTTGCAGCCTGTAATGTTCCAACTTAGAACTTGTTTCAAAATGTGTTTTAAAAACATTAAACAGATTTGTTTTCCTCTCATAATAAAAACTCTCTTCCGGGGCAGATGCGAATGAAACATACTGGTGCATGTTTTGTAGGAAACTGAAGGAAAACCTTGGAACACATACATTAACGAATTGTGTACACCCAGCTGTGAAAATTAACATAGCGCGCGTTCCATTATGAGGATTCCACGGGGAAGACGTAACGAATGGTGGCTGGGGGTTATTACTGACCGATAGTGTAAAGTGTTTAAAACAAAAAGGTTAAACTCGAAATCTTCACCATATTGTATCCAACAATAACATATTGTTAATGCACAATGATTTTTATTAGATAAGCTTTATGATTTATTTTGTCAGAATTATAGAATTACAGAATTATCAATCCAGCTATCCATATCATCTAATAGACGACCTCCACAATGATCATGTCAGGGTATCGGGCCGACCATCTCTGCGCCATTGAAGATCGCCGATGTGGCGCAGCGGTATTCTGGCTAGGCGATTGGGAGCCGTAGATCGTGAGTTCGAGGCCTGGTCAGGGCACGAGCCAAAACGTTGTCTTCCTTCGTCATTTATGTAACTATGTTATATATATGTAAGAATTGTACACAATTGTCGAAATATACACATGTGCGTATCGATTTTAGTAACGTATTTAATAACGCAAATTATTGTTCTTATTCCAATATTTTATACCTGCTGTCGCTGATAGGTGAAGTACACTGTACATAACATCAACGCTACCATAAGATAACATATATCTGTCAGTGATAACAAATATCTGTCAGTGATAACAAATATCTGTCAGTGATAACATATATCTGTCAGTGAGGTCCATCAAACTATCATGAGAATCAATTACTATATATGTACCATGTATTAATTATCATAACACCAAACAATCTGTCAGCACTGTGAAGTAATCAACTATCAGAGAATCATTCCATATTATGTCCAATGTATTTAATATCATAACACAAAAATCTGTCAGTGAAGTAAATGTCAACTATTCAGAGGAGAATCTTAAATATGTAACAATGTATTTATATTATAATAAACACAAATACAATGTCGAGTATTCCTTTATATTATATTAGAGACTATTTACCAATTACCTATTAGGATTATTTGGGATGTTTTCATATCTCATTCTAACCATAAAACTGATATATATCATGTTAAGTATAAAATGTAATTGTATGAAAATGCAAATTTTATTTATTTATAACATATATCTGTCAGTGATAACAAATATCTGTCAGTGATAACAAATATGTCAGTGATAACATATATCTGTCAGTGATAACATATATCTGTCAGTGATAACAAATATCTGTCAGTGATAACAAATATCTGTCAGTGATAACATATATCTGTCAGTGATAACAAATATCTGTCAGTGATAACAAATATCTGTCAGTGATAACATATATCTGTCAGTGATAACAAATATTTGTCAGTGATAACATATATCTGTCAGTGATAACATATATCTGTCAGTGATAACATATATCTGTCAGTGATAACAAATATCTGTCAGTGATAACAAATATCTGTCAGTGATAACAAATATCTGTCAGTGATAACAAATATCTGTCAGTGATAACATATATCTGTCAGTGATAACATATATCTGTCAGTGATAACATATATCTGTCAGTGATAACAAATATCTGTCAGTGATAACATATATCTGTCAGTGATAACAAATATCTGTCAGTGATAACATATATCTGTCAGTGATAACAAATATCTGTCAGTGATAACATATATCTGTCAGTGATAACAAATATCTGTCAGTGATAACATATATCTGTCAGTGATAACATATATCTGTCAGTGATAACATATATCTGTCAGTGATAACATATATCTGTCTGTGAGGTCATCAACTATCAGAGAATCAATACTATATATGTACAATGTATTTAATTATTATAACACAAATATCTGTCAGTGAAGTAATCAACTATCAGAGAATCATTAATATATATGTACAATGTATTTAATTATCATAACACAAATATCTGTCAGTGAAGTAATCAACTATCAGAGAATCATTAATATATATGTACAATGTATTTAATTATCATAACACAAATACAATGTCAGTATTTCCTTTTTATATATTAGAGACTATACCAATACCTACTTAGAGATTATTGGGGAGTGTTTTAGTATCTCACTAACAATAACTGATATATATCATGTTAAGTATAAACTGTAATTGTATGTAAATGCAAATTTTATTTATTTTATAATAATTGCGAAACAAGTGATATCAACCCATATCAATCGCGCTTGTTTGCCCAGATTGAAGCGCGCGTCCCTATTTGAGCAAACCAGAAACCACGGGGAAAACCCACGTGGTCGGGCAGATGACCCAATCGGGGAATCGAACCCCGGCCACTTAGGTGTTAACATTTAACATACAAAAGAAAATGCCAATATTAAAATATAACATAAAAATCATCAATATATGTCAAATGTAGCAATGACATGTTTACCCGGATTTAATTATTTGTAAACCAACTACCTTCCACACTCAATTTATTTGTTTGACGGCAAGTTGATATCTTGCAATCCATTGATGATGAGCCAGTGAGGTACCCTTTTATAGTGTCATCGTACCGAAATGTCTTATCAGAACATTACAGTGACATCAGGAAAGGCTACATTATACTGATAATAATGTAAAATATATTGCATTCGTCGTGAAATATAAAAGTTTCATATCAAACTAATGGAACATAGTTATTTTTTTTTTCTTTGTGGGTTTTTGAGGGGCTAAATAAAAATGCCACCGTTCGGAATACATGTATACTGATTAAAGATTGTACAACCGACACACAGATTCAGTGAGGCCAAGATCAGCAACACTATTCCGAGGTATGAACACGGGATATACTGTAAACATATTTATCATTGATAAGGCGTGTAAAGTAAAGGAGATCAATCCTCAGTTCAATGTTATCTCATCTTGTCAGGACATGAACACTATGATAACATCAGAATAGACCGTGGCATTTGATTATACTATGAACATGCTATTTATAATAACTTAACGAAGACACGTGGTATGTTAATATAGATAAGGAAGACACTTGAAATGAAATTATTGATAGGAAAGACCGTGATATGTAATTTAAAAAAAAGGATGACACCTGCTATGTAATTACAATTAATTAAGACACGTGATATGAAATTATGGATAAGATAGATACGTGATACAAATGTATGTAATTTTAAATAAGGATGACTGTGATCTGTTATTTGGCTGTTTTATGGTTTTTAAAGGTTTAATCGCACGTCATCCATTGCTTACCAAAATACTAGGACCTTGTTTGAAAGGCATAAGATCTACGATATTTCCTCCAGAAACCATTGCCCGTTTCGATTGAAATAATTATATAATGTGTAATGATCTATAACGCAAGAAATGGGATTTTTGTATCTTGAAAATTGGTAGGTACGATAAAATGAGTTGGTTTAAAACAATCGTCGATATCCCCATAATTACTATTAATGCAGTTACATAAAATAATGTAAGGTTTTTAAAATCATCCTTTGACTTCCAGTGGCTCATGAAAACATATTATAGAAAAGCGAACTTAATTACTCTTTAGTATGTATCTAGTCAAACTTCTTTAGTAGACTGCATTATTAAACGGATGATTTTGTATAAAAAGATAACAAGAAAAAGATATCAAATTTAAACACAAGCCACTTAGCTGTGACCTTGTAGGCCAGGATAATGTCGTGTGTGAAGTAACACTATCAGCCATCGTACATAAACATTTTAACTGGTGTGATGTTGCCTGCACTGGAATGTGACGTACATTGTAATAACAAAGGTCACCTTAAACTACAACACACGATCACGGGACGTTCGGGGATCAGCCGGTATTACTGTTATACAATGGAGGAACCAGACTGCACACAGAAGAAGATATTGAAAGACTACTCAAGGTTTGTGTATACCATATATGGTGGCTGTGCGGTCATTATTCACAGACATGTCCCATGTGTAGAGAACACCTGTATAATGTAGGCAATATGTTTGTCGTTATGTGACAAGTCGTAAACCACTCCCCTTTTATCTAGGCAGCCGGGGTTCGAATACCTGATCGGACATGTAAAGGTATGAAGTCACCTGCCTGACTACTTGACTTTTCTCCAGGTCCCACCAAGGCCCCTCGCACGCTTCCATCTGTGTGAACAAGAGTTCTTTTATAAAATAAATAATATATTTAAGTTTATAGAACTTGTTCCGCATTTGTTTTTAGATAAAGTTTATATTACTGTGCAGTGTAGACAATACTTGCACCTTGTCTTAGTGTGGAGGAAACCAAAGTTTTGGGGGGGAAATATTGTGTGGTCATGTCAGGTAGGTGACCTCAAAAAGCTTTCTATATCAGATCGGGCAATCCAACCCATGTCACCTTGGACCACGACGAGAACGCTACCACTGCAGCATCACATCACCAATATTTGCCTGATTGTGAAATTATGTTCTATAAACCGGAGTGTTCATTTTAAAATTACAACATTATTACGAATTCCTCTTATGAGATCAATAGCTGTTTCAATAAATATTGTGTAGGAAATATAGACATTAGCATAATGAAATGATTTTAACTGAGGAACGACTGAAAACAAAATCGAGTGCTGTAGTATATAAACAATTTATATCATAGTGAATGATTTTGTGTCCACATGCTCACACAAAACAATGCGAACAAAACCTTCATTCTATTTAATATACATGTATTTCATATGGTAGAGAGAGCCGACCCGCTGTACCCCCACTGAAGTACAGCTACTACCATGGGGTGTGTCCTACTCCTCTCAGCGGGAGGACGATAGGACAGGTGTTAGAGAAGGCTGCGGAACAGGGACCCAATCATGTGATATTTAAAGTTCCTGACTACAATCAAGAAATAACGCTCGGTGATCTCCTTGCTAGGGTAAGAATTCTTGTATATCACGGTAACAAAAGGTATAGATTGAAATGATGTTACATTCATTTAATGGAGACTCAACCTCAAGTCACAGTAAAAAAAATGTTGTTTTTCACGTTACAGGTATACCAAGCGGTGATTATGTAAAATTACTTGTAATACTAGTAGTTTTCATAAATCTTAATGTCTTTTAATAAATTGTTTATCAATTCTATATTTCTTGATAAAAACATGCGAACAATTTGCATTAAAATATTCAGATGAATTTTGATAGACACACTTATGTATCAGAAGATGCAAAATCAATAGTTATTATCTAATATTACTCCATTGTCATCTATCCATTCAAGCATATCAGTCCACACCGGTCCCATTGCTGGTAGGGTAAAATCATGGAAGGGGAAGTGTTTGGACATACAGATTTCAACCTTTCAGTGAAATACAATTTAATCATTTTTAAGTCTTGCTCTCGCATAAATTATTTCTACTCATCACCGTCAACGATACGTGAATAGGAAACAAAACAATGACATAAATATGAATTTGAAGGAGTTGTATTGTCACACTCTCAACACACGCTTTGGACTCCATGTTATAAAAGATAAAACAAGAAGGGGAAGAAATATGTCTATATCTCCATTTCTGAAGCACGAAGCCAAAATCTTTCTCAAGTGATGTGTATGATATAATTCACAGCTGTTGTCTTGTTTACGGTCGAAATGCGAATTCCTCATAACTTAAGTGCATGTTATTAAGTAATATTGCTGTTTCGTTATTCCCATAATCAGGTGTTGTAACCTAACCGAGATAGATTGCCCCATATTAAACAAATGATATCCACAGCGTAATACATTATGTACATTTATTACAATATACAATGATAACTATACAAACTATACAATATGATACGCATTCACACGTACACGCGATAATCACAAACGAATCACACCTAAACAGCTGTATACCAAACTAGATTCACAATATACAAAGTTCTAGTAAATATTGGATAATCCCTACAATATTTACTTTATCCTACAACCATCCCTACTATCCTACACAAAGTTCTAACGAGCTCCGCACTGGTGAATGTCACTACCAAGCCAACACATAAATGTCAGTATAATGCTGGATTTTCCGGTGTTCCCGCCGTCGTTCCATACATATATGATGACGAAACCAGTTGTACCTGTCTGTTATTCAGGCTCTTTCAAGTATACTGTCGTGTCAAGGCTTACCAGTGACGGAGTAACTAAGCACTATATAACACCGCACGCACAGCTGGGCCTCCATAGTGTTCACAATGTACATGTATAGTGTACAGTTCTCCTGCATAGTACTACACCGCCAGACATTAATATCAAACAACCATGTGTTCGTAAAGATAAACATCATCTGGATAGGTCTGTTTAGGGCTTCCATAGCTCACCAATAGTTCATAGTTAGTAATATATATATGGATATGGGCGTAGATATGAGCATTGAACTACAATATACAAATAACAAACCTTATATGAGTATTTTCTAAGCATAATAATCGTCGAATGATAGATAGAATTACATTCATTTGATACAAGCATCTAGCATTTAGCACTATTCAGTGAGGTAGCACTATAACGTCTGCATCAGTTCGGCTCTATCACAGAGACAAACACACTGTAGCCTCCTAAACCACACATACACTATTCACATGTTTAACGGGAGGGACCGTCCTTAAATGACAATCAATGTTGATAGCCACACAAGTAATGCGATGGTATATGTTAATGGCATTGAAGATACCCACGGGTTTCATGCTTTAATAGCCAAATTTTACCAAATTGATTACCATGTCTTGTTATATCCACACCCAATTCTACAATTCACATTTGTTTATGACCCCTTTTTATCACCTGACACCTCGTCTGGATTTCCAAATTTTTGTCCCCTAGAATCACTAACGAACCCTAAAAGGACATCTTTATAGGCATTGTTCGACATACAAAATTGTACATCAGCTCTACCTATTACTGATGTTTGTATTTTAGAGTGATATTACCTATTGTGTCTTTCCTAAATTGGTGTAGTCACGTGCTGTAGCGAAAGGCTTCATAGCGATGGGGTTACAGAAGGGCGATGTTGTCATGACGACTGGAATGGCAGACATGGAAAGTGTGGTGTTGTTCTACGCAACTGTGTCCATCGGACTGGTGTTTTATCAGGTAGGAAATTAAGATTAGTTTCCATAAGATTAATTTTTCATCAGGTGAGAAATTCGGGGTTGCGTCCATAGGACTGGTATTTTATCAGGTAAAAATATCAAAGTTTTGTCTATAGGACTGGTGTTTTATCAGGCAGGAAATTTAGATTAGTTTTAATAGGATTAATTTTTCATCAGGTAAGAAATTCAGATTTGTGTCCATAGGACTTGTACATTATCAGGTAAGAAATTCATGGTGTGTTCATAGGACTGGTGTTTTAGCAGTTAAGAAACCCAAAGCTTCGTCAAAAGGGCGAGTGTTTTTCTAGATGAATAACTCGTGCAGCCGGTGCTTTTCTGGCAAACTAGATTTGCATGGACGATTACGTCAGTGTGAAACCGCTGATCAATGTGACAATCAGGGTGAACGAACTGAAAGGTGCAAATATCTGTTAATATTTCTGAAAAAACAACAATTATGGATTGTTAGGGTAGGATTGTCATAAATAGAACATGCATTACGTTATATTCTATGGTATGTGTATTTTGTAAATGGGGTTGGTTTGGAGACTTGTTTTTGGGTCGAAAGCTAATTCATGATCAATTCCATCTCTAGGCCAATACGATTCACCTAACTATGATATCGTTAAAGCAAGAGATCAACCTTTATGTTTCAGTTTCAACACGTTTGTTTGAAGCTGGAATGTGTTTTCACCAGTCTACAAATGATAACTATATGCATGAACTTGTGCAAGTCTATGTGAATCCGTCATTGAATGGTCATTTTCCAGGATAAAAATGAATTAAATTTTTAATGATATGAAAATAATAAGGCCATGGATTTCAAATAAATAGTTAGATGGTATGAAATAAGGCACATATTCCTACGTGCAGGCAAAGGTAATCTTGTCAAGTCTCTCGGCGGATACTGCGTCCAACTTGAGTAGAAAATTTAATGGAAGTACATGTAAATTAATTTAGGAGTTAATGGTATGCTCTCATTCAAGTGATTTCAATAGTGTTGCAGGCTGCCGATGCATGTCGTTCTGTTTGACTGATAATTCAATGACAATTTATATATTAAACAGCCCTGTATGCGGTACCCATTGGATAAGTATCTACCGAAGGCACTGAAGGTGAGATTACACAGGCTCTAATAATACCAAAACTTGCCGTGTATAGTAACTGTTGTACTCACGATACTCAAGGGGTAACGTTCACTTACTGTTTTAGAGAGATCCAGCATTGTTGATGACGACAGCTAACTTTCCATTCTGTATTTACTCAGACTGACCTGACAGTGTTGGTCTCGACTGACGACAGCTTGCTTTCCATTCTATATTTATTCAGACTGACCTGACAGTGTTGGTCTCGACCGAGGATAGCTCACTTTCCATTCTTTATTTATTCAGACTGACCTGACAGTGTTGGTCTCGACTGACGACAGCTTAGTTTTCATTCTTTAAAAAATCAGACTGATCTGTCAGTGTTGGTCTTGACTGACGACACCTCAGTTTTCATTTTATAAAAGTTATTAGAGATAATGATATCTCTATGTATAACATCCTACAATATTTCAGGCCGACCCTTCAGTATTGTTTCTTGGACCGGAAGTGTTGCAAGTAATTAAGGAAGAACTCGAACAGATGTGGAAGTCTTCTGGGACAGGGAGGTAAAATATATACAACAGTTTTCTTCCAGTCTCTTAAAAGCAATTGTAGAGGTGTGAGTGGATTAAAAAGCAGTAATAGAATATTCTGTACTTGATAAAAGAAAACAATATACATCCATAAAGCCTACAAATTACTACCTGCATGTATACATAAGTAAACGGGATCTTCTGTAATACGTGTTAAATTCATATATAGGTAAAAGATGCATAAAAATGTGATATGAATATGTTTATTACAAAATGCGTTTGATTTCCCTTTACTATATGTGTGTTACCTGACTCTCTATGTAAATGTAAATGAAGTATTTTTGACAGTTTTGACCGGTCCGTATTTTGACTGTTAACTGGCGAGGAACAACGGCACGCGCCCAAACACCCAAATGCTCACGATGGCGCGTCTTTCTGCTTTCTGATCATGATTTGTAAACAGCATCTCAGTCACTATCTCTAGCAACGCCTAGATTCGAAGTAAAAAAGGTTCGAAGAAATCTCCAATCAGGGCTTGTTGTGTTTAATTGAAAACAGGGATTTGGCTACCACATAAAATGTCATAAAAGAATCTGTATGAATTCTAACAGCGTACTGCGAGGTCAAAGCAACGTCAATGTTGGAGTTTGAAAATGCACCAAAGCCAGAATAAACAGTTTACTGAAGGCTTTTTACAAGTTCTTTGGTATATAGAATCTATGTGAAATCTTGTGGATTATTCAGGTAACAAAACAATTGTTTCATGCCTTATCAATCAACAGTCAAAACTCAAAACCTCGGTGTTGGGACCCGCCGGATGAACCTTTTCTCTCGGCCTGCGGCCTCGGGAAACAGTTCATCAGTTTGGTCCGAACATCTCAGGGAAGAGTGTGGACTATTGACTGTTAATGCACGAATCAACTGTATACTATTGCACGGCTAAAGTGACTATTGCACGGTCACGTGCGAACTATTGAACACATTATGTTTTAGTGATCACGTAATAAAACATGCATATCATGGGTGTCTGTGCAATAGTCCAGAAGATTTGACCCTTGTTACTGGTAATCGACCGAAGAACTTTCGATCGATTTTAAGTACCTCGTGTCCAATATTCTGGACGGCTAAAGTGACATTGCACGGTCACGTGCGAACTATTGAACACATTATGTTTTAGTGATCACGTAATAAAACGTGCATATCATGGGTGTCTGTGCAACAGTCCAGAAGATTTGACCCTTGTTACTGGTAATCGACCGAAGAACTATCGATCGATTATCAGTACCTCGTGTCCAATATTCTGGACTATTTCACAGACACCAATGATATATTTGCATACAAGGTCATTTGCCATTTGCTGGCAGTTTTTTTTACGCCTTGGTCTGAATCATCCTTGGGTGAGCAGGAACCAATGTTGCAAAAACGGTGGGTATTGTCCCCTAGGGGCCTAAGGGGTGTATCCCACTAGAGAAAATATTGCAAATTCGGATTGAAAGGATTTGGTTCATGTTTGCTCTTAATCATCCCTGGGTGAAGTATAACCAATTTTGTATACAGATTTAGTCTTGCCCCTGGGTCATAAGGGGGCACAAACGGGGAAATGGTACAAATTCTTTTTCTTCCGTATGAATGAAAGGATGGTCCATATTGAGCTGAAGTATCCGTGGGTGAAAATAAGCAAATTTTGTATAAACAGTGGGTCTGGCGCCGATCAAAAACTTCCATCGACACGTTTGACTTTTCTACTCTGAATACTACCATACAAATTATGTTGTATTCCTTGTTGGACATGGACTTGAGATATGCGCCCAAAAGGGAAAAAAATGCAAACTGTTTGATAAATTTCTTCTTCTGTGGGAATGAAAGGTTTAAGTCGTTTTTGGCCTGAGGCATCCTAGGGTGAAAGGCAACCAATTTTACATAAATGATGGATCTGCCCTGCCACGTCTCTGCTCAGGGGCCTAAGGGGCCAGCCTAACAGAGGGAATATAGAAAATGCTTTAAAATCCTTCTTGTGTAGTAGACATTCATTCATTTAGTCCCTACATGATCAGAATCATCCTTGGGTGAGGGGAACCAATTTGGTCTGACATCCCAATTGTCTGTCGGGCAGAGCCATCTAGGAGAAATATAGTAAATTCTTTTAAAATCCTTCATTTTACGTAGAAATGAAAGAATTTGGTTCTTATTTGGTCAGATAGTCATTGAGTGAAGGGAACTTATATGGTATAAATGGTGGGTTAGTCCTTCCCGGGTCAAACAGTCCAAATTTACCGGTATAACTAATTCTTTCAAATCTTTCTTCTTTGTCGGAGCACCAGACCACACAAGGGATAGACATTGTCATTCCCTCGTAAGAAATGGAATAAAATAAAGCATTTCCTTTGAAATCCTTCTTCTTTTCTAGAAATGTAGAGCGTTTTGATATAGTCATTATGATATTTAGGTGAACGATAATGGCACTGTGTTTTTTGAGATTCATATTAAACAATGTTGACTCATGAGGTATACTATCTTTGTAGGTCGGAAACATTAAAGGATATCATCTACACATCTAAACCCCTGGACAGGTGAGTGGTATCCCCATACATATTACTATTTGCCGTAACCTTCCTGTCACTCTTTTCACCTGAATAGAGACGCGGTTCCGAATATACGCATGATAAGTGTCTCTTTCCTCTATCCGTATCAGTTTTTGTTTCTTGGGAAGCTGAGAATCTCGTGGGTCTGTGCTGTCGTGGTTGTGCCCTTTGGCAAGACTATGAGTATAGAAAGTTTAACTGTTCACCAATTGTTAACCCTAGATCCGTTTTCCACTGAAATATTTATCAATTATATTGTTCTCTCTCTTTCTTTTCTGTAGAACCTCGTAAGACGTCGAATTTCTAAATCTGTGTAAGACCTTGAAAGATCGAGGGTCTGTAGTTTTCTGTAAGACTTTGTAAGATCGACGTGTCTGTGATGTTCTGTAAGACACTGTAAGATCGACGTGTCTGTGATGTTCTATAAGACTTTGTAAGATAGACGTGTCTGTGATGTTCTATAAGACTTTGTAAGATCGACGAGTCTGTGATGTTCTATAAGACTTTGTAAGATCGACGTGTCTGTGATGTTCTGTAAGACACTGTAAGATCGACGTGTCTGTGATGTTCTATAAGACTTTGTAAGATAGACGAGTCTGTGATGTTCTATACGACTTTGTAAGATCGACGTGTCTGTGATGTTCTATAAGACTTTGTAAGATCGACGAGTCTGTGATGTTCCGTAAGACTTTGTAAGATAGACGAGTCTGTGATGTTCTATACGACTTTGTAAGATCGACGTGTCTGTGATGTTCTATAAGACTTTGTAAGATCGACGAGTCTGTGATGTTCCGTAAGACACTGTAAGATCGACGAGTCTGTGATGTTCTATAAGACTTTGTAAGATCGACGAGTCTGTGATGTTCTATAAGACTTTGTAAAACCGACGGGTCTGATTTGGGGCCTTTATTAAAATTTCATTTACATTTGCCTCCTTCCAAGATTGAGGTAGTTTTCCCTCCTCAAGAGATTTATTTAATATTATCGATAAGGTTGTACTTATACGTATACAGTTGTACATAGGTCTTTTTAGTAGTTTGGAATAGGATTGATCAGGACCAGGGGACTTATATTCATTTAGATAGAGTAATAAGTATCTACATTGTGTTGAATGACGTTTTAACTGTCACGAGTGACGGGTCCCCTGTTGTTTTGTTCGTAATTTTTGTTTTGACCATCGACCCATCAGTGTAACAGAGCAAAAATTCAATAGAAACACAAAGTAATGTTATGTATAGAGAATGAATCTCGTATAACATATGATATACAATTTCACCAAATTAATACAGATTCGAAAATATATTTTCCTAAAACACAGAGTTCATTAAATAGTTCAAGCGTGCATACCCTGCTAATAAACTTGTCCAGAATGTCTGCTTTATCCACGTAATTAACTGTCATTTGTTCGTTGTCCATATTTAAACCATTTAGTCTGTAATTCCGGTATACCTGATTTCTCTCATATCATACACACGTGTATCCAAATGACTGATTTCTCGCGCATTATATATATTTGCTGGTGCACATTCGTAGTTCTTTGTCACATTCTCCAGTTTCAGTTCATATTCGGAATTTCTGAAGCGAGGGGAAACCGTGTCAGATGAAGCATTAAAAGAAATGTCATCTCGTGTCAGTACTGAGGATACGGCGTTTATACTGACGACGTCTGTGAGTAGTTACTGATAAGTGCAGGACCGCTTTAGCTAGGTGTCTTTAAAGTCACTGTATCCCACGGAATTAATCAAGGATCAACCATCAAAGATTGTTTTATCTCAATATGGACTGCGAAATTGAAAAGAATGCCATGTTACAAAAATCGAATTGGAGTTATCTCCCTTAATCCGCACAAATATACTACAGAATACAAATACCTTGACGCTATGCAAGAGGTCCAATGACCCTGCATCTGATATGTCTGATTTTATTATTTGAACTTAAAATCACATTCTATCATTTGCTTTAAGTCTGTGACACACTGTATACAACAATCGAGTATTTCAGCTGAAATATAATACCACATGCAATCTGATTTACTAAACCGTCAACGACACGCACTCCTCTAAAGTAAAAATCATGTTTATATTTGTATTATACGAAAAAAAAGAAGTACGTGTATCTACAAACCTTTCTGAATGTCATAACTTGATATCAGAATCATTATACCAATGGTCCGCTTAATTAAAGCTGTTTATCGCCTATAACTAAACATTCTTAATATTTAAAGTCTTCACTGAAACTGCACCAGGGACATTTTAGTGATTGGATCAGTCTCCATTGCGATGAGGACAAGGTTTTTGTCCCTAGGCCCGTTACATACCAAATTCATTTAAACCTGTACTTGATGCTCCAAAAAGGAGTGCGGAAGGAAACATGGCTAGCTCATGCTTGAGTCAGTATAATGTTACAGGGAATTGACAGGGTTGAAGTTAAGCCAATGCATGTTGGTATTTCTATCTTAAAAAATAAATAAATAAAACCATCTGATGATGAAGGAAGTACTGACAACGACCCACGACCCTATAGAAACTCATAGCCATGTGCCATGTATTACATCTGTATTTCGTTTTGAAGGGCTCCAGTGGTGAGGCTAAACTTGTTTGTCAGTCTCATTGTTACGCTGTCAACTTATCCAAGTTGACCAACACGCGGCGAAACCCTTATAAAACTGTAAGTTGTTCTTATTTCTCATGATATAAATTTGAAATAATGACCCATATATTGTCCAAAATTATACAGCAGATTTGACACGTAAGCAGATAAAAGGACGGATTAAATTAATAAAGAGATAAATAAATAAATAGAACGCATTTGGATGTCTTTGATTATAATATACTAATTACCGTTTTGACCTTCGTTCCGGTTACATATTTTAATGTGTTTGCTTTATCAGTGTGATGTATTAGGTGTGAGGAACCCGACTACAGACGATGTCCAGTTCTATCTCAGTATCACACAGGCCGTGTACAATTGGGAGGAAAGCGTTTTGATTATCATATCGTCTGAAATAGAATTCTACAAGGACGATACTACATGTCTACTAAAATGTATCCAGGATCATAAGTAAGTAAATCAAGTAATGCTTTATACCATTGCTCTAAGTCTTTAAATCCATTGCTCTAATTAAAGTAACCCCGGAAAAGGTGTGAGGTCATTGCCCGACCACATGGGTTTTCTTGGGGTACTGCGGTTTCCTGCAAAAGTGTAAGACCCCTCGCGTGCTACATCCGGGCAAAAATGAGCGATTGGTATAAGTTAATATAACTGTATAAATAAATTTTACATTTACAAGTATACAAAATGTAAGCTGTAAGCCTGGATTCCAATACACAACTCTAATATTTTGTCTGACCTATAGGATGTCATGGTACAGTGGATACCCATTTGAACTTGTACAGATGTTGAGTTCACCAGATCTACACAAATATGACATTTCGTCACTACGTGGAGGTAGGTGAATATCAAACGTATAGTTTAACCTCTAACACGTGTCGCCAACAAAACAAGTAAATGAGAGAGTACATGTAAACAAAGTCGTATTATTGATAAAACCGATAAGTAAAGAAAGATTATCAAAATTCCATAAAGCACAAGTTGTTGAATACTACCAGGCAATCGGGAAGTGCAAACGTCTTCTTAGGCATTGGCCGTTGTGCAAAACTGATAAGAACAGCGTGGGGCGGTGGAAACTGATAAGAACAGCGTGGGGCGGTGGAAACTGATAAGAACAGCGTGGGGCGGTGGAAAAGCCTTTTATGATATAATTAATTGCATACATATCAATATCAGACGTGATAGAATAAATAGAGACGAGCATTGTTCTTCCTGCTGCAAAAATATACGTACATGTAGTAACAATGAAAATGTCGACAAATACAATATATTTAACATAGATCGCAACTTTGGGATGTCCGCAGTTACTCGATGTGGTTAGTGACTCATGGTCGCTGATTGTAGTTAGTGTTAAGTGACATATTCCAACGTGAAGTGTAATCTACATATACAAGCCACTCACCCTCAAAAAGGAAAAAGAAAATACAACTTAAACTGTATATCTATTTCTTGCCATTTTATATGTATATACTACTTGCTTCTCTCTTTTAATTCGATACTTCCTACACAGCATCTTTGAGTGACCTTAGCTTATCATTGACTGGTCTATTTTTATTTCCGGAAACAAAGGTTCCGTGTCCACTACTAGGGCTGGTATGTTGCTATTTCATTTCGCTGTGAATTCGTGGTACTAAAGTAATGTTATCTTGTCTATTGTAGTGGTGGTCAGCTCCTACATGATATCACCAGAAAACAAAAAGCGACTGCAGCAGACCTTCCCTGATACAAATGTGAGTTTTTAATCTAGTGATGCAATGTATACATACTTCGTTGAAACGACCTTAAGTATGCATTGTGTTGTAACAATGGGAAATTGCTTGAGCGGTACGATCAATTTCGTATGTGATGAATTTGGCTTATTTTTAAGTTGCTGATGTCTTTTCATCCATGTTATTAGCTTTATACTCCTAGCTGTTTCCCGCGAGCTAGACAATGTCACATGAAATTACGATTCTCTCACATTAAACGAAGTTGTAGTATTTAATTTTGGTTCAAGCATGGTACAATGTAGCTTTGTTACAAGGTTCAAACGTCTCTGTTTACCTTCCGTGTGGTAATGGTATCAGGCCCCTACATAGCCTTATCATCCCCTCGCGACACTTTATCAGTGTGTTCGTATTTATGTTACCCTTTTCTCCACGCTCTGGAAACTTCACTTTTAGATGGACTATCAAAACTCTCTGCAAATCTTTTTGACAGTTTGTCACGCGAAGGGATTGATACCGCTTGCGTTGCTTTGTTCAAGAAAGTGTGAGCAAAATATATTTACATTGTTACCCGTCAAGAATAGTTTAGTCACAAATCAGATGTTTCTGAAGGTTGACTGTGTCATAGACGGCTCTAGATATAAATTTCGGTCTATTTAATCAATACCGTGTTCTCAAAATAAGGGTTAAGACTAAGAGATATAAATAACCTACAAAAAATTAAACTTTGTATTCTTTGGTTGAATACTAAAATTAAATACATATTTTTGGATTTCACCATGCAGACTGTATACGGGTCATCTGAAGCTATGGTTTCCATGACGTCAACAGTCCTTTCCTCAGAATCACAGAAGATGGAGAGCGTTGGATATCCGTTTCCGCACACAGAGGTAAGATATTTTGTAATTATGTTAAATCTTAATTATGTAACTTATGTAACTATCATATTTCATGAAATCACTTTATGAGATTTTCAAATATGTTTATTAATTTCACAGTCCTTATTGAATATACATGACATGTATTGACACTTATATGGGAAGTATAATGAGACTGTTTTGTGTTGTATTAACCTAACTCAGATCATTCATTCATAATGCAACCATTTTCGATGCACGCTATATGATGCTACCTTAGTCTGTTTCAAAATAACTTACATTGCATTTTGGAGTGTTGTAGCATACATTGTTAGTATTACGTCATTGGTTATTAATATTTACTACTCTATGACATTGTCACTTTATAACATTTGTGTATTACCATATCTCACAACCAACCAACGCTTAATAACGTGGTGACATTTTCCTTTTGGAAACCTAGACGGACAATTTTTATTTGTATTTTATAATGTTTATATACATTAAACATTTGTATTACGTTGATTAGTCTTGTCTGGTGTCTATTATCTTACGCTCTATTCTTTTACACGGAACACGGTAGAGCTGTTAACAGGCTCACAGCCAAGAACGGCAGAGAAACTTGAATTCCGTTAGCTTTTTTATAATTGCAAGTGGTAAATACAATCATTGAACTGCTTTTAGTTGGAAGTTATGGGCTGATAATGCCAACCTGAATAAGGCAGTTCAGTGCTTAAATATTCACAAGCATTGTGTTATTTGTTAACACGCATACTGCATCTTTTACACAAGATCACAAATCCTCCTTTTATACAATTTAATGTAATATTTGCAGGTGAAGATTGTCGGTGACAACGATGAGGTTTTACCAATAGGTAAAGCAGGGGAGGTGTGCACACGAGGTTGGTTCTGCTTCAGCAAGTATTTCAAGGAGCCCGAAATGACGTTGAAAGTAAAAGGGAATAACGGATGGGTTCATTTAGGGTAAATTCAAGTCCATTTTAATAATCAATTTATTGAAATTTTTCACACTAAGCTTTGTAATTTAAGGACTGTATCTCATTTTGACTGCGTATATGGTAATATGCCCGCAGTTGGCAACGAACATGTTCTTTGGTTAGCGGTCGCTTTAATGAGTATGAAATCTACAGTTATATTCGCTATAATGAGTATGAAATCTACGGTTATAGTCGTTTTATTGAGTAAGAAATCTAGTTATAGTCGCTTTAAACCTAACCCTACCGACAGGTGAGACATTGTAGTATTCGTAATCATTGTCTGTAATACGCGACTGTTCATCTTTACATTCACGACTCGAAAGGAATGTGTGGAATGTCCAACAATATTTTAAAAATGTTATTTCGAATGCAAAATCGACATAATTATGATCATCGGGACAGTCTGCTCAAACTAGCTGGGAGGTTCGAGATGTTTATCTGATAAAGCATATTGAAAACAAAAAGTTAGTTTTTATTGAATCGTATATATATCTGATTTTAACAGTGTTATATGCTTTGTTTCAGTGACCTCGGTATAATGGACGCCACGGGCCATATAAAGCTGCTCGGTAGGAAGGAGGAATGTGTAGTTTTTAAACACATAGGCGACAAAGTGTACCCTTCTCTGATCTTAGATACGGCGAGCAAACACGAAGCTGTTAAAGAGGCAAAGGTAGTATCCTTATATGTGTAACATACAAGTTCATTATGTAAAAGTGGCCGATATCGTAGATCAACAAAACCGATATGGCGAACATGTGTGTGTCATATATTTGTGTCATAGAGAAAAGACACCATTGTATTATTCAAATCATCGGATACCCTCCGCCGATTACACTACACTACACTGATACCCACGGCCGATTACACTACACTACACTGATACCCACGGCCGATTACACTACGCTACACTGATACCCACGGCCGATTACACTACACTACACTAATACCCACGGCCTATAACACTACACTACACTGATACCCACGGCCTATTACACTACACTACACTGATACCCACGGCCGATTACACTACGCTACACTAATACCCACGGCCGATTACACTACACTACACTGATACCCACGGCCGATTACACTACACTACACTGATACCCACGGCCGATTACACTACACTACACTGATACCCATGGTCGATTACACTTCACTACACTGATACCCACGGTCGATTACACTACACTACACTGATACCCACGGCCGATTATACTACACTACACTGATACCCACGGCCGATTACACTACACTACACTGATACCCACGGCCTATTACACTTTACTACACTGATACCCACGACCTATTACATTACACTACACTGATACCCACGGCCTATTACACTACACTACACCGATAGCCACGGCTGATTACACTACGCTACACTGATACCCACGGCTGATTACACTACACTACACTGATACCCACGGCCTATTACACTACACTACACTGATACCCGCGGCCTATTACACTACACTACACCGATAGCCACGGCTGATTACACTACGCTACACTGATATCCACGGCTGATTACACTACACTACACTGATACCCACGGCCTATTACACTACACTACACTGATACCCGCGGCCGATTACACTACACTACACTAATACCCACGGTCGATTACACTACACTACACTGATACCCACGGCCTATTACACTACACTACACTGATACCCACGGCCTATTACACTACACTACATTACACTGATACCTATGGCCGATTACACTACGCTACACCGATACCCACGGTCGATTACACTACACTACACCGATACCCATGGCCGATTACACTACACTACACTACACTGATACCCACGGCCTATTAACTACACTACACCGATACCCACGGCTGATTACACTACGCTACACTGATACCCACGGCTGATTACACTACACTACACTGATACCCACGGCCTATTACACTACACTACACCGATACCCACGGCTGATTACACTACGCTACACTGATACCCACGGCCGATTATACTACACTACACTACACTGATACCCACGGCCTATTACTCTACACTACACCGATACCCACGACTGACTACACTACACTACACCGATACCCACGGCTGATTACACTACACTACACCGATACCCACGGCCGATTTCACTACACTACACCGATACCCACGGCCTACTACACTACACTGATACCCACGGCTGATTACACTACACTACACCGATACCCACGGCCTATTACACTACACTACACTGATACCCACGGCTGATTACACTACACTACACTGATACCCACGGCTGATTACACTACACTACACTGATACCCACGGCTGATTACACTACACTACACTGATACCCACGGCCGATTACACTACACTATATTGATACCCACGGCCTATTACACTACACTGATACCCACGGCCGATTACACTACACTACACTTATACCAACGGCCGATTACACTATGCTACACTGATACCCACGGCCGATTACACTACACTACACTGATACCCACGGCCGATTACACTACACTACACTGATACACACTACACTGATACCCACGGCCGATTACACTACACTACACTGATACCCACGGCTGATTACACTACACTACACTGATACCCACGGCTGATTACACTACACTACACTGATACCCACGGCCGATTACACTACACTACACTAATACCCACGGCCGATTACACTACATTACACCGATACCCACGGCCGATTACATTACACTACACTGATACCCACGGCCGATTACACTACACTACACTACACTACACTGATACCCACGGCCTATTACACTACACTACACTACACTACACTACACTACACTACACTACACTACACTACACTACACTACACTACACTACACTGATACCCTCGGCTGATTACACTACACTACACTGATACCCTCGGCCGATTACACTACACTACACTGATACCAACGGCCTATTACAATACACTACACTGATACCCACGGCCTATTACACTACACTACACTGATACCCAAGGCCTATTACACTACATTACACTGATACCCACGGCCGATTACACTACACTACACTGATACCCACGGCCGATTACACTACACTACACTGATAACCACGGCCGATTACACTACATTACACTGATACCCACGGCCGATTACACTACACTACACTGATACCCACGGCCGATTATACTACACTACACTGATACCCACGGTCGATTACACTACACTACACTGATACCCACGGCCTATTACACTACACTACACTGATACCCACGGCCGATTACACTACGCTACACTGATACCCACGGCCTATTATACTACACTACACTGATACCCACGGCATATTACACTACACTACACCGATACCCACGGCCTATTACACTACACTACACTGATACCAACGGCCTATTACAATACACTACACCGATACCCACGGCCTATTACACTACACTACACTGATACCCAAGGCCTATTACACTACATTACACTGATACCCACGGCCGATTACACTACACTACACTGATACCCACGGCCGATTACACTACACTACACTGATAACCACGGCCGATTACACTACATTACACTGATACCCACGGCCGATTACACTACACTACACTGATACCCACGGCCGATTATACTACACTACACTGATACCCACGGTCGATTACACTACACTACACTGATACCCACGGCCTATTACACTACACTACACTGATACCCACGGCCGATTACACTACGCTACACTGATACCCACGGCCTATTATACTACACTACACTGATACCCACGGCATATTACACTACACTACACCGATACCCACGGCCTATTACACTACACTACACTGATACCCACGGCCGATTACACTACACTACACTGATACCCACGGCCTATTACACTACACTACACTGATACCCACGGTCGATTACTCTACACTACACTGATACCCCCGGCCGATTACACTACACTACACTGATACCCACGGCCGAATACACTACACTACACTGATACCCACGGCCGATTACACTACACTACACTACACTACACTACACTGATACCCACGGCCTATTACACTACACTACACTGATACCTACGGCCTATTACACTACACTACACTAATACGCACGGCCGAATACACTACACTACACTGATACCCACGGCCGATTACACTACACTACACTACACTGATACCCACGGCCGATTACACTACACTACACTGATACCCACGGCCTATTACACTACACTACACTGATACCCACGGCCTATTACACTACACTACACTGATACCAACGGCCGATTACACTACACTACACTGATACCCACGCACGATTACACTACACTACACTGATACCCACGGCCGATTAAACTACGCTACACTGATACCCACGGCCGATTACACTACACTGCACTGATACCCACGGCCGATTACACTATACTACACTGATACCCACGGCCTATTACACTACACTACACTGATATCCACGGCCGATTACATTACACTACACTAATACCCACGGCCGATTACACTACACTACACTGATAACCACGGCCAATTACACTACACTACACTGATACCCACGGCCGATTACACTACACTACACTACACTGATACCCACGGCCTATTACACTACACTACACTGATACCCACGGCCGATTACACTACACTACACTGATACCCACGGCCGATTACACTACACTACACTACACTGATACCAACGGCCTATTACACTACACTACACTGATACCCACGGCCTATTACACTACACTACACTGATACCCACGGCCGATTACACTACACTACACTACACTGATACCCATGGCCGATTACACTACACTACACTGATACCCACGGCCGATTACACTACACTACACTACACTACACTACACTTCACTGATACCCACGGTCGATTACACTACACTACACTGATACCCACGGTCGATTACACTACACTACACTGATACCCTCGGCCTATTACACTACGCTACACTGATACCCACGGCCGATTACACTACACTGCACTGATACCCACGGCCGATTACACTACACTGATACCCACGGCCTATTACACTACACTACACTGATACCCACGGCCTATTACACTACACTACACTGATATCCACGGCCGATTACATTACACTACACTAATACCCACGGCCGATTACACTACACTACACTGATAACCACGGCCAATTACACTACACTACACTGATACCCACGGCCGATTACACTACACTACACTGATACCCACGGCCTATTACACTACACTACACTGATACCCACGGCCGATTACACTACACTACACTGATACCCACGGCCGATTACACTACACTACACTACACTGATACCCACGGCCTATTACACTACACTACACTGATACCCACGGCCTATTACACTACACTACACTGATACCCACGGCCGATTACACTACACTACACTACACTGATACCCATGGCCGATTACACTACACTACACTGATACCCACGGCCGATTACACTACACTACACTACACTACACTAATACCCACGGCCGATTACACTACACTTCACTGATACCCACGGTCGATTACACTACACTACACTGATACCCACGGTCGATTACACTACACTACACTGATACCCTCGGCCTATTACACTACACTACACTGATACCCACGGCCTATCACACTACACTACACTGATACCCACGGCCTATTACACTACACTACACTACACTGATACCCACGGCCTATTACACTACACTACACTACACTGATACCCACGGCCGATTACACTACACTACACTACACTGATACCCATGGCCGATTACACTACACTACACTGATACCCACGGCCGATTACACTACACTACACTTCACTGATACCCACGGTCGATTACACTACACTACACTGATACCCACGGTCGATTACACTACACTACACTGATACCCTCGGCCTATTACACTACGCTACACTGATACCCACGGCCGATTACACTACACTGCACTGATACCCACGGCCGATTACACTACACTACACTGATACCCACGGCCTATTACACTACACTACACTGATACCCACGGCCTATTACACTACACTACACTGATACCCACGGCCTATTACACTACACTACACTGATATCCACGGCCGATTACATTACACTACACTAATACCCACGGCCGATTACACTACACTACACTGATAACCACGGCCAATTACACTACACTACACTGATACCCACGGCCGATTACACTACACTACACTGATACCCACGGCCTATTACACTACACTACACTGATACCCACGGCCGATTACACTACACTACACTGATACCCACGGCCGATTACACTACACTACACTACACTGATACCCACGGCCTATTACACTACACTACACTGATACCCACGGCCTATTACACTACACTACACTGATACCCACGGCCGATTACACTACACTACACTACACTGATACCCATGGCCGATTACACTACACTACACTGATACCCACGGCCGATTACACTACACTACACTACACTACACTAATACCCACGGCCGATTACACTACACTTCACTGATACCCACGGTCGATTACACTACACTACACTGATACCCACGGTCGATTACACTACACTACACTGATACCCTCGGCCTATTACACTACACTACACTGATACCCACGGCCTATTACACTACACTACACTGATACCCACGGCCTATTACACTACACTACACTACACTGATACCCACGGCCTATTACACTACACTGATACCCTCGGCCTATTACACTACACTACACTGATACCCACGGCCTATTACACTACACTACACTGATACCCACGGCCGATTACACTACACTGATACCCACGGCCGATTACACTACACTGATACCTACGGCCGATTACACTTCACTACACTGATACCCACGGCCTATTACACTACACTACACTGATACCCACGGCCGATTACGATACACTACACTGATACCCATGGCCGATTACACTACACTACACTAATACCCACGGCCGATTACACTACACTACACTCATACCCACGGTCAATTACACTACACTACAACGATACCCACGGCCGATTACACTACACTGATACCCACGGTCAATTACACTACACTACAACGATACCCACGGTCAATTACACTACACTACACTACACTACACTACACTGATACCCACGGTCGATTACACTACACTACAATGATACCCACGGCCGATAACACTACACTACACCGATACCCACGGCCGATTACACTACACTACACTACACTGATACCCACGGCCGATTACACTACACTACACTATACTACACTACACTACACTACACTACACTACACTACACTGATACCCACGGCCGATTAAACTACACTACATCGATACCCACGGTCAATTACATTACACTACACTACACTACACTGATACCCACGGCCGATTACACTACACTACACTGATACCCACGGCCGATTACACTACACTACACTATACTACACTACACTACACTACACTACACTACACTACACTACACTACACTACACTACACTGATACCCACGGCCGATTAAACTACACTACATCGATACCCACGGTCAATTACATTACACTACACTGATATCCACGGCCTACTACACTTCATTACGCTACACTTTGTATATGGCTCGGAAAGGAAAAGGCGAAATGGCTCGTCAAAGGCTCGCCATCTCGTCTTTTCTTACCCTCATCGAAGTTTTACCATTTCGTCTTTCACAACACTGACCAAAAGTAAACCTTTTATTGTAAGATACTAACCATGTATTATCTATTTCCATGACGTCATTGTTTTCTTGATGATATCTCTGTTGTAGGTGATTGGGATCCAAGACTCCCTTATCGGCCATGAAATTTGTCTTTTCGTCGAGTAGGTGATTCGGCGGTATTTTTGTTATATTGATGTTAACAAAAGTTATAGCAGTGAGGACAGATGCAAAATATGGGGGGGATTGGGTTCTCAACCTGGGGCGGAGAATTCTTAAATTGATAGCAATCATATGACGTCATGACAAAACATAATGACGTCGCGCCGATAGTTCAGTAACGTCGCGTTAGAATTGCCAAAAATAATGAAACGTCAGTATCACAAATATATATTTACATTTGCTCCGTATTTCCCCATTGACACAATGCTAAGAGGCAGTTGCCACCATACACCTATAACATCCAGTGCCTCAGGCTATAACACCCAGTGGGCTATGTGACATTAAAAATGCGAGATTTTTTTTCGTGTTGGTTTAGCTTTTTTTCAAAGTTGACGAAAATGGTAAGGCAATTTAAATATAAGTATTGAACAGTGGTTTTAATGTTGTTATAGTCGATATGGCAGCAACATGTATGGTGGGAAAATGTAGCATGGAACCCTAACGGGTTCCCATGCCATTTGCCCACCATACATCTTGCTTCCATATCGACTTTAACAACATTAAAACCACTGTTCATTGATTAAATAGAGGCAACAGGGGGAGAGAAAACTATTCAAGCCTTTGGGTTGTGTTCTCCTGTCTTATCGCTACCGATGTAAAGTTTTATATAAGTCTGTCAAAGATTAAAAAAAGGGCGACTATAATGGTATGAGTGAGAACAACCTATTACTACCTACTTCAGAAAAAAGAGTACTGCAATATTGAATAAATTGAGAGAATTAAACAAGCTATGGTAGGCAGTAAACAATAATTAGCACATTCAAGGACGGCATTTCTACTTCAATCTCGATAGGAACTTTATCATCGCCTTATAGAACAGTAATGTATAAATCACTAATGTTTAACAGTGTTATTCGCTACGTAAGTACCGCTATTGTAACCCTTTTATTGCGTCTGATTGAGAGGTGTTTGTTCCCGATTTAAACCCCCTTGTATGCAATGTCATACGATAATACAAGGGACAATATATCAATTTTCAGGCTACCTTCTCACAATGGGTTATCTTATCTCTAAAATCAAAGTCGCCATACCGAACCCAACAGGACTCTACATGGTGTGATCACGTATTCTGATGTGTCTTAATTGCAGTACCTTTTGTATATCCATTACAAAGTCTGGATTACTATAGGTAAAATGGTGAAAATCTGTTAGTGTGAAGGTCTTTTTCATATCACATGACATGTAATGATATGATACATGGTCACCTACACTGCATTTAACTACATTTAATTCCATAGCCATAATTCTATAGATATGGACATAGAGGCATATGTTTTAGCTATCTTATCTGATTTAATATTGCCAAAATCCTATAATTTGTATTTAGGTTGAATCCAAATGCTGAACTCACAGAGAAGCAGCTTGAAGAATACTTCAGCTCACAGGTACGAAAGCAAATAGTACCAGTTGTCTAGATCTGTGGTGTAATCAGGCGTTCCATTGACGGAACGGTTGCTATGTAAAGTGTCTGAACAGTCCCATAAAGTGATCACACACACACTGGAAGTCACTAATCCCTAGATTAAATAAATGCGAGAACTTACCATTTTTAGTTAACCAAACCGACGAAGTTTGCCCTCGCCATAGTGATTTGTATTAGTTATTATCTTTTTTTTTTAAATAATATGTTGTGTTTTTGGTTTTGACAGCTGATGTTCCTAGAGTGTCCCACCAAATACTTCATTCTACATTCTTTGCCTCGGGTTGGATCTAGAGGAAAGGTAAACATTATCTAGCTGACATTTTCTATTCGGATATTAGTTGATTTCTTCAAAATAATAAGATTTCCACTTTGTGTAGATTTGTTGGATTTTTATGAAGCATTAACACGGACATAGATACATTATTTTGATATGTAACTGTTACAGGTTTGAACACTTAGAATGCTCTCGAGCTTAATTCGCTTTAACTTTGAAAAGAAATTGTATGTTCAATGTCTGTTGATTCGTGATATGTTTTAATATATTTTATAAACTATACTCTGCAACGCCGAGACAATTGATTGCGTTCTTCAGGTTGATCTCATTCGCCCTTCTATCTGTTAACATTTCCATTAAATGACTTCTTTTCTGTTTGGTCGGTAAAACCATGTATGCAATCACAACTTCAAATTTGACTTAATCAAAGGTTTTAAACATAATGTGATTTGATATCGTGTGTCTTATGACTAAAACTCTATACACCTGTAATGTAACATGATATTTCACGTGACATGAGCGATTCTGTGAATACAGACAATCACAATTTCATGAATTCCGTCTCGTGACTATATGTTTTTTTCTTATAAAGGTGCACATTCAACGCCTAAAGGAGATAGCCGTGGCCAGATTGGAAGGCTGAAGAAAGGTGTTGTGTCGTTACTGGTCGCTTTATTCACCTGTTATTGAAGAGAATAAGGAACTCGAAACCTGCGTTGTACAGTTGGACAGTCAACACCTACAAAATTGTTATGATGGAAAACAATATCTTAACTCCGTTATATATTATTGTTTAAGAGGTCAAATGGTTAACGCATAGGGCATATGTAGCAGTGATGTTCCTAGCTGCAGGACGACAAGAAGGCCTATTCTTTCAAAATAACAATAAAAATAAAATAAAATGTTGGTACCAACAAAATGAGTCAAGATATTAATATACTTTAATTTACTTGTGATCCAAGTTGTTGGATTGACACGAGTCAAAGTTTCCTTTGTATGAAGCATTCCAGTTATACATAATTTGTGTCTATCTTTGATCAACCAGAAGGGAGACAACTCCGCGAAGAGTATTTGATCAAAGAAGATGTATACAATTAAACGACACGGTGAGATTATATACGAAAGGTACTTGATTCTTACTTGTTTAATATCGACCCTGTACAGTAACTTTGGATATAACGAGCTCACGGAGAACTAGCCCGTGTTTCCTCTGGCCCTGACACCGTATGTAGGGGCCCTAATCCAGACATGGTGTCAGAGCTAGAGGAAAATCGGGCTATAACAGGGATCATGAAAACGTATTTGTTATATGCCCGTTACGCCATGTGTATTAATCAACAAATATTCATTTGTGAAAAAAATAATCTGGTGTGTAAAATTTGTTAATCACCTTATATTATCATACATAGAAGAAAGACAAATTCCATGATTCAACGTTGCCCCCCCCCCCCCCCCACACACACACACGTTTAGAAGTGTATGTGCATTAAATAATTACATAACCGACAGTAGAAAACAGGTTGATAAATCAATTTTGATGTACCATTTTAGGTGATGTTCGTCTAGGAGCAAATATACAAGCTAATGTTTAAGATATGTCTCTACATTCGTGCAAATATTTTATTTTGTTGTATATACATACATCATAAAACGTAACCGATAGAGAAAGAGGATCGTATTTAAATAATAAATACATAGAACATAGGCGTCTTGATATAGTCGGAGCAGTCGCTGATATGTTTTCTATAAAAAAACTAACCCGATACAGACGCCTGTCCATAGAGTCGGTTATTTTGTAGTGGCCTCACTACAATTCTGTTTCAAACATTTTAATGTCACAATAGTTTCATTAGCAGGTATTCATTGTTTTTGTAAAACATTGGTTTCTCCTTTCCGCAGTTTTCCATTTATATTCTAGGCTCTATTGAAACTCCTCCTTCTTCTTCTTCTTCTTCTTCTTCTTCTTCTGCGATATTGTTATATTACCGTCATTACAACATGGTTACGCCGCCGTCATTCTATGTTTGAGACAGTGTTACCCGTATCCGTCCTTCCGTCACGACCTGTCCCGTCCCGTCCCGTCCTGTCGTTTCCTGTCCCCTCCCGTCCGGAATAAATGGCGGATCTTTATAAACCTTCAACTCTTATTCTGGTAGACATTGGTCAAGGTTAAAGGGTCTTTTGAACATGAGGTATTGTTATTGAAGAGGCGCGGAGGTAGTCATGTTTCACAGATATTGATTAATCTTTAGTTACATACAACATACCATTACTCACAGTTCCCGGGGTAGTAGTCCTGATGTTGTCACCATTCCATTTGACAAGCACATTATCTTTACTTTTCGATCCCCGCTATTATAAGTATTTTAAAATACATTTCAATACCTATCATTCATGTTATGTAATGATGTTCTCAGGTCAAGTAAATACAAACAGTGTTTTTGTTAATAATGTGATATTATCTCTGTAAGACTGTCATATATGCAGTCTATTCGCGTCTCTTCCAGGAAACCAGTACAGTAGTGTTTTGTCGAAATGTTTTCGTTAAATTTGATTCATTGAATAACTCACACGGGGGTGTCAAAAAACCTTGACAGACTGGTTGATTAGACGGTAAAATATATATCAGTGTATTATATTCTAACAAGAAATAAATCGATTGTGTCGACTGTTTGTTTGTCCATGCTTCAAAACAATGGCCAGAGATTTGTCTATACGAACTGTTTAATAATGTCCTTATTGACGATCTGTAGTATCTGTATCAGATGATCGACAGTAGACTGTCAAAACATTGTTTGACTAACAACTTTTTTTCACTAAATAAATTAACACCTCATGAAACAGGAAACAGGTAGGGGTGAGACTTAATTGTTGTAAGTTTAGGTTATATATATATAATACAGTCACTCGCAGTGTTTATACTTCATTGTGTCCAGAAAAAAATATTTAAGTTGTAATATTTAAAAACTGTCGTCGCTTTGTTGACAGCTCTTCGTTCTTCATGTTTTAATATGTCTAGGTACAAGAAGTCGTTAGTTATGTACAATGTTTTGACTGTGATCTGTCGGCCATGGAAGTCTGCATCTGATATGCCAACTGATAAACTTGATGATATTTACTTTGTATTGTTCTTACGATGAACTTTTAGTTTCTCGATAGTAAAACCCCAGCTACCCTAAAGTTGATACTCAAGATCAAGATTAGATTTATGATGCCGAGTGGCAAACATGTATCGAGTTCCTTGGGTACTGAGAGGTTTGTGACGATTATGAACATTTAATGGTGGCTCTCACAATCGTATTGGTTTCACTGGAACATATTCTGCTTCCTTTTTGTAGAAGTCTCGGACCGACAAATATACCTGTTTATTTGGCTGATGGTTTATTATCACTACTTCGGTTCAGGTGCCCTGATTAAGCAGAGTATGATCATATGTCAGGAAAACCATACCTAATTCTCCTAATGCTTTGTCAAAGGTCTGCGTATAAATAGATATTTTATTCATACTCAGAAATATAGTGTTACAGTTTTGTGTGATTTTGTTGTTTTATTACAAGCTCTCGACATTTACTAAAACCCTGTCTGTGATATAAATAGAACAAAAATATAACAATAACGGATTTTAAAATTTTTACGTGAAATTTAATCAAGGGAAGAAATAGTATGTTTTTATCTTTGCTTTAAATGCCTACTTCATTGCATTTCAATGGCATTGTTGCTCCCATTAGGGCGATCGCTAAAGGAATTTGGCTACGTATTTCAAACTTCTAAGTACAATAGTTTAGCTACATTCGAGCTTGAATGGTAAAGCATTTGAGACAACAAGTTTGGACGCGGCAGGCTCAACAGCCACACTAACGTATGTGGGATTTTTAGCAGTACTGCAACATACAATAAACATGTCGTTTGAAGAGCTAACCCTATCTTATTGTTGTTTTCACGTCCAGACAATAAGAGTCCATATCTAGAAATAACGTTACATAAATAAAAATAAAAAACACTTCGTTGTTGTAGCGAAACTGGACTCGGCTGAGCACCGGTGGCAAGGTAGCTCAAACGGTTAGAGTTTGGGGGTCCCGGGATTGTATTGTATTACGGTAAGGTAATAAGTCAAGTTGTGAATCGTCTACACATCAATTACATAAATACCCAAATATGTATATGTCCATAATGAGTGATGTTACGCTACGAGAACTTACGGTGTATAGTGGAAACATAATAAGGACAGACTGTGTCCTATATTTCCCTATATTCATTTAGTTAGTAGCTGTAAATTGTTCTCGTATAAATCTATATTCTGTTGATCGTTGAACCCATTCAAAACGAAACTGTCTTATGTAGAGAAAGTTACGTTTATATTTGTCTTTCAAAACAGTTCTGGGACAATTTTTAAATAATCTGTCATACTTACTGCGCTACGTAGTCTCCTTCAACAATTCGATTTGAGTATGTATAACGTAAACTGTCCCTAACGAAAATTACAAAGGTTGTCCTGCATTTCAAAGACTTGGCAGTTTTCCTACCGCTTTGTGTTCAACTGCTTAACGAAAAGTCTGTATTTCGGTACTCTTCCCAGTCATTGTGTTTCACTGCCGTACTTGCACTTTGTGCTTTTATCTTGATGTGTTCTACTGTGATCTTTTGCTGTCGTATTTCGACTTTGTGTTTCACTGCCATACTACGACTTTGTGTTTCACTATCGTACTCAAACATTATGTTTTATTGTCGTACTCAAACATTGTGTTTTATTGTCTTACTCAAACATTGTGTTGTATTGTCGTACTCAAACATTTTGTTTCACTGTCGTACTCAAACATTGTTTTATTGTCGTACTGAAACGTGTTGTATTGTTGTACTGAAATATTGTGTTTCACTATCGTACTCAAACATTTTTTATTGTCGTACTCAAACATTGTGTTTTATGTCGTACTCAAACATTGTGTTTTATCGTCGTACTCAAACATTGTGTTATATTGTCGTACTCAAACTTCATTTCACTGTCATATTTCGACTTTTTATTTCATTGTCGTCCTCAAACGTTTTGTTTCACTTTTGCAAGCTCAAATTATGCGTTTCACTGTCGTCCTCCAACGTTTTTGTGTTTTGCTGTCGTTCTCAACCTTTGTTTAATTGTCGTACCTAAACTTTGTTTTAATGTCGTGTGTAAACTTCGTTTCACTGGCATGCCCAGACTTTGTGTTTTACTGTCGTACTCAAACTTCGTTTAATTGTTGTACTTAAACTTTGTTCCACTGTCGTACTTAAACTTCATTTCACTGTCGTTTTCAATTACTCTTTGTTTCACTGCCGCTTGACTTCCGTACTAAGACATCGTTTGAAACAAGGTAAACAATATTTTTTTTTGTTTTTAATTTTCTTGAGGAAAAGCGTTGATTGAACATAATAATAAGCAAATCATAAATAACTATCAGATATGATACAAATAACCAAACCAGAAGTCCTTACAAGTGTTGCATTTATAAAATCCAACAGCATGCAGCTTTCAATACACACATCAGTTGATGAACGACCTTATACTTGGGCGAAGATCATCAAGTAAATAAATCAATAATAGGGCAAAAATATATTCCACGCTGAACGTTGTATTGGAATCTCCAAACACATGATGTAGTGCAAATACATTTGAATTTGACACAGTATAGACATAATTTGATGAAGATAATGAAGCCAAAAACTTATATTGAAGATAGCATTGAACTTTTAGCTTAGAACCATTACTAGAGAAATGCTTTAAAGAGGCCGAAAAGTTTTCCACAATTGTTTACAAAAGGCGATATTATTTTGATTGAACACTTTGTTTTCTGTTTCAATTTACCTCCAACATCAACCCGATAATGAATTACGCCAGCTAAGCATAAAAACGCACATATCGCACATGTTTCCAGAACGAGACTATTACCACTACAACTGCCATCTACAGGATGATGACAGCAAACGGGTACAATATCACGCAGTGCTTGTAGGGGACGGATATATGAATATATTAGGTTTATATGGCAACATGTATAATAAAATGACATACTGTATAGACATGGAAACCAATTAGAGCTTCAGGTAAAGACATGTGGATCTAATATCTCATATTTATGTCGGACTCATCAACGAACATGCTTTATTACCTCCTGGTTTCTAAATGACCTGGCGTTATGACGGAACTCAAATAAATGCATCGTTATTCGGACATTGTTGTGGAGACTATCATATATATATCAAATAACAAAGAGAACAACATTGGCATTTTATGTTATAGAAAGGTTGTACACAAGTCAAGAGTAGCAGAAGTAACAAAATGCGAAAAAAATATTGATTTACATGAAGATCATATAAAAGTGGAAGAAAATATGACAAAGTGTTCCGGAAAAGCAAGCGTCTTCTGTCGTATAGCACTTAAAAACCATGTGTCTACAGGTAACCTTATGTGGTTTGCCGTAGGAAACCATTTAAAAGGCTACTAGTAATTGTCATTGAACTATCAGGAAAAGAAAATATTTGAAGTCTAATAAAGAGGCATTAATTAAAGTCAGAGTTATATTGATATTTAGGTAGCCAGAGATACAGACCATTTCCATGAACATTTCCCTGAAGTGCAGCGCAAGAGGATAATAAAATTCGTATAGACATAATATGATAGATATTTTGTAGCGTTTTGTAAAAGTGAGTCTAGGTGTGAGTATCTGGAACTACTCAGGAAGCCGTCATAGTGATTCCAGGAATCTCACACATATGATATACATACACATTTGTTTGGAACTACTCGTGGGAAGTGACGTAGGACTACTTCACATAACATATGAAGACGGATGGGGAACTACTCAGTAGATCGTCATAGTAATTCCGCAAAGTCTGTTAAGCAAGCTTGCCGTTCTCCCGTCACCTAGGTGGGGATACCACATGACCTGGCTAGAGTGTAGTACAAATGGTTTGTTATAAATCCCTAGCCTCACGATTGTGATCACGTGATCAAATAGCATTCTAATCGTTTTCTAATACACATTTGTAATTTGCATATTTACAGTCACATTGTTGGAATACCGAAAGTTTTCAATAAGCAGATATTTGAGGTATATTTACAGAGGGCTTATAGCCTCTGTCTTATGTGTAGATATAGGTTTTGACCAATATGAAAATATTATTAGAAACCAATTTCGGGTCAGTCAGAGTTATTAACATATTTAAGCCCAGGGTTTCGCAAAGTGTCGCTACTACAGGAAACTGGTCGTACAGCCATTATTAGCAGGGTAGGCATTGTAAAATATTATAACTTAGCACACAACCAATGTTCCTATCCAGAGACAAATATGGCATTCAAACTATACACTTTTTTTTATAACAAACATGACAATATAATACTTAAGGCTAGCGGTAAAAAATATAATAGTTGACAAAAATTAGAAAAGGAAAACCCTAAAAACATTATAACACTATAACGAAGATCTGTTTGGCCTATGATCACAATGGTTTGTATCCCCATCATTTTCCATCCAGAGGATGAAATCACATGCAACATATAAACACACACACACACACGCACACACACACACACACCACCACCACCACCCTCACACTCACACGCACGCACACTCACCCACATGCACGCACGCACGTTCACACGCACGCACGTTCACACGCACGCACGTTCATACGCACGCACGCTCACACACACGCACGCACGCTCACACGCACGCACGCACGCTCACACGCACGTACGCACGCACGCATTTATATATATATATATAGCACTAACACCATACCGGAGCATCTGAAGCTTCACAACATTTGAACGTGTTAAGCGGTAAATGCAGCGTTGTGTTTCTTATACATTACACCAATTGATAACGATAGATCAAATATCAAAATACTGGTCGTGTTTAGATTTTGTGTGTTTACCGGAAGAAAGTCACTACCAGTCCCAAGGCAAAATTCCAATGTCAAACGCAAATATTAGGCCGAAGCCTGAATATATGTAATATTACATCATCGTTGTCTACACGGACTAACAGTCAATAGATAAAAATAAGGAGGTTGGAGTTGTGGATTGGGGGGCTTGACTATGGGCTAGGAACGAAGCGAGTATTAGAGGGGGAAGTTTGGGTATTGAAGCAATGAGATGCTAGCATGCCATCAAGCTGCTGAGTCTCCAAATTGAATTTGAAAATATATCTTACCTATATAACCAGATTTAAGAAAAGTTTCCTATTGTGTCGCTTTGGCAAACATAATCTGCAGCTAATTTCTGATGCCATACAGGACATGCTATCAAATAATGAAGGCGATATCAGCGAACTATCGATATCTATAAATGATCTTTTCAGACACGATTCTTTAATCGGTGATAAGAAATTGCACAAATGTTTTCAAAGTCCCAAGAAATTCGTTATAAGTGAAGTTGAATGTATGTGTTTACATATTAAAATGGAAGAGAGACGAATGAATAAGTTACAAAGATGGAAAAAAATGAAAAAAGAAAACATTACATTTTGCACTAATATTGACAGTAAATACCGTGAAAAAGATAACGGAAAATGAAACGCCTTCAGTCATGTCCTTTTCACTGTGTATATATAATGTAAAATCGAAATATATAGAGGTTACACAACGAGTGGTTGTTGGATATGGCATTTATTTCACACGAGTAAGTTATTTTTTAAAGTTACAAAAGACACGAGCTTTAGCGAGTGTTTTTTGCAACTTTTAAAAAATAACTTACGAGTGTGAAATAAATTCCATATCCAACAATTTCGAGTCGTGTGACCTGTTTCTACCACAATAATATCGGCTCGAATCAAAGGGAAACGTGGCCAAGTATAATTTCGCGTATGCAAATAAAGTGTACCGGTGACGTCCTGGACCCAGTGATGTGACGTCATTAGATTATTGATGACGTCAATAACAATTGCAGCTTGGGTCAAAGTTCACCGTGTTAGCCAATCGAAATGCGTACAGAGTTTATACCACGTGTGGTTATACCACGTGTGGTATAAACAGATTGTTAATCAACAGCTGTAATGATTAACTGATGGTCTGAGAGTTGAATAACACAGTGTATTGTGGTAGAAAGACTTGTATACAACATGGCGTTAACCAACAATACCCAAATGAATTATTGGTTTGTCAAAAATCAGATCAAACATATTTAGAGAAAACGTATTGTGTAAAGTATGAGTAAAGTATGAAAGTAAAAATATATTTAAATAAACAGTAGGTGTGCATTTAAATGTGTACATTGCCTGGTCACACATATTTGTCTTGTGCACGTTGCCATGCTTTTATCATGTCTTCTGCGTTGTGGTTGTTGAAATGCGAGAAGAACCCTCTGTCTAAGGATGGGTTTTCTTCGTTGGTGATAAACTGTTTCACGTGCTTTGCAGTGATGTTGAGTTTATGGGCGACTATGCCTAAATAAACATCGTCTATCCAAAAGAAATCAACATATGGAAAAGCATGGTAGAAACGGAGAGCACAACTGTATGAAGTAAGATAAGCACCACCTCCTAGATATGACGGAAACAAATGGAAGGGGAAGTGGATCTTAGATATCGCCCATTTGGAATCGGCTCTACTTGGAACCGCACTGACTACTTTCTTTCCATAAAACACTGTTTTTCGTTCGTTTTCTGGAATAGATTTAATGTATAGAAGCACTTTGGGTATGTTCACGAAATGGTCGTCGTCCACAAATAAAAAGAAGTCTGCTTTAGAACAATACTTCACTGCCCAACTATATCCCATTATGGTCTTTAATGTGTTGTTGCTGTAATTGTCAATGAAGTCCTCCTGCACGATGTCCTGGTACGTTTGTGACTCGAGAGAGATGAACTGGGACGTCTGAGGAGAATCAGCGACCAGAAACACAATTTTGACATTACGTCGTTTAGTCCTACCCCAGGACATCCGTATAGTCATTCTCAGACGGTCGTTTTTGACGGCGGATTTGACTAGAACTAACAGGTTTGGAGACATATCAAATCCTAAACTTTGTTTTGTATTGAAGGAACATGTTGATGGACGGTGGATGTATCTGAACGGATGTTTGTTTATCGGAGAGTAATCCGGTTCCGTATCATTCACAATCTTATCTTCTACAATTTTACGGAGATCTATTTCTAACGGGAAGAAAAATCCGAAGTTATATTTTGGAAAAGTTGTGATATCATCATATCGGTCTGGTCCAGTATGCTGTTGTAAAAAGTCATGAATGGAAATAAACAGTAAACACGTGACACAAAACACAAGAACACTGTTTTTTACCCGAGATATCCTGTAACATTTCATAATGACCGGCTCACCCAGGCGACAATCCAATCACTCTTGAAGTTTCGCCATGAAATATCCACGGATACCACTTATATCACTAAACACGTTAATCAGAGGCTGTCATTGCTCAACTCCTAATCATTTCCTTCCTGGTCCTCAGTATGTGGATAAGATTTGAATGTGACCAATCATATGGTGCATGCTTTATGTCGAGTTATAAGCGACCACTCAGTCGTTGATGTATCGGAGGTCCTTTGCGTACGGCCAGCAAAGCTAACATCGCTTCAAAGAGGAACGCGTGGTACTCTGGCCGTATCGGTGATGTATAAAAAGGGCATGCGTCTCGTCATTTCTGAAAGATAAAAGAAAAGGAAACACTGACACTATGTTAGCTGTTACACTGTTCATTGATATAAATACACACGTCAACAAATAGCAGACCAATTTACTGCGTGAAAGTCAAGCCCAATATCCAGGCGTCCTTTTAAACGTACACAATTCGGTTGTTAAGCAGACGTAGAACTGCCCCAGTACTAACATCGTTATGAATAAACTTCAATGTGGTATTTATCTGTGGACTTAAAATGTGCTTTGAAATAAAATGTATGTAATATAAATACATGACATGTGACATATTATAAATTATAGATATCTACAACATTTGTATCAAATATTAAACACTTGGGCTGTGTTTTGATCGTGAAACTTACAGTACAAGTATTATGACCTTTGGGTTATCCTGTTAATAATCAAAATATATAAAACAAATCTCTCACCTGGATGGTAATTATGGCAACTCACTCAAATTATATTACAAATACAGTGGAACTTCGTTAACTCGAAGTCGACGGGACCACGAAAAAACTTCGAGTTATCCGAGTGTTCGAATTAAGCGAGGTATCGTTTTTGGTGAAAAGTTTGGTCAATATTTATCAACATTATATAATCATTATAACTTCGCTCTGTCGCTCATCAGTTTAGTGTGAAGACTGGTCAATACATGTAAATATATATGTAATGTTTCGTTATGTCACTTGTACTTTGGTGTAGTTTTGCCGATATACAGTCACGATAAAGTTTCTTTCACTTAGTCACTTCAATAACGATCTGATGTGCAAGTCATGTTTGCAAAAGGTAAACGATAAAACGGAATTCGACAAAATAACAAGTTATTACTGTTAAAACAAATAACCGTTTAAAGTTTAACACAGATTGCATACAAAACGTAACAGAACCATTACCTTTTATTGGACATATATAAAATACTGTTTGATCGGCCTACTTACTTTTTCCATGTGTATTAGCACCGGAAGTTGGGCTCAGTTTAAAGATTTAATAGGCGCCGGTGACACTGTCATTTCTACACCTGTAAAAACATCAGCCGGGTAGATCTACCGGTGTGTCAGAGATTAGTTCCGCTTGAGTGAACGGGTAGATGAGTTGTGTACTTTATCCGTATGGGGAATGCCACTCACTATCTTGCATTGCAGAAACCCCAGGTCAATATTATCGTACCAGATATAACACCATAAATCCAACGATTAAAAAAATCGTTATATTTTCCTTATAGTGCCCCGCCCATAAAGCTCCTTGGGATTTTCTGCATTACTTATATAAAACATTTATTCTCCTTCCCGCAAGGACGTCCAACCATATCCTTTCAGAACTAGGGTTTCGACGAATTCCTTTATTTCCCATACCGGGCCCTACCCCTCCGCCCCTGAGGTAGGGGTGATCAATCTTATCATTTGTAAAGTTTTGAATCCCCACCACATCGGAACGCTACCAGTCAAATATGAGTGACCTATTTCTTTTCTTCAAAAAATAGGTAACACAAACCAATATAAGCAAATGACGGTTTTGGCCTAACCCCTCAGCCCCTGCCCCTACCCCAAACAAATTTTCCTTTTTTGCATATAAAAGGCGTATTTGGATTTTATATCAGGTATTTGACCCTGATTTACCCCGACACGTCATTCAATGATATCATGGACATTAGTTTGACATGAAAGGTCAATAAAGGTCAAATTATATTAATCATCTGGCTGGCCTGGATGGAAAAACCCGGATAAAACCACATGGTCGGGCAGGTGAGCTCATATTTTCCCACGTTCAATCGTGGAACCGAACCCCGGCCGCCTAGGTGAAAGGCGAACGTGTCACGGTGTCGCCCGTACATCCCGACCATCTATCGTTTGGGTGTATTTGCCAATAAATTTGTCAGTCTTTGGAATCTCCCATAAAGCTAGTGTTATATTTTGCAAATGAATGCAGGTGAATGTTTTAAAGTGTCCATGCCATTTCAAAGACAAAGTTAATCATTGGTTTGATGCAGGCCAAGTCAAATTAGCATTAATATCGTAAAATGGTTGTCACGATGAAAGTTTTGAATCAAAATACATGTATTATGCGTTAATGTGTAGAAAGGTTAATGTTATCCTGTTCCAGCAAGCTGTCGTGAAATATGAACTTACTTGTCTGATATCACATTTCCATTTCCACATTTAGTCAATAAAATTAATTATCATTACAAATTAGATTTATAGGTACATATATTTTTCCGAATATGTATTTGACGAGAAAAAAAGTATTGTAAATAATAGCTTACCTTCGCGTACATGTCACATAAACTAAGGCCTTGTGTAATGACAACAGAGAGATCGTGGACCAAGCTCGCTCTGATATGTGGACAACGCTATTGTAGTGATATACTAATTATAAAAGACGCTCGTGTATGTGTAGACAACGTATGTGTCCAGTATATGTGTGCATAAGCACTTCTTATAATCTGCCATCAATAGACAAAGCCAATCGGCCCATTACCCATCACTGGCTTGACAAAGTAATTGGAGATTCATATCGGCATTAACGTTACACACTATCTGTTATTATGTAACACCAAAATAACACTAGTACTCTTAGTATCTGTTGTTTTTGAACCACAGTGTAAGTATATGGTATATGTTAATGCCCACCAGCTCATAGTATCTTCTAAATATCTAAAATTAGTTTTAATAACAATTATATAATTACATGCATGCAATGTCTGTGAATGTATAATGTGTGTTTGTGTGTATGAGGAAGTATGTGTTCTAATTGTCTAGTTTTTTTTTGTTCATTTTCCCCCATTCATTTACAATATCTATTAATTTTCATTTATTATATACTGGAAGCTAGGGAGACAGCTTATATAGGCTATGCCTGTTGCTTAATCCTCATTGATTTATCAATAAAATATGTTTGAAACGAAACACACTATCTGTTACTGAATGTAAATGAGAAAACACAATCAACTTTGCTGTCACGTGTACAATCTATTGTTTAAGTGTACGACTGTTATACTACTACACATGTGTATTCGTCCAAACATGATTGACATTGAAATGTCGGTTTTTGAAAGATTTTAATATTAAATAATAAACTATTCTACCCCTTGCTGATCTGCCACATCACAAGAGAAATGTAGTTTTGCTGTGTATATGCTATACTTGATTTTTACAATGCTTGTTGTTCACAATGCTGATATAACTATACCACAGAAATTCCTTATCTTTTCGACGCGTGCAGGTTATAACCTGTTTATTGATATAAAATCCTATACTTAAAGCCAAATATTTACTGACATTGTAATTAAGTGTGTACAGGTAAGTGTCCTACATTTAACATTTCATTTGAAGACATTCGCTATAAGGGGCATCTTCGCTAGCCAAGGCTTCTGATTACGTTACACTCCACGAACCCTTGGCGGATATAGTCGTGTTCAAACCGTCGCGCCCTGGAATCCCAGGGCAACCAATCAAATCGCATTTTACATTCAGGCTTGGTTTCGCATTAAACAAAAACTGCGGCACCCAGTACAGAGCTACATTGTCGACTATGTCATTGCATTTTACCTATATACAGATACGTACAATCATTGGGGAAACATTCACAGTGTTTGATCAATTGATAGAAGTCATTGATCACACATCTCATCGAAATGACACAAGCCTTCATGTGTGTCTGTAAACATCACCGATGAAGTACATTGGTAACGCTCATTTTGATTGGTCGAACATTTCATGAATAAAGGGTGGTAATTTCGAATCTCCGCTAGAGGGGCCAGAACTGACGACTATATCCGCCAAGGGTTCGTGGAGTGTAACGTAATCTGAAGCCTTGGCTAGCGAAGATGTATAAGGGGTGGCCCACGGCCTCTGTTTACGAGGCGGCTTAAAGTAGTCAACGCGCAAAATTACACTTTATCATATTTTTACCAGTGAAATATCGAAAATTCTTTATTCTATAAATGTGATATATATCACTATAGTGAAAAGTATGACTTTTTCTGATATGACCAAATATATCCACACTCGTTTGGCTAATATTCTGATATTTTTCACTCATGGTAGGCTCTCGTGAAAAATATTATAACTCGTTAAATATATTTGCTATTATTGAAGACACTGTTAGACATCCTCTATTTTTTGCACCGATCCTGAAAGCGAGTAGGCAAGAAACAAGAGGCCCAGGGGCCTTAACGGTCATCTGACTCTAAATTAAAACCCTTATATTATTGTAGTATGCATTCTCTGTAGCAAGTATATAGTGGCACTGTTGGCCATGGTGGCCATCTTGGATATCTGACCGACCCAATAAATAATAACACTTGGTCTGGACCATCTAAGGATCATTTCTGGTAAGTTAGAGCTGAATCCCACCAGTGGAATTTGAGAAGAAGTTTGAAATAGGTGTTGTTCAGGAAAACCATGATTGCGCAATCATGTTACAAAATGGCCGCCATTGCTGCCATGCCAAAGTTTTTACAAGGCCGAAAAAATAGCAACACTTTGTTGGCACTCCTTCCTTAACATCCTCACCAATTTCAAGCTCAATGGCACCAGTGGAACTGGAGAAGAAGTTTAAAATGTGTTTTTTAAGATGGCGGATATGGCGGCCATCTTGCATTTCAGACCAATCTAAAAAATAACAACACTTGGTCGTGATCATCTCAGGAACATTTCAGGCAAGTTTCAGCCCAACAGCACTGGTGGAACTTGAGAAGAAGTTTAAAATGTGTTTTCAAAATGGCGGCTATGGGGGCCATCTTGGATTTCGGACCGACCCGAAAAATAACAACACTTGGTCGGGACCATATCAGGATCATTTCAGGCAAGTTTCAGCTCAATAGCACTGCTGGAACTTGGGAAGAAGTTTAAAATGTGTTTTTCAAGATGGCGCCTATGGCGGCCATCTTGGATTTCGGACCGACCCGAAAAATAACAACACTTGGTCGGGATCATCTCAGGATCATTTCTGGCAAGTTTCAGCCCAACAGCCCTGGTGGAACTTGAGAAAAAGTTTAAAATAAGTTTTTCAAGATGGCGGCTATGGCGGCCATCTTGGATTTCGGACGGACCCGAAAAATAACAACACTTGGTCGGGATCATATCAGGATCATTTCAGGCCAGTTTCAGCTCAATAGCACTGGTGGAACCTGAGAAAAAGTTTAAAATGTTTTTTACAAGATGGCGGCTATGGCGGCAATCTTGGATTTTGGACTGACCCGAAAAATAACAACACTTGGTCGGGATCATATCAGGATCATTTCAGGCAAGTTTCAGCTCAATAGCACTGGTGGAACTTGAGAAGAAGTTTAAAATGTGTTTTTTCAAGATGGCGGCTATGGCGGCGGCCATCTTGGACTTCAGACCGACCCGAAAAATAACAACACTTGGTCGGGATCATATCAGGATCATTTCAGGCAAGTTTCATCTCAATAGCACTGGTGGAACTTGAGAAGAAGTTTAAAATGTGTTTTTCAAGATGGCGGCTATGGCGGCCATCTTGGATTTCGGACCGACCCGAAAAATAACAACACTTGGTCGGGATCATCTCAGGATCATTTCAGGCAAGTTTCAGCTCAATAGCACTGGTGGAACTTGAGAAGAAGTTTAAAATGTGTTTTTCAAGATGGCGGCTATGGCGGCCATCTTGGATTTTGGACCGACCCGAAAAATAACAACACTTGGTCGGGATCATCTCAGGATCATTTCAGGCAAGTTTCAGCTCAAAAGCACTGGTGGAACTTGAGAAGAAGTTTAAAATGTGTTGCTCAAGATGGCGGCTATGGTGGCCATCTTGGATTTTGGACCGACCCGAAAAATAACAACACTTGGTCGGGATCATATCAGGATCATTTCAGGCAAGTTTCATCTCAATAGCACTGGTGGAACTTGAGAAGAAGTTTAAAATGTGTTTTTCAAGATGGCGGCTATGGCGGCCATCTTGGATTTCGGACCGACCCGAAAAATAACAACACTTGGTCGGGATCATCTCAGGATCATTTCAGGCAAGTTTCAGCTCAATAGCACTGGTGGAACTTGAGAAGAAGTTTAAAATGTGTTTTTCAAGATGGCGGCTATGGCGGCCATCTTGGATTTTGGACTGACCCGAAAAATAACAACACTTGGTCGGGATCATCTCAGGATCATTTCTGGCAAGTTTCAGCCCAACAGCACTGGTGGAACTTGAGAAGAAGTTTAAAATGTGTTTTCAAAATGGCGGCTATGGCGGCCATCTTGGATTTCGGACTGACCCGAAAAATAACAACACTTGGTCAGGACCATCTCAGGATCATTTCAGACAAGTTTCAGCTTAATCCCACTGGTGGAACTTGAGAAGAAGATTGAAATGTGAAAAGTTTACGGACGGCGGACGGCGGACGGCGCACGGCGCACGGCGCACGGCGGACGACGACGGACGAAGCACGATGGCTATAGGTCATCCTGACCCTTCGGGTCAGATGACCTAAAAACAGCTTAAAGAAAACTTTGGAATAGCAAATATCGATAAAATGAAAAACAAACAGAACACGATTAGTGGGAATATCGATGTAAAAAGGTATGACATGAGATTATTTTAAAAGAGGAACCTTAATGTTTGTGTCAGGATCGGGACACTCGCATATAATGTGTCTACCTGTTCTGTAACACAATCGCAGAGACGGGAAGTAAAGTGGGTGTCTTTGGTAGTTATAGAGACAGGAAGTAAAGTGGTTGTCTTTGGTAGTTATAGAGACGGGAAGTAAAGTGGTTGTCTTTGGTAGTTATAGAGACGGGAAAAAAAGTGATTGTCTTTGGTAGTTATAGAGACGGGAAGTAAAGTGGTTGTCTGTGGTAGTTATAGAGACGGGAAGTAAAGTGGTTGTCTTTGGTCGTTATAGAGACGGGAAGTAAAGTGGTTGTCTTTGGTAGTTATAGAGACGGGAAGTAAAGTGGTTGTCTTTGGTAGTTATAGAGACGGGAAGTAAAGTGGGTGTCTTTGGTAGTTATAGAGACAGGAAGTAAAGTGGTTGTCTGTGGTAGTTATAGAGACGGGAAGTAAAGTGGTTGTCTTTGGTAGTTATAGAGACAGGAAGTAAAGTGGGTGTCTTTGGTAGTTATAGAGACGGGAAGTAAAGTGGTTGTCTTTGGTAGTTATAGAGACGGGAAGTAAAGTGGTTGTCTTTGGTAGTTATAGAGACGGGAAGTAAAGTGGTTGTCTTTGGTAGTTATAGAGACGGGAAGTAAAGTGGTTGTCTTTGGTAGTTATAGAGACGGGAAGTAAAGTGGTTGTCTTTGGTAGTTATAGAGACGGGAAGTAAAGTGGTTGTCTTTGGTAGTTATAGAGACGGGAAGTAAAGTGTGTGTTTTTGGTAGTTATAGAGACAGGAAGTAAAGTGGTTGTCTTTGGTAGTTATACAGACAGGAAGTAAAGTGGGTGTCTTTGGTAGTTATAGAGACGGGAAGTAAAGTAGTTGTCTTTGGTAGTTATAGAGACGGGAAGTAAAGTGGTTGTCTTTGGTAGTTATAGAGACGGGAAGTAAAGTGGTTGTCTTTGGTAGTTATAGAGACGGGAAAAAAAGTGATTGTCTTTGGTAGTTATAGAGACGGGAAGTAAAGTGGTTGTCTTTGGTAGTTATAGAGACGGGAAGTAAAGTGTGTGTTTTTGGTAGTTATAGAGACAGGAAGTAAAGTGGTTGTCTTTGGTAGTTATACAGACAGGAAGTAAAGTGGGTGTCTTTGGTAGTTATAGAGACGGGAAGTAAAGTAGTTGTCTTTGGTAGTTATAGAGACGGGAAGTAAAGTGGTTGTCTTTGGTAGTTATAGAGACGGGAAGTAAAGTGGTTGTCTTTGGTAGTTATAGAGACGGGAAAAAAAGTGATTGTCTTTGGTAGTTATAGAGACGGGAAGTAAAGTGGTTGTCTGTGGTAGTTATAGAGACGGGAAGTAAAGTGGTTGTCTTTGGTCGTTATAGAGACGGGAAGTAAAGTGGTTGTCTTTGGTAGTTATAGAGACGGGAAGTAAAGTGGTTGTCTTTGGTAGTTATAGAGACGGGAAGTAAAGTGGGTGTCTTTGGTAGTTATAGAGACAGGAAGTAAAGTGGTTGTCTGTGGTAGTTATAGAGACGGGAAGTAAAGTGGTTGTCTTTGGTAGTTATAGAGACAGGAAGTAAAGTGGGTGTCTTTGGTAGTTATAGAGACGGGAAGTAAAGTGGTTGTCTTTGGTAGTTATAGAGACGGGAAGTAAAGTGGTTGTCTTTGGTAGTTATAGAGACGGGAAGTAAAGTGGTTGTCTTTGGTAGTTATAGAGACGGGAAGTAAAGTGGTTGTCTTTGGTAGTTATACAGACAGGAAGTAAAGTGGGTGTCTTTGGTAGTTATAGAGACGGGAAGTAAAGTGGTTGTCTTTGGTAGTTATAGAGACGGGAAGTAAAGTGGTTGTCTTTGGTAGTTATAGAGACGGGAAGTAAAGTGGTTGTCTTTGGTAGTTATAGAGACGGGAAGTAAAGTGGTTGTCTGTGGTAGTTATAGAGACGGGAAGTAAAGTGTGTGTTTTTGGTAGTTATAGAGACAGGAAGTAAAGTGGTTGTCTTTGGTAGTTATACAGACAGGAAGTAAAGTGGGTGTCTTTGGTAGTTATAGAGACGGGAAGTAAAGTAGTTGTCTTTGGTAGTTATAGAGACGGGAAGTAAAGTGGTTGTCTTTGGTAGTTATAGAGACGGGAAGTAAAGTGGTTGTCTTTGGTAGTTATAGAGACGGGAAGTAAAGTGGTTGTCTTTGGTAGTTATAGAGACGGGAAGTAAAGTGGTTGTCTTTGGTAGTTATAGAGACGGGAAGTAAAGTGGTTGTCTTTGGTAGTTATAGAGACGGGAAGTAAAGTGGTTGTCTGTGGTAGTTATAGAGACGGGGAGTAAAGTGGTTGTCTTTGGTAGTTATAGAGACGGGAAGTAAAGTGGTTGTCTGTGGTAGTTATAGAGACGGGAAGTAAAGTAGTTGTCTTTGGTAGTTATAGAGACAGGAAGTAAAGTGGTTGTCTTTTTGTAGTTATAGAGACAGGAAGTAAAGTGGTTGTCTTTGGTAGTTATAGAGACGGGAAGTAAAGTGGTTGTCTTTGGTAGCTATAGAGACGGGAAGTAAAGTGGTTGTCTTTGGTCGTTATAGAGACGGGAAGTAAAGTGGTTGTCTTTGGTAGTTATAGAGACGGGAAGTAAAGTGGTTGTCTTTGGTAGTTATAGAGACGGGAAGTAAAGTGGGTGTCTTTGGTAGTTATAGAGACAGGAAGTAAAGTGGTTGTCTGTGGTAGTTATAGAGACGGGAAGTAAAGTGGTTGTCTTTGGTAGTTATAGAGACGGGAAGTAAAGTGGGTGTCTTTGGTAGTTATAGAGACGGGAAGTAAAGTGTGTCTTTGGTAGTTATTGAGACGGGAAGTAAAGTGGGTGTCTTTGGTAGTTATAGAGACGGGAAGTAAAGTGGTTGTCTTTGGTAGTTATAGAGACAGGAAGTAAAGTGGGTGTCTTTGGTAGTTATAGAGACGGGAAGTAAAGTGGTTGTCTTTGGTAGTTATAGAGACGGGAAGTAAAGTGGGTGTCTTTGGTAGTTATAGAGACAGGAAGTAAAGTGGTTGTCTTTGGTAGTTATAGAGACGGGAAGTAAAGTGGTTGTCTGTGGTAGTTATAGAGACAGGAAGTAAAGTGGTTGTCTTTTGTAGTTATAGAGACGGGAAGTAAAGTGGGTGTCTTTGGTAGTTATAGAAACAGGAAGTAAAGTGGGTTTCTTTGGTAGTTATAGAGACAGGAAGTAAAGTGGTTGTCTTTGGTAGTTATACAGACAGGAAGTAAAGTGGTTGTCTTTGGTAGTTATACAGACAGGAAGTAAAGTGGGTGTCTTTGGTAGTTATAGAGACAGGAAGTAAAGTGGTTGTCTTTGGTAGTTATAGAGACAGGAAGTAAAGTGGTTGTCTTTGGTAGTTATAGAGACGGGAAGTAAGTGGTTGTCTTTGGTAGTTATAGAGACGGGAAGTAAAGTGGGTGTCTTTGGTAGTTATAGAGACGGGAAGTAAAGTGGTTGTCTTTGGTAGTTATAGAGACGGGAAGTAAAGTGGGTGTCTTTGGTAGTTATAGAGACAGGAAGTAAAGTGGTTGTCTTTGGTAGTTATACAGACAGGAAGTAAAGTGGTTGTCTTTGGTAGTTATAGAGACAGGAAGTAAAGTGGTTGTCTTTGGTAGTTATAGAGACAGGAAGTAAAGTGGTTGTCTTTGGTAGTTATAGAGACGGGAAGTAAAGTGGTTGTCTTTGGTAGTTATAGAGACAGGAAGTAAAGTGGGTGTCTTTGGTAGTTATAGAGACGGGGAGTAAAGTGGTTGTCTTTGGTAGTTATAGAGACGGGAAGTAAAGTGGTTGTCTTTGGTAGTTATATAGACGGGAAGTAAAGTGGGTGTCTTTGGTAGTTATAGAGACGGGAAGTAAAGTGGTTGTCTTTGGTAGTTATAGAGACAGGAAGTAAAGTGGGTGTCTTTGGTAGTTATACAGACAGGAAGTAAAGTGGTTGTCTTTGGTAGTTATACAGACAGGAAGTAAAGTGGGTGTCTTTGGTAGTTATAGAGACATGAAGTAAAGTGGTTGTCTTTGGTAGTTATAGAGACAGGAAGTAAAGTGGTTGTCTTTGGTAGTTATAGAGACGGGAAGTAAAGTGGTTGTCTTTGGTAGTTATAGAGACGGGAAGTAAAGTGGGTGTCTTTGGTAGTTATAGAGACGGGAAGTAAAGTGGTTGTCTTTGATAGTTATAGAGACGGGAAGTAAAGTGGGTGTCTTTGGTAGTTATAGAGACAGGAAGTAAAGTGGTTGTCTTTGGTAGTTATACAGACAGGAAGTAAAGTGGTTGTCTTTGGTAGTTATAGAGACAGGAAGTAAAGTGGTTGTCTTTGGTAGTTATAGAGACAGGAAGTAAAGTGGTTGTCTTTGGTAGTTATAGAGACGGGAAGTAAAGTGGTTGTCTTTGGTAGTTATAGAGACGGGAAGTAAAGTGGTTGTCTGTGGTAGTTATAGAGACGGGGAGTAAAGTGGTTGTCTTTGGTAGTTATAGAGACGGGAAGTAAAGTGGTTGTCTGTGGTAGTTATAGAGACGGGAAGTAAAGTAGTTGTCTTTGGTAGTTATAGAGACAGGAAGTAAAGTGGTTGTCTTTTTGTAGTTATAGAGACAGGAAGTAAAGTGGTTGTCTTTGGTAGTTATAGAGACGGGAAGTAAAGTGGTTGTCTTTGGTAGTTATAGAGACGGGAAGTAAAGTGGGTATCTTTGGTAGTTATAGAGACGGGAAGTAAAGTGGTTGTCTTTGGTAGTTATAGAGACGGGAAGTAAAGTGGGTGTCTTTGGTAGTTATAGAGACAGGAAGTAAAGTGGTTGTCTGTGGTAGTTATAGAGACGGGAAGTAAAGTGGTTGTCTTTGGTAGTTATAGAGACAGGAAGTAAAGTGGGTGTCTTTGGTAGTTATAGAGACGGGAAGTAAAGTGGGTGTCTTTGGTAGTTATACAGACAGGAAGTAAAGTGGGTGTCTTTGGTAGTTATAGAGACATGAAGTAAAGTGGTTGTCTTTGGTAGTTATAGAGACAGGAAGTAAAGTGGTTGTCTTTGGTAGTTATAGAGACGGGAAGTAAAGTGGTTGTCTTTGGTAGTTATAGAGACAGGAAGTAAAGTGGTTGTCTGTGGTAGTTATAGAGACGGGAAGTAAAGTGGTTGTCTTTGGTAGTTATAGAGACGGGAAGTAAAGTGGTTGTCTTTGGTAGTTATAGAGACAGGAAGTAAAGTGGTTGTCTTTGGTAGTTATAGAGACGGGAAGTAAAGTGGTTGTCTTTGGTAGTTATAGAGACGGGAAGTAAAGTGGGTGTCTTTGGTAGTTATAGAGACGGGAAGTAAAGTGGTTGTCTTTGATAGTTATAGAGACGGGAAGTAAAGTGGGTGTCTTTGGTAGTTATAGAGACAGGAAGTAAAGTGGTTGTCTTTGGTAGTTATACAGAAAGGAAGTAAAGTGGTTGTCTTTGGTAGTTATAGAGACAGGAAGTAAAGTGGTTGTCTTTGGTAGTTATAGAGACAGGAAGTAAAGTGGTTGTCTTTGGTAGTTATAGAGACGGGAAGTAAAGTGGTTGTCTTTGGTAGTTATAGAGACAGGAAGTAAAGTGGTTGTCTTTGGTAGTTATAGAGACGGGAAGTAAAGTGGTTGTCTGTGGTAGTTATAGAGACGGGAAGTAAAGTAGTTGTCTTTGGTAGTTATAGAGACAGGAAGTAAAGTGGTTGTCTTTTTGTAGTTATAGAGACAGGAAGTAAAGTGGTTGTCTTTGGTAGTTATAGAGACGGGAAGTAAAGTGGTTGTCTTTGGTAGTTATAGAGACGGGAAGTAAAGTGGGTATCTTTGGTAGTTATAGAGACGGGAAGTAAAGTGGTTGTCTTTGGTAGTTATAGAGACGGGAAGTAAAGTGGGTGTCTTTGGTAGTTATAGAGACAGGAAGTAAAGTGGTTGTCTGTGGTAGTTATAGAGACGGGAAGTAAAGTGGTTGTCTTTGGTAGTTATAGAGACAGGAAGTAAAGTGGGTGTCTTTGGTAGTTATAGAGACGGGAAGTAAAGTGGGTGTCTTTGGTAGTTATTGAGACGGGAAGTAAAGTGGGTGTCTTTGGTAGTTATAGAGACGGGAAGTAAAGTGGTTGTCTTTGGTAGTTATAGAGACAGGAAGTAAAGTGGGTGTCTTTGGTAGTTATAGAGACGGGAAGTAAAGTGGTTGTCTTTGGTAGTTATAGAGACGGGAAGTAAAGTGGGTGTCTTTGGTAGTTATAGAGACAGGAAGTAAAGTGGTTGTCTTTGGTAGTTATAGAGACGGGAAGTAAAGTGGTTGTCTGTGGTAGTTATAGAGACAGGAAGTAAAGTGGTTGTCTTTTGTAGTTATAGAGACGGGAAGTAAAGTGGGTGTCTTTGTTAGTTATAGAAACAGGAAGTAAAGTGGGTTTCTTTGGTAGTTATAGAGACAGGAAGTAAAGTGGTTGTCTTTGGTAGTTATACAGACAGGAAGTAAAGTGGTTGTCTTTGGTAGTTATACAGACAGGAAGTAAAGTGGGTGTCTTTGGTAGTTATAGAGACAGGAAGTAAAGTGGTTGTCTTTGGTAGTTATAGAGACAGGAAGTAAAGTGGTTGTCTTTGGTAGTTATAGAGACGGGAAGTAAAGTGGTTGTCTTTGGTAGTTATAGAGACGGGAAGTAAAGTGGGTGTCTTTGGTAGTTATAGAGACGGGAAGTAAAGTGGTTGTCTTTGGTAGTTATAGAGACGGGAAGTAAAGTGGGTGTCTTTGGTAGTTATAGAGACAGGAAGTAAAGTGGTTGTCTTTGGTAGTTATAGAGACAGGAAGTAAAGTGGTTGTCTTTGGTAGTTATAGAGACAGGAAGTAAAGTGGTTGTCTTTGGTAGTTATAGAGACAGGAAGTAAAGTGGTTGTCTTTGGTAGTTATAGAGACGGGAAGTAAAGTGGTTGTCTTTGGTAGTTATAGAGACAGGAAGTAAAGTGGGTGTCTTTGGTAGTTATAGAGACGGGGAGTAAAGTGGTTGTCTTTGGTAGTTATAGAGACGGGAAGTAAAGTGGTTGTCTTTGGTAGTTATATAGACGGGAAGTAAAGTGGGTGTCTTTGGTAGTTATAGAGACAGGAAGTAAAGTGGGTGTCTTTGGTAGTTATAGAGACAGGAAGTAAAGTGGGTGTCTTTGGTAGTTATAGAGACGGGAAGTAAAGTGGTTGTCTTTGGTAGTTATAGAGACGGGAAGTAAAGTGGTTGTCTTTGGTAGTTATAGAGACGGGAAGTAAAGTGGTTGTCTTTGGTAGTTATAGAGACGGGAAGTAAAGTGGTTGTCTTTGGTAGTTATAGAGACGGGAAGTAAAGTGGTTGTCTTTGGTAGTTATAGAGACAGGAAGTAAAGTGGGTGTCTTTGGTAGTTATAGAGACAGGAAGTAAAGTGGGTGTCTTTGGTAGTTATATAGACGGGAAGTAAAGTGGGTGTCTTTGGTAGTTATAGAGACGGGAAGTAAAGTGGTTGTCTTTGGTAGTTATAGAGACAGGAAGTAAAGTGGTTGTCTTTGGTAGTTATAGAGACGGGAAGTAAAGTGGTTGTCTTTGGTAGTTATAGAGACAGGGAAGTAAAGTGGGTGTCTTTGGTAGTTATAGAGACAGGAAGTAAAGTGGGTGTCTTTGGTAGTTATAGAGACGGGAAGTAAAGTGGTTGTCTTTGGTAGTTATAGAGACGGGAAGTAAAGTGGTTGTCTTTGGTAGTTATATAGACGGGAAGTAAAGTGGGTGTCTTTGGTAGTTATAGAGACAGGAAGTAAAGTGGTTGTCTTTGGTAGTTATAGAGACAGGAAGTAAAGTGGTTGTCTTTGGTAGTTATAGAGACGGGAAGTAAAGTGGGTGTCTTTGGTAGTTATAGAGACAGGAAGTAAAGTGGTTGTCTGTGGTAGTTATAGAGACGGGAAGTAAAGTGGTTGTCTTTGGTAGTTATAGAGACAGGAAGTAAAGTGGTTGTCTTTGGTAGTTATAGAGACGGGAAGTAAAGTGGTTGCATTTGATGGTTATAGAGACGGGAAGTAAAGTGGTTGTTTTTGGTAGTTATAGAGACAGGAAGTAAAGTGGGTGTCTTTGGTAGTTATAGAGACGGGAAGTAAAGTGGGTGTCTTTGGTAGTTATAGAGACGGGAAGTAAAGTGGGTGTCTTTTGTAGTTATAGAGACGGGAAGTAAAGTGGTTGTCTTTGGTAGTTATAGAGACGGGAAGTAAAGTGGGTGTCTTTGATAGTTATAGAGACAGGAAGTAAAGTGGTTGTCTTTGGTAGTTATAGAGACGGGAAGTAAAGTGGGTGTCTTTGGTAGTTATAGAGACGGGAAGTAAAGTGGGTGTCTTTGGTAGTTATAGAGACAGGAAGTAAAGTGGTTGTTTTTGGTGGTTATAGAGACAGGATATAATCCGGCATGTTCGCCTTTGCCCCCTTCTAAGGAAACATTAGAGACAAAACATATCTACTTTCTCCATTGCATTGCTTTATCCTATCTTTCTCTGCTTTATGTAAAATTTATACCCCCTGGTTGTCGCAATGGCGTCATAAACCAGAGCTGTCCATGCATGTCCCTGTATAAATGTTTTACTTAATGTTCGTTTGAGTATATACTTTGCTATCTTAATAGAATCATCCTAGTCCTTATAAAACAGATAAAGATTGGTAACCCCCTTCTTATCGTCCGTTAGATTTATAATTCTATTGAGAATATGGTAAACTGTAGGCCGAATACGTACATTGAAATATACAGAAGCACATTTGAGAACTCCTACTTGATGGCCTTTTGAAAGACATGGCTGTTATGTATGAATATAATTAACAGTCCTGAGTGTCTTACGTGTTCTCGTTAAACTGCTTTAGTACAATAGACCAATTCGGTACAGTCGTCTCGATATCAAGTATGAACAAGTCACTCACAATTAGGTATGCATGTATCAATGTACACGATTCCAACGTGATAAGATATGGTAGATGATATATATATAGGCTTAATATTTCTACAATTCGTAATTAATTTGCATCAATACATAGTAACAAAATCAAGCTGCATCACCTGGTCTGTGATTTTTACGGCTCTTAACTATGTTTCTACGTTATCTATTTATTTTGCACCTATAAAAGAAGTGGGATTAGTCTATATTCCTCGATTCGCAAATCATACCCCCTAAAATATGTACCCGAGCATTTTGTATCAATTAAAAGTAGCAAGGATTGCCAGAATTCTATATTTCCTGCCTGTATTACTGATTAAACGATGCCTACCCTTGTTATCATGTTCGTATATCTGATATACTGTTGTTTTATAACACTACAGAGCATAATTAATGACGGTTCAAACCTGAACTCTCATCACTAATACAACAACTTTAATACAGCTTTGTCCTCTCGCTACCCCAGGTTAGTGTTTTCGAGGCCCGAAAATAATTAACGGTGACCTTCCGCGTTCAACTTTTGTCGAGGAACATTCGCACGGGGAGATTAGCTTTATTGTGTAGGTAGTCGGGTATGGATTCTAAAAAGTACACACAGATAACCGCTTGTCCGTAATACTGTAAGCTTAACGACCCGTGAAATCTGATATAAAAGTTATTTTCCTTTTTCATAACTATATCAGGTAATTCACAAAATATGAGCGATTTCGGGAATAAAAACACAAAATTTGCGCGAACAGTCTCTAGCGGCACGTATGTAGAGAACATCGTCATTTATTAGATGAAATTAAGCTCACTGAGACTCGGTCTCCGGCTCATGTGTATTATGTGACTATACACACAGTTGACGTATGAAGACGGTAATAGGCCAATATAAAAGAAACAAGAGCATGAATGAAAAAAAAAATTAAGATAAAATAGATAAGAGTGATCAAATTGAATGTCGAAACCCATTTCGGAATGTCGCCCAAATTTCTTATTCACTTTTTTAGCAATGTATATTACAAACATGTAATTACATATATCTTCCGTATAATGATCGTCAGTATTCAATATGGTAATCCGATACTGGAAAGGAGGAAATGAAAACCACTGACAAAATACAGTAAGTATACAGGTAAAGCTCTGTTAGATCGTACTTCTATGGCAGAGATATCCCAATAACATGTATATATATGAACCGTTGATACAAACATGTAAACATATTGATAATATGTTTACTGTATAGGTCCGTATCTCTATATCTATAATATACAAGAATACAAGACGGGTGAAGAGGAAAACTTCTTTAGCCTCCACCCCCCCCCCCCCCCCCCCCCCGCGTTTCACCGGTAGGGGACTAAAAACACTGAAAGTAAGTGGCATGGTAACTTTAGAAAATGTTTAAAATTTTTACCCGATGACTTTAGATTATTGATTATTGTTTCCTAAATGTTCAGATCATTAGTCATATGCGTATTTAAAATAAGAGTCTTGTCATTAAGTATGAGTATGGCGTGGTAGCTAAGGGAACTAGCGGTGTGACTCACCTTAGTACTATCGTAATATCTCAATGTAGGAAGTTTTAGTGTAGAGACGTGTCATTCACACGAGGAATATGTAGTGTGTTTAATCAAACTAGAAGTTTAAACCCGTCATTGAATTGTCAACATACTTTTTTGTGAGTTGTGTATCAATTGAAGTCGATGTACAAAAGATCCGAGGACAACTTGTGACAATTGGGGTATATCCCGAACCGCTATGCACCAACTCGCTCAGAAATGGACAAAAATAGTTTTAGATTTACAGATCGACTTTCATGTTTGATAACATGTCGTCAATAGCCAGGAAAATATTAATTGAAACTATGTCTTCCCTATATTATACATACCAGCACCATCATGGCTTGTCCTCAGCGTTGCCACCAGTATCTGTAAAAGAAGAAATAGCGTTGATAAAAGCTCATGCGAAATTTGATACATTTATAGTAAAACTCAATGGTACGTTAAAAAACATGCATACATAACCTAATTGTGTCCCATGATGATATTGCATATTCCTTTTAGGGAATGCGCACTGAGAGGTGTTGTAAGGTAAGCGTACTTGGACGTGTTGTAAATTTGTAAAGGTTCGGGGTAGGCATACTGAGAGGTTTTGTAAAGGTTGGGGTAGTCTTACTGAGAGGTTTTGTAAAGGTTGGGGTAGTCGTACTGAGAGGTTTTGTAAAGGTTGGGGTAGTCGTACTGAGAGGTTTTGTAAATGTTCGGAGTAGGCATACTGAGAGGTTTTGTAAAGGTTCGGGGTAGGCATACTGAGAGGTTTTTTAAAGGTTGGGGTAGTCGTACTGAGAGGTTTTGTAAAGGTTGGGGTAGTCGTACTGAGAGGTTTTGTAAAGGTTGGGGTAGTCGTACTGAGAGGTTTTGTAAAGGTTGGGGTAGTCGTACTGAGAGGTTTTGTAAAGGTTTGGGTAGGCATACTGAGAGGTTTTGTAAAGGTTGGGGTAGTCGCACTGAGAGGTTTTGTAAAGGTTGGGATAGTCGCACTGAGAGGTTTTGTAAAGGTTCGGAGTAGTCATACTGCGAGGTTTTGTAAAGGTTGGGGTAGTCGTACTGAGAGGTTTTGTAAAGGTTTAAGTAGTCGTACTGCGTGGTGTTGTAAATGTTCGGAGTAGGCATATTGAGAGGTTTTATAAAGGTTGGGGTAGTCGTACTGCGTGGTGTTGTAAAGGTTGGGTAGTCGTACTGCGTGGTGTTGTAAAGGTTCGGAGTAGGCATATATTGAGAGGTTTTATAAAGGTTGGGGTAGTCGTACTGCGTGGTGTTGTAAAGGTTCGGGTTAGGCGTACTGAGATATTTTGTAAAGGTTCGGGTTAGGCGTACTGAGAAGTTTTGTAAAGGTTCGGGTTAGGCATACTGCGTGGTGTTGTAAAGGTTCGGGGTAGGCATACTGAGATGTTTTGTAAAAGTTCGGAGTATGCATACTGAGAGGTTTTGTAAAGGTTGGGGTAGTCATACTGCGTGGTGTTGTAAAGGTATAGGTTAGGCGTAGATCGTAGCCCCTGGAGTACCCAGGATGGATCAAAATCATTATGATGCAAGACTTCAAGTTATGTATTTTTCTTTCACACTAGGTGCCTCTCAAGTGGAAGCACATTAAGCGGATATGTGTATTCTTATAGACAAGCTACTGTCGCTTGAGATTTTGCCAGTTTTCACTGATTGGTCGATTAAAGTATATCCCCTCAAATGTAATATTTTAAAAGTTTTTACACAACTTATTATGTATCTATAATCATTGTGATCATGTCTTTGAAATTCAATACAAAAGCAAGGCCATTTCCATAGTCAAATATCTCCCAAACAGCGAGAGAGACTGAAATTGATATCAAAGGTCATACACTATAATAAACATAGTCACTATCACGGTAATACTATACAAGGCATATAACAAAAAACAAGCCAAGCTTATAATTGGAAATTACATCAAAGTGTTTTAACGTGTAGACCCTATTTCTTTACCTGCCGATGATAATTGTGTGATGAATGCCTTCATTATGTTTTGTGTTTTAGTTGCTTACAAAGCACATTGGCGCTAGCTGGTATAATAATGATATACAGGACGAATTTACAATATATAATGCATACAAGTAGGTCTCATAGTCTTTTGAAGCGCGGAAAAAATAATAAACAAGAGGCCGATCGAGCTTAACGATCATATAAGTTCTGAAATATTTAAGTCAATTTGACCCTTTTCGACTTCACCCATCAGCCCCTTGGTGTCAGTCAGTACCAAAACATGCACACCATCAAGGTATCATCCAATGTTGATGCGTTTAACCTTGTTAGTTTGAATTCCAATAGAAACTCAACAAATGATGGTCAAAAATGTGATTTCCCTATATCAACTAAAGTAAAGTTTCTGGCATACTTGAGACCCTAGACAGTCATAAAATTCTCAATTTTGGTAAAGCAAAAAAATACCCTACCATTTTATGAAGAGTATTTGAGTATAAGTAATTTTGTCTTCATGTGTTTCCTATCAAAGGAGTAAAGATTTGTCTATAATCAAATATCCCGGTTTGGGAGCCAAAGTTCCGCTTGATCTGTGTCACGCCAAGCCACACTAAAATCAGCTGTTGGATACGATACATCTATAGCAGAAGTTATTGACTCTACTTCACCAGTCTATAGCGCTATGGCCTGGGAACCTTTCACCTTCACCATGCCGTGCTACATTTATTGAATACATTTCTTTCTAAATACTCAACAAGGTGAGAAAACGCGTTGGAGGTCTCTTTATCCCGTCACGTGATGGGAAACACTGGTTGGGAAGTCCAAGCAGTCATGCCTACAGCACAGAAAACAAATCTATTCAAATGAATACTATAAACCCTTTACTGCTTATATGTTACCGAACGTAATGTCATATAACCAGCCGTCGACGACCTTTTAATCCATTCAACGTGTTAGCAGAGACTACAGAAATAATCAACCAGGCTCATGTAAAGTATATCTGACATATTCCTCACGGACCACAGGTGACTGCTTCTGATAAGTACTTATTGAAATAAAATATCCGCTCCTACTCAAAAAGGTGTAACACTTCGGAAGTGGGGTTAAGCTTCGATTCATTTCAATGAATCTTAGCGGTCAGACTAAAGCGGTCGCGATAACCGACGATGCATCGAGTGTTTAACAGAATTAGGCTATCCATTTTAGAGCGGTTTTGCAAGGGACAATTTGATTGCTATACATCTCTATAAAAATAAAAACTATAATTGTCGACCAATCAGCCTTTTTTTTTTAAGATAGCTCTAAGATAAATATCCTATTTCCGTTCCATAGTTGACACATCGTCCGATCTCAACCCCCCCCCCCCCCCCCCCCCCCCAAAAAAAAACAAAAAACAAATGTTACACCTTGTTAATATACTAGGAGTAGCGATTACTATATAGCTTTCTATAAAAACTAACCAGAAGCAGACGCTTATGCCCGGACTTACCCGAAAATCTGTGTAAAATAACGGAGAATTTAAGAGAATATTAAAACGACATCACGAATGGGTAGATGCAAACTAGAATCATAACATACATTAATATGTAAATGAACACGATTTTAATTATCATAACCAAATGTTTAAGGTTAAACTGACACAGACGTCGCTATTTTAAGACCAGTGCTCTGAATCAAATCCATCTCACATGATTTCTCATTGCGGTAAATACACGTGTTTGCATGTCAGAATTGATTGTTTTACCTCTATTCTCCATACGTTCTGCTCTAAAATCTCAAATGTAAGGCGCTCGCAATGTGTCATTATGATTATAATGAAGTAAAGACTCATTTACTCAAAGAACGAAATGTCTTTTATTTACCCGTAGTGTTTAATGTCTTGTTTATGGACGAGTATTTAGGGTATGTGTACACTAACCGACAGTTATAGAAGTGATAATCTAGATGAAAACATTCCTAAAAGAATATCGCAGATGACGTATCCATAAGCTAATCATGCTGAATGACTGGGAACTGACCTCTAGGCTGGTCATTTTTGTTCTTAATGTGGTAAGTTCCAAAAGGATATCAAAGATGACGTATCCACAGTAAGCTAATGAGGTTTAATGACTGGACACTGACCTCTCTCTACTGGTCAGTTTTTGTCATTATGTGAATGTAATGTTCCAGCATACCTTTCAATGGACAACAGCTGTGTACACACAAAGTAATCAATAAGCTGATGTTAGTAGAGACGACATCATTTTCCCCAGGTATACGATCAATACAAGCTGCTGCTTTGATAGCCTTACTGGATGTGAACTACAAACTCAACGGAATAATACCTATTTTCTAATGGAACGACAGTTCCTGGCATAGTATTCCCGGCTTGGGTGCAAAGGATGTTCAGGTTACAATGTAACCCTATACAACATACAATAAAATTTCGAAAAGTGCAAAGCACATTAATTCATATTGCGCTATATATCAAAAATCAAACCAAGCTCAAGGTATAGATCCATAAGTATTATCATAATGCAAAAGTATGACACGATCACTCGACAGCATCAGTGTCCAATAGGTATGGCAAATGTAGCTGTGACGTCACACGTTTATCACTGGTCCTATACTGTTATAGGGAAAACGTATTATGATTGTATGATCTGAGCTTTACCAAACATAATGAACGAGGGGGTTAGCACACCTCCCGTCCTGTGTTTTTAAACAACGATATGATATCCTTATGTCATCACTGACGATTCATAGACAGACCAAACACCTCCCTGATGTCCCTATGTCATCACTGACGATTCCTAGAAAGACCAAACACCTCCCTGATGTCCCTATGTCATCACTGACGATTCCTAGACAGACCAAACACCTCCCTGATGTCTGTATCATCACTGACGATTCCTAGACAGACCAAACACCTCCCTGATGTCTATATCATCACTGACGATTCCTAGACAGACCAAACACCTCCCTGATGTCCCTATGTCATCACTGACGATTCCTAGACAGACCAAACACCTCCCTGATGTCTGTATCATCACTGACGATTCCTAGACAAACCAAACACCGATATGATGTCCCTATGCCATCACTGACGATTCCTAGACAGACCAAACACCTCCCTGATGTCCCTATGTCATCACTGACGATTCCTAGACAGACCAAACACCTCCCTGATGTCTATATCATCACTGACGATTCCTAGACAGACCAAACACCTCCCTGATGTCCCTATGTCATCACTGACGATTCCTAGACAGACCAAACACCTCCCTGATGTCCCTATGTCATCACTGACGATTCCTAGACAGACCAAACACCTCCCTGATGTCCCTATGTCACCACTGACGATTCCTAGACAGACCAAACACCTCCCTGATGTCCCTATGTCATCACTGACGATTCCTAGACAGACCAAACACCTCCCTGATGCCCCTATGTCATTACTGACGATTCCTAGACAGACCAAACACCTCCCTGATGTCTGTATCATCACTGACGATTCCTAGACAGACCAAACACCGATATGATGTCCCTATGTCATCACTGACGATTCCTAGACAGACCAAACACCTCCCTGATATCCCTATGTCATCACTGACGATTCCTAGACAGACCAAACACCTCCCTGATGTCCCTATGTCATCACTGACGATTCCTAGACAGACCAAACACCTCCCTGATGTCCCTATGCCATCACTGACGATTCCTAGACAGACCAAACACCTCCCTGATGTCTATATCATCACTGACGATTCCTAGACACTAGACAGACCAAACACCTCCCTGATGTCTATATCATAACCCCTGACGATTCCTAGACAGACCAAACACCTCCCTGATGTCCCTATGTCATCACTGACGATTCCTAGACAGACCAAACACCTCCCTGATGTCTATATCATCACTGACGATTCCTAGACAGACCAAACACCTCCCTGATGTCCCTATGTCATCACTAACGATTCCTAGACAGACCAAACACCTCCCTGATGTCTATATCATAACCCCTGACGATTCCTAGACAGACCAAACACCTCCCTGATGTCCCTATGTCATCACTGACGATTCCTAGACAGACCAAACACCTCCCTGATGTCTATATCATCACTGACGATTCCTAGACAGACCAAACACCTCCCTGATGTCCCTATGTCATCACTAACGATTCCTAGACAGACCAAACACCTCCCTGATGTCCCTATATCATCACTGACGATTCCTAGACAGACCAAACACCTTGATGATGGCTCCTTATCATCACTGACGATTCCTCGACTGACCAAACACCTCCATAATATCCCTATATTAACACTGACAATTCCGAGAAAGACCAAACATCGTTCAGCGAGGGTCTATATGGACGGAATAGAACCACGATATGAGACTAATTGGGTGTTTTGGGGTAAATAAATATCTCATTTATCCATATATAGTAATATAAGGTAAGTGTTATGTTACCCCCGAGTTTATTGTTTTTGCACCCAAATCTTAGCGACACCAAACGGTGTCGGAGAATTCCACGTTTTCATATACTAGTAGTAGTGCGTTCTAGCCCTACACCAGACATGGTTTTAGGCCAGAGGAAACTCGGGCTTCGTTCAGAGTAATTTGGTCACGCGTGCATACTTGAACCAGATTCCGTAATAACTTTGCACTATTGAAGTAGGCCTATAGTATTATTAGTAGTCGTTCTCTGATTACATGTAGCGGAGAATGATTTACCTACATTTCAATATTGTGAAAAGGGAAACAAATACTTCCAAGAATAAAAGATGAAAACCAATGTACATAATAATGTAATGTTGACGGTTTTGGAATTGATGATGCCGAAACATCCAAACATATTAAAGTAAAATAACACTGTGGTATTACAGTTGTGTCCTTTCATCTTATCATTGCCCATACATGAACACTCATATTACCCCTTTATGATGTCCCTACCATCACGTACATGTAGTTTTACCAGTAATTGTAAGTAACACTACTCCCACTGGCCCTACATATTGTATTTACCATATTGCATCACGTTACATTCTCATATTTACGTGCATATTCAATTCGAATGCCATTTATAACATCGCTGTAATACATTATATGTTGTTGATTTTTTCAAAAAAGAAAAAAAGTTTGTCTTTTAGATGTCAATTGCCAGCTTTTATCATAATAAACATATGATTCTGTGTGTCTGAATTTTTTCCACTCTGCTACATTGTTACCGAGCAATGACTCCCAGTGCACGTAGTGCTGTACCCAAATTTCAGATTCGTTGTTGAAAATTAGATAGTGATCTAAGAAGCCGTTTCTATTGTATAAATCAGGTAGAAGATTAGCTCTATGTTTCACTTACTGTTCATTTTACCATATCATAAGATATCAGAAATGCTACTGGAGCCGGGAAAATTGTCCACAATTTTCTTTCCCTCTGTGATAAATTATGTTTTAAACTCAATGACAGTGATATATGCACATATTTTATCACAACGTTTAAATAAAGTAATGTTCAATTTATTTCATATAAATTAATCTGTTTGTGTGATCAAATATTTCAACTTATATATATCTTGTATAGTCCCTCGTAACTCTGTCCAGAGTAGACCCTAAGTATGAAATTGTTTTAATGAGGGCGAGAATTTAATACACTATTTGAATTGAATTTTAATTTGTGGATTATGATTTAAACACGTTGCTAATGACAGGTGTGCCAAGCAGGCCCGTAATCCTACCCAAGGCCATATTTAAAGTCTGGGTGTATTAATCTCAAAGTGTATACATAGTACAGCGCTACAGTCTATAAAATTGTAAAAAGGAATTTATGGGAGTCAATATCATGTTCTATAATACAGACATTTTGCTTTCTAAATCAAACTCAAAATAAAGCTAAAAAACTGAGATCAGCAAGTGCCCGATTTTGTGGTAAGGGAGCAAAATATTCATCATACACATTTGCGAAAAAATCTGTTGGGCTAACAGAATTGGAAATATCAGTAACACTTCAATTATGTTTGATTTGCTTCATTTTAATACTAAATACGTCTCCGACTAAGAACAAGTGTCATATTTAGAGATCCACTGTGCTTTACTTTTGAGCCAGTGACCTTGATATTTGGACAGTTAATTGCTTGTTTAATTCCAACCAACTTTGATTCTCAATCTCATAACAATATCTAAGTCAGGGATAATATTAAAAAATCTGACCTTGGTCTCTGACCTCGCGACCTTTAAACCACACAATGGCCTCAATATTTTGTCAGTAGTCTCCTTGATTAAGTCTGAACAACTTTGATTCAGCATATCAAAACAAAATATTCATTAGCAAAGATACAAAATGTGACCTGGACATGTGACCAAATAACAATGACTTTAAATCAGATGACTCCTTGTTCAATTCTTCCTAACTTTGCGTCATAATATCTTAATAAATTTCCAATCAGTGAACATCACGATTTGACCTTGACCTTTGACACCATTATCTTGATCTTTGGTTAGTTGACTCTATGTTAAATGCTGAACAGCTTTGATAGATAATGTGTAAACAAAATGCTCATCAACGAAAAGATATCAAATTTGACCTCGACATTTTAATCATTACCTTGATGGTTAGTCAGCCGACTTCTTGTTAAATTCTGAACAAGTTTACTTCATAAAGTCATCACAAAATGTGCATCAGTAAAAAGAAACAACAAAATTGACATTTGCCTCTGATCAATGACCTTGACCTTGAGTCAGCTGACTAGGTAGCTTTAACAAGATTGGTTTACGGGCGGCCGAACGATCAAGGTCGACTTGTTGGGTGTAATGATTTGTCTGTCGACTTGTGGGATGCATACCGTAAGTCGATCCGAGTTTCAAAATCTGTTTTTATTTCCGGTCACTCCGCATGCGCAGTGACATTAAATGCTGAATTATTTTCACGTCGTGAATCGTTGAATGAACCCCACACATATGTTTAATGAGTCCAAACGAACTACCCACGACGGACTAACCACGGACACGGGGCGATTTGATTTAGGCTCAAGTTAGGTTAGAACAGCTTGACAAAAGAGCAAACGTCCTTGGTCAGATTACTGTTTCTATATATGATTGTTGGAACACATCTACAACTTCCACCTCCACATCATTATACACCCTTCTTTCTCTATCTCGTATACGATCGCTATTTTTAAATACAACAATTTTGGTTTTCACAGTTATTTCGTAGAATATCCATTCAGATTATCTAAAAGACCCTACGAATCTACAATTGTTTCGGAAATTATAAATAAGTCCGCATACATAAACAGAAACAAACTTATGTCACCAAACTCATTGACTGATTTGCAATTCTCAATAAATGAGGTTTGAAAATCATTAACAAAAACTAAAAAATAATAATAAAAAAACCCCAAAAAACTAAATTGCTTTAATCAAACATTGATTAGAATATTTACCGTTAATTAATACAAAGATTTCACTTATTTGAACAATGAGAAAATGACAGAATATCAAGTTTAGTCAGCTTACGCATTAAGCTTAACTCATTTTGCGAAAGTCAACAAAGCAACAACATAGAAGTTTATTTTTTTTAAAATATATAATATTAATAATAATCACTTGAACAATTGACAGCTTTACACTTGTAGTCAAGCTTCCTTCTTATCAACTCTCTTATAAAACGTCCTAGTGCTGGTTTCCTATCCTGTAAGAGTTCCTGCTACAAATCTTTTATGAAGCCGGAGAACAAGATTTGAAAATGAAGTCTGATAATTTGTTCTATAGATTAGTGCCTCATAAGCCAAATTTGCCTGGATGCCAATTTGATCAAACCATTGTATGATGAACTTTTTATGTATGTATATTGACATGTAACACTTCAATAAAATAAATCTTCAACATGAACTCTTTGTATAAAGGGCTACCCGGATTGGATCTCATTTCACATCAAAAACAAGCACAATGAGTATAGAAACAAACACAATATGTATATGTCTATCTCCCAGCAAAATACAGACAAAACACCAGATTATAATATAGTTTGGCTTCTCCTCTATGTAAACGACTTCTGTCCTGGTAGTCGGAACTGGACGCACAGTGTTATTAAGGCTACATACATTATCTTTCTTTCTTTTTCGTGTTTGGTCACAAAGTAATTACATTTATAAAAAAAAATGCAGGTGTTATCTCATAGATTGAATACAGAGGCATGAAGATTGCGAGGACCGAATATTGTGTTATTGTAGTATTCAAATAGAAAATATAAACTTAATTTTTGTCATTGAATGTCCGTTAAGTCTATAAGTAGAATGTAGATCACGGAATATTTGAATAGGAAATATGTTAGACCAAACATGTAGAAATTCATCAATTTATGTAATCAGAAATTATCAGGAAAAATCATTCACATCTTGTTTACTTACAAAACACATGAAATAGTGTTAGCACCATTCCCTTCATCTTCGCTTATCAAGGATTACGACCCCGTACCTTCCTCTTCAAAAAGGATAGTAACGTATTGATCACCCTTGGCAAGCAAAGACATGACTCCGCTTTGTTATACTGCTTTTCGTGCATTTAATGTATGTTGTCAATGAACAAAATATTTCTGTGATCAGCATATCAATTCGTTTTTGACTGAACGAAAGAATTATTATGCATTTACCGAATGCTGTGGCCTACATAAACAGGTTAGGGAAAACCGACAACGTGCGTATAAATAACGCGTATTATACATCAGTTCGAGTATGAATTTGTTACTAAAAATAGCCGAAATCGATTTAACAGTAAAGTTAGAAAGATATAATGGTCATTTAATTTACGACAAGGTCAATAATATTTCACTAATTAAGATATGTTCACTGAAAGCGTTGTCTACCTAGAAATTTGGTGTTAAACTACTGGGAGCACCAAGTATAGGTACGTTCCAACGAGCAAATAATCTTTATTTTTGCATATGTATGATGTTTCATGACTAAATAAATGCAACATGGACGAACATTTTTTAAAAGTTAACTTTAGAGCGACTTTGGCTATATTTAGTAACAAAACAATACCTCAATTGACGTATATACCTAAGTTGGTGGTTTCCCCCAAACTGATAAGCCATGATATACAAATGTAAGGGCACGTACATGTACCGTGTATAGTAAGCTTTAACTGACCCTTAATCACTAGGTATTTCTCTAGACTCACTGGTATGTTGTTAATATTTATGACCAGACTCTGTTAATTATTTACAAAATGTAGAAAATGAGGTACATTTGTAGTTCAGAAAATCACGATGTATATCCTTGATACCGGTGTAACATGTAATTTGACCCTTGGAAATCTTAACCCCGGTATAATTAAAATGACATATTTAGACCCACTAACTGTGAATCCAAAACCCTCTCAAGCTGAATGCCTTCATTCGGTAATACTACATGTAAAACAGTTTACGTATCTAATGATTTAGACAACAATAATGCACTAACATGAAAATACAACAATCTCTTGATCTATTATGTTGGAGAACGAATCTCACGGAATCGTATTTCGTGGAGTAGGGTGGTTTAAAACCAGTAATATATTTGTGTATGTTGGCCTTATCTAAACTTTACATCTGAACAAGAGTATTATTACTGTGGCGGTCGAATTCTCACATCAGACCGGTTTATGTATGAAGTACACAAGGTCCTGCCTCGTTTATTCATACTATTGATTGACGTGCAGGTGTACGGGTATTATTGATCACAGCGACAATGACACAATGACAGACATAACACTACCAGAATAAATGCATTTTTAAACGACAAGTTTTCTCTGTGATAAAATTTGTCCCATATGTTGAATTAGTGTAATATAAAATGTTCACTCACCTCTCTATATAGCGTAATCCGGGCATAAATAACTACTGGTCAGGTACGCTAGTACACACAAACACTACAGACTCCAGGCAACACCACACACACAATATCGACAGCTCATTACATGTTATAGTTCCGCTCCTTTTAAAATTTGTTTTAAGGTATTCATCCGAACACAAACATGGCTACTTCCATTCTAGTACGTCCTTTAACATACTAGTTAGATCGTGTGTCGGAACCCAACCTGGTGTTAGTCGATACAAGACGAGGGTTTACCAGAACTTGTACTTATAGAATTCTATAACAATAACACGCCGGCTTATACATATCGAGTTCATTGTAGTATCATATCCATATAGTAGCTGTCCTTACTTGTCAAGGAAAAACATGCAGTACTCGCGTTCATCTCCACGACCGGGTGGAGTTTTGTCATTATATCAGTGTGTAAAATGTCACCACAGAGTCATTGATCTTTACAGCTCGCACGGTATACACAGATGTTTTACGACTTCACTGCTACAACTTGAAATATGCTTGGAATATTTCTACAGCAGGATATCTAATCAGTATGTGATGATGATAGAGAAATAGTCATGTGATATTTATTGTTTGGCACTTCAGAAATCTTATCACGACACATATCGCAAACACAGGTACGGCCAAAAAGAGAATTATATTAACACATTATAAGTTACTCTTTCACAGGTTAAAGTTGTATTTATAAATAGATCACTACCAACCAAATTGTTGAAGAGTGAGCTGTACCCTCTAGGTATTTCTCTTTCACCTCACGCAGAACTGATAAAATACTATCCATAACAATGATTTTTATCCACTGCAGGACTCGCCATAGAATATATCAAAGTACCAGGAGAAGTAGGGATTTGTTGGATCTTAGCAAGAGAAGCAAAAGAATAGAGTCGAATTCCGATTTTGTCGGACGTCTATTGGATTGCTGGTTAGCTAACTTCACCGATCTGATCTGTATCGATGTTTTGTTGTATCGTTATTGCTATGTTTGTATTAAGTATTCAGCGGTATGTTTGTTAATATTGACTAATTATTACGAGAGTATTTCCTAATATGTTCAACTAAAAGCATTATTAGGCAGTCCACGTATACTCGATATGTAAACAACGGCCACGTGCGTAAGTAGTTTATGTGTAGTGTACGTTGTTGTAGCCTCATTATCGGCTCCGTGACAAATCTCACGGTAAATATAAATGCGGCAGTTATTTTAATGCACAAATGTCGCAAGGATTCCATCGGTCGAGCGTCCAGTCCAACGGACATTTTAATGTTAGGAAAGCAGAATGAGTATCTGGATTGCCATAAACACATGTGTGGAACAGATTTAGTAACCATCTTCAAACAAGAGGCCCAGGGGCCTTAACGGTCATCTGACTCTAAATTAAAACCCTTATATTATTGTAGTATGCATTCTCTGTAGCAAGTATATAGTGGCACTGTTGGCCATGGTGGCCATCTTGGATATCTGACCGACCCAATAAATGATAACACTTGGTCTGGACCATCTAAGGATAATTTCTGGTAAGTTAGAGCTGAATCCCACGGTGTGGAATTTGAGAAGAAGTTTGAAATAGGTGTTGTTCAGGAAAACCATGATTGCGCAATCATGTTACAAAATGGCCGCCATTGCTGCCATGCCAAAGTTTTTACGAGGCCAAAAAAATAACAACACTTTGTTTGCCCTCCTTCCTTAACATCCTCACCAATTTCGAGCTCAATGGCACCAGTGGAACTGAAGAAGAAGTTTAAAATGTGTTTTTTAAGATGGCGGATATGGCGGCCATCTTGCATTTCAGACCAATCTAAAAATAACAACACTTGGTCAGGATTATCTCAGGAACATTTTAGGCAAGTTTCAGCCCAACAGCACTGGTGGAACTTGAGAAAAAGTTTAAAATGTGTTTTTGAAGATAGTGGTTATGGTGGCCATCTTGGATTTCGGACCGACCCGAAAAATAACAACACTTGGTCGGGATCAAATCAGGATCATTTCAGACAATTTTTAGCTCTATAGCACTGGTGGAACTTGGGAAGAAGTTTAAAATGTGTTTTTCAGGATGGCGGCTATGGCGGCCATCTTGGATTTCGAATCGGCCCGAAAAATAACAACACTTGGTGGGAATCATCTCAGGATCTTTTCTGGCAAGTATCAGCCAAACAGCACTGGTGGAAGTTGAGAAGAAGTTTAAAATGTGTTTTTCAAGATGGCGGCTATGGCTGCCATCTTGGATTTTGGACCGACCCGAAAAATAACAACACTTGGTCGGGATCATATCAGGATTATTTCATGGCAAGTATCAGCTCAATAGCACTGGTGGAACTTGAGAAGAAGTTTAAAATGTGTTTTCAAGATGGCGGCTTTGGAGGCCATCTTGGATTTCGGACCGACCCGAAAAATAACAACACTTGGTCATGATCATATCAGGATCATTTCAGGCAAGTTTCAGCTCAATAGCACTGGTGGAACTTGAGAAGAAGTTTAAAATGTGTTTTTCAAGATGGCGGCTATGGCGGCCATCTTGATTTCGGACCGACCCGAAAAATAACAACACTTGGTCGGGATCATATCAGGATCATTTCTGGCAAGTTTCAGCCCAACAGCAATGGTGGAACTTGAGAAGAAGTTTAAAATGTGTTTTTCAAGATGGCGGCTATGGCGGCCATCTTGGATTTCGGACTGACCCAAAAAATAACAACACTTGGTCGGGATCATGTCAGGATTATTTCTGGCAAGTTTCAGCCCAACAGCACTGGTGGACCTTGAGAAGAAGTTTAAAATGTGTTTTCAAAATGACGGCTATGGCGGCCATCTTGGATTTCGGACCGACCCAAAAAATAACAACACTTGGTCAGGATTATATCAGGATCATTTCAGGCAAGTTTCAACTCAATGGCACCAGTGGAACTTGAGAAGAAGTTTAAAATCTGTTTTTCAAGATGGCGGCTATGGCGGCCATCTTGGATTTCAGACCGACCCGAAAAATAACAACACTTGGTCAGGACCATGTCAAGATCATTTCTGGCAAGTATCAGCCAAACAGCACTGGTGGAACTTGAGAAGAAGTTTAAAATGTGTTTTTCAAGATGGCGGCTATGGCGGCCATCTTGGATTTCGGACCGACCTAAAAAATAACAATACTTGGTCGGGATCATCTCAGGATTATTTCTGGCAAGTATCAGCCCAACAGTACTAGTGGAACTTGAGAAGAAGTTTAAAATGTGTTTTCAAAATGGCGGCTTTGGCGGCCATCTTTGATTTCGGACCGACCCGAAAAATAACAACACTTGGTCATGATCATATCAGGATCATTTCAGGCAAGTTTCAGCTCAATAGCACTGGTGGAACTTGAGAAGAAGTTTAAAATGTGTTTTTCAAGATGGCGGCTATGGCGGCCATCTTGGATTTTGGACCGACCCGAAAAATAACAACACTTGGTCAGGATCATCTCAGGATCATTTCAGGCAAGTTTCAGCTCAATGGCACTGGTGGAACTTGAGAAGAAGTTTAAAATGTGTTTTTCAAGATGGCGGCTATGGCGGCCATCTTGGATTTCGGAGCGACCCAAAAAATAACAACACTTGGTCGGGATCATGTCAGGATTATTTCTGGTAAGTTTCAGCCCAACAGCACTGGTGGAACTTGAGAAGAAGTTTAAAATGTGTTTTCAAAATGACGGCTATGGCGGCCATCTTGGATTTCGGACCGACCCGAAAAATAACAACACTTGGTCAGGATTATATCAGGATCATTTCAGGCAAGTTTCAACTCAATGGCACCAGTGGAACTTGAGAAGAAGTTTAAAATGTGTTTTTCAAGATGGCGGCTATGGCGGCCATCTTGGATTTCGGACCGACCCGAAAAATAACAACACTTGGTCAGGGATCATCTCAGGATCATTTCAGGCAAGTTATCAGCTCAATGGCACTGGTGGAACTTGAGAAGAAGTTTAAAATGTGTTTTTCAAGATGGCGGTTATGGCGGCCATCTTGGATTTCGGACCGACCCGAAAAATAACAACACTTGGTCGGGATCATCTCAGGATCATTTATGGCAAGTTTCAGCCCAACAGCACTGGTGGAACTTGAGAAGAAGTTTAAAATGTGTTTTCAAAATGGCGGCTATGGCGGCCATCTTGGATTTCGGACTGACTTGAAAAATAACAACACTTGGTCAGGACCATCACAGGATCATATCAGGCAAGTTTCAGCTTAATCCCACTGGTGGAACTTGAGAAGAAGATTGAAATGTGAAAAGTTTACGCACGGCGGACGGCGCACGGCAGACGGCGGACGGCGCACGGCGCACGACGACGGACGAAGCATGATGACTATAGGTCATCCTGACCCTTCGGGTCAGATGACCTAATGAAATATACATAAATGTATACATTTTGACCTATTTACATATTTCAGACGTAATATAAATCTTACTTATTGTGAATCAAAAATTGAAGGAAGGTGTATTTATGAAAGTATATGGACATTTCCCAAAAACACGCCGAAAGCATGTTCCTGCCAAAACGCAGACAGATTTTACCAAAAAGAAACGTAAAAAGGACTCGAATCGGCAAAACCCCAGGATTTTCTCAGGAGAAGTAGGGATTTGTTGGATCTTAGCAAGAGAAGCAAAAGGAATAGAGTCGAATTCCGATTTTGTCGGACGTCTATTGGATTGCTGGTTAGCTAACTTCACCGATCTGATCTGTATCGATGTTTTGTTGTATCGTTATTGCTATGTTTTGTATTAAGTATTCAGCGGTATGTTTGTTAATATTGACTAATTATTACGAGAGTATTCTCCTAATATGTTCAACTAAAAGCATTATTAGGCAGTCCACGTATACTCGATATGTAAACAACGGCCACGTGCGTAAGTAGTTTATGTGTAGTGTACGTTGTTGTAGCCTCATTATCGGCTCCGTGACAAATCTCACGGTAAATATAAATGCGGCAGTTATTTTAATGCACAAATGTCGCAAGGATTCCATCGGTCGAGCGTCCAGTCCAACGGACATTTTAATGTTAGGAAAGCATGAATGAGTATCTGGAATTGCCATAAACACATGTGTGTAACTAGAATTTTAGGTTATTTGGGAGTTTTCAGCTAAAAGGTATATTATCCAAACACTGTAATACCCGTTACTCAACAACACATCGACTTGTCACAATAATCATCATCAAACTTTCCCTACGATGAAATAATCAGGTATAAAAGAAAACGGAAAATAAACAGCACACAATATAATACACGTACGGATCATCGGGCCGAAAATAATCCCTGTACGTTGCATGTGACGTTTGTGAAAATAGAAAATGTAAAAATGAACGCACATTAGAGTTACAATGAGGTTGCGTTTTCCAGTTATAGGAATTAAGCGTGGTATTCAACACGTTTAATCCTAACAATATTTTCATTTGAAATTGATATATTTATTTGCCTTAAAAGGCTCAGAAACAGACCATTTTTTGTATCAGTAATGGTTGAAAAGAAGTGGTCGCGGTCTGATGGGAATCCAGGGAGGCGAATACTTAACACAATATAACCACCTACAATAACAAAGTACTGAATGGTCAAAGGTGAAGTGAATCTATACAATAACTGTCACGGTCTGGGATCTGTACATACATGTACATTTAAATCAATATTTTGTCTCGCTCGTGGCCTCGCGTTTAATTCCATTACGACATTGGCGTCTAGTGTCACATAAACCAAAACATTTAAATTGTACACATAATTTTACCAGAAAACACGTGATCACTTAAAACAAAGAACAGTAGTTTTGATATTTTCAATCGACATGACACGAACCAAAACATGTAATATTTCTAGTTGATATGAAGAAACGTTTCAAAAAGTACATTGTTTTCCTTGGCATCAGTGTCTAGGAAACTGTAACGTGTAATTTGATGTTTGATTGTTATACATTGTATGTGTGCATATAAGGCCATGCAAGGTCATACTTGATATTTGACTAATGAGCTTGATTAACACCTAGGACTTAACATATTGTTCAATGAATTTATGTCAATTTTTGAGCTCATGTAAGTACTCAAAATCCACATATAACCAATAACAGTATTTTGTGAAATACTAACCTGGTGATGTTAGCACCAAATTGGAAGATACTCTCAAAATATACTTATCCTTTATTTAAGAAATAATTGCTATCTTTTGTTGTTCACTGGTGTATGAACGGCATTTTTTGACAGATATTTTAAATGACGCGCCTCATGTTGAAATATCTGTCAAAAAATGCCGTTCATACACCAGTGAACAACAAAAAATAGCAATTATTTCTTATATTTACATTTCAAAACTATTTTTCAACGTAATCTTTGAAAAAAATCATAAAAAACAGTATTCTACGTTCGTTATACGTAGTGACGAAACAGCTGAATGATCGATTTAACAGCGTAACAGATAGTTCCAATTTGGCGGGAAAGGTAATCAAGTACACAAGTACACAAAATATAGTTCCACACAAATTCATTAATTTAATCATCATGAAAGAAAAATATTGAAAATTTGTCTTCAATTTTACAATTATTAACAAGTTTTAAAGTTGATAAAACATTATTTCATGTGTAATCAAACGCGATTTTATATTCACACTTCTGCATTCTCAATGTTGACGTTGGCACCGTCAACAATGTACTGTATGTATTCATACGCGGCAGGTTAATTGTTCACCTAGGAATGATTGGTTTGGTTTGGTTTATTTTGTTTAACGTCCTATTAACATCTAAGGTCATTTAAGGACGGCCTCCCGTGTGTGCGACATGCATGCGTGTGGTGAGTGCGTATGTGTGTTTTGGGAGGCTGCTGTATGTTCGTGTTATGTCTCCTTGTGATAGGCCGGAACTTTTGCCGATTTATAGTGCTACCTCACTAAAGCATACTGCCGAAGACACCCAGCAGCACACCCCACCCGGTCACATTATACTGACAACGGGCGAACCAGTCGTCCCACTCCTAATATGCTGAGCGCTAAGCAGGAGCAGCAACTACCATTTTTAAAGACTCTGGTATGTCTCGGCTAGGGGACAGAACCCAAAACCTTCCTCACAGCGGCGAACGCTCAACTAAAGGCCAAAAGTGAGGCATTGTCAAGGGAGACATTAGGAAGAAGAAAGTTGTTAAGAAGAGAAAAGATAAGATCCCAAATTTAGTCGCCTCTTACGATCATGCAATGGGGGCAGCAGGTACAATTCTTACGCCCTACCTGCAGGGCAGACCTAGGAATGAACGCTAATTTTGTTAGTACCTTCATATAGAGAACACACAGTGGAAATGTAAATATATACTATTAACATATTATGGCAACACGGATAAACATGGCCGTACATGTACGTTAAAGTCATTAACACTGTAAACTATGCAATAATTAATTGTGTGTTGCGTGATGAGACGTGCTTTACTTTGCAATTCACTTTAATTAGACATTTTTATGAGTTAGGAAATATAATGTGAGCGTGTTCCTTCATTTTGATCATTTTGGCACATAATGTCCTATTTGAAATTGCCCTCTATCCACGTGACCTTGACCTATGGACAAGTGACATCTCATCGTTCAATTCTACTTAATAATGTTATGTGAAAAGATTAACCAGTTAAGAAATAAAAAATGTGACCTGAACTCGTGCCATTGATCTTTGATCAAGGACTATCTGTGTTTCTTTACTCTATATCTTCTTTTAGATTTTATTTCAAAAGTATTCATGATATGACTTTCACACTTTCAGTCATGCACCTATCATTTTATTTCAGACAATTTTGACTCAAAATATCAGAAAATATTTACCACTAAAATATTTCAAAGTGTGACTTTGGCCTCTTATCCCGTGGCATAAGCTTGCAGTTAGGCGACTTCTTATTTTATAATAGCCATTTTTGAACGTCTAAACAAAATGCTTACCAATAAAATATTCCAATTTCGACATTGATCTTTGACCCGTTGATCTGGACCTGAAGTCTGGAGATTTCTTCTTTGCTTTAATATGTTTTATAATGACATATCAAGATGCTGACAAGTTAAATATTCAATTTTAGTTTGTCGTAAATCATAACAGTTGTATAAGACCCAGAATATAAATAAATGTTTCATTTTTAGGAAGGAAGCAGGTCGTCGACACCAAAGAGATTGATTAGTCAAATAAATAGTTGATTTGTTTATTTGTTTACTTGGTTTTGAGGCGTTGCCTCCTTTTTGTAGCTGATGACTTCCTCACTGAAAAGCATACGAGAAGTCCGTCGCATGTCATCCAGAGCGATAAGGGAAAAGCGTCTTGCCTAAGTACACCACCATGACAACACAGACCGACCCGTTTTAGTTTCCCCAGAAATACAAACCGACACGTGTAGGGAGCGTCGAACCACGTATCTCGGATCTTCACCAGAGGTAACGTGGCCGGGATACAACTAACTACCTTGCTTTTGGCAATAAAGATTGATGGTTGATTTTCGTTAACGCCCTATAAACAGGCAGGGTCATTTAAGGACGTGCCTGGTTTCGGAGTTGGAGTAAAGCCGGAGTACCCGGAGAAAAAACTTTCGACCGTAACCGACCAGGCACTTGTCACGTGGGTTTCGAACCCGCAACCCAGAGGTGAAGTGTCTAGAGATAAAGTGTCGGGACACTTTAACCACCAAGCCACCGCGGCTCCAGAGAAATAAGTGATTTATAACACCTAAGCGAAGTGTGGTAGTAAGTGATTTATTACCAACAATTTTTCGTTGGCGATAAAATTACTAACCACTAATTAATGCAATGGTAATTAGAACCAACAATGTGTTTATCACGTGTAGAAGTGTTGATAGAACAAGTGACACTCTTGTGGTCGTTTCGAGAGCGAGTCAATTAAGTAAACGGGTCCAATTTGCCATGTCGTCTGCTGTTCCCAGCAACATATCACGGGTTTCAATTTAGTTTTGGGTATCTACATGCTAACCAATGGTCAAATGTTAATAACAAATGCGGAAACTACCTCAATGACTTACTTTAGCTTTCTTTCACATTTGTCATCATGTCGGCTACACTCCGTGATTTGCTGAATAACAGTCCGACTTTAGAACAGCCGGTACTTTTCGCTTTACCAGTGTTAATGTCTCCAATGAAACAACCTCACTTTTGGCATGAAGCTTGGGGTTTTGTCCCCTGACCAAGACATTCCAGAGTCTTTAAAAATAGTTGCTACTCCTGCTTAGCACTCAGCATTTTGGGAATGCGACGACAAGTTTGCCTGTTGTCAATATAATTATAACGGGATGGGTGTCCTGTTTGCTATTTTCGGCAGTATGCGTCAGTGAGATAGCACTATACAGTCGGCATCATTTCCGTGCGATCACAAGGATACGAACATAGAAATATCGCAGTCAAAAATACACACACATATAGCTCACGCATGCATCTCGCACACAGGGGAGACCGTCCTTAAATGACATTAGCTATTGATAGGACGTTTAGCAACATCAAAACAAACCAACACGGAAGTTGTAAGTAAAACCTTTTAAAGATAAACAAGATAAACACTAAAAACCAGGAAGTCCTCTATAGTTATGCATCGGAGATTCAGATTCTTTATTTAATTAAAGCCCGACACTCTCAAATAAATATATATATATATTCATCGAGTACAACTACGACAGGAAATTCACATCTTTATCTTCGGATCACCAACACATAGTGCATATGATACATTGTGCTGTGGTGCAGCGGTATAAGCTGCGGGTATTTCTCGCTAGGCGATTGGGTGACGAAGATCGTGAGCTCGAGGCCCCGGACAGGGCACGATTCATCAAGTTGTCTTCCTTCGTCTTTGCTAATATGTTCAAACAAAAGCATTATTAGGCAAGTTCACGTATATTCGATATATGTCTAATGTACGTTGTAGTTTCGTTCTCGGTTCAGCGACAAATTTACCGATAAAAACAAATGCTGCGAGTCATTTTTATATACTGATGTCGCAAGGATTCCCCGGTTAAGCGTTTAGTCCAATGGTCATTTTAATGTTAGGAGAGTGTGAATGGGCATCTTGGATCGCCATAAATACATGACATTGTGTACATCTAGAATTTTAGGTTTTATAAACTTATCACAATTACACAAGATATAACACAATATTTACATAAACAAACACACATTAACTTTCCATTCACCAGTAAAATCTCATTTAAATCATAATTAATCACTGAGTATTAATACAAATTACAAATGATTGCCATCATATTTCACTCATTCACACAAGTTTTACAGAAAATTAGAGAGAGGGAGAGAGAGTATACAATTCCGGTCTTAAGCTGCCAACAACTTTCCTCTGTTCATAGCTGACCAATACATTTACCTAGATTGTTTTCTTCTTTCAAATTTTGTGTGTTCACTATCTAAACTAGATTGAACATACTTTCATTTTTTTCTTACATAAAACGGTTTTAAACATTACATTTGATTTAAAAGTGGAATTCGCCCTCAATATCATTGCAAAGTATACAAAGTATAATCTTTGCTATATGTCCCTGCATTTTAGTGTCTAATTGCCTATTCAAATATAGTTTATAGTTGGAGGAAGTGATAAGATATTTATATAAATATCCTTTAGATAAATTATTTATCAAAGTTATACATTCCTGTAGGAAAATAGCAGTTACCTTTAACTTAATAAAATCAATATCAAAATTTTGAACATATTCCAAATCATATATATATGTATAACCGATCCAACAACTGTTTCAACTGTACATGTACTGAGCCGTGTAACGTCACGGTATTAAATTTCTCAATGTTACCGTGTGAAGAGGATCTTTATAAATCATGTATCGATAAATAAACTGAACTTATAGATACAAGTTTAGGTGAACCTATTAATAGATATATTTATTGTGTTTGTTATGCACCTACAGGCGACGAGTAGCGATGGAGATGGGGCTTAACTGTTTCCCGTGGCATTTTATGACTCGTTGTTATATTGATACTAAGTAGGCCAAGAAGGTCAAATATTACCGAGGAATGAAATTTCCCACACTGGTAGAGTTGGAGTCTTATTTGTCTTAAAGCCAATATAACTGTAGATTGCATTAATCATTAAACAGCGATGTCTTCTTCTAACTAGTGAAATGGATTTAAGATATAGCAATGCCCGAGTCTGTAATGTAAATTACATTCTCTAGAAATGTATATTTACGGTTTTAAAACACGAAACTTTCAGAAACTGTAGCTACGATTGTAAAAAAATGCAAAATTGCTTCAGTTTTTTCCAGTACCAATAATTTTCAACCTTCATGCCTTCTACGTTACACATTCTTGGGATAATTTAGAGGTTTGCTAAAAGATCATTAGTTACGGAAGCCACAGATTTGGTTTGTTTTTATTTGACTAACGTCCTATCAACAGCTGAGGTCATTTAAAGACGGTATCCCGTGCGTGCGATTTGCATGCGTATGGTTAGTGCTTATGTGTTTTGGGAGGCTGCGATGTTGGTATTAAGTCTCCTTGTGACAGTCCGGAATTTTTGCCGATTTATAGTGCTATCACACTGAAGCATACTGCTGAAGACATCCAGCAGGACACCTCACCAAGTCACATTATACTGACAACAGGCAAACCAGTCGTCTCACTCCCGAAATGCTGAGCGCTAAGCAGGAGTATCAACTAATATTTGTAAAGACTCTGGTATGTCTCGGCCAGGGGACAGAACCCAAAGCAATCCTCACAGGGGCAAACACTTAACTGAAGCCCAAACGTGAGGCATTGTCAAGCGAGACATAATGAAGAAGAAAGTTGTTCAGAAAGATATGATCCCAAATTTAGTCGCCCCTTACGATCATACAATGGGAACAGCAGGTATAGTTATTGCGCCGTACCTGCAGGGCAGTCAAATAATCACGAAATGTGGTCCACTAACAACACTTTCACAGAACATCGCATTAGGCGTTCTAGACACTAACTTTGATGGCATTACGTTAGATTCGATAGTACGTCTATAACACTGTGATAAGCTATCAGTGATTTCCCAGAAGTTGATACATATATTTGAGAGGCTCCAGTGGCATGACTGGGGAATTCTAACGACATAGTCTCTCGCCATTGTCAAATTACGAAATATATTTGTATAAGCGCTGTGGTTTCACTATATATGTTAACCCACCTAACCCGGTAGGTTCCATTTCAGGTTACAGCGATATGAACCGCAAGGGGAATGAAAGCGAACGTGAGCTTAACGTAAACAAACAATTCGAATCAAACTTAAATGAGTAACTATAGAAAATGCAGTGACTGAATGTATTTTATCATTTTGTATCACGTAAAGACTTGTTTAATAATTCTTGTAAGAACCGACAATATTTTTTTAATCTCTCGCTGTCCACCCAAACGTCCGGTATCGCTTTAATATCGCCGACTGAAATATCATTCTCACCATGTTGACGAGACATATAAAGGAAAACGATCATTAACTCTTGTAGCATTTGAGTCGAGCAGCTGTATAATGTGTATGTATTGCAGATTGATTTTATTTACTCAGTCACCTTTACAGCATGGACAAGAGGCCATTATACAAAGTAGATACCAGGGGCAAAGTAGTAATTCTAACAGTGTGGACAATGAAAATGTCAAATGTTCGAGGCAATCCGCCCCTTTATCAAGACACAGAGGATACAAATACAATAAAATGATATATAATCATTTTACAAGCACTGAAATGTTATTTTGTTCAGTTTATGAGACACAGAGCTTTATGAAATGACAAGATGTACTGTTGTTAACATCAGAATAGTATCATTGATACCTTATTTCAGTGTCTGTTTGAATAAGTATTGTGAATTGATTTTAGACCTATGTTTTCTGGTGTAATGATATTTTGGGGATGTGATAGTTATTTCTTCAAATGAGGATATTAATGAGCCGACCATATGAATTTGTATATAAACCTGCATTCACCATCGATTTGATATGCATAAATGTGAAGTGGTGAGAGAAAAATAATCATTCCCTACCTAGGGAGTATGACAAAGAAATCTCAACCCTCGGGGAAATTTATGAATGTCCAAACCCCGGCAAGCTGGGGTAGGACGTTCATGAATCCCCCCCCCCCCCCCCCCCCCCCCCCCGGGTTGAGATTTCTTGGCACACCCCCAAGGCAGGGAAAGATTCAATTAGTCTCCTCCTGTGTGTGACAGCTTTGGTAGGGTCTGTGTGTCTCCTCTGTGTGACAGCTTTGGTAGGGTCTGTGTGTATCCCTGTGTGTGACAGCTTTGGTAGGGTCTGTGTGTCTCCCCTGTGTATGACAGCTTTGGTAGGGTCTGTGTGTTTCCCCCTGTGTATGACAGCTTTGGTAGGGTCTGTGTGTATCCCTGTGTGTGACAGCTTTGGTAGGGTCTGTGTGTCTCCTCTGTGTGACAGCTTTGGTAGGGTCTGTGTGTATCCCTGTGTGTGACAGCTTTGGTAGGGTCTGTGTGTCTCCCCTGTGTATGACAGCTTTGGTAGGGTCTGTGTGTTTCCCCCTGTGTATGACAGCGTTGGTAGGGTCATTGTGTCTCCCCCTTGTGTATGACAGCTTTGGTAGGGTCTGTGTATCCCCCTGTATGTGACATCTTTGGTAGGGTCTGTGTGTTTACCCCTGTGTGTGACAGCTTTGGTAGGGTCTGTGTGTCTCCCCCTGTGTGTGACAGCTTTGGTAGGGTCTGTGTGTTTACCCCTGTGTATGACAGCTTTGGTAGGGTCTGTGTATCCCCCTGTATGTGACATCTTTGGTAGGGTCTGTGTGTTTACCCCTGTGTGTGACAGCTTTGGTAGGGTCTGTGTGTCTCCCCCTGTATGTGACAACTTTGGTAGGGTCTGTGTGTTTCCCCCTGTGTGTGACAGCTTTTGTAGGGTCTGTGTAGACCCCCCCCCCCCCCCCCCCCCCCCCCCCCCCCCCCCGTGTGTGACAGCTTTGGTAGGGTCTGTGTGTCTCCCCCTGTATGTGACAACTTTGGTAGGGTCTGTGAGTCTCCCCCTGTGTGTGACAGCTTTGGTAGGGTCTGTGTGTCTCCCCCTGTGTGTGACAGCTTTGGTAGGGTCTGTGTGTCTTCCCCTGTGTGTGACAGCTATGGTAGGGTGTGTGTGCATCCCCCTGTGAACGACAGCTTTAGTAAGGTCTGTGTGTTTTTCCCTGTGTATGAAAGCCTTGTTTTCGGGTTGAGATTTCTTGGCACACACCCAAGGCAGGGAAATATTCTATTAGTCTCCTCCTGTGTGTGACAGCTTTGGTAGGGTCTGTGTGTCTCCCCCTGTGTGTGACAGCTTTGGTAGGGTCTGTGTGTCTCCCCCTGTGTGTGACAGCTTTGGTAGGGTCTGTTTGTCTCCCCTGTGTGTGACAGCTTTGGTAGGGTCTGTGTGTCTCCTCTGTGTGTGACAGCTTTTGTAGGGTCTGTTTGTCTCCCCTGTGTGTGACAGCTTTGGTAGTGTCTGTATGTCTCCCCATGTGTGTGACAGCTTTGGTAGGGTCTGTGTGTCTCCCCCTGTGTATGACCGCTTTGGTAGGGTCTGTGTGTCTCCCCTTGTTTTGACAACTTTGGTAGGGTCTGTGTGTCTCCCCTTGTTTTGACAACTTTGGTAGGGTCTGTGTGTCTCCCCCTGTATGTGACAACTTTGGTAGGGTCTGTGTGTCTCCCCTTGTTTTTGAAAGCTTTGGTAGGGTCTGTGTGTCTCCCCCTGTGTGTGACAGCTTTGGTAGGGTCTGTGTGTTTCCCCCTGTGTGTGACAGCTTTGGTAGGGTCTGTGTGTCTCCCCCTGTGTGTGACAACTTTGGTAGGGTCTGTGTGTTTCCCCCTGTGTATGACAGCTTTAGTAGGGTCTGTGTGTCTCCCCCTGTGTGTGACAACTTTGGTAGGGTCTGTGTGTTTCCCCCTGTGTGTGACAGCTTTGGTAGGGTCTGTGTGTCTCCCCTTGTTTTGACAACTTTGGTAGGGTCTGTGTGTTTCCCCCTGTGTGTGACAGCTTTGGTAGGGTCTGTGTGTCTCCCCCTGTGTGTGACAGCTTTGGTAGGGTGTGTGTGTCTCCCCTTGTTTTTAAAAGCTTTGGTTGGGTCTGTGTGTCTCCCCTGTGTGTGACAGATTTGGTAGGGTCTGTGTGTCTCCCCTGTGTGTGACAGATTTGGTAGGGTCTGTGTGTCTCCCCCCGTGTGTGACAACTTTGGTAGGGTCTGTGTGTCTCCCCCTGTGTGTGACAACTTTGGTAGGGTCTGTGTGTCCCTGTGTGTGACAGCTTTGGTAGGGTCTGTGAGTCTCCCCCTGTGTATGACAGCTTTGGTAGGGTCTGTGTGTCCCTGTGTGTGACAGCTTTGGTAGGGTCTGTTTGTCTTCCCCTGTGTGTGACAGCTTTGGTAGGGTGTGTGTGCATCTCCCTGTGAACGACAGCTTTAGTAAGGTCTGTGTGTGTCCCCCTGTGTGTGACAACTTTGTTAGGGTCTGTGTGTCTCCCCCTGTATGTGACAACTTTGGTAGGGTATGTGTGTCTCCCCCTGTATGTGACAACTTTGGTAGGGTATGTATGTCTCCCCCTGTATATGACAACTTTGGTAGGGTCTGTATGTTTCCCCGTCTCCCTCGTGTCCCCCACCCACCGTGCATGAAAGCAGCTGACGTTCTCAGTGTTAAATCACTGAGTTTGTGTACACTGATTACCTTATAAATACGAAAAGCAATCTTATTGATAGATGAGCAAACAAAAATGCATCTATATAAATATACTTGAGTATAGAACAGCTTTGTGACCATCTATATGATTTGGGTCAATATTATCTTTAGACTCAAGAGGTCGACGATTAACAAGTATATCACTTGGTGCGAGTGACGGGTTTACCTACGATGTTTATATACAGTGTTTATACAGTGTCCAACACGTGAAATCTAAAAAGAAAATACAAAATGTCTCTATATTTATGAAGTGATATCCGTGCATGGTTACGGTTGTGACAAAATGTCTAGCATGGAATTGATGATACCGGTACTTATTTCAACGCATACAGATTTTACCGCGGATATTTCATTTAAACACAGGTAAGTGTATTCACGGAGTGACACGTACCCAATAGAGACATTGATTAGTAAAAAGATAAACAATTTAACAACATTATAGATGTAAACTAACATTACTTCCAACACGTGTACGTATACCGTGGAAACGTGTGTGTACATGTGCTACGAAGTAAACACTTTAATTCAAATTGCTGACAAACTCCTTCACCAAATATTTGTATATAATTTCTACTGAAATGTGGTGAAAGGTGATTACTTGACGGCGGGGGTTACATTTTTGTCTGTCACGTTTAAAAATCAAAGTTTTTATACAAACAAGGACGAATTTCAAATCAAAATTTGAGCTTACTCCAGTAAGGACCTCACATGGATACTAAATGTACAATGTTCTCTTCAACACGTGTAACATTGACAAGAAATAGAGAAAAAATAAACAAAAACTACTGGGTGTAAATTAGACACACGGGTTTGTAATTATTACTAAAGACACACAGGTATGCGACTATTACTACACATTAGGACCGTAGGTTACCGTTGAGCGTAAGGAACGAGGGTTACCGTCGATACGATTGTTCAACTTATTTTTGATCATCTCCAGTCTGTCTGTTTTTTTCTTAATAATTTAAACGTTTTTATACATATCATTTTGAAAATGTTCTTAACTTGGGTGCGAAAATCGGAGTGGACGTTATATATAATCAAAATAAATATCCCTTGGCGTCCCCAATAGCACTCACATTAAAAGAGGTATTGGTTCTAGTGTAAGGACGGACTCAATGTAACATTTAAAACGAATTAAGAAGCCGATATATACATGTTAAATATCCTATTGAAAAAAAAACTTCAACGTTTTGATTTTCATAATCATTATGGGTCAATAATAACAAGGAAAGCAAAATTTCTACAGCAAATATGATAAGAAGTGTTTTTCTTTAAATCGTACTCCACTTTTATCGTGGTGTTTCGCATCCTCATTTATCGTCAGCTGAAGAGCCGAAAAGCGGGCGCTTAACTTGTTAATAATATCCCCATTTATCATCAGCTGAAAGGTCGAAAGGCGGACGCTTAATTTGTTAATAATATCCTCAATTATCGTTAGCTGAAAGGCCGAGGCCGAAAGGTTGAGCCCATATATCGTCAGCTGAAAGGCCGAGGCCGAAAGGTTGAGCTCATATATATCGTCAGCTGAAAGCTTAAGGCCGAGGCCGAAAGGTGGAAGCTAAGCCCGTTTATAAGATCGGAATCATGTTTGATGTAACATATGTAACATGTACTCATGTGCCGCAAGGCAATAAATTGAATTGAACAAATCGACTGTATTATCGTCGATAACTCTGTCCGATCTATATGGTATAAAGTACCATTCATGCATTATTTGTTAAAAATAAAATATCACGGTGACAAAGGCTGATACCCCGCCAAGAGCAGACATCGTGGGAAAAATAACGTCTGGTAATACGAAAGAGTTGGGTAATTTAAGAAAATTTGTCCCGTTAAGTTGTAAACATATTACGAAGAAATAATTAAGAAGATAATAAAAGGTTTAATGACCCTGGAAATATCTACTTGACGATTAACAAAAGAATTTTAAAATGTCTCGTTGCATAATACGGTATGCTGGCCGACCGGTAACATCTTGCACTAACCGTACAGGTACATTGTATGAAGTCGAGACAGCAATGTAATTAGGGGATGTACATTATAATGGGTAGCGACTGGAGTATAGCTGTATAGGGCCAATTACAAATTCAAATTCAAATTCATTTATTATCTCCACACCTATACAGGTATACAGAGATAGACTACAAAATGCAATACATGTAAATTTACAATAATATGAAATTTGGTGAACATGCGTGGATATACGGATATATCTTAATTGTGGTTTGAAAGTAAAAAGCAAAAAATCACATAAATTAAGCTTTTCTGGTAAATGTTATAAAAACATGCACATTCAATTTAAGTTCAATCCTGGGGAAATTATAAGGACATTTAAAAGAAGGCAGTATATTTCTCTCTGGGAACACAACTATTTCTATAAAATGACACGTTTGGATTGATAATAAATCATAATGGGCAAACACGCGCACCACCTTTTCAGAAAACAACGTATTGCGTTACCGTAGAACCACACATTTATATGTGTAAGAAAATAAGATAGAAAAAAAACTAGCCGTCTACAATGTAGTATTGGAGCTACTGAGTGTGGCAGTTTACATGTCTACCGAAAATGAAAGTAGGTCAAAGATACTTCATCACCACAATGAACAAAAGATAACGAAACAGACTATACATCATACAACATATTGTAATTAGTCATTTTCAAAAGAGGACTTGAAGTGAGCTACAGAGAAATGGTTGAAGGGAGACGACCCCCACTCGATTTAATATTCGTAATATTCACTACCAATTCATGGTGGCGTTTCCGTTTAACCTATCTTTGTTTTTTGTCTAACAGACTGACACTGACGCTGAAAGTCGTAAATGATGTTGTAATTTTACTCAATCCCTTTCTGTGCCTTTCTTCGCAGCAGCAACCAATATGTACCGGTATTATTACATTGAATGTTTCAAAATATTTTTTTATATCTAAATTTAATATCATGGTGTGTTAGCTGTTATCCCTTTTTATTACGTTTTCGCAGTGAATTATAAGGTTTTATGGTGAAAATTTAGGTGATACGACAGTGTTGATATTTTCACTCGTTTTTTGACCAATCAGAGCACAGTATTCGGAGTGAAGACATCGCCCATGACGGAACTACCAAAACAAAACATTTATCTCCATTCATTCAGAATTCTAAATGTTTATCCAATATTGTAAAATATCTCCTCTGCTTTCTTAATCTTTCTGACAAATATTGGCAGATATTCAATCACCATCATTGTCAGGAAACAAGAATGTAAACAGTCTCAATAATTACGTCAAAATCAACATCAATTTGAATCCCGAGATCTCCCATGATCTGCCATCAACAAATCATGATCATCACAACGATCATCTTCCCTCGTCACAGCTTTTTAGGAATCGTTCAAAACTACGAAAACCAGTATTTATATAATAAAGTTTTGTCTACAAACCTTAGATTATAATCCGGTATGTAATGGGGCAGTAACATTCAACATGTATAGTTTATTGGAATAGTTTACTTGAATTGTTTATTCATTTGATAATCTATAGTCATAATGATTTTTTTTTTAAATTATATCTTCATTATAACTCTCTCTCTCTCTCTCTCTCTCTCTCTCTCTCTCTCTCTCTCTCTCTCTCTCTCTCTCTCTCTCTCATATGTAAATATATGTCATCTTGTAAAATAAATGTATTATATGTATGTAAAATTATATAGGGAAAGGGCTTAGTATAAGTTTGATAACTTGTGCCCAATTCCCATGTATATATTAAGATACAATAAAATATGTTAAAATCAAATTCAACATGTACATGAACAACAAGACAGTCCTCAGAGACAGACATCATGTCAAACGAACATGCGTCCCGTCAAAATCAATGTCCGTCTCCAGTTAGAATGTCTCTCGATTCCTCAAAGGATTCCTCACCGCTTTAATCCCATAAAGATCCATTTCCCTAATACAACAACTGCCTAAGGGTTGCAGTCTTGGTATACAGGTCTTACATGTATCGACACAGATAGCGCACAATGCCTAAGAAGCGCTAAACGTCTTTCTTTGACTCAGGTGTTTGAAAGTCTATTTCTCATTCTCTCCACAGACACGGCATATCATATGACATCTCTCAATGTACAGTTCACTTCCGCAACGTTACATGAACTTGTCGGTGACAGTGATGTTTGTTTCTCTTTTGTTTTTGTTAAAACGAATGCGACAGAGAACACTGCAATTAGTGATAATACGAATTCTATTGTTTACCTCTTCTCTGAAGGGTTCCATAAATATAAGAGGACATAATAATATCATGATAACCGATAGCATCCGGAACTGCTTGGGTTTTTTCTTTTACAAAATACACCCGAGGGTAACCCGAATGAATATATTAGTAGGGCGACATACATCAATCTTTACAATGGTTGCGATGAAAAATTATCATAACGAAATCATTGTTAAGTTTTGCCCTTAACCAGAGACCAACTGACAATTTATAATTGTCATCCAATATTTAGTATCACGTATGTGATTTTTACGATCCTTCGTTACGCGACATACCGTATGTAATGTTTTTAAAAAATGACTTTCAATGTTAAAATACCTATAACGGGTGATACATGCCATTAAACGTACGTACATTTGTATCGTTGCCAGATAACACTGCCGATAGGATACACAGCAGATAAAAGGACACACGGTTATATACGTTTGGATGATTTAACATAGCCGTAAACTCCTACACACCAAGCTGCTCCGGTCGGAGGGCAATATTCACTTGTATCATTTAACACGCATGAGTGGAGCTGCATCTGTTACACGCCGTGACATACGTCGGGTTATCGCGAGATAATGTGCTGTAAAAGGCAGCCAGCAAAACTTCCTTAAAACCGATATCTTATTCCTGATAAATTAGAAAACGTTAACTTTGTTACCGAGATGAGGTAGTCTATAACTGGTAAGTAATGTTGTCCTGACCTATATAGTCTCTGATTAACATCTCTATAGTTATACCTACCATGGTATGGAGATTTTCGATTTTGAAATGATGTTTGATTTTGAGGTGATGTTTGAAGAGTTTGAAGAGATGACGGCAGATATAGGTTATATTTGACTGTCGGCGAGGAGAAAGTCTGACAGGTTCACGACACTACAATATTTTAGAACAAAAGACCGTACAGTCCAGCTTTTGATGGCCAGGTTTCTTAATATACTGATAATATTTAAGTGTAACTTACTTACCTATCCAATCAGACTGATGACAGAAACAGGAAGACCGGCACGTCTGTCGATCGTATGGGGAAATAGTTCAGGCTTGACTGCATACAAACACACACACAAACACCCTCGCAGACCCTCCATACACACATACACTGTGCTCTTATCACATGATTGTGTATAGGTGATTCTAGGGCAGGTAGAATTACACATTTACTGGAATTTCTCGTTTAGCAGGTGGCCTGGGGGTATTCTGCATAACTATTGACTTTAATAAATCCACCTTTGTTTACAACTTCCCTCCAGAGTCCCTTATATAGTCCTCAATTATAGCTTGGAAGATGAATGTCTACTCTTCTAGCATTAAGTAGACATCTTTATTTTGTCAAAGGTTTCTGTGTCAGTTTCTATTCGTATTTCCCCTTATAGAGATTTTGATTTAGACACGGTCAGGGATTAAATTTAGTTGCAAAGCTTTAGGGTACACACAACTAAATATTTTACTATGTTATTACTAATGACTCAATCTCTTCATTCGCTCGTTTGAAGTTCAAATGATGTGAAATTCATATCAAATTAAAGTTTGACGTTTTTTTCTATCTGATAAATGTTGTTATTGTAAAGGTTTAATGGCAAATAAGCACACGGGTAGTCGGAAGACAGTAAACCTGACATTTACACTGCACTGGGAACTCCCGCCTGGGGAATTCCCGCCTTTTTACACCTCGAATTCTACGTCATTCTATTTTCAGTAGGAGTGTATATTTATGATTTTCTTTTCCAAATCTCAGGACCATACTCTTTATTTTCATATATAGAAAGTACCCATTTCATATGTTATTTACTCAAGAAAACAGCTGCAAACCTACAAAATATTTTCTATGAGGACTTGGTTCAGGGGGACACATCAGCTGATTGGCTGACTTAGTGGTAAGAGTCCTTTACCTGCAGAACTTTATGTTGATATGTACTCAAATGTAGGTCTGATTGGAAATCCTTTTCTCGGGAGGAAGCATTAGATAAGTGTTTCATATCTCATTAAGGTTTTGTTTATTCGTTGGTATTTCTGTGATTTTGTAAAACTTCAACAATTATTGTCATTTTTCCTCCACATTTGAATATATGATACAGTTAATGCGAATATTTTGAATTCAATTTACCAAGAAGATATATATTTCAAATTATCCCATTCCTATTTTTAAGAGCAGATATCTAGGTTCTTACCATGGTGACCATCTAATCGTGTTGAACCTCGTTTTGAACACTCGGAACTTTGCACATTTGACTCCTGCCATTTGACCTCTAACGTAATGAGGAAGTTGTAACTAAGGAACTGTTTTTCAAAACATCACATTTTCTGTAGTCAGTGGTAATACTGACAAGCCTGCGTTTGTTTCATATATAGAGGATATTGAATGGTTTTCCGTTGAATATAACATTTATTTAACCAATATGACAGAATATTTATATTTTCACACGTGCGAAGCTCGAAGTGAAAAAAAATGACTTATTGCATTTTTGCCAGAAATTTATCAAATTAATAAAACTTTTAGTTCCACTGCAGCGATGAGTAGTGAAAATAAAAGATTTTGCAGTGGAAATATAAGTTTTTCGTTTTTGACTAATTAGAGCGAACCTTTGTATTCACCTCATTGAAACTTGCGGATTTTTCCAATCGAAGCGAAGAAAGATAAATTTGTTATTTTGCTGTATTTCTGAAATATTCAGACTAGTTCTTGACAAAATACTAACTTGACGTTAGCTATTCATACACAGATTCTCCGATAACAGCAGAAAACGCTTAAATTGCGTCGTTGATCAGTTCTTTCAAAATGGCGCCGTCAAGTAAACGCGGAGTAACGTCACAAAGAGATGACATCATGAATTCCTGCACTTTTTGATACAAATAATGTTTCGATGTTTTTGATTTTGTTTTTAAGTATATAAAATGCAATAAAAAGAAAACTGAATGGTATCTCGTTTAATATAACATATATTTCACGAGTATGACAGAATATCGATATTTTCAGGAGTGTGAAGTTTGATATAACATATATTTCACTCGTATGACAGAATATTTTGATATTTTTCACTCGTGCTTCGCACTCTATCATACTCGTGAAATATACATGTATGTTACATCCTCTATATACAGTATTCTGTCCTACATGTGAAATATGTGTTATGTACAGCAGGAAACCATTACATTTTGTTTTCATTGTATTTCTCTGCTAAAAAAAAAAATATCGAAAAATTCATAGGGTCAAAAAGTGCGGGAATCAGTGACATAATTCATTATGTCGTCTCTTTGTGACGTTACTTCACGTCAAAATGACGGCGCCATTTTGAATTAAATGATTAACGCAATATCTAAGCGTTTACTGCTGTTATCGCAGAATATGTACATGGAAAGTCAATATTTAGCATAATATTTCAGAAATACAGTTGTATTTTGTTAATTCGATAACATAACTGACAATATAGAGTTGTGATCATGTTTGTTGTCATGGTAAAATGAATAACCGGTTTTCGAAGACACTGACCATGTGCCACACATAAGTACATTTAAGATCACATGGTCCATGTTATTAGTATAAAAAAATGCTACTAGTATTACATTCTTATTAAAGTACCAATGATAATCAAATACCGAATTTCAACATAAAGCAATCTTGCTTCTGGCGTAGTATTCAGCGTCATTACACATTTGACATTTCTATATATTAGATTGACGATATTTTTGTGGGGATAGATCTTAAACCCTTTGCGTTGAAGTAATTTTTATTTTCTTATCGTTGATCAAGTCAGTTTAAGATTAAAAATCTTCTTCTGAATTTATATGTCAATATCCTTACCTGAAGTATACCACAAATAGCTATAGCAACACAATAATAAAAAATATATATATATAAAAGAGCATGTTCTATCAGCCACATTACACAATGAGATAATATGAAATCGTGATGAACACATTCATTTTATGCGACACTCTAATAAATTGCCAGATTTAATGTATTGTGACGAAACTGCATCTCAGGTATACTTTATGTATCGATAAGCGAATTTTATTAAGCATATGAAAAAATGTAATTGCTGCAATTAAATATACACCAATATTATGTATTGCTACATGTATGCATATGTATGGAAGAAAATAAAAAAAATCCCCCCCCCCCCCCCCCCCCCAAAAAAAGAAAAAAGTCAGTTTAAGATTTAAGATTTCTATTATCTCTTGGGTTCATCGACTGGCATGTTTGAATATGTGCTTTGCAGCATCTGGTAGATGACTTAACTCAAGTCGTTCTAAAATGCCAACTTAGGAAGAGACAGCTAGGAGTGTACTCTAAGAAAAGATAAATGTATTCGACACTAGCCTACCGGACTAACATATATGTACTATAAACCAACTTATTTTCGCGTGCGATTAATTTTCGCGTATTTCGCGAACTTTTAAAATTCTTGAACATTAATCGCCACGAAATAGTTTCAATTACAGGCAGAGTAGGCATTCTATGACTAAGTCGCGAAAAGAATTTAGCTAATAATAGCTTTTATATCAATTTAATAGCTTTCAACATTTGCACAAACATTTAAAATATGTGTTTTTTCCCCAAAAAATCTTTCAGTTTAACTCCGGCAAGGGATAATTTAACCCACACAGGGAACCTAATACCATGTATTACTATGCCTTTCAACACTCACAACATAAACTTAACACAAAGTCCAAAGATTTAAAAACAAAAATAAAAAACACAGATTTAAAAAGAAAAAATCCAATTTTTTAAAAGTTTTACTCCAGGAAGGGATTATCTTACTCCATAGGGACTCTATTACCAAATATCAGCACCATAGTACAATTATAAAGTGATGTATTAAAACCTCTTAACACTTGCACCAAAATATTAAAGCAGAAAAATTCTAAGTCCACAAATTTGAAAATTCTGGTTTTTCCCCCAAACTCTTTTAGTTTAACTCTGGCAGGGGATAGTTTAACTCCAGAGGGCCAATTATCAGCACCCTGGTACAATTATAAAGTGATGTATTAATACCTTTCAACACTTGCACCAAAAACGTAACGCAAACATTTTCTAAGTTCAAAAATTTTCAAAATATCTTTTAGTTTAACTCCAGCAAGGGACAAATTACCATAAATAACTATGCCTTTCAACACTTGCTCCAAAAATTTAACATTTGAAAAACCAACGCCGACGCCGACGCCGACGCCGGAGTGACGACATAAGCTCTCACTCTTCTTCGAAAAGACGAGCTAAAAATTCAAATTTCTGGAGAACAAAGTTAGCTCATGTGGATCACATATAACACATGCCGTTATGTCCACAAGTGTCTATAGTACGTAATGGGAACATTTGTTTGGCCGGAAGCATAAACAATAATTCTCCTTTGACATTGAAATACAAATGGCAGTTGGAAATAGTGTCACGCAAATGTGGCGTATAGGCGTATATGGGATTTATAGGCTGGTAAAATATCACTGGATATGCTATTTAGATGAACGTTAAATACGGAGCTATCCTGCCTTTCTGCAACTCGTCATTGACAAAAGGGACTAAATGTTCGGCGGCCAAACCATATCATGTATCGGTATTAAATAAATCTATGTACAAAGATGATCAAAACATCCAACTGCTGGGCTTACCATCTAGTAATTTATGGCTCGAAAGGAAAATATATGCATTTGAACAAATCTTCTTAAACATCATAGGCCTTTTTTATGGTGAACTTAATTTGTACTTTCTTTTAAAGAGTGTCGGTGAAAGTGACAGTTCTGAAAAACATTTCTATTATTTATTTGATTTGTTGGTTTACAAAGATACTGTACCGAGAAAAAAAGCAAATGAAAGTGGGAAGGTAGTTGGGTTCAGAAGCAATTAAAAACCATGAGTATAAAGTATGAAAATAGCTGAAATGATATGTAAAAGCAAATACGTGTACTTACGATACACGACAAGAAGTAAGAAGTAGTAGCCTTTCAGTGGCAACAGTTGGACGACAAGGTGTTGATGACGATCCAAAAACTCACTGACGCGGAACCATATGGACACAGACTTGCGACTTATGCTCTGAAGAACAGCTATTGTGTCCAAAAACCTATTTTAAGGGGATCAGTTCAACAGAGTTTTTTTTTTTTTTTTTTTTTTATTTCGAACAGTGAAAAGAGGCTGTTGTTTCTATTACGTGAGCAAACCTGGCGTTAATGTGCTGTAAATCAACATCATTGTCTCCGTGTTCTATTGGTTCTGATGAAAGAAACTAAGTTTTACTTCATGGACATTCGACAGCAAGAATAAGCAATTACTCTTAGTCATATAATGAATGCTAAAACATTGGTTCACTTGATTTCTAACAACAAAAAGATTTTGGGTCAATATAACTTCTCATCCGACGACTATGAATTGTAGATTCCCAGATATTATGTGTTGGACATTCTGCCACGTGGATTGTAGATTCCCCGATATTATGTGTTGGACATTCTGCCACGTGGATTGTAGATTCCCCGATATTATGTGTTGGACATTCTGCCACGTGGATAAGACTGTTAACTATCTCCCAGGAGAGTGGTTTATCAAATGATACCCGAAACTCGCTGCCCAGGGCTCAGTAATGAACGGGATGCAACAGTAAAACAAAACTGACCTATTTTTGTGTCAGCATAATGAACTAGGGAAGAATCCATTGAAATAAAACAAAGCCTATAAGTTTTATTAAGCATCGTCCTGCTACCAACAACCAACAACATTACCTACTCATTTCTCCAATCTGCTTTAAATTTATCTTTATTCTCGATATTTTCTGCCGACATTTTCTCACTTTCGGTTTTTAACCATAGAAATGCTTCCTTGAATTATATTGCACGTGTTCAGAAAAAAACAACAAAAAAAACAACAACAACAAACAAACAAAAAACACTAGCAATACTTTCTAAAAAAATCATAAGAATGGCATTTAAAAATGCTTGTTTGGGAACAATATTTAAATGTTCCATTTAACAACGAACAACATTTCCTACTCTAAAATGTATCTTTATACTTCTTATTGCGTTCCTTGATACTCTCTCACGTTTTACTTTTGTTGTGAGAGTTCGCCGTTTGTCCCGAGACTTATTATACAGATGTCATTAAAACACTTCTGATTATCCCTGTCGTTGATCAGCATTGAATGCTAATAAAGGGGAGGTAACTGGTTAGTTCTGGTATCAGGATAACGGACCTGGAGATATGTAGGGGGTGTAACTGGTTAGTTCTTGTATCAGGTTAACGGACCTGGAGATATGTAGGGGGTGTAACTGGTTAGTTCTGGTATCAGGATAACGGACCTGGAGATATGTAGGGGGTGTAACTGGTTAGTTCTGGTATCAGGATAACGGACCCGGAGAGATGTTATGTCTATGTGCCAGCGACATCATTTTTCAGTGAAATGGCACCGTGAAGCTGCCAATACAATGGCAAACTAGAATAAGTTTCACAAACAGTCTTTAACAAAAGTGTTTCCGTTGAAATCATTTGATGTACATTTGTAGATTAGGCAATACTTTCAGAAAACAATATCTTACTTTTTCCAATCCAATCCTGATGTTAGATATAAAGGATACTGTACTTTAACACTAGCAATAATATTCAAAATGGTACACGACGTTCAATCTGTTCGTTTTGGGAACAATTTCGTTCCATTTCGATTTGAAATTATAAAAAAAATGTTTGCTTAACGATAAACTGTTAATAGTTAATAATTAATTTTTATATTTTCTGTTGATCAGCGGACTGAACTGGGCTTACGTCAGCAAAACAAAGCGTCGTCTGCTTACATGTGTGAGGTATGCGTCCGAAATTTAAGACTACAGAAAGTGAAAAAAAAACACACAAAAACTGGCAAGTATGCTCTCCGGCGGTGCACTTACTCCCACTGACACATACATATGTACGGCATTCCCGTTATATTTTACTTCTTGTCATGACGCACGATGTACAGAAAAGACTTGTAGTGTAGATATGCGGTTCTATGTGTGGGACTCCGGTTATTTCATCACTGGCTTAACATTAATTGGCGTCTAGCAATAAGAATTTACATCCTCTAGATTGCTGTGTCTTCCTCATTTCATATCTGTACATTTTTGTTTCGAAAGTGACGAGACACCCCCGCCCCCTCCTGCCCATGACAGAATTTTCCCTTGGCTGATATAGGATATATTGGCTGATATTAGTATAACATCATAACAGATGTCAATGTCTTTACAAGGATTTCACATGATATTGGTATAACGTCATCACATATGTTGATGTCTTTACAAGGATGTCACATGATATTGGTATAACGTCATCACAGATATTAATGTCTTAAACAGGATTTCACATGATATTGGTATAACGTCATCACAGATGTTGATGTCTTTAACAGGATGTCACATGATATTGGTATAACGTCATCACAGATGGTAATGTCTTTACAAGGATTTCACATGATATTGGTATAACGTCATCACAGATGTTAATGTCTTTAACAGGATTTCACATGATATTGGTATAACGTCATCACAGATGTCAATGTCTTTAACAGGATGTCACATGATATTGATATAACGTCATCACAGATGTTAATGTCTTTAACAGGATGTCACATGATATTGGTATAACGTCACCACAGATGGTAATGTCTTTACAAGGATTTCACATGATATTGGTATAACGTCATCACAGATGTTAATGTCTTTAACAGGATGTCACATGCTATTGGTATAACGTCATCACAAATGTTAATGTCTTTACTTAATGTCTTTACAAGGATTTCACATGATATTGGTATAACGTCATCACAGATGTTAATGTCTTTAACAGGATTTCACATGATATTGGTATAACGTCACCACAGATGGTAATGTCTTTACAAGGATTTCACATGATATTGGTATAACGTCATCACAGATGTTAATGTCTCTAACAGGATATCACATGATATTGGTATAACGTCATCACAGATGTTAATGTCTCTAACATGATTTCACATGATATTGGTATAACGTCACCACAGATGGTAATGCCTTTACAAGGATTTCACATGATATTGGTATAACGTCATCACAGATGTTAATGTCTTTAAAAGGATGTCACATGATATTGGTATAACGTCATCACAGATTACAATGTCTTTAACAAGATTTCACATGATATTGGTATAACGTCATCACAGATGTTAATGTCTTTGACAGGATTTCACATGATATTGGTTTAACGTCATCACAGATGGTAATGTCTTTAACAGGATACCACATGATATTGGTATAACGTCATCACAGATGTCAATGTCTTTAACAGGATGTCACATGATATTGGTATAACGTCATCACAGATGTTAATGTCATTAACAGGATGTCACATGATATTGGTATAACGTCATCACAGATGTCAATGTCTTAAACAGGAGTTCACATGATATTGGTATAACGTCATCACAGATGTTAATGTCTTTAACAGGATTTCACATGATATTGGTATAACGTCATCACAGATGTTAATGTCTTTAACAGGATTTCACATGATATTGGTATAACGTCATCAAAGATATCAATGTCTTTAACAGGATTTTACATGATATTGGTATAACGTCATCACAGATGTTGATGTATTTACAAGGATTTCACATGATATTGGTATAACGTCACCACAGATGTCAATGTCTTTAACAGGATTTTACATGATATTGGTATAACGTCATCACAGATGTTAATGTCTTTAACAGGATTTCACATGATATTGGTATAACGTCATCAAAGATATCAATGTCTTTAACAGGATTTTACATGATATTGGTATAACGTCATCACAGATGTTGATGTCTTTACAAGGATTTCACATGATATTGGTATAACGTCATCACAGATGTTAATGTCTTTAACAGGATGTCACATGATATTGGTATAACGTCATCACAGATGTTAATGTCTTTATCAGGATTTCACATGATATTGGTATAACATCATCACAGATGTCAATGTCTTTATCAGGATTTCACATGATATTGGTATAACATCATCACAGATGTCAATGTCTTTAACAGGATTTCACATGATATTGGTATAACATCATCACAGATGTCAATGTCTTTAACAGGATGTCACATGATATTGGTATAACGTCATAACAGGTGTTGATGTCTTTACAAGGATTTCACATGATATTGGTATAACGCTATCACAGATGTTGATGTCTTGAACAGGATGTCACATGATATTGGTATAACGTCATCACAGATGTTGATGTCTTTAACAGGATGTCACATGATATTGGTATAACGTCATCAAAGATGTCAATGTCTTTAACAGGATTTTACATGATATTGGTAAACGTCATCACAGATATGATGTTTATGTCTTTAACAGGATTTCACATGATATTGGTTTAACGTCATCACAGATGTTAATGTCTTTAACAGGATGTCACATGATATTGGTATAACGTCATCACAGATGTTGATGTCTTGACAAGGATTTCACATGATATTTGTATAACGTCATTACAGATGTCAATGTCTTTAACAGGATGTCACATGATATTGATATAACGTCATCACAGATGTTAATGTCTTTAACAGGATTTCACATGATATTGGTATAAACGTCATCACAGATGTTAATGTCTTTAACAGGATGTCACATGATATTGGTATAACGTCATCAAAGATGTCAATGTCTTTAACAGGATGTCACATGATATTGGTATAACGTCATCACAGATGTTAATGTCTTTAACAGGATGTCATATGATATTGGTATAACGTCATCAAAGATGTCAATGTCTTTAACAGGATTTTACATGATATTGGTATAACGTCATCAAAGATGTCAATGTCTTTAACAGGATTTTACATGATATTGGTAAACGTCATCACAGATGTTTATGTCTTTAACAGGATTTCACATGATATTGGTATAACGTCATCACAGATGTTGATGTCAAATAATTCAATGTAAAAACAACAACAACAACAACAACAAAACAGACAATGATACTTATACGTAGCATTATCTGCATACAAGGTAGGTGAATTTTACAAAACTGGATCTTCTCAAACCAAGTATTCTCCACACCAATGACTGGAATCTGATCATTGGTTCATGACTAGTAGTGTAAAGTTGACGGAAGACGGTCATTCAAACCGGGTGAGGTAAAAATGATATTTTTATAGCGGGTTAAAAAATGAAATATTGAAAAAAGTATACAATGTACTAATTTTTAGGATACAAAATGTTGACAAAACATCCTCATCGAATATACATGTACACCCGAGGACAAGGATATTGATTACCTCTTACAATTAAATAAGATTTAAAACAAGGATATTGATTACCTCTGATTAACTCTTACAATTAAATAATGATTAAGACAAGGATATTGATTACCTCTTACAATTAAATAATGATTAAGACAAGAATATAGATTACCCCTTACAATTAAATTAGATTTAAGACAAGGATATTGATTACCTCTTACAATTAAATAATGATTAAGACAAGAATATAGATTACCTCTTACAATTAAATTAGATTTAAGACAAGGATATTGATTTCCTCTTACAATTAAATTAGATTTAAGACAAGGATATTTATTACCTCTTACAATTAAATAATGATTAAGACAAGGATATTGATTAACTCTTACAATTAAATAATGATTAAGACAAGGATATCGATTACCCCTTACAATTAAATAATGATTAAGACAAGGATATTGATTACCTCTTACAATTAAATAAGATTTAAGACAAGGATATTGATTACCCCTTACAATTAAATAATGATTAAGACAAGAATATAGATTACCTCTTACAATTAAATAAGATTTAAGACAAGAATATAGATTACCCCTTACATTTAGATAAGATTTAAGACAGGGACATTGATTACCTCTTACAATTAATTAAAACTTAAGCCAAACTTTCAAACTTACTGAGGAGAGTTAAGCCATTAAAACCATGTTTTCCTTGTTTTTATTTTCGAACAGATTTTCTAAGGGAGTGTTGGATATTAGCCACTCCTTGCTTGTTCGTCATCGCATAGAAAGATTAAACTCACCACGCACATTTGTCTCGGACACCTGGGAGATCGTCACTAAATGAACATAGCTTTGAAAGGACGTTAACAATACAAACTCAAACTACTAGGTCCCATTCAATTTTGAGACTGATTAGCCAATTAGTGGCCATTTTTAATTGAGACAGTTGAAGTTTAGTGTTGCTATTCCATGGGAAGTACCAAGAACATCTCAAAGGACGTACATGTATATCCATATAGATATTTGCGTTTCTGTCTAATTGTACCAATTTCTTATTGGGACTGATAGGAAAAACAAAATGGCAGACAGACTACCATCTTGGATTTTGACAGTTAAATCTTTAGGGATATTTTTTTCGAATTTCATGTGTCTGTGATTCCCTTGGTCTCAAGTAGATATTGCATTGACTGACAGGAGGCCATATTGGAATTTAACAGTTGAAGTTTGTTTTTGATATCTCTCAAACGGTTTTGATTTATATTTCTCTGATTTCAAATGTAGGGTCCAATGGCTTTCTGGTTTTCATTCCAGAGGAAAAAAGGAAAGATTGGGAGATCTCTTGTTTAATTCAATGAGGATCGAAATGGAATACCACTGCTTCATTTCATCTACATGTTTTTTGTTTGTTTTGTTTTTTGTTTTGCATCTTTTAATATCAATAATTATTTTCACATGAAAGATGTCATCAGTAAGTAATGAAACTGTTCTCATAACACTTATATTATTACTTTGTCATTATTAATCCCGAGACTTGATCACTTTATAAAGTATTACGTAACCAGAAGACAAGGAAAACCTTTGTTTTAATTACTAACTGGATCGCTAGAGGGAAATAAAATGCTAAAAATCAGAAAAAATAACATGACAAATGTGAAAGTATGTAATAAATATTCTTACCCCTATACAAATATCATTTAATATTGTGAGGAATATTCACCTTATAAAACGGTTTAGAGCACTATTGTAATGTTAGGAAATAGGTATGCCGATAAACCATTACGGTTTCAATGAAAATGTTTTATAAGGCTGTGCCTCAAATATGAAAATTTATACGTGGCTCAAGATAGACAACTCTTCCTAGGTGTCATACAGGGAACGTCTATAGGTAAAGCTGACAACGCAAGTTAAAAAGCTTTGGAATATCCCGTCTGTTGCAGTCACCGTTACGCTTGTCTATACTTGTACAAAATATTAGCTTTTTGATAACTTTCTTGCTTACGTTTGCACAATTTTCTTCAAATTGTAGTTCAATTTGCAATATAGAATTCTCAAATTGTACTTAGTACACGTTGCTACAGTGAATCCATTTTTTGTTTTTTTGTTTTTGTTTTGTTTTTGTTTTTTTTCTCAATAGCTCGAATGCTTACTGTAGTATGTGTGCGTTGAAATACCACATGTACATCCACATATACAATGTTCAATTTGCATGTAGTTATGTGCATTACACAATACACGCTCATGTTCCCTGATACTGTAAGGATCTGATAAGTGGAAAATTAGCATTGAAAATGTCAAATACAGACGTTGTATACTGTATATCTACTAATAATTATATCATGTCTACCATACTGACTTTAATTTTTTTTTCTCTCTCACTGTTTTTCCCTTTGTATGTATAGCACCGAAATGCTCTGAATTAAGACCCGAGAAAGTTATAAAATACTATATTTTTCCACGTATCAGTTGTTCATAGTATTTTATAAAAACAATCAAAGATATAGAAAATATTAATGAGATGACTTGAATCATGAGTAAATCGTCAAAGTTGGGTCATATGCTAAGTGCATGAGCAGCCAATGAAATACATCTGTTGAATTTTGCATATCTTGTAAACAAATGAGTAGCCAATGAAATGCATCTGTTTAAATTTACATATTCTGTAAACAAATGGGTATAGCCAATGAAAAAAGCCTTTTAAATTTACATATCTTGTAAACAAATGATAGTAGCCAATGAAATGTATTTGTTGAATCTACCTCTCTTGTTAACAAATGAGTATTATTTGTACAATTCACTGTCATATCACGGTACACTTGCCATACCACAACCTTTGTTAAACTCGTACTTATTGTAATATAAATATGACTACATCTTGGTAAAGAAACATAATCATGAATAACTCTGTTTACATAATTATAAGATTCAACTCTTAGTTAGATATATATGCACATTTTTGTATATATGTAATTAGTAGCACGTGGTGCGCCCACTCAAGGTCACCACGTGCTAGCTATAGGTTAGCCAAAATGGCGTTCTTGTGTTGTAATAATAACATGACTATTCCGTGCTTGACTTGTATATTACCGCTTGCTGACGCATGCCCTTCAGAACTTGAATTTTTTAAATCTACTTCTATAAAAGATAGCGGACATTAGTTATCATATATTGGGAGTCGAGTCATAACCAGTCCAGCACGGAACCACATATTCTTGTATATGTGAATCATAAATATTGCGTATTTAGTAAATATGAAGTGACATTTGTGTACATATCTTGCTGACCTCTGTCCCTCCATTTCAACCAAACCCTACCCCTACGTATGTTTCTCTTTCTCTTCAACTTCTCTGGACTTCAAAACTTCTCTACTTCTTTTTCTAACTCATCTGGAAACAATTTCTATTCCCTGTACCCCCTTGATCTAATGACTTATGTGATACTAACGATGATAAAATTGTACCCGGCATTTTCTATCCGAGCACACCACAGTTTCATGTTTCTGTACAATGTTACTGATGTGACATAATGCCAATATCTCTGTCATTATACCGTACTCGGATAGGATTATTTAACAGAAAACGTCTCCGATTTTTTTCAAAATCCTTTAAACAAAATGTCAGCACTCGTGGCTGTCTGGGACTTGGTGATATGTTTTTTCTCCTATGTGTAATTCAGTTGTTACTTATTACATCGGGGAATGTTGTGATAAACCCAGGACCTGTAAATATTTCTGATTCTGATTTCGATATATCCTCTGAATCCTAATACCTCTCTAGTAATGCAAGCGACTACTACGACAATTCTAAATACTCATTTGTACATTTGAACGTCCAAAGTCTCCGGAATAAGATATATATATTTTTTACAGAACTACACAACGTCTGTGTTTTATCTTTCACTGAAACTTGGCTCTCCATTAATGATAATTTAGCTGATTTTACCTTTCCCGGCTATTGCGACCCTTTTTGCCACGTTAGACCAGATCGTGTCGGTGGGGGAGTATCTGTGTACGTTAAAAACAACATACCTGTTAAGCGTCGCCCTGACTTAGAGCTTCCCTCTGTAGAATGTGTTTGGGTTGAACTAAATTTATCAGGAAGTTCTATACTCTACGGCACTTTCTACAGGCCTCCTAATTATCCGGTCTCTCAATGGGACCATATTTCACGATCTATAGAACTAGCTTTTAACACTGGATGTGAAAACATTATTGCAATCTGATTAAAATACAGATCCTAATACTATCGTGTTGAGGATCTGACAGCGACCAACGGGAGGTCATGTGCAGATGACCTTTGTGTTAACCAATCAAATAACAGCTTACCAGATTCTGAAAGTGATGAGACTCATTTCGATTTGTTTCTAGACTTGTAATATATCGATTGTAAAGTACCGAGAAACCCGAACGACCGTATACAAAGATGGCCGCGCCCAGTGCAGGCGCATCTACGCCAAGGCGGGTGTTCTTTTTGGACAATATCTGTTTGATATGTGGGTTTTCGTTTGTGCAAAAAGAAATATCAGCTGAAGGTAAAGAAATAATAACCAAATTCACAAATCAGAAACTGAAACTTTCGGCAGAAAGAATCAAAGACATAGAATGTGTGGTTGGTGTTATTGAGTGTGAACGGGTTGAAACAGGTGGGGTGTGTATTAAATGCTACAGACAAGTTCAAAAGCATATAAAACTTTCGTCTGAAGTTAAATCTATAGGAGATGCACTAAATGAGAAGAAAACGCAGACATTTTCTAGTAAGGCGTTATGCATCCCTTCTCCCCAACGACCCTCTTTCCAGCAAACTAGGACAAAACGGTTGCTACGCAGTCCATTTACAGATCAGCCAATGAAAATATCAACTGCTACGCAATCATCGCAGCTCAGCATACTTAAAATCAAGACAACAAGTCTTAAACCTTTCACAGACCTCGTGAATAGGTCTATACTGCCGAAACCTGCCACACCCAGAGTTGCACATGATATCACAGATCCTGGGAGAGGGACAGAAAACGTACAACCAAAACCTACAAGACGGTCTCTCGATACAGCTTTCAGGGCAGTGTCTCTTGACTCTTCTGATGCCCAACCAACAACCGAAGTTGAGGTATATTGATTTTATGCTCAGTTGCAGTAGGTAGTGTTAGTTTGTTATTGAAAATGAATTGGAGGAGGTGCAAAAAATGTGTGTTTCGGGTACTTTCACATTTTCATTATGACCAACCAACGGACATAATGCTACTACCTGTATCTAAATCTGTGGACATATATATACCCTAGTTCAATGCTGACCATATATGTTTTATCACCTGATTATATTTTACCTAAGATTTCTATACATCAAATAATTTACTAGTATCTAAAAATTAAACCTACCCTATTGTAGGTGTTTCCTGAAACATTCATATTTTGTCTGAACAAAATAAGACATGTAATGATTTTTGTTTTGCTATGTACATTTGTGTTTGTTTATGGAGCAATTGAATTATCCGGGGTATTTTATATGAGGCTTATAATATAAATTGTACATCTCCATAAATAAATACACACATGTAACTAGTTACATGCACTGCCCCCTGTTTATAATTGTACAAATACTTAAGTACATACAGCAACATGTGATGTAATGTTTTGATTAATGACATTACATTTGTAAAACAGCTTAATTGTCAAATTCTACATCTGGGATATGTGCAAAAGTGTTTGCTTGTGGTTATTTGTTGATTATTTGTTTACATAGAAGTAGATCTAGAATTGCTAATTGGATGTTATATGAGAATTATAAAAAAAACTATGGACCACATCAATAAATTTTAAAAAGTATTGGAAACTTTTATTTCAAGATTTTAAATGCATCAAATGAAATAAAATGCAAGAATGAACATAGCATAGCCAATTTTAGTGGTACCTCAAATTGTCAAATAATGAACATAATGTTAAATGATGACACAATCTGATTTAAATACAGATCATCACCTTATTACCATGTTGATCTTAGATGATAGTATAAGATGAGGATCTGTATTTTTATTATATTGATGAAGACCAAATTTTCTGTAATTCTGTATTTATGATGCAAAATGAGTAAGACTATTTATATAATTAATTGATAATTATTGCACATTATTAATTTCACTGATTGGGTAAGAAGATTTGAAAGTACTATTTTCAACTTCAAGTATGCATTTAAAATTGCTGCAACAAATTGGACTTTTAATTAGTAATAACAATTGTTATAATAGTTAGCAAATGATAAAATGCATTCAATTGCAATTGCATGATGTTGATCTTACATTTACAAACTTTTGATATTAACTTTTGCATGCTGTTTATTTATGTTGTTTGCTTCAATTTTTCAATTTTTAGGCATCAACAGAAATATACATGTTAATGGCATTTGGTGCCTAATCCAGTTTGGACATCATTGAGTGCTGAACAATTTAAATAATTTCAATCAAAGCAAGGTAAGGTATTTATTGATTGGTAGTTTGATGTATACTCTTAACAGCTATTTCGTGTAAGACTTACATAAGTAAAGTTAATATTCTAGGAAATTTTATTTAAATATTTGTGTTATTTCAATGATACCAATATGCATTTGTTATTGTAAGATAAATCAATAATACAGATTTGAAAAAGGACCCTTTTCATTATATAAACATTGCACATATTGTATGTTTTAATCAAAACAAAACTTAACTTTCTTATTTTATGCTAAATAACTCATTAATTGTATGTTTATCTTTTTTTCACTTTCAGATAACTCTTCATTTCAAGATGGAAAAAAGATCAACATGTATTGCAAATGAAAGTCACAAGAAAATTTGTAAATTTATATTTCGAGGAAACAATGTGGAGAGGGGAATTGTTGATGTGTTAAAACAGTCCTGTCCAGAAGAGTTAAGTTCTGTAACTTCAAGCATGGTGTCAAAAGAATGTAAAGAGCTGTGCAAGCGTAGTAATGATACTGTATTACAGAACAGATCAAAAGATGGAATATTGAATTTTTCTTGGGATAAACTTCACCAAGAGTTACAAATTAGAGCTCCACATACACTGAAAGTTGTTTCATCTATTGTAACAGATATCCCCCATAATGTTGTACAAGGGAAGCCATTTTACCATGTTTTGAATTCTGTAGCAATTGCTTTGCATGGAAGATCTCGCGAAATGACAGTTCTACAGTACCTCTGTGGCATGGTATTACTGCATGGAGGATGCACCCACAGGGTAAATATATAATTTCCAAAATAGTGCAAATATAGTTAGGATAATCAATCTTCTAGCAGTGAGGGAATAATAACAATAACTTCTTTTGGATCATTCATGAAATTTCAAAATGTACCTTTCTTTTATATTTTTTAATATAGGGATCAAGAGTTCAAATTAGTTTTCAGGAGTAAAATTGAATAGCGAAATGAAGTTAATAATTAAGTACAACTTGCATCTTATACAAAAGCAAAATAATTAGTTGTTGACTGTTCTCTATCTAATACTGTGCATGTCCAAATATGATAATTGTTGTTGTTGTTTTTTTTTGTGTTTTTTTTCTTTCAGAAAACAAATGTCAAAGAAATCTAATGTATTTTTCTGTTTTATTCATAGGACATAGAAAGGCTAGCCAAAATAGGATTAACTGTCACTGCAGAAACACTGAGGAGGAAAATGGTAACATGGGAGGAACATCTAGATGTTGATCTGATCAAACTGAGGGATGGTTGGATTGAGGGAGATGCATGTATGAAAAAGTATCAGCTGGTTGGTGACAATTGGGATAAGAACATAGTACCTTCTTTCAGAACCTCCCAACAGAAAACAATCTCTTTACATTTGTTCAATATCATTGGTGTCCTTGATAGGATTCAGCCAGCAGTGGTTAATGATTCACAGGTACAAGACATTTCTGATTGTGATGCTACAGATTTCATACCATCTGTTGAGGATCAAAAACTACTTTGTGAAGAACTAACTTTCATAGTGGCAACATCTATCATTGGAAATATTGATCAGATGACAACTTTACTTGGAGCTATATACCCCAAACACCTTAAACATGAGTACAGCGATTTTGTAGGATTGAAAACGCAGCAGGTAAAAAATGTAAAGGCTTTATAAGAATGATTTGTATTTTACAAAACTAATTAAACAAAAGCTAAATGTTATTGATGTATTTTATTTTCAGTTTGTTATAGACACATACATGTACATTGATTATGTGAGCACACACTTGGGTATAGCTATTGTAGATCCTGCTAATTCAGTTTTTATTTAAGACAGGTATCTTTAATGATGACTTTCATTTATTTTTCTATTTCCAGCATGCTCTCGGTTTATTCGACTGTAATGAAACAAAGACCCAAGATGTAATAAGGATGTTGAAGGAGATGACCAGAAAGTATGTTCCTATCCGAGATGAGGAGATTGTTGAAGAAGTTTTCTTTGGTGGTTGGTATTTATTGGTGTGACCCATTAAGTTTTCTGAGCTGCAGCCTATGTCTTGGTGTGGATGACCTTGAACTCTCTGTGATATGTTAAAATCTTTCAATGTATTATTTTGATCCCAGACACTGACATTTTGCCTGTATCTGTATTGTAACACATTTTTGTAAGATTGAATGTGTGAGATTAATAGCAAATTAACAATTCTGTTCTTTTGGTCCTTTAGTTTTCCTCTACCTGTATTTCAGGTTTTTCAAAGTTTATATGTGTGATAAGTAGCATGTGAAGTACCGGTACTTAAGATTTATTGGGCTACTTGTATCTATTAGTTTGTTGATTGTATTTGTATATGATACATATGTTTTATCACAGGAGACAGATTGACTGATGAAAGAATTCAAACAGCGCAAGAAGCTATGGTAAACAATGAAAAGGCAACAGACCGTTTAGAAGGCTTTATTTCCAAGATTGAAGATTTTCATAGGCTGATGAACTTTCTTGAGGTGTGTTTCATAATGTATACATATTTTCACAGTTTCTTTCAGGGCTTTTAAAAAAAAAACAACCAAATACTTGAAATCATCAGCATGATGTGCAACGTTATACAAGTCATCCACAGTTTTATATCAACATAATAACTTTCAACTTATTTCAATACTAAGAGTTTCTGATTGCAATTTCTTGAGAAGTACTGGATGGGTCTTTCTTAGATTTTTTGATGCAGATTCCTTCTAAATGATTTTATGAACAAAGATTGCCAAGAATTATCTGGAATGTCTTGTTAAATGATGATTTTATTACTGTGAATTTATGTTTTGTGTCAAATGTTTGGAAAGGTTATAAGCTGCGCATTTTATTTACAGGCAATATGGAAACTGACCTACTCCACCAACTCGGGCAAAGACAGAGGAACAGCATATTACTACAGAAATCTTTTGAATGCCCGCAATGTAAAGAAAGACGTGAAAAATTCCTACAGAGCATACAAGTTCTTGTATTACTCCATATTTGATGCAATTTGTTGTGCCCTTTTCCTGAAGGAAATGCAAATCAACAGTATGGAAAGCGAGATTCCAATACCACTGTCATGGAAACAATGGAGCAATGATCAAAAAATAGAATGGATGAATTCCATAGCACAACGGTTGGTTAAAAGGTGGTTCTTCGACAGTCAAATAGATGACCAAGATTTGCTGAGGAATGTTCGAGACGTGCTGTCAGATCCAGATCACCCCGAAAACTATTGGACATCAAATGTCGTACAAGACCGTTTCAAGTGTCATTATTGTGATAAGACTTATGTCTTTATAGGAAGTTTGAAAACTCATGAAAAGTCTGTCCATCAACATGTTGAAGAGGTCCCCAGTAAAGTCAACGACACAGTATCTGAGGAACAAGATGAGCTACATGACCATATGCTCCTTCAATTTCGTCTCATAGCTCTGCACAAGAATTTGGACACAGCAGTTGACATGGGAGATGGAAAGCGTGCTGTCCGCTCAGCTAAATACGAAACACCCATTTACAACCTGACAAACAAAACAAAATACTTGATCGGAAGTGTTCACTTGACTGGATTAGTATCTGGTACATTACCTAAACAGCAAAGTGAACGCCTTATTGCAAATAGGTGCATCAATATCACAGGAGGAAAGAACAACAATATAGCATTAGACGAATATGTAGAACTTCTAAACAGAGAAACTAAGGACACTTGCTCTGGTTTTCAAACAAAGGAAAGCATTATTGCTCATTCAAAAGAATTTCCACATCTTATAGATGCTGTGAAACACTTCGATAGCATATGCGAAATTCGTCAGAGGAAAGGTTTCCATAAATTACCATCATACAAGAATGATGTAAAAAAGGTTGTAAATGACTTGCTTGAAATTAAAGCTCTAGATAATTTACCTGGTCGTTCCCTCAGGTGTCGTTCATTGGTTCGTAACAGAAATCCATATAAGGAAAGTTACAGGAAGCTTGTGAGCATGATCCACCGTCATAAACCGTCACTTCCATTCAGGCGATTGCGAAACAAGAGACTGTGATATGCTGAGGATTGATATAGTCCAGTAAAATATATCATCGACTTTACAGGCATGTAGTTTAATGCCAAAATATGCACTTTGAGAGAAGTAGTTGTATTTATATTTCACATTTGACCATACATTTTTACCAGATCTTTGATATAGCTTATTGATGATGGTATTGTTACCACATGCACAAATTCTAAGTATAACAGATGAACCTGTTGTGAAATGTCTTTCATTGTGTACTGACAATTATTGTTAAAAATACTAAAGAATTATACATGATCAGGAGTCTTTTGATTAGTTTTGTCACAATATACTCATTATTGAAATATTAATGATACCATAAATTTAGTTGGTGTTTGATCTATGGTTATGATTATTTACTGGTCACTCCGATCTTTGAAGGATGTTACAATGTTATAGCAGGCAAAGTGTTATGATCCACCACCTCTCAATCTTGTTTGCGAGTTGAAATGCCATGTGGGGCATTTGCCATATATACATGTATTGTAGGTGTGTTTTTTACCAGGTGCTCAGGTTATCCTGTAAACTTATAATAATATGACCCTTGTTATATGTAATTATAAGCACAACATATAAGAAAAAATCAAACTATGATACAGATAGTGCTTTCAAGTCCAGGGAACTGAGTTGTTAACTTAATCAAGATGCCCCACACCATACAAGACCACTAGTCCTAGGTCTCCACCTCTACTAGATTGCTAAGGGCCATATACATGTATCTACTGAATTTAGGTCTTTTTTTTTTCTCTTGGGTACTCCGGCTTTCCCCTCCCTGCATAATATAATAGGACATATTGAGTAAAACAAATATCGGACCAATTAAAACTAATCAAACTATTTAAATAGTCCATGTCAATGGAGCTAAGTAATTAACTTAGTATCTCTAAGCATCACACAAGTAGACCTTCACCTCTGGGTCACTAGTTGGAAGCTTGTGTCATAATATGGGGCACTTCCCATACCTGTACTGATGTAGGTCGGTGGTATCTCTCAAATCATTAAATCACCATTGTTATTAATTATAATAGGACATCAAACAAAAATAAAACAAATAATTCTTTAGGTCCATATAGCTTTACTGATCTTTTGATGTAGATTTTATATTTGTTAATTATATATATAATTACAACGCAATTTGATCATTTACAACTCAAATTCATCTAAACCATCAAAATGTGCATGGTCCAACCTGCAATACAAATTATCACTGGCAGTGTATAGAGTTAGACTTTCCTCGGGTCACTCTGACCTATTTTTTTCATAGATCTTTATATATCCTTTGAATGATGATGTATAATAAAACACTTTTGGTCCATAAAACTGTCATTGTCATTATTGCATGCAAGTAATAAATATTATATTGTGAAAAGTTTTCATTTAAATTATCTTTAAAACAAAGATTTTTAAGTCATTTGACCCTCTTGTTATCAATACAAAGCCTTCAGAATTTTGCTGCATATACATGTATTTACAATTCAATTAACTCTTCATCAAAATCTAAGTTCTCCAGATCAGCATGGTCCGACTCGTATTCATAAGAGATGGTGTCACTGTCACTCTCTTCTTGCTGATCATGGTCATCTAAAGGTGAGAAATGAAGCAGCTTCTCCAGTGGAGATACACAGCAGCTGTTACATTTACAAAAGTTAGCACAAATGTCACAACAAGTGTGCAAGTTTGTCTGTTTTTCTATCTTTTGCATGTGTTTGGCGGATGCAAATTTATCCATTATGGACAATCTCCTACAGGAATTTGATCTGATAACTTGCTTAACATCATCATCAATGTTTCTTGTCTGGTACCTGTTGTACATTATCAGTGCCACTGAATCAGTTCCATCCCTTCCTGCCCTCCCGGTTTCCTGGAGAAGATCCACAATGGAATATGGGGGTCCATACAAGATGATGTTTTGACATGCTGACACATCTACACCCATTCCCAGAGCACTTGTGGAAATTACTACCCGCAACTCACTGTCAACAGATAGTTTAGAAACTATTTCTTTCTTCTTATCCTCCATCGTCTCAGAATGAAACATTTCTACATATTTCACTAAATCTGGTAACTCGGTGACAAGGAAATGATACAGGTGGCCAACATCTTTAATTGAATTGCAGTATATCAAAGTCCTTGGAAATGTTTCCATCAAATTACCTAAGCCTTCCAATAGCCACAGCATAGCACATTCAATACTTGGATCAACCTGATGTACCACATATTTGATATTTTCTCTATTTGGCGACACAGTAATAAATGTTTCACAGTCATCCATGCCTAGCACTGAAACTACCCTGGTTAGTATTTGTTTTGTGCATGTTGCACTCAAAGCCAGCATTGCTGCTTCGGGGAATAACGAACGTAGTTCACCAACATGCCTAAACCACTTGCGAAAGGTGTTTCTTTCTTCATCTTTCTCCAAGCCACCCCTGCATAATACAAATACACTCAATGTACACTGTTATTTCAATGTGACCTATTTATGTCTATAAAATAATGATCAATTTATATGCTATGTCAATAGTTTCCTGGAAGTTTTGTTGATTATAAACATCTAATACATTTAGAGTCATTTTATACACCACTACCAATATTATATTCATTGGTGGTTGAACATTTATGATTCCAATTTCTCCATTTCCTTCAGATTAATATAATTGAGCAAGGTTTATTTAATATGTGATTCAAAAATGACAATACAATTAATATGTCACTGGAATTGAAATAAAAAATCTTACCAAGTTGCTATGGTATGAAACTCATCAACAACTATCAGAGATATCTGTAGCTGCTGGATTGCTTCCCGCCAGGCCTTATCTCCAACTGCAGTCTCTGGTGAAGCGAATATGATATCAATCTTCCCATCTTTGATAAGGGAATCTGTGCAATGGTCACTTCCTGAAATGTCATATATTCCGTTATATTTGCATGTTGTATTCTAATGAATTGTGTTCACAGTTAAAAACGGAGATAATATAATAATTTGGCATATGTTAGGAAGATTTTTTTAAGTACAACCACTTCATTCCAATATTAAAAATATAAAAATGTCACATTGAATTTTCCAGTCACGGAAGTTTAACTGATGCTGTGACGAAAATAATAGTTTTACATTCATAGTTGTTAAAATTCAACAAATTTACCTGCATAAGCTGTGGTAATGCAATTCAGATTGGCCAATCGTTTCACTTGATCTTCCATCAAAGAAACCAAGGGGCAGCAAACTAAAATTTTCTCGGTGTCTCTTGATGGGTACAAACGTCTTATGATAGGTAAAAACGTCTGATACGGCAGCGATTTTCCATAACCTGTCGGAAGAACAGCTATGCAGTCTTTGCCTTTCAAAATTGTATCCAAAATCTCTCTCTGCTCTTTCTTCATTTTGTTTACGTTGAACAGTTTCAAAACCTCCCGAATTTCATCTTCCTCGCTTCGCTCCGCCGCCATGTTTACATTCGTCAACCAACCGGCGTTTAAAAGGAACGTTTTGATTGGCTGTTGATTTTCGAGTTATGGAAATGATAAAGGTCATCTGCACATGACCTCCCGTTGGTCGCTGTCAGATCCTCAACACGATAGTATTAGGATCTGTATTTTAATCAGATTGACATTATTGTAAACGGTGACCTGAATGCTAATTATCTTACTAACAATCAATCAGTCTCGCACTTACACGAACTTCTCCAAACTTTTAACCTGTCCCAAATGATATTGTCTCCTACATTTTATACTGAAAACTCCTCATCTCTACTTGATGTAATATGTGTTAGTAACCCTCAGTTGATTGATTAAATGCTCTGTAGGTGAAAGTTTTCTAGACCAACCTCTGAGGTATCATTGCCCCATTTTTGGTAGCTTAAATATATCTGTACCGAAAAAGTCGTCAGTTAATATACTTATTAATACTGCTAAGGAATGTATTCCTAACAAATTAGTAACAATACGCACCAGAGAACCCCCATGGATGTCCAGTGAAATTCATAAATTATGTCGAAAAGAAAACGATTATTCAGATTAGCCAAGAGATCAGGAACTGCGGAGGATTGGAGTAAGTATAAAAGAGTCAGGAACAAATGTGTAAGTTTAATACGTAGTGCGAAAAATATCTACATTCGTAAACTTTGCGGAATACTTGGTAATAAAACACATGGGAAATCTTGGTGGAAAACGGTAGGTAAACTGATGTTAAATTCTAATAAAAAGAGTAATACATGTATACCACCCATTCATACTAACACGTCTACTCTTACCAATGACTCTGACATAGCCAATGTATTTAATGAATTCTTCTGTCTTAACTCCACTGTCGATGATACTAACGCAGAACTTCCACCCACTAACAACAATGAACCTTTGCTTACTCATATCCATATTGAAACAAATGACATTAATTCCGTCTTATCTAATCTGGACTGTTCCAAGGCAGTGGGACCTGATCTTGTAAATCCAAGACTACTTAAGGAAGCGGCAGCAATTTTGTGTTATCCCCTTCAAATAATCTTTAATTATTCTTTAGCCACTTCATCTTTTCCTAGTACATGGAAATTAGCAAATGTTACCACTGTGTTTAAAAAAGACGATCCTTCTCTTCTCAAAAACTATCGACCAATATCTTTAATTTCAATAGTAGGTAAAGTAATGGAGAGATGTGTTTTAAGTACCTTTATAAGTTTATTACTGAAAATTCTCTATTATCACCGTCTCAGTCTGGATTCAGAGCTGGCGACTCTACAGTAAATCAGTTAATTGCAATCACTAATGACATTTATTCAGCACTAGACAATTGTAAAGAAATTCGAATGATCTTTTGTGATATTAGTAAGGCATTCGATCGAGTTTGGCATACGGGTTTACTTTCCAAATTACGCAAAATAGGCATCGGTGGAAGATTTTTATCATGGTTTCAAAGTTATTTAAATAATAGGAAGCAAAGAGTTGTTGTTAATAGTAAGACTTCCGAATGGATGGAAATTAGTGCTGGGGTTCCCTAGGGGTCAATATTAGGCCCTCTATTGTTTTTGATTTTTATTAATGATATCGTTGAAGGCATCAACACCACAATACAATTATTTGCAGACGACACTTCTCTTTATGCTATAGTAGATACTCCCACTCACTGTGCTGATATGTTAAATGACTGTTTAAGGAAAATACATGAATGGTCTGAACAGTGGTTGGTTAAGTTTAACCCAGAAAAAACCGAATCTCTTTTAGTGAGCAGGAAAATTAATAAACCCCGTCACCCCACATTATTCATGAATAACGTTCCTGTTAGTGAGGTCAAACATCATAAACATACATGTATAGGGCTATTCCTATCCCATGACGTTACTTGGTCTGAACATATAAATTATATGATTAAAAAAGCGAGGACTTGGTCACGTGGGCTCGGCTAGACACGCGAGTTTCAGCTCTGACCAAATATGCCTATTTGTTGGTATTTTTAGAAGTTCAGCATTCGTCATTTTTGGACAGCGAGTAGTTGAAACTTCAGTGTTGAATATTCCCGAAACAAGATTTTGTTTCTTTCTGGGGAAAAGTTCGTTTTTTGACGATTTTGAATTAGACCATGGATTAGGCCCTGCGGCGTGACAACCACTCACTACACGCTTTCTTTATATCCACTATACGTGTATACAACAGACTTTTTGGTACGTCCTTACACAGCGTTTTGACAATATGGCCACCTCCAAATCTAGAGGAAGTCGGACAAGTTGTATTGATACCAAGACTACAGAGGATAGACTTGATGAAATTAGTGCGGTGTTGTCCAATCTTATTACAAAAGCAGATATGGATAAGAAAGTTCAACGTATCACTGACAGCATGGAACAGAAATTCCACAAATTGAAAGAGGACATTAAAAGAGAAAACCGAGAACTCATTGATACATTTGAGGGTCGGATCTATGATTTGGAGAAAGAGAATGAAAATCTTAGAGAACATGTAGGAAATCTAGAAAATGTCTGTTTGGAACTACAAGGCTCTCAGAAACGTATGTGTGAAAGGTTCAATGACTTAGAACAGCATGGAAGGAAAAATTCCATCAGGATTTTCGGCTTAAAGGATACTTCAGAAAAAGAGACTGTAGAAGAGTGTAAGGAGAAAGTGGTGAAACTTGTGAACACAAAACTGAATGTTGGACTTCGTGGTGAAGATATCGATGTCACACATAGACTAGGAAAATTCATCAATGGAAAAAACAGAAATGTGATCGTTAAATTCACCCATAGGACAAAAAAGCACGAGATAATGAAAGAAAAGAGAATGTTGAAAGGATCAGGCATTACCATTTTCGAGGATTTAACTAAGTTTAACCAAGACCGACTGAAAGAAGCGTATAGACTTAACAGTGTGAAAAACTCCTACAGCATTGACGGCAAACTCTTCGTGATTTTAAAGGACGGTAGAAAGCGCAGACTTTCCTACGATATGCCACTGAACGATGAATTCCTCATGAAGGACGAACACTTTATAAGAACCAAATATGACGCGTAATCCATATGAGAAATCGGTACAAGACTTTACCGGGGACTAATGTCTTTGGTTACCGATTTACTGCAATATGAACGTTTTTCCTTTTCTCTCAATACTGTTTTCGTTTTATACACATATTATCGTTTGTGTGTTAAATGTGCTTATTTATCAGTTTATTAGGAGTGTTTGTGTCTGTGTTATGTGTGGAATATAAGGATTCTATGTCAAGGTGAGTGACTCTTTGCTACTAAATGAAGAGTATAATCAGTATGTGCTGTTACACGATACATGTGTAGATGGTATACATGTATCTCAATACATGAAATGATTTTTATGACAAAAAGTTTCGATCATATTAAAAACCTTTAATTCCGTTTTTCCTGATAGTGTACAACTCCATATTGGTAGTTTCATATACAATTTACTGGAACGATCAAATTAACATATACTGTACATGTATATATATATATATTTATATATATCAGTCCGGAAATAAAGTCCGGTATAGTAGTTTCACTATATTATAGTCCCAGTCGGCCGGGCGCTTTCCTGGCTGGACGCTTTAGGGAATATATAAGAATCGGTTTGACCGAGATGAAGTTATCTCATTTCCTGTTTGGAAGCTGTGTTACACGAGGCGGAGAAATGTGTCTCACGGAGCGTGTAAGTGGTGTGGTTGCTATTGACTAAGACCTATAGTATGTTTTTACCTGTTTTCGTCTCTCTTCCCTTCTACTCTTTTATGTCACTTCTTTTGACTATGTCTTTCATGTCCTCAAATGATTTCTGTCAGGCGGTGAACGTATGTAGGCTGGGTTACGACATTTACATAATTACAGGTTCACTTATAACTTGCTCTCACTGCAAATGATATTACCATATTGAGTTCTAACTGTCAGGGTCTTGGGGACTTTACGAAACGAAAAGATGTTTTATCGTACCTAAGGAGTAAAAGTTGTAACATTTTCTGTCTTCAAGATACCCATTTCACCGAGGATAAGGAAAGTATTTATAGAAGCGAATGGGGTTCTGAATGTTTTTTTAATTCATACAAATCAAACGCAAGAGGGGTTGCTATTCTTTTCAATAATAATTTTGAGTACAAGGTGTATCAGAGAGAAAAGAGATAATTCTGGAAATTTTTTAGCTATTGATATCATTATTGAAGGCTCTAGAATAACACTTATTAATATTTACGGACCGAATCATGACAGTCCAGAATTCTATAACTGTATTACTGATACTATTGATGAGTTTGATAACTCCAAAGTTGTGATATGTGGTGACTTTAATCTGGTTTTGAATCTTGCTATAGATTATGACAGTTATAAAAATATAAATAACCCTAAAGCTCGGGAAAGGTTATTAGAAATCATTGAAAACTATAGTCTTGTTGACATATTCCGTGAACATCATGAGCACACAAAACGTTATACATGGAGAAAAAGTAACCCACTAAAACAAGCCAGGTTAGATTTCTTTCTTGTTTCAGAAGAAATGTTACCTAGTGTAGAAAATTCTTTAATAGATTCCGGTTATAGGTCAGACCACTCATTTCCGAAAATTGATATAAAATTTAACACTTTTAAGAAGGGAAAGGGTTTATGGAAAATGAATAATTATCTTTTACATAATTTAGACTATCTAAACGTGAAGTGAAAACCAAATACTGTTTGCCTGTTTACAATTTAAATTCTATCTCTGCAGTATCAGATTTTGATTTGCAATTTTCAATTGATGATCAATTATTTCTAGATGTACTACTAATGGAAATCAGGGGAAAGACAATTTCTTTTTCTTGTCATTTGAAAAAACAGCAAAATATTAGGGAGGAAAATTTGAAACAGACTATCCAAGAACTAGAAGAAGAAGGGACTGAATTAGATGAATTGCTAGGAAAAAAGAAAGAACTAGAAGAAATTCGACTGCAGAAAATGAGGGGTAGCATTATTAGATCAAGAGCCAAATGGGTGGAAGAAGGTGAGAAACCAACCAGATATTTTTTGAGTTTAGAAAACAGGAATTATACATCAAAAATTATACCCAAAATTCAAAAAGAGAATAACGAAATAATAACAGATCAGTTTGAGATTTTAGATGAAATTAAGAAATTTTATGAACACTTATATGATGCTCAAGATTGTATAAGTGATATTGATATAAATGATTTTGTACATAATTGTAATGTTCCTAAATTATCTAATGAAGAGTCAGAGAAATTAGAGGGTCTCATTACTTTAGAAGAAGCAGGGAAAACATTGAGTAAAATGAAAAATAACAAGAGCCCGGGGTCAGATGGCTTTACATCTGAATTTTTTAAGTGTTTCTGGAAGCAATTAGGTATTTTTATTGTTCGATCTTTAAATTTTGGTTATCAAAAAGGGGAACTTTCCATTACTCAAAGGCAGGGAATCATTACATGTATACCAAAAGGGGAAAAACCTAGAAATTTTCTAAAAAATTGGCGACCTATTTCTCTCTTAAATATTGTTTATAAGATTGCTTCAGGTGTTATAGCTAATAGAGTTAAGTCTGTATTGGGTAAGCTTATTAGTAATGATCAATCAGGATTTTTGGCCGGGCGTTATATTGGAGAAAACACTAGATTAATTTATGACATTATGCAGTTTGCAGAGGTAAATGATGTTCCAGGTATGCTTCTTATGGTTGATTTTCAAAAAGCTTTTGATTCAGTCTCATGGGAATATATTGACAAAACTCTTAAATTTTTTGGTTTTGGGGAGGGTATTAGGCAATGGGTTCAAACTTTTCATGCTCGGGTTTCCTCAACTATTAATCAGGGTGGTAATTTATCAGATTTTTTTAATATTAAACGCGGTTGTAGACAAGGGGACCCAATTGCACCATATATCTTCATACTTTGCGTAGAAATACTAGCGATTAGAATAAAAAATAACAAAAAGATATTAGGTATAAGCGTTGATAACATTCCGATACTTCTATCTCAGTATGCAGACGATACATCTCTTATTCTTGATGGATCTGAGAGCTCCTTGCTAGAATCTATTAAAGAATTAAACGATTTTGCACAAATATCTGGGCTCATGATCAATACACATAAAACACAAGTAATCTGGATTGGGAGTAAAAAATATAGTAATGAAACATATCTGCCTGATCTAAACCTACAATGGGGGAGGGAGAAATTTACACTGTTAGGAATAGATTATAGTGTCAACCTACATGAAATACCTAGACTTAATTTTGATAAAAAACTTATTAAACTAAAATCCATAATTAAAATTTGGAATAGAAGGATATTGACCCCTATAGGTAAAATACACATTATTAAATCCCTCCTTATTTCTCTATTTAACCATTTGTTTATTTCACTCCCAAACCCCAGTACGGCCTTTTTGAAACAACTCAATACCATTATTTTTAATTTCTTATGGAATGGTAAAGCTGATAAGGTGAAGAGAAAAGTAATAACTAAGGAGTATTCAGAGGGTGGGTTAAAAATGATAAACATCTATGCCTTTGTTGATTCCCTTAAACTAGGATGGTTAAAAAGATTACTCCATAATACATGTATAAGAAAATGGCAGGTTTTATTCAACAATCTGTTTAACTGGAACTATTGCATAAATTTTGGGATTGATTATTTACGGTTATGTCAAAAACAATGTAAAAATGAATTCTGGGCCGATGTTTTCAAAGCTTGGGAAAGATTATTGACATCAGAAACTAATACGAAACATCAACAACTCTCTTTTCTAAAAAGTCCACTATGGCATAATCCACATATTAGTATTGGTGGACACTCTGTTTTCTATAAAGACTGGTTTAGTAAGGGTGTCCAAGTAGTTAATGATGTGTTAAAAGATTCGAATACTCTTTCTTTTCATACATTCAATGAATTTACTCAGAAATATAATATACGAACAAACTTTCTTAAATATCAGGGTGTTATTAATTCTATCCGTAAAAACTTCCATTTACAGGAGATCATAGATAAAGACCTGATATTACCATATATTCCACATAATATATATTTATTTCTCAAATCACAACAGGACAATAAAATTATATATAAAAGTCTTTCAAAAAATACAGAAATTGCTACAGGAAAAAAAAAGTGGAATGAAGTGTTTGATTTTACAGATTCAACATGGGCAAATATCTTTTCCATACCTTTTAAAGTAACAAATAACTCAAAACTTCAGTGGTTTCAATTTAGAATCTTGCACAATATGTTAACTCTAAATTCAGTTCTTTTTAAAGCAAACATTGTTACAAGTCCGTTGTGTACTTTTTGTAAATTTTACCCTGAAACAATAATTCATATTTTTTGGGAATGTGAAAAAGCTCAGTTCTTTTTGCAAAGTTTTGAATCACTTCTCGATGCACTAGTTATCCCGTTCACTTACAATAAAGAATCATTTATTTTTGGATTTTTGTCACCTGGAAAGTATAACAGTATTGATAATGAAATTACCATGGTTATTAAGCATTACATATATAAAACTAGATGTTCCAGTAGCTCTTTAAATGTACATGCATTAATAAATGTAATTAAGGACCACCACAATCTGAAAAAATATATAGCAACATCAAAGGGAGTTTGTTTTCTTGAAAATTTTAATCTGGATTGGAATAAATGGAAAAACATATTATCTATTTAAGACCTCAAAAAGCTTAAAAAGTGCTTATTTTCTGTTTTATCGATATATATGTTTAGTTCTATTGATTTATGTGGGGTTTTTTGGGGGGTTTCCCCCCCCCCCCCCCCCCCCCTTTTTTTTTTGACCCTGACAGTCTGTCCCAGGACTCTTCATTTTTAAAATAAGTATTATGATATGTCAAATTATAGCATTTTAAATACTCTGTCATTTATTGTTACTAGGCCATAGTCTTATTTAGTATATATCTTATATCCAGCTTTCACACTCAATTCAATTTCATTACATTATAAGTCCCGCCTCTCTCTCTCTCTCTCTCTCTCTCTCTCTCTCTCTCATAAAAAAGCAACATATGAATGAGATGAAGATCGATGTATTTGGATGATGATGATGATGATGTGTTTGGATGAAATATGATGATGATGCATGTGTTTTGATGATGATGATGATAATGCAGGGATCACTTTGGGCAGAGATTTGGGGATTTTTACCCATGTTTTTCAGAAAAATCTCATTAAAAATTCAAAATTGTACCTCTTTATACAGACAAATCTCATAGGAATTTTGCTAATCTCATAAAATCTCCCATAGGTTTTAAGAGCCAGAGTTATCCCTGTAATGCTTGTATTTGGATGAAATACGATGATGATGTGTTTGGACAATGATGATGATTATGATGAAGTGTTTGGATAATGATGATGATGATGATGATGTGTCCGGATGAAAGATGATGATGATGATGATGTATTCGGATAATGATGATGTTGTGTTTTTTGGATGATGATGATGTATTTGGATATTGATGATGATGTGTTTTTTGGATAATGATGATGTGTCCGGATGACATGATGATGATGATGATGATGATGATGTGTTTGCTGGATGATGATGATGATAATGTTGTATTTGGATAATGATGATGATGTGTTTTTTGGATAATGATGATGTGTCCGGATGACATGATGATGATGATGATGATGTGTTTGCTGGATGATGATGATGATAATGTTGTATTTGGATAATGATGATGATGTGTCCGGATGACATGATGATGATGATGATGATGTGTTTGCTGGATGATGATGATGATAATGTTGTATTTGGATAATGATGATGATGTGTTTTTTGGATAATGATGATGTGTCCGGATGACATGATGATGATGATGTGTTTGCTGGATGATGATGATGATGATGATGTGCCCGGATGACATGATAATGATGATGATGATGTGTCCGGATGACATGATGATGATGTGTTTGCTGGATGATGATGATGATGATGAACGGAAGGGAATTTGAATGAATTATTTTATTATGTACATCATATGTTGTTGATGAAAATGCTTTAAAAATAAAAAAAAAAAAAAAAAATGATTAAAAAAGCATCAAATAAACTAGCCATATTGAGACGTTTCAGATTTAGAATAGATAGGAATTCACTTCAAACCTTGTACTTCTCCTTTATCAGGCCCATACTAGAATATGGGGATATCGTCTGGGATAATCTTACTATTCAACAGTCACAATCTCTAGAAAATATTCAACTGGAAGCTGCAATAATTATAACAGGTGGGACCAAACTTACAAGCCATGCTAAATTATATGAAGAAACTGGGTGGGACACTCTACAATATCGCCATAAAGTGAAGAAAATTGTTCAGGTACACAAAATGATTTTTGACCTCACTCCCCCATACCTTTCTAATTTACTCCCTCAACGCAGAATGGACGTTCATCAATATAACACACGCGATGATGATAACTTAAATAATGTATTCTGTAAAACGAACTTCTATAAAAAATCTTTTCTCCCTTCTTCTATTGACCTGTGGAACTCGCTACCCCCAGATATTAAAAATAGTCCCTTCTTTAGTAACCTGAAAAAATACCTACACAGACACTCACCGACAGTCCCTCCTTATTATAGTTATGGGAAACGTTCTGATCAGGTTCATCATGCTAGATTGAGGATGAATTGCAGCTTTCTAAATGCCCATCTATTTAGTCGTAATCTTATCGACAGCCCTGTATGTTCATGTAGACAAGCGCATGAAACCACTGAACACTTTCTATTGTCTTGTCCAAACTATACCATTGTAAGAAACGAATGTTTTGTAGATCTACCAATAGACTACACTTTTGATATGCTCCTATACGGAGATCCAAATCTATCGATGGTGTCATCCTGTTTCTCCCAAAACTGAAAAATATATATCCTGTTTCTCCCAAAAACTTGTGTAAACAATATAGGGGGAGTGTTGTTTTAACAGTTAAGTTAACTGCTACCTGTACAGGTAAATCAACGTTCCTGTTACCTGTACAGGTAAATTAAGGTGTCTATTACTGAATTTATCAGTTGACAAATAAATAAAATAAAAGATTTATCCATATATTCACAGATGGTTTGAATTTAAAAATAAAACGTGTAATTTAATAAGAAATAAATAGATAAAAATAAAAAGTTATTTATGTATACATGTTTATTTATGATAAATTTATAATAGTGATTATAATTGACTTCTTTTAGATTTATCCATATATTCATAGATGGTTTGGATTTTAAAATAAACTTGGAATTTAATAAGAAATAAATAAATGAAAAATTATGTATGTAATTTATAATAAATTTATTGAAGTGATTATAAATGACTTCTTTTAGATTTATCCATATATTCATAATGTCTAGGCCTACTACGTGAGTGTGATTGCAGAATAGGCATTCTTGACTTCGTTTGCTTTTCCTGTGTACTGTAATATACGGCGCATGGTACTCTCACGTTCAAAATAATAAATAATTTATGATTATAAATCATCGTTCATCGACGAAACTCTTCAAATAATCGTAAATTAGACGAAACTCTTCAACGAGCCGAAGCGTTTTCCGGACAAAATGCATGCGGAGATGACTCCAAAAAGTGCACCCGACGACAGACGATTATATACAAATGTAATCGCATGCCCTTTCAACCCCGTATGTAAATGAATAATCTGGACAGGCTGAGGGAGCAGTTTGAAAATGGCGTTCTGAGCGAGGAATTCGGCGATGTTTTCACGGATTATTGTGTTTTGGATGTAACAATTCGTATTGAGTGACACGGTAGGTTAAAGATGAATGTTTCCTATTGACGGCGGCATATAGTGTGCACCGTGTCAGTTTGAATAAATGTGTTTTTTAGTCGATTGAAGTGAGATGGGGTGCCGTTTCGCTCGTGACGGAGTTTCCGGCCTTCTGTTTTACACGGTACACATACCACTGATATAATTTTTTTTTTAATTTTCATTTTCTATGCAAGCGACTGTGACTTTGAAGAGGTAAACATAATAAATAGGTGTAAATATTTTCAAGGAATAATTGAAAAAAATCACTTACACATTATATAATACATGTGTTAACAAATTTAAAACAATGCAAACCTTACCTTTAATTGGTTTATAAAGAGAAGGAATACATTCCTTTGTTATAGGTTATTACATTTCCAACCAATTCCAGTAGTAAAATATCCCTTCAACGCACAATAGTAAACACACGTGCATATCTGACATGTAATATTACGTGCGAGTATATGACATTCGTAACACCTCGCTCAGGCTTCAGAAAAGACGCAATCGGAACCCCTCGTCATTTTCTCCGAAACTAGACTCGGACCAAAGTAGTAACCATTTTGGACTACTTTCAATCACATGACACAAAAAATGGCGGCGCCCATGTTTCATTAAACGGCGAGATTCAGCGATCATCATAAATCGACATGATGTGAAAAAGGTAGTTAATGGGATGTCAAAAGTTTTCCACATCACGATTGTAGTATTTCGTTACATTTCTCATGTTTCGATCATTAGGAAGTCGCTGATTTACCTCCAAGTAAATATTTGTCTAACAGTCTCAAATGGTAATGTTTTGTTTTGTCAGCGAGTGTTCGAGTGTCAAGTAGGGTATTTCTGTTACTCAATACATATTAGTTCTCTAATTTTCTTAAATGATTTAGACAGATCTCACCCTTGATTCTTTTATCTTTTAAGATATATATATATATATATATTTTTGTCATGACAGGTCTGATATAATATATATGTGCATCAATATATACAATGTATACATTTGTATATGCAAAGATATCTATAAACAACATCATTCCTGCCATCTCATTATGACAGCCACATTTTTATCAATTGCAAGATTTGCAGAACATCATGATCACTTTCAAATATGATATTTTTGTAGATATATTTATATATATATGTAAAAACATTGAAATTTAAGACTCGATCATAATTTGGAGCTATACCTGAATGTTATACATGTAATTACGATATTTTAAGTACAATTGTATTTCTTATTGATATACATCCAAATTATCACTAGCATATAAACTATAAAGACTTCTACAATATCTGAATTACATGTTTGCAGGAATGTTTATGTTATAAATGCATATAAATTATAATATGAAATCTAGACAAAAGTAAAATACAGAAAACTTGTAAACACGGCCGAGATAAGTTTTCATGAAAGATGTGTTCTCCTTTCTCTAACTTGAAAATCATAAAAAAAGAAGTGACAGCAGATATAGGTCTAGTCTGATTCATATTACACCAGACCCAGAATATCTGTACTGTTCCTCCACAGCTGGATTATAGTCTGATTTATATTACACCAGACACAGAATATCTGTACTGTTCTCCCACAGCTGGATTATGCACTCATACATTATATACAGGGTAATGATCATACCTGCACTTTGATAAAGTCTATTTTTTTTTCAATATAAACAAATCTTTGCCAATATTATATATACTTATGTATATACTATTATATTATTTTCATCAGCATTATACAGAACACAACCATGTGTCATCCACAAAGGTAAATGAACCAGGATGTTTTCTTTAGGAAAGTGGTTAACATGGATTTTTTTTTTCAAAAAAGCAAATAAAATTCCTATTAGAACATTATTTCAAATAATACAAAACCCGTTAAAGAATGGTGAAATAAAATATGTTTATGTTTATTAGGTATAAAGATACATAGTTAACCCTGAAGCATATCAATTTGGTATGATTCTATTAATATATTATGATAGAGGATAAAGTTTACTAATGATAAAATCATTATCCGGTTCTCCAACTTTTCTTCTATCATGTATGTCTCCACATATATGTCTCCAGAAATGTGTTTTTTCTTATCTTGTTGTGTTTCTTTTTGTTTAAAGTTCAGGGATTTGATTTTTCTATATGATTACATCCATATACACTGTACATACCAGAAAAAATAATGATGTGATGGAAAATTGCCTCCTAGGCCGGTGAAGGAAAGCTTGGAATAGCCCTTTATGAAAACCTGAACACTGACAAGTCAGCTTTTGTTGCTTCATGCTACAGCTAAAACAAAATGTGTACCAGTGTAAAAAAAACACCAGCTAAAAGTGACTTGACATTTTAACAGTGACATTGACTGTTGACACAGTGATAATTATCTCTGGTCAGCTGAACCAAGACTGAATTTTGTTAAAAAAATAAACTTAAATCATTCATTAAAACCTGGAGTAGAAGGTCATTAACTGTTGTTGACAGATATCATATGTAATTAAATCACTGATGATATCACAGTTCAATCACCTTTTTATTTCACTCCACAATCCAAGCGAAATATATTCTGAAGAAGTTGAATTCTAGTCTTATTTACTTTTTAATTAAAATGAAATTGAATTAGAAGATTGTTTCAATCTACACTTACTGTACTTAAAGATTTCTGTTAATTATTCACCTATAAATAGGATTGATAATGAAATTATCATTATTATTGAGCAGTATCTATACCGAATGAGGTGTTTTCACAACTCAATACCTATAAACTCTTTAATCAACACAAAAAAGGACATTTATTATAAAGTTCAACAATCTATTGCTTCTGGTAGGAGTGACTGTTAAGGAAAAGTTTGAAGTACAATGGAGTAAATGGTAAAAAAAGTTACAGTAGTTAATTCATAAGTTGGGTATTTGGTTTGAATTGCCAAGTATGATTAAACTATTACTATTACAACTATTATTGATATCATTTTTACACTTCACAAGAAGCACCCTTTTGTACTTACTCCCAGCCCTTGACAAAGCCAAACATACTAGTATTTATTTGTCTTTTTTTCCACTATCTATCCTAACTTCTTCTCTCTTTCACACTTTCCTGTCCATCTTGACAATAAAGTGAAATATTTATCATAATTAATAAATTAGGAATACCATTTTGATATAAAATAGGCAATTCATTATTGATGATGAGGGTGAGGATGTAACAATCGGGTATCTAACAGTATATATCAGGATAGTACATTCACATGATGATGATGATGATGATGAGATTGTTGGTTGTACATTTGAGAGTGAGATGATACATTATAATTTGACAACAGTTGTGTTGATATATCTTGTACATGAAAATGAAAAAAAAAGAATAAATTACACTTGTATATACATGTACAAGTAATAAATCTCTGGTCAGCTGATGTCTTATTCAATTAAAAACTTTGCTTGATAAATTAAATGGCATGTCACTTTCATCCATTAGAATACATGTACTGCAAGTGCATTTGTTCCTAAGTTGAACTTAGGTTGGTTTGTTTGCTAGTTTCATCACCACACATATGGTTCAGTCATGCAGGATCATTTTGAGGCTGGGTCTCCTTGTAGTAGTGGGTGACTACCTCACTGAATAACACACAGGAGACCCTGAACATATGCTTGGATAGATGTCAATTGATGTCTCATAATCAATTAAAGTGTCATATTCCAGAAAACTGTGAGAACAATCACACTGGTAACCCCAAACTTTTCAATTTCCTCGTGCCAGTGTTAATTTTTAAACATAATTGAGGATTTAAATGTTGCACGAGTGAATGAAGTGCATGTGTGGTATTATTAGTAAGTGAACGTGAGGAAATTAAGTGCAAGGTATTAATGTTAAAGGAAAGGAATTTATTTTTATCCATCTTTTCGTGTTCCACCAGAGTTATCGCCCCTCACTACACCCAAGCATATTGACTAATGAGTGAAAAGTACAAATTAGATCCAAGCTATTATTGTTGAATCTCTTAGATAACCTCACAATCTTCAAAGTAAATGGTTCAACTGACCAATCACAACAGTTGTTAATTGCCAACAGATTTCATATCAAGCTCTACAGAAACATACAAGTGCCATGAACAAATCAAACATAAAAACTGCCAGGAAAAAACTGAGAATTGACAATACACCATAGAAATTGTAATTAACTCAATTTCAATTTTTTTATTGACCGTAGGCCTTGTGGCCCATAAGTACATAATACAAATACACAATACATGAAAATGACAATGAAACAGCAATGCAATACATTGTGGAGAACGGGTTACATATGTAAAGATCGAATCTTATTTGCTTTGAATATGAATTTACCCAGGTTACATAATTCTTTGGTATTATTGACACTTAATAACTGTATTAATTTAAACATTGATGGCTTTTGCCAGTAGTACTTTTCAGAAAGAATATACCATTACATGATAAAACACCACTGAAATTATACACAAGTGCATGGGTTCGGGAAAATTTCTGTAATATTATTTTTAAAACATCCACTTCACTAAAAGGTATTTTTTTTATAAAGTTATATACGTATATAGGTTTCAGAATCAAAGTTGCTACCTGTGAATTAATGTAAAATTTAAAATCATATATAAAATGCATTTCAAATACGGTATTTGATGACTCAATGATGTAATGTCTAATGTTTAAGATTTTATTTTATTCTTATGATAATCATACTCATGACACTTATTTTTTTGACTCAAGCATCTACCCGAATTAAATCAGTCTAGCTATTATTAATGTGTATTCTGGGTGAGTTAACTAACATTTATGACATTTGGCAGACAATAGGACTTTTTTGGGATAATTTTGTTGATATAAGGAATGCATCGCTGTCGGTAAAAAAATAATGGATCTAATAAAAACAATAACCTGGCTGTAGATGTTACATGTACCGGTACACACACAGTAGTTCTGTAATCTTTACAAATACGGTTGGATCATAAATATAACACAAAACTAAAATGAAAAACATGTCAATAACATTTATATAACGCTAACTCTTCACATATACAGTGAAATACTTAAAAACCGCATGGAATAGACTGGGTGCAGCCATGTTGTTTACCCTATCGACAGCTATATAGTTCGCGGTAATTTGGTCATCGTCCGGCGAATCACATGGACCATCATTTTCATGTGTATTCATACACTTACCTCCGAGCCTACGTTCGCAGACGGAGGCGAAGTGTTCCGATTGAGAAAAGACGTTCACGGAGGCGAGGTGTTCCGATTGAAATCAACATGTCCACGTGAAATTGCAAACACGTCTACACCATTCTTGAGCGTAGAAGTGTTTGCAATAACTACACCATATAGTGATGTCTTTTGTGTATATCCATTGAATATTTAGCGTTACGGGTCCCGTGTACTTATTAAATTGTTGATATCGATACAGTATAAATGAGTTTAAAAACATCAAACTTACCGCGAGCTGCCACCTTCGTCCGCCATTATCTGGGGTACTGGTCACGTGTTCCCCCCCCCCCCCCCCCCCCCCCCCCCCCCCACTGAATGTGTGTAATGCAAATTGCTGTATTATAGTTGTTTTGTCTTTTATTTTATTTTGTGCATACTTTGGGATGTTAGCTGATAGGTAATGACCATCTTCACACCACTGTCACGTTCTCAGGTGAGTGCATTCTTTATTTTCAGAAGAGGGTCGTCGGGTCACGGATGTTTACGATACTCAGTGTATGTAGTTGCACGTCATGCGTTCAATGTTAGAATGGGAACCGGTTGTTGATTGATTGATTGATTGATGGGGCTTAACGTCCTTGTTCCGGTTATAACCGAGCCTATGACACTTAGGGGAAAGGGGTGGGTCGGGGCACTAAATAGGGAGCAATTTCGCATTTGCTCATCGCCAAATGATCTAATATGAGAGGGACAGACGATTATCTCTATGAAAAAAAAATAAATAAAAAATTTTGGACTGTCACTGAATTGCCTTAATGCCCTACATTATCCTAATCTAGACCCTATATGAACCTATACTCTGTGGCGGCTAGCAATTAGCCTACTCTTGTTCGAATACCAGCAGAGGATCTTTAACGTACACGGCGTGACTCACCGGACCCCGGATTAACGTCCCTTCCGTGGGAACCGGTTTGACGGGTATCGCGCTTAAATTATAGGCACTGGTGCCCAATCTCGTATCGTCTGCCACGTACTTCCTTGGAAACGGTGACTGGAAGATATCAATTTATCACATTGAACATCTCCAAACTATTTCAAACATGATATGTTTTTTTTTAATATTTCATCTCAACTCTTACGTGTTCCCATGGAGGTGGGTCCCAGGTTTTTCTTATTTGTTCCCTTGCCTAGTGAATGTTTCCGATGGTGTATTTTGAGACAACCTGAAATAAATTTGTAGTCGTGAAGAGGGTTATCTCTAATCCAACTGATTGGCTCGTTTGGTCAAAAAGGTAATAAGATAATTGGAATTGGAATCTCCCACTTTTTTGAGAACAAAGAACTCACGTGTATCTGAAGTTCTGACTATAGTAGAAATCTTTATGGCATAAAGACAAGGTGAGTCAAGGTCTGTATTTTATATTTACATGTATATGAATACGTAACCAATGCCTGTCAGGCTTTATCTATCAGTGAGATGTTTGTCTATGTGACCTGTTACCCGGTGGTTATGATCTGGAGTCAAGTAAGTACTAATGACGTGACTACTTATTACATTTACCTGTTCAATACAAGAAATAAATTATCAACTTGATAAAGAATTATATATACCATCAATGCTTGTTGCTTTCTTTCCGTCCTGTCGAAGTTCAGTTTTTTTATCTGTCCGGATCCAAATGAATAAAAGCGAAGGAAAGATATGGTTTTTTTTTTTTTTTTTTTTTAATTTGTTGCATCTTTGCAAAATACTTTGGTATTAAATCAAACATACACTCATGGTCAGGAAACAGAATGCCGTTTTTTTTAATGTAAAACTTATACATTTATAATTATTACATGTAACATCTGGAAAAAAAAAAAAAAAATGATATCGCATTCAAAGTGATTCCGTCTTGTTGTCAAGTATATATAATGCCATTGGAATATAAAGTCGAATATGACGGAACCGATTCCTACGCTTTTCCACGCATAGACATATTTTTCTTCTATTTTCTCGTTTTATATATGAATAGAAAGTTGGTTACCCATTTTCATATATATATACTTTAACATTTATATTTCACACTTAAGACAAGATATGAAGATATGTTTCACTCCTTCTTAACAAAATATCGATATTTTATGATTACATGCAGCTTAATGTATAGCATGGCAATGTTATAAATATATGTTGTATAATGAAGTTATTACTATTTGTGCCAATGACTTGCATGAAATCTAAACTCAATATTTTGGCTGCATCCTTTGTTGATGTCACAATCAATCGTCAATGATATCAAGTGTAATTGAACGTTAGGTTGTTTTCATAGTTCATTATCAATAATAGCTGCGCGTGCACGAGTTTCTCATAATTTGCAGTTCAATTTTAATAGGCCTACAGTGACAAAACAAACAAACAAACAAACTCATATGTGTCAAAAAAAATAATGAGTGAGTGTGCGAGAATGTGTGTGTACCTTTTACATCTATAGATAAACTATGGCAATTAGGCCAAGTTGTCATTTATGCACCGAGCAACGTTGATCCAGGGATAACCCAAATTATATAAGATATCTTTTATAATTATATAAGATGTCTTATAAACTTTAAATAAGATATCTTATATATCTCACAAACATATAAGATATCTCATAAACATATACATGTATATCTTATATAATATATAATTGTCAACTAGTAATAACGACAGTACAGACAAGGTAATTGTCATATTTTCGAGGCAATATGCCCATTTATCAAGACAAATATTTATGCGAATTATAAACGATCGCATATGCCTAAACATAAAACCTGGAACAGTTACACAGATATTGTGGGTATATCGTTATGTTGTAAAAACGATCCCATCGGCCGATAATTAATTCGCCGAGGGCCTATTATAATTAATTAGAAAACATCTTAGGTGGTGTACAGATGGTAAAAGTAAACTCATAAATAAATAGATAATATAATATAGGCCCTACATGTAACTACACTGTATAAAGGTTAACATCCCGATATAGTTTGGTAAAATACTGGATCAACATTGCTCCGCGAATAAATGACAACTTGGCTTGCCATAATAAACGATCATACGATTAGAATTAAAGAGTGTTTATCAACTTTCTTCATTTCATTACATCAACCTAACGTCACGAATCGTCCGAAATGTAATTTCAATTTTTGCGCCTCAAGTTGTTTCCCCTGTAGATAAACAGCACAAACTGATGACGTCACAAAATATGTACACACACATGGCGCACCTGGAAGTTCACTTACTGTGTATTCGATAGAAAAATATCCGGTAAGATAGGTATACGGTTATATTGACCGTAATCACCTGGTGAGATGAATGCACTAAACATTTATCTAACGACATGCCGCTATGTCATGCAGGCTGATTTGGCCGATCGCGAGACTTGGAGCGATTTGTATCGATATTTACCGTTTCTCCGCCAGGCCTTGTCGTGTTGTGTATGTCGGAACCTGATCGTGAGACCAATGGGACCTATACAGAATGTCTGTCAACACTTTGTCTGCTTCGCATGTAAAGGTGGCAAAATGAAGCTGAAACCTCAGTGTAGTTGGTGTAAACATCATGACGAATTTCAAGAGAATACTCAGCTTCGAATAGCAGTGATTTGTTTTAAGAAGCTCTGTGAATACATAGCCGACTCACCCATTGGCACTGATCTGCTCGTTCAGACACCTAACGGGGAAACAAACAGTCTCAGCACTATAATACAGGACGCTTTGGACTTTGAGGACGATTTTAAACTGTCCTCATCATTACCATTGCCACCAGGTTTTGACTTGAATAACAAACATAAATATTCACCCAGACAGACGTCAAAATCGAAATCACCTCCAAAATGTGTCAAACGTTCAGAAAAGAGTCACAAATCATCTTCTGAGAAAAAAGACTCGTCTGATTTAACATGTAGCAGCATTAAAGACAAATCAATGTTATGTGAAATTCCAAAGAGTTTAATAGAACCCGAAGTGCAGTGCTGTAGTACACTAGTAGAAAATGACTTGGAACCACAATTGAATTCTTCATCACAGAGTGATGAATCCATCGAGGTTGATGTAACTGATACAGATACCAGTATTGATTCTAAATCTGAAAATCCACTTAAGCGAAAGCGTGACAGCGATCATGGCAACAGATCTGTTTTGTATGAAAGCACTATCCTCACCTCTGGAACACCAGGATCAAGGACGGATAACTCTCAGCTGCCAGAGCCTAACACAAACATACTTACTCTAGGTACAGGCAGTGAGCAAAAGGATTTGAAAACATGTAAATGTGGCCGAGGTGGAACAAACAGTCGTCTCACCTGTCTCGGTCAGCGTTGTCCCTGCTATATCAACAAGCTACCCTGTATAGGCTGCAAATGTAAGGGATGCCGCAACCCTCGCATGATCGAACATGACAGACTTAAAATGGTCAAAACAGACAATTCTTCACAGATGGATTCTATTGTTAACAGTGAAAATTTGTTTGTTGATGTTTAGAATTTTATATTGTATTCATACGTATTTAATAATGTCGCCATTTTGTAAAATCATACATGCATAGTGCTCTTATTTTTAGCCCACCATCATCAGATGGCGGGCTATTCAAATCGCCTCGCGTCCCTTGTCCGTTCGTTCCTCCGTCCATAAACAATTCTTGTTATCGCTATTTCTGAGAAAGTACTGAAGGGATCTTTCTCAAATTTCATCTGAATGTTCCCCTTGGTCCATAGTTTTGCATATTTTATCTTGGGACCAATCGGAAAACAAAATGGCCAACAGGCAGCCATCTTGGATTTTGACAATTGAAGTTTGTTATCGCTATTTCTCAGAAAGTACTGATGGGATCTTTCTCAAATTTCATATGTAGGTTCCTCTTGGTCTGTAGTTATGCATATTACATTTTGGGACCGATCAGAAAACAACATGGCCGACAGGCAGCCATCTTGGATTTTGACAATTGAAGTTTGTTATCGCTATATCTCGCAAAGTACTGATGGGATCTTTCTCAAATTTCATATGTATGTTTCCCTTGGTCTATAGTTATGCATATTGCATCTTGGGACCAATCGGAAAACAACACGGCCAACAGGCAGCCATCTTGGATTTTGACTATTGAAGTTTGTTATCGCTATTTTTCAGAAAGTAATGAAGGGATCTTTCTTAAATTTAACATGTAGATTATCCCTGGTCCGTAGTTATGCATATTGCATTTTAGGACCAATTGGAAAACAACATGGCCGACAGGCAGCCATCTTGGATTTTGACAGTTGAAGTTTGCTATCGCTATATCTCAGAAAGTACTGATGGGATCTTTCTCAAATTTCATATGCAGGTTATCCTTGGTCTGCAGTTATGCATATTGCATTTTAGGACCAATCGGAAAACAACATGGCCGGCAGGCAGCCATCTTGGATTTTGACAATTAAAGATTGTTATCGCTATTTCTCAGAAAGTACTGATGGGATCTTTCTCAAATTTCATATATAGGTTCCCCTTGGTCCATAGTTATGCATATTTCATCTTGGGACTGATCGGAAAACAACATGGCCGACAGGCAGCCATCTTGGATGTTGACAATTGAAGTTTGTTATCGCTATTTCTCAGAAAGTACTGAAGGGATCTTTCTTAAATTTAACATGTAGATTATCCCTGGTCCGTAGTTATGCATATTGCATTTTAGGACCAATTGGAAAACAACATGGCCGACAGGCAGCCATCTTGGATTTTGACAGTTGAAGTTTGCTATCGCTATATCTCAGAAAGTACTGATGGGATCTTTCTCAAATTTCATATGCAGGTTATCCTTGGTCTGCAGTTATGCATATTGCATTTAAGGACCAATCGGAAAACAACATGGCCGACAGGCAGCCATCTTGGATTTTGACAATTAAAGATTGTTATCGCTATTTCTCAGAAAGTACTGATGGGATCTTTCTCAAATTTCATATATAGGTTCCCCTTGGTCAATAGGTATGCATATTTCATCTTGGGAATGATCGGAAAACAACATGGCCGACAGGCAGCCATCTTGGATGTTGACAATTGAAGTTTGTTATCGCTATTTCTCAGAAAGTACTGAAGGGATCTTTCTAAAATTTCATATGTAGGTTCTCCTTAATCTGTAGTTATGCACATTGCATTTTGGGACTGATCGGAAAACAACATGGCCGACAGGCAGCCATCTTGGATTTTGACAATTGAAGTTTGTTTTCGCTATTTTACAGGAGGTACTGAAGTTCTATATGTACATTCCCCTTGGTCTGTCATATTGCATTTTGAGGCCAATCTGAAAACAACATGGTCGACAGACAGCCATTATTGCTAAATCTCAAATTTCATATATAAGTTCCCCTTGTTTGAAAAGTACTGCCGGGACGTTTCTCAATTTACACAGATTAGTAAGAAAGAGGAAGGGAAAATAGAGAGAAGATCAATCTGACATTGAACCTATAAAGATCATTAAATGGTGGGCGCCAAGATCTCTCTGGGATCTCTTGTTCTTTCATAAATCCTTACTGATATTATATTCAATTTTCACACTGCTACTTTCTCCAATTTCTTTTGATTTCTAGATTATTCAAACATACACTAATAAGCTCTGTGATTTCTGAGAGTGACTGAACAATATTACTAAAGATGCCAGTATATTTCAAAATTCATAGTAATATGGGCTCAGGTATAGTGAAAAAGCAGATGGTTTTAGGTAGGTTTATAGGTGTACTATTTCTTTTACAATAGCTTATCTTACTTTCCGTGGCTGTTATAAATTGACATGCATGATCTGAATCATACATTTTTATGTGTATTTGAAATTCTGTAAAAGTAATATTATCAATCACTGCACTGTCACTTGTAGTGTGATAGTGAGGGTGACAGATCTAGTGTATCAGTTCCCATGTATCACTTTTCGCTGATCAATAGTACCTAGAAGAATACCTTGATGGATTGAAGATTCTACACCTTGTTCACCTTTCTTTGTTGGACAATGTTATCCAGAACAAACATTGCACAATGTCTGTTCAGCCGTATAGTAACAGTATATAATAAGACTCAAAAATCGTCTGGACATTCTGATAATGTGAATTACAAAATTGGTGTTTCTTTTGAACCTCTAAGTCATGTTTGTCTCATGATTTTATTTACATTATTCTATTATTTTTTGTTCTGTCGTAACTAAAGGCCAGTGTTGTTGGCAATTCCCTCCCTAATGGGTGAGTGTTTTTGGCAGTTCCCTCCCTAAAGGGCAAGTGTTGTTGGCAGTTCCCTCCCTAAAGGGCGAGTGTTGTTGGCAGCTCCCTCCCTAAAGGGTGAGTGTTTTTGGCAGTTCCCTCCCTAAAGGGCGAGTGTTGTTGGCAGTTCCCTCCCTAAAGGGCGAGTGTTGTTGGCAGCTCCCTCCCTAAAGGGCGAGTGTTGTTGGCAGTTCCCTCCCTAAAGGGAGAGTGTTGTTGGCAGTTCCCTCCCTAAAGGGCGAGTGTTGTTGGCAGCTCCCTCCCTAAAGGGCGAGTGTTGTTGGCAGCTCCCTCCCTAAAGGGCGAGTGTTGTTGGCAGTTCCCTCCCTAAAGGGCGAGTGTTGTTGGCAATTCCCTCCCTAATGGGTGAGTGTTTTTGGCAGTTCCCTTCCTAAAGGGCGAGTGTTGTTGGCAGTTCCCTCCCTAAAGGACGAGTGTTGTTGGCAGCTCCCTACTGAAAGGGCGTGTGTTGTTGGCAGCTCCCTCCTGAAAGGGAGTGTGTTGTTGGCTGTTCCCTCCCTTAAGGGTCATTGCTGTTGGAATTACTCTCCCCCCTCCCTGAATGATCAGCATTGTTGTCGGTACCCTCCCTTAATAGTCAATGTTGTTGGAAGTACCCTCCCTTAAGGGTCATTGCTGTTATAATTTCCCTCCCCCTCCCTGAATGACCAGTGTTGTTGTCAGTACCCTCCCTGAATGACCAGTGTTGTTGTCAGTACCCTCCCTTAATGGTCAATGTTGTTCGCAGTACCATCTCTAAAGAGAGTTAGAGTGAAGCCTGAATTTTGTTTTATTCCAATGATCAGCTTTAGCATTCCCTGTTCATTTCACCATTTTGTTATGTTATTTTCTCATTTTACCACTCATACCAAATAAAAGGGAGAACAGCATTAATTTGTGTGACTTTCCGATGGATATGAAATGATATTCAGTTATTCACTAATTGTGTAAAAGTATATATGATGAAAAAAGACTGATGATATGGATAAAATCTGTTGCTATGAAAATATCCATATTTTTATTTCAATGCTGTTTTTATTTACCCTTCACCGTATACATATTCAACAGCTGAAATAGAATATGTATGCTGGAAACAGATCTGGAGGGTCCACTTTCCTAGTGAAATAGTCGTTATAGCTAGCTGTACTGTTAAATGATAATTCAGACTTAATTGAATCATTGCTCTTACATACGGTAGTCTAAATTCTCCAACCTCCCCGCCCTCCACACACACATCATAATTCTGACAGCTAATTTGATGAATAAAACAAAGAGTAATTGGTTTTCATGGTTCTGGATTTAAAAAAAAAATTGATTCATTTTTTAATTAAGGGTTTTACATTGCCAAGAAAGAGTAATTTTAATTGATTGAAAAGAATAGGCTGTTGTAAATTTTACACAAAATCAGACGGTACACACTTTACGTGATAAGCATGTGTACCCACCACAAAAAAAGTTAATATGTTCTCCACCATGATTTTGTATGTAACATTAGATGTTCTTTGGAATTGTTATTAGGAGGTATGTTGTTATTTATTTGTTGGTCTTAATTAGATATAGTATACCATGGGTATCATTTTATGTATTTTGGTGAGAAGCGATCGGCGATGTAGGATATAAATTTTTAAAATCTTCACATGATATAAAATATGTAAGTTTACATTAAATATTCAGTGAACAGACAACACAATTGAAATATGTTTTTTGGTTTGACAGTCATAGGTAGAGTGATACTCTTTTACTCATGGAGTACAAATGGCATACATATATTTTAATCCATTGCCTTCTTACTGATACATTATGGATTTGTGTTTTTGGTTTGTATGTACAAAAAGAAACTTATTTTGACAAATATATAATTAGCTGTCAACTGTCCAGAATAAATGTTATGGAATTAGATACTGTTATCAAAATAAAAACATAAAATTGAGCAAATCAAACTGAACATGTATAGGTATATATGCCAAATCAAATATACATGTATAAATATCTTTGCTACAATTTTTATATGAGTCGGTAAGCATGAGCAAATAGTTTTCTTGAATATTTGAAAAGTAACAGACCTAGATTTGACAGTTAAAGGTCTGTCTCAGAGACTTGTGATGAATACTTTTTTGTTAGATTATTAAGATATGAGCATTTGAATGTTTACAACAGTGTGGTGTTGAATTTTTATGTAAGTTTGGTTTTCTCATATATTTAAGTTTTGTTTCACAACTTTGAAAGTGATATGATTTTATAAGTACAAGCTATATAGTGATTACTATTGTTTACATTGTTTTCAAAATGTTTTGTTTAATTTTTTTTCTGTTTTAAGTATATATTGTTGTTTGGAAAAAAGTGATGTTCAATGTTCTACATGTTTTTGTTAGAATGCTCTGGATACTGCCAGCTAGATGCATATGGCTTGTGTTCAAATGTTTCTGTTTTGAAAACAAAAATTCAATTTTATTAAACTATTTTTATAAATACAATAGAGATACATGTATGTTAATTTGATCAAAGTTTTAAACAGTGTCTACAATGTACATTGCAGTTTATAATTTATATATAAAAACCTTATATGTAATTATCCTATAATTTCACGATATTGAAAAAACAGAAAAGCAAGCACCTATTGTTCTATTTACTACAAGTGAAATCCTATAGTTTTCCCATGTTAATCGTGTACTAAACATTCAGTATGTAAACATAGTAAGAATATTGTTATGTACAACTTACAATAAAATACAAATTTTATTTTGCTACCCTGTTCACTGATACAGTTATACTTAAAAACTTGTTACAGCTAGGTACATCTAATACATGTATATTCACACGATTTTATAGTAATTTCTAACATTTTATTATGTTTAATTCTACTTTTTACCTCAACTGCTTCAAATTAAAGGATGCTGATAAGCATCTATCATATAGTGGTGTCCTCTCTGTCAGATGTCTGTTTGCCGTCCATTGGTCAAATTATTGTAGGTAATATTGTATTAATGTTGTAAAAGTTGTATTCCTCCAATATCCTGATCAAGAAAGATTAGTGAGGAAAAAAATTATGTTTCGATATGGCTTCTTACGGAACAAGATTTATTTTCGAGAAAAAAGAAAGATTTTTTTTAAATAACGCATTTTACTCAAACGTTTTGACCTATTGATCCATATTTTATCATACTAGTTCATCTTTTAACTCGGAGACAACCTATTTGACCTCCTGACCTAGGCATAACATAGATGACCTGGCACAGATGTAAAACTAGTTGACCTACTTAACAAGATGTAAATCTAGGTGACCTACTGACCCATATATAACCTAAATGGCATGAACCAGATGTAACACTAGTTGGCCTACTTAACTAGATGTAAATCTTGCTGACCTACTGACCCAGATACGATATTATTGACCTACTAATCTAGATTCTAGCTTACCTACTCACCCAGTTATAAATGGAAGCATAAGTGCAGTTATAACTTAGTTGACCAACTGACACAAAAAATATCGGTGACTTACTGACCCAGTGTAACTCTACATAACCTAATGACCCAGATGTAACCCTAATTGACCTGACTCTGGTGTAACACAAGTTGACCTACTGACCGAGATGTAACCCTAGTTTACCTACTGACCGAGATGTAACACAAGTTGACCTACTGACCGAGATGTAACACTAGTTTACCTGCTGACCCAGGTGTAACACTCGATGACCTACTGACCCAGATGCAACCATGTTGACCTGACTCAGATGTAACCCTTGTTGACCTACTGACCGAGATGTAACCCTAGTTGACCTACTGACCGAGATGTAACACAAGTTGACCTACTGACCGAGATGTAACACTAGTTTACCTGCTGACCCAGGTGTAACACTAGATGACCTACTGACCCAGATGGTAACACTAGTTTACCTACTGACCCAGATGTAACCCTAGTTGACCTACTGACCGAGATGTAACACAAGTTGACCTACTGACCCAGATGTAACACAAGTTTACCTACTGACCGAGATGTAACACAAGTTTACCTAATGACCCAGATGTAACACTAGTTTACCTACTGACCGAGATGTAACACTAGTTTACCTACTGACCGAGATGTAACACTAGTTTACCTAATGACCGAGATGTAACCCTTGTTGACCTACTGACCGATATGTAACCCTAGTTGACCTACTGACCGAGATGTAACACAAGTTGACCTACTGACCGAGATGTAACACAAGTTGACCTACTGACCGAGATGTAACACAAGTTGACCTACTGACCCAGATGTAACACTAGTTTACCTACTGACCCAAATGTAACACAAGTTTACCTACTGACTCAGGTGCAACACAAGTTGACTTACTGACCGAGATGTAACCCTAGTTGACCAACTGACCGAGATGTAACACTAGTTTACCTACTGACCGAGATGTAACACTAGTTTACCTACTGACCGAGATGTAACACTAGATGACCTACTGACCCAGATGTAACACTAGATGACCTACTGACCCAGATGTAACCCTAGTTGACCTGACTCGGGTGTAACATAAGTTGACCTACTGACCGAGATGTAACACTAGATGACCTACTGACCCAGATGTAACCCTAGTTGACCTACTGACCGAGACATAACACTAGTTCGCCTACTGACCGAGATGTAACCCTAGTTGACCTACTGACCGCGACATAACACTAGTTCGCCTACTGACCGAGATGTAACTTTATTTCACCTTCTGACCTAGCAGTTACCTTGCTGACGCACTGACAGTTTTAACACTAGCTGGCCTGGCGATCTGCATGTTATTAACCTACTGATCCACATAACTCCGTATACCTACTGACCAAGGGGCAATTATGTATTTTTTGCAGCCCCTAGTCTGTATTGCATTTTTTTTCATCTACTGACATACACAACCTACTGAATGCTGATTCAAATTCTGTACTACATGTGTATGATTATGCTGACCTCGACATATAGGAAGGTGCATGGTTTTCCTGCTCTAAACCTCATTCAATTTATCGATAGCCATTGGTGTCATCTTGATTTTAGTGATGTTCTTGGACTTCGATATACCTGTAGTTTTTATAGTTAATTTTATATATTTTCTATAGTTCGTTTGTTCACTGAAAAGAACTTCAAGAAGCAACATGATATACAAAAATGTATTCCATTGATTAAGTTAATTAAAAAAGAAACAGCCAGTAAGTAAGCGATTACAGAAAGAATATCTAAATATGAGTCATATTTTTACAATATTTCACCTGTCCTGTCATCAATGTCCTGTCTTGTGCTTTGTGTCATGCTGATGTAATGTATGTAGTATTTTATTCTCGACCCTCCTCGGCTGTCAACCTATCTCTATAACTGACCGGGTGAAACGAAGGGAAATAACTCTTGATAAATCAGAATGGTAGACATCGTCATGTTAGTGTTGGGTTCTTCTGTTCTACATGGATTTGTATGACATTGTACTACATTGTTTGTAGGAGCGAAAGGGATCAAACCTGTTAATTCAGAAAATAAAATCTGTGTATAATGTATAAAGTTTTTGGAGTTGTTGTATTTATCAGATGATGGACGGTTCTAATCGCTCTTTGACGTCTGCCTTCGATTCCCGTCATTAATAATCTCCAGTTATATCTCAGAGAGCGCTTTGAGGGTAGGTGTCAAATTTCCGTTTGCATGATTTCATTCGTCACTATTCACGAATGTTCAGTTTTAGTACCGGTCTTTGATTCCATACTTATCGATTTATTACCACTTTTCACCAAATTTATTTTCGCTTTTTGTAGAAAACACCAAAGTGATCTCTCTCAAAACGCTTACGGTAAATAAATATAATCTATGTTTCTGCTCTGCTGGTCTTGTCAGGTGGATGAGTTACTCGCTTTGGAAGGAACATTTAAAATACAGTAAAATGAATGTTTGTACATGTTTACAAATTATTCATTCACTTCTAAACGGATAAGCGAAGAAAGATCTATTCAACATTTACTTGTCATGTTCTATACCCAAACCAAAATGTAGATTACAAACTCTTTTACATAAGTCACATACCCATCCTTCAAATCATCATCTCGACGAGGAGTATTCCATTACATTGTGTGATATGAACTGAAGTGTTTACAGTATATGATTGTTGATATGAATGTTAGTACATTGTCACCATCCTGGATCTAGCTTATCAGAACAAGTGACAGAGGCTTTGCAAAGTCCTCCGATTTTCCATGTAGATATATTGACATTATATTATCCTTAAATGACAAATACACATCGACCATGTGTTGATCGGATATACTCTGTAGAACTTGAAATCTAAGACACTCCGGACTCCACAGCATAAGCCGTTTACCTCGATCTTTACTTACAATGTTATCCCCAGGAACAGCTTACAGCAACGCTGTATGCTAAGTGTGATGATTTCAATCTTCCAAAAGTTATTTTTCTATTTAAAGACAGTAACTTCCCTGTTGGCATTACCTACAGTGGTTACATGTCCCAGTGGATTCAATATTTATCCGCGACAACTGACGGAGGATGCAGGTTGATGATGTCCACGGGAAAGTGTTATGGTCGACATCCTGACCCAGTTTGATGATGTCCACGGGAAAGTGTTATGGTTGACATCCTGACCCAGTTTGATGATGTCCACGGGAAAGTGTTATGGTTGACATCCTGACCCAGTTTGATGATGTCCACGGGAAAGTGTTATGGTCGACATCCTGACCCAGTTTGATAGTTTCATTTACAGATAGTTAATTTGTTACTTTATAGAACTTTAAAAATGTAACGACGGTTATCGTGAATAACATGATCTTAGGATCACTTTTACAATTTACAACTACTAATATTTGAGGCAGTTACAAAGATGTAGCTATAAATCATAACTATGTAGCGCAATTCTGTAATTAGGATCATGACTTGAAGAAGAAAACATAGACGAATACTAGATAAAGCAGGGAGGTACATATTACATTTCGAGCGATGCCATCGTTATACCAGTTATATCGGTAATGTTTGTTGACGACATATTGCGATATTTCTATTGAATAAAATGATATGAAATTTTTTTGAGGTAAATTGATAACTATCAGTGTCATAATGGGCGTTGCTAAATGTACTATATTTTACTTGATAGTATCGAATCAACCGATTATGTGGTATTGACTGTAGTATGACGAAAGGCATGTTCATAATCATGACAGTCGTGCAATGTTGAGTTATGCATATTAACAAGAAAAATATAAATTTAACAAACAAAAAAGAAAAATAATTAAAAGACATGTCTGTGCTATATGTGACTATTTATTTTTCATAAAATTGAGTCAAAATGATTTTGAAATTTACTCTTTATGTCACCCAACCAATTCGATCCCATCTGTGAAACTGTAAGTGAAGTAGAATGGTTAATAAATATATCACGAAGAAACAATTGGAATAGGGCATATCTTTATAATATACAATTGTACCTGATAATCTGTTGTTCTCTGCCAAATGTTAAATAAATTAAATAACACAGAGAACCATTACTACATTTACTATAGTGTGAAAGGTTATCACAATGTCGACTTGTTTTTATCTCTGTACGAGGATAGAATAAATTCGCTAAAACACAAAAAGAGGAAATATCATACAAAAAAATATTGTCCGTTTCCCATTTTCTTTGAATATTTCAAAACGTTGGCACGACCACTAACATTTGAACAATCGTAAATCGCACACTTTAAAGTGACTTGATGTTGCACTATGAGACGTTTTGAATATACATACTCAATTTCACATATGGGGTGTAGTAACGTTCTGCAGAGCCAGTCCCCGAAGTCGTATCCGCCCTGGTAGTACAGACCAGCACAGTCCTCGCCCAGACCATTGTTCGGCTGACCTAGGGCCCATTTCTTATATGTAAGGCTGGTTAATGTGTCCGCCCACGCCCACTCACCATCTGTTACAGCATCAGTTGCTGCTATCCAAAATGAGTACAGAGGATACCTACCTGGAAACATATAACTGTATCAATGTAACGAATTATAAAGTCGATTTTCTTTTATTGATAATATGTCGTCATCATAGATAAAAAATTAAGTTTGAAAAAATTCTGTATTAAAAAGGAAAAAACTTGATGAAGCGTCGAATCTAAACAGAATATTGAGGAGGAAACTAAACAATTTCTTTATCGTTGTTTCTTTCAAAAGGATTGTAGGCTTTGAGCTACATTTTACATCATTTTACATCAAAGCAATACCGAACAGTTCGAACTCTCTATTCTGAATCGATTTCTGATACTTTGTGGCCAGTAAAGGTAAGAAAGTAAATTCTTCTGTTGAACATGTATTATAAAATGCGCCACGTAAAGCTATATACATACCAAGCATTTCCTTAGCCTTAAGCTTCAGGAAGTCATGTTCAGCTTCCGTTTCCACTCTGACCAAATGGGATCCCGTAGCCTTACAAAATGTCTGTAGCAAAAGATCTTGAGAATAGTATGATCTTTCTGAATTGTTATATAAACATAATGATATATCAATATAGTTTGGTTTGTTTGTTTTGTTTTTGTTTTACGTCCTATTAACAGCAAGGGTCATTTAAGGACGTGCCAGGTTTTGGAGGTGGAGGAAAGCCGGAGTACCCGGAGAAAAACCACCAGCCTACGGTCAGTACCTGGCAACTGCCCCACGTACAAATGTAGGTTTCGAACTCGCAACCCAGAGGTGGAGGGCTAGTGTTTAAGTGTCGGGACACCTTAACAACTCAATATAGTGTTTATCTTTTGAAACATAATTTTTTGCATTCTATTGACCTTTGTGATCATAGCTTGTTACACGTCACTGTACTTGTCGTATACACGACATTTTAAAGATAACTAAAAAAAGTCTGATGGTCAACAAGAAGGTAACATCGAACCGTATCCACATCTACTATTACGTATTAACCTGTTAGCAACAAATCTATAATACAAGTACTGACATGAAGCTGTGTGTGCTCTATATTACACGTACATTAATGTTATAACAGCAGACATATATTAACATACTCAATTAGCAAGCTATCATTGAAATTGGTGTAATTACCACGGATTCCGGCCAGGAAAGACCCACATGATGGAATCTATAACACGACGAGGCATGCCGGGTGTAGCCGTTAGGACAGGAGACAGTCAAGCCTAGGTGTTAAAGATACATGTAACGTAAAAAGATACATGTAACGTAAATACAATGTACTATCACAGATTCATATAACGTAAATAGTATCAGATATATTTCACTGCTGTCATTCACTTTGCTACGTTGATTCATTACAGTGTAAACTAATCTGAAGGCAGTCTTAATCTGTATTATTCTGTTGTTCAATGAGCAGTCAGTTAATTAACTAAAACAACTTAATTGAAATCTTGAATGATTTTGAGACAAACTTTTTAAGCATATTGCATTGCATGACAATTTTCTTTATAATTTTTTTTATTGCAGAAATAAGTTAATACATCTGTACCTCTGTTTCCTAGGTTACATAGTACTACCATGTACTGTTTAGTTCCGAGATCTACCTCATTCTAATAGAAAAACGGCAAAGAAACCCCGGGAAAACCTTGTAATTTATTACATGGTAGAATAGAAATAATCAACTTTGACTCGTGTATTTTTGCAGGATATACAACTCGGACTCGGATATTTTGCAACTCACAGGCCTGCGGCCTTCGTTATTTATTTAATTGCAAAATATCCGAGTCCGAGTTGTATATCCTGCAACAATACACGAATTACGTTAATTATTTCTTAAATCAAATTTCTATGTTGATCGTGACATAACCAAATTGCATTACGAAGAAAACTTAGTTGGGCAGTGCCTCTCCTACCAAGGAAGCAGCATAGAACAGTTCTACAACATTAAAAAATAAATAAAATAAATAAATAAATGTTTTATTCCTGTGGACATGTTTGTGATCGATGTGTTATTACTGCCACTTAGCCATTATATCGTGTATCATTAACCCAGTTCTACTTACAGTAAACCGATACCAAGTTGTGGAGACAGACGATGGCCAAAACGTATTTCAACATGGTGATCGTTGTATCTATTCCTTGAAATACTTATAGAGAGGACACACCTTACTCATGAACAAATGCTGAAGATAAGAAAAGGTTAGCTGAAGTTCAAAGTTTGTGACGATAATAGCCAAGGTAGGTATAACAGAAGATAAAAACCAAACCCAGAACGACATTAATATAATATCTTATCAGAAAAGGAAAAACAAAAAAAACAACCTATGAGGTTACGCTTCCCTGTATGCAAGTATGTCACAGGGAAGTGACTAACGTTACAGTGTGGTATGCTCTACACCTTTGTTGTTGTATGTCACAGGGAAGTGACTAACGTTACAGTGTGGTATGCTCCACGCATTTGTTGTTGTATGTCACAGGGAAGTGACTAACGTTACAGTGTGGTATGCTCCACACATTTGTTGTTGTATGTCACAGGGAAGTGACTTACGTTACTGTGTGGTATGCTCCACACCTTGTTCTTTGTCACAGCGAAATGACTAACGTTACAGTGTGGTATGCTCCACGCATTTGTTGTGGTATGTCACAGGGAAGTGACTAACGTTACAGTATGGTATCATCTACACCTTTGTTGTTGTATGTCACAGGGAAGTGACTAACGTTACAGTGTGGTATACTCCACACCTTTGTTGTTGTATGTCACAGGGAAGTGACTAACGTTACAGTGTGGTATACTCCCCACATTTGTTGTAGAATGTCAGAGGGAAGTGACTAACGTTACAGTGTGTTATACTCCACACCTTTGTTGTAGTATGTCACAGGGAAGTGACTAACGTTACAGTGTGGTAGGCTCCACACCTTTGTTGTTGTATGTAATAGGGAAGCGACTAAAGTTACACTGTGGTATGCTCCACATTTTGTTGTGGTATATCACAGGGAAGTGACTAACGTTACAGTGTGGTATGCTCAACATCTTGTTGTTGTATGTCACAGGGAAGTGACTAACGTTACAGTGTGGTTGCTCCACACCTTTGTTGTAGTTTGTCACAGGGAAGTGACTAACGTTACAGTGTGGTATGCTCCAAACACTTGTTGTTGTATGTCACAGGGAAGTGACTAACGTTACAGTGTGGTAGGCTCCACACCTTTGTTATAGTATGTCAAAGGGAAGTGACTAACGTTACAGTGTGGTATGCTCCAAACACTTGTTGTTGTATGTCACAGGGAAGTGACTAACGTTACAGTGTGGTAGGCTCCACACCTTTGTTGTAGTATGTCACAGGGAAGTGACTAATGTTACAGTTTGGTATACTCCACACCTTGTTGTATGTCACAGGGAAGTGACTAACGTTACAGTGTGGTATACTCCACATATTTGTTGTGGTATGTCACAGGGAAGTGACTAATGTTACAGTTTGGTATACTCCACACCTTGTTGTTGTATGTCACAGGGAAGTGACTAACGTTACAGTGTGGTATACTCCACACATTTATTGTTGTATGTTACAGGGAAGTGACTAACGTTACAGTGTGTCATGCTCCACACAATTGTTGTTGTATGTCACACGGAAGTGACTAACGTTACAGTGTGGTATACTCCACACCTTTGTGGTAGTATGTCACAGGGAAGTGACTAACGTTACAGTGTGGTATACTCCACACCTTTGTGGTAGTATGTCACAGGGAAGTGACTAACGTTACAGTGTGGTATACTCCACACCTTTGTTGTAGTATGTCACAGGGAAGTGACTAACGTTACAGTGTGGTATGCTCCACACCTTTGTTGTAGTATGTCACAGGGAAGTGACTAACGTTACAGTGTGGTATACTCCACACCTTTGTTGTTGTATGTCACAGGGAAGTGACTAACGTTACAGTGTGGTATACTCCACACCTTTGTTGTAGTATGTCACAGGGAAGTGACTAACGTTACAATGTGGTATACTCCACACCTTTGTTTTTGTATGTTACAGGGAAGTGACTAACGTTACAGTGTGGTATGCTCCACACCTTTGTTGTTGTATGTCACAGGGAAGTGACTAACGTTACAGTGTGGTATACTCCCCACATTTGTTGTTGTACGTCACAGAGAAGTGACTAACGTTACAGTGTGGTATGCTCCACACATATGTTGTTGTATGTCACAGGGAAGTGACTAACGTTACAGTGTGGTATGCTCCACACATTTGTTGTAGTATGTCAGAGGGAAGTGACTAACGTTACAGTGTGGTATGCTCCACACATTTGTTGTTGTATGTCACAGGGAAGTGACTAACGTTACAATGTGGTATTCTCCACGCATTTGTTGTTGTACGTCACAGGGAAGTGACTAACGTTACAGTGTGGTATACTCAACACCTTTGTGGTAGTTTGTCACAGGGAAGTGACTAACGTTACAGTGTGGTATGCTCCACATATTTGTTGTTGTTTGTTACAGGGAAGTGACTAACGTTACAGTGTGGTATGCTCCACACCTTTGTTGTTGTATGTCACAGGGAATTGACTAACGTTTCAGTGTTGTGTGTTCCACACCTTTGTTGTTGTATGTCACAGGGAAGTGACTATCGAACACACTCAGTGGTGATGATTTTGTCCATTTACACGTGGATGAGTATTTATAGTCGTGGAATTGCACTATGTCATACGATATTTGCACGATAAAATCAATGTCCAATCACACAATTGAGCGCACGATGTCTGTACGATGCTTTTGTAGCAATGTGAGATACCACAACTGTAGTTATGTACATGTACATATGGGAATATAAATGGTTTCTTTGACAAGCATCTCATTATTACAAATTCAATGATTATGTGATAAAACAAACAAACATCGGAATTAAGCATTAAACTGCCCTCTTTGGAACATAATTCCCACAGGATTGCATACAAATTGCACATCGTACAGTTTTTAATCAGTATCTATACTTATATATTTCTGTTTTGAATATTTTTATATTCATTTTGTATCAATGTTATCGCATTTCAAAGTCAATATTCTCCCTGTCAATGGGACCTTTTCTGGCGACATTACCGACAAAAATATAGTTTCCGGAAGCAAACACAAACTAATTAATCTTCTTTCAACATTTTGCTCAGTGATGATATTCACCTTTTATACAACATAACTACATACATTGTTTTATGTAACACTGATCAATCGTGTTTGAATCATTGTTCCTGATATCACTACAACAATGGGAATTATGATCTAACAGCTTTCTATTTATTTTTTGTTTGGTAAGGTTATATTGTGACAATGCAGAGCAAATGTAATCTGAATCATAATTCACCTTAAGAAATAAGCTGGAATTGTACGTCGGAATATCAATCCTAACAAAATTGTAAAATGATGATCTTCGGAAAATTGACATATCCATCGTTACAATTTAAATCAAAATAGTAGAGAGTATCTAATCCAAGAACTACTTTATACTTCTTTGTATGAATGTGCTTCATGACGTCAGTAGCATTTTACTTGAACTAAAAAAACAAGACTTTATTTCTATCGTCCCATAGGCACCAGATTCTACTTGTTGAATAAAGGCGCGAGAAATGCTGATGGGAATTAATATTTGGCTCATGCCTAGGATGTATATTAGGTGTTGGAAGGTTAAGTGAACTTTAGCACGGTCTGAATGATGATGTATAATAACTAAAATAAATAACATAATAAACAATATAATTTTGTTTGTTCTGTTCGTGTTTACGGTTAGAGTGTAGGTAATGATTTCACCCTCTACCTTGATAATTATCCATACTTTTGGCTCCAAACATCTCCGATGATTCACAGATGGATGCCACAGCTATATGATGCAGATTATTACTGAATTTATATTTAAAGGCGCAATCCGTTTGTGAGTCTTTTGTAAATTCTCTATATACATGTACAATTGTATCTGTAAGTATTTGTATAACCGAAACGTAGGGGAAGACAAACATTATGACGGTATGATGACTGTAATGTTAAAAGAACAACAATAAGGAAAATGGAAGATTCAACACATTTTATCTCTGTGACCGTAAAGGTAGGTCAAAATGAGACCATATGAACAAACTTAGACGTATCAACAACATACACTCTCTAGATAGAAATAGTAAATACACTCCTTATTACAAAGCCATTTGTATATATACAGATTTAGACATCACTAAATACTCAATAATTCTTATTATAATGTTAAATTAAAATAAATGGTACCCAGTTCGTTGTTACTTTTATACTACTGCTTTGTTTTGATTTGTTCAGCGAATGGCTTCTTGACTATAGCAGCGAAATAGTAACCATAAAACTTGATGGCAACATGTGCAGTACTTCAGAGAAAAAATACCTTCCTCGAAAATCGAATTTGAGAAATAGATACTTTAGTATGCATAAGTTATGTAAAGTTTACATATTAAAAGCACTAGGTGTAGTAAGAAAATATCCATGAAAATACAAGGCAAACCCATTAAACGGAACACTTGTAATAGAATAATGATTGTTATCATATTTTTAGAATCAAGGCTTTAGCAACATTTTCGCTTGCTGCATTATTTTCTATATAAGATTATGCTCTATGTCTTACAATGTTGCATTTATCAATCCAGTAATTGATTTTCATGAAGTATGTCCTTACATTTAAAATGATCTTTGCAGCTCAGGAAGTCTGATTAAATATTTTATAGATGCTAATCATGAATGTTGGTGCATATGGTATGACTCACAAAATTACATGATATGCAAATAGAAAAGAATGCAGTCTTGAATAACAATTATAAACTTAGTAATACTGAAAAGATTTGTTTTCAAATACATATTTCACCAATAACACATTAAGTCATTATACTATATATATATATATATATATATATAGGTCAAAGAAGTAATATGAACAGTATAATCCAGATAACACTGGATCCTCACATAAATGTATGGAGGATACGAATTAATGATTATATGGGGCAAAGAAGTAATTCAAACAGTGTGAACAATAAGGCTTGTTAAATTTTCGAGGCAATCCGCCCCTTTATCAAAACACAAAAAATTACAAATACAATCACAGAATATATATAAGAAGTACTGGAAATACAATAATATACAATAAGAATAATGTTTTAGTAACTGGAGAAACCACAATGAACCCTTCGGCAAACGTGGGCCGAAGGCGGATACTAGCGTGACTGCATCATGTTCAACACTAGAACGCTATGCGACCAACGGCAGAGATATTTGAATTCCCCCGCACGTGAAAGTATATCGAAGAGTTCAAAGACGATTCGTCCCTACTGCTAGTGGACGACATTGCATTGATATCAGATTTCAGAATATATATATATATATATACATAATGATCACGAAAACAGAGTTTTATAAACTGATATATATTCTACTAAATAAGAGATATCAAATATGTTACAGTACAATTGTATAACACAAACTCAAAGTCGTTAACAACTGCTTGTATCCATATAGATACACATTGTATACTATCTCATCAACATTTAATAAGTTACGTACAGTGTATCACACACAGGTTATTATCGTCTTGTATAGGTCATTTAAAGTACATAACTATCGCTCCCAGACTTGCGCTAAGAATACAGCATAACATATCTACCTTGCAATGTTTCTCATGGTTTCACATAGGGAAACAATTTGTCTACCGGCTTCAACTGTTCACAGCACTTTCCATTTCTGGTCAGTAAATCGCTAAAGAATATGGTACTGTATACTTTACAGGGAAACCCATTTAGTCATATGATACTTTATGATACTATATGATGCATTATCAAACATATACTGATATTCCATGCGTCATTGGTGAGATGATCGCGACTCTAAAAGAGTCGATAATGTTTTCGGATTTCTGAATATAATAAAGTGTGTACTTTTTTTTTTAAACATTTTGGCCTACCTAAGAGTGATACTATTATTTCATGTTAAATACTATTCTTCGTTAGTAATGCAATAGTAATTACTTTATTGTCATAAGATAAAATTCATGCTTAGCCAAAAGGTATTCATCCTCAAGGCCATCTCTTCTATTTTAATGATATATTATTTATCATTCTATAAACATTTGTGTCCCTTTAAAAGAAGTATATTTTCATTTGTAGAGAATAGACCCTTAGTTATGACTAATATGGAAACATTTCATGTTGATGCTGATGCACGATTTCAGGGTAAATAATGGCAATATGTTCAAAAAGTGAGCTAGGGTTTACACTAGCGTAGTCATATGCTACGATACGTGAGTCGGGATTTACGGCACGGGCCATGTTTATGAAGTGAATCTCTATGTACAATAGTTAAGCAATTTATTAAGTACAGTTATATATTACTATTAATGAATGATGGATTCTGTTAATTGTTAATGATAGTGTAGTCATGTTTTGGATATTCAAGTCATGGTTTTCGACAGCTGAGCCACGGTTCACGATAAGGGAATCAGAGTATACGAAATATTATCATGGTTGCGTCATGAGATATGTATAATAGCTTCCAATAGCTACTCCTACTTTATGGTCGTTGACAGTTGGTTGTTGAACCCTCCTGGCAACACTGCCCGACACAACTCGAGTTGAAGAACACGAGTCCAGGTTGACAGTTCCGAAAAGCAGCAATAATCCCTTCCCCACATGCTACCATCATGTTAGCGTTGTATGGATGATGATAGTTACAACCATAAGGCTTTCCTTGACAAAACGTTTCTGCGGAAAGAATATGTGTGTATATTAGATATATATTTCAGTACATGGGAAGCTTAATCATTATGTACAAATACATGGTAACTGGATAATATCAATGTTTGAAGCGGATGGCTTACATTTTGTTGGCGCAAATCGACACTTTAAATAAATGAGTTAATGCCCAATCGGTGTCTATGTGCAAAACATTAAGGGAAACAAGATCATTCACAAAAGATAGAAAAGAAAATAAAGAGACGTACTATATTGTTTTGTATATAATTTCGTTGCAATGATCTTCGGTTGAAGATCTTACCCGTAAAAGTTGGAGATCGATTAACTCATATCTTGGAATGACATTTTGTAACATCTTATTGGTATATTGTGTTGTTTGCTATTTTCCGTGTATGCAAAGACTCAATAACAATATTACCTGGAACGATACGAATCAGTTGTGTAATACTGAGGTTTCTTGGGGATTCCTCGTCGTCAATGAAGCTACTTTTTAGGGCGACAGAGGTACCGTTATCGAGCATTGATATTTTCGGAAAGGAAAACGATTTACTGAACATTTTCTCTCCGGTGCTGCTGTCTTCCGTTATGTTGTACGCATCCGCCAGAAATGATCCGTTTATGTTGATCTCCAAGTTTTGCGGTCTACAGCCCAAGTGGATCCGCAGATTAACAACTGCGTGGAAGTTTTCCCTGAAATCACCTCCGGTTGAAAAGCTTTCGTAACGACCTGAATTACGTTAACAAAACATAATTGAAAATCATGTGATTGAATACGACAGTAAATGCATGTGCATTTATGCTCATGCCATCCAATTGAATTTATACAAAATTGGCATTGAAAAATGTTTTTCTTTTCTATTAAATAACATCCGTAAATAGTGACGAGGGACCGATAATTATCATGCCATGCGTAATACAAATACGAATAGAATGATTCATTGACAACATATTCATGCATGTTCATGATTTGTTTCGTATTAGATACATGTAAATTGTTGTATCCGTTTAAGGTGCATACCGACAACGTTTGAAAGAGAAACAAACTGCTTCGAGGTGTTTCCTTTAGGTGGTCCCAGATCCATTTTAAATTCCTTCCTGTGATCTGCACACGTGATCTGATGCATTTCTGTTGTCACCGATAACTCATTGAGATCCAAGATACCATGAAATTTTGTCCGTTGATCAGAAATCTCTATAGCTGCATTTTCCTGAATGGATCCGCTTCTATTTGTTCTTCCATACAGATCTACAGAGTATGCATTGAAACCATCGCGTATGCAAGAACGAAACTGAAGTTTCAGTTGTCCTCCAACTGTTACATTTATTTGACTTGGGCAAACTGTAAATTTTGACTTCCCTGAAAACAATCATTTCAAGAATTGGTTACATTCGACCTGTATCATCATTTTATGGTTACAATGTACTGTTACGGATCCACAGTATAATTAGCTTTTTACTTTACTGCATAGCTAATTGTTCTGATAACAACATAATACGTAAACAATACCGCATTCGATATTGTACGCTAGCTAATACGTCTATAACATGTTAATGCCCCGCTCCTGTGAAATTTAGTATCAATTTCGACAATTTTTCTGTCTATAGAAATTTTAAACTGTCATTGAGAGAATCATGTTAGATAACTTCTTTACATCTTATATATAGTAAACCTAACATTTTATAGTATTTGATATTGCTATTATTTGTTCGCCTATCGGAATTAGTTTTATGTATGATGTTTGTATTGAGTTATGGCAATGCTAAAGTGATATTGCTGATTTTTTTTCTAAAAAGTTAAGATAACTTTGGACTTGTCCTTAGAACCCTGCATGATAAACTCATGTTTCCGATACAAATTTACATGTGAAGCTTGATCAAAATTCATTACGAGCTGTCCCAAAAGTTAAGTTGATGATTCAGTAATATACATGTGCATACTCTAAGTTGCTTACCATCAACCTGGATTTGTTTGTGTTGAATGTCACCATTTTGAAACTGTAGCTCCCACGGTCCTTCGTCTATACAAGTGACTGGATGAAACCTCACTTCACAAGTAGCGATATACCCTTTGATTCTGACGAATAGTTGGGATCTTGTATCTGTGGTAGACTCGTTTGGGTGCAGCACTCCGTTCAGGTTAGTTCGGAGCTGGCGTATGTCTTTCAACTTTTGTACATTGACATTCCACATTATCGTCGCACGTTTCCCACTCTCTAAACTAAAATTTGATTTAGTTGAATCTGGAAAATAAAACCGAGTAAATTTTCCATTATAATGAGTTGTTGACGTTTGCCTGTCTTATATACACTTAAAAAGACTTCTTCTCACAGCAAAGTTATAAATATAGTATTCTTTCTTGTGAAAGATTTAAACAAGGTCACGCTTTTGTAATATTTTATAAGTGATATAGAATATTCATCAACATTTTATATCTTTTATACAAAGACTCAATGATTGTAATACAATAATGTAATACAATGTACAATATCTAAACCACATGATAAAATGTATATGTATTACTAATTTTATCAGAAACATATTGTGCTTATGTCGTAATAAAACAACGTTCTCACTATTAACATCCACAGATTGCTGAAAAAGGTATTCTGTTGTAGCGTTCTCTAAAGACTCTACCATTTCGAAAGGGTGGGCCTAATAAACCACTGTAGATATAAATAGCTTTCTTACTATAAATAGCCACGGATTGTTGAGGGAGAGAGTTGGTTGTAGCATTTGCTAGAGACTCCACCATTGGCTTGCATTTAAGGCTGCCTGTTCGTTGAAACATATCTACATCCATAAAAAGGGTGCAAGCGTATCCGTAATTGTCCAAGACATCGCCATCAGCATTGGTTCTCAAACAGTTCATGGGTTTGTAATAGGTGCCGTAGTCGGATAACTTTAGTTCCAGATCTACCACAACTGTACCACATCGGTGGTATCCAGTACAGACAACTTGTACATACTCTTTGTTGTCTGATATATTTGTAAATGGGGTTATTGCTATTTTCATATCCTCGCTTATATCTGCAACACAAGGGAATTCGATTAAAAAAAAATAAAAAAAATTGATATTTAATATTTTATTTTTGATTATGGAAGTATATTTATGCCCGTCTAATGGTTATATTGTCTTTTGTTTCTTTCCCATCCAATACATTGTTTTCTACTCCGTATGAATTGTATTTATTTAATTCACCCCATTTGTTTCTCAATATTGAAATCACTCTACCTTTAACTTTTAGCTGTAATCTGTTTTCATGTAGTTGCGTGCTGTTTACATTGGTGAATTTAACGGGATACTCTCCCTCTTCAGCACAATCTGAAGGTTGTTTCCGAACGGAAATCGTTTGATTCCTTACACGGATGTTAAATCCATGGAGCGTGACGTCAGTGCCGTCCCTGAGTTCATAGGAAATACGCCCGCTGCCATTTACCAAATGAACCAGTGGATTCAGGATATGTATTCTCGAGTATTCGTGTTTGAAAGGGCAAATGATCTCGTTGGTAAGGAATCGACATGCAACTGTAAATGTAGCAAATAAACAAAAATGATGAGAGTCGCCCTTGATGATATATTGGCATATCAATTTATAGACCGAAGAGAAATCCGGTAAAAAAACCATTTATCCCCTTACTTTACCCGTTTCACAATTTAGTACCATGTCATAATTTGTAACAGTGTGCTATTGTCTTTGTTTAAGCACTACGGTTTGTAACCAATGTCAGTGACTACGATTGGTCGTTATTGACCTGCAACAATTCTGATTGGTTAACCTCTGGCCTTTGACCATGGACTACTTTTACCACCACTTGATCTTTTTGTTGACGTCTATCAATCAAAGATATCAACTATGTCAACATGGCCACGTTTTCTGGAATTTCCGGCGGGTAATAATTGGTAGAACTGGGCGAAGGGCTGGGTGTGTCGTCAGGTAATTATAGAATAATTTTGGGTTCGCATTGATCATGACATATTAATTAAAACTAACCACATGAACGTGATTGTCGATATGCACTAGACCTCGATAATCATGAATCATGTATGTACCTAAAATGATTCAAACATTGTCCCTAATCGTATTCGTTTGAATGAAATGGTCGTGACATCTAACGTAGGCCTAAGCCCCAAACTTCCTTTTCCTGGTACAGTGGTAGGTTATTGTCCCTTTGTACGGTACAATTAAAGTCGCCAACAGAACAAATCAAATAATAATTCTTTTCACTAACCGTTATTGTGAATTTATATCCCAAAAACAAAAATTCAAAAACCATTTTGGAACCATTGTTCCGTGTCAATTGACTGATAAGAGATTTCATGTAAACACACTGATTATGTGCCACACCAAAGTTCGGTTTCCAAAAGGTTGAAATGCATGGTGCATCGAATAAACATGTCTTAGGACGAGCTTTTAACGTCACGATAAGCAACGATTCAATGAAAGGGCCGATACTTTAATCTGACAGTGAGTAGTTTACCTGTCGCGTTCAACATCGCGATATATCCTTTGAATATGATTATAATGACTCATTTAAGCAAGTTTTCTTTTAATAAAACACACAAACAATGATTTTCATATTAATATTTCTTTTTTACAAAAATTACATAATTTATAAGTATCTAAAATAAATAATAACTTTTTCTTCATTACTAACTGTCGCGTAATGATTTGGTTCTCAAACATTAGTTGCAACGTAGGTATTTGTAGGCAAAAACGTTGTTTCCCATGAAGTGGCGGTTGTTTATCATATTATGTCTCTCTCTCTCTCTTTAGTGATGAGGAACCATCACTTGTTCTTTTTAATCTTATTCTGTGGTCTTCAATTTTCCCATGATTAGATATTTCATGTTAATGATGTGAAAACAGATTAATTATGGTTCTATTTACCTTCCTCTGCGGCGTTGCTAATCAGAATGACAAATACGACTCCGAAAATTGCAGCCAGGATAAGGACAAGAACAACTATAGGACTCTGAAACAAATGTATGGTGCGTTCATCAGAATTTCACTATCTTAAACCATTCTGATGAGATTATATATAAGCATGTTCATAATATAAACAAAGATGTAGTTTGATGTTGATTAGATTTATCTGAGGTAAGGAAAAACGCTATTGTATCAAATCAGATTTGTAACAATTGTGATGTAAGTAATGCATGAAATAGTAATAAGAATGGTCCATAGACACATTTTGAATATCTGATAATGACCTATATGGTAAAAATATGTAACGAAATGTATCATAACGGAATATAACTTATGTTAAGTATCCGATAGTACGTTAAGAAGGCCATTTGATAAATTCTGTACGGCTCCCTCCTTTACGAAAATGCAATATATTAGCAAAGCGTTTTTGTACAACGTACATACGTTTAAATAGTAATGAACGTCAAAATACAAAAACACAAAACCAATACGAATTGAGCAATTTGTTCCTGGCACGCCAAGAACATTTCTAGATGATTTAGTAAATATCTAACCTGGTTCGTACAACTTAACCTTTTTCGTTATAAAGTGACACACAAAGTTTGCGCATCTTAGAACTGAAAGCCATACACCCAATTAAAAATCAGCAATATAATTATATCTCAGACTTATTACACTGACAAAATTTATTGAATGGCCCGCGGTAAAAAAATTATTTCTCGTAAATAGAAACACAATTTACTGTATCTTGTCAGCAATCTATACACTATACAGTAATACTGATTTGTTGACTTAATGTAATATGTGTTCCAAAAACCAATATGATGATATACATAGCTTGATTTATCAGGATATTTAAAGCAAGTCAGTAATCTAAAATCTATATTTGGCTAACTCAACTTACATATTTTGCTTTGCAACAGCACTGAAACATAAAAGGTAAATCCAATCAAGTAGAGAGCGTTTGGGAATGTGTGTTATTACGACAGTCACATGTGGTACTTGAGCCTTAAAAAACATTATCCCGGAGTAATTTTCCTAGAAGTGATGATTGCTTGATCATTTTGGATACATATTTTATACGCGACGTTATTATTTATGTGAGGGTCAAAATCAACATCATCAAAACATCAGTTATCATTTAATTGATAATCATACAATGAAAATCTTTATACTCACCTTTTTCGAACTACCCTTGGTCATACTTTTAGGAACCTAAAACATGATATTATCTTTCGATTATTATCTCGTTGTTTTGATTTATAAGAAAACATTTTTCTTCCAAGGATAATTTCATTGACAAAAAGAAAATCTTTGTCTGACTGTAATGTCTTTACAATTCATTCTGACGTCAATTCTTTCATGGACCGATATTCATTGATGGAAAGCCGAAAGACTGTTGATAGTAGAATATTGAGTACATATAGATTAGATATTGTCATCATGGTTTGTTATATATCTGATGTTCGGTACCTTCCTTTCCAATGTAATATCAAGATGGAAAGGAAACAGCAAAACTTTTTTATTGGCATATATATATGTGTGTGTAATGAAGTTGATGAGTCCTTGTGAAGGGGTTTTAAAAATACAGAAATAACGCATAAATGTTAAATTAGATACGTGGTAGAAATGTAGTGATGGTATTTGATTTCCTTAAAATGATATGGTACATGTTTTATTTGGTAAGTGTACATGCAGGTGCCACAGGTTTGACCATTGGTTTTTGTATATGAATGTACACCTGTACTTGAGAAATATTTTCAAAGCATATTCATATATTTTACCTCAAACGTGAAAATTCGCCTCTCAGGCACATCATTTTGTGGCTGAAATTTCACCTAAAACAGACCAAAAATCATACTCTAGATATACTATGCATTTACTGAACGTCAGACACGCACACTATCAAATCCAAAATGTCAATAACGGTCGGTTACACACTGTCATAAGATCATGATGTTATAAACGTTTCTTTGTTGATAAGAGGACATAACTTATTATATTTCTTTTTTGTTCAATTATATCCAATTTATATCACGTTAAAACCATGATCTTGTCGACATTTTCCTGCTAATATAAGGCTTTTTCAGCGCACTGTTGTTACTGTAAAAATACGATTTCACCTAATTAAACAACATTAAAAATGTGTCCTACCCTCTTCGGGATACAGGTGCTTTCCCAAGGATTTTGTGACTGAAAAAAAACACCTATTACAATTTACATTTGGACACTAAGTAAAAGATATGGACTTTTCTGCAACAGTTGTGAGCTTATTGTAGAAATATTGCTTGATATATTTAAAAATGCTAATTCATAGACGTATGCTATGTGTATAAAGTATAATAATGAGCTATAGGCAGGGACATACTCGGCGATGTGTCATTTGATAATCAGGATGTGACACATGTAAGTAATAGTTAGTCAATGATTATCTTTGGAATTATGTCACGGTTTTTATGTAATGCACTAAATAGTTAAACCTGTAATGAAAATAATCATTTGTACTTTTTACAAGCCTCATTAGAGCACAGCGACATTGATCAAAGGTATGTTTAGATTATGTGAGATATAGAAGAACATACCTCGTGGTTGAACGTGTCAGATGGATTGATACTTGTTGAGCTGGAAAGTGATTCCACCTATAAATAAAATATAGGAAAATGTTATGACAATATTAAGGAGAGAGTTTGAAATGAAAATCCGTTTGTTTTCATGTCTGATGACAGAATAAATACATTGTCCTTTTTTCCCTCTTTACGTCAGCTGTATTTCAACACTTCACACCGGTATATTCGAAATCAGCATTTTACTACCATCAACATCATGATACAATATATGGATAATTTATTTTATATGGTATTATTGAGAGTTTAATCCTCCATATATCCCATAAATTTGTTATATTTTTGTTGAAATATTTCAACAGAAATGAACGCTATAGTGCAAACACTCTTGGATTGTTTGTTTTTGTTTGTTTTATTTAGCTTCATATTAACAGCCAGGGTCATTTAAAGCTGAAAGTGCAAGTGAAAAAGCATCAAATTGGATGCTTTTTTACTTGCACTGTCAGTTTTAAGGACGTGCCAGGCTTTGGAGGTGGAGGAAAGCTAGAGTATCCGGACAAAAACCACCGAACTACGGTCAGTACCTGGCAACTGCCCCACGTAGGTTTTGAACTAGCAATCCAGAGGTGGAGGGCTAGTGATACAGTGTCGGGACACCTTAACCACTAGGCCACCGCGGCCCCAATGCGATCACGTATCGTAAGGATAAATAGATATATACTGTAGGTATATTATATAATTCTAGAATTGAAACATTTTCCCTCAAAACCAAACCTTTGCGTTTTCTGTCTCTTCTTCCATGCTTACCACCATTTAGGTTACATTCCTTTTAATTATTGAAATCAATAGATAAATAATATTTGTTTTTCTTATTTATTTCACTTTTTACGAAATCATTGAGCAGAACATCATTATATTACGGAGTTGGAGACATATTCATGAATTACAACTGAATTGTAACCTATTAGTTTGGCCTTTGAATAAGGTTCAGTTTCAACTCCTAGCATAATCATGGAGCAACAAATGTACTTTATTGATCACCTACCATGAATTTATTACTGTTCTTCGACGGATTCCGGGAACTCTTAAATAAAAAATAGATTTTGTTGTGTATATCGAGTTATTTTGCAATAATAATTTTTGGGAATTCATTTAAAGGTAACAATTGAATTTTATTACTTTGCTATATCGAGTTTCCAACAGATTAAACCATACAGAATATTTTCACATCATATAACGATTCATATGAACTTCTTCCACAAGCTCATTAGCCACTGTGTACTTTGCTTATTGTCTCACTTTTCGCAAATCAATGTTACACATTACAAAATTATGTCTTTAATGTTATAGTCTATACGTAATCATGTTATTGCAATGATCTCAATACTTACCGCGGCGCTATTTGCACATTCGACTTCTGTCTGTAACGAGGGAAACATTTTATATCAATCTTGAAATGTCGACTACGAACAAAGTCTCCCCGCTCAAAATATTCACTTATATCAATATAATCATACTTATACCGGCATCGACATGCTAGAATGGATATATTTTCTTGATTTTGTTGGATATGGAATGTAGAAAGGGTGAGATGATACACATTTAAAAGCAAACAATTTTAAAGTGTCGTTATTGCATATGACAAACACATGCCGCTAATGCGTGGCCTTCTTGGTTACTTGTGATATACTTAAAGGCCAACTCCAACAGCAGCCATCACAAGGGTGGATGGTAGACATTTGAAACTCTCATTGAAGGTACAATTATAAAAGAATCAAGCACTCTGCAATCGTTGACCCAATCAGTTAAACATATCATCAGATGGTAGGCTGCTTAGATCACCCATTACCTATGGTCCGTTGGCTTGTCTTACATATCTTTTGATCTTTCCTTTTTCAAATTTCGTAAATTTTTATTTTTTTTTATTCTGAGACAAGCTACTTTTTTGGTATTACACAGTTCCTCTTTGTCTATATCTACATATATATGTCCGGTGATTGTACACAAGGATGAAGACTAAAGCTCATGATTATGTATACATTGTTCTTATTCGTCTTGAATACGTGTACAGGGATTTTGTCTTCTTCAAAGATGCAGGTCATGTTAGCCAAAACAATGGATGCTGACACCTTAAAGGATACTTAACAATACAAATTACTTACATAGCATTCAGCACTGTTCTCTGAAGGTGACTTTAAGCAGTATATTTATAAAACCAGATGTCTAAATAGCTCATTAAATCTAAATGCCCTAGTAAACACAATTAAAGACAACTACACAATGCAAAAGCGTATTGCTTATAGTAAGGGTGACTTGACCAGATGTAAATTGGAGAAAGAATGGAAGAAATGGAACAGGCTTATAGAACTATAACAGTTGATTAGTGTTCATATTAGTTCTATTAACTCATTTTCTTTTTTTTTTATATTATTATTTAATTTATGTACTTCGTTCTGAGGGGAGGGGAGGGGGGATCTGTTTTTTTTTCTTTGTCTTTGTATCTCTTTTCCTATCAGTTCTTTAAAAAATAAACACAAAATACAATGTGCATAAAACTTCTATAGGCTTTAATAAAAGTATAAATAATTATCATTTCTTACATGCGAGAATATGTACGTGTTTAATTGGTGTGCGAGAATATGTAAGTTTATATTGGTACACCAGAATATGTATAATTCTTTTGGTATTTGAGACCATATAAATTATATTGGTGTGCAAGAATATGTATGTTTAATATTGATATGCAAGAATATGTATGCTCTATATTGGTATGCGAGAATATGATGTTCTATTAGTATGAGAGAACAAGTATGGTCTACTGGTATGCTAGAGTATGTAGGTTCTATTGGTATTCAAGAATATGTATGTTATATTGGTACGTAAAATATGTATGTCCTATTGGTATGCGTCAAGAATATGTATGTTCTATTGTATGGTGTGTAATCATAATGCATATATTGGTGTTTTGCGTACAATGATCTCTTTGCATGCCGGGAGTATGTGCTATACCATATATACCGGTAATAATAACTGCATAATTAGAGTGTTTGTGATAATTATTATACAGAATTTCCTATGTATGTGTGTGCTTATGTACCAATGTATGAGCAGATTTACCAGTGGTGTTATGTAGTGGTGTTAATAATCATTATACCGAATTTCTTCTTTGTGTGTGTGCGTATGTTGTACCAATGTATGAGCAGATGTACGAGTGGTGTTATATAGAGGTGTGTAAGTACATGTAAGTAGATGTTGTGTGAAGATGTTACAAAGCGCTCTGTTTAACATGTACATGTATCATTGTATTGAATAAAAAAAAATATAAGTAACAAAAAAAAAAAAAAAAAAAAAGGTAATACATATAGATTAGATATTGTCATCATGGTTTGTTATATATCTGATGTCCGGTACCTTCCTTTCCAATGTAATATCAAGATGGAAAGGAAACAGCAAAACTTTTTTATTGTCATATATATATGTGTGTGTAATAAAGTTGATGAGTCCTTGTGAAGGAGTTTTAAAAATAAAGAAATAACGCATAAATGTTAAATTAGATACGTGGTAGAAATGTAGTGATGGTATTTTATTTCCTTAAAATGATATGGTAAATGTTTTATTTGGTTAGTGTACATGCAGGTGCCACAGGTATAACCATTGGTTTTTGTATATGAATGTACACCTGTACTTGAGAAATATTTTCAAAGCATATTCATATAATATTATTTTACCTCAATCGTGAAAGTTCGCCTCTCAGGCACAACATTTTGTGGCTGAAATTTCACCTAAAACAGACCAAAATCATACTCTAAATATACTACATGTATGTATTTACTGAACGTCAGACATGCACACTAACAAATCCAAAATGTCAATAACGGTCGGTTACACACTGTCATAAGATCATGATGTTATAAACGTTTCTTTGTTGATAAGAGGACATAGCTTATTATATTTCTTTTTTGTTCAATTATATTCAATTTATATCACGTTAACACCATGAGCTTGTCGACATTTTCCTGCTTAACTAAGGCTATTTCAGCGCATTGTTGATACTGTAGAAATACCATTCCAGCTAATTAAACAACAGAAAAATGTGTCCTACCCTCTTCGGGATACAGGTGCTTTCCCAAGGATTTGGTGTCTGAAAAAAAATTACAATTTACATATTGACACTAAGTAAAAGATATAGACTTTTCTGCAACATATGTGAGCTTATTGTAGAATTATTGCTTGATATATTTAAAATGCTAATTCATAGACGTATGCTATGTGTATAAAGTATAATAATGAGTTATAGGCAGGGACATACTCGGCGATGCGTCATTTGATAATCAGGATGTGAGACATATAAGTAAATAGTTAGCCAATGATTATCTTTGGAATTATGTCACGGTTTTTATGTAATGCACTAAATAGTTAAACTTGTAATGAAAATAATCATCTTTACTTTTTACAAGCCTCATTAGAGCACAGCGACATTGATCAAAGGTATGTTTAGATTATGTGAGATATAGAAGAACATACCTCGTGGTTGAACGTGTCAGATGGATTGATACTTGTTGAGCTGGAAAGTGATTCCACCTATACATAAAATATAGGAAAATGGTATGACAATATTAAGGAGAGAGTTTGAAATGAAAATCCGTTTGTTTTCATGTCTGATGACAGAATAAATACATTGTCCTTTTTTCCCTCTTTACGTCAGCTGTATTTCAACACTTCACACCGGTATATTCGAAATCAGCATTTTACTACCATCAACTTCATGCTACAATATATGGATAATTTATTTTATATGGTATTATTGAGAGTTTAATCCTCCATATATCCCATAAATTTGTTATATTTTTGTTGAAATATTTCAACAGAAATGAACGCTATAGTGCAAACACTCTTGGATTGTTTGTTTTTGTTTGTTTAATTTAACTTCATATTAACAGCCAGGGTCATTTAAAGCTGAAAGTGCAAGTGAAAAAGCATCAAATTGAGATTAAAAAAAAAAAAATATATATAAACATGTACAGATTTCCAAAAATCGTTTCCGAGACTCCCCCTAGTTATGGAAGTGTCGTATCTAAGGACGGGCAGACTTTCGTTTTTGTTATGCGTGGATACGAACCGCTATAAAATCGCGTGCGTTCATTGAGACACGTATCAGTCTATCGATAGATGCGCAAAGCGACACATCCCTCCATTATATATAGCATACGTTCTAAATACACACGCCAACGGGTTTTTGTTTTCATTGTACGCAATTGCAGAACTTGGATATGGAATTTAAAGAGGTTATTATATATAAACATATATTTTTTATTTTACAATAAAATAAAGAAAAGGAAATATTGACAATACAAACTAGTTTGGCCTCAACAAAACATGCACCTAATAAATTATAAACCGAGTAAATATGAGTAAATTCCTACCTGAGTCTTTCCAATGGGATATGCAGCAAGAACAACTTTACAACTATTATATCAATAATTTCCATCGAAATATTTTCCTTGTTTTGTATCATTTGTGCACGTGTCATAATAGAATTAAAGCGTGATAAAGATGAAGATCATAACAACACTACAACAGCCCTAGTGTAGACAATTGAAATACATCCGACGATTTACGAGTGCTAATGTAGACGTGAGTAAAAATTGGAACTTCTCGAACACTTCTCAGTTTGTTTACTTGTAATTAAAATGGCTATACCCATGAAAAACACGTGAGAAAATTGATAGAGTATTTAGGATTAATTCGTTATGCATGTGTTAGCATTTATTTGGAGACTTTATTTTGAACAAGATTTGAAAGATAATTGAGAGACACTGACCATCTTCCTGCTCAGGTTACAGGTAAGTGCTTCTTCTGTTTGGTTTCGTTCGCGAATACAATTGAAGGTCACGTGGTGTACATATATAGTGTATGTATAGTATAGTAGGTGATACAGGTGTGTCACCGTGAACACCTGAGATTAGAGTGAATGCAAGTGTGACGAAGCACCTTCGTTTTATAGCAGCGGCGGCTTGATTGTATCCACGCATAACAAAAAAGAAAAATGTCTGCCCGTCCTTAGATGCGACACTACCATAACTGGAGAATGTCTCGTAAACGATTTTTGGAAATCTGTACATGTATTTTTTCTTAAATCTCAATTGGATGCTTTTTTACTTGCACTGTCAGTTTTAAGGACGTGCCAGGCTTTGGAGGTGGAGGAAAGCCAGAGTACACGGAGAAAAACCACCGTCTACGGTCAGTACCTGGCAACTGCCCCACGTATGTTTCGAGCTCGCAACCCAGAGGTGGAGGGCTAGTGATAAAGTGTTGGGACACCTTAACTACTCCGCCACCGCGGCTCCAATGCGATCACTTATCGTAAGGATAAATATATATATACTGTAGGTATATGATATAATTCTAGAATTGAAACTTTTACCCTCAAAACCAAACTTTTGCGATTTCTGTCTCTTCCTCCATGCTTACCACCATTTAGGTTAGATTCCTTTTAATTATTGAAATCAATAGATAAATAATATTTTTTTTTTTTTTTTCAAACAAACATTTTATTCACTCAGATTTATAGCAATACACCTTACAATATTTGTCCTCTCACAAGAGGGCTCTCACTCGTCATACTTCATTCACACACTGATTTAATTTACTAGTTTCCATATTGTGTACTGTACCTTATATATCTATTGACTAGGCCTAAACAATAAAAATAAAAAATATATTACACGGTTTTTGTGTTTTTTTTTTTAAATCCGCTTATCCGACGACCGTATCGTTGTATTACCCGCCATGCTTACATTTCCGGTTTATATTGGGCATGTGGATTGTGTGTGTGCAGTGTACGTATCGTCTAGTGATTATCGAGTTCGATGCAACGTTATTTTTATTAACTTCATGGTAAGTACTTACTATCAAAATTAAATTTGTATCTTGACAATATCTGCGTATTGAAATTTGCTAATGTCTGTTTCCTTCACGTGTGCGTTTTGTTTTCTCACTCCACGTGGTCGTGATCTGCCGGTGCCTGTGATTGTGTACACGTTGTTGGTCATGCTTCATTTATAAGGCATATTAGACTGTACTATTAAAAATATTCAATATTCAATTTTACATTTTGTTAAAATATTTATAATAATTGTTTTTAAATCTATTTTCAGTTGTTTTTGTTTTTCTTATTTATTTCACCTTTTACGAAATCATTGAGCAGTCATCATTATATTACGGAGTTGGAGACATATTCATGCATTACAACTGAATTGTAACACATTAGTTTGGCCATTGAATAAGGTTTAGTTTCCACTCATAGCATAATCATGGAGCAACAAATGTACTTTATTGATCACCTACCATGAATTTATTACTGTTCTTCGACGGATTCCGGGAACTCTTAAATAAAAAATAGATTTTGTTGTGTATATCGAGTTATTTTGCAATAATCATTTTTGGGAATTCATTTAAAGGTAACAATTGAATTTTATTATTTTGCTATATCGAGTTTCCAACAGATTAAAACATACAGAATATTTTCACATCATATAATGATTCATTGAACTTCTTCCACAAGCTCATTAGCCACTGTGTACTTTGCTTATTGTCTCACTTTTCGCACATCATTGTAACACAGTACAAAATTATGTCTTTAATGTTATAGTCTATACGTAATCATGTTATTGCAATGATCTCAATACTTACTGCCGCGCTATTTGCACATTCGACTTCTGTCTGTAACGAGGAAAACATTTTTATATCAATCTTGAAATGTCGACTACGAACAAAGTCTCCCCGCTCAAAATATTCACTTATATCAATATAATCATACTTATACCGGCATCGACATGCTAGAATCGATATATGTTCTTGATTTGGTTGGATATGGAATGTAGAAAGGGTGAGATGATACACATTAAAAAGCAAACAATTTTAAAGTGTCGTTATTGCATATGACAACCACACGCCGCTAATGCGTGGCCTTCTTGGTTACTTGTGATATACTTAAAGGCCAGCTCCACCAGCAGCCATCATAAGGGTGGATGGTAGACATTTGAAACTTTCATTGAAGGTACAATTATAAAAGAATCAAGCACTCTGCAATCATTGACCCAATAAGTTAAACATATCATCAGATGGTAGGCTGCTTAGATCACCCATTACCTATGGTCCGTCAAAAGTCTGTTCGTTGGCTTGTCTTACATATCTTTTTATCTTTCCTTTTTCAAATTTCATAATTTTTTATTTATTTTTTTTATTTTGAGACAAGCAACTTTTTTGGTATTACACAGTTCATCTTTGTCTATATCTACATATATGTCCGGCAATTGTACACAAGGATGAAGACTTAAGCTCATGATTATGTATACATTGTGTAATCGTCTTGAATACGTGTACAAGGATTTTGTCTTCTTCAAAGATGCAGGTCATGTTAGCCAAAACAATGGATGCTGACACCTTAAAGGATACTTAACAATACAAATTACTTACATAGCATTCAGCACTGTTCTCTGAAGGTGACTTTAAACTCTGTTAACAAAAGCACCAATCTCTTATTATAATTGACTATGTAGAAAGCATGGTTAATATTACCCCGATAAGTATAAATTGATCACCAGCTGGAATGAATTTAATCTTGAATTAAAAAATGAAATTTACAAGGAAAAACAAAAAAATAAAAAATCATGTCTACATGATTGTAACGAAGCTCTGAAAGACCGTTCTTATTCTTCCTATTCATTGGCTCGGGTATTCATTTTGTTCATGATTTTTCTTCGTTTATCAAAATTAACAAAGTTCGTGTTGGATTTGTTGTTTTCGTAGATTACATATAAAACTATATCAAACAATGCCAGTCATGAACGTAGTTTTACGAAAAACGCAGTCGAGTTCCAAAATTGCGAACTTGCATTAACACCCTTACTGGAAAATAGGTTATCGCAACCTTTTCCCGGTTAAAAAAAGAAACTTCAATGGAAACCATAGTCAATGAAATGGACGGTGATATATGTGAGCAGTGACGAAACATTATTGATAATGTCTAAAAAGTTTGTCTGGTGACTCGTATGTCCTAGTCGGAAACCTGTACAATTGATTACGTTATCTTTCTTTAATCTACTTCGAGCTATGACTCCGCCCAGATGTCTTGTGTTATTTTGAATGATCTACGTAAGCCAGTTAAAATCTAACGTGTTCTGTTCGGGAAAAGGTTGCGCCGCCGTCGGTTTCCCAACCAAGCGATAATGATGTATATATTCTAAATCACGTGACCCCTCTGAACGAACAAAAAATGCGTGATGCATTTTAGACTGATCCACAGGTACCATGTACATGTGGACGATATGTGTATCAGATCTTTTTTGTTTGGTATTTTCGTTAGAAAAACGCCGTTTTCATAGACATTCTGGCATTGTCTCAGATTTATTTCAAAAGTACATTAACACCAATACGATTTAAATAAGATTACATGTCATGAGAGTATTCAATTTAATTTTTTGATCGAATCAGAACATTCGGTCTACCAGTATGCATGCATCATAAATTGGAAGTAAACCAATAACTTCTGTTAATATTTCGAGAACAAATATGATTGGTATCAGTTCTAAATGTGTTACAAGCAAGACAGTTCACAGAGACAGAAATCCTTCGATGAAATAATGCTTTCTAGAAACAGATTATTTAGCAATAACAAAATATCCTTTTGTCTGAATTTTAAGTAACCAATAAGAAAAACCTTTTATCGGCATATCGATGGAATGATTAATAAATGTACTTACGTCGCTGCTTGTATTTGCACAACTGACCGACGGCTATGAAAGGGAGAACAAAACAGTCAAGAAGTAACTAGATAACCACTTTTTAACGGCATGAAACACAAAACATGAAAACAATATATACTTCCGTCTTTTTGTTTCAAAATTGAGTATTAAGGAATTAAGCAATTACAGAGCAATTCAAGCTTGTTTGATTATACAACATTTACACAATATTTCTTGACGTTACGACTATGACGAATGTGATATTGATCAATTAAAGTATTTCTCCCTCTGTACGTATGAGTATGTTCTCCTTTCTTCCACTTAATATTATGGTAGAAGCTGTTGTCATATTTCCAGTTGCTATGCATTGTCACTACATAACCTTACTTAGCATAATATAAAAAGGTATCAGCTCATAATAAAAATGTCCATTCGTGTAGTGATATGAAACATAACATTCCTGACGTCATTTTGTCTGACGTCACTTATATGTGAATTTTTGACGTCACGAATTTATGTACTACAGGATTAGAAAAAACCTGAATGACGGTGTAACTTGCAACAATATATTTAGGGAATGTGAAATCCTCACGGTAAAGTATATTGGTTAATATATTGAAATTGAATTAAAATTATAAATTAAGATTTGAATGATCTTGTATTTATTTCCACGGACTATATTTTTAGCCAGGCATCGTCACCTGCAATGACGTTGCAAGAACAGGTCCTATTGACTTCGAAAATTTGAATTTAGAATGCAATAACACTTTAAGAGATACTTGGATTGAAACCGGAGATATAGGTAATAAACTGCCTTCTTTCGGATGATTATAACGCTTTAAAGCACGTTATTCATTTGCAGATTTGTAGAAGTTATTTCTTTTAATGATTAAGTGTAACGTAATAGCAATTTAATAATAAGCAAATTGGATTCAAATTAAAACATCGTAACACTTATAACTGTTAGTCATTCATGAAATAATTTGATTTCCCCTAAACCCTAAAGTATTTTCTTTGATATGCATGCCTTTATTAGTTTCTTATCTTGCGGCAGAGGGTAGAGTATGTATCAATTTTGTATGTATCCTATCATGGCAAGACTTTGCCTCCTTATCTCCTCATTTGCTCAGAGTGGAGACTGCAACATTTTCCGTAATAACAGGGTTATCTGGAAACAAGATATGAATACTGCGTCGATGGGAATCTATGGCTTTCATAATCCGCATTTCGACTGTTGAATTCCTGTTTTTTGTTTAGCGAGCTAATATATTAGGGGTTATTTTTATGTTTGTATGAATATGTTTTTTTCTGGTTGTCCACATTAAGTACATGTTTTCCACACCTCTTCATAGCACTAGGCGTGTCGCGGAGCTTATTTTGAGCTCAAAAGTTCATAAAACTGAGAAGCCTAAAGATGCATTGCTTGCTCCTGAATTATCAGACGAGCTTTCTGTTAATACAGAGCTACCGACAAGGGATAACTCCTGAGTCTGGGATGTTTTTGGGCGTCAATTTTGTGGCATGACAATAACGGGCTTCAGTTTAAAACATGATTAGTCTAGCAAAGAATCTGATAACCACGGATTTACCATGTTTAAAGTGGAGGGTAGTATATCCCATAAGGTCGTCTACAAGATTCCTGTCAGAATAAACAGTCAAACAAGGACGTACATCGTTAGGTATGGGGTTGGTATATACTGAGAGTATATATCTATACTGAAACGAAAAAGAAACGCAACATGGAAAATTGTGATTAATTTTGTATTAAATATACATATCTGTATAAAAATCGCGGAAATAAACATGCACCCTGCCTAACACCCATACCAATCTTCAAAATCACCCAAGTGTGACTAGAGACCTATGCACTTCCGGCGCGGTAAAAACATCAAAAACCGTGCCTGTACAAACATATGCGTTCTTTTTTCATTCAAACCAGTATCAATTCATCACTAACATTGAGCCACATCATCGCCAATACTTTTGCAAACAATAATTCCTTTTACAATTATGCCACGGTTATCAAAGGTTGATAGAGGACGTGCTATAGCGATGCTTCTGGCAGGGAACACGCAACTTCACGTCGCTCGACAATTCAGAGTTCACAAATCGACTATTAGTCGATTAGTTTCACGTCTTAACGCAACAGGAAGAGTCGATGACCATCCGAGATCAGGACGTCCACGCGTAACGTCGCGACGTCAAGACCGGGTTCTTAGGTTGGCACACCTGCGTAACAGGAGATTAACGGCCGCTGAAACGGCAAGGAATACGATTGGTAATCATAACCGTCGAATTCATCCCCAAACAGTGCTCAACAGACTGCGTGAGGCTAATTTGCGTGCAAGGCGACAGTACGTTGGTTTACCACTAACACCGCAACGTCGAGCACGTCGTATGCAATGGGCAACGGCACATATGCCCAGACGTTTTCCTATGAGACGTTGGAGGTCTATGCTCTTCACCGATGAATCTCGATTCACGTTATTTCGAGCAGATGGCCGTCAACGTGTGTACCGGCGTCGAGGCGAACGTTTTGCTGACGCCTGTGTTTTGGAACACGACCGATTTGGGGGTGGATCAGTTATGGTTTGGGCGGGAATCTCCCATGGTTTGAAGACGCCTTTGGTGATAGTCAATGGGAATTTAACGGCCGTACGCTATCGGGATGAGATCCTTAGGCCCCATGTTGTGCCGTTTGTTAGGCAGCATCATCTAACCTTTCAGCAAGATAACGCGAGACCACACGTTGCAAGAGTCTGTAGAGACTTTCTTGCGACACAGAACATTGTTCCTATAGATTGGCCTCCATATAGCCCCGACCTGTCCCCAATCGAGCATTTGTGGGATGAATTAGACAGAAGAATTCGAAATCGCCGTAACCCCCCAAATACCCTCCCTCAGTTAGCAAATGCACTCGTCCAAGAATGGAATAACATTCCAATACGGAAAGTCAATGCCCTGATGAACTCAATGCAACAAAGAATTAGAGATGTGATAACTGTTCGAGGAGGACACACACGATATTAGGGCACGGTTTCAAAACTGCTGCCATTTCAACTTGGATTCACGTAGGGTACTACCAATCATGACCTTCTAGCAAAGTGACCTGTTCTTAAAAATCTCTAAACATTTAAAGGATGTTACATCAATATTCAATATTAACTATTACATATGAAATTTAAACATAATGCTCACAAGTATTATTTTATTAAACCTACAATTTGAAGTTGCGTTTCTTTTTCGTTTCAGTATATATAAACCCTGTCCCTTTTCACTTGGTCATCTGTCACGTTATTGTTTATTATAGTAATAATTAAAACGTTGACTCTTTAACGATGAATACATTTTTTTTTAAATTAGCCTTCAATTAAAGCCTGTTAACTAGTTTATTAACGATGTATATGATTTCCATGATCAATTTTCAAACTTTACTATGTTCAGTTACGAGTAACTGCCCTTTATATTGCAATAAGCCATCAACTTTTTCTGTATCAATCCTGTAGAAGTTATTATGGATCACTTGGATGTTGGTTGACATTATTCAATTATAGCATTTTGATATCGGTCGTTATATGGTTTTGTCGACCTAAGAAAAAAATATCGACCGAGGACGATATAACTATGTATCGACCTTATTAAAATGATACATATATGTATAATGTAATACGTCAGTGCATTCTACGCCTGTTACGGCAGAATACCATTTCTTTATGTAGGATTGGTTGATCGGGAGCCGTTTAAGGTCTTCCGGACACTTCGCGACAAACATTAACTGCCTTTTCATATTTTTACTGACTTTACTGCATCTTTACAGATGATATACGTGTATATTGCTATATACATGTAGTTTGCTTGGCAATTAAGATCAAGTTTAATGTATGGTTTCCCTACAGAGCTTCGTGATTAATTGCAAAATAAATCAAGTAATACATGTTCGTATGTTCAAATATTAACAGAAATAATGTTAACAAGTGTATCAAAATCGGGATATTTTTTTTATATTAAATTCTACGGTAATTTACGTCGTGTGTACTTATTGTATTTTGGAAATGTGTAGATAAGTTGAGCACTTACACAACAGCGGTCTATAGCCTCTATTAGCTCCCAATGTCAAACGTTTTTTTTTCTAAAAGAGTGCGAGAAAAACGAGCATACTCTTTACGGTTAGAGTAAAGGTCAACAAGGTCAATGAGACTTTTTTTGGCTCTAAAATCTCTGATTCATCGAATTTCTTTCTATCTATTTATTTTTTCGCAACGAAACAAAAATGAATAACTAACGCGTTCATTATCATCAAAACCTCGACGTTTGTTTGATTAAATTTCTACTTTCTTATTTTATACAAACGTTGCCAAACACTAAATAAAGTAAAGTAGTTGTCATGTGGTAAATTGTAAATAAATATATATACTTACAGCGGTTTCATCACTTCGTAATGATAATGTTCGAAGGCCCTTTGATAACTGGAAATAAACATAGCATGACTATTTAAACATATCTTTACCGGGGATATGTGAAAAAGAAATAACACATAACCTCCTCTGGTATACAAGAATATGCAATTTGATATTTACAACACAGTATATTTGATATTTCGTATCTTTTATCAATGATAGCTAGTTATTGAAACGCTATATCAGAGATGAATAGACTTGCCTATCTGGTTCCAATAAACCATAGTTACATTAACCTATATTATTGTCCTCAAAATGGATAGCAAGAATATTTTAGACTTTCATTGGTCATCAAATCTTTGCTCGACATATTTTATCTCATATTTACGTTGAAAAATTATAAGTTCATAGCACATATTATATACATTAAAAAAGTTATCCATTGAGTTCCTCTAATACTCCTCCAGTTCAGTAACATGCATGAGAGGGCCAACAGGAGAGAGAGAGAGAGAGAGAGAGAGAGAGAGAGAGAGAGAGAGAGAGAGAGAGAGAGAGAGAGAGTCATTCGCACCTTTCGGGTGAGATATCAAGATACAAAGATACTCTCTGTGGAGAACTACCTTTATCTTCAATTTAGGTTCTTTTGAGAACTTCCCATCGTAATGAAAACTTCATATATATCCTTACCCAATCTTTAAAACTACCTAAATATCAATAGATTAGGAAAACGTTCCACATTCCCTTAGTACACAAATTATTATTACAATATTCAAAAGCATTTAATATAAATGTCTACTGTTCATAAGAAAATCCCGATGTTTGTTATAAGATATTCAAAATTTAAATAATGTATATTACAAAAGATAAATAAATGAATAAATAAGACAAATAAATAAAACGAAAAAAACATGTTCCATACAATATCTTCCCAAACTTTACCTCAAATCCTTTTCTAGACTCCATTCCCATAACGATCCTGGGTCTCTGAAGAAAATAAGTTAATAAATAAAACGAATATTGATGTATGCCTATCCTCTACAATGAACTTCAACCTACCATCTTAATGTATTCGATTATGGATACATTTTAGTTTATATGAATCGTCAATATATACTAAATTTATATTTATATACATGTTTCTTAATATTTATCCAGTCTGTTCTTAACAGTGTTAAAAATGTTAAAAATGAGTGTTAACAACACGTTTTAGGAGATGGTGCCTTATTTATTTTTATTCCTTTTTTTTGGAAGTGGAATTTCTAGGTTGGAATATTGTATGTATATCTACTTATTCCCTGCGTTTCTGATTAATGTCTCCATATCTTGATAAAATCAGCTGCAGTATTAGGGTAACTATTGTTTCGTTACATACCTCAATCATAGTCCCTCCATTTCCATTGCAGATGGACGTTGGTAGTCTGTGATTCCTCAGGCTATTCGGGTATGATTCTAGGCATTCGGGTATCTTTAGGGAAAGTTAATCCTACATACCCTAGAAAGACAAGCACTCATCAATTTCTATACGATAATACATCGATGTGTCTTTTTACAGAAAATGTTGATACATTTGAGTTGGATGATACGGTTTTCTATTGCAGAAGCCGACATGCATAGCTCCCAAAGCTCAGATTTAAGCGGTCAGGGTAACAATGGACACACTAGTGAACTATAATATTAAACATGGATATCTCAAATGATCTCGTAAGTTCCGAATAGTATATAAACCAAATGATCAAGACGTGTAGTCTTGCTAGGATATGTCAATGGCAATATAAGTCATACGTATGAAAACCCGGGGTTATCAGTTAGAAAACTCGGAATATGTATTATGAAAAACAAATTATATGTCGTTCTAACGTCCCTCAGTCGCTTATCTTGATCTTTACTTACAATGTATCAAACAGGAACACATTACAATTTAGCTGTTTGATAACCGTGATGATTCTGATTTTTAAGAAGTTTATTTTCCATCTCTATATAGTACATTGTGACACTGCTTCCTGTACCTACGTTCTCATCAAGTCCATGTTGACTTCTCCCCATAATCACGATTTCTATGACAGATGTCAAATGCAGAGAAAACAAAACTAACAATAGAAAGTGATGAGAGATGCAGGCTGGTAAAACATATGGGAAGTTGTATGGTTGTCATCATGACCTGATTTAGAAATATTCTATTTTCTTATAATATGAAGGAACACTTGTTCGATGCTTGTTAATATGCCAAGTGGTTTCATTGTCTCTACGCTAACTCTCATTTTGAGACTGTGGAATAACCCGAATGTATCCTAGATTTGTATTGCAGATGCTGTTGATGAAGCCAAAGACACTTACTCTTCGGGAATACCTTTTCTTAACTTCTGTGTAAATGTTATGCGTGTTTTCTTTTTGTTTATACTTTGTCCTCGTTTTATTGTTTTTGACTTTGAATTATGGCTTCGTTAGGATGTCGTTGTTCTTTGTTGATTTGGAGAATGTGACTAATCCCTGATTTTACCTATATATATAGTCTGATTATAGTTAAAGTAGCCACACACATGTGTAATTCAGTGGTGTATTAATTCGGATGATTATGAATTATATCTATATTCCGTTGTCGCTATTCATAAAATAAAAAAGTGTAATTATTACTGGAGTTTTCTATTGCACTTGATTGAATCAAGCAATTTTACTGGCTAATATATCTTCAGGAGAAAGTCAAATTAATGCTTAGTTTTCTAAAGGCAGGCTACCCCTTGGAGTGTGATTGTGAAAAACTAACTTGATATGACTGTGCAGCTGACAGCATTTTTTAAGGCACAAATCGATCGATTCATCTGATCTTGACTTTTACTTTGTACATGGAGACGACAACGCCATAAATTTTAACTCAGCCAAAATAAAATAGTTTTGCAAATATTATAGAAAAAAAAAACAAGTATTGAAGGTTAATAAAGATAAAATGTTACAATATCCCCACGACGAAGTGAAATTAAGTCCTGGCTTTCGGATCATGTATTGTAAACCTGACATAATGATAAGCATTACTGCTCTTCCTTTTTCTATTGATTGTACAAATGTCCATGTCGTCTTTGGGGGTAAAGCTAAGTATGCTCTCGACTAAGTGTCAGTGATCCTTATTTATATGATTCATACATGTTTAACACCATAAGTGTGTCGTATATCTCCTATGTAACTATGTTTCCGATAACAATATGTAAACAAAAAGCAGATCGAATATACTAGTAAAATGCTTGTAAAAGCAAATAGCTCTATTCAACTCAGAACAAAGTAAAATAAGTTTGTGTTGTAAATGAATGCATTTATCATTTTCGATTATTTAAAGAGGCTTGCCCGCAGAGAGATCAGAAAAATTGGCTAATAGAAAAAGATTTTTTACACATGACAGATTGTTGGAATTGTTGAGTTTTTCATTTTATTTTCCTTATAAAACGCTGAAAAGTGATATTAAAACCTCATTTTTTAAATATTATTTATTTAATCGCAACCCGCAATAAGTCCCCGCTATAAAGTGGAGTCTAATTTGATTGACACATCAAAGAAACAAGCACGTTCACAGTGCCGCACAGTGATAACTTCAAAGGCAGCGGCGATTTACAAAGAAGATTTGCCGTTATATTCCATACATTTCCCTCTCAGGTTGAGTTTTAAAACGTCTTTTAAATACATATTCTGTAATTGTTTTCAAGAAATAAAGTCGGAAAGCCTCTAATTTTGTCACATAGAAACGTGTACTGAAGTTTATTTAGTGATCGGAGATGTACCGTTTACCGGTCCGTCTGCGGGTAAGCCTCTTTAAAAATAAAACTAATAATATATTGTTACTTATTAATCTGTATTATCGATATTTTGACAAACATGTAAGATGATTTTTATCTAAATGAGACAATATACAAGAAATATTTTGTAACGTTGGTTATTGATACGGATATATTAAAAGACATGACAATTTCCCGTTAATAGAGCTGAAACATGACAAGGTATCACTACCACAAACTGGACATAACACCACTGTTAACATCACTGGGAAATATCACTATACAGTAAGCATTACTGGGACATAATATCGTATTATTAACAGGATTTGGGCATTATGCTATAATAAACCGTTAACATTACTGTGACATGACACTGTACAGTTTACATTACTGTGACGTGACACTGTACCGTTAACATTACTGTGACATGACACTGTACCGTTTACATTACTGTGACATGACACTGTACCGTTAACATTACTGTGACATGACACTGTACCGTTAACATTACTGTGACATGACACTGTACAGTTTACATTACTGTGACATGACACTGTACCGTTAACATTACTGTGACATGACACTGTACCGTTTACATTACTGTGACGTGACACTGTACCGTTAACATTACTGTGACATGACACTGTACAGTTTACATTACTGTGACATGACACTGTACAGTTTACATTACTGTGACATGACACTGTACAGTTTACATTACTGTGACATGACACTGTACCGTTAACATTACTGTGACATGACACTGTACCGTTAACATTACTGTGACAGGACACTGTACCGTTAACATTACTGTGACATGACACTGTACAGTTTACATTACTGTGACATGACACTGTACCGTTAACATTACTGTGACGTGACACTGTACCGTTAACATTACTGTGACATGACACTGTACCGTTAACATTACTGTGACGTGACACTGTACCGTTAACATTACTGTGACATGACACTGTACCGTTTACATTACTGTGACATGACACTGTACCGTTAACATTACTGTGACATGACACTGTACAGTTTACATTACTGTGACATGACACTGTACAGTTTACATTACTGTGACATGACACTGTACCGTTAACACTACTGTGACATGACACTGTACCGTTAACACTACTGTGACATGACACTGTACCGTTAACATTACTGTGACATGACACTGTACAGTTTACATTACTGTGACATGACACTGTACCGTGGACATTACTGTGACGTGACACTGTACCGTTAACATTACTGTGACGTGACACTGTACCGTTAACATTACTGTGACGTGACACTGTACCGTTAACATTACTGTGACATGACACTGTACAGTTAACATTACTGTGACATGACACTGTACAGTTTACATTACTGTGACATGACACTGTACAGTTTACATTACTGTGACATGACACTGTACAGTTTACATTACTGTGACATGACACTGTACCGTTAACACTACTGTGACATGACACTGTACCGTTAACATTACTGTGACATGACACTGTACCGTTAACATTACTGTGACATGACACTGTACAGTTTACATTACTGTGACATGACACTGTACCGTTAACATTACTGTGACACAATACAGTATCTTTAACATTACTGTGACATGACACTATCCCGTTATCATTACTGTGACATGACATTGTACCGTTAACACTACTGTGACATGACACTGTACCGTTAACATTACTGTGACATGACATTGTACCGTTAACACTACTGTGACATGACATTGTACCGTTAACACTACTGTGACATGACACTGTACCGTTAACATTACTGTGACATGACACTGTACCGTTTACATTACTGTGACATGACACTGTACCGTTAACATTACTGTGACATGACACTGTACCGTTAACATTACTGTGACATGACACTGTACCGTTAACATTACTGTGACATGACACTGTACCGTTTACATTACTGTGACATGACACTGTACCGTTAACATTACTGTGACATGACACTGTACCGTTAACATTACTGTGACATGACACTGTACCGTTAACATTACTGTGACGTGACACTGTACCGTTAACATTACTGTGACATGACACTGTACCGTTTACATTACTGTGCCATGACACTGTACCGTTAACATTACTGTGACATGACACTGTACAGTTTACATTACTGTGACATGACACTGTACAGTTTACATTACTGTGACATGACACTGTACCGTTAACACTACTGTGACATGACACTGTACCGTTAACATTACTGTGACATGACATTGTACCGTTAACACTACTGTGACATGACACTGTACCGTTAACATTACTGTGACGTGACACTGTACCGTTAACATTACTGTGACATGACACTGTACCGTTAACATTACTGTGACGTGACACTGTACCGTTAACATTACTGTGACATGACACTGTACCGTTTACATTACTGTGCCATGACACTGTACCGTTAACATTACTGTGACATGACACTGTACAGTTTACATTACTGTGACATCACACTGTACAGTTTACATTACTGTGACATGACACTGTACCGTTAACACTACTGTGACATGACACTGTACCGTTAACATTACTGTGACATGACATTGTACCGTTAACACTACTGTGACATGACACTGTACCGTTAACATTACTGTGACATGACACTGTACAGTTTACATTACTGTGACATGACACTGTACCGTTAACATTACTGTGACGTGACACTGTACCGTTAACATTACTGTGACGTGACACTGTACCGTTAACATTACTGTGACGTGACACTGTACCGTCAACATTACTGTGACATGACACTGTACCGTTTACATTACTGTGACATGACACTGTACAGTTAACATTACTGTGACATGACAATGTACCGTTAACATTACTGTGACACGACATTGTACCGTTTACATTACTGTGACATGACACTGTACCGTTAACATTACTGTGACATGACACTGTACCGTTAACATTACTGTGACATGAAACTGTACAGTTTACATTACTGTGACATGACACTGTACAGTTTACATTACTGTGACATGACACTGTACCGTTAACACTACTGTGACATGACACTGTACCGTTAACATTACTGTGACATGACACTGTACAGTTTACATTACTGTGACATGACACTGTACCGTTAACATCACTGTGACATGACACTGTACCGTTAACATTACTGTGACTCGACAATGTACAGTTAACATTACTGTGACACGACACTGTACCGTTTACATTACTGTGACATGACACTGTACCGTTAACATTACTGTGACATGACACTGTACCGTTAACATTACTGTGACATGACACTGTACAGTTTACATTACTGTGACATGACACTGTACCGTTAACATTACTGTGACATGACACTGTACAGTTTACATTACTGTGACATGACACTGTACCGTTAACATTACTGTGACACAATACAGTATCTTTAACATTACTGTGACATGACACTATCCCGTTATCATTACTGTGACATGACATTGTACCGTTAACACTACTGTGACATGACACTGTACCGTTAACATTACTGTGACATGACATTGTACCGTTAACACTACTGTGACATGACATTGTACCGTTAACACTACTGTGACATGACACTGTACCGTTAACATTACTGTGACATGACACTGTACCGTTAACATTACTGTGACATGACACTGTACCGTTAACATTACTGTGACATGACACTGTACCGTTAACATTACTGTGACATGACACTGTACCGTTAACATTACTGTGACATGACACTGTACAGTTTACATTACTGTGACATGACACTGTACCGTTAACATTACTGTGACATGACACTGTACCGTTAACATTACTGTGACATGACACTGTACCGTTAACATTACTGTGACGTGACACTGTACCGTTAACATTACTGTGACATGACACTGTACCGTTTACATTACTGTGCCATGACACTGTACCGTTAACATTACTGTGACATGACACTGTACAGTTTACATTACTGTGACATGACACTGTACAGTTTACATTACTGTGACATGACACTGTACCGTTAACACTACTGTGACATGACACTGTACCGTTAACATTACTGTGACATGACATTGTACCGTTAACACTACTGTGACATGACACTGTACCGTTAACATTACTGTGACATGACACTGTACAGTTTACATTACTGTGACATGACACTGTACCGTTAACATTACTGTGACGTGACACTGTACCGTTAACATTACTGTGACGTGACACTGTACCGTTAACATTACTGTGACGTGACACTGTACCGTCAACATTACTGTGACATGACACTGTACCGTTTACATTACTGTGACATGACACTGTACAGTTAACATTACTGTGACATGACAATGTACCGTTAACATTACTGTGACACGACATTGTACCGTTTACATTACTGTGACATGACACTGTACCGTTAACATTACTGTGACATGACACTGTACCGTTAACATTACTGTGACATGACACTGTACAGTTTACATTACTGTGACATGACACTGTACAGTTTACATTACTGTGACATGACACTGTACCGTTAACACTACTGTGACATGACACTGTACCGTTAACATTACTGTGACATGACACTGTACAGTTTACATTACTGTGACATGACACTGTACCGTTAACATCACTGTGACATGACACTGTACCGTTAACATTACTGTGACTCGACAATATACAGTTAACATTACTGTGACACGACACTGTACCGTTTACATTACTGTGACATGACACTGTACCGTTAACATTACTGTGACATGACACTGTACCGTTAACATTACTGTGACATGACACTGTACAGTTTACATTACTGTGACATGACACTGTACCGTTAACATTACTGTGACATGACACTGTACAGTTTACATTACTGTGACATGACACTGTACCGTTAACATTACTGTGACACAATACAGTATCTTTAACATTACTGTGACATGACACTATCCCGTTATCATTACTGTGACATGACATTGTACCGTTAACACTACTGTGACATGACACTGTACCGTTAACATTACTGTGACATGACATTGTACCGTTAACACTACTGTGACATGACATTGTACCGTTAACACTACTGTGACATGACACTGTACCGTTAACATTACTGTGACATGACACTGTACCGTTAACATTACTGTGACATGACACTGTACAGTTTACATTACTGTGACATGACACTGTACCGTTAACATTACTGTCACACAATACAGTATCTTTAACATTACTGTGACATGACACTATCCCGTTATCATTACTGTGACATGACATTGTACCGTTAACACTACTGTGACATGACACTGTACCGTTAACATTACTGTGACATGACATTGTACCGTTAACACTACTGTGACATGACATTGTACCGTTAACACTACTGTGACATGACACTGTACCGTTAACATTACTGTGACATGACACTGTACCGTTTACATTACTGTGACATGACACTGTACCGTTAACATTACTGTGACATGACACTGTACCGTTAACATTACTGTGACATGACACTGTACCGTTAACATTACTGTGACATGACACTGTACAGTTTACATTACTGTGACATGACACTGTACCGTTAACATTACTGTGACGTGACACTGTACCGTTAACATTACTGTGACATGACACTGTACCGTTAACATTACTGTGACGTGACACTGTACCGTTAACATTACTGTGACATGACACTGTACCGTTTACATTACTGTGCCATGACACTGTACCGTTAACATTACTGTGACATGACACTGTACAGTTTACATTACTGTGACATGACACTGTACAGTTTACATTACTGTGACATGACACTGTACCGTTAACACTACTGTGACATGACACTGTACCGTTAACATTACTGTGACATGACATTGTACCGTTAACACTACTGTGACATGACACTGTACCGTTAACATTACTGTGACATGACACTGTACAGTTTACATTACTGTGACATGACACTGTACCGTTAACATTACTGTGACGTGACACTGTACCGTTAACATTACTGTGACGTGACACTGTACCGTTAACATTACTGTGACGTGACACTGTACCGTTAACATTACTGTGACATGACACTGTACCGTTTACATTACTGTGACATGACACTGTACAGTTAACATTACTGTGACATGACAATGTACCGTTAACATTACTGTGACACGACACTGTACCGTTTACATTACTGTGACATGACACTGTACCGTTAACATTACTGTGACATGACACTGTACCGTTAACATTACTGTGACATGACACTGTACAGTTTACATTACTGTGACATGACACTGTACAGTTTACATTACTGTGACATGACACTGTACCGTTAACACTACTGTGACATGACACTGTACCGTTAACATTACTGTGACATGACACTGTACCGTTAACATTACTGTGACTCGACAATGTACAGTTAACATTACTGTGACATGACACTGTACAGTTTACATTACTGTGACATGACACTGTACCGTTAACATTACTGTGACACAATACAGTATCTTTAACATTACTGTGACATGACACTATCCCGTTATCATTACTGTGACATGACATTGTACCGTTAACACTACTGTGACATGACACTGTACCGTTAACATTACTGTGACATGACATTGTACCGTTAACACTACTGTGACATGACATTGTACCGTTAACACTACTGTGACATGACACTGTACCGTTAACATTACTGTGACATGACACTGTACCGTTTACATTACTGTGACATGACACTGTACCGTTAACATTACTGTGACATGACACTGTACCGTTAACATTACTGTGACATGACACTGTACCGTTAACATTACTGTGACATGACATTGTACAGTTTACATTACTGTGACATGACACTGTACCGTTAACATTACTGTGACGTGACACTGTACCGTTAACATTACTGTGACATGACACTGTACCGTTAACATTACTGTGACGTGACACTGTACCGTTAACATTACTGTGACATGACACTGTACCGTTTACATTACTGTGCCATGACACTGTACCGTTAACATTACTGTGACATGACACTGTACAGTTTACATTACTGTGACATGACACTGTACAGTTTACATTACTGTGACATGACACTGTACCGTTAACACTACTGTGACATGACACTGTACCGTTAACATTACTGTGACATGACATTGTACCGTTAACACTACTGTGACATGACACTGTACCGTTAACATTACTGTGACATGACACTGTACAGTTTACATTACTGTGACATGACACTGTACCGTTAACATTACTGTGACGTGACACTGTACCGTTAACATTACTGTGACGTGACACTGTACCGTTAACATTACTGTGACGTGACACTGTACCGTTAACATTACTGTGACATGACACTGTACCGTTTACATTACTGTGACATGACACTGTACAGTTAACATTACTGTGACATGACAATGTACCGTTAACATTACTGTGACACGACATTGTACCGTTTACATTACTGTGACATGACACTGTACCGTTAACATTACTGTGACATGACACTGTACCGTTAACATTACTGTGACATGACACTGTACAGTTTACATTACTGTGACATGACACTGTACAGTTTACATTACTGTGACATGACACTGTACCGTTAAGACTACTGTGACATGACACTGTACCGTTAACATTACTGTGACATGACACTGTACAGTTTACATTACTGTGACATGACACTGTACCGTTAACATCACTGTGACATGACACTGTACCGTTAACATTACTGTGACTCGACAATGTACAGTTAACATTACTGTGACACGACACTGTACCGTTTACATTACTGTGACATGACACTGTACCGTTAACATTTCTGTGACATGACACTGTACCGTTAACATTACTGTGACATGACACTGTACAGTTTACATTACTGTGACATGACACTGTACCGTTAACATTACTGTGACATGACACTGTACAGTTTACATTACTGTGACATGACACTGTACCGTTAACATTACTGTGACACAATACAGTATCTTTAACATTACTGTGACATGACACTATCCCGTTATCATTACTGTGACATGACATTGTACCGTTAACACTACTGTGACATGACACTGTACCGTTAACATTACTGTGACATGACATTGTACCGTTAACACTACTGTGACATGACATTGTACCGTTAACACTACTGTGACATGACACTGTACCGTTAACATTACTGTGACATGACACTGTACCGTTTACATTACTGTGACATGACACTGTACCGTTAACATTACTGTGACATGACACTGTACAGTTTACATTACTGTGACATGACACTGTACCGTTAACACTACTGTGACATGACACTGTACCGTTAACATTACTGTGACATGACACTGTACAGTTTACATTACTGTGACATGACACTGTACCGTTAACATTACTGTGACATGACACTGTACAGTTTACATTACTGTGACATGACACTGTACAGTTTACATTACTGTGACATGACACTGTACAGTTTACATTACTGTGACATGACACTGTACAGTTTACATTACTGTGACATGACACTGTACCGTTAACACTACTGTGACATGACACTGTACCGTTAACATTACTGTGACATGACACTGTACAGTTTACATTACTGTGACATGACACTGTACCGTTAACATCACTGTGACATGACACTGTACCGTTAACATTACTGTGACTCGACAATGTACCGTTAACATTACTGTGACACGACACTGTACCGTTTACATTACTGTGACATGACACTGTACAGTTTACATTACTGTGACATGACACTGTACCGTTAACATTACTGTGACATGACACTGTACAGTTTACATTACTGTGACATGACACTGTACCGTTAACATTACTGTGACACAATACAGTATCTTTAACATTATTGTGACATGACACTATCCCGTTATCATTACTGTGACATGACATTGTACCGTTAACACTACTGTGACATGACACTGTACCGTTAACATTACTGTGACATGACATTGTACCGTTAACACTACTGTGACATGACATTGTACCGTTAACACTACTGTGACATGACACTGTACCGTTAACATTACTGTGACATGACACTGTACCGTTTACATGACTGTGACATGACACTGTACCGTTAACATTACTGTGACATGACACTGTACAGTTTACATTACTGTGACAAGACACTGTATCGTTTACATTACTGTGACATGACACTGTACCGTTTACATTACTGTGACATGACACTGTACCGTTAACATTACTGTGACATGACACTGTACTGTTTACATTACTGTGACGTGACACTGTACCGTGAACATTACTGTGACATGACACTGTACAGTTTACATTACTGTGACATGACACTGTACAGTTTACATTACTGTGACATGACACTGTACAGTTTACATTACTGTGACATGACACTGTACAGTTAACATTACTGTAACTTGACACTGTACCGTTTACATTACTTAGACATGCACCGTACCTTACACAAACCATATTTGTTAATATTACTAGCGTAACATGACATTACCCAGGACATGTCATTTGCCCGGGACATTGCAGTTTTTCATTGATATCAATTCGGACATGACTGTCTCTTGCATGACACGGTACTATGTTAGGAATAAGAAGTAAACTGGTTATTGTTCGAGATCTGTCCCTGTAACACGCTAACGGAGTGTAACACTGTAAAAACACCGAAATAGTAATAATTTCAAAATTACAAACCAACATATAATCGTGGAGTTTGATGTTTAACGTAAATTATGAAACTCACCTGAATTATCCATGGATTGCAGACCCGGAAGATCAGTTTTATACAACAGTATAATAACATTTGATATGCGATGACGCTATAGTTAGAGATAAGAGTGATTTATATATGTATGGTATATGTGTGAAGGGGATCTGTCATGTCATATCCACGTCGTAAAAAATAATTTAAAAAATAGACACCGTAATTTTTTTGATGAAACATTCTGTTCATTACAACTCTCAGCATATAGTAGGTAGGCAAAACAAATAAAACTTGCAAAATATCAACAAAACATAGATTAATTTGATCTCTACAAAAATCAAAGAATTAAAGGACCATTTGTATCATTTTCAATCTGCCACATTGGGAATTATATAAAACATCTGACATGTTTTTTATTATTGGAATTTAGTATTGCAATATGCCTTCGTTTGCTTGTCAACTCCTTCTTTGTTCTAGGATCTGTCACACCTCGAAGAACAAACCACGTGTGCAACTTGGGCGAATACGCTGACACTCAACCCGGAATAGTGTCATGTCTCAGTAATATTAACGGTGAGGTATTATGTCTCAGCAATGTTACCTGTGAGGTATTATGTCTCAGCAATGTTACCTGTGAGTTATTATGTCTCAGCAATGTTACCTGTGAGGTATTATGTCTCAGCAATGTTACCTGTGAGTTATTATGTCTCAGCAATGTTACCTGTGAGGTATTATGTCTCAGCAATGTTACCTGTGAGTTATTATGTCTCAGCAATGTTACCTGTGAGGTATTATGTCTCAGCAATGTTGCCTGTGAGGTATTATGTCTCAGCAATGTTACCGGTGAGGTAGAAAGTCTCAGTAAGTGAAGACCCATGACGATATGGTGTGGTGATGTGGTGTGGATCACATATCAAAGAAAGCAACGGCCTTGAACCTTCTGGCGTATTGTCATGTCCAGCTAGAGGAGTATGAAAAGGCTTTTGGAGTACTCTGTCGGGATTTGAAAGAGCAGACAGCAAGATCATCAACACTAGTTCATTTCGCTAACCAAGTTAATAACAAACTAAGATTGTCACGTGGTCGTCATTACGATGATATGTAATGGTAACACTTGATACGACATAAAATTATCTTACAAGAAGGTCGATACATTGTTCTAATAATATGTGATTTCTTTTGAGGTTGATAATTTTAAGGTATGACTTTATCAGTAATAACTGCATATAATATATGTTATAAAGTATATTTTCAAATTTGTTTGATAACTGTTTCCTTGAACCTATAGCCGATGAAGCTATCTGTTTAATTGATTACTGATGCGTTATATACCCTCAGTGAGTGGTAAGCCATTCTGTACGTCCTTGTTTATTAGACTAAAGTATAAACGCAGCGCGCGTACCACTTAACTTAAAAACCTTAGGAGTAAACAATTTTGGACATGACTGTATGGATCACATTTGCCCAAAACACGTATCGGATGTAATACAAACATAGGCTTATTGTATGAAATACAAGTATCGTAGGGAAGTCTTTATTGTTAATCTGAATTATAATGGCTGTTCGAAGATAATACCAAATCGTCTCAAAATAGCATTTTAAATAACCATAGAATATTTTAAACTAATTGTCTAGTAACAATTGTGTTGGTCTGAGTTTTGCGTCTTCCGGATAAACATAAAATGGTACATATACACTGTATGACGTTAATTATGTTTTCTTTGTCATCTAAGTCTGTGAGCATTTCACGTGGTCTACCCAGTCATGGAGTGATGTACTGCCTATACTATATGGGTTGGCTTCCCCTTTAGTACTGTCGTGCAACCTTTATAGGGACCAACCAACCAACCAACCAACCAATTGTTTTCCCATAGACTTTTAGTGTTAACGTTTTGGAGTATTTCATTCAATTTCTTGAATTCATTATGACGATTATGGTTTATAACAAAAGTTTAGGGTCTGATATAACACTTAATAAAAAAAAAAAAAAAAAAAAAAAATAGGTCTTTCAGCTCAAATTTTCTCCATTTTCGAAAATGGGTCAATTTCGCAATAAAAATTCTCAAAAATCTTAAAATGTTTACCTGTTTATTATTACATGAACCTTTCGAAATAAAATCAATCCGACTTACGAAATTTATATCAACATTTCTTATTGATAGTTACCTATCAGGCTACATATCTATTTTCTCGCTTCATAACATACTGGCCAATCATGATCAGTGGCTGCCAGACATTTTATCCTTATCTCAACTTTCTATACAAAGGGGCTGTTTCAAAAACATAAAATGTGTTTTTCAATTGTTTGGTTGTTCCCTTATATATATTACCCTGATCTGCTCAGTTAAAAATGTGTCTCCCAACTATCTTCAAGTATCACTGGATTTGTTATGCTCCTAAAAAAGGAAAATGTAAATCATATTAGACTAAAAAAATAATGTTGCAAAATTTCTGAATTCCGAAATGAATCCTCAGCTGTATCAATTAAAAACTGGTCCCGCCGGAGGTTCCAGATTTAACACACACCACGTGCATCGCCGTGAATTTTACTTTCCCTTTTCGCTAGCAGATTTCGTACAGGATATGTACTGTTGACAATAATAACACGATTGAATTTGCTTTTATGCTTTTATCCCGTTGGCATCATTGGCCCTTAAATGCCAACTGAAAGCAGTTCAATGCTTAATTATCAGATCATAATTTACAAAGAACTTCTATTAGTGTAGTGATATGAAGAACAATATTTGTGACGGCGTCACTAAATGGCATAGACTTCACAATGTTAAGTGTATTTTTGATGTCACGAAAATACATGCTACAAAATTAAAATATTAAAAGGTTGAATAAATGGTTTATAACCTCACAATGGAATATATTGATTAAAATGTTGAAAATGAATTGATGATTTGAGGTTTTATTTTCACTAACTATATATTTTTTATATTTTTTATGAGAACCTGTAGTCGGTACCACAAGAATACATGTCTAATTAACAGCACGAAAGTTGACTAAGGAATTCGATAACATTGTTACAGGCTGGATATAAGACAAAGACAAATTTATAACGAAACATACGTGTAAAAACTGCCTTCTGTGGACATTTCTAATCCTAAAACTCTAACAGGGTTGCAGAAAAAAAATCAGTAACCCGACTTATTTATTTTGTGTCCAATCCTTTAAAAACTATAAGACCCATAACTCTCCAAAGAATCCAGTTTAATGCTTAAAAAATTGAGTGTACCAACATCTAAGACAGGAACTGTGAATATATATAAAAAAATCTACGCTAAAGGTCTATGTATGATTCAAAGTTAAATGTTATTAAATATCGATCAATCAATCAGTATACAAAGTAGTACAAATATACTGTAATATGTTCAGTAGCAGTTTGTATAATTATACATGGAACCTGTAAATCATCATATCTACATGTACACATGTTAGCTAATTTGCCAGTAATTAGATAGACCTCGGTTCTCTAAACAACATGGATGTTATCTATACCATGTTCATGTAATACTGGTTGTATACAATTATCTTCGTGTAGTTCTAATCAATGTGATATTTGCATGTAGACTTCAGGTCACAAACCCCATAACCATATTAAGTTGGGGGAAATTTATCTGTCCGGTCGATGCACATTATGATTATTATAAAAGAGTAGCCTTCCATTCATACTAATGTCACTGCTTTGGTCGTGCTTTGCACGGACACGTCACTCTTTCCCGTGCTTAGTAAGGACATGTCACTCCTAGTCGTCATTGAACGGACACAACATATACCTACACCAATAAACAGAGGAACCAACAATCTAGAACCTCGTCACTACAACTACAACTCTACAAATCCCGCAACTACAAAATACTCTAAAGGATTATTATACTTTACACTTTTTATTTACACATCTTATAACTATTTGGTTCGTTTATATACCGGAATTTAGGTCACAAAGGCTGACATTGTCAATAAAATTAATATCGCTATCCAAAGAGGTTTTATTCCAATTTAAAATAAGTATTTTCTATTTTTTTTGTCAGGAAAATTGCTGGTAAGATTTTCTAGCAACATTAAAAAATGTACCTTCCTGTTCTAGAGTCACGTCGGTGTATTAATAAAGAAGTATCAATCCGTGCCTAGCCTGGGCGATGTCACCGTTATACTACTTCAGAATATATTTTTGGAAAGTTTGATGGTCATGTTAGAACTGTCTGAATGACTATCTAATCTTTACTTCCTTTAGTTTAGTTTCACTCTCTTTTGCTGGGTGTCCACCCCTATGACCCTTATCATCAATGATGCTGATTCAAAGAAGGATACATCAACTGTACGGTGCTGATTGATCGTCATAATATTTGGTATATACTGTATTACCAAAGTCTTATCTTATAGTGCTACTCGCTTGTGAGATTTTGTGAATCATTCGAATATCTTTGCTTGTGTAACCCGAACTTAAACGTGGATGATATGAAACCTATGTTGGTAGGTGTCGGTAGAATGATTGTTAGATTAAAAGAACAACAATAGGAACAAAATAAACAAACTTGTTTAATGACAGAAAGACGGAATGATCAATGCGTACATACTTTACTACCAGATACTGTGGCTAGTTAATTAACACACTATTACATTGTCATTTACCTATCACAGGTAAAATTTAAAGACAATATCACAAAGTACTAAAACTATTCTAAGTTTACTGTTAAAATGGAAACCTATCAATTCATATTCCATGTTAACGGACGAGTTTCGCATAATGTTGGGATAATGTTGCATTGATAACAAATCATAAATCAGTGGTATTAAACAAGTTCATTATCTGATAATGTCCTCGTTAACTCTGTTTTCACAACGGATTTCAATGTTCTGTGTCAAACATCCTTGTCTAGATGTGTTCTTCGGTTCTCTTGTTCCTGCTTGGTCACGTGACCAGCAAGAAAGTATAACTAGAGCTCTCCATTAAACGTATTTTTGCGTACAAATAAACGTGATACACTTGTACTTCGAAACTGGAGAAAGTGCTGTACATTGTTCTATTTATTTATGTATAGTTATACTGACGAAATGCCAATTGATTGACAACTTTGTGAAAAAATAATTTTGGCAAAGTTTGACACGTACATGTGTACAGCACTTTTTGTTGTTCACGTGCAATTACAACGTACCTTTACGCTCGTATCTGTTTCATCAGTATTTAAACAGCAAGCGTTAATGTTCTTGCTTCAGTATTTGAACTCTTCAGCGTTTTAAGTATTGAAATTAGCATATGGCGAAAAAAAAATATTAATGCATGAATGCAATGAATTTTAATGATTAAACTTATTATTGACAAACGATTTCCAACGGCATAGAGTATCGTGTATGACGGGTTCGGTTGTGTATACACGTTTTTAAATCCAACACAATGTAATAAAAATGCCATCCTAATTGTTGCCATGACATCCGATCCAAGCTTGTATCACTAATGCACTGAAAAAGTTAATGTTGAAGTTCTATGTACACCATACAAGCTCGTATTGATGTTGTTTTATCTTATCACTTAAAACATAAGAAAACTAACAAAAATACTTAAAAACACAGAATGAAGCCTTCGTGTAGAGCAGTGCAGACACAACGCGGGACTTGTAAACATTGTAATGTAAGGAATTAACAAGTTGCAACAAATTACAAAGAAAAAAAGTAAACTACCAGTTTTAACTACTAAAGTAGATATTTTGTAGATCCGTAACCACCAGATTTCATGACGACGTAATGTTATAATCAACTGATTTACTTTCATCGAGAGGAAATAGTTTTGGCCCCTCTTAGTAACTAGCAAGTTCTCGGATACACTGTTTTGCTATCAAATATTTATGGAGAATATTTACAAAATTGATCAGTCGTTTTTATGAATGATATGCAAATTATTTCGAGAAAGTAGCTAATCGTGTTTGATAGTCGCACTTGGTAATTCCGTCGACAGCACCACGGCTTACATCTTGAGGAACTAACATCACTAGGATTTGACGTAGACATTGCGGATGTCGGAGATGAACCACAAGGTGCGCACACTTCCACAACACTATTGTCATGGTAAATTGTGCGAGGGTATTTATGTAAGTAAATATTCTCTGTGCATCGACTAAGAATCACAGTTTCTGTATCATTGTCCTTTCTCGTATTGTTAAGGTATATCACAATGCTGCTACAATATTCCAAATATCAGCCATGTAACTATTTTTCATTAACGCACACAAAAAATAATTAAAAAATAACGATTTCATTATAATTGAATCACACTTTTCCATAGTTGATATATAGATAATCTATAATAATTATGTTGTTGTTTAGACAACTCTCGAGAATAAGGATATTAGTACATTGTTGATAATGGTTGATTGATAATCTGCTAAAGTGAATCATACTTTCGATGGCTGAGTCAACGTTTATGCTAATTGACTTATGAGGTGAGATATTAGAGTGAAGCGTTTTGATTCCCGAGTCATTTTGCACTGTAGTTGATGACAGGCAGGAAATGAAGAAAAAGAGCGAGGATTTTCGATAATGCGGTCATTTTTACAATAGTTTTGTTATGGATTATAATAGAGCATTTATTGATTTCGATATTTCAGAAATGGTTTTCGACAGTGGAATCACCTTTCACGATACTTGAGTAAAAGATAATAATAGTTGTGTCATGATTAGTGAAAATCTATATGTATAATAGCTTCTGAGAGCTACTCGTGTTTTATGTTTGTTGACAGTTGTTTGTTGAACCCTCCTGGCAACACTGTCCAGCACAACTCGAGTTGGAGAACACGAGTCCCGGTTGACAGTTGCGAAAAGCAGCAATAATTCCTTCCCCACATGCTACCATCATGTTAGCGTTGTATGGATGAGGATAGTTACAACCGTAAGACTTTTCTTGACAAAAAGTTTCTGCGGAAAGAAAACGTGTCTGTTTAGCACATGTAGGGTTATATGTATAATATTTTATATTTATTTCTGAAGTTTGTTTCAAATACATAAGATTGTCTTTCTGACACACACGAAACAGGGGAGGTAACTAGATCGATTATAAGAACTACACTACCATCTTAGGTACATAAGATTGTAAACAGATAAGAAAAAAATGTTATGCTACGTAAGGATCTCTCACCATTCCCTCCTCCTCTACCTTAGACTGAGATGCACTGTCTCAACCTCAAGGAGGTGAATAATTATATAAGTCTACGAAAACTATCTCATAACAAACAATATCAAGAAAAACTCAAACTGTTTGCAAAATGGAACAACTGAGACATTGACATTTATAAACGGGTTCGTTAACCAATGTAAGTCATTGCTTCCTGCGACTTTCGTGTATAATTTTTTTTATTTAATCCAGCCAAACCAATAGTAGAGTAATTATTGAAGAGTGTACTTACGGATAACCAATAACAAATGTATCAATAGCTATGTATATGCATGAAAAGGTCGCAGCTTATTTCTATCTCGAATATTTAAATGACACGAATATCAAATATTAAACACTTCCATTAGTTGACGGATTGAATGTGCTATTAATGTGAACTACATTTGGGGGGCATTTCATATTTTTGTGTGTTTCACATATACATGTAGTAACAACCAGAGGCTATATCACGCGATGTTAATCAGGCATACGTTTAGTATGGCTATAGATGCGTGTGCGAAATAGTAATTCTTATAGATACAGATGCAGAAGATATTTATATATATTTATATTTCAATCAAAAGACGAATGCAAGAATGGGCTGTGAATACGCACTTTTACATGGATCGTCTAATGAAGCCGCGGTTTGTTTTCTTTCTTTTTACAGTAGTTAGGGGTTATAGCTTAAATTTGATACTGGCTTATTTCAAGAAAGTCTCTGTTGATAATGTTAGATTTTCAAATTGATGACGTCAACTGCAATGAGATGTAGTTATATAAATGTGTATTTCAAATCTTTTAAATTGATAGAAATACATTATAATGTTAATGTTTGATACATAATTTGAAATATCATAGATAAACAAAATCTTCACAAGCAAGCACATGCATTAGATTTTTTCAAGCAAGTCAGCGAAAGATAAAGTCGCTTCACGTATCCAAATCGCAGTCAAAAAGGCAAATTTACTGTATAAAATACGTCTGGTCACATTACGATTCGTCTTATAATTTAAGTAAATGAACACAGAAAATTGCTGATTGAAAAGATGGTAGACAGGTTATGAGTTCAATGCCAGTATACGAATTTTATATCATAAAAAAAAAAAAAAATTCCGCCAAAAGTTTGTTTTTTTTGTATTTATTTTATTTTTCGAAATTTAGCATGGTAAACATAAATGGCATATAAACATATTTCGCACACTCACGCATCCTCAATTAAATAAAAGGTACACTTGAATAGTTGATATTAGCGCCAAAAGTATTTATTGCGTGATCATCGAATGAATCTAACTGGATATTTGATACTGTATGTTGGTTACACCATGCGTATAAAACTTATATCTTAAATTTTATCAAATGTAAGCTAAAGACGAATTGTATTGATAACTTAACAGTCTCGTGTTGTGGTTTTTATTCCTTTGTGACTGGTTTATTTTCAAGGAGATTGTTGTTGATATTATTTTCTACATTACACGACGATTTTAAATAAAGCATACGTTTAGCTCAGTCTCCTATTGGACAGTTAAAGAATGTCTACCAGTATGCTTTTTCGTTTCTGAGAATTAATTATTACCAAATCTTGAGCGTTCATTTACGGCAAACCAATGAGCAAAATCAAATGAATAAAGGCCATACATAAATACCTGGAACGACGCGGATAGTTTGTTCAATGCTGATGTTTCTTGGGGATCCTTGGTCGTCAATGAAGCTGCCGTGTAGGAACACAATGGTACCATTATCGATCATTGATATCTTTAGGAAATAAAATGATTTACTGAACACTTTCTCTCCGGTGCTGCTGTCTTCCGTTATGTTGTACGCATCCGCCAGAAATGATCCGTTAACGTTGATCTCCAGTTTTTGCGGTCTACAGCCCAAGTGGATCCGCAGGTTAACAACAGCTGTGAAGTTTTCCCTGAAATCACCGCCGCTTGAAAAACTTTCATACAGGCCTGAATTAGATTAAGAGAAAAACATAAATGGAAATCTTGTGTTACACGAATGCATCCAAAGTCATATGTATTGGTTCGAATACTATTCAGCTAAGTTTGTTTTTTCCCTTTGTGCTATTCATTTTAACCTTTTTGACGACGTGGTATAACAATGACACATTTGCATGAAATATAATCATATCTGAAGCAAAACCATGCTTAATACAAACTAGGGCAGAATAATACATTCGCAACACATTCATACATGTTCATGGTACACGCTAAAACACATTCATTAAAAATACACATACCTATTACGTTTGCAAGAGAAAAATGTTCTGAAACCGTTCCCCGTTGTTTCCAAAGCTAAACTAAAATCCTTGATATGGTCAGCACATGTGACGTGCAACAGTTTTAACGTCACTGATAATTCATTAAAATTTAAAACAAATAACTCCATAGTAGGTCCTCAAACAAAACATCTCCTTACTTGCTTTTCCCGGAAGGGGTGCTATCTTACATTGTTCCATACAAATTTAAAAAGTATGTATTGAAACCATCGGGTATGTAGGAAATAAACTACCATGTTAAATACATGATGTGGTTACATTGTGTTAAGGGTCAGCTTAATGAACCAGATATCAATAACGTTCTCATGTTAAGCACCTCAAATTGTTCAGGATGGATATCAAAACAAGTAAATTCTGGTTATATTTACCTTCCTCTGGGCCATGAACCACAAAGGGAGAAGCAACTCCGAAAACCAGTAATATGATACCGACAAGACAAATTTTAAGAATCTGAAACAAGTTCATAACGCATTTATCAGACGATTAACGTTTTGTAATTGAAGTGACGAGATGTCCATAAGAGATTATTTAGTAAAATATGACTTTATATTTGGGAACATGCAGTTGAGTTCAAGATTCGTATTTATTTTCAACATGTGTGTTTGGTCTTTCTTTCAATCGAGTTAGCTATATATCCACAGTAACAAAAACACGAGAAAATAACTAAGGAGAGTGAAAGAAATACTATATACAACAACCACCACAGGTTAATGTGACCTATGTCAACTTTTCACGATATCAGGTGTGGCGTAAGGATATGACCTAAACTGGAATGCCGCCGATTAATACACAAAACTGACATCTTCGGGAATGTATGGAAATATTACAATTTATTAAAAATCATAAGTAATAATTAGAAAGTTTATTGTTTTCAAAGCAATAAATTGATATCAATGATGTAAATCTATAAATGTATTTTCAAGAATATGGCAATATAAACTGCGAACTTCTTCTTGTGAGTTTTCATTTTCAGGACATCGTGAAGTGGCTTTCAAGTGCCAATCAAATCACATTGAACCATGCGATTAAAATATTCCCGGTCAAAGGTCACTGTGTCAACCAATCAAAGCGCATTTAGAGTTTATGCAACATGTAGTATAAACTGAATGTTATTCAAAAGCTGTAATGGTTATTTCATGCTTTGGGAGTGGAATAACAAACTGTTGCGGTACAAAAGATTTAAAATCATTGGTAGAAACAAAACATATTGTATCAACATATCAAATAGGATGTTTCGTATTCAGTTAGTCATCTGAAATCTGCCTTTCTCTTGTATTCAACTTACGTATTTCGTACTGCATGTGTGCTGTAATATAGTAGAAGGTAAATGTACATCGAATCAGATGGAGACATAAAAACATTTATTGACTAAATTAACGTTATCAAGGAAGATACTTAAGGTAATTGAGCACATTTATTCGTAAAAAATCCTGGATACAACGATTATGATAAAAGCCGCTAAATAGTGATATCCACCGTTATAAATGACATTTGACAAAGATATTAACAATGTTTTATAGAAACACTGACTCAAATATATGAGAGGCGTATCAAACCTATAATTGATAATGTAAATATTTTTTAATTAACATAGGATAATAAAAAGGAAAAAAAAGATTGAAAATACTGTGACTTAAGCGAATAGGGTACATGTAATAACATTTGATAGAAGGCTTTGATGACCGGGATGTGCTGTGTTAACGCACTATTTTCTTTACCCAATCGGACGTGATTTTATAATGATATAACCTGTTTTACATAATATGCTAGGTACAGCCATGCTTTCACTGGTATCACTATAATTTTTGCATTTGATTAGTTTATCTGGTGCTCAGAACGCCACAAACTAATTCTAAAATATATGTATCAACAACGTACCATTGGTCATTGCGGTTTTTCTAATGTAATATGTACTGAAACATTTACGTCATGGACAGTACATATACTAATTAAATATATTCATATTGTGGACGTTCTCTCAAGGAAATGAAAGACGACTCTTGATTTCGTTTGACTCAGATTTACGTTATTAATCATGTAAACAGGGTCCAGGTGAACTATATGACGAAGGTATGCCATGCGAAGTGCTAATGTATGAAGGTTTTGACATCAGTAATGAGTTATCCATGAGAAAAAGAACAAAACAAAAACAAAAACAGGCGGCGATCATATTATTTCTGATGAAACTTTCAGAACCGTATTTAAGGTACGAAATGTAAGTTTAATGCTTTATTTGAAGATGAAACAATTTCGAGAAAAAATCTAATAAAATTTAGTTTCAATAACCAGCAGTTCTGACTTACCATGTCATAACTTAACCTCAAATTATTTTATTTACAATATATGACGGGCGTGAGATATATTTTTTGTATCAGAAACGGGAAATAGAACTTGCATCGATTATTATATTTCATTATTCATCAATTGTGAACAACACTATGACGCTTAACATAACAACAGAAATATAACCTTATTTGCTGTGCTTTGTCGTCCTAATAAGTATATTAATAAATTTTTATCATAATTGAATAATCCTTGGCTAATGTCACTATCAAAATAAGAACATCTAATTAGTCGTTATATGTCTTAAGTGTGTGAAAAGTTAAGGGTGAAAACATTGCTAATTACTTACAACGGGTCCATCAGTGCTTACTGGCGATTTATGGGAAACCTTTAAAAATGAAAATCAACAACAATATATATGTGTATGTATATCTTCTATTTAAGATATATTCTAAAGCAGCTTCATTCAAAACAATTTTTTTTCCAAAATGATGCATATTCGAGATTTCCCCCAAATATTTATCCACTCGGTTAAAAAATCTAATAAAATTTAGTTTCAATAACCAGCAGTTCAGACTTACCATGTCATAACTTAACCTCAAATTATTGTATGCACAATGTACAAAATATGACGGGCGTGAGACATATTATTTGTTGTGCTTTGTCGTCCTAATAAGTATATTAATAGATGCTTATCATAATTGAATAATCCTTGTCTAATGTATCTATCAAAATAAGAACATCTAATTAGTCGTTATATGTCTTAAGTGTGTGAAAAGTTAAGGGTGAAAACATTGCTAATTACTTACAACGGGTCCATCAGTGCTTATTGGCGATTTATGGGAAACCTTTAAAAACGAAAATCAACAGCAATATATATATGTATGTATATCTTCTATTTAAGATATATTCTAAAACAGCTTCATTCAAAACAATATTTTTTTTCAAAATGATTCATATTCGAGATTTCCCCCAAATATTTATCCACTCGGTTCGGCCATATTTCTGCATATCACATATATAAATTTTCGAGATAACTCATGATAGTCAATCAAATCTTCAATCCATCGAAGTGGAATATTTGACAAAAAAGTAAAGATTCAATTAACCTGTAAAACATAGGTTGCAGTACCATGCATGTATTTATATCGGAAGATCGAATGCCAAATGTCGTATTGCCTTTTATTGACATTAAGTCTTGGAAAAGTAATTTATATTAGTAATTGAACTTGGAAGTGATCCATAATGTGATAATTGCACTATATGTCTATAGACAACCAGACCAGAAAATGAGGCAGACAGTGGATCACAAGGAGCCTGATGGTCATCTGGAGGCTACGCCGGAGCAGTAGGAGCAACCACAGTTGGGATCAGTGGATAATGTCGGGCAACAGTTAGGACAAAAGGAACCGCGATACCGATCGCATATCGATCGCAAACCTATTCTATTATACACACATCGTGTAGACAGTGAGCGCACACCGCATATTAGGTAACATTGTGTAATCCAACAAGTGTACATATAAGGGGAAGTAACTCAATGATATATATATACAGACTTGTTAATTATTTTGATGATGGTAGACTATTTCCCGGGAATCTTGAATGTATCGCCATACACATATACAGACCATAACATTGGTTTCATCCGCGATAATATCAGACTGTGGGTGAAACTATGTAGTGCTATAAGCGCAGTTTGTTGTGTACACTATATACATTTCACAAGGAAAATGTTGATTTTTACTTTTTATGCAAAGTTTTGGTACGAAGCAACATTGATATATTGGTTCATGAAAACTTGTTAATATTAAATTTTAAAATAACGTACCTTGTAATTGTAATCGGAAATGACAGAAAGATAAATATCCATTGAGCTAGAAGGTAATTCCATCTATGAAGATAATACATGAAGGTTTTGACATAGGTTATGAGTTATTTATGCAAAAGGGCAGTGATAATGTGAATTCTGATGATAAAGAACATATAACTCACTTAAAAGACATATGTTACCAAAATGACAAAATAATAACTTCAATGTTCATTGTAAAATGTTGCCAAGCATTTCTTTAAGTTTATACATCTAATGACGATGCTAGTTGTTACATGTAACAAGTATACCAATGTTTTGACTTACAGTTTGACTGAAATCTCTTCTTTTGCTTGATTGTATATTCTGCTTAAAAAAGACAAATACATGGAATTATTATATTATTATTTGAATTACACCAAAATTCGAATTGAATGCGTGCATGTATATAAATGTATATCATTTGGATACATCATATGATTCTTCATACATAAAACCTCCGAAATGCACCATTAAGTATACTTTATTTAGATCCATCTCGATAAAATCTAAATATAATTATAATACATTATGATCCAACTCGATAAATTCATCACATATTTATGATATATTATGATCAATTGATATGGAGAAATATAAGCAAATGTTACAAGATTACTAAATTATATGAAATAGATAAAATCGTTCTGAATGACTTTAATACATACCTTGCTCATCCACCTCGTTCGAGACTGGAAAGATGCAAATTGATGTCACAGAATAAATTCAAAGCGTGTAATGTGTGTTTACACTTTTTAATATGATGTGTTTTGTACGTCTAATCCAAAAAAACACATTAACGCAAACTAGGAACTATATTGTTGTTTTGCAATAAATTTTTTTCTGACACATGCTGCTAAACTAAGGTCTTCATTCTAGAGAATGTGCTAATATTGAAAGGTTTGTATTTAAATGTTAACACTATTCATCAATGACATATACTTTGTGTATAACCGATTCTTTAAGTTTGTACAATATGAATTCACTTACCGCTAAGTCCCGTTGATAATGGCTTCTTGTATCAACTGTTTTGCCATGCCTGTGATCCGCTTGATCAGTCATATATACCTTTACATAATTAAAGACAGTCATGTGGGATAAATTTTTCTTTGAATTATTCATTTAACTCATTGTATATGAATTCATTGGAGGAAAACTCGCAGAACGTGTATATATATGCAGCAGTCAAAAACCTGATTATTGTGTTAATATTAAAAACTGAAAAGTGAACTGAATACGTAAAAAATCGTCAACAGCAAAAGGCGACCGACAAATTTTAAGCGTATACTATGTAAATCAAAATTGAAAACATAAGAGACATATCAAATCTACAAATATAAGAAACCCATCTGTGGGACATGGGAATTTATATCAGAAAACAAATCATACGATTTTAAAGTGAAAACGATTCCAAGCAATCCTTCTATGACGTGTAATACATAAAATGTACGTGATGTAATTGTGTCCAGGTTGTAAGGAAATCAATATAGTGGAAACTGGAAACCAAATAAAATGCACGGTCCCAGTGCACAAACAGTACACTCTCCTGAAATCAAACTAAGTGAACTTCTTGACCTTCAAATATTTCTGTTAACAACATCAACAAAAATTAACAAAAAACCCAGCTTTATAAAGAAAGAAAAAAGAAAAGTATTGAATCAAATTAATTAAACCTAATACATAGAGTCTTACTTAAGATTGATTTTTCTTTCACGTATTGTGACGCCATCACATATATGTCGTCATCATGTAATATATTATTCGTCCTTTGTTATTCCGTGTCTTTATGCATATATATAAATAAAAGAACTCTCCATTGACACGAACTTTTCTATCGCTAAATACACAAATAATGATGGGAGAACACTTTAAAATCCACATGTATTCATAATACATTATGATGCATCTTGATGGTAAATCCATAACTATTCATGATATATTATGATCCCTATCGATATTACCCATACATATTTATAATATATTATGATTCATTGACATGGAGAAAGATTGGCAGATGTTACAAAATTTAACAAAAAAAAATTTAAAAAAAAGGAAATGGATCGAATATCTGATTTCATGAGTTCTTTTCTGAATGACCTTAATACATACCTTGCTCATCGTACTCGTCAAAAACTGGAAAGATGCAATTATATGTCACAGAATAGATTTTTTGCGTGTTATGTAAGTATATGTCACAGAATCAATTCTACGTGTGTTTTTTGTTTGTTTATAAACTAAATACATTATTCATATTTTTGCAAACCGAATGTATATTTAGGGTGTGTCTAGAAAGCCTTTTCCAATGTAAAGACATTAAAGAAAACAAGGAATTATTTTGCGCTTGTGCAGTGAAGTATATGCTGACACATGCTGCTAAACTAAGATCTTCATTCTAGAGAAGGTGCTAATATTAAAAGGTATGTATTTAAAAGTTTACACTATTCATCAATGAAATATACTTAGTGTATAACCGATTCTTTAAGTTTGTACAATATGAATTCACTTACCGCTAAGTCCCGTTGATAATTGGTTCTAGTATCAACTGTTTTGCCATGCCTGTGATCCGCTTGATCAGTAATATATACCTTTACATAATTAAAGACAGTCATGCAGGATCAATTTTTCTTAAATTATTCATTTGACTCACTGTATAAAACGAAGGAGAGAACTGAATAAGTAAAAATCGTCAACAGCAAAAGGCGACCGACAAATGTTAAGCGCATACTATGTAAATCAAAATTGAAAACATAAGAGAAATATCAAATCTACAAATATTAGAAACCCATCTGTGGGAAATGTGAATTTATATTAGAAAACAAATCATACGATTTTAAAGTGAAAAAGTTTGCAATCAATAATTAAACGATGTGTAATACACAAAATGTAAGTGATGTAATTATATATGTATCCAGGTTGTAAGGAGTACGATAAAGCGGAACCTGAAGGGTCCCAGTGCAAAAACAGTATATATACTCTCTCGAAATCAAACTAAGTCAGCATCTTGACCTTTAAAATATTTCTTTTCTAAACATGTACATAAAAACTGCCTTATAAAGAAAGTTGAAAGAAAATTATTAAATCAAACTTTTAACCTAATCAAAATAGTCTGATTTAAGATTGACTTTCCTTTCCTGTATTGGTATTGTGACGTCAACATATATATGACGTCATCATGTAATATTGTATTTGTCCTTGTCATTCTGTTTATCTATGTGTATATATATATCAATAAAAGAACTCTCCATTGACACAAACTGTTCTAAATACACAAATTACAAAGAAAAACAACTGTATGATTTGTGTCCTGACCGGCCTCAAACTCATGATCTAAGGCACCAAAAATGTCTCATTGGCGCAGTGATGGTCTGTCCGATACCCTGACATGATCATAGTGATAAGTCGTCATTACATTATATGAATACCTGGATCACAATGCATATATATACACACGATGATGCGAATTGCACATATATAATACACATTTAACACAGTACAACTTCAACAGGAAATTCGAACCTTGATCTCATAATAAAGGTACAAGTGTTAATAAAACGATATCAATGACAAATCTACTAAGAGATTAATTATAATACTTACGTCACCGCTGGTATTTGCGCAACTGACCGGCGACTATAACGGGCAAAAATCAATCGGTAACTAAATAATTAAATACTTGTTAACGACAAGATATTCCACATGTCATTAGATAATTATACACATTTCCAATAATCAGTTTTCATGATTGTATATTGTTATATGAAAATATTATTCCCAGGGCATTGATTAAGTTTTATTCCATAACCAGATATGTTTAATCTACGACGACTAATCTATAGGGAATTTGATTTGGTTTCATATTATTGCTGTATTGCTAATGGGGGCATTTTCATGCATAATGACGATTGTTTAAATAGAAAATGTAAATGCGAACATGAATTAATCAAAAGAGGAGTTATTACTTACATCAGACGATTCGGATGAACCCTGTAAAACAGAAATAACAAGCATTACTACCAAAATAGAAGCGTGTACATGCATCAGTATGTGATGTTTCTATGTAACTCATGAATAGGACATATCCTCCCACTAATTAACAATTTTTTCCCAAAAATGATTAAAATATTGAAATATTTCGTATACTATGGCAGATTTACCACAGTCATTTTTATACGTTGTATGCTAAAAGACACGTCTTTTTAAAATTATATATTGCGCATTATAACAATGACACATTATTCTGCTTTGTAACTTTGAGTCAGTTATTTTTTAATTTTTGTTGAGTCTGACCAAAGTTTGACGCAATTTCCGTTTTGGCTGTCCATTTGCTTGAAACATGTCCCAAATTTAATACGATTTAAAAAAATTAGAGAAAGGACCAAACAAAAAAACAAAACAAAAAAACAAGAAAGAAACAAAAATAAAACAAAAAACCACACAGTTTTAAAATAGGATTGTCACTAAGAAGTCAATATCTGCATACGAATAATGTTATGGAACTAAAACAGTGATTACTTAACCGGACAACGTTAATGTAATAAATTGATGTTTTAATGAAGATATATAAAGTTGATTTTACCTGAGTGGCTATGTCATATTGAATTTATTAAACAAGTTAGATATTTTGATATGCCACGAGCGTTTAGGCGGGTTTAATCAATATCATTTAACATATACTCTATTTATCGCATAGCTAATATTTATGAGAATATAAGCAAAAACTTCCAATTTTCGTTTCTATATAAAACAGGCGAAATCCAGCTCGGATGGGACGTTTCTGTTTACACAGACAAACATGCGACGCCCTGAGACGTCATATATTTATTATGACGTCAGAAAAGTGTCATTACACAATGCCATGTGTCTTACGATATTAATGACATGGCAGAACTGGCCAGTGTGTTATGTGATATAAATAATTATCAATTTGCTTGTGTTTTCTATCAACAGAATATGTTTGTATATATGTACATGTATATGTATATATAATCATCCCTTATAATCATTTAAATGTTATCATATACATAAATCCGTCGATCAAATAATGCAATCTATGACAATATCAACGAGGCATTCCAAATTCCGCATATGTCTTTTTAAGTAACGGTTGGCAAAGCAATCCACTGTGTAGTAGGTAATATACGTTAAAGGATCTGATCTAGTCACTGCCGACCACCGTTTAACACTTACGAAAACGATATAAAAGACGGATCGAATAAGTGATGAGTATGGTACTTACATAGATACTGGTAAAAACATAAACTGCCAATCGGTACCAACAATGTCTGAATACGCATCATGATTTGGAATTAGGGCAGTAATTGATTTACCGATGAAAGTAATGATGTTTAATTGAACAGTTAATTGATGGTATATAGTTGACTGTCGTTGATGTTAGTATATACAGCTAAATGACGTTCAACTTGTTTTTTTTTAGTATGTTTTTAACAACTTTTTTCTGCGAGGTGCTTACATGCATATGCTCTAGGGCTAATACAGCTAAATATATTGAACATTCATTTCATTTCAACAAATTGTATCGTACAAAAATATACAATAGGATCAGATAACAGGCTAGGCCTACGTAAATCCTCTTCTTTAACTACTATTATAGGCTACATGTTCCCGGAACAAAATAACATAAGAACCCTAGATTCCACATATGTCTATATTAAATCACTGATGAGAAGCACGCTTTATCACCTATTTTTGGTATTGTCCCTGTCTACCATTGTTACCACGTACATGTACCTATAACAATAATAAAACAAATCGTCTGAGGGATGAATACAGGGCCTTACCTCACTGCTTGAATTTGCACAGTCGACTGACAGCTAAAGCAGAGATAAAACAGAAACAGAGATGGTCAGTCGGCAAATAGATACAATCAATCATTGACGTCAGCCATCGCAAAATGCATACACTTTGAAGTCTCAGAAACTTATTTAAGATAAGGAATGTAAGTTTAATGCTTTATTTGAAGATAAAGCAAAGTCGAGAAAAAACATTAAATCTGGTTGCAATAAACAATAGTTACGTCTTAAATGTCAAATCATTACTAAACCTCAAATTGTATCTTCAAAATATATCTGGCGTGATACATTACGAAAATGTCCAGGTACACAGTATTTTGTTTCAGAAACGGGAAATTATGGCAATTGCATCATGTACGTTATTCCATTATTCATGTATTGTATACCACACTATGACGCTCAGCATAACAAAATAACTATTACCTGATTTGCTGTTCTTTGTCGTCCTAATATATACATCGATACATGTTTATTATTACTAAATAATCCTTAGTTAATGCCACTTATCAAAATAAAAACAGCACATTAGTCGTCATATATCTTAAATGTGTAATAAATGAAAGAGGGAAAAACCATTGCTTATTACTTACAACGGATCCATCCATACTCATTTGCGATGTAAGGGAACCCTTCAACGATGAAAATAAACAACAATATATATGTGATGTCTAGTTTCTATGTAAGATATATTCTTATGCTCCTTTATTCAAAACAATATATCTTTTTCCCCCAAAGATGATGCAAATATTGGAGATTTTTACCAAACATTCATCATTCGGTTTCTTAACAGGTACTGGTTTTCCTGTATTAAATATTTTCTAATGCAAAATGTATCCAAGATATGCATCAACAAAAGGCTACGTGCTCGTATCTGGGTTATTACAAGACAAGGATTGGCGTGGTCGGCCATAATTCTTCATATTCAAGCATATCTATATATTCGAGATCACTCATGATAGTCAAACAAATATTCAATCCATCGAAATGAAATAGTTGACAGTACAAAAAATAAAATAGTTTGCATACAATGCCTGTGTATATATATCGGACGATTGAATGGGTCTATAGGTCTTGACAAGGTCATGTATATTAGTAATGGATTAATAATGTGGCCACTGTACTATACGTTTATAGGCGACAAGGATCAAACTTGAGTAGTTTTGATACCATTATACTTTTACAACAAATAAACTAATACATATATAGCCATATAACAATTTTCAATTATTTTGCTATGATATCAAATAAATGCGAAATTATCTGACCAGGAAAATAAGGAAGGTCGCGGGTCCAAAGCAGGCCGGTGGTCAACCGGAGTCTACGACGGAGGAGTAAAATCAACCTCATTTGGGGTGGGCTGATAATGTCAGGCTATAGCCAGGGCGAATGAAACCACGGTACCTATCCCACACACACCGTTTCGATCGCCAAGCGATCACAAACTGCACGATTCAATCGCACAGTTATTGTATTTTATCCCATAACTATGATTGATATTGCACGTGATCAAATTTGTAGCAGTGTGTTATTTTTTTTGTTTACACACCACAGTGTGTAACCACTTTCTAAGCCTCCGATTGGTCATTTGTGACCACCACCAAGTCTGATTGGCTAACCTCTGGCCTTTGACCACGAATTTTGTTTTTACAACTCTCACTTTTTCTTTTTTTGTCGCCTGTCTTCAAAAGATAAACATGTACACGTTTTGTGGGTTTGTCGATGGTCAACACTAGAATAACTGGTTGAGAGGAGAGTCCTCATGGAAATGTCGATTAATCTGGGGTTTGAGTCGTACGAAATATAATTTGATGATGGTGAAAATGACGCAGCACGAATGCGAGATATTGCACCGATTATAGCCAACCAAACTGACAACCCACCTCCCCCTTGATTTTTGATATGCATTGGTCCTGGATAGCCATGAATGAAGTATAAAAACAATATACAAACGTAATACAAAATGGTTAAATCACTGTCCCTAATCGTAGTCATTTGAATGAAACGGTCGAGGCATCTAACGTAGGCCTAAGCCTAGAGCTTCCCTTTTCCCAGTGCATTAGTAGCTTTATAGTTCGGTGTCATTTAAGGAACGCCAAATTAACATATATTCAATTAATTGAACCTTTCTTCAAATTATTGAAGATAGGTTCAATATGATTAAATATATGTTAAATTCAATAAGATATAGGTTCAATTCAAATGATTTCCTATCCTTAACTAAATTAAATTTCACACAATAACATATCGATTGTGGATATGTTCATTTTCGTCTATTTCAATAAATTTAATTCATTCAAACGTTGTTTTTTACACGTAGATTCTATTTTGATAATGTCTACTAAAACATTCCATATGAGTATATAGCTACACGGAATTAGCATGCATGTAATCGTTTTTATACAATGAATATGAAAAATATCAAGATACTTGTTTATGGTACTTCTTCCATCTTCAGCTGGCTTTCGTATCTCCATAAAGGAGAGTTCCAAGGGGATACATCGTTATTTTCATTTTGGCGCCATTGACATAAAGATAGGTTCAATTGAATTAAAGATAGGTAGCAGTGTACAGTAAAAATGCCAAATTCTGAAAAATATGGCACATGTTTTAGATATGTAAACATTGCCAGTTAACCTTACATATAACCTCTAATAAAGTATATATATTTGAAATCTGTACAACATTTGCAATTTTAATAGAGCTCTGAAGGATAAGTGAACTGATATTTTCTGTGAGTTTTAAAGCTGTGGATACCATGGTAACAGCTTAAAAAATTCTCAAAAATTGCAAAATATCCTGATATTTGACCCAAAATGGCACAATTCTCTACACAATTTTTTTTCTGAAACCTATTTAAAATTAAACATCTATATCCCAAAGACAGAATTAATCTTGTTTGGACATATGTTGTAAATTAAGTTTTTCCGCTATCTTACTTTTCCTGTGGGCTTCCATTTTTCGCTGTAGACAAAACTAAATTTCCTGTGTAAACACACGTTCGGAAAATGCGGATATTTAAAATCCGGAACCAATTGATTAATTTTTGTTTTAATAAATGTGAAGCCTGTATGTACTTCTTCATACTGAATATACCAATTATAGTGTACATTTATTTTTTTCATTTTTTATGCATATCATAATACAGCAGTTATTTGCTTAACAAAAAAATGCCCATGGCCAGGCTGTCTTACTGTGGTGTGCTACCATAGGTCCAGCTGAATTGAAGAAAAGTTTAATTTAATTAAGGATATGTTGTATTTGAAGATAGGTTTAATTCAATTATAGATAGGTTAAATTTAATTAGAGATAGATTCAATTGAATTAGATAAAGGTTCAATTCAATTAGAAATGGGTTCAATTCGATTGAAGATATGTTCAATTTAATTAAAGATAGGTTCAATTCAACTGTACTTATCTTTAAATAATAAAAGAACGGTATAAATAATTAGACCTATCTTCAATTGAATTGAACCTATCTTCATTTAAATTGAGCCTCTCTTCAATTATGTTTAACATATCTTCAAATAATTGAAGATAGGTTCAATTAATTGAATATATGTTAATTTGGCGTTCCATAGTCGATCGGTACGGATATTGTACCAACAAGAAAACAAAATCAACGAGTAAACAGTGTCTTTTTATTCCACTTAACGTTATTACGAATATATATCCCAAACACAAATACAATTTATGTATGTTAAGATCATTTTGGAACATGTATTTGTCTCGTGTCAGTAAACTGATGGTATTTCGTGTAAGCCTGCTTACAAACGTGAAATAAATACTACTCAGCACTCCAGCTCGGTTTCCGAAACATCACAGTAACCAGTAAAAGCATACCTACGAAATCCACGAAAGGACCGATAATTGAATCTGACAATGATTAGTCTAATATTCAGTGGTGACGTTCGACTTCGCGATGACGGTGTCGTCTTCGAATATATTTGAGCAGAGTTGTTTAAAAAAAGTTACCTATTAATAAATCGCAATGTTTTTCAAACTAATATTTCGTTTTGTAAAATTATATAATTTACGAAAATAATATAGAAGATATGAGTCGTACATCTAACATAGAGGATAAGCGTTCACTCATAACGAACTTTGTTTTGTCGCGTAGCGATTTGGTTCACCGAATCTAGTTGCTACGTTGGGAGTATTTGGACTTGAGAAGCTAACATTTGTATGTAAAGAAGATATGGGAAAACAATTCCCTCGACTCATGACGATTGTTTCTAATTTCTATCCAACTCTCGTTAGGTAATATTCTAATTTAACCTCTATGTAAATGTTATCATATACATAAATCCGTCGATCAATTAATGCAATCTAAGACAATATCAACGAGGCTTCCAAATTCAGCATATGTTTATTTTTAGTAACTGCTGGCAAAGCAATCAACTGTGTAAAAGGTCTTAAAGACTTATATACGTTTGATAATCTGGATATGATCTAGTCCAGCCGACCACCGTTTAAAACTTCAGCAAGGTACTTACATAGATACTGGTATTTGCACAGCTGAGCGACAACTAAAGAGAAGAAAACAAAAACAAATAATGTCAATCGATACTTACAATATCTTAATACGCATCATGATTTCGAATTAGGGCAGCAATTGGTTTACCGATGAAAGTAATTGCATTTAATTGAGCAGTTTAATTATGGTATTTAGTTGACTGTCGTTGATGTTATCTATCAAATCAATAAGTTTATCTATAAATATATGCAGCTAAATGACGTTTAACGTGTTTTTATTTAGTATGTTTGTCACAATTCTACGGGGTGCCTACAGCATGCATACGATCTAGGGCTAATACAGCTAAATATATTGAACCATTCATTTCTACTATTATAGGATACATGTTCATGGGAAAATTTAACATAAGAACCCTAGATTCTTCAAATTACTGATGAGAAGTACGTTCTATCACCTATTTTTTTTTATCTTGTCCCTGTCTACCATGTAATTACGTACCTATAACAATAATAAAGACAAATCGACTGAGGAATGAACACAGGGCCTTACCTCACTGCTGGAATTCGCACAATCGACTGACAGCTAAAGGGGAGATAAAACAGAAAAAGAAATGGTCAGTCGGCAAATAGATACAATCATTCATTGACGACACCAGTCGCAAAATGCGTACACTTTGAAGTCACAGAAATGTATTTGAGATAAGAAATGTAAATTTAGTGCTTTACTTGAAGATTAAACAAAGTCGAGAGAAAAATCCCATGTAAATATGGTTTCAATAAACAACAGTTCTGTCTTAAATGTCAAATCATTACTTAACCTCAAATTATATCTACAAAATATCTCGGGCGTGAGACATGCTTTATACCTGTTAATTTCGCCCCAGTTTATTTTCATGTACTGCACATGAATGGAAGTCACAATTAAGTGACGGTGAACTCATGAAATTAATCTTTTTCAGGGCAGGAATTTGATGCCACTCTGTATTTCATTTTTATCTTGACCGGACATCATAATTTAAAAAAGACGGAATTCTTAAAATATCGTTTTTTTTTTTAAATTGAAAATGCTAAGCCTAGTTCGTGATTTTACAGTTGCAAAAATAAGAGGGTATATTTGTGATCCGAGCACACTTCGCCCATGTATTATGGTTTCATCATAAATTCGCCATATCTTCTTATGGTGAAAATGGCGAAAATTAAACGTGGGCAAAATTACCAGGTATACAGTATTTTATTTCAGAAACGGGAAATTATGGCAATTGCATCATTTACGTTATTTCATTATACATTTATTGTATACCACACTATGACGCTTAGCATAACAAAAGAACTATAACCTAATTTGCTGTTCTTTGTCGTCCTAATATATACATTAATAAATGTTTATTATTACTAAATAATCCTTGGTTAATGCCACCTATAAAAAAACTGAAAGTTAGTCGTCATATATGTTAAATATGTAATAAATGAAAGAGGAAAAAAACATTGCTTATTACTTACAACGGATCCATCCATACTCATTTGCGATGTAAGGGAACCCTTCAACGATGAAAATAAACAACAATATACATGTATATGTGATGTCTAGTTTCTATGTAAGATACATTCTATACTCCTTCATTCAAAACATTTTTTTTTTTTTCAAAATGATGCAAATATTGAATTTTTTACCAAACATTTATCATTCGGTTTCATTACAGGTACTGTTTTTCCTGTGTTAAATATTTTCAAATGCAAACAGTATCCAAGTTATACATCAGTAAAAAGTTACGTGTTCGTATCTGGTTATTACAAGACAAGGATTAGCGTGGTCGGCTATATTTCTTCATATTCAAGCATATCTATATATATATTCGAGATCACTCATGAAAGTCAAAAAAATCTTCAATCCATCGAAATGAAATATTTGACAATACAAAATAAAGATAGTTTGCAGTACAATGCCTGTGCATATATATCGGAAAATCGAATGGGTCTATAGGTCTTGAGACAGTTATTTATATTAGTAATGTATTAATAATGTGGTCATTGTACTATAAATTTATAGGCGACAAGGATACTTTTAACTTTATACTTTTAAAACAAATAAACTGATACATATATAGCCATATAACAATTCTCGATTATATTGCTATGATGTCAAATAAATGCGAATTTATCTGACCAGGAAAATAAGGAAGGCCGTGGGTCCAAATCAGCACGGTGGTCAATTGGAGTCTACGGTGGAGGAGTAGAATCAACCTCATTTGGGATGAGTTGATAATGTAAGGCTATAGCCAGTGCGAAAGGAACCACAGTACCTATCGCACACACTTCGTTTCGATCGCCAAGCGATCACAGACTGCACGATTCAATCGCAAAGTTATTTTATTTCATCCCATAACTACGATTGTTCCACAACTGATATCGCACGTGATTAAATTTGTAGCAGTGTGTTATTGTTTTTGTTTACACACCGCAGTGTGTAACCACTTTCTAAGCCTCCGATTGGTCATTTGTGACCTCCAACAAATCTGATTGGCTAACCTTTGGCCTTTGACCACTGACTGTTTTAACAATTCTCACTTTTTTTGTCGTCTGTCTTCAAAAGATCAACATGGATACGTTTTGTGGGTTTGTCAATGGCCGACACTAGAATAACTGGTTGAGAGGAGAGTCCTCTTAGAAATGTCGATTAATCTGGGGTTTGAGTCGTACGATATATAATTTGATGATGGTGAAATTGACGCAGCACATATGCGAGATATTGCATCGATTATAGCCAACCCAAACTGACAACCCACCTCCTCCTTGATTTTCGATATGCAGTGGACCCCGATATGCATGAATGAAGTATAAAAACAATATACAAATGTAATACAAAATGGTTAAATCACTGTCCCTAATAGTAGTCATTTGAATGAAACGGTCGCAGCATCTAACGTAGGCCCAAGTCTAGAACTTTCTTTTTCCCAGTACAGTAGTAGCTGTATATAGTTCGGCGTCATTTAAGGAACGCCAAATTAACATATATTCAATTAATTGAACCTTTTTTAAAATTATTGAAGATAGGTTCAATATAATTAAAGATATGTTTAATGCAATAAGATATAGGTTCAATTCAATTAGAGATAAGTTCAATTCAATTGATTTGAACGTATCTCTATTTGAATTGTACCTATCTCTAATTGAATTGAACCTATCTGTAATTGAATTGATCCTGTCTTCATTTGTTTTCTGAAATAGGGAAAAGGGACCGCTCCCCTTGTTCTTCCGGTAATTTCGGGCAATACTAAAAAAAACAAGGAAATAAAATTGAATATCACACAAGGGGACAATAATTAAGGATATGTTGTAATTGTAGATAGGTTCAAATAATTGAACATAAGTTAATTTGTAAATTTAACGTTCCATAGTAATTCGGTACGGATATTGTACCAACAATAAAGAAAATCAACGAATAAACAGTGTTTTTTCCATTCCACTTACAACGTTATTACGAATATATAAATGATGTAACTGACAACATTACTACTAATATCAAATTATTTGCAGATGACACATCATTATATGTTATAATAGATGAAAATCCAGTACAAGCAGCACAAAGTTTAACTAATGATATCTCTAACATTGGGGAATGGGCAGCCACGTGGGACATAAAATTTAACCCCAATAAAACCAAATCTGTAATTTTCTCTAGAAAACATAACAAAAATCACCCCCCAATAACATTCCAAGACAGCCCAATCATTGACACACCAGACCATAAACACTTAGGATTGACTTTTAAATATGACGCATCCTGGAAACAACACATTTTAAATATTTATGAAAAAGCTTATAGTAGATTAAACATTCTCCGATACATTAAAACTAAAGTAAGCCGTAAAACACTAATCAAAATTTATATAGCATTTATTAGGCCAATTTTGGAATATGCAGACATAGTATGGGATAACTGCACTCAACAATCTGAGGAACTCCTAGAATCCGTCCAGTTAGAAGCAGCCAGAATCATAACAGGGCTAAGATCAGGGACTTCACACAATACACTTTATAATGAACTTGGTTGGGAAACTCTATCATCAAGAAGAAATAAACATAAACACATAATGATGTACAAAATAATGAATGGGCTGTCACCTGACTACTTACAGAATGTCCTAATTCCTTTTATTAACAATCAAAATAACAATCCTCACAATCTCAGACAAACAAGACTCTTTAATCCACCAATCTGCAGGACTAACAACTATTTTGACAGTTTCTTTCCTCTAATGTGTCGCACTGCAAACACTGAAAATGATCTATTTAACTCCCCCTCTATTATAACCTTCAAACACAAACTAAACAACAATACTGTTACTGATAGTGAATCAGCTTTAATTTTTAAGTCTGATGGTGATAGAAGAGCAAATATTATCTTATGCCAACTTAGAAATTGTTGCAGTAATTTAAATTTTGATCTGTTTAAAGACCACTTAACTAACAACCCTTATTGTACTTGTTCCTTTGAATATGAATCAGTTCATCATTATTTTCTGGAGTGTCCAAAATATATCGATCTTAGACGTACACTTTTAAATTCTGTCAATACTTATGGAAATCATAATCATACTGATGTAAATATCTTTCTCAGGGGTTGTCCTGGTTGTGATGGAGTTATAAACAAGCAGATACTTAAAGATGTATATTTATTTATTGGTAAATCCAGGCGTTTTAATCTTTACATGATCTAACTACATAAATATAGTCTTTGACTTATATTGCATTTTGCATTGTGCACCTGTTCTCCCTGTTTCTTATATGACTAAGACATTGAATGTCTGTGGCTGAGCATGTTTGGTTTTGTCTAGATGTCTTTTGTCTGTCTTTGTTTTCTGTGTTTGTTTTGTTTACCAGTCTGTCTTGTCTTGTTCTCACAGTGTAAATACATATATGCAAACTATCATATTTATATATTGGTACCAGCTATTGGTAACACTACCCTGTGCATAAAAGCACATGGACTTTTGGGTCAGTGTTTACTTTATGGCTTACAGTACATAATAAACTTCCTTGTATATTTATGTATATATGAAATATGAATATCATTATCTTAATGTGTCCTGAATGTGTGTGAAGTGTGGATGAATATTTATGTTATTCCTTTTAATTAAACACTGAGTTGCCTCCCTTTATTCATATAATAATGTATATATGTTATGTTCTTTCTTTTTTCTTTCCTTGTAATTTTTCATTTCAAATATACCGGTAAATATAAAATAATTAACATATATAATTGATATCTTTAAATTTCACATAATTACATTGTCCATTTATCCTGCCATCTACATTATGGAGAGAATTTACATAGGCATAGCCTGTTATTCAATCCAATTGACTATATTCCATCATTTTTGTCAATAAAATTTGTTGAAATGAAATTACGAATATATATTCCTAACACAAAAATGATAAAATCATTTTGAAACATATATTTGTCTCGTGTCAGTAAACTGATCAGATTTTGTGTAAACATGCTTACAAACGTGAAATAAAGGCTACTCAGTATTCCATCTCGGTTTCCGAAATATTTGTTGAAATGCACGGTGTCTTGAAAGAATGAGTCTCAGCATGAACATTTAAGATCACAATAATCAGTAATAACATACCTACGAAATCCAAGAAAGGACCGATGATTGACAATGATTAGTCTAATATTCAGCGATGACGTTCGACTTCGAAATGACGGTGTCGTCTTCGTACATACTTCAGCGGAATTATTTAAACAACATACCTATCAATAAATCACACAGACACAAGGCTTGTCAAACCTTGTATTTCGTTTTGTAAAATTATATACTTAACAAATGAAATATATAAGATATAAGTTTCGTGCATCTAAAATGGAGGATAAGCTTTTGTTCATAAGGAACTATACTTTGTCGCGTAGCGATTTGGCTCACGGAATCTAGTTGCTACGTTGGAAGAATTTGAACTTGAGAATCTTACATTTGTATGTAAAGAAGTTAGGAGAAAAACAATTTCCCCGACTCTTGACGATTGTTTATCATGTTATCCAATTCTCGTTAGTTAATGTTCTAATTTAATCTCTATGTAAATGTTATCATATACATAAATCCGTCGATCAACTGATATAATAAAAGAAAATATCAACAGGGCATACCAAATTCAGCATATGTTCATTTGAAGTAACTGCTGGCAAAGCAATCCGCTGTGTAGTAGGTCTTACAGCCTAATATACGTTTTATAATCTGGATCTGATGTAGTCCTGCCGACCACCGTTTTAATCTTACGAAATCGATATAAAAGACTGATCGACTGAGTGTTGAGTAAGGTACTTACATAAATACTGGTATTTGCACAACTGAGCGGCGACTAAAGAAGACAAACCAAAAACAAAAAATGCCAATTGGTACCAACAATATCTGAATACGCATCATGATTTGGAATTAGGGTAGTAATTGATTTACCGATGAAAGTAATGGTATTTAATTGAACAGTTTATTTATGGTATATAGTTTACTGTCGTTGATATTATCTATCAAATCAATACATTTATCTATAAATATATACAGCTAAATGACGTTTAACGAGATGCCTACAGCATGCATATACTCTAGGGCTAAAACAGCTAAATATATTTAACCATTTATTTCATTTCAACAAATTTCATTGTAGAAAAATATACAATAGGATCAGATAACAGGCTAAGCATACGTAAATCTTCTTCTTTAACTACTATCATAGGCTATATGTTCATGGTAAAATTTCAAACAAGAACCATAGATTCCACATATTTTAAATCACTGATGAGAAGCACGTTTTATCACCTATTTTTGATCTTGTTCCTGTCTGCCATTGTTACCACGTACCTATAACAATATTAAAGACAAATCAACTGAGGAATGAACACAGGGCCTTACCTCACACCTGGAATTCGCACAATCGACTGGCAGCTAAAGTTGAGATAAAACAGAAAAAGAAATGGTCAGTCGCCAAATAGATGCAATCAATCATTGACGACACCAGTCAAAAAATGCTTGAACTTTGAAGTTTAAGAAACTTATCTAAGATAGAAAATTGTTAGCTTAATGCGTTATTTGAAGATAAAACACATTCGAGAAAAAAATCCATTTAAATCCAGTTAAAATAAACAACAGTTCTGTCTTAAATGTCATACCGGGGTATCATAACTAAACCTCAAATGCTTGTTTCTACAAAATAGTACAGGCGTGAGATATATTTGTTTATCAGAGATGGGAAATCATAGCACTTGTATCGATTGGGTCATTTTGTTATCTATTGTGAACAATGTGGTCGGCCCGATACCTTGACATGATCATAGGCATTAGTCGTCTAGGTGACGATATGAATACTTGAATCGCATTGTGTATACATACGTGGATGCGATTTGCACACATATAACACTGTACAACTACAACAGGAAATTCGAACCCTGATCCCATAATAAAGGTACAAATTTTAATAAGGCAAATCTACTGAGGGTTGAATTAAGATACTTACCTCACTGCTGGTATTTGCGCAACTGACCAGCGACTATAACGGGCAAAAATCAATCGGTTACCATATAATCAAATACTTTTTAACGACAAAATATTCCACATATATAATTAGATATTATAAACATTTGCAATCCTTAGTTGTTATAATTGTATATTGCTACATGGACAGATAATGCACAGGAAACTGATGAGGTTTTATTTAATAACCAGATATGTTTCATTTAGAACAAATAATATTTTCTATTATTATTTACAACTGGCGATTCAGAAAAAAACGCTGTTCAGTAGAAATAACTAACATTAACACCGAAATTATACCGTGTATATTCATCAGTATGTTTTGTTTCTATGTACCTAATGAATAGGTCTTATACCATTTTCCATTTTTGTTGAGCCTGACCAAAACGTGACGCATTTTTTGTTTTGGCTTTTAATTTGAGTCAAACATGTCCCAAATTTAACACGATTATAGGAGAAAAATAGCCCACACATGTCTACTATTTAAATAATATAAACTAAAAAAGAAAACGATCAATTTTTGTTTCTATATAAGACAGGCGAAACCTGGCTCGGATGGGACGTCTCTGTCTACACAGACAATCATGTAACGACCTGAGACGTCACACATTTATTATGACACCAAAATAGTGTAATTTTAAACATATCTTGCGATATTAATGACAGTACAGAATATGCCAGATATGTGATAAAATCAATTATCGAACTCGCTGGGCGGTGTTTTCGATGAAATGAATAGGTTTGTATATATGCTTCCAGCTAATTTTATTGTTTCTTTTATATATTTCCTACGGTCCTGCCTTACGGTGTAAACACAATATACGGGGTGTCATGCGTCTTAATGATTAATAGTATATGTTTAAAACCTAGATCTGCCGACAACTGCTTAACACTTACGATACAAAGGCAGATCGACTGAGTGACGAGTTTTTTTGTTTTTGTTTTTGTTTTTTTACAATTCTTGCCCTGCGATGTTTCTACATCATGCATATGTTTTAGGGCTAATACAGTTACATTAATTGACTGTCATGATAGGCTACATTTTCCTAGAAAATTTCACAAAATAGCCTTATATCCCACATATGTCTATTTCAAATTATCGATTGAAGATTAACAAATTCGCGAACAAAAATCCAATTAAACGTATTTTCAATAACCAGCAGTTATGTTTTAAATATCATATTATAACACTTAACTCATACCACTTGCATCGACTATGTTATTTCATTGTTCATGTCACAAATCTTAAGTGTGTGATAAGTGATGGAGGGTAAACATTGCTAATTACTTACAACGGATTCATCCATACTTTTGGCGATGTAAGGGAATCATTTAGAAATGGAAATAACAGCAATATATTTGTGTTTGTCTAGTATTTGACGCAGTTTCCGTTTTGGCTTTTAATTTGAGTCAAATTTGTCCCAAATAATTCGATTAGAAAAAAAGGAAGCATATGTCTTCATACGAATCATGATCTTAAATTACTGGCGATGTCATATGGAATAATTTAAACGAGTTGAATCATTTGATATGTCATCAGCCTTTATAGGTATTTGATAAGTTCCATATGACATAGCCACCAGTATTTATGTTTACAGCTAACGAAATTTGACGTATTTCTTTTGTTTTATAAGGATACTCGTCTCTTATAATTATGAAAGTGTTATCATAAACAAACATTCGCATATCAACTAATACTACCTAAGATAATATCAACAAGACATTATAAATTCCGCATATGTCCTCTGTGAGTAACTAATGGACAAAGCGATCCATGGTGTCATAGATCTTAATGACTAACATATGTTTTACCACCTAGATATGATATATTCACTGCCGCTTACTACGGGGAGCATCCCTAGACCCACAATATCAATGTTAAGATTAAAATCACGGTTACCAAAACGAAATTAAAGACAGATCGACTGAGTGATGAGTATGATACTTACATGAGTGCTGGAATTTCCACAGCTGAGCGACAACTAAAGAGAAAACAAAAACAAAATAAATTATATTGGTATTAACAATGGATACATATCATGGTTTGGAATGAGGGCGGTGATTTATTTACCGATGGAAGTAATAACAATTATTTGAACAGTTAAATTATGGTATATAGTTGACTGTCTCTGATGTTATCTATCAAATCGAAAAGTTTATATATACATGTACATGTATTTACAGCTAAATGATGTTTAACGTATTTTTCTTTCCTATTTTCTTACAGTTCTTTCCCTGCGAAATTCCTACCTCATGTATATGGTATAGGGCTTATACAGCTACATATATTTATCTGTTATTATACATATGTAAGTCACATGTCCCTGGGAAAATGTCATATAAGAATCCTAGATTCCACAAATTGCTTTGTTTGATAACTGATGAGAATCACGTTTTATCACCTATTTCTAATCTAGTTCCTGTTGACCACTCTTAACACCTGCCTATAACGATAATAAAGACATGATTACCGAGTGATGAATACAGGCCCTTACCTCACTGCCGGAATTTGCACAATCGACTGGCGGCTAAAGTGCAGATCAAACAAAAAATAATTTAACGGTCGGAAAAGAGTTACAATCAATGAGTGACGTCAACAAAATACTTGCTCTTTTAAGTTTCAGGAACTTTCTAAGATAATAGAATGTCAGTTTGCATCTATTTTATTTCTTTTCTTTTCATAGTCGAACGGTTCAACCTTATATGTTGGAAAATTCGTATTCAAATACAAAACCTTTCAAACATTTTAATATTGTCATTTCGGTTTACTTACAACTTGAATGACTTTATATACCAAATAGGGAAGGGGGTGATATTTACATTTAAGGGGCATCTAAACAGCAAATCCAGTCAAAACATTGATATTTTTACAGGCCTATAAATCCCTATTATGGTGCAATGTCACAGAAGTAACATGATGTCTAACAAGTGTCTAAAGCACAAAATAGGAGCATTGGTTTGACCAGCTTTGACGTTATTATATGTATAAACGCTGTTTTTATTTTGACCTTGAATTGCAAATGGCGGTCGTGCATGATATCACACAAATATGGCATATAAGGAGGTATTTAAAACATCAAAAATGCTCTTATTAGAAAATATAAAGTATTCTTGAAGTAGCAAGAAGACTGCTTTTATGAAAAAATGTTCAACCGTTGAGTTTGGGGTAAAATATGCCTCTTTCTGAAAAAGGCTGCAAACTCACCATTTTAACAAATTGACATTCAAATGTTCATGTTACTATGATGAGATGTCTTAAAAGTACGATATAGGAGTTTTGTTATTAACGGAAATGCCTCCTTTAAGCCATATTTGTGTAATATTATTCTCAGCTGCCATTTGCATTTCAAGGTCAAAACAAAATAAGTGTTTATACGTACATACAGTAAAATCCGGTAAAACACATGCTCCTACCCTGTGCTATAGACACTTGTGAACATAACAGCATGGCTATTTTTCAGGTTTGATCATTTGCGTGACTTAGAATTATTCCATGCCAAATCTTACCACAAAGTTACTCTACAGAAGAAACTAGTAGCATCTATGGCATAGTATTGGTGATTGTAAGAAGCTACATGTTCAAACAAACATTTTGGTATATTACATGACATTTTTTGTGCAAATCTTAAGGTATTTATTCGTGTTTGAAATTCAACACTATTCTGCTATATAGATGACCCTTAAGGACAAGGAATCACTTCAATATATCTTTAAGAGTTTAAATAGAGGTTTGTTGAACAGAATCTAATCATTTGTATTCATAACGAAATTACGAAATGTTTCAAAATTATCGTGGCATAACATCCAGATTGTACAATGTAGATACTAAATAAAAGTGTGCAGTATGTACACAAAGGGACTTTCCAAAACCTCAAAATATTTAACAGCATCATGATCTTAGGCTGTTCACATTGTTTATATTTAATTTTATCAGAAACAGGAAATCATGTCGATTACATAGATAATGTTATTTCATTATTCATTTATTGTGAACAAAACTGCGCATTCCCAACAAAACCACGGAAACATGATTTGCTAATATGTATATCAATACATTTTTATTGTTACTTAATAAACGTTTGTTAATTCCGCTTAACATAGATATGAACAAAACCATCGTCATTATATATTTTGAGTTTGTGACAATGAGGAACGTTTTACTTACAACGGATCCATCGGAAATTCTTGACGATGTAGTGGAACGCTTTATAATGATAATAATCAACAATACATCAATTGATATTATGTATGTCTAGCTTTGATGATATCATTTATTTTAAAACACTTTCACTCAAAACAACCGTCCCATCCGAGCCGGGTTTCGCCTGTCGTATATAGAAACGAGAATTGAAGTTTTACTTTTTAAATCATATTGTCATAAATAGTAGTTATGTGTGGCTTTTTCTAAATGATGCAAATATTAAAGACATTTACAAAACATTTATCTTCTTGGATCAGGTACTGTTTAAAATAGTTTCCAATACAAAGTTTATCAGCGATGTAACATCTGTAATTGTCACTTGCTTATATGCAGAATTATTAGGATCAGAGTAATTTAAACTAACAAAATAAATTAACATCATTATCTATACTGACCACCTTCATTCCAGCTGTTACATCATCCCGCTGCTGGAGAGAGAGAGAGTTCTGGAATTAATAAAGTGAAAACTCAGCATGTAAAAGTATGACATATTTTACCAATATTTGAGACAATTTGTGAATACATGTTATTGTTTTTGGTACAAACGAAATAATAAATCTTAGGTTGAACATTGATTTGTTTCAATGGAAACATTCAGATACTGATTTGTGAAACCTGGATTAGTTATACAATTAATAGCTGTATAGGCTAGGTATATCTGACTGGTAGTTAATTGGGATATCATTTACATGTATCAGTATATTAATGGTCATAAGTATTAGAGCAAAATGATGCCATATAGGCCAAATAGCCTTATCATATAAGGATATTGACTGGACGTACGTAGTGTGTACTTCCCTTCTATTGCTCATCGTTCGTATTACATTTTTATTCGTATGTTTTTTTTAACAAATATTATTCTGCGATTCTTGTCTTGATAAAGTTATTGTTATGAAGTAGAATAAGTGTGGATACATATCAGGATGTCATAGAAAGTGTAACAATTTTTGTCTTAATGATATTTCACTTGTGTCATCATTTATCTCTTTGTCATTGGTTTATATTTACATAGTTCCAATTTCTTTGCAAAATTGTGTATGTACCTCCATTGTTTTGTGGTAGAAATACAAGAGTGTTAACAAAGTTTGACACAGGGACTCAGGCTGTTTAGCAGAAATATATTTGAAGCTGATTGGCAGATAAATATGTGAATGGTCTCTGCAAGTACATGTAACAACGATAATTGTAAATGATTATAACAATAACGAACTCATGTCCGGATAAATCTGTATCGTATCTTATATACCGACAGAGAAGCTTTCAAACAATGAAACACGAGGAATATTCACTTCATTTCGACAGCAATATCATATTTCTCCTATAGAAATATTTTCTTTGTTAATTATACAAACCACCAATCAAATCAGCACAGGCATCTCGTATTTTCAATGATTTACTTAGAAAATACCTATGAAATGGCTTCTATAACTTGATATTGTTTTAATGAAAAATATCACATGCTATGTGGACACTTTGGTTCGATATAAGGCCGTAAAATTCAACCACTGTCTTTGAAGCCTATCCATCAACTACATGTATCCAATCACTTACTGCCCTGTGTACAGGATGTTTATTTTCTTCAGATACGGTTACCTTATCCGATCGAGATGTTTACTCCGGTTCCTTATCTCATAGTTTTAATAGGGACCAACCATCCAATTGTTTTCCCATAGACTTTAGTGTTAACGTTTTTGAGTATTTCATTCAAATTCTTGAATTCAATATGACAATTATGGTTTATAACAAAAGTTAAGGGTCTGATATAACAGCTAATAAAAAAAAAAAAAAAAAAAAAAGTTGTATCCTTAAGCTCAAATTTTCTCCAGGGTAGCCATTTTGAAAATAGGTGAATTTCGCAGTAAAAATTCTCAAAAATCTTAAATGTTTACCTGTTTATTATTATTACGTGAACTTTTGGGAAAAAAAATCAATCGGACTTACGAAATTTATATCAACATTTCTTATTGATAGCTACCTATCAGGCTACATATCTATTTTCTCACTTCATAACATACTGGCCAATCAGTGGCTGCCAGACATTGTATCCTTGGCTCAACTTTCTATACACAGGGGCTGTTTCAAAAATATATTTTTTCAATTGGTTGGTTGTTCCCTAATATAATCGAAGACCGTCTGCTAGGCCAGCTATTCACTTAGTAAATCAATCTCTTTTTCAACATATACCCTATTAATTGACAACCAAACAATGTGAGATAGTACACCTGTAACAATAAGCCTACACGCCGATAACATTTGCCTATTCCGGAACGTTAACAAACAAGTGCCTAACACAAAATTATTCATAAAACAAAACAACTGCAAAAGTACTTATCAGTCAATTAATTAATTAACGGCCCATGACTTCGTAACTGTTACACCAACTTGACGAATTTGTATGAATATTAGAGACATGTATATACTGAGGACTTGACACCGTTGTACTTCTACATAAACCCAGTGGTCGAAAAACGGACATATCTGTGTATATAAGGTTATGGCTGTATATCAATTGAAACTGTCGTCATTCCAAATATTTCATTAAAGGAAATAACAAAACTTGTATACATTTGATATAAATAACAAATTATCAGTAACTAGACATCAAGTCACAGTACTTGTAGGGATAACATACTTTTAAAATGAGCCCCATTTCAGCTGATGTTCACATCCAAGTCCGTGTACAGTACATGGTACATCTACCTCAAATTAAGAATTGTCTTTTGTAAATTACCTGTATCTACCACAGACACGCCTTTTGAGACCTAGAAGTATACATTAATTTTCTCTCTGCTTCAAGTATACGTTAGTAATGGTATGAGTATATATTTATTCTCTTTTCAATCATTGCTTATCTAAACAACACTTTCTTTCGGTATCATCAACAACATATGATTTCACAGTTCCACGGTTTGATAAAACCCGTCCCGTTTGGTTAAAACATATTTTTTCATGATCCCTCCTACATACAGTATATCACATACAAAGAATCGTGTCCTTACTTTTGAGAACACTTTCGAATTTTACATCGCAAACCGCTTTTAACACCTACTCGAATATTCTAATGATATATCAGTACAAATACACAATATTCACAATATTTGGATATGTAAGAATTTGATATGTACACATATACTGACGAAACCTTTATCTGGCTTATAACTAAAGTATTGGCGTAACGACAAACTCCTTACATCGCGGCACTTCCTCATTCTTTTGTATCTAACCAACGTACATGTGATTGTGCTACGCTATACCTTTTCATTATTGATTTATACTCAGGTCACTGACAGTCACTGATAAGCCTTAACTCTAACGGAACGTTCTTAACGGTCATCTTTAGATTAACATTCCTTATACGATACATCGTGTTCTCTTATTTGGTTTGGTTTGATTTTGTTCAGCGTCCTATTAACAGCCAGCGTCATTTAAGGACGTGCCAGGTTTGTTTTGGAGGTGGAGGAAAGCCGGAGTACCCGGAGAAAAACCACCGGCCTACAGTCAGTACCTGGCAACTGCCCCACGTAGGTTTCGAACTCGCAACCCAGAGGTGGAGGGCAAGTGATAAAGTGTCGGGACACCTTAACCACTCGGCCACCGCGGCCCCCCTCATGTCTTATTTGATTTATACCATAATAAATGTTTTGAACCGACAACTGTGCATTTAACTCGCTATATACGACACCAAATCGCTTAATCATAGATACATTGTATCTGACACTACTGCACCAAATCGATATGTGAACGATTTCATAAAGAATACTTTTTCTTAATGTATTGAATTTGTGTATAATAAAAAAAAAAAAAATAAAAAAATACAAAATTAAAAAGAGAAACCAAAGCGAGAAAAGCACATTCGTTTTGTCGTATTACGAGTAATTTAAAAGTTAAACTTCGACAAGTTACAACAGTAGGTACGTTAAATTATGGTGTTGCGTTAGGGCCCTTCGACCTAAACGCGAAGGAGCGAAGGAGTGAAAAAACGATGGCTAAGGAGCGAAAACACTATGGTGAAGGAGCGATGGAACTTCGTTCCTTCGCTACTTCGCCATCTTGTTTACGCTTCTTCGACATCGTACTTTTGCTCCAGTCTCGATAACACTACCCATGGTATGATACTGTCTCGATACATGTAACACTACCCGGGATTTATAACTGTCTCTATAACACTACCCGGGACATGATATTGTCTCGATAACACTACCCGGGATTTATAACTGTGTCTATAACACTACCCGGGACATGATATTGTCTCGATAACACTACCCGGGATTTATAACTGTCTCTATAACACTACCCGGGACATGATATTGTCTCGATAACACGACCCGGGATTTATAACTGTCTCTATAACACTACCTGTGATATGATACTGTCTCGATAACACTCCCCGTGACATGATGATGTCTCGATAACACTACCCAGGACACGATACTTTCTCTATAACACTACCCAGGACATGCTACTGCCTCGATAACACTACACGTGACATGATATTGTCTCTATAAAACTACACGTGACATGATACTGTCTATAACACTACCCGGGACATGACATTGTCTCTATAACACTACCCGGGACATGATACTGTCTCTATAACACTACCCAGGACATTATACTGTCTCGATAACATTACCCGGGACATGATACTGTCTCTATAACACTACCCGGGATATGATACTGTCTCTATAGCATTACCCGGGACATGATACTGTCTCTAATAACACTACCCGGGACATGATACTGTCTCTATAACACTACCCGGGACATTATACTGTCTCTATAACACTACCCGGGACATGATACTGTCTCTATAACACTATCCCGGGACATGATACTGTCTCTATAACACTACCCGGGACATGATACTGTCTCGATAACACTACCCGGGACATGATACTGTCTCTATAACACTACCCGGGACATGATACTGTCTCTATAACACTATCCGGGACATGATACTGTCTCTATAACACTACCCGGGACATGATACTGTCTCTATAACACTACCCGGGACATGATACTGTCTCGATAACACTACCCGGGACATGATACTGTCTCTATAACACTACCCAGGACATGATACTGTCTCTATAGCACTACCCGGGACATGATACTGTCTCTATAACACTACCCAGGACACGATACTGTCTCTATAACACTACCCGTGACATTTTACTGTCTCGATAACACTACCCGTAATATGATATTGTCTCGATACATGTAACACTACCCGTGATATGATAATGTCTCTATAACACTACCCAGGACATGATATTGTCTCTATAACACTACCCGTGGCATGATACTGTCTCTATAACACTACCCGTGACATGATACTTTCTCTATAACATTACCCGGGACATGATACTGTCTCTATAGCACTACCCGTGACATGATACTGTCTCTATAACACTACCCGTGACATGATACTGTCTCTATAACACTACCCGTGACATGATACTGTCTCTATAACACTACCCGGGACATGATACTGTCTCTATAACACTACCCGGGACATGATACTGTCTCTATAACACTATCCGGGACATAATACTGTCTCTATAACACTACCCGGGACATGATACTGTCTCGATAACACTACCCGGGACATGATACTGTCTCTATAACACTACCTGGGACATGATACTGTCTCTATAACACTACCCGGGACATGATACTGTCTCTATAACACTACCCGGGACATTATAATGTCTCTATAACACTACCCGTGACATGATACTTTCTCTATAGCATTACCCGGGACATGATACTGTCTCGATGACACTACCCGTAATATGATATTGTCTCGATACATGTAACACTACCCGTGACATGATAATGGCTCTATAACACTACCCAGGACATGATATTGTCTCTATAACACTACCCGTGGCATGATACTGTCTCTATAACACTACCCGTGACATGATACTTTCTCTATAACATTACCCGGGACATGATACTGTCTCGATGACACTACCCTCAATTTACTACAAACATTATCCGGACATGACATTATCTCGAAAACATTACTGTTAGAAAATAATAATTTGCTAGCCAACCAAATTCAGAGAAATGAGAGAATCATTAAAGCAGTGGTTAATAGAATGTAAATTGTAGAAAAGTTGCCAAATTGAATGTGATATATTAACAATACGCATAACTGTTCTTGAGAAATCCAAAGGATTATAAGACAACCGCTGGCCTGTAATTGAAAAATTATAAATGTTGTTGAGAATCATGAAATCACATTGTATATATAAATGATAATGCTAACGCACACTCCTGCATATATGTAGATACATGTACATACAGACACGGGTGTTAGCATGACGAACAAAGACATTTTTCACAAATAAATGATATTTGTATGTTGTATATATATCTTTTTTTGACAATTGCTTTTAAACTGTCGCCTTTAGGACGAAACTTACTAGTATGCTCCAAATCTCTTGGATAATTACCCTGTTACATAGGCGATGACAAACTTTTAAGTTGTCAATATCTTTTAAACTGAAGGAATTTTCTTACTGTATATTACTAGACTGATACACTCTATTTGATTATATAATTAAAAACAAATATGCAGTTTATTCTACTCGTCCTAAATCAAGTTCTGTTGAAATCTAAACAAAAGATGTATCGATCATTCATTTCTTCGTTTCTTACATTAAAACTACCAAGGACAAGCTATTTTGTCAACACCACTACCAGGACGTCACACAATATCGTTAACATGACCGCGATATATAACATTCTCTCACAAAAAGTAAGTAATACTCTATCAGGGATAATCATGTATTCGGAAAGTAACACTTTAAAAATTGTATCAAAATTGAAATAGTGAATCTTACCTTTTGTCCTCCTATATTGCAGACCCGGAAGATATGTGGAGGCAAATCAGTATTACACAACAAGATAATTGATTTTCGGTGGCGTTATATGTAGATAAGAGTAATTCACATATGTATGACTTAAGTGTAGGATAAAGGGCACCTGGCACGTGACGTAGGAGGGAAAATATAAACATACGTTTTGTATGCTCTCCAACCAAATACCAAAATGACAGAATCATTTATCTAATTGTTGAAAGAACATAAGTGTAGAAAGTGAAGATGAAAACTAGTCACCAAACAGAATGTTAATTAAAAACTAAGACGTAAATCTGTTCTTGAGAAATCCAAAGGATCACAAGACCATCGCTGGGCTGTAATGGGGACATTATAAAAACAATCATGGTTTGATTTTTTGTGTTATTGTTGTCTTTTTTGCTTGTTTTTTTCATCTTCTTTGTTTGTTTGTTGCTGTTTTTTTTTTTTTTTTTTTTTTGCAATGTCAGGTCTGGAAGAAAACGTTTGCGTACACCTTGGTATTTACTTAGATACAGTTAAGGTGTCATTACATTGTATGGTATCATTTTATGTTGTTGGTATTTCAATTAATTTGCTAATTATCAGTATTTCTAGATATCTTTGATAGTGATAATGTCTTTCGAACTCCCGCTCCCAGGGTATAGAGAGATGTTTGGTTGTAAACCTCATGATCCCGTGTTTTATGAATGTGAGTTAAAGCCACATACTGCCCGAATAACTTTAAATTCTAGTTGCACACATGCATTAATGGTAATCCAAGATGCTCATTCAAGCTCTCCTAACATTGCAATGACCACTGGCCTGGACGCTTGACCGGGGGAGTCCTTGAGCCGCTTGTATACAAATAACTCGCCGCATTTATTTTTATCACGAGATTCGCAACGAAGTCGAGAACGAGGCTTTAACAACGTGCGCTGCACATTAACTTCACACATTGCCGTTGTTTACATATCGGAAACACGTGACTGTTGCCTAATAATGCTTTAATTCAAACAAATTAACAGAATATTCGCGTAATAAGTGAATAAATAAACAAGCTTACACTGTACATCTAAATACTCAATTCTAAAATGTAGCAATATGCATACAAAAAAAAGGTTGACTATGTTCAAAAGCGAATTAACAATCCAATAGACGTCCGGCGAAATCGGAATTCAAACCTATCCCCTTCTCTTCTCTCGCTAAATGTCAACGAATCATTTCCTTTCCTAAGGAGATACTCGGGTTTTGCCGATTTCAGTCCCTTTTACGTTTTTTTTGGCAGAATCTGTCTGTGTTTTGGCAGGCTTACGCATTCGGCGTTTCGCCATTTTGTATAGACTGATAACCCCGACCGTTGCATTATTGGACTATTTCGCATAGAAACTTGGTCTGTTGGAGCCAGCTATTATTGTTAGGACTTTCTCGCTTACTTTCAAAAATACACATTTTCCTCTAGTTTTTGATTCGTGATAATCTTTAGGTATGTATTAAGTCTGAACATTTCTTTGGGAGTATGTGGCTTGAAAAGCCATTTGAAACACGTAGCAAGTTGGTATTTGTGATTATTTGAATTAACTTGACCATTTTTGGTACTGTGAAACAATGCATAATTTATGTCAAGGGGGTTATCTGTGTAGCGATTTGGCTCCATCGTAATCGAGATTTTGCCCCAGTTTATCAGCCATAAGAGAGTTCGGTGCATCACTAAGTGTTTTTTTCTGGTGTATTCAACATTGGAAGGTTAAGAACTTCATGGAGTGGGACGCCGAAACATATCACCTTTCTCAATCTTCCGCCGCCCGGGAGTTTTCTCGGGATCGATTCCACCTCACGTTGTAATTGTCCGTACTTTGATTCTGGGAGCGACAATCGCGATTTGTTACAGTAATTGTTTTTCCGGCCGTCTCGGTAATGTGAGTTCACTTGTAAAGTCGTGTAAGAAGGGGCATCACAACAGACTTGTCTAGAACTAGAATAGTCATAGGCAAATTCATAGAAACGCTTTTGGCTTTGTACAGTAGTAAGAAAGCAACGGTAAAAGAGATTGAAGTATTTTTAAAGGAATTTTGCTTTGTTTTTGCTGTTGAGCTTTTAATAGGTTTTGTATGACTCCGTTTCGGGTATAGTAAACCAACGTTATCATGTGCGCTTACTCGTAATTTGAGGGAGGATGTTCATGTTTGACTAGTCTTCCTAGATTTTTTAAAAGGTTAATTAAATGGAGTAATGAAGAAATCAGATTGATGTAAACATTAGATAAACTTTTTAAATTGATAGTGCTTTGGGTAGTCAGCCAGGATGGTGTGTTTGCTTCCAGGGACATTGGATGTTTGTACTGTTGTCCTTCATGGCATCACTTATCTTGAGTTGGTGCATTTAGTTCTGAATTCACAGTTGGGTTACTTTGGTGTGTAAGTGCAAGGTAATCTTCAACATAGACCACCGTGCTTTAGTGGTTGGCATCAATAAAAAGTTATCAAAATTTAAAAAGTAATGAATTTGTCTCGCACACTTGTATTCGATATCTTGACCAACAACATTCAGTGTGGCTGGAACAAAAAACAAAACAAAAAACAAACAAATTGCTGACGCCATTTTACGTCGTCTTTTAACAAGATTAAGACAACTAACCACTTCAGGAAATCAGAGACCAGGCACAAAGATCATCTCAGGCAAATGTTGCGGGGCATGTTACGTTTAAATAAGAATAAAATTACCAATCACGCCAATTATCCATGCAAAACTTCCTCTCTGTATTTGTTTTGACTTTGTATGAGACCAAACTTTTCCACATGTTTTCCTGACCTCTTTTGAGTTTCCCCGCATATGGGGATTAGTAGAGACAAGCACAAGCACAAGTTTGTATGTTTTAAAACGAGATAATGTCAGGATCTCGTACAATAATCCGTTACTGTAGGTAGCACTTCCCCATTATAAGACGAATCAAGTAGGTAAAAGGGTTATTTTGGACATCCATCTGGTGCATCACTCTGTCCCGTCAAACGAGTCAAGAATAACTTGTTAGTTCGACCTGCGCGTGGGGTGCATTTCTTGTCAGTTTGAGTGCAAGTAGGCAAGTTTGATTCAATTTTGGACTGATTTTCACTGCCTTTAAAATAGGTCATTTGAAATATTATAGCTATTGGATCGGGGCAGTAAGAATAAATGCATGTAGTATAGGATGACAGAGAATGGAATCGAACAATTCGAGAGATGGGAATCTAGTGCTTACAAGTCCTATGTACGAATTCAAACAGCTAAGCTTAGGTTTCACGGCCAATCGGTAATTTGAATTGCGTATACTTTAGATGAACTGAGCTTGCTTAGTGTTCAGCTAGCAGAAAGGCCTCAGATACTGCATTGTTTTTGGGGATCAAGTACATCTTTAAGATCTCATGATTTCCTTTTCTACATATTTTTAGAGCAAGGTCTTCCCATTTCAATCTTGATGAGAGAGTTTTTTTTCCTTCAATAAAAACAATTCAGTGGTTACATTGTTGGACACTTCGTTGCATTTGTGATTGTGATGTTGCCTTCTTTGGCTATCTTAATATTGCTACTTATTGATAGATATAATCTGGAGAAATCACAGTAGGGATTTCCCTGCTAGTCTGATATTTTGATTACATGCAGTAATTTTCCTGTGGCTATGAGCAAGAATTTCTTACAAACTTGACAGTTGAAAGTCTACGTTTATGATCAGTGATATATTCCACGAATATGTTGATTTGAAAGTCAATTTAAACTTTGAAATGTATTATGAAGGTTATTTCTGATGACGGTGTCCAATAGGGAGATCGAATTTTAGGTTTTAAAGCATACACTTTTCATCTGCGGTCCTTGTCTTGTGGCGGGTTAGAAGTTGCCACCAGGAATAATACGTATTTAGTAAATATTTCCACTTAAGTAACATATATTCGAAATAACGGCTGACCATATTATCATTTTTGTATATAGCTTAAGGCCATGGGTGACATCGTTGGGGGATATTGCTACCCGACTCGATGAGCAATGCTAATTGAGTATTTTCGACTGTTTCCTTTGCAAAACTCCTAGTAGGATTTTCTAACAACAGTAAGTCCGGTTCTAGAGTCACACAGAAACGCGACCATACACTATGCTGGTTTCAAAGATGGGCGAATCAGCTGTACGGTGCAGATTTATAGTTAAACTATATGCCACAAACCGTATTTTATTACCAGATTGTTATCTTTATAGTGCTACTCACTTGTATGTTTTTTGTTTGTTTTTGTTTTTTTTTTTTTTTGTAAAAACTTCAAATACATGTGTTTACGTAACCGCAACTTAAACGTGGATAGGAAGATTTGGCGTCGGTAGCATAATTGTAAGATTGAAAGAACAACAGTAAGAACAAAACAAAGAAACTTTGTTTATTGACAGAAAGTGATACATCAAAACTAGGTAATAGAATAGTTAACACACTATTACATAACCATTCTAAACATGCAAAATTAACAAAAACACCGAAAAACATAAATAAAGTCAGGTAGTGCAGACAGAGCGTGAAATCTAAAAAAAAGTGTGACGGCATCGAAAATTACAAGTTGTAACAAATACAACATTGTTTAATCTACTTGAATACACTAATGAGCAAAAGAATTGGGCGCAGCTTTAACCATCATGCGAATCCTGGACTACGTTTTCTGAATAGGATAAAAAAAATGTTGATATACAATATTGGTTATAGAAAACGCGAAATTTAGGTTTTAAATCTGTATATTTTGAAGCTAAGTATTTTAATGAGTGTTAACAGTATAGTTTAAAAACAGATACATTTTGAAAGGTATTTTTTCAATATAAATCAGAACATGATACATCAAATATATGATTTAATACCGTTGTGCTCACTTTCCCACATTTATCATACATAGTGGTAGCACAACGAGCGGTCGTGGTATATATTATTTGATTCACTTGCGTAAGGTATTTTTTCTAAAATATATATATAAAAAAAAAAAAAAAAAAAAATTAGCGACTGTTTTTGCTGGTTTATAAAAAAAATAACTAACGACAGTGAAACATGCAACAACCACGAGGCTGCGTGACCTGTTTCTACCACGAAAAAAAGGCTATTTTGTAGACGAATTAACCAGTTTTCTTTTTCACAATATCAGTAAGGATATAAGAATAGGTATATCAGATAATTACTTCTAATCATTATGCAAAAGTAATAATCTCTCGTGTGTTATCATTTCCGGTACCTCATGAAGCGGCCTTCAAGCGAAACGCATTGAGCCACGAGATTAAAAAATAGTCCCGGTCAAAGTTCACAATGTCAACAAATCAAAATACATTAAGAGGTTATGCAACGCGTGATAAATACTGAACGTTTTTCAAAAGTTGTAATGATTGTTTCCTGCCTTTGGAGTTGAATGATACTTTGGTAGAAATAACAAATGATTTACCTATTTTGAAGTATCTATACATACTGATCGAAAACACATGGTATTAAAAACTCCATGTCAATAAAAGATCTGAAGTAAGTAATCTCACGTTTTATCTATTACAGCTACCCAAACGCTAAGTACAATATAAAACACATTTGCTGTGGACTAGGCTAAAACGCATATGTTCAATACTTGTTATATTACGTTACATATCTGGTGAGATTCATGTGACCTAACATTTCAATTTCAATTTCAACACATTTTATTGACATAGAAAGAAAGTCAATAGGATTAGACATCAGACATATCCTATCTAAGTCTTCTTCTGGGTAACAACTGGTGGTAAGAAATATAGACAAATATAAAGTATATGTACACATTGATATGACAAATTAATTTAAGGGGCAGTAACTCCTTGAGGTTGTTAGACTAATTCAATGTTGTTTAAGAGCGTAAACATTTGGCTAATGGTACTTAATTTTAATTACTCGATTATTATGTTATCAGTGAATAATACAAAGCAATGCAATATTGATATTCATATAAATATACTATTGGACATACATATTTGGTGATATTGAATTGATCCCTCAACATACAGGCCACACAGTCCATATGCATTACGCACTTACCATCCACTAATGAGGATCAAAGGCCAATTTCAGCAAATAGATATATTTTTTTGGAGTAGGGTTACACCAACTCTTGGAAATAATATGATAATTTGTTAATTAAATTGAAAGCAGGTACTTTATATTGATGGTTATATCATAAAAACAAAAAACAAAAAACAAAAACAAAAACAAAAACAAAAAACAAAAACAAAAAAACCCCAACATATTAATAACAAGTATCAAAACTGTCAAAAGCCAATTCAATCCAGTATGTATTAATCAAGTGTTATAAGTAAATTTGATTTACCCAACATTCAACAAAGAAGAAAGAGTGTAATTATCTACCAAATGGATAATCCAGGTATACTTTGTACTGTGACCTAACATCGTTCCGTGATCATGAACATTTGTGCATGTCATACTTTACAGAACAAACAATACTTTTTTTAATTACAATAAACATAATCATAGTCCATGCTTATTTCCATACCATGGATTAAACTAAAATGGTATCGTACATTGTGAAGATGTGCGAAGGGCGTAATTACAAAATACATTACGTAAACCAAGTTTAAATATACATGTATTACTGTTTTACATTTAGAAAATATAAAAAACAAACAAAACAAACCAAAAACAAAAAACAAAAAACAAGAAGAAATAAAAAGACTACGAAAGCTCAGTCGGATACAGCGCAATCACGCAACATCATGATTGATCGTGTTAAGACGCTTCCTACCCATGTTAGTTTTTTTTCTGGAATCTGAGAAACGGGCTGTTCTCAGTACTGCTGTAACTTTGTCATTAGGCAAAAACCCTACTACAAAGAGACCCTGTCTCAAAAGGGCATGACTGTTCAAGGAAAATAAATAAATGATAAAAAAAAAGTTCTCCAAATTAACTGTCGATGGACCCTTAAGGGAAAATATAGTTTAGGGTGTGTTTAATGTTACGCTTACGGGACCGGCTTTATGGTTATTGATGATTGAGACAAGCTTTTCGATAGTTCAGATATAATTGAGAGTAATTAAGTTACGAATTGCGAAAGACAAATCAGCGAAAGACAAATCTTGAGTATAATTGCTGTTCACGTTTCATAATGGTTGATTAATAATCTGCTAAAATGTGGTTTGATTTTGACAGCTGAGTCACAGTTTATGATGCATGAACCAAGATTTATACTAATTAACTGATGAGCTACAATAGTTGACGTTTAGATTCTTGAGTCATTTTGTACGACAGCTGAGACAGGCATTTGGACAAACGAGTGATGATTTTTGATAATATGTTCATTTTTACGAAAGTTTTGCCAAAGGTTATAGTAGAACATGATTGATGAAAGATGTATAATAGTTTCCGATAGCTGACTCTTGTGTTATGGGCGTTGACAGTTGGTTGTTGAACCCTCCGGGCAACACTGTCCAACACAACTCGACTTGGAGAACACGAGTCCAGTTTGACATTTGCGAAAAGCAGCAATAATTCCTTCGCCACAGGCTACCATCATGTTTGCGTTGTATGGATGACGGTAATTACAACCGTAAGGCTTTTCTTGACAAAAAGTTTCTGTGGAAAGAAAAAAGTAAATGCGTTCATTTTAGCTCATGTGAATGATATATGGCAAAATGTTTAATGTTTATTGCTAAAGTGTGTGGTTCATATGTCTCTGTTTTATAAACGGCGCATATCAAACCCCAAGTATTAAACAGTTCAACCGATCGACTGATGTTCGTGGTCATCTCAAAATATTCTTTGTGTGCAACTTCAATGACGGCCAGAGGCTATACCAAGGGAAGTAAGTCATGTGTATGGTTATGGATACATGTGCAAATTATTAACATATGTAGATGCAAACGAATGTCGAATGTGAGAATATCTATAAATATGCGCCCGTAACAAGGATATGGAAATTAAACCGATATAATTCAAACCGCCCCGGTTTGAATTTTATTTCCCTTTTACCCTTAAGGTTCTTATGGCTTATGCTCGAGACTGGTGTATTTCAAGAGGGTTTCTGATGACAATGTTGGACGTTCGAGTTCTCACCAGCATTGCAGCGTATATATATATATATATGTCAAGTAGTAATAACAACAGTACAGAAAAGTAAATTGTCAAATTTTTGAGGCAATCTGCCCCTTTATCAAGACACAGGTAAATTACATACGAGCACATATAGACATAGAGCATAGAACAGTTACACAAATATAGTAGGTATAAACAAAAACAAAATATCGTAATGTTGTAAAAACGATCCCCTCGGCCGATACTTAATTCGCCGAGTGCCTATTATGATTAATTAGGAAACATCTTGGGTGGTGTACAGATGGTAAACGTAATTGAATAAATAGATAGATAGATAAATAAATAAATAATATAACTTAAAGGTTTAAAAATATAATAAATCAATTTTCGTGACAAGCATAGCGTATGCGTTCTGTATGGGAAAATACTGTATTGTTGCATTTGCTTTTAATTTGTATGGCTGGTTTATTTTCAAGGCAAATGTAGTTGATAAATTATTCTACATTGAAAGTAAAAAAAAAAAAAAAAAAAAGACACCATAACCAAATGCATGATCAGAAATGCACAGGTATAACTACTCTGATTATAAAACTTTGAATATCAATTGCATTGATTAAGACTTATACACGGATCAGGTCCAGCAAACCTTATTATAGCACAATCCACATGATTGACACGTGATAACAGTTTGGTGATTATGATCGTACCAACCAGTCCCTTTGCTCGCCAGAACAAAACGCTATATTTTGGCGATACTTTACACTGCGATGAATGCATGGCTTTATCTATACTTATAACGTATGGTTGTAGTTACCCAAGAACGTTTTGAGATGACCCCACACTTTATGCCGGAAGCAGGAAAAAGGAACAAGTATTTCTGAGGCTATTTGCTCTCTTTTTTTTACTAGCTTTTCCGTCTTCTTTTTGTATATGCAGAATGGTATGCTATTGTGACTAGGTAATGATTGTTACGTTTTTAATTTCCATAATCAAATGATATGGCAATCTCACAAATACATGATGTATTCCTTAGTGTTTTGTTTAATCGACTACTAAGAAGCATAACCTATGATATATGAAGTTTTTTTTAATACTTTTCATTTATAAGAAAACATTCCATAACAAAACAAACATAACATGATATGTGGTGACTTTAATCTGGTTTTGAATCCTGCTATAGATTATGACAGTTATAAAAATATAAATAACCCTAAAGCTCGGGAAAGGTTATTAGAAATCATTGAAAACTATAGTCTTGTTGACATATTCCGTGAACATCATGAGCACACAAAACGTTATACATGGAGAAAAAGTAACCCACTAAAACAAGCCAGGTTAGATTTCTTTCTTGTTTCAGAAGAATTGTTACCTAGTGTAGAAAATTCTTTAATAGATTCCGGTTATAGGTCAGACCACTCATTTCCGAAAATTGATATAAAATTTAACACTTTTAAGAAGGGAAAGGGTTTATGGAAAATGAATAATTATCTTTTACATAATTTAGACTATCTAAACATGGTTAAGACTTGTATTGATGAAGTGAAAACCAAATACTGTTTGCCTGTTTACAATTTAAATTCTATCTCTGCAGTATCAGATTTTGATTTGCAATTTTCAATTGATGATCAATTATTTCTAGATGTACTACTAATGGAAATCAGGGGAAAGACAATTTCTTTTTCTTGTCATTTGAAAAAACAGCAAAATATTAGGGAGGAAAATTTGAAACAGACTATCCAAGAACTAGAAGAAGAAGGGACTGAATTAGATGAATTGCTAGGAAAAAAGAAAGAACTAGAAGAAATTCGACTGCAGAAAATGAGGGGTAGCATTATTAGATCAAGAGCCAAATGGGTGGAAGAAGGTGAGAAACCAACCAGATATTTTTTGAGTTTAGAAAACAGGAATTATACATCAAAAATTATACCCAAAATTCAAAAAGAGAATAACGAAATAATAACAGATCAGTTTGAGATTTTAGATGAAATTAAGAAATTTTATGAACACTTATATGATGCTCAAGATTGTATAAGTGATATTGATATAAATGATTTTGTACATAATTGTAATGTTCCTAAATTATCTAATGAAGAGTCAGAGAAATTAGAGGGTCTCATTACTTTAGAAGAAGCAGGGAAACATTGAGTAAAATGAAAAATAACAAGAGCCCGGGGTCAGATGGCTTTACATCTGAATTTTTTAAGTGTTTCTGGAAGCAATTAGGTATTTTTATTGTTCGATCTTTAAATTTTGGTTATCAAAAAGGGGAACTTTCCATTACTCAAAGGCAGGGAATCATTACATGTATACCAAAAGGGGAAAAACCTAGAAATTTTCTAAAAAATTGGCGACCTATTTCTCTTTTAAATATTGTTTATAAGATTGCTTCAGGTGTTATAGCTAATAGAGTTAAGTCTGTATTGGGTAAGCTTATTAGTAATGATCAATCAGGATTTTTGGCCGGGCGTTATATTGGAGAAAACACTAGATTAATTTATGACATTATGCAGTTTGCAGAGGTAAATGATGTTCCAGGTATGCTTCTTATGGTTGATTTTCAAAAAGCTTTTGATTCAGTCTCATGGGAATATATTGACAAAACTCTTAAATTTTTTGGTTTTGGGGAGGGTATTAGGCAATGGGTTCAAACTTTTCATGCTCGGGTTTCCTCAACTATTAATCAGGGTGGTAATTTATCAGATTTTTTTAATATTAAACGCGGTTGTAGACAAGGGGACCCAATTACACCGTATATCTTCATACTTTGCGTAGAAATACTAGCGATTAGAATAAAAAATAACAAAAAGATATTAGGTATAAGCGTTGATAACATTCCGATACTTCTATCTCAGTATGCAGACGATACATCCCTTATTCTTGATGGATCTGAGAGCTCCTTGCTAGAATCTATTAAAGAATTAAACGATTTTGCACAAATATCTGGGCTCATGATCAATACACATAAAACACAAGTAATCTGGATTGGGAGTAAAAAATATAGTAATGAAACATATCTGCCTGATCTAAACCTACAATGGGGGAGGGAGAAATTTACACTGTTAGGAATAGATTTTAGTGTCAACCTACATGAAATACCTAGACTTAATTTTGATAAAAAACTTATTAAACTAAAATCCATAATTAAAATTTGGAATAGAAGGATATTGACCCCTATAGGTAAAATACACATTATTAAATCCCTCCTAATTTCTCTATTTAACCATCTATGCCTTTGTTGATTCCCTTAAACTAGGATGGTTAAAAAGATTACTCCATAATACATGTATAAGAAAATGGCAGGTTTTATTCAACAATCTGTTTAACTGGAACTATTGCATAAATTTTGGGATTGATTATTTACGGTTATGTCAAAAACAATGTAAAAATGAATTCTGGGCCGATGTTTTCAAAGCTTGGGAAAGATTATTGACATCAGAAACTAATACGAAACATCAACAACTCTCTTTTCTAAAAAGTCCACTATGGCATAATCCACATATTAGTATTGGTGGACACTCTGTTTTCTATAAAGACTGGTTTAGTAAGGGTGTCCAAGTAGTTAATGATGTGTTAAAAGATTCGAATACTCTTTCTTTTCATACATTCAATGAATTTACTCAGAAATATAATATACGAACAAACTTTCTTAAATATCAGGGTGTTATTAATTCTATCCGTAAAAACTTCCATTTACAGGAGATCATAGATAAAGACCTGATATTACCATATATTCCACATAATATATATTTATTTCTCAAATCACAACAGGACAATAAAATTATATATAAAAGTCTTTCAAAAAATACAGAAATTGCTACAGGAAAAAAAAGTGGAATGAAGTGTTTGATTTTACAGATTCAACATGGGCAAATATCTTTTCCATACCTTTTAAAGTAACAAATAACTCAAAACTTCAGTGGTTTCAATTTAGAATCTTGCACAATATTTTAACTCTAAATTCAGTTCTTTTTAAAGCAAACATTGTTACAAGTCCGTTGTGTACTTTTTGTAAATTTTACCCTGAAACAATAATTCATATTTTTTGGGAATGTGAAAAAGTTCAGTTCTTTTTGCAAAGTTTTGAATCACTTCTCGATGCACTAGTTATCCCGTTCACTTACAATAAAGAATCATTTATTTTTGGATTTTTGTCACCTGGAAAGTATAACAGTATTGATAATGAAATTACCATGGTTATTAAGCATTACATATATAAAACTAGATGTTCCAGTAGCTCTTTAAATGTACATGCATTAATAAATGTAATTAAGGACCACCACAATCTGAAAAAAATATATAGCAACATCAATGGGAGTTTGTTTTCTTGAAAAGTTTGATCTGGATTGGAATAAATGGAAAAACATATTATCTATTTAAGACCTCAAAAAGCTTAAAAAGTGCTTATTTTCTGTTTTATCGATATATATGTTTAGTTCTATTGATTTATGTGGGTTTTTTGGGGGGGTTTCCCCCCCCCCCCCCTTTTTTTTTTTTTACCCTGACAGTCTGTCCCAGGACTCTTCATTTTTAAAATAAGTATTATGATATGTCAAATTATAGCATTTTTAATACTCTGTCATTTATTGTTACTAGGCCATAGTCTTATTTAGTATATATCTTATATCCAGCTTTTACACTCAATTCAATTTCATTACATTATAAGTCCCGCCTCTCTCTCTCTCTCTCTCTCTCTCTCTCTCATAAAAAAAGCAACATATGAATGAGATTAAGATCGATGTATTTGGATGATGATGATGATGATGTGTTTGGATGAAATATGATGATGATGCATGTGTTTTGATGATGATGATGATAATGTTTGTATTTGGATGAAATACGATGATGATGTGTTTGGACAATGATGATGATTATGATGAAGTGTTTGGATAATGATGATGTTGTGTTTTTTGGATGATGATGATGTATTTGGATATTGATGATGATGTGTTTTTTGGATAATGATGATGTGTCCGGATGACATGATGATGATGATGATGATGTGTTTGCTGGATGATGATGATGATAATGTTGTATTTGGATAATGATGATGATGTGTTTTTTGGATAATGATTATGTGTCCGGATGACATGATGATGATGATGATGATGATGTGTTTGCTGGATGATGATGATGATGATGATGATGTATTTGGATAATGATGATGATGTGTTTTTGGATGATGATGATGTGCCCAGATGACATGATAATGATGATGATGATGATGATGATGATGATGATGTGTTTGCTGGATGATGATGATGATGAACGGAAGGGAATTTGAATGAATTATTTTATTATGTACATCATATGTTGTTGATGAAAATGCTTTAAAAATAAAAAAAATAAAAAAAACAAACAAACATAACTACCTGGAACGACGAGGATAACTTGTTCAATGCTTATGTTCCTTGGGAATCCTTGGTCATCAATGAAGCTACTGTACAGGGTGACAGTGGTACCGTTATCGAGCATTGATACTTTGGGGAAAGAAAACGATTTACTGAACATTTTCTCTCCGGTGCTGCTGTCTTCCGTTATGTTGTACGCATCCGCCAGGTATGATCCGTTAACGTTGAGCTCCAGTTTTTGTGGTCTACAGCCCAAGTGGATCCGCAGGTTAACAACAGCTGGGAAGTTTTCCCTGAAATCACCTCCAGTTGAAAAAGTCCCGTAATGGCCTGAATTCAATTAAGAAAAAACATAAATGGAAATCGTGTGTTTTATGAAGGCATTCAAAGACATTTGTATTTGTTCAAATACCATCCAGCTGAATTTGTGTTATTCCCTAAATGATATCTATATTTCACTTTTAAAGCACGTGGTATAATAGTGATAAATGACATGAATTATAACAATGTCTGTAGCAAAACCATGCTTAATACAAACTAGGGCAGAGTAATTAATTCAAAACAAATTCATACATGCGCATGATACAGACTTAAACACATTTGTTACATGTTTATAATGTTTACCTATAACGTCTGCAAGAGAAAGAAACTGTTCCGAAGTGGCTTCATCTGTTGTTCCTAAAGTCAAATTAAAGTACTTCTTGTGGTCAGCACACGTGATCTTCCACATTTGAAACGTCACCGATAATTCATTCAGTGCCAAACTACCACGAAACTCTGATCGCTGACCAGAAAACTCTATAGCTTCATTTTGCTTTATGAATCCGCTTCTTTGTGCTCTTCCATACGTATCTATGGAGTATGTATTGAATCCATCGGCTATGCAAGAATGAAACTTCAGGTGCAGTTGTTCGCCAACGATAACAGTTCTTTGGCCTGGGCAGGCTGTAAATATTGGCAATCCTAGAAAACAAAAACACTTTATATACCAATTACCTAAATCTTTGGCTGCATACAAAGTGATTGCCCCTTTACTCTCTCGTTGAAAGATACCACTATTTCCTAGCGGATAACATTCTGTGGCTCAGCATTAATACCCCATCATTACAATAGTCTAACGAGGTGTCACGGTGATCTTTTGTCTTTTTTTTGTATTTGATGCTGTGCTTTGGTGGATCTAACATAACTGTTTTGACATGACTTCATTATCAATTATTATGATTGAAGGTTAATTAAGTTTGATTAAATCTAGAAAGTATGCATTTAGCGCTACATCAAAACATGATATGTTCGTATAAAGATAAGAAACAACAGATAACCATAGATTGAAAGTGAAACATTAGAAGAATAAATAATGGTATAAAACACATCATTATACTTATTGTACTCACTTTTTTCACAGATTTTTGTTATATAAGATGAAATAAAGTCATTAGAACCTATCTATACAAGATTTTATAAAGGATGGGGGATCAACTTGTACCTCAATAAGTTCTATGGCAACCAACTTAACATTTATTCAAGGAGCAATGTCGATTCTGTATTTTATCGAATTATATGATATATCTTATATAATTATATATAAGATATCTTATATAGCATATGAGATATCTTATATATATAAGATATCTCATATAGCATATGAGATATCTTATATAATATATAAGATATCCCATATAGAAATTAAATGAGATATCTTATATAATCATATAAGATATCTTATATATTATATAAGATATCTTATATCGCATATAAGATATCTCATTTAATTTTCTATATAAGATATCTTATATAATATATAAGATATTTCATATAGCTATATAAGATATCTTATATAATCAAAGATCTCGTATCTTACATAATTTAAATTTCGTTGCTATATAGGATATCTGATATAGGAACAAGATTTCTTGGCAATAAAACAAGAAAATAAGTTCTCCCTTGAACAGAGCATGTGGAATGGCACTATGGCGGAGAAGGATAGATTATTCGATGACATTGAACAATGTGTTGAAAAGGCGTAACATTTTCTTTTACATGGCAACGGTTTATCAGAACATATACTAGGCTATATAGATGATTCTAAAGCAACACTTAATGTATTAAAAGATCGTCATGGTTTGTCCAGCCTCGTGTCCGACCAACATCCGGACGGGGAGACTTCATTTCGTCGTTTAGTTCAAATATCGTTGTTATATAAGATATCTTATATAGCTATATGAAATATCTTATATATTATATAAGATATCTTATATAGAAAATTAAATGAGATATCTTATATATTAATTAAGATATCTTATATATATAGAATTTGATTTAATTTCTATATACGATATCTCATATTGTATATGATATATCTTATATACATGTAGCATTTGAGATATCTTATATATAATATAAGATATCTCATATGTTATATAAGATATCTGATATATTTTTTCTGAATTACAAGATCGACATTGCTCCCTGAATAAATGTGAAGTTGGCTTGCCGTAAAAACAAAATAACATGAAATATCATAGAGTTGTAGCAATTATATCTAGACAATAATCTTCTATTAAATACAATAAAAAGGGAGGAAGGGTTGGGGTTGCTTATGACACATATCAAAACTTTAACTTTGTTCGAGATTGTTTATGATAACAAAATTACTACTTATACGTGTTGAATCACAAGATAATTGTGGATGTATGCCAGTACGCGTTACCTCCCTTGTCATAACGGTAAAGGAAACTAGAACTGATCAGCGCAAAAAAAAAGAACACTTTGAATATACATGTGTATACACGTCTTCATGCTTACCATTCACCTGGATTCGTTTATGTTGAGCGTCACCATTTTGCATCTGTACCTCCCATGGTCCGTCATCAATACAGGTAACCGGACGAAGCTTCACTTCACAAGTAGCGACGTACCCTTTTACGCTGACAAAAAATTGAGGTCTTGCGTCTGTATCAACGACGTTTGGGAGGTAAAGTCCGTTGAGTTTTGTTTGAAGATGACGTATGTCTCCCAACTTTTGTACATTCACATTCCACTTTATCGTCGTATTCTGTCCTTTCCTCAAACGAAAATATGGTTCCGTTGAATCTGGAATATGAAAATACAGACTTTTCTGACACAAACATCTGCATTTTCTCTTCTACGTTTCTTGTTGAAATTTAAAACAAATGTTGTTACAATGTCTATGTGTTGTAACGTTATCTATTATATATAAAGTACCTTTAATATCATTGATGTATATCGATGTGATTAAAATTGTGAAAGTGGAACTTAGTCGGGAGCAAATGACATTGTAATTTCGAAAGGGTGGGCCTAATAAACCACTGTAGATATAAATAGCTTTCTTACTATAAATAGCCACGGATTGTTGAGGGAGAGAGTTGGTTGTAGCATTTGCTAGAGACTCCACCATTGGCTTGCATTTAAGGCTGCCTGTCCGTTGAAACATATCTACTTCCATAAAAAGAGTGCAAGCGTATCCGTAATTGTCCAAGACTTCGCCATCAGCATTGGTTCTCGAACAGTTCATGGGTTTGTAATAGGTGCCGTAGTCGGTTAATTTTAGCTCCAGATCTACCACAACTGTACCACATCGGTGATATCCAGTACAGACAACTTGTACATAATCTTTGTTGTCTGATACATTTGTAAATGGTGTTATTTGCATCTCCACATCATTCTTCCAATCTACGACAAAATAACAAAAGGAATTTGATATTGGACATATTAATTTCTTTTATAAGCTATATACTAATGTCCGTCTAATGTTACTATATTTCAGTAAGATCGGCTTGTATATTAACTAGTATGTTTTACTAATTAGATACTTTGGTTTCAACGATTTAGGCTTTTTAACACAGGTTATATACAATGTATCTATTGAATATAGCTTCCTTCACAATTGTTCCTAATTGTTTTCAATAATAAAATAATACCTGTCACTTTTAGCGCTAATATGCTTTCATCTTTTTTCGTAGTGTTAGCACTTCCACTGACGAAGTTAACGGGATATTTTCCCTGCTCCTCACAAACTGAAACTTCTTTACGAACGGAAACCTCTTGGTTTTTTACACGGATGTTAAATCCCTGGATGGTGAAGTCAGTGCCGTCCTGTATACCAAAGGAAATACGCCCACCGCCATTGGCCAAATGGACTGGTGGACTCAGGATCTCTATCCTGGAATATTCCGGTTTGAAAGGACAAATTATTTCGTTCGGAAGGAATCGGCACGCGACTGTAATGATAAACAAAGGATGGCAATATTTATTTCAGGATTTATCTTTAGATATTGACTTTTAGATTGGTATATCGATGTAAAAGCCCAAAATCAAAGTGAACTATGAGATATCAAAAATGATTTACATACTCCATCTATTTTTTTTTTTTTTTTTTTTTTGTATTTAGGAAATTCCGTATTACCGATATAAAATATATATTTCGGTTCTTTTTACCTTCTTCTTTGACAGGAAGTATGAAGGGTAAAGCAACTCCGAAAGCCACCAGTAGGATAAATACAGAACAAATTACAGGAATCTGGAACAAATTTATGATGAATATATCGGGCGGTTTCGCGTTTTGTAATTAAAATGACAGATATATTAAACCAATATAAGACAGTTTTAGTAAAATATCCCTTTGTATTTGAGAATATTCAGTTGAGTTCAAGATTATCATTAAAAACACTGCTATTGAACGTAATATAATATGTTCAAGTTAGTTAAAGCAAAAACTATAGCATTGAATAATCTTGTACTTAATGAATTAAGTTAGTTATCTGAAATTTGTCTTTCTTTGGTATTCAACTTACGCAATGCGTTCTGCATACGTGCTGTAATATAGCAGAAAGTTAATTTAATCAGAAGATAAGAAAAGACATTTTTTTTATTTGACCAAGTTTATTCATGAAATGACGGTGATGATATAAGTTTGGATAAACCGTTGATAAGGGACATCCATCGTTATAAATGACATTTGACAAGGATTTGTTGCTTTGTTTTGACGAAATGACGTAAGGCTAAAATGTTTAGTAAATAAGTCACTGTCACCAAACGAATGAAAATACGTCACATCCTTTCAGTCAAAGATTCTGTTTAATATGTATGCAACACAATTGAAATAAAAATTGTAAACTTTGATTTATGATACATGGAAAAAAAGGTTCAATATATGTAAGAATGTGATATCGTATTAGGAAGTTGGCTTGATAATGAATACTCATTCTAGCACGTTATATCACTATTTAATTGAAGGTAATACATGATATATGTGATTAACTTTAACGATTAAAAATAAAGAAAAAAAAAAAACAATAAAAAAAACGAAACATATCTCATATACCAAAAATAATCACCATTGTCTGATCCCGATTTACCAAATGTAAGCCTTCTGGGTCGGTCTCCTCTAACGAAAACGTTCGGGAAGCATTTCCGATGGCTGGGTATGGTCCATTATCATTCTATAAGACAAACAATAATAGATAAGCTATTGGCTAGATGATTAACCAGTGATAATATGAATTGCCTATCAATTTAATGTAGCTTTCGTGGTACTTGGTTAACTGTGTATTAAAACAATAATTTCATTTGATATGCTATGCAGACACAATAGCACAGCGAAGATCAGTTCAGGAAAAAAATGATTTATTTTTTAGCTCACCTGAGCCGAAGGCTCATTCATGTGAGCTTTTGCTATGGGGTATCGTCCGGCGTCTGTCGTGCGTCGTGCGTCGTCCGTTAACTTTTTTAACCGCGAGTGTTGATATTCGCATTGAATTATTGGTTAACGGGTTCTGACTAGATATTTGTAGATTTCAAGATTTCAAACTGGTATACACTGCTATCTTCGGTTTACCTTAAGTTTAAAACATTTATTTAAAAAGAAATTATTATTTTTTTGCTTGGTAAGCTTCATTTTCATAAATTATTGCTCCTTCTCCTGGATGGCATGTGGACAGACAGGCCTCCTGCATGTTGTTCAGAGGTAGTCACTAACTACTACAAGGATACCCTGCCTCAAACTGACTCAGCTGGCTGTTCACAGGGTTATAAACAAAGCTAACAAAGCAAATATATATTAAAGTAAGAGATAATTACTACTTAATTTTCAGAAACTGGGCAAACTGGTGTACACTGCTACCTGATAAAAAGTATTGACAAATAAAAACATGATTTATTATGCATGGTTAAGCTTACATAAATTATTGTTCAAATTCACATAAAACAATTTTAAAACTTGCTAATGACCTTATTTTCATCAGTGATAGAAAAAGGGAGATAACTCGCTCACCTGTTCTTGATGTTTGATTAATTATAATATACCATTCATATTAATTAAATGCTTTTCCAGATATTTCCCTTAAGTTCTATTCATTATCGATCAATTATCGATATGATGATGATCGATCATGAACTCAAAAGTGATTCCCAACACTACTGAAGAAGTTGCAAAATTTTCAAATAAAAAAAAGTGTTATAAACAATTTCCGAATCTGCTCAACATGGACCACTGACATTGTCTGACAAAGACACTGATACTGACTTTGACCTATAGGGAAAGTCTGGAAATACCATTTTAATGAAATGGCTATTTCAAACAAAGAAACAATTTTGCTTCTCTTATTTGTATCATTATGCTCCACTGGGGAATTAATACAAAAATGGGATTTTCCTCATGCAAGTGTGATTTATTAACAATTTTCTCCAAGATTAATATTGGGGCGAGCAAATTCCCCTCAAATCCTGGATATTCCTATCTGAATGAGTTAATCCCAATTTTTCGAGGATATTTGTCCAAATTTAGAAATTGTTCGATTGCAATGAATTTTGGTATGTAGGTACATCATAGGTCACCGGTTACTCTTATAACCTCACTTTAACTTTTGTAACAAAATGGTTGTCATTTCCTGGTCTTTAATTGGTCCAAATTAAGATATATTGTATGTCTGATTTTAATGACATTTGATAGGTATATATATAGATATATCATGGGGCACCAGTCTTTCTCTTAAACTCATTTTCACATTTCAACAAAATGGTTGCCATTTCCAGGACTCTGATTGGTCCAAATTTAGTTATTGTCTGACACCTGTCACACTTGTAACCTCACATTTAAAGAAAATGGCCGCCATTAACTGGTCTCTGATTGGTCCAAATTAAGATGTTGTGGGATGATGATGAAATTTGATAATGATACAGGTACATAATGGGACACTGTTTACTCTCATCACCTTACTTAAACGTTTTAACAAAATGGCCGCCATTTATACTGAGCACTGATTGGTCAACATTTAGATATTGTAGGATTTCAATGAGATTTGGTATGTAGGTACATAATTGGACACCGGTCACTCTTGTAGCCTCACTTTCGCATTTAACAAAATGGCCGCCTTTTCTAGGCCTCTGATTGGTCCAATTTAAGATATTGTCCGATTTTGATGACATTTGATATGCAGGTACATCATGGGACAGCAGTTACTCCTGTAACCTCACTTTCACATTTAAACAATATGGCCGCCAATTGCTGGCGTCTAATTGGTCAAAATTAAGATATTGTTCGATTACGATTAAATTTGGTATGTAGGTGTATTAGGGGACTACAAATTCGACTTAAATGGTTTCGTTGCCATGTGAACAATACAGTCTTTTATTGGTCGAAATGTATATATTAAGCGGTTTTGATGAAAACCGTGTTGAAAAGGAGTTATCGCCCCTCACTACACTTCATTCTTTCTGTGACACTCCTTTAGGTGTCACCCCACTAGTTAAATTAATTGTATGGTTTGTGCCTGTCTGTATACACTGTATGCCTCTTCAGTGTAAACATTGCTGGTAGGGGTTCCAAATGGGGGAACTGGCAGCGGACTCGCTTGGCTGCTAGCAGCACCCACACCCACCTAGAGAAACAATCGCATATAGTGTAGTACCCATTCTAGTTGATTAGACATTCTGGAATTTTGATTTTTTTTAAAAAGGACCAGGATCAGGTGCAATATGTAAATCACTTTTCAAAAAGATAAGTTTTGTCTATTGAAGATTTTGAGCAAAAGTAATCTTTATTTTGATTTTGATTTTGTATAAAACTATGTTGGCTTCTAGATAATGGATAACTATACAATGTATATATATACACACATCCATTATACGGGGTGATGCCTCAATGCTGTGCAGTAATAGGTGTATTTACTTGAATGATATAGTACTCAGTTCTGTAGAACATTTCTTTGTGTAAGATAACCATGCTTTTGAATTGTCTACTATCTGTTACCAGTTAGTTTTGATGCCAAATCCTGTAAGCTTCATCTAGGGTCACACAGGAAAACAATAAAATTAATTAGATAAAGGGCAGCAGAGGTCTGGGAATGGAGCCCTATCTCTAGAGATATTACTTAGTAATGAAATCTGTCCAGTTGCCCAGTGTATAGCTTAAATCACTGATAACTAGCCGTTGACACATGTAATTTGGGTATTATGTGTACCTTGTGTAAATATGGTAAATATAAAAAAACTTCTGATAAGTTAAATCAAATTTGGAGGAAGTCTATAGGTTTCTAATTGATTAGTCATATTCATATATATTATGTGCAAGTGGAAAGCATGTCACATTGATACTATTGATGACCAATTCGACATGTGACCTTTGGTGACTTATATATCACTCTTCCTATTGACAACATCTAAGATGAGCACCATATGCTCATCCTGGATTTTGCAAAATTAGGTCAGTGACATACTTTTTATATAATAATGATAGGAGAACATCAATTGACATCATCCTGGATTTTGCAACATTAGGTCAGTGACCTACTTTTTCAATAATTATATTAGGGCAACAGAAATGGACATCTAGGATGAGAAAGGCATGCCGATAACAAATATTGCAAAAATAGGTCACCTGTCATTTAAAATATTAACAAATTAGGTCTCAGTGACCTTTTTGAATCATTACATTAGATGGGCAACTTAAATGGACATCTAGGATGATCAAGATGTGCCAATATCAAAAATTAATAAATTAGGTCTCAGTGACCTTTTTGAATCATTATATTACCTGGGCAATAGAATGTCGATATTACATATTGCAAAATTCTATCACTGTGACCTACTTTTTCAATAATTATATTAGGGCAACAGAAATGAACATCTAAGATGATCAAGGCAAAACAAAAACTTGATGAATTTTGTTGAAGCTTCTTGTGGATGATCAGCACCGGACACAGATGAATTTCTTTTGTGTTTGAAATAACTACATCATTCAAAATATCCACCATTTTTTGCCATCTCCAGAATCACATTCTCCAGAAATTTCAACCTTACATTCTTCGACGTAATGTATTGCCAACCAGCTATACGGCAATCAGCCGATAGTTTGTTTATAGCGGGATGTAAAAAATGATATGGGGCTATAATTTCATATTCGGCATAAGAATGAAATTTAAAAACAAATATTGCAATTGTCAACTCACTTAGCTTCTGGAACTTGATTATACATTACAATACCATTGATGTTAAACAGAAAGTATGTATCATGCAAAGAATAATATCAGAATTATACAGGTTCTTTATTATATTTTACGAGGAAGTAGATATTTATCGAATGTATTTCCTCTTAATAGTAAAACTGATAGTTACTTACTAGCTGGGAAAAACATGACTCATATCAGTTCGTAATAAAAAATAAAACACAAAATTGTAAATAGAATAGATAAATAAATAATTTACATATCTTTTGTCAATATTGAGCTGCTTCCAATTACATATGAGAAGTTATTTAAATTACATATATGAGAAGTTAGATAAAGCGATTATGATTTTCTGTAACCCGTTAATGTGCATTACATCTAGCGTGCTAGCCTGGATGTATTGATGTCAATGTTCATAATCAAAATGTGGTCTTGCTTCGAACGCAACTTTTGCAACTGTATTACTTTATATTTCACTATTTCTACTCAAGTTGGACTCAATAAAACTACCAAATAATCTATTTCATTTGTCCATGAATTTGACCAGATTAACGAAAATTTACGCGCATGAAAAAATATAGTGCTCAAGATGGCCTCTTTTGCTCGATCCCGTAGGCATAAAAAGCTAACATATACTACATTAGTCTATGTGGCACAGAAACAAATATCAATAGGTTTAATTTGTAGGGCTAATTCTGAGTCAGATATGACATACATGTGAGATTATGAGGGCTTAATTTTGATGAATGAGGCTACTTTGTTAGATCTTATAGACCTCGTGCAGGCCTACATAAAGATTCTGAAAATATAAATGAGATTTTCAACAATAGGCCTAAAACGGGTAAAACTGTCTAAATTTCGCCTGAGGTTGATAACGGCTTTGGTAGATAGGCAACATGAGCTCATAATGCTTTAAATACTACAATTACAATAATAGGTCTAATCATTACTTCAACGGTGCGATTCTATCACGATCCTGTAAGTCGTCGGATTGTGTGTCAAGTCCCTGTGTAACAGGCGGTAGAAATTCGAATAAATAAATGCAGGGATGCACAATCGATCAAATAGAACTATGAGTAAACATTCAATTAATAAAGCTCCATCTTATTATCAGTTGTAGAGATCCTGTTACGGTCACACCCAACTTCGTAACATATGTCTTATATAGTTATATCCGTTTATGGTTAATTTGTTAATTTGCTAACGATTGAATGTAGCTTTGGTCGATTTCATGGGATGATAAATTGAGTTGCTCTTGAGACAAAGTTAATGAATTGTTATAACTGACTACCTCTAGAGACAAATTCAACATGAACCGCTTCGTCATTTGTCTGACCCGAAGAAATTGACCAAAGCTACATTCAATCCTTAAATGATTTTATGTGCAAGGTTCAGAAATCTAATAATGGCAGCGTCAATTCTAGACTTAAATAATTTAATGTAGCTAGGTGTAGGTGAACGTATATGCTTATGTAAACGAAATATAATGTATAATCTAGTTGGCAAATGCTTTATTTGAACTATTTAAGTGTCGCGGATGTCTAATGTAGCTAATGGAACGTATATGCTTATGATAACAAAATGTAATATCTATAAAGAAAAAAAGATCGCATATCCATCAATTTTACCATGTCATTGGGAACTTGTCTGCGAGGAACAACGTCTGTTGGCTGAAATATTGCCTGAAACAAACAAAAACATATAGGACATAGGTATTTTCATCGATGAAGACATTGAATTTTTTTTTTTTTTTTTTTTTTTTTTTTGAAAATGAAATACTTTTATAACACCAGCGGTAATAGCTGAAAATAATACTCGAAACGAAATTGGCAATGAATAATTGGCAATTGTAAAATTAGCTATCCATATTTCCAAACGATATAAAACAAATAATATCGCATCCGACTTCATGTATCTCAGTGGTAGCTGATCGTATGGAATGTGAACTCCTCAGAATAAAATAACAATATTTTTTCTTACCATCGGTGGTGTTCTTGGTTGTCCCCAAGGATCCGGCGTCTGAAAACAATTTTCAAATTTAAATGGGAAAGAATATTAGATTTATAATATGATTAAGGTTATATTTTTAATGATTATCAACAATAGGGGTTACCATATTTATTTCTATTTTGTTTAACTGTAAACTCAATAAACTGGACAATCAATGAATATAGTATTACCTTTATGTTTTTGTTGTTAGAATAATCTTAACCGTAATATGTTCTGAATAAGAACGTTTCTAGATTATCTACCGAAAATGTTTTCTCTAACGGTTTACATTGGATGGCCATTTCTAGCAGGAAAAAAAGGTTTATATTCGTTTATAATAAAAAATAAAGTTAAGATAAAAACAAATAAAAAATTTAAAAGAAATCATCAACAAATAAAAAAAAAAAAAAAAAAACTTTCAACCCTGAAACGCCTTCACTTACGTATGAGCAGTTACCTCCCCTTTCTCGTTACATCAATACGATTATATTTTCTGTAATCCTTTCAAGCGCATTATATGTAGAGCTAGCCTAGCATTTCTTCTAACGCCAGTAATCAAAATGTGGTCTGACTTTAATGTAAACTATTGTAATTGTATAACAATATGAGTATATGAGTGAGGTTTAGAGTTCTAATGAATGATGACTGCAACATTTCTAGAGTGAATTGTTTAAGTTGACCTTTTTTCTTGGGGGGGGGGGGGGGGGGGGGGGGGCTGTCAAGTACTCGTGTGTCTGATAAAGCTAATACAACGTTTATGTTTAGGTATGTTTATCATAAGAGGAACACATTATGAGTATCCGTACGATTTTACCTCCTCGCGTATTCGGGTTACAACGTCTTCTGGTTGAAATATTGCCTGAAACAAACGAAAACTATATGACATAGGTATTTGCATTGGTTGAGGGAATAGAATTTCGATTTATCGAAAATGTAATACCCCCAATACGAGACAACACAAAACTAATCGGAGAAAAAAATCAGAAGTAAAATTAGATCGTGCGAAAATAAGCATACGCCACTAAAACAAAGACACAATAACATCATTTTCACTGTTGAATGTTGCTAAAGCTTAACCTTTGGCTCTTGTTTTCTAGTTTTTTAAATAAATCGAGTAAAAGAAGACGCATATAGAACAAACACCCGTAGTGTAATTATCATATTTTATATTTATATACACAGCTTTCATCAAAACCGTAACAAACGTCTTATTTTTTTCTTCTAATTAACATCTAATTTTATATCAACAATGAAGGTAATGCAACTCCTTAAGGTATACAGACTTGTTAAATCATTTTTTAATCAAATTATTGCACATTGTATGTCGTGTAGCGTTAAGCGATACCAGTACAGTACACATAAATGAAGTAATCTATTGATGTATACATACATGTACTTGTTTAATATTTGTCAGATAGTAAACTTTTTTTCTTGGATAATATATTTGATTAAGATATCTATTAAGCGCACTATTTGTATAACTTAAAAACATTGAGTAAAAATGTTTGGTGGTGTTGCACTTATCCCCTTATCCACTTCAAATATTATTATACATTTTTCCAAGAAAATGTAGATGTATGCCTCTCGTATACTCTTTTTAAACAAAATGATATTTGTCAAAACAGAAATCCTGGTTCAGGAAAAACTAATTAATATTTAACAAAATTATCACGTACCTCTTCGACAGAAAGGACAGAACGCTCGCTACTAGTTGAGCTTGAAGATGATTTCGTCTATAAAGATAATATGTAAATGTTTTGATACCAGTAATGACTGCTTCAGGCAAGAAGGATTAATGCAAAATAGAAAATAATCACGAATAAAAATTGGCAACAGTAATTCTAAGTCTGTTGATAAGGAACGTAGAGAACAATCTTTATCATATAACATATGTATAACTAAAATGACAAAAAGGTCATGTTTTCATTGTTGAAGGTTTATAAGTATTTAAGATTAATCTCGTGTATTTTCTGATTTTTGTATAAGCACTTACGTGAATGAAAGAAATACCATATTCAACTTCTCATTTTGTTATCTCTTAAAAATCTTTTTATCAAAACCGTTCGGAACGCTTTAACATTATTTTTAATCCGATACAAAATTGATATAAACCATGATATATATATATATCATACACTTCGTTTCGACCGCCCATCGTTCTCATCGCAAAGTTGAAGTTATCCGCATGTTCATATACGGGCCATATAACCACACTTTAAATATTATCGATCTGATACGAAATTATATCGGTAAGACAGTATTATATCAACGCAGTTTGTTATTTACACATTGAATACAGTTTGCAAAAAGCAAATTTTGAATTAACACTTCTAATGTACCTTATCGGTGAAAAGGTAACATTGATCACAGCAGTGATCTTTGAAAACCTATTAACATTATTATCTATTAATATTTTAATGACATACCTCTTCGCCAGAGTTAACAGAACGATCGCTGCTCGTTGCACTAGAAGGTGATTCCGTCTATAAAGATAATATATAAAGGTTGTGACAACAGTAATATCTTATTTAAGAGAGAAGAAAATATGATATTAATAAAAAAGATAATTAAATATATATATCAAAGAAAAAAAAGCAATTATTTTGATTCTGGTGATAAAGACTAATAAGTATCATAAGCCAAATACGTCACTAAAATGACGAAATAATAACCTTTAGTTCCATTGCTTAAGGTTTAAAATGATTAAGATTTAGTTCGTGTATTTTGTAATTTTTGTAAAAGCACTTACGTGAATGAAGGAGATACCATATACAACAATTAACCATTCATTGTATTATCTCTAAATAATCTTTTTATCAAACCATTTGGAACATTTTAAAAGTATTTGTAATCAAATCCGAAATTGATTTAAACCACAAATATCTATCTCATACATTTAATTTCGATCGCCCATCGTTCACACATTTGGGTACAGGATACAACAACACATCTATTTTATCGTGCACACGTCGTATATCGTTAAGCTATCTTACAACTTACATATAAAGGGAAGTAACTTCTTAATAGTTGTTCAATATCTTGAGTTGGTTAACCTTTTCACCAGGGATATTTATTTTTGATTGGGTACTTATTACGCGCATTGGATTATGTGAATAAATTCAAATATTGGACGCCGCCGTATGGGCATCAAGTAATATGAAGTGAGTACAAATATTAAGTAAGGTTGAAGTTGTCCCAATGTTCATATATAAGCCAGAAAATCACCCCTTAAATAGTATTCATTTCTTACGAAATTATACCGGTAAGACTGTGAGTGACACTGTAATATCAACGCAGTTTGTTATTAACATTAAATACATTTTACAAAAAGAAAATTTAGAATTAATACTTCTAATGTGCCTTATCGGAAAAATGTAACATTGATCACAGCAGTGATCTTTGAAAACCTATTAACATTAAATATCATAATGACATACCTGTTCGCCAGAGTTGACAGAACGATCGCTGCTCGTTGAACTAGAAGGTGATTCAGTCTTTAAAGATAATATATAAAGGTTGTGACATAAGTAATGATATATTCATGAGAGAAAGAATAACAAAAAAAAAATTAAATGAATATATAAAAGAAAAACAGCAATTATTTTAATACTGGTGATAAAGATAAATCATTTACATAAAAAATATATACCTAATTCGTAACTAAACTGACGAAATAATAACCTTTATTTTCATTGCATAAGGTTTATAAATGATTAGCATGAAGTTCATGTATTTCGTAAGATTTACAAACGCACTTACGAGAATGTATGAAATACCATATACATCAACAATTTTATCAAAACCGTTCGGGACGTATAAACATTATCTGTAATCAAATTCAAAGTTGATATAAACCTCGATGTCTATCCCATACACTTCGTTTCGATCGCCCATCGTTCGCATATTCGCACACACATCTATTTCATCATGCGCACATCGTACATATAAAGGGATGTAACATCTTAATAGTTGTGCAATAACTTGAGTTGGTTAACCTTTTCACCACGGATATTTATTTTGATTAGGTACCTATTAAGCACATTGAATTAAGCTATTAGATTCAAATATTGGACACTGCAGTATGGGCATCGGGTAATATAAATTGAGTACAAATATTAAGTAAGGTTGAAGTTATCCCCCTGTTCATATATAAGCTAGAAAATCGTACCTTAAATATTATGGATCTCTTGCGAAATTATATCGGTAAGACTGTGAGTGTCATTATAGTATCACCGTAGTTTGTTATTTACATTGAATACATTTTACAAAAAGAAAATTTTGGATTAACTCTACTAATGTGCCTTATCGGAAAAATGTAACATTGTTCACAGCGGTGATCTTTGAAAACCTTTTTAGCATTAAACATTTATATTGACATACCTCTTCGCCAGAGTTGACCCAACGATCGCTGCTCGTTGAACTAGAAGGTGATTCCGTCTTTAAAGATAATATAGAAAGGCTGTGACATAAGTAATGACTTATTCATACTAGAAGGAAATATACAAACAAATTTCATATTTATGAGAAAAAAAATCAAAATAAAGAAATAATAACCTTCATTTTCATTGCATAAGGTTATAAGGTTAATAAATGATCAGCAATTAGCTCTTGTATTTTGTGATTTTTGTAAATGTAATTTGAGTGAAAGAAATACCATATACAACAACTACTCAATGTGTAATCCCGAGATAATCTTTCTATCAAAACCGTTCGGGACGTTTTAACATCATTTGGAATCAAATCCAAAATTGAAATAAACCACGATATCTATCGCATACAATTCGACTCGATCGCCCATCATTCGCCCATTCTTATTATCGTGCGCCTATCGTGTAAAGTTGTGATTTCATCCGTGTACATATAAGGGAAAGGAGTTCCCTGATAATATGTATAGACTTATTCATTATTTCCGATAGTAAGCTATTTTACCTGGGATAAGCACATATTTTTTCAGTGAATAATTTCAAATACTTGGCACTGTGTTTTAGGTATAAGGTATCATATTGACTGGAAATGTCAGTTGATGCTGAATTTATTCCCATATTCATATACAGGCCATACAATCACACTTCAAATATCAAACAGTATCATACCGTACCTCGTTGTCATACATGACAACACGGTCGCTACTCGTGGAGCTAGAAGGTGATTCCGTCTTTAAAGAAAATGTATAAAAGATTTTACATCAGTAATTGAGAGGATGAAAAAACTGAAAAAAATATATTGATAAAACTATTGATATTATTACATATTAATTAACATCAATTCTGATGATAAAGAACATAGAGCAAAAGATTGTTTTAACATATAATAACCTTAATGTTTACTGTTAAAACGTTGTTAAGGAATTCTTGACGATGCAGGTCGTTACATGTAACGAGGATAAGAATGTGTTAAGTGATTTGACTTACAATTTTTCTGATAGCTGTTCTGATATTTGATTGCACATTCAGCTTGAAATAATAAATAAATAAAAGTATTCAATAAATTAAAAAAACATGAAAACTACTAAATTGAATCTATCGGTATATGATATGAGTGTATAATATAATTCTTGAATTTAAATCACATGAAATCTAAAACTATTGCAGTACAGTTTAATAGGATATGATCAACCTCGATAAAAGTCCACACATATTTACGATACAGTATGATCTATTTGGATAAAGTCCACACATATTTATGATACGGTATGATCTATTTGGATATAGTCCACACATATTTATGAAACATTACGATCCACAGAATGGAGAAAGATAAGTAGATTTTTTCAAATTCCATGAAATTAATTGAATAACTGATTCCATAAGTTTTTTTTCTAATAATTTTAATACGTACCATGCTCTTCCACTCCGTCCGACACTAGAAAGATGCAAGGGTTTGCCACAGAATCAATTATATGAATATTTTTAATGTATATGATTTAAATAAATTATTCACTTCAACGCCCCAAATGTATATATGATGTGTTAAGAAAGTCTGCTTATCAAAATCGAAGACATAAAACAAAACAAGGAATTATTTTGCGTTTGTGCAGTAAAGTAATAGCTGACGTATGCTGCTAATCTGATATCTCCATTCCAGTGATAATGCTATTATTAAAAGGGTTATATTTGATGTGGATGCAAAATTCATCAACGAAATTCAATCCGAATTTTTTTTTCAGTTTATAAAATTTAAGATCACTTACCGCTATATCCTGTTGATAATTGGTTCTAGTATCAACTGTTTCTCCATGCCTGTGATTCGTTTGATCATTGATATATACCTTAAGACAATGAAAAAGTGTCAGATAAAATTCACTTATTTTAGGATATCCATATCAGTTTATTGCAGAAAAGTAAGATTAATAAGGGAGTGAAAAGCATAATACAATGATGTATTTGCACCAAAGGATCACCAATCCCGCTTTGTTAGTAAAATCATATCATCCGTAGTTAATATTGTTATGTTACAGGTACATACATTGTAAGTAAGTTCGGTACACAAGTCGTCAATTTACACTCCTGATTTTTTTTTCTTTAACACAATCATCAGAATAAATGAACTTACATGCACTTGAGTGTTCGTTGAAGATGCATTTGAAACTTTTAAACAGAAATAGCAAAGCTATTAATACTGAATTTGTCTAATTCGGTCATCAATATAAAACATTTCCTATTCTAAAGGAACAGTGCTACATGGAATATAGGAAGAGCAGAAAGGCCAGCGCCAAAGTCTTGTTTTTTGTTATTTTTATATAAACATATATATATATATATATATAGAATAAAAAAAGAAAAAAAAGGCTTAAACAAAAAAAAAAACAAAAAAAACAAAAAAAAAACAAAAAAAAAAAAACAAAAAAAAAAAACAAAAAAAAAAAAAACAAACAAAAAAAAAAAAAAAAAAAAACCACGACAGCTTTGTTTTGATAACGTTATACTTATATTTACATATATATTAATATTTATTCGGATACTCATCTCTTAAAATTATGTTAGTGTTATCACATACAAAAATCCGCTGATTTAATATTACTACACAGACAAAATATAAACCAACCACTCTGAATTCCACTGAAGGTCCATTTTAGGTAATTACTTACAACGGATCCATCAGTATGTATGGACGATGCAGGGGAATCCTTTAAAAATGAAAAAAAAAAGATAATTAATCAAAAAAAATTAAATAAACAACAATATATCAATGTATTTCTAGCTTGATAGTTAGATATATTCTTAAACACATAAGTCCAAAACAATATATTTTCCCATAGTAATGGTAGATACAATGTACATCTGTAGTTGGTTATGGTACTCGCTCTTATTATCCATCAGATTTATGAGTTAATCAATGTGTTTTCAACTCAGGGCTTTTTACGTGTTTTTCCTTTAATCATTTTTCATTTTACAATTCAAGTTACTGCAAGTTACTTATATAATGTTTGTGTTCAATATATCTGACTGTTATTATAGACTACATGTTCCTAGGAAAATTTCACATAGGAACCCTAGAATCCACATATGTCTATTATAAGATACCAAGAAGAAGCAATCCATGTGATAATAAATCTTCATGACAACTGCACGTGTTATAACCTATTTCAGATATTGTACCTGTCAACCACTGTTAAGACGTACTGATAACAAAAATAAAGACATGTTTACTGAGTGATGAATACAGGCCCTTACCTCAGTGCTGGAATTTGCACAATGGACTGGCGGCTAAAGTGGAAATAAGACAGAAAAACATCTGTCAGGAAACAGGTACAATCATTCGTCAGCTTTCGCAAAATGCTTTCGCTTTAAAGTTTCAAAATATTTTTAGTTTATAGAAGTCATTCGAAATGATTTATTGAAAGTAAGAAAAAATGAATACATAAAATTTATTTTCAATGTCCAACCTTTAATGTTACTTCGTTTTCAAATTAAAAAGTCCATCGAAATCATTACAAAATTGATACAGAATGTTTATATACTAAATAGAAGTGTTCAATGTGTATTGTTAGGGGCCTTCAAAAAAGCCTCATAACTTTACAGGAACAGCAACTTACTTTGTTCCCCCCCTTTTTTTACAGAAAGCATAGCACTTGTATCGATTATGTAACTTCATGTTCATTATTATAAACAACATGACGCACGCTCAACATAACAAAACATATCCCGATTTGCTTTATTTTGACATCCTGATTGGTTTATTAAGGTTTCTTGACACTAAATAAATGTTGGTTAATGCCGGTTATGACAATTAAAAACAGCAATTTTATCATCACACATTTTTTGTAAATGATAAATGAACGACAAAACATTGCTAATTACTTACAACGGATCCATCAGTACTTATTGACGATGCAGGGGAATCATTTAAGAATGAAAATAAATGAATTAATAAACAAAAATATAAGAATATATTTCTAGCCTTGATAGTAAAACATATTCTTAAACACCTTCATTCAAAACAATATCTTTTCCCTAAAGTATTGTATATAGTCGATTATCGCGGGTGTAATTTGGTAAATAGTTAATGTCACTTATTGCAAAAATGAACAGCAATTAAATCTTCATATATTTTAAATTGGGGATAAATGAACGACAAAACATTGCTAATTACTTACAGCGGACCCATCAGTATCCATTGACGATGCAGGGGAATTCTTTAAGAATTAAAATAAGCAACAATAAATAAACGTTAGTCTAGCTTCGATAGTAAGATATATTCATAAACTCTTTCATTCAAAACAATAGCTTTTTCATAACTCTGATTTATACTTGATTATAGAACTCACTGGTGCTAAAAATCAACACATTTATAAAGATATTTACAGCTTACGACATTTTACATGCTTTTCATTTTATCAGCTTTTTATTTCACAATTCTAGTTCCTGCGATCTACCAACATAATATATATGTACTAGGGCATATTCAACTAGGTATATATATATCCTATGTCTATATCTGTGACTGCTTTTATAGGCTACATGTTCCACATAAGAATTAACATAAACACCATATATTCCCCATATGTCTATGATAAGTTACCCACGAGAAGCAATCCACATGGTGATATATCATAATGACCACTGTACTATCACCAATTACTGATCTGGTACCTACCAACCACGGTTAACATCTACTTATAAAGAGAATACTGCCAAACCGACTGGATACAGGGACTTACCTCACTGCTGGAATTTGCACAATCGACTGGCGGCTAAAGTGGAGATAAAAACAGAAAATCATCGGTCAGTAAACAGTTACAATCAATCAGTAAACAGTTACAATCAATCAGTAAACAGTTCAAAGATAAAAATGTTGATTTGATATTTAAACATTTTCAATCTTTATAACTGTAATCTTGTTACACAATAACACAATGTCAAATGATTGTACATATCAAGAAGGATTGTCGTGGTATTTATATTAAGGACGTACAATGGTTCCATCAGAACTTACTGACGATGTAGGTGAACCCTTTGAGAATAAAGAAATTAACAGAAATATATCAATTGGTATTATGTCTGTCTAGCTTTGATAGAAAGATATATTCATAGACATCTCCATTCAGAACAAAATCTTTTTCCCAAATTATGTAAACATAGAAGATTTTTACAAAAAAATTATCTACTTCGTTCATCACAAAGAGTGTTTCATCTAGTCCTTGATGCAAAACCTTTCCAAGATAAACATTTGTAAAATGTCATGTGTTTATATCGAGAATTATTAGGGTCAGGGTATCCTAAAGTAAAGCATCATACTTATCATTACTTAAATGTGATTACCTTCATTCCAGCATATACTACATCAGGCTGTTGGAAAGTTCTTGTAATCAACTTAGTGAAATCTCAGCATGTAAACGTATGGTTTTAATCAACGCTTTCATTATTGTTATTCGTTTGGGGATATATCTTTCTCTTTACTTCTAATCAAAATCTTTTAACATTTAAGAGTAATAGTTTGGAACCCTAAGTTCATGTTTATTTTGTAATGATTAATAGAAAACATTTCATGCCAAAATGTTTGGTTTGTTACTAACGAACCAACATTTAAATTACTGTATGTGGTAATATGCAAGATGCTGACTTGACGTACGAAGTTGCTTTCCTCTAATTGCTTATCATATGTTATGAATGTTTATTCGTACGTTTTAACAAAATTTTATTCTAGGATACTTGCTATGAAAATGGCAATGTGAAGCATAAGAATAAATGTGGATACGTATCAGGAATTCAGAGAAAGCATCAGCCAATTATTCTTAATGATGCATCACCATTGGCATTAGCATGTACTTTTTTTCTTTCTTTGACATTGGTTTAGTTTTGCATTAACCAGATTTCGTTGTAATGTTTTGTTTGGACGAACATTTTCTGTTTGACGGTCATTGAATAATATAATGTTGGAAAATGGAGCGCCGGCTAGCAAGAATGTGTTTGAAAACGGCCGTTGCTGTTCAAGCTATATTTGAAACAGATTGGTTCATCAAATTCAATTACCTGAGATTTGGATAAATCAGTGACTGGTCTCTGCAATTAACAACAATATTGGTAGATACTGATAAGATATCTTGAACTTTCTCATATTCAGATAAAAAAAGTGTCATATCTTATACAGAAACAGAGAAAATACCACGAAATGCGCACACGAGTGAATTAATTATTTCGGAAATAAGATACGCATGATTGTAAAGAGAGGTAACCATTGAATGCTTGTGCCGAGAGCCATTTACATCTTCACTGACACCTCGTTTTAAATACTAAATTTCCTGTACTGAATAACTTTTATCTCCTCATGTCCGTCATTAAACATGTGAGATTTTAGGTAGATAGACTTTGTAGACAGACATCCGATATGTAATGAAATGCACGGAACAAACAGAGTTAACAATTCGCTAACAAATTCGAATATGAAAAGGATTTTTTGGTTTTTAACAATTTATAGAGCAATTATTAATACTTTGTATTGTAAGGTAGGCAGCATGTAGGTAGCTTTAACATATCAATAGACTCGGGAACAAGGGCTTTATGTCGGGTTAACCACAAGCTCCAAGTTCATTGTGCACTGAGCCTTCACACAGGTAAATATGAGTGATCAAATCGTGTAGTTATGCATATAGGGAACCACATACAGCATTAAATTGCATAGGTGCTGCTTTTAGGACGCGGGGTTGAATGGCAAATTGAATATCCTACCGTATTAGAGATTCCATCGGAAAATTCTGTTCAATTCAGCAGCAATCGTACATTTCCTCTATATATCGTTAGAGATTATATCTTACTAATTTATGCAATTTACCAATTAAGTATGCTCTCGTTTATTCAATAATACATATGTATATATAAGGCTATTGATATGTATTTCTTAAAAACTGTAGTCATTTCAGAGATTTTAAGAAATAACAAAACTGATTGACATTTTATATATATAATACAAATTATGTATTATTTATCAAGATATTAAGTGGTTGTACTGGTAGGGATAACAGATTGTTTTAAATGACTCCAATTTCAGATGATGCTGGTGTACAGTACATTGTATGTCTACCTGAATTTCAGAAATGTCTAGAGAAACAACATATATCTACCAAAGTAACTCCTCCTGAGAACAAACAGTATTTCTTTTTACCCTTGCTTTATGTATGGTTATTTATTAGACCTTCTCTTTTTAGTAACTAATGACTTAATTATTACTTCCTTTCGATATGTCATTTATATAAAATATATACCAAAAACTTACTTCATACCCTCTTCTAGGTTCCATCCCGAAGAAAGGATCCTGATGTTCTGAAGAAAATGTTAAATTCTTTATGACATAAGGTTGTCATCGATCTATTAGCTCAACTGCCATTATTATTATACTTTTAGGTTGAATAAGTCCGTCCTGCCGGTCGGCATCATATTTGTTCCTTTTCCTTTTGTCACAACTTAAAGCATTCTCGGGTGAAGGGCTTCAAATGTTGTTTAAATAAAAGTCCTTGACCAACATTCAAATATATGACAAATATAGGTCAAATAGGCTAAAATCTTCAAACAACTTCTCAATAACCAAGAGGCCAAGGGTCTTGGTATACGGCCTGTTGCATGCTTGGGCGAAGGGCTACCAAGTTATTTAAAATGAATGACCATGATCTACGTTCAAGGTCACATGGGTCAAACAGGATAAATTCTTCCAACAATGTCTTACTAATAACCAAGAGGCACAGTGACTTGATATTGGGCCTGTGGCATGCTTGGGTGAAGAGCATTTAAGTTTGTTCAAACGAAAAACCTTGATCTATATTCAAGGTCACAGGGATCAAATAGGTTTAAAACTTAAAAAATATTTCTCAATAATCAAGATACCTGATATTAGGCCAATAATGTGCTGGAATGAAGTGCTAGAAAATGAATTCGGAATTCGGCAGTGTGAAAGATGCGGCGGTACCTCTTCTTTGTTGGATTCATCCATTATAAACAAGTACAAAGAGGTAAATTGTCTAACTTTGTAGCAATCTGCCCCTTTATCAGGACACAAGTAAATTACAATCGATCGCATATGCCTAGACATAGAGCATGGAACAGTTACACAAATTTAGACGATAAACAACTAAAAATATCGTTATGTTTGTAAAAACGATTACCTCGGTCGATAATTAATTCACCAAGGGCCTATAATGAGTAATTATAAAACATCTTATGCGCTGTATGTAGGTTAACAAATAAATCAATTAATAAATAAACAATACAACTAGAAGATTCAACAAAGAACATCACGAGTTGAATGTGATGGCAGCGTGTGTTATGTAGTCCACGTTTTTGTTTATACTTTATTTCTATGTTTATGGTAGAATTGGCACACAATGAAATTTTAGAAAGATAATATGATTCCAAACACTGCGATTGGTATGTCATACATGTTATAAAAAGACACAACACAACATTAATTAAATTAATGGTCTAGTGACCGAATGATTTAGCAAAATATACAGAAGGATGATGGACTCCATTAGCTCATCAGCATCGAAACTATCAGGGGAATAGAACAATAATGAAAAACATATTAAAATAATAATTAACCCTTCATCCAGTGAGGAAATACAATATAAAAATGTATCGGCACGATCTGACGGCTTGGATCCAACAACGGTTACAATGCTTAGTAACTAATATAACGGTAAAAACCAGATAGTTGAGAGGTATAAGAGAGAGTGTCAGATGAAGAGGAATTTGAAAGACTGAGAGGGAGTTTACTGAAATTCTGCTTGAGGAATTAGTCCGGGAGAAATTGAGTAAATAGCAAGATATGAAACAAGAAGCCACCACTTTACGATCAGCAATTGCATACCTTTTGCATTTACACAAATTAACATTTTTTTAAATGCACATGTTAAAGTGTTTTTAACATAAGAGCTATGAAATTCAATTCCCAGAGGCATTACAATTAGTTTTGTAATATCGTTATATTACTTTAGTGTGTATGTATACTACACGTTACCGTTGTACAATTATTAGTTTTGACTCTATACAGATATTACCCTTCGGTAGTTTACAATAGAAAACTTCGCAATTAAGGTCTGGCTGAATTATGAATCGCACACCATGGATTTGTATACTGAACTATTGATGTAATAACACCCTATTAACATCGCGGTGCTTCCTCATTCCATATCTATCAAGCACACATGTAATTATGCAACGTTATAACTGTTTATTATTGATATATCTGAATTTAGACGCTACTTGTTGAGTAAAAATACTGAAAAAAATCGTTTATTTGTATATAGCCCGGGCGATATGCTAAACGAAGCATTACAACCTTCGTTCTAACGAGGATATATTGTACGTGTTAAGCTGGTCGTATCAACGGAGACGTGCATAGGAGTTCGGCTTCTAACTTATCAATGATTAACGAACAACTCAGTCATATTATTCATGATCTATGACCAAGTTTTATTTGTGTAGTATGTTTGTGAAGTAATGTTTTCAGGTAATAAACATGTTAATAATATTCCTCTACATACATCTTCCTCGAATATATATTCTATACAGCCCAGTTACAAATCGTTTTACTGATTCTTGATTCACTCCTTTATGAATAGGGAACTGAAGGGTTCAGCTTTGTGTTCATACTAGAGTATAAACTACTAAGAACTTAGTGTTAAGTTTTCGAAATGCTGAAGATATCCCGATATATCTTACAACTAAAGTTTTGTTGGCTGTAGGAATGACCGATAATTGACCTATCGAACTCGTCATATTGATGGTATATTCAGCTGTATTAATACAGTATTGCCTCGTTTGAGGACACTATGACCTAAAACTGATGTCAAGAATGACATACTAACACCGGGGCCTGTCAACATCAGTCATTGTATTGCCTCCGTCCACCACTACAAACACAGTGACGCAATATCGTATTCACGTTAGACTTACCGCCAGAATTTATACTGCTCGTATAAACGTTCGTAAAGCTGACAGTGCAAGTTAAAAAACATCCAATGGAGAAAAAATCATGTACTGATCTCCAAAAATCGTTTCCGAGACATCCCAAAATTATGGTAATGTCATATCAAAGGACGGGCAGACATTTTTCATTTTTGTTATGCGTGGATACGAGCCGCTATCAAAGCGCGTGCGTTCATTGAGACAAGTATCAGTCTATCGATACATGCGCATAGCGACACATCTCTCCATTATACATAGTACACGTTCTCAATACACACGCCAATGAGTTTTTGTTCACATTGCACGCAATTGCGGAACTTGAATATGGAATAAGAGGTAACTTTATATATACATATATATTTCATTTCACAATGAAAGAAAGAAAAGAAAGTATTGACAATACAAAATATTTGGGCCTAATTAAAACATGCACCTAATGGAATTATAAACAGAGTCAATATGATTAAATTCCTACCTGAGTCTTTCCAGTGGGATATGCAGCAAGAACAACTTTACAGCTGTTCCAGTATTATATCCATAGTTTCCATCGAAATATTTTCCGTGTCTTCGTATTATTTGTGAACGTGTCATAACGCAATTAAAGCGTGATAAAACCGCACTACAGCACAACAACAGCCCTAGTGTAGTGTAGACAGTAGGAATACATCCGAAGAGTGCTAGTGAGATGCGAGTAAAATTCAGAACTCCTCGGACTGTTTACTTGTTATGAAAATGGCTGCGCCCACGAAAAACATGTGAGAAGATGGATAGAGTATTTGGGATTAATTCGTTATGCATTTTCCAGCATTTATTTGGAAACATAATTTTTCAACAAGATTTGAAAGATAATTGAGAGACACTGACCATCTTTCTGCTCAAGCTACAGGTAAGTGCTTCTGTTTGGTGTCGTTCGCGAATACAGTTGTAGGTCACGTGGTGTACAGATAAAGTGTAGGTGAACAGGTGTATCACCATGAACACCTGATGGCTTGGTTGTATTCACGCATAACAAAAAAGAAAAATGTCTTCCCGTCCTTAGATACGACACTTCCATAACTGGGGATTGTCTCGGAAACAATTTTTGGAAATTTGTTCATGTATTATTTTTTTTAATCTCAATTGGATGCTTTTTAACTTGCACTGTCAGCTTTAACTGTAAACTTAAACGAAACAATTTGATTGAAGAAGACAATTTCGTCTGCCGAGTGAGCATTTCACTCCCTATGTAAGACACTGAATGGTATAGCCATGGCTATGTTACCTCTACACCAGGTCGATATGGGAATGATTTCTGAAAGGATACTCTTCCTTCATGTTTAGAATTAGTGCAATAACAGACAAAATCGTATTTTCTATTTACAGATGTTAAAAAAGTAAAAACAAAAACAAAACAAAAAAACCACAGCAACAAATACATGTTTTCATACCGTATTATCCTTTAAAGCATATAAAATTAAAATAACTGCCCACAGTTTTCATACACCTTTGACAAGTAATCCAAAAGTTAATCATCAACAAGTTGAAGCAGTTAATATATTAAAGTGCGTTTACTACCTTCTGTTGTGCATGTGTTAGACTGCATATGAACACTGCTCAGGTATGTTTACATCTCGATAAAATTACCGGGATATTGCAAACTCTCCTTAACTTTACCGCAATATATAACATTCTCTCGTAAACAGTAATCATACCCTTTTACGGAGGGACATGTATTCAGAAACTGTAGAAAATTTACCAGAATTGAAATGGTGAAACTTACCCAATTCTTCAGGAATGGCAGACCCGGAAGATATTTGAATGCAGGGTAGTATTACACAACAGAGTACTATATTTACGTGCCGATATATTTAGACAAGACCTATTATTTTACAACAATATATGGACGCTCGCATAACGGTTGTTAAATGCATTTTTTATTCACAGTAGTAATGCATGCACATGTACCGCAGGGCTTCTCCAGTCATGCTCTCCTACCAGTGTAGTAGAAGGGACCATTATCGAGTTGACATCGTTTAAATTGGTGTTAATAATAGACAATGCCATAATAGACAATTTTCTGCTATCTCCAAAACACTATATTCAAACATTTCTGTTCATTCAAAATCTCACCAGCAGTCTCTTACGATTCCTGATTTCACCAATCATTGTCAGAACGTAAATTATAAACAAGCATAACAAACAACTAGCCCAAAGTCGACTAATATAGTACAAAATAAGAAACAAAACGCAGATTTGCTCTTGAGAAATCCAAGGGATTTAAAGACCACCGCTGGCTTGTAATGCGACCATTATCAATTTTATTCAGGATAGCCCTGTCTGGAAATCGTTTGTATGCCCTTTGTTAGAAATTATATGTTTCAGTATGTCTTATGTGCAAGCCGTGTCAGGACATGATGAAAACGCTAAAGTATTCCCTTCATATATTTGAATATAATATAGGTGCAATCAAATCCTGTTATGTTTCATTTTGTGTTGCTGATATTTCAGTTAAGTTGCAAGTAGTAAGTATTCTTGGATACCTTTCAATTTCGCACTCTCTCTTCCACAGTTTAGGTAGAAGTCTTAGATAGAAGTCTAGTTGTAAACTTTATGATATTGATAATGGAAACGTTCCTTGATCCCGTGCTAAATAGACTTTGGTTAAAGGGTATTTGAAAACCATATCAAGTTGGTCAATGTGATTATCTAGATTATTTCGAACGTTTTAAGTTATTCGAAAGAATTCATCATTTTGTTTCCGTATTCGAGTCTGTTTCACTTGTCTTTAATTATCAGTCATCATATACTTTACTAACGGAAAAAATGACCCCATCCAGATGTTAATGGTCATTTAAGGGATACTATTCCACTCCTTAATAAGGAGCTACGTGAGTTGGGAGACTTTATATGGATGTTGACGCGATTCCTAAATTCCCGGTGTATATAAAAAAATAAAAATGTGCAGTCAAGGAGACTTAGCCAAAGGGAGAAAGGAAACGCGTCTACCCTACCAGTTAAGTGATCCTCAAGAGGCGGACCAATCACAAAAGACAGTTTACAACCCTGTCGGGCCTTACCAGATACTGGTGTAAATGACCAAGTTTGAGCAATTGATCTCTGAACAATTTGGGGAGAGGTTGGACCAGAGCTTCAATATATAGTTTGGCTGCAATCAATGCATGTAGTGCCCCGACCCTCTTATCAATGTTTTCGACTTGAACACGTATAGGATTGCAACTGAGTATTTCCGACTGTTTCCTAGTAAAATTGTTTGTATTATGTTCTAGCATACAATATCTTCCAGTTCCAAAATCAACCAGAAACGCGACTATACACCACGCTGATTCAAAGAAGGTTGAATCAGCTATACGTTGCAAATTGATAGCTAAGCTATATGGTAAATACTGTATTATATAACAGATTCCTATCTTTATATTGCTACTCGCTTGTGAGTTTTTTTGTGAAAACTTTAAGTATCTGTGCTTGCGCAACCGGCACTTAAACGTAGTTGATAGGTGTCGTTAGCATGCTTGTCGGATTAAAAGAACAACAATAAAACAAAATAAACAAACTTGTTAAATGACATATAGACGAAATTATCAATACTTACATCCTACCAGATCCTTTGGTTAGTAATACATCAAAAATAGGTAATAAAACAGTCAACACACTATTACACAACCAATGACCTGTAACAGATAAAAATGATATACTTGTGGGGTGAATAAGTCCGTCGGCCGGCATCATCGTTTTCCTTTTTTTTACAACTTCTAAATAATCAAGAGCCCCAGGGACTTGATTTCTTGAGCGTCTAACATTCTGGGGTGAAGGGCTACAAAGTTTGTTTAAATGAAAGTCCTTGACCATCATTGAAGGTCACATGGGTAAAATAGGCTAAAATCTTCCAACAATTACTTATTAATAACCAATAGGCCCAGGGACTTGATATTGGGCCTGTGGCATGCATGGGTGAAGAACATTTAAGTTTTTTTCAATTCAAGGTCACAGGGATCAAATAGGTTAAAAGCTTAAAAAAAATATTTCTCGATAAAAAAGAGACCTGATATTCGAACAATAGTATGCTGGAATGAAGTGCTAGAAAAAGAATTCGGAATTTGGTAGTGCGAAAGATGCGGCTGTACCTCTGCTATGTTGGATTCATCCATTATAAACAAGTACAAACAATTAAGTTGTTGAATTTTCGTAGCAATCTGCCCCTTTATCAGGAAACAAGTAAATTGCAAACGATCACATATAGACAGAGAGCATGGAACTGTTACACACATTTAGACGATAAACAACTAAGAATATCGTTATGTTTGTGAAAACGATTACCTTGGTGGATAATTAATTCACCGAGGGCCTATAATATTTAATTAGAAAACATCAGATGTGGTGTATATATGTTAATAAATAAATAAATAAACAATATAACTAAAACATGGCAGCGTGTGTTATGTAGTAAATGTTTTTGTTTTTGTTTATATTTTATATATACATGTATGTTTATGTTAGAAAGTTTAGAAAGATAATAAGATCCCAAACACTGCGAATGGTATGTCAGACATGTTATACAAAGACTAAAGGTGAAGATTGTTTTAACCGAAAAAATATATGTAAAAAAACCCAGTAATTAAATTAATAGTTTAGTGACCGAATGATTCAACAAAACATGTAGAAGGACGATGGACTTAATTAGATCATCAACACCAAACCTATCAGGGGTATAGAGCAATAATGGAATATCAAAATATGGTACGGTACAAATGTTTAGTAACCAATATAACGGTAAAAACCAGATAGTTGAGAGGTTTAAGAGACAGTGTCCGCTCAGATGAAGATGAGTTTGTGAGACTGAGAGGGAGTCTCCTGAGGTTCTACTTGAGGGACATGTCAGGGAGCCTGAGATGGATAGTTGTTTAGTGAAACTCTTTTTAGGGAGAGAAGGAGCAAGTAGCAAAATATGAAACAGGAAACCGCCACTTTTCCAAGACGGCATATGAACATTGCCCGGATGTGTTTATATCTCGATAACATTACCAGGATATTGCAAACTCTCCTTGACATTACTGCAATATATTACATTCTCCCGTAAGCAGTAATCATACCCTATTATAAGAACATGTATTCAGAAACTGTAGAAAATTTCCTAGAATTGAAATGGTGAAACTTACCCAATTCTTTAGGAATGGCAGACCCGGAAGATATTTGAATGCAGGGTAGTATTACACAACAGAGTAGTATATTTACGTGCCGTTATATTTAGACAAGACCTATTATTTTACAACAATATATGGACGCTCGCATAACGGTTGTTAGATGAATTGTTTATTCACAGTAGTAATATATGCACATGTAGCGCAGGGCTTCTCCAGTCGTGCTCTCTTACACGTATGAGAGAACGGACCATTATAGAGGTGACGTCGTTTAAATTGGTGTTAATAATAGACAATGCCATAATAGACAATTTTCTGCTATCTCCAAAACACTATATTCAAACATTTCTGTTCATTCAAAATCTCACCAGCAGTCTCTTACGATTCCTGATTTCACCAATCATTGTCAGAACGTAAATTATAAACAAGCATAACAAACAACTAGCCCAAAGTCGACTAATATAGTGCAAAATAAGAAACAATACGCAGATTTGCTCTTATGAAATCCAAAGGGCTTGTAATGGGACCATTATGAATTTTATTCAGGACACTCCTGTCTGGAAATCGTTTGTATGCCCTTTGTTAGAAATTCTATGTTTCAGTATGTCTTATGTGCAAGCCGTGTCAGGACATGATGAAAACGCTGACGTATTCCCTATCATATATCTGAATATAATATAGGTGCAATCAAATCCTGTTTAAAATATGAAGCAGGAAACCGCCACTTTATAATCAACAATTTGCAAACGTTTTCCATTTACATGAATTTAAATTTAATTTTGAATGCACCTATTAAAGTTCTTTTTAACATAAGGGCTTTCAAATTAATTCTCCAGAGGTATTACAATTAGTTTTGTAATATCGCTATGTTACTTTAGTGTGTATGTAGAATACACGTTGCCATTGTAAAAGTACTGGTTTTGACTCTATAAAGATATCGCTCGAGGGTAGTTTCCAATAGAAAAATTCGTTATTAAGGTCCGGCTGAATAATGAATTGCACACCGTGCATTCTTATACTAAACTTTTGATGCAATAACACCCTGTTAACATCGCGGTACTTCCTCATTCCATATTTATCAAACGAACATGTAATTATGAAACGTTATATCTTTTTTATTGATATATACTCGGTTTTCTGACAGTCACTGATATGAACTTGGACGCTACTTGTCGGGTAACAATACTGAGAAAAAATAGGTATCGCTTATTTGTTAATAGCCCGATCGATATGTTTAACTAAGTATTGAAACCTTCGTTCTAACAAGGATATATTGTACGTGTTAAGCGGGTTCGTATCAATAGAGACTTTCATAGGAGTTTTGGCGTCTAAATGATCCATGATTAACGAACAATTCCATGATATTATTCAAGACGAAGTTTTATGTGTGTACTATGTTTGTGAAGTAATGTTTTCATGTAATATACGTATTCTTATAAATACTTCTTTGAATATATATTCTATACAGCCCAGTAACTAATCATTTAATGGATCATTTGATTCAGTCCGTTATGAATAGGGAACTGAAGGGATCAGTTTCGACAGAGAATAAACTACTAATAACTAAGTGTTGATATTCCGATACATGTTTCAACTGCTGTAGGAATGACAGATAATTTGACCTATCAAACTGTTCATACTGATGGTATATTTAGCTGTATTTATCTAATATTGCCTCTTTTGAGGGCACTATAACATGATTCTGTTGTCAAGAATGGCATACTGCTCGGATATTTTACCACCGGGGCCTGTCAACGTCAGCCATTTTATTGCCTCCGTACAGCACCACAGAAACAGTGGCGCCACATCATATTCACGTTAGACTTACCACCAGATTTTATACTGCTCATATTGACGTTCTTGTCTCTAATGTTTAACAAAACATATGATTGAAGACAATTTATTCTACGGAGTGAGCACTTCACTCCCTATATAGGACACATAATCGCCTAGTCATGAATATATGACCTCTGCACAAAGTCGTTATAGGAACGATTTCTTAAAGATATTCTGCCTTCATGTTTTCAATTAGTGCAATAACAGACAAAATCGTGTTTGTAATAGTTAAAAGAAGTAAAAACAAAGCAAAAACAAAAAACACAAAAAAAAAAAAAGAAAAAAAAAGAAACGTGTTTTCATGCCGTATTAACCTTTTAAACAAGTAGAAATGATAAATCGTTGCCCACGACGTTTACTACCTTCTGTTGTGCATGTGTTTCCAAGACGGCATATGAGCAATGCCCGGGTGTGTTTATATCTCGATAGCATTACCAGGATATTGCAAACTCTCCTTAACATTACTGCAATATATTACATTCTCCCGTAAGCAGTAATCATACCCTATTATAAGAACATGTATTCAGAAACTGTAGAAAATTTACCAGAATTGAAATGGTGAAACTTACCCAATTCTTTAGGAATGGCAGACCCGGAAGATATTTGAATGCAGGGTAGTATTACACAACAGAGTACTATATTTACGTGCCGTTATATTTAGACAAGACCTTTTATTTTACAACAATATATGGACGCTCGCATAACGGTTGATTAGATGCATTTTTTATTCACAGTAGTGATACATGCACATGTAGCGCAGGGCTTCTCCGGTCGTGCTCTCTTACACGTATAGGAGAACGGACCGTTATAGAGGTGACGTCGTTTAAATTTGTGTTAATAATAGACAATGCCATAATAGACAATTTTCTGCTATCTCCAAAACACTATATTCAAACATTTCTGTTCATTCAAAATCTCACCAGCAGTCTCTTACGATTCCTGATTTCACCAATCATTGTCAGAACGTAAATTATAAACAAGCATAACAAACAACTAGCCCAAAGTCGACTAATATAGTGCAAAATAAGAAACAATACGCAGATTTGCTCTGATGAAATCCAAAGGATTTAAAGACCACTGCTGGCTTGTAATGCGACCATTATAAATTGTTTTCATGATAGCCCTGTCTGGAAATCGTTTGTATGCCCTTTGTTAGAAATTATATGTTTCAGTATGTCTTATGTGCAAGCCGTGTCAGGACATGATGAAAACGCTGACGTATTCCCTATCATATATTTAATTAATTATAATACAGGTGCAATAAAATCCTGTTATGTCTCATTTTGTGTTGCTGATATTTCAGTTAAGTTGCAAGTAGTAAGTATTCTTGGATACTTTTCAATTTCGCACTCTCTCTTCCACAGTTTAGGTAGAAGTCTTAGATAGAAGTCTAGTTGTAAACTTTATGATATTGATTATGGAAACATTCCTTGATCCCCTGCTTAATAGACTTTGGTTAAAGGGTATTTGAAAACCATAGCAAGTTGGTCAATGTGATTATCTAGATTATTTCGAACGTTTTAAGTTATTCGAAAGAATTCATCATTTTGTTTCCGTATTCGAGTCTGTTTCACTTGTCTTTAATTATGAGTCATCATATACTGTACTAGCGGAAAAAATGACCCCATCCAGATGTTAATTGTCATTTAAGGGATACTATTCCACTCCTTAATTAGGAGCTACGTGAGTTGGGAGAAGGTATATGGACGTTGACGCGATTCCTAAATTCCCGGTGTATATAGTCCTACAAATGCTCAATTGGGGTCATATCCGGACTGTATGGTCGAGAACTGGAACGTCGTTTTGAGCCGGAAAGTCACGACAAACCCTACAAAAATGAGTCTTCGCGTTGACCTGCTGGAACGTTAGGTAACTTTGATGAATAAGAGGAAGAATGTGGGCCTCAAGAGCTATATCTCACTTATGTATGATTACCATGGATAACCAAGAGTTGTATTTTCACGCCTTGAGATATCCCTGTCCATACCATAGCAGACCTTTCTCCGAATCTATTATCTATCGTTACGCAAATGTCAATACCATGTCAATACCATGAAGTCGATAGACACGCTGTCGTCCATATTTTTAGTGAAGCGTACAGCGAGACTCGTCAGTGAAACCGATTAGGTGCATGTGCAAGCAGCAACTGCATTCGACGTTATCATCGTCTCTTTGTAAGGACCACAGAACCAAATCAAAAATAGAATGTGGGTTTTCCCCGTTTGGGCAGAAGATTTAATAGGAAGGTGAATACATCGGGTCCTACTGATTGGATATTTAGATGAGAGAAGTTTCCAAAGTTTTAATATGTGGGTTGGGCAATACATGTAGATGTAAAATATATAGAAACAGTTATTTTTTTGCTAGCCTGTTTTTGTCAGGTGGAATTAAGTAAGTGTGTATTTTGTTGTTAATTTAGATGATTTTTTGGTGCTGAATTCAATACAAGATGGCGGCCCCCATATAAAAAAAGTTCAAATTGGTAGAATTTTTTATAATTCCATTTAGAGGTTTCCGAGATGACATACTTCAAAATTATGGCTACTGGACCAGTGTTGAAAACTCCATTTAAGCAGTACAGTGATAAACGTTAACATTACCGTCTATGGGAAATCATTTGGTTCCGTGGTCCCTGTAAGTAGCGAACCAACAAAGTGATGTCATGGCCTTACATGAAACTTCTGCAACCGATGCTTTACCGTTCGTTGATACACTGGCTGACCATGAGAGCTGACAACCTGACGTGTCGTCCACGTCGTTATCTTAAATCGGTTACATAGGTGTGAGATACATATACCTCTATCTTGATGTCGCGAGGTAATACACGGGCGTACGCTCCTCGGACGGTTACCGTATCTTCATGTGACCTAACCAAACGGATATTGCTGTTTCATGTACAACATACTGCTAGGCTACATCACGTTGCAAAAGTTCCTGCATTATCAACGGTTGCAACGGTCCTACGAAAAAAATGTTGTGTTACTGATCTGCACTGTTCAGATGTTCAATTTGAAATGATTTAGCAGCACATATGTTGCAAGAGTACCCCGGATTTACGTTTTCTTGAACAATCTGCTGAAAGTGGTTTAACTGATTTATATCTAAGTTTTTTTTTTTTTTTTATTATTTATAATTATAAATCTAGCAGTCAATCGGTAAATTAACTGTCGGAGCCATCTCGGTAGCCTGGTTCATTTGTGAAGTATTGTAAGAAAGGGAATCGCAACATTGATATCACAGCGTTGTTGAGTGATATCCTTAATTTCACGAGTTTTCAGGTGTTATTGATTTCCGCTTTATACCATACTTTAATTCAGATAATTTGAAATGTTGTATACTGTTACTCATCACTGATCACATTTACAGTTTTGCTTGATATGATTTTATCAAGTATGCTCAGAGACAAAAATGTGCAGTCAAGGAGACTTAGCCAAAGGGAGAAAGGAAAAGCGTCTACCCTATCAGTTATGTGATCCTCATGAGGCGGACCAATCACAAAAGACAGTTTACAACCCTGTCGGGCCTTACCAGATACTGGTGTAAATGACCAAGTTTGAGCAATTGGTCGCTGAAAAATTTGGGGAGAGGATTGGACCAGAGCTTCAACATATAGTTTGGCTGCAATCAATGCATGTAGTGCCCCGCCCCTCTTATCAATGATTTCGACTTGAACACGTATAGGATTGCAACTGAGTATCTCCGACTGTTTCCTAGTAAAATTGGTTGTATTATGTTCTAGCATACAATATCTTCCAGTTCCAAAATCAAGCAGAAACGCGTCCATACACCATGCTGATTCAAAGAAGGTTGAATCAGCTATACGTTGCAAATTTATAGCTAAACTATATGGTAAATACTGTATTATATAACAGATTCGTATCTTTATATTGCTACTCGCTTGTGAGTTTTTTTGTGAAAACTTTAAATATCTGTGCTTGCGCAACCGGCACTTAAACGTAGTTGATAGGTGTCGGTAGCATGCTTGTCGGATTAAAAGAATAACAATAAAACAAAATAAACAAACTTGTTAAATGACATGAATTCGAAATTATCAATACTTACATCCTACCAGATCCTTTGGTTAGTAATACATCAAAAATAGGTAATAAAACAGTCAACACACTATTACACAACCAATAACCTGTAACAGATAAATAGTATATACTTGTGGGGTGAATAAGTCCGTCGGCCGGCATCATCGTTTTCCTTTTTTTACAACTTCTAAATAATCAAGAGCCCCATGGACTTGATTTTTTGAGCCTCTAGCATTCTGGAGTGAAGGGCTACAAAGTTTGTTTAAATGAAAGTAATTGACCATCATTGAAGGTCACATGGGTAAAATAGGCTAAAATCTTCCAACAATTACTTATTAATAACCAATAGGCCCAGGGACTTGATATTGGGCCTGTGGCATGCTTGGGTGAAGAACATTTAAGTTTTTTCAAACGAAAAACCTTGATCTGCATTCAAGGTCACAGGGATCAAATAGGCTAAAAGCTTAAAAATAAGATTTCTCGATAACAAAGAGACCTGATATTCGAACAATAGTATGCTGGAATGAAGTGCTAGAAAAAGAATTCGGAATTTGGTAGTGCGAAAGATGCGGCTGTACATCTGCTATGTTGGATTTATCCATTATAAACAAGTACAAACATGTAAAGTGTCGAATTCTCGTAGCAATCTGCCCCTTTATCAGGAAACAAGTAAATTGCAAACGATCACATATAGACAGAGAGCATGGAACAGTTACACACATTTAGACGATAAACAAGTAAAAAATATCGTTATGTTTGTGAAAACGATTACCTTGGTGGATAATTAATTTACCGAGGGCCTATAATGATTAATTAGAAAACATCTTATGTAGTGTATATATGTTAATAAATAAATAAATAAATAAACAATATAACTAAAAGATGGCAGCGTGTGTTATGTAGTAAATGTTTTAGTTTTTGTTTATATTTTATATATACATGTATGTTTATGTTAGAATTCGCACAGACCGAAAGTTTAGAAAGATAATAAGATCCCAAACACTGCGAATGGTATGTCAGACATGTTATAAAAAGACTAAAGGTGAAGATTGTTTTAACCGAAAAAATATATATAAAAAAAAAAACAAAAAAAAACAGTAATTAAATTAATAGTTTAGTGACCGAATGATTCAGCAAAACATATAGAAGGATGATGGACTTAATTAGATCATCAGCACCAAATCTATCAGGGGTGTAGAGCAATAATGGAATATCAAAATATGGTACGGTACAAATGTTTAGTAACCAATATAACGAGGTTTAAGAGACAGTGTCCGCTCAGATGAAGATGAGTTTGTGAGACTGAGAGGGAGTCTCCTGAGGTTCTACTTGAGGGACATGTCAGGGAGCCTGAGATGGATAGTTGTTCAGTGAAACTCTTTTTAGGGAGAGAAGGAGCAAGTATTAAAATATGAAACAGGAAACCGCCACGTTATAATCAACAATTTGCAAACGTTTTGCATTTACATGAATTTAAATTTAATTTTGAATGCACCTGTTCAAGTTCTTTTTAACATAAGGGCTTTCAAATTAATTCTCCAGAGGCATTACAATTAGTTTTGTAATATCGCTATATTACTTTAGTGTGTATGTAGAATACACGTTGCCATTGTAAAAGTATTGGTTTTGACTCTATAAAGATATCGCTCGAGGGTAGTTTCCAATAGAAAAATTCGTTATTAAGGTCCGGCTGAATAATGAATTGCACACCGTGCATTCTTATACTAAACTTTTGATGTAATAACACACTGTTAATATCGCAGTACTTCCTCATTCCATATTTATCAAACGTACATGTAATTATGAAACGTTATATTTCTTTTTATTGATATATACTCGGTTTCCTGACAGTCACTGAGGAACTTGGACGCTACTTGTCGGGTAACAATACCGAGAAAAAATAAGTATCGCTTATTTGTTAATAGCCCGATCGTTATGTTTAACTAAGTATTGAAACCTTCGTTCTAACAAGGATATATTGTACGTGTTAAGCGGGTTCGTATCAATAGAGACTTTCATAGGAGTTTTGGCGTCTAAATGATCCATGATTAACGAACAATTCCATGATATTATTCAAAACGAAGTTTTATGTGTGTACTATGTTTGTAAAGTAATGTTTTCATGTAATATACGTGTTCCTATAAGTACTTCTTCGAATATATATTCTATACAGCCCAGTCAGTAACTAATCATTTTATTGATCATTTGATTCAGTCCGTTATGAATAGGGAACTGAAGGGATCAGTTTCGACAGAGAATAAACTACTAATAACTAAGTGTTGATATTCCGATACATGTTTCAACTGCTGTAGGAATGACAGATAATTTGACCTATCAAACTGTTCATACTGATGGTATATTTAGCTGTATTTATCTAATATTACCTCTTTTGAGGGCACTATAACATGATTCTGTTGTCAAGAATGGCATACTGCTCGGATATTTTACCACCGGGGCCTGTCAACGTCAGCCATTTTATTGCCTCCGTACAGCACCACAGAAACAGTGGCGCCACATCATATTCACGTTAGACTTACCACCAGATTTTATACTGCTCATATTGACGTTCTTGTCTCTAATGTTTAACAAAAAATATGATTGAAGACAATTTATTCTACGGAGTGAGCACTTCACTCCCTATATAGGACACATAATCGCCTAGTCATGAATATATGACCACTGCACAAAGTCGTTATGGGAACGATTTCTTAAAGATATTCTGCCTTCATGTTTTCAATTAGTGCAATAACAGACAAAATCGTATTTGTAATAGTTAAAAGAAGTAAAAACAAAGCAAAAACAAAAAACAAAAACAAAAACAAAAAAAACAAAAACAAAACGTGTTTTCATGCCGTATTATCCTTTTAAACAAGTAGAAATGATAAATCGTTGCCCACGACGTTTACTACCTTCTGTTGTGCATGTGTTTCCAAGACGGCATATGAACATTGCCCGGATGTGTTTATAGCTCGATAACATTACCAGGATATTGCAAACTCTCCTTGACATTACTGCAATATATTACATTCTCCCGTAAGCTGTAATCATACCCTATTATAAGAACATGTATTCAGAAACTGTAGAAAATTTACCAGAATTGAAATGGTGACACTTACCCAATTCTTTAGGAATGGCAGACCCGGAAGATATTTGAATGCAGGGTAGTATTACACAACAGAGTAGTATATTTACGTGCCGTTATATTTAGACAAGACCTATTATTTTACAACAATATATGGACGCTCGCATATAACGGTTGATTAGATGAATTTTTTATTCACAGTAGTAATACATGCATATGTAGCGCAGGGCTTCTCCAGTCGTGCTCTCTTACACGTATAGGAGAACGGACCGTTATAGAGGTGACGTCGTTTAAATTGGTGTTAATAATAGACAATGCCATAATAGACAATTTTCTGCTATCTCCAAAACACTATATTCAAACATCTCTGTTCATTCAAAATCTCACCAGCAGTCTCTTACGATTCCTGATTTCACCAATCATTGTCAGAACGTAAATTATAAACAAGCATAACAAACAACTAGCCCAAAGTCGACTAATATAGTGCAAAATAAGAAACAAAACGTAGATTTGCTCTTGAGAAATCCAAGGGATTTAAAGACCACCGCTGGCTTGTAATGCGACCATTATCAATTTTATTCAGGATAGCCCTGTCTGGAAATCGTTTGTATGCCCTTTGTTAGAAATTATATGTTTCAGTATGTCTTATGTGCAAGCCGTGTCAGGACATGATGAAAACGCTGACGTATTCCCTATCATATATTTGAATATAATATAGGTGCAATCAAATCCTGCTATGTCTCATTTCGTGTTGCTGATATTTCAGTTAAGTTGCAAGTAGTAAGTATTCTTGGATACCTTTCAATTTCGCACTCTCTCTTCCACAGTTTAGGTAAAAGTCTTAGATAGAAGTCTAGTTGTAAACTTTATGATATTGATAATGGAAACGTTCCTTGATCCCGTGCTAAATAGAAGTTAAAGGATATTTGAAAACCATAGCAAGTTGGTGAATTTGATTATCTAGATTATTTCGAACGTTTTAAGTTATTCGAAAGAATTCATCATTTTGTTTCCGTATTCGAGTCTGTTTCACTTGTCTTTAATTATGAGTCATCATATACTGTACTAGCGGAAAAAATGACCCCATCCAGATGTTAATTGTCATTTAAGGGATACTATTCCACTCCTTAATTAGGAGCTACGTGAGTTGGGAGACTTTATATGGACGTTGACGCGATTTCTAAATTCCCGGTGTATATAGTCCTACAATGCTCAATTGGGGTCATATCCGGACTGTATGGTCGAGAACAGGAACGTCGTTTTGAGCCGGAAAGTCACGATAAACCCTAGGAAAATGGGTCTTCGCGTTGACCTGCTGGAACGTTAGGTTACTTTGATGAATAAGAGGAAGAACGTGGGCCTCAAGAGCTATATCTCACTTATGTATGATTACCATGGATAACCAAGAGTTGTATTTTCACGCCTTGAGATATCCCTGTCCATACCATAGCAGACCCTTCTCCGAATCTATCATTTATCGTTACGCAAATGTCAATATATCGCGCACCATGAAGTCGATAGACACGCTGTCGTCCATATTATTAGTGAAGCGTACAGCGAGACTCGTCAGTGAAACCGATTAGGTGCATGTGCAAGCAGCAACTGCATTCGACGTTATCATCGTCTCTATGTAAGTAGCGAGCCAACAAAGGGATGTCATGGCCTTACATGAAACTTCTGCAACCGATGCTTTACCGTTCGTGGATACACTGGCTGACCATGAGAGCTGACAACCTGACGTGTCGTCCACGTCGTTATCTTAAATCGGTTACATAGGTGTGAGATACATATACCTCTATCTTGATGTCGCGAGGTAATACACGGGCGTACGCTCCTCGGACGGTTACCGTATCTTCATGTGACCTAACCAAACGGATATTGCTGTTTCATGTACAACATACTGCTAGGCTACATCACGTTGCAAAAGTTCCTGCATTATCAACGGTTGCAACGGTCCTACGAAAAAAATGTTGTGTTACTGATCTGCACTGTTCAGATGTTCAATTTGAAATGATTTAGCAGCACATATGTTGCAAGAGTACCCCGGATTTACGTTTTCTTGAACAATCTGCTGAAAGTGGTTTAACTGATTTATATCTAAGTTTTTTTTATTATCTATAATTATAAATCTAGCAGTCAATCGGTAAATTTACTGTCGGAGCCATCTCGGTAGCCTGGTTCATTTGTGAAGTATTGTAAGAAAGGGAATCGCAACATTGATATCACAGCGTTGTTGAGTGATATCCTTACTGTTGTGATAATTTCACGAGTTTTCAGGTGTTATTGATTTCCGCTTGATACCATACTTTAATTCAGATAATTTGAAATGTTGTATACTGTTACTCATCACTTATCACATTTACAGTTTTGCTTGATATGATTTTATCAAGTATGCTCAGAGACAAAAATGTGCAGTCAAGGAGACTTAGCCAAAGGGAGAAAGGAAAAGCGTCTACCCTACCAGTTAAGTGATCCTCAAGAGGCGGACCAATCACAAAAGACAGTTTACAACCCTGTCGGGCCTTACCAGATACTGGTGTAAATGACCAAGTTTGAGCAATTGATCGCTGAACAATTTGGGGAGAGGTTGGACCAGAGCTTTAACATATAGTTTGGCTGCAATCAATGCATGTAGTGCCCCGCCCCTCTTATCAATGTTTTCGACTTGAACACGTATAGGATTGCAACTGAGTATTTCCGACTGTTTCCTAGTAAAATTGTTTGTAATATGTTCTAGCATACAATAGCTTCCCGTTCCAAAATCAACCAGAAACGCGACCATACACCATGCTGATTCAAAGAAGGTTGAATCAGCTATACGTTGCAAATGTATAGCTGTGCTTGCGCAACCGGCACTTAAACGTAGTTTGATAGGTGTCGGTAGCATGCTTGTCGGATTAAAAGAACAGCAATAAAACAAAATAAACAAACTTGTTTAATGACATCAAGACGAAATTATCAATACTTACATCCTACCAGATCCTTTGGTTAGTAATACATCAAAAATAGGCAATAAAACAGTCAACACACTATTACACAACCAATGATCTGTAACAGATAAATATGACATACTTGTGGGATGAATAAGTCCGTCAGCCAGCATCATCGTTTTCCTTTTTTACAACTTCTAAATAATCAAGAGCACCAGGGACATGATTTTTTGGGCCTCTAGCATTCTGGGGTGAAGGGCTACAAAGTTTGTTTAAATGAAAGTCCTTGACCATCATTGAAGGTCACATGGGTAAAATAGACTAAAATCTTCCAACAATTACTTACTAATAACCAATAGGCCCAGGGACTTGATATTGGGCCTGTGGCATGCTTGGGTGAAGAACATTTAAGTTTTTTCAAACGAAAAACCTTGATCTATATTCAAGGTCACAGGGATCAAATAGGTTAAAAGCTTAAAAAAAGATTTCTCGATAACAAAGAGACCTGATATTCGAACAATAGTATGCAGGAATGAAGTGCTAGAAAAAGAATTCGGAATTTGGTAGTGCGAAAGATGCGGCTGTACCTCTGCTATGTTGGATTCATCCATTATAAACAAGTACAAACAAGTAAATTGTCGAATTTTCGTAGCAATCTGTCCCTTTATCAGGACACAAGTAAATTGCAAACGATCACATATAGACAGAGAGCATGGAACAGTTACACACATTTAGACGATAAACAACTAAAAATATCGTTATGTTTGTGAAAACGATTACCTTGGTGGATAATTAATTCACCGAGGGCCTATAATGATTAATTAGAAAACATCTTATGTGGTGTATATATGTTAATAAATAAATAAATAAACAATATAACTAAAGGATGGCAGCGTGTGTTATGTAGTAAATGTTTTTGTTTATATTTTATATATACATGTATGTTTATGTTAGAATTCGCACAGACCGAAAGTTTAGAAAGATAATAAGATTCCAAACACTGCGAATGGTATGTCAGACATGTTATAAAAAGACTAAATGTGAAGATTGTTTTAACCGAAAAAATATATGTAAAATAAATCCAGTAATTAAATTAATAGTTTAGTGACCGAATGATTCAGCAAAACATATAGAGGGACGATGGACTTAATTAGATCATCAACACCAAAACTATCAGGGGTATAGAGCAATAATGGAATATCAAAATATGGTACGGTACAAATGTTTAGTAACCAATATAACGGTAAAAACCAGATAGCTGAGAGGTTTAAGAGACAGTGTCCGCTCAGATGAAGATGAGTTTGTGAGACTGAGAGGGAGTCTCCTGGGGGTCTACTTGAGGGACATGTCAGGGAGCCTGAGATGGATAGTTGTTTAGTGAAACTCTTTTTAGGGAGAGAAGGAGCAAGTAGCAAAATATGAAACAGGAAACCGCCACTTTATAATCAACAATTTGCAAACGTTTTGCATTTACATGAATTTAAATTTAATTTTGAATGCACCTGTTAAAGTTCTTTTTAACATAAGGGCTTTCAAATTAATTCTCCAGAGGCATTACAATTAGTTTTGTTATATCGCTATATTACTTTAGTGTGTATGTAGAATACACGTTGCCATTGTAAAAGTACTGGTTTTGACTCTATAAAGATATCGCTCGAGGGTAGTTTCCAATAGAAAAATTCGTTATTAAGGTCCGGCTGAATATTGAATTGCACACCGTGCATTCTTATACTAAACTTTTGATGTAATAACACCCTGTTAACATCGCGGTACTTCCTCATTCCATATTTATCAAACGAACATGTAATTATGAAACGTTACATCTTTTTTATTGATATATAGTCGGTTTTCTGACAGTCACTGATATGAACTTGGACGCTACTTGTCGAGTAACAATACTGAGAAAAAATAGGTATCGCTTATTTGTTAATAGCCCGATCGATATGTTTAACTAAGTATTGAAACCTTCGTTCTAACAAGGATATATTGTACGTGTTAAGCGGGTTCGTATCAATAGAGACTTTCATAGGAGTTTTGGCGTCTAAACGATCCATGATTAACGAACAATTCCATGGTATTATTCAAGACGAAGTTTTATGTGTGTACTATGTTTGTAAAGTAATGTTTTCATGTAATATACGTGTTCCTATAAATACTTCTTCGAATATATTTTCTATACAGCCCAGTAACTAATCATTTTATTGATCATTTGATTCAGTCCGTTATGAATAGGGAACTGAAGGGATCAGTTTCGACAGAGAATAAACTACTAATAACTAAGTGTTGATATTCCGATACATGTTTCAACCGCTGTAGGAATGACAGATAATTTGGCCTATGAAACTGTTCATACTGATGGTATATTTAGCTGTATTTATCTAATATTGCCTCTTTTGAGGACACTATAACATGATTCTGTTGTCAAGAATGGCATACTGCTCGGATATTTTACCACCGGGGCCTGTCAACGTCAGCCATTTTATTGCCTCCGTACAGCACCACAGAAACAGTGGCGCCACATCATATTCACGTTAGACTTACCACCAGATTTTATACTGCTCATATTGACGTTCTTGTCTCTAATCTTTAACAAAAAATATGATTGAAGACAATTTATTCTACGGAGTGAGCACTTCACTCCCTATATAGGACACATCATCGCCTAGTCATGAAAATATGACCACTGCACAAAGTCGTTATGGGAACGATTTCTTAAAGATATTCTGCCTTCATGTTTTCAATTAGTGCAATAACAGACAAAATCGTATTTGTAATAGTTAAAAGAAGTAAAAACAAAGCAAAACAAAAACAACAAAAAACGTGTTTTCATGCCGTATTATCCTTTTAAACAAATAGAAATGATAAATCGTTGCCCAGGACGTTTACTACCTTCTGTTGTGCATGTGTTTCCAAGACGGCATATGAACATTGCCCGGATGTGTTTATATCTCGATAACATTACCAGGATATTGCAAACTCTCCTTAACATTACTGCAATATATTACATTCTCCCGTAAGCAGTAATCATACCCTATTATAAGAACATGTATTCAGAAACTGTAGAAAATTTACCAGAATTGAAATGGTGAAACTTACCCAATTCTTTAGGAATGGCAGACCCGGAAGATATTTGAATGCAGGGTAGTATTACACAACAGAGTAGTATATTTACGTGCCGTTATATTTAGACAAGAACTTTTATTTTACAACAATATATGGACGCTCGCATAACGGTTGTTAGATGAATTGTTTATTCACAGTAGTAATACATGCACATGTAGCGCAGGGCTTCTCCAGTCGTGCTCTCTTACACGCATAAGAGAACGGACCGTTATAGAGGTGACGTCGTTTAAATTGGTGTTAATAATAGACAATGCCATAATAGACAATTTTCTGCTATCTCCAAAACACTATATTCAAACATTTCTGTTCATTCAAAATCTCACCAGCAGTCTCTTACGATTCCTGATTTCACCAATCATTGTCAGAACGTAAATTATAAAAAAGCATAACAAACAACTAGCCCAAAGTCGACTAATATAGTGCAAAATAAGAAACAATACGCAGATGTGCTCTTATGAAATCCAAAGGGCTTGTAATGCGACCATTATCAATTTTATTCATGATAGCCCTGTCTGGAAATCGTTTGTATGCCCTTTTAAGAAATTATATGTTTCAGTATGTCTTATGTGCAAGCCGTGTCAGGACATGATGAAAACGCTGACGTATTCCCTATCATATATTTAAATATAATAATCCTGTTTAAAATATGAAACAGGAAACCGCCACTTTATAATCAACAATTTGCAAACGTTTTACATTGACATAAAATTGAAATTTATATTGAATGCAACTGTTCAAGTTCTTTTTAACATAAGGGCTTTCAAATTAATTCTCCAGAGGCATTACAATTAGTTTTGTAATATCGCTATATTACTTTAGTGTGTATGTAGAATACACGTTGCCATTGTAAAAGTACTGGTTTTGACTCTATAAAGATATCGCTCGAGGGTAGTTTCCAATAGAAAAATTCGTTATTAAGGTCCGGCTGAATAATGAATTGCACACCGTGCATTCTTATACTAAACTTTTGATGTAATAACACCCTGTTAACATCGCGGTACTTCCTCATTCCATATTTATCAAACGAACATGTAATTATGAAACGTTATATTTTTTTTATTGATATATACTCGGTTTTCTGACAGTCACTGATATGAACTTGGACGTTACTTGTCGGGTAACAATACTGAGAAAACATAGGTATCGCTTATTTGTTAATAGCCCGATCGATATGTTTAACTAAGTATTGAAACCTTCGTTCTAACAAGGATATATTGTACGTGTTAAGCGGGTTCGTATCAATAGAGACTTTCATAGGAGTTTTGGCGTCTAAATGATCCATGATTAACGAACAATTCCATGATATTATTCAAGACGAAGTTTTATGTGTGTACTATGTTTGTAAAGTAATGTTTTCATGTAATATACGTATTCCTATAAATACTTCTTCGAATATATTTTCTATACAGCCCAGTAACTAATCATTTTATTGATCATTTGATTCAGTCCGTTATGAATAGGGAACTGAAGGGATCAGTTTCGACAGAGAATAAACTACTAATAACTAAGTGTTGATATTCCGATACATGTTTCAACTGCTGTAGGAATGACAGATAATTTGACCTATCAAACTGTTCATACTGATGGTATATTTAGCTGTATTTATCTAATATTGCCTCTTTTGAGGGCACTATAACATGATTCTGTTGTCAAGAATGGCATACTACTCGGATATTTTACCACCGGGGCCTGTCAACGTCAGCCATTTTATTGCCTCCGTACAGCACCACAGAAACAGTGGCGCCACATCATATTCACGTAAGACTTACCACCAGATTTTATACTGTTCATATTGACGTTCTTGTCTCTAATGTTTAACAAAAAATATGATTGAAGACAATTTATTCTACGGAGTGAGCACTTCACTCCCTATATAGGACACATAATTGCCAAGTCATGAATATATGACCACTGCACAAAGTCGTTATGGGAACGATTTCTTAAAGATATTCTGCCTTCATGTTTTCAATTTCCAAGACGGCATATGAACATTGCCCGGGTGTGTTTATATCTCGATACCATTACCAGGATATTCCAAACTCTCCTTGACATTACTGCAATATATTACATTCTCCCTTAAGCAGTAATCATACCCTATTATAAGAACATGTATTCAGAAACTGTAGAAAATTTACCAGAATTGAAATGGTGAAACTTACCCAATTCTTTAGGAATGGCAGACCCGGAAGATATTTGAATGCAGGGTAGTATTACACAACAGAGTAGTATATTTACGTGCCGTTATATTTAGACAAGACCTTTTATTTTACAACAATATATGGACGCTCGCAGAACGGTTGTTAGATGAATTGTTTATTCACAGTAGTAATACATGCACATGTAGCGCAGGGCTTCTCCAGTCGTGCTCTCTTACAGGTGACGTCGTTTAAATTGGTGTTAATAATAGACAATGCCATAATAGACAATTTTCTGCTATCTCCAAAACACTATATTCAAACATTTCTGTTCATTCAAAATCTCACCAGCAGTCTCTTACGATTCCTGATTTCACCAATCATTGTCAGAACGTAAATTATAAACAAGCATAACAAACAACTAGCCCAAAGTCGACTAATATAGTGCAAAATAAGAAACAATACGCAGATTTGCTCTGATGAAATACAAAGGGCTTATAATGGGACCATTATCAATTTTATTCAGGATAGCCCTGTCTGGAAATCGTTTGTATGCCCTTTGTAAGAAATTATATGTTTCAGTATGTCTTATGTGCAAGCCGTGTCAGGACATGATGAAAACGCTGACGTATTCCCTATCATATAATTGAATATAATATAGGTGCAATCAAATCCTGTTATGTCTCATTTTGTGTTGCTGATATTTCAGTTAAGTTGCAAGTAGTAGGTATTCTTGGATACCTTTCAGTTTCGCACTCTCTCTTCCACAGTTTAGGTAGAAGTCTTAGGGAGAAGTCTAGTTGTAAACTTTATTGTATTGATAATGGAAACGTTCCTTGATCACGTGCTAAATAGACTTTGGTTAAAGGGTGTTTGAAAACCATATCAAGTTGGTCAATGTGATTATCTAGATTATTTCGAACGTTTTAAGTTATTCGAAAGAATTAATCATTTTGTTTCCGTATTGGAGTCTGTTTCACTTATCTTTAATTATCAGTCATCATATACTGTACTAGCATAAAAAAATGACCCCATCCAGATGTTAATTGTAACTTTAGGGGTACTATTCCACTCCTTAATAAGGACCTACGTGAGTTGAGAGACTTTATATGGACGTTGACGCGATTCCTAAATTCCCGGTGTATATAGTCCTACAAATGCTAAATTGGGGTCATATCCGAACAGTATGGTCGAGAACGGGAACGTCGTTTTGAGCCGGAAAGTCACGACAAACCCTAGGAAAATAGGTCTTCGCGTTGACCTGCTGGAACGTTAGGTTACTTTGATGAATAAGAGGAAGAACGTGGGCCTCAAGAGCTATATCTCACTTATGTATGATTACCATGGATAACCAAGAGTTGTATTTTCACGCCTTGAGATATCCCTGTCCATACCATAGCAGACCCTTCTCCGAATCTATCATTTATCGTTACGCAAATGTCAATATATCGCGCACCATGAAGTCGATAGACACGCTGTCGTCCATATTTTTAGTGAAGCGTACAGCGAGACTCGTCAGTGAAACCGATAAGGTGCATGTGCAAGCAGCAACTGCATTCGACGTTATCATCGTCTCTATGTAAGTAGCGAGCCAAAAAAGGGATGTCATGGCCTTACATGAAACTTCTCCAACCGATGCTTTACCGTTCGTGGATACACTGGCTGACCATGAGAGCTGACAACCTGACGTGTCTTCCACGTCGTTATCTTAAATCGGTTACATAGGTGTGAGATACATATACCTCTATCTTCATGTCGCGAGGTAATGCACGGGCGTACGCTCCTCGGACGGTTACCGTATCTTCATGTGACCTAACCAAACGTATATTGCTGTTTCATGTACAACATACTGCTAGGCTACATCACGTTGCAAAAGTTCCTGCATTATCAACGATTGCAACGGTCCTACGAACAAAATATTGTGTTACTGATCTGCACTGTTCAGATGTTCAATTTTAAATGATTTAGCAGCACATATGTTACAAGAGTACTCCGGATTTACGTTTTCTTGAACAATGTGCTGAAAGTGGTTTAACTGATTTATATCTAAGGTTTTTTTTATTATCTATAATTATAAATCTAGCAGTCAATCGGTAAATTTACTGTCGGAGCCATCTTGGTAGCCTGGTTCATTTGTGAAGTATTGTAAGAAAGGGAATCGAAACATTGATATCACAGCCTTGTTGAGCGATATCCTTACTGTCGTGATAATTTCACGAGTGTTCAGGTGTTATTGATTTCCGCTTGATACCATACTTTAATTCAGATAATTTGAAATGTTGTATACTGTTACTCATCACTTATCACATTTACAGTTTTGCTTGATATGATTTTATCAAGTATGCTCAGAGACAAAAATAAAAATGTGCAGTCAAGGAGACTTAGCCAAAGGGAGAAAGGAAAAGCGTCTACCCTACCAGTTAAGTGATCCTCAAGAGGCGGACCAATCACATAAGACAGTTTATAACCCTGTCGGGCCTTACCAGATACTGGTGTAAATGACCAAGTTTGAGCAATTGATCGCTGAACAATTTGGGGAGAGGTTGGACCAGAGCTTCAACATATAGTTTGGCTGCAATCAATGCATGTAGTGCCCCACCCCTCTTATCACTGTTTTCGACTTGAATACGTATAGGATTGCAACTGAGTATCTCCGACTGTTTCCTAGTAAAATTGTTTGTATTATATTCTAGCATACAATATCTTCCCGTTCCAAAATCAACCAGAAACGCGACCATACACCATGCTGATTCAAAGAAGGTTGAATCAGCTATACGTTGCAAATTGATAGCTAAGCTATATGGTAAATACTGTATTATATAACAGATTCCCATCTTGATATTGCTACTCGCTTGTGAGTTTTTTTGTGAAAACTTTAAATATCTGTGCTTGCGCAACCGGCACTTAAACGTAGTTGATAGGTGTCGGTAGCATGCTTGTCGGATTAAAAGAACAACAATAAAACAAAATAAACAAACTTGTTAAATGACACCAAGACGAAATTATAAATACTTACATCCTACCAGATCCTTTGGTTAGTAATACATCAAAAATAGGTACTAAAACAGTCAACACACTATTATACAACCAATGACCTGTAACAGATAAATATGATATACTTGTGGGGTGAATAAGTCCGTCGGCCGCATCATCGTTTTCCTTTTTTTACAACTTTTAAATAATCAAGAGCCCCAGGGACTTGATTTTTTGGGCGTCTAGCATTCTGGGGTGAAGGGCTACAAAGTTTGTTTAAATGAAAGTCCTTGACCATCATTGAAGATCACATGGGTAAAATAGACTAAAATCTTTCAACAATTACTTACTAATAACCAATAGGCACAGGGACTTGATATTGGGCCTGTGGCATGCTTGGGTGAAGAACATTTAAGTTTTTTTTCAAACGAAAAACCTTGATCTACATTCAAGGTCACAGGGATCAAATAGGCTAAAAGCTTAAAAAAAAAGATTTCTCGATAACAAAGAGACCTGATATTCGAACAATAGTATGCTGGAATGAAGTGCTAGAAAAAGAATTCGGAATTTGGTAGTGCGAAAGATGCGGCTGTACATCTGCTATGTTGGATTCATCCATTATAAACAAGTACAAACAAGTAAAGTGTCGAATTCTCGTAGCAATCTGCCCCTTTATCAGGAAACAAGTAAATTGCAAACGATCACATATAGACAGAGAGCATGGAACAGTTACAAACATTTAGACGATAAACAACTAAGAATATTGTGATGTTTGTGAAAACGATTACCTTGGTGGATAATTAATTCACCGAGGGCCTATAATGATTAATTAGAAAACATCTTATGTGGTGGATATATGTTAATACGCATGTGGGTTAATGTTGCATTTATAATTAAAAAGAACAAAAATCGTCATGTTTTTATATAAATTCAATATTTAATGATTTCCCGGTGAGTTCTGTTTGTTTTCTTGATCGGATTTTAATGTTAGGTGTCCAACGTCTTTATCGGGATGTTTTCGTCGGTCCTCCTGTTCTCGCGTGGTCACGTGACCGGCACGAAGGACTACATTAACACTTGGTCGATAAATATGGCCAGAGCACCCGACCAACGTATTTCGTCGTACAAACAAATATGATGCACTTATTCATCGTGCTAAGAAACCGAGAAAAAGTGCTGTACATTCTTCTATTTATTCAAGTATGGTTACATAAGTGCGTTATAAACTGGTCTTAATTGACGAAGTGCCGATTAATTGACTACTTTTTAAGTAATTTTGACGATGTTTGTCATTTTCGTAAGAATGTACAGCACTTTTCCTTGTTCTCATACAATTACCTTCACGCTCTTACCTGTTTCATAATTATTGATTTAGGGTAGTCGGGTGCTCTAGAACGATTTATAGAGCAAGTGTTAATGTTCATTCTCCAAAATTGGAACTCTTCAGTGTTTTAAGTATCGAAATCGGCATATAGAAAAGAACAAACGTTAATAAACGAATGCAATGGATCGTAATTAATTCAAATAATTATTTACAGATGATTTCCAAAGACATAAGGTATAGTTAGACGTTTTCGGCTGTACATGCAAGTTTGTAAATTCGACACTGTGATAAAACCACCGTCCTCGTCGTTGCCATGACAGCCGATCGAAGCTCCGATCACGAAAGCACTGTCAAAGTGAAAGTTGAAGTATTTTTCGTAACATGCCGTTTAAACTTAAAATTACATCCACACCTCATATTGATTGGGGTTGTTGAATCATACCTGATCAATTGAATTGTAAGAAAACTAACAAAAACACTAAAAAACACAGAATGAAGGCTTCGTGTCAGGCATTGCAGACACAACGCGGGATCTGTAAACAATGTGACGTCATTGGAATGTACAAGTTGCAACATTGTACAACAATGTATTTTTTACATGAATACACTAATGAGCAACAAAACGGGACGCAACATTAACCCACATGCGTAAATAAATAAACAATATAACTAAAAGATGTCAGCGTGTGTTATGCAGTAAATGTTTTTGTGTTTGTTTATATTTTATATATACATGTATGTTTATGTTAGAATTCGCACAGACCGAAAGTTTAGAAAGATAATAAGATTCCAAACACTGCGAATGGTATGCCAGACATGTTATAAAAAGACTAAAAGTGAAGATTGTTTTAACCGAAAAATATATTTAAAAAAAAAAAAAAAAACAGTAATTAAATTAATAGTTTAGTGACCGAATGATTCAGCAAAACATATAGAAGGATGATGGACTTAATTAGATCATCAGCACCAAACCTATCAGGGGTAGAGAGCAATAATGGAATATCAAAATATGGTACGGTACAAATGTTAAGTAACCAATATAACGGTAAAAACCAGATAGTTGAGAGGTTTAAGAGACAGTGTCCGCTCAGATGAAGATGAGATTGTGAGACTGAGAGGGAGTCTCCGGAGGTTCTACTTGAGGGACATGTCAGGGAGCCTGAGATGGATAGTTGTTTAGTTAAACTGTTTTTAGGGAGAGAAGGAGCAAGTATTAAAATATGAAACAGGAAACCGCCACTTTATAATCAACAATTTGGAAACGTTTTGCATTTACATGAATTTAAATTTAATTTTGAATGCACCTGTTAAAGTTCTTTTTAACATAAGGGCTTTCAAATTAATTCTCCAGAGGCATTACAATTAGTTTTGTAATATCGCTATATTACTTTAGTGTGTATGTAGAATACACGTTGCCATTGTAAAAGTATTGGTTTTGACTCTATAAAGATATCGCTCGAGGGTAGTTTCCAATAGAAAAAATCGTTATTAAGGTCCGGCTGAATAATGAATTGCACACCGTGCATTCTTATACTAAACTATTGATGTAATAACACCCTGTTAACATCGCGGTACTTCCTCATTCCATATTTATCAAACGTACATGTAATTATGAAACGTTATATCTTTTTTATTGATATATACTCGGTTTTCTGACAGTCACTGATATGAACTTGGACGCTACTTGTCGGGTAACAATACTGAGAAAAAATAAGTATCGCTTATTTGTTAATAGCCCGATCGTTATGTTTAACTAAGTATTGAAACCTTCGTTCTAACAAGGATATATTGTACGTGTTAAGCGGGTTCGTATCAATAGAGACTTTCATAGGAGTTTTGGCGTCTAAATGATCCATGATTAACGAACAATTCCATGATATTATTCAAAACGAAGTTTTATGTGTGTACTATGTTTGTAAAGTAATGTTTTCATGTACTATACGTGTTCCTATAAATACTTCTTCGAATATATATTCTATACAGCCCAGTCAGTAACTAATCATTTTATTGATCATTTGATTCAGTCCGTTATGAATAGGGAACTGAAGGGATCAGTTTCGACAGAGAATAAACTACTAATAACTAAGTGTTGATATTCCGATACATGTTTCAACCGCTGTAGGAATGACAGATAATTTGACCTATCAAACTGTTTATACTGATGGTATATTTAGCTGTATTTATCTAATATTACCTCTTTTGAGGGCACTATAACATGATTCTGTTGTCAAGAATGGCATACTGCTCGGATATTTTACCACCGGGGCCTGTCAACGTCAGCCATTTTATTGCCTCCGTACAGCACCACAGAAACAGTGGCGCCACATCATATTCACATTAGACTTACCACCAGATTTTATACTGCTCATATTGACGTTCTTGTCTCTAATGTTTAACAAAAAATATGATTGAAGACAATTTATTCTACGGAGTGAGCACTTCACTCCCTATATAGGACACATAATCGCCTAGTCATGAATATATGACCACTGCACAAAGTCGTTATGGGAACGATTTCTTAAAGATATTCCGCCTTCATGTTTTCAATTAGTGCAATAACAGACAAAATCGTATTTGTAAGAGTCAAAAGAAGTAAAAACAAATAAAAAAAAACCCCAAAAAAACAACAAAAAAAACCCCCAAAAAACGTGTTTTCATGCCGTATTATCCTTTTAAACAAGTAGAAATGATAAATCGTTGCCCACGACGTTTACTACCTTATGTTGTGCATGTGTTACCAAGACGGCATATGAACATTGCCCGGGTGTGTTTATATCTCGATAACATTACCAGGATATTGCAAACTCTCCTTAACATTACTGCAATATATTACATATTCCCGTAAGCAGTAATCATACCCTATTATAAGAACATGTATTCAGAAACCGTAGAAAATTTACCAGAATTGAAATGGTGAAACTTACCCAATTCTTTAGGAATGGCAGACCCGGAAGATATTTGAATGCAGGGTAGTATTACACAACAGAGTACTATATTTACGTGCCGTTATATTTAGACAAGACCTATTATTTTACAACAATATATGGACGCTCGCATAACGGTTGATTAGATGAATTGTTTATTCACAGTAGTAATACATGCACATGTAGCGCGGGGCTTTTCCAGTCGTGCTCTCTTACACGTATAAGAGAACGGACCGTTATAGAGGTGACGTCGTTTAAATTGGTGTTAATAATAGACAATGCCATAATAGACAATTTTTAGCTATCTCCAAAACACTATATTCAAACATTTCTGTTCATTCAAAATCTCACCAGCAGTCTCTTACGATTCCTGATTTCACCAATCATTGTCAGAACGTAAATTACAAACAAGCATAACAAACAACTAGCCCAAAGTCGACCGATATAGTACAAAATAAGAAACAAAACGCAGATTTGCTCTTGAGAAATCCAAGGGATTTAAAGACCACCGCTGGCTTGTAATGCGACCATTAAATAATTTTATGAAGTATAGCACTGTCTGGAAATCGTTTGTATGCCCTTTGTTAGAAATTATATGTTTCAGTATGTCTTATGTGCAAGCCGTGTCAGGACATGATGAAAACGCTAAAGTATTCCCTATCATATATTTGAATATAATATAGGTGCAATTAAATCCTGCTATGTCTCATTTTGTGTTGATGATATTTCAGTTAAGTTGCAAGTAGTAAGTATTCTTCGATACCTTTCAATTTCGCACTCTCTCTTCCACAGTTTAGGTAGAAGTCTTAGATAGAAGTCTAGTTGTAAACTTTATGATATTGATAATGGAAACGTTCCTTGATCCCGTGCTAAATAGACTTTGGTTAAAGGGTATTTGAAAACCATAGCAAGTTGGTCAATGTGATTATCTAGATTATTTCGAACGTTTTAAGTTATTCGAAAGAATCCATAATTTTGTTTCCGTATTCGAGTCTGTTTCACTTGTCTTTAATTATCAGTCATCATATACTGTACTAGCGGAAAAAATGACCCCATCCAGATGTTTATTGTCATTTAAGGGATACTATTCCACTCCTTAATTAGGAGCTACGTGAGTTGGGAGACTTTATATGGACGTTGACGCGATTCCTAAATTCCTGGTGTATATAGTCCTAAAATGCTCAATTGGGGTCATATCCGGACTGTATGGTCGAGAACTGGAACGTCGTTTTGAGCCGGAAAGTCACGACAAACCCTAGAAAAATGGGTCTTCGCGTTGACCTGCTGGAACGTTAGGTTACTTTGATGAATAAGAGGAAGAACGTGGGCCTCAAGAGCTATATCTCACTTATGTATGATTACCATGGATAACCAAGAGTTGTATTTTCACGCCTTGAGATATCCCTGTCCATACCATAGCAGACCCTTCTCCGAATCTATCATTTATCGTTACGCAAATGTCAATATATCGCGCACCATGAAGTCGATAGACACGCTGTCGTCCATATTATTAGTGAAGCGTACAGTGCGACTCGTCAGTGAAACCGATTAGGTGCATGTGCAAGCAGCAACTGCATTCGACGTTATCATCGTCTCTATGTAAGTAGCGAGCCAACAAAGGGATGTCATGGCCTTACATGAAACTTCTCCAACCGATGCTTTACCGTTCGTGGATACACTGGCTGACCATGAGAGCTGACAACCTGACGTGTCGTCCACGTCGTTATCTTAAATCAGTTACATAGGTGTGAGATACATATACCTCTATCTTGATGTCGCGAGGTAATACACGGGCGTACGCTCCTCGGACGGTTACCGTATCTTCATGTGACCTAAACAAACGGATATTGCTGTTTCATGTACAGCATACTGCTAGGCTACATCACGTTGCAAAAGTCCCTGAATTATCAACGGTTGCAACGGTCCTACGAACAAAATGTTGTGCTACTGATCTGCACTGTTCAGATGTTCAATTTGAAATGATTTAGCAGCACATATGTTGCAAGAGTACCCCAGATTTACGTTTTCTTGAACAATCTGCTGAAAGTGGTTTAACTGATTTATATCTTAGTTTTTTTTTATTATTTATACTTATAAATCTAGCAGTCAATCGGTAAATTTACTGTCGGAGCCATCTCGGTAGCCTGGTTCATTTGTGAAGTATTGTAAGAAAGGAATCGCAACATTGATATCACAGCGTTGTGGAGCGATATCCTTAATGTTGTGATAATTTCACGAGTTTTCAGGTGTTATTGATTTCCGCTTGATACCATACTTTAATTCAGATAATTTGAAATGTTGTATACTGTTACTCATCACTTATCACATTTACAGTTTTGCTTGATATGATTTTATCAAGTATGCTCAGAGACAAAAATGTGCAGTCAAGGAGACTTAGCCAAAGGGAGAAAGGAAAAGCGTCTACCCTATCAGTTAAGTGATCCTCAAGAGGCGGACCAATCACAAAAGACAGTTAACAACCCTGTCGGGCCTGACCAGATACTGGTGTAAATGACCAAGTTTGAGCAATTGATCGCTGAAAAATTTGGGGAGAGGTTGGACCAGAGCTTTAACATATAGTTTGGCTGCAATCAATGCATGTAGTGCCCCGCCACTCTTATCAATGTTTTCGACTTGAACACGTATAGGATTGCAATTGAGTATTTCCTACTGTTTCCTAGTAAAATTGTTTGTATTATGTTCTAGCATACAATATCTTCCCGTTCCAAAATCAACCAGAAACGCGACCATACACCATGCTGATTCAAAGAAGGTTGAAGATCCAAACAAGGTTGAATCAGCTATACGTTGCACATTCATAGCTGTGCTTGCGCAACCGGCACTTAAACGTAGTTGATAGGTGTCGGTAGCATGCTTGTCGGATTAAAAGAACAACAATAAAACAAAATAAACAAACTTGTTTAATGACATCAAGACGAAATTATCAATACTTACATCCTACCAGATCCTTTGGTTAGTAATACATCAAAAATAGGTAATAAAACAGTCAAAACACTATTACACAACCAATGACCTGTAACAGATAAATATGATATACTTGTGGGGTGAATAAGTCCGTCGGCCGCATCATCGTTTTCCTTTTTTTACAACTTTTAAATAATCAAGAGCCCCAGGGACTTGATTTTTTGGGCCTCTAGCATTCTGGGGTGAAGGGCTACAAAGTTTGTTTAAATGAAAGTCCTTGACCATCATTGAAGGTCACATGGGTAAAATAGACTAAAATCTTTCAACAATTACTTACTAATAACCAATAGGCCCAGGGACTTGATATTGGGCCTGTGGCATGCTTGGGTGAAGAACATTTAAGTTTTTTTCAAACGAAAAACCTTGATCTACATTCAAGGTCACAGGGATCAAATAGGCTAAAAGCTTAAAAAAAAGTTTTCTCGATAACAAAGAGACCTGATATTCGAACAATAGTATGCTGGAATGAAGTGCTAGAAAAAGAATTCGGAATTTGGTAGTGCGAAAGATGCGGCTGTACATCTGGATTCATCCATTATAAACAAGTACAAACAAGTAAAGTGTCGAATTCTCGTAGCAATCTGTCCCTTTATCAGGAAACAAGTAAATTGCAAACGATCACATATAGACAGAGAGCATGGAACAGTTACAAACATTTAGACGATAAACAACTAAGAATATCGTGATGTTTGTGAAAACGATTACCTTGGTGGATAATTAATTCACCGAGGGCCTATAATGATTAATTAGAAAACATCTTATGTGGTGTATATATGTTAATAAATAAATAAATAAACAATATAACTAAAGGATGGCAGCGTGTGTTATGTAGTAAATGTTTTTGTTTATATTTTATATATACATGTATGTTTATGTTAGAATTCGCACAGACCGAACGTTTAGAAAGATAATAAGATTCCAAACACTGCGAATGGTATGTCAGACATGTTATAAAAAGACTAAAGGTGAAGATTGTTTTAACCGAAAAAATATATGTAAAAAAAAAACCCAGTAATTAAATTAATAGTTTAGTGACCGAATGATTCAGCAAAACATATAGAAGGATGATGGACTTAATTAGATCATCAGCACCAAAACTATCAGGGGTAGAGAGCAATAATGGAATATCAAAATATGGTACGGTACAAATGTTTAGTAACCAATATAACGGTAAAAACCAGATAGTTGAGAGGTATAAGAGACAGTGTCCGCTCAGATGAAGATGAGTTTGTGAGTCTGAGAGGGAGTCTCCTGAGGTTCTACTTGAGGGACATGTCAGGGAGCCTGAGATGGATAGTTGTTTAGTGAAACTCTTTTTAGGGAGAGAAGGAGCAAGTAGCAAAATATGAAACAGGAAACCGCCACTTTATAATCAACAATTTGCAAACGTTTTGCATTTACATGAATTTAAATTAAATTTTAAATGCACCTGTTAAAGTTCTTTTTAACATAAGGGCTTTCAAATTAATTCTCCAGAGGCATTACAATTAGTTTTGTAATATCGCTATAATACTTTAGTGTGTATGTAGAATACACGTTGCAATTGTAAAAGTATTGGTTTTGACTCTATAAAGATATCGCTCGAGGGTAGTTTCCAATAGAAAAATTCGTTATTAAGGTCTGGCTGAATAATGAATTGCACACCGTGCATTCTTATACTAAACTTTTGATGTAATAACACCCTGTTAACATCGCGGTACTTCCTCATTCCATATTTATCAAACGTACATGTAATTATGAAACGTTATATCTTTTTTATTGATATATACTCGGTTTCCTGACAGTCACTGAGGAACTTGGATGCTACTTGTCGGGTAACAATACTGAGAAAAAATAAGTATCGCTTATTTGTTAATAGCCCGATCGATATGTTTAACTAAGTATTGAAACCTTCGTTCTAACAAGGATATATTGTACGTGTTAAGCGGGTTCGTATCAATAGAGACTTTCATAGGAGTTTTGGCGTCTAAATGATCCATGATTAACGAACAATTCCATGATATTATTCAAGACGAAGTTTTATGTGTGTACAGACCCGTGTACGTTCGCTGTTCCGTCTTAAACGCAAACGCTACGGAAGTGCTACGGAAATGGTACGGTAATGCTACAGAAATGCTACGGTAATGCTACGGTAATGCTACGGTAATGCTACGGTTGACGCTCACAAATAATCGACCGTTTCTGAATAAATTATCTGGTTCTTATAAAAAGCGGATCCTAGACGAAGCGAACACGTAGAAACGACAGTGCAATGGTGTTTGATGGAGTGAATGTTGTATCGGGAAGTGGAAAAACGTTTTATCAAATTGTACTACTATAGAAAACCTCCGTATGCAAAAAACTGTACAACTTTTAGAAACCGGAAATATTAAGGTCATATAAGGATCTTTCAAATTTAGGAAAATTTATTATTCTCGACAACAAAAGACGATAGCATTTAATTTTAAAATAAAATCACTCTCTACTCTAGCGCTGCGGTCGCGTATGTGTTGTCTCTGTGTGTCCGAACTTTATTGTTGTGTTTTTATGTATTTATCTATATTTTCACTGCATTTATTCACTACATTTGTACTGATAAACCGTAAGGTTGAAGAAATCAACTAATTGAATTGAAAAACTTCAAAGTGTTAATTTAGGTACAGGTAAACAGATCAAGATTTCTGAACACAGATTGACCAGGCTATGAATAGACCCCCTATAGGGCTAATTGTAAAAAGGAGAAACTGACCAGGTGTGGTGATGACTTATACACCTGAGCCCGATGACTCCTAATCAAGTGTATATCCATGGCCATCAGGTGAAGTTGGTGGTGGTGGGGAGGGGGATTAGTACCCATGGCAACAAGTTAGGGGGACAATTAAGTCAAGTACATGTACATGTCTGGAAAGTCTATATATAACAATCACTGGTACATATTACTGGTGTGTAAGCATTGGCGATGTGTTTAAAAGTCTGATGTCGGATCAGAGGAAACTCTGGCAGGGGAGGGATACAAACTAAAAACAAGACATCAATAATTATATACTTAAGAATATACAATGTACATGTGCAATCAAATACGTGTATATCACACGTCTGCAATGGAGCGGACTCTGTGTGTTTACGTGATAATGGATAACGCTCTGAAAATCTTTATTAATTAATGGACTTGTGTTGTGATCCAACCTTCAGTTGAGTGACAACCAGTTAACCTTTGCACCCAAGGAGAAGTGAGGAGTGCACGATAATTAGTTCACAACTGTTTTTTTAACTTATTGTCACAAAGGACATAACCAGGTAATACATTGTTTCAATATATAAAGACTTCAACAGTGTAGAGTGAAGAATCTACCTTTGAAATTAATTTTGATGTTGTATGCGATCATTTTAATCATTTACATGCTTCTATTACAACACATCAGTTTGTCTCAGAGGCCTAATAATGGCTGATTCAGGTGTACATGTACTTCATGTAAATATTTTGTCGGACAAAATATTAATATTTTAATTTTTTATTGATTGTTAATTCACTTAAGTTTTGGCTTTTACATTGTTATTCGAAACTTGAAAGTTTCTTTTACAGTACATGTCATCTACGTGTGTATATGATTTATACATTGTATGTTCTGTCGACAGATCTTGAGACATGTACAAATAAATGTACATGTCCAGACTACATGTACATTACATTGAAGCCAAACATCTTTGAAAGGCCTGTTGCCAATGGCCAACTGGGCGCAATATGCAACCCTACAGCCTTGAGGACATGCATCCTATCACACCTTACCTGTAAGATGCTGATCAGTCTAGCTCGTTTGTGTCTGGCACATGGTATACCTGGCCAGGTGACCTGTCCCCAATTAACCCCCGGGGTCCTATTATGGCTCATTCTCACTGAGCCAACATATAGACATTTACCTGTATTACCAGGCCAACATGTCAAATTTTACACCGGAGTGAGTTTAAACTATAGCAGTAGCCTGTTCTTACTTTCATGAGAGAAAATATCAAAAAGGCAAATTGAATAAGACTTATAAAATGATGACTCAAATGATTCACCCTCTCTTTTACATGTTTTTTTCAAAACTTTCCTTTTTGCCGATGATGGTAAATTTTGTAAAGCAGCACATTATATCTAAGACTCCTATCCGATATTGACAGAGTCTATGACGGGTGTAAAACTTTAAAATGTACGTTTTATATAAAAAAAAATATTGTTATATAACGTTTAGCAACAAAAGATATACAACTGAGTATCCCGACAGCTTGGGTGAGGAATCTCTAAAGAAAGAAACACGTGTTAAAGGCTTTTTATCTGTACATAGCCTGCTTGATCGAACTTTTACAGGATAATTCAACTTTTTAGTTCCACATCTTTTTTTTGACTAGGTCGAGTAGCTCAACCATGCTTTATCCCTGTAAATGCTGGATTATTGTAAGAAATTGTAATGCTCTTAAAAGAGTCCTAATTAATTTTAACTACCTTCGTCATGTTCCCGACAGTTTTTTAACGTTTCACTTGAGAGATTTATGTCGGACGAAGATTTGTTTTCAGAATTAGGTCTCTTGTTTACTGTTCATAACAAGACTTACTTGATTGTCTGGATGATTTTTATTTAGAACATCAGTTCTATTTCACATGTGTATGCACTTTATATACCGTATTTGCTCTTACTATGTAATTAATTTACTCTTGTTATACTTTATCAGAGACATATATATATATATCACACATGTAATAAATACGTCTCTGATTTTATCAATTTGTTATCAATTCTGTGATTAGACCTTTGGGTTTTAAAATTGAAATAAATAATGAATAACTCCATAGATCACGATGACATTCTCATTAAAGTTGGACGTTTTATGAATCAGTCTATAGCATTACCTGTAGGCTATAATTATCTCTTATTGTTCTACCTTTCAGACCTATATCACTTGGTCCACAAAATACCTTACCTTTAGTTTACCTGTATACAACATGCTGTGTTGTTTGTATCATTACTGACAATTAAGTCTAACTACCCTAGTTTACCTGTGTGATACTGTCTGGAGCATTTGTACCCTATACATGTAGCCTGACCAGTGCATATTATATGTAACTATTTTAAAGGTTAGACTATAGCACAGTAAAGGTAATATTGTTTATTTAACACGATCTTCATCTTGGTTTCCATCGCAATGCGTCGACTACTACTTGGATCCGCGATTTTTTTTATTACACTAAGATCGATGGACCATGTGACTTGACTTGTTTTTTGTGAGAGTGTTATTTTTTCTATACAAAGATACAGACAGATTTATAGCCGTATCTATGTAATTCCCACCTCCTTATCAAATTATTTGCTGTCGCTACATTTCTTTTTGGACGTTCGGTAAGTATATTTAACTAAATTTCGTTTCGATAAAAAATACATTCCGCAAAATTTCTACCGAACGGTTATGAGACGGTCTGTGAGTGAAAATAGGTAAACGCAAATGCTACGGTAATGCTACGGTGAGTGGACGCAAACGGTACGGAAATGGTACGAAATGGTACGGTAATGCTACAGAAGTGCTACGGAAATGGTACGGTTATGCTACGGTAATGCTACGGAAATGGTACGGTAATGCTACGGAAACGCTACGCTTAAATCGGAACTGCGAACGTACACGGGTCTGTACTATATTTGTAAAGTAATGTTTTCATGTAATATACGTGTTCCTATAAATACTTCTTCGAATATATATTCTATACAGCCCAGTCAGTAACTAATCATTGTATTGATCATTTGATTCAGTCCGTTATGAATAGGGAACTGAAGGGATCAGTTTCGACAGAGAATAAACTACTAATAACTAAGTGTTGATATTCCGATACATGTTTCAACTGCTGTAGGAATGACAGATAATTTGACCTATCAAACTGTTCATACTAATGGTATATTTAGCTGTATTTATCTAATATTACCTCTTTTGAGGACACTATAACATGATTCTGTTGTCAAGAATGGCATACTGCTCGGATATTTTTCCACCGGGGCCTGTCAACGGAAGACAATTTATTCTACGGAGTGAGCACTTCACTCCCTATATAGGACACATAATCGCCTAGTCATGAATATATGACCACTGCACAAAGTCGTTATGGGAACGATTTCTTAAAGATATTCTGCCTTCATGTTTTCAATTAGTGCCATAACAGACAAAATCGTATTTGTAATAGTTAAAAGAAGTAAAAACATGGAAAAAAACAACAACAACAAAAAAAAAAAAAAAAAAAAAAATGCCGCATTATCCTTTTAAACAAGTAGAAATGATAAATCGTTGCCCAGGACGTTTACTACCTTATGTTGTGCATGTGTTACCAAGACGGCATATGAACATTGCCCGGGTGTGTTTATATCCCGATAACATTACCAGGATATTGCAAACTCTCCTTAACATTACTGCAATATATTACATTCTCCCGTAGGCAGTAATCATACCCTATTATAAGAACATGTATTCAGAAACTGTAGAAAATTTACCAGAATTGAAATGGTGAAACTTACCCAATTCTTTAGGAATGGCAGACCCGGAAGATATTTGAATGCAGGGTAGTATTACACAACAGAGTACTATATTTACGTGCCGTTATATTTAGACAAGACCTCTTATTTTACAACAATATATGGACGCTCGCATAACGGTTGTTAGATGAATTTTTTATTCACAGTAGTAATACATGCACATGTAGCGCAGGGCTTTTCCAGTCGTGCTCTCTTACACGTATAGGAGAACGGACCGTTATAGAGGTGACGTCGTTTAAATTGGTGTTAATAATAGACAATGCCATAATAGACAATTTTTAGCTATCTCCAAAACACTATATTCAAACATTTCTGTTCATTCAAAATCTCACCAGCAGTCTCTTACGATTCCTGATTTCACCAATCATTGTCAGAACGTAAATTATAAACAAGCATAACAAACAACTAGCCCAAAGTCGACTAATATAGTGCAAAATAAGAAACAATACGCAGATTTGCTCTGATGAAATACAAAGGGCTTGCAATGCGACCATTATCAATTTTATTCAGGATAGCCCTGTCTGGAAATCGTTTGTATGCCCTTTGTAAGAAATTATATGTTTCAGTATGTCTTATGTGCAAGCTGTGTCAGGACATGATGAAAACGCTGACGTATTCCCTATCATATATTTGAATATAATATAGGTGCAATCAAATCCTGTTATGTCTCATTTTGTGTTGCTCATATTTCAGTTAAGTTGCAAGTAGTAAGTATTCTTGGATACCTTTCAGTTTCGCACTCTCTCTTCCACAGTTTAGGTAGAAGTCTTAGATAGAAGTCTGGTTGTAAACTTTATGATATTGATAATGGAAACGTTCCTTGATCCCGTGCTAAATAGACTTTGGTTAAAGGGTATTTGAAAACCATATCAAGTTGGTAAATGTGATTATCTAGATTATTTCGAACGTTTTAAGTTATTCGAAAGAATTAATCATTTTGTTTCCGTATTGGAGTCTGTTTCACTTGTCTTTAATTATCAGTCATCATATACTGTACTAGCAGAAAAAAATGACCCCATCCAGATGTTAATTGTAACTTTAGGGGTACTATTCCACTCCTTAATAAGGACCTACGTGAGTTGAGAGACTTTATATGGACGTTGACGCGATTCCTAAATTTCGGTGTATATAGTCCTACAAATGCTCAATTGGGGTCATATCCGGACAGTATGGTCGAGAACGGGAACGTCGTTTTGAGCCGGAAAGTCACGACAAACCCTAGGAAAATGGGTCTTCGCGTTGACCTGCTGGAACGTTAGGTTACTTTGATGAATAAGAGTAAGAACGTGGGCCTCAAGAGCTATATCTCACTTATGTATGATTACCGTGTTATCATCGTCTCTATGTAAGTAGCGAGCCAACAAAGGGATGTCATGGCCTTACATGAAACTTGTGCAACCGATGCTTTACCGTTCGTGGATACACTGGCTGACCATGAGAGCTGAAAACCTGACGTGTCGTCCACGTCGTTATATTAAATCGGTTACATAGGTGTTAGATACATATACCTCTATATTGATGTCGCGAGGTAATACACGGGCGTACGCTCCTCGGACGGTTACCGTATCTTCATGTGACCTAACCAAACGGATATTGCTGTTTCATGTACAACATACTGCTAGGCTACATCACGTTGCAAAAGTTCCTGCACTATCAACGGTTGCAACGGTCCTACGAACAAAATGTTGTGTTACTGATCTGCACTGTTCAGATGTTCAATTTTAAATGATTTAGCAGCACATATGTTGCAAGAGTACCCCGGATTTACGTTTTCCTGAACAATCTGCTGAAAGTGGTTTAACTGATTTATATCTAAGTTTTTTTTATGATCTATAATTATTAATCTAGCAGTCAATCGGTAAATTTACTGTCGGAGCCATCACGGTAGCCTGGTTCATTTGTGAAGTATTGTAAGAAAGTGAATCGCAACATTGATATCACAGCGTTGTGGAGCGATATCCTTACTGTTGTGATAATTTCACGAGTTTTCAGGTGTTATTGATTTCCGCTTGATACCAGACTTTAATTCAGATAATTTGAAATGTTGTATACTGTTACTCATCACTTATCACATTAAGAGTTTTGCTTGATATGATTTTATCAAGTATGCTCAGAGACAAAAATGTGCAGTCAAGGAGACTTAGCCAAAGGGAGAAAGGAAAAGCGTCTACCCTATCAGTTAAGTGATCCTCACGAGGCGGACCAATCACAAAAGACAGTTAACAACCCTGTCGGGCCTGACCAGATACTGGTGTAAATGACCATGTTTAAGCAATTGATCGCTGAAAAATTTGGGGAGAGGGTTGGACCAGAGCTTCAACATATAGTTTGGCTGCAATCAATGCATGTAGTGCCCCTCTTATCAATGTTTTCGACTTGAACACGTATAGGATTGCAACTGAGTATTTCCGACTGTTTCCTAGTAAAATTGTTTGTATGTATTATGTTCGAGCATACAATGTCTTCCCGTTCCAAAATCAACCAGAAACGCGACAATACACCATGCTGATTCAAAGAAGGTTGAATCAGCTATACGTTGCAAATTGATAGCTAAACTATATGGTAAATACTGTATTATATAACATATTCCTATCTTTATATTACTACTCGCTTGTGAGTTTTTTTGTGAAAATTTTAAATATCTGTGCTTGCGCAACCGGCACTTAACCGTAGTTGATAGGTGTCGGTAGCATGCTTGTCGGATTAAAAGAACAACAATAAAACAAAATAAACAAACTTGTTAAATGACATCAAGACGAAATTATCAATACTTACATCCTACCAGATCCTTTGGTTAGTAATACATCAAAAATAGGTAATAAAACAGTCAAAACACTATTACACAACCAATAACCTGTAACAGATAAATATGATATACTTATGGGGTGAATAAGTCCGTCGGCCGGCATCATCGTTTTCCTTTTTTTACAACTTCTAAATAATCAAGAGCCCTAGGGACTTGATTCTTTGGGCTTTTAGCATTCTGGGGTGAAGGGCTACACAGTTTGTTTAAAATAAAGTCCTTGACCATCATTGAAGGTCACATGGGTAAAATAGGCTAAAATCTTCCAACAATTACTTACTATTCTACCATGTTTGCTATGTAACGCCAGTTTTGATTGGTTGAAAACCATGTATTATTTTCCAATAACCCACGCTCGTGCCAATAATACACGCTCGTGAGTCAAGGCTGTTACAATTTTAATTATCTAATATTCACCCGTTTCATAGAAGGTAACTATAGCCGAGTGGGCTAATGGGTTAGTCTTTCAATATATTTTTATCACGACGCGAGTTCGAATCCTATGGAGACCCCCACTTTTTTTTTTTTTTTTATCCTTTTTTTTTTTAATTTTCAAACTCAATGCCATATGATAGATGATCTTGATCGTAGTACTGTATTTCCTGTATATTTCATCAACAAATAATGCAATACTCAAGAAATAAATTACAAGGTTTTCCCGGGGTTTCTTTGCTGTTTTTCTATTAGAAAGAGGTCGATCTCAGAACTAAACAGTACATGGTAGAATAGAAATAATCAACTTTGACTCGTGTATTGTTGCAGGATATAAAACTCGGACTCGGCTATTTTGCAATTTTAATTAATAACTCAGGCCTGCGGCCTTCGTTATTAATTTAATTGCAAAATATCCTCGTCCTCGTTGTATATCCTGCAATAATACACGAATCATCGTTAATTATTTCTTAAATAACCAATAGGCCCAGGGACTTGATATTGGGCCTGTGGCATGCTTGGGTGAAGAACATTTAAGTTTTTTCAAACGACAAACCTTGATCTACATTCAAGGTCACAGGGATCAAATAGGTTAAAAGCTTCAAAAAAGATTTCTCGATAACAAAGAGACATGATATTTGAACAATAGTATGCTGGAATGAAGTGCTAGAAAAAGAATTCGGAATTTGGTAGTGCGAAAGATGCGGCTGTACCTCTGCTATGTTGTATTCATCCATTATAAACAAGTACAAACAAGTAAATTGTCGAATTTTCGTAGCAATCTGCCCCTTTATCAGGATTTGCCAACGATCACATATAGACAGAGAGCATGGAACAGTTACACACATTTAGACGATAAACAACTAAAAATATCGTTATGTTTGTGAAAAAGATTACCTTGGTGGATAAATAATTCACCGAGGACCTATAATGATTAATTAGAAAACATCTTATGTGGTGTATATATGTTAATAAATAAATAAATAAATAAATGAATAAACAATATATCTAAAAGATGGCAGCGTGTGTTATGTAGTAAATGTTTTTGTTTTTGTTTATACATGTATTTCATATATACATGTATGTTTATGTTAGAATTCGCACAGACCGAAAGTTTAGAAAGATAATAAGATTCCAAACACTGCGAATGGTATGTCAGACATGTTATAAAAAGACTAAAGGTGAAGATTGTTTTAACCGAAAAAATATATGTAAAAAAAACCAACAGTTATTAAATTAATAGTTTAGTGACCGAATGATTCAGCAAAACATATAGAAGGATGATGGACTTAATTAGATCATCAACACATAAACTATCAGGGGTATAGAGCAATAATGGAATATCAAAATATGGTACGGTACAAATGTTTAGTAACCAATATAACGGTGAAAACCAGATAGTTGAGAGGTATAAGAGACAGTGTCCGCTCAGATGAAGATGAGTTTGTGAGACTGAGAGGGTGTCTCCTGAGGTTCTACTTGAGGGACTAGTCAGGGAACCTGAGATGGGAAGTTGTTTAGTGAAACTCTTTTTAGGGAAAAATGGAGTAAAAAGCAAAATGTGAAACAGGAAACCACCACATAACAATCAACAATTTGCATACGTTTTGCATTTACATCAATTTTAATTAAATTTTAAATGCACCTGCTAATTTTTTTTTTAACATAAGGGCTTTCAAATAAATTCTCCAGAGGCATTACAATTAGTTTTGTAATATCGCTATATTTCTTTAGTGTGTATGTAGAATACACGTTACCATTGTAAAAGTATTGGTTTTGACTCTATAAAGATATCGCTCTTGAGTAGTTTACAATAGAAGAAATTCGTAATTAAGGTCTGGCTGAATAATGAATTGCACACAATGCATTCTTATAATAAACTATTGATGTAATAACACCCTGTTAACATCGCGGTACTTCCTCATTCCATATTTATCAAACGTACATGTAATTATGAAACGTTATATCTTTTTTATTGATATATACTCGGTTTCCTGACAGTCACTGATATGAACTTGGACGCTACTTGTCGGGTAACAATACTGAGAAAAAATAAGTATCGCTTATTTGTTGTTAGTCAGATGGATATGTTTAACTAAGCATTGAAACCTTCGTTCTAACAAGGATATATTGTACGTGTTAAGCGGGTTCGTATCAATAGAGACTTTCATAGAGGTTTGGCGTCTAAATTATCTATGATTAACGAGCAATTCCATAATATTATTCATGACCAAGTTTTATTTGTGTACTATGTTTGTGAAGTAATGTTTTCATGTAAAATACGTGTGCATAATGTTCCTATAAATACATCTTCGAATATATATTCTTTACAGCCCAGTAACTAATCATTTTACTGATCATTTGATTCACTCCTTTCTGAATAGTGAGCTGAAGGGATCAGCTTGGTGTTCATAACAGAGAATAAACTACTAATAACTTAGTGTTGATATTCCGATACATGTTACAACTAGGTCTTGTTAGAAGAAGGAATGACAGATAATTGACTGTTCATATTGATGGTATATATAGCTGTATTTATACAGTATTGCATCTTTTGAGGGCACTATGACCCGATACTGTTGTAAGAATGACATACAACCCGGATATTTCATCACCGAAGTCTGTCAACGTCAGCCATTTTATTTCCTCCGTCCACCACCACAGAAACAGTGACGCCACATCATATTTATCACGGAGATGCCGTATAAGTTCTTAAATCAGTGTACGCCACATCAAT